>NW_027362765.1:32999737-35499737 GCF_046119375.1 Phyllobates terribilis | reverse complement strand
ACACACCACCGCTTAATTCAAGACTGGACTCTGCAGGACCGAGTTTCCAGGATGCAAAGCCCTGTTCTTGGAATCATTGGAGGTCCCAGTGATCAGTAAGTAGCCCCCTATACAATGAATAGTGGATAACTTACTATTTTGGAAAGAACCCTTAAAAATGGTTGTCTAGTTGTATGACATTTAGGACCTATCATTTTCTATCAGCTCTCTTGAATTGGAGTTGAATTGCAGTACTTGGCAGTGGCTGATAACAGTTGATTTGTCCGGGTGATGGGTATCAGACCCCACCAATCTTTTATTGATGACCTATGCAATGGGTAGATCATCAATGACATATGTCTGACAACTTCTCTTAGCATTTATAAAGGGAACCTGACATGACATTCCTGCTATCCACATCACAGGCTCCAGGAATCAGGCACTGGCTGCGTTACTGCAGTCATGTATATATAGCGAGAGACCTGACAGCCTGCCATGGACCGACCTCGGACTAGGCAGCCAAGACACATAGGCCCTAGTTCATTAAGGTGTTTATGCCAGAATTCTGCTGTAAAACACATTAATAAGTCACAACATTTTCCATACTTTGGAATTTACATAAAATTGTGCACTTTTGGTGTTTTCACACCAGTTCCGCTCAGCTTTGCCAAAATGGGCCAAGCCTGGCCAGGGCTAATTCATGAAAAGTTACGCCACTTTTATTTCAGTCCCTGACTGGAGTAACCTTTCTGACAGCACACCCCTCATTAAAAGGAACCTGTCATATCCCAAAACACTATGACCCAGCAGATATGGAGTTAATCTGCAGGTTTATAGCGTTCTTTACGCTTTTTCAGCTTTTTCGGGGGTGCGCATGCCTGCTGTGTCTGTTTGCTTTAGTATGTTTAAGGCCATGTTCACATGTTCAGTATTTGGTCAGTATTTTACTTCAGTATTTGTAAGCCAAAAAAAAGAGTGGGTGATAAATGCAGAAGTGGTGACGTATTTCTATTCTACTTTTCCTCTTAGGCTAAGTGCCCATGATGCAGAAATGCTCTGGATTTTTCCTGAGCGTCTCTGCATCTCCCTGGCAGAAAAAACGCATGCTGATTTTACATGAGTTTTTCCTGCCAGGGACATGCGGAAGTGAAGCGTTTTGATCATGTGATTTCAGATGCATGTTGTCAAGTGCTTTCCAAGCGATTTTAGCATCACTTGGAAAGTACTTGACAACTTGGTCACACTATATAAATCCATGCAACCGGCATGGATTTTATATAGTGTGACCAAGTTAGTTAAAAAAAAGATAAAAATGGTAAAAAAAAAAACATGAGGCTGTGTGCCCACGATGTGTTTTTTAAGCGTTTCCGCAGTGGCAAAAACGCTGCAGAAACGCTTAAAAAACGCATGGTAGAAGGCCTGCCATGTTCCCCAATGATAATCCGCATGTGCTGTGCACATGCTGCGGAGATTTCCGCTGCGGGTTATCATTGCGTAAAAAAACGCAGCACTACCAATTATTTTGCGGAAGCGCTGCGTTTTCGCCACCATTGACTTGCATTGAATCGCTTGGATTCCGCATCACTGCATCTGTAGATGCGGAATCCAAGCGTTTCAATGTGCGGATGGTACCCGGGTGTGGAGGACAGGAGACTCTCCTCCGGACCCAGGTACCATAAAACCTGTAAAAAAAAGAATAAAATAAATATGATGTTTACCTTCCGATGGCCCCCGCTGCACTTGTCCTGCCTTGCCGGCAGATCACGGTGGACTGAAGGACCTACGCTGACGTCATAGTCATGTGACTTCAGGTCCTTCAGTGTACCGCGCGTTGCCGGCAAGCCAGGACGGAGCAAAGCAAGACTGCGGGGGCCATCAGAAGGTAAGTATAGATTTTTTTATTTTTTTTTTTAAACATTCTTTAAGGTCACACTATATAAATCCATGCTGTTTGCATGGATTTATATAGTGTGACCAAGTTGACAAGCACTTTCCAAATGATGCTAAAATCGCTTGGAAAGCGCTTGACAGCCCGCATGCGGAAATGCATGTGAAGAACGCTTCACATCCGCATGGCAGGAGAAACGCATGTACAATCCGCATGTACAATCCGCATGTACAATCCGCATGCGTTTTTTATGCCAGGGAAATGCAGGAACGCTCACGAAAAAATCCTGAGCATTTCTGCATCGTGGGCACATAGCCTTATACTCACCTTCCGATGGCCCCCGGTCTCATCCGATGCGTCCAGTCTCCCGGTTGTGTAAAAGGACCTTCCATGATGTTATTTAATCATGTGACAGGTCACGCGACCGCCGACGTCAGCGGTCGCGTGACCAATCACATGACTATATGACGTCGTGGCAGGTCCTTTTGGACCATCGCGAGCTGCCGGAGAGCCAGGACGCATCATTAAGGAGACCGGGGGCCCTCAGAAGGTGAGTATAATGTATTTTTTTATTTTAAATTCTTTTTTTTAACAGGTACTATGGTACCCGGGTCTGGAGGAGAGTCTCCTCTTCTCCAGACCCGGGTACCATCCGCACATTGAATCGCTTAATATCCGCATGTGCACATGTAGTCATGCGGATATTAAGCGATTCAATGCAAGTCAATGGCGACGAAAACGCAGCGATTACACAAAATAATTGGTAGTGCTGCGGATTTTTACGCAATGATAATCCGCAGTGGAAATTTCCGCAGCATGTGCACAGCACGTGCGGATTATCATTGAGGAACATTGCAGACCTTCTACTAAGCATTTTTTAAGCGTTTCTGTGGCGCACAGTGGGCACACAGCCTTATTGTTCCTCTCCTGGTTCTGGATTACAAATGCTGATGTGAAATACTGAATGTGGCCTAATAAAGTTCAATTCACCAAAAAACACTGTAGTGAAAAACGCTGTTGCGACATTCAAAGCTTTTTTCACTTTTTCATTGCTTTCTATGGGTGAAAAAACGCTGAAAAAATTGACACATGCTTTTTTTTTCTGAGTGAATTTCAGCATTTCTGAAATCTGCAGCATGTCAATTTGTGATGAGCGAGTATGTTCTGTTAACCCTTTCGGCGAGCATACTCGGGCGAACACAGAGTATCTTCACCATGCTCGGGTGTTATGTTTTAGTCAATCTGTGTGCATGATTTGCAACTGTTTGACAGTTTTAATACATGTGAGGAATGACTAAGAAATAGGCATTCCTCACATGTATTAAAGCTGTCAAACAGTTTCAAATCATACGCACAGAGTGACTCAAATATAACACCCGAGCATGGTGAAGATACTCGGAAACCACCCGAGCATGCCTGTAAATCTTGAGTAATGAGCATGCTCGCTCATCACTAATGTCAATTCTTTCACCCATAGAAAGCAATGAAAAGGTGAAAAAAATCAGATATCGCAAGGGAGTTTTTCCCTGCATATTTGGTGAAGAAAACTAACTTGTACTGTAGACAAAGCACACATGTCATCTGCAGAAAAAAAAATGCAGCAAAAATGCTGATTCATGCGCCAGCAGTTCAGGCAACATAAGTCTCATGTGGGGTTCAATTTAGAAGCACTTTATATATAAAATGTGTGAATGTACAGTACAGACCAAAAGTTTGGACACACCTCATTTAAGATTTTTCTGTATTTTCATGACTATGAAAATTGTACATTCACACTGAAGGCATCAAAACTATGAATTAACACATGTGGAATTATATACTTAACAATAAAGTGTAAAACAACTGAAAATATGTCTTATATTCTAGGTTCTTCAAAGTAGCCACCTTTTGTTTTGATGACTGCTTTGCACACTCTTGGCATTCTCTTGATGAGCTTCAAGAGGTAGTCACCGGAAATGGTTTTCACTTCACAGGTGTGGCCTGTCAGGTTTAATAAGTGGGATTTCAAAATTGAAGGCATACTGAACCAGCATGGCTACCACAGCATCTTGCAGCGGCATGCTATTCCATCCGGTTTGTGTTTAGTCGGACCAGCATTTATTTTTCAACAGGACAATGAACCCAAACACACCTGCAGGCTGTGTAAGGGCTATTTGACCAAGAGGGAGAGTGATGGGGTGCTACGCCAGATGACCTGGCCTCCACAGTCACCAGACCTGAACCCAATCGAGATGGTTTGGGGTGAGCTGGACCGCAGAGTGAAGGCAAAAGGGCCAACAAGTGCTAAGCATCTCTGGGAACTCCTTCATGATTGTTGGAAGACCATTTCCGGTGACTACCTTTTGAAGCTCATCAAGAGAATGCAAGAGTGTGCAAAGCAGTCATCAAAGCAAAAGGTGGCTACTTTGAAGAACCTAGAATATAAGACATATTTTCAGTTGTTTTACACTTTTTTGTTAAGTATATAATTCCACATGTGTTAATTCATAGTTTTGATGCCTTCAGTGTGAATGTACAATTTTCAAAGTCATGAAAATACAGAAAAATCTTTAAATGAGAAGGTGTGTCCAAACTTTTGGTCTGTACTGTATATGGAGGACTCAGATAAGTAATCCTTGACATTATACATTATGTCTTTTGAAAATTTGCCTAAATAAGATACTCCTGATGAACCTTGGTAAAAGGGGAAACGCGTTGAGTTGTACAGGCATTGAGTCATATATGCACGATATATTTTCATTCATGACATGCAATCTTAGTTGTGCAGGCATTAAGTCATATATGTATAGATTTGGTATTTATTTGTATTAAATGGATCCCTGGTCCAGGACAATTTATTAACTGAGATCATGAGTTATATAAAAGCTGATCGGGCATTGAGTATTATCTTGAAATGGATCCTCAGTCCATGTCATGGAAATTTAGTAGTGCATTTTAAGATTTATCCTTCTATGTGGCATGATTTCGAGCAAACAAAAAAATTTGAAAAATTGATCCTTGTTATGCGCTTTGATTATATTCATGCACCCTTTTGTATCTGTGGCCAAATTGTACTGATCAGGGCTACAGATATATAAAAACTTTTTGAGTATTTTTTGCATTGTTTCTATTTGTCACTAAGAATCCCTGTACCCCATTGGCCGTCAATATAGGGTGTTATAGGGATCCCAGGGAGAGTCATCATTGAGCGGGGGCGCCATTGCGCAGGAAAATAGGGTGCCAACCTCCGCGGCAAGGTAGGGTGAGATGGGGCCTAAATACGGTGAGGCACTATCCCCTCCTCTCATTGTGCACTGATGTTGTGGTTTGTTATTTTATGGCTGTCAATAATTTAATACAGATATTAAAAGTTATATTTTAGAATTTGTCTTGAAGAGGTACGAGCTCTGTGAATTGTTAGATTGGTTGGTACTGTAACTATATAGATCCTTTACTGTGATTCTTATGATTCATATTTATTATTATTATTTATTATTATAGCGCCATTTATTCCATGGCACTTTACATATGAAAAAGGGGTATCCATACAAGAACAATTACAATAATCTTGAACACAATGTGACAGCGACTGGTACAGGAGGAGCGAGGACCCTGCACTGATGTTGTGGTTTGTTATTTTATGACTCCTACATATGAGGTATTGGCATACTCAGGAGAAATTGCACAACAAATTTTGATGTCCAGTTTCTCGTGATACTCTTGTGAAAATAAAAAATTGGGGCTTTAAGAACATTTTTGAGGGAAAAATGTGATTTTTTATTTTCACGGCTCTACTTTATAAACTTTTGTAAGTACCAGGGCGTTCAAGGTGCTCACCACGCATCTATATAAATTCCTTGAGGAGTCTAGTTTCCAAGATGGGGTCACTTATGGGGAGTTTCCATTGTTTAGGCACATCAAGGGCTCTCCAAATGTGACATGACATCTGCAGACCATTTCATAAAAGTCTGCATTACAAAACGTCACTCCTTCCTTTCTGAACCCTGCCATGCGCCCAAACAGAAGTTTTTCCCCACCTCTGGAATATCTGCATACTAAGGAAAAATTGCACAATAAATTGTATGGTGAATTTTCTCCTGTTACACTTGTGAAAATAAAAAAATTGGGGCTAAAAGAACATTTTTGTGGGAAAAATGTGATTTTTTATTTTCATGGCTCTACGTTATAAACTTCTGTGAAGCATCTGGGGGTTCAGGGTGCTCACCACACATCTAGATACATTCCTTGAGGGGTCTAATTTCCAAAATGGGGTCACTTGTGGGGTTTTTTCACTGTTTAGGCACATCAAGGGCTGTCCAAACGTGACAAGACATCCGCTCTCGATTCTAGCTATTTTTACGTTCAAAAAGTCAAATGGTGCTCCTTCCCTTCCGAACTCTGCCATGAGCCCCTTGGAAAAAGCACTGGTGAAACTGCATAATTGTGGTCATCTTTCCACATGTAGATCTGAATCAATAGTGTGAAGAATATTCAAGATAATTCCATATCAATCATTGTGCCCTGTTTGGCGAGAATTATAGAGATCTTCAATGTACAGTGTAATTCGACACTCCTGCAAGGGAGTGACATACCTCACAGCAAGCTGTGAGTTGCATTGGACGACCCCCTGTGGACACCCAAGCCATGTGGTCCTTTGTGTCAGATATTATAATTCAACACTCAGTTATGGGAATACGATACATCACAGTCCAGCGCATAGGGAAAGGGAGATACACATGACAGCCTTGCGGGGGCCCCAGTGCTTGATATCCACGCGTAGCAGGGGCCCGGCTGGGCCCGATGACACCAGAATCGGTTCCCTAGGACCGTCCATTAAGAAGGTATAGCCTGTTTTAGTTTTTGGGAGTTTTTAGCTGAGAGAGACAAGGTGTGGAAACTTAGGCTCAACCAGGGGGCAGTAAGGAGAGTGACCCAGAGAGGTTAAGAGCCCCTGCAGCTAGAGCCCAGGGTCTTTGTCCCTGGGAGATCGCGAGGATACATCATGTGGGCAAAGTTTTGCAACAAAGAAAGAGCCCCACAAGCCTCCTATGTGACAGCACCTCCCCCACAAGCCAGGCCTTTCATCTGACTGGTAATTGACTCTTATGTTTTGCTTATATCTTTTGTACCACTACTAGTGTGTTTTCATTTCCGACCATTATGTATGTATAACCGTTATGTATATAGTGTATTGTCTGATGTGCCCTTACGGCGATTAAATATGTAAATTAACCTTGGGCTGCTCTTTTATCCCGATCCACGAACTCTCATGTCCGTTGTTTGGTCCGACGAACACGCTACCGGGCTGGTTTCTAGCCTGATATAAGTCCATTATATCTAATAGAAACTGGTGGCAGCTCTCACAGGCTGACAAAGTTCTGCTTCACTGGAGCTAGTAAAGGAGCCTCTCAGCCTGTCAGGGGTGTGAGCGAGTGTGGTGCCACGTCAGTGACTGAGTGGGCCGCCTCTTCTCACTCCTTGGTGCCTTCCTTTTAACGTGTGGACAGGGGGTGTCTGTCCAGAACTGTACCAATCTGACCTTACGCATGCTCAAGGGGGTACGGAACGTCACATTGGTGCAAAGGGCAGATCCTTATAACGTGATTCGTCTGACGTAATAGTGACATCAGGGGGGTGGCGGGGTGTGGATCCATTATAAGTGGTGGCAACGGTGGGATTCTGCGGGGTTTCTGCTGCCATTTCATCACATTGGTGCAGCGGTAGGATTCTGCGGGGTCTCTACTGCCATTTCATCACATTGGTGGCAAGCGGTGTGGGATCGAGATAATAGTGTGTGTGAATGTGGAACGCATACTCACAGACACTGAGGGCTGCCAGTAGTAGCTTTTACTTCTGGGGTTTCAAGATCAGCTCAGCATTAGACAGTCAGAGTGCAAATACTGTAAGGTGTGTGGGTGCATCAGGTTGCAGTTCGGTGTCAGTGACCGTAGAGTGCAAGGATTGGCAGTGGCAACAGGGGCAGAACCAAGAAGATGTCCAATGCTCCGGATGGTAGGGAGGAGGTGGAATATGATGTCGCTCCAGAAGAAGGGGAGTGCCGTCCAGGCTCCCCAAGGAGAGAGTCGCCAGCGGTCGGTCCCGCAGTGGGCCACCCACCACCTGACCACCCCCCAGCCAGGCAGGCTTGGATGACCTTGTGCAAGGTGGCTGGGAACAAAGCCATCGATGTGGCCCTCACAGCCGCAGTGGAACGTCACGAGGTAACCGCTGCAGCAGAACGTTGGCAGGAACGCGAGCACCAGGAAAAAATGCTTCAGCTCCGGCTGCAGGCCCCAGCCAGTCACGAGCCCCCTGAGATCCGAAGCTATGGGCGGAGGACTTCCCCCCGCTGGACAAAGGAGGGGACTTGGACACATTCTTCCTGGCATTTTAAAGAACCTACCGTCAGTACCATCTGACTGAGGACCATTGTAGAGCGAATTATGTAGTTTACATAATTACCTGTCCCTGCCAGTTTTATTATATTGGCAAAACTATCAGACCTTTATTTATTCGGTTCAGGGAACACTATAATTCTATAGTATCAAAGAAAGGTTCCCCTAGATTAATTCAACATATCTCTGAATGTCATAATGCCGACCCGACTGTGTTACGTTTTGCAGGGTTAGAACATGTTAGACTGCCAAGGGAAGGAGGAGACCGCAAAAAAATACTATTGCAACATGAGGCTAGATGGATATTAAATTCTGAAGCCCAGGGCCCATTAGGGTTGAATGAGAAGGTAGATCTGTCAGTTTTCTTATGATACCACTATTTACTTGTTTGTTTCATCTTATAATGTTTTTTCAGCTTAATGATGGAAAATGTTTTTATGCTTATCATTATGTTTTAATTTATTCACACATGTGTTTGTATTGGTTTAAAAGGAAGTGAACAGGTGTGTCACTTACTTTGGACCCGTTGAAGCGCCGGAAGGCAGCGAAACGGCCGTTGTCCCTTTTTTCCTCTCCCCCGCATAACCTTCGGGGTCTCAGTCCAATGCTGCACGCTGAAATGCTTCGCACACAAAAATAAAGGAACGTTTTAAAGAAGACTGGGTGAGTGCTGCCTTTCCTTCTATTCTTGCTTGTGATTGAAATATTTCTTGGATGTGCACCACCATTTAAGTCTTGAAGCCCCAAGTCTGAATTATGCCCTGGTGATTGATCCTTTGAAAAAACAGCGTGGTGCCAGAATGTTTCTCTTGCATTTGAACTGGCTGTGGATTTGGTTGGCCCGATGGCCACTCCCAACAGTTCCAGGAAACGCTTTCTACTGATGGTAGAAGACTATGCCACCCGGTACCCGGAAGTGGTAGCCTTGTCGTTCATTCAGGCCGACAAGGTGGCCACCACCTTACTGGAGATTTTCTCCCGAGTGGGTTTTCCCCAGGAAATGCTCACCGGCCGGGGGAACCAGTTCATGTCGCAGCTGATGGAGTCCCTCAGTAAGCAAATAGAGGTGCAACATCTGGTGACCAGCCCGTACCACCCACAGACCAACGGCCTGTGGGAATGGTTCAATGGCATCCTGAAGCAGATGCTTAAGATGTTGGTTGACTCCCACAAGCGCGACTATGAGCGGTACCTCCCACACCTGCTATTTGCCTACCGGGAGGTTCCACAGGGGTTCTCCCCCTTTGAGCTCCTGTACGGCAGGCGTGCGCGGGGCCCCCTGGCTCTGGTGAAGGAGGTCTGGGAAGGGGCCTTAGCCACCTCTGGAGTGTTGGTCATCGAATATGTTGAGCGCTTCTGTGACAAAATGCAGGCCTTGGCGCAGCTGGTGAACGACAATATGACGCGAGCTCAGGCTGACCAGAAGCAATGGTACGACCAGAATGCTTATTAGATGACCTACCAGGTTGGTCAAAAGCTGTGGGTACTGGTCCCTGTACCCCAGGACAAGCTTCATGCGGCCTGGGAAGGCCCGTACCTTCTGCACCTGGCAACTCAATGCCATAACGTACCTGGTCACCCTGGACGACGCCCGGGGAAGGAGGAAGGCCTGCCACGTAAACATGATAAAGGCACATCATGAGTGGGAGGCCTGCGCCCTCCCCGTGTGAAACCTGCCAGAAGAGGGAGAGGCGGAGACCCTCCCAGACATGCTTGCCCAGGCTAGGGCAGGTGGGACCATCAAGGACGTGGAGGTTTGCCACCAGCTGTTGTCGGACCAACGGTTCCAGCTGTGGGCAACCCTACAACCCTTCCAGGATGTGTTCAGCAACAAGGCCGGAAGAACAGAGTCGGCCGTCCATCACGACACCGGGGATCAGCCCCCAATCCGGCGTTTGGCATATCGAGTCTCCCTGGATGTACAGCAGCACCTGCGCCAGGAGATTGACAAGATGCTGAAGCTGGGGTTCACCCAACCATCCAGCAGCACTTGGGCCTCATCTGTGGTCCTCAACCCAAAGAAGGATCGAACAACTCGGTTCTGTGTTGACTACATGGGGCTCAATGCTATCACGGTCACCGATGCGTACCCAATGCCGCGCATTGATGACCTGCTCAATCAGTTGGCCAGGGCCAAGTACCTGATGATTATGGGTCAGAGACGGGGATATTGGCAGATTCCCCTGACCCTGAGGCATGGGCACGCTCTGCCTTTATCACCCCATTTGGACTGTACGAGTCCACGGTGATGCCATTCGGCATGAAGAATGCCCCTGCCACTTTTCAGCGGATGATCAACACACTGCTCAAGGAACTTAAAGGGTACGCAGCTGCGTACCTGGATGACATTGCCATTTTCAGTCCCACCTGGGTGGATCACCTGGAGCATCTAGTGCAGGTGCTCGGGCGAATCCAAAGGGCAGGCTTGACCATTAAGCCGGAAAAGTGCCAGCTGGGTATAAGTGAGGTCCACTACCTTGGACACCAGGTGGGTGGGGGAGCTCTGAAGCCAGAGCCCAGGAAGGTGGATGCCATTGCATCCTGGCCCGCCCCAGGACCAAGAAACAGGTGATGTCCTTCCTGGGCACCTCCGGGTACTATAGGAGGTTCGTCCCTCACTATAGTAGCCTGGCAAAACCCCTGATCCACCCCACCAAGAAGAAGCTGCCCTCCACAGTGGACAAACGACTGTGGGACAGCCTTCCGGGCACTGAAGACCGCCCTTTCTAGCTCCCCTGTACTACAGGCAGCCGATTTTACGTGACCGTTTGCAGTGCAGACCGACACTAGTGACTTTGGCTTCGGTGCTGTGCTCAGCCAGGTCAACGCCACAGGCCATGAACACCCTGTTTTGTACCTGAGCCGAAAGCTCCTGCCGAGGGAGGTGGCCTATTCCACAGTGGAGAAGGAAAGTCTGGCAATTTTGTGGGCCCTGCAGCATCTGCAGCCATACTTGATCGGACGCCAATACACCGTGGAAACAGACCACAATCCCCTCAGCTGGTTGCACACCGTATCCGGAACGAATGGGAGGTTGCTGCGCTCGAGCCTCGCACTCCAGCAGTACCACTTCGCCATTTGCCACAAAAAGGGCCGCGACCATGGCAATGCCGACAACTTATCCCAACAAGGGGAAGTTGTGGACGGGCGCACGGGGAAACACTGGGTGGTGCTGCCCCTTAGCGCCCTCTAAAGGAGGGAGCTGTGAAGAATATTCAAGAGAATCCCATGCCAATTATTGTGCCCTGTTTGGCGGGGATTATAGACATCTTCAATGTACAGTGTAATTTGACACTCATGCAAGGGAGGAGGCCCAGAGGCAGGGAGTGACATACCTCATAGCATCTGTGAGCTGCACAGGATGACTCCCTGTGGAACCCCAAGCCATGCGGTCCTTTGTGTCAGATATTATAATTCAACACCGAGTTATGGCCATACGATACATCCCAGTGATAAACCAAATAGATTTTTGGAAACCCAAGAGAATGTTGAATGTTACCCTGGCTTTCAGCATAGTCCAGCGTGTAGGGAAAGGGAGATATACAGCACAGCCTTGCGTGGGCCCCTAGGGCCCCGCTGCTTGGTATCCATGCGTAGCAGGGGTCCAGCTGGGTCCGATGACACCAGGAACGGCTCCCTATGACCATCCATTAAGGAGGTATAGCCCGTTTTAGTTTTTGGGAGTTTTCAGCTAAGAGAGACCAGGGGTGGAGACCTGGAGTTACCCAAAGAGGTTAAGAGCTCCTGCAGCTAAAGCCCAGGGTTGCAAGGATACATTGTGTGGGTGAAGTCCTGCAACAAAGAAAGAGGGCCCCACAAGCCTCCCATGTGACACCCCCTCCCCCACAAGCCAGGCCTTTCATCTGACTGGTAATTGACTCTTAAGTTCTGCTTATATCTTTTGTACCACTACTACACTGTGTTCAGAATTATTAGGGAAGTTGTATTTTAGAGGATTATTTTTATTATTGATGAACAACTATGTTCTCAATCAACCCAAAAGACTCATAAATATCCAAGCTTAATATTTTTGGAAGTTGGAGTGTTTTTTTTTTTAGATTTGGCTATCTTAGAAGGATATCTGTTTGTGCAGGTAACTATTACTGTGCCGAATTATTAGGCAACTTAATAAAAAACAAATATAATTCCATCTCACTTGTTTATTTTCACCAGGTAAACCAATATCAGTGCACAAAATTTAGAAATAAACATTTCTGACATGCAAAAACAAAAACCCAAAAAATTTGTGATCAATATAGCCACCTTTCTTTATGATGACACTCAACAGCCTTCCATCCATAGATTCTGTCAGTTGCTTGATCTGTTTTCCATCAACATTGCGTGCAGCAGCCACCACAGCCTCCCAGACACTGTTCTGAGAGGTGTACTGTTTTCCCTCCCTGTAGATTTCACATTTTTTGATGGACCACAGGTTCTCTATGGGGTTCAGATCAGGTGAAAAAGGCGGCCATGTCATTATTTTTTCTTCTTTTAGACCTTTACTGGCCAGCTACGCTGTGGAGTAGTTGGATACATGGGATGGAGCATTGTCCTGCATGAAAATCATGTTTATCTTGAACGATACTGACTTCTTCCTGTACCACTGCTTGAACAAGTTGTCTTCCAGAAACTATCAGTAGGTCTGGAGTTGAGCTTCACTCCATCCTCAACCTGAAAAGGTCCCACAAGTTCATCTTTGATACCAGCCCATACCAGTACCCCACCTCCAGCTTGCTGGCGTCTGAGTCGGAGTGGAGCTCTCTGCCCTTTACTGATCCAGCCTCTGGCCCATCTATCTGGCCCATCAAGAGTCACTCTCATTTCATCAGTCCATAAAACCTTTGAAAAATCAGTCTTAAGATATTTCTTGGCCCATTCTTCACTTTTTATCTTATGTTTCTTGTTCAAAGGTGGTGGTTTTTCAGCCTTCCTTACCTTGGCCATGTCCCTGAGTATCGCACACCTTGTGCTTTTTGATACTCCAGTAACGTTGCAGCTCTGAAATATGGCAAAACTTGTGGCGAATGGTATCTTGGCAGCTTCACGCTTGATTTTCCTCAATTCATGGGCAGTTATTTTGCGCCTTTTTTGGCCAACACGCTTCCTGCGACCCTGTAGGCTATTTGCCATGAAACGCTTGATTGTTCGGTGATCACGCTTCAAAAGTTTGGAAATTTCAAGACTGCTGCATCCCTCTGCAAGACATCTCACAATTTTGGACTTTTCAGAGCCCGTCAAATCTCTCTTCGGACCCATTTTGCCAAAGGAAAGGAAGTTGCCTAATAATTAAGCACACCTTATATAGGGTGTTGATGTCATTAGTCAACACCCCTCCTCATTACAGAGATGCACATCACCAGATTTACTTAATTGGTAATTGGCTCTCAAACCTATGTTGCTTGGAGAAGGACAACATGTATAAAAAATATCGAAGTGATCAAAATACTCATTTGCCTAATAATTCGGCACACAGTGTAGTGTGTTTGCATCTCTGGCCATTATGTATGTATAACCCTTATGTATATAGTGTATTGTCTAGTGTGCCCTTACGGTGATTAAATCTATAATTTAACCTTGGGCTGCTCTTTTGTCTCGATCCAGGAACTCTTACATCCGTTGTTCAGTCCGACGAACACGCTACTGGGCTGGTTTCTAGCCCGATATAAGTCTGTTATATCTAATAGAAACTGGTGGCAGCTCACCCAGGCCGACAAGGTTCTGCTTCACTGGAGCTAGTGAAGGAGCCTCTCAGCCTGTCAGGCGTGTGAGTGTGGTGCCACGTCAGTGACTGAGTGGGCCACCTCTTCTCACTCCTTGGTGCCTTCCTGTAACCGTGTGGACAGGGGGTGTCTGTGTAGAACTGTACTAATCTGACCGTATGCGTCCTCGAGGGGGTGCAGAACGCCACATTGGTGCAAAGGGCAGATCCGTATAACGTGATCCATCTGACATAATAGTGACATCAGGTGGGTGGTGGGGTGTGGATCCATCACAAGTGGTGGCAGCGGTGGGATTCTGAGGGGTCTCTCTGCTGCCATTTCATCACATTTGTGGCAGCGGTGGGATTCTGCTGGGTCTCTCTGCTGCCATTTCATCACATTGTTGGCAGCAGTTTGATGCTGCAAGGTCTCTCTGCTGCCATTTCATCACAAATAGTTTACTGGACTTTTAACTTGGTTATGGCTATATAGATGAATGACTTTGAAAATTGCACTGAACACTTTTATTCTAGGCTGTTCTATAGGATATACTTTTGTTTACCTGGTTATAAACTACCTACCGGCTTGAGCTGGTGGATCTAGGTTTAGGTGTTATACTTAATATTCAGAAAAAGTGTTTGCGCTATGCACTTTACTTAGTCTATACTGCAATTTATCTGTTAAGGTCTAGATTTCTGATTCTATATACATTTAATGCTAGATATCCCTTACACCTGCATTTGTCACTTTGATCACCCGACATCCCATTTTGCATATAATCACATGTACATTTGAATAGTTTTTTACTTGGGACAATTGTTGCCAACCCCTATATTGCTTAAAGGTCCTCTAAGCTACAATACACTTAGATTGTTTCATATGTGGATTGTTCATACGGATTCTCCCTGCTGTTTTTACGCAATAAATTGTTTTAATATATCTTTTTGAATAAAATCAATAATTTTAATATATTTCTAGCATATATCTCTTCATTAACCCCAGGCTGGGCCGGACTGGCCATCTGGCAAATGCCAGAAGGGCCTGTCTGGTCGTGGGCCTCCCTGTCTGCTACATTGTTATCAGAATCTGCATTCTCAAGATGCCCATACTGTTAACAGTTGTGATGGAGCACAAAGTCACTGGCTCCATCACTTAACCCAGCATTCCACAAGTGTTCCTTCTGTCCGTGACCTTCTGGAGGCCAACACACAAGCAGGGCACATCGGTGGTGCAATGACGTCACTGCAACGCGCCGCCAGCATCCATGGCAAGAATAAATAGAAAAGGAAACGGAGGATGCAGTCTCTGGATTAGTTGAGTATATGTATTTTTTAATTTTTGGGATGAGGGGGACCATCACACTATATAGTGCGCTGTGAGTTGGACCATCATATTATTTATTATTATAGCACCATTTATTCCATGGCGCTTTACATGTGAAAAGGGGTATACATAATAAAAAAAGGGTACAATAACCTTAAACAATACTAGTTACCGACTTGAGCAGGAGGAGAGAGGACTACAAGGGATGGGTGAGGATACAGTAGCTGGTCGTGCAGCGGTATGGTGGAGTGGTGGTTACTGCAGGTTGTAGTCTTGTTGGAAGAGGTGGGTCTTCAGGTTGAAGATGTTGAAGATGTTGGGGTAGAAAGTTCCAGAGTAGGGGGGATGCACAGGAGAAATCTTGTATGCGATTGTGGGAAGAGGAGATAAGAGGGGGAGTAGCGAAGGAGATCTCGTGAGGATCAGAGGTTATGTTCAGGTAAGTAGCGGGAGACCATGTCACAGATGTATGGAGGATACCGGTTGTAGATGGCTTTGTATGCCAAGGTTAGGGTTTTAAAGTGAAGGCCACAGAGCAGGAGGTTGAAATAGTCAAGGCGGGAGAGAGAGATGATGAGGGCATGCACTAGTGTTTTCGCAGATTCATGGCTGAGGATTGTGCGTATCTCGGAGATATTTTTGAGTTGGAGTCAGCAGGAAGGGCTTGGATATGTTGTTTAAAGGACAGATCAGAGGGATCTGTTATACAGTTATATGAAAAAGTTTGGGCACCCCTATTAATCTTAAGCTTAATGTTTTATAAAAATTGGTGTTTTTGCAACAGCTATTTCAGTTTGATATATGTAATAACTGTTGGACACAGTAATGTTTCTGCCTTGAAATGAGGTTTATTGTACTAACAGAAAATGTGCAATCTGCATTCAAACAAAATTTGACAGGTGCATAAGTATGGGCACCCTTATCATTTTCTTGTTTTAAATACTCCTACCTACTTTTTACTGACTTACTAAAGCACTTTTTTTGGTTTTGCAACCTCATTGAGCTTTGAACTTCATAGCCAGGTGTATGCAATCATGAGAAAAGCTACTTAAAGTGGCCACTTGCAAGTTGTTCTCCTGTTTGAATCTCCTCTGAAGAGTGGCATCATGGGCTCCTCAAAACAACTGTCAAATGATCTGAAAACAAAGATTATTCAACATAGTTGTTCAAGGGAAGGATACAAAAAGCTGTCTCAGCGATTTAACCTGTCAGTTTCCACTGTGAGGAACATAGTAAGGAAATGGAAGAACACAGGGACAGTTCTTGTTAAGGCCAGAAGTGGCAGGCCAAGAAAAACATCAGAAAGGCAGAGAAGAAGAATGGTGAGATCAGTCAAGGACAATCCTCAGACCACCTCCAGAGAGCTGCAGCATCAACTTGCTGCAGATGGTGTCACTGTGCATCGGTCAACTATACAACGCACTTTGCACAAGGAGAAGCTGTATGGGAGAGTGATGCGAAAGAAGCCGTTTCTGCAAGCACGCCACAAACAGAGTCGGCTGAGGTATGCAAAAGCACATTTGGAGAAGCCAATTTCTTCTTGGAAGAAGGTCTTGTGGACAGATGAAACCAAGATTGAGTTGTTTAGTCATACAAAAAGGCGTTATGCATGGCGGCAAAAAAAACAGCATTCCAAGAAAAACACTTGCTACCCACAGTAAAATTTGGTGGAGGTTCCATCAAGCTTTGGGGCTGTGTGGCCAATGCCGGCACCGGAAATCTTGTTAAAGTTGAGGGACACATGGATTCCACTCAGTATCAGCAGATTCTTGACAATAATGTTCAAAAATCAGTGACAAAGTTGAAGTTACGCAGGGGATGGATCTTTCAGCAAGACAATGATCCAAAACACCGCTCCAAATCTACTCAGGCATTCATGCAGAGGAACAATTACTATGTTCTGGAATGGCCATCCCAGTCCCCAGACCGGAATATCATTGAACATCTGTAGGATCATTTGAAGAGGGCTGTCCATGCTCGGCGACCATCAAACTTTACTGAACTGGAATTGTTTTGTAAAGAGGAATGGTCAAAAATACCTTCATCCAGGATCCAGGAAATCATTAAAAGCTACAGGAAGCGACTAGAGGCTGTTATTTTTGCAAAAGGAGGATCTACTAAATATTAATGTCACTTTTCTGGTGAGGTGCCCATACTTATGCACCTGTCAAATTTTGTTTGAATGCAGATTGCACATTTTCTGTTAGTACAATAAACCTCATTTCAAGGCAGAAACATTATTGTGTCCAACAGTTATTACATATATCAAACTGAAATGGCTGCTGCAAAAACACCAATTTTTATAAAACATTAAGCTTAAGATTAATAGGGGTGCCCAAACTTTTTCATATAACTGTATATAGGTCAGATGGGGGGTTGAAGAGATGGAGGAAAGATTAATTCGGTTTTATCCATGTTAAGTTTTACAAATCTAGCATAGAAGAAGGATGAAATAGTGGTCAGACATTGTGGGCCTCTGGTTGTAAGGAGGTGCTATCAGGTCCAGAGAGGTAGATCTGTGTGTCATCATAGAGGTGATACTGGAAGCCGTGAGACTCTATCAGCTATCCCAGCCCAATGATGGTGCCCCCTGCCCCCAACAGCCCCCCACATAGTATGATGTTTCACCTCATAGCCCCTTATATAATATGATGGTACCATAGTATATAAGGGGCTGTGGGCTGAACCACCATACTATGTAGTGTACTGTTGGGGGGACCATCATACTACATAGGGGTCTGTTGGGAAGTCGTGGACAATATACTATGTGGAGCTCTATGGGGAACATTAGACTACGTTGGGGACAGTGGTGACCATCATACTGTATGGGATAGTTATGGGGGATATTATACTATATGGGGGCTGTGGGGTCCTCATACTGTACGGCTTTGGTGGACGTCACACTTTATATACGGGGCTATGGGGGGACTGTCATATGGTATTAGGGCTATAAGGGATCTTCATAGTGTATGGGGGATCTATCATACTGTGTGGGGTGGCTATGGGGGACCATCTTATGGTGTAGGGTGGTTGTGATGGACATCATGCTGCATGGGATGGCTGTGGTGGACATCATAGTGTGTGGAGTTCTGTGGAGCCTCTCATACTATATACTGGGGGCTATGGTGGATACCATACTTTATGGGAGGCTATGGTGACAATTTTACTTTGTGAGGTCCTGTAGGACATCATACTTTCTGTAAGATTTGTGGAGCAATCATACTGTGTGGGTTCATCATGCTTTGTAGAGGCATAATACTCCACGGGGGTCATGGAAGGGGTATCATAGTGAGTAAGATCACTTAGAGGCTTCAATAGGGGCAAAAAAAACTGTCTAAAACTGTCTAAGACTCCCCAGTCCCTCAAACTCGCTGCCTTGGGGTAACCCTGGACTCTGATCTCTCCTTCAAACCACATATCCAAGCCCTTTCCACTTCCTGCCGACTCCAACTCAAAAATATCTCCCGAATCCGCACATTCCTCAACCATGAATCTGCAAAAACACTAGTGCACGCCCTCATCATCTCCCGCCTTGACTACTGCAACCTCCTGCTCTGTGGCCTCCCTTCCAACTCTCTTGCACCCCTCCTATCCATCCTAATCTCTGCTGCCCGACTAATCCACCTGTCCCCCCGCTATTCCCCGGCCTCTCCTCTCTGTCAATCTCTTCACTGGCTCCCTTTTGCCCAGAGACTCCAGTTCACAACCCTAACCATGGCATACAAAGCCATTCACAACCTGACTCCTCCATATATCTCTGAGCTAGTCTTCCGTTACATACCGGCACGCAACCTCTGATCCTCACAAGATCTCCTTCTCTACTCCCCTCTTATCTCCTCCTCCCTCAATCGCATACAAGATTTCTCCCGAGCTTCCCCCCTACTCTGGAACTCTTTACCCCAACACATCAGACTCTCGTCGACTGTGGAAACCTTCAAAAGGAGCCTGAAGACCCACCTCTTCCGACAAGCCTACAACCTGCTGTAACCACTGCTCCACCATACCGCTGCATGACCAGCTCTACCCTCACCTACTGTATCCTCACCCATCCCTTGTAGATTGTTAGCCCTCGCGGGCAGGGTTCTCGCTCCTCCTGTACCAGTCGCTGTCATATTGTGTTCAAGATTATTGTAATTGTTTTGCTATGTATACCCCCTTTTTCACATGTAAAGCGCCATGGAATAAATGGCGCTATAATGATAAATAATAATAAAGAGCGGCAATACATTTCCTTCTCCGTTTCTTAAAATGTTTGGAGATTTGCTCTTCTTTGACTGTGACATGATAGGATTTTTTCTATGGGGCGCCTGTTAATTCTATGCACGCCCCTGCTCAGGAGCATTATTACAATCAAGAGGCACTCAGGGTCATTATTATAAGGAGGAACAATGGGGGGAGATTGTTATCATTTTAGGGAAAGCAAGGAGTCATTATTATTATTATTATTAATATAACAAAGCACAGGGGATATTTTTATTATTATAAGGAGGTACAGGTTCATTATGTTAAGAGGTCAAGGGGGAGCATTATTAAAGGAGGCACAGGAGAATTATTATAACTTATCGCAAGTTGTGGTTTGCGTAAAGGTGGCAGAATGTGAGGAAGGTCCTGGAAAATAAGTAGAATGAAGATGTCTGTGTGTTACATTTTGCAGGGACGAGTTATGGATGGAAGAAGAGGTCATGGTGGTCTGGAAGGAATGCAAAGGAAAAGGGAAAATGAATGACAACAATCAGCGAGAATGTCATTGGTGAGAACCTGCACAGTACACACATATATGGTCTGCATCTATGGTGGTGATATCAATCTTAGTACAGTATTTTTGGTTGAAGTCCAAGCTTGAATTCTGCAGTGGCTCTATTTGACTGTGGACTTCTGAATCCTCACATAGCTCGTGTGCTGTGAGGATTCTCCAGTGCAAATATTGCAAGCTGTTAATAGCATTCGTCTTTTCTTATAGGCCAAAGGGACTTTGTAGCCTTCGCACCTACTGGAGTTATGCCCCTGATCATGTGGCCACAAGTATAAAATTTGCATACATGTGGTCACATGCTAACTAGATGTGCACAGTCTTGCTCAATACAAGTGAAATTAGCAAAATGGGGGCAGCATGGGCCTGTGTGATTTCAAATGCCAGGGCAGAATTTCAGTCCCAGTGTGTCCCTGACCCCAGGAATACTAAAATATTGGGTTGTGAGATTATATTTAGCTTTGAAGTGATATGCACTAATTAAGATATCAGGACATATGTGTTTATTCTCATGAGCCCAAATAGTAGTAGTCTTCCCCCACATATGGGGTTATCGGCATACTCAGGAGAAATTGCACAACAAATTTTGGGGTTCATTTTTTCCTGCTACCCTTGTGGAAAAAAAATGGGGCTAAAGTAATTATTTTGTGAAAAAAAGTAAAATGTTCATTTTTTCCTTCCACATTGCATTAATTCCTGTGAAGCTCCTAAAGGTTAATAAACTTCTTGAATGTGGTTTTGAGGACTTTGCGGGGTGCAGTTTTTAGAATGGTGTCACTTTTGGGTATTTGGTCCCTTAAAAAATGGTTTTGTAAATTTTGTTGTAAAAATTTGAAAAGGCTAATCAACTTTTAACCCTTACAACTTCCTAACAAAAAAAAAAAATGTTTCAAAAATGATGCAGATGTAAAGTAGACATGTGGTAAATGTTATTTATTAACTATTTTGTGTGACATAACTCTAGTTTAAGGGCATAAGAATATTTGCAAAAGTTACAAATTTGTCACATTTCCGATATTTTCACAAATAAACGCAAGTTATATTGAACAAAATTTTACCACTATCATGAAGTACAATATGTCATGAGAAAAGAAGCTCAGAATCAGAGTTCCAGAGTTATTATCACATAAAGTGACACTGGTCAGAATTGTAGAATTTGCCCTGGTCATGAAGGTGAAAACAGGTTTGGGTGTTAAAGGGGTTAATAACCTTGGTCGATCTTCTCCACACCCGTTCTAGTTCAACTCTGTCCTTCTTATACACCGGAGACCAAAATTGTGCACAGCATTTTAAGTGTGGCTACACTAGTGACTCATATGGAGGCAAAGTAGGTTCATGTCATGAGCATTTATGTTTCTTTTAATGCATCCCATTATTTTGCCTTGGCAGCTGCTCCCTGGTACTGGTCACTAAAGTGGAGTTTGCCGTCCACCCAAAAAGATGCATGATTACAATCCATATTTCCAGACCCCCCCACTTCTGTGTTTCAGGCAGCCCCCAAATCTAAGAAGCATCATTGTCAGAAGCTCCCTGTCATCTCCACCAGCTACAGGTACCTTTCTGTGCAACCAGAAAAAATGTAAAACCTGTCCGTTTATAATGACCACAGACAAGATAAAGATTCCCAATTCACATCTGGACTATAAGAACCCAGGTACGTTCAGCTGTATCACATCTAACGTAGTGTACTTAATTATATGTACCAAATGTCCAGCTGGGGGTCTTTATGTAGGGGAGACAGGGCAAAAACTTAGAACAAGGATGAATCATCATCGCCACACAATAAAAGAAAAAAGAATAGATCTACCTGTAGCCAAGCATTTTTGTTCCCCTGATCACAGCATAAAAGACATGAAATTACTGGTATTAAAAGGTAACTTCAAATCTCAAAGAGAAAGAAGAATCTCAGAATATAAACTGATGGTGACCTTTAACAATTTCAGAGCAGGAATGAATGTGTCGCATGGATTTATGTCATTCTACATCAACTAAGGAATGTGCTCCTCAGACTCTCAGACCTGTGAGGCCATCACAACACTGGACCTAGTCACAGGACAATGAAACCTTCACACTTCTTATCTATTAACTGCTAAAATATTTATAGCCAGAACTGTTTATCTCTTCCATAATAACTCTGCTTTTCATCACCTGTCTTACCTATTACATTTTTTGTGTGTCTTATTGTGTATAAATATGTGACTCTTCAGATTTTGTGTTATACTAGCCTGATGAAGAGACCTGAGTAGTCTCGAAAGCTTGCAATTTGTTACCATCTTTTCAGTTAGCCATTAAAAGGTATCAACCACTGAGGACTCTCAAATGTAAATATTTTTCCGTCCACCCATACACCCAAATCTTTTTCAGTGACAGTTTTAACGAATGTTTTAGAATTTAGTACATAATTTTACATTTTATTTCCTTTGCCCAAATGCATAACCTTACATTCATCAAGATTAAACTTCAATTGCTAATTCTCAGCCCAAGCATCCAGCTTATATATATACACAAGTATATATCCCTTTGTAACATTAAATTATCCTCCTCTGTGCTGATTACCTTGCAGAGTTTAGTATCATCTGCAAATATTCAAATTCTACTCAATATGCCCACTACAAGGTCATTAATAAATGTTAAAAAGAAGAGGGCCCAATACTGATCTCTGTGGTAACCCACTGTTAACTGTGACCCAATCCGAGTCTGTTACATTAATAACCACTCTGTTTTTTTTGTCACTGAGCCAGTTGTTAACTCAGTTACACATATTTTCCCCTAGTCCCATTACTCTCGTTTTATGTACCAATCTTTAGTGTGGCACCGTATCAGACGCCTTTGAAAAGTCGATATAGAAAATATCCATATCCATATGCATTTCCCTGGTCCAGTTTGGAACTTGCCTCCTCAAAGAAGATGATCAGATTAATTTGACAGGACAGAGCCGTCATAAAGCCATGTTCATACTGGGTCATGAGGCAATTCTTATTGAGATTCTAAAGGACAGCATTTCTTAGAAAAGTCTCAAGGATTTTACCCAGAGTAGAGGTTAAATTTACCAGCCTATAATTTCCAGGCCTACATTTTGTCCCCTTTTTGAATATTAGCACCACATTTGCTATGCATCTGTCCTGTGGTACAGACGCTGTTATTATTGAATGGTACTTCATTGCTGCAGTACTCGAGGGTGTAACCATATAAGGATCTTCTTGCAAAATACTGTAGAAAAGAAAGGCATTTAGTAGATGGGCCTTTCCTTAATCTTTTTCAACCATTTCACCCAGACTTCTTTTGAGGGCCAGTACTATCATTTTTGAGTTTCCTACTGTTTATGTATGTATTTGCATTTTTAATTTTCCAGCAGCATTGCATGGCCTATAAGTCTTCGTACACCAGCTTGGCACTCTCCACAAGGAGAAGTGTTTCTTCTTCGACCCCTTATTATTATTCTGAAATAGATGAATGAGTTGCCAAAACCAATGCTGAAAGTTAAATGAGATTTCCAACTTCAGGCTAGTGGTCAACAAAAGGCTCGATCCTAGGAGAAAAAAAAAACAAATACAGGATGTAGTCATTCTCACTGCTTCTGCTTGGGTCTTGGCAAGTGGGAACTGGAAAAATGCTGCTACCAGTAGAGAAGACCTGGTTATGACTTAGCTGCTGACAAAGTATTTGATTCCATATATCGATAATATTTAGATAACCTCATAGACATCACAAATTTAGTAACACGTTTTATCAAGCTCCAAAGTCAACACTACACTGACTACACAGTCTTCTCCAAATCACCTTTTCACAGAAACCCAATAGCGCTATTCCCACTTTTGTTCGATGTGGCCTGTGATCCTCAGTTAAGATAAGTGTATTAATGTAGAGACTCCAGAGCCATTCAAATTTGCAGTAAGAAACTGCATATCTCTGTATTCACAGATGATTTTTTATTAGTTTCTATAGCTTAACTGACCTTCACACCAATGTACGAATTCTTAAAGACTGGATAACTAAACAGTCTATATAACAGGATGGGAATATATGTAAACGGTTATATTCCCACAACTCATTTACAATCCTATAAATGTATATAACTTGCTCTTAATTGGACCAACCGTGCTGCGGGCAATTGAGGACTCGTTTGAATGTAGTATCCGAGTGTCCCAGTATACAAAAAAAAGTAGAATTAGATATATATCTCAATATAGTAAAATATAGTATAGTACAGTATAGTATACTGTAAAATACGGATGTGTAAATTCAATATTCCTCAAAATATTTTGGTGGTGTTACAGTCCAGCCCTTTATTGGTGTCATTGTGGGGCATAAGATTAGCAGTTAAATGGATTTTCTCCCAATATTGTTCTTTTACACACAGCCACAATTTATTATATTACATTCATTATAGTTAGTTATGCTAACATTCAAATTTGGGAATGCGCTCCAATTTGGCCAGGAAATTTCATTCACATTTAATCAAATTTAAAGTATTTTGTCCTGAAGTTCCCTCCAGACTCCAGAGCATAATAAATATATACTCTACTGACCCAGTCCTCATCTGTCCCGCCACTCAGCCTTTCTCTGGTTGTCTTCTTCAGTGTTGGCATGGGCAGCTTACCATACTCAGCTTCTTCAGGGTCTCTCTACAATGTCATAAAGTTGTGACCTAGTTACTGCAGTAGACAGCACTAGATATCGGTGACTGGACCAATTAGAGATAAATCGCAAGCGGTGGAACAGTAAAGAAACAGAAAGGAACTGTAAAGAGGACTGGATGATGTCTGCCGAGGTGAGACATGTGAGTGGCAAGGAGAGTTCCATTCCAGTTTTTCCCCCCATATGTTTATATTCTCTGGGGTATGAAGAGCATAATTTGGCTTACTTTAAGCACTTTGAATAATTGATGCCAATCGAATTTCCCGACCAAATTTAGGAGAACTTCCAAATTCAAATTTCATCAGCTTAGCTCATCTATATTAAAAAGACATGCCTTGAGCTTGCAACATGTACATTTTTCAGATGGATCATATTAATATTTTATATTTAATGGGATTGTCCAGGACTGGAATTTTGATGACTTATCCTTCGGATAGTCTTCTGTCACTAGGCATAGCTACCAATCAGCTGATATCAGCTCTGCCAGTAGCCAGATACAACAATGTACCAAGAAGAACACGACTCATTACACTCTATGCAGTGGCCATTCTTGGGTACTGCAGCTCAGCTGCCATTCACTTCAATAATACTTCTTAAAGGAAGTCTAAAATATTGTCCACAACAAAAAAATAAAATATGAGCCAGGTCCACTTTTGATCTGATTTGTGGATCAGTTTTTAACTGGTTGATAGGAGAAGCTTGAAAATTTTGAATTCCTCTTTTACATATGAGATAAATGGATACCACTTATCGTTAAGTCTGAAACATGGATCAAATTTCGATGAAATTCATATTCAGCACACTTTTTAGATGCAAAAAGCAGGTTTCTAAATGAGGCTTTAGTGTTGGTGCCCATCTGAAAAGATCACCTTGTTGCTGTCAGGGCACACACTTTGATTAAAATATACTCCAAGAACCTCAAAATTATAAGTACAATCCATACATTCAAGGTTCTCATAATATGTGATCAGAATGTGGTTGTAATTGTATGTTTGGAGCTGTTGACAAAATTCATAAATCTGGCTTAAATCTATTTGAATATTTCACCATGCTCACTTTTGCTCCCACATTTTAAAAGGGACAAGAATGGCAAAAATCAAACCTTTTGGAATGAAAATGACGCGAGACAAATTTTATGACTTTTTGACACCAAAAACGGATACAAAATCCTTAATAAATTCTCCCAATAATTGCTAAATAATGATTGTGACTATTTAGAATATACATTTCACACAGATAGCAATGAAGAACTATCTGGCAGTTCTATAAGCTTTGGGAGTCAAATTTATTTCCACAATTGCTCCACCGATAAACACAGTTTTGTCACAAAATAGGCAAGGTTGATCATGTGATTTATGTGGCATCTTGTTAGATATATTAATTACAATGAGTTGGCATTCTACAAATCCAATGATATTCTACTTTACATGACAAAAAAAAATATAGATGTCTTTTGGTTGTTATTAAACGATTTTAGAAAGGTGCACTTGGAGGATTTGTCACTGGGTTGTCTTTAATGTATGGATAGGTTATCGTGAAATATTCTGTGCTCATGGTTGATGTTCATTTGCTTTTTGAATAATTCTATTTGTAACATACGTTATTTACTGCCCTGAAGAGCTCTCCCTTTCTGGTGTATGACATGTGACCATACTTTGACTTGGAGTAAGCACTGGTTCTCCTTTGAGAGAGTAGCTTATCATGGAGCCTTCTTAGCAACGCATTTATCCCTGGTCATGTTACAAGGCTCTTTAATACATGAGATATAGACTTATACGGTAGCTACCTCTCCAAGATAGTACTAGTGAATTTAATTTCTCAAAAAATTCACTTTTCTCTGACTGGAACTGCTGTATATTTTCTTTTACCATTTGTCAATGAAAAAAATGTTTTTCAATTCTGAGTTCTTTGACATTGAAAAAGTGATGTGAGTAAAACATTTCTCACATTCTGGACATGACTGTTTTTCCAATGTGAGATCTTTTTCAGTTTGCAATTGAAGCTAAATTTTTGTTAACTTGCTTCCCAGACTTGGTACGTAAATGGGCATCCTCGGTGGCTCTTCTGATGTTTAAGAAGTTCTGATTTTTGAAAAAAATTTCCACATTCTGAACATGAATACAGCTTGTCCACTTTGTGAATTCTTTCATGTGTAATAAGATTTGATCTATGGCTAAAACATTTTCCACAGTCCAAACATAAATACGGCTTCTCCCCAGTATGATGTCTCTGATGTATAGTAAGATGTGATTTATTTGCAAAATATTTCCCACATTCTGGACATGAAAATGGCTTCTCCCCTGTGTGACTTCTCTGATGTACAACAAGATGTGATTTCTCTGTAAATGATTTCCCACATTCTGAACATGTAAATGGTCTCTCCCCTGTGTGAGTTCTCTCATGTTTAAGAAGATGTGATTTCTGCTTAAAATATTTTCCACACTCTAAACATGCATATGGCTTCTCCCCTGTGTGAATTCTTTGATGTCTAACAAGACTTGACTTCCGGTTAAAAGATTTTTCACAATTTACACATGAAAATGGATTCTCTCCTGTGTGACTCCTCCAATGTCTAACAAGATCTGATTTCCGGCTAAAATTCTTCCCACACTCTGAACACTGAAATCTTTTATCATCTGTTTCAATTTTTTTACTTTTTTCAACAGACTTTTTGAGGGAAACACTTTTTCCATATTCTGAAAATGAGAATGACTTCTTTCCTGCATGAATTTTAGCTCCCTTTTTTTGCCTTTTATTTTTCTTAATAGTCGGTGATGAATCAGAAGGTAAAACCTGTTCAATAGGATCAGATGATAGATCTTTGCTTTGAAGGAATGATGGTATATATTGAGTATTGGCAGACACTTCAGTTGTATCCTGTGTGATATCAAGGTTATCTGATTGAAAAACTGAAGATGTGATATATTCCTCTGATCTCCTGGTACAGTCATCTGCCAAAAATAAAACCAATTATTATGTTTGCAACAAATAATCTTATAAATTATATTTTTTTTATAACACTTCTAACTAAAATGTCCATAGCAATTGCAAGGTATGTAGCAAAATTTCATTTTTTTCCAGTTAAAAAAAAGCAGTCAATCTAAAACTAGACCTCAGAGCAAGGACCAGTAGAGCCCAATATTAGACCACCAGGCTAGTCTCTAATCGTTTTTCAATCCAGTTACATACCCATTAATGCAGAGCCGTACTAATCTTTACATAGTTTTTACAAGTTGTAAATAAAAGTGTATGTTGGTAAAATAATAAAATCTTAATTACTCACCTATTGAATCCCTTTTTATTCTAGCACTGCGTTAAGGGTCCTCCTTGTCTTTGTGTAATTGCTGCTGTGATGATGATGCGTTATATCATACACGACTGCTGTATCTTGTGTTGTGTATCTGTCATGGGGGTATCACGACAGAGTGGTCTCCCCTATTTCAGTGGTCAGAAGATCGCAGCGTTTGGCTACACACACACACCTGCACTAGTTGGATCTGCTTCGCTTTCCAGTTAGCTGTGCAGATTTCCCTTGTTCGGTTGTTGCAATGGTTAAACACTCTTGCTTGTCTCCTAAAGCTTTCCATCCTGAGTTCTCAGCTGTTCTGATTTTCTCCACTCCCTTCTGGTATAAGTACTCACTCTTAGCTTGGGTAAGTGCCACTGATAGCTTGCTATATCTTGAAACTGGTTTGGAGCTATGAGCCGTAGAAAGAGAAGTCGTTTAGGAGTTTTCTCCAGAGATTGCTGTATGGAAGTGTGTCTGCTGTCTTTATTATCTTTATCTGCCTTTTTGATTTGCCTCTCCCTTCCTTTCTCTTTACATACCATTCCATTGTCCAGGTGCGCGTTGAGCGATTGAAGCTCTCTGTTACCCTTGTCTGTTTCCCTTTGGGTATTTATCATATAACAGGACTGGACTAGTGTTCCTGCTGTCCCATGCACTAGCCAGAGAAGTGCTTAGGGCAAGACAGGGATAGAAACGCAATCGCCACACAAGGTGAAAGAAACCGTCTAGGGACGTCAGGGAGCTCAGGGTTGCACAGGACAAATTTCAGGGGTTGCCCCCCCATCCGTCTCACCGTGCACCATCTGGCTCCTTTGTTGGAGCGTGACAGTATCGTGAGGTCAGTGATGGGCAGCAGTTCCCATATGTGTTTTATGCCATTATTACTGCAGTCAAGTAAAAGAAACAAAAACTTAAGACATAAGCATCGGAGCAGCACTGTAACCACTGTAGCATGTGACTGGAAAGTAATGTTTCTACTATTATTCCATCACATTCCTCCCACAGATAATGATCGGGTAAGCAGAATGGTCAGTAGGAAACACAGCAAGCTGTCACTAACATGTAACTCACTTGTCTGGGCTTCACTGCCGAATCCACCTCTCATCTCCTATGGTTGCCTTGGCTGTAGTCCATGAGTTTTCCAAGTAACACTGCAAATTTCATGCTGAGTTTACCAAGTAACATGACAAACTCATTTGACATCATCACCCAAGGCCTTTGAAGGCTGATTCAGGCAGCCATGTGCTATCTTTACATGCTTCTGGAGTTTGACTCACAGTCAATTACTCATCTCTTCATTCAACTCCTGCTTGCTCATCATATACCTGCATTTACATTCTGGCCTAGACCAGTAGATATTGGGTGCTGTAATCGTCAAATAAGGCTCCATAGACATAAATTGTAAAAGCAACTGAGGTTTACACATAAACCCTTTTGTGATCCGGCGACTGAGATTTTCAGTCTTGTGAGCTATAAGAAGACTGAAGCGGCATTGGAAATGGGGGAAAATGTCAATTGGTGAGTATTTTAATTTACCCACACTACATAGATATTAAAAAAGGTTTAGGACATAAAATTGATATTGGGAGTGCTCCTTTAACCAACTGTTTGCTGCAAGTCCTGGACTGACTATGCTTCTGCTTGTTTGCCTGCCAACCTTCATACCCCGCTGTACTGGTCCTCGATAATACTTCAGGGCAGTCATTGACACCATCAGCACAGGACTTATTTAATTTATTTATTTTACTCACATATATAGAGCCATTAAATTCCACAGTGCTTTACATACATAAGCAACATAGCCTTTAAAGGCTATCTGGTGCTGATCACTTCCGCATTGGAGACACACGTGCAATCAGAAGGGATTTTGAGCATGTCCTGTACATTAGAACAGTATGTGGGGTTGTGATGTCATCCGATGCACAACTGAGCAGCTGAGGGATGGATGCCCCTTTAAAAGGAAGCTTGACAGCTGATACAGGTTGCCAGTGGATCGACATTGGCTGTATGATCTCAGGTATGTGTATTTAACTCCGAATGATACGGCATTTCAGAGAGAGACATGCTTTTAAAGTTGCTGGAGACCAAGACTCATGAGAGACTAGTTGGAAACGCCAATCCCGGTTGCTTCTTGCTTCACTGCCAATGACTGACAAATCTCTCACTATACACACAAGCAGGGAGAGACCTTTCACTCATGGGGAGCAGACGGGAAGAAGCCACTAGGGGTCGGTCGGTCCGTCTGTATAGTCACCTGTGCAACTTGGTCACCAGTGGCTAATCATCCAACAACATCTAATGGTCCAAGATATGGGTCAGTTTCAGGCCGTTAAAATAGCATTGGTAGATTATTTGCAAGTCATTTGATGCTCATTTACGGGCCTATTATCAGAGGCTAGCGAACAATGATAAGAACAGATCCATTAATATGATTGTTCAATCCCCATGGAATGTCATATTATTGCCACCACATTCCCTATTTATACAGGGAAATAAGTTCCGGTAACAATTATTTTTTTGCTGCCATAAACTATCCAATTGGCCACGAAATAGCATTTTGCTTGGAAAGTGCTTTGACGCTCCCAGAGCACTTGAGCTTCATTTACATATTAATCAAAACAGTGGTTTTTCAATAAAGGTATGGATAACCTTATCTTTCAGAGACCAATATGACCTTATAAAGAGTCTGGAGGGTGGGATCTTGCTAACAGATTCCATTTAACGAATCTGATCTAGAAGAAGCAAGGGCATTTGGCCTCTGAAATTACACCAATTCAATGGCAAAGCTTTCGTATTGCTTATTCACACTACAGATTTGCCAATTTTTTCTTTTTAACCATTCCCTACTGCAAAAATTTCAGCCTTTGCAATTTAGTTTTCCTTCCCCTTCTTCCAAGAGACATAACATTTTTACGTTTTCATTGATTTAGACATAGGAGGGATTTTTATTTTTTTGCAGGATGAATTGTAGTTTTGATTTGCATCTTTTTACTACACAATGTATTAAAAAATGTGAAAAAAATTTTGAGTGCGAAGAAATGGTGAAAAAATTCTCCAGATTGCTATTTGAGTTTGGTTTTTAAGCCGTTCATTGCACGGTAAAAGGTATCTCCTCCAGATCAGTACAATTAATGCAATTAAGGCCTCCATTGGTTAATAAATTTGATTTCCATTGATGATTTTTGTGTGATTTTGTTGTCAGCACATTCAACTTTGTACAGAACAAAGTATTCAATGAGAATATTTCATTCATTCAGATCTAGGATGTGTTATTTGAGCGTTCTGTTTATTTTTTTGAGCAGTGTAGTTTATTTTATTTATTTATCTGGTTAAAAAAATGGGAAGGGGAATTGCTTAAAAATTATTTTTTAAAAAAGTTTTTTTGTAGCAATGTTATTAGACCAGTTTTTATTACAGGTAAATACCAACTCTGTAAGAATCAAAATCTGTAGATATGATGTAGGCTCAGCTTCTGAGCCAACGCTAGTCCCCAGAGGTGAGCCAACCCGTAGATGTTCAGGTGCGACGAACATACCGTAAAATGTTTGGTTCGGGTCCGAACTTGACCTTGAACCAAAACCCAATACAAGTCAATGGGGACCCGAACTTCGGTGGTGTAAAATGGCTGTAAGATGGTCACAATGAGGGCTAGTGGGCTGCAAAAGGAAGGTAAATGGGGGTAAGAACAGGACAATGACCCTGCAAACAAATGTGAATAGGGAAAGGACTTAAAGGGGTTCTTTCACCATAGCAATCATTGGAAAAATAGGAAGCAAATGAATAATCATGGGGCAGAGTACCCCCTCAGAAGCAGCTTTCAAATTTCACCCCAGACCATGGGGCAGAGTACCCCCTCAGAAGCAGTTTTCAAATTTCACCCCCAGACCATGGGGCAGAGTACCCCCTCAAAAGCAGCTTTCAAATTTCACCCCCAGACCATGGGGCAGAGTACCCTCTCAGAAGCAGCTTTCAAATTTCACCCCCAGACCATGGGGCAGAGTACCCCCTCAGAAGCAGCTTTCAAATTTCACCCCCAGACCATGGGGCAAAGTACCCCGTCAGAAGCAGCTTTCAAATTTCCCCCCAGACTATGGGGCAGAGTACCCCCTCAGAAGCAGCTTACAAATTTCACCCCTGACCATGGGCCACAGACCCCCCCACAGGAAATGTTGCAGAGTAGACACAGCAGCTTTTTGCAAAGTACCCCCACAGATATGGGTTCCAGAATACACACAGCGGATAAGCACATTACTATCACAGATATGGGTGCAGAGTACACATAGACAGTGTTTTTGTAAAACTGCAAACACACACAAAACCGAATACAATTCATTAGTACATCTGCGTCCTGTCCCTACGCTAAGCATGGTATAAATAAAAAAAAAAAAGAATCTTGAACCAGGAGGAACAGGTCCAAGTGGAGGAGGAGGGGGTAGGGGCTGTATGGGTGGAAGAGGCGGAGGAGGCCCACAAATGAAACGAATGGCAAATAGAGATGAAGACTGGCTGGGTGCAGCGATATAGTTGTCTAGTCATCCAAAAGTATGGACAAGTTGTGTGGGATCCACTCCTGGTTCAATTTAAGTAACCTTAGGTTACCCACATTGGATGTGGACAAGATGATGCCTTTGTCTATGATAATCCCCCCTACCATGCTAAACATACGTTCCGATAGTACACTTGCCGCAGGGCAGGCCAGCACCTCCAAAGCATAAAGGGCAAGCTCAGGCCATGTGTCCAATTTGGGGACCCAGAAGTGTGGACAGGTACTCTTCCACTATGTTGTTGTAACGCTGCCTCCTGCTAATACGGAGTGTATGAGATGGTGGTGTCAGATGTTGTGCCATGCTCATAAAGTATTGTCCCATTTAGTCTATGCTAACCCTGCCTTCCGAGGTGCTGGCGGTGCCCCAGCTGCATTGGCGACTTCCTCCTCCGCCTCGGCGTTGTTGCTCCACTGAGCCCCTGCTGTTAGCTGGGAAAGCCACTAGTAGTTTTTCTACCAGCGTGTGCTCGTATTTTCGCATTTTGTGATCCCTTTCCAGTGACGGAAGTAATGATGGGACATTGTCCTTGTAGCAGGGATCAGAGTGGCCACCCAGAAATCTGCACTAGTAACAATAAGGGCAACTCGTCGGTCATTCCGCAGGCACTGCAGCATGTATTGGCTCATGTCTCTGGCCAGCCTGGCACACAACGACAAGCTGTCCTCGGTGGAAAGTATATCATCTGGGTAATCTGTATCCCCCAGCCAGTGATTCCAGTGAGCTGATCTGAGTGCCACCCTGCTGTGAAAACGGTTGGTCCTCCACCCGCTGTCCCCTCCTCCTCATCATCATCATCATCCTCCCAAACTGTCCCCTGCCTGTACAGATGGGTACCTGGTAGATGTTGGGACAGTAACCCACCCTCCGAGTCCTGTGTGGATGACAGACCTGATAACGGTGTGAATTGGCTCTGTTCCTCCTCTTCCTGTGCCACCACCTCATCCACAATTTTTTTCAAGCAGGCATATAAGTGGTATAGTAATGCTGATGATGGAGTCATCAGCCCTGGCCATATTGGTGGAATATTCAAAAAGCAGCACAACACGGCACATATGTCCTGCATTGAGACCCAGTCATTGGTGGTGAAGTGGCGTTCTGCAGTGTGACTCCGCCATGCGTGCTGCAGCTGAAACTCCACTATTGCCTGTTGCTGCTTGCACAGTCTCTCCAGCATCTGCAAGATGGAGTTCCACCTTGTTGGTACACATCGCATATCAGCCGGTGAGTGCGAAGGCAGAAGTGACACTGCAGCGCAGACAGGCGAGCAGCAGCAGGGTCAGAATGTCAAAAGTGCGCAAACACTGCCCTCTTTAAGCAGCAGCTCAGATATGTGTGGGTAGTTTTTCTGGAAGCTCTGCACCACCAAGTTGAGCACATGCACCATGCAGGGGATGTGTGACAAACCGGCTACGAACAGAGTTGCTATGAGATATCGCCAGTTATCGCACACCACCAGGCCGAGCAAGAAGTTCACCGGCAGCAACCACTTATCTGTCTGCTGTTTGATCCCAGTTCACAACTCCTGTTTAAGAACAGACTGCTGTCATTTCCCCCAGCTGTGCTACAGTTGGTGGTGCAGGTGTTCCTATGACCGAATGAGGAGGCGGTGAAATATTAGAAGGAGGGAACCTGGACAGATATACGTCCAGTTATACTAGGTGGTGGTAGGACATGAGGTAGACCGCCTCCCGCCTCTGCCCCAGCCACCACTACATTTACCCAGTGGGCAGATAGGGAGATGTAACCATCCCTGGCCGTGCTTACTGGTCCACGTATAGGTGGTTATGTGGACCTTACCACTGATGGTATTGCGCAGTGCACACTTGATTTGGTCTGCACAGGGCAGGGATGGCCTGCCTGGAAAAGCAGTGGCAGCTGGGAACAACGTACTGCGGGACAGTCACCGACATCATTTTTTTAAAACGGTCAGTCTCCACCAGCCGGAATGGCAGCATTTCAAAAGCCAGTAAATTTGAAATGCTGTCATTCAATACCAGGGCTCGTGAGTGACCAGGTTGGTATCTTCTCTTTCTCTCGAATATTTGGGGGATAGAAAGCTGAACACTTCCATGGGACGATGTGGAGATGCTCGGTGATACTAGTGATGGTGGTGATGTTGTCACATCCTCTAAATGCGGGAATGCCGGTGGCCCTGTTGATCGTAATCAGGAGGAAGAGACTGTAACTACAGCAGAAGAGGGAGCAGGAGAAGGCTCAGATTTGTCATGGTCTTTTAGGTGTGAACTCCACTGCACCTCGTGCTTGGAATTCAGATGCCTCGTCATACAAGTGGTGCTCAGGGGTGAGCTGGAAGCCAGGTGACCATTGTCCTCAGGTGCCAACTGCACCCTTTCTGCAGGGGACTGGGTGGAAAATAATGTGAAGGCACTGGAGGCACTCTCAGCCATCCAATCTAACACCTTTTCAACATCTTGTGGCCTCATCATTCAAGCAGCAGTATTCGGGTCTACAAAAAGACACATAGCATCCTGTCGCCTGCGTTCCCCAGAGGAAGGTGTTATAATTGTGCATGTAGCAGGTACAGAACGACCACGTCCTCTCCCTGCAACAGCTACACCACCACCACCATCAACAGCAACACCAGCACCACTATGGCCACGTCCCTTATTTGATGCTCTCCTCATTTTTGTAACTAGAATTTTTTAAAAACTACTCGCAAAAAGATGGCGAAAGAGTTGATTTCTTTTTTTGCAACAGTACTAGAAAACACACAGCGGTCCCGAAAAATGTCTGTGGCCTACAAATGGAAAGTAGATGACTGATGCCAATTATTACTTTGCCAGACTAAAAAAAAAAAAAAAAAAAAACACACACCAGCTCTGAGAAATTATTTTTGGGGCCAATAAATGGCAACGAGAAGGTAGATGCATTATACTGATTTGCAAAAGTACTAGAAAACTGACACCAGGCCTGAAAAGTTATTTTTGGGGCCTACTAATAGCAATGAAAAGGCTGGTGCCAATTATTGATTTCTCAGACTAATAGAAAACACACAGCATCTTAAATTAACAGTACTCCCACAGGTAAAGGGGGCAGAGTACACACAGCGGCTTAAAGGAACAGTACTCCACAGGCAGAGGGGGCAGAGTACATACAGCGGTTTTTAGCAAAGTACTCTCACAGACGGGTTTGCAAAGTACATACAGCGGCTTTTACCACACAAATAGCACATATAGGGGTTGCAGAGTACACACAGCACTGTGTTTGCAGAGTGCGCAGTCAGAATCCATCCCTCACTACAGCTGCATCCTGTCCCTACACTAACGAAAGCATACGGTGTCTACGGTCTAAAAGCATTTTGATTGGCTGCGCTGCAGCCTTTCAACAAGATTTATTAGACTGGCGAGCCCGAACAGGAAACCAGACATACAGTTAAATGTCCACGTTCTGGGTTTGGTACCGGACACTAGGTGTCCAGTATGATTCCTGAACTTTCCGGTTCAGTTTGTTCATCCCCAACGGGGACCCAATGTAACATGAACTATTACATCCTACATCGGGAAGAAGTTAATGCCAATTTATTATACCATCTCTCTGCTATTTTGCATTTATACATTGGTGCTTCAACGTTTGTGAAATTTTTCAGAGTTTTGCAAAAATTTGACCTAAAACTACATCAGATTTACACACAAGTGCTAAAAATGATAAATGGAACCAAATAAAACAAAGAACAAATAAATTCCACTTCTACAGACTTCATGGCCTGGGAAGGGTGTAAATATATATTATACAAATTATATATTATACAAATTATCCCTGAAAGGGTAAAGCCCCTTACAGACCCTTCTGTAATTCACGCTAATGTCGAATCCCCTGATGACACCGATAAATGGGTGAAACGTAACAATATCTGCAACCAAATGTTTCCACTGAACATTGATTAGTCCTGGACATCGGCTTGGAGGAAGTTTAGCCCATTCCATCTACAAAGCAGCTTTACTTTTGTTATGATGGTGGTTTTCTCCCATGAACTTCTTGCTTTAGGTATTTTGACAACATTTCTATAAGATTAAGGGCAGGGCTTTGACTCTACCATTCCAAAACTTTAACTTTATTCTTCTGTTCTTTTGCAGAATGACGCGTGTGCTTTGGGTCATTGTCTTGCTGCATGACCATGTTCTATTGAATTTCAGCACATGTACAGGCATCCTGACATTTTTCTTTAGAATTTGCAGGTTTAGTTCAGAATTAATTATTCCATGAATGATGGCAGCCATCCTGGTCCAGATGCAGCAAAACAGGCCCAAACCATGATACTACCACCACTGTGTTTTACAAATGGTATGAGGTTTTACGCTGAAATTCAGTGTTTTTCTTTCTCCAAACATATTGCTTATTAATTAAGCCAAATATCTCTATTTTGGTCTCATCCAAATCACAAAATATTGTCCCAATAGCCTTCTGGCTTTTCTAGGTAATCTTTAGGAAACTGCAGACATTCTTATTGGACAGCATTGGCTTTCTCCTTACATTTCTGCCATGAACACCCTTGTTGTTCAGTGTTCACCTTATGGGGTACTCTTGTACATTAGCTAATGTCAGAGAGGCCTTTAGTTGCCTAGAGGTTACCTTGGGTTCCTTTGCTACCTTGTGAACTATTATACGTGTTGCTATTGGAGTGGTCTTTGATGCTCGACCACTCCGGTAGAGGGTAATTATGGCCTTGAATTCCCTCTATTTGTACACAATCTGTCAGATGGAGTCCAAATTCTTTAGAAATGGTTTAATAACCTTTTCCATCCTCACAAGCATCAACAACTCTTCTTTTGTGGTCCTCAGAGATTTCCTTTGTGATTGCCATGATATAATTCCACAAACATGTGTTGTGAAGATCAGACTTTGATAGATCCCGGTTCTTAAAATGAAACAGGTCTCCCACTCACCCCCGATTTCATTCCACTGATTGAAAACACGAGACTCTAATTTCACCCTCAAGTTATCTGCTAATTCTAAAGGTTCACATACCTTTGCCATTCACAGATGTGTGATATTGAATAATTTTCCTCTCTTAAAAAAAAAATACAAAGTCTTATATTTTTCACTCATTTGTTTTATTTGGTTCCATTTATCTACTTTTAGGACTCGTCTAAAACTCTGAAGTAGTTTTAGGTCATATTAATGAAGAAATATGGAAAATTCTGAAAGGTTCACAAACTTTCAAGTACAACTTTGTGTATATATCCCTTCAGAATTTTCCACATTCCTGCATGTATTTATTTTTAGCCATTAAATGTATCAACTCTACAAGATTATTATTTTATTTCTCTTGCTGAAAAGTGACTGAGAAGAATCTATGATTTTTCTGCAGTTAGTGGTTACTACTCACCTGGGTAGTCATATGTAGGAATCTCCTCTTTACACCGCTCATCACCCCTCACATATGTCTCTGTAGTATTAATATGGGTCAGATCTTCACCCTGAAACAAATATGGTAAAAATCACAGACAGATGGAGAAGTCACATCTATGATCAGCTCTAATCCGGTCATCTACACCGTTCTCATTACACAAGTATAAAACATATAATACTGGTGGATAAAACAAGACTGAGCACAAGACCTTCACAGCCATCTACACATCATAGGAGAGATCTCATGCCACCTTCTCTCCATCTACCTGATGATCCTGAGGAACATCGGGATCTTCTTGTTTACAGTCCTGTGGAAGAAGAGGACTGGGACATCTCTCTGGTGTTGTCCTCTTACTGGATAGAACTGGAGGAAAACACATACAGGGACTGAATTCATTCTTTACATACAGATAATTATAGGCCGTGTGTATTTAATCCTGTCTATTACCTGGTGATGTGAGGGGCGGGGGAACCTCCATCATGATGTCCTTGTACAGATCTTTCTGTCCTTCTAAATACTCCCATTCCTCCATGGAGAAATAGACGGAGACATCCTCACACCTTATAGGAATCTGACACATACAATGATATCGTCATTCCCCCGATCCCTTCATAGCATTACTGTATAATGTCCCAGCATTCCCAGCAGTGTCACCTCTCCAGTCAGCAGCTCAATCATCTTGTAGGTGAGTTCTAGGATCTTCTGGTCATAGATGTCCTTATGTCTCAGGGAGTGAGGTGAAGGCCTCGTGATTGGGCTCAGGGGTCTTCCCCATCCCTCAGACACAGGGGCCTGACAGTGCTCATTAGAGGTCTTCACTAGTATATAATCCTGTTAATGGAGAGACACATTAATAAATGTCACTACAGACATTTCCAGAGTCCTCACCTCTCCAGTTCTGTCCATCTGTTATTCCCATAGATAAGAATGATGTAATGTGACATCATCAGAATCTCTCACCTCTCCAGTAAGCCGGAAGAGGATCTCTAGGGTGAGGTGTAATATCCTCTCCACCATCTTCTCCCTGTCCCTATCCATCCTTGATGGGTCAATCAGGAAAATTCTCTTATATAAAAGATCTCCAGATTCCGATATTGTAGGGACCTGAATAGGAAGAAGATGAGCCGATGTAACATCATACAGAATCATATGTCAACCTACAAATATGACACATAATCCCATGTAAAAAGCATTTATTTAAATGAGATAAAAAAGTTACATAGAAACAATATTACACAGAGGAAAAAATGCCCAAAAAATGGACATCCGAGGGTGGGCAGGTACAGTAAAAACATTCAAAGGACACCCTACATAGTAGATCAAAATCAGAGTATACCAATCCTATATAATTAATAATCTGATATAGTTATTCAAAATGCATAGTGCAATAAATATAAACCCAAGTGGGTACATATAAAAGGTATATAATCATAAAGTGAACAACATGTAGTGGCTATGAATTCACCTATAGGAAAGGTATAACCTCTAAGTCACAGGGGTGTATCACAAGTAATAATGAATGAACTACCTGTCAATCCCTCAGGGTCCACACAGATCCTGCGCGTTTCGCCGATGGCTTTAACCAGGATATAGTGTAGAGTATAGGAGTGAAGTATATATAGAAGGGTCAACCAATGAGGAGATTGTCATCGTTAATCTATTATGCACCAGCATAGCGCTATGCTCTAATAAGCCAATGACCGTCACCTCAGGGGGCCGCGTCTCAGTAGAACGCAGTCTGCCGGAAGCGGCGGCATTGGCGTGCGTGTCAGTCTGAACCGCAAGTCCCGGAAGTGACGTATGTGGAACATCCGGTATCCGGTCCGGCCACACAGCAAAGAGGTAACATGAAAAACTGCATAGAGAATACGTGTTATGCGTGCCACAGTGGAACGCAGATAATATTCTGTGTAGGTAGGTATAGTGAGTAAAAGGAAAGAATCATGGTGAAAGAAGATAGTGAAAACAGAATATTCTTACGAAGTGAATGTATAAAATACATCTAAGTGCGAGTGAATCGTTCTATTTGGAGATATCATACTCAAATTCAATACAAAATACGAGAAAATAAATAATCATCTATAGTGTGTAATACACAATACAGAGAACTAAAACACAATATAATACACAATAAATAAATAATAATGGTCTATAGTATATAATACAATACACAATAGATAATACAGAATATAATAAATAATAAAAACTAGAAGAATAATAATAAATAATGAATAATAAATAATGAAAAATTAAATAATGAACAATACATAAAAAATATATATAAAAAATAATAATAAAATCAAATACTAAATAAAAATATATATAAAATAAAAAATATCTAAAATAAATAATAAATACAATACAATGTGCAATATAAACCAAATTCTTTTATATATACTTATTGAAGAAGGCACCTTCCACATAAGGTGAAACATGCTCAAAAACAAATATGTGAGGTGGTACAGTCAAAAAAAACAAAATATTTGTGTAAAATTAAATAAATATATATACGTAGTATAAATCATATGCAGTCCATCACAAGATGTGCAGCCTTCGACGTAACTTGCTGGTGCATTCAACCAAAATATAGAAAAGTCCATATAATTCCTCATAGGTAGATCGTGTAAAATAGGCGAAAGAACTACAAAGGAGATAAAAATACAGAATCATACACAGTAGCACTAGAGATAATAATTGAGGTAAGATGGCTCCATATAGTCTAGAAATATTTGTTGGGTAAGGGCTTGTTGGAAGGTAAATCCCTTACCAACACTGGATGTAGTAGTATGCATTTCCATGAATAATGTGGAATAATTTTAGCTAGTTTTTTAATGTACAAATTTGAATCATCTCCCTTTTTCCCTAATAAAAATACAGAAATAAAAATATTTACAAAAATAAGCATAATTGATATCACTACATCCATAAAATTAATTAGTCAATCAAAATATAGAATTAACCCGTACAGTAGACGACGTAAAGAGAAATTGAAACATCAGAATTGCAATTTTACAATTGCCAGAGCTCCACCAAAAATACAATAAAGAGTGATCAAAGCATCGTACTGTATGCCCCATAAAATGGTATAAAAAAACATGAAAGATATAACTAAAAAAAAAGCCCTTACACAGCTTAAAGAGCTTGTCCATTACTTTATCATTGATGACCTATCCTTGTGCAGTACCGAGCCGCGGCCACCATCAGAAGACAGAGCAGCTCTGCAATTGAGCACTTCCGTCCAGCAGCCACAGACACCAAAAACAGCTGATCGGCGGGGGAGCCGGGTGTCGAACCCCAACCGATTAGACAAAGATAGGTCATCAATGATAAAGTAGTGGAAAACCTCTTTAATCTATGAAAAAATATAAAAGTGATGGGTCTCAGAAAATCGTGAAACAAACCAAATAATAAAACTGTACAAACTTGGTAATCGACATACAGTGGCATGTAAAAGTTTGGGCACCCCTGGTCAAAATTACTGTTATTGTGAGCAGTTAAGCACATTCAAGATGAAATTATCTTCAAATGGGCTAAAGTTTAAGATGACACATTAACTTTGTATTTTAGGGGAAAAAAAATATATATATATATATTGTCATTTTTTACATTTTAAAAATTACAAATGGAAAATCGCCCAATGCAAAAGTTTGGGCACCCTTGGACATTTGTGTGCTCAGATAACTTTGACCAAGGTTTCCTATCTTAATTAGCCTGTTAGGATTATGGCTTATTTGCCATCATCGTTATGAAAGACCAGTGAAGCAAATTTCCCAGCTTTATAAAAACTCAGCCTCCTTTAACCTTGTGCCAAAAAACTGCAGTCATAGGTTCTTCTAAGCAGGTGCCTACACTCTGAAAATGAAAATGATGGAGGCCCACAAAGCAGGAGAAGGCTATGAAAAGATAGCAAAGCGTTTTCAAGTTGCCCTTTCCTCAGTTTGAAATTTAATTAAGAAATGGCAGTTAACAGGAACAGTGGAGGTCAAGAGAAGGTCTGGAAGACCAAGAGAAATTTCAGTGAGTGCTCATAGGATTGCTAGAGAGACAAATCAGAACCACTGCTTGACTGCAAAAGACCTTCAGAAAGATTTAGCAGACTCTGGAGTTGTGGAACATTGTTCTACTGTTCAGAGACACCTGCACAAATATGGTCTTCATGGAAGAGTCATCGGAGTAAAACCTCTCCTGTCTACTACTGTATGTAAAAGAGCATCTAAACAAGCCTGATACATTTTGGAAACAAGTCTTGTGGACTGATGAGTTTAAAATAGAATTATTTGTCCACAATGATCAAAGGTAAGTGTGGGGAAAAAAAGAGCATATAATTTCAGGAAAAGAACATCTCGCCAAACAATAAGCATGGGGGTACATCAATCATACTTTGGGGTTGTGTTACAGCCAATGGCAAGGAAAACATTTCGCAGGTAGAGGGAAGAATGGATTCAATGAAATTTCAACAAATTCTTGATACAAACATAACACCATCTGTAAAAAAGCTGAAGTTGAAAAGAGGATGGCTTCTACAAACGGATAATGATCTTAAACACACATCAGAATCCACAATAGACTACCTCAATAGGTGCAAGCTGAAGGTTTTACAATGGCCCTCACAGTCCCCTGATCTGAACATCACTGAAAATCTATGGCTAGGCCTCAAAATAGCAGTGCATGCAAGTGAAGAGATGATAAGCTTGCTCGGTGAGAATTGATGGAGATCATCGAGGACAAGAAGATCCTTTGGGCTAACCATCAGGCTGGTTAGACAAAGGAAGGCAGTTCTATCACCAAGTTTGTGACCTACCACACTAAACGTTAATGACTAAAAAAAAATAATGAAACAAACCACAAAAAAATTCCATAAAAGTATCAATGCATGCACACTATATGGTTTAAATAGCAGAGTGAATGGCGAATGTTAAAAATGCATAAAAAGACAAAATGAGTAGGGATGAGCAGACCCGTGGATGTTCGGGTTCTTCCGAACTGTAGTTCAAAGTTCGGTTCGGCATCCGAACTTGACCCCGGACCTGAACCCAATAGAAGTCAATGGGGACCCAAACATCGGTGCTGTAAAATGGTCATAGTAAGGGCTAGGAGGCTGCAAAAGGAAGCTAAATGGGGGTAAGAGCAGAACAATTGCCTTGCAAACAAATGTGGATAGGGAAATGACTTCAAATAACAGAGAATAAAGAAAAAAGAAAAAATTATAATCTTGAACCAGGAGGCGGAGGTCAAAGTGGAGGAGGGGGTTGAGGAGGAGGTGAACGTGTCAGAGGAGTGGAAGAGGTGGAGGAGCTAGCCAACACTGATTTTGTGTATTTTTTGTTTCATTGATTTTTTTTTTTTGGAAGGTGCTCTGAAAACAGGCAGTGTAATTATCTGCTGACCACTCTCTCTGTATACAGGCTGTGTAATACTCTGCACTTTTTTTGGGTGAAAACAATGAGGAAAGCATCACATAGGGGTCGTGACCATGTTGCTGGTGTAGGTGCTGCAGGGAGAGAGAGGATGTTGTGGATCTGTGCCTCCTATGCTCCCAAATGACCCACCTACCCCTGGTGCACGCAATAGGACATTCTGTGTGCCCCACAGAGGCTTTTGGATACAGTACTCCCACAGGCAGGGGTGCAGAGTACATACAGAGTTTTAAAGGCACAGTACTCCCAGAAGCAGGAGTGCAAAGTACACACAGAGGCTTGAAGGCACAGTACTCCCACAGGCAGGAGTGCAGAGTACACACAGAGGCTTAAAGGCACAGTATTCCCACAGGCAGGAGTGCAGAGTACACACAGAGGCTTAAAGGCACAGTACTCCCACAGGCAGGAGTGCAGAGTACACACAGAGGCTTAAAGACACAGTATTCCCACAGGCAGAGGTGCAGAGTACACATAGAGGCTTAAATGCACAGTACTCCTACTGAGGGACTCCTGTCCCTCACTCCAGCTGCGTTCTGTTCCTACACTAATCTGAGCAGAATGAAGGCGGCACTCGTGATCTGACATATATAGGCTGGGTCACGGGGTGCACTGGCCAAGCACAGCCATGTCTAAAAGCTTGTTGATTGCAGGCACCATAATGAATAGTGAAGGGGCCAGGGACTGCGAGGGTTAAAAGGTGTAATGGAAGGTGAATAGGATGTGCGGTGGGCTTGAGGTGAACTAAGAGGGCATGGATTGGCTTTGGGAAACAGATAGGATTAAGGGGGGTATATAAGGTCAGCAGCAGGGGGGGGTGTCTCCCTCCCCCTTGGTTATGGTTTTTGATGGTAACGAGGGATTGTCACAGCTGGTGGAAAGTGTTGGCTCCTAAATTATATGCTCCCTGGTTATCAGTGACAGGCATGTGATTTATAGGAGCGTAAATGATGGAGTTATACAAAAATGTTAAATGAAGCTGTGGCCACTGTTTTACCCAACAAAGCTGCTGCAGTGTGTTATTACATCCGGTAAGAGGAACACTGAAGCAGTCTTGGCTGCACTGCACCTTTCAACAAAGTTTATTAGGCATCCGAACCTGAACAGTAAACCGGCCTTTCGGGGAATAAGTCCGTGTTCAGGTTTTGGTACCGGATACTAGGTGAACCCTGACCTTTACAGTTTTGGGTTCGCTCATCCCTAAAAATGAGTACGTTTTACTATTAGTCAATCAAAAATAATTATAGCTGAAATGTGCCCAAAAATATAACTCGTCTCATGCAAAAAGCAACTAATAAGACACGACAGGGAAAATGTAAATAAATGCTGAAGGGGTTAATGCGGCCTGCACCCAGTAATGGGGGTCTCTCCACATACCTCCACCTGCAGAGCCGCCACCACATATATGGCTGTTCTGTGCGCACAGGACCTGTGATGAGGTCACAGGAGGGGAGGAGTCAGGGGTCACATGATCAGGGGCCTCAGTGGATGCAGGACTCTGCTGTGCTGGTTGTCATGGTGCTGGATGAGGGGAAGGTTATGTGTGGGGTCAGGAGGGGTTTACAGTGTGGATGCAGGACTCTGCTGTGCCGCAGTTGTTCCTATGTGATGTGAATGTATCCAGGCCGTGTGTACTTACAGCTAGGGCCGTATTTGGCATTCATGCTGCCCTAGGCACTTTTAAGTGGTGCGCCCCCTACTGATCAGTGCATGTGCACACAGCTTATTTTTCCGGGCAGATTCGTTCTGTAACCCGCCTGAAAAAAGTGCTCAATAGATGCTAACAACAATGACCTCATACACTGCAAGACGTCTCATTGTTCATATGTTCAGTCCTTTTGAGTTTTTTTTTAACCATTTCAGGTTTTCTAAAACATGAAGTGGCCAAAAGAAGTGACCAGTCCATTATATGGTAGGCTTCTCTTTGGAAGCCGCTTACTAGTTGGCTAAAAGATGTCTGAAAATGCAACAACAAAAAAAGTTAATTCAGAACATAATGACGACTATGAAGCGTCCTCTGAAAAACTCAAGATGCTTAAAAGTAGTCGTGTGCACAAGTCCTGACAGTGCCCATACTTTATTATTTATTTATTTTCTTTTGCCTATATAGCGCTATCATAATCCGCAGCGCTTTACAGACATTATCATCACTGTCCCCATTGGGGCTCACAATCTAGATTCCCTATCAGGATGTCTTTGGAGTGTCAGAGGAAACCGGAGAACCCACGCAAACATGAGGAGAACATACAAACTCCATGCAGAAACTAGTTAAGACCTGCATACACAGTCTGCATTTGGCCAAAACTTCCAATAACAGGTTCCGCTGACAGTCCAATTGTGTATGAGTGGCTCTGACTGATGATTGTCAGGGGAGATAAGAATCCAGCATGTCCAATTTCGGACTGTAGATCCTTTTGTTCCTGAAGTGATAAGCTGCTGCCAGAGATGTCTCATGCTGCACATAACACATCTGCATCTCTGGCTGCTATGAGCAGAAAAGGGGACAAACTTATGGTGACCCCCATGCTCCCCTGACCTCAACCCCATTGAGAACCTCTGGAGCATCATCAAAAGGAGTGTCTATGATGGCGGGAGGCAGTTCACATCTAAGCAACAGCTCTGGGAGGGTATTCTGTCCTCATGCAAAACTATTGAAGCAGAAACCATCCAAAACCTGACAAATCCAATGGACGAGAGAGTTCAGAAGCTCCTTTCGAACAAGGGGTCCTATGTGCAAATGTAACATCACCTAGAATAAAGTTTTGATTTGAAAACTGTTTGATTTCAGTTTGTAATAACCTGCTAATGCTTATAATTTAAAAAATGACCATTTTTTTGTTCTTTATTAAAATGAAAAGGTTGAAAACTCTGCTGTGCATAATAATTTGGAACATGCATTTTGAGTGCAGTTTGAGTTTTTTATTTTTTTAAAAATATACTGTTATCATAGGCAGTTTGTACAAAAACCTTTCAATTGTACTCTAATAGTTATTTGACTGGAAAATTACAATGACTGCAATTCATATAGGTAATTTAGCAAAATCTGAGAAAATATTATTTGCATAATAATTTGGAACACAGTGTAGTTTTAATGCCTTCAGTGTGAATGTACAATTTTCATAGTCATGAAATAACAGAAAAACCTTTAAATGAGAAGGTGTGTCCAAACTTTTGGTCTGTACTGTACATGAATATATCACCATAACCACCATCAGTACAGTAAAACATCACCAGAACCACCGTCAATACAGTAATACATCACCAGAATTATCATCAGTGCAGTAATACATCACCAGAACCACCGTCGTCAATACAGTAATACATCATCAGAACCAGTCAGTACAGTAAAACATCACCAAAACCACTATCAATACAGTAATACATCACCAGAATCTCCATCAGTACATGAATACATTGCCAAGCTTAGCACAGCAATCAATTGTAATGTCAGGTCAGCCCCATGTACAATTGTATTGCATTAACCTACAACTCCCAGTATGCTCTTAACAATAATAACGAGATGCTGGGAGTTGTTGTTACCAGCCATCAACAGACTGCGGACCATACAGGAACAACAGTACTGCTTGGTCCTAGGCAGGAGCGTTATTAAACATTTAGAGTAACTTAGCTTTTGGAGGATATCTTATATGTGTTAGGTCCATTAATTCTCAGCAGATTGGTGTGAGTCTGAAGTTGGCTCAGTGTGGAGAAGAGGCATCATGGAGTAGGACCTGAGCCCCCACTGATTGCTCAAAAGAACTCTTAGAAGTGCACAGCTCAGGAAACAGGACTATGACTTTCTACTCACTGGATCCACTGTGCGCTGTGTGAATGCTCTCCCATCTCCTGAGCTGCGGTTTTTTAGGAGCTCTTTGTTTAGCGACTGGTGGGGGCCTCAGAACTGGGTGACCCACTGATCTGCTCAGAATGGGCATAAAACATAAAAAAATATTCCAAAAGTTTAGATACTCTTTAAAGCGGACATCTCAAGTTTGGTAGACTCCATACTAAATAAGGAAGGAGTCACTGACTGTGGTGGCCCCTCCCTGGGCCGTGGCGATTGGTGATCCCCCTTCGCTGCCCCTTACTGACCAGTGATTCTGAAGTCCCCGGAAGAGTCCAATGAAGTGGAAGGGATGGCTGCCACAAGCCATCCCATGGATACATAAACACCGGGACATCCCACGTTCCTTCCTTTCTGTGTTGGGTCGAACACTGCTATGGACAATTCAGGTTCAGGTCAGATTGCTGAGGCCCTCCGGACTGGGTTTGCACAGGGGGGCGAGTGCTGGTTACAAGCCCTCATGTCTGTGCTCAGCGCTCATCCCTCTGGCCCCAGCTGTAAATACCCAGATCACCCTGCCCCAGGCCCTCCACCTCTCATAGGAACAGCATATTCCCCTGTCCGCTCACCCCTTGGGCGCACTCACCCACTCCATCAGGGTCAATTTCCGCCGGTAACCCCACTGCACGTGCTGCGGTCGGATCCCCTGGGACAGGGGACGGCGCTTCCGTCACAGCCCGGCCCTGTCTTTCATGCGCGCCTGGGCGCCGCCGCCACGCAGCTGCATGACTCTCATCAGGCCACGCTCCCCGGTGCAGGGGAGCGGGCAGCTGCGGTGGCTCGGGGGCACGCCCTGGCGCAGGGGAGCGGGCCCGCGACTCTTCCTGACCGGAGTGGCACTCGGGTGGGGGCGTGGCTGGAGCGCCGGCAGCGCTCGTTGCGCATGTGCAGGGTTCATGCCCGCCAGTCGTGCACGTGACCCTGCAGGCCGCGCCCCCCAGTCCAGGATGCGGTGGGGCAGAGCAGGAGGCTGCGGCTGATGCGGCGTCGGGCCCTGCGCCTCACTCACAGCGGACGCAGGGCTCCGCTGCTTTAATAAATGAGTGGGGGCTTTCTTCGGTGTTGGCGGCGGGCGCAGACTGGATTCAGGGCTCGTGCCCGCCACCGGCGCTGGAGACTACACGGAGCCCGTTGTCCCACACCCCCCAGAACACACCCGTCCTGCATCCCGCTGATGGGCGTCCTGGAGAGCGGAGGTCCAGTCGGCACTCCAGCCCTCCAGAGTGCTTTAGGCACAGTACACCGCAGCCACACAGAAAAAGCTGCCGGCCACATATTAATCAGTCCATACATACAGCAGGGGCTGTGGCAGAGCAGAGCTCCGGACGGGAATCCTCTGCCAGGAGCGGTGCTCTGCCTCCTCCCAAACACTCCCCCCACAGAAAACCCTGTAATAAAAATAAAAGAAAAAGTACCCAAAGCAGAACACGTGACATTACACAACCAGGGGACATTGCGGCCCCTGTAATCACCGCAGCCCATCTAGCGCCCATTCACAGTATCAATACCCCCCTGATGGACACTACGCGGAGCTTAAACGTTTCAGTGCCCATCCTCACCTCCTCCATATACCCCTATAATAGCGCAGCGTCGCACACGCTTGACACCGCTATAGCATCGCAGCACCAGATTGAAAATTTATTAGTTCCCCTGACGCCTTCCAGCTGGCCACAAATAGCACCGACATGTCCCGATGGGATGCTGGTAAACAGCGCAGAACCTCCTATACACCCTCACGGACAGAGAGACACCAGGCATACTCACTCCAGGCGAACTCGCCGTAGTTCCTCCGACGACAGGTCAACACCATCGCACACAAGTCACCAGAGAAGGAAGAGGTCGTCACAAACAAAACAGAGATCGGCATCCCACAGGAGGGGTCACAGGTCAAGGTCCTCAAGGTGTTTTTTTTTTAACAGAAGTGCAGAGGATAGTGAGATGGCGATCCACGTGTTTTGCAAGATACATAAGACTGGACTTGTTATCCTAACGTGGTTTGTTTCTTTTACAAGTGACGCTAAGCCAGCAGTGTGGGTGATAGGCCACTCGAACATATACTGGGCAGAAAAAAGGGCGAAAGTCCGCCCGGGCGGGAGGAAGTTAGGGTTTCATAACACATATTTCAACTGGAGAGGTATTAGAGGCCTTCGATGGCCACAGGTACTAATGGAGGTAATCGACATAGGGAGAGAAGCAAGAGGGCCAGTCATATTAGTTATACACGCCGGGGGAAACGACCTCGGTCATTAAAAGAGTACAGAACTAATAGCAATAATGAAGCTAGACACAGAGCTTCAGAGCATTTTTCACAAAACTAACTATAGTATGGTCGGAGATTGTGCCGAGAGTGGTATGGCGAGGTGCACGAGACATCACGGCCATCGAACGGACAAGGCGGGTAATAAATATTCGGATGGCAAAATTTGTTAAAGAAAGAGGCGGTGTAGTAATACGACACCGAGAACTGGAAGGAGATAAAGCAGGCCTGACAGTGTTCACTTAACTGATATTGGACTGGACATATTCCTGTCAGGACTCCAGGACGGAGTGGAACAAGCGTTAATGATGATGGGTGGGGGTCGGAGTCCTGCATATGAGTAAGCAGGATCCTCCGTGGCATGGAAATAGAAAGGACATGTTGGAGAGTTACACTTGTTGGCCAACTTGCCGGTGTGGAGACACAGGGCATGCTGCAACAAGCGGAATTATTTTGGAAATAAAATGCCTTTCTAATGGAATGAGTTAAAGAGTTAATAAAGCTGTGACCGATCCTCACCCATCCAGTTGTAAGAGTTACATTATTGTATTGTCAAGGAAGGGGGGGCGGTAGGGGGGCTGAGCATCTGGGTTTGGTTGGGGGTCCTCACAGCCTGAAAGTTATTCCCTATGCGCAGGATAGGGAATAACTTTCTGATCACTGGGGGTCCAAGCACCGGGATTCCCACTGATCCTGAGGACCAGAGATCTGAAGACCCCCAGGTGAATGGAGCAGAGTCATTCGCACTACTGCTCTATTCACTCTAATGGGAATGCCAAAGATCAGCAGAGCACTGCGCTCAGTAATCTCCGGCACTCCCATTAAGAATGAACAGAGAAGTAGTGCAGATGATCAACCTCTGCTCCAGTTGTCGGAAACCCTGAGGGTCCAACCACCCGCAGAGCAGATAACTTAGTTTCCAACTTAAAACAACCCCTTTAAGAAGCATTAAAGGGGTTGTCGGTCTAAAACTACAAATCTGCAGTTGCTCTTTGTGACTGCAGACTTGTGAATCCTCCCAGTGCACATACTGCTTGCTATGAGGATTTTCCGGTGTCAGCGTCGGGAACGGTGGTCACGTAATCGCAAGTGTGCAATATACATACTCCCAGCTACAATCCAACCAGATGGGCGCGGCCTCGCACAATTTACTTGCATAGTCAGATTGTGGCTGGAAGTATGCAAATCACATACTTGCAGTCACATGACTGCCATTCCCAATGCTGACATCAGAGAATCCTCACAGCAAGCAGTGCATGATGTGAGGATTCATAAGTCTGCAGTTTTAGACCAGACAATCCCTTTAATGCTGCAGCCATTAATGGTAAACTGATTATCGATCTATCTAAACAGGATGTCAATCACTCGATGCCCGAGCAAAATGCTCATTCATTGGGTGAAATTAATTTTAAGCTTACTGACAGGGAGTCTGTCATCCCAAAATGACAATTAGACTGCATATAGATTTACATAGTCCCTAGTAAAATAATACCAGGCATATACAGTTTAGTGTAATATTTGCTGAAAAAGCGACGGTGGCAGCACAAGTATGCGATTTGTATACTTCTAGCCACATCCTGGCTAGACGTGTCCGGTCTCGCTCAATTCATTGTCATCGAGTGAGGCCACGCATGTCTAGTCAGCATGTGACTGCATGTATACATGTATGGCACCAGAGAATCCTGACAGTGTGCAGTGCGCACTGTGAGAATTCAGAAGTCTGCAGTCACGTAGAATAACTGCAGAATCATCACTAACCTGGACAACATCTTTAATGCTCCTAGCATAAATAAAAATATGAGCATTAGTCAGTATCACAAATAAAATTTACATCCAGGTACCTGATAGATGATGTTGTCTCCGGAGTCGTTCTCTTTCTTCTCCATCTTGTCCAGACTCCATGATGACTTTTCTCATCCACAGCTCATCTCTGCAGACTTCCATCTTCTCCAATTCTCTGCTGCCATGCCCACACGATGCCCTTAAAGATAACAGTGTTATTATAATGCTCCTGAATACAAGTATCTGCACAACGCTAAACCGCTGAATAAATAATTGTCCCTCACTATATTCCCTGCACAAAATATGACCCACACCCTGTCCCTCTTATGCTACATGCCCTCCACACTGCCCTCTCCTTTCCATACTGGGCCCCCTCTTCACACTGTCCTCACACTGCGTCCCCCCTATAGGGCTCAGTCTCTATACTGTCGCCCCCCATAGTAAATCACCCCCCAGCCATACGATAAATCACTCCCGCAGCTATACCATAAATCACCACCCCAGCCATACCATAAATCACCCCCCAGCCATACCATAAATCACCCCCCAGCCATACCATAAATCACCCCCCAGCCATACCATAAATCACCCCCAGCCATACCATAAATCACCCCCCAGCTATATTATAAATCATCCCCCCAGCTATACCATAAATCACCCCCCCAGCAATACCATAAATCACCCCCCCCAGCCATAGCATAAATCATTCCCCCAGCCATATCATAAATCACCCCCCCAGCCATATCATGAATCATCCCCCCAGCCATACAATAAATCATCCTACAGCCATACCATAAATCATCCCCCCCAGCCATACCATAAATCATCCCCTCCAGCCATAGCATAAATCATGCCCCCCAGCCATACCAAAAATCATCCCCCCAGCCATGCCATTAATCACCCCCCAACCATACCGTAAATCTCCCCCCCCCAGCCATACCATAAATCACCCCCCCAGCCATATCATAAATCACCCCCCCAGCCATATCATAAATCACCCCCTACAATTAATCTTCACCTCCATCTTCGGTGTCTTCAGCTCCAGTGGCCGCCTCTGCCTGAGCTGCAGTGCCAGTGAGTGACGTCAGCAGAGTGATCACATGACTGGATCATGTTGCTGGCGTCGCTCTGATCCTGAGATCAGAGCTTCAACACTGGGAGTCGGCAGTTCTCTGAGCAGGCTGTCAAGCTGACAACGCGCTCAGAGCTGCAGCTGCTCTGAGCGCATTGTCAGCTTGACAGCCTGCTCAGAGAACTGCCGACTCCCAGTCTGGGGGGGGGGCAGAACGCAGCCGCCGGGGGGGGGACGACACATTGGACAGGCGCATTAGGCGGCCCGACTGCGCCCCCCTTCCGGCGTGCCCCCCTCCGTAGATACGCCCCTGACTTCTGTGCACCCTTGGTGTGGCCTAACCCTTAGTGCACCATTATGACCTAACATTTGAAAATTAAAGGGAACCTGTCACCAGGTTTTCCCCTTATAAAGTACATCCAGCACCTATAAGCCCTCTGTTACAGCATACTAGAATGCTGTATATATATCCCCAATCCTCTATGCAAGGTTCACATGGCACAATCGGGTCTGATGGGCGTCTCTGATCTTGATCTGGCATCTCCTCTCTTCTTATTTACATCGTCCTGTACTGTGTCCATTTGAATTTGAATTTTGGGTTCAAGTCCCATCAGCAAACAGTGAGCTTTTTTTTAATTAATATTACAGTTGTAAAAGTCACATATCAAAGTCACTAGTGATGAGTTAGCATGCTCGCTACTGCTCGGTGCTCGCCCGAGCATCTCATTGCTCGGGATGCTCGGCACTCGCCAAGTATTTCCGGGGTTGGTCGGCGGGAGCTCGGGTCCCCTCCCTGCATATTTGGCACTCTTTAGAGCGCCAATCAACATGCAGAGATTGTTTGCCACACATGTTGGTTGTGGCATTACAGTGATTGGCTGGCCGCATAGCTTCATCAGGTCTATATCAGACCTGGCGCCACCATGCTAGTCACAGTCACTCCGGAATCAGACAGTGTAGGGAGAGCTGCTGCTGAGCTAGGGAGAGATTTGCTTGTTTCTAGTTAGTGTAGGTATACCAGACTATATTAGAGACACATATCCATCTCAACTAACAGTCCTTCTGAGGATTAATCCATCTGCAGAGATATTAGTGCAAGGCAGGCAGGCGGGGTATATAGCAGACTGCAGTGCACATAGCAAGAGGGTCCATTCCAGTTCTGTCTGTCTGTCTGGTGCTTTTACAGATATTTGTAAAAAATAAAAAAAAAAAGGCCCAGGTATCAGTGACCAGGAATATATATATTTTTTTTATCTTAATCCTGATTATTTGCTTAAAAAGCAATCCAGAGAACACCGTTTATCTACGCCATTTGCTTTTGGCACTGCAGAATACAGCCAGGTCCTTTCCATATTACAGCGCTAAAAGTCCAGCTATTTAAAACTGGTTTGTCCGTGACACGGATCACATATAATTGCGCTAAAAATATTGCCATTTCTGGCCTCCATTGAAATTTTGTTGCAGTGTGTCGGTGAAGCTATTGACACCAATTTGCTGTTAAAAATAGTTACCTACAGGCCAGCTATTTAAAACTGTGGTTTGTCCGTCACATGGATCATATATAATTGCGCTGAAAATATTGCCATTTCTGGCCTCCATTAAAATGTTGCTTCAGTGTGTCACTTTCCATTTTGCTCTCTGGAACGCACGGTCTGTGTGTAACAAACTAACTTACATTCACAATTTTTTTCCTCTCTAATTCCGTTAACGTTCTGGCTATTACAGAAACCTGGATCCAGCAGTCAGACACCACCACAGCTGCTGCTCTCTCATTTGGTGGGCTGAAATTTTTACATACCGCCAGACCTGAGAATAGACAGGGTGAAGGTGTTGGTTTGCTCCTTTCACCACAATGTGCTTTCCAGGTCATCCCCCCAATTCCCTCACTTATGTTTCCTTCCTTTGAAGTGCACACCGTCAGACTCTTCAAACCCTTCTTCCTGCGAATGGAAGTTGTGTATCGCCTTCCAGGCTCCTCCTGCCAGTTCCTGGATCACTTTGCCACCTGGCTTCCTGACTTTCTATCCTGTGACATCCCCATCATCATCATGGGAGACTTTAATATCCCCATCAATGATCCCCTCTCCCAATCTGCCTCTCATCTACTTTCTCTAACCTCCTCATTCGGCCTCTCACAATTTACTAATTCTCCTACGCATGAAGACGGGAATACTCTGGACCTGGTCTTCTCCCGTCTCTGCTTGCTGCATGACTTTACTAACTCCCCTCTTCCGCTCCCACAACCACCTTTCCTTCTCTGTCAAGAACTGTCTCCTCACCCGGGACACCCCCACTTATCACACTTATAGGAATACATGTACCACACTACAATAATACACTGAAGAGCGCCCTTGATGAAGCAGCACCTTCTACAAGCACAAAGACCCAACACAGACAACGGCAGCCATGGCACACAATGCAAACACGTTTTCTTCAGCGTTGCTCAAGGTGTGCTGAGCATCAGTGGTGAAAATCTCTTTTAGCAGAGGACTTCATCCACTATAAATTCATGCTCAAAACCTATAACTCTGCCCTTCATCTGGCCAAACAATCCTACTTTACCACTCTCATCACTTCACTGTCTAACAATCCAAAATGAGTTTTTGAAACCTTAAACTCCCTCCTGAAACCTAAAGCACAGGCCCTCCATCACCAACCTCAGTGGGGAGGATCTGGCCACTTATTTCCTAGAAAAAATCAATCACATCCATCAGGACATCTCAGCCCAATCTCCTCAGTGCCTGGATCCCCTTCCCTGCCGCACTTCAAGCTCACTAGCCATCTTTGAGCCTGTTACAGAAGAAGAAGTTACTCAGCTCCTCATTTCTTCTCGACCTACAACCTGCAACAGTGACCCCATTCCTTCACATCTCCTGCAGTCTCTCTCACTGGTGGTCACCACTCACCTGACTAAAATATGTAACCTCTCTCTTTCTTCAGGTATCTTTCTGACGCGCCCCCTGGGCCTGTGCTGTGCAGGGGATACCCGGAGCCGGATCGCTGGTGGGATGCTGGGGGTTGTAGTCTCCGTGTGGCGGCGACCCGGTCCGTGCCCAGGGTGGTCAAACCAGTGGCAGTCTATTTGTGTTGTAATAAGTGTCCGACTACGCCACCCGTGGATTGCGGTCAGTGGGGACCGCCGCTGCGCTGCAGACCGCTGAGGCTGATGTTATATGCGCAGCCAAGAATGGGATAACTCCCCACGAGAGAAGTATTGCCTCAGGGCAGCTAGAGTAGATGATGGTAGTGATGGTGTGAGCGTCCCAGTACTAATGGTGCTGGTACGGTGATGAAACACAGAGACGTGTGGTTGCAGTTTCCAATGCTTTACTCACAGTTCTTTACTGGTCCTAGTCACCTCGGTACCGGCGGTGACTGCCCAAGCCGTGCTGCGTCCACCAGGCAAGGGGCTCGACCAACTCCCAGGCAATTCCAGAGCGTGGCACAGGACTCCCTTCCTTTCCTTTCTCTGGCCGTCACCACCAGTTACCCACCTTTGTCCAGCTTCCTCGAGTCTTCTGTTGGCGAAACCTCTCTCCGGTTTCCCTGACCCTATGTGGTATGCTTTCCTGGTGGATATAGTGAGGGGTCGCACCAAGATGTGGTCACAACCTCCGGTTTTGGCTGAGGATTAGTCGCCTCCACCAATTTGGGTTCCGGTACCCTGCTCTGCCAACCCTTCACCCGTTATCTCGTGGGTTCTTAGGGTTCCTTCTTCACTCGTGTCTCTGGGCCTTTCTCTGTGTTCCAGTTCCTTGCTTCCTTTCTTACTGTCCTTTCTGTTCATTCTCCTTTCTCTCTCTCTCAGGCTCCAGCCTCCTGACAAGGCCTGCCTGCGGAGCAGAACCCATGCAGGGGCTCTGCTTCCTGTCTTCTCCTCTCACTCTTAGCTTCTTCTCTGCACTGCACTGACTACTGTCCTAAGATGGTGCCCACCTTATATACCTCCTTCTAACACCCGAGCCCAGGTGACTAGCAACCAATGGGCTCCTACCTATGCCCAGAGACCCACCCCTATCTGCTCCTACACCACTGGGTTTTCCTCCCCCTCCCCACTCCAGCCAGGAACAGATGCTGTCGTGCCTGCACTTCTGTCTAGTGGGAGCACCGTTGAGCTGTCCCTCGGAAATGGGGTGTGTGTGGTGCATGCAGCTTACTGAGTCCTGGTCCACACTCCATCCTTACCCGGGAGTGGAATATCACACCTCTGGTCTGAGGTGCAATACCCCTGCAGCAGCCGAGCCCTCGGGGTGCTACATTCCCCCCTGGTAAATCACAGCACGTCCTTGGGCTGGAAGAGAACAAAACAATTTAAAAACATACAAATTTTTAGAATGCATTCACATATAAGACATTCAACAATTAACCCATCCCTTTATGGGAGGTACTCTTTTCCTTTTAAACGTTACTGGTATAAACATCGTAAAACATTATAAGACTTTCTTCACACACATATAGAATACTATAAACTCCTTTAGCAGCATATGAAACTTTTTCAGTATAAGACATTCTTGAACAAAAACATTTTCAAGTAAAACATTTTCAAGCAGATTCTTGAACTCTGGCCGCTGTGCAACTTGCGACCAGGGAGAGGTGCAACAGTCCATTTAATCTGCCTTGAGGTAGACGTTGCAGTCTTTGTATAAAACCAGTAGGGGGCGCTTTAAGAAACGCAGCTATTTACAAGGGTGGCCGCTCTCAGTCCTCGGCCAGTGGGGATAGGGGAATGGCTGCTCACAGTCCTCAGCCTGGTTAGGGATTAGGGGCACAATAGTAACAGTTCACACAGTCAACAGTTTCACAACAGTTCTTGTACTCTGACGGGTAACCATGTACAGTTCCATTTTACCGTTTACTGGTAACGGTGTCCTCCTAATGCTTCCTCCCTGTACTCTTCAGACCCGTCCGGGCCCTCAGGGTAGTTCATGTCTGGGCGGTCCCGCAGCTCCTCCTCTGTTAGACGGTGGACATGGAGGGCATACAGTCCTTTTGCTCCTGGGGAGTTCAGGCCTTGCGACCGGGCCTGGAGAGGGCCGCCGTTGATGACGCCCGGGATCAGAGGGTGCGACTTTGGGCCTGGGCGCGGGCTGGTGGTGGCAGCGACCATGGCTGGAGGGCTCGGCTGCAGGGCTTGTTGCGGGGTCTGGAGCAGGTCGGTGTCTGCAGCGCCTGGGATCGACGGCTCCACCAGGGGGCCCGGGAGCAGGCTGACGCTGGCAGCGTCCGGGACAGGGAGACTCCTCTTACCTGCTCCCGCGACCGCTCCTGCATCACGCGTCTTCTCCTGGCGCTGGTCGGGGCCCGCGGCGGCTGGGGCACTGCCGATGCTGGGCAGCTTGGTCTGCTGCCGGTCCGCCATCTTGCTCTCCGTTCCTGGTGTCCTCCTCCCCCCTGGTGGACCGAGGCCTACCTTACGTTGATCTTCCTCCGTAGGCCGCGGCTCCGCAGTCGATCGTCGGGGTTGAGGACCTTGCGTCGCGCTCCTGTGACGTCAACGTCGCTCCCTCTCCTTCCAGGACCTGCTCCTACACCACTGGGTTTTCCTCCCCCTCCCCACTCCAGCCAGGAACAGATGCTGTCATGCCTGCACTTCTGTCTAGTGGGAGCACCGTTGAGCTGTCCCTCGGAAATGGGGTGTGTGTGGTGCATGCAGCTTACTGAGTCCTGGTCCACACTCCATCCTTACCCGGGAGTGGAATATCACACCTCTGGTCTCAGGTGCAATAGCCCTGTAGCAGCCGAGCCCTCTGGGTGCTACATTTCCCTCCTCACTTAAACATGCCATCATAACCCCTTTACTTAAAAAGCCATCCCTGGACCAGAACTGCACTGCTAACTACAGACCTGTCTATAACCTTCCTTTTATCTCTAAACTCCTGGAATGCTTGGTCCACTCCCGTCTGATCCGCTATCTCTTAGATAACTCTCTCCTCGACCCTCTACAATCTGGTTTCCGCTCCTTAACACTCCACTGAAACTGCCCTCGCTAAAGTCTCTAATGATCTACTAACAGCCAAATCCAAAGGTCACTGCTCCCTGCTGATTCTCCTGATCTCTCCGCCGCATTTGACACTGTGGATCACAAGCTCCTCCTCACTATGCTCTGGGCCGTGGGGTACCCGGTGCCGGGCCGGTAGATGCTGGGGGTTGTAGTCACAGTGGCGGTGACCCAGTGCGTGACCCAGGGCGGTCAATCCAAGGGGATTTTATATGTATAGGTTTTATTAAAGAGTCCGACTACGCCACCTGTGGAATGCGGCTAAAGGGGCCGCCGCTGCGGAGCAGTCCTCTGAAGCTGATGTTACTGCAGCAGGGATGGTGTGGCTCTCCACAAGAAGAGCTAGCTCCAGGGCAGTGTAGAAGATGTTGCAGGTTGTGCTGGGCGTTGTAGTGCAGGGAGTGATGGCGCAGCAAGAAACACAGAGACAAGGTGGTGCAGTTCCAGGGTCTTTACTCACAGTTATTGCAGTCCAAGTTAGAGAGCTCAGTATAACTGTCCCCGTCGTGCTGCATTTACTCAGTGAGGGGTTCAGTCCACCCTCAGATATCTCTGGAGTACTTAGCAGGACCCCCTTCTGTGTCTTCTCTCTGGCTGTCTCCCCTTTAACCTCATACCAAGTGTCCCAGTCCAGTATCTGCGGGCCTTAGCGGGCGATGTCTGCTCCGTCCCCTGGGTCCTATATAGCTACCTTCCTGGTGAGACTGGTATGGAATGTTGGCTACAGGACATGAAATACTGCAGCCTCCGGTTTCTATTTAAGATGTGCAATCTTTTGCTAGTTGAGGGATCCGGTTCCCTGTATGCAGCCTGACCCCTCCACCTCCCGGTACATGCGGGCGTACGGGTGGCCTTCTGCACGGCCCGTACCCCTATGGTCCCTTCTTCTGTTCCAGGAGCCTTCCTGCTCCTTCTCCTCTCTTCTCTCCTTCTCCTCTCAGCCTTGGGCCTCACTGTCCAGGCCCGCCTCTGGAGCAGAAGAGCTCGTACAGAGCCTCTGCTCCTGTCACTTTCCTCCTCTGACTAATCTGTCTTTCTAAGATGGTGTCTGTACTTATATCTTTCTTCTATGTGCTCTCCTTAACTATGTCCTCCACCCACACCCACTACATGGTTCCCCTTTACTAGATTCCCGCCACTCCAGCCAGGGAAGGGGCTCAGCTAGCACTGGCCTGGAGTGGTGTGTTGGATGCAGGTGTTAGGGTCCTGAGTTGTACTCCTTCCTTACCTGAGAGTGAGATACCACACCTCTGGGTGAGATGCAGTACCTCTGTGGCGACCGAACCCTCAGGGGCACCACAGCTCTGCTCTGTAGGCCTCAAGGAAACTGTTCTCTCTTGGTTCTCCTCCTACCTCTCTGACAGCTCCTTCACTGTAACTTTTGCTGGCTCCTCTTCCTCTCCTCGTCCCCTTACTATCGGAGTTACGCAGGGATTAGTCCTAGGCCCCCTCCTCTTCTCTCTATACACTGCCACTATTGGACAATTCACAGATTTGGGTTCCAGTATCATCTCTATGCTGATGACACCCAACTATACACCTCTTCACCTGACATCACCCCTACCCTAATACAAAATACCAAGGATTGTCTGTCTGCTGTCTCTAACATCATTTCCTCCCTTTATCTTAAACTGAATCTCTCTAAAACTGAACTTCTTGTGTTTCTCCCCTCTACTAACCCAACTCTACCTAACATCGAAATTACCTTGGAGGGTTCAACCATAACTCCCAAGCAGCACAGGGTCATATTCGACACTAACCTCTCCTTTACTCTCCATATCCGATCACTCACTCACTCTTGTCACCTGCATCTTAAAAAAATCTCCAGAATCTGACCTTTTCTCACCTTTGAAACTGCTAATACTCTTAGGCTATGTGCCCACGATTCAGAAATGCTCAGGATTTTTTCCTGAGCGTTTCTGCATCTCCCTGGCAGAAAAAAAAGCATGCGGATTGTACATGCGGATTGTACATGTGTTTTCCTGCCAGGGACATGAGGATGTGAAGCGTTCTTCACTTGCATTTCCGCATGCGGGTTGTCAAGCGCTTTCCAAGCGATTTTAGCATCACTTGGAAAGTGCTTGTCAACTTGGTCACACTATATAAATCCATGCAACCAGCATGGATTTATATAGTGTGACCGTAAAGAATGGTAAAAAATAAAATAAATGTATACTTACCTTCCGATGGCCCCCGGAGTCTTGCTTCGCTTGTACGCATGTACAATCCGCATGTACAATCCGCATGCGTTTTTTCTGCCAGGGAGATTCAGAAACGCTCAGGAAAAATCCGGAGCATTTCTGCATCGTGGGCACATAGTGTAACGGGTCTGGGAGGTGGAACCTCTAAGCAACTATACAAAGGGGCAGTCCTTGTAAGGAAGCGGGTGGCTCCCAGGGAAGGCGGGCTGGTAGTCACGGCAAGTGACAGGGACAGTCTCTGGGTAGAAGGGCAGGAGGTCACGGCAAGTGACGGGGACAGTCTCTTGACAGGCGGGTGGTCACGGCAAGTGACAGCAGGGTAAGAGTCTCTAGACAGGCAGGTGGTCACGGCAAGTGACAGCAGGATAAGAGTCTCAAGACAGGCTGGTGGTCACGGCAAGTGACAGCAGGGAAAGAGTCTCTAGATAGGCTAGCAGGCAGGTAGCAGGAGAGCGCTCCCAGGTGAGCGGGCAAGAGTCTCAGGACAGGCAGGTTGTCACTGCAAGTGACGGCAGAGCCTCCAGGTAGGCTAGCAGGCAGGTAGCAGGTGAGCGCTCCCAGGTGAGCAGGCAAGAGTCTCAGGACAGGCAGGTGGTCACGGCAAGTGACGGCAGAGCCTCCAGGTAGGCTAGCAGGCAGGTAGCAGGGGAGCGCTCCCAGGTGAGCGGGCAAGAGTCTCTGGACAGGCAGGTGGTCACGGCAAGTGACGGCAGAGCCTCCAGGTAGGCTAGTAGGCAGGTAGCAGGTGAGCGCTCCCAGGTGAGCGGGCAGGAGTCTCTGGACAGGCAGGTGGTCACGGCAAGTGACGGCAGAGCCTCCAGGTAGGCTAGCAGGAAGGTAGCAGGTGAGCGGGCAGGCAGATCCATAGACAGACTGACAGGTGTTGGAAGGCAGACGGTCGGACCGCAGGAATGCAAGCAGAGATCTGGCAGGTAACATGCAGGTATCTGGTAACGGGACCTGAGGGCTGAAGCAGAGTTGAAAGGCGTTGCAACAACATTGCTCGGGCACCTCCATTTTGGAGGAGGTGCCTTATATATGGTGAGGTCCTCCGGCCATTGGCCGGGGACTCCTTAGGACGGCGCGCGTGGCCCCTTTAAGAGAGGGGGAGCGCGCGCGCCCTAAGCACAGAGGCCGGAAAGCAGCGCGCTCTGCCAGCAGAGCGGGAGGAAGCCGCCGGGCACGGAGCGGAGAGGTGAGGGGAACGGCATCCCTGCCTAGCAGGAGGCAGGGACGCCGACGCTACACATAGCCTAATTGCTGGGCTTGAAATAACAAGCACTTTCCACCTATTGTGTCCCCCCATTTCCTTGTAGAATGTAAGCTTGCGAGCAGGGACCTCACTCCTAATGTAACTTTTTAAACTGTCTCACCTTGTATTGAATTTATTGTCTGTACATGTCCCCGCTTAATTGTAAAGTGCTGTGGAATATGTTGGCGCTATATAAATAAAAATTATTATTGCGCTCACTAGTTGCTGAATCTTGGCTCTCCCGTCCACAGGAACCCCAGCGGAGAAGGCTGCGGCCCAGGTTCCCTCGGGGGTCTCGAGGGATTCTGCCATCTTTGTCACCCTATCCACGTCTAAGCATGTTTCACTTTATGGATTACTAATTCATTTCAGAAAAAAAATTAAATGCTTTTTTGCAGTGTTATATACCACCAAATGTACCCCAGAGCTCATAATACACTATGGATGAGTAATTGAATACTGAAAAAAATTTTGAATGCATTTTTTGGAGTTTTATATGCCACAGAAATGTTTCCCGGAGGACGCAATACGCTTTTTTTTAGTTTTACATACCACCGTAATGTACCCCAGAGCACTCAATACTCTATGGATGAGTAAATGAATACTGAAAACATTTTTAACCCCTTTTTTGAGGGTTATATACCACCGAAATTTACCCCAGAGCCCTTAGTACTCGATGGATGAGTAATCGAATACAGAAAATTTTGAACACCTTTTTGGAGGCTTATATACCACCAAAATGCATCCCAGAGCACGTAATACTCTATGGATGAATAATTGAATACAGAAAAAAGTTTCAATGTTTTTTTGGAGAGTTATATACCACCGAAATGTAACAGAAAGCATATAATACTCTACGGTTGAGTAATTGAATATTGAAAAATTTTTTAATGATTTTTTTGGAGTGTTATATATGACAGAAATGTACCCCAGAGGATGTAACACTATGGATGATTAAGTGAAATCAGAAACATTTTTGAACGCTTTTTTGGAGTGTTATATAACACAGAAATGTAACAGAAAGCATGTAATACTCTATGGATGAGCAATTGAATCCAGGTAAATTTTTGAAGGCTTTTTTGGAGTTTTACATACCACTGTAATTTACCCCAGAGCACGTAATACTCTATGGATGAGTAATTGAATACATACAAATTTTTTGAACGTTTTATTGGAGTGTTATATACTACCGAAATGTAACAGAAAGCACGTAATACTCTATCAATGAGTAATTGAATCCAGATGCATTTTTGAACCCTTTTCTTGAGTTTTAGATACCATAGTAAAGTACCCCGCAGCACGTAATACTCTATGGATGAGTAATTGAATACTGAAACATTTTTGAACCCTTTTTTTGGAGTGTTACTTACCACCGACATGTACCCAAGACCACGTAATACATGGATGAGTAATTGATTCCAAATAAATTTTTTAATGCTTTTTTGTAGTTTTACATAGCACCATAATGTAACACAGAGCATGTAATACTCTATGGATGAGTAATTCAATACTGAATTTTTTTAACGCGTTTTTGGAGGGTTATGTACCACCAAAATGTACCCCAGAAGACGTAATACTCTAAGGATGAGTAAGTAAATATAAAAAAAAATTTGAACACTTTTTTGGAGTGTTATCTAACTTTCGAAATGTACCACAGAGCACATAATACTCTATGGATTAGTAACTGAATGCAGAAAAAATTTTGAATGCTTTTTTGACGTTTTATATGACACTGAAATGTACAACAGAGCACGTAATACTCTATGGATGACTAATTGAATACATTAAAATTTGTGAACTTTTTTTTGAGTGTTATATAATAATCTTTTTATTTATATAGCGCCAACATATGCCGCAGCGCTTTACAATTCAGACAATATCAGCACTGTCCCCATTGGGGCTCACAATCTACATGCCCTATCAATATGTCTTTGGAGTGTGGGAGGAAACAGGAGAATGCGGAGGAAACCCACGCAACCACGGGGAGAACATACAAACTCCTTGCAGATAAAAAAACACAAAATTTGAGCTTGGTTTAAGTTGGTATACATGCAGCACATAAATGCATGTTTCACAATGGCCCTGTAAAGAATTATAAAGAGGGTAATACAGTAATCATCCTCTTTAGGAGTCCGCTACTTCTTCTCCTTCTTCCGGACACAGGGAGGACTGCCTCCACCTGCTTCTTGAAGCCCGATTTCCAGGTCCCTGGACTGTAAGTGTCCCAGCTTCAGATAGTGCCGGTGTCCCGACATATAGAAATGTGCAACAGCCCCTTGTGTCACCTGCACCATCGACTGCTCCCACATAAGAGGTAGGAAACCCCAAGGACGGTCCGATCTCTCAGCGGTGGTAGCCTTGTCTCGAGCTGCCTCTCTCAGGCCTCTTCATTTCTCAACAAGGGTTCATCCTGCTCCCTTCTTCTCGGATCACACCCACCACATAGCAACGATCTTGCCCCTCCATTTTGAGGAACGTGACCCTGGTTCCAGCTATCAGCTCTTGTAGTCTTCTAGGCAAGTCTCTATTGCCTGTTGGTTGAACGAGATGTGATGACGGGTCTCAAACTCTTCGATGGACCCCCTTCTCGGCTGCCGGTCGTAGGAAGAACGACTTCCCCCTAGGGATGCCAATGGTCATTACCTTGCGGCTAGCTGGCCCGATAGCATTTCTCCAGCCCTGGTCCTGGCTCGCTTTCTTGTCTCTTCTGACCAGCCTAGGCCCAGCAGTCTGCTCATCAATTCCTGGATCCTGGCTCTTTCGTCCGTAGTCTGCAAGAACCCCAGTGGTGAAGGATGCCGCCTGGGTTCAGTCCTTGGTCGTTGTGGGAAAGCGGCCGGTTCCAGACCACTGGCTCCTGCCACCTTCGCTGTCACGCCATCTTCCTCTGCCTCCGATATTGTTCTGGTCACTCCCTCGGGAGTCTCGCATGATTCTGCCATCGTTGTCACCGACGAAGCATGTTAAACTGTATGGATAACTAATTGAATCTAAATAAAATTTTGAATGCTTTTTTAGAGTGTTATATAACACCAACGTTTACAACAAAGCACATAATACTCTATAGATGACTAATTAAATCCAAAAAATGTTTGAACCCTTTTTAGGAGTGTTATATAACACTGAAATGTACCCCAGAGCACATAATACTCTATGAATGAGTAAATGAATACAGAAAAATTTTATGAGTAAGGAAATACAGAAAAAAAAATCAACACTTTTTTCGCTTTGTTATAAGCCACAGAACTGTACGCCAGAGCACATAATACTCTATGGATGAGTAAGTGAATCTAAAAAAGCATTCAAAATTTTTTATAGCATATTATATGCCACAAAAACGTGTTTTTGGAGGGTTATATACCACCAAAATGTACCCCAGAGCACGCAATACTCTATGGATGAGTAAGTAAATATAAAAAAAAATTGAACTTTTTTTGGAGTGTTATATGCCAGAGAAATGTATCACAAAGCATGTCTTATAGATGTCTCTTCATTACTAACTCTTAGGTTTGATGTCAGCTGACAATACAAAGCTGACATCAACCCAATACTATTAACCCACTTGCCACCGCACCAGGGCAAGTGGTAAGAGCGAGGCTAAGTGTCAGAATTGGCACATCTAGTGTATGCACCATTTATAGGGCGGCTGAGAGCTGATATTTTTAGTTTGGGAGGGGGCCATGGCCCCTTCCTAGGCTGTTAACAGGTTACCAGAGTTCACAGACACTGGGTCTCTTGGCAGCTGCAAGGCCTGGAAACCTCATAGGAAACTGAGGAACATTTCTAGGTTACTGGAGTTTCCAGCTGCTGGAACCCCAGGAGGCTGTGAACTGTGGAAAAATGGTGTTGGATCCCCCGTAATTTTCATAATCAGCAAAGTGAAAGCCAATGGCTGGGAACTGATGTTAATATTCTAGGAAGGAGCCAATATCCATAACGGTTCCCTGGCTATTAATATCAGCTCACAGCTGTTTGCTTAGCCTTTATTATTATAGGGGAGACCCCCTAAAAAAATTATGTGGGGTCCCCTCAATATTCAATAAACAGCAAAGGCTAAACCCGAGTTCATAGCTGCTGAACCCCGGTCACCTCATTAGGGCACTGCTGGCAGCTTAAGAACTTTCTCGAACAGCCAGCGGTGCCGTAAATGAGGTGACCGGGTTCATCAGCTATGAACTCTGGCAAACTTTCTCATGGCAAAGTTACACACTGCAGGAACGTTCTGACGCTCCTGTGTCAGTGTGAGCAGACTGGCATGGATAGCGGTCGCTTCACTGATGTGACTGCTATCCAAATCATCCGGATCATCGTGGGACATGCCCATTAATGGATTAACGTCGGACAGGTGAGGAATATGGTGTTTTTATATTTTTTTGGCTTTTACAGGGATCAAGGGCTTCGGTTGATTATCATCTCGTCGAACAGGTGAGGAATATCGTGCTTTTTATTTTTTGTCTTTTACAGTGGACATGGGCTTCAGTGGATTAGGCATAAGTGTGACTATATAACTTTGTTTTTTTATTTTTCTTTCAAAGGAGTCAGCATCTTTATTTCAATTAAAGAACTTTATTCTGAATGGTTTTTTTTACAATCTAACTATGGGGCTAGTCTTATAGACGCCTCTTCATTACTAACCTTTGGGCTTGATGTCAGCAGCCATAAAACAGCTGACATCAACCCCAAACCTATTACCCCACTTACCACCGCACCGTCAAATGGGAAGAGCCGGGCAAAGCACCAGAATTGGCACATCTAATAGATGCGCCTTTTCTGGGGTGGCTACGGTCTGCTATTTTTAGGCTGGGGAGGGCCAATATACTTGGCCCCTTTCCAGTCTAAGAATACCAGCCCCCAGCTGTCTGCTTTAGCTTGGCTGGTTGTCAAAAATGGGGGGGACCCCATGCCAATTTTTTAAGTTATTTAAGTAATTAAAAAAAAAACTGCATGGGGACACCTCTATTCTTGATAACCAGCCATGATAAACCTGACAGCTGGGTGCTACAGCCTACAGCTGTCTGTTTTGCCTGTGCTGGTTATCAAAAATAGAAGAGACCCCACATCATTTTTTTATTATTTATTTATAGCACAGGCGCCGGCTGGTGAATATTCCCATCAGTGGCGCCTGCTCTTGCTGCTAACAGCGACAGCCTGTGACCAGTGGTAACCTTTTTACTGACGGTCACAGCTGCTGGCTCACATTCTGTTATCTGACAGTGTGGGAACTGCAGCTCTCTGACCAGCAATAACATAGTTCAGAGCCAGTGTTTGCCACGCTGTCACACAGATGATAGTGTGGCAAACAATGGATGTACAGGCCCCCCCACTCATCTGAATGGGGTCCGGGTTTGGGTACTGTTTCGGTACCCGAGACTGAACTTTTTGTTTAAACATCCATGGGTTCGCCCTTCACTATTAATGAGTTAATTGAGAGACTCAGCTATTATTCGGTACACTATGTGGACAAAGGAATTGAGGAAACACTGAATTCCTTTTTTTAATTCATATAAAATCCAATCCCTTTACCAACATTTGTAAAATGCCGGTGAGACCAGTGTACCAGGTCGGTTTGTGAAATTTCTTCCCTTCTAAATATTCCACTATCAAATGTGATTGGTAATATTGAACAGTAGAAATGTTTCAGAACCACATCAAACTTAGACACAATGTTGCAGACCACTTAAAGTTACATAGTGGATAAAAGTTGCCAACACTCTGCTGACTCAGTAACTTCACAGTTACCAACCACCTGTGGCATTAACTCCAGCACAAAAACTGGAGCTTCATGACATATGTTTCCATAACCATGAATCTGGGGTTGGCAAAAGTCAGGATAACGTTATCCATTTCACTCTAAAGTTTCCACCTGTACTGTTGATGGAGAAGAGATAATTCTATGGAGTGGATTCTCTTGGATTAGCCGATGTGTCTTAGTTCCAGTGAAAAGAAATTTGAAGTATATTTCTAATATTGATGCACGGCAGCATTAACTTCCCAAAACTCCTCTAAGTGAGTTTTGCTCTTCTTATTAAAGCGGTCTGTTAAGAAAGACTGGCATACAAAATGACTGTCTTGAAGAATTGGGGTCTACAAATTTTTTAATACAAATGAGACTTATGTCATGCACTCTTTTTCTACACTTAGTCATCAGAGAAACATCAAAAAATGCAGTGCTCTAATCTAATCAATGACGGGCTTCAGCGGTCCTGTGACATCCAGACGGCGCAGGAATCCCTTCCAGTGCCAGCGTATAGAACCAGAGGGGCCGATGCTGTCTGTAATGGAAGGTGAGAATGCCTTTGCTAACTTTTAAGAGGTTTATAACTGCTAAATTTTTTCAACTATAAATTGTAAAAGGATCAAATCTGCATACCTGGAGAGTTTACGTCAATCTATTTTCCAATGCTCGTGAAGAAAATAAATTCATCTATAATCAGAAACTTTTACTACACCATGAAGGCAAAAAAGACTCAAATAAACCATCAAGAAATTGTCATGTTTGTGACTACTTACCATCAAAATTCACATAAATAAGGCAACTAGTAAAGAGTTTTCTTTATTCTACAAATAAATGTCTGGTATAGTTATTAGCTTTGGGGTGAGATTTGTTTCCGAAATGGCTCCAACAATAGACACAGCCTTTTCACCAAGTTTAATTGTAGTAAAACCAAATAAAAAATAACTTATCTGGACTATATTAGATGTTTTAATTACAATGTGTTGACCATTCTACAAATTCACCGATGGGGAAAAAAAAACAATTAGAATTTATTTTGGTTGTCACTTGGTGGATTGGTCACACTTTCCATTCGAGGGGATTAAAAAAGTCACCAAATTGATTCATGGTGGGAGACCATAAACGTTCGATTGAGGAAAAGAATTGCGGAAACCCTTCCATGGTATAGATCTACAGTAAAGTAGGAATATGCTATTGTAAAATAGTCTTTGCCCATGGTAGATATTTAGGTGTCCTTTGTATTTTCATTTGTTTTAAGGATAACTCTTCCTTTCGTGTGTATGACATGTGACTTTACTTTGGGAGAAGCACTGTTTTACCTTCAAAAGCCAGGTTAGTATGAAGTCTTATAGGCAATGAATTTATCCTCGGTCATGTTAAATAGGTTGAAAAAAGACAAAAAAGACCTGTAGATCAAGTTCAAACTTTATCCACGAATTATACATTTTTGTCACTAAATTATCTATAACCCACAATATTATGTGTACTGAGGAAATAATCCTGCCCTTTTTTAAAAGCTGTTATAGTGCCTGCCATTACTACCTCTTGTGGTTGGACATTCCACATTCTGTGTCACGCTCCACCAAAGAGCCAGATGGCACACGGCAAAATGGATGGGAAGGGAAGAACTGTCAGTAGGGAAAGTTAGAGGAACAACCCTGAATCTTGCTCTGCGCAACCCTGAGCTCCCTAACGTCCCTAGACGGGTTTTTTCACCCCGTGCGGGAATCACGTTTCTATCCCTGTCTTGCCCTAAGCATGGCCCTGGCTAGTGCGTGGGGCAGCAGGAACACTAGTCCTTCTCTATAATACAAATGTGGCACCCCAGGAGTCCGGTTGCCACAGTGGCATTGCCTCTCTCACAAGGGGTGATGCCATGCCTGGAAGGAAGAGGGGTCTCCTAATCAGGTTTACCAGCATACAACACTTTCCTGGCTCCAGACCAGAAAGGGGAGCTCCCCCCCTTAGCAACTGGAATCTGGAGGCGGAGTTAGTAAGGGTTAGTTGAGAGGAGTTGAAGACAGGACAGCGACGAGGAAGGGCCTGGGGAAGGGAGCTGTATACAAGCTCACCCCAGAGGAGAGAAGCGCAGAAGAACCAGACACCGGAGTCCGAGGTTGTGGGGCACTGAAGGCCCAGCAGCAGAATCCGGAGGGCAGGAGACTGCAGGTCTCCTGGCCCCATCAGACGCCCGACGACACAGCAGCACCATAGGGCCCAGCACCACCACGTAGGAGCGACACTTAAGGAAGGCCCGAGCTGCCTGCCATACGGGTGACGAAAAGACGTTTTACTCAGGGACGAGGGCCGCAGCATAGCTAGAGGCAGCAGGGCCAGAGAGATTAGCGCAGAGGGAAGGCCTACAACTTCACCTGGTGAGGTTGATTCCCAACTTGCTTCCAGGCCGCCCGGACCTCTACTACCAGCTAGTACCCGTGCTCAGGTCTGCTTAACAACCGCAAGTAAAGATAAGAGGAAACCTCCATTAAGCTGTGGACTGGTCATTATCTGCGCCATCACCTGCATTACACTGCACCAACATCTACCTCATAAAATCACCATCTACTGCCCTGGAGCTAAGCTCTGCCTGTGGAGAACTGAACCAACTCTGCTGCGTCACTATCAGCTCCAGAGGATCTGCACCGCAGCGGCGGCCCCATATAGCCGCATACCACAGGTGGCGTCACGAACATTATCTCTAAAAACGTTATTCCCTTTTACCTTTTCCTTTAATTGACCGCCCTGGGTCACGGACCGGGTCACTGCCACCGTGACATCCCCCAGCATCGACCGGCCCGGCTACCGAGTACCCCACGGCCCAGGGGGCGTGTCATACTTGGCATCACGAACAGGATTCGAAGCCCGGTATAACTGGGTACTGTGTGCCATAGACTTTACTGAACTGTGTCATCACGTCATTTGCCGTCAGCGGAGGGGAAGCAGGAGGCCCCGATCCGGAACCGCCGGGTAAGCGATCCCTCTCGCCGGCAGAGCAGCATACTGGTATGTCAGCAGGAAGATGCCCAACCTAGGAGAGGATTCAGCCGCGGGCGCGGCCACTGTAATGCCGTTATCAATGCCATATATACTAGGGGCGGCGTGGTTGCCCCAGTACTCAGGGGAGTCGCACACCCTGAACTACTTTGAGGAGAGACTGAGCAGTTTGTTCCAAGTGTACACCCTGTCTGAGGAGCAGAAAGTCAGCATCCTCATAGGACAGCTAATCGGTGCAGCCCAGAGAGAGGTGAAGTCCTGGCCGGGCTGGGACAAAGGCACTGTCAAGGAAATACTGGCCCGGTTAAAGGATACCTTTGACACCCGCACAGCAGCAGAGCTTAAAATGCAGTTCTACGGGTGCAAACAAAAGGTGCAGGATAGTGTGCGGGACTATGCTCTAAACCTGCAGGAGGCACTGCAGGCCATTAAACAGGTAGACCCCGACAGTGTGCGAGATGAGGACAGATTGCTAAAGGAGCAGTTTATTGAGGGGCTCCTGTCTAACGCTCACCGGGCACAGCTGCGCATTATGGCTTTGCAAAACCCTGATCTGGACTTTGCGCAATTTAAAGACAGAGCCATCCGGGTGCTGCGAGAACCAACCCCAAGTGGCACTGCACCCCTCCAGCACCCAGCTATCACATACCACCAGGAGGTGGCGTCCTTTTTCCCGGCACCTGTGGAGGCTGACGCGTAGACCCTAGATAATGACCCCTCTGCAGACCTACGCCTTCAGGTCCAGGAGCTGACCAAAAGTGTGGCTGCACTAATCAAAACCGTGCAGGCCATTCAAGTGTCTCCAAAGGAAGGGATCCAGCTGACTTCCAGTCCAGATGACGTCCCATGGCGACGACAGAGAAGAATTCCACCGACCAGAGGGAGAAACAGCGATCGCTGCGACCAGGACGGACAACCCATCTGCCGCCGCTGTCAAAGGCAGGGCACCTCGCAAGATTCTGTGATTTAAAAGAGCAACCCCTGGGGCAGAGGGCCAACCCCCAGGAGTAATACGACCAGGCCCACAAAGCTGGCGAGACAAGTACGTGGGAGGACGACCGGTCCTACCTATCGTGCTTGATGCCATCCCGATGAACGCGTTACTGGACACTGGTTTCCAGGTGAGAACTATGCCATATATCCTTTTCAAACGATACTGGACTGATTCAGACATTACCCGCAGTCCAGATGAACATATTAACATCTATGCCAGCAATGGTCAGCCCTTGCCTCAGGTGGGGTATAAAGAGGTGATCATAAAGGTTGGCCGAGTAGAATTGCTATCACAAGGGATGATTATTTTTATATTGATGGCTGAGAAAGCCACCCTATGATAACTATAGGCACCAATGTGATAGAGAATTGTTTTGGGGAAATTATTGTTTTGTTGCAACAGGTCGCAGAGACTGCCAGTTCCAGTCAGCAGCGAGTTCTGCAGAAGGAGATGAGAGCCCTGATGCAAAGACAACAGGTAGAGCGGTCTGGTGGAGAAGTCGGCCGTGTCAGAGTGGGTGATCCATTCCCCATTGCAATGCCTCCTAGGAGTGAAATGTTAATATGGTGTCGGGCAGCAATAGGTCTCAGGGGTCAAGATTATTAGGCCCTGGTAGAACCCGTGTACTTTGATAGTAGGCCCACCATCTTGACGGCCAGGGGGGTGGTCGATGTCCGCATCCTGAATTGTGGGGAAAAAGAGGTCCATTTACCCTGGTATGCCACCCTTGCTAAGCTGTTCACTGTCAGTAACAATGCAATAAAGGCAGTGGAACCCTTGCCTCCGTCCAAACCGGCGGAGGATAATGGCTCCAAGGGGCAGGTGGAGGATTGGTGTCAGAAGCTACAAATAGGCACTGACTCCACCCCTTCGCACCAAAAGCATGGGGTGTACCGGGTGGTCCAAGAATATGAGCGTGTCTTTAGCAAACACCCACTAGACTTTGGGCAGGTAAAAGGGGTCCAACATCATATCCCCACAGGAGACCATCCGCCCATTAAAGAGAGGTACCGGCCTGTACCCCCAGCTCACTATCAATGTGCCAAAGGAATGTTACGGGAGATGAAGAAGGCTGGGGTGATCAGAGATAGTTGTAGCCCCTGGGCAGCTCCCTTAGTCCTCGTTAGAAAGAAAGATGGTACAATGAGAATGTGTGTTGATTATAGGCAGATTAACCAAATTACACACAAGGACGCTTACCCATTACCCAGAATTGAGGAATAATTAGCTCCACTGAGATCCGCTAACTATTTCTCCATTTTGGATCTCACCAGTGGGTATTGGCAGGTTCCCGTGGCAGAGGCGGACAGAGAGAAGACCGCGTTTACAACACCAATGGGCCTCAGCGAGTTCAACTGCATGCCATTCGGGCTCTGCAACGCCCCGGGAACATTCCAGCGGTTAATGGAGTGGTGCCTAGGACACAAAAACTTCTAAACCGTTCTGCTGTACCTAGACAATGTAATCGTCTACTCAAAGACATAAGAAGACCACCTGGAGCACCTGGCCGAAGTGTTCGAGGCCCTATCTGGTTATGGCCTGAAGGTAAAGCTGTCCAAGTGCCACCTGTTAAAGCCCAAGGTGCAGTACCTGGGTCATGTGGTAAGCGCCGAAGGTGTAGCACCAGACCCTGAAAAAGTCACTATGATCAAGGACTGGCCAAGACCCTCCACTCTCAAGGAAGTGCGGCAGTTCCTCGGGCTGGTAGGTTACCACAGGAGATTCATCAAGGGTTTCACCAAGATAGCGGCACCCATGCAGGACCTCTTAGTGGGCCAGTCCAAGAAGGCCAAGAACCCGAATCCTGCGTTCAAATGGGGTAAACTAGAAGACGAATCCTTCACTCGACTGAAAGTGGCTCTTACGGGAGATGAAGTCCTGGCCTACCCCGACTATTGCCAACCCTTTGTACTCTATACGGATGCCAGCAACATGGGATTGGGAGCGGTGCTGTCCCAGGTACAGCAGGGCAGAGAGAGAGTGATTGCCTACGCCTTCAGGAAGCTCCGTCCTATGGAAAGGAACCCCGACAACTATAGTTCCTTCAAGTTGGAGTTTTTAGCCATAGTCTGGGCAGTAACAGAGCGCTTCAAACACTACTTCGCCTCCTCCAGATTTACAGTCTTCACAGACAACAACCCGCTGACGCACCTGGACACTGCGAAGCTTGGTGCCCTAGAACAACGATGGATGGCTCGAGTGTCTAACTATGAGTTTACCATCAAGTATCGGGCGGGGCATAAAAACACTACTGCTGATGCGCTGTCCAGGATGCCCAACTTGCCAGATGGGAAAGAAGACCCAGAAGAGCTGGAGGAGATAGAGCTACTCGCTTTCCATCGTCACGGGGTGACCCAGTGCTCCCACTGTGTGAGGAACAAGTGCTCCGCCAACAGAGAGGCCACGTTTAACCCATTGCCTCACCATGGATGAGCAGAGACGCAGGATAGCGACCCAGCTGTCCACCTAGTAAAGGAGTTGCTGACACAAGCTGACTCGCACCCTGGTCCCAATGCTCCACAGGAGACCCAACAGTTGTGGAAGGAGAAGGGTAAGCTGTTTATCTACAAGGGAAAGCTGTGTCAGAGAAGCATCAACTCCCGGACACACGAACTGGTCTGGCAGATGGTAGTCCCGAGGCGGGATACGCCAATGGTCTTTGAAGTGTACCACGATGGAGCAAGACACTTCGGGTGGAAGAAGTTGGAAGCCCTGCTACGTGAGCGATTCTACTGGGCTGGCATCAGGAAAGCAATCGAGAGATGGTGTCGAGAATGTGGTCCATGCAAACTGAGACGGAAAGAACGTGATAGCCAGAGGGCTCCCCTGCAGCCCATAATCACCAAACAACCACTTGAACTGGTAGCTTTGGACCACGTGAAGCTAGCTCCAAGCCGGTCAGGCTATGTCTATGCTCTCACCATAGTAGACCACTACTCCCGGTTCTTGGTAGTAGTGCCAGTGAAAGATCAGACGGCTCAGAAGGCAGTCACAGCGTTTCAACAACACTTTTGTTGCCCATAGGGTAACCCTGAACGAGTGCTGACCGACCAAGGCACAGCCTTTGAAGCAGAAGTGTTTCAAGAATTCTGTAACTTGTACGGCTGCAAGAAAATAAGGACGACGCTGTATCATCCCCAGACCAGCGGGTTGTGCGAGAAGATGAACCAGGTGGTAATAGACCTGGTGAAGACGTTGCCCCTTGAAGAACGTAGCCTGCGGCCAGAGAAGTTACCAGATTTGGTGGACCTATATAACCACATCCCGGTGAACTCCACCAACTGTACACCTGCTTAACTGATGAGAGCAAGACCTGGTAAGCTACCCATTGACTTAGACATGGGAGTTTTAACACCTGAGATGGCATCACCAGATGCAGACTGGGATACTGAGCGGCAGGAACAATACCGCAAGGTGCAAGAATGTGTGGAGAGAAGTTTGTCCCAGGCGAGACAGAGGCAGAAGAAAACTTACAATCAGCATGCACCTGCAGTTCCCTTGTCACCTGGAGAACAGGTACTCAAAAGGAAAAGAGGAGTTCACAAATTAGATGATCAGTGGGAGGTTGAGCCATACACCGTCTTACCTTCAAATTTTGACAACACCAAGGTGTGCCTCATCAGTAAAGGTGGAGGAGAAACTTCAGCGGCAGTCTCAAGAGACCACCTGAAGATATGCCCTGATCAGTTGAGACACAGAGAGGAAGATCAAAACAGCCCCCAGCACACAGAAAAGGTGTAAGAAACAGTTCAAACCATCCTTGGAGAATTTCCCCGGTCTTGGACACAGGTGAACCAAGCAATCGTGGTACCTGTCCTGATCTTTCCCCAAGTAGCCTCACCGGAAGCCACAGAGACTCTAGAACAGCAGACAGACCAGTCGGTCCAGAAACAGATGCTTCATCAGTGGTGGAACAAGTGAATCTACCCCCTGCTAGTGGCGAATCTGTCATACCTATGGTGAGTCAAAGAGTTCGTAGAAGACTACCAAGCCTACCAGTGTTACCTCAGACTAACCGTAGTGTAGTGCACACTGAGCCCACCACACCAGCGGTAGACACTAGCGAACCGGGTAGGTCATTGGCAACAAATGTACTGCGCAGATCAACCCGTAGTACCATAGGTCAGCTCCCTGCCTGTTATAGGGACTAAAAAGTGTAGTAAAATGTTATATATATATATATATATATATATAATATAGTATATGTTATTTAGTTGCAACCGTTAAGTAATCCTGGATATATATAGTTATTAAATTTATGGACAAATGGACCACAGGACTAGGTGTGGTCAGGACAATGTTGAATAAAGTTAATCGTTGGCCTTGAAAATAAACCGCAGGCGTGGCCGAAAACCAGGCCCACCGACAGAGTGCCCTGAAGCCACGCCCAGGGACAATACACAAAGTGGGTTGAGGCGGTTCCCACCAACCAAACTTCAGTTATCCGGAAAAAGACAATTCCTGGATTGCGGCGTAAAGACTAAGCGCCGCAGTGACTGCTACCAATTTTTGTTCGGTTTTTGTGATTTTTTGCTTTTTGAGACTTTGTAAATTTTTAGTAATGTGAGTTGTTATGGTTGTTAATTGTTCATTTTTAAAGGTGTCCTCAGTCCGGGAGTACTGAATTTAACTAGGGGGGAATGTGGCACCCCAGGAGTCCGGTTTCCACAGTGGCATTGCCTCCTTCACAAGGGGTGATGACATGCCTGGAAGCAAGAGGGGTCCCCTAATCAGGTATACCAGCATATAACACTTTCCTGGCTTCAGACCAGAAAGGGGAGCTCCTCCCCTTAGCAACTGGAATCTGGAGGTGGGGTTAGTGAGAGTTAGTTGAGAGGAGTGGAAGACAGGACAGCGACGAGGAAGGACCTAGGGAAGGGAGCTATGTACAAGCTCACCCCAGAGGAGAGAAGCGCAGAAGAACAGGACACTGGAGTCCGAGGTTGTGGGGCACTGAAGGCCCAGCAGTAGAATCCGGAGGACAGGAGACTGCAGGTCTCCTGGCCCCATCAGATGCCCGGCGACACAGCAGCACCATAGGGCCCAGCACCGCCACATGGGAGCGACACTTAAGGAAGGCCCGAGCTGCCTGCCATATGACTCTGGCACTCGGGACCGGGCTTCAGGGCAATGCTGGGAGTAGTAGTGGCGTCCCGGTCCCGTGGCTCAGGGTGGTCAGACCAGTGGCAGCCTTTTATATGTTTTAGGTAATGTCCGACTACGCCACCCGTGGATTGCGGCTATTATGAACCGCCGCTGCAAGGCAGTCCACTGAGGCTGATGGTGTGTGCAGCTGAGGTAGTATAACTCCCCACGGGAAGAGTGTAGCCTCAGGGCAGTGAGCGCAAATGGTGGGGATTGAAGTGCAGGGCGTCCCAGCACCGGTAGTGCTGGCGCGGCAAGAAATGCAAAGACAACGTGTCGCAGTCCAGGGTCTTTTACGCACAGTTCGTATACTCCAAGCCACTTCTGTACAGGTAGTGACTGCCCAAGCCGTGCTGCGTCCACCAGGTGAGGGGCTCGGTCAACTCCCAGGCAACTCCGGAGCATGGTACAGGACTCCCTTCTATCCTTCCTCTGGCTCGTGCCCCACCAGTGACCAAGCTTTTGTACAGCTGCCGCGGATCTCTGCGGGTAAACGTGGGCCCCGTTTCCCGCTATCCTATATGGTGCCTTCCTAGCAAGGTTTAGCAGGGGGTCGCACCAAGTGATGATCACGACCTCCGGTTCTTGGCTGAGGATTATTTGCCTCCACCAACTTGCTATCCGGTACCCTTTTCTTGCCTGACCCGTCACCCGTAATTTCCTGGGTCCGTAGGGTCCCTTCTGCCTCCTTGTTTCTGGAGCCTTTCTTCTCCTCTTTCTCTCCACCTTTCTTCCTTCTCCTTCTCCTCTTCTCCCTTCTGGCTCCGGCCTCTGTGCTAGGCCTGCCCAGGGAGCAGAGCCCATGCAGCAGCTCTGCTCCCTGCCTTCTCCTCTCACCGAACACTGAACTCAACTCCCTCCTAAGATGGCCCCCACCTTTTATCTGCTTCACTGTGTCTGAGCTCAGGTGACCTGCAACCAATGAGCTCCTTCCTATGCTCCAGAAACCGTCCCCTTCTGCTCCTACATCACTGGGTTTTCCTCCCCCCTCCCCACTCCAGCCAGGGACATGGTCTTTCGTGCCTGCATTACTGTATAAATGGGAGCACCGTTGAGCTGTCCCTCGGAAATGGGGTGTGTGTGATGCATGCAGCCAACTGAGCCCTGGTCCATACTCCATCCTTACCCGGGAGTGGAATATCACACCTCTGGCAGAGGTGCAATACCCCTGTAGCGGCCGAACCGCTTTAGACGTTTTACTCAGGGACAAGGGCCGCAGCATAGCTACAAGCAGCAGGGCCAGAGAGATTAGCGCAGAGGGAAGGCCTACAACTTCACCTGGCGAGGTGGATTCCCAACTTGCTTCCAGGTCGCCCGGACCTCTACTACCAGCTAGTACCCGTGCTCCGGTCTTCCTAACCACCGCAAGTAAATATAAGAGGAAACCGCCATTAAGCTGTGGACTGGCCATCACCTGCATTACACTGCACCAACATCTACCTCATAAAATCACCATCTACTGCCCTGGAGCTAAGCTCTGCCTGAACCAACTCTGCTGCGTCAATGTCAGCTCCAGAGGATCGGCACCGCAGCAGCGACCCCATATAGCCGCATACCACAGGTGGCGCCACAAACATTACCTCTAAAAACGTTATTCCCCTTTTACCTTTTCCTTTAATTGACCGCCCTGGGTCACGGACCGGGTCACTGCCACCGTGACATCCCCCAGCATCGACCGGCCCGGCTACTGAGTACCCCACGGCCCAGGGGGCGCGTCATGCTTGGCGTCACGAACAGGATTCGAAGCCCGGTATAACTGGGTACTGTGTGCCATAGACTTTGCTGAAGTGTGCTGACATAAAAGGAAACAAACAAGGATAAAAGAAAACAGCAATCACTCTAAGCGCACCCAGACTATAATATATAAAGGGAATGAAAGGGAGAGGCAAACCAAAGTGGAGATAAGGAAAAGGAAGAAGACACCAGACAACTTCCAAACAGCAATTTCCAGAGAAGACTCCTAAACGACTTTTCTTTCCATGGCTCATAGCTCCAAACCAATTCCAAGGTATAGCAAGCTATCACAGGCAACTACCCAAGCTAAGAGGTGAGTACTTATACCAGAGGGGAGTGAAAAAAATCAGAACAGCTGAAATAACTCAGGACGGAAAGCCTTAGGAACCAAGCATGAGTGTTTAACCTTTACAACCAAGGAACAAGGGAAATCTGCATTGCTTTCCAGCTAGCTAAGCAAATTAAACCACTGCAGGTTTGCGTGTAGTCAAACGCTACGATCTTCTGGCCCCTGAAATAGAGGAGACCACTCTCCGTCGCGGTATCCCCTTGACAGTCTGACTGCTCTAACTGTAAAGAACCCTTTCCTATTTAGCTGCCAAAATCGCATTTCTTCCATCCATAATAAGTGCCCTCTAATTCTTAGTATGGTCTTTTGAAGGAATAAGTTATATGCCAGTCCTTTGTATTGACAAGATGTATTTATACATATAAATGAGATCTCCTCTGACTTTTTTTTTCTAATCTATAAACAATCCCAACTTTTAGAACCTCTCATCATATGAGAGGCCTTCCATCCATTGTAATAATCTAGCCTTTGAACTGATTAACTTTTGAATATCCTTTTTGAAATGTGAAACCCAAAACTGGATCCCATATTCTAGATGTGGCCTCACAAGTGATTTATAGAGGTGTAACAGTACATTGAGATCGTGGGATTTTATCTTTCTTTCTATACACCATAAAATATTGTTTGCTTTTGCAGCTGCTGCTTGACATTGAGAACTGCTGCTTAGCCTACTTGTAATCAGAATATCCAAGTCCTTCTCCTGTTCTGTAGTCCAGGGTATACTTCCATATAATGTATATCCAGCAATAGGATTACTCCGTCCTAGGTGCATTACTCTACATTCATCAACATTAAATCTCATTTGCCAAGTGTTTGCCCATTCAGACATCTTATACAGATCGTTTTGTAATATTGTACTATCAAGGTCAGTTTTTAAAATCCTATATAGTTTGGTGTTATCAGCAAAAACTGACACTTTACTCTCAATCCCATTCACAAGGTCATTAATAAAGAGATTAAAAAGAATCAGTCCTAGCACAGATCCCTACAGTCCCCACTGCTGATTATATCCCATTTAGAGAATGTATCTGTAGCACCAGCATCCCTGCATGCTTCCCATTCTCCTCTCCCCCAGCAGGGATGCCGACTCACTCACCGTCCCGGTCCTCGGTACGCACATCTTCTCCCTGTTCCTGCTTCCTGGTGTCTGCACACGCATGGCAGATACCTGGGCACTGTGCTTAGAGCGCACGCGCTCCCTGTCTCTTACAAGGACAGCGCGCACCAACTTAAAGTGTCCCCAGCCAATGGCTGGGAGACACGTACCAGTTGAGCTTTCCCATTCCAGGCCGTTCTAGCTCCCTTCCCCACTGGGGGTCAGCTGCCGTGTGTCTGAAGTCCATTCTGGAGTAGCACCTAGCGTCCATCTGGAGCCATGTCTAACCACACAATATGGGGCTCTAGTGAAGAGTCAGGTGTTTGCCTTGTTGCGCCCCTCCAGGCTCTACTTGGTCCATGACACAGTGGTTCCACCATCGCTCTCGTTAGAGTACCATTTACGGCGACTCTTTGTAAAACTTGTTAAAGAGACAGACTATGACTTATAGAGTAGCCATCAGAGATATGCAAATCTGATGAAATTTGAATTTCACAAATCTACTGGATTTTACCGGGAGATTCGATTTGGAGAAAATTTATTCTCGTAACAGTGGTAATATACTTTGACTGTAATTGTTGTATGTTTTCTTGCACAATTTTTCACAAAATAAAAAAATGCCTACTTCACTGTGTGATTTCTTTGACATTCAAGATTTATGAGTAACAGGTAGTGATTTATTAAAAAACATTTCTCACACTCTGGACATCATCCATGTGCGATTTTTTATGTGCAATTACAGCTACACTTTGGCTTCACAATTTTCCACATGCAGTACATAAAATGGCTTCTACACTTTGTGATTCATCAAGATGTGATTTATAAAAACAATATTTCCCTCCGTCTGAACATACATAATGTTTCTACCCTGTGTGAGTTTTCTGATGTGTAACAAGATTTGATTTCTGGCTAAAACATTTTCCACATTTCGAACAGGAGTATGGCTTCTCCCCAGTGTGACTTCTCTGATGTATAACAAGACTTGATTTCCGGTTAAAACATTTCCCACATTCTGGACATGAAAAAGGTTTTTCCCCTGTGTGAGTTCTCACGTGTTTAAGAAGATATGTTTTCTGACTAAAATATTTCCCACATTCTGAACATAAAAATGGCTTCTCCCCTGTGTGAATTCTCTGATGTCTAACAAGACTTGATTTCCGATTAAAACAATTTCCACAATCTAAACATAAAAATGGTTTCTCCCCTGTGTGAACTCTCTCATGTCTAAGAAGAACTGATTTTCTGTTGAAACATTTCTCGCACTCTGAACATGAAAATGGGTTCTCCCCTCTGTGAATTTTTTTATGCGTAACAAAATAAGTTTTGAGGGAAAAACTTCTGCCCAGTTCTGAACTTGAAGAATGCCTCTTTACATCCAGAGAACTTTGATTTTTAAGGCCACTTTTGTGTCTTTTATATTTCTTAATAGTCTTTGATGAAGATAGGAACATTTTAAAAGGATCAGATGATAGATCTTTGCTGTGAAGGGATGATGGTATATCTGGGATAATGACATGCTCATCAAATGTATGTTGCTTGATATCAAGGTCATCGGATTTAAAAATTGAAGCTGTCACTTGTCCCTCTGTTCTCCTGCTACATTCATCTGCCAAGGATAAAACCAATTATTTTTTAATAAAATAACCTTAACACTTTTATATTTATAACACTTCTATATAACTGTCCATAGAAAATGCAAAAACATCACAAATCCACAGTAGACCTCAGTGCACAAACCACAGGTCCATAACATTAGGCTACCAAGTTATATAAATATATACATATTATATATTATTCAAGCACAGCTACATTGATGGGTAACTCTGCCATGGATTTTGTTACAAACCCACCTCTGTTATGTTTAATACTGTCCTGGGTAACTGCTATATCATTGTGTAACCCATCTCTGATTCATCAGTTCTTCAACACCAAGTTCCTTCTTTTATGTCACCATTCCAGCTCAGTTCTGCATCATAGTTTACTCATTACTAAATTTCCTCTGCTTTCTTGTGTATTTCAACTCTGATCTGCCTGTTGCCATAATTTCAACTTCCCGTACATACTTCAATGGATCCTGTAGTTACCATTTGCTTTTCCTGTAGCTGTTCTACCAGCGTTTCATCTGGATCTCACTGCTGCACCAATGTCACCTGTCTATGCTGTATAAAATACACTCATCCAGACCAAGGGCTTCAATCACCAGGTGAGACTAAACAAAAGGATATCCTTTCGATATTGTAGAGAAATTCACCCTTGGCTCTCACTGCATGTGGAATAGCAGCTCAATCACAAATGTGTAGTAGTTTGGTCAGAAAGAATCGGACTGGGGTTCCTAGTGGTCTTGGTCTTGTAGGAACCCTATGACCTCAGTAACAAAAAAGTAAGTCAAGGTAGATTCTTCCAAAAGGTTGGAAGGATTCTAGGAAGGCATTTGCATAATTACCCTCTACTCTCTATTGGATAATATTTTTCTTCAAATATTTTTCAAGTTGTCTAGTGTACTTTAGTATTCAGTTCAGAAATCTGGGGAAATAAGGGTCACCATCTTCTAAGTCCAAGGGTGTTGGGAATATCCTTTAAGGTTTCATCTCAAGCCAGAGCAGGCCTCATTTCATTAGATAGGATTTTGATGCCAAAAGTAAAGCGGACAGTTTTTGGTGAAGGAGCATGCAGTGGCTTAGCGACAGAATGGTGTCCACTTGATTGTCATATGGACACAGTAAAGAAAGATGGGATAATCTAGGACCACAATCCCAGAACAAAAAAACAAGGAATGTATCTAAAGATTGGACATTGCTCCAGCAGCAAGATATCCCCAGGAAAACCCACATGTCAGCAAACGATCCTCCTGGCTTCAACATGTAACAATTATACTGCCATGATAAAGATGGTCTTAACCAAAGTGAAATCATACAGTAAATAAGTTGAAGCTTTTATTTAGATTATATCCAACAGAACCGAAGTCTCATAGACTGCACCACAAGAACAATGTCCATGGCTGTCCAATGTCCACCTAAGTTGAGTAATATTTTACTTTTAGTGTAATTCTGAAGATTGAAGTCGAGAACAGAAATATTAAACAGAGATATTATTATACATAAAAACTCCTTGGGATCAATCTTATCAGTAAATCAGATTTTTTCCCTTTAAGTTTGAATATATTATGTAGTAGAAGATAATTTTATTTATTTTATTTAACAGCCTTCAGCTCGATCTCGAGCTATGGTGACTTGATGGATGAACGCTCTCTAGGAAGATTGATTTTGTGCAAGCCTAGATAGGTGCACCAGGGTCTTCTCCACCGTTATTTTGATTTTACCAAGCCATCAGGATGCTGGTCTTCCTCTTCGCTTTGTTCCTTCTATTCTTCCGACCATGATGTCCTTCTCCAATGATTACTCTCTTCGTATGATGTGTCCAAAGTAGGCAAAATGTAGAAGAAAATACTGTATCCTAATTATGCTTCATAACCTGTACATCCATAGTTGAAATAGTTTAGCAGAAGTATATCCTTCTCCTTTTCAGTCTCCTGATATTAATGCTATAGAACACATCTGGGATGAAGGAGGACAAGCTGTTCAGAGCATATCAGTATCTCCATCAAATGAGCCACTCTAAATTGTCCGATTCCAACATCTACTGGAGTGTTAGACATAATGCAATTCTAAAGGTCAAAGAGGGTCCGATGTGTTATTAAGGGCAAAGGGGGTCTATAATAAGTTGGCCATTCAGTGAATGTTCCCAATACCTGTACTTTGTTAGCAAACAGTAACTTGATACAACTCTAATAGGTCTAAGTTCCAAAATTGAGACCACAGATGATGAAGACATATGATGTATTGACATAGGAATATATCAAGTCTATATTCAATATTATAAATACCCATCATGTGTTAACAACTATAATTATATCCAGATTTAACTGATATGTTGGTTAGGGAAATATACAACTTAAAACTGAGAGACAACAAAGTGTAAATATCAGCACAAAACTCTTACAGCCGGTGAATGAGAAGAATCTGTGATTTCACTGTAATTTAGTGGTTACTACTCACCTGGGTATTCATATGTAGGAATCTCCTCTTTACACCACTCATCACCAATCACATATGTCTCTATAGTATTAATATGGGTCAGATCTTCACCCTGAAACGAATATTGTAAAAGTCACAGACCGATGGAGAAGTCTCATTTATGATCATCTCTAATCCTGCCATCTCCATCGCTCTCATTACACAAGTATAAAACATATAATACTGATGGATAAAACAAGACTGAACACAAGACCTTCACAACCGTCTACACATCATAGGGGAGATCTCATGACTAGTGTTGAGCGAACATGCTCGACACTGCTCGGTACTCGCCCGAGCATCTCACTACTCGGGATGTTCGGCGAGCACCGAGCATTTCCGGGTTACTCAGGCTGGAGCTTGGGTCTCCGCCCTGCATGTTTGGCGCTCTTTACAGAGCCAATGAACATGCAGGGATTTCCAGCCAGTCACTGTAATGCCGCAGCCATGTTGGTTGTGGGCATTACAGTGATTGGCTGACTGCACAGCGTCACCTCGAGTATTTAAAACCGGGCGCCGCCATCTTGGACACAGTCGCTCCGGATCAGACTGTGTAGGGAGAGTGCTGCTGAGCTAGGGAGAGATTTATACTGCGAAATAGGTATTGTAGGGTCTCTAAAGCCTGCAAAATCAAACAAACAGTCCTTCTCAGGACTAATATCCATCCCAGATATCAGGCAGGCAGGCAGGCAGGCTGTATAGGAGATGCAGTGGTTATACCAACAAACACTGCATTACAGTCCTGTGTGCTGCTTCTCAAATTGCTAGACTTAGCCCCAGGTCTCAGGGGCCAGGAAAAATCCTTTTTTTTTTTCATCTAAACGACGTGGAACTGAACGTTCTGGTGATGGTGCATGCAGAGGACGTGGCCATGGCCAAGGTGAAAATGTGCCACAACCAACAGCCACATCTTCTCGCTCCCAGTTCTTGACCGAATTACTAGGGAAGCACACAACACCACTATTGCGAACGGATCATTGTGAACAGATGATTAATTGGATAGCAGATAATACTTCGTCACCTGGGCACCATCACATCCGGTCTGTCTTCCACACGGTCAAGTGTTAGTAGCCGTGAGTCTCGACCTCATACTCCTCCTCACCCTGATGCTCCTTCCTCCCACCATGCCGAGTGTAGTCAGACAGCAACTGCTGTCTGTAGTCAGACAGCAACACTCTGAAGAGCTGTTCACTGGTCTATTTCCATATTTGTGCCCCTCGCCTGCTCCGCTTGAAGTGGTGGAAGAGGAGATCCCATGTAGCGATGGCCAAATATTTGAACAGCCACGGCCACAGGAAGGCGACGCTGGCAATTTGTTACAAGAGGTGGACAATGACGAGACACCACCACCATGATCAGGCACATGTCAGCAAAGCACCCAACTTTGTGGGGCGAACCCCAGGGTCCACGACCAGTGTCAGCGGGTGTCACCCCTGCTTCTTCCGCTGTTGTGCGTGTAAGAGAACCCCCTGTTGTGCGTGCAAGGCAATCCCCTGTCCATACTGCATGCAAAGATGCCCCCTCCTCTCAGTCTTCACTTGTTATGGCAGTTTCTCAAGAAACAGCATCCACGTCCCACTGCAGCGTTCAATTGTCCATATCCCAGACCTTTGAACGAAAGCGCAAATTCGCAGCCAACGCCCCACAGGCCACAGTCCTAAATTCGCACATTTCACGACTGCTTGCGTTGGAAATGCTGCCTTTTAGGCTGGTGGAGACAGAATCCTTCCGCAACCTTATGGCGGTGGCCGTCGGTACTCGGTCCCCAGCCGACACTATTTTGCCCGGTGTGCCATCCCCGCACTACACAAGCACGTGTCCCAAAACATCTGCCGTGCCCTCAACAACGCAGTTACTGGGAGAGTCCACCTGACAAAGGACACGTGGACAAGTGCTTATGGCCAGGGACGGTACATCTCCCTGACGGCACACTGGGTAAACATAGTGGAAGCCGGGACCCAGTCGGACCTTGGGACGGAACACATCCTCCCCGCACTGAGGATTGCGGGCCCTATGTCAGTCAGAGTTGCCTCCACAGTGTACAGCTCCTGCACATCATCCTCCTCCTCATGTTCAACCTCCATCCCAGATATCACCACATCAGTTACAAGCTGGAAGCACTGCAGTACTGCCTCAGTCAAGCAGCAACAGGCTGTGCTGAAACTCATAAGCTTAGGTGATAAACCTCACACTGCGTGTGAGTTGTGGACAGCTGTTAAAGAGCCGGCAGATCTGTGGCTGAGACTGCTGAACCTACATCCAGGCATGGTCGTGTGTGACAATGGCCGTAACCTGGTGGCGGCTCTGAGGCGAGGCGAGGCGAGATCACACACGTACCATGCCTGGCTCATGTGCTTAACCTCGTGGTTCAGCGGTTTCTTAAATCATACCCCGAGTTGCCAGATCTGCTTGTCAAAGTACGCCGCCTGTCAGCTCATTTTCGCAAGTCGGCTACAGCTTCCGCCGCCCTTGCTGTGTTGCAGCAGCGTTTGCAGCTTCCGGCACACCGACTGGTGTGTGATGTCCCCACACGTTGGAACTCTACCCTCCACATGTTGCAAAGGATTTGTGAGCAGAAGAGAGAAGTTGTGGAGTACCAGCTGCAACAAGGCCGTCGATATTCAGGTCAGACTCCACACATAAGACCTCAGGAGTGGACCTGGATGTCTGACATATGTACCATCCTGACAAACTTTCAGGAGGCCACCAAGATGGTGAGTGGCGATGACACCATCATTAGTGTCAGCATCCCTCTTGTCTGTCTTTTGCAACGCTCTCTGCAGAGAATTAAAGAGGTGGCATTGCAGCCAGATGAGATGATGATCAAGATGGAGATGAGATGGATCAAGAAGCCATAGCGGGCGATTACACACAGCCCAGCCTCATCTCATCCCAACGTGCATTGGGGGGCAATGAGGGAGAGGAGGTGGAGGAGGAGGAGGAGGAAGAACAGGAGCTGGTATCATGAGCTGTAGATGGTAGTACCTGTACAACTGTCATACCGTCGGTTCAGCGTGGGTGGCCTGAGGACAGGGGGGAGGAGGAGGAGAGCATGGTCAGTCGTCATCTTGGTGAGGAAACGGAACTCTTGCCCGTTACCAGTCTGGCACGCATAGCTGACTTTATGTTACGCTGCCTTAACCATGACTCTCGCGTTGTCAAAATGTTGGGTGACAGTCATTACTGGTTGGTGACACTTTTAGACCCCCGCTACAAGGAGAACTTTCACTCTCTTATTCTTGAGGTGGAGAGGTCTACAAAAATGGGGCAGTACCAGAAGGCCCTTGCTGCAGAACTGTTAAAAAAATTCCCATCTGAACACGCTAGCGGCAGAGGTCACAGTTCGTTGCCCAGCCAAGGAGTACAGGCGAGAGAGACGCAGCTCCAATCCAGCAGAGACAGGGGAACACTGTCAACGTTCTGGGACAGTTTTCTGAGACCCGCCCAGCTTACAGGCCCTGAGGTGCGGGGTACTCTCATAAGGAGTGGAGAGTTTCAAAAGATGGTGAGGGAGTACCTTGCTGACCGTACCAGCATCCTCCGTGATTCCTCTGCGCCTTTTAATTATTGGGTATCCAAGCTGGACACTTGGAATGAACTCACTCTGTACGCCTTGGAGGTCCTGGCCTGCCCTGCCGCTAGCGTGTTATCGGAGCGTGTTTTTAGTGCCGCTGGGGGAATTATAACTGATAAGCGCACTCGCCTGTCAACTGACAATGCTGACAAGCTGACCCTTATCAAAATGAACAAGGGCTGGATTGGGCCAGACTTCTCATCACCACCAAAGGACAGCAGAGTAAAGTCAAATCCACTGTGTTATTTCGGGAGGTGTATTCCCATGCATTAAAACAGTCTTGTTAAACCACTCTGAACTCCACCACTCTTCCAAGGGGCATTGATATGGTCTTTTTATTCCACTGGGTCCTCCACGTCTCTTTCAAGGGGCATTAAAAGCATCTTGTTAAACCACTCTGAACTCCACTGCTCTTCCAAGAGGCATTGAAATGTTGTTTTTAAATTACCTCTAAGCTCCACGACTCTTCCAACGGGCATTGCATTTCCTCATAATTTTAGTCAGCTTTTGCTTTTCAATGCATAGGCGAACACTAAGGGAGACCCACTCCCAAATAATAGGTAGAAGGTTTTTAGTACGCTGTAATCCACGTTTGTTTCAAGAGGCATTGCAGTTCCTCATAATTTTTGGAAAGCCAACAGTGTACAGGAGACCCAGTTGCTATAAATGGAAAAAACGGTTTAGTTAAGGCCCTCTGACCTCCATATTACTTCCAAGGGGCATTGGAGTGCCTCGAAATTTTTGGTAGGCATTGCACTCACTGTATGCCCTATAACTGTGTAGCCGAACCACCTCCTTTTGGTACAGAAACATATCCTACAAGACATGTGTGGTTGACTGGCCTGATATTGATGTGAATGATCCCTGTTCCCCCTGCTCTTTCTCCTTTGCCACCACCTCATCCATCATTCATCACCTGAAGCTTTGTTTTAACGGGAGTCATAGAACTGGGATAGTAGCAGGAAAACATCCAGCAATCCTTGGAGGAGATAGGATATGCGCCAAAACGCTGACCTAGCCGCTACTACATACATGCGCTTGCATTCCAAGGAACAGAAAGCTAAGGAGATGGATGGCCTCATGATCATGAATAATTTACTCGCTGTGTAGGAGGCCGACCACTGCTCCTGTCTACCTTCTGAACTTTGTGTTGAAGCCTGATTGACCCTGGACCCGCAATCCTCTATGTCTGGAGGACGTGTTGCATCCCAGTGCCCAACTGTGTCCCGGCTTCCACAATATTAACCCATTGTGAAGGCATCAGTGAGATGGACCATCCCTGGCCACATTCACCTGTCCACGTGTTTGTGGTAGGGCTGTCCTTCCCACTAAATGCACTGGGGAGGGCACAGGTAATGTTTTGGTATGCGCGCTTGTGTATAAGGCGCAGCGGGACAAATAGGGGTGGCTGGGGACCGTATGTGGGCACCCAGCCGCGGGGCGGCTGGGGACAGAGTATGGACACCTGGCCGCCCCCTGGCGGCTGGGGACCAAGGGTGGACACCCGGCCACCGGGGGACTGAGTATGGATACCAGGCCGCCGATGCAGCCATGACGTGGTGGCCAGATTCTGCCTCCACATGCCTAAAAGGCCCAATTTCAAGTGCAAGCAAGCTAGCAGTATGGTATTGCAGCCTGGGGGTGGGTGGGTGGTAGGTTGCATACTTGCGCTTGCATTGCAAGGAATGGGGGAGGTACAATTGAACACTGCCCTGGGACAAGGACTTGCACGGGGATAGTTGTAAGTCTGCATCTTCGCATGTGCGAAGGATCACTTCTGATGGGCACACTTTTAGGCAGTGACCTGGGTGTCAGAGATGCTTCCAGGGGTCTTCCCCATGCTGTTCCCATGTCTTTTCAGCACTGTATGCATGTGGCAAACAGCACATGGCCAGATAAGGTTGTAAAATGTTAAAATTACATTTCCCGGTGAATGCATTTGTCACGGTTGAAAGCAATACAAAAGTGCAAAAACGCATAAAAAATGCTACTTGTGAACATAGCCCAAGGTGTGGAGGAGTATTTTTATTTTTGGTTATTTATTTTACCTTATACACAAGTCTTTACCCTGGAAAGGATGTTCCTTAACATATTTCACAGGAAAACAGTTTCAGTTTCGTTTTTGAACATTTTATTGAGAGCCTGTAAAAGTGGCTTAATACCTCTGACCACGTTGTTGACAGCAGTGACCTGGGGGTCAGAAATGCTTCCTGGGGCGATCCTCATGCTGTCCCCATGTCATTTGAGCACTGTCACTATAGTTTTGGGCACTTTTTAGGCTTTCTACAGACTACCGGGGGTGCCGCCGCAAAAATGCTCAGGTCTCCCATAGACTAACATTGGGCTCATTGCTCGGGTCGAGCACCCGAGTATCACGGCGAGCTCGGCCCGAGCTTCGAGCACCCGAGCATTTTAGTGCTCGATCAACACTACTCATGACACCTTCTCTCCATCTACCTGATGATCCTGAGGAACATTGACATCTTCTTGTTTACAATCCTGAGGAAGAAGAGGACGGGGACATCTCTCTGGTGTCATCCTCTTACTGGATATAACTGGAGAAAACACATACAGGGACTGAATTAATTCTTTACATACAGATAATTATCAGTTGTGTGTATTTAGTCCTGTCTATTACCTGGTGATGTGAGGGACTGGGGAACCTCCATCATGATGTCCTTGTACAGATCTTTGTGTCCTTCTAAATACTCCCACTCCTCCATGGAGAAATAGATGGTGACATCCTGACACCTTATAGGAACCTGACACATACAATGATATAGTCATCCCCCCAATCCCTTCATAGTGTTACTGTTTAATGTCCCAGCATTCCCACCTCTCCAGTCAGCAGCTCAATTATCTTGTAGGTGAGGTCTAGAATCTTCTGGTCATTGATGTCTTCATGTATCAGGGGGTGAGGTGGAGGCCACGTGATTGGGCTCAGGGGTCTTCCCCATCCCTTACACACAGGGGCTTGACAGCGCTCGCTAGAGGTCTTCTTCACTACTGAGTAATCCTGGTTATGGAGAGACATATTAATAAATCTCACTACAGACTTTTCCAGAGTCCTCACCTCTCCCGTTCTGTCCATCTGTTATTCCCATAGATAAGAATGATGTAATGTGACGTCATCAGAATCTCTCACCTCTCCAGTAAGCCGGAAGAGGATCTCTAGGGTGAGGTGTAATATCCTCTCCACCATCTTGTCCCTGTCCTTAACCATCCTTGAGGAAAATTCCCTTATACAGAAGATGAAGATCTCCACTGAGTGGATCCGATATTGAACGGACCTTAATGGGATGAAGATGAGCTGATGTAACATCATAAAAATCCTGAGTAATAATACAATTAGTGGACATAATAAGGTGAACATATAATAATATGAATATAATGAAATGTAACATGTAAATGTTGTATTCCCGCTTTGTACTGACTGTTCACTCGAGTCTGGGGAACAGATCCAGTTATCATTTCTCAGCTACCGAAAGGTTGGATCCCTCTGTGAACTTTGCCGTTACTGTACATCATGTTCCGGAGTGGAGGCAGTTTGCACATTATTAGGTTCAATTACACTGATTGCATATGGTTCTTTAACTCCTTAGAAGCTGTGCTCACTAGTGACTGTCTAATCTACGTAGTTAAACAGATCATCAGCATCATGTAACATGAAGGCAAGACCACCAGAAAAAATAATAACATTTATCTGAAAATGTAGACACAAAGGCTATATATTTTTGAAAGACAAATATTCTTCTGTTATGGCTTTTCTTTTATTGTGGAAAAATCATATAACAAATAGTGGTGAGTGAGTGTGCTTGCACTGCTTGATACTCGATTGAGCACTAAGGGTACTCGGGCACACTTAGTACTCGATTGAGTATCACGGGTGCTTGAGTGCCATGCTCTCGTCTCAACTTAGTGGTTCAGCAGTTTCTCTAAACCTACTTGGATTTGCCCTATGCTACTTGTGAAGGTACGCCGCGTGTGCGCCCATTTCCAAAGGTAAGCTATAGCTGCTGCCGGTCTGGCAGTGATGCAGTAGCGCTTGCAAGTGCTAGCTTACCGACTGGTGTGTGACGGACCACATGCTGGAACTCCACATTACATACACTGTGTTCCAAATTTTTATGCAAATAATATTTTCTCAGATTTTCCCAAATTACCTATATGAATTGCAGTCATTGTAATTTTCCAGTCAAATAACTATTAGAGTACAATTGAAAGGTTTTTATACAAACTGCCTATGATAACAGTATATTTAAAAAAAAATAAAAACTCACACTGCACTCAAAATGAATGTTCTAAATTATTATGCACAGCAGAGTTTTCAACCTTTTCATTTTAATAAAGAACAAAAAAATTATCATTTTTGAAATTATAAGCATTAGATAATGCCCCTTCTCATGCTGCACATAACACATCTGCATCTCTGGCTGCTATGGGCATAAAAGGGGACAAACGTATGGTGTGGCACCCATGCTCCCCTGACCTCAACCCCATTGAGAACCTCTGGAGCATCATCAAAAGGAGTGTCTATGATGGCGGGAGGCAGTTCACATCTAAGCAACAGCTCTGGGAGGGTATTCTGTCCTCATGCAAAACAATTGCAGCGGAAACCATCCAAAACCTGACAAATTCAATGGACGAGAGAGTTCAGAAGCTCCTTTCGAACAAGCGGTCCTATGTGCAAATGTAACATCACCTAGAATAAAGTTTTGAGTTGAAAACTGTTTGATTTCAGTTTGTAATAACCTGCCAATGCTTATAATTTCAAAAATGACCATTTTTTTGTTCTTTATTAAAATGAAAAGGTTGAAAACTCTGCTGTGCATAATAATTTGGAACATGCATTTTGAGTGCAGTTTGAGTGTTTTATTTTTTTTTAAATATACTGTTATCATAGGCAGTTTGTACAAAACCCTTTCAATTGTACTCTAATAGTTATTTGACTGGAAAATTACAATGACTGCAATTCATATAGGTAATTTGGGAAAATCTGAGAAAATATTATTTGCATAATAATTTGGAACACAGTGTATATTGGCAAGGCTTTGTGAGCAGCAAAGGGCAGTAGTTGAATACAAGTGACAACATGCCCGTCGGTATTCCGGTCAGCCTCCCCACATAACAACCGGCTAGTGGGCAAGGATGTCTGATATCTGTGAGGTTCTCCAAAACTTTGAGTAATCAACCAAGATGGTGAGTGGCGATGACACCATAATCAGTGTAATCATCCCACTTCTGTATCTACTCAAATGCTCGCTGCTAACAATTAAAGTGGAAGCTTTGCATGTGTACCAGGTGGAGAAGGAGGAAGAAAGTACATAGGGTGATACTACCCAGCCCAGCCTCATCTCATCTTCTCAGTGCAGATTGGGTGATAATGAGAAGAAGGATGAGGAACAGGAGATGGGTGCCTGCACTACAGAGGGTACTACCCACACCAGATTCATCGCGTATGTTCAGCATGGATGGGCTGAAGAGGAGGAGGAGGAGAGGAGGGAGGAGATGGAGAGTAGTCCTCCTGATTGGAACAGGGAAGTCTTGCCTGGCACACATGGCTGACTTTATGTCCCGCTGCCTTTCCTGTGCCCCTCGCGTTATACACATTTTGGCCAACACTGATTACTGGTTGTTCACCCTTCAAGACCCCTGCTACAAGGAGAACTTTCTATCTCTCCTTCCTGTGGCAGAGAGGCCTAGTAAAATGGTGCAATACCAGAAGGCCCTTGTCGAACAATTAGTACAAAAATTTCAATGTGACAACGCTGGCAGCATAGGTTATAGATCCTTAGGAAACCAAGGGGGGGAGACGAAGGAGATACACAACAGGTCAAACATAGGCAGGGGAACACTATCAAAGGTCTGGGACAGTTTCATTAGACCCTCCCAGCACCCAGGCCCTGATGCGTGAAGGAGTCTGATAAGGATGGGAACAGTTTTGAAGATGATGAAGGAGTACCTAGCCGACCATACCAGCGTCCCCCGTGATTCCTCTGTCCCGTACAACTATTGGGTATCCAAGCTGGACACATGGCATGAACTGTCCCTCTACGCCCTGGAGGTGCTGGCCTGCCCTGCTGCTAGAGTTATGTCAGAGTAGGTTTTTAGTGCCACTGGGAGCCCTTGTCCTCCTCCTCCACCATATCAACAGGCGGCCTCACTCAAAATCTTTATAGGATCAACAGTCGGATCTTAGTCAAAATCTTTTGTTTGAAAGCCATCATCCGTCACTCACCAAGTTTTTAGTGGGCCATCATGCGTCACTCTTTTCAAATTTTTAGAGGCTCATCATGTGGCACTCATTCAAAAGTTTTGTCTTCCAGGGTGTATTGCAGTCCCTTCTAATTTTTGGCAGCCCTTGCATTAAGTGCATAGTCTTTAAGAGTCTAGGAGTCCCACTACCTAACAATTTTAACAGAATGTGTATAAGGTCTAATGCAGGGTGTATCGGAGTCCCTCTTCCTTATCATTTTTGGCAGATCTTGCATTGTCCGCATTGGCTTTCTGATTTGTGAGATTCAGAGTCCCTTCTGCATAAATTAAACAGGATGTGTCTGACCAGGTCACACACACCACATGCCCAGACAAGGCAGAAAAAGGTTAAAATTACATTTAATGGTGACTACTGGGGGGAGTAGTTTTATTTCCCCCTCTACTATGCAAATTGCCTTTTCAGAGAAAAAGAGGACTTGAACTCTATAGCGCCACCTATTTGAAGCAGCAATCCTACAAGTCACAATCAACCCTTTAACGAGTCGTGCAATATGACTTAGGATAAAAGCCAAATCAGAATCTCAATTTGCAGACATGGTTTTTTGGGCTGTTGGCCCTCGTCAGTGCAAAGTATGAGAACTGATTTGGCTAGATGAGAGGCTCTGGACTGAGGTCTAAGGGGTAACGTTTCTCCTTGCGGAGAGTGACATACCGGCTCTGGTATGTCAAGGTAAGGAGCCATCTACTGTAGTCATAATCAACAGGGAAATATGGGGAGAGATGGTCCAGCTATTAAGGGTTGAAGGATAAAAGTCATTATACAGGAAAGAATGTTTCCTAACATTTTTTCCTGTATAATGACTTCTCTTTGTATGTTTTATTGTCAGTCTGTAAAAGTGGCGTTAGGCTGCGTGCCCACTATGCGTTTTACAAGTGTTTTTGCCACGGAATTTCCGCAGCGAGAATGCTTAAAAAACGCTTGGTAATCCGTGCCCCATGGTCCCCAATGATAATCCTCATGTGCTGTGCACATGCTGCGGAAATTTCCGCTGCAGATTATCATTGCGGAAAAATACGCAGCATGTCCATTAATTTTGCGGACACGCAGCGTAATTGCCGCCATTGACTTGCATTGAATCGCTTAATATCCGCATGACTACATGTACACATGCGGATATTAAGCGATTCAATGTGCGGATGGTACCCGGGTCTGGAGAAGAGGAGACTCTCATCCAGACCCAGGTACCATAGAACCTGTTAAAAAAAAGAATTTAAAATAATAAATAAACATATACTTACCCTTCGATGGCCCCCGGTCTCCTGTATGATGCTTCCTGGCTCCCCAACGGCTCGCAATGGTGTAAAAGGACCTTCCATGACGTCATTTAGTCATGTGACAGGTCACGCGACCGCTGAAATTGGCGGTCTCGTGACCTGCCACATGTCTAAATGACGTCATGAAAGGTCCTTTCACACCACCGCGAGCCGTACAAGAGACCAGACCCACCGGAGAGAAGACCGCGGCCATCAGAAGGTGAGTATAATGTTTTTTTTGTTTTTTTTTTTTACCATTTTTAATACTTTTTTCAACTATTAACTTGGTCACACTATATAAATCCATGCAGGTTGCATGGATTTATATAGTGTGACCAAGTTGTCAAGCACTTTCCAAGTGATGCTAAAATCGCTTGGAAAAGCACTTGATAACCCGAATGCAGAAATGCATGCAAAAACGCTTGACAAACGCTTCTACCTGGCGGGAAAAACGCATGTAACATCCGCATGGGTTTTTCCTGCCAGGGAGAAGTGGAAAAATCTGCAGCATTTCTGCATTGTGGGCACATAGCCTTATACTCTGACAACATTGTTCCCAGCAGTGACCTGGGAGTCAGAGATGCGTCCAGGCGTTTTCCTCATGCTGTTTCCATCCATTTCAGCGATTTTCCTGCCCCCCCCCCCCCCCGCCCTCCTTTTAGGGTCTTCTGGAAAAATGCTTGAGTTTCCCATTGACTTCCACTATACTCGGTATTTGAGTCGAGCCCATCAGACCTGCTCGATCCGAGTAGCGAGCACTCGAGCATTTTAGTGCTCAACCATCACTAAGAACAAATATTCCCCAGGGTATCATATCATTGTATATGAAAAATGGCAAAATAATAGCGTAATTGATGTCATTTTTCCATTCCTCAAAAATATGCGAAGAGAATTCGACCAGTTACATTATACGGACCTGAAAATGGCGACAAAATACTACTCATCCCGTAATAACCTGATAGGAGCCAACAAGACCGGTAATACACATGTAATGCAGAGATGTAAAGTACAAACCAGTCTTATTGCTGAAGGGGTTAATGTCCCCTGCACCCAGTAATGGGAGATCTCCACATACCTCCACCTGCAGAGCCGCCACCACATATATGGCTGTTCTGTACGCACAGGACCTGTGATGAGGTCACAGGAGGGGAGGAGTCAGGGGTCACATGATCAGGGGCCTCCGTGGATGCAGGACTCTGCTGTGCCTCATGAGCAGTTGTGTCTTTGTAGTGTGAATGTGACCAGGCTGTGTGTACTTACAGGACACTTTTACACAGTGGCGTACATAGGATTCATGGGGCCCCATAGCAAAAGTTCAAATTGGGCCCCCCCCCCCAAAAAAAAAGTAAATAATTGTCAGGGTCACAGAAGAGCAGATCTCACAACTTTCCATCCTTTACATAGTAATTTTCCTCCTGCTGACGTCCTAGATCTCTCTTCCATTGCCCCATAAAGTGTGATGCCAACAAAAGTGTCCCCCAAACAAAGTATGATACCCCCATGGTGAATTCCTCCACATGCACAATATAATGACCCTACTGTACCCCACCTCAACTCCCAGGGCAAAGTTTGCTGACCCCAACACAGTATGATCCCCCAATTGTGAGCCCTAGAGCTAGAGTGGATGGTAGGTAATAAGGGAGGGTGTTATACATAATAAAAGATGAAACTATATAACTAAGGACGGCGCTATACATAATAAGTGAGTACACTATATACTAAGGGCGTATGCTATACATAATAAGTGAGTACACTATGTACTAAGGGACTGTTCTACACATAATACGGCTACATTCCTGCATCTGTGTGCAGTGCCCTGTTTTACAGACGCATTGAGCATGTCCTATTCTCATCCTCAAAATCAGATCAGAACAGGACATTCTCTGACCGTCCATCTCATTCTCAGATCCGTGATTTTCATGGATGTGTGAATGGATCTATAAAACTCTACAAGTCCGTGGACCATCCGATAAAAAAAATCTGACATTTCACACAAATGCAGCCTAAGGGATTTTACAGATAACATTATCACTCCACGTCACACAGTGCAGATACAGAATAATATTTACATCCATGCACTTACCGCTGACGTCTCATCTGATCAGAGTCGTTTTCTGCTGCTTCTTCTCCATCTGGTCAGACCTTCATGTCGACATCTCCCACTCACGATTCGTCTTGTCATGATGATCTCCAGCCTAGATAATAACAACGTCACATATATTGTATATATACATGTGTCTCCCCCGCACTGCGTCCCTGAATACAGATCTGTAACCCCCCATTAATATACTATTAGCCACTTAGTAATCAAAATATAAAGTTATAAGCAGCCTGTGCCCCCCATTAACTATAATCTCCACCTGCCAATAATATAAATTATTCAGTCTCTGTGACTCTCCCCAATTAACTGTAAGGCTATGTGCACACGGAAAATATACAAGCACCCCCATCATTGCTCTGTCCCAGCACCTTCATCATTGCTCTCTCCCAACACCCCCGTCATTGCTATGTCCCAGCACCTCCCGTCATTGCTCTCTACCAGCACCCCCCAACATTGCTCTGTCCCAGCACCCCTGTCATTTCTCTCCCAGCACCCTCGTAATTGCTCTCTCCCAGCACCCCTGTCATTCCTCTCTCCCAGCACCCCCGTCATTGCTCTCTCCCTGCACCCCCGTCATTGCTCTCTCCCTGCACCCCGTCATTGTTGTCTCCCAGCACCCCCGTCATTGTGCTCTCCGAGCACCCCCATCATTGCTCTGTCCCAACACCACTATCATTGCTCTCTCCCAGCACCCCCATCATTGCTCTCTCCCAGCACCCCCATCATTGCTCTCTCCCAGCACCCCCGTCATTGCTCTTTCCCTGCACCCCCGTCATTGCTCTCCCTGCACCCCCGTCATTGCTCTCCCTGCACCCCCATCATTGCTCTCTCCGAGCATCCCCATCATTGTTCTCTCCCAGCAACTCCCGTCATTACTCTCTCAGCACCTTCATCATTGCTCTCTCCCTGCACCCCGTCATTGTTGTCTCCCAGCACCCTCGTCATTGCGCTCTCTGAGCACCCCCATCATTGCTCTGTCCCAGCACCACTATCATTGCTCTCCCCAGCACCCCCATCATTGCTCTCTCCCAGCACCCCCTTCATTGCTCTCTCCCTGCACCCCCGTCATTGCTCTCCCTGCACCCCCATCATTGCTCTCTCTGAGCACCCCCATCATTGTTCTCTCCCAGTAACTCCCGTCATTACTCTCCCAGCACCTTCATCATTGCTCTCTCCCTGTGCCCCGTCATTGTTGTCTCCCAGCACCCCCTTCATTGCGCTCTCCGAGCACCCCCATCATTGCTCTGTCCCAGCACCACTATCATTGCTCTCTCCCAGCACGCCCATCAATGCTCTCTCCCAGCACCCCCATCATTGCTCTCTCCCAGCACCCCCGTCATTGCTCTCTCCCTGCCCCCCTGTCATTGCTCTCCCTGCACCCCATCATTGCTCTCTCTGAGCACCCCCATTATTGTTCTCTCCCAGCAACTCCCGTCATTACTCTCCCAGCACCTTCATCATTGCTCTCTCCCAGCAACCCGTCATTGCTCTCCCCATCCCCGTCATTGGTCTACTAATCCCCATCATTGCTCTCCCCGCCCCATCGACGCCATCACTGCTGTTCCCAGCCCCACCATTGCTCTCCCCAGACCCATCAGCGCTCTCCCCAACCCCATCAGCCCCACCATTGCTCTCCCAAGCCCCATCAGCCCCACGATTGCTCTCCCCAGCCCCATCAGCCCCACGATTGCTCTCCCCAGCTCCATCAGCCCTACCATTGCTCTCCCCAGCCCCATCAGCCCCACTATTGCTCTCTCCAGCCCAATCAGCCCCATTATTGCTCTCCCCAGTGTTTCAGTAAAAATAAAAAAAAACACTTACCTCTCTGCCCGTTCCCCCGCAAGCTGCAGCATCACTGCTCTTCCCAGCCCCACCATTGCTCTCCCCAGCCCCATCAGCCCCACCATTGCTCTCCCCAGCCCCATCAGCCCCACGATTGCTCTCCCCAGCCCAACCAGCCCCACCATTGCTCTCCCCAGCCCCATCAACCCCATTATTGCTCTCTCCAGCCCCATCAGCCCCATTATTGCTCTCCCCAGTGTTTCAGTAAAAATAAAAAATAAAAACACTTACCTCTCTGCCCGTTCCCCCGCAGGCCACAGCATCCTTGTTGTCTGTAATTTCCTCCCTCACACAGGCCCTCGCTGCATGATGACATCATCAAGCAGCGTGTGCCTGTGTGAGGGAGGAAGCGGCGGGCAGGAAGCAGAGGACGGATCTCTGCAGCTCTGCTGCCATTCTGTCCTGTCAGCAGCGGAGCATGGAGATGCTGCACCGGCGGGCCCCCCGGCGCAGCTGCACCAGCAGCGGTATGTCCGCCCCTGGACTGCTATGGGCCCCCCCAGCTCTCGGGCCCCATAGCAGTCGCGTAGTCTGCCGCCATTGGCAGTACGCCACTGCTTTTACATATGTATACAAATTTAACATTGAAATTGCAACACCAAGAAGAAAAAGTTATGGAATTTTGGAAATCCCAGGATTACTAGACATGTTAATTATATACAGTGACGTGCAAAAGGGTAACAATGTTTTGATCTTTTGACTTTCAGGATCCATATCTCACCATCCAATACTGCTTCTAAGTTCTAACGTGAAACTACCATCATTTTATAGACAATCATCTTGGCGATCTCATACAGAAATTTGAATTGCAACTATTTAGCATATGATTAGTTATGCAGATTCTTGTCATGTCACTGCATTGTTAATGTTTTACGCGTGAAAAGCTAAAGCTTTCAACACTGCCTGAATCCTTCTGGGCATGGTCTCCATCAGATTCAAACATGTCTTGACTAGTGTTGAGCGAGAACTAAAATGATCAGGTCGAGCAAATTGGAATACTTGGGTGCTCAGTCCAGGCAACGAGCCCAATGTAAGTATATGGGAAACTTGAGCATTTTTCCAACGGCCCCCCCGGAGGTCTGCAGGGGGCCTAAAAATTGCCTAAATTGATGGGAACAGTGCTCAAATGACATGGGAACAGTATGGGGAAGAATCCTGGAAGCATCTCCGACTCCCAGGTCACTACTGTCAATAATGTTGTCGGAGGTATTACACCACTTTTACGGACTCACAATAAAACATACCAAAACGAAACCAAAATGGATTTTTCTGGGAAATATGTTAAGGAACATCCTTTCCAGGGTAATGAGTTGTATATTAGGTAAAATAAATAACCAAAAACAAAAATGCTCCTCCACATCTTAGGCTATGTTGACACATAACATTTTTGATGCGATTTTGCACTTTTGCATTGCTTTCAACGGTGAAAAATACATTTACTAGTGAATCTCATTTTAACATTTTACTACCTTATCTGGCCATGTGGTGTGTGAGGAATGATCAGACACATCCTGTTTAATTTATGAAGGAGGGACTCTGAAAGTCACAAAGCCTATTTTTATAGGGCCATCAGACGGCCCTTACAATTGTTAAAGGGCCATCAGTCGGCCCTCACTATTGTTAGAGGGCCATCAGCTGGCTATGCTTTGTTGTTCCCATTATAAAGGAGCGGGTCTCCTACTTAAGACACACTCCAATACCCCTTTGAAAAGACATACAGGAGGGCCTCTGAAATTGAAATGTTCCCATTATAAAGGAGTGGGTCTCCTATACTGTTATTGCGTATGCAGTGATTGGCAGGGAGGCCAAAAATTTTGATGCACCCCAATACCCCTTTGAAGAGACATAGAGGAGGGCCTCTGTAACAAAATGTTCCCATTATAAAGGAGCGGTTCTGCTATACAATTATTGCGTACGCTGTGACTGCAATGGCTGCCTAAATTTTGGAAGCCTCCCAGTACCCCTTTAAAGACACATAGAGGAGGGCTTCAGTAACAAAATATTCCCATTATAAAGGAGCGGTTCTGCTTTACAGTTATTGCGTATGCAGTGACTGCAATGGCTGCCTAAATTTTGGACATATCCCAATACCCCTTTTGAAGACACATAGAGGAGGGACTCAGTAACAAAGAAATGTTCCCATTATAAAGGAGCGGGTCTCCTATACTGGTATTGCGTATGCAGTGAGTGTCGGGGCTGCAAGAAATTTGGACGTACTCCAATACCCCTTTGAAGAGACATAGAGGAGGGCCTCAGTAAAAAAAAATGTTCCCATTATAAAGGAGCAGTTCTCCTATACTGTTATTGTGTATGCAGTGAGTGGCAGGGCTGCAAAAAATTTGGACGCACTCCAATACCCCTTTGAAGAGACATAGAGGAGGGCCTTAGTAACAAAATGTTCCCATTATAAACGAGCGGTTCTGCAATACAATTATTGCGTATGCAGTGACTGCAAGGGCTGCCAAAAATTTGGACGCACTCCAATACCCCTTTGAAGAGATGTAGAGGAGGTCCTCATTCAAAAAATTGTTACCATTATTTATGAGTGGCTCTCCTATACTGGCAATGCCCATGCACTAAGTGCATGGGCTGAAAAACATTTACCCCTTGGGGTATACATGAACATACTGTATATCATACAGAATGTTAGAGGTAGGCCTCTAAAATTTTTTCCTATGGGCATCATAAACACCCTTAAAAAAATTATGTGGGTATTGCATCACGGTCACCCTGGTGATATGGTGGTGGAGGATGAGCAGAAGGAGGAGGACAAGGAGGACAACAGAAAATAGACAAAATCAGAAAGCGTATACCCATGTCTGGGTGTGAAGAGCTGCATGGGAGTAGACCTTCCAAAAAAAGACACTGGATTTGAGTTTATGTTACGCTGCTATTGACGCGCCCCCCAGAGCCGTGGGGTACTCGGCGTCCGGGCCTATGGATGCCGGTGGGGGATATCACGGTGGCTGGCCCGGTCCGTGGCCCAGGGCGGTCACCAAAAAGGGGAATTATTTATAGGGGATTTGTAAAGTGTTTGTGACGCCACCTGTGGAATGCGGCTAAAGGGAGCCGCCGTTGCGGAGCAGTCCTCTGAGGCAGATGTTAGGGCAGCTTATGATGGAACGGCTCCCCACAGGTGGAGCGGGCCCCAGGGCAGCGTGGGGTAATGGATGGTGGTGTGTGGGAGAGATGGCCAGGACGGTTCAGGAAGAAATGACAGACACTCACACGGGGGTTCACTTTGGTACCTTTACTGGTGTTGATTCAGGTATGGTCCAGGGTACTCGGTAGGCAGGGTGCACTTCTGGACTCTCCCCAGTGAGCGGGTGTAGGGCCTCCTGATCCGTTGCTTCCACTTTGCTAAGCTTCTGACCTGCCTAGAGCTAGGCCTGGCTTAATTACTGTCTCTCTCTCTTGCACCTGCTGACCTGGTGGTAGGGCTTTCTCTTGGAGATCACTCTCCCTGGACGCTGGGGCCTCCGTGACTCCTAGCCCTGGTACTGTAGTCAGCATTGGTCGACCTGGGACTTGTAGTCCTCCAGGTGGTCCCTACTGGGTATAAAGGGACCCGGTAGGTGCGGACCCGGTGTCCGGTGTATATTTCGGGGTGAGCCTGGTACGCTCCTCTGCCCCCTCAACTCCTCTCTCCTCTCTCTCCTCTGCCTTCGGCCACACTCAGGGCCCTCACAAGGCTTCCACTCGTGCTGTAGGCCTTGGCTCGCCTAAGCACAGCAGCCGGTGTGATGCCTCTTCACTGGTCTAAGTGCCAGCACACTCTCTGATTCCAGACTAGTCACTGAACTCACTGAGCTGCCTGGCTCCACCCTCCCTATATATATCCCTAACGGGCTCCCTCTTGTGGTCTGAGGTGGTAGGGTGGAGGTGTGTGAATGTGTGAGGGCCTCTTGTGGAGAAGTCCATCCATGCACCCTACTGGGTTCTGTGGCACCTGTGCGGAGCAGGGCGCCACACTATCATTCAGTGTTGATGAGAAGTCTGGCCCAATCCAGCCCTTGTTCAATTTTATAAGAGTCAGCCTGTCAGCATTTTCAGTAGACAGGCGGATGCGCCTATCAGTTATAATGCCGCCGGCGGCACTAAAAACCCGCTCTGACAAAACACCAGAGGCAGGGCAGGCCAGGACCTCCAAAGCGTAGAGAGCCAGTTCATGCCACGTGTCGAGCTTGGATACCCAATAATTATAAGGTACAGAGGAATCACAGAGGATGTTTTTTACGGTCGGCAACGTACTTTTTCAGCATCTTTGAAAAATTATCCCTTCCTGTGAGAGTACCCCGCGCATCAGGGCCAATGCGATGGGAGGGTCTGAGAAAACTCTCCTAGACCTTTGACAGTGTTCCCCTGCCTCTGCTGGATCGTATTTGTGTCTCTCTCGCCTGTACTCCTTGGTTGTTCAACGAACTGTGACCTCTGCCGCCAGCATTTTAAGATGAGAATTTTTTTAATAATTCCACAAGGGCCTTCTGGTAATGCACCAATTTAGTAGACCTGTCCGCCATGGGAATGAGAGATAGAAAGTTCTCATTGTAGAGTGGGGCTAGAAGTGTCACCAACCAGTAATGACTGTAACCCAAAATTTGGAGAACGTGAGGGTCACGGGAAAGGCAGCATAACATAAACTCAGCCATGTGTGCCAGACTGCTAACAGGCAAGACTTCCATGTCCTCACCAAGAGGACAACTGACCATGTTCTCCTCATCCTTCTACTCCTCCCTCTTCTCAGGCAATCCACACTGAACAGACGGTATGACAGTTGTGTGGGTAGTACCGTTCTTCCTCCTCCTCCTCATTGTCACCCAATCCATATTGGGATGAGATGAGGCTGGGCTATGTGGAATCACCCTGTATGGTTCCTTGCTCCATCTCATCGTGCTCCATTTACAATGCCTCCTCTTTAATTGTGAGCAGCAATCGTATCAGAAGACAGAGAAGCGGGATGGTGATACTAATTATGGCGTCATTGCCACTCACCATCTTGGTGGAGTCCTCAAAGTTTTGGAGGACACTACAGATATCTAACATCCATGCCCACGCCTGAGCTCTTATGTGCGGAGGCTGACCTGAATACCGACGGGCGTTTTGAAGCTGGTACTCAACAACTGCCCTGTACTGCTCACAAATCTTTCACAACATATGCAACGTTGAGTTCCAACATGTGGGGACATCGCACACCAGTCGGTGAGCTGAAAGCTGCAAATGCTGCTGAAGCACGGCAAGGGCGGCGGAAGCTGTAGTTGACTTTCTAAAATGGGCACACATGCGGCGTACTTTGACAAGCAGATCATGATAGGTTTTGAGAAACCGCTGAACCACTAGGTTGAGCACATGGGCCAGGCATGGTACGTGTGTGAGCTCGCCTCACTTCAGAGGCACCACCAGGTTCTGGCCATTGTGACACACGACCATGCCTGGCTATAGGTTCAGCGGTGACAGCCACAGATCTGCCTGCTCTTTTAGAGCTGTTAACAACTCTTCAGCGGTGTGCGGTTTGTTACCTAAGCATATTAGTTTCAGCACAGTCTGTTGCCACTTGGTCAAAGCAGTGCTGCAGTGCTTCCAGCTTCTGACTGATGTGGTCATTTTGGAGATGGAGGCTGAAGAGGAGGAGGTGCAGGAGCTGTAGAATGTGGGGACAACCCTGATTGACCCAGGGCCCGCAATCCTCGGCGTCGGGAGGACATGTTCCGTCCCAAGATCCGACTGGGTCCCGGCTTCCACTATAGTAAACCAGTGGGCCATCAGCAAGATGTACCATCCCTGCCCACAAACCCTTGTCCACGTATCCATGGTTAGGTGGACCTTCCCAGTAACTGCATTGTTGAGGGCACGGCTAATGTTCTGGGACACGTATTTGTGTAATGTGGGGATGGCACACCAGGAGAAATAGTGGTGGCTGGGGACCGAGTACCGAGGGACGGCCGCCGCCATCAGGTTGAGGAAAGTTTCCGTCTCCACGAGCCTAAAAGGCAACATTTAGAGTGCAAGGATTCGAGAAATGTGAAATGTGTGAGTTTAGTAGTGTGGCCTGTGGGGCGTTGGCTGCGTATTTGCGCTTGTGTTCCAAGGACTGGGGTAGGGACAACTGAACGCTGAGCTGGGACAAGGACTTGGATGTAGTTGCTGATGGTGGTAGTTGCGAGTATGCAGTGACAGGTGCAGGGCGGGAGGCATCTTTGCATGCGCCATGGGCAGGGGACTGGCATGCACGCACAACAGCAGACACTGTTTCTGGACCCTAGCATTCGGCCAAACTAGTCAGGTGCTTTGCTCTGGGTTCAATAGTGGTGTGCTGCGGTCCCCTAGTAATTGGGACAGGAAGATAGGGCGACAAGATGTGGGTGCTTATTTCACAATTTCAGCTTGGCCAAGGCCTCGGCCTCTGCATGCACCATCACAATCACGTCTACTTCCCCATCCCTAGCCAAGCGCCTTGCCCATTTTAAATAGAGGATAATATTTTGCACGGTCCCTGCAAATTGCTGGAATTGTACCGCCATAATATCTGATACATCTGACAGGCGCCTATGGTTTTAAATACTGGCCTTGTAGTTTACTATTATTGGCAGCAACCACTTGTAAATAGCTTCACTGCCACACTGCTGCCAAACTGTAAATGGAGGATAAAATTTTGCACAGTCCCTACAAATTGCTGGATTTGTACTGCAGTAATATCTGATACGCCTGACGGACGCCCACGATTTTAAATACCGGCCTTGTAGTATACTATTATTGGCAGCGACCACGTGTGAATAGCTTCACTGCCACACTGCTGCCAAACTGTAAATGGAGGATTATATTTTGCACGGTCCCTACAAATTGCTGGATTTGTACTGCAGTAATATCTGATACGTCTGACGGACGCCCACAGATTTAAATACCGGTCTTGTAGTTTACCATTATTGGTAGCATCCACGCGTGAATAGCTTCACCAACACACTTTTGCTAAACTTTAAATGGAGTAGAATATTTTACACTTTCCCTACAAATTTCTGGATTTGTACGGCAGTAATATGGGATCACGTCTGATGATGTAAAAGATCTGGCTGTATTCTGCAGTGCTAACTAGTAAATGGAGCAGTAAAATGTTGGACTCTTGCTTTTTAAGAAAATAATCAGGATTATGAGCAAAAAAAAAAAAAAGCCCTCACATCTAGTCCAATGGCTATCTGTAACAGGCAGCAGCACCAGACAGAACGTGCAATGGACCATATTGTGCTGTGTAGTGTCCACAATCTCTGCCTGCCTAACCCCTGCTATCACCACTGAATATATGCAGCTGGATTAGTCCTCAGAAGGACTATTAGTTCAGATGGATATGTATCTTGCTGTGGAATACCTATACCTAACTATTATACCGCTAATTATGTCCCTCACACAGCAGCAACGCTCCCTACTCTGCCTGTTTCCGGGATAGACAGTGACGATTATAGGGTCTCCAGGTCTTATATAGACCCAATGACGTTATATGGCCAGCCAATCACTGTAATGCCACAACCAAGATGGCTATGGCATTACAGTGAGTGGCAGACAATCCCTGCCTGTTCATTGGCACTCTAAAGAGCGCCAAACATGCAGGGCGAGGACCTGAGCTCCCGCCGAACCATCCCGGAAATACTCGCCGAGCATCTCGAGCAGTGAGATGCTCGGTCGAGTACCAAACAGTGACGAGCATGCTCGCTCATCACTAGTCTCGATTGAAATCTGACCCCAGGTCTTTTCTACACGTTCCCAAAGTTGGTGCATACTGGTTGACTCACTTGGGTATGTATACAGTTTTTTCTTCAACTCTGCAGACAAGTGTTTGATTGGGTTGAGGTCTGGGGACTGTGGGGGCCAATACAGCACTTCTACTCCATTGTGATTGAACCATTTCTTCGCCAATCTCGATGTATTCGTCGGGTCGTTGTCCTGCTGGAACACTATGTCGTCCTTTTCATATCGATAGTACTCAAGTGTACGAAGTAAGTCATCTTGTAGGATGCTCACATATAGCTCAGTGTTTCCAAGGGCTTCCAAGGGCATAAAAGCTGCCAACACTCTGCCGACTCAGTAACCGAAGAATTACAAACCACCTCTAGTTTTAACTCCAGCACAAAAAATGTACGCGGGGAGCTCTATAGTCATGAATCTGGGTTTGGCAAATGCCAGGAGGATGCTATCTATCTCACTCTATAGTTCCAATTGTACTGTTGGTGGGAAGCGATAATGCTATTGAGTCAATCTTCTGGGATTGGCCAATGTCTCTTAGCTCCAGTGAAAATAAATTTGAAGTATATTTCTAATGTTAATGCACGGCAGCTCAAAGATACACAAAATTCATTAAAATCGCACTCCTCTAAGGCTATGTGCACACTGTTTTGGTGCGTTTTCACAGGGTTTTTTCAGTGTGAAAATGGGCCAAAAATGCTAGGAAATCTTTGTGCCAGCTAATGCAATGACAATCCTGTAGTGCTGTGCACATGATCAGGAATTTTCCTGTCAGGATTGTCATTGCGTTTAAATCTGCAGCATATCAATTCTTTGTGTGTTTTTGCAGCGTTTTTCACCCACTGACTTCTATTGAGTCAGTCAAATCCGCAGCAAAAATGCAGGTATAAAAATAATTGCAGATTTGCTGAGTATTTTTGCTGCGTATTTGACTGACTCAATTCTAGTCAATGAGTCAAAAGCGCACAAAGAATTGCCCGCGGGAGACTACTCCTCCCATCGGCCTATGGCCGTTCCCGCTGATAACAGCGGGACTAGGCGCGGCTCAGGAAGGAAGCAGTATCCTCAGCCTGCGCCTGTGCTAAAAAACTAAAAAGTTAAAATAAATAGCTAATAAAATAAAAAACACTTCATACTCACCTACCGCCATCATCACGAGTGTCCCGCAGCGATCCGATCACCTTGCCGCACCCTATACACTGACGGGAGTGCGATAGCTCCCGGCAGTGTATAGCAATGAGCTGCCGGAGGTCACTTGAGTTCAATCAGCTGATGAGCTCCGGTGACCTCACTTACGGCATCGGGGCTGTGTGAGAATTTTCTCACACAACACTGGTGGAGTAAGTGAGGTCAACGGAGTTTATCAGCTGATCATCAGATGATTAAACTCCAGTGACCTCTGTCCCAGCAGCTCAGCGCCGGGATTGTGGAGTGGGATTGAGGAGTGTGATTACACTCCTGTCAGTATATAGAGTGCTGTCCTCAAAGACAGTCATACCAGTGATTGCTGGTGTGACTGCTCTAGAAGTGACCCAGATCGTCTTAGGTCACTGGTTTATGTCATCACAGCAGACAGTTGAGGGATATGGTTGTTTTTTATTGTTTTTTTTTTTTACAGGTGACAAAGGCATCAGCGGAATGGGTGTTAGTTGAGTATAACGGTGTTTTTTATTTTTTAAATAAATGATTAAAAGAGTGTGGAATTTTATTTAAAATAAAAGACTTTATTCTGGCAGTGTCTTTATTTCAAAAACTTTACTATGGGGTTAGTAATGGGGGTGTCTTATAGACACCCTCCATTACTAACCTGGGATTGGCCACTTGCCACCGTATCAGGGTAAGTGGGAAGAGTAGAGGCTATGCCCCAGATTTGGCGCATCTTAAGGATGCGCAATTTCTGGGGCGGCTGAGAGCTGATATTATTAGCCTCAGAGGGGGCTAGGATCTATGGTCCCTTCCCTGACTATTAATATCAGCCTACCGCTGTCTGCCTAGCCTTTGCTGGTTAGAATTTATAGGTGGATCCTATGTCAATTTTTTGGGGGGTCCCCCTGTAATCTAGCCAGTAAAGGCTAAGCAAACAGCTGTGGGCTGTTGTTAATAGCCAGTGAACATTTTTGGCTAATGGTCCCTTCCCCGGCTAGTAATATCAGCCCCCAGTAATTGGCTTTCCATCTGCTGGTTATGAAAATGATGCAGGAGCCCACACCATTTTTTTAATTTAAGGGTATTTTCGTGTGAGGACACAGCTTCTAATCTTAATTAGCCAGACATCTAATTTTGTTAGGCCAAGAGAAATACACTATTATGTTTATGTTGACTTTTGCATTTATGTGTTTTTTTTTCTTCTGGTGCAACAAGAAACAAGAGACTTATCAAAAGTCTGAATGTTGACTTCTCTTGTAGGTTGAGTTGAGAATTGTTAATTGATGAATAGATGTTATTTACATCTTATATCAGCTCCTACAGTTTATTGTACTGTTATCTTTGCACAGGGTCTGTGAACAATGAATGATTGCTAAATATGTTGATTAACTATTGTGTGGACCCTGTGGCTTGTTGACTCCCAGAGCAGGGGAATATAAATTATGCAAATTGATTGAATGCTTAAACAATGGGACATGAGCCCTGCACCTTCCCTCTGACCTGAGCCACAAATGTAAATATAAAAATGGATTTCTATTGTGCTGCAAGGAGATTCAGAGAGACTCTTCAGAACAGCAGCTTGGTAGCATCGCTCCATCCAGAGGGACACAGATTTGGATTCTACAGGATGCTAGTCTAAGGAAACATGGCCCTGGCTGGAAGGACACAGATCTGCTCCACTGATCATCACTGACCCTATGGAGACATTTGGGGAAACCAGGATTGTGACCCTCCGGTCACCTGGTCCCACGGATATGTTTGGGTTAGCGAGGTTGGGACCATCCGGTTACCTGGAACCCATGGATACACTCGGAGAAATCCAGGTTTTGACCATCCGGTCACCTGGTCCCATGGATAGGTTTAGAGAAGCCAGGGTGGGACCCTCAGGTCTCCTGGCCTTGTACCTCAATGGACGGTCAGCTTCCTAAGCTTGCCGCTACCTCCTCTATGTGGGTGTCCACCCAAAGCACGGTGCCACTGGTTGAGGTAGTTGGCCCTGGAAGTCCCAAAGTCTATTGCTCTATTCCTTGGAGGCCAGCAAAAGGGTAAACTGTGTAATTTTGCACCATCTTGGGTATTGGCTGGGACTGTTTTATATGTTATTGTCTGTTTGGTGGTTCAATAAAGTATTGCCACACTGTTTAACCCTCACCCTGTGTTGTCTGAGTAGTGTTATGCCCACGGAAGACCCCATGTCTTCACAGTTCCCATGATCCGGACATAGCAGCGTTTTGGACGCCACATATTATTGATTCACTTAACCATGCAGATTTACCGCATTCAATACATTCTAGTGGTCAAATTTCTGTAGAGAAATTGTCATGCTGCGGTCCTGAAAGATGTGGCACATATCAGTGTCCACGGGTGATCCGCAGCCTCAGATGCACGCATAGTGGACATGGGATTTCTAGAAATCCCATCCACTATGCTGTAACATCTGGCCGCTGTGGGTTTGACGCTGCATAAATATGCAGCGTCAAACCCGCTGCATTTCCTGATCATGGACACGTACCCAAACTCACCCGCAGCATGTCAATTTCTGTAGCAGAGACGCTAGTCTCCACTGCAGATTTTGACCGATTGAAATGTTATCACATGTGGTGGATCCGCATGTACTGACAACACAAGTGCGGCCTTGAGAGTAATGGGATTAGGTCTAATGGGATTAGGTATCGCTGACACCTAACCCTAGCTTGAGTAATGAAGAGGTGTCAGCCAGACACCCTCATTACTAAATAAAGAGTTAAATAAACACACACACACTGAGAATAAACAATTTATTTGAAATATAACAGACACATTCTTTAATAATTTAAATTAACCAATATACTCAACCCAGGTCCGACGGTAATACAAGGGTTAAAGCGATGTCCCACGTTTCTTTTTTCAAATATCTTTATTTAGCTCCAAAAAGCATTCATTGCTGTACCAAAATGGCAGCAAACTGTCGCAGTGCTTTTGCTGCCAAGAGATGCAGAAACCTTGCAGAAATTTCTGCAATCAAATACTGAACGTGCGCACATAGCCTTAGTGAGTTTTGCACTTCTTATTCCAGTGGTCTGTTCGGCAAGACTGGCATGCAAAATGCCTGTTTTGAAGTATTGGGGTCTACAAACTGTTGACTACAAATGAGACTTGTGTCATCCACTCCTTTCCACATGAAGGCAATGTTCACACACGTTGGGTTTTGCAGCGTATTTTGCTGCAGATTTTTATGCAAATTTTTATGCAAATTTTCAGCTGCGTTTTGCAGTACCTGCAAAGTCTATGAGAAACCAGAATTCTCTGTTCACACGTTGTTTTTTTTGCTGCATATTTTGTGATTTGAGAAAACACAGCAAAAAAGTGTTTAACTGCCCAGATCTTCAGAACTAAATGCACTACCAGGGTGCAGCAAACCCACATAATGATGGCGGCTACACAGGTGCAAAATACTGATGAGACAATCACTCACAACCTACCATTTCATGGAGGGGGTGACTGCTTAGTATTTGAATTGCACACAAAAAGGCTTGTATAGGGCACTGTTCACATTAGGGTAGTGCACAGTGTTACACCCACGCTGCTAGGTTCAGATAGGGGCGAGACAGGTTACATGAATTCTTTGGAATCCTGGGGGAACCGTTACTCAGGGCGACCATAGACCATGTGCTGCAGCTTCTCTCAGGCAAACAGGGGTATTGACCCTCAGGCACAGAAACGTAGGTTGTTTCACTTGCTGACCAGACACACTTGACAAGAATCCTCATAAACGGTAGAACAGTAGCATTTAATAAGAAGCTGCACAGCCAGTGCAAGTTAAGTTTTATGAGCAACAGGCTCCAGTGACAAACAGTACAGTCTTTAGCAGCACAGCAGTTCACAGTCTTCCCAGTAGTAGAGGACAGCACAGTTCTAATGCAAAGTCACATTCATGAACACAGCATTCTTTACAGCACAGTGAGATGGAGGAGGGGGGAGGGTTTGCTGATTGAGATGATCCCTGTGACACCATTTCTTCCAGTCCTTATCTTTCTGCCTGAAAATACTCGGCACTGTTAGTTCAGGAACATTACCTGACATGTGCTTAGCTTCACTCCTGACTTGAATCCTTTTCACTTACAGGGGCGCTTCTGTGAGATATAGAACACACACACCACCTTTCTCTTCGGCTCCAGCCAGACAGTAAACAACTTCCCCACAATCCCTCTGGGGCTCTGCTAAAACACTCCCCTTCTCCTGTGACTGTGTTAACCCCTCTAGTTGCTGGATGCTTCTGGAGCACAACACTTCCAGAAAGGGGCTGGAAGTAAGGGAAGCTAGATGGAAGCCCCACATGACCGGGATGGGCCACGAGGGTGCAATTTTTGAATAAAGGATCAGGATTGGGTATTAAAGCAGAGGGTCGGGCAGTTGGTGGTGGGGGGGGTGAGTATATTAGGGAAAAGTGCGGGAAATAGTCAGTCCGGCAGGGGAGTTACAGGAGAAAGTTCCCACCCACCCCTTTTTTGTGGTGGTATCTGTTCAAGTATAAGTGAGAAGGAGCGGTGGTATGGTGGAAGAAGTAAAGGAGTAAGATGGACATATGTTTATTATAATTGTTAAAATAAATAAATAAAAAGGAGGAAGGGTGTTTGTCGCAGTGACTTGGCCGGGGGTGGGGTTCTTGGAGTTGGCACAGAAGTGTCGGTGGGAAGAATTTGGTTAAAATTACAGGCAGTTGGTTAATCGAGCGGGGTGATCTGGGATTTGGTTTTTGGGCTCTGGACGGGGTTTTACCCTGGGAGCTTTTGGTGCCCTTGAGCTGGTGATGGGCGGCTGAGGGTAACATGGTGGTTCGAGTTTGGTTTAATTTATGCCAGATCTAATTTTAACTCCAAGAACCCTCCCTTCTTATTTATTTTATAACACTGTTAATATATTAATGTTGTTTGTTAATAAAATGGCCGCTGTGGCCAAATTTATCCAAAAGAAATACAGGTGCAGTGTTTTTTTATTTGTGGGAAAAGGTGAGTGCTGGGAAATGGGAGGAACAGGTTATACGGTGGAACCCGGGTTGGCCGTACACGGTCATGTCTCATGTGCTTGTGTTACTTCTAATAGTAGCTGAATGCTTTTAAAGCAACAGTACTACTTCTGCATGTCACACTCTGCAACAGCACTACTTCTGCATGTCACACTCTTCCCTCCTTTTTGAATGTCGTCCTCGACATTCATCTTAATTGGTCAATCTGACCAATTCTGAGACAGTGGTGAAAGTTGGATAACTTTATACACAAATTAGCATTGTGAAATTGGTATAACGTTGATAAACATTGATAAAAACCTAATCTTATGACCTTTTTCTTGTAGGATGCCTGTAAGAAATTATCAATTAACACAATTAAATCAATCAGCATCTCTTCAACTGGAGCTTTTTGTCCATCTTCAACCAGCTCTCTCTCTATGCTTTAACAGTTCTTTGTTTCTACAAAGTCTTTTAAGGAAAATCAAAGCATGAAAACAAGTCTTTCCACCAGGCAACATCTTCCATACTGCCTCTCCGTGGTGAATACCACTCAAGTGGGCTTACCTGGTCCACACGCAGAGATACCTGTTTCCAGTCGATAGTCCTTGGCACTTGACTTGATTCACCAAGTGTCTCATACGTCAGCATCACGGGCCTCCTCACTTCTTGAATCGACATCCTCCTGGTGGGTTGTTCCTCAGAGACCACGGGTTCTTTGGTCACAGCAGTTTCTTCCACCGCACTCATTTCCCATGCTTCCTCAGATGCTCTTGGAGCTGCCTCTGTAAGTTCCTGTATTTCTCCTGAGTCGCTTGTTTCCGCACGGTCTGGTAATTTCGGCTCCTCCTGAGTGTCGATCGGTCTCTTCAGGGGCCGGTGTTCGATCATCAGATCTGAATTGGACTTCATCTGTATTCCTTGGTACGAACTCTCGAGCCTCAGGACTTAATTCATTCTCCTGAGGATGGTACATCCCTCTCCTTGCCGGTCCAAGAAATACAACGGTGTGTTCTTCTCCATTGGAATTTTCAAAGTTACTATTCACCTCCGGAGCTTCAGTCTGTGGTGGTCCCTTAGTCGGACTCGGAAGATGTCGGTCTACTTCTGGGAAGTCTTGTTGTGGTGGCAGATAATCACAGGGTAGCAGTAGATTCCGATGGACTATTCTGGTTTTCTTGTCTCCCATTTCCAATCGGATTTCATACACTGGGCTGTCATCAGTTTTCCTCCTTGCGACCACATACGTCTTGTCTTCCCAGTACGAACAAATATTTCCTTGACCGCCTTTCTCACGTACGTTCTTGACTAGCACCAGGCTTCCTGGTGCCAATTCTGCTCCATAACATTTTCGATCATAGTACTCCTTACTCTTGCTCTGTCTTTGCGTAACCACTTTGGACGCTATGTTGTATTCCTCTGCCATCCGTTCCTTCCATTTCAGAACGTATTCTGAATACGTTCTGTAAGTCTCTGACACCGGACTATTAAACATAATGTTGATTGGCAGTCTTGGCGATCGTCCATACAATAGGAAAAAGGGTGAGTAACCTGTTGCATCGCTCTTTGTACAGTTATAGGCATGTACCACTTTTGACAGGGAACTCTTCCAGTCTTTCTTCTTATCAGCTGGTAAAGTGTGCAACATCATCAATAATGTCCAGTTAAAACGTTCCACTTGTCCATTACCCTCTGGGTGATAGGGCGTTCTGTGGGATGTCTGAATTCTACAGTACTTTCCTAGCTTGGCAAAGAGCCGGTTCTCAAATTCTCTTCCTTGGTCATGGTGTAACCTCATAGAGAACCCAAACCTCAAAGCAAAATCATTGAAGATTGTAACATACCTGGTGGCGGGCTTGCATGGTGCACCATCTCTCACTATGCAAGATCGCAAACTTGATCTTCAGTCCAGTCTGCTAGCCTGGCTTCTATTCATGTTGTCTGCTTGTCTCTGTTCTGACTGCTTAGGGCGGCCCGGTTACTTCCTGTTTCTTGTAGCTGCTGTGGGCACACCCCTAATGCGTCCCCAGCCTATTGCTGTCTGTCACTTGATATTTAAACCATCTCCACCTTGGAGCTGATGCCTGAGCAACTCTACCATTGAGTGTGCTCCTTTCTCTGAATGTGCCAGATCCTGTTCTGTTTTTCCTGCCTGTCCGCCTTCCTGGAGGCTGTATTCCCAGGCCTGTCTGAACACGCTCCTAGCCTGTTCGTCCCGTCTTCTGGGGGCCGCATACCCATACCTGTTATCTGTGTCTTCTAGCCTGTTTGTCCGCCATTCTGGGGGCCGCATACCCAGACTCGCTCCTGTATCTCGCTGCAGTGTCAGTTCCTGTCTGAACACTCAGTTCCTGTCTGAACACTCTCCTAGCCTGTTACCTGTTTTTCTCTATGTCCGTACCTTCCCTTTTTCTGCAGAGTCTGAACCTGCACCTAACTCTTACTCGTTGTCGCTGTACTTCCGTTTGTGAGTTTAGAGTCCACTCGCTACTTCATTGCAAGTACCTTGTGTGTATCTGGTTCTGCTTTTCCCTTCCAGTCTTTTCACTGTGAACAGAGCCCTGTCCTCTCTACCTTGCTCACCGCTCCGGCGGTTCCTGCCCGCTCTGCCTTGTTCACCGCTCCAGCGGTTCCTGCCCGCTCTGCCTTGCTCTCCGCTCCAGCGGTTCCTCTCTGCTCTGCTTGTCTACCGCATCTGCGGTTCTGTTCCTGAATCCCAGTCTGTACTGGACCCTATCCAGCCTGTGCTCCAACCTGCTAGTACCTTCCCGTCTGCATGCCAGCCGTACTTGTCAGTACCCTCCTGCCTGCATACCAGCCGTGCCTGCCAGTATCCTCTTGTCTGCACTCCAGCCGTGCCTGTCAGTGCCCACCTGTCTGCATGCCAGCCGTGCCTGCCAATACCCACCTGTCTGTGTGCCAGCCTAACCTGCCTGTTCCTGTATTCCCCGGTGTGGGTCAACAGCCGTGTCCGGGGTCTGGCCTGGAGTAGCACCTGGTCCCTGTGCTCGGTTCCTCCCTGGTGCACGGCATCGTTAGCCATCGTGCGACCTTGTTCGGATCAGGTTGATACTTAGTTACGCCCCTCCAGGCACTCTCCGGTTCATGGCACAGTGGAATCACTAAATCACGCACACGCCAGTCAGCCCGGGTGTGTGCATAACAGTTTGCTCAGGCCATGGTTCCCATTGAGCGCCACGGCCCTTCGCTCTCAGAGACATTTTCTGGCAAAAACGTGCACCAAGAAAATTTTTTTGCGCAAGCTGATGTCCAGGCGATGTACGCACCAGCCCAAATGGATCTTTCTGCACCCGTTCCTGCAGATCCGCCACGGTACTATGGGGATCCTAAACAAAGCCGTGCGTTTGTGGAGCAATGCATGCTGCATTTCAAGTTCTACCCTCTCTATTTTCCTACCGATTGGGCTAAAGTGGCATTTATGATATCCTACCTAGTGGGTGATGCCTTGAAATGGATCACCCCCCTATGGGAAGCATGGGATCCTATCGTCCTTGACCTGCAGGCCTTCCTGGTGGCCTTTCTAATGGTCTTCGATGACCCCAATCCTGGAGCCTCTGCTAAAGCTTCTCTTCCCAATATCCCAGAGCAGCCCCGATGGGTAATGTGTGTGGGTAACTCACCAGTTCTCCAGCCTGAAGAGACTGCTGCCCACACAGAATCCTCACAGGATGACTACGCTCCACAGAATACTTCTCTTCCCAACCTTAAGAGGCAGTACAGACGTGCTAGGCGTAGAGGCAAGCCATCACGCCAGGTTCTGTCCTCCCAAAGACCTCCTGTTCCCCAGCCTGTAGAAGCAGCTACCCGCACGGAATCCATGAAGGTTGATCATGTTCGGCAGGCAAAGCAGAGGCCGTAACTCAGTCACGAAATCGGATTGCAGTCCCGCTGCGGTTGTTTGGGACCCCCTGACGGTCTTTGTCCAGTGAAGGTTGGAGAATCCCAAGACATTAGGCCTGTAGGAGAGGCTGCCCTGGGCGTTAGTGTTTCCTCTCCACAGATGACCATGACTGTCTCCGTGGCAATTAAAAGCCTCGGATTAATTGGAAATTTCGGGCTTAAAGCCTTGAAGAGTCAGTGTCTGATTCCCGTCCGAAAACTCCAGAAGCCGGTTTGGGCATTGTCAGCAGAAGGACGAGCCCTACTCAGAAACAGTCAAAAGATGTCTGTACAAATTAAGCTCCAGATTGGAGCATTACACTTGAAGAACCTTTCCTTTCAGGTGCTGACTGGTTTACCCACAAGTCGTTCAGAGCCGAGAGATCTAGTGCCCGCTCAGGTCTGGAGACCTTGCATGGTGTATCTTGGGGGACTGTTAAGGTACAAGGGGTGTCCAGTCCCCATATCTTCAGGACAGTCAGCAATGTCTTCTTCTTCTTCACCAGATCTGCTAGTCGCTGACTCGTTGTGCGCTGAAGTCTCCGAAGGAAGAGAAGCGGAGGCAATGTCCCCACACAGTCTCGACGATTGTACCAATGATCTGGCTTCAGGTACCGTCCCGCCTCACAGACATGTCATCTCTGAAACCAGTTTGAGGATGGTCCTAAAGCATGGACCCTCCATCTCTAATAAATCTGGCCTTGCGTCCATCGAGGCGGTGGATACCCCCAAGTCTCTGCACCCCTCCAACCAGGCGGAGGACCTCCAGTTGCCTCCTAAATCCTCCGGGGTGCTACCTGATAACAAATGGACAGAGACTTTCTTACACCCTGTACCTGGTACTTCACCCACTTCATCCGTTGCTGAGGATGGCTTGATGGGAGGAAGCATCCTAGTTACCAAGATGATGAGACCAGTTTCATTTCCTCTAGTGGACAGAAGAGGTAATCCTCTTGAAGAGAAGGATTGGCCTCCCAATTATTTGCGGAACACTCTTGCAGGCTTGAAGCAGAAGGGGCGTAAGTGGGGGGGTACTGTAACATACCTGGTGGCGGGCTTGCATGGTGCACCATCTCTCACTATGCAAGATCGCAAACTTGATCTTCAGTCCAGTCTGCTAGCCTGGCTTCTATTCATGCTGTCTGCTTGTCTCTGTTCTGACTGCTTAGGGCAGCGGCCCGGTTACTTCCTGTTTCTTGTAGCTGCTGTGGGCACACCCCTAATGCATCCCCAGCCTATTTCTGTCTGTCACTTGATATTTAACAAATACAGTTCATGGAAAAGGTAGTATATTACACCCTAACTGGGATTTATATGTATATAACAATATTGTTGCAATTAAGACTACCAATTATGGACGATACAAGCTAAATCGCAAATATCAGCAGAAATACAAAAAGAAAAGAAAAACAATCATAAAGCCTATAGCTTCGTATATAAAATATCAAAATTTTATTAGAAGTCATACAAAAAACAGACATAGGGGGGAAATATAGAATATAGCTACTGTGAACCAGATAAATCCAGCTACACGCAATATAGCATAGTAATCATTTTATGTCAAATAATCACAAATTTGTGCAGAAACATGTACAATAATATATTCCAGTATTGAGTAGAAAAGCCACAACATCATCAGGTGCCCCTAAGTTGCAAGTCCCACTACCAAGCATAGTAATATACATACCAGTGAAATCTATAATATCAGATAGAGGCAGGAGGACAGGGCACCAGGAAGGAAGTCACTAATCAAAAGGCTGTACGCGTGGAGCTGCAGCCCCGACGCGCGTTTCGGTTAACCCTTTGTCAGGGGGCGTTGCGATGAGTAACTCCCTTTGGTATTTATAGGCGCCCACCGGCGCTAGGCAGAGATGATAAGTAAAAGTGTTTAAAGACATCCGCATCACGTGTGCACAAGCGTACCACGTGATGCATGATGACGAGTGGCACGTGACCAGGAAGTGACGCATGCATAACCACAGCAACCGAGATGCCAGCCGGCGTCCGTGTCACACAGCACGTGACGGCAGGTCAAAGGTGACCCGACGTCACGCTCCGCTGAAGACACAGAGAGCCGGCAGTCGCAACAGAGCAGTGGCACGCATGCGTGCAGGGCACGCAGCCACTATATAACAAAGATGATCCCAATGATGTGCAGCACACGCGGGGACTCCCACACACTGCAGGACAATCGCGAACATCAAGTGCAGCACAACAACACATGGCAGCCTGCAGAGCAACATAGATGCAGGGGATACAGCAGACAATGTGCGGATATATATAGAGTGGTAGATATAGTAGAGATGTATCTACATCAACATTTTACAGTATACACAGTACAATTAAACAGTATATAAATACAAGTATACAGAATTATGTGCAGCATCTATATCCATCCCCATATAAAGGTACCATACAGTGAAAAAAGATAGTTGCTATCAGGAGCCATCATTTTGCTAATACAGATGTCCGCTGAAGTTAAATTGTCCAACAGCACCAATGCAACAACCAACAAGGGAGAGGGATGTACACATCAAGGACAGAAGAATGAAGGTCCTACATAACATAAACAAAATAAAAGTTAAAATACAATAAAAAGTCCTAATATAAAATCAAGGTTCAACCATGTATCATAATATAGACGGAAGGATTAAATGGAACAGTGCAGAACATATTACAAGCAGAATGGGCAATCAGAGGAAGGGGGCATAGCTTATGTTCTCATTCAATCCGTTTGGATGTACTGTATTCAGGGTCCAAATCCAGCGGGATTCAAGCTGGGCAAGTTTTTGTCCCATCCCGCCACCCCGTATATTTGGTAGAATAGAGTCGATCCCCCTAATAAGCAAAGATGAGGCATCACATTTATGATGGTCCCTAAAGTGGCGCGGTATCGTCTTCAAGGTGGACGGATCCGCGTGGTCAGCGGCGGCAATAATCCCCTGCACATGTTTACGAATGCATACCTTAAATTGGCGGGTTGTCATACCCACATAGATCAATCCGCACGGACATGTGGCAAAATATACCACATTCCTAGTGGTGCAGGTAATGTATTTATTAATTGTATATGTTTTTGATCCATCAGATTTAAAGAAAGTGTCGCTTCGTTCAACATTAGGGCATGCCACGCACCGACCACACGGAACACATCCCCTTCGTCTGGGTAGCGAATCCAAAAATGTACCACTGGAACCCTCATAATGTGACCACACCAAAAAGTCAAGGATATTTCTAAACCGTCTGCCAGTGATAGAAGGTCTGTTAGATATATATTTTGCAATTGTAGGGTCTGCCCTCAGGATATGCCACGAACGAGATAGTATGTCTCTAAGACGGGGGAACTGCGCATGAAAATTAGTTACGAATCTGACCTGTTCAGTACCACTACTCATATCTCTCTTTTTATACAGTAAATCATTTCTAGGCGTAAATCTGGCCCTATTATATGCCTTCTTTATCATGCGTCGGCTGTAACCCCGGGCATGAAATCTATCCTTTAACTCCAGAGCCTGTTTCTCAAACTCCGCGTCGGTGGAGCATATCCTCCGGATACGGAAAAACTGCCCAACCGGCACAGATTGGAGCATATGTCTGGGATGTGAGGAGGAAGCATGCAACAACATGTTAGTCAAAGTTGGCTTACGGACGGAATTGGGGCGGATCCAGACGTCTCTTATCAGCATATCTTTTCATCCGCTCAGAGGAGAGAAGAAGAGCGGACCTGGTGCTCTCCAGCGAAGTAGAAAATTCGCTGACAAGAGACTCCGCAGCAGGGTTGTCCACAGAAACGGAGACAGGAAGTGGAATCCGGGGATGTTGGCTACAGACTATAAAGAACGGGGATTTGGAAGAGGATTCGCTCTCATGGTTGTTATAAGAGAACTCGGCCCATGGTAGGAGATCCACCCAGTCCGAGTGGTGAGCATCAACGAAGTGCCGGAGGTAGCTGGTCAAGATCTGATTGATCCGCTCCACTTGACCATTGGACTGAGGGTGGTAAGCGGAGGAGAAGTCCAGGGTAATGTCCAGCAGCTTACATGTGGCTCTCCAGAAGCGTGAGGTGAACTGAACCCCACGATCCGACACGATGTGGAGGGGCAGACCATGGAGACGGAAGATGTGGCGGATAAAGTCTTTAGCCAGCTCGGGTGCAGACGGGAGACCAGGCAGGGAAATGAAGTGGGCCATCTTAGAAAAACGGTCAGCGACAACCGAAATGACAGTACAGCCGGCAGAAACTGGAAGATCGGTGATAAAGTCCATAGCGATGTGTTGCCAAGGAGCAGCAGGTACGGGAAGGGGCAGGAGATGGCCGGCTGGTAGATGTCGGGGAACTTTGTTACGGGCACAGGATGAACAGGCCGCGACGAAGTCTACCACGTCCTTACGCAGGGTAGGCCACCAGTAATGCCGGGTAATAAGTTGGAAGGTCTTCTTTTGGCCAGCATGGCCAGCTAGTTTAGAAGAATGTCCCCAGCGAAGAACCCTCTCCCGATCTGGCACAGCTACGAACGTCTTACCGGGTGGAAGACGAGTCAGATCCAAGGGGGCCACATTCATCACCTTGGAGGAGTCGATGATGTGCGTAGGTTCCTCTACTTGATCGGAGGACAGGAAGGACCGGGACAAGGCATCAGCTTTGACGTTCTTGTCCGCCGGATGGAAATGAAGAATGAAGTCGAAGCGGGCAAAAAACAACGACCACCGGGCCTGGCGAGGATTGAGTCTCTGGGCATTTTGGAGATATGCCAGGTTTTTGTGATCCGTGTAGATAATTACCGGGTAGAGAGCCCCTTCAAGCAGATAGCGCCACTCCCCCAGTGCCAATTTGATGGCTAGCAATTCACGGTCTCCTATGGAGTAGTTGTGCTCCGACGAGGAGAAGATTTTGGAGAAGAAGCCGCATGTTACCATTCTCCCGGTAGAAGATTTTTGGGTGAGCACCGCTCCGGCTCCGGAGGAGGAGGCATCAGCCTCCAGGTAGAATTGTTTATCACAGTCCGGACGGTGCAGGACGGGAGCAGAGGCGAAGGCTTTCTTTAGGGAAAGGAAGGCCTCCTCGGCTTCAGGCGACCATGTCCTGGGGTTAGCCCCCTTACGGGTAAGTGCAGATATGGGAGCAGTCCGAGACGAGAAGTGTGGAATGAAAAGACGATAGTAATTAGCGAAGCCCAGGAATCGCTGTATCGCCTTCAAACCTACAGGACGAGGCCATTTTAGAACGGAAGAGAGCTTCTCGGGATCCATTTGCAGACCTGTTTGGGAGATGACATAGCCCAAGAACGGAAGGGAGGTCTGATCGAAGAGGCACTTCTCGTATTTGGCATAAAGGTGGTTCTGCCGAAGCCTAAGCAGGACCTGACGAACATCCCTCCGGTGTGTGGGGAGATCCGGAGAGAAGACCAAGATATCGTCCAGGTATACCACTACGCAGGAGTACAGGAGGTCACGGAAGATGTCGTTGACTAGTTCCTGAAAGACCGCAGGAGCATTACAGAGACCGAAGGGCATCACAAGGTACTCGTAGTGACCGTCCCGGGTATTGAATGCCGTCTTCCACTCGTCTCCTTGACGGATACGGACCAGATTATACGCTCCTCGTAGATCCAGCTTGGAGAAGATCCTGGCGCCCTTGAGACGGTCAAACAATTCGGAGATGAGTGGCAAGGGATATTTGTTTTTTACCGTGATGAGATTGAGTCCTCTGTAGTCAATACAGGGACGTAGCGAGCCGTCTTTCTTTTTGACAAAGAAGAATCCGGCTCCTGGCGGGGAGGTAGATTTTCGGATAAATCCCCTAGCCAGATTCTCTTCAATGTACTCAGACATGGCCCGGGTCTCGGCTGCAGACAACGGGTAGATACGCCCACGGGGAGGAGTGGTGCCAGGTACCAGGTCGATCGGGCAGTCGTATGGCCTATGGGGTGGCAACGTCTCAGCTTCCTTCTTACCGAAGACGTCCGCATAAGGCCAGTAGGGAGCCGGGAGACCAGGTAAGTTATCTGGAGTAGGCTGAGGGCGAAGTGGACGGACCGGAACCAGGCAGGTCCTATGGCAGTCAGGACCCCATCGGAGTACTTCACCGGACCGCCAGTTCAATACGGGTTCATGTGTCTGGAGCCAAGGTAGACCAAGCAACAGGGAGTGAGAAAGTCCGGACAGCACATGGAATGAGATCTCCTCAGAGTGCAGCATTCCCACCTGCAGGGTTATGGGTTCAGTGACGAGCAGGATGGTCTCCGAGAGAAGTCTTCCATCCACGGAGGCGACTGACAATGGTTCAGCCAGGGACTTGGTGGGAATATGGTATCTCTCTACCAGAGACTGGGAGATGAGGTTTCCAGCAGCTCCAGAATCCAGATGGGCGAGTTCAAAGAGACGGTTCTCTCCCCAAGCAATAGAGACCGGTAAGGTCAGAGACGGAGAGGGCTTACTTTTGTCTAGGACGACCTCTCCGAGTGGTCCTAGACACTGGCGTTTCCCGGCTTTTCCGGGCAGGAACGGATGAAGTGCTTCATACTGCCACAATAGAAACAGCTTCCCTCGGCTCGGCGAGATTCTTGGCGAGAACTGACCATCTTGGTCTGGTCGATCTGCATAGGTTCAGGCGAGAGCGCCCGCGGAGTGACTGGCTGAGAGGCAGGTCTCAGGGAAGTAGGAGCAGAGCAAGAAGAGTCTTTCTCCCAGGCAGTCTCTTTGGCACGCTCTTGGAACCGGATGCCAATCCGGGTAGCTAGTGACACCAGGTCATCCAGAGTGGAAGGAATGTCCCGGCCAGCTAACTCGTCCTTAATCTGACCGGAAAGACCCTCCCAGAAGACGGACACCAGAGCCTCATTCTCCCAGGAAAGCTCAGAAGCGAGGGTGCGGAACCGTATGGCATATTGGCCCACGGTGAGACTCCCTTGGCGGAGACGTAGCAGAGAGGAGGCAGAAGAGATTTTCCGTCCAGGTTCATCGAAGACTCTCCGGAAGGCAGCGAGGAAGGACGGTAGGTCGGACACCAGAGGATCCCCTCTCTCCCACAGGGGATTTAGCCAAGCCAGTGCCTCCCCAGTGAGATGGGACATGATGAAGGCCACCTTGGCCCGGTCGGAGTTGAACTGGTATGCCAATAGCTCAAAGTGCAGGGTGCACTGGTTTATGAAACCCCGAGCTAAGGTGGGTTCGCCGGCAAAGCGTGGAGGTGCCAGAAGCCGAGGTCCATAGTCGGGTAGCATGAAGGGACTGGATTGCGGTACCGCAGGAATGGGCACGTCTGGACTAGAGGTAGACAAAGACGAGTCACACAATGCGCCTAGACGAGAGTTAACGGACCGTAGATAGGACAGTACCAGCTCCTGCTGTGTTTTCTGTCGTAAGACTTCCTGGTGCAGATCGGAGATCAGGGAACCACCGGGTTCCATGGCCCGAGCAAACTGTAACGGGTCAGGGCGTTGGAACCTCTGGGCTACTATACAAGGGGGCAATCCTTGTAAGGAAGCAGGTGGCTCCCAGGGAAGGCAGGCAGGCGGTCACGGCTAGTGACCGGGGCAGTCTCTGGATGAACGGGCAGGAGGTCACGGCAAGTGACCGGGGCAGTCTCTGGAAGAACGGGCTGGAGGTCACGGCAAGTGACCGGGGCAGTCTCTGGGTAAGGGGTTGGTACGACCTGTGGCGGCTGATGGTAGACGTGAGCTCCCAGGTGAGCAGGCGAGAGTCTCTGGATAAACGGGTGGTCACAGCATGTGACGGCGGAGCCTCCAGGAAGACCAACAGACAGGCAGCAGATGAGCGCTCCCAGGTGAGCGGGCAGGAGTCTCTGGACAGGTGGGTAGTCACAGCACGTGACGGCAGAGCCTCCAGGTAGGCTAGCAGACAGGCAGCAGATGAGCGCTCTCAGGTGAGCGGGCAGGAGTCTCTGGACAGGTGGGTAGTCACAGCACGTGACGGCGGAGCCTCCAGGTAGGCTAACAGGCAGGTGGCAGATGTGCGCTCCCAGGTGAGCGGGCAAGCTGGTCCATAGACAGACTGACCGGAGTTGGAAGGCAGACCGTCGGACCTCAGGCTAGCAGGCAGGTAGCAGATATAGGCAGGAATCAGACAGCAGACTGACAGGAAACTGGCAGGTAACTGGCAGGTAGCAGGCAACGGAACCTGAGGGCTGAAGCACAGGTGATACACAGTGCAAACAACATTGCTCGGGCACCTCCATTTTGGAGGAGGTGCCTTTTATATGGGAGGTCCTCCGGCAATTGGCCGGGGACTCCTTAGGACGGCGCGCGCGGTCCCTTTAAGAGAGGGGGAGCGCGCGCGCCCTAAGCACACTGCTGGGGAAGGAGCGCGTGCCGGAAGAAGCAGCGGGGAGAGAAGCGCTGGAGGACGCCGCGCCAGGAGCAGGGAGGTGAGAGGGACGGCGTCTCTGCCTAGTACGGGGCAGAGACGCCGATGCTACAATAACAGTATATTTTTAAAAAAATAAAAAACTCAAACTGCACTCAAAATGCATGTTCCAAATTATTATGCACAGCAGAGTTTTCAACCTTTTCATTTTAATAAAGAACAAAAAAATTGTCATTTTTGAAATTATAAGCATTAGCACAAACTGAAATCAAACAGTTTTCAACTCAAAACTTTATTCTAGGTGATGTTACATTTGCACATATGACCCCTTGTTCGAAAGGAGCTTCTGTACTCTCTCGTCCATTGAATTTGTCAGGTTTTGGATGGTTTCTGCTTTAATTGTTTTGCATGAGGACAGAATACCCTCCCAGAGCTGTTGCTTAGATGTGAACTGTCTCCCGCCATCATAGACACTCCTTTTGATGATGCTCCAGAGGTTCTTAATGGGATTGAGGTCAGGGGAGCATGGGTGCCACACCATAAGTTTGTCCCCTTTTATGCCCATAGCAGCCAGAGATGCAGATGTGTTATGTGCAGCATGAGACGGGGCATTATCATGCATGAAAATGATCTTGCTGCAGAATGCACGGTTCTTCTTCTTGAACCATGGAAGGAAGTGCTGTTTGAGAAATTCAACATACATTATGGAGTTCATCTTTACCCGTTCAGGGATCCTAAAAGGGCCGACAATCTCTCTCCCCATGATTCCAGCCCAAAACATTACTCCACCTCCTCCTTGTTAGCGTCGTAGCCGTGTTTGCATGGGGTGTCCATCAACCAGCCATCCTCCACTCCATCCATCTGGACCATCGAGATCATTTCATGCATGATAATGCCCCGTCTCATGCTGCACATAACAAATCTGCATCTCTGGCTGCTATGGGCATAAAAGGGGACAAACTTATGGTGTGGCCCCCATGCTCCCCTGACCTCAACCCCATTGAGAACCTCTGGAGCATCATCAAAAGGAGTGTCTATGATGGCGGGAGGCAGTTCACATCTAAGCAACAGCTCTGGGAGGGTATTCTGCCCTCATGCAAAACAATTAAAGCAGAAACCATCCAAAACCTGACAAATTCAATGGCCGAGAGAGTTCAGAAGCTCCTTTCGAACAAGGGGTCGTTTGTGCAAATGTAACATCACCTAGAATAAAGTTTTGAGTTGAAAACTGTTTGATTTCAATTTGTAATAACCTGCCAATGCTTATAATTTCAAAAATGACAATTTTTTTGTTCTTTATTAAAATGAAAAGGTTGAAAACTCTGCTGTGCATAATAATTTGGAACATGCATTTTGAGTGCAGTTTGAGTGTTTTATTTTTTAAAAAATATACTGTTATCATAGTCAGTTTGTACAAAAACCTTTCAATTGTACTCTAATAGTTATTTGACTGGAAAATTACAATGACTGAAATTCATATAGATAATTTGGGAAAATCTGAGAAAATATTATTTGCATAATAATTTGGAACACAGTGTATGTGGGTATGACAACCCGCCAATTTAAGGTACGCATTCGTGAACATGTGCTGGGGATTATTGCCGCCGCTGACCACGCGGATTCGTCCACCTTGAAGACGATACCGCGCCACTTTAGGGACCATCATAAATGTGACGCCTCATCTTTGCTTATTAGGGGGATCGACTCTATTCTACCAAATATACGGGGTGGCGGGATGGGACAAAAACTTGCCCAGCTTGAATCCCGCTGGATTTGGACCCTGAATACAGTACATCCAAACGGATTGATTGAGAACATAAGCTATGCCCCCTTCCTCTGATTGCCCATTCTGCTTGTAATATGTTCTGCACTGTTCCATTTAATCCTTCCGTCTATATTATGATACATGGTTGAACCTTGATTTTATATTAGGACTTTTTATTGTATTTTAACTTTTATTTTGTTTATGTTATGTAGGACCTTCATTCTTCTGTCCTTGATGTGTACATCCCTCTCCCTTGTTGGTTGTTGCATTGGTGCTGTTGGACAATTTAACTTCAGCGGACATCTGTATTAGCAAAATGATGGCACCTGATAGCAACTATCTTTTTTCACTCTATGGCACCTTTATATGGGGATGGATATAGATGCTGCACATAATTCTGTATACTTGTATTTATATACTGTTTAATTGTACTGTGTATACTGTAAAATGTTGATGTAGATAGCATCTCTACTATATCTACCACTCTATATATATCCGCACATTGTCTGCTGTATCCCCTGCATCTGTGTTGCTCTGCAGGCTGCCATGTGTTGTTGTGCTGCACTTGATGTTTGCGATTGTCCTGCAGTGTGTGGGAGTCCCCGCGTGTGCTGCACATCATTGGGATCATCTTTGTTATATAGTGGCTGCGTGCCCTGCACGCATGCGTGCCACTACTCCATTGCGACTGCCGGCTCTCTGTGTCTTCAGCGGAGCGTGACGTCGGGTCACCTTTGACCTGCCGTCACGCGCTGTGTGACGCGGACGCCGGCTGGCATCTCGGTTGCTGTGGTTACGCATGCGTCACTTCCTGGTCACGTGCCACTCGTCATCATGCATCACGTGGTACGCTTGTGCACACGTGATGCGGATGTCTTTAAACACTTTTACTTATCATCTGTGCCTAGCGCCGGTGGGCGCCTATAAATACCAAAGGGAGTTACTCATCGCCACGCCCCCTGACAAAGGGTTAACCGAAACGCGCGTCGGGGCTGCAGCTCCACGCGTACAGCCTTTTGATTAGTGCCCTCCTTCCTGGTGCCCTGTCCTCCTGCCTCTATCTGATATTATAGATTTCACTGGTATGTATATTACTATGCTTGGTAGTGGGACTTGCAACTTAGGGGCACCTGATGATGTTGTGGCTTTTCTACTCAATACTGGAATATATTATTGTACATGTTTTTGCACAAATTTGTGATTATTTGACATAAAATGATTACTATGCTGTATTGCGTGTAGCTGGATGTATCTGGTTCACAGTAGCTATATTCTATATTTCCCCCCTATGTCTGTTTTTTGTATGACTTCTAATAAAATTTTGATATTTTATATACGAAGCTATAGGCTTTATGATCGTTTTTCTTTTCTGTCTGTATTTCACTTGATATTTAAACCAGCTCCACCTTGGAGCTGATGCCTGAGCAACTCTACCGTTCAGTTTGCTCCTTGTCTCTGAATGTGCCAGGTCCTGTTCTGTTTTTCCTGCCTGTCCGCCTTCCTGGAGGCTGTATTCCCAGGCCTGTCTGAACACGCTCCTAGCCTGTTCATCCCACCTTCTGGGGGCCGCATACCCATACCTGTTATCTGTGTCTTCTAGCCTGTTTGTCCGCCATTCTGGGGGCCGCATACCCAGACTCACTCCTGTATCTCGCTGCAGTGTGTTCCTGTCTGAACACTCAGTTCCTGTCTGAACACTCTCCTAGCCTGTTACCTGTTTTTCTCTATGTCCGTACCTTCCCTTTTTCTGCAGAGTCTGAACCTGCACTTAACTCCTACTCGTTGTCGCTGTACTTCCGTTTGTGAGTTTAGAGTCCACTCGCTACTTCATTGCAAGTACCTTGTGTGTATCTGGTTCTGCTTTTCCCTTCCAGTCTGTTCAGTGTGAACAGAGCCCTGTCCTCTCTACCTTGCTCACCGCTCCGGTGGTTCCTGCCCGCTCTGCCTTGCTCACCGCTCCAGCGGTTCCTCTCTGCTCTGCTTGTCTACCGCATCTGCGGTTCTGTTCCTGAATCCCAGTCTGTACTGGACCCTATCCAGCCTGTGCTCCAACCTGCTAGTACCTCCCCTTCTGCACACCAGCCGTACTTGTCAGTACCCTCCTGTCTGCATACCAGCCGTGCCTGCCAGTATCCTCTTGTCTGCACTCCAGCCGTGCCTGCCAGTGCCCACCTGTCTGCATGCCAGCCGTGCCTGTCAATACCCACCTGTCTGTGTGCCAGCCTAACCTGCCTGTTACTGTATTCCCCGGTGTGGGTCAACAGCCGTGTCCGGGGTCCGGCCTGGAGTAGCACCTGGTCCCTCTGCTCGGTTCCTCCCTGGTGCACGGCGTCGTTAGCCATCGTGCGACCTTGTTCGGATCGGGTTGATACTTAGTTACGCCCCTCCAGGCACTCTCCGGTTCATGGCACAGTGGAATCACTAAATCACGCACACGCCAGTCAGCCCGGGCGTGTGCATAACAAAGATCTTCTCTGCCGCTGTTCGACCTGATTTATTGGTGGTGGCATATGCTTGAGCAAATCGAGTGAAATGGTCCATCACCACCAAGATGTATTTGTAACCACCCTTGCATGTCTCGAGATGTAGAAAGTCTATTGAGACCATCTCAAATGAATACGTAGTTTGGATGTTGCCCATAAGTGCCCGGGTTGATGTGTTGGGACGTTTATCTTTCAGACACCCATACTCCCTGGTCACCTACCTCACAATATCTCTCTGCATGTACAGCCAGAAGAAACGTTTACGGATCAAATTTGTTGTCCTTTCCACTCCCAGGTGTCCCATGTTTTCATGGAGTTCTTTGAAGACCAACCTACGGAATATTCTGGGTAGTACCAACTGCCAGTTTTGTCCTCCTTTACGATACAGGATACCTTCTCCACTGAGGTAGAGCTTCGTCCATTCTTTAATTAAAACAGATACTGCTGGTGACTCGTTGTCTCTCTTCCGTTTACTAGAAAACCGATTTTGGTCCACATAAAGTAGTATTCTACCAATTATCTGATCTTCCCGTTGTGCTCTATGGATTTTCCCTTTTGGTAGTTGTTGAATAGACCAGGGGTGATCTTGTTTTCTCGCTTTTATGGTGGTTTCCACTGTCAACGGACACCACAATGGTATGTCTTCCTCCTGATAAGCTTGTACTGCTTGGGTAGTGCTCTCAATTGCTTCCAGACTGATTTCCTCTGAGCATTCTTGCATGAACTCCTCAGGCTCTAGTGGCATTCTTGACAATCCGTCAGCATCCGCATTGCATTTTCCTGGCCTGTACTTGATGCTGAAATTGAAGTCATCTAGTTCAGCGACCCATCTCTGACCCATTGAATTCAGTTTGGCTGTAGTAAGGATGTAGGTCAAAGGGTTGATGTCAGTGTATACCTCAAACAATTTGCTGTAGTAGAGATAATCTCTAAATCGTTCACAGATAGCCCATTTCAATGCCAGGAACTCCAATTTTCTGGAATGTAGATGGTAATTCTTCTCGGCGTCTGTCAACGTTCTAGAACCGTAACCGATGACTCTCATTTTTCCATCTTGATGCTGATTCAGGGCAGCTCCCAGTCCAACTTGAGAAGCGTCACAATGAAGAACGAATGGTAAATTGAAATCAGGATATCCCAGGATGGGTGGTTTTACCAGGTAGTCTACTAGTTCTTCCAATACCTCCTGGTGGTCTGCTGTCCAGAGAATGGGCTGTTGGGACGAAACTGCGTTGTTTCTTTTAAGCCAGGTCCTACCCGCGTTCTTCTTTTTCTCCGTGGGTGTTGTTGTCTCTGTCGTCCCCCTCAAGAGGAGGTATAGTGGGGCGGCAGTCCTGGAGAAGTTCCGATTGCAAGTATGATAGTAAGAGAAGAATCCTAATATCTGCCTCAACTCCCCGACAGTAGAGGGCCGCTTGTCTTTTAAGGCCAGTACCAGAGCAATTTCTGCTGGGTCCATGGTATATCCTTCTCCGGACACAATTTTCCATAGAAATCAGACTTTTTTGAACAGTTCACACGGAGTCAACTTAACTTCGTGTTGTTGATACCGTTGTAATACTGTCCTCACGTGTTCAACATGCTCCCGGAAGGTTTTGCAGTGTACACCATTGGGGAAAAGGAGAAAAAGGTGAACTAGCACCAGTCATACTGCAATAAATAAAGGCAATGAGTATACTACAAAAGGAGGTCTTTATTCAAAAAACACATTTGGACATACAATTAAAAACCCTTAAAAAACATGAAACATACATATCCCCTATATGAAAAATAGTAGAAACCTTACATGGTAACAATACACGTATCCATTTGAAAAAAAAAATATATATATACACTGCTCAAAAAAATAAAGGGAACACTTAAACAACAGAATATAACTCCAAGTAAATCAAACTTCTGTGAAATCAAACTGTCCACTTAGGAAGCAACACTGATTGACAATCAATTTCACATGCTGTTGTGCAAATGGAATAGACAATAGAAGGAAATTATTGGCAATTATCAAGATACTCTCAATAAAGGAGTGGTTCTGCAGGTGGGGACCACAGACCACATCTCAGTACTATTGCTTTCTGGCTGATGTTTTGGTCACTTTTGAATGTTGGTTGTGTGGCACCCTGCTATTACAGGTACCACAGAACAGAAAAGGGTGCATGGCCGGACTTCTCCACCAGAGGCCCCCATTACATAACAGTCACCTCCACCCTTCCACCTCATACCACCACCTCATATATATACTGGAGGGTGGAGTTAGGTAGTCAGTGTGTGTGCTGGCACAGAGATCAGTGAAGAAGCAGCATGTGAGCTGCTGTGCTGAGGGCCAGCCAGGGCCTAAAGCACGTGCTGAAGCCTCAGGGCCTAGAGCGTGGCCAGAGGCAAGGAGAAGAGTGAGAGGAGTTATGGGGGCAGAGGAGCATCTTAGGCTCACCCCAGAACACAAGCCGGACACCGGGTCCGCGCCTACATGGTCCTCTACGCCCAGTAGGAATAACCGGTATACCAGGAGGATTCTAAACCCCTGGTCAACCTGAAGCTACAATCATTTAAAGAACTAGGAACCACGAATGCCCCAGCATCCAGGGATAGTGGTAGCCAGAAGAAAGTTCTAACCACCAAGCATACAGGTTAGGAGAGTGAAAGAGTACAGAAGCTAGGCCTAGTTTTAGGCTGCTCAGAAGCCTCAGAGTGAGAGGAAGAAACGGATCAGGAGGCCTTATACCCGCTCACTGGGGAGATTCTAGAAGTGCACCCTTCCTATCAAGTACCCTGGACCGTACCTGCCGTCTACACCAGTAAAGGTACTGAAGCGAACCCCCTGTGTGCGTGTCTGTTATTCTCCCCTGGCCCGGCTGGGCCACCTCTCACCTGCATCCCTTCCATCAACTCTGCCCCAGGGAGCCCGCTCCACCTGTGGGGAGCAGAAACATCCCAGCTGCCATCCCATCACCCCCGGAGGTCTGCAGCAGCACCGGTACTCATTACCGAGAACCACAGGTGGTGTCACGAGACAAAAACTGTTAACAAACCCCCTTTTAAAGAGTGACCCCAGGGTACGGGCCCGGGAGCCGACCGCCGTGACATCCCACAGAAGGTCAAGGCCCGGGTACCGAGTTTCCCCCATATCCCCCTGGGCGAGTCATCTCTTCCTGGCGTCACAAACAGGATTTCGTGCCCGTTGCCACCGGGTACTGTGTGCCGTATTTGAACTGTGTTTGAACTGTGGTGAACATCGCCGCCATTACCGCGTCGCCGCGCGGGAAGAAGAGGGGCGTAACCGCGGGAACCAGAGGGGCGTGACCGTTAGTAGCGCGCGAAGCTCAAGCCCCGCCTCGCGCTCTGACGCAGCATCAGGAAGCGTCAGGTCCTGGATGGAGACCGTGATCTGCGGAGCTGTGGCCTACCTGATAAAAGTAAAGAAGGCAGGCTACAGTTTACTATTGGGGTGCAACCATGGCCGACGACCAGCAAAACACCGCAGCACCGGTTAACACTCGCGATGCTCAACTCGCGCCCGCGCTGCTCAGGCTGGAGCGGCCGCCCCACCAGCAGGGGTCGTGACTCCAGTGATACCCATGGCCCTGCCGTACGTCCCCGGAGCGAAATGGCTTCCCCATTATGACGGCAAACCAGACACCCTGTCTGGGTTCAAAAGGAAAATATGCGGTGTATTGGACATGTACTCAATGATTGGTAAACAGAGAGTCGCTGTTGTGCTGGGACAATTGGCTGGTGACGCAGAGCGGGAAGTTGAAACCTGGCCAGCCGCAGACCAGGAATCAGTATCTATTATATTTAAGAGACTGCAAACTGTCTTTGAAAACCGCACTGAGACAGATCTTCAGATGAGGCTCTACCACTGTACCCAGAAACCTGAGGACAGTATCCGGGACTATGCCTGGCGTTTACAAGAGGCCCTGCGGGCCCTGAAACAGGTTAGACCAGCCAGCATACATGATGAAGACAAAATGCTTATCAATTCATCAGGCGTTAAGGTCCCAGAAGGAGAGCAGAACTGTACGGTGGTGGGCTTAGATCATCCAAGTGCCACCTTTGACGCCCTGAAGGACATGGCTATTAAGGGCCTTCAGCCCCTTGAAACATCAGATACTGCTATCCAGTGTTACCAGGGTGGAGCCACCCCAACGCCCACGGCCCTCACTGCCCCTTCATTAGCAGCTGAGGCAAAAGTGCCAGCAGCGTCCTCTAGCGAGCTGGATAGCCTGCGCTCTGAAGTGCGTCAGCTAAGTAAAACCCTGGCCACTGTCCTGAGCGCCCTGCAGCTACAAACGGAGCCTGAGCCGGAAGGAAGGATCCTACTCGCCGACAGCCCTGAGGATGTCCCCTGGATGAGAAGAAGAAGGAGGTCAATGCCACCCCGTGGGAGGACCAATGACCGACGTCGCCCTCCAGGAGAACTCATCTGCTACCGTTACCACAAGGCAGGCCACACCACACGGATCTGTCCTTTAAACGAGCAAACCCTGGGGCCAAGGGCCGACACCCAGGAGTAGATCAACCAGGCCCATCAAGCTGGTACCACCGGTTTGTAGGAGGAAGGCCTTTCCTGTCCATCGTGCTGGACGGCATAGCAACACCTGCACTACTGGACACCGGGTCACAGGTAACCACCATACCTGATGTCCTTTACAAAAGGCACTGGTCTATACACTGTGTTCCAAATTATTATGCAAATAATATTTTCTCAGATTTTCCCAAATTACCTATATGAATTGCAGTCATTGTAATTTTCCAGTCAAATAACTATTAGAGTACAATTGAAAGGGTTTTGTACAAACTACCTATGATAACAGTATATTTAAAAAAAAATAAAAAACTCAAACTGCACTCAAAATGCATGTTCCAAATTATTATGCACAGCAGAGTTTTCAACCTTTTCATTTTAATAAAGAACAAAAAAATTGTCATTTTTGAAATTATAAGCATTAGCAGGTTATTACAAACTGAAAGGAAACAGTTTTCAACTCAAAACTTTATTCTAGGTGATGTTACATTTGCACATAGGACCCCTTGTTCGAAAGGAGCTTCTGAACTCTCTCGTCCATTGAATTTGTCAGGTTTTGGATGGTTTCTGCTTCAATTGTTTTGCATGAGGACAGAATACCCTCCCAGAGCTGTTGCTTCGATGTGAACTGCCTCCCGCCATCATAGACACTCCTTTTGATGATGCTCCAGAGGTTCTCAATGGGGTTGAGGTCAGGGGAGCATGGGTGCCACACCATAAGTTTGTCCCCTTTTATGCCCTCCCGCCATCATAGACACTCCTTTTGATGATGCTCCAGAGGTTCTCAATGGGGTTGAGGTCAGGGGAGCATAGGTGCCACACCATAAGTTTGTCCCCTTTTATGCCCAGAGCCAGCAGCCAGAGATGCAGATGTGTTATGTGCAGCATGAGACGGGGCATTATCATGCATGAAAATGATCTTGCTGCGGAATGCACGGTTCTTCTTCTTGAACTATGGAAGGAAGTGCTGTTTGAGAAGCTCAACATACATTATGGAGTTCATCTTTACCCCTTCAGGGATCCTAAAAGGGCCGACAATCTCTCTCCCCATGATTACAGCCCAAAACATTACTCCACCTCCTCCTTGTTAGCGCCGTAGCCGTGTTTGCATGGGGTGTCCATCAACCAGCCATCCTCCACTCCATCCATCTGGACCATCGAGATCATTTCATGCATGATAATGCCCCTTCTCATGCTGCACATAACACATCTGCATCTCTGGCTGCTATGGGCATAAAAGGGGACAAACTTATGGTGTGGCCCCCATGCTCCCCTGACCTCAACCCCATTGAGAACCTCTGGAGCATCATCAAAAGGAGTGTCTATGATGGCGGGAGGCAGTTCACATCTAAGCAACACCTCTGGGAGGGTATTCTGTCGTCATGCAAAACAATTGAAGCAGAAACCATCCAAAACCTGGCAAATTCAATGGACGAGAGAGTTCAGAAGCTCCTTTCGAACAAGCGGTCCTATGTGCAAATGTAACATCACCTAGAATAAAGTTTTGAGTTGAAAACTGTTTGATTTCAGTTTGTAATAACCTGCTAATGCTTATAATTTCAAAAATGACAATTTTTTTGTTCTTTATTAAAATGAAAAGGTTGAAAACTCTGCTGTGCATAATAATTTGGAACATGCATTTTGAGTGCAGTTTGAGTTTTTTATTTTTTAAAAAATATACTATTATCATTGGCAGTTTGTACAAAAACCTTTCAATTGTACTCTAATAGTTATTTGACTGGAAAATTACAATGACTGCAATTCATATAGGTAATTTGGGAAAATCTGAGAAAATATTATTTGCATAATAATTTGGAACACAGTGTAGATGATCTCTACCCGCCAGTCCCAAACCTCTCTGTGTATGCCTCCAATGGCCTTCCTCTTAACCTAGTCGGGGTTAAGGATGTGACAGTGAAGGTAGGAAGAGTGGAACTAAAGGACCAAGGACTGATTGTAATAGAGTCTAACCCTGGTGATACAAACCCATATATGATACTTGGCACAAATGTTGTTGGTAACTGTTTGGGAGAAGTGTTGTTTTTACTTCAACTGATTGCTGACACTGCGAAACCGGGGAAGAGGAAGGTGCTCCAGAGAGAGATTCGAGCCCTCCTGTACCAGCAACAAGTAAAACTAACAGGTGGTGAGATTGGTAATGTATGGGTGACAGACCCGATACCCATTGTGATTCCCCCAATGAGTGAAATGCTGATCTGGTGTAAGGCAGCAATAGGTCTCAAGGGACAGAACTACCAGGCGGTAGTAGAGCCCGTAAACTCAGAGCACAGACCTACACTCCTAACTGCTAGAGGGGTAGTTGATGTGCGCAATGGGAGGGTACCCGTACGCCTCCTAAATTGTGGGGAGGAGGAAGTCAAATTGCCAAGATACGCCACTGTTGCCAGACTGTATACTGTGAATAATAATGCCATACACACTATGGAATCCTTGACCCCACCAGATACGGTGGAAGACAATGACTCCGAAACCCAGCTGGAGGAATGGTGTCAACAGCTCCATGTTGGAATTGACGCCACTCCTGTCCATCAAAAACACGGTGTTCACAGAGTGGTTCAGGAATATGAACAGGTGTTTAGTAAACACTCACTTGATTTTGGAAGGGTCAAAGGGGTACAACACCACATACCCACAGGTAACCATCCACCCATTAAGGAGCGTTACAGACCCATACCACCAGCACATTACCAAAAAGCAAAAGAAATGCTGCATGACATGAAAAAGGCAGGGGTAGTAAGGGATAGCTGTAGCCCCTGGGCAGCTCCCCTGGTCCTGGTCAGAAAGAAGGACGGTAGCATGAGGATGTGTGTAGATTATAGACAAATTAATCTAATAACACATAAGGATGCATACCCTTTGCCCTGTATAGAGGAACCTTTGGCTGCACTGAAATCTGCCAATTATTTCTCTACATTGGATCTCACTAGCGGGTACTGGCAAGTCTCTGTTGCTGAGGAAGACCGGGAGAAGACAGCCTTCACCACCCCGATGGGATTATGAGAATTCAACAGCATGCCATTTGGACTCTGCATCGCACCCGGAACGTTCCAGAGGTTGATGGAGTGTTGCTTGGGACACCGGAACTTTGAGACAGTGCTGCTATGCCTGGATGACGTTATCGTGTACTCGAGGACGTATTAAGACCATCTAAAGCACCTGGTGGAGGTATTTGAGGCATTGTCCCGGTACGGGATGAAACTAAAACCTTTCAAGTGCCACCTGCTTAAACGGAAGGTTCAGTACCTGGGACACGTAGTCAGCTCAGAGGGGGTAGCACCAGACCCGGAGAAGGTCACGGCCATCCAGAAGTGGCCTGAACCAAGGAACATCAAAGAAGTACGTCAATTTCTGGGACTGGTCGGGTACTACAGGAGGTTCATTAAGGTTTACACCAAAAAGGCAGCACCTTTACAAGATCTCCTAGTAGGACAGTCCAAAAGACTTAAAAGCCCCCCATTCCAGTGGGGCAAAGAACAGACTGAGTCCTTTGCATTGATGAAGGAAGCCCTAACCGGTGAGGAGATCCTGGCTTACCCCGACTACAGCCAACCTTTCCTGTTATGCACAGATGCCAGCAACAAGGGACTGGGAGCTGTGTTGTCCCAGAAGCAAAACGGCAGAGAAAAGGTAATTGCCTATGCCAGTAGGAAGCTTCGCACTACTAAGAGGAACCCGGAGAATTACAGCTCCTTTAAGCTGGAGTTCCTGGCCTTGGTCTGGGCTATCACTGAAAGATTCAAACATTACCTAGCCTCAACTAAATTTACAGCCTTTACCGTCAATAACCCCTTGACACACCAGGAGACAGCCAGGTTGGGAGCCATGGAACAGCGTTGGGTGGCCAGATTGTCGAATTACCAGTTCACAATCAAGTACCGGGCAGGTCACAAGAACAGCAATGCTGATGCCCTGTCAAGAATGCCCCACCAGTCAGACACCGAGGATGAAGTGGATGACCTAGAGGAAATTGAATTACCTGCTTTCCACAGAAATGGAATGGTCCACGAGCAACACATCTCCAGAAGATGTCATGGTAAGACGCTAAACCCTTTACCTCATCACAGCTGGAAGGAGACCCAGGACAGTGACCCAGTTGTCAGCCTCATCAAAGGACTGATAACCCAAGAAGGTTCCCACCTGGAGAAGGATGCTCCTCCACAAGCCAAACACCTGTGGAATGAGAGAAGCCGGCTGTTCATCTACAGAAAAAAGCTGTGCAGGAGGTATGTCAACCCTAGAACCCATGAAATGGTGTGGCAGATTGTAGTACCCAGGACGGATATCCAGATGGTGCTAGAGGACTACCATGACCAAGCAGGTCACTTTGGCTGGAAGAAGCTGGAAACCCTGCTGAAGGACCGGTTCTATTGGGTTGGAATGCGGAGTTCCATAGAAAGGTGGTGCCGGAATTTTGGGCCCTGTAGCCTCAGAAGGAAAGACTACGGGAGTCAAAAGGCACCCTTGCAGTCCATCAAAACAACCCAACCCCTGGAGATTGTCACTCTGGATCACGTCAAACTGTCGCCCAGCAGCTCAGGCTATTCCTATGCCCTGACCATGGTGGATCACTATTCTCGGTTCCTGGTGGTAGCCCCTGTCAAGGATCTCACAGCAGAAACTGCAGCAAGAACATTCCAAGCCTACTTCTGCAGGCCCCATGGATACCCGGACAAGGTGCTAACAGATCAAGGCCCTGCCTTTGAAGCTGAGCTGTTTAAAGAATTCTGTCACCTGTACGGATGCAAGAAGATCCGGACTACACCGTATCATCCTCAAACCAATGGTATGTGCGAGAAAATGAATAACATCATCATTGACCTGTTAAAAACCCTACCTTTGGAGGAGAGGAACCAGTGGCCAGAAAAGCTACCTGACCTAGTGGACCTGTATAACCACATACCTGTGAGTTCTACTAATTGTACCCCAGCATACCTCATGAGAGCAAGACCTGGAAAATTGCCCATGGACCTGGAACTCGGTGTGGTAGAACCTGCTGCAGATATGTCCACTGAAGACTGGGACACAAATCGACAAGAGCAGTATAGGAGAGTACAGGCCTGTGTTGAAGTCTTGTTTTGTTCTTATGTTTTGTGTCCTATAGTGTATTCTTCTATAAATAAAAAAGACCTACAGGCCTGTGTTGAAGACAGCCTAAACAAAGTCATGGAAAGACAGGAAAACCAGTATAACAAGCATGCACCAGCAGAACCCTTGGCACCCGGAGAAATAGTGCTACAGCGGAAAAGAAGAGGTCACAAGCTCGATGACCAGTGGGAAAGAGAGCCCTACACCGTGTTAAATTCCAAATTTGACAACACCAAAACTTGCCTGATCAGCAAGGATGGAGGTAGCACAACCACAACAGTCTCAAGAGACCACTTCAAATCGTGCCCAGGTCTACTGAAGACACAGGAGGAAGAAGTACCTCTTACAATACCGGAAAAACCCAAGGAAGATGTAGTTCATACAGTTCTAGGAGACTTCCACGCGGACTGGCCTCAACTCGATGGAGCAGTTATCATACCAGTGATACACTTCTGTCAGCCACCAGAAGAACCTCCACCACAAGAAGAGCCTGTGAGCACCCTAGAAGAACCTGCTCAGGAACAGGAAGAGTCCCCAGTAAGAGAAGGCTCACCAGTTGAAGCAGAACCTGAGGGTCCAGTAAACAGTGTACTTGCCAGTCCTATAGAGATGTTGAGGCAGTTCTATAACTTACCCGCACGTAGACCTGATAGGTTAGCGGATAGTGCATGCACAGACACCAGTATCACCCCAGTGCTACGTAGATCCACACGCAGCACACAAGGCCAAATGCCTACCAGGTATAGGGAATAAGGTACAAAATGCCTACAGTTTAAATAGTTACCAGTAAGGGTACAGAAGGAAAATTTTAAATTTGTTTGTGTGTGAACTGAAGATAATATGTGCCTTTAGTTACCCGTGAGGGTATAAAGACTTGTAGGTTATGGACGGTGAACAACCGAAAAACTGTCCGTTGTAAATAGTTGCACTTATTAAAGTGTCCCCTATTGGTTTTATGTCAAAAGACCACTAAACAAAAACCCGTTTGGCGTGGCTGAAGATGTGGTCCAACACGTGGATCACTTATGCCCTGTAGCCACGCCCAGGGCCTACGTTGAGGGTTTTCAGACGGGTCCCTCATGCTATTCATGTTGCACCTTCACCAGTGAGATGGACACCTGGTTATGGGACTCACTGTAACTTTGATATGTGTTATTGTTATTGTAATTGTTGTTGTTACTTGTTTTACAGAAATGCTTCAGTCCGGGAGTACTGAGTTTTACTAGGGGGGAATGTGGCACCCTGCTATTACAGGTACCACAGAACCCAAAAGGGTGCATGGCCGGACTTCTCCACCAGAGGCCCCCATTACATAACAGTCACCTCCACCCTTCCACCTCATACCACCAGAGGGAGCCCTGTTAGGGATATATATACTGGAGGATGGAGTTAGGTAGTCAGTGTGTGTGCTGGCACAGAGATCAGTGAAGAAGCAGCATGTGAGCTGCTGTGCTGAGGGCCAGCCAGGGCCTAAAGCACGTGCTGAAGCCTCAGGGCCTAGAGCGTGGCCGGAGGCAAGGAGAAGAGTGAGAGGAGTTATGGGGGCAGAGGAGCATCTTAGGCTCACCCCAGAACACAAGCCGGACACCGGGTCCTCACCTACATGGTCCTGTACGCCCAGTAGGAATAACCGGTATACCAGGAGGATTCTAAACCCCTGGTCAGAGTCCAGAAGTGCACCCTTCCTATCAAGTACCCTGGACCGTACCTGCCGTCTACATCAGTAAAGGTACTGAAGCGAACCCCCTGTGTGCGTGTCTGTTATTCTCCCCTGGCCCGGCTGGGCCACCTCTCACCTGCATCCCTTCCATCAACTTTGCCCCGGGGGGGCCCGCTCCGCCTGTGGGGAGCAGAAATATCCCAGCTGCCATCCCATCACTCCCGGAGGTCTGCAGCAGCGCCAGTACTCATTACCGGGAACCACAGGTGGCATCACGAGACAAAAACTGTTAACAAACCCCCTTTTAAAGAGTGACCCCAGGGTACGGGCCCGGGAGCCAACCGCCGTGACATCCCGCAGAAGGTCAAGGCCCGGGTACCGAGTTTCCCCCATATCCCCCTGGGCGAGTCAGTTGCGCTTTCACACTCATGGTAGCATGAGATGGACTCTACAACCCACAGAAGTTGCTCAGGTTGTACAGTTCATCCAGGATGGCACATCAATGCGAGCTGTGGCAAGAAGGTTTGCTGTGTCTGTCAGCTTAGTGTCCAGATGCTGGAGGCGCTACCAGGACACAGGCCAGTACACCAGGAGACGTTGAGGGTGCCGTAGGAGGGCAACAACCCAGCAGCAGGACCGCTACCTCCGCCTTTGTGCAAGGTGGAACAGGAGGAGCACTGCCAGAGCCCTGCAAAATGACCTCAAACAGGCCACAAATGTGCATGTGTCTGCACAAACGGTTAGAAACCGACTCCATGAGGGTGGTATGAGGGCCCGACGTCCACAGATGGGGGTTGTGCTCACAGCCCAACACCGTACAGGACGCTTGGCATTTGCCACAGAACACCAGGATTGGCAAAGTCGCCACTGGCACCCTGTGGTCTTCACAGATGAAAGCAGGTTCACACTGAGCACATGTGACAGAGTCTGGAGACGCTGTGGAGAGCGATCTGCTGCCTGCAACATTCTTCAGCATGACCGGTTTGGCAGTGGGTCAGTAATGGTGTGGGGTGGCATTTCTTTGGAGGGCCACACAGGCCTCCATGTGCTCGCCAGAGGTAGCCTGACTGCCATTAGGTACCGAGATGAGATCCTCAGACCCCTTGTGAGACCATATGCTGGTGCGGTTGGCCCTGGGTTCCTCCTAATGCAGGACAATGCCAGATCTCATGTGGCTGGAGTGTGTCAGCAGTTCCTGAAAGATGAAGGCATTGAAGCTATGGACTGGCCCGCCCGTTCCCCAGACCTGAATCCGATTGAGCACATCTGGGACATCATGTCTCGCTCCATCCACCAACGTCACGTTGCACCACAGACTGTCCAGGAGTTGGCGGATGCTTTAGTCCAGGTCTGAGAGGAGATCCCACAGGAGACCTCATCAGGAGCATGCCCATGCATTGTAGGGAGGTCATACAGGCACGTGGAGGCCACACACAATACTGAGCCTCATTTTGACTTGTTTTAAGGACTTTACATCAAAGTTGGATCAGCCTGTAGTGTGTTTTTCCACTTTAATTTTGGGGGTGACTCCAAATCCCAGGCCTCCATTGGTTAAAAAATTTGATTTCCATTGATGATTTTTGTGTGATTTTGTTGTCAGCACATTCAACTTTGTACAGAACAAAGTATTCAATGAGAATATGTCATTCATTCAGATCTAGGATGTGTTATTTGAGTGTTCCTTTTATTTTTTTGAGCAGTGTATATACCCTTCAAATTATAAATAGCACACATGAATTATTTTATGTAATAATAGGTAGTATGAAATAGCTGGATATCCTCGATAAGAAAGAGAAAGTACAACCTGTATACAAGGTTAAAGATCTAATATATAGTCATTAGGGGATATTCAGCTCAACACTACCCAAGGTGAAAAGAAAAAGGTTGTAAACTAATGTCCTGATATTCTAAGCATAATACACACCTCTATAAACAAAACTCCAAGTGCTACTGATGGAAGGAATACCAAACCCTATGCGTTACGCCACCATTGTGGCTTCCTCAGAGGTCAGCCATATATATTAGATCTTTAACCTTGTATACAGGTTGTACTTTCTCTTTCTTATTGAGGATATCCAGCTATTTCATATTACCTATTATTACATAAAATAACTCATGTGTGGTATTTATAACTTGAAGTGTGTATATACTGTATATATTTTTTTTTTCAAAATGATACGTGTATTGCTACCATGTAATGTTTCTACTATTCTTCACATAGGGTATATGTATATTTCATGGTTTTTAATTGTATGTCCAAATGTGATTTTTGAATAAAGACCTCCTTTTGTAGTATACTCATTGCATTTATTTATTGCAGTATGACTTATTATGATTTATGTGTGCTGTGTACCACATTGTCATCCAAGTACGGCTGACAGATATCATCCCTCAATCCTTCTAGACATGTCTCCATGCTCCCCTGGAATTCTGCTGGAGCTGAACTGAGCCCAAACGGTATGTAGATCCACTCATATAATCCCCACGATGTGATGAATGCTGTCAAGGGTCTACTGGACTCTTCGACAAACCCTTGGTGGTATGCCTTACCCTGATCGATGACAGAGAACCAGGTGCTTCCTGATAGGCTATCCAGCATATCTTAGATCTTTGGTATCGAGTGTCGATCAGGTACTGACTTTCGGTTTAGTTCCTGGTAATCACAACAGAGTCTCAACGTACCGTCCTTCTTCCTAACACAGACAATAGGAGAGGAATAAGACGACTTCGACTTTTGGATCCAACCTGTGTTGATGAGATCTTGTAAATATTCTTTAACTTCACAATGTAATGGTTTTGTCTCAGACATGTAACTTCTAGTTACTGGGTCGTGTCTTTCAAATTGATTTTTAAATGCAACGATGGGATACAGCCTATATCAGAGTAATCTTTGGAGAACGCATGAAACTCTTCTTTCAGCATCTGTTTTGCTACCGCTAGATCAGCACACAAGTGTTCCAGGGGTACTGGGGGATCCCAGGACCATGAAGGGGGTTGCGCAATTTCCTCCCTTGGGCAACTCCTGTTCCCTTGGTGGGGAGACTGAATTCACTGTAGACCCCTGTGCTGGTCTCACACTGGTTGGATATACTGTTTTAACGATTTCGATGTGACCTAACACAGTCTTTGGATCCAGTCTAATTTTGTGTTTCGTAGTATACATCACCGGTACTGTCACTCTAGCAAACACACCAGTAGGAATTGTAAGCACAGTCTCACCTTGAACTAGGCCTTCCGGAAGTTCTGAGGAGTCTTTTGGCACGAACAGTCTTTTAGGGACTTATCTTCCCGGTTCTACCCGGACTCCACACCTCACCCCCACCATTTGGTTTGCAGGAATGATGGTTGGGCGCAAGCCTACCTTGACTTCTTTTAGGTTCATTGTATTCTGTGCTTTCTTTACTCTATGAATCACGTTTTCCGCCACAGTGTTGGGCATGGTGAGCGATGTGGCGATTGCATCCACTACCAACGCTCCTGTCTTGTGTTTCGTGATGACCTCACTGATTACATTATAACCCAGGATAGGATCCTCTGCCATGTTCTGATCACTGGTCACGAGAAAAGGTACCAAAAGCTCGATGATGTTGCTGTTCTTCGTGGCCCTGAGTTGGAAAGTCACTTCCACCCAGCCTATGAAAGGGATTGTGGTCTGGTTGACGGCTTTGCCATGGAGTTCCACTGGTCCCAAGATCCCAAGAGTTCTTTTAGTGACCAAAGGCAAGTGTGTGGCAGGTAGCGCCTTCTCCATTCTTCATTTGAAAAGCTTGCTTGGGCTCCTGTGTCCCACAGTGCTTTTACTAGGAGTCCATCTAGCTGGCACTGTATAAAGCACCTTTCACCGATTAGGCTGATGAGGCCATCTTTACTGACCGAAGAATCCTCCTCCCAGGAGTACATCGTTTGACCTCCACACTGGGCATTAAGTGACTGATGCCCCTGTCTCCCTTGCAGCTGTTGTAGATGGGAATACACTTGGGGATAGTACTGACGCATCCTTTTTACCTCATGCGCCGTTCTGGGGTTTGGTGAGATTTGGATTTGCTTCTGGGGCCTCCTCTGTGTCGCGTTTACCAGTTGCCCCGCACTGGCAACCTCCTGTCTTTTAACCCAAACGACCGTGACCATTGGCATTCCTTGGCATAATGTCCTTCCTCACCACATCTTAGACAGTGGACACACACCGTACTCTAATTTGATGAACGACACGCTTCACAAGCCGGGTATCTTTTGTTTTGGAACCCATTCCTGGGTCTGAGGGATACCGGTTCTGGCCTGGAACGAATCAACTTTTTCACCTCAATTAAATTGGCTCGCAGTTCTGCCATTATTTCCTCCCAGTACGCGCTGGCAGGCCTCTGTTTTGTTGGTGATTTAAGGTTCCCTCTCAGAGGTGGCACTGGAGGGTCTCTATGATGATCTTCGGACTGGCCACCGGGGGTCTCAGACTTCAGCTGACTCATTTTGGTGATTTTAGAAGCAGAGCCTTTCTTTAACTTCTGTTCGCTCTCTGACTCCAAACTAGCGGCCTCATTCATTTTTTCAATTAGGACTTCATCCAAAATGCCAGGATCTTCTAGGTACTGTTTCAGCTGCAACTTGATATCTTTGCTGATTAACCCCGTTCCCATGTGATCTCAAGGACTTCTTCTGGACTAGTCCAGGATCAAACTTCTCTTCCGCTTCTACATCTCTGGCTGCAAACAACAGTCTATCCTTCAGTTCAATTGCTCTCAGCAAGAAATTTTGGGGTGATTCATTATTTTTCTGTGAGAGGTTAATGAGTAGGTGGAACCATTCTGAAGTACTCACTTCTTTATAGTCCCCTTTTAAAATAATCTTCAGCTGTTGCAAGGTCAATTGACTTTTAATTTCTAGCATACTACGGAGGTTCAGTCCTTGACTGATCGCTTTCACCACCCCCCCCAACGATCTCATCTGGCTGGTAGTCTTTCTGTAAACCTGCATGATCTGGTGCAACAAGTTCCTATAAGACAGTCTCTCTTTCTGTTCACACTGTTCAATCTGTCCCAGGATCTTGAATTCTTTCCTTATGGTGATTTGTGGTGTTAGAGAGGACTGTCTCCCTGGTTTATCTAACCCGAGCAGGTTTAAGGTCCTGTCTGAGTCTATCAGCCCTTCAGAGGTTTTGGTCCATTCCTGCAGGGCTGTTGTTAGGGCTTTGAATTTTTCTTTCAATTCCTGTAGTTCAGTCTGTGGACTGAGATTTCCACTTTTGGTAATTGGTGCTGCCCCTCCATCCTCCAACTTCAACCTGATTAGAAACTGTGTTAGTTCCTGGAGGAATGTCCCCATGACGTCTTCAGCTTTTTTATCCCCTGCTCATCCATTTTTACATTAATGTTGTCTGCGGTTGTGTGCTTTGGAAATCTGTTCTACTGACATCTTTATTCTTTATATGTTCTGCTACTGTTCTCAATTCTTCACAGGTTAACTAAAGAAGCAGCTCAATAATTCTGTCCATTTGTATTTCCACATCCATTGCTGCTAGTGAGTTTTTCTTTAGGGCTAGTCCCCTTTTACTGGTGTAGCAGAGTTGAGTTGAGGTGTTGTGCTGCCGTATTTTTCCAGACACTTTTCCTCTTCTCCCTCTACACGCTCTGGATTCCCCTTACGGGCCACCAATGTTACACGGACACCACTAGGTTCAGACAGGGGCGAGACAGGTTACATGAATTCTTTGGAATCCTAGGGGAACCGTTTCTCAGGGCGACCATAGACCATGTGCTGCAGCTTCTCTCAGACACACAGGGGTATTGACCCTCAGGCACAGAAACATAGGTTGTTTCACTTGCTGACCAGACACACCTGACAAGAGTCCTCATAAACGGTAGAACAGTAGCATTTAATAAGAAGCCGCACAGCCAGTGCAAGTTAAGTCTTATGAGCAACAGGCTCCAGTGACAAACAGTACAGTTTCCTTAGCAGCACAGCAGTTCAGTCTTTCCAGTAGTACAGGACAACACAGTTCTAATGCAAAGGCACATTAATGAACACAGCATTCTTTACAGCACAGTAAGATGGAGGAAGGAAGGGGGGGTTTGCTGAGAGAGATGATCCCTGTGACACCATTTCTTCCAGTCCTTATCTTTCTGCTTGACAATATTTTGCACTGTTAGTTCAGAAACTCTACCTGACCTGTGCTTAGCTTCACTCCTGACTTGAATCCTTTTCACGTACAGGGTCGCTTCTGTCAGATACAGAACACACACACCACCTTTCTCTTCGGCTCCAGCCAGACCGTAAACAACTTCCATACAATCCCCCTGGGGCTCTGCTAAAACACTCCCCTTCTGTGACAGTGTTAACCCCTCTAGTTGCTGGATGTGACGCGCCCAGGGAATGGGGAGGACTCGGCGCCCGGGCCTTGTTAGTTTTGTGGATGACGCGGTAGTCGGCTCCCGGGCCCGTACCCTGGGCCTCTCTTTAAAAAGGGTGGATATTTAAGTGAAAGTTCGTGACGCCACCTGTGGTGTCTGGTGAGGTTCACCAGCGCTGCGGCAGCCCACTGAGGCCGGTGTTAAGGCAGCTTGGGTGGTATAGCTCCCCACAGGTGGAGCTAGGCCTCAGGGCAGCGTGGATGTAGGGATGCAGGACAGAGGGGACCCAGCCGGGTCTGAAGGATAGGCAAACACACAGTTCACTTCAGTACCTTTTACTGATGGAAATCCAGGCACATTCTGTCGGGTGAAGGGTGCATATCAGGATCCTCCCCAGTGAGCGGGTATAGGGCCTCCTGTTTCTTGCCTTTGTGTGGTAAGTTTCTGACCTGCCTATAGCTAGGCCTAACTTTGTCTCTGTCCTGCACCGGCTGACTTTGTGGTAGGGACTTCTCTTGGAGTACACGCTCCCAGCTTGCGGGGCCTCCGTGACTCCTGGCTCTGGTACGTATCAGCTCTTGGGTGATCCTGGGATCTGAAGTCTTCCAGGGGTCTCCGGTTGTCTCTACAGGGGGATATACGGCCCTGTAGACGCGGACCCGGTGTCCGGTATATGTTTTCTGGGGTGAGCTTGTACAGCTCCTCTGCCCCCAACGCTACTCACTCCTCTAGCCTTCGGCCTCGCTCGGGGCCCTAACTAGGCTAACACACTAGCGGCAGCTTGCCGTGCTTCATCGCTCTTATGGCGTCGGCATGACTTGAGCTCTAACTGAGCTCCCTGAGTCTAATTTGCAGGAGCCTCATGCGCCACTGCTGAACTGTTAGCTGTGTTCGCTAGACTAGACTGGACTAGACTCCACTGCAGTATCACTTCTGCAAGGGCTCTCCTCAGACTAGACTGAACTAGACTTCACTGCAGGCTGACCTCTCTCAGGGTTCTCTACTGCAGGAACTCCACTGCCTAGCTCCACCTTCCTTATTTATATCCCTATCGGGCTCCCTCTGGTGGTCTGAGGCGGAAGGTGGAGGTGTATGTATGCTGTGAGGGCCTCTTGTGGAGGAATCCGTTCATGCACCCCTCTAGGATCTGTGGCACTCATGCGCAGCAGGGGCGCCACAGATGCTTCTGGAGCACAACACTTCCTATTTCATGTGCTTGTGCTACTTTTAATAGTTGCTGAATGCTTTTAAAGCAACAGCACTACTTCTGCATGTCACACTCTGCAACAGCACTACTTCTGCATGTCACAACAGTATCCGGCTTACAGCCTATTAGTTACGCCCATACTATTAGATTAGGCGGGCTGCCTGGTACTATCCAAGTGCACCACATGGGAACAGACACCCCAGTTTACAATGTACGCAATGATGGGCCTGGCTGCACCCTGGAATAAAAAAGTGCAAAAATACATACATATACAGTACAGACCAAAAGTTTGGACACACCTTCTCATTTAAAGATTTATCTGTATTTTCATGACTATGAAAATTGTACATTCACACTGAAGGCATCAAAACTATGAATTAACACATGTGGAATTATATACTTAACAAAAAAGTGTGAAACTACTGAAAATATGTCTTATATTCTTGGTTCTTCAAAGTAGCCACCTTTTGCTTTGATGACTGCTTTGCACACTCTTGGCATTTTCTTAATGAGCTTCAAGAGGTAGTCACCGGAAATGGTCTTCACTTCACAGGTGTGCCCTGTCAGGTTTAATAAGTGGGATTTCTTGCCTTATAAATGGGGTTGGGACCATCAGTTGTGTTGTGCAGAAGTCTGGTGGATACACAGCTGATAGTCCTACTGAATAGACTGTTAGAATTTGGATTATGGCAAGAAAAAAGCAGCTAAGTAAAGAAAAACGAGTGGCCATCATTACTTTAAGAAATGAAGGTCAGTCAGTCCGAAAAATTGGGAAAACTTTGAAAGTGTCCCCAAGTGCAGTTGCAAAAACCATCAAGCGCTACAAAGAAACTGGCTCACATGAGGACCGCCCCAGGAAAGGAAGACAAAGAGTCACCTCTGCTTCTGAGGATAAGTTTATTCGAGTCACCAGCCTCAGAAATCGCAGGTTAACAGCAGCTCAGATTAGAGACCAGGTCAATGCCACACAGAGTTCTAGCAGCAGACACATCTCTTCAACAACTGTTAAGAGGAGACTTTGTGCAGCAGGCCTTCATGGTAAAATAGCTGCTAGGAAACCACTGCTAAGGACAGGCAACAAACAGAAGAGACTTGTTTGGGCTAAAGAACACAAGGAATGGACATTAGGCCAGTGGAAATCTGTGCTTTGGTCTGATGAGCCCAAATTTGAGATCTTTGGTTCCAACCACCGTGTCATTGTGCGACGCAGAAAAGATGAACGGATGGACTCTACATGCCTGGTTCCCACCGTGAAGCATGGAGGAGATGGTGTGGGGGTGCTTTGCTGGTGACACTGTTGGGGATTTATTCAAAATTGAAGGCATACTGAACCAGCATGGCTACCACAGCATCTTGCAGCGGCATGCTATTCCATCCGGTTTGCGTTTAGTTGGACCATCATTTATTTTTCAACAGGACAATGACCCCAAACACACCTCCAGGCTGTGTAAGGGCTATTTGACCAAGGAGGAGAGTGATGGGGTGCTATGCCAGATGACCTGGCCTCCACAGTCACCAGACCTGAACCCAATCGAGATGGTTTGGGGTGATCTGGACCTCAGAGTGAAGACAAAAGGGCCAACAAGTGCTAAGCATCTCTGGAAACTCCTTCAAGAATGTTGGAAGACCATTTCCGGTGACTACCTCTTGAAGCTCATCAAGAGAATGCCAAGAGTGTGCAAAGCAGTCTTCAAAGCAAAAGGTGGCTACTTTGAAGAACCTAGAATATAAGACATATTTTCAGTTGTTTCACACTTTTTTGTTAAGTATATAATTCCACATGTGTTAATTCATAGTTTTGATGCCTTCAGTGTGAATGTACAATTTTCATAGTCAAGAAAATACAGAAAAATCTTTAAATGAGAAGGTGTGTCCAAACTTTTGGTCTGTACTGTGTATATATAACGTAAGCTCATAACCCACGACAAGGGTACTCATGCTTATGAGTCCTACTCTAAACACAACTAGCAAAGCCACACTAAGAAGAATTAAAATTCCCCAAAAATTAAAGAAAAAACACAGCAAAAAAGGGCAGCAGTGTTTACCTGCCCAGATCTTTAGAACTAAATGCACTATCAGGGTGCTGCAAACCCACATAAAGATGGCGGCTACACAGGTGCAAAATACTGATGTGGGTTTGCTGCACCCTGGTAGTGCATTTAGTTCTAAAGATCAGGGCAGGTAAACACTGCTGCCCTTTTTTGCTGTGTTTTTTCTTTAATTTTTGGGAAATTTTAATTCTTAGTGTGGCTTTGCTTTTTGTATTTCGTGACTTGATTGTGTTTTTGGAAAATAGAGCACGTCACTTCTTTCAGCGTTTTTTTGCAGCAGAAAAAACACCTGCATTTTTGCTGCGTATTTGCAGCATTTTTTCACCCATAGGAAGTAATGGGTGGTCAAAAAAACGCAGCAAAAACCGCAACAAATACGCAGCTGTTTTCCTGCCAGAGAAAAGTTAGCAGCAAATTTGCAGCAGAAACAAACAGAACGTGTGTGAACATAGCCTTAAGGTCATCAGAGAAACATCCAATAATGCAGTGTTCTAGTCTAATCAATGACGGGCTTCAGCGGTCCTGTGACATCCAGACGGCGCAGGAATCCCTTCCAGTGCCAGCGTATAGAACCAGAGGAGCCGATGCTGTAAGTAATGGAAGGCGAGAATGCCTTTGTTATCTTTTAAGAGATTCATAACTCCTCAATTCTTTCAACTGTAAATTGACATTGGATCAAATCTACATACTTAAAGAGTTTACGTCAATCTATTTTCCAATGCTCGTGAAGAAAATAAATTCATGTATAATCAGAAACTTTTACTACACCATGAAGGCAAAAAAAGACAAATAAAACATCAAAAAATTGTGATGTTTGTGACTACTTACCATCAAAATGTACACAAATAAGACAACTAATAAAGAGGTTTTATCATTCCAAAAAGAAATGTTTGGTATAGTTATGAGCTTTGGGGTGAGATTAGTTTCCAAAATGGTTCCATCAATAGGCACAGCCTTTTCACCAAGTTTAATTGGAGTAAAACAAAACTCAAAAAGCGCTAGAATGATCACACGATTTATCGAGACCATATTAGATGCCGAGTCTCTACATTAGATGGCAAAAAAAAAAAAATTAGATTTTCTCTTGGTTGTCAGAAAGTTGCACTTGGTGGATTGGTCACAATTTCAATTCCAAGGGACTACAAATATCACCAAATTGATTCAGGATGGGAGACCATAAACGTGTGATTGAGGAGAATTGCTGAAAACCCCTGCAAGGTATAGATGTACAGTAAAGTAGAAATATGTTATTGTAAAATATCATTTGCCCATGGTTGATATCCATGTGTTGTTTGTAATTTCATTTGTTTTATGGATAACATGTTTATTGATAATTGCATACATTTCATAATTTTCATTTAGTGCTCTGAAGTACTCTTCCTTTCTTGTGTAGGACATGTGACTTTACTTTGGGAGATGCACTGGTTTACCTTCAAGAGGCCAGTTTAGTATGAAGTCTTATAGGCAACATTCATTTATCCTGGATCATGTTGTAAAGCTCGTTAAAGAGGCAGACATTGACTTATAGGGTAGCTAATAGAGATGTGCAAATCTGACTAGATTCAAATTTGCCAAATCAACTGGATTTTACCGGGAAATTCGTTTTGGATCGAATTTATTCTCATAACAGTGGTAATATACTTTGACTGTAATTATTGTATGTTTTCTTGTACAACTTTTCACAGATTAAAAAAAATGCCTACTTCACTGTGTGATTTCTTTGACATTCGAGATTTATGAGTAAAACATTTCTCACACTCTGGACGTCTTCCATGTGCGATTTTTTTATGTGCAACTAGAGCTACATTTTGATCTCACAATTTTTCACATGCAGTACATAAAATGGCTTCTACACTCTTCGATTTATCAAGATGTGATTTATGAAAATTTTTTTCCCTCAGTCTGAACATACATAATGTTTCTACCCTGGGTGAGTTCTCTGATGTGTAACAAGATTTGATTTCTGGCTAAAACATTTTCCACATTTTGAACACAAGTATGGTTTCTCCCCAGTGTGACTTCTCTTATGTATAATAAGAATTGATTTCCGGTTAAAACATTTTCCACATTCTGAACATGAGAATGGCTTTTCCCCTGTGTGAGTTCTCACATGATCAAGAAGATATGATTTCTGACTAAAATATCTCCCACATTCTGGACATAAAAATGGCTTCTCCCCTGTGTGAGTTCTCTGATGTCTAACAAGACTTGATTTACGGTTAAAACAATTTCCACAATCTAAACATAAAAATGGTTTCTTTCTTATGTGAACTTTCTCATGTCTAATTAGAGCTGATTTTTTGTTGAAACATTTTTCGCACTCTGAACATGAAAATGGGTTCTCCCCTCTGTGAATTTTTTTATGTTTAACAAAATGTGGTTTGAGGGAAGAACTTCTGCCCAGTTCTGAACTTGAAGAATGCCTCTTTTCTTCTAGAGCACTTTGATTTTTAAGGCCCCTTTTGTGTCTTTTATTTTTCTTAATAGTCTTTGATGAATTAGAAGATAGGAACTTTTTAAAAGGATCAGATGATAGATCTTTGTTGTGAAGGGATGATGGTACAGCTGGGACAATGATGACATGTTCATCAAATGTATCTTGCTTGATGTCAAGGTCATCTGATTTAAAAATAGAAGCTGTCAGATGTCCCTCTGTTCTCCTGCTGCAGTCATCTGCCAAGGATAAAACCAATTATTTTTGAGTAAAATAACCTTAACATTTTTTTTTATAACATTTCTATATAAAATGTCCATAGAAAATGCAAAAACAGATCACAATTCCACAGTAGACCTCAGTGCACCAACCACAGGACCATAACATTAGTCTACCAACTAAACAGGCTATCCCTGCATGTGTCACAGCTGTCAAACAGCTGTGACACTTGCAGACGCGACGACAGAGAATGAAACGCCGAGCACGCCAAAATACTCGGCGAATACCCGAGCGTGCTCACCAAAAAGGGTTAATGAGGCATACTCACTCATCACTAATGCAGTGGCTGGTGACAGAATGGTGTCCACTTGATTGTCGTATGGAAGGACTACACCATAAATCAAGCAGACACAGTAAAGAAGGACGGGATAATCTTGGACCATAATCCCAGGACAAAAAAACAAGGAATTCATCTAAAGATTGGACATTGCTCCAGTGGCAACATATCCCCAGGAAAACCCACATATCAGCAAAAGATCCTCCTGGCTTCAACATGTAACTACTGTGATAAAAATGGTCTTAACCAAAGTGAAATTATACAGGAAATAAGTTGAAGTTTTCATTTAGATTATATCCAACAGAACCGAAGTCTCATAGACTGCTCCACAAGAACAATGTCCATGGCTGTCCAATATCCACCTAAGTTGAGTAATATTTTACTTTTAGTGCAATTCTGAAGATTGAAGTCAAGAATAGAAATATTAAACAAAGAGATATGATTGTACTTAAAAACTCTTTGGGATCAATCTTATCAGTAAATCAGATTTTTTTTTTTCTTTCAGTTTAAATATATTATATAGTAGAAGAAAATTGTATTTATTTTATTTAACAGCCTTCAGCACGATTTTGAGCCATGGTGACTTGATGGATGAATGCTCTATATGAAGATTGATTTTGTGCAAGCCTAGATAGGTGCACCAAGGTCTTCTCCGACATTATCTTGATTGTATCAAGCCATCAGGTTGCTGGTCTTCCTCTTTGCTTTGTTCCTTCTATTCTTCCGACCATGATGTCCTTCTCCAGTGATTGCTGTCTTCGTATGATGTGTCCAAAGTAGGCAAAAAGTAGAAGAAAATACTGTACCCTAATTCTGCTTTATATCCTGTACATACATAGTTTAAATAGTTTTAGCAGAAGTATATCCTTCTCCTTTTCAGTCTCTGGATATTAATGCTATAGAGCATATCTGGGATGAAGGAGGACAAGCTATTCAGAGCATGTCAGTATCTCCATCAAATGAGCCACTCTAAATTGTCCAATTCCCACACCTACTAAAGTGTTAGCCATAATGCAATTCTAAGGGCCAAAGAGGGTCCAATGTGTTATTAAAGGGAACAGGGGTCAATAATAAGGTGGCCATTCAGTGCATGTCTCCAACATATCTACTTTGTTAGCAAACAGTAACTTGATACAACTCTAATAGGTCTAAGTTCAAAAATTGAGACAGCAGACGAGGAAGACATAAGATATATTCAGGACTAGATCAAGTCTATATTCAATATTATAAATACCCATCATGTGTTAACAACTATAATTATATCCAGATTAAATTTATATTTTGGTTGAAGGAGGGAAAATATACAACTAAAAATTGAGAGACAACAGAGTGTAAAATATAAGTACAAAACTATTAAGCTGGTGAATGAGAAGAATCTGTGACCTCTCTGCATTTAGTGATTACTACTCACCTGTGTGATTATCTGTAGGAATCTCCTCTTTACACCACTCATCACCCCTCACATATGTCTCTGTAGTATTAATATGGGGCAGATCTTCACCCTGAAATAAATATTGGAAAAGTCACATCTATGATCAGCTCTAATCCTGTCATCTCCACCGTCCTCATTACACAAGTATAAAACATATAATACTGGTGGATAACACAAGACTGAGCACAAGACCTTCACAGCCGTCTACACATCATAGGGGAGATCTCATGACACCTTCTCTCCATCTACCTGATAATCCTGAGGAACATAGTGATTTTCTTGTTTACAGTCCTGTGGAAGAAGAGGACGGGGACATCTCTCTGGTGTTGTCCTCTTACTGGATAGATCTGAAGGAAACATTTACAGGCACTGAATTCTTTACATACAGATAATTATAGGCCGTGTGTATTTAGTCCTGTCTATTACCTGGTGACGTGAGGGGCTGGGGAACCTCCATAATGATGTCCTTGTACTGATCCTTGTGTCCTTCCAAATACTCCCACTCCTCCATGGAGAAATAGACGGAGACATTCTGACACTTTATAGGAACCTGACACATACAATGATACAGTTATCCCCCCAATCCCTTTATAGTGTTGCTGTATAATGTCCCAGCATTCCCAGCAGTGTCACCTCTCCAGTCAGCAGCTCAATCATCTTGTAGGTGAGGTCTAGGATCTTCTGGTCACTGATGTCCTCATGTATCAGGGGGTGAGGTGGAGGCCCAGTGATTGGGCTCAGGGGTCTTCCCCATCCCTCAAACACAGGGGCCTGACAGCGCTCACTAGAGGTCTTCTTCACTACTGTGTAATCCTAGTTATGGAGAGGCACATTAATAAATCTCACTACATACATCTCCAAAGTCCTCACCTCTCCAGTTCGGTCCATCTGTTATTCCCATAGATAAGAATGATGCAATTTGACGTCATCAGTATCTCTCACCTCTCCAGTAAGATGAAAGAGGATCTCTAGGGTCAGGTGTAAGATCCTCTCTGCCATCTTGTCCCTGTCCCTATCCATTCTTGAGGAATCAATCAGAAAAATTCTTTTATATAGAATATCTCTACTAACAGGATCCGATATTGTAGAGACCTGAATGGGAAAAAGATGAGCCAATGTAACATCATAAAGATCCTTTGTAATCAGGGCTGTGGAGTTGGTAAGCCAAACCTCCGACTCCGACTCCTCAATATCCATGACACCGACTCCAACTCTGACTCCATGACTCCGACTCCCTCACACATGGGTCATGTTTAAGTGATAAATTTACTGTAGCACAGATTCATCTCAGCTAAAAGTCTAGACCTTTAGACCAGGAATACGACAGAAATTTATAGGGCATTTCATAACTTTCCCAAATTCTTATGAAAAAATATTCCCCACAAACTGCATTGAACTACTGTCCCCAATTTATTATATATTTTAGGAGTCGGAGTTGGTCCATTTTATACCGACTCTGACTCCACAGCCTTGTTTGTAATAATACAATTACTGGCCATAATAAGGAGAAATATATAATAATATGAATATAATGAAATGTAACATGTAGATGTTGTATTCTCACTTTCTACAGACTGTTCGCTCAAGTATGGGGAACAGATCCAGTTATCATTTCTCAGTTACCGAAAGTTTGGAACATCCCTCTGTGAACCTTGCCGTTACAGTACATCATGCACACATCACCCGGTTCAATCTCACTGAATGCATATGGCTCTGTAACTCCTTAGATGCTGTGGTCAATAGTGACTGTTTAATCTATAGCTCATCAGTATCATGTTACGTGAAGGCACGACCACCAGAAAAAATAGCATTTATCTGAAAATGTTGACACAAAGGCTACATACTTTTCCAAGAAAAATATTCTTGTGTTATGGCTTTTCTTTTATTGTGGAAAAATCATATAACAAATCGTGATGAGCAAGCATGCTCGCCACTGCTCGGTACTCGATCAAGCACCGGGGTGCTCAGGCAAGCTCGATCGAGTATCACTGATGCTTGAGCACCATGCTTGAGTCCCAGCGCCCTACAAGTTTGGCGCCTGTTAAACAGGCAATGAACATGTGGGGATTGCCTGCCTTACACAGTAATGCCGTTGCCATGTTGGATATTGACAGTACTGTGATTAGCCGGCCACATCGCGTCATGGTGTCTTATATAAGACCTGGTAACGCGATACTCGGCACACTATGTTCAGGAAGCAGTTCAGGGAGAGTTGTTATAGGAGGGAGAGCGTAGTTTAAAGCAGGGATATAGTCAGGGTTTAATATTGCTATTTCAGTACTTGTATACCGCTGCTGCAGCATTAAAACAACAGTGCTTTTCAGGGCTAAATATTTTCATTTATGCAGTGTAAGGATCGTACTCACTTGGGTGTGATGAGAAGAAAACAGGAGGCATGTTCCTTTAAGGCTGCGTGCCCACCATGCGTTTTTGAAGCGTTTTTGCCACGGAATTTCCGCAGCGAAAACGCTAAAAAAACGCTTGGTAATACGTGCCCCATGGTCTCCAATGATAATCTGCATGTGCTGTGCACATGCTGCGGAAATTTCGGCTGCGGATTATCATTGCGGAATAATCCGCAGAATGTCCATTATTTTTGCGGATACGCGGCGTAATCGCCACCATTGACTTGCATTGAATCACTTAATATCCGCATGAGTACATGTACACATGCGGATATTAAGCCATTCAATGTGCAGATGGTACCCGAGTCTGGAGAAGAGGAGACTCTCCTCCAGACCCGGGTACCATAATACCTGTAGTTAAAAAAGAATTAAAATAAAAAAAAATTATAGTTACATTCTGATGGCCCCCGGTCCCCTCAGTGATGCGTCCTGGCTCCGCAGTGGCTCGCGGTGGTGTAAAAGGACCTTCCATGACATCATTTAGTCATGTGTCAGGACACGCGAGCGCTGACGTCAGCGGTCGCGTGACCTGTCACATGACTAAATGACGTCATGGAAGGTCCTTTTACACCACCGTGAACCACCGGGGAGCCAGGACGCATCACTGAGGGGACCGGGGGCCATCGGAAGGTAAGTATAATGTTGTTTTTTTTTTTTTTTTTACATTTTTATTCTTTTTTTAACTATTAACTTGGTCACACTTTATAAATCCATGCCGTTTGCATGGATTTATATAGTGTGACCAAGTTGTCAAGCACTTTCAAAGTGATGCTAAAATCGCTTGTATAAGCGCTTGATAACCCGCTTGCGAAAATGCATGTGAAGAACGCTTGATAAATGCTTCTACCTGGCAGGAAAAACGCATGTAGGATCCGCATGCGTTTTTCCTGCCAGGGTGAAGCGGAAAAAATCTGGAGCATTTCTGCTTCGTGGGCACTTAGCCTAAGTGTCCATAAGGGTTTATTGGTTTCATAAACCGTGCAAAAGCAAAAGTGCAAACAAACAGCCTTTAGTGAAGGCAAAAACAAAGAAAACAGTCCGTTTAGCAAAAACTCTGGTTAGCCAGCACTGTGATCACACAGGCTGGCAGGGATCCAGTACACGGCCCAGTCTGGAGACAACCACACACAAGAGGCCTTCTGCCTTCAGACACACAGACCATGTGCCAAACAACAGCCTCCATTTCATAGGCTGCTAACCACACCCAGAGGTGAGGTAATGTGGGTTGCTGGACCCACCCATTCTCTCCTAGCAACCCGTAACCCGTCTCCCAGGTGCACCAATTAGACCTCTTAGTGCATGCGTGATCTAGAGAAATACTCCAGGTTACATCACAGAGACCAGCCATCTCTGTGATACATACCTCCCATCGACTACATGACCATTAGTCACCTTACAGCAGCAAAAGTTTAAGATTAGAGGCATCTAGGCAGGGTTTAATATTGCTATTGCAGTACTTGTATACCGCTGCTGCTGCACTGTTAAAACAACAGTCCTTGTCGGGATAAACATTTTCTTTTTCCCTATTAATACTGGAAAGTTTGCAGGCATATATAGCTAATATACAATGCGCAAGGCATACGGTAAGAGACAAGGAAGTGGATGTGCTGCTCATGGTGCACGTTGAGGCCATTGCCGTGGGCCAGGTGAAACTGTGCCTGCTGCGGAAGCACAACAAACACAATCATCTACTAAACCTAGCTTCTTGTCCCACAGAAGGGTGCAGGACACCACTCTTGAAACCAGAATAATGCGAAAAGGTAGTTGGTTGGATGGCAGATAGTGCTTCCAGTATGTTTCCCAGCACCACCCTGTCTTCCACATGATCCAGTCTCACTATCTTACTAGCCAAGAGTTTGGACCACATATTCCTCACACTGATCCGCCTCCATGACGAGTCCCAGGAGACAAGTCATCCTACACTCGGACACTCCGAGGATCCGTTTACATTTCCATTTATTGATTCTGGCCTCTTGCCCCGCACGTTTCAAGAAGGACATGAGGAGCTTGTGGCTAGTGATGCCCAAATATCTGAGCAGCCACGGTCAAAAGAAGATGACAGTGGGGAATGGCAACAAGTGTCTCAAGTACTAGATGATGAGACACTGTTGCCAACAAGTGATATTGTTAAGCACTGGCGGATACAGACAGAAAAGGGCTCCTGTGCAAGAACAACTTATGGGTTCTTTGCAGCCTAAGACCTCCTAAAAATGCAAAATTGCACCTGCTTTGGAGGTAGAAATGGGTCTCCTTACCTCTCAGTCCCCTGTGCACGTGCCTAACTTGCACCAATGATATGTCCGCCCCTTTTGTTAAGTCAACAAGTTAGGAGGGCCAGAGTGAGGAAGTCGAAGATAAGGTGGTGGAATATGAAGTCACTGACCCAACCTGGAAAGGTGCCTTGCAGAGTGAGGCCAGCATTGCAGTGGGGGTGGAATCCGCAGCACCGCAACAGGCAGGAAGAGGCGGTAGGGTGGCCAGAGGGAGAAGGTGGGCAACTGTTCCCCAGAGCACCCACAAGTGGCAAGTTCACAGGCCAAGGGTTAGGTGTTCCCAGTCTAGCACTTTTTTTAAAGAAAGTGCATTGAAATAATAGTCATTTGCAACCTGTGCCGTACCAAGATCAGCAGGGGTATGACCACTACCAACTTGACCACCATCAGCATAATCAGGCACATGTCATCAAAGCACCCAACTAGCTGAGCCGAACGCCTGGGTCCACAATCAGTGTCTGTGGGTGACACCACTGCCACTTCCCCATGGCACGTGCTTGCCAATCCCCTGTCCATGACGCAGGCACAGATGTCTCCCGCCCTGCACCTGTCATTGCACATTCGCAAGCACTATCAGCAAATACGTCCAATTCCTTGTCCCAGCGCAGTATCCAGCTACCTAGACCTCAGCCCCAAACACTAAACGGCCACATTTCCAGACTGCTTGCCCTGGAAATGTTTCCATTTAGGCTTGTGGACACTGAGGCTTTAAGCAACCTCATGGTAGCGGTCGTCCATTGGTACTCGGTCCCCAGCCACCACTGTTTTTCTCGGTGTGCTGTCCCCATCTCACACCAGCACGTGTTCCAAAACATCATCCGTGCCCTGACCAATGCAGTTACTGGGAAGGTCCACTTAATGACCAATATGTGCTTGTGGCCAGTGACACGACATTTCTCTAACGGCACACTGGGTGAAGCTATGAACCTAGTGGAGGTCGGGTATGAGTCACACCATGCGACGGCACACGTGCTACTGACGACGAGGATTGTGGGCCCTAGTTGCATCAGGGTTTCCTCTACCTCCTACACCAGTTCCTGCACCCCCTCCTCCTCCATCTCCAAATTGTCATTTATATCAGTAGCAAGCTGGAAGCACTGCAGCACTGCCTCAGTGAAGCGAGAACAAGATCTGCTGAAACTAATTTGTTTAGGTGACAAACAGCACAATGCTGCACAATTGTTGAAAGGTATAACAGACCAGACAGATCTGCTGAACCTACAACCAGGCAGAAAAATGTGAGATAATGGCCATAACCTGGCGGCAGCTCTAAAACTTGGCAAGCTCGCACATGTACCATGCCTACGGTGCTCAACTTAGTGGTTCAGCAGTTTCTGAAAACCTACCCAGATTTGCCTGAGCTACATGTGAAGGTACGCCACGTGTACGCCCATGTCTGAAAGTCAGCTACAGCTGCCACTGGTCTGGCAGTGTTGCAGCAGTGCTTGCAAATGCTAGCTCACCGACTAGTGTGTGATGTGACCACGCTCTGGAACTCCACATTACACATGTTGGCAAAGCTTTGCGAGTAGCAGAGGGCAGTAGTTGAATACAAGCTACAACATGCCTGTCGATATTCCGGTCAGCCTCTGCACATAACAACCGATGAGTGGGCAAGGATGTCTGATGTCTGTGAGGTTGTCCAAAACTTTGAGGAATCAACCAAGATGGTGAGCAGCGATGACACCATAATCAGCGTAACCATTCCGCTTCTGTGTCTGCTCAAACATTCGCTGCTCACAATTAAAGCGGTAGCTTAGCATGTGGACCAGGTGGAGATGGAGGAAGAAAGTACACAGGGTGATACTACCCAGCCAAGCCTCATCTCATCTTCTCAGCGTGGATTGGATGATGATGAGGAGGAGGCTGAAGAACAGGAGATGGTTGCCTGCACTACAGAGGGTACTACCCACACCAGATTCATCCTGTCTGTTCAGCATGGATGGCCAGAAGAGGAGGAGAGGGAGGAGGAGTTGGAGAGTCATCCTCTGGTGGGGACAGGGAAGTCTTACCTGTTGGGAGCCTGGCACACATGGCTGACTTTATGTCCCGCTGCCTTTCCTGTGACCCTCACTTTATACACATTTTTGCCAACACTGTGTCACGGGTGTGTTAGGTTTGACAGACAATCATACGGAGTCCGACTGTAGAAGGTCGCTGCGTTTGGCCTTGCAAACATCTTCATGAGCCCTCTCTCTTTAGGGCCCAGTGGTGATTCTCACCTTGCTTGGGGATTCTACCTTTAGGACCTAGCGGTGATCTTCACCTTTTGCTGCTAATTAGCACGCCCTTGCTGTATCCTTAAATACACTCAGTTTCTCCAGAGAGTTGCTGGTGATAGAGTGATTCTTATGTATTCAGGCCTGGAATTCTAGTAGTCTGCTAGAATTTTCTTGGAGTTCCTCGTGGATTGTTGCCGTGTGCTCTCAGGTGTCATCTTGAAGCTTAGTATATTCCCTTGTTCGTTTCACTTGTGTGTACCTTTGTTTGCAGTGGGGCTGAGTAGTGCTCACCCCTCCCCCTCCCTACCTAGGGCCTAGCTTTAGGGTTAGCTAGGGCCAGGTTTCCTGCTCGGCGATAGGTGCAGAACCTATATAGGATCCATATGAGAGACAGGGTTTGTTGTTTGAGCAGTTTAGGGGTCTCCACTCCCCTTCTCCTGCCATTATACGCTGGGTTCTCCAGCGTGATACACTGATTACTGGTTGTTCACACTTCTCGACCCCTGCTACAAGGAGAACTTTCTATGGCTGTGAGCCCATGATGCGTTTTTTAAGCGTTTCTGCAGCGGCAAAAACGCTGCAGAAATGCTTAAAAAACGCATGGAAGAAAGCCTGCCATGGTCCCCAATGATAATCCGCATGTGCTGTGCACATGCTACAGAAATTTCCGCTGCGGGTTATCATTGCGGAAAAAAACGCAGCACTACCAATAATTTTGCGGAAGTGCTGCGTTTGCGCCGCCATTGACTTGCATTGAAACGCATGGATTACGCATCACTGCATATGTAGATGCGCATTCTACGCGTTTCAATGTGCGGATGGTACCCGGGTCTAGAGGACAGGAGACTCTCCTCCGGACCCGGGTACCATAGAACCTGTGAAAAAAAGAATAAAATAAAAAATAAATGTTATATTTATCTTCTGACGGCCCCCGCTGCGCTTGTCCTCCCTTGCCGGCAGATCACGGTGGACTGAAGGATCTGCGCTGACGTCATAGTCATGTGATGGCAGGTCCTTCAGTGTACCACGAGCTGCCGGCATGCCAGGACGGAGCGAAGCAAGACTCCGGGGGCCATCGGAAGGTAAGTATAGATTAATTTTTTTATTTTTAGCCATTCTTTACGGTCACACTTTGCCGTTTGGATGGATTTACAGTACAGACCAAAAGTTTGGACACACCTTCTCATTTAAAGCGTTTTCTGTATTTTCATGACCATGAAAATTGTACATTCACACTGAAGGCATCAAAACTATGAATTAACACATGTGGAATTATATAATTAACAACAAAGTGTGAAACAACTGAAAATATGTCTTATATTCTAGGTTCTTCAAAGTAGCCACCTTTTCCTTTGATGACTGCTTTGCACACTCTTGGCATTCTCTTGATGAGCTTCAAGAGGTAGTCACCGGAAATGGTTTTCACTTCACAAGTGTGCCCTGTCAGGTTTAATAAGTGGGATTTCTTGCCTTATAAATGGGATTGGGACCATCAGTTGTGTTGTGCAGAAGTCTGGTGGATACACAGCTGATAGTCCTACTGAATAGACTGTTAGAATTTGTATTATGGCAAGAAAAAAGCAGCCAAGTACAGAAAAACGAGTGGATATCATTACTTTAAGAAATGAAGGTCAGTCAGTCTGAAAAATTAGGAAAACTTTGAAAGTGTCCCCAAGTGCAGTTGCAAAAACCATCAAGCGCAACAAAGAAGCTGGCTCACATGAGGACCGCCCCAGAAAAGGAAGACCAAGAGTCACCTCTGCTTCTGAGGATAAGTTTATCTGAGTCACCAGCCTCAGAAATCACAGGTTAACAGCAGCTCAGATTTCAGACCAGATCAATGCCACATAGAGTTCTAGCAGCAGACACATCTCTTCAACAACTGTTAAGAGGAGACTTTGTGCAGCAGGCCTTCATGGTAAAATAGCTGCTAGGAAACCACTGCTAAGGACAGGCAACAAGCAGAAGAGACTTGTTTGGGCTAAAGAACACAAGGAATGGACATTAGACCAGTGGAAATCTGTGCTTTGGTCTGATGAGTCCAAATTTGAGATCTTTGGTTCCAACCACCATGTCTTTGAGCGACGCAGAAAAGGTGAACGGATGGACTCTACATGTCTGGTTCCCACTGTGAAGAATGCAGGAGGAGGTGTGATGGTGTGGGAGGGCTTTGCTAGTGACACTGTTGGGGATTTATTCAAAATTGAAGGCATACTGAACCAGCATGGCTACCACAGCATCTTGCAGCGGCATGCTATTCCATCCGGTTTGCGTTTAGTTGGACCATCATTTATTTTTCAACAGGACAATGACCCCAAACACACCTCCAGGCTGTGTAAGGGCTATTTGACCAAGAAGGAGAGCGATGGGGTGCTACGCCAGATAACCCGGCCTCCACAGTCACCAGACCTGAACCCAATTGAGATGGTTTGGGGTGAGCTGGACCGCAGAGTGAAGGCAAAAGGGCCAACAAGTGCTAAGCATCTCTGGGAACTCCTTCAAGATTGTTGGAATACCATTTCCGGTGACTACCTCTTGAAGCTCATCAAGAGAATGACAAGAGTGTGCAGAGCAGTCATCAAAGTAAAAGGTGGCTACTTTGAAGAACCTAGAATATAAGACATATTTCAGTTGTTTCACACTTTTTTGTTAAGTATATAATTCCACATGTGTTAATTCATAGTTTTGATGCCTTCAGTGTGAATGTACAATTTTCATAGTCATGAAAATACAGAAAAATCTTTAAATGATAAGGTGTGTCCAAACTTTTGGTCTGTACTGTATATAGTGTGACCAAGTTGACAAGCACTTTCCAAGTGATGCTGATGCGGAAATGCATGTGAAGAACGCTTCACTTCCGCATGTCCCTGGCAAGAAAAACGCATTTACAATCCGCATGTACAATCCGCATGTACAATCCGCATGCGTTTTTTTCTGCCAGGGAGATGCAGAAACGCTCAGGAAAAATCCGGAGCATTTCTGCATCATGGGCACAGAGCTATCTCTCCTTTCTGCAGCGGAATGGGCTAGTAAAATGGTGCAATACCAGAAGGCCCTAGTCGAACACTTAGTACAAAAATTCCCATCTGATAACACTGGTAGCAGGGGTCATAGATCCTTAGGCAACCAAGGAGGAGAGATGAAGTAGACACACACCAGGTCCAATAGAGGCAGAGGAGCACTTTCAAAGGTCTGGGACAGTTTCATTAGACCCTCCTAGTACTCAGACCCTGATGCGTGGAATAGTCTGACAAGGAGGGAAAAGGTTTTGAAGATGATGGAGAACCTAGCAGACCATACCACCAAGGAAAAGAAAAATGTCTTTAAAGGCTTTACATTATCTAACGTAGAAACTATGTAACTTGGGAATAACAAGTTCATAAATCATAGAAACTGTTAGATTCCTTGAAAACTGATTCTATCCAGCTTTCTATGACTTCTGTAACAAAGAAACTTAATACAAAGACATCTCTATATCAGAGACAACACCCTGCTTTTATGAATAACACTTATAAAGCTAATATTAAAATACAAAATTATCAAAGATATATGAATTGTCTAAAATAATAAAGCAAAGTATAAATATTTACAATAACAACCGGGGCATAATAACTGATAAGCGCATCCGCCTGTCAACTGAAAATGCTCGCAGGCTGACTCTTATCAAAATGAACTAGGTCTGGATTGGCCCAGAATTCCCAACCACACCGTCTGACAGCAGCAAACATAAAGTGTCACGGGTATATCAGAGATGACAGACAGTCGCCCAGCAGTTGGTTGCAGGAGATCTCTACGTTTGGCATTACAGACATCTTCTTAGAGGAGAGGCTGTCTCTAGGACCTAGCGGCTACCTCCCTCTGGTAATTAGCTCCCTGGCCTAGGTGTATATATACCTGGTGTGTCTGAGAGGGAGGTGCCGGCTATATTCATTTCTACTTGTGAAGGCTTAGCAAGAGCAGTACTTCATCCTCTCTGGAGCTTGAGGCCGAGTTCGCATTTGTCTGGAGTCATCTAAAGATAAGAATTCTCCCCCTGTTTGTCTACCCTTGTTGTCTATAGAGTTTAGTGGAGATCGACTAGTGCTCATTTCCTCCCATCCCTAGCCTTAGCCATACGCCAGGGAAAGACAGGGTGAGGCACGCGTGCGGCGACTGCTGAAGAGGCAATATAGGGACGGTAGTTGAGACAGGGTGACACTAGACCAGTCTAGGAAGTCTCCACTTCCCCCCTTCCCTAGTGTCTGGGCTCCCTTTCCCACTTCCCTCTGTGTTGCACTAAGTCTTTCCCACACCTGGCATGACAAAATCTATTCAAATGTTCCTTTTTTTCTGGTGTATTCCCATGCACCCCTTCCCACTCAAAAAAGGGTATACTGTACATGGTTTCTTCTTTTTCTTGTCCTCCTCCACCACCTTATCGACGGGGTAATCAGGCGGCCCTCATTCAAAATCTTTAGTGTCAACAGGCAGTCCTCACTCAAAATTTTTTGTTTACAGGGCCATCATGGGACACTCTCCAAATTTTTAGAGGGCCACCATGCGTCACTCTCTCAAAAATTTTTAGAGGGTCATTATGCGTCACTCACTTCAGATTTTTAAAGGGTCATCATGCATCACTCATTTAAAAAATTTTTAATCCACGGTGTATTGCAGTTCCTTCTAATTTTTGGCAGCCCTTCCACTTAGGCTTTATGCATAGGCTTTATGAGATTAGGAGTCCCACTACCTAACAATTTTAACAGAATGCGTAAGAGGCCCTCCTTTATGTCTAATAAAGGGTGTATCGGAGTCCCTCTTCCTTATGGTTTTTAGGAGTTTTTGCATTGTCCGGATAGGCTTTGTAAGTTCAAAGTCCCTCCTTCATAAATTGTACAGGATGTGTCTGACCATGTCACACACACCACATGCCCACATAAGGTAGTAAAATGTTAATATTACATTTACCGGTGACTTCCAGGGTGGAGGAGGAGGTTTTTTTTTTCTCTTATTTATTTTGCCTCATATACAAGTCATTATACAGGAAAGAATGTTTGCTAACATCCAATTAATTTGTATGTTTTGTATGTTTGTAAAAGGCTTTGTATGTTTTATTGTCAGTCTGTAAAAGTGGAGTAATACCTCTGACAACGTTGTTCCCGGCAGCGACCTGGGAGTCAGAGATGCTTCCAGCGGTCTTCCCCATGCTGTTCCCATGTCATTTGAGTGCTGTTTTCATCTATTTCAGCAATTTTCCTGCCCTCCGTGGAGGGTCTTCCGGAAAAATGCTTAAGTTTCGCCTTGACTTCCATTATATCCGTGGAGGTTCTTCCGGAAAAATGCTCGAGTTTCCCATTGACTTCCATTATACTCGGTATTTGAGTCGAGCCCGTCCGAGTGTCCGTCCTGCTCGATCCGAGTATCGAGCACTCGAGCATTCTAAGAACAAATATTCCCCAGGATATCATATCATTGTATATGAAAAATGCCTAAATAATAGCGTAATTGATGTCATTTTTCCATTCCTCAAAAATATGCGAAGAGAAGTCGATCAGTTACATTATATGGACCCGAAAATGGCAACAAAATACAACTCATCCCGTAATAACCTGATAGGAGCCAATGAGACCGGTAATACACATGTAATGCAGAGATGCAAAGTACAAAGCAGTCTTATTGCTGAAGGGGTTAATGCCCCCTGCACCCAGTATTGGGGGATCTCCACATACCTCCACCTGCAGAGCCGCCACCACATATATGGCTGTTCTGTGCGCACAGGACCTGTGATGAGATCACAGGAGGGGAGGAGTCAGGGGTCACATGATCAGGGGCCCCCGTGGATGCAGGACTCTGCTGTGCCTCATGAGCAGTTGTGTCTTTGTAGTGTGAATGTGACCAGGCTGTGCGTAATTACAGGACACTTTTACATATGTATAAAAATCTACAATCCATAACAATGAAATTGCAACACCAAGAAGAAAAAGTTATGGAATTTTGGAAATCCCAGGATTACTAGACATGTTAATTATATACAGTGACGAGCAAAAGGGTAACAACGTTTTCATCTTTTGACTTTCAGGCTCCATATCTCACCATCCAATACTGCTTCTAACGTGAGACTACCATTATTTTATAGACAATCATCTTGGTTATCTCATACTAGAATTTGACTTACAACTATTTAGCATATGATTAGTTATGCAGATTCTTGTCATGTCACTGCATTGTTAGTGTTTTACTCCTGAAATGCTAAATTAAAACTTTATTATTTTGTCATTATTTTGTAAATTCATCTTTGGTTTTCAACACAGTACCTGAATCCTTCTGGGCATGCTCTCGATCAGATTCAAACATGTCTCGACCGACATCTGATCCCAGGTTTCTTCTACACGTTCCCAAAGTTGATGCATACTGGTCGACTCACTTGGGTATGTATATGACGCGCCCCCTGGGCCTGTGTTGTGTAGCGTTGCGCACGCGGGGAATACCCGGAGCCGGATCTGTCGGGGTTAGTAGTCCTCGTGGCGGTGACCCGGTCCGTGCCCAGGGTGTCAAACTAAGTGGCTTAATTTAGCAGAAGATGTTATAGTGTTCGATTACGCCACCCGTTGAATGCGGTTATGAAGCCGCCGCTGCAGGGCAGACCGCTGAGGCCGGTGGTACAGTTGTGCAGCGTGGGTAGTATAACCCCCAACGGGAGGGGTATGGCCTCAGGGCAGCAGACGTGGATGATGGGGATAGCAGAATTGCACGCAGGCACCAGGAACCACTCAGAGACGGTGCGGTGTAGCTCAGGGTCTTTACTGGTGGCAAAGGTAGACCCTCCCGGGAGTACTGGCTAGCGATCGGGGCCTGGTCAGTCCGTGAGCAGATAGGATCTCCCCCGGCCAGGCGGAGTTGTAGGCCTCCCCAACTAATTGTACTCTTCCTGGCTACCTTGCTAGAAGCGGGTAAAAGTAGCCCACGTCCCTGAGTGTACCGTGTGGTGCTCACCCGTATGGCCGGTGACTCGGGGCCTTCTGGTAGCCTCCGCTCCACGACGGCGGTGCTGGTCCCTTGCGTGTGACCGTGCCTTCGGGTTTCTTGGCCAGAGGACCTGAAATCCCCTGCCGGACGGTTTCTGCTGCTGGGTATGGAACAGTCCCCACAGCCTCGGACTCCGTGTCCGGTGAGATCTCTTCAGTCAGGACGAGCTCTACAGCTTCCAGTCCTGGACCCCTTTTATCACTGCTCCCACAGAGCTCCTGATCTTGCTCTCCCTGCATCTGCTCCACTCCAGACCAGACTGTGTCTCTGTCTGGGACTCCTCTTCTTCTCTTCTTTCTCTTTTTTCTAACCCCACCTCAGCCCCAGTTTATATAGGGGAAGTTCTTCCCCTCCCAGGACTGGGCAGGAGGTGTGGCATGCTTAGGGTTCCTGACCAGGAGACCTCCCACCTGCTCACAGACGTAATATTGCTATTACTGTGGTAACCAGAACCCTGGGGTGCCACATTCCCCCCTAGTAAAATTTAGTACTCCGGGACTAAACATATTTTTGAAAACATAACAGGGTATAAACAGGAACAATACAATAAGGAAAAACACGTTAGGGTGGTCACGGAGTGTCCGCAACCGGGTGCAATTTTTGAAGCAAAAAGGGTGTCCATTTCACCAAAGAACGGGGAGCCGTAACCAGGTAGGGGTCTGTCCTGCCCCGAGTCTTTAACAGTCTATAGTCCGTTCCTGGGTTACGCTCCAAACATATATACAACAGAGTTCCGGTTAATCCACAAAAGACACCTATAAAATAACTGGAAAAACATAATTATTTACAAGCAACAGTAAACAGGTAAATACCAATAAGACAGTCTGAACACTTTAGATCCTCCAACGTACGGGCAACTGGCCTCTATTGGCCCTAGTAGACCTACGGAGCTTACTGACCGGTCCTGAGCTACAGGGTGTAGGAGCTGTCAAAGGTAAGCTGGGCAGCTGTCTACGGACTCTTTGGCTCACTAGGGGCACGGCAGGCTCAGTATAAGCAATGGGTCGATTCTCCTGGTCTGCTTGTGTGGGGTCTTCTGCCTCCTGGACCGGCTGCTCTTCCAGCTCTACCTGTTTTTCCGTAGGCACTTGGGATGCTGGCTGGAGGAAGGTGAGGACGGGTACCACAACAGCGCCATTTACCTGTGTCCAAGACCGAGGGAAGTCTCCGAGTACAGTACTGACCATCTCTTCCCTTTCCTCTGCGGGTCGAGGGTTTTCTTGATCTTCTTCAGGGTTTCGTAGCTGCTCGGGACACTTCTTCAGGTGATCTCGGGAGACAATGGCTGTGGTTTCTCCTCCATCCTTACTGATTGTGCAGATTTTTGGGTTTTCATGGCTTGATGGCAGTACGGTGTACGGGTCCTTCTCCCACTGGTCGTCCAACTTGTGGAGCCGTCTTTTCCTCTTCAAGACCTGCTCTCCAGGTACCAGGGGAACAGCGGGAGCACACTGGTTGTAAGTCTTCTCCTGTCTTTCTCTTGCTTGACGGAGACTTCGCTCAACGCTCTCCTGTACTTTCCGGTACTGCTGCTGCCTCTCTGTGTCCCAGTCTGCTTCTGGTGAAGTGTCCTCGGGTGTCAGGACTCCCATATCCAGATCAACAGGCAGCTTACCAGGTCTTGCTCTCATTAGGTAAGCCGGGGTACAGTTGGTAGAACCTACAGGGATGTGGTTGTATAGGTCCACCAGATCAGGCAGTTTCTCAGGCCACAGACTGCGTTCTTCCAGGGGCAATGTTTTCAGGTCTATCACCACCTGGTTCATCTTCTCGCAAAGTCCATTGGTTTGCGGATGATAGGGTGTTCTTATCTTCCGGCAGCCATACAGAGTGCAGAACTCCTGGAAGACTTCCGCTTCAAAGGCAGGTCCTTGGTCCGTCAGCACCTGCTCTGGGTATCCGTGTGGACGACAGAAGTGCTGCTGGAAGGCTCTAGCTGCTGTTTGAGCCGTTAAGTCCTTGACGGGGACTACAACCAAGAACCGGGAGTAGTGATCCACGATGGTTAACGCATAGACGTAGCCACTTCTGCTGGGGGGCAGTTTTACATGGTCCAAGGCTACCAGTTCCAACGGCTGCCTGGTGACGATGGACTGCAGGGGAGTCTTCTGGCTGGCACGGTCCTTCCTTCTTAGGTTGCATGGGCCACAGTCTCTGCACCACCTCTCGATGGTCCCTCTCATGCCTACCCAGTGGAACCGCCCGCGCAGCAGGAACTCCAGCCTCTTCCATCCGAAGTGCCCAGCTCCTTCGTGGTATGCCTCCAGTACCATAGCCGCGTCTCTTCTTGGCACCACTACTTGCCAGATCAGTTCATGCGTCCGGGAGTTAACCATTCTGCGGCACAACTTCCCCTTGTAAAGAAACAGTCGACTCTTCTCAGCCCACAGTTGCTTGGTCTCCTCCGGAGCGTCTGGGTCAAGGCGGGCATCTGGCCGAGTCAGCATCTCCTTCACTAGTTGGACGGCGGGGTCACTGTCTTGCGTTTCCGCCCAGTTGTAATGAGGTAAGGGGTTGAACGTAGTGGATTGCTTACCCCTTACACGGTGGGAATACTGGGTAGTCCCATGACGGTGAAACGCGGGGAGTTCAACTTCTTCCAGTTCCTCTGGATCTTCCCCTACGTCCGGTAGGTTTGGCATTCTGGACAAGGCATCCGCGTTGGTATTGGAGCGTCCTGCCCGGTATTTGATCGTGAACTCATAGTTGGACAGGCGGGCCATCCATCTCTGCTCCAGGGCACCGAGTCTTGCAGTGTCCAGGTGTGTCAACGGGTTGTTATCCGTGTACACGGTGAACCGCGAAGAGGCGAGGTAGTGCTTAAAGCGTTCGGTGACTGCCCACACCACTGCCAGGAACTCTAGCTTGAATGAGCTGTAATTCTCAGGGTTTCTTTCGGTGGGTCGCAGTTTTCGGCTGGCGTAAGCAATTACCCGTTCTCTCCCCTGCTGGATCTGGGACAGTACGGCTCCTAGCCCGATGTTACTTGCGTCGGTGTAGAGGATAAAGGGCTGGCTGTAATCAGGGTACGCCAGGATTTCATCCCCCGCGAGGGCCATCTTCAGCTGGCGGAAGGACTCTTCTTCCAGCTTCTCCCATCTGAAGGGCGGCTTCTGGTTCTTGGCCTTCCTGGACTGGCCTATCAGGAGGTCCTGCATAGGAGCTGCCTTTTTGGTGAAACCGGGAATGAATCTTCGGTAGTAGCCTACCAACCCGAGGAACTGCCGCACTTCCTTTACGCTGGAGGGTCTTGGCCATTCCTTAATCACGGTGATCTTATCAGGGTCGGGAGCCACTCCGTCAGCACTCACCACGTGTCCCAGGTACTGCACTTTTGGTTTTAGCAGGTGACACTTCGACGGTTTCACCTTCAGACCGTAGTTTGCCAGGGCTTCGAACACTTCCGCCAGGTGTTTCAGGTGGTCCTCGTAGGTTTTGAAATAAACTATAACATCGTCCAGGTACAGCAGGACCGTCTCAAAGATCCGGTGTCCCAGACAGCATTCCATCAATCGTTGGAAGGTTCCTGGTGCGTTGCAGAGTCCGAACGGCATGCAGGTAAACTCGCTAAGTCCCATCGGGGTGGTGAATGCTGTCTTCTCCCGGTCCGCCTCTGCGACAGGAACCTGCCAGTACCCGCTAGTGAGATCCAAAGTGGAGAAGAAGTTAGCAGATTTTAAAGCAGCCAAAGACTCCTCTATCCTTGGTAAGGGGTACGCATCTTTGTGTGTGATACGGTTGATTTTCCGGTAATCTACACACATTCTCATGGTGTTGTCTTTTTTTTTAACCAAGACTAGTGGAGCTGCCCAGGGGCTACAGCTATCCCTGATTACCCCAGCCTCCTTCATGTCTCTAAGCATCCCCTTGGCGTGTTGGTAGTGTGCAGGGGGTACGGGACGATACCTTTCCTTTATGGGAGGATGATCTCCCGTGGGGATGTGATGTTCCACTCCCTTTACTCGCCCGAAGTCCAGCGGGTGTTTACTGAACACTCTCTCGTATTCCTGGATCACCCGGTAGACTCCCTGCTTTTGGTGAGCAGGTGTGGAGTCAGTACCCAAATGCAGTTGCTGACACCAGTCCTCCATTTGTTGCTTAGAGCCGTTACCTTCCTCTGGATGAGATGGAGGCAAGGGTTCCACGGACTGTACAGAATTTTGGTTGATGGTATACAATTTGGCTAGCGTAGCGTACCGGGGCAGGTACACTTCCCTCTTCCCGATATTTATTATGCGAACGGGCACCCTCCCATGGCGTACATCAACCACCCCCCGTGCCGTCAAAATGGTGGGCCTACTATCTGAGTAGACTGGTTCTACCATTGCCTGGTAATCTCTACCTCTCAGACCAATAGCTGCCCGGCACCAAATCATCATTTCACTTTTCGGGGGCATGGCAATAGGGAAAGGGTCACACATTCTCACGCTACCAATCTCACCACCGGAGAGTTCCACCTGTTGCCGTCGCATCAGTGCCCAGATCTCTTTTTGGAGCACTCGCTGCTGGCCGGAGCTGGCGTTCTTGGCAACCTGCTGTAAAATGAGAATCACCTCTGCAAGACAATTTTCAATCACATTAGTTCCTAGAGTTATCTTTGGGTGACTCTCGCGCTTGTCAATGTCTACAATGATCAGTCCCTGTGCTGCCAGTTCGACTTTACCGATTTTAATGGTCATCTCTTTAAATCCGATCTGTGGCACGGGCTGACCATTGCTGGCGATGATACTCAAGTCGTCGTCTGGGTAGCGGGTTATATCCGAGTCATTCCAGTACTGCTTGAAGAGCACGTACGGGATGGTGGTGACCTGTGACCCGGTGTCAAGTAGGGCACTCATAGGAATGCCATCCAGTACTACAGGCAAGACTGGACGTCCTCCCACGTATTTGTCACGCCAGTTCGATGGGCCTGGTGATCTTATTCCTAGGGGTTGGCCCTCTACCCCAGGTTGTGCCAGTTTAAAGGACAGTACCTTGCCATATGTCCGGGTTGATTGCAGCGGCGGCAGATGGGTTGTCCGTCCTCGTTGTATCGATCGCTGGGTCTTCCTCTGGCCGGTGGGGTCCTCCTTGGTCGGCGCCACGGGATATCCTCCGGTCCGGATGCCAGCTGGATCTTCCCTGGAGTAGAAACCTGTAAAGACTGCACAGTTCGGGTTAGCGCGGCAACGCTTTTAGTTAGCTCTTGGACCTGACGGTGCAGGTCTGTAGCCAGGTCATTGTTTAAAGCCTGCGCATCAGCTCCCACAGGCCCTGCCGACAAGGGCGCCGTCTCCTGGTGGTAAATGGTAGCAGGGCGTTTGTGGGTCACAGCGCCACCTGGTGCCGGTTCTCGGAGCACCCGGATGGCTCTGTCCTTGAACTGTGCAAAGTCCAGATGAGGGTCCTGTAAGGCCATTGCTCGCAACTGGGTTCGGTGGGCATTGCAATGTAGACCCTCTGTAACATACCTGGCGGCGTCCTTGCATAGTGGTCCATTTCCCACTGTGCAGGAGCGCGCACTTGATCTCCTGTCCGGAATGTCTCTCTGGCTTCCCTCCATGCTGTCTGTTTGTGTCTGTCTCTGCTGCTTAAGGGCGGCGCCCGATCACTTCCTGCTTTTTGTACCTGCTGTGGGTCACACCCCTTGTGCGTCCTCAGCCTATTGCTGTCTGACACTTGGTATATAGCTCAGCAGCTCCCTTCTATCCCTGCCTGAGCATAGTGTTTCCTTCAGTGTGTGCTTGCACTCTGAAGGTGCCAGGTCCCGTCTCTTGTCTCCTGCTTTTTGTATCAGTTCCCGTGTCTGAACTGAGTCCTGTATGTCTCCTGCTTTGCGGTATCAGCTCCCGTGTCTGAACTGAGTCCTGTATGTCTCCTGCTTTGCGGTATCAGCTCCCGTGTCTGAACTGAGTCCTGTATGTCTCCTGCTTTGCGGTTTCAGCTCCCGTGTCTGAACTGACTCCTTTCTGTGTTCTCTTGTCTGTCCTGTCTGAACACGCTCCTAGCCTGTTCCTCTCGCCTTCTAGTGGCCGATTTCCTAGACCCGCTCCTGTGTCTGGTCTGTCCTGTCTGAACACGCTCCTTGCCTGTTCGTTCCGCCTTCTAGTGGCCGATTTCCTAGACCCGCTCCTGCGTCTGGTCTGTCCTGTCTGAACACGCTCCTTGCCTGTTCGTTCCGCCTCTCTGGGGGCCGTATTCCCAGACCCGCTCCTGTATCCCTCTGCAGTGTCGGTCTCCTCCGTACACTCAGTTCCAGTCTGAACTCTCTCCTGTCCTTTACCTGTTTTGCCTCTATGTCCGTTCCCTTCCTTTTTCTGCAGAGTCTGAACTCGTACCTAACTCCTGCTTATTGTCTCTGCAAGTACTGTGTGAGTATCTGGCTCTGTCTTTACCTTCCTGTCTGTTCCGTGTGAACAGAGCCCTGTCCTCCCTGCTCAGCCTTGTCGGCACTCTAGCTGTGCTTGCCTGTAACCCTCTGCTTGTATTGTTCCTGAGTCCCGGTGTGTACTGGGTCCTATCCCGCCTGTGTTCCTACCTGCTAGTGCCTCCCTGTCTGCACTCTAGCTGTGCTTGCCTTTACCCCCCTGCCTGCATACCCGCCTGCCTGCATACCAGTCTGTGTGCCAGCCTACCAGCCTGTTCCTGTATTCCCCTGTGTGGGTCAACAGCCGTGTCCGGGGTCTGTCCTGGAGTAGCACCTGGTCCCTCTGCTCGGTTCCTCCTTGGTGCACTGGCGTCGTATGCCGTCGTGCGACCCTGGTCGGATCGGGTGAATACTTAGTCACGCCCCTCCAGGCATTCACTCTCCGGCACGGTCCAGTGGAATCACTACCAATCCCACGCACACGCCGCTTAGCCCGGGCGTGTGCATAACACCCTCTATAAATTGTTCAGTCAACAACTTGTCTTCGTTTCCCACGCCGTCAGGGTCGGCCTGCTTAATGGCTCTCAGGGCCTCTTGTAGGTTTAGTGCATAGTCCCTTATATTCTCATGTGCTCGCTGCTTGCACCCGTAGAATCTAAGCTTGATCTCGGCTGAGGTACGGGTATCAAAGGTGTCCTTCAGCCGGGCTAGTATCTCTGCGACAGTCCTCCTCCTCCCAAGTGGCCAGGACTTTACCTCCCTTTGGGCTGCCCCTGTTAATTGAGCCACCAGGATGCTCACTTTTTGCTCTTCTGTGAGGGGGTACACCTGGAAGAGGCTATCCAGCCTTTCTCTGAAGTCATTTAGGGTATGGGACTCCCCTGAGTACTGGGGTAGCCAGGCTGCCCCCGGGATGTAGGGCATGGTGAAAGGCATGACCGCAGCAGCGGTGGTGCTGGCGGTGGCTGTAGCAGTGAAGCTCTCCTCCGTATCCGACATTCTCCTCCCCCCTAGTGGACCGTGGTCTACCTTGCGATGATCCTCTTCCGTAGGCCGCGGCTCCGCAGTGGATCGTCAGGGTTGAGGACCTTCCGTCGCGCTCCTGTGACGTCGGCGTCTGCTGGGCTCCTTCCAGGATCTTACGCAACGTCCGGACGCGAGGCGGGGCTTCAGTTCTCGCGTGCTTTCGGAGTCCACGCCCCTCTTCTTCTCGCGCGGCGTCCTCGAGATGGCGTCCAATGGCGGGAAAACTCCACGGATGGCGGGAAGAAGGCAAAAGATGGCGTCGGATGGCGGGAAAACTCCACGGATGGCGGGAAGAAGGCAAAAGATGGCGTCGGATGGCGGGAATCTTCACCACAGGTAAGTTTAACAGTCTTTTTCAGGCACGCAGTACCCGGTGGTTGCGGGCACGAGATCCTGCCGACTACGCCAAAGTTGACGCGCCCCCTGGGCCTGTGTTGTGTAGCGTTGCGCACGCGGGGAATACCCGGAGCCGGATCTGTCGGGGTTAGTAGTCCTCGTGGCGGTGACCCGGTCCGTGCCCAGGGTGTCAAACTAAGTGGCGGAATTTAGCAGAAGATGTTATAGTGTTCGACTACGCCACCCGTTGAATGCGGTTATGAAGCCGCCGCTGCAGGGCAGACCGCTGAGGCCGGTGGTACAGTTGTGCAGCGTGGGTAGTATAACCCCCAACGGGAGGGGTATGGCCTCAGGGCAGCAGACGTGGATGATGGGGATAGCAGAATTGCACGCAGGCACCAGGAACCACTCAGAGACGGTGCGGTGTAGCTCAGGGTCTTTACTGGTGGCAAAGGTAGACCCTCCCGGGAGTACTGGCTAGCGATCGGGGCCTGGTCAGTCCGTGAGCAGATAGGATCTCCCCCGGCCAGGCGGAGTTGTAGGCCTCCCCAACTAATTGTACTCTTCCTGGCTACCTTGCTAGAAGCGGGTAAAAGTAGCCCACGTCCCTGAGTGTACCGTGTGGTGCTCACCCGTATGGCCGGTGACTCGGGGCCTTCTGGTAGCCTCCGCTCCACGACGGCGGTGCTGGTCCCTTGCGTGTGACCGTGCCTTCGGGTTTCTTGGCCAGAGGACCTGAAATCCCCTGCCGGACGGTTTCTGCTGCTGGGTATGGAACAGTCCCCACAGCCTCGGACTCCGTGTCCGGTGAGATCTCTTCAGTCAGGACGAGCTCTTCAGCTTCCAGTCCTGGACCCCTTTTATCACTGCTCCCACAGAGCTCCTGATCTTGCTCTCCCTGCATCTGCTCCACTCCAGACCAGACTGTGTCTCTGTCTGGGACTCCTCTTCTTCTCTTCTTTCTCTTTTTTCTAACCCCACCTCAGCCCCAGTTTATATAGGGGAAGTTCTTCCCCTCCCAGGACTGGGCAGGAGGTGTGGCATGCTTAGGGTTCCTGACCAGGAGACCTCCCACCTGCTCACAGACGTAATATTGCTATTACTGTGGTAACCAGAACCCTGGGGTGCCACATATACAGTTTTTTCTTCAACTCTATCCACAAGTGTTCGATTGGGTTGAGGTCTGAGGACTGTGGGGGCCAATCCAATACCTCTACTTCACTGTGATTGAACCATTTCTTTGCTAATCTCGACATATGCTTTGAGTTGTTGTCCTGCTGGAACGCTATGTCGTCCTTTTCACACCCATAGCACTCAAATGTACTAAGTAACTCATCTTGTAGGATATTCACATATAGCTCAACATAGAGACCACCATCGATACTGGTCAATTATCCAACGCCTTTGGCTGTGAAACAACCTCATATCATCAGGCTTTCTCCACCGAACTTGACAGTTCCTTCAATTTCTCGATCCTTTAGCCCCTTTTTCCCTTGTTTCTTCCAGACCCATTTGCACCCATCAGAGCCTAGTCTAATGACTTTTGTGTCATCGCTCCAAATCTCCAGTTTACAATCTTCTACTGTCCACTTTTCGTACTTTTTTCCAAACTCAAGCAGACGCTTCTTATGACGATATTGAAGTCGAGGCTTGTTCACCTTTTTTTCAGCCACCACTCCAGACTTGTGTACCGTACGTTGCACGGTGCTTGCATGGACGTCTGTTATCTCACTATCACAAAGCATACGAGTCACTTCCATTGCAGAGTTTGTCGCCCCAGAACTAATAGACCTTGTGATGAGCCAATTTGTTGATTCCAATATTTTGTCTGGACATCCACCTCTTGGCTTTTGAATGGATGGACAGCTTTCATTTTGCATTCTTTCAACTGTCGTGGCACTCACATGATGCAGTTTGGCAATTTTCTTGGCCAAGAGACCGATATCAATGAGCTAGATGATGAAGTTTCTCTTTTCTTGGGAAATCTTCTTCATGGCTGCTCCTTGATTTGAATCAGTGACCTTTCACTTGGGAATCAACCTAATAAAACACTGAGCTATTAGGGAATGTGATAATGTATTTTGTAGTATACAGGAAGAAAAAGATTTTTCCACCACCAGGAACAAAACAGTAACAATGCAGTGACAAGACAAGAATATGCATAACTAATCACATGCTAAATAATTGCAAGTCAAATTTATGTGTGTGATTGCCTGGATGATTGTCTTTGAAATGATGGTAGTCTCACATTCGAAGCAGTAGTGTATGATGAGTAGCGATGAGCGACCACTAAAATGCTCGTGTACTCTTAGCTCGAGTCAAGAAAATTGGAATGCTCGAGTGCTCGGTTCGAGTAATGAGCCCAATGTAAGTCTATGGGAAACTCGAGCATTTTTCCGTCGGCTCCCCCCGGCGATCTGAAAAGGGCCTAAAAATTGCCAAATCGATGGGAACAGTGCTCAAATTATATGGGAAAGACCCCTGGAAGCATTTCTGACTCCCAGGTCAATGCTGTCAACAATATTGTCAGAGGTATTACGCCACTTTTACTGACTCACAATAAAACATACAAAAACGAAACCAAAATGGATTTTCCTGAGAAATATGTTAAGGAACATCCTTTCCAGGGTAATGGCTTGTATATTAGGCAAAATAAATAACCAAAACCAAAAATACTCCTCCACACCTTGGGCTATATTCACACCTAGCGTTTTTGATGCATTTTTGCACTTTTGCATTGCTTTCAACCAAGACAAATGCATACACCAGGAAATGTAATTTTAACATTTTACAACCTTATCTGGCCACGTGGTGTGTGACACATCATCAGACACATCCTGTTTCATTTATGATGGAGGGACTCTGAAAGTCACAAAGCCTATTTTTATAGGGCCATCAGGCAGCACTTACTATTCTTAAAGGGCCAGCAGTCGGCCCTCGCTATTGTTAGAGAGCCATTAGCCGGCTATACTTTGTTGTTCCCATTATTAACGAGTGGGTCTCCTATACTGTTATTGCATATGCAGTGACTGCAAGGGCTGCCAAAAATTCGGATGCAACCCAATACCCCTTTGAAGAGACATAGAGGGAGGGCTCAGTAAAAAAAATGTTCCCATTATAAAGGAGCAGGTCTCCTATAGTGGTAATGCCCAAGCTGTGACTGCAGGGGCTGCCAAAATTTGGGAAAAACCCCACTAACAATTTAAAGACACATAGAGCAGGGCCACAGTAACGAGTACGACATGTTCTTATTAGAAAGGAGCGGGTCTAGTATACAGTTATAGGGTATGCAGTAAGTCCAACGGCTGACAAAATTTAGGAAAAACCCCACTAAGAATTTGAAGACACAAAGAGCTGGGCCACAGTAATGAAAAATTCCCATTAGAAAGGAGAGTCTGCTATACAGTTACAGGGTGTGCAGTGAGTCCAACGGCTGCTAAAATTTAGGAAAAACCCCACTAACAATTTAAAGACACATAAAGCTGGGCCACAGTAACGACATGTTCCCATTAGAAAGGAGAGGGTCTTCTATTCAGTTATAAGGTATGCAGCGAGTCCAGCAGCTGCCAAAATTTAGGAAAAACCCTACTAACAATTTAAAGACACATAGAGCTGGGCTACAGTAACGACATGTACCCATTAGAAAGGAGAGGGTCTGCTATTCAGATATAGGGTATGCAGTGAGTCCAACGGCTGCTAAAATTTAGGAAAAACCCCACTAAGAATTTAAAGACATATAGAGCAGGGCCACAGTAACAACATGTTCCCATTAGAAAGGAGAGGGTCTGCTATTCAGTTATATGGTATGCAGTGAGTCCAACAGCTGCCAAAATTTAGGAAAAACCCCACTAACAATTTAAACACACATAGAGCTGGGTCACAGTAACGACATGTTCCCATTAGAAAGGAGAGGGTCTGCTATTCAATTGTAGGGTATGCAGTGAGTCCAACGGCTGCCAAATATTAGGAAAAACTCCACTAACAATTTAAAGAGACATAGAGCAGGGCCACAGTAACGACATGTTCCCATTAGAAAGGAGAGGGTCTGCTATTCAGTTATAGGGTATGCAGTGAGTCCAACAGCTGCCAAAATTTAGGAAAAACCCCACTAACAATTTAAAGACACATAGAGCAGGACCACAGTAATGACATGTTCCCATTATAAAGGAGAGGGTCTGCTATTCAGTTATAGGGTATGCAGTGAGTCCAGCGGCTGCCAAAATTTAGGAAACAGGGGGGAGCTGTTTCCTCAGCTGTTCCTGTATTGAGTTAATCTCTCTATCCAATTCATGTATCGTATCGTTATTTGATTGAATAAGAAGTTCCATAAACCCCTTTGAGCATGTTGCAGCCAATGACTCCCACTTGTTTTTAAATCCATCATCAACGATCGGAAATGAAGGAAAAACCTGCAAGCGTAATCCCTGTGGTATCAATCCCTTGGTGACATATTTCTCCAAAAAGGACTTATTCTACCACACGCAGATGCGTCTATTAAGCAACTCCTTTTGTCTATTTATAAGATCCCCTGTTTCAGTACCATAAGAGTCTAAAATCAAATTGGAGCCATTACTAAAAACCTCATTAATCTGGTCAAGCCACGCTTGTTCACGTGTTTTTAAACCCATTTGTCCAGGAAAATAAACTGTGGAAACACACAGAAAATATATGATAACAACAAGAAAAAATATTTTCCTGACAGGCCAATACATAACTGACCCCTCCGACTCAAAATACATAACACCTACAAAGAACTACTATGAGTCATAGGAGGTCAAAGACACCAATTTAGATAAAACATAACTTTATTGATTCTTAAACAACCATTTAAAAGACATATGATAGAGCCCTGCTCAGTAGCAAAGGCCCAAATAAGGGAAAATTCCCACAAGTAATGCAGAGGTATCAGTAAGGCTGTGTGCCCATGATGCAGAAATGCTCTGGATTTTTCCTGAGCGTTTCTGCATCTCCCTGGCAGAAAAAAACGAATGCGGATTGTACATGCGTTTTTCCCGCCAGGTAGAAGCGTTTGTGAAGTGTTCTTCACTGGCATTTCCGCATGCGGGTTGACAAGCGCTTTCCAAGCGATTTTAGCATCACTTGGAAAGTGCTTGTCAACTTGGTCACACTATATAAATCCATGCAAACGGCATGGATTTTTATAGTGTGACCATAAAAGAATGTTTAAAAATAAAAAAATAAATCTATACTTACCTTCCGATTGTTAGAACTCTCCTGTTAGGTTTTTTCTATTTTGCTGGTCACATGACCTTTTTTGCCTATTTAATCCTGCTCAGCCCTTCTGGCCATGCTGGACTTCATTGTAATTTCTACTCTTAAGCTAGCCAGGTGCTTTGTAACCTTTCTCAGTCAGTTTAGCTAGGTCTTTTGACCTTTATGTTCTATGTTGTGTGTTTGTCTTTTTACTGCTACAATTTCTGCTAGGAGGTGTCCATCTTTCTCCCAGTCCCTAGTTCTTGTAGGGATCCCTCCCTCACATCTATAGGTCTTCGTTCAGACTAGCTGAGGACTTTAGCGGGTCTGATCGCAGGATCAGGTTCCCCGTTACATCGTAGGGATCTAGCTTAGTTCTATTGTAGGGACAGATCTCCTGTCTTTCCTTAGTGCATGTAAAAAAAAAACAAGCAATGTGAACTGAGGTCTAAGATGGTAGACATGCAAGAAATAGGAGCATGTTCACACTAGCAAAAAGAAGCAAAACCTACAAAAGACAAAAATATATCTCATACCCTACCATCATTATATATAAAAATGTAAAGCAAAGTTGCATAATAAATATAGGGTACTTAGTGAACTATTTTTGATCAAAAAAAGTATACAAGCCGTCCCACCAGCGGCAAGGTGACCCTAAATTGGGACGGTACCTATACTGTCTATAGTGCATGTAGCCTATCATAACACCGATGGCCCCCGGAGTCTTGCTTCCCTCCGTTCTCCCTTGCCAGCAGATCGCGGTACACTGAAGGACCTGCCGACATCAGCATCGCGTGACCCGTCACATGACTATGACGTCAGCGCAGGTCCTCCAGTCCATCACGAGCTGCCGGCAAGTGAACACAAGAAGAGCGGGGGCCGTCAGAAGGTAAATATAATATTTATTTTTTATTTTATTCTTTTTTTTACAGTTTCTATGGTACCTGGGTCTGGATGAGAGTCTCCTCTCCTCTAGACCCGGGTACCATCCGCACATTGGAACGCATGGAATGCGCATCTACATATGCAGTGATGTGGAATCCATGCGTTCCAATGTAAGTCAATGGCGGCGAAAACGCAGCGCTTCCGCAAAATAATTGGTAGTGCTGCGTTTTTTTCCGCAATGATAATCAGCAGCGGAAATTTCCGCAGCATGTGCACAGCACATGCGGATTATCATTGGGGAACATGGCAGGCCTTCTACCATGCGTTTTTTAAGCATTTCTGCAGCGTTTTTGCCGCTGCGGAAACGCTTAAAATACGCATTGTGGGCACACAGCCTAAGGCTCACAAGGAAAGGCTTATTGGAAGGCTAATAGGTAATACATTGCTATAACATCATGGTAAGAGAGGAGAAAAGGACGAAATTTTATACCCATAGTAACCTGAGAGACCGTAGTCTTGCTGCCGAGTGAACATCAATGTAGATATACAGTTATATGAAAAAGTTTGGGCACCCCTATTAATCTTAAGCTTAATGTTTTATAAAAATTGGTGTTTTTGCAACAGCTATTTCAGTTTGATATATGTAATAACTGTTGGACACAGTAATGTTTCTGCCTTGAAATGAGGTTTATTGTACTAACAGAAAATGTGCAATCTGCATTCAAACAAAATTTGTCTGGTGCATAAGTATGGGCACCTCACCAGAAAAGTGACATTAATATTTAGTAGATCCTCCTTTTGCAAAAATAACAGCCTCTAGTCGCTTCCTGTAGCTTTTAATGATTTCCTGGATCCTGGATGAAGGTATTTTTGACCATTCCTCTTTACAAAACAATTCCAGTTCAGTAAAGTTTGATGGTCGCCGAGCATGGACAGCCCTCTTCAAATGATCCCACAGATGTTCAATGATATTCAGGTCTGGGGACTGGGATGGCCATTCCAGAACATTGTAATTGTTCCTCTGCATGAATGCCTGAGTAGATTTGGAGCGGTGTTTTGGATCATTGTCTTGCTGAAAGATCCATCCCCTGCGTAACTTCAACTTTATCACTGATTCTTGAACATTATTGTCAAGAATCTGCTGATACTGAATGGAATCCATGCATCCCTCAACTTTAACAAGATTCCTGATGCCGGCATTGGCCACACAGCCCCAAAGCATGATGGAACATCCACCAAATTTTACTGTGGGTAGCAAGTGTTTTTCTTGGAATGCTGTGTTTTTTTGCCGCCATGCATAACGCCTTTTTGTATGACCAAACAACTCAATCTTGGTTTCATCAGTCCAGACCTTCTTCCAAAAAGAAATTGGCTTCTCCAAATGTGCTTTTGCATATCTCAGCCGACTCTGTTTGTGGCGTGCTTGCAGAAACGGCTTCTTTCGCATCACTCTCCCATACAGCTTCTCCTTGTGCAAAGTGCGTTGTATAGTTGACCGATGCACAGTGACACCATCTGCAGCAAGTTGATGCTGCAGCTCTCTGGAGGTGGTCTGAGGATTGTCCTTGACTGATCTCACCATTCTTCTTCTCTGCCTTTCTGATGTTTTTCTTGGCCTGCCACTTCTGGCCTTAACAAGAACTGTCCCTGTGTTCTTCCATTTCCTTACTATGTTCCTCACAGTGGAAACTGACAGGTTAAATCTCTGATACAGCTTTTTGTATCCTTCCCCTGAACAACTATGTTGAATAATCTTTGTTTTCAGATCATTTGACAGTTGTTTTGAGGAGCCCATGATGCCACTCTTCAGAGGAGATTCAAACAGGAGAACAACTTGCAAGTGGCCACTTTAAGTAGCTTTTCTCATGATAGCATACACCTGGCTATGAAGTTCAAAGCTCAATGAGGTTGCAAAACCAAAAAAAGTGCTTTAGTAAGTCAGTAAAAAGTAGGTAGGAGTATTTAAAACAAGAAAATGATAAGGGTGGCAATACTTATGCACCAGACAAATTTTGTTTGAATGCAGATTGCACATTTTCTGTTAGCACAATACACCTCATTTCAAGGCAGAAACATTACTGTGTCCAACAGTTATTACATATATCAAACTGAAATAGCTGTTGCAAAAACACCAATTTTTATAAAACATTAAGCTTAAGATTAATAGGGGTGCCCAAACTTTTTCATATAACTGTATAACTAAATTATGTAAAATTAATTAACCAGCACCAAGGTCCTCATAGTTATATAAGGCCACATGAATGATTTCATCAAGAGACCCAAGTATCCATAGATGTCCTCTCCTCCAATGTAATAAACAGAATTCAAATTGTAGGTATCAAATAATCAATTCATTATAAGTGCAGTATAGTATATACCTATCTTCCACATCGAAGGTCTTGTCCTGTCCCAACGCACGTTTCAGTGCCAACAGGCACCTTTTTCAAGGGAGATAAAATAGCCTAATGTGTACATGGTAGTATAGCTCCTTATAAATGACGTCCACAGCTGCCATCAGTGATTGCCACACTGGATGTCTCAGCACGCGCATCCCAGCTGCCTAGCGCATGAAGCCCGGCATCCGGGTCACCGCGGAGACCCGGAGAGCACGCAGTCGCGCCAGAGCACATCCCGTGCCTGTACACTGAGGTCTCACACACAGTGCAACTTACACCCCTCTGCTTACAACACGCCGGCCACCAACGTGACTAAAAACAAGGTACCGGATGTAGAGAGGGGATAGAGGGGAAGGGAAAAAGGGTTGAATGGAGTTTGTAATAGAATGGGGGAAGAAAGAAACAACTGCCCTCTTCTGCTCACAAATCCTTCCCAACATCTGCAATGTAGAGTTCCAACACGTGGGGACATCGCAGACTAGTCAGTGAGCTGGAAGCTGCAAATGCTGTTGAAGCACGGCAAGGGCGGCGGAATCTGTAGCTAACTTTCTAAATTGGGCAGACAGGCGGCGTACTTTGACAAACAGATCCGGCAGATCGGGGTAGGTTTTGAGAAACCGCTGAACCACGAGCTTAAGCACATGGGCCAGGCATGGTACGTGTGTGATCTTGCCTCACCTCAGAGCCGCCACCAGGTTCCTGCCATTGTCACACACGACCATGCCTGTCTGCAGGGTCAGCAGTGTCAGCCACAGATCTGCCTGCTCTTTCAGTTTTGTCCACAACTCTTTAGCGTTGTGCGGTTTGTCACCTAAGCATATTAGCTTCAGCACAGCCTGTTGCCGCTTGGCCGAGGCAGTGCTGCAGTGCTTCCAGCTTGCGACTGATGTGGTCATTTCGGAGATGGAGCCTGAAGAAGAGGAGGCGGTGCAGGAGCTGTAGAATGTGGGGGAAACCGTGGTTGACCCATGGCCTGCAATCCTTGGCGTTGGGAGGACATGTTCCGTCCCAAGGTCTGACTGGGTCCCGGCTTCCACTATATTAACCCAGTGTGCCGTTAGCGAGATGTACCATCCCTGCCCACAAGCATTTGTCCACGTGTCCGTGGTTAGGTGGACTTTCCCAGTAACTGCGTTGTTGAGGGCACAGCTAATGTTGTGGGATACGTGCTCGTGTAATGCTGGGACGGCACACAGAGAGAAATAGTGGCGACTGGGGACAGAGTACCGAGGGACAGTCGCCGCCATCAGCTTGCGGAAAGCTTCCGTCTCCACGAGCCTAAAAGGCAACATTTCGAGCGCAAGCATTCACGAAATGTGTGAATTTAGTAGTGTGGCCTGTGGGGCGTTGGCTGCGTATTTGCACTTGCATTCCAAGGACTGAGGTAGGGACAACTGAGCTCTGCGCTGGAACAAGGACGTGGATGTGTTTGCTGATGGTGCTAGTTGAAAGTGTTCTATGACAGGTGCAGGGCGGGAGGCATCTTGTCATGCGCCATGGACAGGGGATTGGCATGCATGCACAACAGCGGAACAAGCAGTGGTGTCACCCGCAGACACTGTTGCTGGACCCTGGGGTTCGGCACACTTAGTTGGGTGCTTTGCTGTCATGTGCCTGATCATGCTGGTGGTGGTCAGGCTGCTAGTTTTGCTAACCCTGATGATGCTGGCCTGGCAGGTGGTGCAAATGGCCTTTTTGGGGTTATCTGCATAGTTTTTCAAAAATAACCACACTCGGGAAGACCTAACAGTTGTACTGGCAACTTCCATCATGTTGGCGTTACAAGGAACGCTTTCCCGCCTTGTGTCTGCGGCCACCACACTTCTTCTTCCTGCCTGTTGTGGTGCTACGCCTCCCTCCCCCTGTGTGCTGCTGTCCTTGCTCTGTTTGTCTCCCTGCCAGGTTGAGTCAGTTACTATATCATCCCCCACCTCGTCTTCCATTTCTGCACCCTGGTCCTCCTCCTGACTTTCTGGGAATTGTGTCTCATCATCATCTTCCACCTCTTGCGACAGTAATTGCACTTTCCCACTGTCGCCTTCATGTGACTATGGCTGCTCCAATATTTGGGCATCGCTACACGCGTTCTCGTCTTGACTCGCTTAAAGCTGGCCGGGTGAGAGGCCCGAATCTACAAATGGAAAAGTGAACAGCACTTTTGAGTGTCCAAGTGTGGGATCAGTTGTCTCCGGGCACTTGGCATGGTGGGAGGAAGGAGGATCAGGGTGAGGAATATGGGGTCCAGACTCATGGGTACTGAGACTTGTCCGTGTGGAAGACAGGGTGGTAGTGGTGTTGGCAACTTGACTGGAAGCATTATCTGCTATCCAACCAACAACCTTTTGACACTGCTCTGGGTTCAATAGTGGTGTACTGCGGTCCCCTAGTAATTGGGACAGGAAGGTCGAGCGACAAGATGTAGGTGTTTGTTGTGGCACAATTTCAGCTTGCCCACGGCCTCGGCCTCTGCATGCACCATCACCATCAAGTCCACTTTTCCATCCCTAGCCACGCACCTTGCCCATTATTAATGGAGGACAATATTTTCCACATTCACGAGAAATGGCTGATTTTGGAATGCAGTTATATGGAATACATCTGACAGAGAACCACGATTTTAAATAGCAGGCCTGTAATTTATTAATACTATTCTTCACAGACACCTAGTGTGAATAGCTTGACTGACACACTACAACAAAATGAAAATGGAAGCAATGTCTGATTTTCGAACACTCTTATAGGTGATATGTCTGACAGAGAACCACGGTTTTAAATAGCAGGCCTGTAATTTACTAATATTATTCTACACAGAGACCTAGTGTGAATAACTTCACCGACACACTGCAACAAAATGAAAATGGAAGAAATGTCTGATTTTGGAACACTCTTATAGGTGATATGTCTGACAGAGAACCACAGTTTTAAATAGCAGGCCTGTAATTGACTAATATTATTCTATACAGAGAACTAGTGTGAATAGCTATACTGACACACTGCAACGAAGTGAAAATGGGAGAAATGGCTGATTTTGGAACACTCTTATAGGTGATATGTCTGACAGAGAACCACGGTTTTAAATAGCAGGCCTGTAATTTACTAATATTATTCTACACAGGGACCTAGTGTGAATAGCTATACCGACACAATGCAACAAAATGAAAATGGAAGCAATGTCTGATTTTGGAACAGTCTTATAGGTGCTATGTCTGACAGAGAACCACGGTTTAAAATAGCAGGCCTGTAATTTACTAATATTATTCTACACAGAGACCTAGTGTGAATAGCTTGACCGACACAATGCAACGAAATGAAAATGGAAGAAATGTTTGATTTTGGAACACTCTTATAGGTGATATGTCTGACAGAGAACCTAGGTTTTAAATAGCAGGCCTGTAATTTACTAATACTATTCTTTACAGACACCTAGTGTGAATCGCTTGACTGACACACTGCAACAGAATGGAAAAGGAGGCCAATATTTTACATGTTCAGTTCAAATTTCTGGATTTTTATCGCTGAAATATGGAACAGATCTGGCTTTATTCTGCAGTGAGAACAAGCAAATGGTGTATTCTGGATTGCTTTTTAAGCAAATAATCAGTATTAAGATAAAAAAAAATTGGACCTGGCCCCTGATATCTGGGGCTATGTCTACAAATATCTGTAATTATTACAGGAGCAGCAGACAGGACGTTCAATGGACCCTCTTGTGCTGTATCATACACTGCCTGCCTGCCTGCCTAGCACTGATTATATGCAGCTGGATTAGTCCTCAGAAGGACTGTTAGTTCAGATGGATAATTATATATATATGTTGTGGAATACCTATACCAACAGGACGTTCAATGGACCCTCTTGTGCTGTATCATGCACTGCAGTTTGCCACATACATTGCCTGCCTGCCTAACTCCTGCTATCACCACTGAATATTTGCAGCTGGAGTAGTCCTCAGAAGGACTGTTAGTTTAGTTGTATGTATGTGTATATATATATATATATATATATATATATATATATAGTACAGACCAAAAGTTTGGACACACCTTCTCATTTAAAGATTTTTCTGTATTTTCATAACTATGAAAATTGTACATTCACACTGAAGGCATCAAAACTATGAATTAACACATGTGGAATTATATAGTTAACAAAAAAGTGTGAAACAACTGAAAATATGTCTTATATTCTAGGTTCTTCAAAGTAGCCACCTTTTGCTTTGATGACTGCTTTGCACACTCTTGGCATTCTATTGATGAGCTTCAAGAGGTAGTCACCGGAAATGGTTTTCACTTCACAGGTGTGCCCTGTCAGGTTTAATAAGTGGGATTTCTTGCCTTATAAATGGGGTTGGGACCATCAGTTGTGTTGTGCAGAAGTCAGGTGGATACACAGCTGATAGTCCTACTGAATAGACTATTAGAATTTGTATTATGGCAAGAAAAAAGCAGCTAAGTAAAGAAAAACAAGGGGCCATCATTACTTTAAGAAATGAAGGTCAGTCAGTGCGAAAAAATGGGAAAACTTTGAAAGTGTCCCCAAGTGCAGTTGCAAAAACCATCAAGCGCTACAAAGAAACTGGCTCACATGAGGACTGCCCCAGGAAAGGAAGACCAAGAGTCACCTCTGCTTCTGAGGATAAGTTTATCCAAGTCACAAGCCTCAGAAATCGCAGGTTAACAGCAGCTCAGATTAGAGACCAGAGAATCCCACACAGAGTTCTAGCAGCAGACACATCTCAACAACTGTTAAGAGGAGACTTTGTGCAGCAGGCCTTCATGGTAAAATAGCTGCTAGGAAACCACTGCTAAGGACAGGCAACAAGCAGAAGAGACTTGTTTCAGCTAAAGAACACAAGGAATGGACATTAGACCAGTAGAAATCTGTGCTTTGGTCTGATGAGTCCAAACTTGAGATCTTTGGTTCCAACCACCATGTCTTTGTGCGACGCAGAAAAGGTGAACGGATGGACTCTACATGCCTGGTTCCCACCGTGAAGCATGGAGGAGGAGGTGTGATGGTGTGGGAGTGCTTTGCTGGTGACACTGTTGAGGATTTATTCAAAATTGAAGGCATACTGAACCAGCATGGCTACCACAGCATCTTGCAGTGGCATGCTATTCCCTCCGGTTTGCGTTTAGTTGGACCATCATTTATTTTTCAACAGGACAATGACCCCAAACACACCTCCAGGCTGTGTAAGGGCTATTTGACCAAGAAGGAGAGTTATGGGGTGCTACGCCAGATGACCTGGCCTCCACAGTCACCAGACCTGAACCCAATCGAGATGGTTTGGGGTGAGCTGGACCGCAGAATGAAGGCAAAAGGGCCAACAAGTGCTAAGCATCTCTGGGAACTCCTTCAAGATTGTTGGAATACCATTTCCGATGACTACCTCTTGAATCTCATCAAGAGAATGGCAAGAGTGTGCAAAGCAGTCATCAAAGGAAAAGGTGGCTACTTTGAAGAACCTAGAATATAAGACATATTTTCAGTTGTTTCACACTTTTTTGTTAAGTATATAATTCCACATATGTTAATTCATAGTTTTGATGCCTTCAGTGTGAATGTACAATTTTCATAGTCAAGAAAATACAGAAAAATCTTTAAATGAGAAGGTGTGTCCAAACTTTTGGTCTGTACTGTATATATATGTGTTGTGGAATACCTATACTAACTATAAACAAGCAAATCTCTCCCTGACGCAGCAGGCCTCTCCCTACTCTGCCTGATTCTGGGGTAGACTTTGACAAGCATAGCGGCGCCAGGTCTTATATAGACCTAATGATGCTATGCGGCCAGCCAATCACTGTAATGCCCACAACCAACATGGCTACAGCATTACAGTGCATGGCAGGCAATCCCTGCATGTTCATTGGCTCTCTAAAGAGAGCCAAACATGCAGGGCGGGGACCCGAGTTCCCATCCGAGCAACCAGGAAATACTCGCTGAGCGCCGAGCTTGTCAAGCACAGTGATGCTTGGCCGAGTACTGAGCAGTGGCGAGCATCACTAATGATGAGATATGGAGCCTGAAAGTCACAAATTCAAAACATTGTTACTCTTTTGCTCATCAGTGAACAAATGATGGAATCAAAGGCAAATCTAGGTCCTGTTGCACCTGCATGTTACCACTCATATTTAATTTGCATACTTACAGTCACATGCAAGCAAGTTTCTCTTTTTAATTCTTTCGATGTTCAGTGAAAGCCTACAGCATTGAGAAAAACAGCAAGAGAAGCTAGTCGGCAAGTGATCTTAAGTATGAAAATCGCTTATAAGTGGTCACATGATGATTGTTGGAATTGGCAAGCAGAGCCAAATCCTGATTTTGAGTATATTACATGCTACATTTTAAAATTAATGCTCCTAACATAAATAAAAATGTAGAAATCCTTAACTTGTCAGATGCAAAATGCTTTACAAAGTCATGTATCACTTTATCTGCCAAGTTGTGGATTGCTACATGTTTACAGGATCAGAACTAATAACTATACAGGCACACAGCATCAGGACCACCATCAGCATGGAATAAAAGCACCAAACTAACATTAGTACATCAACAAAACAATCATCAGTACATGAATACATTACCAGAACACTATTAGTACATGAACACAGCACCAGCACCATCAGCACGTGAATAAAGCACCAGAACTATCAATATACATGAATACATCACCAGAACCACTGTCAGGACATGAATAGAGCACCAGAACCACTATCAGTACATGTGTACAGACTCACCATCAACAGATATATACAGCATGAGAATCACCATTCGTACATAAATACATCACCAAAACCATTTTCAGCACATGAATACAGCATCAAAACCATCAGCACATGCATCCAGCACCATAACCATCAGCACATGAATACATCACCAAAAACACCACCAGTACATGAATACATCACCAAAAACACCATCAGTACATGAATACATTACCAAAAACACCATCAGTACAAGAATATTAGTTCCAGTTAGTTAGTAAGTTAGTGTAGTTTAAGTGTCGGGAGTACAATTGGGGGAGGAAGTTTGAACTTGATGGACCTAGGTCTTTATTCAACCTACGTTACTATGTTACTATGTGATACAGAACCATAACCATCAGTACATGAATACATAACCAGAACAACCATCAGTACATGAACACAGCACCAGAATCATTATCAGTACGAGTACAATGAACCACGATCAAAACATGAATACAGCACCAAAACCATCGTCAGTACTTGAATTTACTACCAGAACCACATCATTACATGAATATGTCACCAGCTTCACCATTAGTACATAAATACAGCACCCCATCAGTAAATCCATATGTGAAAGCCCAGGGTCTTTTGTGGGTGCAATACTACTCAGACAACACAGGGTGATTGTAAAACAGCTTGGCAATACTTTATTGAACCACAAAGTGGACAATAAACACATAGAACAGTCCAAGCAAAATACCCAAGATGGTACATTACACAGTCTCATCCTTCTGCTCCGCCTGCCTGGGATAGAACAGCTGCGACTTTGGGACTTCCAGGGCCAACTACCTTAACTAGTGGCCCGCAGCTTCTGGGGGCGCCCAAAGAGAGAAGGTAGCGGCAAGCTTAGGAAGCTAGCAGTTCATCGAGGTACAAGTCCAGGAGACCCAAGGATCCCACCCTGGCCTCTCCGAGAATTTCCATGGGGCCAGATGACCGGCTGGTCCCAATCTAGCTTCTCCAAATGTCTCCATGGGTTCCAGGTGACCGGACAGACCGTCCTGGCAACCCCAAAAACATATCCATGGGGCCAGGTGACTTCATCGTCCCAACCTGGTCTCCCCAAAACGTATCTGTCGCGCACAGTGTAGGGAAGAAAAAGTGCGACACGAAGGGATGAGGGGAAGGGAGCCCAGACACTAGGGAAAGGAGGAAGTGGAGACCTCCTAGGCTGATCTGCAATCACCCTGTCTCCCCCTACCGACCCTATAGTGGTTCCTCACCAATCGCTGCACAGGAACCTATCCCTGTATTTCCCTAGCACTTGGCCCTGGATAAGGAAGTGGGGGGATGAGCGCTAGTCGATCCCCACTGACAACTAAAGACAGCAAGGGGAGACAGACACGAGGGAAGTAGCATAGCTTGAGTCGACTTCAGAGAGATGGCACACACGTCCTCTTAGCACCAGAGAGGAAGTAAGAACTGCACCTGCTCCAATCCTTCACAAGGGGTCATGTGAATATCACCAGCACCTCTGTGTAGCAACCAGGAAGTATTTAAACACCCAGGACTGATTGTCAATTAGAGAAGGAGGGAGGTAGCCGCTGGTTCCTAAAGTGAGACAGCTAAGAAGATGTCTGTAATGTCAAATGATGGGATCTCTTGCTACAAACTGCAGGGCAATGTCTGTCACATCTGACAAACCCGTGACAGTACCCCCTCCTCTATGAGTGGTCTTCGGATACTCAGGACCAGGTTTCTCAGGATAAGAGGCGTGAAATGAGCGAATCAACCTGGGAGCGTTCACCTCTGATGCTGAAACCCACATCCTCTCTTCTGGACCATAACCCTTCCAGTGCACCAAGTATTGTAGGGAACGATGTTGGAGACGAGAATCAACAATCCTTGAAATCTGAAACTCAAGATTACCATCAACCATTACTGGGGGCGGCCGTAGTGGTTCCATATTTCTTGAGTAAGGACCTGTGAAAAACACTGTGGACCTTAAGGGCCTGAGAAAGCTCAAGACGAAATGCTGCAGGGTTAATGACGGCGGTTATTTTATAGGTACAAATAAACCTAGGTCCCAGCTTCCAAAAAGGAACTTTCAATCTTATAAAGTGGGTACGGAAAGTATTCAGACCCCTTTAAATTGTTCAATCTTTGTTTCATTGCAGCCATTTGGTAAATTTTAAAAAGTTTATTTTTTTCTCATTAATGTATACTCTGCACCCCATCTTGACTGAAAAAAACATAAATGTAGAAATGTTTGCAAATTTATTAAAAAAGAAAAACTGAAATATCACATGGTCATAAGTATTCAGACCCTTTGCTCAAACACTCATATTTAAGTCACATGCTGTCCATTTCCTTGCGATCCTCCTTGAGATGGTTCTACTCCTTCATTTGAGTCCATTAAACTGATAGGACTTGATTTGGAAAGGTACACACCTGTCAATATAAGACCTCACAGCTCACAGTGCATGTCAGACCAAATGAGAATCATGAGCTCAAAGGAACTGCCCAAGGAGCTCAGAGACAGAATTGTGGCAAGGCACAGATGTGGCCAAGGTTACAAAAGAATTTATGCATTACTCAAGGTTCCTAAGAGCACAGTGGCCTCCATAATCCTTAAATGGAAGAAGTTTGGGACCACCAGAAGTCTTCCTAGACCTGGCCATCCAGCCAAACAGAGCAATCATGGGAGAAGAGCCTTTGATAGAGAGGTAAAGAAGAACCCAAAGATCACTGTGGCTGAGCTCCAGAGATGCAGTAGGGAGATGGGAGAAAGTTCCACAAAGTCAACTATCACTGCAACCCTCCACCATTCAGGCCTTTATGGCAGAGTGGCCTGACGGAAGCCTCTCTTCAGTGCAAGACATATGAAAGCCCGCATAGAGTTTGCTCAAAAACACATGAAGAACTCCCAGACTATGAGAAATAAGATTCACTGGCCTGATGAGATGAAGATAAAACTTTTTGATGATAATTCTAAGCGGTATGTGTGGAGAAAACCTAGCACTGCTCATCACCTGCCCAATACAATCCCAACAGTGAAACATGGTGGTGGCAGCATCATGCTATGGGAGTGTTTTTCAGCTGCAGGGACAGGACGACTTGTTGCAATTGAAGGAAACATGAATGCGGCCAAGTACAGAGATATCCTGGATGAAATCCTCTTCTAGAGTGCTATGGACCTCAGGCTTGGCCGAAGATTCACCTTCCAACAAGACAATGACCCTAAGCACACAGATAAAATAACAAAGGAATTGGCTTCAGAACAACTCTGTGACCATTCTTGACTGGCCCAGCCAGAGCCCTGACCTAAACTCAGTTGAGCATCTTTGGAGAGACCTGAAAATGTCTGTCCACCAACGTTCACCATCCAATCTGATGGAACTGGAGAGGATCTGCAAGGAAGATTGGCAGAGGATCCCCAAATCCAGGAGTGAAAAACTTGTTGCATCATTACCAAGATGACTCATGGCTGTACTAGCTCGAAAGGGTGTTTCTACTCAGTACTGAGCAAAGGGTCTGAATACTTATGACCATTTGATATTTCAGTTTTTCTTTTTTAACAAATTTGCAAAAATTTCTACATTTCTGTTTTTTTTCCGTCAAGATGGGGTGCAGAGTGTACTTTAATGAGAAAAAAAATTAACTTTTTAGAATTTTCCAAATGGCTGCAATGAAACAAAGATTAAAAAATTTAAAGAGGTCTGAATACTTTCCGTACCCACTGTATTCCTGGTAGACAACAACACAAAGTCATTCACATTCAGGTCCGGACCTGGCAAGCGTTTTCTGTAAGCCATACATTTATACCTGTCTCCCATGATCTTTAAATTGCTCAGGACCCCCTGCCACACCAAGGAGAGTGACAAAGCAAAACATTCCTCCTCAGGAACTCCGAAGCTCCTCCCCCACTAAAGGTACCAAATTGTGGGTGGTAACAGTAACAGTATGCACCAAAGAACGGTAACCAGTCAGTGGATTCTTGATAATGATTATTAATGGCAAATTCTGCCAGCCGTAAGTAGGATGCCCAATCATCCTGATTTTCGGAGACGAAACACCTGAGGTTGGTCTCCAAATTCTGATTGACACACTCTGTCTGACCATTCCACTGAGGGTGTAAGGCAGAGGAAAAGGAAAGCTGCACCCCCAGTCGAGAACAGAATGCCTTCCAGAACTTGGAAACAAACTCGGTCCCTCGATTTGACACCACATCAACGGGAACCCCGTGAAGCTTCATGATGTCATTTATGAACACTTGAGCAAGTGTCTTGGCATTTGGAAGTGCAGGTAATGTGACAAAGTCAACCATTTTACTGAACCTATCTACAACCACCAAAACCACCGTTTTGCCTGCAGAAACTGTTAGGTCAGTAATAAAATCCATGGACAAGTGTGTCCATGGCCTGCTAGGGATAGGTAGCGAAAGAAGAGTACCAGACGGACGGGTATGCGAAACCTTAGAACACGAGCAAATACTACAAGCACATACGTGTTCAATCACATCCCAATGCAACCCTGGCCACCAAAAACGATGAGTGAGGAGGTCCGCGGTTGCCTTACCACCTGGATGACCAGAGAGCATAGAGTTATGATGTTCCTTAACTACTACATGATTAGATGGTACAAATAACCTTTCTAAAGGGCAGGAGGCAGGGACGTCCCCCTGAACCTCCAACACCTCACCCTCCAGTTCAGGATATAATGCTGAAATGACTACCCCCTTCTGTAGTATCGGGGCAGGCAGTGCCGGCTCCAGGTTTTTGTGGGCCCTGGGCGAAAGAGTCTCAGTGGGCCAATTTAACACATGCCACAATTCATGATGCTCAGATACCACAGAGAAATATTTATATATATATATATACACTGCTCAAAAAATACAGGGAGCACTTAAACAACAGAATATAACGCCAAGGAAATCAAACTTCTGTGAAATCAAACTGTCCACTTAGGAAGCAACACTGATTGACAATCAATTTCACATGCTGTTGTGCAAATGGAATAGACAATAGAAGGAAATTATTGGCAATTATCAAGAGACCCTCAATAAAGGAGTGGTTCAGCAGGTGGGGACCACAGACCACATCTCAGTACCAATGCTTTCTGGATGATTTTTTGGTCACTTTTGAATGTTGGTTGTGCTTTCACACTCGTGGTAGCATGAGACGGACTCTACAACCCACAGAAGTTGCTCAGATAGTGCAGCTCATCCAGGATGGCACATCAATGCGAGCTGTGGCAAGAAGGTTTGCTGTGTCTGTCAGCGTAGTGTCCAGAGGCTGGAGGCGCTACCAGGAGACAGGCCAGTACACCAGGAGACATGGAGGGGGCCGTAGGGGGGCAACAACCCACCAGCAGGACCGCTACCTCTGCCTTTGTGCAAGGAGGAATAGGAGGAGCACTGCCAGAGCCCTGCAAAATGATCTCCAGCAGGCCACAAATGTGCATGTGTCTGCACAAACGGTTAGAACCGACTCCATGAGGGTGGTATGACGGCCCGACGTCCACAGATGGGGGTTGTGCTCACAGCCCAACACCATGCAGGACGCTTTGCATTTGCCACAGAACACCAGGATTGGCAAAGTCGCCACTGGCGCTCTGTGCTCTTCTCAGATGAAAGCAGGTTCACACTGAGCACATGTGACAGACGTTACAGAGTCTGGAGACACCGTGGAGAACGATCTGCTGCCTGCAACATCCTTCAGCATGACCAGTTTGGCAGTGGGTCAGTAATGGTGTGGGGTGGCATTTCTTTGGAGGGCCGCACAGCTCTCCATGTGCTTGCCAGAGGTAGCCTGACTGCCATTAGGTACCGAGATGAGATCCTCAGACCCCTTGTGAGACCATATGCTGGTGTGGTTGGTCCTGGGTTCCTCCTAATGCAAGGACAATGCCAGACCTCATGTGGCTGGAGTGTGTCAGCAGTTCCTGCAACATGAAGGCATTGAAGCTACGGACTGGCCCGCCCGCTCCCCAGACTTGAATCCGATTGAGCACATCTGGGACATCATGTCTCGCTCCAACCACCAACGTCACATTGCACCACAGACTGTCCAGGAGTTGGTGGATGCTTTAGTCAAGGTCTGGGAGGAGATCCCACAGGAGACCATCCGCAACCTCATCAGGAGCATGCCCAGACGTTGTAAGGAGGTCATACAGGCACATGGAGGCCACACACAATATTGAGCCTCATTTTGACTTGTTTTAAGGACATTACATCAAAGTTGGATCAGCCTGTAGTGTGTTTTTCCACTTTAATTTTGGGGGTGACTCCAAATCCAGGCCTCCATTGGTTAATAAATTTGATTTCCATTGGTGATTTTTGTGTGATTTTGTTGTCAGCACATTCAACTTTGTACAGAACAAAGTATTCAATGAGAATATTTCATTCATTCAGATCTAGGATGTGTTATTTGAGTGTTCCCTTTATTTTTTTGAGCAGTGTATATAGTACAAGGCCAAAGATTTCACTTCTTACATTACATGAGCGATATCTATTGTAAATTCCACAATAGCTCAGAAACCGGCGAATCACTCAATACAGAATACTGACCCCCATAAAATGCTCCATACAGGATACTGGCCCCCATATAACGCTCCATACAGAATACTGGCCCCCATATAACGCTCCATGCAGGCTGTGCCCCCACATAATGTTCCATGCAGGCTGTGCCCCCACATAATGCCCCATGCAGGATGTCACCCCCCTTATAATGCCGCATGCAGGATGCCACCCCCCTTATAATGCCCCATTCAGGATGTCACTCCCCCCCTTATAATGCCCCATGCAGGATGTCATTTCCCCCCCCTTATAATGCCCCATGCAGGATGTCACTCCCCCCCACCCTTATAATGCCCCATGCAGGATGTCACCCCCCCCTTTATAATTCCCCATGCAGGATGTCATTCCCCCCCCTTTTAATGCCCCATGCAGGATGTCACCCCCTCCCATATAATGCCCCATGCAGGATGTCACTCCCCCCCCCTTTATAATGCCCCCATACATAAAAAAAATCAAATATTCACCTCACTTCTCACCTGCTGCTGCTGCTCTGGACTCCAGGGTCGTCGGTGTCTTCCCGCTCTGCGCTGTGACGGCACAGGAGAGGGTGCGGTGGAATGACGTCACTGTGCCCTCTGACCTGAGACGTCAGTCAGAGGACGCGGAAGACACCGGAGCTGCTGCGGAGGCACGGGGAGGGGTAAGTATTGTTCCGGCTGCCGGGGCCCTGAGCAAGCAGGGGGGAGCGGGTGCTGACATCGCTCTCCTCCTGGGTCCCATAGCGCGGCGGGGTACCCGACGGTGAGTGGGCCCCCCCGCCAGCTCAGGGCCCCGGCACTTGCCTGGGTGTGCCGGGCGCTGGGCCTGGGGGCAGGGTTCTCATGGTCACTACAACCAGGGGAGCTCCGGGACAAAGCATCAACCTTGACATTTTTGACCCAAGGATGAAAAGTGACTACAAAATTGAACCTAGTAAAAAACAGGGACCATCTGGCTTGCCTAGAGTTGAGACGTTTAGCTGACTGGAGATATGACAGGTTCTTATGGTCAGTAATAACAGTAATAGGATGGACAGCCCCCTCCAACCAATGTTGCCATTCTTCAAACTGCAATTTGATCGCCAAAAGTTCCCTATTACCCACGTCATAATTTCTCTCGGTCGAAGACAATTTTTTAGAAAAGAAGGCGCATGGATGCCATTTACCAGGGCCCAGACCTTGAGACAACACAGCCACAACCCCCACATCCAATGCGTCAACTTCCACAATAAAGGGTTGGGAAACATCGGATTGACTGAGTATAGGTGCAGTGGCAAAATAATTCTTTAAGGAAGAAAACACCTGGAGAGAGGCATCCGACCATTTGGAAAAATCAGACACCTTCTTAGTCATGTCAGTAAGGGGTTTTACAATTACTGAGTAATTTTGAATGAATTTCCGGTAAAAATTATTAAAGCCCAGAAAACGTAGAGCCTTCAGGTTTTCGAGACTGTCCCAATCAAGGACTGCATGGATCTTCTCCGGATCCATCCAAAAATCCGAAGATGACAACAAGTACCCCAAAAACTGCACCTTCTGAATGGCGAAAACACATTTTTCCAGTTTGGCATAAAGTTTGTTATCCCTTAATATCTGTAGTACCTGTTTAACATGCCCCCGGTGTGTCTCAAAATCAGTTGAGTAAACCAAAATATCATCCAGATAGGCCACTAAAAACTTCCCCACCAAATGATGGAAAATATTATTTATGAAATGCTGGAATACCGCAGGTGCATTGGTCAAACCGAAAGGCATAACCAGACTCTCGAAATGCCCTTCAGGGGTATTGAACGTTGTTTTCTATTCGTCCTTTTCTCTGATTCTAACCAGATTGTAGGCTCCACTTAAATCCAACTTGGAGAATACCCTAGCTCCTACAACCTGGTTGAACAAATCAGGAATCAGAGGAAGAGGGTATAGATCTCCGATGGTAATTTCATTTAATTCCCGGAAATCTAAACAGGGACGTTGACCGCCATCTTTTTTCTTCACAAAGAAAAACCCTGCCGCCAGAGGTGAAGAAGAGGGCCTAATGTGTCCCTTCTCCAGACTCTTCGCAATGAAATCCTTCATGGCTTGGTTTCTCAGAAAGATTATACAGTCTGGACTTCGGTAGGTTAGCTCCGTGGGTCAGGTTAATAAGACAGTCATATGCATGATGAGGCAAATCCTGACACCCCCTCTCAGAAAAAATTTTCTCAATCCAGACAGAAAAGCAGGTTATATTTCTGTAGTGACAGTAGCAAGGGAAATATCTAAACAGTTCTCATGGCAGTAATCTCCCCATTCAATAATCTCCCTGGCTTGCCAATCCACCAATGGATTATGTTTCACCAGCCAGGGAAGACCCAAAACAATTGGGGTGGGAAGACCGTCCAGGACATAGCAAGAGATTATTTCACAATGAACCGACCCCACCCTCAGTATTACATTATGTACAATGTGAGTAAATGCTTTCTGTGCCAGTGGCGCTGAGTCGCTGGCAAAGATAGAAATAGGTTTAGCTAAAGCACAGCAAGCAAGACCATGAGTTTTAACAAACCCAGCATCAACCATGCTGACTCCGGCTCCACTATCAACAAACACAGAAATGTTCTCAGTTTTGCTCTCTAGCGCCACCTCTGCTGTCAGGACAAACTGGGAACTGCAGGTTGGCAATAAATGCACCCCTTGCTTATCCTACTCCAGACTACCAAGAGTTAAATCGAGTCTCCTTTTGGTTTGGAATTGAAGGACAGGTCCCAATAAAATGTCCCTTTTTCCCACAAATAAAACATATGCCTTTTTTCTTACGAATATCCGGGGAAACGTATGATGTAAAGGCACCCCCTAACTGCATGGGCTCCTCCACCTCCCCCAGTACTGGTTCACCGTCAGACCGCTCCCCCGGCAGAGGTATACAACCCCGACAAGAAGGCCCCGGAGAAGGTGGTCTCACCCGTCTATCCCGAAGGTGTCTATCAAGACGTATGGAAAATGACATGGCAGCCTCCAAGGACTGAGGGGTTTCATATACTGCCAAGGCATCTTTCAACCTTTCAGTAAGACCCTCACAAAATTTACTTCTAAGGGCTGAGTCATTCCATTTAAAATCCGTGGCCCATCTACAGAATTCAGAACTGTATGTCTCCACTGACCGAGTACCCTGGGGAAAGCGACGTAGCTTAGACTCAGCTAAGGCTACTCGGTCAGGGTCATCATAGATGAGGGCAATGGCACCGAAAAACCCCTCTACAGACTGGAGACAAACCGAATCAAGCAGTAAAGAATATGCCCACGATTGAGGATCTCCCTGCAGTAGAGAGATCACAATTCCAACCTGTTGCTCCTCATTTCCAGAGGAGTAAGAACGAAGTTTAAAATACAGTTTGCATGCCTCCTTAAATACAAAAAACTTGTCCCTACCTCCTGAAAACCTGTCCGGGAGGGAACCCTTGGGTTCAGGCTGGACAGGCCTACCTGCAGAGACCCCCACATTAGCGGCCTGTAGCCGCTGATGCTGTTGCTGAACCTCACAGCGGAGGTCATTCACCTCCAGAGACAGACTGTGCAGCCGCTCTACAAGCTCTGCAACTGAACCCATACCAAGGGAGAAAGGAAAAAAAAACACACCCTAAAAACCAAACACACAATTAAACCCAAGTGTCAGTTTTTTTTTTTCTCAAAATGTGCACAGCCGGTGATCATGTCACACACAGTGTAGGAAAGACAAAGTGTGACACGAAGGGATGAGGGGAAGGGAGCCCAGACACTAGGGAAAGGGGGAAGTGGAGAACTCCTAGGCTGATCTGCAATCACCCTGTCTCCCCCTACCGACCCTATATTGGTTCCTCACCAATCGCTGCACAGGAACCTATCCCTGTATTTCCATAGAGCTTGGCCCTGGATAGGGAAGGAAGGGGGGGATGAGCGCTACTCGATCCTCACTGACAACTAAAGACAAAAAGGGGAGACAAACACAAGGGAAGTAGCTTAGCTTGAGTAGACTTCAGAGAGATGGCACACACGTCCTCTTAGCATCAGAGAGGAAGTAAGAACTGCACTTGCTCCAAGCCTTCACAAAGGATCATGTGAATATCACCAGCACCTCTGTGTAGCAACCAGGAAGTATTTAAACACCCAGGCCTGATTGTCAATTAGAGCAGGAAGGAGGTAGCCACTGGGTCCTAGAGTGAGACAGCTAAGATGTCTGTAATGCCAAACGAAGGGATTTCCTGCAACCAACTGCGGGGCGACTGTCTGTCACAACTGACACACCCGTGACAGTATCCATGGGCTCTCTGATGGTCAATGGAGTAGATCAATATCTTTACAGTCAGGGCCATACCCTTAGGCCGGAATCATGTAGAATCCAAATCTGTGTCTCTTTGGCTAAAGCCATACTACCAAACTGATGGTGTGAAGAGAGTCTGATCTTTGATTCTCCTTGTAAAGTCTCTTTCCAATCTCTATTTCAAGTCTCTCTGCTACAGAAGCACATGTCCCTTTTAAGTACACATCCACAGGTTGGGGTGAAAGGGCAGCCTCATGTCTCAATGTTTGAGCATTTAATGAATTTGCTTAGTTTGTCCTCCTGTCTTGTGAATCAATAAGCCACAGGTTCCACAAAGGTTAATCAACATAATTAGCAAACATTCATTGTTCCAGAATCAAAGAGGAGACAACAATAAGGGTTATATAAATACTGGTCTGTTCTTCTTGACCAGGCACATAAATACACATACCCAAAGATAACAGTGTATTTCTCTTGGATTAACAAATCTAAATGTCTAGTTTATTAAGATTATAGGCTGTATTGTCACACCATACATCACCAGAACCATCATCAGTACACAAATACAGCACCAGAACCAGCAACTGACCAATCATTAGTATACAAATACATCACTAGAACCACCATCAGTACATGAATACATCATGAAGCTTAAAACAGCAACCCATACCATTTCCAGTTATGAACTATAACTGCCACACTGTCCGCTTTCTGGACTATAACCACCACAATGTCCACCCTTCTGAATTATAACTAGCACACTGTTCACATTATTGAACAATAACTATAGTACTATAACAATGCAGTGACATGACAAGACTCTGCATAACTAATCATATGCTAAATAGTTGCAGGTAAAGTTTATGTATGAGATAGCCATGGTGATTGTCTACAAAATGATGGTAGTCTCATAATTGAAGCACTAGTGGATGGTAAGATATGGAGACTGAAAGTCAAAAGTTCAAAACATTGTTATCCTTTTGCTCATCAGTGTATAACTGCCACACTGTCAGCCGTTATAAACTTTAACCGCCACACTGTCTGTCCTTCTGATCTATAACCGTCACAATTTCCGCCCTTCTGAACTATTACTGGCACACTGTTCACTATATTGAACTATAACTACCACACTTTCCCCCTTCTGAAGTATAAATATAACACTGTCTGTCCTTCTGACCTACAACAGCCACACTGTTTGTACTTTTGTACAACTGAGGACATTAAAAGTCTACACACCCCTGCTATAATGCCAGGTTTTTGCCATGTTTAAAAAAAAAAAAAAAATCATACCAAGAAGGATCAATTCAGAACTTTTTACACGTTTAATGTTGCCTATAATCTGGTCAAATACATTGAAAAAAACAACAACACATTTTTGGTGGAAAAAGAAAAATAAAGAACTAAAATAACATGGTTGTATAAAAATGCAAACCCTTAAACTAATACTTTGTTGAAGTCCCCTTTGAATTTATAACAACATTCAGTCTTCAGTTTGGCAAAAGTGTATCAGTATGGTACAGTCAGAATTTTCCATCTTTGCCCACTCTTCCTTGGAGTAACTCTTCAAATCTTTCAGAATATGAGGGCATCTCCTTCAGATCAATCCACAGATTTTCAATTTGATTTAGGTCTGGGCTCTGGCTGGTACATTCCAAAACTTTGATCCTCTGGCAAAAGCAAAATAATTATTTTCTTCATTTGGAAATATTCTTAGGGTCATTGTCATGGTGACTGGTCAAATTCCTCTTCATCTTCCGCTTTTTTTTTAGCAGAGGATTAAATGTTTTGTTGCAAAATTGACTGATATTTGGAACTATTCATAATTCCCTCCACTTTGACTAAAATCCTAGTTTTAGCTGCTGAAGAACAACCACAAAGTAAATTGCTTTTTTTCACCATGCTTCACTGTGGGTATGGTGTTCTTTTGGTGATGCACAGTGTTGGCTTACCTTTTGGAGTTATGGCCAAAAAGTTCAACCTTGGCCTTATTAGACCATAACACGCTTTCCCATTTTTTTTGTACCCTTCTCCTGACTGATAACTTTCAATAACGTGATCCCTTTGGTTTGTTGAGAACGGTTTACTGACCATAGATTTTGCTGTAAAATGCAGCAAAGAAAATGTCAGGATAATCCTCCTAGAACAGCTATACTTTATACGAGGTTAATTAGGATCACTGTAAATGATGGCAGCTGTTCACTGACTACCTTCTAATGCAATTTTAAATGTTATTGGCTATTTCTGAAGATCCCAATCCCCAATTATAAGAGGGTGTTCACACTTATGCAACCACATTACTTAGTTTTATTATTTTTATTTTCCCCCTCAAAATGAATATAGTCTGGTTCTCAATGGATTTATACAGATTATGGATAACATCAAAGATAGAAAATGTCTAATGTCACCCATCAACAGAGTCGGCACAGAAGGTGGGTATAGGAGTTATTATTTTACTGTCCATTACTCCGACAACCATTTTAAGCCTTGAAGTCTTATGTCCGCATTTCATTTGTTTTTTTGGTTTTGTAAAATTGTTCAATAAGCTGTAATTTGCAAAGAAGCTTAGTTTTTTCAAGCACTTTTCAATTTTATCCATCTAAAAAGATGAGACAATTCTTTTAGCTGTAACATAATAGTACGTTGAGATCCTACACAGAACAGGGAGTATGATGGCCAAAATCAGTAAAAGATATAAATTTTATTAGATTACAAATGGTACAGCACATACATAAAAACAGAACTAAAAGGAGATGTTAAAACAGAGGTGAACACCTCGCTGAACGCTTTTAGGAAAACATAATAGCTGCCAATGAAGTACATAAAGCTTCATAAAGTGCACAAATAACAAGCAAATCCCAAATGTGGATTGTCATGGAAAATGACTTTTTATGTTTTTATGTATGTGCTATACCATTTGTAACCTAATAAAATGTATATTTTGTTACTGATTTTGGTCATCATACACCCTGTTCTCTGTAGGATCTAATCTTAGTTGGAGTGCCATATACTATATAATCGACTCATAGTTTTCTCATAATAGTACGTTAATTGTATACAAAAATCTTTTTTGGTGTGATACAGTTATATCAGGTTGCAGGATTGGGTAAAACGTTCATTGTTTAGATTCCCAACTCAAACCCTGTTTACATCAGACAACCCCTTGTTATGGTTTTGTAGCTTTCACAAGAGAATGAGGTGTCACGGTTTGATGCAGACCCAACGTTGACAGTTAATAAGTTAATTGAGAGACTCATCTATGATTCGGTACAGTATATGGACAAAGGTAATAGGGAAACACCTCATAATCACTGAATTCCATTTTTTCATTCAAATAAAATCCAATCCTTACGCCTTTACTAACATTTGTAATATGTCAGTGAGACCGGTGTACCAGGTTGGTTTGTGAAATTTTACCACATCAAACTTACACGCTATGTCGCAGTCCACTTAAAGTTACAGCATGGGGTTTCCAAGGGCATAAAAGCCACCAATACTCTGCCAACACAGTAACCCAAGAGTTACAAACCACCTCTTGTTTTAACTGCAGCACAAAAAAATGTACGACGGGCGCTCCATAGCCATGAATCTGCGTTTGTCAAAAGCCAGGAGGACGCTATCTATCTCACTCTATAGTTCCAACTGCACTGTTGGTGGAGAGCGATAATGCTATGGAGTTTAACTTCTGGGATTAGCCAACTTCTCTTACTTCCAGAGAAAATAAATTTGAATTTCTAATGTTGATGCACGGGAGCTGAAAGATGCACAAAATTAATTAAAAATCGCACTCCTCTTAGTGAGTTTTGCGCTTCCTATTCCAGTAGTCTGTTCAACAGACTGCTGGAATGCCTGTCTTGCAAAATGCCTGTCTTGAAGAATTGGGGTCTACAAATTGTCGACTACAAATGAGACTTGTCATCCACTCCTTTTCCACACTTAAAGTCATCAGAGAAACATACAATAATGCAGTGTTTTAGTCTAGTCAATAACAGGATTCAATGGTCCAATGACATCCAGATGGCGCAGGAATCCCTTCCAGTGCCAGCGTATAGAACCAGAGGAGCCGATGCTGTAAGTAATGGGAGGTGAGTATGCCTTTGTTATCTTTCAAAAGATTCGTAACTCCTCAATTCTTTCAACTGTAAATTGACATTGGATCAAATCTACATACTTAAAGAGTTTACTTCAATCTATTTTCCAATGCTCATGAAGAAAATAAATTCATGCATAATCAGCAACTTTTACTACACCATATTTACAAAGAGACAAATAAAACATCAAAAAATTGTGATGTTTGTGACTACTTACCCTAAAAATTTACACAAATAAGACAACTAATAAAGAGTTTTTTTCATTCTAAAAATAAATGTTTGGTATAGTTATGAGCTTTGGGGTGAGATTAGTTTCCAAAATGGTTCCATCAATAGGCACAGCCTTTTCACCAAGTTTAATTGTAGTAAACAAAACTCAAAAAGCACAATAATAATAATCACGTTATTTATCTGGACCAAGTTAGATAATTTAATTACAATGTGTTGACCATTCTACAAATTCATCGAGTCTCTGCATTAGATGAAAAAACACAATTAGATTTTCTCTTGGTTGTCAGAAAGTTTCACTTGGTGGATTGGTCACACTTTCCATTCCAGGGGATTAAAAATGTCACCAAATTGATTCAGGATGGGAGACCATAAACGTGTGACTGAGGAGAGGAATTGCTGAAAACCCCTGCAAGGTATAGATGTACAGTAAAGTAGAAATATGTTATTGTAAAATATTATTTGCCCATGGTTGATATCCATGTGTTGTTTGTAATTTCATTTGTTTTATGGATAACATGTTTATTGATAATTGCATACATTTCATAATTTTCATTTAGTGCTCTGAAGTACTCTTCCTTTCTTGTGTAGGACATGTGACTTTACTTTGGGAGATGCACTGGTTTACCTTCAAGAGGCCAGTTTAGTATGAAGTCTTATAGGCAACATTCATTTATCCTGGATCAGGTTGTAAAGCTCGTTAAAGAGACAGACATTGACTTATAGGGTAGCTAATAGAGATGTGTAAAGCTGACGAGATTCGAAATTGCAGAGGAATAAAAGATGATCCAGCTCCCAAATCATATTTCCACAATGTGTTAAAACCATTAGTCCTTTATTATAAACATTTTTAAAAATTTCAGGGGAAATATGACAAAATTAATAACAGGTGGTGACTAGTGATGAGCGAGTATGTTGGGTTAACCCTTTCGACGAGCATGCTCGGGGAGTATCTTCAGTTGCTCGGGTGTTATATTTCAGTCACTCCATGCGAATGATTTGCGACTGTTTGACAGTTTTAATACATGTGAGTAATGCCTAAGAAACATGCATTCCTCACATGTATTAAAGCTGTCAAACAGTCGTAAATCATGCGCACAGAGTGACTGAAACATAACACCTAAGCACACTGAAGATACTCGGAAAACACCCGAGCATGCTCGTAAATCTCAAGTAACGAGCATGCTCGCTCATCACTAGTGGTGACACCTCTAGCAAGAGGTGGAGGCAGGAAAAAAAAAATGTACGCAACCAGACGCGTTTTGAATGTCAAGCATTCTTATGCTTTGGTATCAGAGTAATAAAACAGTCAGAACGAACCTTTAAGGAAGAAAGGAATGATTAGAGAACAAGAATCAGATGGGTGAAATGCCCCAGGGCAAAAAAAAAAATGGAAGTTTCTCATGGAAATCATAGTAACATAGTTTGTAAAGCCGAATAAAGACTTGCGTCCATCAAGTTCGACCTGTTAGTTCTGTGATTGCTAAAGTTGATCCAGAGGAGGGCAAAAACCCCAAATGATTTAGCCAATCTTCACCTGAGGAAAAATTCCCTCCCGACTCTGAAACCAGCAGTCAGAATAATCCCTGTATCAACCTACTATTTATTTTATTTTTAAGTATACGCTGAAATCTGCCTGGTATCTAGAAATGCATCCAGTCCCCGCTTGAACTGGTGTAGTGAATCCGACATTACCGTCTCCTCACTCAGTGAATTCCATATTCTCACTGCTCTTACCGTTGAGAGGATTAGAATGAGTTAATAAAAGACTCGATGCTTACAATGCCTTATATGGCATTATCATGCTCACATATTTCAGCTAAAGATCCAGATGTTCTTGGTATATAATGTGCGTACGTGTAGCAATTTCACTAATGTTTAACAGAAGAAGCCTTTTACGCATGTCTGTACAGACCCTATATTTTACTATATAAAGAATGGGACAGCACCCTGTTGGACGGACGCTCCTGGGGCTCTCTCGAGATTGAAACATACAGCATTGTGTCTGTGTCTACTTTCTGGTTGCCCGCCATATTTGAGGTTCGCCTTGTCTCTCCCCAAGAAATATCGATCCTCCTATAAATCATAGTGAGTGATCTCGACATTTTCCTGGCGCCCGAACAGGGACCCGAGTCAGAGTATCCTGTCAAGCCCACCCGGTGACACGAACAAACAGGATCACGGTCGAGACGGTGGACAGCAGATAAAACCTGACCAGGTAAGAGAAACTTTTGTATATTCTCTTTAATCTGCTCTCCATAGTCTGAAGCCGTGTCCAGGTTTGTGTTAGTAGGAGGACTAGTAGAGGCAGGTACCTATATTTCGGGTCCTTGTGAACCAGTAGGAAAACGGGTTAGAGAAAGTGCGAACAACTACGCTGCTAGTAAAATGAATGGCGAAACCGTATGTGTATGACAGAATGTGTGATGAGAAAGTAGTAAAATAAGCTGCACGGGATTAGGTGTGCGCCAAAGAGTGGTGATATTGCCTAACTGGGTCATGTGACTGCGTCCTTTCGGGGAGGTCACCGCCTAAGCTTAAATCAACACCCTTTTCGTATAAACCTCCGTGACAGATAAGAGTTGTGAAAGCATGAGCCCAGGACGCCACATGAGTCTGGGATAAGATACGGAAGGGAAAGCTAATGGAAGTTGTGTTCTTTGTCTGCTTGGAATGTTCCTCTTTGCTGGGGCGATAGCCGTAAGGTATTTGCAGCACATTAGGAAAGTAGGAACACAGACCCCATTTAACGTTTTGACTCCCTAGGAAGAAGGCAACGAGGTATAGTGGGTCAGATCTATATAAATCTCCCCAGTAAAGCTAACCCAACACGCTACCTAGGGCAGGAAGTCAGACGAGAGAAGAATGGGTAATGAACAGACAAAGATACAGGATCAGGGAAGAACAGTGAAGGACATAGTCCGTGACAGATGTGGAAGCGATGCGGCAAAAGATTTGGGAAAGATCCTTAAAGAATTTAGAATAACGGGAGCGAAGCAGCTAGATCCCGATGTTTGGGATGACATTAAGGAAAGTAAGTTGGGTAAAACCAGGGATAATGGATGGCAGGATCAGGTAACAGCCCTGGTGAAAATTTCCCACCAGGCAAGAAAGGAGGGATGGGAATATCAGGAAAAAAATCAGACTTGGAAGTGTTGTAAAGTTAACCCGAAGACTGCAGAATCCTCCTCACATTGCCCTCCAATACCTGCTCTTCCTCCCTATCCTAACCCATTGGCTGTGCCTTTCTCTCCAAACAAACTTTACCCTGAATTAGGAGAACTCCCAACACAGGCCCAGCTAAGTGCACCTCCCCCTGTAGGAGGTTCAGAAGGTTGGACATGTACGAATTGTGGTCAGCAAAACCCCGAGTGGAGAGAAACCTGTTTAGCTTGTGGTGCACCCCGGTTTCAGAATACGATGTTAGCACCCGTCAGGACACACAGAACGCCTTTTAGAGAAGCAGACCAACAAGGCATTCTGCAAACTAGGCTCATTGAGACCCAACGTTACACCCCCTTGTCCCCTGCTGAATGTATGGCATTGTTAGCGAATGCACCTGACCCCACTAGTCACCCCGCCCGATTTGCAGCATATATTGGACAAATAATGGTAGTGCATAGGGCTACGTGGCTGGACGGGGAAGAACTGTGTAGACTTAAGTTCTCCCTTTCCATGTACCAGGAGTTAGTACAGCACATGGTCAATGTAAGACCAGATGACGAAGCCCAAGGCAATGTACGTACCCGAGAGTCCGCTGTCCCTTTTATACGCCTATTACAATAGTTTATGACAGATAAACAACGACAGAGGGGAACAATGACTTCCACTTCACAACTACCCGGCCAACCAGTGACTGAATTTTACCACCAATTAGAGGGATCCTTTCTAGATGAAGGTCTTGATGTTAATAACCCAGGGGTACAGAGATTGCTGGCCAAATCCTTTGTAGAAGGATTATTACCCACTCTGAAAGACAGATTGAAAAGTAGTACCCCTGAATGGAGATCAGCCCCTGATGCTCATGGTCTCAGACAAAAGGCACAAGGTTTGGAAATGGATTTGAAGGAGTCAAGGAAAATTGTAAAAGTCTCTACAGTGCAGGAAGGCGGTGCCAGGAGAAAAGTTTTTACTTGCCATTATTGCAAGAAGCCCGGACATTTTCAGAGAGAATGCAGAAAAAAGAAAGCTGACAGAGCCGTAGGGAAAGGACAGACACCCTCTGTACCATTTCCAGACGATACAAACTGACTAGCTGCCGTTAAGTTACAGTTAAATGCCCGACAACCAATGGTAACTGTTAAAATAGCTGGTAAAGATGTCCCCTTTCTTGTAGACACTGGAGCTACTGCATCAGTGATTAACAAAAAGGCACTCACTGATCCAGGCACACAATTGTCTGACTATGCAACTGGGTTTGATGGGCAGGCGGCCATTATCCCTATCAGTAATCCATTATCAGTCAAAATCGGACCAAAAATGTTTGTAAGCAAGTTTTTGTTCGTCAAACATGCTACTACCTGCCTTTTAGGTGCAGATCTCCTCCGTGAGATTCACGCTAACATTCAATTCACTGAGGATGGTCAAGTAATCCTTACCATCCCTGACGGTGATGAGATTCTGGAAGCATGTATGCAGATCCAGGCTATGGAAGTTGACCTGGATAACGAACAAATGAGTCTCAAAATTGATTTGTCCACACTGCCCTCCCACCTGTGGGCAATGAGTAACACTGATATAGGATTGTTGCCAGTTGCACCGGTAAAAATTGAAATTATTCCAGGAACAGTCTTACCACAACTAAGACAATACCCAGTCAGTGCACAGCAGGAGTTGGCCATACAATCCCAGATCACTGAATTTGTGGCTAATGGAGCCCTTACAGAAATCAAATCTCAAGCTAATACACCATTGTACCCTGTCAAGAAAAAAACAGAACCAGGACAAATTGTGAAATATCGTATGGTACATGATTTAAGGGAAATCAATAAAATTTTGAAACCACTCACTCCAGTTGTTCCAAATCCACATACTTTATTGGCCCAAATCCCTAGCTCAGCAAAATTTTTCAGTTATAGATTTGTCCAATGCCTTCTTTTCAGTACCACTAAACCCAGACAGTTGGCATTTGTTTGCATTTACCTTTAAAGGTAAACAATTTGCATGGACCCGACTACCACAAGGCATGCAGCATTCACCGACACTTTATACGCAGGCATTGAGTTCAGTATTAGCCGGCTGGCCACCACCGGAAGATGTTGTCCTCCTCCAGTATGTGGACGACTTACTTTTGTGCGCATCAACGGAACAGGTATCCACGGGAAGTACCCTTTCCCTTCTTTCATATCTAGCACAGAATGGCTGCAAGGTAAATAAGGCCAAACTTCAAGTCTGCCAGCTTACCATTGTATTTCTAGGCCATTGTATTTCACAAGGAAAACGGCATCTCACTGCAACAAGAATACAGGCGATTATTCACATGAATCCGCCTACCACCCATAAGCAGCTGAGGGCATTTTTAGGCATTATTTCTCATTGCAGACAATGGGTTATACATGCCAGTGAAAACATGCAGCCACTATATGATTGTGTCAAAGTAGAGCCATTTCATCTCACTGAACCGGCACTACAAGCTTTTCAGTACCTGAAACAGGCAATTGTCTCATCTCCAGCTCTTGGCCTGCCAAACTATACTGATCCTTTCCAGTTAATGGTGGCTGAGGTCCATGGTCATGCTACGGGTGTTCTTACACAAAAGCATGACAAGAAACTGAGGCCAGTAGCATATTACTCTGCCCGCCTAGACTCTGTTTCCCTAGGTGCACCATCTTGTGTTAGGGTAGTGGCAGCAATTTCCCTTCTTTTGGACAAAGCCTCTGAAATAGTTCTGGATAATCCTTTAATTATCCTTACCACACATGATGTTCATGGAATACTGACACAGGTTCATCCGAAACATATTTCTATGGCAAGACAACTTAGGCTACAATGTGCACTGTTACTGCCCCCAAATGTTACCTTTTCCCGGCTTCATACTCTGAACTTGTCCACACTGATCCCAGTTGCAGAGTCTGAAGGGGGGGATGACGGAGGTGCAGCGACAGACAATCCCCTGACTTTTAAAGACACACATGATCATGATTGTCTTGAACTAATGAGTCAGGAGACAGCAGGACTACCTAATGTTCATGAAACCCCACTACAGAATCCACGATTTGAATTTTTTGTAGATGGAAGTAGATATGCTGATGCTGAAGGCAAATTTCACACAGGTTATGCTGTGGTCACAGAACATGAGACTATAGAAGCAGGTCCACTGACACCTAGTTGCTCGGCTCAGGAAGCCGAATTAGTTGCGCTAAGACAAGCTCTCACATGTGCCAAAGACGCAACTGCAAATATATACACAGATTCTCGATATGCTCATGGCATAGCACATGATTTTGGGTCCATATGGAAAGCTAGAGGGTATATTACTGCAGCAGGATCGCCAGTAAGACATGCACAATTAATTAAAGATATTTTAGATGGCTTAAACAATACAAAGGAAGTAGCCACTATCAAGGTACCAGCACATACGAAACTCGATACCAAGGAATCCAGAGGAAATGACAGAGCTGATAGAACAGCAAAAGAGGCAGCTTTGAGACCCTTAGAACAGGTCCACACGGTACAGGAATCATGCGAAGATTATTCCATGGATAGACTTAAACAACTACAACAGACGGTAAGTATAGAAGAGAAGGACACCTGGAAGAAAATGGGGGCAGAAGAAACTGAAGGTATGTGGCAAATGGGACAACTGATATGTCTCCCTAGGGCACTGTACCCTGCGATGGCAGACTTGGTCCACCGCCCAACACACCTTTCTGCAAACGCTATGATTCAAACGGTGGCAAAACACTGGATAGCGCCTGGTTTTGGAACCATGGCGCGAGAGGTATGTGCCGCATGTGCTATATGCCTGGCACACAACCCTGGACAGACAGTAAAGACCCCCTCCAGGCACCATGTAAAACCATTATATCCTTTCCAGAGGTTGCAGATAGACTACATTCAACTTCCAAAAAGTGGTCCTTACGAGTTTGTACTCGTGTGTGTGGATATGTTCTCAGGGTGGCCAGAAGCCTATCCAGTAAGAACGGCTACTGCTAAAGGCACAGCCCGGAAACTGATGACAGAATTGATTCCTCGATACGGGTTACCTGAGGTTATTGAGTCAGATAGAGGTACACATTTTACTGGTGAAATCATGCGAAATATCATGCAAATGTTGGGGATCCAACAAGAGTTCCATACACCATATCATCCTCAAAGTTCAGGAAAGGTAGAGCGAATGAATGGAACGTTAAAACTAAAAATCCAGAAAGCAATGGAAGAGACAGGGAAATCTTGGCCTGACTGCCTGCCTCTTGCCTTATTTTCAGTCAGAAACACCCCTAGAGGAAGGCTAAAGTTGTCACCTTTCGAGATTCTGTTTGGTAGACCACCTAATACTGGACTGTATTTTCCACAACAACTAGTGCTCAATGCTGAAGGACTAGCTAGCTATGTGCAAGGGTTACAGAAACAATTAACTCACATGCATTCCCTAGTTCTCTCTTCCATTCCAGATCCAGACAGCATTGAAGGAACCCATTCGTTGAAACCTGGAGACCAAGTCTATGTGAAAATTCACACCAGGAGAACTCTCCAGCCACGATTCCAGGGTCCTTATCAAGTGTTGCTGACAACGCCTACTTCAGTTAAGCTTGAAGGAAGACCCACGTGGATACATGCTAGCCATTGCAAGAAAGTAAAATGAATCCTGCTCTACTGTTTAGAATTTTGTGTGTTATTTTGAGTTACTGCCTGTCTATTGCTTGGACACCAGGGTATAAGATAAGGCCACTTTCCAGGACACAGGTTCCCTATGGAATAAGGAATAGTACCGAGGAAAGGAGACAGGATAATTATACTTGTCCCACGAACCAGCACTGTGTGCTTGGAAATATTACTTTCTCAGGAAATGTGTCCCTTTAGTAAGACCAGCTCGATATTTGGTAGTAATTCAGGACACAGTAAACGTAACCTTTTCTCATCACCCTAATGTCACGGCCGTTGCTTGTTATAAATTGAATATTGAAGAAGGAAAGGGACCTTATACCCTCCCTCTCTTCCTCAATGGACAAAACCCTCCAACTGGTTTAGATTGGATAAAGTGGTCCAATTCTTCGAAATATACATCATTGACGAAAGAAGGTTCATACCTTTGTACTAATCAGACAAAAGATAATTGGTCTTGGGTGACTTTTGGCATATTTATATACAAACCTCAGCGGCCCACATTTACAAATTCTTGCCTAATCCCAGTCCCTAACACATGTACTAATGTGTCTACAACTCAACAGAAAGTAAAAATTATTTTTAATCTCACCTTTCCTGAACTCCCTAGGTGTTGGAATAAGAGGGTAAAAAGAGCATGGTATGACACCCTCTTGGGAGGGGTGGGGACAGGGATGGGAGTGCTAAATTCAGCTCAGATGGAGATAATGAATAATAAATGGAGTAGAGCAGGATCTGATCTTTCAGAAGCCGTTAAAATTACGGGAAGATGGCTACCCACCAGTATATCTATGCATGAAATCCCGTTAAAAATAGAAGATCACTTGAATGATATGTTTAATAGAAGTATACTGGAAAGTTTAGCATTGTGGGAAAATATGAGTTATGTATTAAACCAAACTCAATGTGGATTTGATATGCTGTATTACCATATTCAAAAAACCAAGGCCCAAACCCAGCTGATGACAGGAAAACAGATACTTTTGGGATTTTGTTATCCGATAGTGATACTAGTGATCCTTATAGTTATCCTCACCTGTGTTAACATATGTACATACAGGCACATGAGAAAGACAATGCGTAAGTTCAACGATAAACTATATTATAAATAAACTTTTTTTCTCTCTCTGTTTCCGAGGTTGACATCTCACCATCACATCTGGATGGGAAGGGCTCTTCTGAGAGTGGACGCGGGATAAGTACCTGGGGGATGGAGATGGTAAAAGAAGATACCTGTTCTCCCTCAGGCAACTCGTCGGTCTGAGATAGTACCTAGGGAAAGTCCTGCTATCAGCCACAACCAGAGGACACAGCCTTTTGCTTACTTGCTCGATGGATGAAGATGTCAAAGGGGGGAATGAGAGGATTAGAATGAGTTAATAAAAGACTCGATGCTTACAATGCCTTATATGGCATTATCATGCTCACATATTTCAGCTAAAGATCCAGATGTTCTTGGTATATAATGTGCGTACGTGTAGCAATTTCACTAATGTATAACAGAAGAAGCCTTTTACGCATGTCTGTACAGACCCTATATTTTACTATATAAAGAATGGGACAGCACCCTGTTGGACGGACGCTCCTGGGGCTCTCTCGAGATTGAAACATACAGCATTGTGTCTGTGTCTACTTTCTGGTTGCCCGCCATATTTGAGGTTCGCCTGGTCTCTCCCCAAGAAATATCGATCCTCCTATAAATCATAATGAGTGATCTCGACACCGTAAAGAACCCCTTCCTATGCTGGTGCTGAAAACTTTTCTCTTTCAGTCTTAGTGAATGCCCTCGTTACAGTAATATCCCTCCTTTTGAACAAATCCCGGGCAAGATCTCTATACTGTCCCCTAACATATTTGTACACATTTATTATGTCCCCCCTCAACCTTCTCTTTTCCAGGCTGAATAGTCCTAGTTTTGCCAACCTCTCTGGGTATTGCAGTCCCTCCATTCCCTTTATTAATTTTGTTGCCCTCCTTTGTACCTTTTCAAGCTCATTTATATCCTTTCTATATATTGGGGCCCATAACTGAGCACAGTATTCCAAGTGTGGTCTGACCAGTGCTTTGTACAGTGGAAGAACAATGTTCTCATCCTTTGCAGCTATACCTCTTCTGATACATCCCATTACCCTGTTTGCCCTTACAGCAGCGGCCTGACTTTGGGCACTCCAATTTAGTTTGCTATAAAAAAAAAGGAAGTTTCTCATGGAAATCCACTCTCCATAAACTTGAGATAAAGAAATATACAATTTCTAGTCAGATAATGACAGCAGTTATATTAGAACATTGACAGACCAATATATAAAACAAAACAAAAAAAAAATAATAAGACATTGAATAAAAAACAATTTATACTTCTCAATCTGTGTTGGACCAATTCAAACTCTGCACTGAATAATACAAACATGGTGGACAAAACTAATCCCATGTTAAGAATATAGCATAAGTTCTCTTCTCAGGTTTAAACCATGCGGTACCCTTGTGTTTAATGAAAAATATAAAAAGCTTCCCTATTATGAAGCATACGTTTGTGGTTACCATCGCTAATATGTTTGGGAACAGATTCAATAGCATATGTCACAAAACGTGTGATCTGTCGGTTGTACTTTTGACAAATCTACTGGATTTTACCGGGAGATTCGATTTGGAGCAAATTTATTCTCATAACAGAGGTAATATACTTTGACTGTAATTGTTGTATGTTTTTTGAACAATTTTTCATAGAATAAAAAAAATGTCTACTTCACTGTGTAATTTCTTTGACGTTCAAGATTTATGAGCAACTTAGTGATTTATGAGTAAAACATTTCTCACACTCTGGACGTCTTCCATGTGCGATTTTTCTATGGGCAACTAGAACTACATTTTGACCTCACAATTTTCCACATGCAGTACATAAAATGGCTTCTACACTCTGTGATTTATCAAGATGTGAATTATGAAAACAATATTTCCCTCCGTCTGAACATACATAATGTTTCTACCCTGGGTGAGTTTTCTGATGGGTAACAAGATTTGATTTCTGGCTAAAACATTTTCCACATTTTGAACACAAGTATGGCTTCTCCCCAGTGTGACTTCTCTGATGTATAACAAGACTTGATTTCCGGTTAAAACATTTCCCACATTCTGGACATGAGAATGGCTTTTCCCCTGTGTGAGTTCTCACATGATCAAGAAGATATGATTTCTGACTAAAATATCTCCCACATTCTGGACATAAAAATGGCTTCTCCCCTGTGTGAGTTCTCTTATGTCGAACAAGACTTGATTTACGGTTAAAACAATTTCCACAATCTAAACATAAAAATGGTTTCTTTCTTATGTGAACTTTCTCATGTCTAATTAGAGCTGATTTTCTCTTGAAACATTTCTCGCAGTCTGAACATGAAAATGGGTTCTCCCCTCTGTGAATTTTTTTATGTGTAACAAAATGTGGTTTGAGGGAAGAACTTCTGCCCAGTTCTGAACTTGAAGAATGCCTCTTTTCTTCTAGAGCACTTTGATTTTTGTGTCTTTTATTTTTCTTAATAGTCTGTGATGAATTTGAAGATAGGAACTTTTTAAAAGGATCAGATGATAGATCTTTGTTGTTAAGGGATGATGGTGCAGCTGGGACAATGATGACATGCTCATCAAATGTATCTTGCTTGATATCAAGGTCATCGGATTTAAAAATGGAAGCTGTCAGATGTCCCTCTGTTCTCCTGCTACAGTCATCTGCCAAGGATAAAGCAAATTATTTTTGAAAAAAATAACCTTTTTATTTTTCTATATAAAATGTCCATAGAAAATGCAAAAACAGATCACAATTCCACAGTAGACCTAAGTGCACGAACCACAGGTCCATAACATTAGGCAACCAAGTTAAATAAATATAAATATTATATATTATTTCATCTCTGCTACATCGATGGGTAACTCTGCCTTGGATTTTGTTACAAATCCACCTCAAACTGTGCTGGGTAACTGCTATATCATTGTGTAACCCATCTCTGATTCATCAGTTCTTCAACACCAAGTTCATTCTTTTATGCCACCATTCCAGCTCAGTTCTGCATAATTGGTTACTCATTACTGAATTTCCTCTGCTTTCTTGTGGATTTCAACTCTGTTCTACCTGTTGCCATAATTTAAACTTATTCAATGGATCCTGTAGTTACCATTTGCTTTTCCTGTTGCTGTTATACTAGTGTTTCAGCTGCACCAATGGCAACCGCTCATCCAGACCAAGGGATTCAAGGATCTAGCTCACCAGATGAGACAAAACAAAAGGATATCCTTTTGTATTTATACAGAAATTCACCATTGGCTCTCACTGCACATGGAATGGAATAGCAGCTCAATGTGTAGTAGTTTGGTGAGAACGAATCAGACTGGGGTTCCTAGTGGTCTTGGTCTTGTAGGAACCCTATGACCTCAGTAACAAAAAAGTAAGTCAAGGTAGATTGTTCCAAAAGGTTGGAAGAATTCTAGGAAGGCATTTGCAAAATTACCCTCTGCTCTCTATTGGATAATATTTGTCTTCAAATATTTCTCAAGTTGTTTGGTGTCCTTTGGTATGTAGTTCAGAAATCTGGGGAAAAAATTATCAGCATCTGCTAAGTCCAAGGGTGTTGGGAATATCCTCAAAGGTCTCAACTCAAGCCAGAGCAGGCCTCATTGCAATAGATGCCAAAAGTAAAGTGGATGTTTTTTTGTAAAGAAGCATCTAGTGACCAACAGAATGGTGTCCACTGGAATGTGATATGGAAGAATTACACCATAAATCAAGCAGACACAGTAAAGTAGGACGAGATAATCTAGGACTCCAATACCAGAATAAAAAAACAAGGAATAGGGCCTTAAAGGCTGTCCCTAAAGATTGGGCATTGCTCCAGCACAAAGATAGCCCCAAGAAAACCCACATGTCAGCAAAAGATCCTCCTGGCTTCAATATGTAACAATTATACTGCCGTGATAAAGATGGTCTTAACCAAAGTGAAATCATACAGGAAATAAGTTGAAATTTTCATTTAGATTATATCCAACAGAAAAAAATCTCATATACTTCACGGCAAGAACAATGTTCATGGCTGTCCAATGTCCACCTAAGTTGAGTAATATTTTACTTTGAGTATATTTCTGAATATTGAAGTCAAGAACAGAAATATTAAAAATATTATTGTACATAAAAAAATCCTTGATATGAATCTTATCAGTAAATCAGATTTTTTTTCCTTTAAGTTTGAATATATTATGTAGTAGAAGATAATTTTATTTATTTTATTTAACAGCCTTCAGCTATGGTGACTTGATAGATGAACGCTCTGTAGAAAGATCGATCTTATGCAAGCCTAGATAGGTGCACCAGGGTCTTCTCCACTGTTATCTTGATTGTATCAAGGCATCAGGTTTCTGGTCTTCCTCTTTGCTTTGTTCCTTCTATTCTTCCGACCATGATATCCTTCTCCAGTGATTGCTCTCTTTGTATGATGTGTCCAAAGTAGGCAAAAAGTAGAAGAAAATACTGTATCCTAATTCTGCTTTATATCCTGCACATTCATAGTTGAAATAGTTTTAGCAGAAGTATATCCTTCTCCTTTTCAGTCTCCTGATATTAATGCTATAGAACACATCTGGGATGAAGGAGGACAAGCTGATCAGAGCATGTCAGTATCTCCATCAAATGAGTCACTCTAAATTGTCCGATTCCCACACCTACTAAAGTGTTAGACATAATGCAATTCTAAGGGCCAAAGAGGGTCCAATGTGTTATTAAGGGAAAAGGGGTCAATAATAAGGTGGCCATTCAGTGCATGTCTCCAACGTCTCTACTTTGTTAACAAACAGTAAGTTGATACAACTCTAATAGGTCTAAGTTCAAAAACTGAGACCACAGATGATGAAGACATAAGATATATTGACATGGGAATATATCATGTGTATATTCAATATTATATATACCCAGTGTAACATACCTGGCGGCGTCCTTGCATAGTGGTCCATCTCCCACTGTGCAAGAGCGCGCACTTGATCTCCAGTCCAGTCTGCTAGCCTGGCTTCCCTCCATGCCGTCTGTTTACCTCTGTTTCTGCTGCTTAAGGGCGGTGCCCGATCACTTCCTGTTTCTTGTACCTGCTGCGGGCACACCCCTTGTGCGTCCTCAGCCTATTGCTGTCTGTCATCTGGTATTTAACCCAGCTCCTCCCAAGAAACCCTGCCTGAGCATTGTGTTTCATTCAGTGTGCTCTTTCACTCTGAATGTGCCAGGTCCCCTTCTGTGTTTGCTTGCCTGCCCTTCCTGGAGGCTGTATTTCCAGGCCTGTCTGAACACGCTCCTTGCCTGTTCGTTCCACCTTCTAGGGGCCGCATACCTAGACCCGCTCCTGTATCTTGTCTGTCCTGTCTGAACACGCTCCTAGCCTGTTCCTCCCGCCTTCTAGGGGCTGCATACCTAGACCCGCTCCAGCATCTTGCTACTGTGTCTGTTCTTGTCTGTATTCTCTTCTAGCCTGTTTCCTGTGTTTCTCTATGCCCGTACCTTTCCTTTTTCTGCAGGGTCTATACTCGTACCTAACTCCTGCTCGTTGTCACTGTACTTCCGTTTGTGAGTTAGTGGTCCACTCGCTACTTCAACGTAAGTACCCTGTGGGTATCTGGTTCTGCCTTTCCCTTCCTGCCTGTTCCGTGTGTACAGAGCCCTGTCCCCCCTGCTCTGCCTTGCTCACCGCTCCGGCGGTTCTAGCCTGCTCTGCCTTGCTCACCGCTCTGGTGGTTCTAGCGTGCTCTGCCTTGCTCACCGCTCCGGCGGTTCTAGCCTGCTCTGCCTTGCTCACCGCTCCGGCGGTTCTAGCCTGCTCTGCCTTGCTCACCGCTCCGGCGGTTCTAGCCTGCTCTACTCTTGCTCACCGCTCCAGGCGGCCTCGTCCTGCTCTACTCTTGCTCACCGCTCCAGGCGGCCTCGTCCTGCTCTACTCTTGCTCACCGCTCCAGGCGGCCTCGTCCTGCTCTACTCTCGCTCACCGCTCCAGGTGGCCTCGTCCTGCTCTACTCTCGCTCACCGCTCCAGGCGGCCTCGTCCTGCTCTACTCTCGCTCACCGCTCCAGGCGGCCTCGTCCTGCTCTACTCTCGCTCACCGCTCCAGGCGGCCTCGTCCTGCTCTACTCTCGCTCACCGCTCCAGGCGGCCTCGTCCTGCTCTACTCTCGCTCACCGCTCCAGGCGGCCTCGTCCTGCTCTACTCTCGCTCACCGCTCCAGGCGGCCTCGTCCTGCTCTACTCTCGCTCACCGCTCCAGGCGGCCTCGTCCTGCTCTACTCTCGCTCACCGCTCCAGGCGGCCTCGTCCTGCTCTACTGTCGCTCACCGCACCAGGCGGCCTCGTCCTGCTCTACTCTCGCTCACCGCTCCAGGCGGTCTCGTCTTGCCCTGCTCTCGCTCACCGCTCTAGGCGGTCTCGTCTTGCCCTGCTCTCGCTCACTACTCTGGGCGGCCTTACTCTGCTGTGTTTGTCCGCCACATCTGTGGTTCTGTTCCCGAGTCCCAGTGTGTACTGGGTCCTATCCCGCCTGTGTTCCTACCTGCTAGTGCCTCCCTGTCTGCACTCTAGCCGTGCTTGTCTGTACCCCCATGCCTGCATACCCGCCTGCCTGCATACCAGTTGTGCCAGCTTAACCTGTCTGTTCCTGTATTCCCCTGTGTGGGTCAACAGCCGTGTCCGGGGTCTGTTCTGGAGTAGCACCTGGTCCCTCTGCTCGGTTCCTCCTTGGTGCACTGGCGTCGTATGCCATCGTGCGACCCTGGTCGGATCGGGTGAATACCTAGTTACGCCCCTCCAGGCATTCACTCTCCGGCACGGTCCAGTGGAATCACACGCACACGCCGCTCAGCCCGGGCGTGTGCATTACACCCAGCACATGTTAACAACTATAAATATATCCAGATTTAATTCATATTTTGGCTGAAGGAGGGAAAATATACAACTAAAAACTGAGAGACAACGGAGTGTAAAATATAAGTACAAAACTATTAAGCTGGTGAATGAGAAAAATCTGTGATTTCACGGTAATTTAGTGGTTACTACTCACCTGGGTGGTTATCTGTAGGAATCTCCTCTTCAAACTGCTCATCACCCCTCACATATGTCTCTGTAGTATTAATATGGAACAGATCTTCACCCTGAAACAAATATTGTAGAAGTCACAGACAGATGGAGAAGTCACATCTATGATCAGCTCTAATCCTGCCATCTCCACCGTTCTCATTACACAAGTATAAAACATATAATACTGGTGGATAACACAAGACTGAACACAAGACCTTCACAGCCGTCTACACATCATAGGGGAGATCTCATGACACCTTCTCTCCATCTACCTGATGATCCTGAGGAACATAGGTATTTTCTTCTGCAAAGTCCTGTGGGAGAAGAGGACAGGGGCATCTCTCTGGTGTTGTCCTCTTACTGGATAGAACTGGAGGAAACACAAAGGGACTGAATTCATTCTTTACATACAGATAATTATAGACCATGTGTATTTAGTCCTGTCTATTACCTGGTGATGTGAGGGGCTGGGGAACCTCCATCATGACGTCCTTGTATACATCTTTGTGTCCTTCTAAATACTTCCACTCCTCCATGGAGAAATAGACGGTGACATCCTGACACCTTATAGGAACCTGACACATACAATGATACCGTCATTCCCCAGAACCCTTCATAGCGTTACTGTATAATGTCCCAGCATTCCCAGCAGTGTCACCTCTCCAGTCAGCAGCTCAATCATCTTGTAGGTGAGTTCTAGGATCTTCTGGTCATTGATGTCCTCATGTATCAGGGGGTGAGGTGGAGGCCACGTGATTGGGCTCAGGGGTCTTCCCCATCCCTCAGACACAGGGGCCTGACAGTGCTCACTAGAGGTCTTCTTCACTACCATGTAATCCTGGTTATGGAGAGACATATTAATAAATCTCACTATAGACATTTCCAGAGTCCTCACCTCTCCAGCTCTGTCCATCTGTTACTCCCATAGATAAGAATGATGTAATGTGACGTCATCAGTATCTCTCACCTCTCCAGTAAGCCGGAAGAGAATCTCTAGGGTGAGGTGTAATATCCTCTCCGCCATCTTGTCCCTGTCCCTATCCATCCTTGATGAGTCGACCAAAAAAATTCTCTTATATAGAAGATCTCCACTGAGAGGATCCGATATAGTAGGGACCTGAATGGGAAGAAGATGAGGCCGATATAACATCATAAAGAATCCTGTGTAATAATACAATTACTGCAGATAATAAGGGGAACATATAATAATATGAATATAATAAAATGTAACATGTAGATTTTGTATTCCCGCTTTGTACAGACTGTTCGCTTGAGTCTGGGGAACAGATCCAGTTATTATTTCCCCACTACCGAAAGGTTGGAACATCCCAAATATATTGTGAACTAGGAGTCTGTTAGACTTTAGTCAGTGTCCATCACCTTAAGTGTCCCATTGCTTAAGTGTGAGAAATATGAATTAATCTTGAACTGAACCTGAAGTGAACTGAAGGTAACTGGATACTAAGTCACAGTAAACAATATTTGTCTTTGTTTTCACTCTCACCCCCTTAATCCTTCACCTTTTCCAACCACCCCTTATCCCTACACATAGTAATGAACTCTTCATCTTTCTCTCCATCCTCCCCACCCATTTCACCACCTCCTCCTCAGAGCTATTCCTCAACATACAATCCTGTGTCTCCAAACACAGACAGCCACCCCATGCCCTCTCCTACTCTCACCTGCTAACACTTTCTCTGCTCCTCCTCACTGCCGGCGACATCTCGTCAAATCCTGGCCCTCCTCACCACATCCCTACAATCACTTCCACCTCCTACCCACGATCTATGCCAAACTCACGTAACCCTTCTAACCTTATACCCATCCGCCCCGCCCTCGCTTCCCCAGTCCCTCTAACAGGAGCTCTATGGAACTTTCCTACATTCACGATCTCTTCATCACTAACAAGCTTTCCTTCCTCGGCATCACTGAAACCTGGCTCACCCCCTCCGACACGGTCTCTCCTGCTGCACTTTCATACGGTGGATTCCACCTTTCCCACAACCCCTGCTCCAATGGCAAGCATGGTGGAGTAGGTTTCCTCCTATCAGATAACTGCTCCTTCACCCAAATCCCACTGCCGCCCTCCATTACTCTCCCCTCTTTTGACGTGCACTGCGTGCACATTTACTCCCCCTCCAACTGGCTGTCATTTGCCGCCCCCCAGGATCAACCATCACCTTCTTTGACCACTTCATTTCCTCTCCGTTTACATCCCCACTATCCTCATGGGTGACTTCAACATCCCTATTGACACTTCCCTCCCAGCTGTCTCTAAATTTCTATCCCTCACTTCCTCCTTCGGCCTTACACAGTGGTCTTCCGCAGCCACCCATAAAGATGGCCACACACTGGACCTCATCTTCACCCGCCTCTGTTCCCTATCTAACCTCTCTAACTCACCTCTCCCTCTTTCTGGCCACAACCTACTTACATTCTCTACCCTCTCCTCTCCATGGCAACAATCCCCACTCCACAAACTTGCACACCATCGCAGAAATCTTAAAGACCTAAACCTACACTCACTCTCTGAATCCCTTCTCCCTCTTACAGACATTAAGTCCTTACTTGATGCAGATGTTTCTGCCACTTTATACAATACCACAACAGCTGCAGCTCTCAACTCGCCTCCCTCACACATACCAAAGCTCGCACAATCAATAGGCAACGCTGGCACACCAGCCTAACTAAAGAACTGCGACGGGCCTCCAGGGTTGCTGAGCGTAGATGGAAAAGGTCCCACTCCAATGAGCACTTCATCGCATTCAAACAGTCCCTCACTACCTTCAAGTCCACACTCACTGCAGCAAAACACACATACTTCTCATCTCTCATATCCTCCCTGACTCACAACCCCAAACAACTATTCAACACCTTCAATTCTCTCCTCGGTCCCCCAGTGCCTCCTCCCTCTCCTCTTATTTCAGCCGAAGACTTTGCCTCATTCTTCAAGCAGAAGATTGACACCATCAGACAAAGCTTTTGCCTAAAGTCCCCACAGCCCCTCCACACACCTACTCAACCCTCCTCCTCCAAAACCACCTTCTCCACCATTACAAAAGATCAACTTTCCTCTTTACTCTTCAAATCACACCTCACTACCTGTGAACTTGACCCAATCCCGTTCCACCTCATCCCAAACCTTACCACTATCTTCATCCCAACCCTTGCCCACCTCTTCAACCTGTCACTAACAACTGGAGTCTTCCTCTAATGCTTCAAACATGCCTCGATCACACCCATCCTCAAAAAGCCCTCCCTTGACCCATCCTCTCTGCCTAGCTATCGCCCCATATCACTTCTCCCCTATGCCTCAAAACTACTGGAACAACACGTTCATTCTGAAATGTCCTCCCACCTCTCCTCCTGCTCCCTCTTTGACCGCCTACAATCTGGTTTTAGACCACACCATTCTACTGAAACTGCACTGACTAAAGTCACCAATGACCTACTAACTGCCAAATCCAAGCGACACTACTCTGTCCTCCTCCTCCTAGACCTGTCACCTGCCTTCGACACAGTGGACCATTCCCCCTTACTACAAACTCTCTCATCTCTCGGCATCACAGACTTGGCCCTATCCTGGATCTCCTCACACCACCTCCTCATCTCACCCCCTATTTGTCGGTGTCCCGCAGGGTTCAGTTCTAGGACCCCTACTCTTCTCCATCTACACCCTAGTCCTGGGACAGCTCATTGAGTCTCATGGCTTTCAGTATCACCTCTATGCTGATGACACACAGATCTACCTCTCTGGACCCGATATCTCATCCCTACTAACCAGAATCCCACAATGTCTGTTCGCTATTTCATCTTTCTTATCTGCTAGATTTCTAAAACTTAACATGGACAAAACAGAATTCATCATCTTTCTGCCATCTCAATCAACCCCCCCATCTGACCTATCTATCAACGTCAATGGTTGTCCACTCTCCCCAGTCCCGTAAGCTCACTGCCTTGGGGTAACCCTGGATTCTGATCTCTCCTTCAAACCACATATGCAAGCCCTTTCTACTTCCTGCCGACTTCAACTCAAAAATATCTCCCAGATTCGCATATTCCTCAACCACGAATCTGCAAAAACACTGTGGCCTCCCTTCCAACACTCTCGCACCCCTCCAATCCATCCTAAACTCTGCTGCCCGACTAATCCACCTGTCCCCCCGCTATTCCCCGGCCTCTCCTCTCTGTAAATCTCTTCACTGGCTCCCCATTGCTCAGAGACTCCAGTTCAAAACTCTAACCATGGCATACAAAGCCATCCACAACCTGTCTTCTCCTTATATCTCTGACCTAGACTCCCGTCACATACCCGCACGCAACCTCCGATCCTCACAAGATCTCCTTCTCTACTCCCCTCTTATCCCCTCTTCCCACAATCGCATACAAGATTTCTCCTGTGCATCCCCCTACTCTGGAACTCTCTACCCCAACACATCAGACTCTCGCCGACCGTGGAAACCTTCAAAAGGAACCTGAAGACCCACCTCTTCCGACAAGCCTACAACCTGTAGTAACCACTGCTCCACCATACTGCTGCACGACCAGCTCTACCCTCACCTACTGTATCCTCACCCATCCCTTGTAGACTGTGAGCCCTCATGGGCAGGGTCCTCGCTCTTCCTGTACCAGTCGCCATCACGTTTTATTCAAGATTATTGTAAGTGTTTTTGCTATGTATACCCCTTTTCACATGTAAAGTGCCATGGAATAAATGGCGCTATAATAATAATAATCCCTTTGTGAACCTTGCCATTACAGTACATCATGTTCCGGAGTGGAGGCAGTTTGCACATTATTAGGTTCAATTACACTGATTGCATATGGTTCTTTAACTCCTTAGATGCTGTGCTCACTAGTGACCGTCTAATCTACGTAGTTAAAAGGGATCATCAGCATCATGTAACATGAAGGCAAGACCACCAGAAAAAATAATAACATTTATCTGAAAATGTAGACACAAAGGCTATATATTTTTCCAAGACAAATATTCTTGGGTTATGGCTTTTCTTTTATTGTGGAAAAATCATATAACAAATATCCCCCAGACATACTCGGCATCACAGTCATTGTACATGAGAAATGCCAAAATAATAATGTAATTGCCGTTATTTTACCATTTTTTCGTAATAACCAAAACCTGAAAAATGAGAGGGAAAGAAACAGGTAAAACACATGTAATGAAGAATGTACAAAGTAGAAAATAGTCTCAGCACTGAAGGGGTTAATGCCCCCTGCGCCCAGTAATGGGGGATCTCCACATACCTCCACCTGCAGAGCCGCCACCACATATATGGCTGTTCTGTGCGCACAGGACCTGTGATGAGGTCACAGGAGGGGAGGAGTCAGGGGTCACATGATCAGGGGCCTCAGTGGATGCAGGACTCTGCTGTGCTGGTTGTCATGGTGCTGGATGAGGTGAAGGTTATGTGTGGGGTCAGGAGGGGTTTACAGTGTGGATGTAGCAGAGCCGTGTGTGTACGAGGTGTACGGAGCTGAGCCGCGTGTGTACGAGGTGTACGGAGCGGAGCCGTGTGTGTACGAGGTGTACGGAGCAGAGCCGCGTGTGTACGAGGTATATGGAGCGGAGCCGCGCGTGTACGAGGTGTACGGAGCGGAGCCGCGTGTGTACGAGGTGTACGGAGCGGAGCCGCGTGTGTACGAGGTGTACGGAGCAGAGTCGCGTATGTACGAGGCGTACGGAGCGGAGCCGTGCGTGTATGAGGTGTACGGAGCGGAGCCGCGCATGTACGAGGTGTACGGAGCGGAGCCGCGCGTGTACGAGGTGTACGGAGCGGAGCCGCGCATGCATGAGGTGTGCGGAGCGGAGCCACGCGTGTACGAGGTGAGCGGAGCCGTGCGTGTACGAGGCGTGCGGAGCGAAGCCGCGCGTGTACGAGGCGTACGGAGCGAAGCCGCGTGTGTACGAGGTGTACGGAGCGAAGCCGCGTGTGTACGAGGTGTACGGAGCCGAGCCGCGCGTGTACGTGGCGTACGGAGCCGAGCGTGTACGAGGAATATGGAGTGGAGCCGCGTGTGTACGAGGCGTACGGAGCGGAGCCGCGTGTGTACGAGGCGTTCGGAGCGGAGCCGCGTGTGTACGAGGTGTACGGAGCGGAGCCGCGTGTGTACGAGGCGTACGGAGCGGAGCCGCGTGTGTACGAGGTGTACGGAGCGAAGCCGCGTGTGTACGAGGTGTACGGAGCCGAGCCGCGCGTGTACGTGGCGTACGGAGCCGAGCGTGTACGAGGAATATGGAGTGGAGCCGCGTGTGTACGAGGCGTACGGAGCGGAGCCGCGTGTGTACGAGGCGTTCGGAGCGGAGCCGCGTGTGTACGAGGTGTACGGAGCGGAGCCGCGTGTGTACGAGGCGTACGGAGCGGAGCCGCGTGTGTACGAGGCGTACGGAGCGGAGCCGCGTGTGTACGAGGCGTGCGGAGCCGCGCGTGTACGAGGCGTGCGGAGCCGAGCCGCGCGTGTACGAGGCGTACGGAGCCGAGCCACGTGTGTACGAGGTGAGCGGAGCCGCGTGTACGAGGTGTACGGAGCGGAGCCGCGCGTGTACGAGGTGTACGGAGTGGAGCCGTGTGTGTACGGAGCGGAGCCACGCGTGTATGAGGTGTACGGAGCGGAGCCGCGTGTACGAGGTGTACGGAGAGGAGCCGCGTGTACGAGGTGCACGGAGCGGAGCCGCGTGTGTACGGAGCGGAGCCGTGTGTGTACGAGACGTACGGAGCGGATCCGCATATGTACGAGGTGTACGGAGCGGAGCCGTGTGTATGCGGAGCGGTGTGTATACGAGGTGTACGGAGCGGAGCCATTCGTGTACAAGGTGTACGGAGCGGAAACGAGTGTGTACGAGGTGTACAGAGCGGAGCCGTGTGTATACGAGGTGTACGGAGCGGAGCCGCGTGTGTGTACGAGGCGTACGAAGGGGAGCCGCGTGTGTACAAGGGGAGGGGAGGTTTCCCGCTGTTGTTTGTGAGTGCATATTTCGTGTATTTGGTATTTATATTTGTCCCAGTATGTCCTTCCTTGTTTGTCTATTCCTCCTAACTTGTCTGAGTGGGGGAGGGGACAGATAAGGACTGATTCAGGAGAACAGCAAGGTAGGTGGCCCCAGCATCCATCTGAAGTAACCTGGAGAACAGGGATAGATAGGGCGCCCCTAGTGTTAGGGACAGGGAAGGACCCCCCTGGTCCCGGGATGTCAGACAGCAGCATTGTGATAATTTCCCTCCTTATAATTTCTTTCCTGATTTTTCACCTTCTGAAAAGCCTTTTAAGAGTATAGAAGTACATCAACTACACTTTCAAAATATTTACGTTCAAAAAAAATTTCTGGATTCAATTAGTCATCCATACAGTTTAACGCAGTTATTGTTACATTACAATGGTATGTAAAACTCCCAAAAAAAGTGTGGAAAAAATATTTCTGGATTCAATTAGTCATCCATAGAGTATTGCGTGCTTTCTGTTACATTTCGGTTCTATGTAACACTCCAAAAAAGCATTGAGAAATATTTCTGGATTCAATTGCTCATCCATAGAATATTATGTGCTTTCTGTTACATTTCGGTATTATATAACACTCCAAAAAAAGCGTTGAAAGAAAATTCTGGATTCAATCATTCACCCATACATTATTACATGCTTTGCAGTATGTTTCGATGTTATATAACACTCCAAAAAAACGTTGAAAAATATTTCTGGATTCAATTACACACCCATACACTCACCCATAGAGTATTACTTGATTTCTGTTACATTTCGGTGGTATATAACAATTTAAAAAAGCATTGAAAAATATTTCTGGATTCAATTAGTCATCCATACAATATTCAGTGCTTTGCAGTACTTTTTGGTGTTATAAACACTCCAAAAAAGTGTTGAAAAATATTTCTGGATTCAATTAATCATTCATAGAGTATTATGTGATTTCTGTTACATTTTGGTGGTGTATAACATTCCAAAAAAGCGTTGAAACATTTTTCTGGATTCAATAACTCACCAATAGAGTATTACGTACTTTGTTACATTTCGGTGGTAAAAAAACACTCCAAAAAAGCATTGAAAATGTTTTCTGCATTGAATTTGTCATCTATACACTTTTACATTCTTTGTATTACATTATGGTGGTATTAAACTCCAAAAAAACGCTTTGAATGCTGGAGATGACCATTTTTTTTTTAAATTAAAAATAAACTTGGTTTCAAGAGACCAAGCAATTAGAAAATGTGTAAGGCTTGCGGTAAGGAATGTGGAAGTGCTGATAATTGCTCGTGTATGCAGATGCCAAGGGACAGATGCGACTATGCCTGCTGCTGGAGCACAAGAAACACACCCATCCACAACAGATAGGTTCCTGTCCCGCTTTGCAGGGAGGCACGATACACCACTTCTGAAGCCAGAGTAGTGGAAACAGGTGGTTGGTTGGATAGCTGATGCTTCCAGCATGCTTGGCAGCACCACCCAGTCTTCCACACTGTTCAGTCTCACCAGCCAATAGTTTGGATCACTTAATCCTCCTTCCTGATCCTCCTTCCTCCCACTATGTTGAGTCCCAGGAGACTGGTGATCCCACACTAGGACACTCCAAAGAGCTCTTTATAACATCATTTCTTGATTCTGGCTTCTCAACCTCCACGTTCCAAGAGGGACAGGAGGACATGCTGTTTAGTGATGCACAAAACTTAGAGCAGGCACGGCCACTGTAGATGACGGTGGGAAATGGCAAGTTTTGTCTAAGGAGGAAGATGATGATGAGACCAGTTGCTGATTAGTCAGGTTGTTAAGTCACCAAGTCAGGAGGACCAGGGTGCGGTGGTGGAAGACAATGCAGTGGATGACGAACTCACCAACCTAACCCCCCTTTCTCTCGCAGTCTCCAGGCGTCCGGCGTGTGAGAGAGGCAGCGCCGCGAGCAACTGTGCTTTCTGCAGAAGCGCATCCAGGCCAGGATAGTGGCGAAGAAATTGCTGTACAATCAGGTTGAGGACATGAGCCGTGCAAGGCACGTGTGTGAGGTTGCCCCGGCGTAAGGCCCACACCAAGTTCGCACCATTATCACACACGGCCTGCCCTGGCTCCAGGTTCATTGGAGACAGCCATTGCTCAAACTTAGCCTGGATAGCTGCCACAACTCTTTACCGGTGTGACTGCGATCTCTTTGGCATTGCCCATGTTGTAGAGGTTAGAGTCTGAATGATTAATTGAGTCTGTGGACAGGAGTCTTTTATACAGGTGACTATGTAAAACAGCTGTCTTTAATGCAGGTAACGAGTTGATTAGGATCATCTAACTGGTCTGTAGGAGCCAGAACTCATAATGGTTTGCAGGGGATCAAATACTTATTTCTCACTGCAAAATGCAAATAAATGTATCTAATTTATACAATGTGATTTTCTTGATTTTTTTTGGATATTGTATCTCTCAATGTTAAAATTAATCTACCCTTAACCCCTTTCTGACGTATGACCTAATAGTACGTCTTGGTGACCAGGGCCGATTGGACCAATGACGTACTATTAGGTCATCAGGCAATCGTGCCCGCACACAAGCGGTGCGGGGCGATCGCCGCCGGGTGTCAGCTGACACCCGATACTATATGCAAGGAGCGGTCCCACACCGCTCCTAGCACATTAACCCCCTCAATGCTGGATCGAAGTCGATCGCAGCATTGCGGTGGCAAGGGGAGGTGATCGGGATACTAACCTCTTCTTCCGGCCTCCAGCGCTGTCTGCCACGGCTTCCTGGATGGTGCCATGATGACCCGATGTCGTCATGACAACATCTGGGTCACCAGACAGCAGGAAGATTCTTTGGTCATGCACAGTGCATAACCAAACTATCTTCTCCCTGTGCAGCACTGACAGCCTGTATAGCACAGAAATGGTGCTGCATTCCTTTGCTATACAGCCGTTCAGAAAAAAAAAAGTGAAAGTCCCAGAGTGGGACACAGAATAAAAGTCCAAAAAGTGTTAAAAAATGAAAAAAAAAAAATTGTAAAAATATAAAAAAAAAAGAAAAAAAATAATCCACCAAAAATAAAAATATAATGTACCCATCAATAAATATTATTATGAAAAAAAAACAATAAAAGCACACATATTTGGTATCACCACTTCCGGAACGACCTGACCTATAAAACTGTCCCACTAGTTAACCCATTCAGTGAACACGGTAAAAAAAAAAAAAAAAAAAAAAAATGAAGCAAAAAACAAGCTTTATCATAATACCGCCAAACAAAAAATGAAATAACATGCGATGAAAAAGACGAATATAAATAAAAATGGTACCGCTGAAAACGTCATCTTGTCCCGCAAAAAAACAAGCCGCCGTACAGGTCCATCACCCGAAAAATAAAAAAAGTTATAGCTCTCAGAATAAAGCGATGCAAAAAAATATTTTTTTCTATAAAATAGCTTTTATTGTGCAAAAGCGCCAAAACATAGAAAAATTATATAAATGTGGTACCGCTGTAAACGTACTGACCCGAAGAATAACGCTGCCTTATCAATTTTACCACGCGCGGAACAGCATAAAAAAAAATACATAAAAAAAAAAATCTGGAATTGCTGTTTTTTGTTTATTCTGCCTCCCAAAAATCGGAATAGAATGCGATCAAAAAATGTCAAGTGCCTGAAAATGGCACCAATAAAAACGTCAAGTCAACCCGCAAAAAACAAGCCGTCACATGACTCGGTCGGCCAAAATATGGAAAAATCATAGCTCTCAAAATATGGCGATGCAAAAACTAGATTTTGCAAAAAAATGCATCTTTTAGTGTGTGACAGCTGTCAATCATAAAAACCTGATATGATTCTGGTATCGTTGTAATCGCACCGACCCGAAGAATAAAGTCGTCTAATCACTTATACCGCACGAGGAGCGGCGTAAAAAATAAACTCTAGGGTTAGGGTTGTGCTAGGGTTAGGGTAGGGTTGTGGTAGGGTTAGGTATGGGCTAGAGATTTTTTTTCAAAAGTAAAAAAAAAAAAAAGATGACGATATGGCGAATGGCGACTAGTGTTGAGCACAAGTGCTCGCTACTTGAGTTTGCATCGCGTGCTCATGTATGCACTGAGTATCGCAGGTGTTCGAGTGACATGCTCGAGCCTCTGCCCCATATGCTTCGTGGCCAAAAAAAACTCACGGGGACTGCCTGCCAAGCACGAGCGATCCCCGCATGGTTTTTTTTGGGTGTCTAATAACCATGAAACATGCGAGCGGAGACTCGAGCACCCGTGATACATGGCGCATACCCATGTACCTGATGCAAACTCAAGTAGTGAGCACGTGCTCTCAAGACTAATGACAACTTATTCAATATGATGACCTAATGTTATCAAATTCTCTGTCATACTTCTGGATTCAAAATGTTCACTATACCCCTTGATAAAATCCTTGAGGGGTGTAGTTTCCAAAATGGGGTCACTTGTGGGGGGGTTTCCACTGTTTAGGCACATCAGGGGCTCTCCAAACGCGACATGGTGTCCACTCTCAATTCCAGCCAATTTTGCGTTCAAAAAGTCACACAGTGCTCCTTCCCTTCTGAACTCTGCCGTGCGCCCAAACACTGTATTTTCCCCACATATGGGGTATTGGCGTACTCAGGAGAAATTGCGCAACAGTTTTTGGGGTCCATTTCTCCTCTTACCCTTGTGAAAATAAAAAAAATGGGGCTAAAACATTATTTTTGTGGAAAAAGTTCGATTGTTTTATTTTTACGGCTCCATGTTATAAACTTCATAAAGCACTTGGGGGTTCAGGGTGCTCACCACACACCTAGATAAGTTCCCTGAGGGGTCTAGTTTCCAGAATGGTGTCACTTGTGTGGTTTTTCCACTGTTTAGGCACATCAGGGGCACATCCGCTAAGTATTCAAGTAAATTTTACAATCAAAAAGTCAAATGGCGCTCCTTCCCTTCCGAACCCTGCCGTGCGCCCAAACAGTGTTTTTCCCCCACATATGGGGTATCCGCTTACTCAGGAGAAATTGCACAACAAACTGCTTGGTGCAATTTCTCCTGTTACCCTCATGAAAATGCAAAATTGGAGGCTGAAAAACATTTTTGTTGCAAAAATGTGAAAAATAGGAAATATTCCTACCGTTAATTACGTTTCTAGGAGTCCATCATAACGGCACGACAGGAGTTAAGTCCTCTGTTCCTCTAGGGACAGGAAACACATGAGAGGTTAAAAGCCCCCCCCCCCTCAGTGTTTGCACTAATCATCAACCAGGATGGATGCAACTCTATTTTATTATATACATATACAGTGCCTACAAGTAGTATTCAACCCCCTGCAGATTTAGCTGGTTGACACATGCGGAATTAACTTGGCATTGTGACATTTGTACTGTAGATCAGCCTGGAAGTGGGAAATGCACTGCAGCAAATTTTGTTTTTGTTATTTATTTATTTATTTTTTTAAAACGTTAAAAGTTAATTCAGAGTGTCATTTATTATTCAACCCCTCAAACCACAAGAATTCTGTTTGGTCCCCCAAAAGTATTAAGTAGTTCAGGCACCAAGAATAATGAGCTTCACATGTGTGGATTAAAGATCTCTTTTGCCAGCCTTTTCTGACTATTTAAGACCCTCCCCAAACTTGTGAACAGCACTCAGACATGGTCAACATGGGAAAGACAAAGGTGCATTCCAAGGCCATCAGAGACAAGATCGTGGAGGGTCACAAGGCTGGCAAGGGGTACAAAACCCTTTCCAAGGAGTTGGGCCTACCTGTCTCCACTGTTGGGAGCATCATCCGTAAGTGGAAGGCTTATGGAACTACTGTTAGCCTTCCACGGCCAGGACAGCCTTTGAAAGTGTCCTCCCGTGCCGAGGCCAGGCTTGTCCGAAGAGTTAAGGCTAACCCAAGGACAACAAGGAAGGAGCTCCGGGAAGATCTCATGGCAGTGGGGACATTGGTTTCAGTCAATACCATAAGTAACGTACTCCACCACAATGGTCTCCGTTCCAGACGAGCCCGTAAGTTACCTTTTCTTTCAAAGCGTCATGTCAAGGCTTGTCTACAGTTTGCTCATGATCACTTGGAGGACTCTGAGACAGACTGGTTCAAGGTTCTATGGTCTGATGAGACCAAGATCGAGATCTTTGGTGCCAACCACACACGTGACGTTTGGAGACTGGATGGCACTGCATACGACCCCAAGAATACCATCCCTACAGTCAAGCATGGTGGTGGCAGCATCATGCTGTGGGGCTGTTTCTCTGCCAAGGGGCCTGGCCATCTGGTCCGCATCCATGGGAAGATGGATAGCACGGCCTACCTGGAGATTTTGGCCAAGAACCTCCGCTCCTCCATCAAGGATCTTAAGATGGGTCGTAATTTCATCTTCCAACAAGACAACGACCCAAAGCACACAGCCAAGAAAACCAAGGCCTGGTTCAAGAGGGAAAAAGTCAAGGTGTTGGAGTGGCCTAGTCAGTCTCCTGACCTTAACCCAATTGAAAACTTGTGGAAGGAGCTCAAGAATAAAGTCCACATGAGACACCCAAAGAACCTAGATAACTTGGAGAAGATCTGCATGGAGGAGTGGGCCAAGATAACTCCACAGACCTGTGCCGGCCTGATCAGGTCTTATAAAAGACGATTATTAGCTGTAATTGCAAACAAGGGTTATTCCACAAAATATTAAACATAGGGGTTGTATAATAATTGACCCACACTTTTATGTTTAAAATTTAATAAATTTCAACTGAGCAACATAACTTTTTGGTTTGTAAGATTTATGCTTCTGTTCATAAAACCTACTCTCGTTTGCAGTTTGAAGGCTCTAACTTATTTGCATCTTATCAAACCAGCTAAATCTGCAGGGGGTTGAATACTACTTGTAGGCACTGTACCAATGTTACATTCACATTAGTGTCAAGAGCAGGGGAGGGAAATATGGTGCGTTATGATGGACTCCTGGAAACGTAAACTCCTTATCGTAGGTCTTAAACGAGAAGTTGCTTTTATGATCCTTGATATCCATGGGTGGTCTATCAATGAGTAGTCCAAGAAAGTACTTAGGGCCGAGATATGAACCTTTAACGTATTTTGTCTCAGACCCTTATCAAACCCCTGTTGGAGTAAATCCAGTATCTTTGGAATATTGGGGCGAGAAGAATTTCCCACAGATTCACCTGCAAAGCTACAGAACTGTCTCCAGATTCTAAAATAGATGGCTGACGTTACTGGTTTCCTACAGGCTTGGAGAGTTGTAATCATTCGATGAGAAAGGCCCTTAGAGGCTAGGATAAGCCTCTCAGGTTCCATGCTGTCAGCGGATGTAATAAGGGACCTGCGATAGAAAATCTTTCCTGGCTGGGAGTCTGAATGGGAGATCCACCGACATCCGGTGTAGCAGAGGAAACCAGCTCTTTTTGGGCCAGTAAGGCGCTATCAGGATAAGAGCTCCTCTCTCCTGTTGGATTTTCCTTAGTACTCTTGAGATGAGAGGGACTGGAGGAAAGGCGTACACCAGTTTTGTTCCCCATGATTGAGAAAGGGCATCTATTCCTTCTAGGCTGTCAGCCGGGTCCAAGGAGAAAAAGGGCTGCAGCTTCCTGTTTTTTCTGGTCGCGAACAGATCTATGGACGGGGTGCCCCATCGTTGAATGATTTGATGAAAAACATCTGGATTTAGTTTCCAATCTGAGGGACCAACTCTTGCTCTGCTGAGAAAATCTGCTACCACGTTTTCAGACCCCCTTAGATGAATAGCCGATATTGAAAGAACATTTCTCTCCGCCCAGTGGAAAATTCTTGCCGCCAAGGATTGTAACCATTTTCCTCTTGGACCTCCTTGTCAACGAAGAAAAGCGATGGTGGGGCCGTTGTCTGAGAAAACTTTTACGGGATTTCCTCTGAGAAAATGTTGACATCTTTAAAGAGTTTCCCAGACTACCATTAGCTCCCTGAAATTTGAAGACCTGTGTCGTATCTCTTTGTGCCACATCCCTTGTAGATACCCGTTTCCTATGCTTACTCCCCAGCCCTTTTTGGCTGGCATCTGTATGAACTTGGATTGAAGGAAGGATCCAGTCTACTGGATTTTCTAAGTTCGAAGGGTCTGTCCACCAGGAGAGGGAGTTTTTTACCTCCCTTGACAGTCTCATTTTTTTGTCTAATCCCGACGGTCGTCTGTTCCAAACTGACAGGATCGATTTCTGCAATGGTCTTGAATGGGCCTGTGCCCATTTCACGCTGGGAATGCATGAAGTCATTAATCCTAAGATCCGCATGGCGTATCTGATTGAGGTGGTCTTTCGCTTCTCGAAGTTGTAAATCTCCAGTTTTATTTTTTTCCGTTTCTCCTGAGGCAAGGACGACTTCTGAAGACTGGAATCTAAAAGTACCCCTAAAAATACCTTTGTGGTACTTGGTTGAAGGCTTGACTTTTCCCAATTGATGTTCCACCCCAAATATTCCAGGGTTTTGATCGTGTGATCTTGTTGACTGAGAAGAAGAGACTCTGACTCGGCCACCAACAGTATATCGTCCAGGTAAGGGGTGATTACAATCCCCTGTGTTCTTAAGAAGGCCGCTACTTCTGTCATAACCTTTGTGAATATTCGGGGGGCCGAGGACAGACGGAATGGTAGGCAAGTGAATTGAAAGTGGTGTACTGTGTCCTCTTGCTCTAGAGCGAACCTTAGGTATTGCAGGTGACTTGGGTGAATTTGAACATGGTAATATGCATCCTTGAGGTCTACGGTGCACATTACCGATCCCTTCTCTATCAATGGAATGCTGGTTTTTATAGTCTCCATTTTGAACTTTTGTATTCCACCCACTGGTTTAGGGGCTTGAGGTTTATAACCGTACGGCGCTTGCCTAAGCGTTTTAACAAAGAGAAGAGGGAGGAATAATGGCCTGAACCCTTCTTCTCTGAAGGGGGAACCTGTTTTACCACATGTAGGGATTGAAGGACTAATATGTCCTGCCATAAACTTCTGAGATCTATGGGGGAGCGAGGACGAGTGATTTGGAAACGACAAGGGAGAGTATGGGAAAAGTCTTTTTTTTGTAACCTTCCCCTAAGGAACACAGGATCCATTGATTTTTTGTAATGGACGCCCACTTGTCCCGAAAGAAAAGAAGCCTGCCCCCCACTCCAATGGCGTCATGGTCTAGCTGGGGCCCCAGAGGAGATCTGATCTGCTCTGTCCTTTCCTCCCTTCCTGTAAGACCATCTCCCTGTCTTACCCTTACCCCTGTAATCACATTTAGGGGAGCGACGGGTTCCACGAAAGGGCCGGTATCTTTTAACCCTATCCTCGGGAAACCCTTTTTTCTTGTCGGACGCTCTCTCTAGGATCTCATCCAACACTGGACCAAAGACCCGGGTACCCGAAAAAGGAATAGAGCACAGCTTATTTTTTGAGTGGCTATCACCCAACCATGTTTTAGCCATATTGCCCGTCTAGCGGTATTAGATAGTACACTACATCTAGCTGCGAATCTGACTGATTCGGCTGAGGCATCAGCCATGAATTGCGTCGCCAGCTTTAACGTAGGAAGAGAGTCTGATAAAATTTCTACAGGGGAGTCGGACCTAATTTGATCTGACAGCTCGTCCAACCAAAGGCACATGGACCTTGCCACTGAAGTGGCAGCGATATTAGATTTAATTATGGCTGCTGAGGCTTCCCAACTCCTATTGAGCATGCTCTCCGCCTTCCTATCCATTGCGTCTTTGAGGCAAGACGAATCTTCAAAGGGGATGGAAGTTCTCTTAACCACTTTCGCTATTGGGACATCTACTTTAGGGATTTCCTCCCAAAGTTGATGACCTCCGGATTGAAAGGAAGACGGGATTTAAAGTCTCTTGGCACAATGAGTCTTTTCTTCACTTCTTCCCATTCCTCCATAATCATTGCTTTCAAATGCTCATATACTGGGAACACTCTATTTCTCTGACTCCTCAGACCTGCGAACATTTCATCTTGTCTGAAATGGGAGACCTGAGTGTCCACCAAGTTCATAATATGCCTAACGGATTTCAATAGCTCATCCATATGTTCCGCAGAGAAGATATATTTTTTTCTCTCTTGTGAGGGTAACTGAGAGAAGCGATCCTCGTCCTCTTCCAGACTGTGCTCTGATGCTGAGTCTAAATATTCTCCTTCCTCAGACAACTCTTCCATCTCCCACCTGGGTCTTTTCTGGCGAGGAGAGGGTTGAACTATTTGGGGTGACGGCTGCGTATGGGAAGGTATAAGGCTCGAGACTGTGTTCTGGACCTCCTCACGGATCATAGATCTCATATCCGTCAAAAAGGAAGCTTTCTCTTCCTTTAAAACCTCAGCTATACATTCTTTACACAGCCGCTTTTTATATGAGTCCTGAAGCTTAGTGTTACAGGATACACATCATCTTGATTTTTTGGAGGACTATCCAGACTTCTGGGCTCCCCTATCCTAATACAGAAAAAAGGACACAGGAGATTTGCTAATAAAAGACCTGTCCTGGATTACAAGGTTCAATTATCCAGGCAAAGGTCTAAGACTGTACTCACACTGCCCAGGGACTCTGAAGGGGCTTCTGACCGTGTAGGATTGGATTCCATGGTGTCAGAGTGTGTGTGCCTGGGGTGTACCCTTTTATAGGGTCTTACCTGATCCAGGTGAGTAGGCCACGCCCCCAACGACAACCACTGCTTCTGCAGGGATGCGTCCTGAATTTTGTCGCCATTCAGAACGTGCCCTGAAGGCTCACCACCGCCTCCGGGCACCAGTGCGGTCTCTCCGCCGGAAGTCCCGCCTCCTGGAGTCATCGCTCCGGAAGGACAGGCCCATGTGGCGTGCGTTCCATGGTGCCCAAAGCGGATGTCCGCTTACCTTACTCCGCCCCCGGTGTCTCCCGGTCGGAAGTCTCCAAGTATACAGCGCTCCTCCGTGGAGCGCACGCAGCCTCCGGCCCTTCAGGACAACGCCGGCGGGCAGCGCAGCGCTCAGAGCCCCCTGTCCATGGGATACAGCGGCATGATGGCGGTTTCTGGCTGAGGGACCCCAGCTCAGTGGGGTATCAGCATGGAGCCTCTGGTCCGAAGGAAGGGGAGAGTTCAGACCCCCCCCGATTCCCCTGGCTCTCAGGTATCTTTTAATCTTCAGAGAGAACCTCTCCCTAGCGTCCTGTCCTGCTAAGGGCAGGAAAAACACTGAGGCTGTGATGGGGGGGGGCTTTTAACCTTTCATGTGTTTCCTGTCCCTAGAGAAACAGAGGACTTAACTCCTGTCGTGCCGTTATGATGGACGTACTGGTAAATTGTATTTTTACCTGGGGGTTCAAGGTGCTCCCAACACATCTAGATAAGTTCCCTGAGGGGTCTAGTTTCCAAAATGTTGTCACTTCTGGGGGGTTTCCACTGTTTAGGCACATCAGGGGCTCTCCAAACGCAACATGGCGTCTGCTAATTATTAGTGTTGAGCCACCCCCGTAGTGTTCGGGCTCGGTTCGGTTCTTCGAACACCAGGATGTTCGAGGAACTGTTCGTCGAACACCTTAGAACACCGTCGAACACCGTTAAAACCAATGGCAGGCAAACAAAAACACATAGAAACACATAGAAAACACCTTCAAAGGTGTCCAAAAGCTGACAAACTGCTCAGAAGACGCTCTCTTTAAAAAAGCCGGCCGGCAATTCAGCAGCGGCATACACCGGTACCCGACAATTTAGACAAGAAGGAATAGAGCATCACACATAGATTAGAGAGATATAAACATGTCAGTCTCATATATAATAAGTACAGTGACAGTGTTGGTTACTGTACTTGTCATTTAGTGTAAAGGATTTATTAAAAAAAATATTAGTGTTTTCATGCACCGTCTCTTTAAAAAAGCCGGCTGGCAATTCAGCAGCGGTACCCGACAATTTAGAACAGAAAGATAAGAGCATCACACAGATGTTTGAAGCCTGGGAAGGGGGTAATACCCATGGAGCTTCCCAGGCTACTAATATCAGCCCCCAGCTGAATACCTAGCCTTTACTAGCTATTCAAATGGGGGACTCCCCCCAAAAAAATGACGTGGGGTCCCCCCTATTTTAATAGCTAGCAAAGGCTAGGCAGACAGCTGGGGGCTGATATTAATAGCCCAGGAAGGGTGCCATGAATATTGGCCCACTCCCAGGCTAGAAATACCAGCCGTCAGCCGTCCCAGAAATGGCGCATCCATAGGATGCGCCAATTCTGGCACTTGGCCTCGCTCTTCCCACTGCTCTGTAGCGGTGGCAGTGGGGTAATAGGGTTGGGGTTGATGTCAGCTTATAATGCCAGCTGACATCAAGCCCAGGTTAGTAATGGAGAGGCGTCTATAAGACACCCCCATTACTAACCCCATAGTCAAAGTTAAAAAAAAAATACAAAACACCCAGAATAAAGCCCTTTAATTGAAATAAACACACAATTCTTTATTGTTCAAAATTAAACCATACTTACCATCACGCCCATTCCAGCTGAAAAGAAAAATAATAAAACATCATCATCCTTACCTTTCGATGGTTCCCAGGACAGCTCCAGCTCTGCTACATCGAGATGACAGGCTGGATCGCTGCAGAAAGCTGCCATCCAGCCTGTCATCCCGCAGACACTGAGAAGCGCAGGCATGCGTGCGCTCCTCAGTGTCAGGCTGTGACGGCATCCAGATGAGCCGAGGTCATGTCCAATGAACTCAGCTCACCTCATGTACGTCACTGACAGCGTGGGAGAATTCTCACGCTGAAGCGCTGAGTGCAGGAGAATTTTCCCACGCTGTCAGTGACGTGCATGAGGTGAGCTCATGTCCAATGAACTCAGCTCACCTCATGTACGTCACTGACAGCGTGGGAGAATTCTCACGCTGAAGCGCTGAGTGCAGGAGAATTTTCCCACGCTGTCAGTGACGCACATGAGGTGAGCCGAGTTCATTGGACATGAACTCGGCTCATCTGAATGCCGTCACAGCGAGACACTGAGGAGCGCAAGCATGCCTGCGCTTCTCAGTGTCTGCGGGATGACAGGCTGGATGGCAGCTTTCTGCTGTGGTCTAGCCTGTCATCTCGATGTAGCAGAGCTGAAGCTGTCGTGGGAACCATGGAAAGGTAAGGATGATGTTGCTTTATTATTTTACTTTTATTGCAGGAGATCGTTGGCTTCAGCTGGAATGGGCGTGATGGTAAATATGGTTTAATTTAGAACAATAAAGAATTGTGTGTTTATTTCAATTAAAGGACTTTATTCTGGGTGTTGTGTTTTTTTTAAAATACTTTACTAGAAATTCATGGCGGTCATGTCTAATATTGGCGTGACCCCATGAATTTTGGGCTTAGGGCCAGCTGATAATACCAAGCTGGCCCTAACCCCTTTATTACCCAGTGAGCCACCGCACCAGGGCCCTGGATGAGTTGGGTACAGCGCCAGAAGATGGCGCTTCTATGAACGCGCCATTTTCCGGGGTGGCTGCGGACTGCAATTTGCAGCGGGGGGGCCCAGAAAGCTTGGGCCTCCCTGCGCTGCAGATTCCAGCCCCCAGCTGCCTAGTTGTACCTGGCTGGACACAAATATAGTGCGAAGCCCCACGTCAATTTTTTTAAATTATTTCAGGAAATTCATGAAATAATTAAAAAAAAATTGACGTGGGGCTTCACACTATATTTCTGTCCAGCCAGGTACAGCAGGCAGGAACGGGCTGCCCCCAACCACCAGCTGCCTATTTGTACCTGGCCGGACACAACAATATAGGGAAGCCCTTTTTTATTTAATTATTTCATGAAATAATTTAAAAAAAAAAATACGTGGGCCCTCGCCCTATTTTTGTGTCCAGCCAGGTACAACTAGGCAGCTGGGGGCTGGAATCCGCAGCGCAGGGAGGCCCAAGCTTTCTGCCCCCCCCCCACCCCCCGCTGCAAATTGCAGTCCGCAGCCACCCCGGAAAATGGCGCGTTCATAGAAGCGCCATCTTCTGGCGCTGTACCCAACTCATCCAGGGCCCTGGTGCGGTGGCTCACTGGGTAATAAAGGGGTTAGGGCCAGCTTGGTATTATCAGCTGGCCCTAAGCCCAAAATTCAAGGTGTCATGCCAATATTAGACATGACGGCCATGAATTTCTAGCAAAGTATTTTAAAAAAAACACAACACCCAGAATAAAGTTCTTTAATTGAAATAAACACACAATTCTTTATTGTTCTAAATTAAACCATACTTACCATCACGCCCATTCCAGCTGAAGCCAACGATCTCCTGCAATAAAAGAAAAATAATAAAGCAACATCATCCTTACCTTTCCATGGTTCCCACGACAGCTTCAGCTCTGCTACATCGAGATGACAGGCTGGACCGCAGCAGAACGCTGCCATCCAGCTTGCCATGCCGCAGACACTGAGAAGCGCAGGCATGCTTGCGCTCCTCAGTGTCTGCCTGTGATGGCATCCAGATGAGCCGAGTTCATGTCCAATGAACTCAGCTCACTTCATGCACGTCACTGACAGCGTGGGAAAATTCTCCTGCACTCAGCGCTTCAGCGTGAGAATTTTCCCACGCTGTCAGTGACGTGCATGAGGTGAGCTCATGTCCAATGATCTCAGCTCACCTCATGCACGTCACTGACAGCGTGGGAGAATTCTCACGCTGAAGTGCTGAGTGCAGGAGAATTTTCCCACGCTGTCAGTGATGTGCATGAGCTGAGCCGAGTTCATTGGACATGAACTCGGCTCATCTGGATGCCATCACAAGCAGACACTGAGGAGCGCAAGCATGCCTGCGCTTCTCAGTGTCTGCGGCATGGCAAGCTGGATGGCAGCGTTCTGCTGCGATCCAGCCTGTTATGTGAATGTAGCAGAGCTGAAGCCATCGTGGGAACCATGGAAAGGTAAGGATGATGTTGCTTTATTATTTTATTTTTATTGCAGAAGACATAGGCTTCAGCTGGAATGGGCGTGATGGTAAGTATAATTTAATTTAGAACAATAAAGAATTGTGTCTTTATTTCAATTAAAGGACTTTATTCTGGGTGTTTGTGTTTTTTTTTAACTTTGACTATGGGGTTAGTAATGGGGGTGTCTTATAGACACCTCTCCATTACTAACCTGGGCTTGATGTCAGCTGGCATTATAAGCTGACATCAACCCCAGCCCTATTACCCCACTGCCACCGCTACCCCCATTTTAATAGCTAGTAAAGGCTAGGTATTCAGCTGGGGGCTGATATTAGTAGCCTGGGAAGCTCCGTGGGTATTACCCTTTCCCAGGCTTCAAACATCTGCCCCAGCCGTCTGCTTAACCTCCGCTAGAGCCTAAAATTACGGGGAACCCCACGCCAATTTTTTTTTAAATAAATCCATTATTTTAACAGTAAATGACAAGTACAGTAATCAACACTGTCACTGTACTTCATATATATGTGACTGACATGTTTCTATCTATCTAATCTATGTGTGATGCTCTATTCTTTCTATTCTAAATTGTCGGGTACCGCTGCTGAATTGCCGGCCGGCTTTTTTAAAGAGACGGTGCATGAAAACACTAATATTTTTTTTAAATAAATCCTTTACACTAAATGACAAGTACAGTAACCAACATTGTCACTGTACTTATTATATATGTGACTGACATGTTTCTATCTCTCTAATCTATGTGTGATGCTCTATTCTTTCGGTTCTAAATTGTCGGGTAAAGGTGTATGCCGCTGCTGAATTGCCGGCTTTTCATGTTTCACCAAGAGCACTGTTCCCATCGATTTGGGCAATCACTGTAATGCCACAACCACCATGGCTGTGGCATTACAGTGAGTGGCAGACAATCCCTGCATGATTGGTGCTCTAAATAGCGCCAGACATGCAGGACACGCTTTTGGTGCACGAACAGTTATCGAACATAACCTCAAACAGCCAAATTTTTTGCAAATCGTTCGGGTTCGTCGAACAACTCGAACACCGCCCAAAACAGCTCGAATTTGAGATTGGCGAACAGTTCTAGTCGAACACCACTCATCTCTACTAATTATTCAAGCAAATTTTACATTCAAAAAGTCAAATGGCGCTCCTTCTCTTCTGAGCTCTGCCGTGCGCCCAAACAGTGTTTTTCCCCAAATATGGGGTATCTGCGTGCTCAGGGGAAATTGCACAACAAATTTTGGGGTCCCTTTTTTCTGGTTACCCCCACAAAAATAAAAAAAATTGGGTCTAAAGTAACATTTTTGTGAAAAAAGTTAAATGTTCATTTTTTTCTTCCACATTCCAAAAATTCCTGTGAAGCACCTGAAGGGTTAATAAAGTTCTTGAATGTGGTTTTGAGCACCTTGAGGGGTGCAGTTTTTAGAATGGTGTCACTTTTGGGTATTTTCTGTCATAAAGACCCCTCAAAGTGACTTCAAATGTGATGTGGTCCCTAAAAAATGGTTTTGTAAATTTTGTTGGAAAAATGAGAAATCGCTGGTCATCTTTTAACCCTTATAGCTCCCTAATAAAAAAAAATTTTGGTTCCAAAATTGTGCTGATATAAAGTAGACATGTTATTTATTAACTATTTTGTGCGGCATATCTCTCTGATTTAAGGACATAAAAATTCAAATTTTGAAAATTGCAAAAATTTTCAAAATTTTCGCCAAATTTCCGTTTTTTTCACAAATAAACGCAAGTGATATCGAACAAATTTTACCACAATCATGAAGTACAATATGTCACGAAAAAACATTCTCAGAATCACCAGGATCCGTTGAAGCTTTCCAGAGTAATTACCTCATAAAGTGACAGTGGTCAGAATTGTAAAAATTGGCCTGGTCATTAACGTGCAAACCACCCTCGGGGGTAACGGGGTTAAGATTATAGACTGTCAGTGGGCAAACTTACAAAAACAGCAAGGGATCAAATAATTATTTCCTTCACTGTATCTATCACATATCTATCTATCACATATCTATCTCAAAGAAAAGCCTCACCGTGTGTTATGAGATTTGGTTGCTCCTTATAGTTTCAGCCTGATCCCAATCCGTTGACCACCGGAATAAAACAATGAAAAGAGGAAAAAAAGGGGATCCTTACGGCTGATCAAAAATGTTAAACTATATTTCATGCCATTAAAATGATATCCATACAATAAAAACTGTGCTCATTCTGACGCGTTATTGACCGAAGCTCTTAGTCATAGAATGTAACAGGTGAGCTGCGGAAGTGCTATATAACGATTTGTCCACCCAATGACATCACAGCATAAATTAGCATACATTGGTTTGTAATCAAACGAGGGCCATTGGGAAAACAAACACAGACAATACACATTCGATTCTTTAAATCGAGACATTAGTGTCACTCCAACAGTTAGCGTGCATCAAGCCAGCATCGGGCAGCAAACAAATGCCGAAACTTTCCATAGGCAGCGTTTTCAGACAACCAAAAATAGAATAGAATCATTAGCAGAAATACAGATTATTCCTTGATATGCTGTTGTATCATGTGAAGAAAGACATATATTGTCAGTTGAATTATGTCTAAATAATGTGCTTATTATATATCAAGACTGAAACTGCTTTATGTTTCTTGATTCGTTTCGTGATGGTATATCGGAATTAATAGAACAAGTACAATGTTTATTCCAAGCAACTGGAAATTGTTGCATGGGTAATGTGAACAAAGTCATATAGTGTCGGTTGATTCATATCTGGATAATGCGCTTTGTATACACCAAGACCAAAAACACTTTGAATTTCATATTTTGCATCGTACTAGTATGTCGGTCTGTTGACAATAATGGAACAAATACAATGCTTACTTCAAGCAGATTGAAATTATTGCATGAATGATATATTAAGAAATGACCCAAAAATATACATTTTGTGAGTTTTGTCATATGGTAAAAAATCAGTTAGTTTATGCAAGATAATATATAGATCGATACATGTTTTTTTGATGTCTTCAAAAGGCTATTTTTAGATTTCCTTGTATAGTACTTTCTTAAATATAATTAGTATGAATATGTTTGTAATCATTATAATGGATAACTCAGGAGTCTTTTTTGCGTGGAGCAAAGACACAACAGAACACAGTTTATAGGTGAAAAAGCCTATATTATAATCACGCGGAGATTCAAAAACAAGTGCAGAGGAAAACTCAAAGTCCATAAACACAGTGTGGGTATTGAATGAAAACTTAACAAAAGTCTGTTGGAAACCTCAGAGGAAGATGCAATCAGCGGAGCAGTCTACAAAGTGCAGTTACACATGAAGATGCTTGAAACAAGAAAGTCTTAGTCAGGTCCAAACACAGATACATACATACATACATACATATACATATATATATATATATATATATATATATATATATATATATATAAGCAAGTCCATATAATATATTAAATCATCCAGGGAGGCCTGGGTAGGAAATCTCATAGTCCAGAACAAGATACAGAGCAGTCACCAGAGTCCAGAGCAGTCTCATGCTCTGAATCTATTTAATCATAGGAAGCAACAGAGCAGCAACAGCTTACATGTTAAGCAAATGCTGGCGGGGTCAGAGGGAGCAGCACGAGCCGCCAGAAGCAGAAGGAATGCTGGATACAGGTTTATACAACAGAATCTCCGAGGGCAGCAATCAGGAGATTCACACCGGCAGTCAGAAAACCAGAAAGCCACCAGGACCAGGAAACAGGCAGAATACTCTAGCACTGACTAGAGGCTGGAGTGGAATTATAAAGGCAGGAAGACAAAACGGCACATAAGACAAAAGACGCCATGTTAGAAAAGGGCAGGAATGCCCAAAAGGTGATCAAAATATCCTGACATTACTCCCTCCTTAGAAGCGGCCTCAAGATGATCCTGGACCCAGTTTCTCAGGGAATCTCTGATGGAAAAGAGAAATTTTTGTTGAGAATTGATGTTTTCCACAGGTTCCCAAGAGTCTTCTTGAGGGGGACACCCCTGCCATCTTATCAGATATTGGAGCCGATTCCTGCGAATTCTAGAATCAATAATTTCCTCCACCACAAATTGTTCTTGCCCATCAATCACCACAGGCTGCAGAGGTGGCACAACACATCCCTGGACGGTATTAGTAGACACAGATTTTAGTAAGGAAACATGTAAAACTGGGTGTACCTTCATAGTCCTAGGCAGCTTCAGACGGCAGGCCACAGAGCTCACAATACCGTTGATCTTGAAAGGGCCGATGAATTTCTGTCCAAGTATCTGTGAAGGAACGTTTAACTTCAGATTTTTAGTGTATAACCACACGGAATCTCCTACCTTGAACATGGGTGCTGGTTTATGGAATCTATCAGCTGACCTCTTGTAAGATTCTTGAGCTGAGGTCAGAGATTCCTTCAGAACCTCCAGATTTTTCCTCATCCTATTCAGCCTTTCCTCTACAGCCGGAATCGGAGCATTAATCGGAGACCTAGGTAAGATACTTGGATGGTAACCCAGATTGGCAAAGAAAGGTGTTATTTTAGTAGAGGCACTCTGTGAATTGTTGTATGAGAATTCAGCTAATGGTAGTAACTCCAACCAATCATCCTGAAGATGGCTGACGTAGCATCGTAGATATTGTTCCAAAGTCTGATTGGTACGCTTGGTCTGACCATTCGTCTGGGGGTGATAAGCGGAAGAAAGACAGACATTAATATTGAGTGCACAGCAAAACCCCTTCCAGAATCTTGAGGTAAATTGCACTCCACAGTCAGAGATGATCTCATCCGGGACCCCATGCAGCCGAAAAATATTCAGTATAACCAAGTTCACTGTATCCTTAGCTGAAGGGAGGTCAGTGCATGGAACAAAATGAGCGGCCTTAGTCAGACGATCCACCACCACCAGGATCGTATTCATGCCACCCGATGTAGGCAGCTCCACAATGAAGTCCATTGAGATAGACCCCCATGGGTGGGACGGAACAGGTAATGGTTGAAGAAGACCCGTAGGCGACACATGAGTAGTCTTATAACGAGCACATACCTCGCAAGAGAGAACATAGTCCTTAGTATCCTTCAGGCAAGTCCGCAACCAGAAAAATCGGCTTAGGAACTCGTGTATTCTGTACCCCCTGTGACCAGCCAACTTGGAGTCATGGACCAACCAGAGGATCTGCAAACGGATGGCCTCAGGGACGTAGATACGTCCATCTCTGAACCACATGCCACCCTTAAGGACAAGATTGATATCAACAGGTGGATTAGTCAGAAATACATCACCGTCATAGGCCTCCTTGATCTCCTTCCACAAGTCCTGATCGTGGATAACTCCGATGAAGTCGGCATCAGATAGAATGGTCTTGAACGGGGCTCCAGGTACGGAATCAGCAGCAAGGATTTGGGATAAAGCATCAGCCTTCCCCTTATGAGAACCTGGAAGGTACGAAAAAACAAAATTAAATTGATTTAAAAATAAATTCCAACGAGCCTGACGAGGAGAATGACATCTAGCGGATCTGACGAACTCCAAATTGCGATGGTCAGTCAGCACTATGATCTGCTGTGCGGCTCCTTGCAGATGGTACCTCCATTCCTTGAAAGCTGCAATAATAGCCAGCAGTTCCTTGTCTCCCACATCGTAGTTTTTCTCTGCTGAGGTAAGTTTACAGGAAAAGAAAGCACAAGGATGTAGCAGATCCTTCTCTCCAGTTCTTTGGGAGAGAATGGCCCCCAAATCATTATCAGAAGCGTCCACCTCCACAATGAAAGGATGTGCTGGGTCTGGGTGGATCAACAGCGGTGCTGAGGTGAATTAGGCCTTAAGCCGATCAAAAGCTTCTTGAGCCTGTGATGACCACTTAAAGGGCTTTTCCTTCTTTGTTAAGGAAGTAATGGGACGGACAATCTCAGAAAAATTTTGAATAAAACGTCTATAGAAATTTGCAAAACCGATAAAACGTTGAACCTCTTTAACGTTCTTGGGTACTGTTCAGTCAAGGATTGCCTGAATCTTACTAGATTCCATGTTCAGCCCCTGAGGAGAGATGACATAACCTAAAAACTGTATCTCAAAACGATGGAACTCACACTTCTCCGGCTTAATATACAGATGGTTCTCTTTCAGACGTTTCAAAACAGATTTGACATGTTCTTAATGTTCCTGTTAGAGAGTCAGAAAAAATTACAATATCGTTCAAATAGATCACCACAAACTGGTTCAATAAATCTCTAAAAATGTCATTAGCAAGATGTTGAAATGTCACAGGGGCATTACAAAGCCCGAAGGGCATCACGAGATATTCAAAGTGTCCATACTGACATCTGAATGTTGTCTTCCATTCATCACCGGGACGAATACGCACCAAATTATAAGCCCCACAAAGATTCCGTTTACAGAATACCTTGGCATGGCGGACTCTTTCCAATAATTTGGGAATCAAAGGCAAAGGATTCCGTATGGTTACCTTATTAAGTTCCCGATAGTCAATACAGAGTCTTAGGGTCCCATCCTTCTTTTTTACAAAAAATATAGGCGCCCCTGCTGGTGAGGAAGAAGGGCATATAAAGCCTTTGGCCAGGTTTGCATCAATATACTCCTTCAAGGCTTGAAGCTCAGGTGCCACCAAAGGATATAAATTACTAAAATGAATAGCTGCCCCAGGAAGCAGCTCAATAGGACAGTCATAATGCCTATGTGGAGGAAGCTGATCTGCTTTCTTCTTGTCACAGATGTCAGAGAATTCTTTATACACTGAAGGTAAAGTAAATACCTGTACAGGAGATTCCGTATCCGTGGACTCAGGGATGGCTTCAGTTATCACTGCGGAAAACGCAACCAAGGGATGCCTAGAATCACAGGGAAATGAGGAGATGAAATTAACAAGAAATAAAGTTGCTCCTGAGGATTAGGCTCCAACAAAATCGCAAGGGGTACAGTCTCCTGATCTACAGGCCCGGAGATTAAAGGTGACCCATCCACTTTTTCCATGGTAATAAGAAATATTAAATCATCCAGGGAGGCCTAGGTAGGAAATCTCAAAGTCCAGAACAAGATACAGAACATTTACCAGAGTTTGAGTCAGAAGTCCAGAACAAGATACAGAGCAGTTACCAAAGTCCAGAAGTCCAGAACAGTCTCGTGCTCTGAATCTATTTAATCGTAGGAAGCGACAGAGCAGCAACAGCTTACGTGTTAAGCAAATGCTGGTGGGGTCAGAGGGAGCAGCACGAGCCGCCAGAAGCAGAAGGAATGCTGGATACAGGTGTATACAACAGAATCTCCAAGAGCAGCAATCAGGAGATTCACACCGGTTTGCAGGAGCAGGCAGAAAACCAGAAAGCAACCAGGACCAGGAAACAGGCAGAATACTCTAGCACTGACTAGAGGCTGGAGTGGAATTATAAAGGCAGGAAGACAAAAAGGCACACAAGACAAAAGACGCCATCTTGGAAACGGGCAGGAATGCCCAAAAGGTGATCAAAATATTCAGAGTCCTGACAATGTTTTACCTCCATGCTCAATCCATTATTGATTATATGAACCATATATTTCTAGATTTTAATCAGTATTATGTCTATTTCTTTGACCGTACTCAATCCGTATTTAAATTCATTAATTTAATTATTAGTATTTAATTACATTTGTTTCTATAAGACCTGAAGGGTCATACTTAATTATAACAATTATAAAAATACATTACTATTGTTCCAATGAATAAAGGAATGGTTGAATGATATACAGTACAGACCAAAAGTTTGGACACACCTTCTCATTGAAACATTTTTCAGGATTTTCATGACTATGAAAATTGTACATTCACACTGAAGGCATCAAAACTATGAATTAACACATGTGGAATTATATACTTAACAAAAAAGTGTGAAACAACTGAAAATATGTCTTATATTCTAGGTTCTTCAAAGTAGCCACCTTTTGCTTTGATGACTGCTTTGCACACTCTTGGCATTCTCTTGATGAGCTTCAAGAGGTAGTCACCGGAAATGGTCTTCCAACAATCTTGAAGGAGTTCCCAGAGAAAATTAGCACTTGTTGGTCCTTTTGCCTTCACTCTGCGGTCCAGCTCACCTCAAACCATCTCGATCGGGTTCAGGTCTGGTGACTGTGGAGGCCAGGTCATCTAGTGTAGCACCCCATCACTAGTCTTCTTGGTCAAAGAGCCCTTACACAGCCTGGAGGTGTGTTTGGGGTCATTGTCCTGTTGAAAAATAAATGATGGTCCAACTAAACGCAAACCGGATGGAATAGCATGCCACTGCAAGATGCTGTGGTAGCCATGCTGGTTCGGTATGCCTTCAATTTTGAATAAATCCCCAACAGTGTCACCAGCAAAGCACCCCCACACCATCACACCTCCTCCTCCATGCTTCACGGTGGGAGCCAGGCATGTAGAGTCCATCCGTTCACCTTTTCGGCGTCGCACAAAGACACGGTGGTTGTAACTAAAGATCTCAAATTTGGACTCATCAGACCAAAGCACAGATTTCTACTGGTCTAATGTCCATTCCTTGTGTTCTTTAGCCCAAACAAGTCTCTTCTGCTTGTTGCCTGTCCTTAGCAGTGGTTTCCTAGCAGCTATTTTACCATGAAGGCCTGCTGCACAAAGTCTCCTCTTAACAGTTGTTGTAGAGATGTGTCTGCTGCTAGAACTCTGTGTGGCATTGACCTGGTCTCTAATCTGAACTGCTGTTAACCTGCGATTTCTGAGGCTGGTGACTCAGATAAACTTATCCTCAGAAGCAGAGGTGACTCTTGGTCTTCCTTTCCTGGGGCGGTCCTCATGTGAGCCAGTTTCTTTGTAGCGCTTGATGGTTTTTGCAACTGTACTTGGGGACACTTTCAAAGTTTGCCCAATTTTTCAGACTGACTGACCTTCATTTCTTAAAGTAATGATGGCCACTCATTTTTCTTTACTTAGCTGCTTTTTTCTTGCCATAATACAAATTCTAACAGTCTAATCAGTAGGACTATCAGCTGTGTATCCACCTGACTTCTGCACAACACAACTGATGGTCCCAACCCCATTTACAAGGCAAGAAATCCCACTTATTAAACCTGACAGGGCACACCTGTGAAGTGAAAACCATTTCCGGTGACTACCTCTTGAAGCTCATCAAGAGAATACCAAGAGAGTGCAAAGCAGTCATCAAAGCAAAAGGTGGCTACTTTGAAGAACCTAGAATATAAGACATATTTTCAGTTGTTTCACACTTTTTTGTTAAGTATATAATTCCACATGTGTTAATTCATAGTTTTGATGCCTTCAGTGTGAATGTACAATTTTCAATGTCATGAAAATCCTGACAAATCTTTAAATGAGAAGGTGTGTCCAAACTTTTGGTCTGTACTGTACCTCCAAAAAAACCAGAAAAGAAACAGTAAGAGAAAACCAAATGTTTACTAGTTAATCATTTGTAGCCCTATGTGCATTATTTAAAAGACAGATATTATATAATATTTTTTCTAGATGTTTTGTTTCCGTCATTAATGTGCTATAGACGTTCAGTGAAATGTTATTATTCAATAAATGAGCACAGTATCTTTCTGAAAATTAAGCCCTTTGGGATATTTGGTATCCAACTGAATAATCAAAAAAGCCTTGCGAGGAAATATTTTTTTGGGGAAATTGAAAGAAAATATAGCTATATATTAGAAGACAACATTATGGCCATGAAGAAAAAGAAATTTGCAAGAGACAGCATGGACTACAAATATGATCAGGTTTACCAGTGGAGGAAATCTACATCTAATAATACTCTGAGATCTATTCAAAAAGACTAAAAACAAAAAGAATCTGTACTCTTCTAAAAATGTTAGTTTTTCTTCATGAGAAGCAAACACCTCAGATTCTTTCGGGCATGTTCAGACCAAGGAGTAGCTTCCTCTAATCACTCTGACACTCCAAGTAACTCAAAAAACGCCGTGAGAGGAGGAGGGCCAAAATACAACAGAGAGGATTACACCCCTCAAAGGTAGTCAGCACGGAGAGGGAACAAGCACTACTGAAGGAACCGGACTATATGGAAAGCGGTATTGTTCTTTCTCCCTTTATTCTATCACAGAAAGAATTTTGCCTGCTCGTCAAAGGTCTCAACTTTGTTCCCAATCAAAATTTTGACTTGGTCCACACTCTACTTGATGTGAATACATTTGCGAGATCCCTCAGAGTGAAAAAAACATTTTTATGAACAAAATTTTGACCCAAGTAGGAATCAGCCTACGTCCACATCTGATAATGAACGCGATAATCCCTCGACGTTGTCGTTTGTAGAATATAATGTGCTTGCTATTCTAGAATCACTTGCTAATGAAAGTCATGATACACACATAATTGTGGCCTCACAGGTAGATAACTACTTTCCAGATCCCACATATTATCCTTTGAAATCAGGGATACCAGCGTTAAACACATTTCAATCACTGGTGGAAAGGGATTTAAAACAACTTTCAACTAACATGGCAACGCATTCCATAAATAATTACAATTTATCAAGATCTGAAAATGAAGCATTTTCCAAACTAAAAAGGAATAAAAATATCGTCATAAAAAATCGGATAAGGGAGAGGCTATCGTTGTAATGGATGCTGGTCTTTATAAAAGACTGACATATAATATACTTGATGACAATGATACATATAGAAAAATCCCAAAACATCCAACTGACAGCTGTAACAATGCTTTTTGCAGAAAGGATACCCCCAAAAAATCTTAAGTGAAGCTCCCAGGTATACCCTATCACAAAATCGTGAATCTCTCTTGTCTCCAAAAAACAGAGTAGAGTTGGATAGGGCAATTCACCTAATAGGCACCTTTGACAACTGTAACAGTGAAGTTTGTAACATTCTGCAAGATTTATGGGGAATCCTAAAAGCGGACAGAGATTTACAGGATGTGATACTTGAAAGACCAATGATCACATATAGAAGGGGAAAAAACCTTAAAGATCACCTCATCCATAGCCATTTTGTGGAAAAAGCTAAAGGCACATGGCTGGATAAGAATATCCATAGTACCTTCAAATGCGGTGGGTGTAAAACCTGTAACTTTATCTATAAAAGTAAGTCATTCACTAGCGCCTCCACAAATAAAACATTTCTGAATCGAGAACTGCAAAACCCAAGAAGTCATCTACATGGCCTCTTGCCAATGCCCTAAAAATTACGTAGGGAAGACGAAAAGGGACCTGGGAAGACGTATTATAGACCACGTAAGTTATATTAGAAGAAGAGACCACACTCTCTAGGCATATGCTGGAAGTTCAACCCGCCAATCCCTTCGCCCTAACATTCCAAGTAGTGGAGGTAGTATGCACCCCACGGAGAGGTGGCAACTGGGATCAGTTGCTACTTCAAAAAGAATGTAGTTGGATCCATAGATTGAGATCTTGTAGTCCTATGGGAATTAATGAGTCACTTTCCTTTGCAAGCTTTGCTTAGAACTTTCCATGTCTCACATAAGAGTTATCAATACTATTTGCGTATCAAACTGGTATATTGTGAAATTGGATTATTTTTATCGATAAAATATGAAATAAGTGAACAGGTACCATTTCCATAGTATATGATCTGGTCATAAAATAATATAAAGAAATGATGTTGGTACTTTCATTGAATGGTTTTGTGACGCCTACTTCGCTAATCGCTAGCCCACCCTGAGAGATGGGGGTACTTGGAGCCGGGTCAGATGTTGGGGGTAGCAGTCATGGCCTGGACCCGTTCCGAGCCCAGGGCCGTCACATCAAAATAAGGGCTAGGAGGGACGGTGGTAATCGAGTGGATGTATTGACTACGCCACCTGTGGAGTCTGGTGATTCGCCACCAGCGCTGTGGCAGTCCTCTGAGGCGGGATGTAGTGGCAGCAGAAGATGGTGCTACTCCCCACAGGTGGAGCAGGGCCTCAGGGCAGAGAAGACGGATCAGGGGGGGTCGTAGTGGGTGGTGCGGTGTCGCGCTGAAATTAGGAACCAGAGGCAATGGATGCAGTCTTCCAAACTTTACTCACGTTGTTAGGTGTCAGCTGCAAGGCTTCTCCTTGCTCCTCACGGCGCGCTGCGGCCACCAGGAAGGGGTTCAGCACACTCCGGGTAGTTCGGGTGCATCAATCAGGACCCCCTGCACCAGAGTGTTCCTAGACTTTCCCACTAGGTCCTCTCCTGTCCGTTTGTGGTACGTGTACTAAGGCTGGGTCTCCCTCTGGTCTATGCACAGAACAAGGGTACGGGTGGCGACTCCGCTCCGTCCGTTACCCGGTGGGATTCACTGAGCCTCCGGGCTTCTCTGACTAAGACTTGAAGTGACAGATTCAGATATCGGGGGCCGGAACCCCTTTTGCAGCAGGAATCCCTCTGACTAGGCCAGAATAGTGAGGACAGGTGGCGTATGCCGCTCCATCAGCATCCCCCTGGGATTCTTTTGCCTGTGGAGCTTGTCTCCTCTGCTCCCCTCCAGGCCTTCTTAGGTAGGGACCATGACCGGGTAGAGAGAGCCATTAACTCTAGCCCGCTCCTCGCCTCAAGGCCAGAGAACGAGGACTGTGTATCTTCAATCAGCTGCAGGTTCACACAGAAAGCCACGTTCAGTGATGAAGATCACAACCAAAGGACCCTAAGCCCAAGATGGCCGTTTATTAAATATGAATTTTGTGGTGTAACCTAAAGTGCATGCTCCACCCTCACCCACTTCATGGTTCCTCCTATCTTTTGGTTCCCCCCCATCTCCTCTTATCCCGGCTGGGGCAGCACCCTGGTGCATATAAGCCCCCCTCAGGTGGGAGAGGTGTAGTATTGGGTGATGTGGTGGGGTTCTGAGAGGTGCTCCTTCCTTACCTCGGAGAGGAGATACCACACCTCGATCGGAGGTGCAGTACCCCTGCGACGACTGAACCCTCAGGGGCGCCACAGTTTCCAGGGAGAGAAATAACAAGAAATAACATGAAATTTAGTCCACCCTACATCTAGAGGGACGTGCTTAGACATTTGTTTTCCCCTGTCTGGGATATATTCCAGCAGTATCAGTTGAGATTACAACTTCATATTGGGATGGTGGTGCCATGGCAAGCTTTGACATATATTTCCCCCTCCTGCGATACATTCCAGCAGGATTACTGTACCATCTAGATGTTGGCACCCAAATGACTGGGGAAGGGATGCTAGCGGGGATGCTAATGCAAGGACTAGTGCCAATAACGGCGCTACTATCATGGACGTCTATTAGCATAGCTAGGTAGGATAGGAGAATGACCCTGATTGGAGGATCGAGATAAAATGCAGCGAAGCCTATTGCAATCTACGCGGTGAGTGGAATAACCGTGTATGACAGAGGTGAGAGATCCTGATTGGAGGATCATCACAGGAGGTCGTACACCAGCCAATAACAAAGGAGTGAGGAGGCTGCCGGTGTCACAACAACCAGGGAACTAGATTGGTGGAAACAGACGAGCCCCTATCTGAAGGGCGAACAGTGAAATTCTCCGCCATTCGACTGGATAGACGCCCAAATGAGGAAGTAAGGGGGTGGAACTCCTCAGCTTTTAAAAATATGCCACTTTGGCCGCCGAACGCTGCCAGCAACCAAGCTATCACATGTTTTTGGTTGTCAGTAAGATTTAAAAAGAGAAAACACAGTAGTTTGACAACAAATGGCTTCACCCAACCAATAACCATGAGTGGAGAAAACATTTTTTTATCATTCCTATTCTCTGAAACAAGGCCAAGAAAGGAAAAATTCTGCCGGGGTATGTAAACTTTTGAGCACAACTGTATCTATCAATCACATATCTATCTATTCATATATCTATCTATCAATCAATCACATATCTATCTATCCTTATATCCATATCTATCTATTTATCTGTATATCTATCTACACTGCTAGCCCTTGATGATCATGGTAGTTATTAAAGTTGATGAAACGTATAAGGCTTATCTCCTGCACATTGTCAGCTGGAGGTGACCAATAACAGGCTGTACAAACTGACAGCACTGTTTAGGCCTAGGAAACAGAGAGACAAATCCTGTACATTGTGAATAGAGGACATATATTAATACCATACATTGGCAATTAAAGTCTACTCACATGAAGTATCAGTAATGATTATAGACTATTAGGATTGAGTGGTTCCAGTCCCATTCACGCCATAGAGGGCTTTCACAATATAATTGTAAGCCTGACAGCCTTGTTCCTTTACAGATTGTAGCAGGCAGGTGACTGACATAATCCCCAACGAACTAGGGGACGTTCTACAGGATTTAGCTATCCATCTATCAATCCAACTATCTATCTATCACATATATATCATCTATCTATCCATCCATATATCTGTAACATATCTATCCATATATAGTTGTGCTCAAAAGTTTACACACCCCGGCAGAATTTTTGCTTTCTTGGCCTTGTTTCAGAGAATATGAATGATAAACAAAAAACTTTTTCTCCACTCATAGTTATTGGTTGGGTGAAGCTAATTATTGTCAAACTACTGTGTTTTCTCTTTTTAAATCTTAATGACAACAAAAAACATCCAAATGACCCTGATCAAAAGTTCACATACCCCGTGGTGATTTTGGCCTGGTAACATACACAGAATTTGACACAAATGGGTTTGAATGGCTACTAAAGGTAACACCCTCACCTGTGACCTGTTTGCTTGTAATCAGTGTGTGTGCATAAAACCTTGCACCCTCCCTGCTTGTTTATATAAGCTACTGCTGTTCTGTTGTCTGAGAGTATTTTTAGGTGTCGATTTTTGACAACTGGCAGGATTTTTCGTAAGGCCAATCCTACGGCTACTAATTCTTTCCTGTTGGAAGAAGCCTTTATTAAGTCTTGCGGCCATCTCCCCTGCAGAATACTTCCGTCTACATGTACCCCCACCCCCAGGGGCTTGGTGAGTATTACGGGGTCTTTCGTTTCCCATGGAACCCCCTAGGTTTGATTTGCCTTGTTTCTCCACCATGTTAAAGACAGCTGAGTATCCCTTGATACCACTATCTTCAGGTCTAAGTTTGCCCCTAATCTTTCTTCTACTCTCAGAATATCCCACTGGAGAGATCTGAAGTGGAACCTCAACCAAGTCACTGCTGGGATACATGCAGTTAGAGACCCCAGAATGGACATGGCTCTTAATGTAGTTTGTGGGTTGTTTATCAGTTCTGAAGCTAGGGCCTTTATTTTCCCCTTTTTTCTTCCGGAAGAAAGGACATTTGCTTCCCTGAATCCATCCAGATTCCAAAAAAGGTTTTTGTCTTGGCTCTAACTTGGACTTTTGATACCGCTTGATTGCATTCGGACTCCGATTTTCCTACCACAAGAAAGTCGTCCAGATACGGGATAAAAATTATGTCTGATTCCCTTATGTGTGCTGACATTTCTGCTACTATTTTGGTAAAGACCCTTGGGGCCATGGACAGTCCAAAGGGGAGGACTTGAAACTGTATGTGCTAACCGCCCTTTGATGTAGACCGCCACTCTTATGAATCTTTGATGACCTTGAAAGATGGGGACATGGTAATAGGCGTCTTTGAGATCTATAGTGGCCATTAACATTCTGGGAACAGGAGTTTTATTACTGATTATTTCCATCTTGAACCGTTTTAGAGCCAGAAACTTGTTGAGGTTTTTTAGGTTTACGATGGTTCTGTATGATTGATCCATTTTTTTTTCTTAGGAATAAGGGGCTGTAAAACCCCTTCCCCTCTTTCCCTTCTGGGACATAGGCCAGTCCTCCCTTTTGGATTAGGGACATAACCTCTAGCTCTAGGGAATATTGAACCAACCCAGAAGGTTGGTGTCTGGTGACGATATAGGTATCTGGAGGAGTGGAAAGGAATTAGTTTCAGCCCCTCCCATACTGTGTCTAGAACCCTGGGGCATCGGGAAATATTTTCCCAGGCAGGGAGGACGTGCTTCAAACTTCCACCTACCTGAGACCTTGCGTCATTGTCTTTTTCTGATTTTTTTGGGCACCCCGACAAAAAATGATGCCCCTGGGAGATTTTCTCCTTGCTTCTTTCCACTTTGAGTCTTTTGGCTTCGGCCCCCCCTTCCTGAACGGGTGGAAAGGCCTTTTGAATTTTGGTGCGCTCACCTGGGGAAACCCTTTTTTTGAGTCTCTCGCCTTATCCAGGATCTCGTCGAGAGTGGGCCCGAAGAGGTAATTTCCTTCGAAGGGAATAGCCTGGACTTTGAATTGAAGTCTCCTCTCCAGTTTTTTAACCAGAGGGCTCTTCTGGCTGAATTTGACAGGGCACAGGTTCGGGCTGTCAGACAAACGGCATCTGCTGAGGCGTCAGCAAGAAAGTCTGAGGTTTTAACTATATTTGGCAAGAATGCTAGCAGCTCATCCCTAGGGCATTTGTTCCGGATCTGGTCTTGCAACTGAGCAAGTCATACACTTAAAGATCTTGCCGTGCATGTTTCTGCTATATTCGGCTTGAATGCTGTGGCTCCTGTTTCCCACGTTCTTTTTAGAAAACTCTCTACTTTCCTATCAAGAGGGTCCTTCAGGAGCCCCACATCATCAAATGGGAGGGAGAAACTTCTGGAGACTTTGCAGACTGCCACATCTATCTTGGGTGCCTTATCCCAAACTTCAGAGTCCTTTGCCCCGAAAGAGTATTTTCTTTTCATCAGCTTGGGGATGTAAGCCTTTCTGTCCAGTTTTCCCCATTCCTTTTTAATCAGCTGGGAAATGGTTTTGTGAACTGGAAAACACTTATGTTTCCTACTTTCTAGACCTCCAAACATTTGATCTTGTACGGATCTGGGCTCCTTTGTGTCTTCCACCTTCATGGTAGCCCTAACCACTTTCACCAACCTACTAATTTCGTCAAGCAGGTCTTCATCGCCATCAGAAGAGGGTGACGATGCTGTGGAGCTTGTATCAAATCTCCCTAGCTGGCCTTCCTCCCCGACGTCTTCTGAATTAGAGTTGTCGCTAGCCTCTTTTGAGGCTGCGCCTGCTTTTAACCCTTTAAATGACTTTTTAATTTCGCTTCTAATCACGGACCGCATGTTATCCATCAACGAGGGGGACTCTTCTGACAAGGTTCTCTCAATACAATCTTTGCTTAGCTTTTTAGTGTATGTGGCATCTAATCTACTTTTGCATAGTGCACATTCCTTGTGCTTAGATTTTGCTTGAGTTTTTCTAGGCCTTCCCTAAGGGCAAAGTGTAAAAGAAGGTGGACACATTTAATAAGGATTTTCCAGGGATTCACCCCTGACTTACCCCACCTGACTCAAGACTACTGAGGTCGGAGGGGCTGCTTCTATGGGTTCTCCGGGCTGAGCTGTGTCCTCCATTCTTGGAACCCTGCAGCAGTAAATGGAGGAAGGGGGGCGGCTTTTATCCTCTTCCTGCTCCTCCCTTCCCCTGGAATCCCATTGGTCTTCGCAGGGGAAGCACTCTGCCCCTCGGGCCGTGCCCCCAGATGACGCCCCCGCTGCCCCCTGGGGACGCACCGACCTCCTAGGCTGTGCCCCCCAGGAGCCATCGTTGTCTGGCTCCCAGCGATGTCCCGCGCCACCGGATGTAACGCAAGACACCGGCAGGGGTTCCGGGGAAGCACTCTGCTCCGATAGGCAGTGCCCTCACTGTCATGTCAGCCCAGAGATGCTTTGCGCTCCCTGCACACGAGATTCACCGCTCGCCAGCCGGAATCCGGAGCAGCGTCGCGGATCTCCCAGAGAAGGATCCGGACACCCGGACCCAACAGGAAGCCGCAAAGCTCAAGGTAATCTTCACTCCCCCGGCGGCAATTGGGGAGCTATAGGGCTTCCTCAAAAACAGGAAACCACTGAGGCATAGCAGAGGGCTCCACCTTTTTAAACCTGTGGGTTTCCTGTCCTTGGGGCGGATCCCTCCCTCCATGGGTGCTGTCGTGGGGAATGGGAAAAAAAAAATTTAGGCATCGGTACAGATGCTTTCCTCCTCTTCATTCTGCAAATCTTTGGAGCATACCTCTGGTGCCCATGGAATAGAATGTGTGAACAGCTCTGCAGACTCGCCCATCTGTGGTTCCCCACAGTCAGCTGGGCGGTTGGAGAGTTGTGATGCCAGGGGAAACAAGGGTAATTGGGGTGCCACCTCTGAGGACTATACTGTGTGATGTTGAGGTGGAGGAAGAGGAGAAGAGGACACTTGATGCAGCACTTGCCATCCACTGGAGCACATGCTCTTTCTGGCCCTCATCTACAAAGCATACCACTATGCGGCTGCCAAAGAAAGGGAGTGGAGTAGCCCACCCAGTAACAGAAGTTGTCAGTTGTGTTTGGATAGGGCGAGACTGTGTTGGTTCCCTAGTGCTTTCACTAACATTACCACCTAACCCACGTATACCTTGAACACCAAGCCTATTTCCCCTTCCACCACAACTTCGCTTTTTCCCACTCATGTTGGATGTACCCTTCTCTTTTAACCAGCTATTTCACAACCCTAGGCCCAGACCTGTCAGTCACCTGTTACTAAATTACCAATCAGTATTTGTTTGCTGAGATAGTGTGGCTGGAGCACACTATTTACCACCAAAAATTTAGATTTAGAAATGTGGACTCCTGGTTGAAGCAGGAATGTGGCCTGCTTTCTGTAGCACAATAGTAGCTGAAAGAATTTAGATTCTGAAATGTGGACTCCTGGATGGGGCACAATATTAGCACAAAATAATTAAAGTTGAAATGTGGCATGGTTTCAGGACCATGCTATTAGCAAAAACAATTTAGATTCTGAAATGTGGACTTCTGGATGGAGCACAATAATAGCACAAAATAATTAAAAGCTGAAATATGACCTGCTTTCTGTAGCACGCTATTAGCACAAAGGATTAAATGTGGACTCCTGGATGAAGCAAAACTTGTAGCACAAAATATTTATATGCAAGAATGTGGTCTGCTTTCTGCAGCACACTAGTAGCACAAAAATGTAGATTCAGAAATGTGAACTCCTGCCTGGCCAAAAATATTACCAGCACAAAATATTTCTATGCACAAATGTGGCCTTGTTTCAGGACCACGCTATTAGCACAAAGAATTTAGAGTTTCATGCCTGGAGCACAATAGAGTTATATGCTAAAATGTGACCTGGTATCTGTGGACCACACTATTAGCAAAAAGGATTGATCTGCTGGAGGGTTGATTTCACAGCCAAACAGGATCTTATCGATCTGAACTAGCTGACTATCTCAGAATCCAGTAGTAGCAGCAGGAGCAGCTTCTCTTAACTGTTACAATGACAAAACGGCATCAAAACAACATGACTGCTCTTTATATAGAGAGGGACATGTGGCTTTGGCAGCCAATGACACAAGCCCTTGTGTATAGATGTGGATGGTTTCTGTGCCCTGATTGGCTGCCGGAATCTCCACCTATTAAGTTAAGGAAAAAAAAACAGTCTGCTGCTCCTCAGACCTCCCCCAACCCACTGCTCTCATCAAACACGTCCCGCACTCATCATACAGCACCACTATCCTAGCCAAAGTCCTAACAAAAGCATTATTGGAAATGCGATCATTTACCGAACTTTGGCCGAATTTTGCAGATTTTGAAAAAATTTGCTTGGGGGTCCGAACACGAATCCGAATGTGCAATGTTTGTGCAGACTTTGAGATTGGCGAACGTTTTCCGAAAAAGATCGTTCCTCTCTAGTTGTCATATATACTGTAGAACTTGGTTTGTGTGAAATTTTGTTTGTTTGAAATAAACAAAAATTGTCCTAACAGGTGTACAAATTTGGTCCCTCAGTACTCGGTCCCCAGCCGCCACTATTTCTCCCATTGTGCCGTCCTGCCTTGGACCAGCATATGTCCAGGAACATCATCCGTGCCCTTACCAACACGGATACTGGGATTGTCCACTTAACGACCGACACATGGACAAGCGCTTATGGCCAGGGACGCTAAATTTCCGACGGCATACTGAGTGAACATTGTGGAGGCCAGGGCTGAGTCCCAACCTGGCACAGCACATATCCTACTGATGCCGAGGATTGCTGGCCCTATTCTATCAGGGTTTCCTCCACCTTCCGCACCAATTCCTGCGCCCCCTCCTGTTCCTCCATCTCTGATGAGCTATCTCGGAGCATGTCGTCCACATCAGCCAGAAGCTGGAAGCTCTGCAGCACTGCCTTAGCAAAGTGGCAATAGGCTCTGCTGAAGCTAATTTGTTAGGAGACAACCTGCACACCGCGGCAGAGCTATTGAAAGGAATAACCGACCAGAGACATCTGTGGCTCTCACTGCTGAACCTCCAAGCAGGCATGGTAGTGTGTGATATTGGCTGTAATCTGGGGACAGCTATGAAGCTTGGAAAGCTCACACGTACCAAGCTTGGCACATGTGATCAACTTGGTAGATCAGCGGCTTCTGAAAACCTACCCTGATTTGCCAGAGCTTCTGGTCAAGGTATGCCGCTTCAGCGCCCATTTCCTCAAATCAGCTAGAGCTGCCACTGCTCTGGCAGTGCTGTAGCAGCGCATGCTACTGTCCACTTTGGAAATCTGCACTGCACATGCTGGCAAGACTTTGTGAGCAGCAGAGGCCAGTTGTGGAATACCAGCTCCAACACGCCCGTTGGTATTCTGGTCAGCCTCCGCACAATACAGCTGAAGAGTGGGCATGGATGTCTGACACTTGCGCGTTCTCCAAGACTTTGAGGACTCAACAAAGATGGTGAGCGGCGATGATGCCATCATTAGCGCAACGATCCCGCTTCTGTGCCTACTTAAACAGTTGTAGCTGACAATTAAACATAAAGCTTTGCATACGGACCAGGTGGAGATGGAGGAAGACATTAGACAGGGAGATACTACCAAGCCCAGCCTCATCTCATCTGCTTAGCACAGATTAGGTAACAATGGAGAGGTGGAGGAATAACAGGAGCTGGCTGAACAGAGGCGCAAATGATTCTTTTTTATGAGCAAAATTTTTCACTGAGTGTTTTTAAGCAATGTTTTAACTCAAAAAAAGAATCAGCTGCGATTCCCTGCTGTTATGTCTCTACACTCTTTTGCATCCTTCCCTGTCCAGGAGAAGTGGTACGTTCAGACCATGTTCCTGCACAATCAGACACAGCCATTACACATTAATCTAGAGTATTCAGGACCATTGGTATGAGAAAAAGTTATGGAGGGGACTCCAAAGAATACATATATCTCTTATCAAGGAGGAAGTCAACAAAACTTCAAAACTAATTAAAACTAAAAATATTTATTAATTTTTCCAAATCACAAAAGAGTAAAAAATATCCACATATAGATGACAAAGTTCAGGTACAAGAATCAATGAAGTTCTCATTAAAGCTCAAAAAGGAAGAACAACACCCAACAATACAACAAACCAATAGTACTCTAGAAATTTAGTAATTTCCAGACCCCAGGGGTCATATGTTGTCTATGCAGAGTAATAAGCACATGTCAAATTAATGGTGAAACCATGGAAATTTCATCTGTCCATTAATGTAAATAAAAATATGATATCTGGCAAAAAGCTGCAGATGTAAAACAAGGTCACATAGAACCACATATATAGATCGTAAAGTACAATGTGCAATCATGTGACAGGGGATTAAGTATTCATATATGCTAGTGCAAACTTCCCCATAATGCTATGTAAAGCAATGCTTAGGACAACAAAGAAGGGTATAGACTCAAAGAATTATACCCTGGTTGTAAGCCAGAACACACTCAGCAACATGGTAAGAGACTCTGATTCCATCTTTTACTTACTATAATTCTTTTAGTTCGGATCTCCTAAAAAGTAGCAATGGATCATAGATGTAAATAGTAATTTGCAATATGAGCCTATTTATTATTGTAATATAGAAAAGTGAAAGATGTTTGTTCAGAAATGGAGGTAATTGGTGGAAAGAGACGGTAATGAATGGCAGATCACTTTGATTGGGTGTTAGGAGGAAGAGGGAGGAGGAAATGTTGGGTATTTTTTGAGGGATAGGAGAGGGTTTGAAATACTGTTGTTCAAATAGTTAATACAATGGGTGAAATAAGTATTTAACAGGTCACCAATTTTCAAGTAAATATATTTCTAAAGGTGCTATTGACATGAAATTCTCACCAGATGTTGGTAACCACACATCCAATGCAATTTTTATTGCCAAAAAATATAGATTCTCCACATGTGATTATTTCTTAGTAGTCAACAAAATATGATTTACAAGTAAAACATTTCTCACCTTCTAGATAATAAGTCTCTCCGTGTGAGATTTTTGATGCTCAAAAAGATGACATTTGCGGGTAAAATGTTTCCTGCATTCTGAACATGAAAAGAGCTTCTCCCCTGTGTGAATTTTCTGATGGAAAACTAAAAGTGAACTCTGATTAAAACATTTCCCACATTCTGAACATGAATATGGCTTCTCCCCGGTGTGAGTTCTCAGATGGACAACTAAACTAGAATTCTGAATAAAACATTTCCCACATTCTGAACATGAAAAGGGCTTCTCCCCTGTGTGAATTTTCTGATGCGTAACAAGTCTTGATTTCTCTGCAAAACATTTTCCACATTCTGAACATGAAAAAGGCTTCTTCCCTGAGTGAATTCTCTGATGTATAACAAGATTTGCCTTCTTTGAAAAACATTTCCCACATTCTGAACATGAATATGGCTTCTCCCCTGTGTGAATTCTCTGATGGTTAACAAGTCTTGGTTTGTCTGCAAAACATTTTCCACATTCTGAACATGAAAAAGGCTTCTTCCCTGAGTGAATTCTCTGATGTATAACAAGATTTGCCTTCTTTGAAATTTTTTTCCCACAATCTGAACATGAATATGGCTTTTCCCCTGTGTGAATTCTCTGATGCTTAACAAGACTTGATTTCTCTGTAAAACATTTTCCACATTCTGAACAAGAAAAAGGCTTTTTCCCTGAGTGAATTCTCTGATGCTTAACAAGATTTGACTTCTTCGAAAACCATTTTCCACATTCTGAACATGAATATGGCTTCTCCCCTGTGTGAATTCTCTGATGTTCAACAAGACTTAATTTCTCTGCAAAACATTTTCCACATTCTGAACATGAAAAAGGCTTCTTCCCTGAGTGAACTTTCAGATGTCTAACAAAATTTGACTTCTTTGAAAAACATTTTCCACATTCTGAACATGAATATGGCTTCTCCCCTGTGTGAGTTCTCTGGTGTCTAACAAGATGTGATTTCTCTGCAAAACATTTCCCACATTCTGAACATAGAAAAGGTTTCTCCCCCGTGTGAATTCGCTGATGAAAAACTAAAAGCGATTTCCGATTAAAACATTTTCCACATTCTGAACATAAAAAAGGCTTCTTCCCTGAATGATTTTTCTGATGTCTAACAAGATTTGACTTATTTGAAAAACATTTTCCACATTCTGAACATGAATATGGATTATTTCCTGAGTGAATTATCTCATGTCTAACCAGATGTGATTTCTGGCCAAAATATTTCCCACACTCTGAACAAGAAAATCTTTTCTCCTCTGTGAGAATGTTTTCATGTGTAACAAAAGATGTTTTGAGTGAAAACCTTGTTCCATATTCTGCACTTGATAAAACCTTCTTTGCTGTAAGAGCAGTTTGATCTTTAATGCCTCTTTTCTGACTTCTATTTTTCTTAATAGCCTGTGATGAATCAGAAGATAGGACCTGTTTAAAAGGATCAGACAGTAGATCTTTGCTGTGAAGGGATGATGGTATATCTGAGACAATGGCATTCACTTCAGTTATATCTTGTCTTATCGCAAGGTCATCTGACTGAAAAATTTGAGATTTCAGTTTTCCTTCTGATATCTTGGTGCAGTCATCTGCCAAGAATAAAGATTATTATTTTTTTATTAAATATCTTTAAAAATTATATTATAACATTTTAATATATCCATAGACACTACAATTATGTAGCAAAATTCAATTATTTACCAAGACAAAACCAGTTGACAGTCAAACATTAGACCTCAGAGCACGAACTTGTAGAGCGTGATGTTCGACCCTCTTTGTTCGTTCTGCCTCCAAAACAATGGAATAATACACCACCAAACAATGTTATGGAGGCCAAAATGGTATAAATAAATACTTCTAATCTGCCCGCAAAAAACAAGACCCCAATTATGACCGTCATTTGTCAATGGAAAATCAGAGGTTTCCACGTTACTAGCTGATGAAAGATACTAGAAAAGCAACATAGCTTCAGAAACCATTCCAGCAAAATCTGCGCTCCCACAGCTAAATGTCCCCACTTACGTCTGAGCCTTACCATGTGCCCAAACACTATTAGCATCCACATGTTTAGCATTGCTGCAGCAGGAAGAAGTCACTTAAAAATTTACTGTGTATGTGTCTCCAGAAGCACAAGTTGGGCACTAAAATGACAAATTTGTAGTTTTCTCTCTGCAACATCCTCTGTGTGCTATTTTCCAGAAAGTTCCTGTGCGGTCAAAATAGTCACTACTCCTATAGAGGAGAAATGGAGTCACTTTATGGGGTTTTCTACTGTACTGGTTTCTGAAGTTCTGGTATAATATGTGGTCTGCAAATAAACAATAATAAAAAGTAATAATTGAGCTTGCAAACTATTAAAGCAAAATCTGCGTTCCAACAGCCAAATGTCGCTCCTTCCCTTCTGAGCCCTGCCATCTGCCATGCGATGCGAATATTGTCGGATGCAGGAAATGCTACAAAATAAATTGTAGTGGTTCATTATTTCCTATTAACCCCTTTAAAGCCCATGACGTATTAATATGCGTCTGTGCCCTTGGCTTCAAGAGCCTGACCCGTATTAATACGTCATGGCGATCGCGCCCACACACAGGCTGTGCGGGCGCGATCGCCGCCGGGTGTCAGCTGATTGTCACAGCTGACACCCGGTGCTATGTGCTGGGAGCGGTCCCGCACCGCTCCCGGCACATTAACCCCCACAATGCTGCGATCGAAGTCGATTGCAGCATTGCGGTGGCAAGGGGAGGTGATCGCAATACTCACCTCCTCTTCCGGCCTCCAGCGCTGTCTGCCGCGGCTTCCCAGATGTTGCCATGATGACCCGATGTCATCATGACAACATTCGGGTCACCAGACTGCAGGAAGATAGTTTGGTCATGCGCAGTGCATGACCAAACGATCTTCTCCCTGTGCAGCGCTGACAGCCGGCATAGCACAGGGATGGTGCTCCATTCCTGTGCTATGCAGGGATCAGAATAAAAAAAGTGAAAGTCCCATAGTGGGACAAAGTGTAAAAGTTCAAAAAAAGCCTCAGAAAGTGAAAAAAATTTTTTTTTTAAAAAATATATAAAAAAAAATAAATAAATAATCCATCAAAAATATAATGTACCCATCAATAAATGTTATTATGAAAAAAAACAAAACAAAACAATAAAAAGTACACATATGTGGTATTGCTGCGTCCGGAACGACCTGACCTATAAAACTGTTCCACTAGTTAACCCCTTCAGTGAACACGGTAAAAAAAAAAAAAAAAACGAAGCCAAAAACAATGCTTTATCACCATACCGCCAAACAAAAAATGGAATAACACTCGATCAAAAAGACAAATAAAAATGGTACCGCTGAAAACGTCATGTTGTCCCGCAAAATACAAGCTGCCATACAGCTCCATCAGCCGAAAAATAAAAAAAGTTATAGCTCTCAGAATAAAGCGATGCAAAAAAATATTTTTTTTCTATAAAATAGCTTTTATTGTGTAAAAGCGCCAAAACACAGAAAAATTATATAAATGTGGTACCGCTGTAAACGTACTGACCCAAAGAATAAATCTACCTTATCAATTTTACCACACGCGGAACAGCATAAAAAAATTAAAAAAAACAATTAATGAATTGTTGGTTTTTGTTTATTCTGCCTCCCAAAAGTCACGTGCCTGAAAACCAATAAAACCAATAAAAACGTCAACTCATCCCGCAAAAAACAAGCCATCACATGACTCGGTCGGCCAAAATATGGAAAAATTATAGCTCTCAAAATATGGCGATGCAAAAACTAGATTTTACAAAAAATGCGTCTTTTAGTGGCTGACAGCTGTCAATCATAAAAACCCGATAGGATTCTGGTATCGCTGTAATCGCACCGACCCGAAGAATAAAGACGTCTAATCACTTATACCGCACAATTAATAGCATAAAAAATAAACTCTCGGGTTAGGGTTGGAATTTTTTTGAAAAGTAAAAAAAAAAAAAAAAAGACGACGATATGGCGACTAGTGTTGAGCGCAAGTGCTCGCTACTTGAGTTTGCATCAGGTACTTGGGTATGCACTAAGTATCGCGGGTGCTCGAGTCTCCGTCACATATGCTTCGCGGCCAAAAAATCCTGCCATGCACGAGCGATCCCCGCATGTTTTTTTTTGGGTGTCTAATAATCGTGAAACATGTGGGTGGGGACTCAAGCATGTCACTCGAGCACCCGCGATACATGGTGCATACCCGCGCTCAAGACTAATGACAACTTATTCAATATGATGAACTAATGTTATCAAATTCTGTGTCGTACCTATGGGTTCAAAATGTTCACTATACCCCTTGATAAAATCTTTGAGGGGTGTAGTTTCCAAAATGGGGTCACTTGTGGGGGGTTTCCAATATTTAGGCACATCAGGGGCTCTCCAAAAGCAACATGGCGTCCGCTCTCGATTCCAGCCAATTTTGCATTCAAAAAGTCACACAGTGCTCCTTCACTCCTGAACCCTGCCGTGCGCCCAAACACTGTATTTTCCCCACATATGGGGTATTGGCGTACTCAGGAGACATTGCACAAAAGTTTTGGGGGTCTATTTTCTCCTCTTATCCTTGTGAAAATAAAAAAATTGGGGCTAAGACATCATTTTTGTGGAAAAAGTTTGATTTTTTTATTTTCACGGCTCCATGTTATAAACTTCTGTAAAGGACTTGGGGGTTCAGGGTGCTCACCACACATCTACTGTAGATAAGTTGCCTGAGGGGTCTAGTTTCCAAAATGGTATCACTTGTGGGGGTTTTCCACTGTTTAGGCACATCAGGGGCACATCCGCTAATTATTCAAGCAAATTTTACATTCAAAAAGTCAAATGGCGTTCCTTCCCTTCCGAACCCTGCTGTGCGCCCAAACAGTGGTTTTCCCCCACATATGAGGTATCTTCTTACTCACGAGAAATTGCACAACAAACTGCATGGTGCAATTTATTCTGTTACCCTTATGAAAATGCAAAATTGGGGGCTGAAAAACATTTTTGTGGGAAAAATGTGAAAATTTTATTTTTATGGCTCAATGTTATAAACTTCTGTGAAGCACCTGGGGGTTCAAGGTGCTCACCACACATCTAGATAAGTTCCCTGAGGGGTCTAGTTTCCAAAATGGTGTCACTTGTGGGGGTTTCCAATATTTAGGCACATCAGGGGCTCTCCAAATGCAACATGGCGTTCGCCCTCGATTCCAGCCAATTTTGCATTCAAAAAGTCACACAGTGCTCCTTCACTCCTGAACCCTGCCGTGCGCCCAAACACTGTATTTTCCCCACATATGGGGTATTGGCATACTCAGGAGACATTGCACAAAAGTTTTGGGGGTCTATTTTCTCCTCTTATCCTTGTGAAAATAAAAAAATTGGGGCTAAAACATCATTTTTGTGGAAAAAGTTTGATTTTTTTATTTTCACGGCTCCATGTTATAAACTTCTGTGAAGCACTTGGGGGTTCAAGGTGCTCACCACACATCTAGATAAGTTCCCTGAGGGGTCTAGTTTCCAAAATGGTGTCACTTGTGGTGGTTTCCACTGTTTAGGCACATCAGGGTCTCTCCAAAGGCAACATGGCGTAAGCTAATTATTCCAGTAAATTTTTCAATCAAAAAGTCAAATGGAGCTCCTTCCCTTCCGAACCCTGCCGTGCGCCCAAACAGTGTTTTTTCTCCACATATGGGGTATCTGCGTGCTCAGGGGAAATTGCACAACAAATTTTGGGGTCCATTTTTTCCTGTTACCCCTGCGAAAATAAAAAAAAATTGGGTTTAAAATAAAATTTTTGTGAAAAAAGTTAATTGTTAATTTTTTTCTTCCACATTCCAAAAATTCCTGTGAAGCACCTGAAGGGTTAATAAAGTTCTTGAATGTGGTTTTGAGCACCTTGAGGGGTGCACTTTTTAGAATGGTGTCACTTTTGGGTGTTTTCTGTCATAAAGACCCCTCAAAGTGACTTCAAATGTGATGTGGTCCCTAAAAAATGGTTTTGTAAATTTTGTTGGAAAAATGAGAAAAAGCTGGTCAACTTTTAACCCTTATAGCTCCCTAATAAAAAAAAAATTTGGGTCCAAAATTGTGCTGATGTAAAGTAGACATGTGGGAAATGTTATTTATTAACTCTTTTGTGTGACATATCTCTCTGATTACATAAAAATTCAAATTTTGAAAATTGCAAAATTTTCGCCAAATTTCCAGTTTTTTCACAAATAAACGCAAGTGATATCGAAGAAATTTTACCACAATCATGAAGTACAATATGTCACGAAAAAACAATCTCAGAATCAGGGGGATCCGTTGAAGCGTTTCAGAGTAATTACCTCATAAAGTGACAGTGGTCAGAGTTGTAAAAATTGGCCTCGTCATTAACGTGCAAACTACCTTGGGTTGTAAAGGGGTCTGAATATTTTCCGTACCCACAGTATATAGATATAGAAATAGAGAGTGAGAGAGAGATATATGTTCAAATCACACCCAATCTCCCCATTACAAAATAAGAAATATATAAAAAAAAACACAATCACATGTTCAATATCTGTGTAAGGCTGTGTGCCCACGATGCGTTTTTTAAGAGTTTCCGCAGCGGCAAAAACGCTGCAGAAACGCTTAAAAAACGGATGGTAGAAGGCCTGCAATGTTCCCCAATGATAATCCGCATGTGCTGTGCACATGCTGCGGAAATTTCCGCTGCGGATTATCATTGCGGAAAAAAAACGCAGCACTACCAATTATTTTGCGGAAGTGCTGCGTTTTCGCCGCCATTGACTTGCATTAGAATGCATGTATTCCGCTTCACTAGATAAGCACATGCGGAATACATGCGTTCAATGTGAGGATGGTACCCAGGTCTAGAGGAGAGGAGACTCTCCTCCGGACCCGGGTATCATAGAAAACTGTAAAAAAAAGAATAAAATTTAAAAAAAAATGTTATTCTGGCGCCCCCTGGTGCGCTCGTCCTCTCGCGATGGACTGGAGGACCTGCGCTGACGTCATAGTCATGTGACGGGTCACGCGACACTGACGTCGGCAGGTTCTTCAGTGTACCGCGATCTGCCGGCATGAGAGGACGAGAGTGAAGCAAGACTGCGGGGGCCATCAGAAGGTAAGTATAGATTTTTTATTTTTAAACATTCTCTACGGTCCCACTATATAAATCCATGCCGTTTGCATGGATTTATAAAGTGTGACCAAGTTGACAAGCACTTTCCAAGTGATGCTAAAATCGCTTGGAAAGCGCTTGTCAACCAGCATGTGGAAATGCATGTGAAGAACGCTTCACATCCGCTTGTCCCTGGCAGGAAAAATGCATGTACAATCCGCATGCGTTTTTTTCTGCCAGGGGAGATGCAGAAACGCTCAGGAAAAATCCGGAGCATTTCTGCATCGTGGGCACACAGCCTAATAGTGCTGACCTGGAGAATCATATTTCCATATTGGTGATTTTTATCGTAAAATGAACGCTGTAAATAAAAACCCCAAAACACAATTGCAGAATTGTGCTTTTTTTGTTGCTATTTCGCTACATGTAAAATATTTTCTCGCTTTTCAATACATTATATGATAAAATGGATGGTGTGTGTTTCAAAAGTACAACTTGTCCTGATAAAAAGAAGCCCTCACATGGCTATGACAACAGAAAAATAAAAAAAGTTATAGCTCTTGGAGGAAGAGGAGGAAAAAACAAAAGTGCAAAAATATCTATAGGTCCAGGTTGGTAAGGAGTTACCGACCTTGGATGTATGGATACGTCCTAATTTGAATGCGGCACTGTGACCGCAGTTGCGGTGATCGCCTTAAGGTGCCTACTGAATCTTGCAGCAGGGCACCGGGAGTCTTCGTCACGGGGGTGTGAAGAATATTCAAGTTAAGTGCATGTCAATCACTGTTTGGCGGTTATTATAGTGAACTCCAATGTACAGTGTAATTCGATACTTCAGCTGCAAGGGAGGGGGCTGAGAGGCAGGGAGTGACAAACCCCACCGCAGCCGCAAGCAGCTGAACAGGACGGCCCCCTGTGGCCTTCAAATCATGCAATCCTTTGTGTAAGACACTATAATTCAACATCGAGTTATGGGAATAGGATACATCTCAGTGATAAACCAACCAACTAGATTTTTGGAAATCCAAGAGAATGGGGAATGTCACCCTGGCTTTCAGCACAGTCCAGCGTGTAGGGAAAGGGAGATACCCGGCATCGGCTTGCGAGGGCCCCGATGCTTGGTATCAGGGGCCCAGCTGAGTCAGATGACCCCAGAGCCAGCTCTCTAGGACAGTCCATTAAGAAGATATAGCCCATCGTAGTTTTTGGTTGTATTAGCTGGGAGAGACCAGAGGTGGAGACTGGGACTCAACCAGGGGGCAGTAGTCGGAGTGACCCAGAGAGGTTAAGAGTCCCTGCAGCTAGAGCCCAGTGTCTTTTTCCTTGGGAGGTCGTGATGTCAAGTCTTGGGGGAGAAGTCCGGCAGCAAAGAGAGGGCCCACAAGCCTCCCATGTGGCAGCCCTTCCGAAAGCCAGGTCGTCCATCTGTCTAGTAACTGACTCTTAATAACTGCTTTATATCTTTTATACCCCTACTATTGTGTTTGCAACTCTGACCATTGTGTATGTATAACCCTAATGTATATAGTGCAATGTCTAGTGTGCCCTTACGGCGATTAAATATATAATTTAACCTTGGGCTGCTCTTTTATCTCGATCCATGAACGCTCATGTCCGTTGTTCGGTCCATGAACACCCTACCAGGCTGGTTTCTAGCCCGATAGAAGCCCGTTATATCTAATAGAAACTGGTGGCAGCTCTCCCAGGCCGACCAGGCTCTGATTCACTGGAGCTAGTGCAGGAGCCTCTCAGGGGTGTGAGCGAGTGTAGTGCCACGTCAGTGACTGAGTGTGCCACCTCTTCTCACTCCCTGGTACCTTCCTGTACCCGTGTGGACAGGGGGTGTCTGTGTAGAACTGTACCAATCTGACCTTACGTGTCCTTGAGGGGGTGTGGAACGCCACGTTGGTACAAAGGGCAGATCTGTATCACATGAGCTGTCTGAAGTAATAGTGATGCCAGGCGGGTGGCGGGGTTTGTATCCATCACAAGTGGTGGCAGTGGTGGGATTCTGCGGGGTCTCTCTGCTACCATTTCATCACATTGGTGGAAGCGGTGGGATTCTGCGGGGTCTCTTGGAGCCATTTCTTCACAGGGGGGTGGTTCTGCCACTGGCAAGCGGTGTGGGATCGAGATAATAGTGTGTGTGAGTATGGAACAACTCACAGACACTAAGGACTGCCTGCCAGTAGAAACTTTTGCTGCTGGGGTCTTAAGATCAGCTCAGCACTAGACAGTCAGAGTGCAAATACTATAAGGTGTGTGGGTGCATCAGGTTGCAGTTCCGTGTCAGTGACTGTAGAGTGCAAGGATAGCAAGTGGCAACAGGGGCAGAACCAAGGAGATGTCCAATGCTCTGGATGGTAGGGAGGTGGTGGAAGATGATGTCGCTCCAGAAGAAGGGGAGTCCCGCCTAGGATCCCCAGAGAGAGAGAGTCGCCGACGGTCGGTCCCGCAGTGGGCCACCCAGCATCTGACCATCCCCCCAGCCGGGCAGGCTCGGATGTCCTCATGCAAGTTGCCCTTGCGAGTCTCCAGGCTGTTGACAGGGCCACCTACGAGACCCTCATGGTGGAACGTCAGCGGGAGCGGGAGCACCAGAAAGATATGCTTCAGCTCCAGCTGCAGACCCCAGCCAATCGCAAGTCCCCTAAGATCCGAGTCCCGAAGCTATGGGCAGAGAACTTCCCCCTGCTGGACAAAGGAGGGGACTTGGGACACTTTCTTGCTGGTATTTGAAAAAAACTGCCATCAGTACCATCTACCTGAGGATCAGTGGGTCCGTTTTTTAACCTCTCACCTTAGGGGTAAGGCCCTGGAAATTTTTGGGTACCTGTCCAGTGAGACCACCCTTAGCTATGAGGACATCAAGCTGACTCTGGTCCAGCAGTACAACTTGACCCCTGAGACGTACCGGAAGAAGCTCCGGAGTATACAGCGGGGTCCTGCGGACAGCTGGATCGATCACATGCGGGCCCTACTGAGAGCCGTTGATCAATGGACCACGGGACTGGAGCTCACGACTGTGCAGCAGCCGAAGGAGCTTGTCGTGACTGAGCAGTTTCTGTGGAACTGCCCGGAGGACCTCCAACAGCACCTCCGTGACCGGAAGCCAAAGGGGGCTTCTGCAACAGCGACACTTGCTGACGAGTACTCCAACAACAGGACTCCAGAGGCAAAGAAGCTTGCCGTCTGGAGAGGGAGTAAGACGAATGCGGTGCCTGCTGTCCCTGCCACCTACCCATGCTTCCCTCTCCACGCTGGTAGGGGAGCCCCGACTGTGTCACCTTTGCAGACAGCCGGGCCACTTCAAAGCCATATATTCCCAGCGCCAGAAGGGCCCATCCCAGTCCCAGAAACCGTCCACTGTTTTGTGTGTGAGTGGGGGTCGTGGGAGGTCCCTTGACAACCTTCAGACCACCACCATAGGCCACGCTAGGGCCATGGGACTGCGAGACACCGGCACTGAGATGACCCTTGTGTGACCCGAACTGGTGTCACCCCAGGATTTGATACCTGGGAAAACTCTCGCCGTGTCCGGGATTGGAGGGGTCGGGGCGGTGCTGCTCATTGCCAAGGTGTATTTGGACTGGGGCACCAGGAGGGGAGTGCGGGTGTGGGGGTAACGACGAACATTCTCGAGAGTGTTTTACTTGGGAGAGACTTGGGGTGGCTAGGGTCCCACTATGTGGCAACTGAATCCCCAAGGCTTAACTCTCCAGACAATGTTATGTCCACCCCTATTGATGCCAATGTTATTAACATGCCTACTGATGAGGATGTGGAGGTGAGTGATGTACTGTGTCCCTCTTACCTCGGGGGGAGGAGATTAAATCAAATCAGCTGTGATGAGGCCTTAGAATGTGGCCAGCTGGCAGGCTAGCTCAATTTGTCCTGTGATAGACAGACGGGGCAAACAGCTGCGGAGGGGGAGCATGCCATGGAATGCGGGGCAGTCCCAGGAGAGGTAGGGATCTCGGGTAAGGCCGCATGGTAGGGTTCCTCCACAACCGGGATGTCAGAGGGCCAGGGTAGTCGGTTTAGACCGGAGGCTTGGACAGAAGCAGAGAAGAAGCAGGTGACGCGCCCCCTGGGCCGTGGGGTACTCGGTGCCGGGCCAGTCGTTGCTAGAGGAGATGTCACAGTGGCGGTGACCCTGTCCGTGACCCAGGGCGGTCTATCAAAAAGGGTTATATACAGGGGATTTATAGTTTTTATATACAGTTCGTGACGCCACCTGTGGTATGCAGCTAAAAGGAGCCGCCGCTGCGGAGCAGGTCCTCTGGAGCTGGTGTGAATGCAGCAGAGTTGGTTTAGCTCTCCACAGGTAGAGCTTAGCTCCAGGGCAGTGTAGATGTTGCTGTTATGGTGTAGTGCAGAGTATGGCACAGATAATGATCACAGAGACAGTAAGGTGCAGTCCTCAGGGTTTACTCACGGTTTCTTAGACTTCCAGTTACCGGTACTAGAGTAACTTCCCACAGCGTCCTGTGCTTACTCAGGGAGGGATTCAGCAAACTCCCAGGTCTCTCCGGAGTACGTAACGGGACCACCTTCTGTGTATTCCCTCTGGTCGTCTCCCTGCACCTCACACCCAGTGTCTCAGGCCAGTGGCCGCGGACCTTGCCGGGCGACGTCTTCTCTGTCCCCTGGGTCCTCTATGGCCACCTTTCTGGTGAATAGATGTGGCTTTTTGGCTGCAGTACCTGAAATACTACAGCCTCCGGTTTCCTAGTTGAGGGTTAAAGAACTCTGCTAGTTTAGGGACCGGTCCCCTCTGTGCGACCTGACCCCTCCACCGCATGGCAGATTCGGGCGTATGGGTGGCCTCCAGCAGTACCCGTACCCCTGGGGTCCCTTCCACGTTCCTGAAACCTTTCCTGCTCCTCTCTCTCTCTTCAGTCTTGGGCCTCTCTAGCTAGGCCCTCCTCCTGAGCAGAGCTCCTACAGAGCTCCTGCTCCCTCTATTTCTCCTCTCAGACTGATCTGTCCTTTCAAGATGGCTTCTCTCTATATACTATCCCTAACAAGTGCTCCCCTGAACTTCTTCCTCCACCCACACCCACTACATGGTTCCCCCTCACTTTGGTTCCCCCCACTCCAGCCAGGGACAGGGTTCAGTAGGGAAGCAATGCATCTTGCCCCTCCTGCTGGTCTGGAGTAGTGTAGTGTCGGATACAGGTGTTAGGGTCCCGGGCAGTACTCCTTCCTTACCTGAGCGTGAGATACCACACCTCTGGGTGAGATGCAGTACCTCTGTGGTGACTGAACCCGCCGGGGCGCCACGCAGGCGCTACCTGCAGTCACAGCAGTGGCCGCTGTCATGCGCAGTTGTGGCACCCAGGCCCCAAACGCCTCTCGCCTGTTAGGGGTGTGAGCGAGTGTGGTGCCACGTCAGTGACTGAGTGGGCCACCTCCTACCTCCTCTCACTCCCTGGTGCCTTCCTGTACCCGTGTGGACAAGTGGTGTCTGTGTAGAACTGTACCAATCTGACCTTACGTGTCCTCGAGGGGGTGCGGAACATCACGTTGGTGCAAATGGCAGATCCATATCACGTAATCCGTCTGACGTAAAAGTGACACCAGGCGGGTGGCAGGGTGTGGATCCATCACAAGTGGCAGCAGCGGTGGGATTCTGCGGGGTCTCTCTGCTGCCATTTCATCACACTGGTGGCAGCGGTGGGATTCTGCGGGATCTCTCAGTGCCATTTCTTCACGAGGTGGTTCTGCCACCCTTGCAACTACGATTGCTGTGATTTGCTGCTCAATTCTGCTCAGCCAATCACAGCGATTTCAGTGTTTCAGGCAATGCAATTGCCTGAAACACAGAAGTCCAGCAACCACTGATGTCCAGAATCATCAGCCACAGCACTGATTGGTGCGATTAGACAATGACGCCGATCGCACCAAACAGTGTACAGAACGCAGTCTGAACTCTAAGTGACCGCTCTGCACTTCCTCATTTTAGCTTTGAAACGTGTGCAAAGCAGTTACTCAGCTGTTCTGCTGCCAGATCTGCTGAGATTTATGGTGCCACAGACAAATTTTATCTGTGTCATCACTGCTGCTACTGTACCTGTTCCTGTAAGAAGACCTCTTGATACTTTCCTGACCTGTTCCTGTCCCTAGCTTTAACCTAATTCATCCAAATCCCCCTCTCCCCACTTCCCCACCCTCCCTTCTGCCGTTGCACGCTGAGTACTTGATCACTTGATTTTTAGCATTTTTTTTTTTGTTTGCGTGTCCTGCAGTCGCCAAGCACTGATCAGTGACGCAAATCACTGATAGGCACAAGTGCTCATTGTTCTCCTGGATTTTTTTTGGCCCTGTTCATTTCTTCCACCTCCTATTTGCACCACCTCCGTGCGGTGGCCTACAGTTGATGAGCGGTGGTCAGTAACACAAATCACTGATCGGTACTCCTACTCATTGTTTTACAGGACTTTTATTTTTACGATTACCCCCTCCTTGGCACCACATACATGCGTGCGTCCTGCAGCTGCTGATCAGTAACGCATGCCACTGATCGACACCTGTGCTCGCTTGTGGCGAGGACATTTTTTTCCTTTTTTTTAATCCCCTTTTTGCATCACATTCATGCGTGCATCCTACAGAGCTGGTTGGTGATACAAATTACTGATTAGCACCCACTTGTTTTTTTTGAGTGAAAAAAGAATCCAAAAAAATAATTTAGATTAGTTTATAGGACTACATTAGGGAATAGTGATGAGCAAACTCAAACTGTAAAGTTTGGTGTTCGTATCAGGCGCCTAGTGTCTGGTACCGAACCCCGAACATGGACTTATAACAGAATGTCTGGTTTACTGTTTGGATTCAGATGCCTAATAAAGTTTGTTGAAAGGCAGCAGAACAGCCAATCAACAAGCTTTTAGGCTGTTGGCTCTTCCTGTGCCTTCTCAGCCATGCTAAGCATTGGCATGGCTGTGATTGGCCGGCACACCAGGTGACCCGGTTTTTCATAAATGCTGGTTCACGAGTGCTGCTGCCATTCTGCTCTGCTTAGTGTAGGGAGAGGACGCAGCTGGAGTGAGGGACAGAATACTGCGCACTCTGCAACAAAAGCCTCTTTGTGTACTCTGCACGTGTCTCAGTGGGAGTACTGTGCCAAAAAGCCGATGTGTATATTCTACACCCATATCTGTGGGAGTACTGTGCAGCTGTGTCTGTAGGGGCAGTGTGCCAAAAATATAATTCTATTCTGCAGCCGCATCTTTGCCATTTTGGTCCAAAAAATAATTCTACTCTGCAGCCGTCTTTTTGTGAGTAGTGTGTCTAAAAAATAATTCTACTCTGCAGCCGTCTTTTTGTGAGTAGTGTGTCTAAAAAATAATTCTACTCTACAGCCGTCTCTTTACCATTTGTGGGCCAAAAATAATTTTACACTACTGCTGTGTCTATATGTGCAGTTTGTCCAAAAAGTAATTTTACTCTACCACTTTATCTATAAGAATTGTGGCTGTGCCTAAAAAAATAACTGTGCCCTTAAGCCTGTGTGTGTGCTCTGCAACCCTGCCTCTGGGAGTACTATACCAAAAAGCCTCTGTGTTTAATCTGCCACCCATGTCTTCAGAACAGCTTACAGCCTGCAATGACCCCGCTACAACCTTACCAACACAAGAGCTGCTGCAACCCCCGAACCTACTGTCTCCTTTCTCATACTCCTGTACCTGTCTGTCACTATTAGTTTGTTCATTTTAATTTCTATTTGTGTTTTGTATGTAACCCCAACTCATGTACAGAACGGCATCATGGAATCAATGATACTCTAAAAGTAAATAATAATCCTCCGCATGATGTTCCACCTAGTCCTCACTCCTGCCCTCATTGCCTGTCTATACACAGCAGAAAACTGCAGCAGTTGGCACCTCTGTTTCATCATCATCATCATCATCGATGCGCTGCAGTGGTCCCATGACCGTTTGCACTACCCCTCCCACATGTGGGTATCAGCACACTCAATCTCTTCCACTTGTAGGGCAGAGTCAGGTGGATGTCTCATGGAACCACAACCAGCAGAGTCATCAAAAAGCAGAAGTGACTGCTGCATGACTTGGGGCTCAGACTTCTTGCCTAATTTGCAAGGGCGTGAAGTGGAAGATAGATGCCCATGGGCCACATATGCAAAATTTGCACTTTCAGCAGGGGACCGGGTGGAAGACAAAGTGAAGGAACTGAAGGCACTCTAAGCCAACCAATCTAAAACCACCTCTACTTGTTCTGGCCTCACCATTCATCCAGCGGGACTCGGGCCTACGAAATTATGCAGAACGTCCTGTCGCCTGCGTGCACTAGAGGAAGGTGTTTCATTTGGGCGATAGCAGTCACAGATCAACCACGGCCTCTCTCTCCCTGCAGAAGCTACACCACCACCACCACCAGCAACATGGCCACGTCCCCTATTTCATGGTCTCCTCATTGTTTTCACCCAAAAAAAGTGCAGAGTATTACACAGTTTGAATATAGAGAGAGAGTGGCCAGCAGATAATGGCATGCCTTTTTTCAGAATACCCACCAATAAGTCAATAAAAAAAACAAACACTGTTGGCTACCTCCTTCTCCTATGCCTCTTCCTCTTCCACCACATAGACCTCTGTCTCCTATTTTTTTTTTTTTATTCTGATATTTTAAGTCATTTCCCTATCCATATTTGTTTGCAGGACAATCATCCTGCTCTTACCCCCATTTTGCAGCCCCTAGCCCTTACTATGACCACTTTACAGCCATTTTAAAAGCACCGACATTCGGGTCCCCATTGACTTATATTGGGTTTGGGGTCAAGTTTGGATACCGAACTGAACTTTCAATGTTAGTTCGGCCAAACACAGAGAACCTGAACATCTATGGGTTCGTACATCCCAATTAGGTACAGTAATAATATATAATGTACTAATCGGCGTCTACTACAGTATTTTTACTGCATAAAGTCAGGGTTAGTGTCAGATAGCGAAGCTGAAAAAAAGAATCACATTCATATGTGCGTCCTACAGCCGTCGATCGTTGATCTGCGATACACATCACTGATCAGTATCTGGTTGTTGTTTGTTTTGTTTTTTTTGAGTGAAAAAAAAAATTAGATTAGATGATAGGGATAGATTAGGGACAGTAAAAATATATTGTAGTCATTGACGCCTACTACGGTATTTTTTACTGAACATAGTCAGGGCTAGTGTCAGATAGCTGCGGATGCTCAATAAAAATTTTTTTTTTACTGACATCCATTTATTAAGTTTGTTTTTTATTTTACAAAATTGTTATATTCTTTTTATTTTAGTTTTACCTTTTTCTTTCAAGATTATTTTTTTTCTTAAAAATAAAAAGTTTACACCAAACACAAACACACATACACACACCCCTGAATAAAATTTGGTACACACACACACAAACACTGCATATGTGAATCTCAATAATGGTATTCAGCGGAGGAGGCATACATCTTCCTTGCCTCAGACACTGATAGTTAGGGAGAAGATGCCACCTTCCTTTATTTTTCATCCTCCTCCTCTTCAAGTGATACTGAACAGTCACGCAGATGCCCCAGGACAGAAAATGAACCAGTACCCACCGTTACTAACCCCGTAAGGACCTCACCCCCCGAAGATTATGAGCCACAGATTCCTGATTTTGTGGTGCAATCAGGAATCCAATTTGACATTACCAGCCTCACAGAAGTTGTCTTTTTCAAAGTCTTTCTCTCTGAGGATTTTGTAAACCTCATGCTGGCCGAGACAAATTTGAACGCCCAGTAATTTTTGGCCCAAAATAGCCCTTCATTATTTTCTAACTGGACCCCTGTACACACAGTAGAAATGATGACATTTTGGGGCCTTGTCCTTCAAATGGGGCTAGTGAAGAAGCCAGAACTTCAGCACTATTGGAGTGTTGATGCTTTATAGAACACTACATTGTTCCGCATGACTATGACCAGTGAAAGCTTTGGGGCCATCCAAAGAGTTTTGCATTACAATGATAATGAACGGTGTCCTCCCCGAGATTACCCCAATTTTGACAGACTTTTCATAGTTCGGCTGGTCAACAAGTTTGCTGAGGTGTACATTCCCCAAAGGGACATCTGTGTGGTTTTGTCCCTAATACATTTCAAGGGGAGGCTCAAAATCTGGCAATACCTGCCCAGAAAGATGGCCAGGTACAGAATTAAGCGCTACAAGACAGGGTACACCCACAGGTTTAGAGTTTATGAAGGGAAGGACACCTGGATTCAACCCCCTGAATGTCCCCCTGTACTGGGGGAAAATTCTGTGGGATTTGGTGCACCCACTGCTGGATCAAGTTTATCACCTTTACATAGATAATTTTCATACCAGCATCCAACTCTTCAAGTCCCTCTCTGCACAAACTACCACAGCATGCGGTACTGTCCACATAAATCAGAAGACGCAAATTGGGCAGCTGCTCAGAAAGGGTGAGAGCAGAGCCCGATGTAGCGACAACATGCTGGTGGTCAAGTACAAAAATAAGAGGGATGTCCTTTTCTTGACCACCATACATGTTGATGGTACAGCACCTCCACCACTGTACGAGGTTCTTCTACACAGGTCACCAAACCAGACTGTGCTCTGGGCTAGAACAAGAACATGGGGGTACTTAATCTCTCTGATCAAGTCCTCCCGCATTACAGTGCCATGCGAAAAGCTAAGATGTGGTACAAGAAGCAGGCTGTGCCCATCATACGGATGGCAATGTATAAAACACTTTTGTGCTATCGCGATGTGCAGGTCAGACCGGTACGTCGTACCTTCAAGTCCAGGAGGTAGTGATCAAGGCCCTAATCTTTGGAAGTAAAGAAGGAGCGGGCCCCAGTACTTCTGCAATTGAAGGTGCCCGCATCGTACCAGGGCAACTCTTCCTCGGTGAGGTCCCTTAAACCACAAAGAAAGGAAGGTCGCAGAGTGTGTTACAGAAGGGGGGCATGCAAGGTCACCACTTATAAATGTGACAGCTGCCCGACAATCCTGGCCTATGTACAAAAGAATGCTTCAAACTGTACCACACATCCATGAACTATGAAATTTCTGACTTACACAATTCATGTATGCCAACCTGATGCACGCTACACAACTTACATATGCCACTACATTACAAAATTCACATACCAGGAAACACTAGATCAATTTAACACAGCACCCTTAAAGGTGCTGTGTTAAAGGAGCAATACTCTGTGTTTGCCCCATCTTATTAGGAATTTCCACATATGGACCACCCCAGACTTATAACAGATCGCCCAAGCAGGAATATTTATTTATTTATATTATATATATAAAATACACATAATACATGTATGCACTATGTTGATTTTGTTTGGCATCTAGAATTGGAGGAATAAAGTTGGTAGAACTGGTGGCAATGTGAGCAATCACAGTGATGACATGCCATTACTTACTGGTCAGTGACTGTGGATTAGTGGGACCCCTTGCAAAACTTTAGGACAAAGGATGCTATAGTGAATGAGGCTTAGTTATAGTTCTTTGAACATAACCTGGCTGGGAGTAACTATAGGGTTACTTGTGGGGGGTTTCCACTGTTTAGGTACATCTGGGGCTCTTCAAACACTACATGACGCCATTCCATCAAAGTCTGAGCTCCAAACATCACTCCTTTGTGTCCAAGCCCTGCCGTGCACCCAAACAGTAGTTTTCCCCCACATATGGGGTATCAGCGTACTCAGGAGAAATTGCACAATAATTTTTTGGGTCCATTTTCTCCTGTTACAATTGTGAAAATATTTTTGTTTTATTTTCACAGCTCAAAATTATATATTTCTGTGAAGCACCTGGGGGTTCAAAGTGTTCACCACACACCTAGATGAGTTCCTTGAAGGTATTCTGTATTAAAAATGAGGTCTCTTGTGGGATGTTTCCACTGTTTATGCACATTAGGGGCTCTCCAAAAGCGATATGGGGTCAGTTCTTGATTCCAGGGAATTTTGTGTTCAAAAAAGTCAAATGGTGCTCCTTCCCTTCCGAGACCTGCAGTGCACCCAAACAGTAGTTTTCCCCCACATATAGAGTATCGGCATACTCAGGAAAAATTGCACAACAAATTTTGGAGTCCAGTTTCTCCTGTTACCATTATGAAAATAGAAAAAATTTGGTCTAAATTAAAATTTTTGTGAAAAAAAGTTAAATGTTCATTTTTTCCTTCCACATTACTTCAGTTCCTGTGAAGCACCTGAAAGGTTAATAAACTTCTTGAATGTGGTTTTGAGCACCTTAAGGGGTGCAGTTTTTAGAATGGTGTAACTTTTGGGTATTTTTGTCATATAGACCCCTTAAAGTCAGTTCAAATGCGATGTGGTTCCTAAAAAAATGGTTTTGTAAATTTTAAATTGCTGGTCCACTTTTAACCCTTCTGAATGCCTATGAAAAAAAAGGTTTTAAAAATTGTGCTTATGTAAAGTAGACATGTGAGAAATGTTATTTATTAACCATTTTGTGTGACATAACTCTCTGGTTTAAGGGCATAAAAATTGCGACATTTTCACCAAATTTCTGATATTTTCACAAATAAACTCAAGTCATATGAAACAAATATTACCATTATCATGAAATACAATATGTCACGAACAAAAACTCACAATTGGTGGGATCCGTTGAAGCGTTCAAGAGTTATTACCACATAAATGACATTGGTCAGAATTGTAAAATTTGGCCTCATCATAAAGGTGAAAATGGGCTTGGGGTGTGAAGGGGTAAAAGAAAATCCAACAAAGAAATTATTAGCCTTTATATTTAGTGCTGTTTACATTTAGTGCAATCGAACATTCAAAGATTTAAAGAAACTAAGAAAAAGTTTCAAAAAATAAATAAAATAAGTTTTTTGAAATATAAAAAAAAAATATAAAAATTCTAATCACCCCCTTTTAACCTTATTAAAAATAAAAAATGAATAACATTTAAAAAAACAAAAATATTTTTGCATTTCTGCATTTGTAAAAGTCAAGATTTATTAAAATATGGAATTAATTAACCCGATCGGTAAAGGGTTCTCGGAAATAAGCGACACAAAGTAAAAAACTATTTTTTTTAAATATTGTGAATTATTGTGAAAAAAAAAAAATATTGTTAAGCGGATTTCAATCTTTGCATGCTCTTGCAGCCATTTTCCCGAAGCACACCGCAGGGCTATGTACGGGAGAGAGAAACTCCACTCACCGAATTCTTTTCAGAGGACGGGGCGCGCAGCATCGCCCCACTCCTGCCGCTACCACTGCCCAAGTCATCCTGAATCAGCGACCCTTCTGAGAGGATGCCCGAGTGATGCCGCAGCCGCCACAACCTCCTGTATCTGTGACCCCGCTCCACCAACGCAGCCCCCCCAGGTAAAATAACGTACCTTTGCATTATAAGACGCACCCCCCTTTTCCTCCCTAATTTGGGGGGGAAAGTGCGTCTTATAATAAGAAAAATATGTCATTCTAAATGTCTCAAGTGTAACTCAGAATCGGTAGATCTATCTCATATGTATTGCGACTGCTGGGAAATTAGGCGATTTTGGGAACCAGATATCACATTTGTTGCTGAGAGGCTGAATATTGTTTTGTCACTTCATTCTTGTTTTTGTTTATTCTTTACTCTATAGGAGACCAAATTAATTTTCCTACTAAGGATCTAATTACTTCACTTATTATTTACAAGGGTAATTATATTGATAACTAGATGAAATAAAAAAAGGGAAAAATGATAATTGCATTTTCTTATGCATATTTGTCTATTGCTTTTATTTGAGTCCATAAAAATAAAGAAAAGATTGAAGAATTAAAAAAAAATTACACTTCGCTCTCACTGCACATGGAATATTGATTTGTCATAAATGCAAAGCCAACCATATGGATTCTCGCAAGGGAGTTAAGCGGCACCAGGTCTCTTCTTCAGCCTTACAATCTGTGACCTCTAACCAGAGTACAGAACCTGACCGGCACGCTGCTTCACTACCATATGGATTATATATTGATTTTCTAAGTTGTCAGCATGTTCTACTTACGGTGTAATATGGCTTTGCAATTAGAGATCTGGGTAGGTAAGTGTCAGCATATTCTAATTCCAGGGTTTAAAATGGATCCTCTGGACCCTAAAATCTGGCCAAAACCATTCTCACGCCAACAGAAGGACTTTCAATGCCCAAAGTAATGGGGCCAGTTTTGGGTGGAGGAGCATGTAGTGGTTTAGCAGGAGAATGATAACTGCTTGATTGTGATATGGCCAGACTGCACAACCGATAGAGCAGCCACAGCCAAAAGAATCTGTGACTTCTCTGTATTTAGTGGTTACTACTCACCTGGGCGGTTATCTGTAGGAATCTCCTCTTTACACCACTCATCACCCCTCACATATGTCTCTGTAGTATTAATGTGGGTCAGATCTTTACCCTGAAACAAATATTGTAAAAGTCACAGACAGATGGAGAAGTAACATCTATGATCAGCTTTAATCCTGCCATTCTCATTACACAAGTATCTATAATATAATAGGAGATGCGTGTCTCTGTCTGAAGCCTTTATATTCTGCGCAAGCGCGATACTCCTGCGCAGTCTGGCTCCAGACAGAAGACCGCATCCAGCCGTTACAGGTAAGAGGAGTGTGTATGGCGCCGGAGATCACGGTATGCGTAGACACTGAATGCATACCGCCAATTCTGGCGCCATACTTACTTGACCGGGAGGAGCATTGCCACTACGCCTCTCTTCGCCAGAGACCGGGGCAGGAGTGAGGTGTTGGATCGGCGCATGCGCAAGCGCTATCCAGTGCCATTTTACTGAAGACACATTTGCAGTGTGCCATCAGCAAAATGGCGCCTGACAGCGCGGTATGGGCACGTGCGTACTCCGGCGCCGCACTCCTCCCCCGGCTTCTGGCAGAACAGGACACAGCAGCGCTGGAGCACAGGGACAAAAGGTGAGTATAAGTGTTTATTTTTTGTATGTGTGTACAGCGTGAAAGAAATGAGGGGTGCCATACAAACCAGGATTGGGGGTTGAGGGGGCCACACATACCAGGATTGGGAGGTGAGGGGTCCACACATACCAGGATTGGGGGAATGAGGGGACCATATATACCAGGATTGGGGGGGGTGAGGGGACCATGCATACCAGGATGGAGGGGTACCACACATACCAGGATTGGGGGGTGAGGGGACCATGCATACCAGGATGAGGGATACCACACATATCAGGATAGGAATGCGGGGTGCCATGCATACCAGGATGGGGATGAGGGGTACCATGCATACCAGGATGAGGGATGGGGTGCCATGCATACCAGGGTGAGGGGTGCCATGCATACCAGGGTGAGGGGAACCATGCATACCAGGGTGAGGGGAACCATGCATACCAGGGTGAGGGGTACCATGCATACCAGGGTGAGGGGTACCATGCATACCAGGGTGAGGGATGGGGAGCCATGCATACCAGGATAAGTATGAGGGGTGCCATGCATACTAGGATGAGGAGGCCATACATACCAGAATTGGGATGAGGGGTGCCATGCATACCAGGATGAGGGGTACCATACATACCAGGATGAGGAATGGGGTGCCATGCATACCAGGATGAGGGGTACCACAAATACCAGGATTGGGGCGTGAGGGGACCCTGCATACCAGGATTGGGGCGTGAGGGGACCCTGCATACCAGGATTGGGAGGTGAGGGAACCCTGCATACCAGGATTGGGGGGTGAGGGGACCCTGCATACCAGGATTGGGGGGTGAGGGGACCCTGCATACCAGGATTGGGGGGTGAGGGGACCCTGCATACCAGGATTGGGGGGTGAGGGGGCCATGCATACCAGGTTTGGGGATGAGGGGAGCCATGCATACCAGGATAGGGATGAGGGATGGGGTACCATCCATATCAGGATAGGGATGAGGAGTACCAGACATACCAGGATTGGGGATGAGGGGTGCCATGCATAGCAGGATTGGGGGTGAAGGGTGCCATGCAACATATAATACTGGTGGATAAAACAAGATTGAACACAAGACCTTCACAGCCGTCTACACATTATAGGGGAGATCTCATGACACCTTCTCTCCATCTACCTGATGATCCTGAGGAACATTGGGATTTTCTTGTTTACAGTCCTGTGGAAGAAGAGGACGGGGACATCTCTCTGGTGTTGTCCTCTTACTGGAAGGAACTGGAGGAAACACATAAAGGGACTGAATTCATTCTTCATTCTTTATATACAGATAATTAGAGGCTGAGTGTATTTAGTCCTGTCTATTACCTGGTGATGTGAGGGGCTGGGGAACCTCCATCATGACGTCCTTGTACAGATCTTTGTTTCCTTCTAAATACTCCCACTCCTCCATGGAGAAATAGACGGTGACATCCTGACACCTTATAGGAACCTGATACATAGAATGATACAGTCATCCCCTCTGATCCCTTCATAGTGTTACTGTATAATGTCCCAGCATTCCCAGCAGTGTCACCTCTCCAGTCAGCAGCTCAATCATCTTGTAGGTGAGTTCTAGGATCTTCTGGTCATTGATGTTCTCATGTATCAGGGGGTGAAGTGGAGGCCCTGTGATTGCATTCAGGGGTCTTCCGCATCCATCAGACACAGGGTCCTGACAGTGCTCACCAGAGGTCTTCTTCACTACTGTGTAATCCTGGTTATGGAGAGACACATTAATAAATCTCACTACAGGTGTTTCCAGAGTCCTCACCTCTCCAGTTCTGTCCATCTGTTATTTCCATTGATAAGAATGATGTAATGTGACATCATCAGAATCTCTCACCTCTCCAGTAAGCCGGAAGAGGATCTCTAGGGTAAGGTGTAATATCTTCTCGGCCATCTTGTCCCTATCCATCCTTGATGGGTCAATCAGGAAAATTCTCTTATATAGAAGATCTCCACTCTGAGGATCCGATGTTGTAAGAACCTGAAAGGAAAGAAAGTAAGAAAATTATAAGTCTGATTCACACACAGATGCGTGAGGAATTTTTCTTTCCAAAAACACCCGAACAGGAGTTATTTGTAACCTGCAGCAATAACTGTTACAAAGTCTATATGGACAGTGTTGTGGCTTTTTTTAAATGTTTTGTTTTCCTCTGGGTATTAAAATTGTGTTAAAATGTTACAAAATACAATTAGCAGGAATAATTTTGTAAAAACCATGGAAAAAGACACATGGTGCCGCTTTTATTTAAATGTTAAATATTAGATTAAAAAAAATAATTTGCTCTCTTTGGCAAAATAACGTTCATGTTTGTCACATGGATGGTATGGGCACGACTGGATCGATAATCCCCGCTGTTTGTTCTCCTCTGCCAAAAGCAACTGTAGCATTTAAGAAGAGTTACGTGGCTCCTCGTTCAGCCCAATGCCCCCGTCACTACTTGATCGTGGAGTGCTGCTGGGTTACTAAGGTACCAGGAGGCTTAAAAATGGCCTCTGGACCTGCAACATATGAAAGTCTATGAGGCCCTGCCAGAGGCAGAGTGTAATAAGATACCTCTTAGGCCCCATACACATTAGACTAAATTCAGGTAAATCCGCTGATTTGAGGAGAATCGGCTGCAGCCTAATGTATATGGAGGCCTCCTGACAGATGATGGGTGAGTGAAGGATCAGTTATGTTAAATGTCTGAGGCCGATCCCTATGTTTCCCCTGGAGATAATCCTTTGCCACAGGAATCTGCCAGCAGCTCTCTCATACAGACCACAGGAAGGTTAGAGTGTTCATGTGTATGGGGGAGTCAGGAGAAATAGCCGTCAGCTGCATGATCGTTTGGCCGACAGTTATCTAATGTGTATGGGGCCATTAGTATTACACTGACAGGAGAGATAATACACCGCACTACAGTAGTACAGTGCATTACCCGAGCAATCAGAGGCTTGTATGTTGTATGATCGCTCTAATGAAGGTTGTGGAAAAAAGATTCAAAATAGATTGTAAGTGAATAAAAAAACACAAATATCACAGTTTTATCACTAAGAAATATAAATCACTGTAGGGAAACAATCTCCCTGCACAATGTTAGTGAAATCACGTCCACAATGACTTTATTATATTCTATTATCCTATAACTATCAGGTGGTGATTATCTCATCTGTCCCGGGTTCAACTGTACAGACATTAAGAATGGGGCTAAGTGAGTATTTATTAGTCAGTGGGGTGGGTGGTACCAGACTGTGGGGGCGCCATGTAGTATCATACTGTGTGTGGGGGGATGGTGGCACTGTGGGAACATTATACTGTGTGAGGGGATGGTGGTACTGTGGGAACATTATACTGTGTGTGTGGGGGGATGGTGGTACTGTGGGAACATTATACTGTGTGTGGGGGGATGGCGGTACTGGGGGAACATTATACTGTGTGTGGGGGGATGGCGGTACTGGGGGAACATTATACTGTGTGTGGGGAGATGGCAGTACTGTGGGAACATTATACTGTGTGTGGGGGGATGGCGGTTCTGTGGGAACATTATACTGTGTGAGGGGATGGCGGTACTGTGGGAACATTATACTGTGTGGGGGGGACGGCGGTACTGGGGGAACATTATACTGTGTGGGGGGGATGGGAGTACTGTGGGAACATTATACTGTGTGGGGGGATGGCGGTACTGTGGGAACATTATACTGTGTGGGGGGATGGTGGCACTGTGGGAACATTATACTGTGTGGGGGGATGGCTGTACTGTGGGAACATTATACTGTGTGTGGGGGGGATGGCGGTACTGGGGGAACATTATACTGTGTGTGGGGGGGATGGCTGTACTGGGGGAACATTATACTGTGTGTGGGGGGGTGGCTGTACTGGGGGAACATTATACTGTGTGTGGGGGGGATGGCTGTACTGTGGGAACATTATACTGTGTGTGGGGGATGGCGGTACTGTGGGAACATTATACTGTGTGGGGGGGTGGCGGTACTGTGGGAACATTATACTGTGTGTGGGGGATGGCGGTACTGTGGGAACATTATACTGTGTGTGGGGGGGATGGCGGTACTGTGGGAACATTATACTGTGTGGGGTCCAATAAAAGAGCCCTGTACTATGAGAGCAATATGTGTTTCCATATTTGGATCATATGTATCTATCATAGGAGAAAGAACAATAAAGTTGTAATTCTTAGACAACAGAAAGGTGCCAAAATAGTCTCTGAAGGGAAAAAAACAGGTAAAACACATGTAATGCAGAATGCACAAAGTAGAAAATAGTCTCAGCACTGAAGGGGTTACTGCCTCCCTGTGCCCAGTAATGGGGAATCTCCACATACCTCCACCTGCAGAGCCACCACCACATATATGGCTGCTCTGTGCTTACAGGACCTGTGATGAGGTCACAGGAGGGGAGGAGTCAGGGGTCACATGATCAGGGGCCTCAGTGGATGCAGGACTCTGCTGTGCTGGTTGTCATGGTGCTGGATGAGGGGAAGGTTATGTGTGGGGTCAGGAGGGGTTTACAGTGTGGATGTAGCCGAGCCGCGCGTGTACGAGGTGTACGGAGCCGAGCCGCGTGTGTACGAGGTGTACGGAGCGGAGCCGTGTGTGTACGAGGTGTACGGAGCAGAGCCGTGTGTGTACAAGGTGTACGGAGCAGAGCCGCGTGTGTACGAGGTGTACGGAGCAGAGCTGCGCGTGTACGAGGTGTACGGAGCGGAGCGGAGCTGCGCGTGTACGAGGTGTACGGAGCGGAGCCGTGTGTGTACGAGGTGTACGGAGCAGAGCTGCGCGTGTACGAGGTGTACGGAGCGGAGCCGCGTGTGTACGAGGTGTACGGAGCAGAGCTGCGCGTGTACGAGGTGTACGGAGCGGAGCCGCGCGTGTACGAGGCGTACGGAGCAGAGCTGCGCGTGTACGAGGTGTACGGAGCAGAGCTGCGCGTGTACGAGGTGTACGGAGCGGAGCCGCGCGTGTACGAGGTGTACGGAGCAGAGCTGCGCGTGTACGAGGTGTACGGAGCAGAGCTGCGCGTGTACGAGGTGTACGGAGCGGAGCCGCGTGTGTACGAGGTGTACGGAGCAGAGCTGCGCGTGTACGAGGTGTACGGAGCAGAGCTGCGCGTGTACGAGGTGTACGGAACGGAGCCGCGTGTGGACAATGTGTACATTGCTGAACTCTCCACAGACGATTTGAAGAATCCAAGTTGGGAGAATCAGGTCACATGGCCACATATCTCAGTGCTCTAATCCCGGAGGGCCAGCAGAAGGGTGAGACTCTGTAACTTGCACCATCTTGGGTATTTGCTGGGACTGTTCTATATGTTAGTGATTGCTGGTGGTTCAATAAATTATTGCCACACTGTTTACCATCACCCTGTATTGTCTGAGTAGTTTTCTGCCCACAATAAATGAGGGCCAGTGTGGTATGAGCTGTGGTCCATGCGATCTTTCTAAAGACATCCGGGCCAGTGGACAAGAGCACCCACTGACCCCCGTGTCTTCACACAAGGTAACCTTGATTCATAGCTTCCAGGTGTTCCAGCAGCTGGAAAGTCCAGTCAACTTTAAATATTGCTCAAAGTTTCCCATCAGTTTCTGCGCCTTGAAGCTGCCAGGATACCAGGTGGTTTTGAACTCTGGTAACCTGAAAGGTTACCCGAGTTCAAGCTACTGAGTCTCATGGTAGCTCTAGTTCCTGCACTGTTGAATGCTGGAGTGCTGAGTGTCGGGTAATGAGTGCAGCTAAAATCATCAAATCATTGTCGCCTGGTCCCTCTGAGATCAGCACGACCAGACGACAATGATGGGAGTTGTAGTCAGCACCCATAGTGTACATTAGATGGAAAATAAAGAATTAAAAAAAAAAAAAACACAGTCTGCCACTCCTCTGACCTCCCCCCAACCTTCTCCTCTAATGAAACACACACCCCCGCTCATCATACAGCACCACTATCCTAGCCAAAGTCCTAACAAAAGCATTATTGGAAATGTGGGACTGCACGATGCAGTTACTGGGTATGTCCCCTTAACGACCGACACGTGGACAAGCGCTTATGGCCAGGGACGCTAAATTTCCGATGGCATACTGGGTGAACATTGTGGAGGCCACGCCGGAGTCCCAACCTGGCACTTCACATGTGCTACTTAAGCCGAGGATTGCTGGCCCTACTTCTATCAGGGTTTCCTCCACCTTCTACACAGATTCCTGAGCCCCCTCCTGCTCCTCCTCATCCTCCATCTCCGATGAGCTATCTCAGAGCACGTCTGTTATGATCTGCTACAAGCACTAAGGAAAGACAGGAGATCTGTCCCTACAATAGAACTAAACTAGATCCCTACGATGTAACGGGGAACCTGATCCTGCGATCAGACCCGCTAAAGTCCTCAGCTAGTCTGAACGAAGACCTATAGATGTGAGGGAGGGATCCCTACAAGAACTAGGGACTGGGAGAAAGATGGACACCTCCTAGCAGAAATTGTAGCAGTAAAAGACAAACAAACAACATAGAACATAGAGGTCAAGGGACCTAGCTAAACTGACTGAGAAAGGTAACAAAGCACCTGGCTAGCTTAAGAGTAGAAATTACAATGAAGACCAGCAAGGCCAGAGGGGCGGAGCAGGATTAAATAGGCAAAAACGGTCATGTGACCAGCATAATAGAAAAAACCTAACAGGAGAGTTCTAACAACGTCGTCCACATCAGCCCGAAGCTGGAAACTCTGCAGCACTGCCTTAGCAAAGCGACAACAGGCATTGCTGAAGCTAATTTGTTAGGAGACCAACTGCACACCGCGGCAGAGCTATTGAAAGGAATAACTGACCAGACAAATCTGTGACTCTCACCGCTGAACCTCCAACCAGGCATGGTCGTGTGTGATATTGGCTGTAATCTGGGGACAGCTGTGAAGCTTGGAAAGCTCACACACGTACCATGCTTGGCACGTGCTCAACTTGGTAGATCAGCAGTTTCTGAAAACCTACCCCTGATTTGTCAGAGCTTCTGTTCAAGGTATGCCGCTTCAGTGCCCATTTCCGCAAGTCAGGTACAGCTGCCACTGCTCCCTCAGTGCTGCAGCAGCGCATGCTAGTGTGCACTCAGAGGCAGAAGCTTCCGGCAGCAGCGATCCTGGGACCCCGCTCCACCAACGCCGGTAAGTGTTCGCATTATAAAGGCGCACCCCCATTTTCCCCCCAAATTTTGTAAAGTAAAGTGGTTTAGTAAAGTGCAGTGTGCAATCATGTGACAGGGGATTAAGTATTCATGTATGCTAGTGCAAACTTCCCCATAATGCTATGTAAAGTAATGGTTAGGAACACAAAGAATGGAATAGACTCAAAGAATAATACCCTGGGGGTAAGTAAGAACACACTCAACAACATGGGTAAGAGAGTCTGATTCCATCTTTTATTTACTATAATTCTTTTAGTCCGGATCTCCTAAAAAGTAGCAATGGATCATAGATGTAAATAGTAATTTGCAATATGAACCTATTTATTATTGTAATATAGAAAAGTGGGAGACGTTTGTTCAGAAATGGAGATTATGGGTGGAAAGAGACGGTAATGAATGGCAGATCACTTTGATTGGGTGTTAGGAAGAAGAGGGAAGAGGAAATGTTGGGTATTTTTTGAGGGATAGGAGAGGGTTTGAAATACCGTTGTCCAAATAGTTAGTGGGTGAAAAAAGTATTTAACAGGTCACCAATTTTGAAGTAAATATATTTCTAAAGCTACTACTGACATGAAGTTCTCACCAGATGTTGGTAACAACCTATCCAATCCAATTTTACAAGTAAAACATTTCTCACCTTCTACTTAATAAATTTCCCCGTGTGAGATTTTTTTATGCTCAAAAAGGCGCCATTTGCGGGTAAAATATTTCCCACATTCTGAACATGAAAAGATTTTCTCCCCTGTGTGAGTTCTCTGATGGACAACAAAACTAGAATTCTGACTAAAACATTTCCCACATTCTGAACATGAAAAGGGCTTCTCCCCTGTGTGAGTTCTCAGATGGACTACTAAACTACAATTCTGACTAAAACATTTCCCACATTCTGAACATGAAAATGGCTTCTCCCCTGTGTGAATTTTCTGATGTGTAACAAGATTTGACTTCTTTGAAAAACATTTTCCACATTCTGAACATGAATATGGCTTCACCCCTGTGTGAATTCTCTGATGGCTAACAAGACTTGATTTCTCTGTAAACCATTTTCCACATTCTGAACATGAAAAAGGCTTCTTCCCTGAGTGAACCTTCTCATGTCTAACAAGATTTGACTTACTTGAAAAACATTTTCCACATTCTGAACATGAACATGGATTATTTCCTGAGTGAATTCTCTCATGTCTAACCAGATGTGATTTCTGGCCAAAATATTTCCCACACTCTGAACAAGAAAATCTTTTCTCCTCTGTGTGAATTTTTTGATCTGTAACAAAAGATGTTTTGAGTGAAAAACTTGTTCCATATTCTGCACTTGATAATACCTTCTTTGCTGTAAGAGCAGTTTGATCTTTAATGCTTCTTTTGTAAGTTCTATTTTTCTTAATAGTCTGTGATGAATCAGAAGACTGGACCTGTTTAAAAGGATTACACGATAGATCTTTGCTGTGAAGGGATGATGGTATATCTGAGATAATGGTATTCACTTCAGTTATATCTGGTCTTATCTCAAGGTCATCTGACTGAAAAACTTGAGATGTCAGTTTTCCCTCTGATCTCTTGGTACAGTCATCTGCCAAGAATAAAGATTATTATTGTTTATGAAATATCTTTAAAAATTATATTCTTATAACATTTTTAATATATCCATAGACACTATAAATTATGTAGCAAAATTCAATTATTTCCCAAGATAAAACCAGTTGACAGTCAAATATTAGACCTCAGAGCACGAATTTGTAGAGCGTGATGTTCGACCCTCTTTGTTCGTTCTGCCTCCAAAACAATGGAATAATACACCACCAAACAATGTTATGGAGGCCAAAATGGTATAAACAAATACTTCTAATCCGTCTGCAAAACACAAGACCCCAATTATGTCCGTCATTTCTCAATGGAAAATCTGAGGTTTCCACATTACTAGCTGATGAAAGATTCTAGAAAAGCAACATGGCTTCAGAAACCATTCCAGCAAAATCTCTGCTCCCACAGCTAAATGCCCACCTCACTTCTGAGTCTTACCATGTGCCCAAACACTATTAGCATCCACATGTTTAGCATTGCTGCAGCAGGAAGAAGTCACTTAAAAATTTACTGTGTATGTGTCTCCAGAAGCACAAGTTGGGCACTATAATGACATATTTGTAGTTTTCTCTCTGCAACATCCTCTGTGTGCTATTTTCCAGAAAGTGCCTGTGGGGTCAAAATAGTCACTACACCTATAGAGGAGAAATGGAGTCACTTTGTGGGGTTTTCTACTGTACTGGTTTCGGAAGTTCTGGTATAATAAATGGTCTGCAAATAAACAATAGTAAAAAATAATAATGGAGCTCGCAAACTATTCCAGCAAAATCTGAGTTCTAACAGCCATATTGTCGCTCCTTCTCTTCTGAGCCCTGCCATGTGCCATGCCATGCGAATATTGTCGGATGCAGGAAATGCTACAAAATAAATTGTGGGGTCCATTTTTTCCTATTAACCTGCGTGAAAATGAAAATAATTGGGGCAACATGAACATTTTAGTGATTTTTTTTTTTAACATTTTTGGTAATTATTGTGATATACAATTTGAAGGGTTAGTAAGCTTCCTGAATGCGTTTTTGATACTATGAGGAATGCAATTTTCTAAAATTTAGGCCCCTTCAAATAATTTCAAAAGTGATTTGATCCCCCAAAATATAGGTTTGTAAATTTCCTTGAACATATGAATGATAATGCTAAACTATGAAGCCTTCTAGCATCTTGCAAGAATACAGTAAATGTTAGCAACTATTTTGTGTGGTATTACTATCTGTCACAAATTCAGTGTTTGAACATTTCTAATCTACATTTTTGCAAATTTCATATTTTTTTCCTAAAGAATTACAAAAAAAATCAACTTAATTTTACCATTAACAAAGCTCAATGTGTTGCGGCAAAACAAAAAAAAAATCTCAGATACACTGGGATCAGTTTAACCCCTTAATAACACATGATGTGCTGGGTACATCATATGCTGGCTGTTAACCTGTTAAATGCCACTGTCAATCTGTGACAGTGGCATCTACAATGCTCCAGCAAAGGGGGACGCACCGCTCCAACTGCTCATCAGTGCTGCTGTGAAGTGAATGCGAGCTGTCGAAGCGTTGTTGAAGACCCCTATGCCTCTCATTATGGTACTCCTATGAAAGTCAATCCATGGCTAGTGTTCATAGGAGACTGTAATTTTTGTTATTTACAGCAATACTGTGTATAGTAAAAGCAATCAGATGATCACAGGTAACAATTACAATGAAAAGTAAAAATAAAATGTTATAAAAAATATGAAAAAAAATCAATCTATCTCTTTCAAATCACACCACTTCTCCCCATTACAAAATAAGAAATACATTAACACATTTAATATCACTGTGTTCGTAAGTATCCAATCTATCAAAGTATTGGAAAAAATTAATATGAACGTTAAGTGGAATAATGAGAAAAACATTTTTTAGTATAGCACAAAAAAGTGTAATAAGAGGCGATCAAAACAATGTAAATACCCCAATGTGATATCAATAAAAACATCAGGTCCGAGCACAAAAAACAAGCCCTCACACAACTCCATACCCCAAAAATTTAAACATTATGGCTCTCGGAATATGAGATCACAAGCGTTTTATTTATTTATTATTTTACAAATTTCAGAATTTTTTTTCCCCCACTTAAATAAAACAAAAACTTTGCATGTTCGGTATCTGCATAATAATACTGACCTGGAGAATCATATTTCCATATTAGTCATTTTTATCGTAAAATGAACGCTGTAAATAAAACCCCTAAACAACAATTGCGGAATGGCGCTTTTTAATTTTTTGCTATTTCACTACGCTTAAGATTTTTGCCCGCTTTTCAGTACATCATATGATAAAATGGATGGTGTGCGTTTCAAAAGTACAACTTGTCCTGGAAAAAACAAGCCCTCACACGGCTATGACAGCGGAAAAATAAAAAAGTTATGGCTCTTGGAATAAGAGGAGGAAAAAATGAAAGTGCAAAAATATCTATAAATCCGGGTTGGTAAGGATTTACTGACATTGGATGTATGGATACATCCTAGTTTTAATTCGGCACTGTGGTGATCGCATTAAGGTGCCTGCTGAATCTTGCAGAAGGGCACCGGGAGTCGTCTACGATTGCTGCGATTGGCTGTCCAATTCTGAAGAGCCAATCACAGCGATTTCAATAAATAGCCTGAAACACTGATATCCAGCATCACCAGCCCCAGCACTGATAGGTGCAATCGGACGATGACGCCGATCGCACCAATCAGTGTACAGAACGCAGTCTGAACTCTAAGTGACCATGCTACACTTCCTCATTCTAGCTTCGAAACTTGTGCAAAAGTGGTTACTTAGCTGTTCTGCTGCCGGGATTTTGGGGTGACACAGACAAATTTTGCCTGTGCCATCACTGCTGCTACTGTACCTGTTCTTGTAAGAAGAAAGAAGACCTCCTGATACTTTCCTAATCTGTTCCTGTCCCCAGCTTTTTCCTAATCCACCCCAATCCTTGCATGCTGAGTACTTGCTCGCTTGATTTTTAGCAGTTTTTTTTTTGTTTGCACGTCCTGCTGCCACAGATCAGTGACGCAAATCACTGATTGGCACAAGTGCTCGATGTTTTCCTGGACTTTTTTTGACCCTGTTCATTTCTTCCATTCCCCATTTGCACCACCTCCGTGCGTGTTTCCTGCAGCTAGTGAGCGTTGGTCAGTACACAAATCACTAATCGGCACATGTGCTCGATGTTTTACAGGACTTTTATTTTCCCGATTCTCCCCTCCTTTGCTCCATCTCCATGCGTGCATCCAGCAGCTGCTGATCAGTAAGGCATGTCACTGATCGACACCTGTGCTCGCTTTTGTCAAAGACCTTTTTTCCCTATTTTTTTTCCATCCCCATTTTGCATCACATTCGTGCATGCGTCCTACAGTCGTTGAGCGCTGGTCAGTGATGAACATCACTGATTAGCACCTGCTTGGTTTTTTTTTTGTGTGAAAAAAAGAATCCAAAAAACTAATTTAGATTAGTTGATAGTGTTCTGTCTCCACATAAGGCGAATGAAGGTGAGCCTGGGTGATAACGGGCTGTGAGAGTTCCTACCTTCGTATCCTTGAAGTGAAGCAGACAGGACCATTACATCTATGCTCAGCATCCATAAACTTGAATGTAAACCACAGCGTTGTTTCAATCCAAATCTTGGTTTATTAGAACCCGGATACAGCACTATACTTGTGGGTACAATGTAGTAACTTTCTCTGAAGTTGCTGACACAGGTTGATATGTGATTGGTGGTCAGAAACTGATGCTTTCATAAGCCGGTAAATGTGTGTCTTTCTCACAGCATGAGGAAGGAAAAAAGATGGCAGCTGAGAGGAAGTGACTCATGAACTGCAGTGCGAACACATCCATTATGAATAATTAAAATTACAGATACAATAAGTAACACATTGGCTAGCAGGTGGCAGCATAGCAATTTAACTAACAATAATATACAACTAACTATAGACAAGCAATGCAAACTTATACTATCAATTATACAAACTGACGAATACTAATTACATCTGGGGGACAGCACAGATAGGACTAGATTAGGGTCAGTAAAAATATACCGTAGTAATCTGTGTCTACTACAATATTTACTGAATTTAGTCAGGGTTACTGTCAGATAGTAAAGAGTAAAAAATAAATAATTTAGATTAGTTTATAGGACTAGACTAGGGATGAGCAAACCCACACTGTAAAGTTTGGTGTTCGTACCGGACACCTAGTGTCTGGTACCGAACCCGTAACATGGACTTCTAACAGAATGTCCGGTTTACTGTTCGGGTTCGGATACCTAATAAATTGTGTTGAAAGCCTGCAGAAAAGCCAATCAATAAGCTTTTGGCTCATCCTGAGCCATCCCAGCCATGCCAAGCGTTGGCATGGCTGTGATTGGCCACCGCACCAGGTGACCTGGTCTGTATAAATGCCGGATCACGAGTGCCTCTGTCATTCTGCTCTGCTTAGTGTAGGGAGAGGACACAGCTGGAGTGAGTGACAGAATTATACTGCGCACAATGCAACAAAAGCCTGTTTGTGTACTCTGCACATGTCTCAGTGGGAGTAATGTGCTAAAAAGCCACAGTGTATACTCTACACCCATATCTGTGGGAGTACTGCGATAAAAAGTCGCTGTGTGTACTGTGCAACCCGGCCTGTGTGAGTAGTGTGCCAAAAAGTCCTAAGTTACTTAGCAGTAACGGGATTTTTTGGAGACCATGACAGCACCACGAGAGAGGGTCTGGCCACCAAGGACAGGAAATTTACAGGCATAAAAAGGGCGCACCCCTGTCTGCCTCAATTGGATTACAGAGCGAGAGAGGACCGCCAGGTTAATAAACACAACAAACAACCACATCTCTACCATACCACACAACACCTATTTAAGCGTGAAACTATAATTTAATGAAAAAGGAGTGCTCCCACAACGTGAAGGGAAGGAATGTAAAGGTGCTGTCATGGTCTCTGAAAAATCCCGTTACCGGTAAGTAACTTAGGACTTTATCGGTCGTCCATGACAGTACCACGAGAGAATTACAGAGATAAAAGCATTCTAGGGATTGAGCACAGCATGGAGCACTCTTCTCCCAAAGGTGAGGTCAGCCAACACACTCATATCTAACCTATAGTGTCCATAGAATGTAGAGGGAGAGGACCAGGTAGCAGCCTTACATATGTCTTCTATGAAGACACCTGTCTTCTCAGCCCAGGAGGTTGCCACAGCCTTGAGTGGAATGTGCCTTCAACCTTTCTGCCACTTCCTCACCGCTAGATGTATACACTAGAGAAATGGCCTCCCTAGTCCATCTAGCTATGGTGGACTTTGTGACTTTAGACCCCTTCCTAGACCCTTGGTAAGATATTAACAAGGAGCTATCTTTGCTAAAGTCTTTGGTAACTGAAAGGTACCTAACCACACATCTTCTCACATCTAACGTATGCAATTGCGCCTCCTTCTGATTACTCGGATTGGGACAAAAGGAGATTAGGATGACTTCTTGAAGTCTGTGGAAGCGAGTAGCTACTTCAGGGAGATAGGCAGGATCTGGCCTAAAATTCACTCTGTCGTCCAGGATTTGTGTAAATGGTGAGGCTATAGACAGGGCCTGAATGTAACAAATCCTGCTGGCCGAGGTTAACGCTATCAATAAAGCTGTCTTAAGGGAGAGGTTTTTAAGAGTTGCTGACTCTATTGGCTCAAACGGCGAGATAGTCAAGGCCGTTAGAACTAGATTTAAATCCCAAGGGACCAAGCTGTTTTTAACAATGAGTCACCTGCTAGATCGTAGCTATACAAGGCGCCCAAAACAGAAACCTGAACTTTTAGAGTGCTGGTGGGAAATACTAGCTCAAGACCCTTCTCTAGAAATTCCAGGATTTTCCCTACTGGTGCCCCATAACCAACTCTAGACCCTGAGAAGGATAAGAATTTTTTGCAGGTTCTGGCATAAATCTGGGTCGCAACCAGTTTTCTGCTATGCATCTGGGTGGTTACTAGATTTTGGGAAAAATCTTTTTGTTTTAGCAACGTCCTTTCAAGTTCCATGCCGTCAAGTGGAGGCCTGCTGCTTGAGGATGGGATATCGGACCCTGGAAAAGGAGATCTGGAATCTGGGGAAGGACCCAAGGATTGGGGACAGACATGCTCCTCAGGTATGAGAACCAGGGTCTCTTGGGCCAGAAGGGTGCGATCAACAGAACCCTCGCCTTGTCTTCTCTGATCTTTCTTTTGACCCTGGGAAGCAGTGACAACGGGGGAAGGCATAAGCCAGGCGGAAGTTCCAAGGTAGCAGGAGAGCCTCCACCGCTAAGGGATTTTCTCTGGAATTTAGAGAACAGAAGATACTTGTCTTACAATTTTATTTTCTGGCAAATAGGTCTACCACTGGAGACCCCCACTTTCGGCCTATTTAGATAAACATCTCCTGATTTAGTTCCCAAACTGAATGCCTCAGAGGATAGCGGCTTAGGTAATCCGCTCTGGAGTTTTCTCTTCCCCTTATACGGAGGGCCGTCAAGGAAAGGAGATGACTTTCAGAAATCTGAAAGAGATGATCTGTCACTTTCATCTGAAATCTTGACCGTGTACATAGGCTCACATAGGCTACCGTAACTCTGTTATCCGAGAGGATCTGATCAGCTTGACCCTGGAGGGGGGGACTAAGAAATTGTTCACCGCCTGATCCATTGCCAGAAGCTCATTTGCATTGGAGGAAAGATTCTTTTCATTGTCTGACCAGGTTCCCTGAACTACCATATGCCCCGGTGGCCTCCCCACCCTCTGCGACTAGCATCTGTGGTAACTATTCTAGTAACTTTAGGTGCCCAGGGAACCCCACGGGATAGGTTTGCCTCATCCTGTCACCATTGTAAGGCATTCACTGACCGAGGTGACAAAGAAAACATTCCTTCTAAGTGCCTTTTAAGAGAAATTCATTATGCAACATATCCCACTGCAGAACCCTGGAATGGTATTTAGCCCACAGAACCCCTTGGAAACACAATGTTAGGGTACTTAGCAGGGACATGACCAGATTGGCTATGGCTTTCTCCACCTGGCTCTTACCTTATCATGAACCGGAAAGCATTTTCTTTTCCTTTGTTCTAGGCCCCTAAACATGACGTCTTGGACAGATTTCTCTGGTCTAGTGTCCGTAATACCCATAGTTGTGCGTACTGCTTTGACAAGACCATCGATTTAATTTAATAGGAAACAATGTCGCCCAGCCCCACTATCTGAGGACGAGGATGAGGAAAAAAAGCAGTCAGACTCTTCCTCAAAGTCCGACGGGAGGGAATCATCAGAAACTGGGGAACTCTCCCAATCTGTAACTTCCTTCCTCTTTCCTTTTTTAGAGAGGGCTTTGCTGATCTCTAACTTGACCAACGTTTTTAATTCTGATGAAAAACTAGGGGTTTCATCTGCCAAAGTCTGGTTGATACAGGACTGACACAGCCTTTTTGGGTATGAGTCCCCTAACAGGGTTTAACACAATGCACATTCCTTGTGTCTAGTAAAATGATAGACGAGAAAAAGGGACACCCCATTACCAAGTGAACTTTCACGAAGATCACTTACCCATATGACTCAACGGGCTGATACTGTACCGGTTTGGAGGAAGGACCTTTCTCAGCCGGGGATCGTCCCTGGTTTCTGCAGATTCGTCCATCCTGCAGGAGCTACGATGACTGGACCTGCTTGCAGATCCTCGCTTTTCTGAGGTCAGATTACCTCCGCTCACCCAAAGGTGCCGTTTCTACTGGGACTTCCCAAGCAGCCGCTGTGACGGTGATGGCGGCTGCTGCTCACTCTCAGTCTGCATTTGGAATATGGGTCAGAAGGAGCTATGGTGCCAGATGTAATTTATAGGTGCACCAGCCACCTCCCTTTTTAATTTTTTTTATTAATAACTCCGGCGATTTTCTCCCCAACCTTTTGATAACAGGTGCGCTGCCCATCGGGCTCACCACCTGATGTGGTATAAGGCAAAAAAATGCTGCGCCCTCTACTCTCTGCAGAATCCTGAGGAGCGCGGCAGCCAAACCACAGAGGGGATATACCGGAAGCATCAAGTCATGACGCCGGAGCTGCAAACCACAGACAGGGGCGCCACTCAACAACTTGTCCACTAACTATGGTGCCAACCCCCTTGGGCGCACCACAGCCAGGAACCACAACCAGCTCGGACGTCCAGCAGGAATCTTCAATCTACGACAGGTAAGCCTGCCACAGGTTCCCCATCAAGGACAGGAAAAAAAAACTGAGGCAGAGAGGGGTGTCGCCCTTTTTAAGCCTGTAGGTTTCCTGTCCTTGGTGGGTGGTGCTGTTATGGTCAACTGATAAAAAATACTTGTACCATGCAGCTGTCTTTTTGCAAGTAGTGTGGCAAAAAATAATTCTACTCAGCAGCTGTGTCTTTGCCATTTTTTGTCCACAAAAATTATTCTACTCTTCAGCCGTCTTTTGGTGAGTAGTGTATATAAAAAGTAATTCTACTCTGCAGCCATCTTTTTAACATTTACTGCTGCATGACTTGGGGCTCAGACTGCTTGCCTAATTTGGAAGGGGGTGAAGTGGAAGACAGATGCCCATGTGCCACAGGTACAAAATTTGCACTTTCAGTAGGGGACCGGGTGGAAGACAAAGCAAGTGAACTGGAGGCACTCTCAGCCAACCAATCTAAAACCACCCCAACTTGTTCTGGTCTCACTATTCATCCATCGTTACTCGGGCCTATGGAATTACACAGAACGCCCTGTCGCCTGCGTGCACCAGAGGAAAGTGTTTCATTTGGGTGTGCAGCAGGCACAGATCGACCACATCCTCTCCTTCCCACCAGCAGCAACAAAGCTACATCCCCTATTTGATGCTCTCCTCATTGTTTTCACCCAAAAAAAAGTGTTGAGTATTATACAGTTGGTATACAGAGAGAGAGAGTGGGCAGCAGATAATTAAACTGCCTTTTTTTCAGAGTACGCCCCTATAAATCAATAAAAATAACAAAAACACTGCTGGCTACTTCCTCCTCCAACGCCTCTTCCACTTAAACCCATCGCTGATCTGCATCTGGCTGTTGTGGTTTTTTTGGGAGTGAAAAAAAAAATTTAGATTAGAGGACAGGATTAGAATATATTGTAATAATTGTTGACCACTACAGTATTTTTTACTGAATATAGTCAAGGTTAGTGTCAGACAGTTGCGGACACTCATTTTTTTTTACTGACGTCCGTTTAGTAAGTTTATTTTTTATTTTACCAAATTTTTAATCTTTTTATTCTAATCTTTTTCATTCAAGAGGATTTTCTTTTTTTTCCTCTTCAAAATAAAAAAGTTTACACCAAACACACACACCTGAATAAAATTTTGTACATGCACAAACACTGCATATGTAAATCTCAATCACGGTATTCAGCGGAGGGAGAAGTTGTCACCTTCCTTTATTTTTCAACCTCCTCCTCTTCAAGTGATACTGAACCGCCACGCAGACGCCCCAGGACAGAAAATGAACAAGTGCCCAAGGTTACTGACTCCGTATGGACCTCATCCACCAAATATTATAAGCCACATATTCCTGATTTTGTGGTGCAATCAGGAATCCAATTTGACATTACCAGCCGCACAGAAGTTGTCTTTTTCAAAGTCTTTCTCTCTGAGGATTTTGTAAACCTCATGCTGGCCGAGACAAATTTGAACAAGTTTGCCGAGGTGTACGTTTCCTAAAGGGACATCTGCGCGGTTGAATACATTTCAAGGGGAGGCTCAAAATTCTGGCAATACCTGCCCAGTAAGAGGGCCAGGTACAGAATTAAGCTCTACAAACTGTGTGAGAGTTTATGGAGGAAAAGGACACCCGGATTCAACCCCCTGAATGTCCCCCTGTACTGGGGGAAAATGGTGTAGGAATTGGAGCACCCACTGCTGGATCAAGATTATCACCTCTAAGCTGATAATTTTTTATACCAGCATTCAACTCTTCCAGTCTTTGTCAGCGCGAGCTACCACAGCATGCGGTACTGTCCACATAAATCAGAAAGGCCTCCCTAAGACGCTAATTGGGCAGCTGCCCAGAAAGGGTGAGAGCAGAGCCCGATGTAGTGACTACCTGCTGGTGGTCAAGTACAAGGACAAAAGAGATGTCCTTTTCTTGACCACCACACCTGTTGATGGCAGCACTCCCTCCGCTGTACGAAGTTCCTCTGCACAAGTCATCAAACCAGACTGTGCCATCGGGCATAACAAGTACATGGGGGTACTTAATCTCTCTGATGAAGTCCTCCAGCCATACAGTGCCATGCAAAATCTAAGATGTGGTACAAGAAGCTGGCTGTGGACATCGTATAGATGGCAATGTATAAAACACTTTCATGCTATGGCGATGTGCAAGCCAGACCGGTACGTCATACCTTCAGTTCCAGGAAGTAGTGATCAAGGCCCTAATCTTTGGAAATAAGGAAGGAGTGGGCCCCAGTACTTCTGTAACTGAAGGTAACTGTATCGTACCAGTACAACATTTCCCCGGTGAGGTCCCTTAAACCACAAAGAAAAGAAGGTCGCAAAAGAGGTGCAGAGTGTGTTACAGAAGGGGGATACGCATGGACACCACTTATCAATGTGACACCTGCCCCTACAATCCTGGCCTGTGTCTAAAAAAGGTTTCAAACTGTACCACACATGAACTAAGAAATTTATTTCTGACTTACACAACTCACGTATGCCAACCTGATGCACACTATACAACTCATGTATGCCATTCTGATGCACACTATACAACTCACATATGCCAACCTGATGCACACTATACAACTCACGTATGCCAACCTGATCCACTCCACACTACTAACATATGCCAACCTGATGCACTCTACACTACTAACATATGCCATTACATTACAAAATTCACATACCAGGAAACACTAGATCAATTCCAATAATGGCCCATAGACCATTCCATTAAAGTCTGTGATCCAAAAGTCACTCCTTTGTTTCCGAGGTCTGCCGTGCACTCAAACAGTAGTTTTCCTCCACATATAAGGTATCAGCGTACTCAGGAGAAATTGCACAACAAATTTTTGGGTCCATTTTCTCCTCTTACAATTGTAAAAATATTTTTTTTTATTTTCACGGCTCAACATTATAAATTTCTGTGCAGCACCTGGGGATTCAAGTTGTTCACCACACATCTAGATAAGTTCCTTGAGGGTATCTAGTTTCCAAAATGGGGTCACTTGTAGGGAGTTTCCATTGTTAATGCACATCAGGGGCCCTCCAAATGCGATATGGGGTCCGCTCTTGATTCCAGGGAATTTGGGGTTCAATAAGTCAAATGGCACTGCCTCCCTTCCGAGCCCTGCTGTGCACCCAAACAGTAGTTTTCTCCCACATATTGGGTATCAGCATACTCAGAAGAAATTGCACAACAAATTTTGGGGTCCAGTTTCTCCTGTTACCCTTGTGAAAATAAAAAAATTAGGACTAAAGTAAAATTATTATTAAAAAAATTTAAATGTTCATTTTTTTTTCTTTCCACATTGCTTCAGTTCTTGTGAAGCACCTAAAGGGTTAATAAGCTTCTTGAATGTGGTTTTGAGCACTTTAAGGGCTGTAGTTTTTAGAATGATGTAACTTTTGGGTATTTCCTGTTATATAGATCCCTCAAAGTCAGTTCAAATCTGATGTGGTCCTGTTATTATCTGCAACAAGTACTAAGGAAAGAAAGGGGAAAGCTATCCCTACAGTAAGACTAAGCTGAATCCCTACAATGTAGCGGGCTGCCTGTTCCTTGCGAACAGACTCGCCTTAGTTCTCGGCTAGTCTGAACGAAGACCTAAAGCATAAAGGAAGGGGTCCCTAAAAGAACTAAGGACTGGAACAAAATTGGGACACCTCCTGAACAGAGAAGGTTGTTGCAGAACACAAAAAGATAAACTGACAAAAAGGTACTAGAGGTCCCAGAAGGACCAAGCAAACTGACAGAGATAGGCACAGAAGCACCTGGCTAGCAAAACAGTCAAACAACACTGAAGTCCAGCACAGCCAAAATGGCGGAGCTGGAATATATAGGCAGATGGTCACATGACCGCAAAACACAGGATGGAAAAAACAAACAGGAGGGTTCTAACAGGTCCCTAAAAAATGGTTTTGTAAATTTTGTTGGAAAAATTAAAATCGCTGGTCAACTTTCAACCCTTTTAACTGCCTAAAAAAAAAATATGTTTAGCACAATTTTTTAATGTAAAGTAGACATATGGGAAATGTTATTTATTAACTATTTTGTGTGACATAACTCTCTGGTTTAAGGGCATAAAAATTAAAAGTTTGAAAATTGCGAAATTTTCACCAAATTTCCGATATTTTCACAAATAAACGCAAGTTATATCAAACAAATTTTTACCACTATCATGAAGTACAATATGTCACGAAAAAAAAACCTCAATCAGTGTGATCCATTGAAGCGTTCAATCATTATTACAACATAAAGTGACACTGGTCAGAATTGTAAAATTGGCCTGGTCATAAGGGTGAAAATGGGCTTGGGGTGTGAAGGAGTTAAAGAAGATCCAACAAATAAGTTATGTGCCTTTATATTTAGTGCTGTTTACATTTAGTGCAAGCAAAAATTCAAAGATTCAAATGAACTAAGAAAAAATGTAAAAAATAAAGAATTTTTTTTTAAATATATAAAAATTCTAATCACCCCCTTTAACGTCATTAAAAATAAAGGAAGGAATAACATTTAACAGAAAAATATATGTTTGTATTGCTGCATTCATAAAAAAATCTGATTTATTTAAATATGGAATTAATTAACCCGATCGGTAAAGGGGTCTCGGAAATAAGACACACAAAGTAAAAAACTATTATTTTTTCTAAATATTGTGAAAAAAAAATATTGTGAAGTGGACCTCCCGCGATCTCAATCTGCGCATACTCCGACGATCATTTTCCCGAAACCCACCACAGGGCTATGTACGGGAGAGGGAACCTCCACTCACCGCCACCACCATCCAAGTCCTCCTGAATAAGCGACCAGGCTGAGAGGATGGGGCCCACAGCATCGCCCGACTCCTGCCGCAGCCGCTACCACCACCAACCTCCTGTATCCGTGTCCTCACTCCACCGATGTCGCCCCCCCCCGGGTAAAATAACGTACCTTTGCATTATAAGAAGCACCCCCCTTTTACTCCCTAATTTGGGGGAAAAAAAGAGAGTCTGATAATCCAAAAAATATGGTATTCTAAATGTCTCAAGTGTAACTCAGAGACGGCAGATCTATCTCATATGTATTGGGAATGCTGGGAAATTAGGGAATTTTGGGAACCAGTTATCACATTTTTTGCTGAGAGGCTGAATATTGTTTTCTCATTTCATTTTTATTTTTGTTCATTTCTTTACTCTATAGGTGACAAGATGAATTTTCCTACTGAGGATCTAATTACTTCACTTATTATTTACAAGGGTAATTATATTGATAATAACTAGATTAAATAAAAAAAGGGAAAAATGATAAGGTTGAAGAATTAGAAAAAAAATTACACTTGGCTCTCACTGCACATGGAATATTGATTTGTCATAAGAGCAAGGCCTACCATATGGATTATATATTGATTTTCTAAGTTGTCAGCATGTTCTACTTACGGTGTGATATGGCTTTGCAATTAGAGATCTGGGTAGATGTCAGCATATTCTAATTCCAGGGGTTAGAATGGATCCTCTGGGCCCTAAACCATTTTCACTCCAATAGAAGGACTTTCAATGTCCAAAGTAATGGGGATAGTTTTGGGTGGAGGAGCATGTAGTGGTTCAACAGGAGAATGGTGATTGCTTGATTGTGATATTGCCAGACTGCACCACCGATAAAGCAGCAACAGCCAAAAGAATCTGTGACTTCTCTGCAGTTAGTGGTTACTACTCACCTGGGCGATTATCTGTAGGAATCTCCTCTTTACACCACTCATTGCCTCTCACACATGTCTCTATAGTATTAATATGGGTCAGATCTTCTCCCTGAAACAAATATTTTACAAGTCACAGATAGATGTAGAAGTCACATCTATGATCAGCTCTAATCCTCCACCGTTCTCATTATACAAGTATAAAACATATATACAAACATATACTACATCCCACCTCCTCCCCAACCTCACTACCCCACTTATCCCAGCCCTAATTAACCTCTTCAACGTATCACTAACCTCTGGTACCTTCCCTTCTGCTTTCAAACATGCCACGATCACACCTATCCACAAAAAGCCATCCCTCGACCCGACCGCTATGTCAAGCTGTCGCCCCATATCGCTGCTCCCATTTGCTTCCAAACTCCTTGAGCAACATTGTTCATGTTAAACTTTCTTCCCATCGCTCATCTAACTTACAGTTCAACAACCTACAATCTGGTTTCCGTCCCCATCATTCCACTGAAACTGTCCTGACCAAAATTACTAACGATCTACTTACAGCCAAAGCTAACAGACAATTCTCTATACTCCTCCTTCTAGACCGGTCCTCTGACTTTGACACAGTTGACCACTGCCTCCTACTACAGATAATCTCTTCCTTTGGCGTCAAAGACCTTGCCCTATCCTGGATCTCCTCATACCTTTCCAACTGCACATTTACCGTCTCCCACTCTCACACTACGTCCTCATCCCGCCCTCTCTTTGTTGGAATCTCTCAAGGCTCTGTCCTAGGACCCCTACTCTTCTCCATCTATACCCTTGGCCTTGGACAATTCATAAATTCACATGGCTTCTTGTATCACCTATATGCTGATGACACTCAGATTTACCTCTCTGGTCCAGACGTCACATCTCTGCTGTCCAGAATCCCAGAGTGTCTATCAGCCATATCCTCCTTCTTCTCCACTCGCTTCCTCAAACTCAATGTGGACAAAACTGAACTCATCATCTTTCCTCCATCTCGCGTATCTTCCCTACCTGATCTATCTATCACAATAAACAACATCACACTTTTCCCTGTACCGGACATCCGCTGCCTCGGAGTAACCCTTGACTCTGCCCCCCTGTCCTTCAAACCGCACATCCAAGCTCTTCCCACCTCCAGTCGTCTCCAGCTCAAAAATATTTCCAGAATCTGTCCTTTCCTCAACTCTCAATCTACTAAAATGCTCGTGCATGCCCTCATTATCTCCCATCTGGACTACTGCAACATCCTCCTCTGTGGCCTACCTGTTAACACTGTTGCACCTCTCCAGTCCATTCTCAACTCTGACGCCTGACTAATTCATCTCTCTCCTCTTTACTCCTCCGCTTTCCCTCTCTGCAATTCCCTTTACTGGTTCCCATTTCCCCAGTGTGTCCAATTCAAGCTACTAACACTGACCTACAAAGCCATCCATAACCTTTCTCCTATGTACATCTCTGAACTAATCTCCCAATATTTTCCCTCACGTGATCTCCAGTCCTCCCAAGACCTCCTTCTCTCCTCCACACTTATTCGTTCCTCACCCAATCGCCTCCAAGACTTCTCCCGAATATCCCGCATCCTCTGGAATTCTGTGCCCCAAGACTATCCACCACACTCGGATCCTTCAGACAGAACCTGAAAATCCATCTCTTCAAGAAAGCTTAGAGCCTGCCATGACCCCGCTACCTCCTGACAACCACTGGATCTGCTGCCTTACCAACACCGGACCTGTGCCTCACCAACACCGGAGCTGCTGCAACCCCCCCTCCTCCCACCTACTTTCTCCTTCCCCACCATCCTGCAGAATGTAAGCCCGCAAGGGCATGGTCCTCTTCTTTCTGTACCAATCTATCATTGTTTATTTAGTACTGTAAGTGATATCTGTATTTTGTATGTAACCCCTTCTCATGTACAGCACAATGGAATCAATGGTGCTACATTAATAAATAATAATAATATAATACTGGTGGGTAAAACAATACCTTCACAGCAGTCTACACATCATAGTGGAGATCTCATGACACTTGTGTCCACCTACCTGATGATCCTGAGGAACATTGGGATTTTCTTGTTTACAGTCCTGAGGAAGAAGAGGACGGGGACATCTCTCGGGTGTTGTCCTCTTACTGGATAGAACTGGAGGAAACACATACAGGGACTGAATTCATTCTTCACATACAGATAATTATAGGCCGTGTATATTTAGTCCTATTACCTGGTGATGTGAGGGGTTGGGGAACCTCCATCATGATGTCCTTGTACAGATTTTTGTGTCCTTCCAAATACTCCCACTCCTCCATGGAGAAATAGATAGTGAGATCCTGACACCTTATAGGAACCTGACACATACAATGATACAGTCATCCCGCCATCCCTTCAGAGCATTACTGTACAATGTCCCAGCATTCCCAGGAGTGTCACCTCTCCAGTCAGCAGCTCAATCATCTTGTAGGTGAGTTCTAGGATCTTCTGGTCATGGATGTCCTCATGTATCAGGGGGTGAGGTGGAGGCCCCATGATTTGGTTCAGGGGTCTTCCCCATCCCTCAGAAACAGGGGCTTGACAGCGCTCACTAGATGTCTTCTTCACTACTGTGTAATCCTGGTTATGGAGAGACACATTAATAAATCTCACTACAGACATTTCCAGAGTCCTCACCTCTCCAGTTCTGTCCATCTGTTGTTCCCATAGATAAGAATGATGTAATGTGACGTCATCAGAATCTCTCACCTCTCTGGTAAGATGAAAGAGGATCTCTAGGGTGAGGTGTAATATCCTCTCCATTATCTTGTCCTTGTCCCTATCCATCCTTTATAGGAAAATTCTCTTATATAGAAGATCTCCACAGTGAGGATCCGACGTTGTAACAACCTGAAAGGGAAGAAAATGTTAAGTCTGATTCACACACAGAAGCTTGAGGCAGGTTTCTTTCCAAAAACACAGGACAGGAGTTTTTGTAACCTACAGCAATAACTGTTACAAATAGTGTTTAGGGAGCGTGCACAGACTAAATTCAGGTAAAACTGCTGATCTGAGCAGGATCAGCTGCTGCCCAATGTATATGGAGGCCTCCTGACAGATCATATGTGTGTGAAGGATCAGTTATGTTAAATGTCAGAGGCCGATCCTTTTGTTCTCCCTAGATTTAATTCTCTGCCACAGGAATCTGCCAGCAGCTCTCTCATACAGACCACAGGAAGGTTTGGGCAACCAGTGTGTTCATGTATATGGGGGAGTCAGGAGAGATAGCAGTCAGCTGCATGATTGTTTGGCCGACAGCTATCTGATGTGTATGGGGCCATTAGTATTACACTGACAGAAGGGATAATACACCGCACTACAGCAGTACAGTGCATCACCAGAGCAATCAGAGGCTTGTATGTTGTATGATCGCACTAATGAGGGTTGTGGAAAAAGGCTTAAAAATAGGTTGTAAGGGAATAGAAAACACAAATATCACAGTTTTATCACTAAGAAATATAAATTACTGTAGGGAAACAATATCCATGCACAATGTTGGTGAAATCACGGCCACAACGACTTTATTATACTCTATTATCCTATACAACTATCAGGTGGTGATTATCTCAACTGTCCCGGTGTAACAGGCCAGATTAACCCCTCGCCCAGAATATACCCGGGGTTAAAGTGGCCTAGGCCAGATTATACCCCGGGTATATTCTGGCCTAGGCCAAACTATACCACGGGGTATAAATTGGCCTAGGCCAGATTATACCCCTCCAGGTCAGAATATACCCCGGGTATATTATGGCCTAGGCCAAACTATACCCAGGGGTATAAATTGGCCTAGGCCAGATTATACCCCTCCAGGTCAGAATATATCCCAGCTGCTGTACATCAGATTTTTCAGGCTTTTGAGAACCATTGAGTGATATACTCAATAACGGAGCACCAGGCAGCGCACGGGGCCCCAGACAGCGCACAGGGGGGCAGAGACAGCGTGCAAAGAGGGTGGGGGGAGAAGAGACAGCACGCATGGGGGGGGGGGAGACAGCGTGCAGGACCCCTGTGTGCTGTCTCTGCCCCCCTGTGCGCTGTCTGGGACCCCCTGTGTGCTGTCTGGGGCCCCGTTCTTAAGTATATCACTCAATCATGTGTGATGTCTGGGGCCCCTGTGTGATGTCTGGGGCCCCGTTCTTGAGTATATTAAAGATTAAAGTATATTAAAGATCAGATTTTTCACATTTATGAGCACCATTGAGTGATATACTCAAGAATTACATAATTTTTCAACATTTTATTGTTTCAAACGCTAAACACACAGACTTTTGTTACCTCACCCAGAAAACCTTGATGGTTCATAAAAAACTTGACTGTTCAGGATATAATAAAAAAGTCAGAACATTCTGAAACTTCAACTTATAAAGGTACCTTTACATGGGGCGATTATTGGTTCCAGAGAGGCTTTCGGCCGATAATCGTACACATGGCTGGCGACAGGACACTACAATATAAACGTTAAAGGTAAACACTGATAACAACATTAAAATGATCATGCTTGTTTTCAAGATAAAGTGCATGTTCTGTTGTTGACTGCAGATTGAAGCTTGCGGGATAGGTCAACCAATCCATGGTGTCACCGACTTTTGTGTGGATGACAATGTCACAATTCAACAGATTTGCTGTGGCCATGATTTCTGCATCAGTTGCCCAGACTCCATCACGAGATGCCAGAGGTGATCACATATTCATTCATATCTTGATTAAAGTAGCCCTGTATTTTTTTGTACAAGTCAGTTTTCAAGAGGTGGATGACTTTAGCTCTGAGAAGGGAGTAGATGTCCTCTGTTCCTGTCAGGATATAGCTGATGGCCCGAAAGTAGCAGTTCCCATCACCTTTGGTTTTATATGTACTCCGTGGTTGTCCAAGATCTCTTGGGCATCCAAAGTACACAACTCTACTAAACGTAAGGTCAAGAGTGGTGGTAAGATACTTCCTTCCTGAACTTGGTAGTGGGTTGAAAGTCTTGCTTTGCTTGTGTTTCTGTGTGGCTGGGACAGTCATCAGGGGACTGGGGTGGTAGAGAAGTCTCTTCATCCTGGTAAATCTTAAGGTTGCTGGTATGGTAGGTGTTGCTTAGTATCTTGCCAGTCTTATTGTTCTTAAGTTTTACTCGTCCCTTGGTTAAGGATTCCACAACTAAGTAGGGTCTAACCCAGTGTGGTTCCATCTTTGAACCCATGCGATGAATACGACATTGATTCTTGATATAAACAATGGTGCCAGCAGTGAATTCTTTGTTGCGGTGTCAGCGATCAAAGGCACACTTTCCGTGTTCCTGAGCAGAATGGATGTTGGTACTTACAGTTGAGTGGATCCTGTTATGAATGGTTGTGAGTGTATTTAGCATATCAGGGTTGGCATCATCTGAAAGAGACATGACATCCACAGTGTCATTTGCTGATGGATTGAGGTCAATAGGAAGCTTAGCCTTTCGTCCCTACATGACCTCAAATGGAGTGCACTTGGTTGAGGCATGCACATACAGTTAGGTCCATATATATTTGGACAGATACATTTTTCTAATTTTGGTTCTAGACATTACCACAATGAATTTTAAACAAAACAATTCAGATGCAGTTGAAGTTCAGACTTTCAGCTTTCATTTGAGGGTATCCACATTAAAATTGGATGAAGGGTTTAGGAGTTTCAGCTCCTTAACATGGGCCACCCTGTTTTTAAAGGGACCAAAAGTAATTGGACAATTGACTCCAAGGCTATTTCATGGAGAGGTGTGGGCAATCCCTTCGTTGTGTCATTCTCAATTAAGCAGATAAAAGGCCTGGAGTTGATTTGAGGTGTGGTGCTTGCATTTGGAAGGTTTTGGTGTGAAGTAAACATGCGGTCAAAGGAGCTCTCCATGCAGGTGAAACAAGCCATCCTTAAGCTGCAAAAACAGAAAAAACCCATTCGAGAAATTGCTACAATATTAGGAGTGGCAAAATCTACAGTTTGGTACATCCTGAGAAAGAAAGAAAGCACTGGTGAACTCATCAATGCAAAAAGACCTTGGCACCCACGGAAGACAACAGTGGTGGATGATCCCAGAATAATCTCCATGGTGAAGAGAAACCCCTTCACAACAGCCAACCAAGTGAACAACACTCTCCAGGAGGTAGGCGTATCAATATCCAAATCTACCATAAAGAGAAGACTGCATGGAAGTAAATACAGAGGGTTCACTGCACAGTGCAAGCCACTCATAAGCATCAAGAATAAAAAGGCTAGACTGGACTTTGCTAAAAAACATCTAAAAAAGCCAGCACAGTTCTGGAAGAACATTCTTTGGACAGATGAAACCAAGATCAACATCTACCAGAATGATGGAAAGAGAAAAGTATGGTGAAGGCGTGGTACAGCTCATGATCCAAAGCATACCACATCATCTGTAAACCACAGCGGAGGCAGTGTGATGGCTTGGGCATGCATGGCTGCCAGTGGCACTGGGTCACTAGGGTTTATTGATGATGTGACACAGGACAGAAGCAGCCGAATGAATTCTGATGTATTCAGAGCCATACTGTGTGCTCAGATCCAGCCAAATGCAGCCAAACTGATTGGTCATCGTTTCATACTACAGATGGACAATGACCCAAAACATAAAACCAAAGCAACCAGGAGTTTGTTAAAGCAAAGTGGAATATTCTTGTATGGGCAAGTCAGTCACCTGATCTCAACCCAATTGAGCATGCATTTCACTTGTTAAAGACTAAACTTCAGACAGAAAGGCCCACAAACAAACAGCAACTGAAAACCACCGCAGTGAAGGCTTGGCAGAGCATCAAAAAGGAGGAAACACAGCGTCTGGTGATGTCCAGGAGTTCAAGACTTCAGGCAGTCATTGCCAACAAAGGGTTTTCAACCAAGTACTAGAAATGAACATTTTATTTACAATTATGTAATCTGTCCAATTACTTTTGGTCCCTTTAAAAACAGGGTGGCACATGTTAAGGAGCTGAAACTCCGAAACCATTCATCCCATTTTAATGTGGATACCCTCAAATGAAAGCTGAAAGTCTGAACTTCAACTGCATCTGAATTGTTTTGTTTAAAATTCATTGTGGTAATGTCTAGAACCAAAATTAGAAAAATGTTGACTCTGTCCAAATATATATGGACCTAACTGTATGTGTGATAGGCAAACAAAACACCAGGGATTAATTGGTCCCAGATGGTTCATTGGTGATTGACAAGCTTGCTAAGAGATTCTTTGAGTGTTCGATTGTCACGTTCCTGCTGGCCATTTGTTTGTGGGTGGTAGGCAGATGAAATGCGGTGATCTGTTTGAAAATGATCCATCAGGTTGTCGATGATCGAGTTCACAAACTCTCTTCCCTGGTCGCTAATCAAAGTGTCCATACAGCCAAGCGGCAAATAATGGTGTACAAAAATTTTGCTACTGACATGGCACTCTTGTCTGGAACAGCTGTTGCTTCAGTCCACTTGGAGAAGTGATCAGTGATAGCAACTATATATTTGTTGCGTTTGATGTTTCCTGAAGAGGACCGATCATATCAATCCCAACTAAGCTCTATACTTTTCCAGGCACTGGTATACTGTTGAGTGGTGGAGCTTCTTTGCTGATTTTAGGACTTGTGACAAAAGATTTTTGACAGGCTTTGACATGTTGGTGAACATCGTTCGTTCTTCATTCCCTTCTAGTAATAACGGTCAGAAATTTTGGCAAATGTTTTATCTCTGCCAAAATGGCCACCAGAAGTTGGGTTGTCGTGACAGGCCTTCAGGATATTTGGCAGTCGGATTTTAGTGAGAACCTCCTTTTTTCCATAGTAAATAATCACTTTATCTGCTCGATATGGCTTAGATGTTTGTCTAAACTGGGACTTGGCATTTGAACGTTTCTCTGGAGGTAGAGCGTAGATCCACTGGGGGTACTTTTGTTCGGTTGCAGTGTAGAATCTCAAAAGCTGATCATACAGTTGGTCTTCCATTGTTGTCAAAATTGGAAATCTTATTTTTTTGTTGGAGGTGTTCCAAGTTCACTTTATATACCTTATCAGGATAGAATAGGAACTCACACTGGAGAACTTAAAGTGCATATCATAGAGAGCAGGGAGAAACATACATAACAAGTTACAACACATAATATTAACTATGCACTGATGGAACTGCACCATCTACTGACAGTTCAATGTAATGCCTCCAACACATGCTGTAAGTCTAGTCCACCCATTCCCATGCACAGGGAAAAAAAATCAGCAGCCAATCTGCATCAAAATCTGCATCCCAATGATGTGGATTTTTTGTGCAGAATCACAGCAGATTTCTCCGTGTCACGTGGAAGAGGGAAATCTGCTGCAGACTGCACCAAAATCTGACAAAAGCCGCATGAAATGGTATATGGTTTGTGTATGTACATCTATATACACTGTAGCACTACAGTAGCAAAAACACACTAATATTCTGCCCTAGAGGAGTATAGACCATGGGTATATTATAGCCTAGGCTAAACTGGCTAGGCCAGATTATACTCCTCCAGGCCAGAATATACCCCTGCTGCCATAGATCATATTTTTCACGCTTATGAGAAACATTGAGTGATATACTCAAGAACGGGGCCCCATACGTTGCACAGGGAACCCAGACATCGCACAGGATTGAGTGATTTACTCAAGAACGGGGCCCCAGACATCGCACAGGGGGGCAAAGACAGCCGCTGTGCGCTGTCTGGGACCCTGTTATTAAGTATATTACTCAATGGTTCTGAAAAGCGTGAAAAATCTGATCTACAGCAGCTGGGGTATATTCTGACCCGGAGGGGTATAATCTGGCCTAGGCCAATTTATACCTGGGTATATTCTGGGTGGGGGGGGTTAATCTGGCCTGTTACACCGGGTTCAACTGTACAGACATTAAGAATGGGGCTAAGCGAGTATTTATTAGTCAGTGGGGTGGGTGGTACCAGACTGTGGGGGGCACCATGTAGTATCATACTGTGTGTGGTGGGATGGCGGCACTGACTGGGGGAACATTATTCTGTGTGTGGGGTCCAATAAAAGAGCCCTGTACTATGAGAGCAATACATGTTTCCATACTTCCTGTTTCCCATAGTTGGGTCGTATGTATCTATCAGAGGAGAAAGAACAATAAATTTGTAAATATCAACTAAAACAGTCTCAGCACTGCCCCCCCTGTGCCCAGTAATGGGGTCTCTCCACATACCTCCACCTGCAGAGCCGCCACCACATATATGGCTGTTCTGTGCGCACAGGACCTGTGATGAGGTCACAGGAGGGGAGGAGTCAGGGGTCACATGATCAGGGGCCTCAGTGGATGCAGGACTCTGCTGTGCGGGTTGTCATGGTGCTGGATGAGGGGAAGGTTATGTGTGGGGTCAGGAGGGGTTTACAGTGTGGATGTAGCAGAGCCGCGTGTGTTCGAGGTGTACGGAGCAGAGCCGCGTGTGTACGAGGTGTACGGAGCAGAGCCGCGTGTGTACGAGGTGTACGGAGCGGAGCCGCGCGTGTACGAGGTGTACGGAGCGGAGCCGCGTGCGTACGAGGTGTACGGAGCGGAGCCGCGTGCGTACGAGGTGTACGGAGCGGAGCCGCGCGCGTGCGAGGTGTACGGAGCGGAGCCGCGCGCGTGCGAGGTGTACGGAGCGGAGCCGCGGGTGTACGAGGTGTACGGAGCGGAGCCGTGTGCGTACGAGGTGTACGGAGCGGAGCCGCGCGTGTGCGAGGTGTACGGAGCGGAGCCGCGGGTGTACGAGGCGTACGGAGCAGAGCCGCGTGCGTACGAGGCGTACGGAGCGGAGCCGCGTGCGTACGAGGCGTACGGAGCGGAGCCGCGTGCGTACGAGGCGTACGGAGCGGAGCCGCGTGCGTACGAGGCGTACGGAGCGGAGCCGCGTGCGTACGAGGTGTACGGAGCGGAGCCGCGTGCGTACGAGGTGTACGGAGCGGAGCCGCGTGCGTACGAGGTGTACGGAGCGGAGCCGCGCGCGTACGAGGTGTACGGAGCGGAGCCGCGCGCGTACGAGGTGTACGGAGAGGAGCCACGCGCGTACGAGGTGTACGGAGCGGAGCCGTGAGTGTACGATGTGTATGGAGCGGAAAACACTCCTGTAGTTAGTTTCCGGGGTAATAAAACTATTTCTGCTTCTGATGTTACCATGCCAAGTTGTGTCATGCAGGTGTCCGACAGAACCAGCTGTATACCCGCTGCAGTTAGGTTGAGTGACAGCCCGTCAGCTGTAAGTGAAGTGGACATGCCTGCTGTGTTTGTTTCTCTAAGCACACCACACGTTTCTCAATCCACCGTAACATCTCCGCCTGCACCACACTCATGGTCTATCGGTTTGTCCGTTTCACCGTACTCTGCCCTCTCTCAGCACTGCAGCCAGCCCTCAATCCCACTGTTGTAGTCACGTAAAAGATTGTTTCATCTTACACATGACAAAGCTAAGAGGTTGAACTCCACCATCTCCAATCTGTTGGCCATGGAAATGGTGGTCTTAGGACCTATTTTTTTTAAATGTAAACACTTCTGATTGAGTCTGCATCTCCTGGGTTGGCTGTAGTGGGACAGGTATGGGTCTGCGTTAAACTACTTGTAGTCTGATGACATTACTGCCACTTCGGTGGTGTTAGGCCCTCATTTAGGGCAATGTGAACACTCCTGGTTAGGTCACTATCTCCTGGGTTGGCTGTACTGGAAGAGGGGTGGGTCTTATTTACACTATTTCTACAGTAGTGAAATTGATGCCACTTTGCTCATGTCTGCCACTAATTTGTTTAAATGTGGAGAATCCTGATTGGGTCTCCATCTATTGGGTTGGCTGTAGTGGAACCTTCCTGTTCTGCTGTCTAAGTTGTGTAAGGTTGCGTAAAATGTAAAAGGGTCAAAATCCTCCCTGAAGGTATTTATATTAAGCTCTAGATGCTCCTCCACCATCCTCTCCAGTCGTTCACCACGTGTCAGACTTGTACTCTGTTGTGCTGGTGCACGAGCTGGTGCAAAAAATGTGTGAAAGGACTCCCAGAAATTGCTTCTGCCACTTACTCTGCTGCTAATGTTTTGGCGTTGACGAACTGACGTGGCGGAGGTTGAAAGACTACAGCTGCGATGCACACTGTGTGCCTCACTGTTATCTTGGGGAAAACCTCTATTAAGGTTGCTTAAAAACTTGTTTCGATACTCCAACATAAGCGGGTCCCTTTCCAGGACGAGAAGCATCTGGCAAAATTGACTCTTGTAACGTGGATCTAACAGAGTGGCAACCCAGTAGTCAGCATTATTTCGAATCTTAACTAACATCAAAAAGGCACTTATATGTCGGGCTCTTCCAGGTGGTCAAAAGCCAGGCTGTATTGTGGGCTGCGTAACACTGATGCTTGTTTCCTCCGTCCCTTCCTGCCAACCACGTTCAAACGAGAGGGGATTATTATCCTCTTCATCCTCTGACAGCTGCTCGCCCATCACCACCTCTTCCTCCTCCATTAGTTCGTCGGCTCTTGCACCTTCACTAACAGTTTGCCTGGTATCACCAAACCCCTTCGACCGCTGTAATCCACCGTCGCTTGGCATCCGCCTGTGTGACGACAGTCTGGAAATTTGAGACATTGGTATCCCTTCCGCATCCTCCTCTTCTTCTGGGTCCACCACCTCCTGCCGCAGGTTATTCAAAGTTTGCTCAAGCATGTATATGACCGGAATAGTGATGCTGATGATGGCATCGTCAGCGCTAACCAGTTTAGTAGCCATTTCAAAACTGTGCAGAAGGGTGCAGAGGTCCTTAATCTGTTTCCACTCCGCAAAAATGATATGCCCCAAGCTATATGTCATGACATACTGCGTCAGAGCTCGTTGCTGCTGGCACAGTCGCTGCAACATGTGCAGAGTGGAATTCCACAGCGTCAGCACATCGCAGATCAACCTGTTAACTGGCACAGACAAAGACCTCTGTATCGATGCAAGTCGATGACATGAGGGATGCGAACGGTGGAAGTGAGCACACAGCTTCTGTACTTTATGAAGCAGCTCATCCAGGCCAGGATAGTGGCGGAGAAATTGCTGTACCACCAGGTTGAGGACCTGAGCCATGCAAGGCATGTGTGCGAGCTTGCCTCAGCCTAGGGCCGCTAACAGGTTTGCGCCATTATTGCACACAGCCTTCCCTGGCTCTAGGTTCAGCGGAGAAAGCCATTGCTCAAACAGCCTGGAGAGCTTCCCACAACTCTTCACCTGTATGACTGCGATCTCCAAGGCATATTAATTTGAAGAATGCCTGATTACGGTGAGCCCTGACTGCGCAGTGCGGAGGTGGTGTGTGTTCGTCCGCACCCTTGGAACGCGTGTCTCGTTAAGGCAGAGGTTGAGTGCGCAGGTGAGGTGGAGTCCCTAGAGATGGAGGACGCAGAAGCAGAAGGAGGAAGTGGGAAATACAGAGGTTTCTTCTGCAAGCCTTGGGGATTCCAAGATTTGTGGAGCAGCCCCTTCTCCGCCTGCCCCCACTGTCAACAGAGTCACCCAGTGCCCAGTCAGCGAGATGTAACACCCTTGGCCATGCTTACTCGTCCAGGTGTCTGTGGTGAAATGTACTCTGGCACACGTAGATTTAGACAAGGAACGGGTGATGTCTGCGAAATGCTGGTGTAGCGCAGACACAGCTTTCTTAGAGAAGTAATGGCGACTGGGCAACTGGTACTGGGGGACTGTGATGGCCATCAGTTTTCGGAAACCGTCTATCTACTAGGCGGAAAGGCAGCATTTCCGTGGCCAATAGATTGGAGATGGTGGAGTTCACCTCTTAGCTTTGTCATGCGTTGGATGAAACAATCTTTTACGTGACCACAACTGAGGGCTGGGTAAGGTGCTGAGAGAGGGCGGAGTATGGTGAACCGGAAAAACTGGTGGAGCGTGAGCGAGGTGCAGATGTTACGGTGGATTGAGAAACATGCGGTGTGCTCGGTGAAACAAACACAGAAGGCGTGTCCGCTTCCGTTACAGCTGACGGGCTGTCACTCAGCCTGACAGGAGCGGGTAATGAACCGGCGTTTCTGCGGTGGGAGACCAGTGTGACAATACTTGGCACGGTAACAGAGGAGGAGGAAGAAGCAGCGGATGCATTTGATGGGGCAGCTGTTGGTTGTTGAGGTGCGCTGGTCTGCATTTCAGTGCAGTAAGATTCCAAACGTAAAGAATCTTGCTTGAGCATGTGAACGTTCATGCATGTAGTAGTCAAATTATTGCAGTTTTTCCCTCTCCTGAGTTTTTTATCGCAAAGTTTGCAGATAACGTGAGTTGGCTCATCCTTTGCAGTGACAAAAAAGACCCATGCTAGGCAACACTTGCTGCCCCAGCGAGCTGCAGACCCTTGACTGAGACTGGCCACAGCCACGGTTGTGGCTAAGGATGCAGTGCTCCTCGTCCTTGCATAACTCCGTGTCTGATCCATAGGGCGAAATGTAACCTCCTCGTCTTCCTCCTCAGATGAGCTACTCGGCTGCATGACTCTGGGTTCACACCAAGTAGGATCTTCAACCTCGTCATCATCCAATGTGTTATCCCATTCCTCGCCCTCAGAGTGACCCCTCTCCTCTTGTTGCCCTGACAGTACAGTACAGTCCGCATAATCCTCAGGTATCTGAGTCTCATCTCGATCACCTCCCTTCCCTGCGGTTAACGTCTGGTGATGAGGGTCAGGAACCTGCTCGAACCCTACTTCGTCCTGCCCCGAATCCAAGCTAAAAAAATTTTTGGGCATCTGCAGAAAAGCAGATGCTTTTCTCCCCTTGACTCTGACTGTTTGCAGTACACTTCTGATGCCCATGGTGTAGAATGGGTGAAGAGTTCTACAGACTCACCCATCTGTGGTTCGCTACAGTCAGTGGGCCAGTTGTGACGCGGGGGGAAGCATGGGTAATTGGGGTGCCACCTCGGTGGACTGTACTGCGTGTGATGTTGAGGTGGAGGAAGAAGAGGAGAGGCCACTGGAAGCAGAGCTTGCCATCCACTGGAGAACCTGCTCTTTCTCGGCCTTATCAACAAGGCGTATCGCTGTGCGACTGCCAAAGGAAGGGAGTGCAGTAGGCCATCCATTAACATAAGTTGTCAGTTGTCTTTGGATAGGACCTGTTTGTGTTGGTTCACTAGTGCTTTCACTAACATTACCACGTACCCGTTGAACACCGAGCCTATTCCCCCTTGCACCACACCCTCTTTTCCCACTCATGTTGGTCAGATACAGTGGTAGGAGCACGCAATTAACTAAAGAAAAATACGTTTTTTTTCCCTGTGCAAAAGCTCAGCACACACCTGAATTTCAGTGACACTAAATGACAAGGTAAGATATGGCCTGCCGTATAATGTTACTAACAGACTAAAGAAATTTGTTAGTGTGCAATGGGCCGATAAAACCTACAAGATATTCTCCAAACAATTTCAAACAGATGTCCCCTTCTGTATTACTTTAGGAACAGAAGAAATTGTTTTTTTTTAATGTGGATGAGGCCAGTATGATATAGAATATATGCTCCAAAATATTTCAAACTCAGATCTAGCCAGCAGTATCATTTTACTCAGAGCAAAAAATATTTTTGGGTTACTCTGCATAAGCTCTGCATCCAGCTGACTTTGACCGCCACTGACCTAGTAGCTGGCTTATAGCACTGCATGACTTTTGGCACAGGAAAAAAATTTTTTTGGACTGGGCCTTGTAAGAGAAAAAATTTATTTTTTTACTCTGAAACCACCTGAAGTTCAACTCCACTAAAATAGTATCGGACACAAAAAAAACTTTAGTGCACACAGCTTTCAATATCACAATAACAGAAAAAGTCATAAGTTACTTACCGGTAACGGGATTTTTCGGAGACCATGACAGCACCACGAGAGAGGGGATCCGCCCACCCAAGGACAGGAAACCTACAGGCTTAAAAGGGGCGGCCCTCTCCCTCGCCTCAGTTTGGATTACAGAGCATTGAGAGGACCACCAGGTTAGTAGACATAGCAAACAACCATAAAAATAATATTTTTACACAACATTAACTAAGTGTGAAATCTTTAATTAATAAATAAGGAGTGCTCCCATAATGTGAAGGGAGGGAATATAAGGATGCTGTCATGGTCTCCGAAAAATCCCGTTACCGGTAAGTAACTTATGACTTTATCGGTCGACCATGACAACACCATGAGAGAATTGCAGAGATGAAGAAGTCTAGGGAGGGACCAAAGCTGGGAGCACCCTTCTCCGAAATGTGGTCAGATGAAACACCCAAATCCAGTCTATAGTGCCTATAGAAGGTAGATGGAGAAGACCAGGTAGCAGCCTTACATATGTCTTCCATCGAGACACCCGTCTTCTCCGCCCACGAGGTCGCTACTGCCCGGGTAGAGTGAGCCTTCAACCCCTGTGGCGCTTCCTCACCGCTGGAAGCATAAGCTAGAGTAATAGCCTCTTTGATCCACCTAGCTATGGTGGACTTAGCAACCTTAAGTCCCTTTCTAACCCTTTGGTAGGAGATAAACAAAGAACTATCTTTCCTGAAAGGCTGGGAGACCCAAAGGTACCTAATCACACATCTTCTTACATCTAAAGTATGGAATTCTGCCTCTTTTTGGTTACTTGGATTAGGACAGAACGAGGGTAGGATTATTTCTTGGAGCCTAGGGAAAAGGGAAGCTACTTTAGGGAGATACGCTGGGTCAGTTCTAAGAATTATTCTATCGTCCAGGATCTGAGTGAAAGGTGAAGCTGAAGACAGAGCCTGGATGTCGCTGATCCTCCTAGCTGATTAGAGCTATTTGAAGCGCTGTTTTAAGGGAGATGGACTTAAGGGTTGCTGAATCTATTGGTTCAAAGGGTGAACTAGTTAGTGCTTTTAGAACTAAATTGAGATTGCTTTTGATAACAGGCCTGGATCTAAACATGGCTTTGATAAAGCGAGAAACCCAATAATTGCCTGCCAAGTCACAGTTATATAGGGCACCCAAGGCAGAGACTTCGACTTCTAGGGTACTTGTTGCCAACCCCAACTCGAGGCCCTTCTGTAAAAACTCTAAAATTTTACCAATTGGCGCCCAATCACCAACTGAAGAACCAGAAAAAGATAACAATTTCTTCCAAGTTCTAGCGTAAATTCTAGTAGTGATAGGTTTTCTACTACGCATTAGTGTAGCCACTAGGTCCCGAGAGAACCCTTTGCATTCTAACAGAGACCTCTCAAGTCCAAACCGTCAAGTGGAGGCCAGGAGCTTGAGGATGGACTATTGGAACCTGGGCGAGGAGATCCGGAATCTCGAGCAGGACCCAAGGATCGGAGATGGACATGATCCTCAGGCATGAGAACCAGGGCCTCCTGGGCCAAAAGGGTGCAACCAGAAGAACCTCGCCTTGTCCTCTCTGATCTTTCTTAGGACCATGGGTAGAAGATTCAATGGGGGAAAGGCATAGGCCAGGCTGAAATCCCAAGTTACTTGGAGGGCGTCCACTGCCAGGGGGTTTTCTCTGGGATTTAGGGAACAAAAGAGCTCTGTCTTTCGATTTAGTCTCGTGGCAAAGAGATCTACTACCGGAAGCCCCCATCTTCGGACTATTTGGGAAAAGATGTCTTGCTTTAGTTCCCATTCTCCCTGCCTCAGAGAATAGCGGCTTAAGTAGTCTGCTTTTATGTTTTCTTTTCCTTTCATGTGGGCCATTAAGGAAAGAAGATGGCATCCCGAAATCTGAAAAAGATGATCCGTCACTCTCATCAGTCATCTTGAACGTGTACCCCCTTGATGGTTCACGTAAGCTACCGCAAGCCTATTATCTGAAAGGATCTTAACGTTTTTATCATTAAGGAAAGGCAAGAAATGATTAATTGCTTTGTCCACTGCTAGCAGTTATTTAGTGTTAGAGGAAAGACCCTTTTTAGTGTCTGACCAAGACCCCTGGGCTACCATATCTCCCAGATGGGCCCCCCACCCACGGGAGCTTGCATCAGTGGTAATTATCTTAGTGACTCTAAACATCCAGGGAACCCCTCGAGATAGGTTTGCCTCGTTCACCCACCACTGTAAGGACTCAACTGATCGGGGTGACAAGAATATTCGTCCTTCTAAGTGCCCATTCAACAAAACTTCATTGTGTAGAACGTCCCACTGTAGAACCCTGGAGTGGTATTGTGCCCACAGAACCCCGGTAAAGCAAGATGACAGGGTACCCAATAAGGACATTGCAGCTCTAAGGGATATGACCGGGTTTGATAACGCTTTCCCTACCAGAATTTTAACCTTTTGTTTTTTGGCTTCCGGGAGGTAACATACTTGAAGGTCTGAATGTAGCATAATACCCAAAAACTGCTGTATTTTTGAAGGTACTACCCTAGATTTTTCTAGATTCAGGATCCAGCCCAGACTTTCTAAAATGGAGGTTACTAATTTTAGGTGTTTATCACATTGGGAGGCAGAGTCTCCAACTATCAGGAAATCATCCAGTAAGGGATAATTAAAATATCATGTTCCCTAACATGAGCCATGACCTCTGCTATAACTTTAGTAGGGGCTATGGCGAGACCGAACATAGGGGCTAAGGCGAGACCGAACGGCAGGGCTCTAAACTGGAAATGTTTAATTTCTCCATCTATGATCACAGCTACCCTTAGGTATTTCTGGAAATCCTTATGTATAGGGACATGGTAATAGTTGTCTTTTAAATCTAACATTACCATGTAACAGCCTGAAAAAAACAACTTTATTGTTGATTTTACGGATTCCATCTTAAAGGTGGGAACTATCAAAAACTTATTAACGGATTTTAAATTAATGATACACCTAAATGAACCATCAGGCTTAGAAACCAGAAAGAGAGGCGAGTAGAATCCTAGGCCCTTTTCTGCTGCCGGGACTTCCACCAGGACCGCTTTACGAACCAAGTCCAGGACTTCCACTTGTAGGGCCATCTGCTCTAATACTGAGGACTGGGGTCAAGATGAATCTCCCACGAGGAATCTGCTGAAACTCGAACCTCAGACCCGAACCTACTGGGTCCTTGATCTGGCAGAAATTCTTGTCCAGGCAGGTAAGAAGCCCAACAGCATTCCCACTACCTGGGCTGCGAGTCATTGACTCGGTTTCCGGGGCCCTCGATTAGAAGAAGAGCCGAATAGGAGCCCTCTATCTTACAGCCTGCGGTCTTCCCACTTCTCCTGACCCTTCTGCGGTCTTTTTCGTAGAAATCTTCTTCTATGGAAAGGACATTTATAAGCGGGAACAGGCAAGCTAGGGAACCCTTTCTTTTTGTCACTAGCTTTACCCCCTCGACACGGTATAATACAAATATTAAACCTGACAGGGCACACCTGTGAAGTGAAAACCATTTCCGGTGACAACCTCTTGAAGCTCATCAAGAGAATGTCAAGAATGTGCAAAGCAGTCATCAAAGCAAAAGGTGGCTACTTTGAAGAACCTAGAATATCAGACATTTTTTCAGTTGTTTCACACTTTTTTGTTAAGTATATAATTCCACATGTGTTAATTCATAGTTTTGATGCCTTCAGTGTGAATGTACAATTTTCATAGTCATGAAAATACAGAAAAATCTTTAAATGAGAAGGTGTGTCCAAACTTTTGGTCTGTACTGTATATATATATATATATATATATATTTTTATAGACAAGGACGCCGCCACGGTTAGTACCGCACTTGCGATTGAGATGCACGTGACCGGACGTCCGGGTCCCGGTCACGTGACCGCCCTTCCTCACAGGAGGAGGCCGGAAGCGCGCGCCTACGCGAGCCCCGAGGACGCCGAGATGCTCCAGCCGCCGCCGCTCCAAGTAGTCTCCAGGGGGATGATCGGCCTGTCTTCCCAGGTCGCAGCCACTGCTGAATCGACGGGGCTGCCATCCCAGACTGGGACGCAGCCCCCCAGAATATCCGGAGCGGCATCCTCCGCTGGGTGTCGATGGAAATGGCACCCCACGCAACCAGTCATCATCTTCAGGGCGTTGGTGGGCTTGCCACCCCAGATAGGGGCGCAGTCCCACTGCAGTCCGGACCAATCCAGGGGCAGCTCCCCTCAGATAGGGGCGCAGACCTGGCTGTAGCAGGTGATGTAAGGGTTGCCACCCCAGATAGGGGCGCAGCTCCCACTGCTATCCGGTGCAAGGATGCTGTGCATTCCCCAGATAGGGGTGCACCTGCATAGCTGACGCTGAAGCTGCCGATCCCAGATAGGGGTGCTGTTCGACGGCTGTCACCATATCCAGCTTCATACGAAGATCTTCCACGAGCCTGCTATAGGTTCCCTCCATCAAGGACAGGAAACCAAACTGAGGTGAGGGAGAGGGCCACCCCTTTTAAGTCTGTAGGTTTCCTGTCCTTGGTGGGCGGATCTCCTCTCTCGTGGTGCTGTCATGGTCGACCGATAAAAAAACAGATTTTGTGCTCTGCAATAAGAATGTATTGTATTGTAATGTAATATTATGTACAGCGCCATGGAATCAATGGCACTATATAAATTAATAATAATAATAATAATAATAATAAGCTCTGCAGACTGTGCAGAGCATAGTTTCAGCCCCACTAAATGAAAAGGCGCACTGCGCTTGCTTGATCACATTAGCAAGTGCAAAAAAAGACTCAAGGTATATCATACTCCCTAGGCGTCTGATGTTCGATGAGGTCACAGCAGTGGAGCTGCTAAAGAGATGCACTGCTGAGACCGTAGCAGCGGGGGAACGGGGAGAGGGTGAGTGCATGTATTTATTTAATTTTTTAAATCAGTGAGTACATTGTGGTGGCCATACTACTGATGGACTACGGGGCCTGCAATATACTTTATGTACTATATGGAGGACTATGGGAGCTGCATTGTACGCTTATGAAAGACGATGGGACACATTATACTGTACAGAGGACTATGGGGGCTACATTATGCTGTATGGAGGATTATGGAGACTGCATTGTACTGCATGGAGGACTGAGATGCATGATACTGTATGGAGGACTATGGGGAGTGCATTATACTGTATGGAGGACTATGGGGAGTGCATTATACTGTTTGGAGGACTATGAGGAGTGCATTATATTGTATGGAGGACTATGTGGAGTACATTATACAATATGGACGACTATGGGGTGCATTATACTATGTGGAGGACTATCGGGCACATTATACTCAACGAGCAAAATGCTGCCTATTCACCGAGTGATTGGATTGTTTATGCCAGAACAAAAATCATTGTTCTCAGCAGATGTGCTGCTGATAACATGATACTGTATGGGGACAGATTGATCTATTAGTTATCATTCGTCTCCATCATTCTTCCTCAGCCAGTGTAAAGAGGCCGGGAAATAAGCACCAAACGACTTCAATATTGTCGACCACGCTCGTTTAATGGGCTGAAGTCAACCCATGTAAATGCAACCAAAATGTTTTTGTGTGATGGTGCAATATGTTAGCATTTGAGGCCCCACTTTAAACTTTTGTCTAAAACCGGCGCTGCTCGGGAGACAAAGGGAGAATAACCCTTTAAACTATATAACATGTTATTTAGGAAATTTTAGTAAACTTTTAGGTACTTCAAAATGAATGAACACAAAGTGAAATGAAAAAAAATAAGAATTCAATTTTTTTGTCAAATCACACTTTATTAAGCATTTGTCAGACAAATAAACAGGTAACAAAGAGACTAGCTCGTAGTTAGACAACACAAAAGGACATGAATTATCTACCAAGATAAATGTGCGTTATTGAAAAGGCATCAGTAAAAGGTAACAATGCAAGTTCACTGTCTATACACAAATCAATGATGGTGGGGAAATATGTTGACCCCAAAAGTGTCTTCAAGAAATTAATATGTGCAAATGGCAAAAAAAAAAGGAACATTTTTCCCCAATTACAGGTATTTTTTTTTATTATATACCATATTTTTCGGACTATAAAGATGCACCGGACTAAAAGACGCACCACAAATTTTGGGGTGGAAAATGGAAAAAATATATATATTTTTTTTATAAGATGGGGGTCAGTCTTATAGTCCAAATAGGTATCTTACCTGGGGGACTGCGGAGGTGGAGCGGTAGTCACAGAAGGCATGGTCCCTCAGGAAGCCGGCAGAAGTGGAGTGATACTGGGGGCTCTGGGTGGGAGAAGGGGGTGCCCCAGCAGCGGGGGGTTGCGGCGTTGGTGGAGCAGAATAGCAGGAAGCAGGGTCCTTTCCTCAGGAAAAGCAGGAGTAGTGAGATGCTGTGGGCAGGGCGCAGTGCACTGCTTTTCTGACGGTCATCTTCAAGAAGCATTCGTCTACAGGGAGATGGCCGCCCGAGCCAGCGCATGCGCAGGCTTGAATCTCAGGGGCCATTTCCCTGAGGCCCATGGCTTCAGAAAGCTGGCCGCCAGAGGCAGTGCATGCTCTGTTGAGATCTCGGCTGGGCCGAGATCCTAGTCTGTGCATGCTGCCCACGGCTTCAGGAAAATAGCCACCGGGAAAGCTCTGCCTGACTTCCGATACCGGGCCAGCAGCATCACACCACTTCTGCCACCACCGGGTTTCTGAGGGAAGGACCCTGCTTCTTGCGATCCTGCTCCACCACCACCGCAACTCCCCGGGTAAGTTACATTTGCCCATAACACGCATCCCCCCATTTTCCTCCCAAATTTGGGGAAAAAAAGTGCGTCTTATGGTCCAAAAAATATGGTATACTTTTTTTACATCATTGACTGTGAGGTATAAGTGACATATTAACTTTATCCTGCGGGTCAGAATGATTAATGTAATACTAAATTTATATATTTAATTTATGTTTTACTATATTTGCACAATAAAATTGCGGTACTTAAAAAAGTTCTATTAATTGCAGGATGAGTTGAATTTTTATTTGTTGCTATTTTGGACTACATGATTTTTACAGATGCTAAAAAACAGCAATTTTTTATAGTATTTACTTGGCGGAATAAATTGTATACTAATTTTACAGATAGGGCGATACCAAATATGTATAATTTATTTATCAAACAAGCTGTGTTTTTTGTGTGGAGGTTTGTAGTTTTTATTTTTTTTTGATTTGGCAGTTTAAGTGACCTTTTGACCAATTTTTATTAATTTCTTTTAGGCAAGGTAAACAAAAAATACCAATTCTGCCCTGTGTTTTTTTTATTTTGGTGTTCACTGGGCGAGATAAGTAAATGCTCATCTTACAGTTGGAGTCGCTATGGACATGGTGACACCATATATGTAGAATTTTCTTTATTTCTCATTTCTTTTTTTGCAATAAGTTCCAATTTTTCAAAATAATTGTTTTATTTGGTTTCATATTTTATGAACCATAACTTTTTTTTGTATATGGAGCCATTTTGGGGTAAATTTTGCTGTTTGTCTTTAGCATTTAACAGTTTGATCACTAGAGCAGGGTGACTCACTTGCTGCTACTTCACCCGGAAAAATTGCTGTAACTTCTAAAAGAGGCACGCACTAAAATTTGGAATGCACATACTTTGGTTAATGAGAAGTGAGAGTGCAATGAGCCTCAGTGACACAGAGAAACGTCCTAGCAATGAGAGGTCTCGTCGACTTGTCGCCCTGTCGGTTGCCTCCACTATAAGATAGACTTGCCGCACGCCTTTCTGTGCGTCGGTAGTTTGTGTGGTGCTTGTATTTTACTCCTTCCGAATTCTTTCTTCATTTGTTAACAATGTACAAATACAGTGGGCCTTTTGGGCCAGATATGGAATAGTACGTCCTAGTTATATCGCCCGCACACAAGCAGTGCGGGCGCGATCGCCGCCGGGTGTCAGCTGATTGTCACAGCTGACACCCGATGCTATGTGCATGGAGCGGTCCCGCACCGCTCCCTGCACATTAAACCCTGAAATTCTGCGATCTAAGTCGATCACAGCATTGCGGGAACAAGGGGGGAGGTAAGCGCCGTTACTTACCTCCTCTCCGGCGTCTGAGTCCGGTCCCGGATGTTGTCATGGTGACTCGATGTCGTCATGACAACATCCGGGTCACCAAGAGGCAAGAAGTTACTTTGGTCATGCGCAGTGCACGACCAAAGCAACTTCTCCCTGTTCAGCGCTGACAGGCTGTATAGCACAAGGATGCTGTTGCATTCCTGTGCTATACAGCCGATCAGACTGCAAAAAGTGAAAGTCCCATAGTGGGACAAAGTGTAAAAAATCAAAAAGTGTCGGAAAGGGGAAAAAAAAAATTGTAAAAATAAATATAAAAAAATGTAAAAAAATAATTCCAGAAAAATAAAAATATTGTACCCATAAATAAATATCCTTCTGAAAAAAAAATGGACTAATAAAAGTACACATATTTGGTATCGCCGCGTCCGGAACGACCTGACCTATAAAACTTTCCCACTAGTTAACCCCTTTAGTGAACACGGTAAAAAAAACAAAAAAAAACTATGCTTTATCATCATACCGCCAAACAAAAAATGGAATAAAATATGATCAAAAAGACGAATGTAAATAAAAATGATACAGCTGAAAACGTCATCTTGTTCCGCAAAAAACAAGCTGCCATACAGCTCCAACGGCCGAAAAATAAAAAAGTTATAGCTCTCAGAATAAAGCGATGCAAAAACAATTCCTTTTCTATAAAATAGTTTTTATTGTGTAAAAGCATCAAAACATAAAAAAAATATATAAATGTGGTACCGTTGTACACGTACTGACCCGGAGAATAAAGCAGCCTTATTAATTTTACCACACGCGGAACGGCATAAAAAAAAAAAATAATTCCTGAATTGTTGGTTTTTGTTTATTCTGCTTCCCACAAATCGGAATAGGAAGTGATCAAAAAATGTCACCCGAAGAATAAAGTCATCTAATCACTTATACTGTGCAAGGAACGGCGTAAAAAATAAACTCTAGGGTTAGGGTTGTGCTAGGGTTAGGGTTGTGCTAGGGTTAGGGTTGGGCTAGGGTTAAGGGTTGGGCTAGGGTTAAGGGTTGGGCTAGGGTTAAGGGTTGGGCTAGGGATTTTTTCAAAAGTAAAGAAAAAAAATGATGACGATATGGCGACTAGTGTTGAGCGCAAGTGCTCGCTACTTGAGTTTGCATCAGGTGCTCGGGTATGCACCAAGTATCGCAGGTGTTCGAGTAACATGCTCGAGTCTCCACCCCATATGTTTTGCAGCTGTTATACAGCACAAAAAAACTCATGAGGATTGCCTGCAATGCACGAGCGATCCCTGCATGTTTTTGGGTGTCTAACAACCGTGAAACATGCGGGCTGGGACTCGAGCATGTCACTTGAGCACCCGCGATACTTGGTGCATACCCGAGTACCTGATGCAAACTCAAGTAGCGATCACTTGCACTCAAGAGTAATGACAACTAATTATTCAAGCTAATTTTACATTCAAAAAGTCAAATGGTGCTCCTTCTCTTCCGAGCCCTGCAGTGCGCCCAAATAGTGGTTTTCCCCCATATATGGGGTATCGGCTTACTCAGGAGAAATTGCACAACAAACTTCATGGTGCAATTTCTCCTGTTACCCTTATGACAATGCAAAATTGGAGGCTGAAAAATATTTCTGTGGGAAAAATGTGAAAATTTTATTTTTATGGCTCAATATTATTAACTTCTGTGAAGCACCTGAGGGGTTCAGGATACTCACCACACATCTAGATAAGTTCCCTGAGGGGTCTAGTTTCCATAATACAAAATAGGGTGACTTGTGGGGGGTTTCCACTGTTTAGGCACATCATGGGCTCCCCAAACGCAACATGGCGTCCGCTAATTATTTATTTAAGACAATTTTACAAACAAAAAGCCGAATGGTGCGCTTTCCCTTTTGAACCCTGCCATGCGCCCAAACAGTGGTTTTACCCCACATATGGGTTATCTGCATGCTCAGGAGGAATTGCACAACAAATTTTGGGGTCCACTTTTTCCTGATACCCTTGCGAAAATAATAAAAAATGGGGTCTAAAGTAACATTTTTGTGAAAAAAAATAAATGTTCATTTTTCTCTTCCACATTCCAAAAATTCCTGTGAAGCACCTGAAGGGTTAATAAACTTCTTGAATGTAGTTTTGAGCACCTTGAGGGGTGTAGTTTTTAGAATGGTGTCACTTTTAGTTATTTCTATCATAAATGCCCCTCAAATTCACTTCAAATGTGATGTGGTCCCTAAATAAATGGTTTTATAAATTTCGTTGTAAAAATGAGAAATCACTGGTCAAATTTTAACCCTTATAACTCCCTAACAAAAAAAAATTTTGGTTCCAAAATTGTGCTGATGTAAAGTAGACATGTGGGAAATGTTATTTATTAACTATTTTGTATGATATATCTCTCTGATATAAGAGCATTCAAAGTTTGAAAATTGAGAAATTTTCAAAATTTTCGCCAAATTTCCATTTTTTTCAGAGATAAACGCAAGTCATATCGAAGAAATTTTACCACTATCATGAATTACAATATGTCACGAAAAAACATTCTCAGAATCAGGAGGATCCGTTAAAGCATTCCAGAGTAATTACCTCATAAAGTGACAGTGGTTAGAATTGTAAAAATTGGCCTGGTCATTAACGTGCAAACCACCCTTGGGGGTAAAGGGGTTAAAGAGGTGCCTATTATCATATTACACACGTCAATGAGCAGCCAAATAAAGTCACAAAGTCACTGTACTGATTTAACACTGTCAAATTTCTTTGGGGCTGTTTGAAAGATCGGGTGTACAGTAACAAGCCATGAACATTACAGGCACTCCGAGAGAACATACAGTGAAAAATTCAGGCTATGCCCCTGGATGTCCTGCGGAATACTGTCAACAATAAGGAACCGCGCGTGCAGGCACGCTTGGATGTGGACATTTTCAACACCTGCTTTAAAACATCAGTTTCTCATGAACCAAGGTATGTACAGTCCAAATTTCAGTACGATAGTTGTCTCTTTTAGAAGTTAAAGCAATCTTTTCGGTTAAAGTAGTAAGTGAAACACCTTGTACAATTCACTGGAATACTTATGCATTGCAGTGCATTATAGCCAATCCTAAAATTCCAAGGCAGCAGGGAATAGGGATAAAACGTAGCCTTTATTCCATCCTTAAAATCGTATGGTGAAATACAAAAAACAAGGTAGACGATGCAACGTTTTGGCTCTGACGGGCCATTTCAAGCCAGAAATACAATAGAAATTACAGCCATTAAATGGAGAGAACTTGGTTGAGGCTTTTTATAAACCAGGGAAAGTGGGCTCCAATTCTTCCTCCTACTCCGAGCCCATCCCTGTTGTCATGACAAACTTCTAAAAAAAAATGTTAAAACATACTAAAAATCAGTGTAACTACATAGATATATATACTGGGCTTAAATGAAGTGGAGCTATAGCCATACCAAGGTACCAGTACTTTAAATCAAAAAAGCTCACAGTTATATACGTAGCAAACCCATGGTATAGATCACATTCAAACACATCTGGGAAGGCCTTACTGTTGAAGATTATCCGATCGCATCCCCAGAACAAACACATGATCCAGTTCTCAGGACTTGCAAGTATATGGATCCCAGATTCCCACATTGTGCAGGGAGATGCCATCGCGATCCAGTCAAATTACAAAGCCTGAGGAGGAGGGACAAAGTATAGTGTTGTCCAATGGAACAGGACAGGGGGTGGCACTGCAACATGCTAAGTATCAGGATCCAATAGAGTTACAGGAAACAAGAGGGGAGGGACATAGTGAAAGGTTATCGCCTATAAGGGAACAAGACACAATGCGTCACTGTGCCATGTGACTAAAGTCACGTGGCGGTATGGGGCTATGTCAGCAACCCATCATATGCAGGGAAAGAGGGAGCGGCGTGTCATGATACAACGGGTCTTAGTCACGTGGTAACATAAGGCTACGTCAATAGGTCAAGTGATCACGACATCACATGGCATATAGCTGCACAATACCATGGCACCCAAATGACTCTAGCATTTGCAAGACAAGCCCCCCTGTTATACCATTAAAGCAATAAGATTCCCCCCATTGCCGTCCTATGGAGGATTTTTTTTAAGAGATAATTTTTGCATCGTCTACCTCGTTTTTTCATTTTACCATGTGATTTTAAAGGATGGAATAAAGGCTACAGTTTATCCCTATTCTCTGGTGCCTTGGAATTTTGGGATTTTCTATTGGTAGGACCCCCTCCCATAAGGTCCAAGACAAGTTAGCATGGAGCTACCAATGGTGATTGAGAATTACTCACTGGACTGATGCATTATAGCTGTCACATTCAAACTATTAAAGCTCTCAGGGCCAATAGGCGTCCATGGCTGCCAGACACAGTGGCCATTGACAGGCCTCAAATTGCCATAGTAACCATCAGGGCAAGTGGTCGATGGAGCTACAGAGATAGCACAATCATTCTGTCAACCCAATTATCTAGATGTGGAGGTCGCTATTGACTGTGCCAACTAAAGGGTTAAATTCTCTGGATCGGAGCTAGCACTGAACTGGCAGTTGCAGCAGTGTAACAGCATGTAACAGCCGAAACCTTCTTCAAGTGTTCGCTCAGCTCCTAAGCACACACAATGCGATTAATATATTAGTACAGCCATTCACATTAAACTTCAATTTGCCAATAGTGCATCATAGTGTGGGAAAAGGTGAAAAAACGAATTTGCGACTGCAGCTCCATTATAGCTCCATTTGTAAAGCATATACTTCCACGCAAAGTTCTTCCACAACAAACTCATCCAACAATGTCTTTATGGATCTTTCTTGGTGAACTGGGACACACTTATGCTTTAACAGTAAGGCATCTTTCCCAAATAGCTCCCAGAGCATTGGAAGCTTACAATTGTCTGAAATGTCTTGGTATGATGAAGTATGAAGACTTCCCATAACTTGAATAAAAGAGCCTACACCAACCTCTAAAAATCAAGCTCATAGTACTATCCATCCTTCACAAAACTTTACAATTGGCACAGAGCTGTGAGGCAGATAACGTTCTAACATTTGCCAAGCCCAGACTATATGAAACTGCCAGAAAAGCCTAATTAGTCAGTCTTGAGAACAAAGTCCCAATTCCCCAAAGTGCAGTGGCATGTGCCGTACACCACTCTATCTGACCCTTGGCATTGTGCTTGGTGATGTAAGGCTTGCAGGCAGCTGATCAGCCATGAAGCTCCTGGCAGGTGCACAGTTTTTGTGCTGAGGATAATGAGAGTCAAAAAAGAATTGGTGACTTTAATGCACTCCGCGTCTCAGCACACATGACCCAGCTCTCTAACTTAATATGATCTCCTGACTTGACTTGCTATGGCTCCTAAATGCTTAAACTTTTGAACAGTACCACTCACAGTTGTTCGTGGAAGATTTAGGAGGGTGAACATTTAACAAAATGGCCTGCAGAAGTGATGGCATCTTATTGTGAAGTAAAGGAAAGTCCAGCTTCACTGGTGTAAAATCTTCATCTTCATTGGTAATATTAAAAACATCTTAACATCCACATATTAGTCCTTGTAGAAAGAACAACACGTCGAGTGAATCAGTCTTAAAAATGGTGAGTTGGATCCCTCTCCACATATGACTGTGGAGAGGGACTGTGGAACCTTTAGAATAATCATTCGGTCATGAATTTTAGTAGCGGAAAACAGCATGGCTACAGGTAGAATTTTAAACAGCTGAGACGGAATGAAAAATCTAACTTCAGTGACTAAGAAATGTGTCTCAAGGCTTTTGTACTTAAAAATATCATATATACATTTTTTTCATTCAAATTTAAGCTCTAAAATATTTTTCCATTCTCTTTTACTTATTTGACTTTACATTGACTGTCTTTTACATGGTTTTTTTGTACAATTTATTTCTGCTTGTATGTATTTTTTTTGATGAGCTACAAAATATGATGTTCAAATAAAACATTTCTCACCTTCTAGGCATGATAATGACTTATCCTGTGTGAGTTCTATGATGTCTAAGAAGACTGTATTTTAGCTTAAAACATTTTCCACAATCTGAACATGAATATGGCTTCTCCTCTGTGTGACTTCTGCGATGTGTAATAAGATTTGATTTATTTGTAAAACATTTCCCACATTGTGAACATGAATATGGCTTCTCCCCTGTGTGACTTCTCTTATGTATAACAAGATTTGAATTCTGTTTAAAACATTTCCCACATTCTGAACATGAATATGGCTTTTCCCCTGTGTGAGTTCTTTGATGTGTAATTAGAGCTGATTTAGCTGTAAAACATTTCCCACATTCTGAACATGAAAATGGCTTTTCCCCTGTATGAGTTCTTTGATGTTTCACAAGAATTGTTTTGAGGAGAAAATATTTCCCACATTCTGAACATAAATATGGCTTCTCCCCTTTATGACTGCTCTGATGTCTAACAAGATGCGATTTATTTCTAAAACATTTTCCACATTCTGAACATGAAAATGGCTTCTCCCCAGTGTGAATTCTGTCATGTTTTACAAGCTCTGATTTCTGATTAAAATATTTCCCACAATCTGAGCATGAATGTCTTTTCCGCGCTGTGTGAATTTTTTCATGCTTTTTGAGAGAAAAACTTTTTTCATATTCTGGACATATTCTGGATGAAAATGGCTTATTTACTGGAAGATCACATTGGCTTTTAACACCCATTTGGTGACGCTTTGTTTTCTTACTAGTCTGTGATGAATCAGAAGTTTGGACCTGTTTAATAGGATCAGATGATAGATCTTTGCTGTGAAGGGATGATGGAATATCTGGAAAAATAGAGTACACTTTTGTATCTTGTGTGATATCTTCAATTTTTAAATCAAATGACCTTGGTATCAGCTGTCCCTCTGATCTCCTGTCACCATCATCTACCAAGAGTAAAACCAATTATTATTTTCAAATAAAAAAAACAACCTTAAAAATATATAATTTACAAAATTTCTGTATACACTGTATATAGGAATTGGGAGTTATGTAACAAAATTAACATTTTCAATCTGACAGTAGACCTCAGATCAAGAACCACTAGATCCTGATGTTAGGCCACTATCAGCTCTCTAGCAATTTTCCAATTTTGTGTTGAAGGCAGCATCTTATAAGTTCATGTTTCAGTGGGCCCATCACCACTATATTGTAGTGAAATGCTCATTGGAGAATCTTAAAAGGCACCCATCAGTACTACTATGTGGTGTCTGTCTCACACAGTCAATGACAGTTACAAGTCCTTCAGTGCTGAATAGAGCAGTATGACCGTTCCCGAAGATGCAATGACTTTTGAGAAAGTGCAAGACTGAATTAGAAAATTTTCTTAAACCCTCTCCCGCCGAATAGTTTTCACTTTCCTGAACAGGACAAATTTTTGAAAATACAACTTAAAGTGGTAATAACTCAGGAATGTTTCTACATATCCCAGTGATTCTGAGATTTTTTTCAGAACACATTGTATTTTATTTCCGTGGTTAATTTAGATTGATAAAATTTGCATCTATTTCAGAAAATAATGAAAATTTGGCAAAAATTAAGATGCCCAAAAATGACAATAGTATTCTCAAAGTGATACCTTTATTGGCTAACCAGAAAAAAATATATTTGCAAGCTTTCAGAAAACAGAGGCTCCTTCTTCAGGTGGGATTACAAAATCTTGTGCATTTTGTATTTGGCAGGATTCACATTTTTTGCAGTGCTCTACATTGAGCAATTATGTGAAGGCTTCTATGTAAATCTGAGAAAAAAGCTATTCAGACAGAACTTCTGAAAGGACCAGTCACTGTAATGAAGCAAATGGTGTCACTTTAGACACTGACTGGCCTCTGTTCTGACGGTGCCCTTTTTTTTTTTCAGAAGTGCACAAAAACAAGGTCAATCATGCTTTTGTGTATGCCTAAAAGAGATTGTACACCACCGGGAAATAAGCCAGATGGAGATCTAGAGGAAAGAAGGTTTAATCATCACAGACGGCGATTCTTTAAGGTAAGAACAGTGAGACTAACTGCCACAACAAGTCGTAATGGTCGATTCAGTAAAAAAAGTACAAGGAGGGCTTGGATGCCTTTTCTTGAGAAATATAATATTACGGGTTATGGGCACCAAATTCATTGATGGGTTGTTGATGCAGGAACTGGTGTGATTGCCGAATGTGGAATTGGGGTTTTAGCCTTCCACTGGATCAACATGTTAGGTTATAGGTTGAAATTGATAAAATTTTAACCTTACAAATAAGAAAGTATTTAATGATCCTGCCTGCATAGGACGATAGTTTTACAGAATGATTTCAACACCTAGTGGAGTCCAAGTCATTATGAATTGTTGCAATCCTGAAAGGGGTGGTCTGAAACACAAATTAATTATCATTCTAAAGGCTTATCTATTTAATGCCATAGTCTGATCTATTTTCTAATATAATGTGATTAAAAAGTCCCTATCTACAGTATCTAATTGCTTTTATGTTTTTTTTTTTAATACTTCCTTTTTGATGACGCTTCGTTTGAGAATCCCGGTGCCAGCTGGGATATTCAAACAAAGCGTGATGATGACGCTTTGTTCCATGGAGGGGGCAGAGGCTGTGCCAGTGACTGTAGCCTCTGCCCCCTCCCTGGAACCAAGCGTCATCAGTGACCGGGCTACTCCCTGCTCTACTGAGCATTCATCGGTTGTCAATACCAATGTATACTCAATAGATTCTTCTTCACATCGATATGCACAATGACAATGCACACTTTTGCCGGATCTGATTGGAGGACTGGGCGAGGACGGAGCTGGCCTCTGCACAGAGAGTACTCTTACAACTCACACTGACAGTGCGCTCTGTTGCCAGCTCATTACTTCTGATCAGAGCCAGCAAAAGAGCGCATTGTCATTGTGCACATTGCACAGTGACAAGAATCTACTGAGCATCCGTCAAAATTGACAGCCGACGCATGCTCAGTAGAACAGGGACTAGCCCAGCACCTGAAATAAAGATCACTGATGACGCTTCGCTTCAGGGAGGGGCCAGAGGCTGCAGTAGTGAAGTCCATATTGTAAATGCACAAATTGTGTTATCACTATAAATAGTATCATAATTACATCCACATTTAAGTAGTATTTTGGTTGAAGGAGGTGAAATGTACAACTAAGATAACGAGAGAAAAAAAAAAAATCAACATAAAATTGTAGCAGCTATTGACTGAGAAGAATCTGTGACTTCTCTGCATTTAGTGGTTACTACTCACCTGGGTATTCATTTGTAGGAATCTCCTCTTTACACCGCTCATCACCCCTCACATATGTCTCTGTAGTATTAATATGGATCAGATTTTCATCCTGAAACAAATATTGTAAAAGTCACAGACTGATGGAGAAGTCACATCTATGATCAGCTCTAATCCTGCCATCTCCACCGTTCTCATTACACAAGTATAAAACATATAATACTGGTGGATAAAACAAGACTGAGCACAAGACCTTCACAGCCGTCTACACATTATAGCGGAGATCTCATGACACCGTCTTTCCATCTACCTGATGATTAGCAGGAACATTGGGATCTTCTTGCTCACAGTCCCGTGGAAGAAGAGGATGGGGACATCTCTCTGGTGTTGTCCTCTTACTGGATAGAACTGGAGGAAACACATACAGGGACTGAACTCATTCTTTACATACAGGTAATTATAGGCCGTGTGTTTTTAGTCCGGTCTATTACCTGGTGATGTGAGGGGCTTGGGAACCTCCATCATGGCGTCCTTGTACAGATCTTTGTGTCCTTCTAAATACTCCCACTCCTTCATGGAGAAATAGATGGCGACATCCTGACATCTTATAGGAACCTGACACATACAATGATACGGTCATTCCCCCCCAAACCCTTCATAGCGTTACTGTATAATGCAACAGGAGAATGGAAAAAATCTTCAGGCACCACTGTGTGATGTTTATATTGTTGAATACCAGCAGTGGTAACGAACAATAATGATGGTGCAAAGGCTAAAGTATGGCATCTATGCAACAAGTAGAAAAAAGAATAGCAGCACCAAGTCCTTTGGCTAAAAAGTAATTTATTTCATAGTACTCTGGACAATCAGATGAAGCGGTCTATCTGAGGTGCAGGGGAGACATGCGGGGAGACGAGAGGAAGATGGCCGTTTCGCGTCTTACAAACGCGTCTTATAGTTTGGACCCATAGAAGCGTTTGTAAGACGCGAAATGGCCGTCGTCCTCACGTCTCCCCTGCACCTCAGATAGACTGCTGCATCTGATTGTCCAGAATACTATAAAATAAAGGACATTTTAGCCAAAGGACTTGAGTGATGCTATTCATTTTTCTACTTGTTGCATTACTGTATAATGTCCCAGCATTCCCAGCAGTGTCACCTCTCCAGTCAGCAGCTCAATCATCTTGTAGGTGAGTTCTAGAATCTTCTGCTCATTGATGTCTTCATGTATCAGGGGGTGAGGTGGAGGCTCCGTGATTGGGCTCAGGGGTCTTCCCCATCCCTCAGACACAGGGGCCTGACAGCGCTCACTAGAGGTCTTCTTCACTACTGTGTAATCCTGGTTATGGAGAGACACATTAATAAATCTCACTACAGACATTTCCAGAGTCCTCACCTCTCCAGTTCTGTTCATCTGTTATTCCCATAGATAAGAATGATGTAATGGGACATCATCAGAATCTCTCACCTCTCCAGTAAGCCAGAAGAGGATTTCTAGGGTGAGGTGTAATATCCTCTCCTCAATCGTGTCCCTATCCATCTTTGAGGGGTCAATCAAAAAATTTCTCAAATAGAAGATCTCCACTGAGAGTTTCCGATATTGTAGGGACCTGAATGGGTAGAAGATGAGCCAATGTAAACTGATGCTCAGAAAGTTTGCACACAAACTGGTAACAAAATACAACTCATCCCATCAAGGTCAGAGAAAGGTATTTTGGTGCCCTTGGCAAAAAAGGAAAATGGCGAATCCTCCCTTCCAATTACAATAATCAAAGAATATAAACCAACTGGAAAGTGGGCTTTGATAAATGTTGCCTGTGTGACAACCCCTTTAAATATTTACTTCTCAACTCCAGAAATTAAAAGTAGTTTGTTAGCACAAAGTGAAGGCCCCCGTAACTGCCATATTCATTCTGAGCTTCAAAGGAGAACCTCAATTACATTACATGCGACAATGATGTTATTGTTGTACATAGCATAAGCGATAAAAATATTGCAGGTTCAAATTACCTAGGAGAAGTAAATAATAAAAAAATAAAAATTGATGCAAGTTTAAATCACCCCTTCCAAAATAAAGTAATTAATGCATTGAAAAAAAGATAAGGTAATTTGTATCGTGGCTGAAAAAGTCCAATTTATCAAAAAATAAAATTATGTTATATGTTGAAAAGAAAAAAACTCTAAGACAAAATTGATATTCTTCAATTGCTTGACATCATCTGAAAAAAATACAATAAAATGCAATCAAAATGTCATATGTGCCCCCAAATGATATTTTTATTGATATCAGCTAAGTGAGCAAACCTCAAGTAGTCACAGAGCTCCATGGATTAAAAAATTGAAAAAATGACAGGTCTCAAAAAATGGTAACACACAATTTATTTAATTTTTTACAGGTTTTTGGAATTGTTTTTAACTACTAGTATATGTACACTTTATAAAATAAAACTCAACATTTTGGTATCACCATAATTATACTGACGTGGAGAATGATATTGCCAGGTCACGTCTACCACAAAATGAACGTCGTAAAAATAACCTCCCCTTCACATTTCCCTCCATCAAAAAATGGCGGAATTGTTTTTTTACCCCCATGTCACTCAACTTTGATTTTTTTCCCAATCTTCCTGTACATCATGTGGTAAACTGAATTGGGCATTCAAAACAACAATTTGTCCCCCAAAAAACAAACCTTCAAATGGCGATGGAAAAATACAAAAGTTGAGGCTCTCGCAAAAAGCAAAAAATGAAAAAAAGTCTAGCTCCGTAAGAGGTTAAATAATCAGCATGGGGAAAAATTACGTATCTCATTAACCACAGGGAATGAAACAGGAGGTGTGAGGTAAGAGTGGAAGTGCATGACCGTCAGTCCTGTCAGGGTGATAATAGAAGAGAAGACATGTCATAGTATTCTGACTGATATCTGCTGCTATCTCTTTGGAAGTTAGAGAAAGAACATTCTCCATTCTTGATGAAGACAGAGAGAAAACAGTGAGACATACCACCTCCTCCATTAGAACTGATCTATACCGAGAGAAATCGAGCCGCCTTCATTTTATCAGAGGTACACCAAGAGAGATGGAATCACCTTTATTTAATGCGAGGTACATAAATAAAGTAAGCCTCATCCATTTTATGAGAAGCACTGAGAGAGATAGTCTACCACAGATAACATGGAGGAGGCTCTAAGAGAGAGATAGTGTACCTCGGATGAAATGGAGGAGGCTATAAGAGAGAGATAGAGCCTCCTCCATTTCATCCGAGGTACACTAAGAGCCTATCTGAGGTAGACTACAAAAAGAGATCGAGCCCGTTGGAATAATGCTCATTGTATATATTGCATCAGCTACTATTTACTACTGTTTAATAGTGCATGAGTCTGCAGCAATAGTGTTATATTGCCGGTAAAGCAATGTAAAAAAAAAAAAAACACAGGTGTGTGGGGTAGATGGTGATACTTTGGAAACATGATATTGTGGACGTGACAGTAATATGGGAACCTTATACTATGTGCATGGTGGGTGGCGCTACTGCGGGAACATTATATTGTGTGGGGGGAATGGAGCACTGTGGGAACATTATATTTTGTGGGGGGGGGGGGGTGGCGGCCTGTGGGAACATTATACGGTGTGTGGGGGGATGGCGATACTGTGGGAACATTATACTGTGTGTGGGGGAAGGCTGTACTGTGGGAACATTATACAGTGCGGGTGGGGATGGCGGTACTGTGGGAACATTATACTGCGTGTGGGGGGATGGCGGTACTGTGGGAACATTATACTGTGTGTGGGGGGATGGCAGCACTGTGGGAACATTATACTGTGTGTGGAGGGATGGTACTGTGGGAACATTATACTGTGTGGGGGGTGATGGTACTGTGGGAACATTATACTGTGTGGGGGGTGGCGGTACTGTGGGAACATTATACTGTGTGGGGGGTGGCGGTACTGTGGGAACATTATACTGTGTGGGGGGGTGGCGGTACTGTGGGAACATTATACTGTGTGGGGGGGTGGCGGTACTGTGGGAACATTATACTGTATGTGGGGTGAAGGCGGTACTGTGGGAACATTATACTGTGTGTGGGAGCATCATACATACTGCATGAGGGGCACCGTACTAAGTGAGCAATATGTGTTTCCATAAAGTTGTCTTTCATAGTTAGTATGCAGAGGTCGAATTATATATTTCATAAAGTGGTAAAAATACTCAGATTTGCAATTATGAGTAGTTTGCAATAACCCAAATGTATAGTACAAAGGTATACATAATCTAAGACCTAGCTATTTATTCTGGGAATATTCCTTTATCTTATAATAAAGCCCATCAGAGAATAAATGGAGCTGTGGTCAGGCATAAGACTTTTCCCGGCATTTTGGAAAGAGGGTAAATTTTGGCCAGAGCCTGTTTTCACCGTTGTGATCAGGAACATTTTTTAAATTTTGACCAGTGTCACTTTGCGAGGTAATAAAGGGGGTGGGGTGGAAAAGCGCAGTGCTTGTGTGAACCTGTATGGAAGTAGAATGTACGTGCAGATACAGTGGTCTGCTCACCTGAGTGGGTTGTGCAGACCGCACAACCCAGGTTAAACAGCTACTGGCGCTGATAGCGCTGCCACGATGCCTTCAGTGTCTCCACTGGATTAGCAGATGGAGCTTCCAATCATGTGATTCCGGGTGGGGTCACATGGGTGATGACATCATCGCAGGTCCTACAGGTCCTGCATCTGAAATTGTATCCAGTTCTCTGCAGCCTCCAGCCACAACTCCCAAGGGAAAAGTGAACAGTGTGCAAATTGAAGTGGTCAGTGGGGCGCTAGAAACTGGATAAGGCGCTGGAAAAGGATAAAACAAACCTCTTTATTGAAGTTCTAATGCCCACAACGCGTTTCTGCAGCGGTCTGCTGCCTTCATCAGGTGGAGTTATCTGATGAAGGCAGCAGACCGCTGCAGAAATGCGTTGTGGGCATTAGAACTTCAATAAAGAGGTTTGTTTTATCCTTTTCCAGCGCCCCACTGACCACTTCAATTTGCACATTTTGCGAGGTAATAACTCTGGAACACTTCAACGGATCCCACTGATTCTGAGAATCTTTTTTCGTGAAATATTGTACTTCATGATAGTGGTAACATTTTTTCGATATGACTTGCGTTCATGAAAATATCAGAAATGTGGAGAAAATGTTGAAAATTTCGCAGTTTTCAAACTTAAAATTTTTATGCCCTAAAACCAGAGAGTTATGTCACATAAAATAGTTAATAAATAACATTTATCACATGTTTACTTTACATCAGCATTATTTTTGAAACATAACTTTTTTTGTTAGGAAGTTAGAAGGGTTAAGGCTATGGCCCATGTAGCGTTTTACAAGCGTATATGCTGCGGAATTTCCAGTAGAGGACATGCGGAAATGAAGCAGAAATTTTCTGCTTCATTTCTGCAACGTGGGCACATACCCTAAATGTTTATCAGCAATTTCTAATTTTTCCAACAAAATTTACAAAACCATTTATTTAGTGACCATATCACATTTGAAGTGACTTTAAGGGGCCTAGGTGACAGAAAATACCCAAACTGCACCCCTCAAACTACTCAAAACCACAATCAAGAAGTTTATTAACTCTACAGGTGCTTCACAGGTATTAAAGGGAACCGGTCACCAGTTTTGTAATATATGAACTATAACTATCATCTTATTCAGCGCCTGTGCTGCTTTCCATGAATGCTCATACAATCCCCTGACTCCCCCTGTAAACCCCCCAAAAACCTTTTTAAGTTGTCCTGCAATGTATGGTATTTGGGTCGGTGCAGTCTGATGGGTGTGGTTTCGGGCCTCTCCATCCCTCCCCCTGGCTGCTGCTGGCCGTCCTTCTTTAGTTGACGTGGAAGACGCCTTGCGTCATCCACATTGCCGGGCGAATTCTTGAGCCGGTGCACAGAAATTGCAACTCGTGCCTGCGCACTATGCCTTGACCTACTGCGGGCGCATGCACACTTATTTTTTGGCTGTGCCCGCAGTAGGGCAAAGCATAGTGTGCAGGCGCGAGTCCCGATTTCTGTGAGCATGCGCAAGATTTCGCCCGGCAGTTTGGAACACGTGAGGAGTTGTCCATGTCAATTAAAGAAGGGGGACGGCGAGCAGCAGCTGGGGGGAGGGATGGAGAGGCTCAAAACCACACCCAATGGACCAGACTGACCTGATTATCATACAGCGTAGGACAACTTTAAAAGGTTTTTTGGGTGTATACAGGGGGAGTCAGGTGGTTGTATGAATATTGATGGAATGCAGAACAGGTGCTGAATAAATTCATAATTATAGTTCATATATGACAAAACTGGTGACAGGTTCCCTTTAAAGCAATATGAAAGGAATAAAAATGAAAATTTTAACCCAAAGTTTTTCATTTTCACAAGGGTAACAGGAGAAAATTCGCCATACAAATTTGTTGTGCAATTTTTCCTGAGTACGCTGATACCCCATATGTGATGGAAAACTACTGCTGGGGCGCACGGCAGGGCTTGGAAGGGAAGGAACACCATTTGACTTTTGGAATGCAAAATTGGCTGAAATCGATAGCAGACGTCATGTCGCATTTGGAAGGCACCTGATGTGCCCAAACAGTGAAAACACCCCCCAATTGACCCCATTTTGGAAAATAGACACCTCAAGGAATTTATGTAGATGTGTAGTGAGCACCGTGAACCCCCCAAGGGCTTCAAAAAATTGTATAATGTTGAGCTGTGAAAATTAAAAAAAACACATTTTCCACAAAAATATTGTTTCACCCCAATTTTTATTTTATTTTCACAAGGGTAGCAAGAAAAATGGACACAAAAATTTGTTGTGCAATTTCTTTTGAGTACACAGATACCCCATATATTAGTATATATGTAGCTTACCACGGGTCTAGGTGGTCTGGAGTTGGGACCCGGTCCTATTTGTCTACCCTTTTATATGCATTACTTCAACTTTGATATACAGTAAGGTTTTTAATATAGACAGTATAGGTACCGTCCCAATTTAGGGTCACCTTGCCGCTGGTGGGACGGCTTGTATACTTTTTTTGATCAAAAATAGTTCACTAAGTACCCTATATTTATTATGCAACTTTGCTTTACATTTATATATAATGATGGTAGGGTATGAGATATATTTTTGTCTTTTGTAGGTTTTGCTTCTTTTTGCTAGTGTGAACATGCTCCTATTTCTTGCATGTCTACCATCTCAGACCTCAGTTCACATTGCTTGGTACTCTGAGATGGAGCAGCAAAATCCTGGTGACAGATTTCCTTTAAATGAGTCAAAAATTGTTGAACAAGCATTCATGGGAGCGCTCTTTCCTAATTATTGGCTTGTATAAAACATGCCTGCGATCACCCGATGAATGAGAAAAATGCTTGTTCATCGGGTGATTGGATCGTTTATTCCAGGAAAATAATAATCTTTATCGGCAGAACATTGCTGATATATACAGGGAATGTGCTGTTGACAATACAATGGTAAAAGTGGGACAGAACCATCATATTTACCATCGCTCTCTTCTCATAATTTCTCGCTTGCTCTTGTAAAATGACCAGTAAATGAGCGCCGATCCCCTATTTAATAATTGATTAGTGCTAGTTACAACAAAATGTAAATCGACCATTAGGATTCATTCAGAGGTAAAAACACGGACTGTTGTTCATCAGTGTTTTTTTTAGCGTCTCAGTTTTTATCATCAGTGTTTCATCAATGATTTTCACTGATAAGAAAAAAAGAAATGGCAAATAGTGATGAGCGAGTATGTATTGTTAACCCTTTTGGCGAGCATGCTCAGGTGCTCGCCGAGTATTTGCAGCGTGCTCGGCATTGATGTACGTGTTGCCGCGACTGCATGTGTCACATCTGTTAAACACCTGTGACACATGCAGGGATTGTCTAACAAACAGACAATCCCTGCATGTGTCACAAGTTTTTAACAGATGTGACACATGCAGCCGCAGCGACACTTACATGGATGCCAAGCACACCACAAATACTCGGCGAGCATCCGAGCCAGGGCTGTGGAGGTGGAGTCGGAGTCGGAATCTAAGTCAGTATAAAATGGACCGACTCCAACTCCTAAAATATATAATAAATTGGGTACAGTAGTTCAATGCAGTTTGTGGGGAATATTTTTTTCATAAGAATTTGGGAAAGTTATGAAATGTCCTATAAGGCTGAGTTCACACGATGCGTTTTTCATGCGTTTTCGCGGCGTTTTTGCGGCGTTTTTGCAGTTGCGGAAACGCCGCGGAAACGCATGAAAAACGCATGGTAGAAGGGCAGCAATGTTCCCCAATGGAAATCCGCATGTGCTGTGCCCATGATGCGGATTTTTCCGCAGCGTAAACGCTGCGGTCAAAAATCCGCAGCATGTCAATTAATTTTGCGGAAACGCTGCTCTTTTGCCGCCATTGACTTGCATTAGACCGCATGGAATCCGCATCACTGTATATGTTGATGCGCTTTTCATGCGGTCTAATGTGCGGATGGTACCCGGGTGTGGAGGAGAGGACTCTCATCCAGACCCAGGTACCATTAAAAAAAAAAGAATAAAATAAAAAATATATATATTCTCACCTTCTGACGGCCCGCGCTGCGTCCTGCCGGCTTCCCACGCACTTCGGGGTTGAATGAAGGACCTTCGCTGACGTCAGAGTCATGTGACGGGTCACGTGACGCTGACGTCGGAAGGTCCTACAGTCTTCACTGCCGGCAGCCGGGACCGATGAAGCAGGACACCGGGGGCCATCAGAGGGTAAAGTATAGATTTATTTTTTATTTTTTGACATCACACACTATATAAATCCATGCTGGTTGCATGGATTTATATAGTGTGAAGTTGACAAGCACTTTCCAAGTGATGCTAAAATCGCTTGGGAAGCGCTTGTCAACCCGCATGCGGAAATGAAAGTGAAGACCGCTTCATTTCCGCATGTCCCTGGCAGGAAACCGCATGTACAATCCGCATGCGTTTTTTTCTGCCAGAGAGATGCAGAAACGCTCAGGAAAAAATCCTGAGCATTTCTGCATCGTGTGCACATACCCTAAATGTCTGTCCTATTCTTGATCTAAGGGTCTGGACTTTTAGCGGAGATGAATCTGTGCTACAGTAAATTTATCACTTAAACATGAGCCATGTATGAGGGAATCGGAGTTGGTGTCATGGAAATTGAGGAGTTGGTGTTGGAGTAGGATGTTTGGCTTACCGACTCCACAGCCCTGATCTGAGCGTGCTCACCGAAAGGGTTAACATTTCAAACTCACTCATCACTAATGGCAAAGCTTCTCCTATTCATTGCAATGTTAGTCATGGTGTTCTGTCTTCATGGAGTCATAGACTAGTTTGGGTAAATTTGATCCATGAGACATATAAAAAAAAAAAATGGACCACACCAAGATTTTTTTTTTTTGCAGATGCACAGTCCATACAAAAACATGGACATGTGAATAGCTTGTGTTATATATCTGTGAAAAACATAAGTAGAACGTGTACATGAAAACTGGGCATCTGAATGAGGCCTTGGATATATGACATGTACTGGGTATGCACAACATGGAAAAGCAGCAGGATGCACAGCTGTGGAAAACAAAGCAACAAGAAGCTGCATTGCAGTGATCACAAGTAGTGATGATCGAGCACTAAAATGCTCAAGTGCTTGGTACTCGAATAAAGCAGGTCGGATGCTTGGACGGGCTTGACTCAAATACCGAGTATAATGGAAGTCAACGGAAAACCCTAATGGGAGGGCTGTGAAGGCAGGAAAATCTCTGAAATGAATGGAAACAGCGCTCAAATGGAATGGGAACTGTAATGGGGAAGACGCCTGGACGCATCTCTGAGGCTATGCGCCCACGATGCAGAAATGCTGCATATTTTTTCCGCTTCTCCCTGGCAGGAAAAACACATGCGGTTTTTACATGCGTTTTTCCCGCCAGGTAGAAGCGTTTGTCAAGCGTTTTTGCATGCATTTCTGCATGCGGGTTATCAAGCGCTTTCCAAGCGATTTTAGCATCACTTGGAAAGTGCTTGACACTTGTTCACACTGTATAAATCCATGCACCTGGCTTTAAGTGTTCCAGTAGCTAACCCCAGGTCACGTCCTTTCTGTAAAAACTCTAGGACATCTTTAATTGGAGGTTTATCCGACAATGCGGAGTCTATAAAATCCAATAATTCTCCCCAGATTCTGCTATAAATATTAGTTGTTGTGGGCTTCCTACTACCCAATAGGGTGGAAACTAGGCCTGGCGAAAACCCCCTATTGTTCAGTAACAACCTCTGAAATTCCAAGCCGCCTTATGGAAACCTTTGTCTTGTGCATGGAACATCGGCCCCTGGATGAGAAGGTCCGGCCTGTCCGGCAGGACCCAGGGATCCTAGACCGACATTAGGCAAAGCAGGGAGAACCAGGGTCTTTTTGGCCAAAAGGGGACTATCAGAATTATCCTTGCCCCCTCCTCCCGAATTTTCCTCACAACTGCCGGGACCATTACTGTCTGTGAAAAGCGTAGGCCCTCCTGAACTTCCAGGGTATCTGGAGAGCGTCTACAGCATAGAGATTCTCTGTTGGATCTAGTGAACAGAATCTCTCCACCTTCCTGTTCGCCCTGGTGGCGAACAAATCTATGTCCGGTGACCCCCATAGTTGGATAATCTGTTGGAAGACTATCGGGTTTAGAGCCCACTCTCCTTGTCTTAAAGTGTGGCGACTGAGGAAATCTGCCTTTGAATTTTCTACCCCCTGGATGTAAAGAGCACTGAGGGATGGGAGATGCTGCTATGCTAGTTGCAGGATTCTGTTTGCCACTACGATAAGGGAGCGTGATCTTGTTCCTCCCTGGTGATTTATATAAGCTTTTGAGGTTGATAATGGTCCTTAAGGACCCATTTGTTTTTTTTTAATCACAAATAGCGGGGAATAAAATCCCCTTCCCCATTGTGAATTCGGAACATCGTGAAGGACCTGCTTGTTGACTAAATCTAGCACCTCCGACTCTAGGGCTATCTGCTCCTCCCTGGAATTCCTCCTGGAGGTGATTCATGAAGGTTCGGTGAGGGACTTGACTGAAGCGTATCTTTAGGCCATTCTTTATGATACTCAACACCCAGGGATTTGAAGTAATGGCTTCCCAAGCTGGGATAAAATGGGAAAGCCTTCCCCCGACCTCTAGCCTTGCGTCATTGGGGAGATTTTTTGGTACTGGAGGATGGCCCCCCAAACATGTAACCAGAGTCTTTTTTAGATCTGGGCTCCCATCTTTTCCTTTCTCCCAGAGGGCGATCCCGGTTAAATCTTTCCCTCCGAAAGTAGGACCTTTTTGTGTCCCCTGTGAACCCTGGGAAACCTCTCTTCCTGTCGCCAGCCTTCTCCAAAAGCTCATCCAGTTTTTGGCCAAACAAGAGTTTACCATCACAAGGAAGGGAACATAGTTTATGTTTAGACTGCAGGTCTCGTGGGCAACCCTGGAGCCACAGGGCTCGTCTGGCAGCGTTAGATAAGTTAGCAGACCTGGCAGCGAGTTTAACCGAATCCGCTGAGGAGTCGGCAAGGAAAGCGGACTCTGCTTGTAGTAAAGGTAGATTGGAGAGGATTTTATGTCTGGATATCTTTTTATCCTTGAGCTGGTCTTCTAATTGTTGAAGCCACACCATGAGTGATCTAGCAACACAAGTGCTTGCTACCGCTGGTTTCAGGCCCCCTGCTGCCCCTTCCCAGGTGTGACGCAGGAAGGAATCTTCCTTGTTATCTAGAGCATCCTTTACACTGCCCGAATCTTCCAGGGATAGAGATGATTTTTTGGAAGATCGGGCAACAGACCCGTCAACTTTAGGAATTTTATCCCAGGACCCGGACCCAGAGGCACTATCCTCGAAGGGGTACCTTCTTTTAGAGGAGGAGGGCAACACTCCCGATTTCTCAGGCTTCCTCCATTCACGGTCTATAAGGGTCTGGATTTTAGGTTTTCACTGGAAAGGAGCATCTCTTTTTTTCCTCCAGGCCTGCGAACATAATGTCTTCCAGGGACCTGGCTGCCTTCTCCTCCCAAGGAATGAAGCACATAATAACTTTCCATTACTATTAAGAGACATTCACGAAGATCACTCACCCATGAAGTCGGGACATAAGATGAATCCCTTCTGGATGGCCCTGAAGCGTCCGACACCTTACTTCTCCTGCTGCCACTACCGTTGCTGGAGCGGCTGTCCGTGTGAGAGGCGTCCGACTGCTTCTTCCGTTGGCGTTGTTGAGATGGAGGGGTCAGCTGCTGCTGCTCCTGGCTGTCCTGGTCTGCCATAGCTGCTAAACCACAAGCATGAGTATAGGCAGCGTTTGACCAGGACAACCCCCCCACCTTAAATAGGGCACATCCGGAACCTCCTCCGGTTCAGGTGTCCTCCCCCCTCCTGACGCCCGCCGGCCGAGGTTTGAAAAGCCGGCCGGCAAGCGCTTACAGGGCACCGCCATGATGGATCTGGGTGCCGCCCCCTGACGTCATCGGGCACGCCTCTCCCAGCGTGCACCGCGCCGTGACGTCAGGCGCGTCACACCCGGAAGACGCCGCTTCCGGGGTGCAGCCAGCCAGGAGCCTGCGGCAGGGAGAGGACAGCGCAGCGGTCTGCAGGGAGCCAGAGCCCTCCTCACCGCCTGCGCACGCTCGGACACGGCTCCAGGGAACCGCGGACGGCGCTTCTGGAACCTAGAACCCGGTGCACAGGCTGTGCCCGCTCTTCCACACCGGAACAGGCCCAGGTAAATATGGACATCTTCTTCAGACAGGTTCCCATCAAGGACAGAAAACCAACTGAAGCGAGGGAGAGGTACCGCCCTTTTATTTCAGACGGTTTCCTGTCCTTGTTGGGGCGGATCCCTCTCTCAAGGTGTGCTGTCATGGGTGAGGGGAAAATATGGGCTCTGTGCGACAGCAAAAGTTCATACACTGTAAATGCTCAGGTATACATAGGAAAAAACACTGGCGAAAGAGCTGAAAAAAAATCAAGGTATGTGAGTAGTTTTGGATTTGATACACACGGACTCAAAGGACAAAATGTTATATACGACAATTTTTTCACATCATATCAACTGGGGCAGATGTTGCTGAAAAGAAAAATAACCATGCTGGGTTCTGTTAGAAAAAATAAGCCAGAACTGCTGCAAGGTATCCTCAGTAAGAGAGGCGTTTATAGTTCTATGTTTTATTTTACTAAGGATACAACAGTAGTTTCTTACATTCCCAAAAAACACAAACAGGTCATTCTGATGAGCACAATGTACCATGATAGTGCAATCAGTAATCGAGATGACAGAAAGCCGGACATGATACATTACAATGCCACAAAAGGGGCAGTTAATACTCTAGATCAACTCATAGGCACTAAAGGTACCGTCACACTTAGCGACGCTACAGCGATCCCAACAACGATACGACCTGGCAGGGATCGTTGCTGCGTCGCTGTGTGGTCGCTGGTGAGATGTCAAACGGTCAGATCTTCCCAACGACGCAGCAACGATCCGGCAACCCGTAGCGACCTGTATAACAATGCAATGCAATGCAAATGCATCCTATGTGTCTCAGTTCTGAGTCACCAACGAGGTCGTTGGTAAGGTGTCAAACACACCGATGAATGCTACCCAGCAGGACCTCAACGATCAAAAAATGGTCCAGGCCATTTCGACACAACCAGCGATCTCACAGCAGGGGCCTGATCACTGCTACCTGTCAAACATAGCGAGATCACTGCCGAGATCGCTGTTGCGTCACAAAACTTGTGACTCAGCAGTGATCTCACTTAGTGTGACGGGGGCTTTACACCTGTAAACGCAAAACAAATCGGTGGCCAATGGTTGTTTTTAACAACATTCTTGATGTGTCGGCATACAAAGCATTCGTGTTATGGCGTGAAATACACCCAAATTAGAACAAAAATAAACTATATAAAAGAAGAATTTTTATAGAGGAGTTGGGAAAATCACTGGTTAGCCCATATATCGAAGAAAGAAAAGTAACACCCAGAGATGATTGAGCGGCAGCCATTGTCCACAGGATCCAACAGCTAAAGAAAGTGAAGCAACGGCTTCCACCGGCACTACTACGATACCCACGGCCTCCACCAGCATCGCAACCAGCCTAAAACGGAAACGATGCGCCTTCTGTCCAACATCAAGTAATCACAAAACAAATGTGATATGTTGCAGTTGTGCAAAGTACTTAAGCAAGAGACATGTAAATTATACTTGTGACGAATGCAAATAGTAAATTTAGCACCATGAACCTTATTTACCATTTTATATAGAAAAAAATGAACTTATTTATTTATTTTTTGTAAAAAATATATTTACATACAGTTTGATGTTATTAGTTATAGTTTACAGATATATAAACATTTTTTTAAAGGTGCAATATACATGAATATTGCAATAAGGCCATGTAACATTTTTTGATACAAAAATAAAAATTAAGTTTTTGATTTCTTTTTTCATTTGTTTATGAACAACCATGTTCACATACAGTATAATAATGCAATAAGTATTCAAATAAAACATTTAAATTAGCTAAAAATCAAGACTTTAATAGATCCGGTCAAAAATGACCAGAACATTATAAGTGTATAGTAGACCCGAAGAGAAGAGCATGGTTAATACTCCACTTCTCACTCATCTGTGTGACTGCCATATTATGCTCAGCAGTCAGTCTCATGCGCACATATACACGAGACCAATTTTAAAGTGTAAAAGGGTGTTTTCAGGCGCCATTCACGCTTGTTAAGGCGTTACTGCAGCCTCTGGGTGTTGTGTATCAATCGGAGGAGAAATAACAAAAAATGTATGATTCCTAGAAAGTGACAACACAAAAAGCACCGAAAAAGTCTCCATACTAAAGGGGTTAATGCCCCCCACGCCCAGTAATGGGGTCTCTCCACATACCTCCACCTTCAGAGCCGCCACCACATATATGGCTGCTCTGTGCGCACAGGACCTGTGATGAGGTCACAGGAGGGGAGGAGTCAGGGGTCACATGATCAGGGGCCTCAGTGGATGCAGGACTCTGCTGTGCTGGTTGTCATGGTGCTGGATGAGCTGAAGTTTATGTGTGGGGTCAGGAGGGGTTTACAGTGTGGATGTAGCAGAGCCGCGTGTGTACGAGGTGTACGGAGCAGAGCCGCGCGTGTACGAGGTGTACGGAGCGGAGCCGTGTGTGTACGAGGCGTACGGAGCGGAGCCGCGTGTGTACGAGGCGTACTGAGCGGAGCCGCGCGTGTACGAGGTGTACGGAGCGGAGCCGCGTGTGTACGAGGTGTACGGAGCGGAGCCGTGTGTGTACGAGGCGTACGGAGCGGAGCCGCGTGTGTACGAGGCGTACTGAGCGGAGCCGCGTGTGTACGAGGCGTACTGAGCGGAGCCGCGTGTGTACGAGGCGTACTGAGCGGAGCCGCGTGTGTACGAGGCGTACTGAGCGGAGCCGCGTGTGTACGAGGTGTACGGAGCGGAGCCGCGTGTGTACGAGGTGTACGGAGCGGAGCCACGTGTGTACGAGGTGTACGGAGCGGAGCCACGTGTGTACGAGGCGTACGGAGCGGAGCCGCGCGTGTACGAGGCGTACGGAGCCGAGCCGCGTGTGTACGAGGTGTACGGAGCGGAGCCGTGTGTACGAGGTGTACGGAGCAGAACTGCGTGTGTACGAGGTGTACGGAGCGGAGCCGCGCGTGTACGAGGTGTACGGAGCGGAGCCGCGTGTACTAGGGGTATGGAGCGGAGCCGCGAGTGTACGAGGTGTACGGAGCGGAGCCGCGTGTGTACGAGGTGTACGGAGCGGAGCCGTGTGTACGAGGTGTACGGAGCAGAACTGCGTGTGTACGAGATGTACGGAGCGGAGCCGCGTGTGTACGAGGTGTACGGAGCGGAGCCGCGCGTGTACGAGGTGTACGGAGCGGAGCCGCGCGTGTACGAGGTGTACGGAGCGGAGCCGCGCGTGTACGAGGTGTACGGAGCGGAGCCGCGCGTGTACGAGGTGTACGGAGCGGAGCCGCGCGTGTATGAGGTGTACGGAGCGGAGCCGCGCGTGTATGAGGTGTACGGAGCGGAGTAGCATGTGTGATGTGTGCGACATGCACAGAGCGGAGCCATGTTTTTATGATGAGTACCGAGCGGAGCTGTTGTGTGTACGATGTGGATGGAGCGGAGCAGTGTGTGGGTATAGATTTGCTGCATCTTGGTAGAAGTTTCTCCCCTTCTCCTACTTAGGGTTCGCTCACACTGCCGTATAACAGGCCGAGTGTTATGCAATGTTTTATCGAATAGCTCTCTTATACTACGGATAATCTACGATTCGGCATTAGAAAAAATTGCAGCATGCAGCGGGCGTCTCTATAAATTGGAGCATGCACACCCATTCAAGTCTATCGGTGCGTGTAAAACATTGGACTGTACTTGGATGTCATCCGAGTACAGTCCAATTTACGCATACAGAGACAATGGAGAAATTGAGTTCTCCGACTTCTCCTCACCTGTGATCCGATTCTCTCATGTGAGAGAATCGGATCACAGTAAACTGATCGGAGTTTGGGCCGAGTATCATTAGCAGAATCGATCTGATTCTCACACGAGGGAATGTGAACAAGAGACAGCCTTATACTGTCTCTTGTTCACATTTACAGCATTATTTGCTCCGCACTACGGGCACAATTACCCCGCGCCCCTTTTATACACAGTTTTATGTGTGGAATGTAACCTGTGATTTTCTCTGGAGACGAATAGACCCAACACAGGAGGTAATTATTACCCATTACAATATGGTGGAATTATATTTTTAAATGTCCGGTTATTATTTTAGGATGTGAGAATGATTAGAAGTTTAGCATGAAATTTCCAAAATGGATCTTTCTTTTCTTGGAGACCAATTCATTTCTGTTGAGATTTTGAGGGGCCCAAATATTATCCTGTATTAAATGCTTCACCACTGGAAGTATTCATCATCACATTGAGGAAGATTGTTGAAAGGGTTGTCAGATGTCTCTCCAGCTGCAGAGGTGAGTGGCTCCAATAACAGTACAACCCCACACATCTGCTGAGACAACTACACTTGTCATAGTGTAACAAAATGAGCCTTAGGCTATGTGCACACGATGCGGTTTTAATGCGTTTCCGCGGCTGATTTTCCGCCGCGGAAACGCATTAAAACCTCTTGTTAATAGGTCTGCCATGTATAGCAATGGTAATCCGGATGTGCTGTACACATGATGCGGAAATTTCCGCTCTGGATTACCATTGCGGCAAATTCGCACCCAGTGACTTGCATTGAATCGCAGCAAACCCACGGGTATAATATCTATAACTGCAGATTTGCTGCGTTTCAATGAAAGTCAATGGGCGCAAATTCGCGCCAGAAACGCACTGCGGGTGGTACCCGGGTCGGGAGAGGAGGCTATTATTCCTCTCATCCAACAGTCGCTATGACTGATAACAGCGAGAACGGCGTGGATGGGAGGAGCAGTAGTCTGCTCTTCCCAGCCCACGTGCCCGCTGTAAAAGAAAAAAAAAGTAAAAATAAAAAAATAAACCTCTATACTCAATTGTCTGGCGGCCCCCGGTGTCCTCCTGGTCCCCGACGGCGATGTCTTCAGCCCGGCAGCCAGCGGTATACTGCGGGGAGCGGGTCCTCGAAGCACAGTATACTGTGCTTCCAGAACCTGCGCTGACGTCAGCATTTAGCTGATGGTCACGAGACCATCAGCTGATCGGTGACGTCAGCGATCAGCTGATGGTCATGTGACCGATCAGCTGATGCTCACCTGACCTCACCGTTGGAACCTTCAAAAGAAGGTTCCCATGCTGGTGAGCTTGCCGATGAACCCCAGTGACCTCCTGCAGCATGTATACTGACAGGGGTGATTTTACAGTGTTGTATTCTTCAGCTGTGACATCAGTGATTGCTGATGTCACAGCTGTAGAAGTGACCCAGATCATTGTGGGACACTCGGCGGTATGTGGACTGCGTCATTGACAGCGGACAGATGAGGAATATGGTTATTTGTTGTTTTACGTTTTTTTCAGGAGATCGAGGGCTTCATGGAGACAATAACTTTTTAAAAAAAAACACGTGTGTTTTTTATTTCATTAGGATACTTTATTCTGGCCATGCTTATATTGAAAAGGCGGTGACTATTTTACTACACAGTTAGTAATTTGGGGCGTCTTACAGATGCCCTCCATTACTAATCTGGGCTTCACGTCAGCCGCCAATGAAAGGCTGACGTGAACCCCAACCCCATTACCCCACTGCCACCACTACAGGGCAGTGGGAAGAGCGAGGCTAAGCGCCAGATTTGACACGCATCTTATGGATGCGCCATTTCTGGGACTGCTGAGGGGTAATATTAATAGGCGTGGAGGGGGCTAGTATCCGTGGCCCCTTCCCTGGCTATTAATATCAACCCACAGCTGTCTAGGTTAGCCTTTGCTGGTTAGATTTTATAGGGTGGCCCCACATCAATTTTTTTCTGGGGTCCCCCTGTAATCTAAACAGTAAATGCTAAACAAACAGCTGTGGGTTGATATTAATAGCCAGGGAACATTGTTGGTTAATGGCCCCTTCCACGGCTACTAATATCAGCCCCCAGCGATCGGCTTTCCCTCTGCTGGTTATAAAAATGACGCCATTTTTTTTTTTTTAAATTTTAGGCTCTGTGCCCACGATCCGGACATAGCAGCGCTTTGGAAGCATATTTTTTGCTGCGTCCAAAACGTTGCATTTTATTGAACGCAGGTAAATCCATATGTGTTCACTGAACCATGCGGATTTATCGCATTCTATACTTTCTAGTGGTCAAATTTCTGTTGCGGAGACTAGCGACTCCGCAAGAGAAATTGACATGCTGTGGTCCTGAAAGACATGCTGCATGTTGGTGTTTCGCAGCCTCTGATGCACGCATAGCGGACATGGGATTTCTAGAAATCTCATCCACTATGCTGTAACATCTGGACGCTGCGTACCCAAACTCACACGCAGCATGTCAATTTCTGTAGTGGACACGCTAGTCTCCACTGCAGATTTTGACCGATTGAAGTGTCATTATATGCGGTGGATTCACATGCACCGGCAACAAAAGTGCGGCATTAGAACACAGCGTTTTGGTCACAACAAAAATATGCTGGGTCCAAAGCGCTGCTGAGTGCTGGTAGGGGGGATGTAGCGGCTAACCATACAGCTGTGAGATGTTACTTATGTCCAGGGACAATATTTGCAAATGGCACTTTCCCAGACTAAAAATACCAGCTTACAGCAGGCGCATAAATTACGTGAATTGAAATGCTAATGAAGATTGGGTGAATGAGATCAGCTGTAACTCAGCTCTTTTGTTTGGTGATGTCAAGGGGTCAATCAGACCTTTTCATGACCAAACCCAATTGAAGAAAAGTAAAGCGTTAAATAAACACACAGACACAGAGGAAACACTGTGTTTGAATTACAACAGACACATTCTTTAATCATTCAAATTAACCAATATACTCACCCCAGTTCTGATGATAATCCAAGGGTTTAAGCAATGTCCCACTAAATAACTTTATTTAGCTCCAAAAAGCAATCATTGATGTACAAAATGCTTTAAAAAAAAGCATCAAAAACAGCATCAGGAGATGCAAAAACGATCAGGAAATTTCTGCTTCAAATCCTGATCGTGCGCACATACCCTTACATGACACGTGTCGATGCTTAGATGGAACACTTCTGTAAGGGTATGCGGGACAAGCATGCTCTTCTTCCCTCTCTACTAAAAGGGGTGCTGCAAGTGAATAGAGTATTACGAGCACCAATGCAAATGGTTTATGTGTTATATTGTAACTAACATAGTATGTACCATTTTATAGGTATTTAATATGTGGACGTTTCAAGTGTATTTTGATAATGATGTATTGTGTATTATATTGAGTATAGGAACAGTATAAGGATAGGAAACTAGTACGTAGGTATAGGAATAGGATAGAGGGTTAGATATAGATGGGAATAGACAGTGCAGTGAAGGGCACAATAGAACTAGGAAATAGATACAGTGGGGGAAATAAGTATTTGATCCCTTGCTGTTTTTGTAAGTTTGCCCACTGACAAAGACATGAATAGTCTATAATTTTAAGGGTAGGTTAATTTTAACATTGAGAAATAGAATATCCAAAAAAAATCAATAAAATCACATTGTAGAAATTAGATACATTTTCTTTATTTAAAAGTATTTGATCCCCTACAAATCATTATTGTGACGCCAGTCACTGCAGAAATAACAGTCTCAGAAGAGGAGAGAAGAGCCTAATATTACTGAAAGAAATATTATGTAAGTGCTACTTACTGGATAAATAGAAGGAGGTCAAACAATCCAAAGTCAAGTCCAGGAAAATGGCGCAGTACAAAGGGAGCAGACAAAAGAGTAGTCAGATAACAGGCAAATGGTCAAAATTCAGGTAAGGGAAAATAGTCAGGCTTGGTCAGGCACAGGGCAGAGAGAGATCAGTCCTACACAGGCAACAGCGAGTGTACAATTGACACTGGGTGAAGGAGCTAGCATGCTTAAGTAGAAGACTAATCAAGGGAAGTGAACACAGTTGATTGCAGAAACGACCCAGCAAAACCAAAACAGACTGACAGCCTCCACACAATAGTAATCATAGCAGACAAGGAAAGTGTGGAGACTGTGACAATTATGAGTTCTGGCTCCTACAGACCAGTTAGACACTCCTAATCAACTCGTTACCTGCATTAAAGACAGCTGTCTTACATAGTCACCTGTATAAAAGACTCCTGTCCACAGACTCAATTAATCAGTCAGGCTCTAACCTCTACAATATGGGCAAGACAAAAAGCTTTCTAAGGATGTCAGGGACAAGATCATAGACCTGCACAAAGCTGGAATGGGCTACAAAACCATAAGTAAGACGCTGGGTGAGAAGGAGTCAACTGTTGGTGCAATAGTAAGAAAATGGAAGAAATACAAAATGACTGTCAATCGACATCGATCTGGGGCACCATGCAAAAACTCACCTCGTGGGGTATACCTTGATCATGAGGAAGGTGAGAGATCAGCCTAAAACTACACGGGGGGAACTTGGTAATGATCTCAAGGCAGCTTGAACAACAGTTACCAAGAAAACTATTGGTAACACATTACGCCTTAAAGATTTAAAATCCTGCAGTACCCGCAAGGTCCCCCTGCTCAAGAAGGCACATGTGCAGGCCCGTCTGAAGTTTGCCAATGAATACCTGGATGATTCTGTGAGTTATTGGGAGAAGGTGCTGTGGTCAGATGAGACAAAAATTGAGCTCTTTGGCATTAACTCAACTCGCCGTGTTTGGAGGAAGAAGAAGGATGAGTACAACCCTAAGAACTTTGTCCCAACCGGGAAGCATGATGCGGGAAACATTATATTTTATGGTTGCTTTTCTGCAAAGGGGACATGACGACTTCAATGTACTGAAGAGAAGATGGATGTCATGTATCGCGAGATTTTGGCCAACAACCTCCTTCCCTCAGTACGAGCATTGAAGATGGGTCGTGGCTGGCTCTTCCAGCAAGACAATGACCCAAAACATACAGCCAAGGCAACAAAGGAGTGGCTCAAAAAGAAGCACAGTAAGGTCATGGAGTGGCCTAGCCAGTTTACAGACCTTAATCACATAGAAAACTTATGGAGGGAGTTGAAGCTCCGAGTTACTAAGCGACAGCCTCAAAATCTTAATGATTTAGAGATGATCTGCAAAGAGGAGTGGACCAAAATTCCTCCTGACATGTGCGCAAACCTCATCATCATTACAAAAAACGTCTGACTGCTGTGCTTGCCAACAAGGGTTTTGCCACCAAGTATTAAGTGTTGTTTGCCAGAGGAATCAAATACTTATTTCTCACTGCAAAATGCAAAAAATGTATCTAATTTATAAAATGTGATTACTCTGTCGCCTCATTGGTGGACACAGGACCATGGGTGTTATGCTGCTGTCCACTAGGAGGCGACACTATGCATAATCTGAAAAAGATTAACCGTGGCACCTCCTCTGCAGTATACACCCCTGGACGGCATCAGCCTTCTCCAGTTTTTGCTTAGTGTCGCATAGGAGGCACACCTAAAACTTTTACTCCGTTTTTACAGACGGGATTACAGATGAAGAAAAGTGAGTCTACTGCGAGACTCCCGGCATGGCTCCTTCCTCGGCCCCTTATTATAGGGTGCACGGTTGAAGTTGAGATGGCTATTCCCCATGTCGCTCCTTCCCCAGCCCCTCGGGTGCTGGTTCGAAGTTGAGACCCCCCTCCTTCCCCAATTCCTTTTTGGTTTCTGGGTTGAGGTTGAGGCGAGGATATAGCCCCCTGATGGTGACAATAGCACCTCCCTAATCCCACTGGGGGTATTAGGTTGAAAGGCCTCAGGTAGGGCCTGTACAGGCAGCAGCTCCCAGCAGCCAGCACACTACAGCTGAATCCAGGGACCCCTGCACACTACAGCTGAATCCAGGGACGAGGGGAGCGCAGGCAGACACAACAGAGGCACAGGCCTCCCTGAGCCCTGTTTCTGCGGCAGCACCAGCCCTACGGTGCCTCAGGGGGACTCTTCACAGGGCCCTCCCTTCCGCTTATACCCCATCGCTATCCTGCCTTTAAATCCGGGGGGGTCCGGTTCAGATCCGGCCCCCTCCCGGACTTCCGCGCCGGCCTGCAGTTCCTTTGGGCATCAGGCATCTAATGTAGACCGTGGCTTCGGCCTAACCGAAGCCGCCACCGCCTCTCCACCCCCCGTTTGACAAATATGACACTCTACAGTGTCATGGAGGAGGCAGATCGAGACTGAAAGGGCGTGATTTCACACAGTTCTGCTGCCCTTTTCAGCTCTCCGCCCCCCTTCTTTCTTAACTTTACTCCAGTGGCCATCTGCTGCAGGATAAGGGAAGACCAGCCAGTCTCCGGGGGGCACAGGACCGTTGATCTTCGGCGCTGGACCTAGGGGCTCACCGGTGGGATAAGATCACAGCTGGAGTTCTTCCTCGGCTGTGAGTCCAGGCTCCTCTGCATAGCCACCCCTGTAGGGCCCTCTACATAACCACCCCAGTGCACTATGCCGGGCTCAAGGTCCAAGAGAACCAGGCAGGACTGCTATTATGCACTCTGTACAGCCTGCAGCAATACTCTCCCAAGTGGCAGCACGTACCCGCACTGCCAGGATTGCATCCAGACTACTGTGCCAGAGCCCCAAGAAGCCCCTGCCAATGCTTCAGTGTCTAATGCCACGCCGGAATGGGTCACTCAGGACACAAGCGGACCCACAGGTCACGTTCATCTGCGTCATCCCATAGCACACGGTCTCCCCTTCTAGGGAGAGACACCGTAGTTCCAGATCATCTAGACCGTCCCCTACAAGGGACAGACAATGCAGTTCTCCGCAGCGATCCCCGACCACAGAAGGCCTCCACCCTGGTTCACCCAGCAGGAGACGCCTTGGCGATACACAGGATTCGGAAGGCATCTGTGATTCCGACTCAGACAAGGAAACTGAAGGGTCTCTGATCCCAATCCCCCCTAGCAATACAGCGCTAGTTGAGGACGCTGGACATTTCTGATCCGCCCCTCGGAGGCACCACAACACAAGATTTCCTTTGAAGGACTTCTGAAGCCGCCTAAGGTCTTCTTTGACCACCCAGAGTTTAAGTCGATCCTTAAAAGCAGTACTCACAGCCTGAGAAAAAGTTTACCAATTGCAAATATCTGAAGGCGTGGTACCTGTTCCCACAGGAGACCACCAAGGAATGGACAGATCCACCCGAAGGGGATCTCCCAGTCTCTAGGCTAGCAGCACAGTCACTCCTTTCACTGCCAGATAGCTCATCCCTCAGGGACACAGCAGACCGGCAGGTAGAACGCATGGCTCGTTCAATTTTCGAGGCCGCAGGGGCCTCCCTGGCTCCCGCGTTCGCTTCAGTTTGGGCTGCCAAGGCCATCCTGGCTTGGGCCCAAAATTTACAAGCTGGCCTCCAAGTATCTGCTCCTGAGCTGTCGGACCAAGCGGTTGTAGCAGATTACATGCTTCATGCAGCTCTGGATTCTGCAAGGGGTGCAGCGGGGATAACATCAAACGCCATCACGATTCGGTGTATCCTCTGGCTGCGGAAATGGAAAGCAGGCGCAGCCTCAAAGAAGTCCCTCACGCACTTCCCGTACCTCAGTGGTCGACTTTTTGGTGAACAGTTGGACACGATGATATCCAACGCCACCGGGGGTAAGAGTACCTCTCTCCCCCAACTGAAACCCAAGCGCACTTACAAGAAGCGTAACCAAACTCGATTCTGATCTTTCGGAACCCTTCGGGCTGGTCCGTCTCGCGGCCAGCACAAAATAGCAACCGCTCCCTACAGGGACAACTCGCGGTCGACGAAAAAGTCGGACAAGACCTGGCAGTCAAAAGCAGGCCAGTCAAAGTTCAAGGGAGGAAAATCTCAGACTTCCTCCTCATCGTGACTCACGGACTCCGGGAGACACACCACCTGTAGGCGGCCGACTTTTGCTCTTTCATCAAGTCTGGCTGCCTTTTACAGAAGACAGGTGGGTCAGGGAACTAGTGTCTTCGGGATACAAGATAGAGTTCACTTCCATCCCACCAAACAGACTCTTTCTTTCTGTTCCCCCAAAACCGCCACCCAAGGCTTGTGCCTTCCGCCAAGCGGTCTTCTCGCTTCTTCAAGCAGGAGTCATAGTAGTCATAGGAGTCAATTTATTCGTAGTCCCCAAGAAAGGAGGCTTCGTACGGCCCATACTGGACCTAAAACAGCTCAACAAATATGTACGGGTATGTCACTTCCGCATGGAGTCCCTTCGGTCCATCATTGCGTCCATGGAAAAGGGAGAATTTCTCACCTCCATAGACATACAAGACGCATACCTGCATATACCAATTTCACCCGCCCATCAGAGATTTCTCAGGTTCGCAATCGACCAGGACCACTACCAGTTTGTGGCTCTCCCGTTCGGACTTGCCACGGCTCCCAGAGTGTTTACCAAAGTCATGGCAGCCACCATGGACGTCCTGCACTCCAGAGGCATAGTAGTCGTTTCATACCTGGACGATCTCCTTATCAAGGCTCCCACCTTCAAGGACTGCGAGCTCAGCGTCTCAATCACAATCGACACTCTGAGTCGCCTGGGTTGACTACCTACAAAAGTCATCACCAACCCCGATTTAGTCTCTGACCTTCCTGGGAATGCTATTCAACACCTTCAGGGGTCTAGTGCTCCTTCCCAAGGACAAGGCACTGCCTCTCCGTCTAGGAGTTCGCACTTTCCTCAGCAAACCCCCTCGATCTCTCCGGTTTGCCATGAGAGTCCTCGGCAGGATGGTGGCAATAGAAGCGGTCCCATTTGCCCAGCTTCACCTCAGGCCTCTCTAACTAGCCATCCTCAAGTCATGGGACAGGAGCCCTTTTTCTCTCGACAGGGAGTTCCAGCTGAAGTCGTCAACCAGGAGCTCCCTGCACTGGTGGCTCAAGCCAACCTCACTAACAAAGGGGAAATCCTTTCTCACGGATCAATGGAAGGTTCTGACCACCGACGCGAGCCTGACGGGTTGGGGTGCGGTGCACCTACACCACAGAGCACAGGGCAAGTGGTCCCCAGCGGAAGCGACCATGCCCATCAACATCTTGGAAATTCGTGCCATCCTCCTGGCATTGAGAGCCTTCCGTCACTTACTAGCAGCCGCTCACATGAGAGTACAGTCGGACAATGCCACGGCTGTGGCATATGTGAATCACCAAGGGGGGGCCCGCAGTGCCCAGGCGATGCGAGAAGTGACACACATTCTCCACTGGGCGGAAGACACAGGTTCGGTTCTCTCTGCGGTCCACATTCCAGGTGTGGACAACTGGGAAGCAAACTTCCTCAGCTGGCAAGGAATGGACTCGGGAGAGTGGTCTCTCCATCCCGAAGTTTTTCGACAGATCTGCCATCGCTGGGGGACTCCGGATGTGGACCTAATGGCATCCCACTTCAATGCCAAGGTCTCCAACTTCATGGCCAGAACTCACGACCCGCGGGCGCTAGGAGCGGACGCCCTGGTTCAGGACTGGACCCAGTTCCAGCTCCTGTACATTTTTTCACCTCTCCCCCTGATATCCAGAGTGGTGAGGAAGATCAAGCAAGAGGGAGTTCCAACCATCCTAATCGCACCGGACTGGCCCAGATGTACATGGTACGCCGACATTGTACAGGTCACAGCAGACGTCCCCTGGCGTCTCCTCGACCGCCTGCAGCTTCTGTCACAAGGCCCGTTCTACCACCAGAACTCAGGTGCCCTCAATTTGATGGCGTGGCCATTGAGACCTGTCAGGGTTCTCGCCGGATGTCATTGGACCCATGATCAGGGCACGGAAGCCAACCTCTGCTAAGATTTATTACTGCACCTGGAAAGCCTTCTTTACCTGGTGCGAATCTCGTGGTCAGACCCCATTCCCTTATTCCCTCCCCTGGGTACTTGGGTTTCTCCAATCGGGTCTGGAGGCCAGACTGTCCCTGGCCTCCCTTTAGAGCCAGGTGTCTGCTCTCTCAGTGCTTTTTCAGAGGTGCATTGCTAACAAGCCGGAAGTAAGGACATTTCTTCAGGGGGTTTCCCGATTGGTTCCCCCCTACAGATGACCACTAGAAACATGGGACCTCAACCTGGTGCTGACAGTATTGCAGGAAACACCCTTTGAACCCCTTAGGGAAGTCCCACTCCGCCTTCTATCCCAGAAAGTGGTTTACCTGGTGGCAATCACCTCGCTACACAGGGTGTCTGAACTGACAGCACTCTCCTGCAGACGGCCCTTTCTGGCTTTTTACCAGGACAAGGTAGTTCTCCGTACGGTCCCATCCTTCCTTCCGAAGGTTGTGTCCAACTTCCACCTCAATGAGGAAATTTCACTTCCATCCCTCTGTCCGGTCCCGGTTCATAGAGTGGAGAAGGCTCTGCATACGCTTGACCTTGTCAGAGCATTGCGTATCTATGTGTCTAGGACTGCGCCCTTCCGGAAGTCTGATTCTCTTTTCCTTCTTTTGGAAGGCGGCCGCAAGGGTCTGCCAGCTTCCAAAGCTACCCTTGCCAGGTGGATCAAATCCACCATACAAGAGGCCTACCGCCTCAAAAATTCTCTTCCAGCAGGTATTACGGCACACTCTACACGGGCAGTAGGGGCCTCCTGGGCCATTCGGCACCAGGCTTCGGCACAACAAGTGTGTAAGGCAGCCACCTGGACTAGCCTACACACGTTTACCAAACACTACAGGGTTCATACCCAGTCCTCAGCAGACGCGAGGCTGGGTAGATGTGTTCTGCAGGCAGCTGTACCCCAATTGTAGGGGAGGAGCCACGGTTAATCTTTTTCAGATTTTGCATAGTGTCGCCTCCTAGTGGACAGCAGCATAACACCCATGGTCCTGTGTCCCCCAATTAGAGGCTAAGAGAGATTTTACGGTGAGTACACAAAAATCTCCTTTTTCTTGATTTTTTTTATTCTATCTCTCAATGTTAAAATTAACCTACACTTAAAATTATAGACTGTTCATGTCTTTGTCAGTGGGCAAACTTACAATAACAGCAAGGGATTAAATACTTATTTCCCCCACTGTAGGTTTAGCATAGGAACTGTTAAAGTCTTAGGGAGCTGCCCCAATTTGGAAGGGGCAGGCTTAGTTAAAAGAGAGGACACTTCCTGCTTTAGGCAGAAAGGATATAAGATAGAAAAGAGCGATTAGATAAGTTCAAGGACAGAGGACCCAAAAGCATGAGAAAGTACGAGCTTTTGAGGCAGCATGCAGACGGCCGCAACTAACTTTAGCGGTCTTTCCTGGGACGTCCAGGGAATACAGCCCGAATTAGTTACAGAAGAGAGTGCCTTATTCACCTTCCAGAAGGGAAGCCGGACGGGAAACCGTGTCAGAAAAGTGGGTCGAAACCCATGGGAGCTGTGGAGCCGGATAGAGTTTTCCAGGGGCACCAGACCAGAAAGGGATAACTCAGGCTGAAAAAGAAGCGACTGTAACATTGTACTTGGCTGTGAATAAGATTGAGTTTGGACTGGTCAGTAAAGTTCATTTGTTGGAAAATAAACAAGTGTCCCCTGTTCAACATGTGGCTGATCCTGGAACCAGAATGGAGGAGTCAGTGAATGCTTCAAGCCAAACCGTGAGCATTATCATGAACACACACACCTTGAAGGTAACAGGACATTATCTATTTGTAGGGTGCCAGGGTGTGGGAACATCGCAGCCCCATGACTAGCACTCTGTGCACCTTACACTTCCTAAAAGATTATTCAGAATACGCTTTGTACTTGTTTACACCACATGGTTTATTCGAGTAAACTTAGTTTTTCACCAATATGGAGTTTTTCACCAATATGGAGTGAGCACAGTTATATTTCTTTATGTACTCTAACATTTTGACATGAACTGCACAAAATATATATATTTAATACATGCAACTTGTTTTTCAATTATATTTGTATAATGTTGTGCAATGTGAATTGTTACTTGCAATTCTATACTACTTAAAGGGAACCTGTCACATAAAAAAATGCTAGTAACCTACAGATATGTGGTTAATCTGCAGGTTAATAGAGTTCTAAACCTGTCTGGCGCCAGCACTTAGATCCCTGCTGCCGGGAGGGAATGAACTTTATTCCTCCTGGCAGCGTTCCATTTTTAGTCACTGAGACGGCACCGACACAGTTTCAGTCACCGCTCTGTCTGTAGAGAGCAACTGCTGTAACAACGCCCCCGGCACTGACTGGCAGCAGCTCAGCATTAGAGTCGATTGTCAGTCAGTGCCAGGGGCAGGGATACAGCCACCGTTCTCTGTACTCAGAGGCACCCCTATGAATGAAACTGGAATACTACCTGGTGGAGTGAAGCTCATTTTCCTCCTGGCAACGGGGGTCTAAGTGCCTGAGCAGGGCAGGTTCAGAGTGCTATAAACCTGCAGATTAATCCAGTATATGCACGTTAATTGCGTTTTTTCATGTGGTAGGTAACCATTTAATTTATATTGTTGCCTATTGGGTTTATATTCCAATTTATATTGCACCCTAATGGGTTATAGATAGGGAAGAGTTGTTCCATGGAAATTTGGGTTCTGAAACCAGAACTGTACCCGAACTTGAAGCAGAACCCAAACCCCATTGAAAACTATGGGGACCCAAACTTTTGAGCTGGAAAATTCATTCTCTCTCTCATGACATCTGAGTACAGTCCGATTTCCATGCACTGAGCCAATGGAGAAAATGGATACATTTTTTTTCTCAATCATCTTCTTATCCGAGAGAATTGGATCACACTATACTGACATTCTTATCAGAGTTTGATTGGAGTATCATTAGCATAATCTCTCAGATGAGAGAATCTATGGCCGTCTGCAGAGGCCTAACAGTTGGATCGACTTGATAGGCGTCAGAGAATTTCTATGTATCTTTTCTATTAATGAATTTACAATAAATGTTGTTGCTTTTTAAAGATATTGTGTGCTGGATTTATACTATCATTTGGACTTTATCAAGTATGCTTGGAGCCTGACTAGCCTTGTCCATGCACTGCCACTAATGACTTACAGATAGATACAGCTGACACCAACATGTGTCAAACAAAACAATTTGCCAAGAAAATAGAATACGGCACAACAATTTCCTTAAGATTGGTATACCTAAGTAGGCAGTATTTATATATTCCCAGTGTTTTTTTATTCAAGTCTTTGACAAAGTTTTTAAAGGAAGATTTATTCCCTAACCAGAGGACAAGGATGTCATCAATGTAGCGATGAGTTATGTTCTAACATCATGGGTCAATGTAATTGTAGAACTATAGATTAATGTCCTGATAAGTGCCGCAAAATAATAACTTATAAGAACACTGGATCTTTGCAAATTTCCATATCCATACATAGTATTGGCTATCTTCCCAAAACATTGTCAGTCCACTCTTTTCACCTCATGGTCCTAAGCTTTCCAGATGTAAGGGTTATGGAACCTAAACTTTGTAAACTTAACCTTTTTTGGTTACCATTTATTGATAGTGTGGGAGCAATAGAGAAAAAAACTTTCTGAATACTGTAAGGTGGCTAATGGTCGTGTAGTCGATGGGAGGTATGTGTCACAGAGATGGCTGTCCTCTGTGATGTAACCTGGAGTGTTTCTCTAGTGCATGTAAGCACTAAGAGATTTGTTTGGTGCACCTGAAACCGGGTTACGGGTAGCTGAGAGAGTTGGGCGAGTCTAGCTAACAACATACCTCACCTCTGGGTGTGGTTAACAACCTGTAAAATGGAGAACATTGTTTGGCGCATGGTCTGGAGGGAGAAGGCCTCCTGTGTGTGGTTGTCTACAGACTGAGCCGTGTACTGTATGCCTGCCATCCAGTGTGACCACACAGGCCTGTAGTCCTCACAACATAGGGACCTAACTCAGAGGGAAGCCTTTAATAATGTCACGGTCATAAATGGGGTCGCACAGGAGCCTGGGGCCCCCACCTCTCACTTTCGAAGTCTCCTTGTGCCATTGCCCATTATTGAAGTGCCATTCGAGAGAATTGCTATGGACTTGGTCGGTCCCCTGGTTAAATCTGCTCGTACACACTAATATATATCGGTCATCTTGGTCTATGCCACCCGCTATACTGAAGTGATGGGGTTGCCAAAGGAGATCCTGACCAGCCAGGGAACACCTTTTATGAGTAAGGTGATGAGGTAGCTCTGCAAGGTCCTGCAAATCTCCCAACTGAGAATGTCAGTATACCATCCTCAGACAGATGGCCTCGTGGAGAGGTTCAACAAAACCCTAAAGAGTATGCTGAGGAAGGCCATAGTCCAAGTCTCTCCCGTCCTTTTCTATCTCCTACCGTATCTATTGTTCTCTGTCCCAGAGGTCCCACAGGCCTCTACTGGGTTCTTGCCATTTGAACTCCTGTATGGCCGACATCCGCGGGGTCTCCTGGATGTAGCGCAGAAAACCTGATAAGCCGAGGTCACGCCCCCCAGGATTGTTATCAAGCACTTCGCCCTGATGCAGGAGAGGATTGCAAAGGTGATGCCCATCGTAAAAGAACATCAGGCACAGGAGGCGCAGGCCAGGGTCTACAACCGGTCAGCCAGAGTGCAGCAGTTCAATCCTGGTGACAGAGTCCTCGTCTTGATTCCTTCAGTGGAAAGCAAATTTTTTAGGCCAAGTGGCAAGGACCCTATGAAGTGGTGGAAAAGGTTGGTGAAGTGAAGTACAAGATTCATCAGCCAGGACAACGTAAGCCATATCAGTTATATCAAGTCAACCTCATCAAGCTGTGGCAAGATAGAGAGGCGGTTGAAGCTCCATGCTTGCTGGTGGTCAAACCAGGTGAGGTTGGAGGAGTCGCAATAGTGGAGACGTTAACAAAGGCCCAATAACAGCAGTGTCGGTAGTTGCTGCAGAAGAACAGGGATCTGTTCTCGGAATTGCTGGGCTGCACAAGGGTCATAGAACACGAGGTTCTGATGGAGCCACATTTGCGGGTGAACTTGAAGCCCTATCGGATACCTGAGGCTCGACGAGAGTTGATCTCCAAAGAGGTGGCTCGTATGCTGAAACTCAGAGTCATTGAAGAATCCAAGAGCGGTTGGTCAAGCCCGATTGTCTTGGTCCCAAAGCCCGATGGTGAATGGAAATTCTGCAATGACTATCGTAAGTTGAATGAGGTCTCCAAATTCGACGCATATCCCAAACCACGCGTCGATGAGCTAATAGAGAGACTTTGGGCAGCAAGGTACCTAACCACCTTGGATTTGTTGAAGGGATATTGGCAGATCCCCATTGCACAGGGAGCCAAGGAGAAGACTGCGTTTTCTACACCGGACGGATGCTTCCAGTATGTCCGGATTTCCTTTGAACTGAAGGGGACCCCTGCAACCCTCCAGAGAGCCATGGATTGAATCCTTGCTTCCCATAAGAAATACGCCGCAGCGTACCTGGACGATATCTTCAGCCCAGACTGGGAGAGTCATCTGGAAAAGGTCCAGGCGGTGTTTGATGCTCTAAGGAAGGTGGGGTTTTCAATAAACCCAAAGAAATGTGCCATGGGGAAAGAAGAAGCCAAATACCTGGGTTATGTAGTGGGTAGGGGCAAGATCAAACTCCAAATCAGTAAAGTGGAAGCAATCCAATCCTGGCCGATACCACTGTCAAAAAAGCAGGTTAGAGCCTTCCTGGGGATCGTGGGATACTACAGGAGGTTCATCCCAAACTTCGCTGTGATGGCCGCACCCCTGACTGACCTCCTTAAGGGGACAAAATCAGCTATGGTCAAGTGGACTGCAGAGGCAGAGACGGCCTTTCAAGAAATGAAAGTGGCTCTGTGTAGGCAACCCGTTCTAGTAGCCTCTGACTTCAAGAAACAATTTGTACTTTAAACAGATGTCTCAGATGTCGGTTTGGGAGCAGTCCTTTCCCAGGGGATTCATGGAGAGGAGCACCCTGTTCTCTACCTGAGTAGGAAGCTGTCCTCCATTGAGAGGAATTATTCGGTCATAGAGAGCAAGAGCAAATAAACCTTTATGGACATTTAAAGGAACATGCCTCCTGTTTGCCTTCCTTCGCACCCAAGTGAGTACGATCCCTACAATACTTTTGGATGAACGAGGGGGTGGCCTCGATGCATGGAGCATGTGAAACAATGAAAGCAGATTTTATGGGATCCCTTATAAAGGATATAAATAAGTCTAAATCTGAGCCTTTAGATAATGGATTACACCAGGCACTGAGAGAGGCTTAAGACAGATTTGTACAAGACCCTTTAGAGAGAACCTATGACAGTTTACACAGAGCAAACACTTGATGGTCATGGCAGAGAGAAAGTGATTCTTCTTTAAACATTATTTTGAAGAATAGAAAAATGTAACTAATCCTCAAAAAGGAGTTGCACATATTATCTACTGAAATTTCATAATGCTCAATTAATACATGATTCACCTTTCATACTGAAAATACTTGAAACATTTTATAATTCTAAAATATCGCAAACAGTGAATGAGATTATTTTATTTCTCCAGTAGGCCAATCTGGCAACACTATCTACATATTCAAGAGATTTTTTAATGCTCCTCTAAGCTTGCGATAATTTGAGCTTGCGATCGGGTCTATAGCCACTGAAAAAAAACAATGGGGTGGATGGCCTTCCAAGGAAATTATATAGAAAATATAAAAAGATATTTTGCCACCCAAGCTAGCGGAAGTGTTTAATAACTCTCTGCCATCCTCAATGGCAGGACGCCATGGTTGTGATCTTGCCAAAGCCTGGGAAAAATGCCTTCTTACCAGGTTCATACTGGCCTGTCTTTCTTTTGATGTCTAGATAATGGGAAAAGTACTGGCCAGTAGATTAAATATAGTATTATTCACTATCATACATCAGTAAAAAATATATTTATGCCTGAAAAATAAAAAAGCCGCCTCTACAAATATTAGGTATCTCTTAAACTTTCAGATCCCATCAGATAATTACAGAAGAGGGGCCATATTCTCATTGGATGCTGCACAAAGCAGTTGACAGTGTTGAGTGGCCGAACCTACAATCAGGGCATCATCAGGGCATTACTACCCTTACTGCTGTATGGGTCCCAGTGAACAGAAGAAAACAGGGGGGGCCCCACAGCATGTCTTACCCAGTCCACTGCCCTTCTCCTTTGCTTCTGTTCACTGGGCCCAGTACAGCTTTCTCTGCCACCGCACTGCAGTTATCCTTCTCTGCACTCCTCTGGTGTGTGGTCATCCACCTGCAGGGGGCATGTTAATGTACCGTGTCCTGTGATCTTTCTCTCCTCTCGCTGGTCCTTAACCTTTCTGATCAAGAAGTCGTGGCAGAAGAAGCAGCCGCTTTACACTGGAGTGGAGTGGAGTGTAGAAGATAAGAGCAGACCGAGGTGCGGGCTCTAGAGGACTCATTGTTGTTTCCACATGGCATACACTGCCTCCTCCTGAGTGATCTAGCCTCATCTAGCAGTGACCTTACTGCTTCTCCCACACAGAGATGATGGTTAAAGAAGATGTCCAGTACTTTTTACTATGGTCCAAATGTCCCCCAATGTAAATTTTTGTAAATACCTTTCGTTGTCCTTCTGGCCTGTGAGCGGCGCTATGGCTGGCTACTCACAGGTATCACGTGACCCCCGGCTGCAGCCGGCTCTGACATCCGCTGATGTCACGTCAAGTTCCGGCTGCAGCCGGGCATGACTCAGTGCTGCGTTCCACAGTGAGTGATGGGCTGTGGGTGGGGTTACCCCGCGCGTCACACCCAGCTTCCACCGCTCGCTTTCCCTCTCCTCATTCATTGGGAAAGTGTGCGGTGGATTCTGGGTGTGACGCGCGGGGTAACCCCGCCCACAGCCCAGCATCCACCGCGGGGACCGCGTAACTGATGTCATGCCTCACTTGACGTGACATCAGCGGAAGGAAGAGCCGGCTGTAGCCGTGGGTCACGTGATGCCAGGCATAGCGCCGCTCACAGGCCAGAAGGACAACGAAAGGTATTTACAAAAACCCTTATCTGAACAGGGTAAATACATTGGGGGACATTTGGGCCATAGTAAAAACTACTGGACAACTCCTTTAATTTACACCCTGTTGCTTGTGACCTGGAAGCAGAGAGGCTGGAGAACAGCACAAGTGCACATGTAAGGCTTTGTTTATAGGGAATATAGTCAGGACTTCCATAGACTATAACTCCAGCTGCAGTATAGGAATTGTCATATGATTAATTACTATACTGTATATTCATTTTCTTGTGCTATGTAATCCCTGCTTTGCCACACACACTCCCATGTTGAAGGATTTATTTTAATTCTGGGCTTGCTGGTTTATGAGTACAATGACAGAACTACAGTAAATACTGACACCCAAATAGCATGTAATGACTTCCTTACACAGGCTCATTCAGGTCTTTAAAGGGGTATTGTCAAGTTTGAAAGTTATACCTTATATGTGGGATAGGTCACACCTTTCTGATCATTGGGGTCCATCCGCTGTGTCCCCCACCGATTCCCAGAACCGGGGCTGTAAAAAGCTACTTGTGAATGTAGGAGAGGTCAATCATGCGCACTTCTGCTCCATTCTTTCTTAAGGAAGTGCTGAAGGTTAGCCAAGCTCTACTCCAGCGGTCCATTAAGAATGAATGGAGCAGAAGTGAGCATGATCGACCACCACTCCATTCACATGGGTGAAGAGCCCAATTTCTCAGCATCAGTATGGGTACCAGCAGATAGAGACCTTTGGATAGGTCATAACTTTCCGACTTGAGAATACCCCTTTAAAAGACCACCTATTGGCTACTTGCAAGCCAATCAGCAGAAGTTTGCTGGCATGTTTACAGAGGCTAACAAACATTCTTGTCCAAAGAACGATCATTAAAGGGAACCTGTCATGTTCAAAAATTGCTACCTATATGCAGCTATGGGGTTAATCTGCCAGAAATAGCGCTATAATGCTGCCGGTCACCGTACTGAAACCTCATCAACTGGAAGGAAATGGACTAATGCCCTTATTGTAGCTGCTGGCTTTCAGTCATTGGGGTGAGCATAGAGCATTTGCAGTCACTTCTCACTATACAGTGAACAGTGGTTGTAATTACTCCCCAGCACTATGACAATTTGCTTTATTCACGCTAGAAAGTGAGGGGCTCCTAGGAAGATACATGTCAATTTTCTCCTGGTAGCTGTGCTACCATTAAAGAGAGCCTGTCATCAGGGTTATAAATATTAAACTAAAGGCATTGCCATAATAGCGCTGGTATACTGATCAATGACGAACTGAGATCTCAATTTGCGCATGCGCCGTCACCGGCGCCATTTTATTGGAACTCATCGAGAGATCAATCTGTGCAAGTGTCGCCTGCGGCTGGTACAGCGCCGCTGCGGAACTTAAATAAGGTAGAAGATAGACAGCAGATGGACCATGGCAGAGCCGAAGACCCTACCCACAGTCCAGCCCTGTTGCACAGAGATCAAAACTTATAATGAAGATTTTATAAAAACCAGGCTATAGACTTCACTTCTTCACTGAAAGTATGTATTAAATCAGCATACCAGTGTTATTATGGCAATGCCTTTAGTTTAATATGTATAACCCTGATGACAGGTTCTCTTTAAATGGATTGCTAATTAACGGATATTATTACTGCTGTGATGTATTTTGTTTTTGAGAATACTGTTTTTAGTGGGGATGCCGGTCCTGTTACTGTGCACTACATCACTTTTTTCTTCATCTGGCGTAGTGTAGAAGTTGGGGAAAAAGTGGGGAATGTGCTGTAGATAACTGTGTTATTTTCTGCAAAGACGAGTCCTGGCTGGAAGAAGTGATGGCGGTCTGTGCTGGATGAAGAAAAGCGAAGATGAAGGATTTTACCTAGAGACGCCACCAATGAGTTAATGTGTTACCTGTACACTGTACACTGTGGACAGCTCTGAAAGAGCAGGCAGATCTGTGGCTCACACCGCTGAACCTACAGCCAGGCATGGTCGTGTGTGACAATGGCCGGAACCTGGTGGCGGCTCTGAGGCGAGGCAAGCTCACACACATACCATGCCTGCCTGGCCCATGTGCTTAACCTCGTGGTTCAGCGGTTTCTCAAATCCTAAACGGAGCTGCCGGATCTGCTTGTTAAAGTACGCCGCCTGTGTGCCCATTTTAAAAAGTCAGCTACAGCTTCGGCCGCCCTTGCCGTGTTTCAGCAGCGTTTGCAGCTTCCGGCTCACCGACTGGTGTGTGATGTCCCCACGCGTTGGAACTCTACACTGCAGATGTTGGGAAGGATTTGTGAGCAGAAGAGGGCAGTTATTGAGTACCAGCATCAACAAGGCCGTCGGTATTCACTTGAGACTCCACACATAAGACGTCAGGATTGGACATGGATGTCAGACATATGTACCATCCTCCAAAACTTTGAGGACTCCACCAAGATGGTGAGTGGCGATGACACCATAGTTAGCATCACCATCCCGCTTCTCTGTCTTCTGAAACGTTCTCTGCTCACAATCAAAGAGGATGCATTGCAGACGGAGCACGATGAGATGGAGCAAGGAACCATACATGGTGATTACACACAACCAAGCCTCATCTCATCCCAACGTGGATTGGGTGACAATGAGGAAGAGGAGGAGGAGGAGGAAGGACAGGAGCTAGTTTCATGCACTATAGATGGTACTACCTACACAGCTGTCATAACGTCTGTTCAGCGTGGATGGCCAGAGGACAGAGAAGGAGGAGGAGGAAGAGGAGAGCATGGTCAGTCATCCTCTTGGTGAGGACACGGAAGTCTTGCCTGTTTGTAGTCTGGCACGCATGGCTGAGTTTATGTTATGCTGCCTTTCCCATGACCCTCACATTCTCAAAATTTTGGGTGATAGTCATTACTGGTTGCTGACACTTCTAGACCCACGCTACAAGGAGAACTTTATATCTCTTATTCCTGAGGTGGACAGGTCTACAAAAATGGGGCAGTACCAGAAGGCCCTTGTTGCGGAACTATTAAAAAAATTCCCATCTGAAAACGCTGGCGGCAGAGGCCACACTTCATTGGACAACCAAGGAGGACAGGCAAGAGAGACACAACTTCAATCCAGCAGAGGCAGGGGAACACTGTCAAAGTTCTGGGAGAGTTTTCTCAGACCCTCCCATTGCACAGGCCCTGAGGTGCGGGGTACTCTCACAAGGAGTGCAAAGTTTGGGAAGATGCTGAGGGAGTACCTTGCTGACCGTACCAACGTCCTCTGTGATTCCTCTATGCCTTATAATTATTGGGTATCCAAGCTGGATACGTGGAATGAACTGGCTCGCTATGCCTTGGAGGTCCTGGCCTGCCTTGCTGCCAGCGTTTTATCACAGCGGGTTTTCAGTGCCGCTGGTGAAATTATAACTGATAAGCGCATCCGCCTGTCAACTGAAAATGCTGACAGGCTGACTCTTATAAAAATGAACAAGGGCTGGATTGGGCCAGACTTCTCAACACCTCCGAATGATAGCAGCATAACATAAACTCAAATCCAGTGTCTTTTCTTGGGAGGTCCTTTTCACACCCACACATGGGTATACGCTTCCTGATTTTGTCTATTTGCTCATGTCCTCCTCCTTCTCCTCATCCTCCACCACCATATTACCAGGGTGACCGTGGTCCATGATGCAACACCCACATAATTTTTTTAAAGGGTGTTTTTTTATGCAGTATGTTCATGTATACCCCTCAGGGGTAAATGTTTGTCAGCCCATACACTTAGTGCATGGGCATTACAAGTAAAGGAGGCCCGCTCCTTTCTAAGAGGAACATTTTTTTATGAGGCCCTCCTCCACGTCTCTTCCAAGGGGCATTGAAGTGCCTCCAAATTTTTGGCAGCCCTCGCATTCACTGCATAGGCCAACACTATGGGAGACTCTCTTCTTTCTAATGGAAATTTGTCATTACTGTGGCCCTGCTCTGTGTGTCTTTAAATTCTTAGTGGGGTTTTTCCTAAAATTGGTCGGCCGTTGCACTCACTGCATACCCTATAACTGTATAGCAGACCCTCTCCTTTCTAATGGGAACATGTCGTACTTGTTACTGTGGCCCTGCTCTGTGTGTCTTTAAATTCTTAATGGGGTTTTTCCTAAAATTGGTCAGCCGTTGGACTCACTGCATACCCTATAACTGTATAGCAAACCCTCCCCTTTCTAATGGGAACATATCGTACCTTGTTACTGTGGCCCTGCTCATTGTGTCTTTAAATTCTTAGTGGTGTTTTTCCTAAAATTGGTCAGCCGTTGGACTCACTGTATACCCTATAACTGTATAGCAGACCCTCTCCTTTCTAATGGGAACATGTCGTACTTGTTACTGTGGCCCTGTGTTATGCACACGCCCGGACTGACTGGCGTGTGCGGGTGTTGTGGTTCCACTGGACCATGGACCGGAGAGTGCCTGGAGGGGCGTGACTAAGTATCTGGCCGATCCGACCAAGGTGGCACGACGGCATACGACGCCAGTGCACCAGGGAGAAACCGGGCAGAGGGACCAGGTGCTACTCCAGGTCAAACTCCGGACACGGGGGTTGACCCACACTAGGATTACTGGAACAGGCAGGTTAGGCTGGCAGAGACTGGTGGATGTAAGCAAACACGGCAGGTATGCAGATGGGTGGATACAGGCGAGTATGCAGGCAGGGAGGTACTGGCCGAAAGGACGGGCTGGAGCACAGAGAGGTTAAGACCCAGTACAGACTGGGTCACAGAACCGCAGATGCGGTAGACAACCACAGAAGAGAGAGAACGCCCGAAGCGGTGGGCAAGAACAGAGCAGGATGGGGCTGCAGGAGCAGCGAGCACAAGCAGGGCAGGACAGGACTGCCGGAGCAGCGGGCAGAAGCAGGGCAGGTCGGAAACCGCAGAAGCAGTAAGCAAGATAAGAGCAGAGCAGAAACCGCAGGAGCGGCAAGCAAGGCAAGAGCAGAGTGAAAACCGCAAGAGCGGCAAGCTAAGCAGGAGCAGAGCGGACACCGCAAAGCGGTAAACAAGGCAGGAGCAGAGCAGAAACCGCAAGAGCGGCAAGCTAAGCAGGAGCAGAGCGGACACCGCAGAGCGGTAAACAAGGCAGGAGCAGAGCAGAAACCGCAAGAGCGGCAAGCTAAGCAGGAGCAGAGCGTACACCGCAGAGCGGTAAACAAGGCAGGAGCAGAGCAGAAACCGCAAGAGCGGCAAGCTAAGCAGGAGCAGAGCGGTAAACAAGGCAGGAGCAGAGCAGAAACCGCAAGAGCGGCAAGCTAAGCAGGAGCAGAGCGGACACCGCAGAGCGGTAAACAAGGCAAGGGGATAGGACTCTGTTCACAAAGAACAGACGGAGAAGGAAAGGCAGAACCAGAAGCACGCACAGTACTTACATAGAAGTAGTGAGCGTACACTAAATTCACAACAGAGGTACAGAGACGACGAGAAGGAATTTAGGAGCGGGTTCAGACTCTGCAGAAAGACGCAGAAAACAGACATAGAGGGAAAAGGGAGACAAGGTTAAAGTAGAAACGAGGCACAGACAACAGGGAACAGAGGAACGGGAACAGAGACAGCAAGGCAGGAACACAAACAGGACTCTGTTCAGACGGGAACAGATACCGCAAGGCAGGAACACAAACAGGACTCTGTTCAGACGGGAACAGATACCGCAAGGCAGGGACACAAACAGGACTCTGTTCAGACGGGAACAGATACCACAAGGCACAGACAGGCAGATCTAGGAATACGGCCCCTAGAAGGCGAAAGAACAGGCAAGAGGCGTGTTCACAAGAACAGACCACAGTTCAGACACAGAACTGGAAAACAGGCAGGAAAACAGGATAGGACCTGGCATGTCAGAGACAAAAAGCCAACTGACAAGAAACAATGCTCAGGCGCCATCTTGAGGAAGAAGGTGGTATAAATACCCAAAGATGGACAGCAATAGGCTGAAGGTGCAACAGGGGCGTGTCCGCAGCAGGTACAAGAAACAGGAAGTTCAGCGGGCGTCGCCCTATGCAGCCAAAGTGGAGCAGAGCAGAGCACAAGGAAAGAAGCCAGACCAGGAAGCTGGGCGGGAGATGAAGTTTGCGATCTTGCATGATGTGAGATGGAACACCATGCAAGAACGCCGCCAGGTATGCTACAGTACCCCCCCCCCCCTTACGCCCCCTCTTCTTCAGGCCTGCAAGGATCTTCCGCAGGGAATTTGGGGGCCAATCCCTCTCTTCAAGGAGAATACTTCTATTGTCCACAGGAGGAGACAAAACTGGTCTTATAATCTGGATGGCTAGGATGCGACTTCCCATCCAGCCATCTTCAGCAACAGATGAAACGGGTGAAGTACCAGAAACAGCACACAAAAAAGTCTCTCTACATTTATTTTTAGGCAGCACCCCAAAAAGTTCAGGAGACAACTGGAGGTCCTCTGCCATGTTGGAGGGGTGCAGAGACTCGGGGGTAGCCTCTGCTTCGGGGTACATCTTGTCAAGCTCACAGGATGAAATGGGCAAAGTATCAGGTACAAGGTGTAGAGAAGACACTGCCTCTTTGTTATGTGGTGGTACCCCGGAGGATTCAGGAAACAACTGGGGGTCCTCCGCCAGGTTGGAGGGATACTGAGACTCGAGGTAACCTCTGCTTCGGAGTACACAAGGTCAGACTCACTGGAAGAAGCGGGCGAGGTATCAGGTACCGAGTAAAGGAGAGTCTCTGTCCATTCGCTATCAGGTAGCATCCCGGAGGGTTCAGGAGACGACTGGAGGTCCTCCGCCTGGTCGGAGGGGTGTAGAAACTCGGGGGTAACCTCTGCTTCGGAGTACACTAGGTCGGACTCACTGGAAGAAGCGGGCGAGGTATCAGGTACCGAGTAAAGGAGAGTCTCAGTCCATTCGCTATCAGGTAGCACCCCGAAGGGTTCAGGAGACGACTGGAGGTCCTCCGCCTGGTCGGAGGGGTGTAGAGACTCGGGGGTAACCTCTGCTTCGGAGTACACTAGGTCGGACTCACTGGAAGAAGCGGGCGAGGTATCAGGTACAGAGAATAGGAGAGTCTCTGTCCTTTCGCTACCAGGTAGCACCCCGAAGGGTTCTGGAGACAACTGGAGGTCCTCTGCCTGGTCAGAGGGGTGTAGAGACTCGGGAGTAACTACCACTTTGAGGCACCCATTGTCAGGCCCACAGGACTGAGCGGACGAAGTATCGGGTACCGGGTGTAGGGAAGTCTCTCTCCAATTGTCATCGAGTGGTATCCCGGAGGATTCAGGAGGCAACAAGGGGTCCTCCGCCAGGTAGTAGAGGTGTACAGACTCGGAGGTAAACACAGCTTTGGAGCATCCTTGGACATGCACACTGGTTAAAGTGGGTGTAGAATCTGATGCCAGGTGCAGGAAGCTCTCCTGTGTGGACTCTGGATGGGTAGCAGTCTCTTCTGGCTGGAGAACAGGTGCACCACCCACGCACATCACCCGCTGGGGCTTCTCCGGGATACAGGAAGATGAAGCTTCAGTAGGGACTTCAAGGATGGGGTCAGGAGGTCTCAGGGAGGACAGACCCTGGCGTGACGGCTTGCCTCTGCGTCTAGCACGTCTGGACTGCCTCTTGAGGTTGGGAGCAGTATTCCGGAGAGTGTAGTCATCCTGAGTGGATTCAGGGCAAGCAACAGTCTTTTCGGGCAGGAGAACTTGTGCGCTACCTATGCACATTACCCGTCGGGGCTGCTCCGGGATACAGGGAAGTGAAGCTTCAGCAGGGGCTTCAGGGTTAGGATCATCGAAAGCCAAAAGGAAGGCCACCAGGAAGGCCTGTAGGTCAAGAACGATAGGATCCTGTGCTTCCCATAGGGGGTTGATCCATTCCAAGGCATCACCCGCTAGGTTGAAGATTATAAATCCCACCTTAACCTGATCAGAAGAATAGGCATTAGCATAGAACCGGAACTGCAGCAAGCATTGCCACACAAACGCACGGCATTGTTTTGGATCCCCGTAGTACCGTGGTGGATCCGAGGGACCAGGTGCAGCTTCAGCAGGGACTCCAGGGTTGGGGTCATCGAAGACCATTAGGAAGGCCACCAGGAAGGCCTGCAGGTCAAGGACGATAGGATCCCAAGCTTCCCATAGGGGGGTGACCCACTTCAAGGCATCCCCCGCTAGGTAGTCAATTATAAATGCCACTTTAGACCAATCAGAAGGAAAAGAAAGAGGGTAGAACTTGAAGTGCAGCATGCATTGCTCCACAAATGCACGACTTTGTTTTGGATCCCCATAGTACTGGGGCGGATCCGCAGGAACGGGTGCAGAAAGCTCCATCTGGACGGGTGCGAAATTAGCCTGGAACTCAGCTAGAGAAAAAAAAAAAATGTATTTATTTATTTTTAATGCACGTATTAGCTGGAAAACGTCTCAGAGAGTGAAGGTCGTGGGGCTCAACGGGAACCATGGCCTGAGCATGCTGTTATGCACACGCCCGGACTGACTGGCGTGTGCGGGTGTTGTGGTTCCACTGGACCATGGACCGGAGAGTGCCTGGAGGGGCGTGACTAAGTATCTGGCCGATCCGACCAAGGTGGCACGACGGCATACGACGCCAGTGCACCAGGGAGAAACCGGGCAGAGGGACCAGGTGCTACTCCAGGTCAAACTCCGGACACGGGGGTTGACCCACACTAGGATTACTGGAACAGGCAGGTTAGGCTGGCACAGACTGGTGGATGTAAGCAAACACTGCAGGTATGCAGATGGGTGGATACAGGCGAGTATGCAGGCAGGGAGGTACTGGCCGAAAGGACGGGCTGGAGCACAGAGAGGTTAAGACCCAGTACAGACTGGGTCACAGAACCGCAGATGCGGTAGACAACCACAGCAGAGAGGGAACGCCCGAAGCGGTGGGCAAGAACAGAGCAGGACGGGGCTGCAGGAGCAGCGAGCACAAGCAGGGCAGGACAGGACTGCCGGAGCAGCGGGCAGAAGCAGGGCAGGGCGGAAACCGCAGAAGCAGTAAGCAAGATAAGAGCAGAGCAGAAACCGCAGGAGCGGCAAGCAAGGCAAGAGCAGAGTGAAAACCGCAAGAGCGGCAAGCTAAGCAGGAGCAGAGCGGACACCGCAGAGCGGTAAACAAGGCAGGAGCAGAGCAGAAACCGCAAGAGCGGCAATCTAAGCAGGAGCAGAGCGGACACCGCAGAGCGGTAAACAAGGCAGGAGCAGAGCAGAAACCGCAAGAGCGGCAAGCTAAGCAGGAGCAGAGCGGACACCGCAGAGCGGTAAACAAGGCAGGAGCAGAGCAGAAACCGCAAGAGCGGCAAGCTAAGCAGGAGCAGAGCGGACACCGCAGAGCGGTAAACAAGGCAGGAGCAGAGCAGAAACCGCAAGAGCGGCAAGCTAAGCAGGAGCAGAGCGGACACCGCAGAGCGGTAAACAAGGCAGGAGCAGAGCAGAAACCGCAAGAGCGGCAAGCTAAGCAGGAGCAGAGCGGACACCGCAGAGCGGTAAACAAGGCAAGGGGATAGGACTCTGTTCACAAAGAACAGACGGAGAAGGAAAGGCAGAACCAGAAGCACGCACAGTACTTACATAGAAGTAGCGAGCGTACACTAAATTCACAACAGAGGTACAGAGACGACGAGAAGGAATTTAGGAGCGGGTTCAGACTCTGCAGAAAGACGCAGAAAACAGACATAGAGGGAAAAGGGAGACAAGGTTAAAGTAGAAACGAGGCACAGACAACAGGGAACAGAGGAACGGGAACAGAGACAGCAAGGCAGGAACACAAACAGGACTCTGTTCAGACGGGAACAGATACCGCAAGGCAGGAACACAAACAGGACTCTGTTCAGACGGGAACAGATACCGCAAGGCAGGGACACAAACAGGACTCTGTTCAGACGGGAACAGATACCACAAGGCACAGACAGGCAGATCTAGGAATACGGCCCCTAGAAGGCGAAAGAACAGGCAAGAGGCGTGTTCACAAGAACAGACCATAGTTCAGACACAGAACTGGAAAACAGGCAGGAAAACAGGATAGGACCTGGCATGTCAGAGACAAAAAGCCAACTGACAAGAAACAATGCTCAGGCGCCATCTTGAGGAAGAAGGTGGTATAAATACCCAAAGATGGACAGCAATAGGCTGAAGGTGCAACAGGGGCGTGTCCGCAGCAGGTACAAGAAACAGGAAGTTCAGCGGGCGTCGCCCTATGCAGCCAAAGTGGAGCAGAGCAGAGCACAAGGAAAGAAGCCAGACCAGGAAGCTGGGCGGGAGATGAAGTTTGCGATCTTGCATGATGAGAGATGGAACACCATGCAAGAACGCCGCCAGGTATGCTACACCCTGCTCCGTGTGTCTTTAAATTCTTAGTGGGGTTTTTCCTAAAATTGTCAGCCGTTGGACTCACTTCATACCCTATAACTGTATAGGAGACCCTCTCCTTTCTAATGGGAAATTGTCGTTACTGTGGCCCTGCTCTATGTGTCTTTAAATTCTTATTGGGTTTTTTCCTAAAATTGTACAGCCGTTGGACTCACTTCATACCCTATAACTGTATAGCAGACCCTCTCCTTTCTAATGGGAACACGTCGTACCTTGTTACTGTGGCCCTGCTCCATGTGTCTTTAAATTCTTAGTGATGTTTTTCCTAAAATTGGTCAGCCGTTGGACTCGCTACATACCCTATAACTGTATAGCAGATCCTCTTCTTTCTAATGGGAACATGTCGTACCTTGTTACTGTGGCTCTGTGTGTCACCCAGGTGGAATATAGAGGACTCGGTACCCGGGCCTTTTACATTGTTTAGGAGGTCACGGCAGTCGGCTCCTGGGCCCGTACTCTGGGTCTCTCTTTAAAAAGGGGTTTTTGTGTACAGTTTGTCTCGTGACGCCACATGTGGTTTCCGGTAATGGTTACCGGCGCTGCTGCAGACCTCCGGGGGGTGATGGGATGGCAGCTGGGATGTTTCTGCTCCCCACAGGCGGAGCGGGCCCCCGGGGCAGTGTAGGTGCAAATGGTGGTGATGGTGGGGCCAACAGTGCAGGAGAGATGGCGCAGCAGGAGTAACTGACAGAGACAGGGGATTCACTTCAGTACCTTTACTGGTGCGGATGTCAGGTACGGTCCAGGGTACTCGGTAGGAAGGGTGCACTTTAGGACTTCTCCCCAGTGAGCGGGTATAAGGCCTCCTGGTCCGTGTCTCCCTCTCTCTAAGCTCCTGGCCAGCCTGCAACTGGGCCTAGCTTCTGTGTCGTGCTGTTCCTTCTCCTGTCGCCTGGTAGTAGGACTTTTTTCTGGCAACCACTATCCCTGGACGCTGGGGCCTTCGTGGTTCCTAGTCTTGTCAAGGGTTTAGCTTCAGGTCGACTGGGGACTTGTAGTCCTCCTGGTATGCCGGTCATCCCTACTGGGTATAAAGGACCCTGTAGGCGTGGACCCGGTGTCGGGTTTGTGTCTTGCGGTGAGCCTATGATGCTCCTCTGCCCCCTCAACTCCTCTCTCCTCTCCTCTTTACCTCCGGCCACACTCGGGGCCCACAATACAGCAGCAGACGTGCTGCATCTTCGCTGCTCTCAGTGGCAGCACACTCTCTCTCAGACTGAGACTCACTGCTCAACTCCTGGCTCCACCCTCCATATATATATATCCCTACTGGGCTCCCTCTGGTGGTCTGAGGTGGAAGGGTGGAGGTGTTTGTTTGTAATGAGGGCCTCTTGTGGAGAAGTCCATCCATGCACCCTTTTGGGTCCTGTGGTACCTGTGAACAGCAGGGTGCCACACCTGCTCTATGTGTCTTTAAATTCTTAGTAGGGTTTTTCCAAAATTTTGGCAGCCCTTGCAGTCACAGCATGGGCATTACCACTATAGGAGACCCGCTCCTTTAGAATGGGAACATTTTTTTTTACTGAGACCCTCCTCTATGCCTCTTGAAAGGGGTATTGGGTTGCATCCAAATTTTTGGCAGCCCTTGCAGTCACTGGATACACAATAACAGTATAGGAGACCCACTTGTTAATAATGGGAACCACAAAGCATAGCCGGCTGATGGCTCTCTAACAATAGCTAGGGCTGACTGCTGACCTTTTAAGAATCGTAAGGGCCTTCTGATGTCCCTCTAAAAATAGGCTTTATGACTTTCAGAGTCCCTCCATCATGAATAATAAAGGATGTGTCTGATGATCTATCACACACCACATTGCCAGATAAGGTTGTAAAATGTTAAAATGACATTACCCGGTGAATGCATTTGTCTTAAAAAATAACGTTAAAAAACAAAACAATAGGATCTTTCTTTAGTATAAAAAACAGCGTCACCAATTTAACCTCAATGTCATTGTTCAGCTCCTGCACCTCCTCCTCCATCTCCGAAATGACCATATCAGTCACAAGCTGACAACACTGTAGCACTGCCTTGGCCAAGCGGCAACTGGCTGTGCTGAAGATAACATGCTTAATGCTTAATTGACAAACTGCCCAGCGCTGCAGAGTGGTTGAAAGCTGTAACACAGCAGCCTGATCTGTGACTCTCACCACTGAACATACAGCCAGGCATGGTCGTGTGTGACAATGGGCGGAACCTGGTGACGGAGAAATGACTGCCGGGGTAGATACGGTTTCCCTCTATGCCAGTCCTTTCACCGAGCTAAAAAATATGGCTGTGCTGAAATACAACTCCCACTGAGAAGCTGTTTCAGGTTGAAAAACATTGTGCTCACCAAAGGATTTGATTCTGAGGGCTAACCTTTCTCACCTGCTCAATAGCCCCATAGCAGCTGCAAAGTTAGCGCTATCATGAACTCTCCTGAGGTAGAAGCCAAGGCACACCCGAGGATTCTCTGGTGGGACCGTCCAACCCTGCCGAGAAGCAGTCCTGGCTAAGAAAAGGGTGTGGGAAGGTTCCCGGACACTCCATGGCTGCTTTTTTACTGAGGAGGAAGCACACGCAAACACGGGGAGAACATACAAAGTCCTTGCAGATGTTGTCCTTGCTGGGATTTGAACCCAGGATCCCAGCGCTGCAAGGCTTCAGTGCTAACCACTGATCCAATGTGCTGCCATTCACCCTCTAATATCAACAGGCTGGAGAAACTTGCACCTACTGCCTCTCTAGCTTCAGCTCCTTTGTGAGAAAATGTATTTGGGCAGCCACTCAGTCTACCAAATAAAGTTCCTGAGAAGTAAATTGGGGATGGCTTCGCTACTGGTACTGGGGGCAGTGCTAATACCATGGCGTCGTACCGTAGTTTGCTGGAAATATTCCAGGCTGGTAGGAGGCAAGCAAATTCCCACAGAAAAGTACCAGCAGTAATGTTCAGGCCACATTCCAAGTGCAAGCAGCTTTAGAGGACTTCCTGGGAGAAATGACACGCAGGGTAGATACGGTTTCCCTCTATGCCAGTCCTTTCACCGAGCTAAATACAACTCTCAGCAAAAAAAGTTGTGGACTTTCTCCGTACCGTCCCTGGCCACATTCACCTGCTTGTGTAAGGCGGAGGCGATATCGGGAAATATAGTGGCGGCTGGGGACCGAGTATAGACACCCGGCCACCGCCGACATGAGGTTGTGAAAAGCTTCCGCCTCCACGAGCTTAAAAGGCCATATTTCAAGTGCAAAGAGCTGCCCAGAAATCTGGCAGTTTAGTGTTGCGGCCTGTGGGTGGGTGGGTGGCTGGCTGCATACTTGCACTTGCATTCCAAGTAACAGAAAACTAAGCAGATGGTGGCCTCTATCATCATCATGGCCTCACCTCGGCACTATGAACTCTCCTGAAGGAGAAGCCAGGGTCCGCCGGAGGAGTCTCCAGTTCTCTGGTGGGCCCGTCCAACCCTGCCGAAAAGCAGCCCTGGCTAAGAAAAGTGTGGAGGAAGGTTCCCGGACACTCTATGGCTGCTTTTTTAATGTGCATCGGCCATGCTTATGCATGCTATTTCTCAAAACGCGTTACAGATCAGGCCATTGTCCAATTCTGTATTCAAGAAATTAAATGTGCAAAGAAAGATGTGTGTGTGTCAAAGCACCTCCGACAGGGGCGACTTGATGTTGGATGGGCTGCCATTGCTTCTGCAACAAGCTCAATTACAGGACTTCCTGGGAGAAATGACACACAGGGTAGATATGGTTTCCCTCTATGCCAGTCCTTTCACCGATCTAAATACAACTCTCAGCAAAAAAAGTTGTGGACTGGCTCCGTACCGTCCCTGGCCACATTCACCTGTCCACGTGTTTGTGGTTAGGCGGTCCTTCCCAATAAGTGCACTGGGGAGAGCACGGGTAATGTTGTGGGACCGGTGCTTGTGGAAGGGGAGGCGGGGGACCGAGTATGGACACCCGTCCGCCGCCGGCATGAGGTTGTGAAAAGCTTCCGCCTCCATGAGCCTAAAAGGCCACATTTCAAGTGCAAGCAGCTGTCAAAAATTTGGCAGTATAGTATTGCAACCTGTGGGTGGGTGGCTGCCTGCATACTTGCGCTTGCATTCCAAGGAATGGGGTAGGGACAACTGAACACTGCAGTGGCACAAGGACGTGGACGGTGATTGTTGCAAGTCTGCAACGACAGGTGCATGGTGGGAGGCATCTTTGCAAGGATCACTTGTGATGGGCACGCTTTTAGGCAGTGACCTGGGAGTCAGAGATGCTTCCAGAGGTCTTCCCCATGCTGTTCCCATGTCTTTTCAGCACTGTATGCATGTGTCTGATGATGTGTCACACACCACATGGCCAGATAAGGTTGTAAAATGTTAAAATGACATTTCCTGGTGAATGCATTTGTCTTGGTTGAAAACAATTCAAAAGTGCAAAAACGCATCAAAAAACGCTATGTGTGAGCATAGCCCAAGTTGTGGAGGAGTATTTTTGTTTTTGGTTATTTATTTTGCCTTATATACAAGTCATTACCCTGGAAAGGATGTTCCTTAACATATTTCCCAGGAAAATCTATTTTGGTTTCGTTTTTGTATGTTTTATTGTGAGTCCGTAAAAGTGGCGTAATACTCTGAGATGCTTCCAGGGGTCTTCCCCATGCTGTTCACATGTCATTTGTGCACTGTTCCCATCGATTTGGGCAATTTTTAGGCCCTCTGCAGACCGCCGGGGGGGAGCCGCCTGAAAAATGCTAGAGTTTCCCATAGACTTACATTGGGCTCGTTGCTCGGGTCGAGCACCCGAGCATTCCAATTTGCTCAACCCGAGCAATGAGTACCCGAGCATTTTAGTGCTCGCTCATCACTACTCCACACCATAGGCTATGTTCACACGTAGCGTTTTTGATGTTTTTTTGCACTTTTGTATTGCTTTCAACCGTGACAAATGCATTCACCAGGACATGTCATTTTAACACCTTATCTGGCCATGTGGTGTGTGAGACATGATCAGACACATCCTGTTTCATTTATGAAGGAGGGACTCTGAAAGTCATAAAGCCTATTTTTATAGGGCCATCAGGCCTATTCTTAAAGGGCCAGCAGTCGGCCCTCACTGTTCTTAGAGAGCCATCAGCCGGCTATGATTTGTTGTTCCCATTACTAAAGAGTGGGTCTCCTATACTGTTATTGCGTATGCAGTGAGTGGCAGTGCTGCCCAACATTTGGACACACCCCAATACTCCTTTGAAAATTTGGACGCACCCCAATACCCCTTTGAAGAGCCTAAGAGTAGGGCCTCCTGAAATAAAAGGTTCCCATAATTAGGAAGTGGGTCTCCAATTGTGTTTGCCTATGCAGTGAATGCAAGGGTTGCCAAAAATTTGGAGTCACTCCAATGCCCCTTGAAAGAGACGTGGAGGTCAGAGGGCCTCCTGAAAACAATGTTCCCATTATTAGGAAGTGGGTCTTCCATTGTGTTTTCCTATGTAGTGAATGCAAGGGTTGCCAAATTTGGAGGCACTCCAATGCCCCTTGGAAGAGACGTAGAGGACCTCATGAAAAAATGTTACCATTATTAGGAAGTGGGTCTTCCATAGTGTTAGCCTATGCAGTGAATGTACAAACATTTACCCCTGGGGGGTATACATGAACATACTATATAAAAGTTTATTTTTACAGGCATCATAAACACCCTTTAGAAAAATTAGATGGGTGTTGCATCACGGACCACGGTCACCCTGGTGATATGGTGGTGGAGGATGAGGAGAAGGAGGAGGAAAAGAGCAAATAACCAAAATCAGGAAGCGTATACCCATGTTTGGGTGTGAAAAGGTGCATGGGAATACACCTCCCAAAAAAAGACACTGGATTTGAGTTTATGTTACGCTGCTATCATTAGGTGGTGTTGAGAAGTCTGGCCCAATTATCCAGCCCTTGTTCATTTTTATAAGAGTCAGCCTGTCAGCATTTTCAGTTGACAGGCGGATGCGCTTATCAGTTATAATTCCACCAGCGGCACTAAAAACCCGCTCTGATAAAACTCTAGCAGCAGGGCAGGCCACGACCTCCAAGGTGCAGAGAGCCAGTTCATTCCACGTATCCAGCTTGGATACTCAATAATCATAAGGCACAGAGGAATCACGGAGGACGTTGGTACGGTCGGCAAGGTACTCCCTCAGCATCTTCCCAAACTTTGCACTCCTTGTGAGAGTACCCCGTGCCCCAGGGCCTGTGCGATGGAAGGGGCTGAGAAAATTCTCCCAGAACTTTGACAGTGTTCCCCTGCTTCTGCTGGATTGGAGTTGTATCTCTCTCGCCTGTAGTCCTTGGTTGTCCAACGAACTGTGACCTCTGCCACCAGAATTTTCAGATGGGAATTTTTTTAATAGTTCCGCAACAAGGGCCTTCTGGTACTGTCCCATTTTTGTAGACCTGTCCACCTCAGAAATAAGAGATATAAAGTTCTCCTTGTAGCATGAGTCTAGAAGTGTCACCAACCAGTAATGACTGTCACCCAAAATTTTGAGAACGCGAGGATCATGGGAAAGGCAGCGTAACATAAACTCAGCCATGCGTGCCAGACTGCTAACAGGCAAGACTTCTGTGTCCTCAACAAGAGGACGACTAACCATGCTCTCCTCCTCCTCTCTGTCCTCAGGCCATCCACGCTGAACAGACGGTAGGACAGTTGTGCAGGTAGTACCGTCTATTGCACAGAAAACTAGCTCCTGTTACATAGTTACATAGTTACATAGTTAGTAAAGCCGAATAAAGACTTGCGTCCATCAAGTTCGACCTGTTAGTTCTGTAATTGCTAAAGTTGATCCAGAGGAGGGCAAAAACCCCAAATGATTTAGCCAATCTTCACCTGAGGAAAAATTCCCTCCCGACTCTGAAACCAGCAGTCAGAATAAATCCCTGTATCAACCTACTATTTTATTCTATTTTTAAGTATATGCTGAAATCTGCCTGGTATCTAGAAATGCATCCAGTCCCCGCTTGAACTGGTGTAGTGAATCCGACATTACCGTCTCCTCACTCAGTGAATTCCATATTCTCACTGCTCTTACCGTAAAGAACCCCTTCCTACCTTCCTATGCTGGTGCTGAAACCTTTTCTCTTCCAGTCTTAGTGAGTGCCCTCTTGTTACCGTAATATCCCTCCTTTTGAACAAATCCCGGGCAAGGTCTCTATACTGTCCCCTAACATATTTGTACACATTTATTATGTCCCCCCTCAACCTTCTCTTTTCCAGGCTGAATAGTCCTAGTTTTGCCAACCTCTCTGGGTATTGCAGTCCCTCCATTCCCCTTATTAATTTTGTTGCCCTCCTTTGTACCTTTTCAAGCTCATTTATATCCTTTCTATATATTGGGGCCCATAACTGAGCACAGTATTCCAAGTGTGGTCTGACCAGTGCTTTGTACAGTGGAAGAACAATGTTCTCATCCTTTGCAGCTATACCTCTTCTGATACATCCCATTACCCTGTTTGCCCTTACAGCAGCGGCCTGACTTTGGGCACTCCAATTTAGTTTGCTATCAATCAAGATGCCCAAGTCCTTCTCCATCTCTGAATTCCCCAATGGTTTCCCATTCAGTGAGTACTGGTGACTTCCATTTTTCCTTCCCATATGTATGACCTTACATTTCTCCTCGTTAAACCTCATTTGCCATTTAATGCTCCACCTACCCAGCTTATCCAAATCCCTCTGTAGGTCTTCACTATCCTCTTTTGTATTAATTGTTTTACATAACTTTGTGTCATCTGCAAATATTGATATTTTACTATTTATCCCGTTGACTATGTCGTTAATAAAGATATTAAATAACATTGGGCCTAGTACCGACCCCTGTGGTACCCCACTAGTGACGCTTACCCAATCTGAGTATATTCCATTTATAACCACCCTCTGCCTTCTATCCTTTAGCCAGTTAGCTACCCACTTGCAGACATTTTCCCCCAGCCCCATCATTCTCATTTTGTATACCAACCTATTATGTGGCACGCTATCGAACGCTTTTGAGAAGTCGAGATACACGACATCCACTGGTTCCCCCTGATCTACTCGAGAGCTAACCTCCTCGTAGAAGTCAATCAGGTTTGTTTGGCAGGAACGATTCCTCATGAATCCATGTTGGTTCGGGGTTAATAGATTATTAGCATCAAGATGCTCCATGATTGCCTCATTAATAAAGCCTTCAAAAATTTTGCCCACAACGGACGTCAGACTCACCGGCCGATAGTTTCCGGTGTTACTTTTTGCTCCCTTTTTGAATATTGGCACTACATTCGCCTGTCGCCAATCAAGTGGTACAGACCCAGTCTCAACAGAGTCCTTAAATATAAGATATAACGATCTGCCTATCACATTACTTTCCCTTAGTACCCGTGGGTGTATGCCATCAGGTCCTGGTGATTTGTTTATTTTAATGTTACTGAGGCGTTTCTGTACCCCAGCTTGGGTTAGATTTGTCATACTTAGTGGAGGATTAAGTTTGTCACTTCTCATTTCGCCTGTTAGTTCTTTTTCCTTTGTGAAAGTTGACGAAAAAAATTAATTTAATAGATTAGCTTTATCCTCATCTTTCTCTATGATTTTGCCTTCCTCACTTTTTATCGGTCCAATATTATTCGATTTAATCCTTTTACTATTTATATACGTAAAGAACAGTTTGGGATTTGATCTACTTTCCCTAGCAATACGTCTCTCTGTTTCCTCCTTTGCTATTTTTATTTGTTTTTTGCAGGTTCTCGTTTTTTCCTTGTAACACATTAGTGCCTCCTTGCTGTTTTCCTGTTTTAATCTCTTGAATGCCTCTTTTTTGCTATTTAACGCCCCTTTTACGTTCTTGTTCAACCATATTGGTTTCCTCTTATTTCTGGCCCTTTTATTCCCATACGGTATATACCTCTCGCACTGAGTATTCAGAATTCTTTTGAAGGTTTCCCATTTACTATTCGTATTTCCTTGATTAAGAACTTTGTCCCAGTCTGTAAGTTGAAGGTTTTCTTTCAGCTGATCAAACTTCGCCCTCCTAAAGTTTAATGTTTTAGTTGTTCCCTTATTGATAACCCTACTGAAGGGCATTTTGAAATTGATAATATTATGATCGCTATTACCTAGGTGCCCCCCTATCTGTACCTCAGTTATTCTATCAGGCCTATTAGTCAATATTAAGTCCAACACTGCCTTCCCTCTCGTTGGTTCCTGCACTAGTTGGGAGAGATAATTATCCTTGATATTTGTCAAGAACCTTTTTCCTTTCTGCGATCTACAGGTTTCTGTTTCCCAGTCAATATCCGGGTAGTTGAAGTCCCCCATTACAATCACCTCATTATGTTTTGCTACTTTGTCTATTTGTCCTAATAGCAGTTTCTCATTCTCCTCTGTTATATTAGGTGGCTTATAGCAGACCCCCAGTAATATTTTATTATTATTTTTTGCCCCCTCTATCTCTACCCACATGGACTCGACCCCCTCTTCTCCTATATCTTCCCTTAGTCTGGGCTTTAGACGTGACCTTACATATAAGCAGACTCCTCCGCCCTTCCCCTGTTTCCGGTCCCTTCTAAATAAACTATAATCTGTTAAATTTACCGCCCAATCGTAGCTATCGTCTAGCCAAGTCTCTGTTATACCTACGATGTCATACCTCTCCTCCGATATAAGCGCCCGCAGCTCATCCGCCTTATTGGTCAGGCTTCTTGCGTTGGTCAGCATGCAAGATAAAACTTTGGGGTTATTTAGCATCCTATTCTTCTCTAACGATCTAACTGTACTATCCCCACCCCCCTCTCCACCCTCATTATATTCACTTCTCCCCTTCCCCCTTGCTTGCCTCACATCCCACCTATTTCCTTGGTTCCCCCCCCCCCGTCTCTAGTTTAAAAACTCCTCCAACCTATTAGCCATCTTCTTCCCCAGCACCGCTGCACCCTCCCCATTGAGGTGCAGTCCGTCCCTACGGTAGAGCCTGTAGCCGACAGCGAAGTCGGCCCAGTTCTCCATGAACCCAAACCCTTCTGCCTTGCACCAACTCTTTAGCCACTTATTCACCTCCCTAACCTCCCGTTGGCGCTCCTGTGTGGCTCGCGGGATTGGTAGTATTTCTGAGAAAACTACCTTGGAGGTCCTTGCCCTAAGCTTCCTACCTAGATCCCTGAAATCATTTTTAAGGACCCTCCATCTACCACTCACTTTGTCATTGGTGCCAATGTGGACCATGACCGCTGGGTCTTCGCCAGCCCCACCCAGTAACCTGTCAACCCGATCCGCGATGTGCCGGACTCGAGCGCCAGGGAGGCAGCACACCGTTCGGCGATCCCGGTCTTTGTGACAGATTGCCCTGTCTGTCCCCCTAATAATAGAGTCACCCACTACCAGGACCTGTCTAGCCTGCCCTACACTTCCCCCCTCCTCCTCATTACTGGAGCATACACTCCCCCGGCGGTCAGAGGATCTGTCGTGCTCCAATAATGCCGGTTCTGAACCAGCCTTCCTATACTTCTTCCCTCTATCCCTTCTAACTGTTACCCAGCTCCCTGCCTGTTCAGCCTGCGCTTCCCCACTAAGCTCCACCCCCAGTGTTGACCCATTGAGTTCTTCCTCCTCTGTTCTTCCTCCTCTCCCTCCTCTTCCTCATTGTCACCCAATCCATGTTGGGATGAGACGCTTGAGGCTGGGCTGTGTGTAATCACCCTGCTCCATCTTATCGTGCTCCGCCTGCAATGCATCCTCTTTGATTGTGAGCGGAGAGCATTTCAGAAGACAGAGAAGCGGGATGGTGACGCTAATTATGGCATCATCGCCGCTCACCATCTTGGTGGAGTCATCAAAGTTTTGGAGGATGGTACATGTGTCTGACATACATGTCCACTCCTGTGGTCTTATGTGTGGAGTCTCAACTGAATACCGATGGCCTTGTTGATGATCAACAACTGCCCTCTTCTGCTCACTAATCCTTCCCAATATCTGCAGTGTAGAGTTCCAACATGTGGGGACATCACACACCAGTCTGTGTGCCGGAAACTGCAAACACTACTGAAGCACAGCAAGGGCGACGGAAGCTGTTGGTGACTTTCTAAAATGGGCATACAGGTGGCGTACTTTAACAAGCAGATCTGGCAGCTCCGGGTAGGATTTGAGAAACCGCTGAACCACGAGGTTAAGCACATGGGCCAGGCATGGTATGTGTGTGAGCTCGCCTCGACTCAGAGCCGCCACCAGGTTCTGGCCATTGTCACACACGACCATACCTGGCTGTAGGTTCAGCGGTGTCAGCCACAGATCTGCCTGCTCTTTCAGAGCTGTCCACAACTCTTCAGCGTTGTGTGGTTTGTCACCTAAGCATATTAGCTTCAGCACAGCCTGTTGCCACTTGGCCGAGGCAGTGCTGCAGTGCTTTCAGCTTACGACTGATGTGGTCATTTCAGTGATGGATGCTGAAGAGGAGGAGGTGCAGGAGCTGAAGACTGAGGCGGCAACCCTGATTGACCTAGGGCCCGCAATCCTTGGCGTCGGGAGGACGGAACCTGGTGGCTGCTCTGAGGCAAGGCGAGTTCACACACGTACCATGCCTGGACCATCTGCTTAACCTCGTGGTTCAGCGGTTTCTCAAAACCTTCCCGAATCTGTCGGATCTGCTTGGCAAAGTACGCTGCCTTTGTGCCCATTTTAGAAAGTCAGCTACAACTTCTGCCACTCTTGCCGTGCTTCAGCAGCATTTGCAGCTTCCGGCTCACCGACTGGTGTGTGATGTCCCCACGCGTTGGAACTCTACATTGCAGATGTTGGGATGGATTAGTGAGCAGAAGAGGGCAGTTGTTGACTACCCGCATCAACAAGGTAGTCGGTATTCAGATCAGACTTCACACATAAAACCTCATGAGTGGACATGGATGTCAGATATCTATACCATCCTCCAATACTTTGAGGACTCCACCAAGATGGTGATCGGCGATGACGCCATAATTAGTGTCACCATCCCGCTTCTCTGTCTTCTCAAACACTCTCTGTTCTCAATTAAAGAGGATGCATTGCAGGCGGAGCACGATGAGATGGAGCAAGGAACCATACAGGGTGATTCCACACAGCCCAGCCTCATCTCATCCCAATGTGGATTGGGTGACAATGAGGAAGAGGAGGAGGAAGAACAGGAGCTAGTTTCCTACACTATAGACGTACTACATGCACAACTGCCATACTGTCTGTTCAGTGTGGACGGCCTGAGGACAGGGAGGAGGAAGAGGAGGAGGATGAGGAGGAGAGCATGTTCAGTCATCCTCTTGGGGAGAACACGGAAGTCTTGCCTCTGCAGTCTGGCACACATGGCTGAGTTTATGTTACGCTGCCTTTCCCGTGACCCTCGCATTGTCCAAATTTTGGTTGACTGTCATTACTGGTTGGTGACGCTTCTAGACCCACACTACAGGGAGAACTTTGCAAGACAGGCTTAATAAAATGGGGCAGTAAAAGAAGGCCCTTGTTGCAGAATTAGTGAAAAAATTCCCATCTGAAAACACTAGCGTAAGAGGTCACACTTCGTTGGACAACCAAGGAGTACAGGCGAGAGAGCCACAAATGCAATCCAGCAGAGGCAGGGAAACATTGTCAAAGTTCTAGGACAGTTTTCTCAGACCCTCCCATTGCACAGGCCCTGAAGCTGGGGGTACTCTCACATGTAGTGCAAAGTTTGGGAAGATGGTGAGGGAGTACCTTGCCGACCGTACCAACGTCCTCCATGATTCCTATGTGCCTTATAATTATTGGGTATCCAAGCTGGACACGTGGCATGAACTGGCTCTCTACGCCTTGGAGGTCCTGGTCTGCCCTGCCGCTAGTGTTTTGTCAGAGCGGGTTTTAAGTGCAGCCGATGGAATTATAACCGATAGGCGCATTCGCCTGTCAACTGAAAATGCTGACAGGCTGACTCTTATAAAAATGAACAAGGGCTGGATTGCACCAGACTTCTCAACACCACCGAATGATAGCAGCATAACATAAACTCAAATACAATGTCTTTTTTTGAGAAGGTCTAACTCTATTCCCATGCTACTCTGTCTTCACACCCAGACATGGTTATATGTGTCCTGATTTGTCTATTTGCTCATGTCCTCCTCTTTCTCCGCATCCTCATCCTCCACCACCTTATCACCACCATATGTACCATATCAACATATCTACGTCTCTTGCAAGGGGCATTGGAGTGCCTTCAAATTTTTGGCAGCCGTTGCTTCACTGTATAGGCAAACATTATGGGAGACCCACTTCCTAATAATGGGAACATTGCTTTTAGGAGGCTTTCTGACCTCTACATCTCTTGCAAGTGGCATTGAAGTGCCTCCAAATTTTTGGCAGCTCTTGCAATCACTGCATAACAGTATGGGAAACGCACTCGTTAATAATAGGAACAACAAAGCATAGGCGGCTGATGGCTCTTGTGACATGCAAAAGTAGTGCTGTTGCTTTAAAAGCATTCAGCAACTATTAGAAATAACACAAGCACAGAAGACAAGAAGTGTTGTGTTTCAGAAGCATACAGCAACTGGAGGGGTTAACACAGTCACAGGAGTAGGGGAGTGTTTTAGCAGAGCCCCAGGGGGATTGTGGGGAAGTTGTTTACCATCTGGCTGGAGCCAAAGAGAAAGGTGGTGTGTGTGTTCTGTATCTCACAGAAGCGCCCCTGCAAGTGAAAAGGATTCAGGTCAGGAGTGAAGCTAAGCACAGGTCAGGTAAAGTTCCTGAATAGTGACAACAGTGCAGAGTATTGTCAGGCAGAATGATAAGGACTGGAAGAAATGGTGTCACAGGATCACCTCCCTCGGCAAACCCTACCCCGTCCTCCATTTCAGTGTGCTGTAAAGAATGCTGTGTTCATTAATGTGACTTTGCATTAGAACTGTGCTGTCATGTACTACTGGGAAAACTGTGAACTGCTGTGCTGCTAAGGAAACTGTACTGTTTGTCACTGGAGCCTGTTGCTCATAAGACTTAACTTGCACTGACTGTGCGACTTCTTACTAAGTGCTACTGTTCTACTGTTTATGAGGACTCTTGTCAAGTGTGTCTGGTCAGCAAGTGAAACAACCTACGTGTCTGTGCCTGAGGGTCAATACCCCTGTGTGGCTGAGAGAAGCTGCAGCACATGGTCTATGGCGCCCTGAATATCGGTTCCCCCAGGATTCCAAAGAATTCATGTAACCTGTTTCGCCCCTATCTGAACCTAGCGGCATACGTGTAACATTGGTGGCCCGTACAGGGAGTCCTGAGCGGGAATTAGCGTGTAGAGGGAGAAGAGGAAAAGTGTCTGGAAAAACACAGCAGCACAGCACCTCAACTCAACTATGCTACATCAGGTAAAGGGGACCAGCCCTAAAGAAAACTCTCTATCAGCAATAGATGTGGAAATACAAATGGTCAGAATTAGTGAGCTGCTTCTTCAATTAACCTGTGAGGAATTGAGAGCATTAGCAAAACAGATGCTGAGTAGTGTTGAGCGAGCACTAAAATGCTCGGGTGCTCGAAGCTCGGGCCGAGCTCGCCGTGATACTCGGGTGCTCGACCCGAGCAACGAGCCCAATGTTAGTCTATGGGAGACTCGAGCATTTTTGCAGTGGCACCCCCGGCAGTCTTTTAAAAGCCAATAAGTGCCCAAAACGATAGTGACAGTGCTCAAATGACATGGGGACAGCATGGGGATCGCCCCAGGAAGCATTTCTGACCCCCAGGTCACTGCTGTCAACAACGTGGTCAGAGGTATTAAGCCACTTTTACAGGCTCACAATAAAACGAAAGTGAAACTTTTTTCCTGTGAAATTTGTTAAGGAACATCCTTTCCAGGGAAAAGACTTGTGTATAAGTTAAAATAAATGACCAAAAACAAAAATAGTCCTCCACACCTTCAGCTATGTTCACAAGTAGCATTTTTTATGCGTTTTTGCACTTTTGTATTGCTTTCAACTATGACAAATGCATTCACCGGGAAATGTCATTTTAACATTTTACAACCTTATCTGGCCATGTGCTGTGTGACACATGCATAAAGTGCTGAAAAGACATGGGAACAGCATGGGGAAGACCCCTGGAAGCATTTCTGACTCCCAGGTCACTGTCTAAAAGTGTGCCCATCATAAGTGATCCTTGCCGCATCAGAAGATGCAGACTTGCAACTATCCCCATGCAAGTTCTAGTCCCAGGGCAGAGTTCAATTGTACCTCCCCCATTCCTTGCAATACAAGCGCAAGTATGCAGCCTGCCACCCACCCACCCCCAGGCTGCAATACCATACTGCTTGCTTGAACTTGAAATTGGGCCTTTTAGGCATGTGGAGGCGGAATCTGGCCACCACGTCATGGCTGTGTTGGCGGCCTGGAATCCATACTCAGTCCCCAGCCGCCCGGCGGCCGGGTGTCCATACTCAGTCCCCAGCCGCCCCGCGGCCGAGTGTCCACACTGTCCCCAGCCGCCTGGGGGCAGTAGGGTGTCCATAAACGGTCCCCAGTCGCCCCCATTTCTCCTTGGAACATCCCCCCACACACTTTTCTTAGCCCGGCCTGCTTTAGGCAGCATTGGACGAGCCCACCAGAGAACCAGACTCCTCCGGTGGGCCCTGACTTCTCCATCGGTGGAGTTGAGAGTGCCAAGGTGAGGAGCATGATGATGATGACAGAAGTTAGCATCTGCTATGTTTTCTTTTAATGCAAGTGTAAGTGTGCAGCCTGCCACCCACCCACCCCCAGACTGCAATTCATACTGCTAGCTTGCACTTGAAATGGGGCCTTTTAGTTTAGAGGAGGCCGAAGCTGGCCACTACCTCATGGCTGCTTCGGCAGCGAGGTATCCATACTCAGTCCCCAGCCGCCCCTATTTGTCCTGGTGTGCCTTATACATAAGATTAAGCGCGTATACCAAAACATTACCTGTGCCCTCCCCAGTGCATTTAGTGGGAAGGAGAGCCTATTCCGCTGTAGTGTGTGCATGCCAAACCCCTGTTCATGGTACATGCGAAGATGCCTCCCACCTTGCACCTGTCGTTGCAGACTTGCAACTATCCCCATTCAAGTCCTTGTCCCAGGGCAGTGTTCAATTGTACCTCTCCCATTCCTTGCAATGCAAGCGCAAGTATGCAGCCTGCCACCCACCCACCCCCAGGCTGCAATACCATACTGCTTGCTTGCTTGCAATTTAAATTGGGCCTTTTAGGCATGTGGAGGCGGAATCTGGCCAATACGCCATGGCTGTGTCGGCGGCCTGGTATCCATACTCAGTCCCCAGCCGCCTGGTGGCCGGGTGTCCCTGCTTGCTCCCCAGCCTCCAGGGGGTGGCCGGGTGTCCATACTCGGTCCCCAGCCACCCCTATTTGTACCGGTAACCTTTCCCACACTTTTCTTAGCCTGGCCTGCTTTAGGGCAGCATTGGCCGAGCCCACCGGACTATCAGACTCCTCCGGTGGGCCCTGGCTTCTCCATCAGGGGAGTTGAGAGTGCCAAGGTGAGGAGCATGATGAGGATGATAGAAGTTAGCATCTGCTTTGTTTTGTTGTAATGCAAGCGCATGTATGTAGTAGCGGCTAGGCCTGAGGAGGTCAGCGTTTTGGCGCATATCCTACCTCCTGCGAGGATTGCTGGATGTTTTCCTGCTACTATCCAAGTTCTATGACTCCCGTTAAAACAAAGCTTCAGGTGATAAATGATGGATGAGGTAGTGGCAAAGGAGAAAGAGCAGAAGGAACAGGGACATTTTATGCTGCGCACACAACACCAGCCTCAGCGGTCTGCCTTGCAGCGGTGGTACTCCCTGACCGCAATCCACGGGTGGCGCAGTCGGACAATTAACCTCAAAACCTAAGAAAGATTGCCACTGGTTTGACCAGCCTGAGCCACGGGACCAGGTCACCGCCACGGAGACTACAGACCCCAGAGACCCGGCACCGGGTATCCCACACACGTGTACACACGGCCCAGGGGGCGCGTCACATGCAGTACAGCATATTACAAACATAAGTCCCATTATTGGGGAGTGGGTCTCCCATAGTCTTTGCTTATGCCTTGCAAGCAAAAGCTGCCAAAAATTAGGACGAAGCAACTTGCAATGCCCCTTACAAGAGCCATGCAGTACAGCATATTACAAACATAAGTCCCATTATTGGGGAGTGGGTCTCCCATAGTATTTGCTTATGCTTTCCCAGCAAAAGCTGCCAAAAATTAGGACGGAGCAACTTGCAATGCCCCTTACAAGAGCCATGCAGTACAGCATATTACAAACATAAGTCCCATTATTGGGGAGTGGGTGTCCCATGGTATTTGCTTATGCTTTCCCAGCAAAAGCTGCCAAAAATTAGGACGGAGGAACTTGCAATGCTGGCACCCTGGTGGTATAGTGGTGGTGGAGGCTGAGGATAAGGAGAAGAAGATTAAACAGCCGAAACGAGGAAGCGTATACCCATGTGTGGGTGTGAAGCGGTGCATGTGAATACACCTCCCGAAATAACACAGTGGATTTGACTTTATGTTACTCTGCTGTCATTTGGTGGTGATGAGAAGTCTGGCCCAATCCAGCCCTTGTTCATTTTGATAAGGGTCAGCTTGTCAGCATTGTCAGTTGACAGGCGAGTGCGCTTATCAGTTATAATTCCCCCAGCGGCACTAAAAACACGCTCCGATAACACGCTAGCGGCAGGGCAGGCCAGGACCTCCAAGGCGTACAGAGCGAGTTCATTCCAGGTGTCCATCTTGGATACCCAATAATTAAAAGGCACAGAGGAATCACGGAGGACGCTGGTACGATCGGCAAGGTACTCCCTCACCATCTTTTGAAACTTTCCACTCCTTGTGAGAGTACCCCGCGCCTCAGGGCCTGTAAGCTGGGCGGGTGTCAGAAAACTGTCCCAGAACGTTGACAGTGTTCCTCTGCCTCTGCTGGATTGGAGTTGCATCTCTCTCTCCTGTACGCCTTGGTTGGGCAACGAACTGTGACCTCTGCCGCTAGCGTGTTCAGATGGGAATTTTTTTAAGAGTTCTGCAGCAAGGGCCTTCTGGTATTGCCCCATTTTTGTAGACCTCTCCACCTCAGGAATAAGAGAGTGAAAGTTCTCCTTGTAGCGGGGGTCTACAAGTGTCACCAACCAGTAATAACTGTCACCCAACATTTTGACAACGCGAGGGTCACGGTTAAGGCAGCGTAACATAAAGTCAGCCATGCGTGCCAGACTGGTAACGGGCAAGATTTCCGTGTCCTCACCAAGATGACGACTGACCATGCTCTCCTCCTCCTCCTCTTCCTCCTCCCCCCTGTCCTCAGGCCACCCACGCTGAACCGACGGTATGACACTTGTACAGGTACTACCGTCTACAACGCATGATAGCAGCTCCTGTTCTTCCTCCTCCTCCTCCTCTCCCTCATTGTCCCCCAATGCACGTTGGGATGAGATGAGGCTGGGCTGTGTGTAATCGCCCGCTACTGCTTCTTGATCCATCTCATCATACTCTGGCTGCAATGCCTCCTCTTTAATTCTCTGCAGAGAGCGTTGCAAAAGACAGACAAGTGGGATGCTGACACTAATGATGGCGTCATCGCCACTCACCATCTTGGTGGCCTCCTCAAAGTTTGTCAGGATGGTACATATGTCAGACATCCAGGTCCACTCCTGAGGTCTTATGTGTGGAGTCTGACCTGAATATCGACGGCCTTGTTGCAGCTGGTACTCCACAACTGCTCTTTTCTGCTCACAAATCCTTTGCAACATGTGGAGGGTAGAGTTCCAACGTGTGGGGACATCACACACCAGTCGGTGTGCTGGAAGCTGCAAACGCTGCTGCAACACAGCAAGGGCGGCGGAAGCTGTAGCCGACTTTCGAAAATGAGCTGACAGGCGGCGTACTTTCACGAGCAGATCTGGCAACTCGTGGTACGATTTAAGAAACCGCTGAACCATGAGGTTAAGCACATGAGCCAGGCATGGTACGTGTGTGATCTCACCTCGCCTCAGAGCCGCCACCAGGTTACGGCCATTGTCACACACGACCATGCCGGGATGTAGGTTCAGCGGTCTCAGCCACAGATCTGCCTGCTCTTTCACAGCTGTCCACAACTCACAAGCAGTGTGAGGTTTATCACCTAAGCTTATGAGTTTCAGCACAGCCTGTTGCCGCTTGGCGGAGGCAGTACTGCAATGCTTCCAGCTTGTAACTGATGTGGTGATATCTGAGATGGAGGCTGAACATGAGGAGGAGGAGGAGGATGCGCAGGAGCTGTACACTGTGGGGGCAACTCTGACTGACATAGGGCCCGCAATCCTCGGTGTGGGGAGGATGTGTTCCGTCCCAAGGTCCGACTGGGTCCCGGCTTCCACTATGTTTACCCAGTGTGCCGTCAGAGAGATGTACCGTCCCTGGCCACAAGCACTTGTCCACGTGTCCGTTGTCAGGTGGACTCTCCCAATAACTGCGTTGTTGAGGGTACGGCAGAGGCTTTGGGACACATGCTTGTGTAGTGCGGGGATGGCACACCGGGCAAAATAGTGTCGGCTGGGGACCGAGTACCGAGGGACGGCCACCGCCATAAGATTGCGGAAGGATTCCGTCTCCACCAGCCTAAAAGGCAGCATTTCCAATGCAAGCCGTCGTGAAATGTGCGAATTTAGGACTGTGGCCTGTGGGGCGTTAGCTGCGAATTTCCGCTTTCGTTCAAAGGTCTGGGATATGGACAATTGAAGGCTGCAGTGGGACGTGGACGTGGACGTTGATGCTGTTTCTTGAGAAACTGCCATAACAAGTGAAGACTGAGAGGAGGGGGCATCTTTACATGCAGTATGGACAGGGGATTGCCTTGCACACACAACAGGGGGTTCTATTGCACGCACAACAGTGGAAGAAGCAGTGGTGACACCTGCTGACACTGGTCGTGGACCCTGGGTTTCGCCCCATAAAGTCGGGTGCTTTGCTGCCATGTGCCTGATCATGCTGGTGGTGGTCAGGCTGGTAGTTTTGTCACCCCTGCTGATGCTGGCAAGGCTGGTGGAACATATGGCCTTTTTGGGGTTATCAGCAGAGTCTTTAAAAAAATTCCAGACTCTGGAAGACCTACCGCTTGTACTGGCAACGTCCCTCGTGTTGGTGTTACGGGGAACGGTTGCCTGCCTTCTGTCTGCGGCCACTGCTTCTTCCTGCCTGTTGGGGTACTCTGCCTCCCTCCCCCTGTGTGCTGCTGGCCTCACTCTGCATGTCCTCCTTCCACGTTGGGTCAGTTACTAGATCATCCACCACCTCCTCCTCTTCCACTTGCGCACCACGATCCTCCTCCTCACTTCCTGGCAATTGTGTCTCGTCATCGTCCACCTCTTGTGACAGATTGCCAACGTCGACTTCCTGTGGCCGTGGCTGTTCAAATATTTGGGCATCGCAACATGGGATCTCCTCTTCCACCACTTCAAGCGTATCAGGCGAGGGGCCCAAATATGGAAATGGACCAGTGAACAGCTCTTCAGAGTGTCCAAGTGTGGGATCACTTGCTGTCTGATGACACTCGGCATGGTGGGAGGAAGGAGCATCAGGGTGAGGAGGAGTATGCGGTCGAGACTCACGGCTACTAAGAGTTGACCGTGTGGAAGACAGACCGGAGGTGGTGGTGCCCAGGTAACTGGAAGTATTGTCTGCTATCCAATTAATAACCTGTTCACACTGATCAGTTCTCAATACTGGTGTTGTTCTGTGCTTCCCTAGTAATTCGGCCAAGAAGTGGGAGCGAGAAGATGTGGCGGTTGGTTGTGGCACATTTTCACCTTGGCCACGGCCCCGTCCTCTGCACGAACCATCACCAGAACGTCCACTTCCACGTCCCTTGCCACGCGCCTTGCCCATTGTAAATGAAGTAAAATAGCTTACACTTGCACTATCAATGGAAAAAGGGTAATAAAGAGTAGATTAGAACCGTGGAAGAGGAAAACCACAGTTATTGTTTACTGGGGTATACCACACTTTTTTAAATAGAGATATTTGCGGCTGAACAGTGAGCGACACACTCAAACTGCTTTTTTTTTAGATACCAAAGGCCCAAAACTGGATAGTACAGCGATTTGACCCGTGGAACTGCGAAACCACACTGGGATGTCGGGCCTACACAAGACTATTTTCAACAGATATATTTTTGTGTCACAACAGTCAGGAGACACTACTGTTTTTCTTTACGGAAAAAACTACCAAAACCTGAATAATAGAGATTTTTTACCGTGGAACAGCAAAACCACAGTTATAATTTACTGGTGTATACCAGGCTTTTTAAAATATATATATATTTGCGGCTGAACAGTGAGCGACACACTCAAACTGTTTTTTTAGATACAAATGGCCCAAAAGTGGATAATACAGAGGTTTGTACCGTGGAACTGCAAAACCACACTTGTATTTCTCGGGCCTACACCAGACTATTTTCAACAGATATATTTGTGTCTGAAAAATCAGGGAGACACTATTTTTTTTTTTTTTACAGCAAAAAATGCAAAAAGCAGGATAATAGAGATTTTTTACCATGGAACAGCAAAAGCACACTTCTGTCTCTCTGGCCTACACCAGACTATTTTTAACAGATATATTTGTGTCTGAAAAATCAGGGAGACACTATTATTATTTTTATACAGCAAAAAATGCCAAAAACAGGATAATAGAGATGTTTTACCGTGGAACATCAAAACCACAGTAATAATTTACTGGTGTATACCAGGCTTTTTAAAATATATATATATTTGCGGCTGAACAGTGAGCGACACACTCAAACTGTTTTTTTTAGATACAAATGGCCCAAAAGTGGATAATACAGAGGTTTGTACAGTGGAACTGCAAAACCACACTTGTATTTCTCGGGCCTACACCAGACTATTTTCAACAGATATATTTGTGTCTGAAAAATCAGAGAGACACTATTTTTTTTTTTTTTTTACAGCAAAAAATGCAAAAAGCAGGATAATAGAGATTTTTTACCGTGGAACAGCAAAAGCACACTTCTGTCTCTCTGGCCTACACCAGACTATTTTCAACAGATATATTTGTGTCTGAAAAATCAGGGAGACACTTTTTTTTTTTTTACAGCAAAAAATGCAAAAAGCAGGATAATAGAGATTTTTTACCATGGAACAGCAAAAGCACACTTCTGTCTCTCTGGCCTACACCAGACTATTTTCAACACATATATTTGTGTCTGAGAAATCAGGGAGACACTATTATCATTTTTATACAGCAAAAAATGGCAAAAACAGGATAATAGAGATGATTTACCGTGGAACATCAAAACCACAGTAATAATTTACTGGTGTATACCAGGCTTTTTAAAATATATATATATTTGCGGCTGAACAGTGAGCGACACACTCAAACTGTTTTTTTTAGATACAAATGGCCCAAAAGTGGATAATACAGAGGTTTGTACCGTGGAACTGCAAAACCACACTTGTATTTCTCGGGCCTACACCAGACTATTTTCAACAGATATATTTGTGTCTGAAAAATCAGGGAGACACTATTTTTTTTTTTTTTTACAGCAAAAAATGCAAAAAGCAGGATAATAGAGATTTTTTACCGTGGAACAGCAAAAGCACACTTCTGTCTCTCTGGCCTACACCAGACTATTTTCAACAGATATATTTGTGTCTGAAAAATCAGGGAGACACTATTATTATTTTTATACAGCAAAAAATGCCCAAAACAGGATAATAGAGATGTTTTACCGTGGAACATCAAAACCACAGTAATAATTTACTGGTGTATACCAGGCTTTTTAAAATATATATATATTTGCGGCTGAACAGTGAACGACACACTCAAACTGTTTTTTTTAGATACAAATGGCCCATAGAACTGCAAAACCACACTTCTATTTTTCTGGCCTACACCAGACTATTTTCAACAGATATATTTGTGTCTGAAAAATCAGAGGCACACTTTTTTTTGGGGGGGGGCACCAAAAGGTTAATAAGATGGGTATTTGTACATTGTGAAGGAGGAAAAAAAAAGAGGATTTAGATAAAAAAAAGGATTTTTCCTGGCCCCCGGGACCTGGAGCTAAGTCCAGCAATTTCAGCAACAGGAGCAGCACACAGGACTGTAATGCAGCGTTTGCTGGTATAACCACTGCGTCTCCTATACAGCCTGCCGACCTGCCTGCCTGATATACCTGGGATGGATATTAGTCCTGAGAAGGACTGTTTGTTTGATCTGGCAGCCTTTACAGACCCTACACTAACTATTTTGCAGGATATATCTCTCCCTAAATCAGCAGCGCTGTCCCTACACTGTCTGATCCGGAGCGACTGTGTCCAAGATGGCGGCGCCCGGTTTTAAATACTCGAGGTGACGCTGTGCGGCCAGCCAATCACTGTAATGCCCACAAACAACATGGCTGCGGCATTACAGTGACTGGCTGGCAATCCCTGCATGTTCATTGGCTCTGTAAAGAGCGCCAAACATGCAGGGCGGAGACCCGAGCTCCCGCCCGAGTAACCCGGAAATGCTCGGTGCTCGCCGAACATCCCGAGTAGCGTGCAGTGTCGAGCATGTTCGCTTAACACTAATGCTGAGAGAAGAGTGTCATGCATTCTCCAAAGATGACTCTGATATAGGCTGTATCTCATCGTTGCAGTTGAAAATCAATTTGAAAGACACGACCCCAGAAACCAGAAGTTACATGTCTGTGCCGAAACCATTACACCGTGAAGTGAAAGAGTATTTACAAGATCTCATCAACAGAGGTTGGGTCCAAAAGTCGAAGTCGTCTTATTCCTCTCCTACTGTCTGTGTTAGGAAGAAGGACGGTACATTGAGACTCTGTTGTGATTACCGTGAACTAAACCGAAAGTCAATACCTGATTGACACCCGATAGTAAAGATCCAAGATATGCTGGATAGCCTATCAGGAAGCACCTGGTTCTCTGTCCTTGATCAGTGTAAAGCATACTATCAAGGATTTGTTGAAGAGTCCAGTAGACCTTTGACAGCATTCATCACACCGTGGGGATTATATGAGTGGATCCGCTTTCCGTTTGGGCTCAGTTCAGCTCCAGCAGAATTCCAGAGGAGCATGGAGACATGTTTAGAAGGATTGAGGGACGATATCTGCCTGCCGTACTTGGATACCAATGTAGTACACAGCAAAACCTTCCGGGAGCATGTTGAACACCTGAGGACCGTATTACAATGGTATCAACAACACGGAGTTAAGTTGACCCCAAATAAGTGTGAACTGTTCAAAAGGCAAGTCCAATTTCTAGGGAAAATTGTGTCCGGAGAAGGATATACCATGGACCCAGCAGAAATCGCTCCGGTACTGGCCTTAAAAGACAAGCGGCCCTCTACCGTCGGGGAGTTGAGGCAGATATTAGGATTCCTCTCCTACTATCGTACTTGCGTTCGTAACTTCTCCAGGATTGCCGCCCCACTATACCTCCTCTTGGGGGAGACGACAGAGACAACAACACCCATGGAGAAAAATAAGAACGCAGGTAGGACATGGCTTAAAAGAAACAACGCTGTTTCGTCCCAACAGCCCATTCTCTGGCCAGCAGACCACGAGGAGGTATTGGAAGAATTAGTAGACTACCTGGTAAAACCACCCATCATCTTGGGATATCCTGATTTCAATTTACCATTTGTTCTTCATTGTGACGCTTCTCAAATTGGACTGGGAGCTGCCCTGTTTTTGCATCAAGATGGGAAATTGAGGGTCATCGGTTACGGTTCTAGAACGTTGACAGACGCCGAGAAGAATTACCATCTGCATTCTGGAAAATTGGAGTTCCTGGCATTGAAATGGGCTATCTGTGAACAATTTAGAGATTATCTCTACTACAGCAAAGAGTTTGAGGTATACACTGACAACAACCTTTTGACCTATGTCCTTACTACAGCCAAACTGAATTCAACGGGTCAGAGATGGGTCGCTGAACTAGCTGACTTCAATTTCAGCATCAAGTACAGGCCAGGAAAATACAATACGGATGCCGACGGATTGTCAAGAATGCCACTAGAGCCTGAGGATTTCATGCAAGAATGGTCAGAGGAAGTCAGTCTGGAAGCAATTGAGAGCACTACCCAAGCAGTACAAGCTTATCAGGAGGAAGACACACCATTGTGGTGTCCGTTGACGGTGGAAACACCATAAAAGCGAGAAAACAAGATCACCCCTGATCTATTTAACAACTACCAAAAGGGAAAATCCGTAGAGCACAATTAGAAGATCAGATAATTGGTAGAATACTACTTTATGTGGACCAAAATCGGTTTCCAAGCATACGAGAGAGAGACAATGAGTCACCAGCAGTATCTGTTTTAATTAAAGAATGGACAAAGCTCTACTTCAGTGAAGATGGTGTACTGTATTGTAAAGGAAGGATGAAACCGGCAGTTGGTACTACCCAGAGTATTCTGTAGGTTGGTCTTGGGAGTGGAAAGGACAACCAACATGATCCGTGAACGTTTCTTATGGCCGTACATGCAGAGAGATATTGAGAGGTACGTGACCAGGTAGTGTGGGTGTCTGAAAGATAAACATCCCAACACATCAACCCGGGCACCTATGGACAACATCCAAACGACGTATCCATTTGAGATGGTCTCAATTGACTTTCTACATCTCGAGACGTGCAAGGGTGGTTACGAATACATCTTGGTGGAGATGTGATTTGGTGGTGATTTGGCAGTATAGTATTGCAGTCTGTGGGTGGGTGGCTGGCTGCATACTTGCGCTTGCATTCCAAGGAATGGGGTAGGGACAACTGAACGCTGCGCTGGGACAAGGATGTGGATGCTGATTGTTGCAAGTCTGCAACGACAGATGCATGGTGGGAGGCATCTTCGCATGCATCAAGGTTCACTTATGATGGCCACACTTTTAGGCAGTGACCTGGGAGTCAGAGATGCTTCCAGGGGTCTTCCCCATATCTGTTCCCATATCTTTTCAGCACTGTATGCATGTGTCTGATGATGTGTCACACACCACATGGCGAGATAAGGTTGTAAAATGTTAAAATGACATTTCCTAGTGAAAGCATTTGTCTTTGTTCAAAGCAATGCAAAAGTGCAAAACCGCATCAAAAACGCTACGTGTGATCATAGTCCAAGGTGTGGAGAAGCATTTTTGTTTTTGGTTATTTATTTTGTCTTGTATAGAAGTCATTACCCTGGAAAGGATGTTCTTTAACATATTTCCCAGGAAAATCCATTTTGGTTTAGTTTTTGCATGTTTTATTGTGAGTCCGTAAAAGTGGCGTAATACCTCTGAGAACGTTGTTGACAGCAGTGACCTGTGACTCAGAAATGCTTCCAGGGGTCTTCTCCATGCTGTTCCCAAGTCATTTGAGCACTGTTCCATCGATTTGGGCAATTTTTAGGCCCTCTGCAGACCACTGGGGGGAGCCGCCTGAAAAATGCTCGAGTTTCCCATCGACTTACATTGGGCTCGTTACTCGGACCAAGCACACGAGCATTCCAATTTACTCGACCTGAGCAACGCGTACCCAAGCATTTTAGTGCTCGCTCATCACTATAAGTTATGTTTTGGCTGTATTTTCCAAGCAGTCCAGGTAAATATGTGGGTAATACCCATTGGAATTGCCAATGATGGACTTGGTTGGTCAGGGCGCAGAGGGCCACTTAAGCAGTCTGGAGGTAACTCTGGACCAGTGCCTGTGCAGCACTTGTGCATCCAAAGTAACTGGAGGTAGAGTGGGGGGACCTTGAAGGGTCCTAGAAAATACCCACACAATGGTAGTATTCGCAGAAGGAGGAGTTAGTCCCTCAATTACAGGTGCAGTTTTTGCGGCATTGAGGCCTCGGTCGGCAGCAAAACCCTCGATGGAAGGTCTTATTGTGGCGCTATTTGCTATCCGTACAAGCCTGTCACGTGACACCCACACCCACGTGACTGTGATGTCACGCCAGGTCTTTCTCGCTCTGCCACAGCAGCTACGCGAGACCAGCGTTTGCACGAGTCACCGGCTCCACAACGCACCCACTTCAAGTCTTTAGAAGGTAAGAGCTTCCACCGGAGACTCCATTCTGTGGTCCGCCCATATCGGCACCTCGACGCTAGCTCACCGCTTCAGCTTACCGCCTACCAGACGACAGAACCTCCCCATCTAGAGAAGGTAAAACGTTCCACCGAGGGCTCTGCTGCCGACCAAGGCCTCAACGCCGCAAAAACTACACCTATACTTGAGAGACTGAGGGGCTGCCCCCTCCTTCTGCAAATACTACCATTGTGTTGGCATGTTCTAGGACCCTTCAAGGTTCCCCCACTCTACCTCCAGTTACTTTGGACGCACTAGTGCCGCACAGTCACTGGTCCAGAGTTACCTCCAAACTACTTCAGTACTTCAGTAGCCCTCTGTGCCCTGACCAACCAGGTCCATCTCCGTCAATTCCAGTGGGTATTACCCACATCTCTACCTGGACTGCTTGGAAAATACAACCAACATGTAACTTAACAACAACCTCTACCACACTATTATAAACATCGGCATCAGGTAACTATTGTTACCCCTGGTATTACACTTGGGTCCATCCGGACCATCACACTCCTACTTTTACTGCTAATTATTGTGTATGATCTCTCTCCAAGGTGCCCACTCGGATGCAACCTATACCTCCTATAATACTCCCAGAAGGACACAGAATTAACCAGCGCTACTGGTCCAGGTAACTATAGTACCTACACTGAAACCACCTTTTACCATTGATTAAATCTGACTCCTTCCTTGCAGCCACTATTCTTCTCATCAATCAACCTCACCATTGTTCTCTATACTTGTGACTATTCTCTCCTTGGTAAAACATAAGGTAAAAAACAAACCGACAGACCCTAACAGTCAACGCCTTGCGGCAGCTTTGAGTTATTCATTAACAGCTCACCTTCCTTCTTTAGCGGATGTCTAATACCCTATCCTAACCACTGAATCTCCAGGGGTTTATACTAACCAACAGGAACCTCCATTTCCTTCCATACGACGATCTTATGTTGTTTTTAAACCACAATTTTATACTATTTATAGATTGTATCATAATGAAATAAACGCATTTGATTTTATCTATCCCCTGTTTTTAGCTTAATTTACCCTGTATAGTAGGCCGGCACAAAATCCTCTTTCTGGTATTTGTTCCTTGTATGTGGTATTGTTCAGTCACTATGTGGTGGTAATATGTGGTCCGGCCATGGTGTGACAGTATTTGTCCCTTCTATGTGATATTATTGGTCATTTTAAAAATGTATATGACACATTTCCTTAAAAAAATAAAAATATACCTAAAAAGAGTAATGGATATTTTAAGAAATGTTTAATAGGTTAGAGTAGAGTAGGGCCTGGCCAAAAAAAGTCTACCTTGCCGTAGTGGCGGCTTAAAAAAATAATTTGGCCAAAACAAAAGCTGCTTGCTATGTGTGAGATATGGTGTTCGATGACTGTTAATGTGTGATTGGTGAGGATGTGGTACAGAAGTGGAGTTTTTCCAAGTGGGCAGTGTGACTGGAAAATCTGAGGGGTGGAGACTAGTGTTGAGCCACCCTCGTAGTGTTCGAGTTCGGTTCGGTTCGTCGAACACCCGTGTGTTCGCCGAACTGTTCGTCGAACTGTTCGTCGAACACCGTTAAAACCAATGGCAGGCAAACAAAAACGCATAGAAACACATAGAAAACACCTTCAAAGGTGTCCAAAAGCTGACAAACTGCTCAGAAGACATAACTAACACATGGAAAAGTGACAAGTACATATAGTCATGCGAAAAGAAAAGAGGTGGAGGAGTAAAAGGAGGGGGAGACACAGATATAGGCATGTCATGCCCTTCTAAAATCCAAAAAGTGAGAAGCCGACACGGCCAGTCCGTTCCTGCCCGTGCCACCTCCGTGTCGCCGGGTTTGTGCCAGAGCCGCGGTGGACCCTGACGGCCAGCCCCCCTCTCCCAATACTGGAGCCTGTCCGCTGGTGGGTCGAGCGAGCCCCCCTGTGGTGGAGGCAGCTCTAAGCTTTTTAATTTAAATTGTCTCTCTAATTTGAATGAGTACACTTTAAATCCTTTTACAAGGATCTATTGGAGGACAAGTCTCATGCCAGCAGCCGCGTAATTCCAGCTCCAGTAGCGTCCACTAAAGCTGCTGCAGTTAAAAAGCTTTTATAAGGATCGAGCTCGGCTGTCCACCGCAAGGCATCCTACCGCCAGTCCCAGCCCCTATGCCTTGGGGTGCCTCCTGATGCTCTTCACTGAGTATCCCATGGTCCCGAAGCATTTCCTTTGAAAAAATTAAGTGTCCAAACTACAGGTGGTGTAGCTTGCTTAACAGCCGGGATAATCCGCTGACAAGAAGACATTGCTACTAGGCACAAAGTATTTCCTGGGCTAGATGCAGTTAAAAATTTGTAATTAGATACTCTCGTTGGATGCTGAGAAAGCATTCCATAGAGTCTCCTGGCACGCCATATATTATTCTCTTAAAAAGTTTGGGGTAGGGGTCTAGGGGACCCTTTTATAGCCAAAATCACGGCCCTGTATCGCAATACGTCACCTAGGCTGAAGATAAATGGAACTGTAGCACCCTGAGGGCTCGGTTGCTACAGAGGTATTGCACCTCACCCAGAGGTGTGATATCTCATTCTCAGGTAAGGATGGAGTGTGGATCAGTACCCGACACCTGCATGCATTACACCACATTGCCATGGGGCAGGGCGACCAATATGCCCCTGAGATGGGCACGACAGTCCCTGTCCCTGGCTGGAGTGGGAGGAGGGAACACTGAGGAAGGGGAACCCTGTAGTGCAGGAGCAGGGAGGAAGCAGTTCCTGGGTGCATTGAGAAGGGAGTATAAAAGGTGGGCACCATCTTAGTTCAGTGCAGAGAAGTCTGATCAGAAGTGACAGGGAGCAGGGGCTCTGCATGAGCTCTGCTCCGGAGGCGGGCCTAGTAACAGAGGCCGAGGCCTGGAAGAGGGAGAAGGAAGGAAGAGGAGCGGAGAAGGCTCCAGGAAAGAGGAACGAAGGGATCCCAGGGGTGCGGACGGGCGAGTCGCCACCGCACGCCCGAATCCACCTGCGTGGAGGGGTCAGGCCAAAAGGGGAGACCGGTCCCCGAAACTAGTGGAGGCGGGAAACGACCCTCAGCTAGAAACCGGAGGCTGTGACATTTTATGTGGCGCAGCCCCTCGCTACACCCGCTAGGAAGGCACCACATAGGGTCAGGGAAAGTGGCGCCAAGTTTACCTTAGAGGAGGCCCGAGGCAGCCGGACAGAAGGGTTGGTAAGAGAGGCCAGACAAAGGACACACAAAGGGGGTCCTGTGAAGCGCTCCAAAGTTATCTGGGAGTTGTCTGAGCCCCTCACCTGGTGAGCACAGTACGACGTGGGCAGCCGTTACCTGCAGAAGTGGTCTGGATAATAAGAACTGTGAGTAAAGGCCCTGGACTGCATCACTGACTCCGTGTCGTTACTGCTGCTGCCCTGCACCATCACCCCCATCCTCCGCATACACTGCCCTGAGGCTATACTCCTCCCGTGGGGAGTTATGCTACGCTCTGCAGCACCCACAACACCAGCCTCAGCGGTCTGCCCTGCAGCGGCGGTTCACTCTGACCGCAAACCACGGGTGGCGTAGTCGGACATTTAAACATCAAAACCACATAAATAGTTCCGCCACTGGTTTGACCGCCCTGAGCCACGGAATCGGGTCGCCGCCACGGAGACTACAACCACCAACATCCACCAAAAAGGGTCCGGCTCCGGGAGTCCCAAGGCCCAGGGGGCGCGTCAGAACATTTTCATCACCTTTCATAATCACCAATGGGACAAGGCAGGGATGTCCTCTGTCCCCTCTCTTATACATCCTAGTGACGGAGCACCTGCTCTCATCAATTCGCCATAACCCCAATATTAGGTGGATTGAGGTGGGAGGCATCGAGTACATCTCTATTTGCTGATGATGTCCTAGTATATATCACTCAATCACATATATCCATCCCTGCTGTTGTGGCTAAAATAGATCACTTTGTTACATGGTCAAATTTTAAAATCAATGCAGCGAACTCTGAGGCCCTCGATGTCTCCCTCCCCAAATCCATACAGGATTTCATCCAGTCCAACTTTCCCTTTGCCTGGCCCTCACAGGGTATCAAATACTTAGGAATTCCTATTCATAGAGACCTCTCTCGTCTATGTTATCTTAATTTTGGGCCCTTTATTGAACAACTCCATACAGACCACGGTTGGCAAGTTAGAACTGTAAGACTCACTACGTGAACCACTGGTGTTTTGTGGAAAAGCACATGTACACTGTGTTCCAAATTGTTATGCAAAAAGTGTTTAGGAGTGATAAGGGAAGAATTTGTTTGTTTGTCAGTTAAACTCATTGATGGTGATGTGTGTCAGGGCTCTTTATATCACTGTAAGCAATTGCAGACACCTGTTCTAATTAGTTTGGCAGGTGTGTCCAATGAAAGGCAAGACTACTTAAGAAAGCTGTCCCACATTATTAATTAGCATACATTTTCTGCCAAAATGGGAAAGAAAAAGGATGTGTCGGCTGCTGAGAAGCAACAAATTGTGGAGTGTTTAGGTCAAGGCATGACTACAATCAACATTGTGCGATGATCAGGATGAAGTGTCTTGGCAATCAAGAAGTATGTAGCTGATTCACAATACACACGTGTGCGTGCTGATAAGGGCAAATTGAGGACTCTTTCCTACAGGCAATTACGTCAGGTTAAAAGAGCAGCGGCAAAAAAGCCTTGTCATAGCAGCAGACAAGTTTTTGAAGCTGCTGTTGCCTCCAACGTCCCCCGAACAACAAGATGCAGGGTCCTTCAGAGGTTTGCAGCTGTGCGTACGCCATCCTGTCAACCTCCTCTATCCACTGCACACAAGCAGAAACGGCTCCAGTGGGCCAAACATTACATGAAGACTGATTTCAAAACTGTTTTGTTCACGGATGAGTGCCGTGCAACGCTCGATGGTCCAGATGGATGGAGTGGAGGATGGCTAGTTGATGGACACCCCACGAAAACACGGCTACAGCGCCAACAAGGAGGAGGTGGAGTAATGTTTTGGGCTGGAATCATGGGGAGAGAGATTGTTGGCCCCTTTAGGATCCCTGAAGGGGTAAAGATGAACTCCATAATGTATGTGGAGTTTCTCAAACAGCACTTCCTGCCATGGTTCAAGAAGAAGAACCGTGTATTCCACAGCAAGATCATTTTCATGCATGATAATACACCGTCTCATGCTGCACATAACACATCTGCATCTCTGGCTGATATGGGCATAAAAGGGGACAAACTTATGGTGTGACCCCCATGCTCCCCTGACCTCTACCCCATTCGCAACCTCTGGAGCATCATCAAAGGGAGTGTCTATGATGGCGGGAGGCAGTTCACATCTAAGCAACAGCTCTGGGAGGGTATTCTGTCCTCATGCAAAACAATTGAAGCAGAAACCATCCAAAACCTGACAAATTCAATGGACGAGAGAGTTTAGAAGCTCCTTTCAACTAAGGGGTCCTATGTGCAAATGTAACAGTTTCTAATAACCTGCTAATGCTTATAATTTCAAAAATGACCATTTTTTTGGTCTTTATTAAAATGAAAAGGTTGATCGAAGAGTGTGGGGGATCTAAGAGTGTGGCAACCCAGTAGTCAGGATTACTTAGAATTCTGACAATCTGAGGGTCATGTTGCAGGTAGTGCAGCAAGAAGGCACTTATGTGTGTTGCGCATCTCGGAGCCCCAAAATTATTTTCCGGGCTAGATGCAGCTAAAAATTATTATTAATTTTAAATCTGGTGGAGCTTAGTATAGATGGCCTAATAGAATCAGTACTGCACACTGCTACAAAGCCCAAATTATTTTCCAGCCAAGATACAGATAAACATGATTAGTCATTTTAAATCTGGTGGAGCTTAGTATAGATGGCCTAATAGAATCAGTACTGCACACTGCTACAAAGCCCAAATTATTTTCCTGCCAAGATACAGAAAAACATGATTAGTAATTTGAAAGCTTAAAACGGTTGCTGAGGTGATTTTAACCAATCATCAAGCTTTTACTCTCCCCAGGATGACACAGGGGTAGAAAAGTCGTTTTGGATCCATGATTTGTTCATCTTTATGAACGTGAGTCTGTCTACATTATCAGTGGAGAGCCGCGTGCTCTTTTCTGTCAGCACACCACCAGCAGCGCTGAACACAGACAGAACGCTGGCTGCGGGGCATGGCAAGATCTCCAAGGCGTAAGTGGCGAGCTCCGGCCATTTATCCAGATTGGAAGCCCAAAAGAGCAAGGGTCCAGTGACACAGTCATGGCTTTAATGTTTACTTGGAGATACTCCTGTACCATCGTCTCTAGGCGTTAACTATGTGTCAGACTTCTTGTCTCCTGTGGCCTTGCAAAGGATGGGCTAAAAAAGTGGTGAAATGATTCCGCAAAATTGATGTTACCAGCAGATACTGTGTTTCTGTTACAGTTAGAGTGCTGAACACTCGACGGTCCCACGGTTGGCAAGTTGGAACTGTGAGATTCACTACGTGCACCACTGGTGTTTTGTGGAAAAGCACATGTAAGATTCTGCAACAGTCTCTGCTGATACTCCTGCATGCGTGCATCCCTTTCTATGGCAGGAATAATTTCTGCAAATTTACTTTTGTACCGGGGATCTAACAGTGTGGTAACCCAGTAGTCAGGATTATTTCTAATTCTCACAATTCGAGGGTCATGTTGCAGGTAGTGCAGCAAGAAGGCACTCATGTGTGTTGCGCATCCAGGAGCACCAAGTCCCTGTTGTGTTGGTGGCGAGGTAACAATCATGCTTCCTTCCTCTGTCCTCTCCCCCCAACCTCGCACAACAGAAATGTGATCAAGGTCTCCCTCATCTGATGAGTCTTCCATCAGTTCGTCCTCCACTTCTTCCTGGGCTCCTGCACCTTCCTCACTAGTTTGGCTGCTACCATGCGTCCTGGTAAAACCATCTCCCCCACCCTCACATGCCTGCCGCCTTGGTGCTGCCGACCGTCTGGACCTTGCAGATGTTAGCCCTTCCGCATACAACTCCTCCTCCTCTACTTCCTCCACCTCCTCTTGTGCCACCACCTGACTCCGAATTCTGTTTAACATGTGCTCCAGCATGTAAATCACCGGAATAGTCATGCTGATAATGGCATCGTCAGCACTAAACATCTTCGTCGCCATTTCAAAACTGTGCAGAAAGGTGCATAGGTCCCTGATCTGAGACCACTCCTCCAGAGTGATTTGCCCCACCTCTGGATCTCGTTGGCCCAGGCTAAACGTCAGAACTTATTGCACCAGGGCTTGTCGGTGCTGCCACAGTCGCTGCAACATGTGCAGAGTTGAATTCCACTGGGTAGGCACATCGCATTTTAGCCGGTGAAGTGGCAGGCCCAACGACTTCTGTAGAGATGTAAGTCGCTGAGCTGCGGGATGCGAACGGCGGAAGTGAGCACACAGCGACCGTGCCCTCTGCAGAAGGCCATCTAGTCCGGGATAGTGGGCTAAAAATTGCTGGACAACCAGGTTCAACACGTGAGCCATACAAGGCACGTGTGTGACATTGCCCCGGCGAAGGGCCGCACCCAGGTTTGCAGCATTGTCGCACACGGCCTTCCCTGGTTTCAGGTCCAGTGGAGACAACCATTCATGAAATTGGTTCTCCAGAGCTGACCACAACTCCTCAGCTGTGTGACTCACATTTCCCACACATTTCAAAGTAAAAACCGCCTGATGACGTTGAGCCCTACTGCCAGCATAGTAAGGAGGTGTGCAGGATCCCTTCTGCGCAGTTAGAAAGCTTGTGGCATGACCAGACAGGCTTTGGGTGCAGGTGGAGGACCGAGAGGAGGTTGAGGAGGCAGAAGCAGTGGAGGAACTTTGAGATAAAGAGGATTGACGCACAACTCGTGGGGACGGCAAGACTTGGACAGCAGCCCCTTGTCCTGCTGTCACCATAGTTACCCAGTGCCCAGTCAGCGACATGCAACGCCCCTGTCCATGCCTACTCGTCCAAGTGTCTGTGGTGAAATGCACCCTGTCACACACAGAGTTTCTCAAAGAAGCGGTGATGTTGTGTGCGACATGCTGGTGGAGCGCAGGCACACCTTTCTTTGGGAAGTAGTGCCGACTGGGCATCCGGTACTGGGGCACTGCGACGGACATTAGGTCTCGAAAATCCTCTGTGTCCACCAGGCGGAAAGGCAGCATTTCTGTAGCCAAGAGCTTGCAGATGGTGAAATTCAACCTCTTAGCTTTCTCATGGCTAGGAGGAAATGGTCTTTTACTTGTCCACATCTGAGGGACCGAGGGCTGGCTGTTGTGCTTAGACGGGGTTGATAAGGGTGTCCCCGGCAAACTGCCGGTCTGTGAGGAAGATGCAGGTGGACATGTTAGGTTGCCTTGATCCAAAGGTGGTGCTCTCCATGTCGGACAGCGCTCAACACCAGCTGATGTTACCACCTCCAAAGAAAATGATGACCTGCCAATCACGCTGGCTGTTGCGGGTAAAGAGGTGGCAGGTCTGCGTCCCAAAACAGGTGTGACTGCTGTCCCCCCAGTCACAGAGGATGAAGAGGCCGCGGATGCACAAGATGTGGCAGACGGTGGTTGGCCCGGCCGGCTAGGCCGCATTGTAGCACAGTGAGCTTCCCACTGCAACTTATGCTTCATGTCAATGTGCCGGTTCATGCATGAAGTACTCAAACTATGTATTTTTTGGCCTCTACTTAGCTTTTGCTGACAAATGTTACAGATAACACGAGTTGGGTCATCTTTATCGATCTGAAAAAATGCCCAAGCTATACAAGGCTTAGCACCCATGCGATCTGAAGAGCCACCACGACTTGTGGTGAGAGGCAGAGTTGTGTTTGAGGATGCAGTTGTTGACGTGCTTCCAGTACTACGTCTCTGTCCAGGAAGGTGCAACCTGACCTCGTCGTCACTAGCATTCTCCTCCACCTCCTCTGCTGACCTCATCTCTTGGCTGACTGTGGGTTGACAGTAAGTGGGATCTCCAACCTCATCATCATCACCCTGTTTGTTATCACACCCGTCTTCCTCAGAGCCAACCTGCTCCTGCCCTGACAAAAAACTAAAGTTGTCGCTCCAATCATATATTTGAGTCTCATCATCGTCTTCCTCATTGTCTCCACCAACAGGAGGTACAGTTTGGGAATGAGGGTCTACATTATGGTCAGAACCTTCAGCGTCTGGCCTTGGATCCGACTCATAAAGATTCTGGGCATCAGTGCAGATCATTTCCTCGTCTGGATTCACAGAAGCGCTGGAGCCGACCTCTGATTCCCAGGCTATAATATGAGTAAACAGCTCTGCAGACTCAACCATCTGTTCTACCTCATACTCAGACAGGCAGCTGGAGATTTGGGAGCTGTGAGGAAGCAAGTACGATTGGGGTGACACCTCTGAGGACTGGAGTATTTGTGATGTTGAAGTTGATGTGGAGGAGAGCCCACTTAAAGGAGCACTTGATATCCGTTGAAGCACCTGCTGTTTTTGTGCCTCATCTGGAATTTGTAGCGATTGGCGTGGCCGTAAGAAAGGAACTTATCACATTGTCCGCTAAAAGAAGTAGACATTTTAGTTTGGCAGGAAGATGTTTTTTCTTCTGCAGATGTTACTGTTGCTTTAACACCTACCCCACGGACACAACATTTTTTCTCCTTCCCAGCACGCCTATTCCCCTTTCCACCAGCAGCAGGCCTTTTTCCACTCATTTTGATGGTTAACTAATTCACAACTCTGGAGTTGTTTGCACAAAAAAACAGTGGATGGGAACCGAGCAGAGCTGAGTGGCCAAACTGTGGTATTAGGCCAAAATTATTGGCTGGGTTAGATGCAGAAAAAAATTATATTCAATTTGCAACCTGATGGAGGTCAGTATAGATGGACTAATAGACCAAGTCCCACACACAGCTAGAAGCCCAAATATTTTATCAGAGCTAGATGCAGAAAAAAATTATATTCAATTTGCAACCTGATGGAGGTCAGTATAGATGGACTATTAGAACAAGTCCCACACACTGCTAGAAGCCCAAATATTTTTTCAGAGCTAGATGCAGAAAAAAATTATATTCAATTTGCAACCTGATGGAGGTCAGTATAGATGGACTAATAGAACAAGTCCCACACACTGCTAGAAGCCCAAATATTTTTTCAGAGCTAGATGCAGAAAAAAATTATATTCAATTTGCAGCCTGATGGAGGTCAGTATAGGTGGACTAATAGAACAAGTCCCACACACTGCTAGAAGCCCAAATATTTTTTCAGAGCTAAATGCAGAAAAAAATTATATTCAATTTGCAACCTGGTGGAGGTTAGTATAGATGGACTAATAGAACAAGTCCCACACACTGCTACAAGCCGAAATATTTTTTCAGAGCTAGATGCAGATAAAAATTATTTTTAATTTGCAACCTGATGGAGGTCAGTATAGATGGACTAATAGAACAAGTCCCACACACTGCTAGAAGCCCAAATATTTTTTCAGAGCTAGATGCAGAAAAAAATTATATTCAATTTGCAACCTGATGGAGGTCAGTATAGATGGACTAATAGAATGATGCTATGCCCAAAAGGTTTTACTTCACTAGGTGCAGTAAAAAAATTGGTATTCTATATACAGGTGGTGTAGCTTGCAACACAGATAGGCTACTCCACTGATTAACACACTCTGCAATAGGCCAAAAAGGATTAGCTTTGCTAAATTTAGCCAAATGCTGTGAAAAAAACTTGCACAGCACTGGCACAGACCTGCCTGGCAAAAACTGATAGGAACTGATGTAACCTAGTCCTGAAAAGGACTGCAATTACAATTAGTCTTTACTCCCACAATCTATCTATTTAAGAGCACAGACCTGCCTGATAAGTCGTAGGAAATGCTGTAACCTAGTCCTTAAAAGGACTGCAATCACAACTATTCCCTACTCCCAAGGTATCTGTAGATTTGTGCGAAAATTGGCTTGAAATTAACAAGGTATAGCTCACACAGCAACAGTGGTGCCGTCTAACACGCAGCTGCAGCAGTGAGAAAATGGTGGCGACGGGGAAAATGGCTTGGTCTTATAGGGCAAGGACATGTGACATACACTGCCAATGACACATGCCCTTGCTTGTGTGAAAAAAAGCACTTCGCTCCGTGTGTGCGCTGCTGATAGGCTGACAGACTGCACCTCCCCACTGCAAATGCGGGAAAGGGAAAAAAAAATGGAGATCTTCATTATTCCTGCAGAGATCCATCCCCTGCCCCTCCCCCACCCCGCTGTACACTCAAACTGCGTATTAACATTAATTTTCATCATTACTGAGAAAAAATCCAGTTATGATTTTGGTGCACGAACAGTTATCGAACATAACCTCGAACAGCCGAATTTTTTTCAAATCGGTCGTGTTCGCCGAACGGCTCGAACACCGCCCAAAACAGCTCGAATTTGAGATTGGCGAACAGTTCTAGTCGAACAACGCTCATCTCTAGTGGAGACGGAGCTGGTGTGGAGCCTGGGCAGAGTCTCAAGTGGGTCCGAAAATTTTGCCAGTGTGGGGCCCCAAAATTCCTGGTGGCAGCCCTGTCTATAATTTTAAATAAATCATAATCAAGTTTGGTTGGAGACCCCAAGGTTTGTTTGTTAGAGTATGTAAAAAAAATTACACAGGACACACATGGTAAAACTGCAGTAGGACATTTATTGTTTCTTGCACATAAATTGATAATATTTAGATGGATTCAGATCTACCGTCCTACAAAACGTGATTAACAAAGTCATTACTACTGGACTGTATGAGAAAGTGATTTATTCTACAACAATCGCCAGAGCCAAAAATGAGAGAATCTGGGCTCTGTGGCTGGATACGTCAGGCCTGGCCTCCAGTGTGTTAGTACGAGATGGGGTCTTTGTCCCCGGAGCTTCTCCACTCAGTATAATGAGACTCACTGATCTTGTTCAGATAAAGAAGTTTTGAGAATAATAGAAACTGTCTAAGTATGAGGACCTTGTCTGATTTATGTCATTGTATTGAGAACTATGGAGATAGCTCTATTTGTCTGTATAACATATATAATGTTGCTGTAGCCCTAATATTTTTGTAGAGGCTATCTTTGTATAGATAATTGTATCCCAGCATTCCAGATAGGAGAAAGGAGAAGTATGGAGGGTATTCTATTGATATTTCTTTTTAAAATTCGTAATAAAATTATCAGATGTAAAAAAATCTTCCTACCGTTTTGTATGTACTCTCAAACAGGCCAAAGGGACTCCAAGTAGTGATGAGCAAGCACTAAAATGCTCGGGTACTCGTTGCTCAGGTCGAGCAAATTGGAATACTCGAGTGCTTGACCCGAGCAACGAGTCCAATGTAAGTCTATGGGAAACTCAAGCACTTTGTTGGCGCCTCCCCCTCCCCCGGAGATCTGCAGGGGGCCTAAAAATTGCCCAAATCGATGGGAACAGTGCTCAAATGACATGGAAAAGGCATGGGGAAGTCCCCTGAAAGCAATTCTGACACCCAGGTCACTGCTGTGAACAATGTTGTCAGAGTATTACGCCACTTTTACAGACTCACAATAAAACATACAAAAACGAAACCAAAATGGATTTTCCTGAGTAAAATGTTAAGGAACATCCTTTCCAGGGTAATGAATAGTATACAAGGCAAAATAAATAAACAAAAATGCTCCTCCTCACCTTGGGCTATGTTCATACGTAGCATTTTTGATGCGTTTTTGCACTATTGCATTACTTTCAATGGTGAAAAATACATTTATCAGTAAATGTCATTTTAACATTTTACTACCTTATCTAGTCATGTGGTGTGTGAGACATAATCACATTGTTTTTCATTTTTGAAGGAGGGACTCTGAAAGTCACAAAGCCTATTTTTTATAGGGCCAGCAGTCGGCCCTCACTATTGTTAGAGTGAAATCAGCCGGCTATGCTTTGTTGTTCCCACAATTAAAGAGTGGGTCTCCTATACTGTTATTGTTTATGCAGTGACTGCAAGGGCTGCCAAAAATTTGGAAGTAGCAGTCCAGATGAGAGTCAATAAGAGCAACAGTAAGAATTTTAGCAGTTTCAAAGGTGAGAAAAGGTTGGACTCTGGAGACGTTTTTAAGATGCAGGTGACAAGAATGGGTGAGTGATCTGATATATTGTATAAAGTAAAGTTTAGTGTCAAATATGACCCCAAGGCAGCGGGCGTGCTGCTTGGGAGTAGAGATGAGCGTTGTTCGACTCGAACTGTTCGCCAATCTCAAATTCGAGCTGTTTTGGGCGGTGTTCGAGCTGTTCGGCGAACACGAACGATTTGAGAAAAATTCGGCTGTTCGAGGTTATGTTCGATAACTGTTCGTGCACCAAAATCATAACTGGATTTTTTATCAGTAATGATGAAAATGAATGTTAATACGCAGTTTGAGTGTACAGCGGGGTGGGGGGAGGGGCAGGGGATGGATCTCTGCAGGAATAATGAAGATCTCCATTTTTTTTTCTCTTCCCAGCATTTACAGTGGGGAGGTGCAATCTGTCAGCCTATCAGCAGCGCACACACGGAGCGAAGTGCTTTTTTTCACACAAGCAAGGGCATGTGTCATTGGCAGTGTATGTCACATGTCCTTGCCCTATAAGACCCAGCCATTTTCCCCATCGCCACCATTTTCTCACTGCTGCAGCTGCGTGTTAGACGGCACCACTGTTGCTGTGTGCGCTATACCTTGTTAATTTCAAGCCAATTTTCGCACAAATCTACAGATAGCTTGGGAGTAGGGAATAGTTGTGATTGCAGTCCTTTTAAGGACTAGGTTACAGCATTTCCTACGACTTTTATCAGGCTGGTATGTGCTCTTAAATAGATAGGTTGTGGGAGTAAAGACTAATTGTAATTGCAGTCCTTTTCAGGACTAAGTTACATCAGTTCCTATCAGTTTTTGCCAGGCAGGTCTGTGCCAGTGCTGTACAAGTTTTTTTCACAGCATTTGGCTGAATCTAGCAAAGCTAATCCTTTTTGGCCTATTGTAGAGTGTGTTAGTCAGTGGAGTAGCCTATCTGTGTTGCAAGCTACACCACCTGTGTATAGAATACCAATTTTTTTACTGCACCTAGTGAAGTAAAACCTTTTGGGCATAGCATCATTCTACTAGTCCATCTATACTGACCTCCATAAGGTTGCAAATTAAAAATAACTTTTTGTCTGCATGTAGCTCTGAAAAAATATTTGGCCTTCTAGCAGTGTGTGGGACTTGTTCTATTAGTCCATCTATGCTGACCTCCATCAGGTTGCAAATTGAATATAATTTTTTTCTGCATCTAGCTCTGAAAAAATATTTGTCCTTCTAGCAGTGTGTGGGACTTGTTCTACTAGTCCATCTATACTGACCTCATCAGGTTGCAAACTGAATATAATTTTTTTCTGCATCTACCTCTGAAAAAATATTTGGGCTTCTAGCAGTGTGTGGGACTTGTTTTATTAGTCCATCTATAATGACCTCCATCAGGTTGCAAACTGAATATAATTTTTTTCTGCATCTACCTCTGAAAAAATATTTGGGCTTCTAGCAGTGTGTGGGACTTGTTTTATTAGTCCATCTATACTGACCTCCATCAGGTTGCAAATTAAAAATAAGTTTTATCTGCATCTAGCTCTGAAAAAATATTTGGCCTTCTAGCAGTGTGTGGGACTTGTTCAACTAGTCCATCTATACTGACCTCCATCAGGTTGCAAATTCAAAATAATTTTCTGTCTGCATCTAGCTCTGAAAAAATATTTGGCCTTTTAGCAGTGTGTGGGACTTGTTCTATTAGTCCATCTATACTGACCTCCATCAGGTTGCAAATTGAATATAATTTTTTTCTGCATCTACCTCTGAAAAAATATTTGGGCTTCTAGCAGTGTGTGGGACTTGGTCTATTAGTCCATCTATACTGACCTCCATCAGGTTGCAAACTGAATATAATTTTTTTCTGCATCTACCTCTGAAAAAATATTTGGGCTTCTACCAGTGTGTGGGACTTGTTTTATTAGTCCATCTATACTGACCTCCATCAGGTTGCAAATTAAAAATAATTTTTATCTGCATCTAGCTCTGAAAAAATATTTGGGCTTCTAGCAGTGTGTGGGACTTGTTCTATTAGTCCATCTATACTGACCTCCATCAGGTTGCAAATTAAAAATAATTTTTATCTACATCTAGCTCTGAAAAAATATTTGGCCTTCTAGCAGTGTGTGGGACTTGTTCTATTAGTCCATCTATACTGACCTCCATCAGGCTGCAAACTGAATATAATTTTTTTCTGCATCTACCTCTGAAAAAATATTTGGGCTTCTAGCTGTGTGTGGGACTTGTTCTATTAGTCCATCTATACTGACCTCCATCAGGTTGCAAATTGAATATAATTTTTTTCTGCATCTAACCCAGCCAATAGTTTTGGCCTAATACCACAGTTTGGCCACTCAGCTCTGCTCGGTTCCCATCCATTATTTTTTTGTGCAAACAACTCCAGAGTTGTGAATTAGTTAACCATCAAAATGAGTGGAAAAAGGCCTGCTGCTGGTGGAAAGGGGAATAGGCGTGTTGGGAAGGGGTAAAAAGGTCGTGTCCGTGGGGTAGGTGTTAAAGCAACAGTAACATCTGCAGAAGAAAGACCATCTTCCAGCCAAACTAAAATGTCTACTTCTTTTAGGGGACAATGTGATAAGATCCCTTTCTTACGGCCATGCCAATCGCTACAAATTCCAGATGAGGCACAAAAACAGCAGGTGCTTCAACGGATATCAAGTGTTCCATTAAGTGGGCTCTCCTCCACATCAACTTCAACATCACAAATACTCCAGTCCTCAAAGGTGTCACCCCAATCGCACTTGCTTCCTCACAGCTCCCAAATCTCCATCTGCCTGTCTGAGTATGAGGTAGAACAGATGGTTGAGTCTGCAGAGCTGTTTACTCATACTATAGCCTGGGAATCAGAGGTCGGCTTCAGAGCTTCTGTGAATCCAGACGAGGAAATGATCTGCACTGATGTCCAGAATCTTTATGAGTCGGATCCAGGACCAGACGCTGAAGGTTCTGACCATAATGTAGACCCTCATTCCCAAACTGTAACTCCTGTTGGTGGAGACAATGAGGAAGACGATGATGAGACTCAAATACCTGATTGGAGCGACAACTTTAGTTTTTTGTCAGGGCAGGAACAGGTTGGCTCTGAGGACGACGGTTGTGATAACGCACAGGGTGATGATGATGAGGTTGGAGATCCCACTTACTGTCAACCCACAGTCAGCCAAGAGATGAGGTCAGCAGAGGAGGTGGAGGAGAATGCTAGTGACGACGAGGTCAGGTTGCGCCTTCCTGGACAGAGACGTAGTACTGGAAGCACGTCAACAACTGCATCCTCAAACACAACTCTGCCTCTCACCACAAGTCGTGGTGGCTCTTCAGGTCGCATGGGTGCTAAGCCTTGCATAGCCTGGGCATTTTTTCAGATCGATAAAGATGACCCAACTCGTGTTATCTGTAACATTTGTCAGCAAAAGCTAAGTAGAGGCCAAAAAATACATAGTTTGAGTACTTCATGCATGAACCGGCACATGGACATGAAGCATAAGTTGCATTGGGAAGCTCACTGTGCTACAATGCGGCCTAGCCGGCCGGGCCAACCACCGTCTGCCATATCTTGTGCATCCGCGGCCTCTTCATCCTCTGAGACTGGGGGGACAGCGGTCACACCTGTTTTGGGGCGCAGACCTGCCACCTCTTTACCAGCAACAGCCAGCGTGATTGGCAGGTCATCATTTTCTTTGGAGGTGGTAACACCAGCTGGTGTTGAGCGCTCTCCGACATCAATAGCACCACCTTTGGATCAAGGCAACCTAACATGTCCGCCTGCATCTTCCTCACAGACCGGCAGTTTGCCGGGGACACCCTTATCAACCCCGTCTAAGCACAATAGCCAGCCCTCGGTCCCTCAGATTTGGACAAGTAAAAGACCATTTCCTCCTAGCCATGAGAAAGCTAAGAGGTTGAATTTCACCATCTGCAAGCTCTTTGCTACAGAAATGCTGCCTTTCCGCCTGTTGGACACAGAGGATTTTCGAGACCTTATGTCCGTCGCAGTGCCCCAGTACCAGATGCCCAGTCGGCACTACTTCTCAAAGAAAGGTGTGCCTGCGCTCCACCAGCATGTCGCACACAACATCACCGCTTCTTTGAGAAACTCTGTGTGTGACAGGGTGCATTTCACCACAGACACTTGGACGAGTAGGCATGGACAGGGGCGTTGCATGTCGCTGACTGGGCACTGGGTAACTATGGTGACAGCAGGACAAGGGGCTGCTGTCCAAGTCTTGCCGTCCCCACGAGTTGTGCGTCAATCCTCTTTATCTCAAAGTTCCTCCACTGCTTCTGCCTCCTCAACCTCCTCTCGGTCCTCCACCTGCACCCAAAGCCTGTCTGGTCATGCCACAAGCTTTCTAACTGCGCAGAAGGGATCCTGCACACCTCCTTACTATGCTGGCAGTAGGGCTCAACGTCATCAGGCGGTTTTTACTTTGAAATGTGTGGGAAATGTGAGTCACACAGCTGAGGAGTTGTGGTCAGCTCTGGAGAACCAATTTCATGAATGGTTGTCTCCACTGGACCTGAAACCAGGGAAGGCCGTGTGCGACAATGCTGCAAACCTGGGTGCGGCCCTTCGCCGGGGCAATGTCACACACGTGCCTTGTATGGCTCACGTGTTGAACCTGGTTGTCCAGCAATTTTTAGCCCACTATCCCGGACTAGATGGCCTTCTGCAGAGGGCACGGTCGCTGTGTGCTCACTTCCGCCGTTCGCATCCCGCAGCTCAGCGACTTACATCTCTACAGAAGTCGTTGGGCCTGCCAATTCACCGGCTAAAATGCGATGTGCCTACCCGGTGGAATTCAACTCTGCACATGTTGCAGCGACTGTGGCAGCACCGACAAGCCCTGGTGCAATACGTTCTGACGTATAGCCAGGGCCAACGAGATCCAGAGGTGGGGCAAATCACGCTGGAGGAGTGGTCTCAGATCAGGGATCTATGCACCCTTCTGCACAGTTTTGAAATGGCGACGAAGATGTTTAGTGCTGACGATGCCATTATCAGCATGACTATTCCGGTGATTTACATGCTGGAGCACATGTTAAACAGAATTCGGAGTCAGGTGGTGGCACAAGAGGAGGTGGAGGAAGTAGAGGAGGAGTTGTATGCGGAAGGGCTAACATCTGCAAGGTCCAGACGGTCGGCAGCACCAAGGCGGCAGGCATGTGAGGGTGGGGGAGATGGTTTTACCAGGCGCATGGTAGCAGCCAAACTAGTGAGGAAGGTGCAGGAGCCCAGGAAGAAGTGGAGGAGGAACTGATGGAAGACTCATCAGATGAGGGAGACCTTGATCACATTTCTGTTGTGCGAGGTTGGGGGGAGAGGACAGAGGAAGGAAGCATGATTGTTACCTCGCCACCAACACAACAGGGACTTGGTGCTCCTGGATGCGCAACACACATGAGTGCCTTCTTGCTGCACTACCTGCAACATGACCCTCGAATTGTGAGAATTAGAAATAATCCTGACTACTGGGTTGCCACACTGTTAGATCCCCGGTAAAAAAGTAAATTTGCAGAAATTATTCCTGCCATAGAAAGGGATGCACGCATGCAGGAGTATCAGCAGAGACTGTTGCAGAATCTTACATGTGCTTTTCCACAAAACACCAGTGGTGCACGTAGTGAATCTCACAGTTCCAACTTGCCAACCGTGGGACCGTTGAGTGTTCAGCACTCAAACCGTAACAGAAACACAGTATCTGCTGGTAACATCAATTTTGGGGAATCATTTCACCACTTTTTTAGCCCATCCTTTGCAAGGCCACAGGAGACAAGAAGTCTGACACATAGTCAACGCCTAGAGACGATGGTACAGGAGTATCTCCAAGTAAACATTGAAGCCACGACTGTGTCACTGGACCCTTGCTCTTTTTGGGCTTCCAATCTGGATAAATGGCCGGAGCTCGCCACTTACGCCTTGGAGATCTTGTCATGCCCCTCAGCCAGCGTTCTGTCTGAACGTGTGTTCAGCGCTGCTGGTGGTGTGCTGACAGATAAGCGCACGTGGCTCTCCACTGATAATGTAGACAGACTCACGTTCATAAAGATGAACAAATCATGGATCCGAAACGACTTTTCTACCCCTGTGTCATCCTGGGGAGAGTAAAAGCTTGATGATTGGTTAAAATCACCTCACCAATCATTTTAAGCTTTCAAATTACTAATCATGTTTATCTGTATCTTGGCTGGAAAATTATTTGGGCTTTGTAGCAGTGTGCAGTACTGATTCTATTAGGCCATCTATACTAAGCTCCACCAGATTTAAAATGACTAATCATGTTTATCTGTATCTTGGCTGGAAAATAATTTAGGCTTTGTAGCAGTGTGCAGTACTGATTCTATTAGGCCATCTATACTAAGCTCCACCAGATTTAAAATTAATAATAATTTTTAGCTGCATCTAGCCTGGAAAATAATTTTGGGGCTCCGAGATGCGCAACACACATAAGTGCCTTCTTGCTGCACTACCTGCAACATGACCCTCAGATTGTCAGAATTCGAAGAAATCCTGCCTACTGGGTGGCCACACTCTTAGATCCCCCACACTCTTCGATCAACCTTTTCATTTTAATAAAGACCAAAAAAATGGTCATTTTTGAAATTGTAAGCATTAGCAGGTTATTAGAAACTGAAATCAAACAGTTTTCAACTCAAAACTTTATTCTAGGTGATGTTACATTTGCACATAGGACCCCTTGTTCGAAAGGAGCTTCTGAACTCTCTCGTCCATTGAATTTGTCAGGTTTTGGATGGTTTCTGCTTCAATTGTTTTTCATGAGGACAGAATACCCTCCCAGAGCTGTTGCTTAGATGTGAACTGCCTCCCGCCATCATAGACACTCCTTTTGATGATGCTCCAGAGGTTCTGAATGGGGTAGAGGTCAGGGGAGCATGGGGGTCACACCATAAGTTTGTCCCCTTTTATGCCCATATCAGCCAGAGATGCAGATGTGTTATGTGCAGCATGAGACGGTGCATTATCATGCATAAAAATGATCTTGCTGTGGAATACACGGTTCTTCTTCTTGAACCATGGCAGGAAGTGCTGTTTGAGAAACTCCACATACATTATGGAGTTCATCTTTGCCCCTTCAGGGATCCTAAAGGGGCCGACAATCTCTCTCCCCATGATTCCAGCACAAAACATTACTCCACCTCCTCCTTGTTGGCGCTGTAGCCGTATTTGCGTGGGGTGTCCATCAACAGCCATCCTCCACTCCATCCATCTGGACCATCGAGCGTTGCACGGCCCTCATCCGTGAACAAAACAGTTTTGAAATCAGTCTTCATGTAATGTTTGGCCCACTGGAGCCGTTTCTGCTTGTGTGAAGTGGATAGAGGAGGTCGAAAGGATGGCGTATGCACAGCTGCAAACTTCTGAAGGACCCTGCATCTTGTTGTTCGGGGGACGTTGGAGGCAACAGCAGCTTCAAAAACTTGTCTGCTGCTATGACAAGGCTTTTTTGCCGCTGCTCTTTTAACCTGACGTAATTGCCTGTAGGAAAGAGTCCTCAATTTGCCCTTATCAGCACGCACACGTGTGTACTGTGAATCAGCTACATACTTCTTGATTGCCAAGACACTTCATCCTGATCATCGCACAATGTTGATTGTAGTCATGCCTTGACCTAAACACTCCACAATTTGTTGCTTCTCAGCAGCCGACACATCCTTTTTCTTTCCCATTTTGGCAGAAAATGTAGGCTGCTTAATAATGTGGGACAGCCTTCTTAAGTAGTCTTGCCTTTCATTGGACACACCTGCCAAACTAATTAGCACAGGTGTCTGCAATTGCTTACAGTGATATAAAGAGCCCTAACACACATCACCATCAATGAGTTTAACTGACAAACAAACAAATTCTTCCCTTATCACTCCTAAACACTTTTTGCATAATAATTTGGAACACAGTGTACATGTGCTTTTCCACAAAACACCAGTGGTTCACGTAGTGAATCTTACAGTTCTAACTTGCCAACCGTGGTCTGTATGGAGTTGTTCAATAAAGGGCCCAAAATTAAGATAACATAGATGGGAGAGGTCTCTATGAATAGGAATTCCTAAGTATTTGATACCCTGTGAGGGCCAGGCAAAGGGAAAGTTGGACTGGATGGAATCCTATATGGATTTGGGGAGGGAGACATCGAGGGCCTCAGACTTCGCTGCATTGATTTTAAAATTTAACCATGTAACAAAGTGATCTATTTCAGCCATAACAGCAGGGATGGATATATGTGATTGAGTGATATATACTAGGACATCATCAGCAAATAGAGAGCACTTGTACTCGGTGCCTCCCACCTCAATCCACCTAATATTGGGGTTATGGCGAACTGATGAGAGCAGGTGCTCCGTCACTAGGATGTATAAGAGAGGGGACAGAGGACATCCCTGCCTTGTCCCATAGGTGATTATGAAAGGTGATGAAAATGTTCTGATGCGCCCCCTGGGCCTTGGGACTCCCGGAGCCGGACCCGTTTTGGTGGATGCTGGTGGTTGTAGTCTCCGTGGCGGCAACCCGGTTCCGTGGCTCAGGGCGGTCAAACCAGTGGCGGAACTATTTATGTGGTTTTGATGTTTAAATGTCCGACTACGCCACCCGTGGATTGCGGTCAGAGTGAACCGCCGCTGCAGGGCAGACCGCTGAGGCTGGTGTTGTGGGTGCAGCAGAGCGTAGCATAACTCCCCACGGGAGGAGTATAGCCTCAGGGCAGTGTATGCGGAGGATGGGGGTGATGGTGCAGGGCAGCAGCAGTAACGACACGGAGTCAGTGATGCAGTCCAGGGCCTTTACTCACAGTTCTTATTATCCAGACCACGTCTGCAGGTAACGGCTGCCCACGTCGTACTGTGCTCACCAGGTGAGGGGCTCAGACAACTCCCAGATAACTTTGGAGCGCTTCACAGGACCCCCTTTGTGTGTCCTTTGTCTGGCCTTACCAACCCTTCTGTCCGGCTGCCTCGGGCCTCCTCTTGGTAAACTTGGCGCCAGTTTCCCTGACCCTATGTGGTGCCTTCCTAGCGGGTGTAGCGAGGGGCTGCGCCACATAAAATGTCACAGCCTCCGGTTTCTAGCTGAGGGTCGTTTCCCGCCTCCACTAGTTTCGGGGACCGGTCTCCCCCTTTGGCCTGACCCCTCCACGCAGGTGGATTCGGGCGTGCGGTGGCGACTCGCCCGTCCGCACCCCTGGGATCCCTTCGTTCCTCGTTCCTGGAGCCTTCTCCGCTTCTCTTCCTTCCTTCTCCCTCTTCCAGGCCTGGGCCTCTGTTACTAGGCCTGCCTCCGGAGCAGAGCCCCTGCTCCCTGTCACTTCTGATCAGACTTCTCTGCACTGAACTAAGATGGTGCCCACCTTTTATACTCCCTTCTCAATGCACCCAGGAACTGCTTCCTCCCTGCTCCTGCACTACAGGGTTCCCCTTCCTCAGTGTTCCCTCCCCCCACTCCAGCCAGGGACAGGGACTGTCGTACCCATCTCAGGGCCATATTGGTCGCCCTGCCCCACGGCAATGTGGTGTAATGCATGCAGGTGTCGGGTCCTGATCCACACTCCATTCTTACCCGAGAGTGAGATATCACACCTCTGGGTGAGGTGAAATACCTCTGTAGCAACCGAGCCCTCAGGGTGCTACAGTTCCATTTATCTTCAGCCTAGGTGACGTATTGCGGTACAGGGCCGTGATTTTGGCTATAAAAGGGTCCCCTAGACCCCTACCCCAAACTTTTTAAGAGAATAATATATGGCGTGCCAGGAGACTCTATGGAATGCTTTCTCAGCATCCAAAGAGAGTATCTAATTACAAATTTTTAACTGCATCTAGCTCAGGAAATACTTTGTGCCTAGTAGCAGTGTCTGCTAGTCAGTGGATTATCCCGGCTGTTAAGCAAGCTACACCACCTGTAGTTTGGACACTTAATTTTTCCTAAGGAAATGCTTCGGGACCACGGGATACTCAGTGAAGAGCATCAGGAGGCACCCCAAGGCATAGGGGCTGGGACTGGCAGTAGGATGCCTGCGGTGGACAGCCGAGCTCGATCCTTATAAAAGCTTTTTAACTGCGCAGCTTTAGTGGACGCTACTGGAGCTGGAATTACACGGCTGCTGGCATGAGACTTGCCCTCCAATAGATCCTTGTAAATGGATTTTAAGTGTATTCATTCAAATTAGAGAGACAATTTAAATTTAAAAGGTTAGAGCTGCCTCCACCACAGGGGGGCTCGCTTGACCCACCAGCGGACAGGCACCAGTATTGGGATAGGGGGGCTGGCCGTCAGGGTTCACCGCGGCTCTGGCAGAAACCCAGCGACACAGAGGTGGCACGGGCAGGAGCGGACTGGCCGTGTCGGCTTCTCACTTTTTGGATTTTAGAAGGGCATGACATGCCTATATCTGTGTCTCCCCCTCCTTTTACTCCTCCACCTCTTTTCTTTTCGCATGACTATATGTACTTGTCACTTTTCTATGTGTTAGTTATGTCTTCTGAGCAGTTTGTCAGCTTTTGGACACCTTTGAAGGTGTTTTCTATGTGTTTTTGTTTGCCTGCCATTGGTTTTAACGGTATTCGAAGGTGTTCGACGAACAGTTCGGCGAACACACGGGTGTTCGACGAACCGAACCGAACTCGAACACTACGGGGGTGGCTCAACACTACTTGGGAGTTATGGTTGAACCCTAAAAAGGTAATTTCAATGACAGGTACAGGTAGGTTAGTTGAGGAGAGAAACACAACAAGTTCAATTTTGGAGAGATTCAGTTTAAGGGCTCATACTCATTTGCATGAAAAATGGATGAGTGCAGTCAGATAAAAAAATCGGATTGCACTCTGACCAATGTTATTCAGTGGGTTACAGCTCATCTGCTATTTTTTTTCTCAGCTGAAGTTGGACTAAGAAAAAAATTGCAGTATGCTGCGTTTTGCCACGTATCTCGGATGAGACTTGCCAATGCAAGTCAATGGGTGCGAGAAAAAAAAATTGCACGGCCCTCGGACCATGTGAGCGCCTTCCGATTTTTAAGCACCTGTCGCCTTGAAAACCTGACAATTCATCAGCAGCATACAGTAAAATCACAGCAGGACCCGACTTTATAGAATACATAGAATAGATAGATAGTTAGAAAGATGTCAGTGACTCTGTAATTTACTTATAATGTATTTTAGCATTAATTTAATACATTTATGAAAAAAATGACGTGGGATGCCCTTTAATTTTATTGACCAGCGGACATTGAAAGCGGACACCTGGGGGCTGATTATAGCCTTGGAAAGGAGTAATACACATGGAAGTTCCCAGTCTATTAATATCAGCTCTCAGCTGTATACTTAGGATTTACTAGTTTTTTAAATAGGGGACCACAAAAAATGATTGACGTGGGGTCCATCAATTTCAGCAACCAGCAAAGGCTAGGTAGACAGCTAGGGGCTGATATTAATAGCCTAGGAAGGGGCCATGGATTTTGGCCCCCTCCCAGACTACAAACATCAGCTCTCAGCTGTCCCAGAAATGGTGCATCCATAAGATGCACCAATTGTGGCACTTAGCCTCCACTCTTCCCACTTTCTCTGGTGCAGTGGTAAGTGGGGTAATTGGGTTGGAGTTGATGTCAGATTTGTAATGGCAGCTGACATCAAACCCATGGGTTGGTAATGGAGAGGCGTCTATAAGACACCCCCTTTACTGACCCAAAGTCAAGTAGTGAACTAAAATATCAAAAACACCCAGAATAAAATAATTTATTTGAAATATACAGACTCCTTTAATAAATCTAAATTTAACCAAAAGTCTTATACTGTTATAATGTTACGCCCATTCCATTGAAATCCATGTCACCTGCAATAAAAATAAAATAAAGCAACCACATCCTCATCTTTCCAATGTGCAGATAAATATCCCTTTATCCCGGGGAGAGTCCAGCTCTGCTACTTCTGCTTGGCAGACTGAATACTGGCATAATGCTAGCACTCAGCCTGTCAAGCAGCAGAGACACAGATCTGTGCATTCTAGCATAACTTAGTGCCTCGCGGTGCCATCATATTCATGAGCGGGGTTCATAACCAATGAATTCTGTTCACCTCAATGAGGTCACTGCGAGCACAGTGAATGCCCTAATGAACTGAATTTTTTTTTTAAAGGGAATCTGTTACCACTTTGGAGTTATCAGACATAGAGCACGCTTTGCGCCGCAGGGTTCTATTGCGCAGGCACCAGGATGTGAAAATGACTCCCCGGCGCCTGCGCAAAATAAACCTGCGGTGCAGTGCACAGGCAGACGCGGGATGAAGCAAAGCGCGCTCTATGTGAGCGGTGCTTTTTGCATGCCTGGGAGGTCAGGGCGGGTTCTCTGCCGTATCTCTGCATCATGAATCGTAGTATGTGTTTCAAAGGGCCGACTGAGACTTTAACCCGGGGCCCTTGAAAACCTGGAGCCGAACCGGTCCTATTTTTCCCAGATGTTAGGGTAATGGAACCTAAACTTTGGAAACTGAGCATTTTTTGGTTATCATTAGAGATGGGCGAACCCGAACAGTAAAGTTCGACGTTCGCACCGAACACCTAGGAAGTCCATGTTACTGTTCGGGTTCGGCACCCAGAACATCGACTGTTTCCTGCGCTGTGACGCAGAGCGCTGTGGGATCACGCTATCAGAGGTCAGCGGGAGCCTGTAGCTAAGACTATGACCAGTGGTAAAAAGTACTATTCCCATCAGCCTATGCCTGCGGTCACTGATAACAGCGAGAGCAGGTACTGCTGCTGGGAGAAGTCATCAGCAGGCGCCTTTGCTCAAAGAGAAGAAAAAAGCTAAAATTAATAAATATAGAAATAAAAATAAAAAACACAGTTATACTCATTTTAACGACTAATCCTCAAAGTCATTGTCCCCTGTAAAAAAGGAAAAAAGAATAAGCCACCATAATATTCACCTATCCATCATAATCCATACTGTCCCACGACGATCCAGATCACTTGTAGAACAGTCATATGTGACTGCTCTACCTGACCACCAGCTATAGGCTGACAGGAGCTCTGGTGATATCACTTACGGCACCACCGCTGTGTGAGGACTTCATCAGGCAACAGCAGTGCCATTTTTTTTTGGGGGGGGTCCCTATAATAACCAGTTAAGGCTAAGCAAACAGCTGTCAGCTGATATTAATATCCTGGGAACCTTTAGGGCTATTGGTCTGTTCCCAGAATATTAACATCAGCCCCAAGCCATCGGCTTTCCCTCTGCTGAATATGAAAATTACAGGGGACCACACGCCTTTTTTTTTCCTGTTTTTTTTTTTTTTTTTTTTTTTATTAACAAGTACAGTAATATACCTACCCAAGGTAGCCTTAGTTCAGCCTCCAGGTGTTCCAGCAGCTGGAAACAAAAGTAACCTTAAAGGGGTTGTCCGGTCAAAACAGAAGTCTGCAGTCACGCGGTGTGACTGCAATCTTATGAATTCTCCAAGCGCAACCACTGTGTGCTGTGGGGATTCACTGGTTTCAGACCCGGGACCAGAGGGTATGTTTGAGTTATACATACCCCTAGCCAGTGTGCGTGGCCTTGCTCCATACACTTGTAACGAGCCGAGGCCACGTCCCATCTAGTGACTTAGTCGTCTAGAGGGCGTGGCCTCGCTCCATAGAAGTGTATGCAGAGTGAGGCTGTGCCCACAGATGGGGTCTGTGCAGAAGATCACTGACTTGTGTATTCCTGAATCTTCTTCACAGGGGCCGGCAACTCACAGAGACTTTCTCCTATAGAGGAGAGGATTATAGAGAGAGTTCAACGCATAGGCGCGGGATTACATAAAAGATAAAATATAAGATTTTACAAAAAACAAGACCATTAATACGATGTATACAGGTAGGACGAGGTTAACATTTCTATCAACTGTATGCCCATATTAATAGTTTATATGTCCCAGGGGGTGACCGATTCCCTTTAAACAACATTATTTTGAAGAAGAGGAAAAGGTAACTAATCCCCAACATGAAGCTGAACACATTAGCTTTTAAATGATCATAATGCTCAACTAATATACGATTCACCTTCCATACTGAAAATAATTGAGACAGAAGGGAGCAGATTTTGAATAATATTTAGAAGGAGGAAACAGGGGAAAGTTAGGTTAGTGAGTTGAGGTGGTAGGCTTGTTTAAAGAGATGGGTTTTTAAAGCACGCTTGAGGACGTGGGGGCTAGGCATCAGTTGGATCATCTGGGATAGTGCATTCCAGAGAACTGGCACAGCAGCGTCAAACCCACAACGGCTCCTGATCGTGGCCACGCACCCTTACGTTTTCAGATTCCATCAGACAATTATAGATTAGGGGCCATATTCTCATTGGATGCTGCACAAAGCAGTTGATAGTGTTGAGTGGCCCAACCTATAATTGTAAATAAATCAGCAGGTTTGGTTGGAGACCCCAAGGTTTGTTTGTTAGGGTCTGTAAAAGAAAGGACACTGGACACACATGGCAAATCTGTGGTAGGACGTTTATTGTTTCTTGCATATACATTGATAACATCTAGATGGATTTAGACGAACGCTCCTACAAACACGGTTTGTGAATAAATTTTGTGATTTTTATATATACACACAAAATTTATTCACAAACCGTGTTTTTAGATGCATACTGCGTACGCTAAACCTGCTTCATCTCCAAAAGAGGGGGGGGGGGGAGGGATTGCCAATTCTGAATTCCTTTGTTAGGGGGACAGCAAGTGCAAAGCCTACTATAGCAATTGTAGCTATGAAGTACACAAAGTACATTTTAATCAATAGACCTTGGAGTTAAAATAAGTTCCAAAATAGTATGCCCCTGCTGTGTACTGTGTAATGACCGTTTCTGACTGCAGGAAAATGGTCTTAACAAATCACATCTCCTGGACAGGGGAAGAAGCAAAAGAGAGGATACAGACAGGACAGCATGGGGTCACAGCTGATTCTGTTAGGTAAAACATTTCCATTTCTGTTAAAAATATATTTTACCTTACAGAAAGAATTAGCTGCGATCCCATCCTGTCATGTCTGTATACCCTCTTTTGCTTCCTCCCTTCCCCAGAAGCTGTGGTATAATCAGACACAGCCATTACACAGTACACAGCAGGGGCACATTTCTAAGATTATCTCAGCACAGGAACATTTTTTTTTAACACATCAAATTGTGTAACATTTTTTCCCCAAGATCCATTGATTAAAATGTACATTGTTTGTGGGACAAACCCTTTATGGAAAAAGGCATAATATATATATATATATATATTTTAAAACAAAACAAACGTTTGTTACTGAGAGATGGCAGGATAATATTATCTTACTAATGCAATCTAATGCCATAATCAGGGAACAGGATGGGCCGACCACAGGTCCAGCAAAAAGTATATGGAAGAATGTAGTTGGACCAATGAAGGAATCACAATCGTCTAGTATACTTCCTACTTGGACTGAGTATAGAATTTTGCAACTGTTCATTATATATAGGATTAATTTGACACCGAAGAGAATTGCCAAACTTGGATAACAAAAGACCCTGAGTGTCATAAGTGTAGGATTAAATTGGCAACACTTAAGTTATGATTATGCTGTACTGAGGTATACTCAGCATGGAAAAATTAGATCACACCAGATGTTTCTCTACTTCTTGATAGTATCAGAACTTTAAAAAGTAATTTGCCATTTGAACATTTTTAATAAAGAAGTTTGTTCAGACATAGGAATTATGGATTTTTCCTTGTGTGTCTTCTCTCATGTGTAACAAGGTCTAATTTGCCTTTAAGACATCTCCCACGTTCTCAGTGTGAATTTTCTGATGTCTTGCAAGATTTGATTTACAGCTAAAATATTTCCCACATTCTGAACATGCATATGGCTTCTCCCCTGTGTGAGTTCTCTGGTGTATAACAAGATGTGATTTACGGTTAAAACATTTCCCACATTCTGAGCATGAATATGGCTTCACCCCTTTATGAATTCTTTGGTGTATAACAAGATTTGATTTACAGTTAAAACATTTCCCACATTCTGAGCACGAATATGGCTTCTCCCCTTTATGAATTCTTTGGTGTATAACAAGATTTGATTTTTGATTATAACATTTCCCACATTCTGAGCATGAATATGGCTTCTCTCCTTTGTGAATTCTCTCGTGAATAACAAGATTTGATTTAGAGTTAAAACATTTCCCACATTCTGAGCATGAATATGGCTTCTCTCCTTTATGAATTCTCTCATGAATAACAAGATTTGATTTTTGATTATAACATTTCCCACATTCTGAGCATGAATATGGCTTCTCTCCTTTGTGAATTCTCTGGTGTACAACAAGATGTGATTTGCGGTTAAAACATTTCCCACATTCTGAGCATGAATATGGCTTCTCCCCTTTATGAATTCTTTGGTGTATAACAAGATTTGATTTTTGATTGTAACATTTCCCATATTCTGAGCATGAATATGGCTTCTCTCCTTTGTGAATTCTCTGATGTTTGACAAGATGTGATTTGCGGTTAAAATATTTCCCACATTCCGAGCATGAATATGGCTTCTCCTCTTTGTGAATTCCCTGGTGCGTAACAAGATGTGATTCACGTTCATAACATTTCTCACATTCAGGACATGTATATGGCTTTTCCAATGTGTGAATTCTCTTCTGTTTAACAAGATTTCTTTTGTCATTAAAATATTTCCCACATTCTGAACAAGATAATATTTTCTCCTTTGTGGGAATTTTTTGAGACTGTATAGGGGGGAAACTTTTTCCACACTCTGAACTTGTAAATGGCTTCTTTGCTGGAAGAGCACTTTGATTTTGATTTTTCCTAATAGTCTGTAATGAATCGGACAATTGGACCTGTTTAAAAGAATCAGATGATAGATCTTCACTATGAAAGGATGATGGAATATCTGGAAAAATAGCTTGCACTTCGATTGTATCTTGCGTGATATTAAGGTCATCCGATTTAAAAAATGAAGATGTCAGATGGTCCTCTGATCTCAAAGTACAGTCATCTGCAGAGAAAGATACCAAATTATTTTTGCATAAAATATCCTCAATTATAAATTTGACAACATTTCTACATACAATTTTGATAGCAAATCACAATTCAAATTATTCAGTAAGGCAAAAACAGATCACAAACAAACAATAGACCTTAAACCCTGAGTCAGTAGATGTTCAGCCATCTTTGTTCATGCTGCCTCCACAATAATGGAATAAACAGCCATAAAAACATTACATAGCCAAAAATTATACAAATTAAAACTTAAACTCATCCAGCATAAAGCAATCCCCCCACACTGGAGGTCCATTATGAAAAAATAGGTTTCCACATTACTAGTAGCTTGAAAAGCAACAGGTCTTCCATAAACCAATACAGCAATCCCCCTTCTAAGCCCTGCAGTGTGCCCAAACCACACTTAGCATCCATATGTTTAGCATTGCTGTAGCAGGATCAAACCTCTTATTTTACTGTGTGCATTATTCCAGGAGCACAAGCTGGGCACTATGTGTTTGCAGTTTCAGTTTGCAGCATCCACTGTGTGCCAATTTCCAAAAAATGTTATGGGGTCAAAATAGTCACTAGCCCTATAGATGAATTCCTTTGTATTTGGGTTTTCTACTGTTCTAGTTTTCTGTCATTTTAAGGGGTCTGCAAACTATTCCAGGAAATCTAGGTTCCAATACCCAAATGTCCTTCTCTTCTGAGCCCTGCTGTCATGGGGATACAGCGACAGAGTGGGGTCAGACGATCACAGTGGCCAGTTACGCATATGTAGCGCCCCTGAGGGTTCAGTCGCCACAGAGGTACTGCACCTCACCCAGAGGTGTGGCATCTCCTTCTCTCAGGTAAGGATGGAGTACTGCCCGGGACCCCACCACCTGCACTCAACACTACACTACTCCAGACCGGCTCGAAGGGCATTATGTATTTCTTCTGCTGCCCCGTCCCTGGCTGGAGTGGGGGGAACCAAAAGTGAGGGGCAACCAGTAGTGGGTGTGGGTGGAGGACGTAGATCAGGGGAGCACTGTCAGTTGGAGTATAATAAGGGAAGCCATCATGGGTAAAGAGAGAGAAGAGGAAAGAAGCATGTCTGAGGAGCAGAGTCTCTTCAGGAGCTCTGCTCCAGACTGGGGCCTAGGAAGAGAGGCCCAGGAGTGAGGGGAGCGGAGGAGAAAGGCTCCAGTAACAGAAGGGATCCCAGGGGGGTACGGTGAGTGCAGGACAGCACCTGTATGCCCGAATCTGCCAGGCGTCAGAGGGATCAGGCAGCAAGAAGGGCACCGGTCCCTGGACTAGTCGAGTTACTTCAGGTCTTGGCTGGAAAACCGGAGGCTTCTGCACTTTCAGGGTACAGTTGCCACTTTCGCACCCAAGCTGCCGAAACCCAGGTCCGGGAACTTCAAGTTGCCCAGAGGGATCTCAAGGTACCCGTTCGGACTTTGCGTGGCAAGGCGCAGGGCAGGAGGGAGAGACCCAGCACGGGAAGTCAGCTAAGCAAGGAACATAAAGAGAGGGGTCCCGTTAAGCGCTCTTGAAATACTTGAGGGAGTGCTGAATCCCTGCCTGGTAAACGCAGCACGACGTGGAAGGCTGACACCTGTACAGTGCCACCTGAAGAACCTAAATAACTGAGTAAACTCGGAAGACTGCACCCCATTGCTTTTGTCAGTTGTTTCTCCCACGCTATCCTTCCTGCACTACAATTCCCAGCATCACCATCTGCACCTACACTGCCCTGGAGCTGTGCTCTGCCTGTGGGGAGCAGCACCAACCCAGCTGCCCTAACATCTGCTCCAGAGGTTTGCAGCAGCGCTGGTACCCATTACCAGGAGCCACAGGTGGCATCACGAGACAAAACTATTATTCATCCCATCAAGTAACAAACCCCCTTTTTAAAGAGTGACCCCAGGGTACGGGCCCGGAAGCCGACTGCCGTGACATCCCAAGAAGGTAAAGGCCCTTGTACAGAGTCCCCCATATCCCCCTGGGCGGGTCACATAGACCTGCGGCAGTTCTGGTTTTCATTGCTCTGTTGCTGCAAGGGTTAAGCTACTTAGTTGGACTCCTGCAGTTCTCTGTCTTTACTGTATCAGCTGTTCTGAGTTTGTTACTCCCTACAGGTTTAAGAACCCACCTCCTGGCTTCTTTCATAGCCAGTGATCGTTTATCACTTCCTGGTTTGTTCTTGAAGGAGGAGTTCAGTGTCAGTAGCAAGTGTTTCGAGTGATTTTCAGGAGATTTCTGTGTGGAGTTGGTTTGTGCGTTTTCTTCTTTACCCTCTTCAATTTGGTTTGTCCCACCTATGCCTCCCCATGTTTCCCACTCGGTTGTTTTTTGAGTGTATATGTAGGATTGTAATTTACTTTTATCCTTGTCGGCTTACTCCATTTGTGTTATCCTATACACTTCTGTCTCATACCCCCCTGGGTAAAGGAGGAAACAGATAAATGTTAATATAGGAGCTATGAGACCCCGGAAACTCGAGCATCAGATGTAATCCGGGGGACAAGGGTAGCCTAAGGCACCCGTAGCTGTAGGGACAGCCTAGGTGTCCATTGTCCCTGGCAATAACATGACACCTGCTATGTGGCCAAATATTGGTTCACAACCATAGTTAGGGTAACATTAGATTCAGAACTTCCAGAATAATAGGTGCAGTTTATTTTCTCCTTTTTTTTTTTTTTTTAAAGTCAAGATTTCAATTAAAAAAAAAAGGAATTATTAATTTTAGCATTCCACTTGGTTTTAGTTTCTGTGAAGCACCTAAAAAAGGTTAATTAACTTCCTAAATGTAGTTTTAGATAGTATGAGGTGTGCAGTTTTATAAAATAAAGGACTCTCAAAGTCACTTCAAAAGTAATTATTTTTGTCCTCCGCAAAAAAAAGGTTTTGTAAATCTGTCTCTCAACATATGAAAATTTGCTGCTAAACAATTTAAGCGTTGTAACTTCCTAAAAATGATGAAAGGATGTTTGAAAATTGTGTTTGGACCCTTTGAAGCACCATTGAGTGCGAAACTGCTGTCGTCCATCTCTTGCACCTGTATTCTCCTACATCCATTTTTTAATGATTTTGCAATAAAATACATTTTTATGGGACAGAGAGTGCAGACTTTCCTCTCTTCGAAGTCTAACGATAATCTTGCATTTGGTGAACCACCCAGAATTCCCGTATAATCGCGAGGTATGTGCCGTTATCCTTTCAAGTTGTGTGAATTATAAATGGTGCAGTTTTTTTTCCTCTTTTTTGCACTAAAATAATACTGACAAAGTAGAAATAAGGAAAATGTTTATTAATTATTTACTGGGGGATTTGTTTTTAGGTCATATAAAATGAGGGTTTGAAAATGAGTCATTTTTCTAAATTTTTTACAACTTTCAGATATTTTCTTGTTTAATCACAAAACATATCGACCTAGATATACACTAAAAGTACAATGTGTTACGAAAAAAATAAGTTTAGAATCACTGAGATCAGAAGACACTTGCAAAGTTATTTCCACATAAAAGGGACATGTCTACTATGAAAAATAGGGCCTGGTTAAAAAACACAAAAAACTGGCTGCAGGAAGGGAATAAATCAGAGGACCTTGAGTGCTAACTGTTGTAGACAAAATACGGTGATGATTGACTATATCTACTAAAATAACCTCACTCAATCCTTACAGTCTTCTTCGGTAATGATTTGGCAACTAGTGTTTAAATCTCTGGACGAACATGGCAGCTTTTGGCAATTTAAACTATCTTATCCCCTTCATGACAGGGTAATTTTTCACTTTTACACTTTTTCCCTTCCCTTCTTCCAGGAGCCATAATTTTGTGTTTCCATCAACATAGCCATGTAAGGGTTTGTTTATGTGGGATGAATTCTACTTTTGGATGACACCATTCATTTTACCATAAAATACACTGAAAAACAGGGAACAAAAATTCCAGTTGGGATGAAATGGTGAAAAAAAAAAAAAAAAAAAAAAAGTAGTTCTCCCATTTTTTTAATATATATTTTACGGCATTTAATGTATGGTGAAAATCACCTAAATAATTCTCTATGTCAGTATGAAAACAAAAGATACAAAAAAAAAAAAAAAACACTGCAAGATTGGTATTTTTATTTTTTTTTTTTAAGCGGTGAAAACAAATTAGGTTATACTAGCAGCCCGAGTTCCAAAACAAATAAGTTTCAGAAGCTAGAAAAGTGTGCTCTACATAATAAAAACGAACTCAAAATTACCCACGTCTACAAGAAAGTTGTCATAATTAATAAATTAGTAAATGGCATTACAGAAGTGTTTATTTGCTCTGGCTTTAATAAAAGCAAGGGCAAATAGGTGCAGTGTATAATATACAAAGCACCCTGGGCACACGCGAATGAAAAAAGTTGTACCTCTGTTTTATGCTAATTCGGCCGCTTGGATTTCTAGCACATGCACTATTGTACAACGGAAATCCCTTAATAAAACTTCATATTTCTGGAACCACTTCCAATTTAAAAAAAATGTAATTACATTGATTCTTTGTTGTAGCATTCAGTTTTGAGTTAATCAGAAAAGAACAGATCAGTAGAAGCCGTGTTGGTAATGGCAGAGCTAGAGTAAAATCGGATATAGATAATACACACTAGATGGTGGCCCAATTCTAACGCATCGGGTATTTTAGAATATGTATGCGGTCACGACTAATCAGCGAAGCAGTATTTAAATGGGTTGTGCGCTACTTTAAATTAACCCCCCAATGTATCCCCCCGGGGCCCCTAATGAATTTGGAGGACGGGAGCGAGGCCGCCTGTCGGGGTACTTCTGCTGCAAGCAGCTGGGAGATGACCGGCTAGCACAGGGTGAGCGGGTGAGGGAGGTGAGCGTCTGAGGGGGGGTGAGCGTCTGAGGGTGAGCGTGAGCTTGTGGAGGTGTGAGGGTGAGCGTGTGGAGGTGTGAGGGTGTGAGCGGGTGAGGGCGAGAGTGTAAATTTGGCGCCAATATCGCTGACCTCCATGCGGCTACCGTCAGGAGATCAGCGGCTAGGGCCGCTGTTCTCTCGACGGCAAGTGTGAAGGGAGGACCGGGGAGCGGCGCCACCTAGGCTGCCGGTCGGGGTGCTTCTGCTGTGAGCAGCCGAGAGATGACCGGCTAGCGCCAGTCATCTCCCGGCTGCATCGTCGCTGACCTCCCCGTGCGGCAGATGAGCCGCTAACGGCAGCCATCTTGTTCGGAAATCCCGCGTCACTGATTGGCCACGGCCGGACCAATCAGTGACGTGGGATTTCAGAACAAGATGGCGGCAGTTAGCGGCGCATCTGCCGCACGGAGGTCAGCGGCGATGCAGCCGGGAGATGACTGACGCTAGCCGGTCATCTCTCGGCTGCTCACAGCAGAAGCACCCCGACCGGCCGCCGCTCCCCGGTCCTACCTCCACACTTGCCGTCGGGAGATCAGCGGCCCTAGCCGCTGATCTCCCGACAGTAGCCGCATGGAGGTCAGCGGCGATGCCGCCGGCCGCGACCAATCAGCGATATAGGCGCCCAATTTACACTCTCACCCTCTCCCGCTCACACGCACACCCTCACCCGCTCACCCTGTGCTAGCCGGTCATCTCCCGGCTGCTCGCAGCAGAAGTACCCCGACCGGCAGCCTCGCTCCCCGGTCCTCCGAAATTCATTAGGGGCCCCGGGGGGATAATTTAATGTAGTGCACAACCCATTTAAATACTGCTTCGCTGATTAGTTGTGTCCTGTCGGCCACATACATATTCTAGAATACCCGATGCGTTAGAATCGGGCCACCATCTAGTGTATTATATATAGCTTAAGTAGACTGTGCTGACCATTTAAAAATTTATAACACACATACATATATATATATATATATATATATATATATATATATATATATATATATATATATATATATATATATATATATATATATATATATATATATTATATATACACGCACACACACATACACACTTTCAGTTGAATGTACAATTTTCATAGTCATGAAATTACAGAAAAATCTTTTAAATGAGAAGGTGTGTCCAATATATTAGTACGGACCAAAAGTTTGGACACACCTCATTTAAAGATTTTTCTGTGTTTTCATGACTATGAAAATTGTACATTCACACTGAAGGCATCAAAACTATGAATTAACACATGTGGAATTATATACTTAACAAAAAAGTGTGAAACAGCTGAAAATATGTCTAGTGTGTGTGTGTGTGTATATAATATATATATTTTTTAAATGGTCAGCACAGTCTACTTAAACTGTCATTTGGCTTTGTAGTTTAGGAACCCGAGCAGCTAAGGGACTACATCTTCTAATCCTCGAGGTTAGAGGGGATTCTCCAATTTATACTCTCTGACTGAAATGGATTTCACTCCCAAAAAGACTTCCAATGCCCAAAGCATATAGTGGTTTGGGGGCAGTATGGTGTCTACTTGATTGTGATATGGCCGGACTACACCACCAATAAATCAGCCACAATGAATGTAAAGAATCTGATGTCTCTGCATTGAGTGGTGTAAGGCAGCGGCTTTCACAACACTGCAGTTATGAGGCAGTGACCCATGATAGTCAAACTTAAACATCTTTGTTTTGGGAACTTACAAAAATAACTCAAACTTTATCCTCCAGTGCACAGCTGGATAATCCATAACAGTCTGTATTATTCTGTTGCCAGGGTCAACTGCACCACTTGTGAGTGTGCCAATGGCTTTGTTCTCGCTCTGGCACAGACCTGTGCCAAACCTCCCACAGACCTGGCTTACACAGAGCTCCTGCTCCCTTGCTTGCAAAACCCAATACTGACACACCTAAACCTTAACTGACAGTTTAAATGGGTATACCAAGAGTGGAGGGAGAGATCCATCCTACTACCATCCTACAGACCTCTTCAAAAATAAAAGCCTATGTCAGGTTTTCTTAAATCTGACTTGGTCATACAGTTTGAATAAATCCACACACTCTTATTTTGCATGGTAACCACAGTTGTGGCTGTAATTACAATGCTCTCCAGCGTGTTTAGTATGTTTCTATGCGCATCCTGGTGGACACATACCGTTGTCGTTATGATTCCCCTCACTGCCTCACAGTGGTTACTATACTACTCACCTGGGCTATTATCTGTAGGAATCCCCTCATTCAACCACTTATTGAACCACTCTTCACCCCTCACACATGTCTCTGTAGTATTAATATGGGTCAGATCTTTATCCTGAAACAAATATTGTAAAAGTCACAGACAGATGGAGAAGTCACATTTATTATCAGCTCTAATCCTGCCATCTCCACTGTTCTCATTACACAAGTATAAAACATAACACTGGTGGAGAAAACAGGACCTTCACATCATAGGGGAGATCTCATGACACCTTCTCTCCATCTACCTGATGATCCTGGGGAACATTGGGATTTTCCTCTGTAAAGTCGTGTGGAAGAAGAGGACCGGAACATCTCTCTGGTGTTGTCCTCTTACGAGATAGATCTGTAGGAAACACATACAGGGGCTGAATTCAGTCTGTACATACAGATAATTATAGGCCATATGTATTTAGTCCTGTCTTACCTGGTGATGTGAGGGGCTGGGGAACCCCCATCATGATATCGTTGTATAGATCTTCGGGTCCGTCTAAATACTCCCACTCCTCCATGGAGAAATATATGGTGAAATCCTGATACCTTAAAAGGAACTTGACACATACGATGATACTGTTGTCACCTTAATTCTCTCATACAATAAGGCCACCGATTAGCAGTAAGGTTAACAGGTTCGTCGGGACTCACCAAGAAATAAAGAGACTGACAGGGAACCTAACCAAATAAAACATTCAAATATTTTAGACCACACACACAAGCAGTTTCTTCCTCGGAGTCTGCAGCTGAATACAATTCTCATAAACTCATGTTGCATAACGCTAATTCATGTCTCAGTCATCGACACTGTAATCGTCATTAGTTATACTCCAGAAGATACACTGACAAGCAAGAAGGTAATGTCTTGTCTAGGCTATCTCATACATAAATTTGATTTGCAACTATTTAGCATATAATTAGTTATGGAGATTGTCATGTCGCTGCATGGTTAAATTTTTAATATTTGCTAGTATTTTGTAACTTCACATTCTTCTTGGCATGCTCTCAGATACGGACATGTGTCGACCGAAATCTGATCCGAAGTTTCTTCTACACGTTCCCAAAGTGGGTGCATACTGTTAGGCTCACTAGGTATGTATACGTTTTTTTTGTTCAACTCTACCCATAAGTGTTCTATTAACTTGAGGTCTGGAGACTGTGGGGGCCAATCCAGCATCTTTACTTCATGGTCATTGAACTATTTCTTTGCTAATCTCGACGTATGCTTCGGGTCATTGTCCTGCTGGAACACTAAGTCGTCCTTTTCATACCCATATTACTCGAGTGTACGAAGTAACTCGTATTCGTAGCGCCGGTGTCTCTGCACTCTACCTCCCTCCCCCGGCAGAGACGCCGACTCACTCACTGCCACGAACTCCATCTCGCTCCTCCTGATTCCCAGGGTCTGTGCACGGCTCGTAGATCCCTGGGTACTGTGCTTTGGGGAAGCATGCTCTCCCTCTTAAGTGGTTAGCGCGTGCTGTCCTAAAGTGTCCTCAGCCAACTGCCGGGAGACACATTATTTAAGGCACCTCCACCTGGAAGGAGTTATCTGAACAATGTTGTTCGTGTGCTCCCTGCATCCTTGATAGTTGTAAGGTTCCCTGTTTACCTGTACTCGCTTGTTCTTGCTTCTTTCCTGCTTGTCCTTGCTTGTGCCTTCCAGCTGTACCTGCCTGTGCCCACCTGTATACCAGCCAGACCCATCTGCACCTGCCTTTGCACACCTGTCTACCAGCCTGCATCAGCCAGAAACTGCCTGTCTACCAGCAGTGTCCGCAAGCACCTGCCGCACGTGCTTTCCCTTCCAGGTTCTTCCAGCCTCCAGTCCCTTGGAGATCAGCTACTGTGCACTTGAGGTCAGTCTTGCTGTAACACCTAGTCATATCCCGAGGCTCTCCTTGTATCACAGCACAGTGGTTCCACCACTCCAATTACAGTATTGTAGGATACTCACATAAAGCTCAGCATTGAGAACATCGATCCTGGACAAGTATACATTTCCTTTGGCTGTGAAACAACACCATATCATCAGGCGTCCTCCACCGAACTTAGCAGTTCCTTCAATTTCTCGATCCGTTAGCCCCCTTTTCCGTTATTTCTTCTAGACCCATTTGCACCCATCAGAGCCTACTCTATTGAGCTTCATCTCATCATTCCAAATCACCCATTTCCAATCTTCTACTGTCCACTTTTCATATTTTTTTGCAAACTTGAGCTGACACTTCTAAAGACTATAATGAAGTTGAGGCTTCTTCGCTTTTTTTTTTTTTTAGAGCAACTACTCCAGACTTATGTAATGTGCATATTGCATAATTGACTGCCCTTCCCAGGGCAGACAACATCGAGTCATTGCAGCACACAGTGCGTGTGCTGTGAGGACTCAAGTCTGCATGCACATAGGGGGAATGCAGACTTTTCATTTTAGACCAGATAACCCCTTTAAGCAATTTGAGTAGTCATCATTAGTGTTGAGCCACCCCCGTAGTGTTCGAGTTCGGTTCGGTTCGTCGAACACCCGTGTGTTCGCCGAACGGTTCGTCGAACTGTTCGTCGAACACCTTCGAACACCGTTAAAACCAATGGCAGGCAAACAAAAACACATAGAAACACATAGAAAACACCTTCAAAAGGTGCCCAAAAGCTGACAAACTGCTCAGAAGACATAACTAACACATGGAAAAGTGACAAGTACATATAGTCATGCGAAAATAAAAGAGGTGGAGGAGTAAAAGGAGGGGGAGACACAGATATAGGCATGTCATGCCCTTCTAAAATCCAAAAAGTGAGAAGCCGACACGGCCAGTCCGCTCCTGCCCGTGCCACCTCCGTGTCGCCGGGTTTGTGCCAGAGCCGCGGTGAACCCTGATGGCCAGCCCCCCTCTCCCAATACTGGTGCCTGTCCGCTGGTGGGTCGAGCGAGCCCCCCTGTGGTGGAGGCAGCTCTAAGCTTTTTAATTTAAATTGTCTCTCTAATTTGAATGAATACACTTTAAATCCATTTACAAGGATCTATTGGAGGGCAAGTCTCATGCCAGCAGCCGCGGTAATTCCAGCTCCAGTAGCGTCCACTAAAGCTGCTGCAGTTAAAAAGCTTTTATAAGGATCGAGCTCGGCTGTCCACCGCAAGGCATCCTACTGCCAGTCCCAGCCCCTATGCCTTGGGGTGCCTCCTGATGCTCTTCACTAAGTATCCCATGGTCCCGAAGCATTTCCTTTGAAAAAATTAAGTGTCTAAACTACAGGTGGTGCATCTTGCTTAACAGCCGGGATAATCCGCTGACTAGCAGACACTGCTACTAGGCACAAAGTATTTCCTGGGCTAGATGCAGTTAAAAATTTGTAATTAGATACTCTCGTTGGATGCTGAAAAAGCATTCCATAGAGTCTCCTGGCACGCCATATATGATTCTCTTAAAAAGCTTGGGGTAGGGGTCTAGGGGACCCTTTTATAGCCAAAATCACGGCCCTGTATCGCAATACGTCACCTAGGCTGAAGATAAATGGAACTGTAGCACCCTGAGGGCTCGGTTGCTACAGACGTATTGCACCTCACCCAGAGGTGTGATATCTCACTCTCAGGTAAGGATGGAGTGTGGATCAGGACCCGACACCTGCATTCATTACACCACATTGCCGTGGGGCAGGGCGACCAATATGCCCCTGAGATGGGCACGACAGTCCCTGTCCCTGGCTGGAGTGGGGGGAGGGAACACTGAGGAAGGGGAACCCTGTAGTGCAGGAGCAGGGAGGAAGCAGTTCCTGGGTGCATTGAGAAGGGAGTATAAAAGGTGGGCACCATCTTAGTTCAGTGCAGAGAAGTCTGAGCAGAAGTGGCAGGGAGCAGGGGCTCTGCATGAGCTCTGCTCCGGAGGCGGGCCTAGTAACAGAGGCCCAGGCCTGGAAGAGGGAGAAGGAAGGAAGAGGAGCGGAGAAGGCTCCAGGAACGAGGAATGAAGGGATCCCAGGGGTGCGGACGGGCGAGTCGCCACCGCACGCCCGAATCCACCTGCGTGGAGGGGTCAGGCCAAAGGGGGAGACCGGTCCCCGAACTAGTGGAGGCAGGAAACGACCCTCAGCTAGAAACCGGAGGCTCTGACATTTTATGTGGCGCAGCCCCTCGCTACACCTGCTAGGAAGGCACCACATAGGGTCAGGGAAACTGGCGCCAAGTTTACCAAGAGGAGGCCCGAGGCAGCCGGACAGAAGTGTTGGTAAGAAAGGCCAGACAAAGTACACACAAAGGGGGTCCTGTGAAGTGCTCCAAAGTTATCTGGGAGTTGTCTGAGCCCCTCACCTGGTGAGCACAGTACGACGTGGGCAGCCGTTACCTGCAGACGTGGTCTGGATAATAAGAACTGTGAGTAAAGGCCCTGAACTGCATCACTGACTCCTTGTCGTTACTGCTGCTGCCCTGCACCATCACCCCCATCCTCCGCATACACTGCCCTGAGGCTATACTCCTCCCGTGGGGAGTTATGCTACGCTCTGCTGCACCCACAACACCAGCCTCAGCGGTCTGCCCTGTAGCGGCGGTTCACTCTGACCGCAATCCACGGGTGGCGTAGTCGGACATTTAAACATCAAAACCACATAAATAGTTCCGCCACTGGTTTGACCGCCCTGAGCCACGGAACCACGGTCGCCGCCACGAAGACTACAACCACCAGCATCCACCAAAAAGGGTCCGGCTCCGGGTGTCCCAAGGCCCAGGGGGTGCGTCAGAACATTTTCATCACCTTTCACAATCACCAATGGGACAAGGCAGTGATGTACTCTGTCCCCTCTCTTATACATCCTAGTGACGGAGCACCTTCTCTCATCAAGTCGCCATAACCCCAATATTAGGTGGATTGAGGTGGGAGGCACCGAGTACAAGTGCTCTCTATTTGCTGATGATGTCCTAGTAAATATCACTCAATCACATATATCCATCCATGCGGTTATGGCTGAAATAGATCACTTTGTTACATGGTAAAATTTTAAAATCAATGCAGCGAAGTCTGAGGCCCTCGATGTCTCCCTCCCCAAATCCATATAGGATTCCATCCAGTCCAACTTTCCCTTTGCCTGGCCCTCACAGGGTATCAAATACTTAGGAATTCCTATTCATAGAGACCTCTCCCATCTATGTTATCTTAATTTTGGGCCCTTTATTGAACAACGCCATACAGACCACGGTTGGCAAGTTAGAACTGTAAGATTCACTACGTGAACCACTGGTGTTTTGTGGAAAAGCACATGTACACTGCGTTCCAAATTATTATGCAAAAAGTGTTTAGGAGTGATAAGGGAAGAATTTGTTTGTTTGTCAGTTAAACTCATTGATGGTGATGTGTGTCAGGGCTCTTTATATCACTGTAAGCAATTGCAGACACCTGTGCTAATTAGTTTGGCAGGTGTGTCCAATGAAAGGCAAGACTACTTAAGAAGGCTCTCACATTATTAAGCAGCCTACATTTTCTGCCAAAATGGGAAAGAAAAAGGATGTGTCGGCTGCTGAGAAGCAACAAATTGTGGAGTGTTTAGGTCAAGGCATGACTACAATCAACATTGTGCGATGATCAGGATGAAGTGTCTTGGCAATCAAGAAGTATGTAGCTGATTCACAGTACACACGTGTGCGTGCTGATAAGGGCAAATTGAGGACTCTTTCCTACAGGCAATTACGTCAGGTTGAAAGAGCAGCGGCAAAAAAGCCTCGTCATAGCAGCAGACAAGTTTTTGAAGCTGCTTGTGCCTCCAACGTCCCCCGAACAACAAGATGCAGGGTCCTTCAGAGGTTTGCAGCTGTGCATACGCCATCCTGTCGACCTCCTCTATCCACTTCACACAAGCAGAAACGGCTCCAGTGGGCCAAACATTACATGAAGACTGATTTCAAAACTGTTTTGTTCACGGATGAGTGCCGTGCAGCGCTCGATGGTCCAGATGGATGGAGTGGAGGATGGCTGGTTGATGGACACCCCACGCAAACACGGCTACAGCGCCAACAAGGAGGAGGTGGAGTAATGTTTTGGGCTGGAATCATGGGGAGAGAGATTGTCGGCCCCTTTAGGATCCCTGAAGGCGCTAAAGATGAACTCCATAATGTATGTGGATTTTCTCAAACAGCACTTCCTGCCATGGTTCAAGAAGAAGAATCGTGTATTTCACAGCAAGATCATTTTTCTGCATGATAAATGCACCATCTCATGCTGCACATAACACATCTGCATCTCTGGCTGATATGGGCATAAAAGGGGACAAACTTATGGTGTGACCCCCATGCTCCCCTGACCTCTACCCCATTCAGAACCTTTGGAGCATCATTAAAAGGAGTGTCTATGATGGCGGGAGGCAGTTCACATCTAAGCAACAGCTCTGGGAGGGTATTCTGTCCTCATGCAAAACAATTGAAGCAGAAACCATCCAAAACCTGACAAATTCAATGGACGAAAGAGTTCAGAAGCTCCTTTCGAACAAGGGGTCCTATGTGAAAATGTAACATCACCTAGAATAAAGTTTTGAGTTGAAAACTGTTTGATTTCAGTTTCTAACAACCTGCTAATGCTTATAATTTCAAAAATGACCATTTTTTTGGTCTTTATTAAAATGAAAAGGTTGATCGAAAAGTTTGGGGGATCTAAGAGTGTGGCAACCCAGTAGTCATGATTACTTCGAATTCTGACAATATGAGGGTCATGCTGCAGGTAGTGCAGCAAGAAGGCACTTATGTGTCTTGCGCATCTCGGAGCCCCAAAATTATTTTCCGGACTAGATGCAGCTAAAAATTATTATTAATTTTAAATCTGGTGGAGCTTTAGTATAGATGGCCTAATAGGATCAGTGCTGCACACTGCTACAAAGCCCAAATTATTTTCCAGTCAAGATACAGATAAACATGATTAGTAATTTGAAAGCTTAAAACGGTTGGTAGGGTGATTTTAACCAATCATCAAGCTTTTACTCTCCCCAGGATGACACAGGGGTAGAAAAGTCGTTTCGGATCCATGATTTGTTCATCTTTATGAACGTGAGTCTGTCTACATTATCAGTGGAGAGCCGCGTGCGCTTATCTGTCAGCACACCACCAGCAGCGCTGAACACACGTTCAGACAGAACGCTGGCTGCGGGGCATGACAAGATCTCCAAGGCGCAAGTGGCTAGCTCCGGCCATTTATCCAGATTTGAAGCCCAAAAATAGCAAGGGTCCAGTGACACAGTCGTGGCTTCAATGTTTACTTGGAGATACTCCTGTACCATCGTCTCTAGGCGTTGACTATGTGTCAGACTTCTTGTCTCCTGTGGCCTTGCAAAGGATGGGCTAAAAAAGTGGTGAAATGATTCCGCAAAATTGATGTTACCAGCAGATACTGTGGTTCTGTTACGGTTTGAGTGCTGAACACTTGACGGTCCCACGGTTGGCAAGTTGGAACTGTGAGATTCACTACGTGCACCACTGGTATTTTGTGGAAAAGCACATGTAAGATTCTGCAACAGTCTCTGCTGATACTCCTGCATGCGTGCATCCCTTTCTATGGCAGGAATAATTTCTGCAAATTTACTTTTGTACCGGGGATCTAACAGTGTGGCAACCCAGTAGTCAGGATTATTTCTAATTCTCACAATTCGAGGGTCATGTTGCAGGTAGTGCAGCAAGAAGGCACTCATGTGTGTTGCGCATCCAGGAGCACCAAGTCCCTGTTGTGTTGGTGGCAAGGTAACAATCATGCTTCCTTCCTCTGTCCTCTCCCCCCAACCTCGCACAACAGAAATGTGATCAAGGTCTCCCTCATCTGATGAGTCTTCCATCAGTTCGTCCTCCACTTCTTCCTGGGCTCCTGCACCTTCCTCACTAGTTTGGCTGCTACCATGCGCCCTGGTAAAACCATCTCCCCCACCCTCACATGCCTGCCGCCTTGGTGCTGCCGACCGTCTGGACCTTGCAGATGTTAGCCCTTCCGCATACAACTCCTCCTCCTCTACTTCCTCCACCTCCTCTTGTGCCACCACCTGCCTCCGAATTCTGTTTAACATGTGCTCCAGCATGTAAATCACCGGAATAGTCATGCTGATAATGGCATCGTCAGCACTAAACATCTTCGTCGCCATTTCAAAACTGTGCAGAAGGGTGCATAGGTCCCTGATCTGAGACCACTCCTCCAGCGTGATTTGCCCCACCTCTGAATCTCGTTGGCCCAGGCTATACGTCAGAACGTATTGCACCAGGGCTTGTCGGTGCTGCCACAGTCGCTGCAACATGTGCAGAGTTGAATTCCACCGGGTAGGCACATCGCATTTTAGCCGGTGAAGTGGCAGGCCCAACGACTTCTGTAGAGATGTAAGTCGCTGAGCTGCGGGATGCGAACGGCGGAAGTGAGCACACAGCGACCGTGCCCTCTGCAGAAGGCCATCTAGTCCGGGATAGTGGGCTAAAAATTGCTGGACAACCAGGTTCAACACGTGAGCCATACAAGGCACGTGTGTGACACTGCCCCGGCGAAGGGCCGCACCCAGGTTTGCAGCATTGTCGCACACGGCCTTCCCTGGTTTCAGGTCCAGTGGAGACAACCATTCATGAAATTGGTTCTCCAGAGCTGACCACAACTCCTCAGCTGTGTGACTCACATTTCCCAGACATTTCAAAGTAAAAACCGCCTGATGACGTTGAGCCCTACTGCCAGCATAGTAAGGAGGTGTGCAGGATCCCTTCTGCGCAGTTAGAAAGCTTGTGGCATGACCAGACAGGCTTTGGGTGCAGGTGGAAGACTGAGAGGAGGTTGAGGAGGCAGAAGCAGTGGAGGAACTTCGAGATAAAGAGGATTGACGCACAACTCGTGGGGACGGCAAGACTTGGACAGCAGCCCCTTGTCCTGCTGTCACCATAGTTACCCAGTGCCCAGTCAGTGACATGTAACGCCCCTGTCCATGCCTACTCGTCCAAGTGTCTGTGGTGAAATGCACCCTGTCACACACAGAGTTTCTCAAAGAAGCGGTGATGTTATGTGCGACATGCTGGTGGAGCGCAGGCACACCTTTCTTTGAGAAGTAGTGCCGACTGGGCATCTGGTACTGGGGCACTGCGACGGACATAAGGTCTCAAAAATCCTCTGTGTCCACCAGGCGGAAAGGCAGCATTTCTGTAGCCAAGAGCTTGCAGATGGTGAAATTCAACCTCTTAGCTTTCTCATGGCTAGGAGGAAATGGTCTTTTACTTGTCCACATCTGAGGGACCGAGGGCTGGCTGTTGTGCTTAGACGGGGTTGAGAAGGGTGTCTGCCGGTCTGTGAGGAAGATGCAGGCGGACATGTTAGGTTGCCTTGATCCAAAGGTGGTGCTATCGATGTCGGACAGCGCTCAACACCAGCTGGTGTTACCACCTCCAAAGAAAATGATGACCTGCCAATCACGCTGGCTGTTGCGGGTAAAGAGGTGGCAGGTCTGCGCCCCAAAACAGGTGTGACTGCTGTCCCCCCAGTCACAGAGGATGAAGAGGCCGCGGATGCACAAGATATGGCAGACGGTGGTTGGCCCGGCCGGCTAGGCCGCATTGTAGCACACTGAGCTTCCCACTGCAACTTATGCTTCATGTCCATGTGCCGGTTCATGCATGAAGTACTCAAACTATGTATTTTTTGGCCTCTACTTAGCTTTTGCTGACAAATGTTACAGATAACACGAGTTGGGTCATCTTTATTCATCTGAAAAAATGCCCAGGCTATGCAAGGCTTAGCACCCATGCGACCTGAAGAGCCACCACGACTTGTGGTGAGAGGCAGAGTTGTGTTTGAGGATGCAGTTGTTGACGTGCTTCCAGTACTACGTCTCTGTCCAGGAAGGCGCAACCTGACCTCGTCGTCACTAGCATCTTCCTCCACCTCCTCTGCTGACCTCATCTCTTGGCTGACTGTGGGTTGACAGTAAGTGGGATCTCCGACCTCATCATCATCACCCTGTGCGTTATCACACCCGTCGTCCTCAGAGCCAACCTGTTCCTGCCCTGACAAAAAACTAAAGTTGTCGCTCCAATCAGGTATTTGAGTCTTATCATCGTCTTCCTCATTGTCTCCACCAACAGGAGTTACAGTTTGGGAATGAGGGTCTACATTATGGTCAGAACCTTCTGCGTCTGGTCCTGGATCCGACTCATAAAGATTCTGGGCATCAGTGCAGATCATTTCCTCGTCTGGATTCACAGAAGCGCTGGAGTCGACCTCTGATTCCCAGGCTATAGTATGAGTAAACAGCTCTGCAGACTCAACCATCTGTTCTACCTCATACTCAGACGGGCAGCTGGAGATTTGGGAGCTGTGAGGAAGCAAGTGCGATTTGGGTGACACCTTTGAGGACTGGAGTATTTGTGATGTTGAAGTTGATGTGGAGGAGAGCCCACTTAAAGGAGCACTTGATATCCGTTGAAGCACCTGCTGTTTTTGTGCCTCATCTGGAATTTGTAGCGATTGGCGTGGCCGTAAGAAAGGGATCTTATCACATTGTCCGCTAAAAGAAGTAGACATTTTAGTTTGGCTGGAAGATGGTCTTTCTTCTGCAGATGTTACTGTTGCTTTAACACCTACCCCACGGACACAACCTTTTTTCCCCTTCCCAACACGCCTATTCCCCTTTCCACCAGCAGCAGGCCTTTTTCCACTCATTTTGGTGGTTAACTAATTCACAACTCTGGAGTTGTTTGCACAAAAAAACAATGGATGGTAACCGAGCAGAGCTGAGTGGCCAAACTGTGGTATTAGGCCAAAACTATTGGCTGGGTTAGATGCAGAAAAAAATTATTTTGAATTTGCAACCTGATGGAGGTCAGTATAGATGGATTAATAGAACAAGACCCACACACAGCTAGAAGCCCAAATATTTTTTCAGAGGTACTGTAGATGCAGATAAAAATTAGTTTTAATTTGCAACCTGATGGAGGTCAGTATAGATGGACTAATAGAATGATGCTATGCCCAAAAGATTTTACTTCACTAGGTGCAGTAAAAAAATTGGTATTCTATACACAGGTGGTATATCTTGCAACACAGATAGGCTACTCCACTGACTAACACACTCTGCAATAGGCCAAAAAGGATTAGCTTTGCTAGATTCAGCCAAATGCTGTGAAAAAAACTTGCACAGCACTGGCACAGACCTGCCTGGCAAAAACTGATAGGAACTGATGTAACCTAGTCCTGAAAAGGACTCCAATTACAATTAGTCTTTACTCCCACAACCTATCTATTTAAGAGCACAGACCTCCCTGATAAAAGTCATAGGAAATGCTGTAACCTAGTCCTTAAAAGGACTGCAATCACAACTATTCCCTACTCCCAAGCTATCTGTACATTTGTGCGAAAATTGGCTTGAAATTAACAAGGTATAGCGCACACAGCAACAGCGGTGCCGTCTAACACGCAGCTGCAGCAGTGAGAAAATGGTGGCGACGGGGAAAATGGCTTGGTCTTATAGGGCAAGGACATGTGACATACACTGCCAATGACACATGCCCTTGCTTGTGTGAAAAAAAGCACTTCGCTCCGTGTGTGCGCTGCTGATAGGCTGACAGATTGCACCTCCCCACTGCAAATGCAGGAAAGAGAAAAAAAAATGGAGATCTTCATTGTTCCTGCAGAGATCCATCCCCTGCCCCTTCCCCCACCCCGCTGTACACTCAAACTGCGTATTAACATTAATTTTCATCATTACTGAGAAAAAATCCAGTTATGATTTTGGTGCACGAACAGTTATCGAACATAACCTCGAACAGCCGAATTTTTCTCAAATTGTTCGTGTTCGCCGAACGGCTCGAACACCGCCCAAAACAGCTCGAATTTGAGATTGGCGAACAGTTCGAGTAGAACAACGCTCATCTCTAGTCATCATGCGATCAGGTGATGGAACCACTAAGCAGAGCCGAATCCTGAGTATAGTGTGAGAGAACAGAATCCATTTTTTGTCCCATAACTTCTGTGTCATGGTGATCATGCAACACTGATGGGAGAGGAAGTTTTATGTTTCTATTCACGCCCTTTAAGTTCTTATTTGCTCATTTCAGAGGAAACTGTTTCTTTGTCTGTGACACTATTTAAGTAGTGTTCACACTGTGCAGTAACTGAGGCAGTGACCCAAGCAAGTCCAACATAAGCAGCTTTTATTCAGCAACTCATGGGTAAAACAGAAAGTCGTCCAGTTCGCAGCCGGGTTATCATAAGTTCATAACAACGGTTGCCGTGAACAGAGCCTTCCCAGTCGTGGGTTCAGCTGCTCACAGGCCCGCCAAGCTTGCCTGCTATACTCCTAGCAGGCCCCAACACTGAACAACACTAATCCTTAATGCAGGGATTTTAAAGGACCTGTGGCAAGAGCCACTGGAAAACCCGGGTTGGAGGGAGGAGGCCACCCCACTGCCTACCTGTAGCCTCCTCCAAGAAATGAAGGCCCTGCCGTGTTTTACTAATCTGCATTAGCCAGATAGCCTGACCAGGTCACTGCTCACCTTCATTCCTGCATTGCAGCCGCAGGTGTGTCTGTGGCTGCAATGCTCTCCAGTGGGTTTAATAGGTCTCTGTACACATTCTTGGGGATGTATACCATCCCTCATATACGATCCCCGTCATTGCCTCACATATCCCCCCCCCCTCCCATCCCCCGTGTTCAAATTTATGGGGTTGAACATTTGTCACCATACAGGGTGCCCGGGACAGGGCATCCGCGTTTTCCTGCGACTTCCCAGGGCGATGTTCTACAGAGAAACTGAAATTTTGCAGTGACAGAAACCACCTGGTGACTCGCGCATTCCTCTCATTGGTGTTCCTTATCCATACCAAGGGTGAGTGGTCCGCCACAAAGCGGAACTGACGCCCGAGTAAATAGCGTATCGATTCCAAGGTCCACTTACTGTATATAGTTTCTCTCTGCTGGGATAAGTTTTCTACTCAAGTAGGTGACTTGGTGATCTTCACCATTCACTTTTTGTGACAATACCGCCCCTAGGCCTACCTCCGAGGCATCTGTCTGTACAATGAAGGTTTCCTTGAAGTTGGGGCTGATGAGGACCGGCTGTCCACACAGGGCCAACTTCATGGACTGAAAGGCTTCTTCTACCTGAGGGTTCCACCAAACCATTACAGATTTTTTCCCATTCAAGAGATCGGTCAGGGCCACCGCTTTCCCAGCAAAATTAGGTATAAATCGGCGGTAATACCCAAGGATGCCAAAGAAACCCCTCACCTGCGTTGTACTTGATGGTTTAGGTCAGTTTTTTATGGCCTCAACTTAATTGATTTGGGGCTTGATAACTCCTCGGCTAATCACATATCCTAAATATTGGGCTTCCTATAGCCCTATCGCACATTTTGTTTGGGTTTGCCGTGAGAGAATCCATCACCGCTTGTACCTGTGATAGATGCGGATGCCAGTCGGTGCTAAAGATGATAATCTCATATAAATACGCGGACGCGTACTCCTGGTGAGGCTTGAGCGCTATGTCCATCAGCCTCTGGAATGTAGCCGGGGCCCCATGTAACCCAAAAGGTAAAACCACATAGTGATATAGACCCTCTGGAGTTAAGAAGGCGGTCTTTTCCTTCGCCGATTCAGTGAGAGGTACCTGCCAGTAACCCTTGGTGAGATTGGGCGTGGTAAAGTATTGGGCCTGCCCCAGTCTCTCAATCAGCTCATCCACCCTGAGCATTGGATATAGGTCAAATTTCGACACTTCATTTAATTTCCGGAAATTGTTACAGAAGCGTAACGATCCGTCCGTTTTCGGAATCAGTACGATGGGGCTAGTCCACTCACTCGGCGATTCCTCGATGACGCCTAACTGGAGCATTTGTTTTACCTCAGCCGTGATTGCTTGCCTCCGGGCTTCGGGTACCCGGTACAGTCTCATTCGTACCCTTACCCCAGGTTCGGTGACAATGTCATGTTGGAGAACCGTAGTCCTACCTAGTAGCTGTAAGAACATTTCGGTATTCTGCGGCACCAGCGAGCGATCCTCCCGTTGCTGCTGTTTAGGGAGAGCATCACTTATCCTGACCTCTCCCCCAGACGCATCCCTGGCTGAAGGTAGAGTACTATCTGGCGGCATGCCCGAATTGACGTCTATAACTAAACACTGTCGATCTTTCCAAGGTTTTAGCAGGTTTACATGAAGCTGCTCCGGTTTCCTCCTTCCGGGCTGATACACCCGGTAATTTACCTCCCCCACCTTTTCTCGAACTTCATGTGGCCCTTGCCACTTGGCCATGAGCTTACTCTCAGTACTGGTACCCACAGCCAACACCCGATCGCCCTTGTTAAAAGACCTGACTGTGGCTCTTATTATATGTAGGCTTCTGTGCTGCCTGGACATCTAACAGATGTTCTTTCACGATAGGCATGACCGCCGCGATCCGATCCTGCATACTAGCCACGTGTTCAATTATACTCCTATGTGGAGTCGGCTCTTGTTCCCACGTCTCTTTGGCTATGTCCAACAGACCCCTAGGGTGTCTGCTGTACAATGACTCAAAGGGAGAGAACCCTGTGGAAGCCTGGGGTACCTCACGGATGGCAAACATCAAATAGGGTACCAACATGTCCCAATCCCTTCTGTCCTTAGAAACCACCTTTTTTAACATGGACTTGAGGGTTTTATTGAACTGTTCTACTAGTCCGTTGGTTTGAGGGTGGTACACCAAGGTGCGCAATTGTTTTATTTTTAGCATTTTGCACAGTTCCCTTGTCACCTTGGACATAAAAGGGGTCCCTTGATCCGTCAGGATCTCCTTAGGTAGCCCAAGGTGACAGAACATGGCAAACAGTCTCGTCGAGGTGTACCAGGTGCCGGGTAGCATAGTCGACGACCACAAGCGGATTTTACAATGGGCCCTACCAAGTCCATTGCAATCCGTTCAAAATGTACCTCTATCACTGGCAGAGGTAAAAATGGGCTACGGAAACCGGCGGGGGGTGTGGTCAGTTGACATTCGGGGCAGAATTCGCAGTACTTTTGGACCTCTGCGTAAATCCCAGGCCAAAAGAACTGCTGCAAGATACGTTCTTGCGTCTTTTTAACCCCTAAGTGGCCACCCAGTGCGCACGCGTGTGTGCCCAATCTCCAGAACTGCCCGACGGTACGACTGAGGTACCACGTCCTCGTCCCTGATTTTTTCTACCCTATAGAGCAACTCACCATTGACTACCATGCATGGAAATACAGTATCTGCGTCGGGCTGTTGAGCTACGCCATTTACCTCTAACACCCTTTCCCGCTCCCGAGTTAGGGTGGGATTCTGTAGCTGAGCTGTCCCAAACATGTCCCGGACACTTCCAGCTCGGGGATCGATGGGGGTCTCCTCGAACTCTCCTGCCAGGACCTCTTGGGAAGACCTAACGGGGGGGAGGGGAGGGTCACACTCTGTCCCTAGGTTGGACACCCCTACGGCAGGTACCCCTGACTCAGGTTCAATCGGGTACAGCCCCAGTAACAAATTTTACTGGGGGAAGAGTGGATTTTGTGTTTCCACAGAGTCCAGAACAGAGGCAAGTCCCAAAACAGTCCCACCCATAGGGAAGAGTTTTTACCATCCCCACCACATGTTTTATGTCGCCACATGGAGTGGACAAAACTACCTCTGTGGTTGGGCACTCTTCAAGGTCCCCATGGATACACGCAACCCCGACTGACCGTCCACTGGGGTTGTCTCCTGCCATCAGCGACCCATGTACCAAAGTCACTAGGCTCCCAGAGTCTAGGAGGGCCTCTGTGGGGTACCCATTAACAGTACTTGGCACCATGGCCGGTGTCAGCACCTGGCACACCCCGGCAAGTGCCGGGGCCCTGAGCAGGCAGGGGGGGCCCACTCGCCGTCGGGACCCGTGAGCGGAGGAGAGTGGTGCCAGAGTCCGGTCCCCCCTGCTTGCTTAGGGCCCCGGAACAATACTTACCTCTCCCTGTGCCTCGCAGCAGGTCCTGTCTCTTCCACAGCTGCTGCACAGTGACATCTCTACACCGTGCTCTCTTCTGAGCAGTCACAGCGCAGAGCAGGAAGACGCCGGCGCGCGTGAGGAGTCAAGAGCAGCGGCAGCAGGTGAGAATTGAGGTGAGTATTTGATTTTTTTTTTTAATTGTATGGAGGCATGGGGCATTACAAGGGGGTGGGGGGTGTGTGTGACATCCTGCATGGGGCATTATAAGGGAGGGGGGTGTGTGTGACATCCTACATGGGGCACAGCCTGCATGGAGTGTTATATGGAGGCCAGTATACTGTGTGGAGCAATTCGCCGATTTTCTGAGCCATTGTAGAATTTACAATATGCGATATCTGTGCATCATGAATCGTGGTATGTGTTAAAGGGGCCCCACTGAGACTCTTCCGCCCAAGACTCACTGCTGGGGCTTGTAGTGCAGTCGGGATGGCGCAGCAGGAGTAACTGACAGACAGGGGATTCGCTTCAATACATTTACTGGTGCGGATGTCAGGTACGGTCCAGGGTACTCGGTAGGAAGGGTGCGCTTCCGGACTTCTCCCCAGTGAGCGGGTATAAGGCCTCCTGGTCCGTGTCTCCCTCTCTCTAAGCTCCTGGCCAGCCTGCAACTGGGCCTAGCTTCTGTGTCGTGCTGTTCCTTCACCTGTTGTTTGGTAGTAGGACCTTCCGCTGGATAGAATGACAGAATGACAGAATGACAGATAGATATCCAGGCTCCCTCTGGTGGTATGAGGTGGAAGGGTGAAGGTGTTTGTATGTAATGAGACCCTCTTGTGGAGCAGTCCGTCCATGCACCCTTTTGGGTTCTGTGGTACCTGTGAACAGCAGGGTGCCACACTTGGAGCAGGAGTTGAGAGGAGAGAAACAGGAGTGGGGCCTAGTCTGAGAGGCCCAGGAGAGAGAGCGAGAGAGGACGGGAGCAGAGGGAAGGCTCCAAGAGGAACAGAAGGCATCCTAGGGGCACGAGAACTGCATATGCCACCCGTGCGCCCGAGTCTACACGGACGTAGAAGGATTTGGCCGCAGAGGGGACCGGCCCCTAAACTAGTGGAGAACTACAAGGCTCAGCTAGAAACCAGAGACTGCTGTACTTGCAAGGTGCAGCTGCCAACCACCACAATTACATCGCCGAAAAGGGGGCCACAGAGGGTCCAGGGGACTGCAGGTCGCCTGACAAGATCCAAGGCTACCGGCTTGGGACACTGATTGTGAGGCGCAGGGCAGGAGGGTTGAGCCAGCGCAAGAAGACAACAGAGGAAGGCACATAGGAGTACTTAAACGGGACCCCATTCTAAGTTACTTGAGAGATTGCTGAACCCCTTCCTTGGTGAACGCAGGATGACGTGGGAGGTTACTCTAGTACTGGTAACCTGGAGTACAACAACTGTGAGTAAACTTTGAAGACTGCACCCCACTGTGTCCTAGAATTATTATCTGCGCCATCCCATGCACTACACCGCACAGCAACATATATAACATCAATGCACTGCCCTGGAGCTTAGCTCTACCTGTGGAGAGCTGAACCAATTCTGCTGCGTCACCATCAGCTCCAGGGGATCTGCACCGCAGCGGCGGCCCCATATAGCTTCATACCACAGGTGGTGTCACGAACATTAAACTATAAATCCCCTTTTATTGACCGCCCTGAGTCAAGGACCGGGTCACTGCCACTGTGACATCCTCCAGCACCGACCGGCCCGGCACTGAGTACCCCACTGCACAGCGGGCGCATCATTAACAGCTCCTCCATTTTGTCCACAGGTTTGGGCTGAAAGGTGGCCGGCCAGATTGGTCATGCAGCTGCCAGTGGGGTATGCCTCAGTCACAATGCCCGCATTCTCCACCAAGCTGTAAGGCGGCGGTGTTCAGACCGTGCAGTAACTGAGGCAGTGACCCAAGCAAGTCCAACATAAACAGCTTTTATTTCAGCACTCACTGGTAAAACAGAAAGTCCTCCGGTTCGCAGCCGGGTTAACATAAGTCCATAACAACAGTTGCCGTGGACAACGGCTTCGCTGGTCTGCTCAGAGCCTGATGGGTGCAGAGCCTTCCCAGGTGTAGGTTCAGCTACACACAGGCCCGCCGAGCTTTCCTGCTAATCCTTAATGCAGGGTTTTTGACTGCAGGTGTGTGTGACTGCAATGCACTTCAATGGATTTAATAGGTCTCTGTACACATTCTGGGGGATGTTTACCGACCCTCGTATACGATCCCAGTCACTGCCTCAGAGTAGCTTACATGTGTTAATAAACCAGAAGTCCTGAATACATCATGCAAGGCTGTGCTCCATTGATTTCCCAAGTGCATGTAAAGCAAATCTTGTTAATTTGGAGTTCTAAAGGCATAGGAGAGAGTGCATTTCGCTCACAATAGTGATCAATGATAATATCAGGTCAGCCCCATATACAATTGTAACACATGAATCTGCAATTCCAAGCATGTCCTTAAGAATGGAAAGTAGATACTGGGAGATGTCGTTACCAACCAGAATCAGACTAAGGACCATACAGGAACCACAGTGAATGATAGGTACTGGTAAGTACTACAGACCTCTTCAACAGGACAAGAAAAGCCTTTGAAACGTGTTGACTAAATAAAGGAAAAACGCATGTACTTGCGGCAAATTCTTCTCATCTGTGTTTTCCCGGTCTGATGACCCATTTGTATCTGCAGCAGCTGGATTTATAAGTGATTCACATGTTGTATACACACACACACCTAAATCAGGTTAGTATAACCTTATTTAAACACCTTTATCTCCCTTGGATAAAACCCTAGTGTGCTTTTTCCTCCCAGTTTTCCCCCAGGTAGAAGCACATCGCGAAACGCGCGTCGGGGCCAGTGATTCATCTCTCAGATCACATTCACTACTCCTTTTTATTTATCTCTCACTACCAGGACTTTAAGCTTATCTACCACTTAACCCTACTTGATCTGCAGGCTTCCTGCATGTTTGCACTATTTTAAGCACTTTCTGCTACTAAGTGATCCTAATCCTATCTAATATATCTCTACACTATGTTAGGCTTTCTGGCCACTATGTGATTCGGATTTTCTATGATTTGGATTGGTAATATAATCACTTTGAGGTGGACGGTTACATGTTTTGATTATCATCTTCATATCTGACATGAACACTGGAGTTAGGCATGTGAGGAGTATATTTTTTCCTCTTTATACCTACTAAGCACATGTTCACTTTACTTGCGTTACCGAGATACAAATAATTTTTGTCATTAATGGTCTTTAAAACTTGCTGAATTTTATATATTATGAGAGTTTACACCTATCACTATGAAATGGAGTATCAACTCCCTCTTGTGGAGTAACTTGGTATGATCAATGAATGAATTTATTTCTGCAAGGATTTTCCCCATTTTTTTAATTGTTTTCTAATAAATATTTTTTGACAATAAAGATTGATATGCTTCTAATATGATAGCTTTGACATCCCATTCTTTGCAGGTTGTTGTTATTTATATGGAAGTGCCATAGGATGTATTTAGCTATATTTAAGTTGATCCTGCTATATACAGTATGATCCCCCAAACAGCCCTCTACACAGTATGAGCCCCACAGCACACTGTATATATAGCATAAATCCCCACACAGCCCCTGCCATATACAGTATTAGCCCACACACAGCACCCTGTATATATAGTATAAGCCCCACCTATATACAGTATGAGACCACAACATAACCCCCTATATAGTGTGAGCCCCTACATAGCATCTCTATATACAGTTCGATTCCTCATATAGCATCTTTATATACAGGCACATATCCAACACACAAATGAAAAAAAAAACAAAAAAAAACCAAATACTCGCCTCTCTCCCGTTCCGCTGGTGCTTTGCTCTGGTCTCCGGTGCACTGACTCCCCGCACAGCAGTTGCGATGTAGTGACATCATCGCGTCTCCTGTCTCAGTCGCACATGCTGATTGGTGGAAGAAGGAGCCGGCGGCTCCATCCTCCACTAATGTATTCACTGCTGTCTGCATCCTGAGGATGTAGACATCGGTGATATTGGGACATGGGCTGCGGGCGGCGAGGGCATGGTGAGGACCACATGTGTTCAGCCCTTTGGCTGTCTCAGTCCGTGGGCCGCACTTTGGCCAGATCTGCCCTAAACCGAAAAAAAACAGCAAAACTGCACAGTGAGTAGAAGCTTTCATTAAACATCATCCACTTTGCTTGGACAGTTAAATGCAGCAGAATTTGTGCAAAAAAAAAAGCAGCATTTATGCTACATGTGAACACGGCCTAAACATCTAAGCAAAGTGGATGCGATTCCATGAGAATTCCTGCAATGATGCGTCTATAGACGCTGCTGACCTGTACAGTTTTGGGGCATTTTCTCTCTATAGGTTTCTATGTGAAGCCTGAAAAATAAAAACCCCTGTTGGATTAAGTCCAGAATCAAAGCTGTTCTGTGCTATTAAATACGCGGCTTCACATCTGCACCAAAACTAAAAGCAAAAGCACAAAAAGAGGAATTAAAATTCCCCAAAAGATTCAAGAATTACCAGAGCAAAAAAGGGCGCCAGCATTTACCTGCCCAGATCTCAGCCCTAATGCAGGATCAGGATGGAGCAAACCCTTATAATAAAGATGGCGGCAGCTCAGGTGCAAAACACTGATGAGACCACCACTCACAGCTACAGATTCATGGGGGGGGGGGGGGGTGGCTGAGGATTAATGCACATCTGCACTAACAAGCATCAAATATGGGGGGACGGACACAAACTAATAAACACACAATGATTAGTGAATGTTGTTATTGCATTGTAACCTGGATGGTGGAAACCTGCAGAAAATGTACAGAAAGAAAAGCAGAAAAAAATGCAGCATTTATGCTACATGTGAACACAGCCTCACATTATTATTAAATTTTTTTATGACTTTAATGGAGAAAAAAAAATTACGCCGTTTTTTACCGATCACCATGAATAGTCTGGTTGTTATGATTACACGGACCCCAAATATTTCCTATTCCACTATATCACCATAACAACCCGGGGACTAACAATAATATACTAGAACATAAAAAATATAAAAGTGGAAAAAACAAGATAGAAGATAGATCTACTTGTCTCCATTACAATGTACAGCTCCTACCGCAGATAACAGCCCCTCATACATCTATAGCACCGGCCCCCCGGCCCGGATCCACATCTCCAGACTGGGGAACTGATCTAGGAGGTCGGTGCTGTGTTCTGGGGTGATCTGTGATGAGGTCACATGATGGATACCAGAAAGCTCAGAGCCCGCGCCCCTGTAGTAATAACTGTACAGGTACAAATACACTGGGGTCAATATACAGACATATACACACGGTGCGTCAGCGCACTGCCAATAATGGACACATGAACTCCACCATTACTATACACGTATAATACATGAGGTACTTGGTAACATTATAATCAAAAGGCGATAAAGCCACCCGACCAGGACAAGCTGCGCCCAATGTGAATGCTCCCTAACTCCAGTGACTCACCTCTCTGTGCTTACCAAGGCCTCATAGTGACCGGAGAAGAGATAGGAGCCATGTCTGACTGTGATTACAGCCAGTCTGGGGTAAGCTGGGGGGATAAAGGTGCACAGCCCCGGGGGGCCACACCCGCAATGTAGAGATCCAAACAAGGACCCGCCAACCTCTAGTGTATAAGTAATCTGCAGGTGCTCATACACACTGTGCTCACTAACAAATATACACACAGAAAAAACACTAAAAAACGTCATGGATGGAGTGGAGCCATTTGTGTGCAAGGTGGATGAGGTGGAACCGTGTGTGCACCAGGAGGACATGGAGGAGTCATTCATGAACTCGGTGGAGCCGTGTGTGTGTGTGTGTACAAGGTGGATGAGGCGGCGCCATGTGTGGACAGGTGGGGCATTATCAGTGTGTCGTGGATGTGGCGGAGCTATGTGCTTATGAGGTGATAAGGTGGAGCCATGTTTGTATCAGTTGGATGTGGCAAAGCAGTTTGTGTATGAGCTTGAGGGTCTAATGTGAGTATTGCCGCATGATGTGGGCGTCCCTAATGAGAGAGGAGACAGAGGATTGCGAGATCCTGAGCAGAGAAGTGGAAGAGAATGACAGCGAAAAGAGTGATCAATTGGCCATGGGTTCTGGGTCAGTTCTGGGGCAAAAACTAGATTTTACAAAAAAATGCGTCTTTTAGTGTGTGACAGCTGTCAGTCATAAAAACCCAATATGATTCTGGTATCTCTGTAATCGCACCGACCCGAAGAATAAAGTCGTCTAATCACTTATACCGCACTAGGAACAGCGTAAAAAACAAATGCTAGGGCTGGGGTTGGGATTTTTTCAAAAGTAAAAAAAAAAAAAAAAAAGATGATGATATGGCAACTAGTGTTGAGCGCAAGTGCTTGTTATTTGAGTTTGCATCGGGTGCTCGGGTATGTATTGAGTATCGCGGGTGCTCGAGTCTCCACCCCATATGCTTCGCGGCCAAAAAAACCTTGCGGGGATTGCCTGCCATGCACGAGCGATCCCCGCATGTTTTTTTTGGGGTGTCTAATAACCATGAAACATGAGGGCAGTGACTCGATCATGTCACTCGAGCATGCGCGATACATGGTGCATACCTGAGTACCCGATGCAAACTCAAGTAGTGAGCACTTGCGCTCAAGACTAATGACAGCTTATTCAATATGATGACCTAATGTTATCAAATTCTGTGTTGTACCTCTGGGTTCAAAATGTTCACTATACCCCTTGATAAAATCCTTGAGGGGTGTAGTTTCCAAAATGGGGTCACTTGTGGGGGGGGGGTTCCACTGTTTAGGCACATCAGGGGCTCTCCAAATGCGACATGGCGTCCGCTCTCTATTCCAGCTGATTTTGCGTTCTAAAAGTCACACAGTGCTCCTTCCCTTCTGAACTCTGCCGTGCGCCCAAACACTGTATTTTCCCCACATATGGGGTATCTGCATGCCCAGGGAAAATTGCACAACAAATTTTGGGGTCCATTTTTTTTATATTACCCCTGCGAAAATATAAAAAATTGGGGCTAAAACATCATTTTTGTGAAAAAAGTTAAATGTTAATTTTTTTCTTCCACATTCCAAAAATTCCTGTGAAGCACCTGAAGGGTTAATAAACTTCTTGAATGTGGTTTTGAGCACCTTGAGGGGTGCAGTTTTAAGAATGGTGTCACTTTTGAGTATTTTTTGTCGTAAAGACCCCTCAAAGTGACTTCAAATGTGATGTGGTCCCTAAAAAAACGGTTTTGTAAATTTTGTTGGAAAAATGAGAAATCGCTGGTCAACTTTTAACCCTTATAGCTCCCCAATAAAAAAAAAATTTTGGTTCCAAAATTGTGCTGATGTAAAGTAGACACATGGGAAATGTTATTTATTAACTATTTTATGTGACAAATCTCTCTGATTTAAGGGCATAAAAATTAAAATTTAGAAAATTGCAAAATTTTCAAAATTTTCACCAAATTTCCGTTTTTTTTGCAAATAAACGCAAGTGATATTCAAGAAATTTAACCACAATCATGAAGTACAATATGTCACGAAAAAACAGACTGAAAGAGGGGTATCAATGTGACACACTAGCCCTCCCTGGGAAATGGGGTTACTCGGAGCAGGGTCGGTGTAGGGGTAGCGGGGAGGCAGTCGTGGCCTAGACCCGGTCCGTGCCCATGGCAGTCACATAAAAGATATAATGGGCTTTCAAGTAAGAGTGGTATTTTCCGACTACGCCACCTGCGGTTTCCGGTGATGGGCACCAGCGCTGCTTCAGTCCACTGAGGCCGGTGTTACGGGCAGCTAAGATGGGACGGCTCTCCACAGGCGGAGCAGGCCTCAGGGCAGAGTGAAGGAGGAATGGTGGGTGCAGTGCCGCGCAGGAAATAACTGTCACGGGTGTGTCGCCACGAAGATCGTCACGATTACACAGCCTGACTTCTCGCAGCTGACTTTTTGGTGCTTTGTGTTTTTCGGCAGTGAGGGAGTTAATTCTCTCTCTCTCTGTGCTAGACAAGGTCCAGCCTCGCCCAGCTGCAATCAATGCTGCTGTAGTGGGACTCCTTCAAATGCCTGCTGGTCTGTTAGGGAAGTGTCGGTGAAAGCATTTCATGCAGACTAACAGAGCGGATCGTGGTATTTGGAGTTTCAGAGATAAGTGTATTCGGAGAGTTTTTTCCCTTCCTCGCTTTATCATTTATCTCCTTTCCCGTTGGTGTTCCCTCTGTTGTAGTTGTGTAGTTTTTGTATGCAAGGTGGTTTTGGTTTTTCCCTTGTACTGTCTCGTTCGTCTAAGTACTGTGTGTGGGCATATTATTACTTGTCCCCTTTTGTTGTGATCGGGATCCTTCTCAGGACTAGATTACTTAGGTGCAGGGATCCTCAGGAGGTAGGGGTTACGCTGGCGGCCTGGACCTCTGTACCTTTAACAGTACCTCCAGGTTGAGGGATTAGTCAGGGCCCCAGCTTAGGGTCAGCTTAGGCCCCCTACCTCCAGTATACAGAGACAGCGTGACTTTTTCACCGACCACTTAGTTTTTCTCCAGCTACCATGGATCCAGTAGCCGGTCTAGCTCGGCAGTTGCAGAGTTTGTCCATGGAGCTGGCGGACGTTAGGTCCAAGGTTTTGTATCCTCAGGAGCAAGCCGGACCAGAACCTAAAGTAGCTCTCCCTGACAGGTTCACTGGGGGGCGGGACAAGTTTTTTGTTTTCCGGGAGGCATGCAAGTTGTACTTTCGGCTGCGGCCTCGGTCATCGGGGAGTGAAGAACAAAGGGTGGGAATTGTCATCTCGCTCCTACAAGGGGACCCACAATCTTGGGCGTTCTCTCTTCCCCCGGGCTCCCCGGCTCTCCAGTCAGTGGATAGGTTTTTCGCTGCTCTGGGACTCGTATATGATGACCCAGATCGGATCTCCCTTGCTGAGTCTAAGTTACGTAGGATTCAGCAGGGAGATCGTCCGGCGGAGGAATTCTGTTCGGAGTTCCGTAGGTGGGCCACGGACACCCAGTGGAATGACCCGGCTCTTAGGAGCCAGTTTTGTCAAGGTTTATCCGACAAATTACAGGATGTGTTGGCACAGTATGACTCTCCCGCGTCACTGGAAGCCGCTATGGCCCTTGCTATTCGCGTTGACAGACGGCTTCGGGAGAGGTGCGGGATAACTCTACCCCCTGTGATGACTCCACCTCCTACAAGGTCCCCTCATATGGTGGTTCCCCTGGTCAGTCCAGAGGAGCCTATGCAATTAGGAGGGACATCATTTCGGGGGAGGGGACCGGTGGTGCGCCATAAGACAGGAAGGTGTTTCTTCTGCGGGAGAAAGGGACATTTTATTGGGGGGTGTCCATCCCGTCCCTTGCAGAGTGAAGAGTCGTCGGAAAACTGTTGATCCCAGGTTGTGTGGTGGACGGCAATCTGGGAGTAGGTATTTCGTCCCTAGGTTCGTCTCAGTTTCTCGTACCGGCGGAGGTGGTGGTGGGTACGAGAACTGAGAGGATATCTGTTCTTCTGGATAGTGGGGCCGGGGCTAATCTGGTTGATGCTCGGTTTGCCCGGGTTCAAGGTATGCGATTGAGTGAGTTGGCTAAACCCATCCCCATATTCTCGATCGATGCCAGGCCTCTCGGTCAGGGAAGTTTTTTGCAAGCTTTGCATGACGTAAAACTTCAAGTGGGGGCGATACATAAAGAACTGTTGTCTTGCTACGTGTTGGAGGGTCTTCCCACTCCTATAGTGTTGGGCCTTCCTTGGTTAACTAAGCATAACCCGGTTATTAATTGGCAAACCAGAGAGATAAGCCAATGGAGTAAATTCTGTAATAAAAACTGCATGAACACGGTCATCGGTGCGGTTACTCCTTGGGTCTTACCTCCATTTCTGGCGGACTTTGAGGATGTATTCTCGGAGAAAGGGTGTCAGGAACTACCTCCTCATCGCGAGTATGACTGTTCTGTAAAACTGCTCCCTGAGGCCAAGTTACCTAAAGCTAGGTTGTATAACCTTTCTGGTCCTGAGAGGCAGGCCATGAAGGATTATATTTCAGAAAGTCTGGCTAAGGGGCATATTAGACCTTCATCTTCACCAGTGGCTGCGGGGTTCTTCTTTGTTAAGAAGAAAGATGGAGGCCTACGCCCTTGCCTGGATTTCCGTGAACTTAATCGGATTACGGTCCGAGATCCGTATCCGCTCCCACTTATTCCCGATCTCTTTAATCAGATCGTGGGCGCCAAATGGTTCTCTAAGTTGGATCTCAGGGGGGCGTACAATCTGATTAGGATGAAGGAGGGGGATGAGTGGAAGACGGCGTTTAACACTCCGGAGGGGCATTATGAGAACCTTGTCATGCCATTCGGTCTGACTAATGCCCCGGCGGTGTTCCAACACTTTGTTAATGACATTTTTCGCCGTCTGGTGGGACAGTTTGTTGTCATATATCTGGATGATATCTTAATTTACTCGCCGGATCTGGTGTCTCATCAGGAGCACGTTAGGCAGGTGTTACAGATCTTGCGGGATAATAAACTGTATGCCAAATGGGAAAAGTGTGTGTTCGCCGTACAGGAACTCCAGTTTTTAGGCTTCCTGGTTTCAGCGTCCGGTTTTCGTATGGACCCTGGGAAAGTGCGGGCAGTTCTTGAGTGGGATCGGCCAGAGAATCTTAAGGCACTACAACGTTTCCTGGGGTTTGCTAATTATTACCAGAAGTTCATTCGTAATTTCTCGTCCATGGTTAAGCCTCTCACAGACATGACTAAAAAGGGGACGGATTTTTCTAGGTGGTCTGACAAGGCTTGTCAAGCATTCTCCTCCTTGAAAAAATGTTTTGCCTCGGCACCCATACTCATTCAACCTGATGCGTCACAGCCATTCATTGTAGAGGTAGACGCTTCCGAGGTAGGGGTGGGAGCAGTATTGTCACAAGGTTCGTCCCCTGGTAAGTGGCATCCGTGCGCCTTTTTCTCTAAAAAATTGTCGTCCGCTGAGAGGAATTACGATGTCGGCAATAGGGAACTCTTGGCCATTAAGTTAGCTTTTGAGGAGTGGCGCCATTTTTTGGAGGGGGCAGTCCATCCGGTCACCGTCATCACCGATCACAAGAACCTGCTATATCTGGAGTCCGCGAAACGTCTGAATCCCAGACAAGCTAGGTAGTCATTGTTTTTTACCAGGTTTAATTTTGTCGTTACATATCGTCCTGGGTCAAAAAATGTAAAGGCGGATGCCTTATCTCGTAGTTTCCCTGGGGCCGGGAATACGGACGACCCGATTCCTATCCTTCAGGAGGGGGTGGTGGTTTCGGCAGTATGCTCTGAGCTGGAGGAGGAGGTATTGGAGGCTCAGGGGGACGCCCCTGTTGGACCTCCGGGGAGACTGTTTGTTCCAGATCAGTTGCGACAAAAGGTTATCGAGGCACACCATAACTCAGTTTTTGCAGGACACCCGGGGAGTAAAGCAACTGTGGATCTCCTCTCGCGTCGGTTTTGGTGGCCTAACTTACATAAGGAGGTGGTAACTTTTGTCGCGTCCTGTGGGGTTTGTGCGCGCTCTAAGACCTCACATACCCGTCCGTCTGGGGCCCTCTTACCTTTGAAGATCCCGGAGCGTCCTTGGACTCATCTGTCTATGGACTTTATTACGGACCTCCCTCCGTCTTCGGGTAAAACGGTCATACTCGTTGTAGTGGACAGGTTCAGCAAGATGGCACATTTTATCGCTCTTCCTGCTCTCCCTAATGCTAAAACTCTTGCGCAGGTGTTCATTGGGGAGATTGTGAGGCTTCACGGGGTACCCTCCGAGGTGGTGTCTGATCGGGGGTCTCAGTTTGTGTCCAAGTTTTGGAAGGCGTTTTGTGCACGGCGGGGGATGCATTTGTCGTTCTCATCGGCTTTTCATCCTCAGACCAATGGTCAGACGGAACGAATGAACCAGAGCTTGGAGACATATCTCCGGTGTTTTGTGTCAGAGAACCAGGAGGACTGGGCTTCTTTCTTACCTCTGGCAGAGTTTGCTCTTAATAATAGGCGGAGCGAGTCCACTGGTAAGTCCCCGTTTTTTGGGGCATATGGTTTTCACCCCCAGTTTTGTACTTTCAGTAGGGGGGGCTCTTCGGGGGTTCCTGAGGAGGAACGATTTTCCTCATCACTCGCTTCAGTATGGAGAGGGGTGCTGAAGAATCTGAATACTATGGGGCACCGATACAAACGTATGGCTGATAGGAGGAGAGTGTCTGGTCCGGACCTAAGTGTGAACGATCGGGTATGGTTGTCTACCAGGAATATAAAACTTAAGGTTCCCTCGTGGAAACTGGGTCCCAGGTTCATCGGGCCGTACAGAATCAGTTCTATAATTAATCCGGTGGCATTCCGTCTTGACCTCCCCCCTACGTTTAAAATTCACAACGTGTTCCACAGATCGTTGCTTAAGAGGTATGTGGCGCCGGTGGTACCGTCACCTTTACCTCCCCTTCCAGTGGTGGTCAATGGTAACTTGGAGTTCCAGGTATCGAGGGTCATACATTCACGCTTTAATCGCCGGTCCCTTCAGTACCTGGTTCATTGGAAAGGGTATGGTCCTGAGGAGAGGATGTGGGTTCCTGCGTCGGATATTAATGCAGACCGATTAGTTCGGGCCTTCCACACGACTCACCCGGATAAACCTGGCCCTGAGGGTCCGGAGGCCCCTCGTAGAAGGGGGGGTACTGTCACGGGTGTGTCGCCACGAAGATCGTCACGATTACACAGCCTGACTTCTCGCAGCTGACTTTTTGGTGCTTTGTGTTTTTCGGCAGTGAGGGAGTTAATTCTCTCTCTCTCTGTGCTAGACAAGGTCCAGCCTCGCCCAGCTGCAATCAATGCTGCTGTAGTGGGACTCCTTCAAATGCCTGCTGGTCTGTTAGGGAAGTGTCGGTGAAAGCATTTCATGCAGACTAACAGAGCGGATCGTGGTATTTGGAGTTTCAGAGATAAGTGTATTCGGAGAGTTTTTTCCCTTCCTCGCTTTATCATTTATCTCCTTTCCCGTTGGTGTTCCCTCTGTTGTAGTTGTGTAGTTTTTGTATGCAAGGTGGTTTTGGTTTTTCCCTTGTACTGTCTCGTTCGTCTAAGTACTGTGTGTGGGCATATTATTACTTGTCCCCTTTTGTTGTGATCGGGGTCCTTCTCAGGACTAGATTACTTAGGTGCAGGGATCCTCAGGAGGTAGGGGTTACGCTGGCGGCCTGGACCTCTGTACCTTTAACAGTACCTCCAGGTTGAGGGATTAGTCAGGGCCCCAGCTTAGGGTCAGCTTAGGCCCCCTACCTCCAGTATACAGAGACAGCGTGACAATAACAGGCTGAGGCGGTGTGTGAAGTCATCCGGGTCTTTACTCACTTTCAGATGAACCTTCAGCCGCAAAGCTTCTCTCTGCTACACACGGCGTACTGCGGCCACCGGGAAGGGGGTCCAGCACTTCCCAGGTAGATCAGTAGCACCTGTCAAGACCCCTCTGGTGTGTGTTCCTCTCCTTGGTAAGTTCTCCCACGAAGTCTTCTCCTGACTGTGTGTGGTACGAACGTGTTGTAAGGCCGGGTCCCACTGGATAAACACAGTGTAAGAGATACAGGTGGCGTAGGCCGCTCCGTCCGTATCCCTTTGGGATCCACTAAGCCTCCGGGCTTTTCTGACTGAGACGTGAAGTAACAAAGTCAGATGTCGGGGGCCGGTCACCCCTCTTGCAGCAGGAATCCCTCTGACTAGGCCAAAATGAAGAATACAGGTGGCGCAGGCCGCTCCGTCCATATCCCCCTGGGATCCTTTTGCCTGTGGAGCCTATCTCCTCTGCTCCCCTCCAGGGCCTTCTTAGGTCAGGGTCTTGACCGGGTAGAGACAGTGGTTAACTCTGACCCACTCATCGTCTCAAGGCCAGAGAACGAGGACCGTGTATCTTCAGTCAGCTGCAGCCTCTTGCTGAACTCTGGCAGAAGACCACAATCAAAGATGAAGATCACAATCAAAGACCTTGAACCTAAGATGGCCGTAGATTAAATATGAATGAATAAGTGTTTCCTAAAAGTGTGTCCTCCACCCTCACTCACTACATGGTTCCCCCTATCTTTGGTTCCCCCCATCTCCTCTATCCCGGGCCGGGGCAGCCCCCTTCAGGACAGGAGTGGTGTAGTGTTGAGTGGTGAAGTGGGGTCCTGAGAGATACTCCATCCTCACCTGGAAGAGGAGATGCCACACCTCAAACTGAGGTGCAGTACCCCTGTGGCGAATGAACCCTCAGGGGCGCCACATTCCCCCCGGTGAAACACAGCACGTCCGCGGGCCGCAATAGAGTAAAGAGTTGGTACAGACATTCAATTTTTTTTAAAAGTTTTTGTAAACAGTATAACAATCTTCCCTTTATGGGAGGTTAGGTCACTTTTAACGTTGCATGATATATATATAGTATAAATATAGAAAAATATTAAAGAGACATTATGCATGTAGACAGTTCTGTAGAGAATACGGTAGAAAGTGTCAGTTCAGCAGCATGAGGGACCTGTCCCAAACCCTCAACGTAGGCCCTGGGGTGGCTGCAGGGCATGGAGATCTCGAGTTGGACCTCCAGTAGAGCAACTCCAGACAGGTTTTGCTTCTGAGGTCTGAGGTAGAAGTGGTTTTGCATAAAACCAATAGGGAGCACCTAAATAGGTGCAATCTATTTACAAAATTAGTCTGTCTACTGCTAGTGTCCGCAGGGACAAATGTCTCTATAAACTCAATTGGATCCAGGTGTAGAAAAGAAAACAAAGAACAGTTCACTCAACAGTTCACACGACAGGGAGATGCATCTCCCGGGGCTGCTTAGAAGTGGTATCCCCACCGGGGAAATGGCTCATCTTTCCCGACGGAGCCTGACCGGTCCTCAGTGGGCAGGTGAGTGGGGGCATCCTCCTTGAATACCCTGTGGACGTCCAGGGCATACCACCCACGCTCCCCATGGTGGTGGGTGTAGGACACCAAATCGCCCGGGTAGAGGTTCCAGCCAGGGTGGCCCTGCTCCAGCCGCGGCTCGACGTCCCGCCGGTTGACGAACACATCCCGGTTGAACTGTGGGCTGCGAATGAAGCCCCATCCTGCCACCTGGTGGAAGCGCACAATAACACCTTCTTCCCGGGGGCTTGGACGGGTGGCCTCCGCCTGACGGGCCTGCGACTTAGCAGCCTTGGCGCGCACCTCCAGGCGCTCACGGCGGACCTGCTTCTCCCGTCGCCGCTCTTTTTCAAACTGGAGGAGTTCCTTTCAGCACGTCTCCTCCCGCCTCCGCGCTTCAGCTTTGGTGTCCCAGGGGAAGCTCATCAGGTCGCCCCCCCGGTTATCCCAGGCAAACTCTTCTGCCGCCGGGCAAGCGACCGATGGCGCTGGCAGTAACGGGGGTTGCTGCGTGCGCTCTGTTGATGCGGCCCAGTCCGGGTTGGGGCAGGTGGACACCCAAGTTAGTGCAGGCGTTTCCGGATCGGGGGTCGGGAGGCATAACAGGTTCCCGACTGTGGCGGTGGCTTGGGCCTCGGCCTCTGGAGCCAGGAGCTGCTCCCATACGGCGGCGCCCGGGGATAGGGGTGCCGGCAGGATGCATAGGAGGGCTTCAGTGCGTCCCACGCCCGGGATAGGGGTTTTTGCCTTACCTGCACTTGGGCTGCACGGGGTCTCCTGGGCTTCCTCCGTCCTGGGCTGGAGCCTCACTTGACAGGCACAACAAGCTCTGGCGGCGGTCTCGGATCCTCCGCCACACATCCTCTCTCCACTCTTCGGCGGCCAGTCGCTGGGCCTCTGCAACCCTCTGGGTCAGGTCCTGCGATTCACCACGGAGGAACTCGGCCTCCACCGCGGTCAGGTGGATTCCCTCCATACCGAGGAAGGTAGCAGCAGGTGGGCCAGCGACGGAGGACTTCTCCTTTGCTGCTTTAATCTTTGCTGCTGGGTGCGGTCTGTTTCTCCTCCTTCTTTTGGGGCGGCTCCAGGGCGGCTGGCTGACGGGCACTCCTTGGGACGTCCCATCCGTCTTGACGGACACTACTATGTGGACTGTCTCTGCTGGAGGGGGCGGTCTGCACTTTTGGCGCCATTGAGGAGCCAGGCCCACGATGGGAGGACTTTGGTTGCTCTTGTTTTTGCACATAATGGCGTCCGTTCTTCTTGGGAGGCGCCACATGAGTGTGAAATGACAGTCTTTTTGTGAAAAGGCGCACAGTACCCGTCGGCAATGGGGATTATCTTTTTCTGTTGCTGCGGGCACGACATCCTGCCGACTACGCCAAGTTGTGACACACTATCCCTCCCTGGGAAATGAGGTTACTCGGAGCCGGGTCGGTGTAGGGGTAGCGGGGGAGGCAGTCGTGGCCTAGACCCGGTCCGTGCCCATGGCAGTCACATAAAAGATATAATGGACTTTCAAGTAAGAGTGGTATTTTCCGACTACGCCACCTGCAGTTTCCGGTGATGGGCACCAGCGCTGCTTCAGTCCACTGAGGCCGGTGTTACGGGCAGCTAAGATGGGACGGCTCCCCACAGGCGGAGCAGGCCTGAGGGGAGAGTGAAGGAGGAATGGTGGGTGCAGTGCCGCGCAGGAAATAACAAGCTGAGGCGGTGTGTGAAGTCATCCGGGTCTTTACTCACTTTCAGATGAACCTTCAGCCGCAAAGCTTCTTTCTGCTACACACGGTGTACTGCGGCCACTGGGAAGGGGGTCCAGCACTTCCCAGGTAGATCCGGAGCACCTGTCAAGACCCCTCTGGTGTGTGTTCCTCTCCTTGGTAAGTTCTCCCACGAAGTCTTCTCCTGACTGTGTGTGGTACGAACGTGTTGTAAGGCCGGGTCCCACTGGATAAACACAGTGTAAGAGATACAGGTGGCATAGGCCGCTCCGTCCGTATCCCTTTGGGATCCACTAAGCCTCCGGGCTTTTCTGACTGAGACGTGAAGTAACAAAGTCAGATGTCGGGGGCCGGTCACCCCTCTTGCAGCAGGAATCCCTCTGACTAGGCCAAAATGAAGAATACAGGTGGCGTAGGCCGCTCCGTCCGTTCCCCCCATCTCCTCTATCCCGGGCCGGGGCAGCACCCTGGTGCATTTAGGCCCCCTTCAGGACAGGAGTGGTGTACTGTTGAGTGGGGAAGTGGGGTCCTGAGAGATGCTCCATCCTTACCTGGAAGAGGAGATACCAAAACCTCAAACTGAGGTGCAGTACCCCTATGGCGACTGAACCCTCAGGGGCGCCACATCAACACTTCCAAGACAGCCAAGACTTCCCTGTCCTCACCAAGAGGATGACTGTTCATGTTCTCCTCCTCCTCCTCCTCCTCATTATCAACCAATCCGTGCTGAGATGAGGCTGGGCTGTGTAGCATCACTCTGTGTAGTTCCTTGCTCCACCTGCAATGCCTCCTCTTTAATTGTGAGCAGTGAGCGTTTCAGTAGACAGAGAAGTGGGATGGTGACTCTAATTATGGCATCATCGCTGCTCACCATCTTGGTTGAGCCCTCAAAGTTTTGTAGGACGGCACAGATGTCAGACATCCATGCCCACTCATCAGCTCTTATGTGCGAAGGCTGACCTGAATTCCAACGGCTGTGCTGAAGCTGGTACTCAACAACTGCCCTCTGCTGCTCACAAATCCTTCCCAACATCTGCAACGATGATTTTCAATGTGTGGTCACATCACACACCAGTCGGTGAGCTGGAAGCTGCAAACTCTGCTGAGGGTGGCGAAGCTGTAGGTGACTTTCTGAAATGGACATACATGCGGCATACTTTCACAAGCAGCTCTGGCAGATCTGGGTAGGTTTGAGAAACCGCTGAACCACTAAGTTGAGCACATTTATTGCTCACTCATCACTAATGTGTACCCTGTACGGAGAACAATATCAGCCTCAAAGAATTAAAAGATGAAATGTAGCCTGTTTTATATACCACGGTAGTAATAAAACCAATTTTGACTATATCATGTTTACCCCTGTGACAACAATATCTGCATCAAAGAATTAATTTCACTAGAGTAGAACTAGTATAATGGGGACAGACAACTCTTCCACTACAGCCAACCCAGCAGATGGCGACCCAACCAGGAGTGTTCACATTTCAAAAAATTAGGGCACCAGCATTTCCGTGGCCAACAGATTGGAGATGGTGGAGTTCAATCTCTTAGCTTTGTCATGTGTAGGAGGAAACAATCTATTACATGACCACAACTACGGGACCGAGGGCTGGCTGCTATGCTGAGAGAGGGTGGAGTATGGTGAACTGGGCAAACTGCTGGACTATGAGTGAGGTGCAGGATTGATACAATGGATTGATAAAGTTGTGGTGTGCTCGTTCTCTGAGATCGGTCAAAACCAGCAGGCATGTCCTCTTCCGTTACAGCTGACAGGCTCTCACTCAGACTGACTGGAGCCGGTAAACAACCGGAGGTTCTGCGGTCAGAGACCTACATGAAAATATTTGACACGGTAATAGATGAGGAGGAATAAGCAGCGGATATGGATGATGGGGTGGCTGATGGTTGTTGAGGTCCGCATTTTATCGCAGTGAGATTGCCAGAGTAACGCATGTTTATTGCGCTGGTGAACGTTCATGCATGTAGTAGTAAAATTATTGTACTTTTTCCCTCTACTGAGTTTTTTTTTACAAAGTTGGCAGACAACTTGAGATGGCTCATCCCTTGCGGTGTCAAAAAAGGCCCAGGATAGGCAACCCCTGCTGCCCTTGTGAGCTGCAGACCCGCGACCAATGCTGGTAACTGCTACAGATGTGGCTAAGGATGCAGTGCTCATCGCGGTTACATCACTCTGTGTCTGAGCCATAGGACGCAACGTAACCTCCTCGTCTTCCTCCTCCTCCACCTCCTCTGATGAGCTACTCAGCTGCGTGCCTCTTGGTTTATACCAAGTGAGATCTACATCCTCATAATCATCCAAAGTGTGATCCCATTCCTCGACCTGAGAGTCATCCTCCTCCTCTTCTTGCCCTGGCAGCACAGTATAGTTCGTGTGACCATCAGGTATCTGTGTCTCATCAGGATCACCTTCCCCCCCTCGGAAGTTAACGTCTTGTGATGAGGGTCAGGAAGCTGCTCGGCCCCAACCTTTTATTTCCCCCCCCCCCCGTATGGAGAACAATATTTGCCCCAAAGAATTTTAAACTGAGATGTAGTCTGCTTTATATACCACGGTAGTAAGAAAAACAATTTTGAGTTTATCATGTCTGTGTACCCCTGTGTGGAGAACAATATCTACCCAAAATACTTTTAATCTGAGATGTAGCCTGCTTTATATACCAATTTTGAGTTTATGATGTCTGTGTACCCCTGCGTGGAGAACAATATCTGCCCCAATCAAATTAATTTCAATAGAGTATAAGTATTATAAAGAGGACCGACACCTCTTCCACTACAGCAAACCTAGCAGATGGAAACACAATCAATAGTGTTCACATTTAAAAAAATTAGGGCCTAAGACCACTATTTCCATGGCCAACAGATTGGTGATGGTGGAGTTCAACCTCTTAGCTTTGTCATGTGCAGAGGAAACAATCTTTTATATGACCACAACTGTGGGACCAAGGGCTGGCTGCAGTGCTGAGAGAGGGCGGAGTACAGTGAACCGGACAAACTGCTGGATCGTAAGTGAGGTGCAGACGGAGATGTTACGGTGGATTGAGAAACTTGTGGTGTGCTCGGTGAAACAAACACAGCAGGCAAGTCCACTTCCGTTACACCTGACAGGCTTTGACTCAGCTTGACTGGAGTGGGTAAAGAACCAGAGGTTCTGCGGTGGGAGACCTGCATGACAGTATTTGGCATGGTAACAGAGGAGGAAGAAAAAGCAGCAGATGCGGTTGATGGGGCAGCTGATGGTTGTTGAGGTCCACTGGTCCGCATTTTATTGTACTGAGATTGCCAGCATAACACAGGTTGATTGCGCATTTGAAGATTCATGCATGTAGTAGTCAAATTATTGCACTTTTTTTTGCAAAGTTTGCAGATAATGTGAGTTGACTCATACTTTACAGTGTCAAAAAGGCCCAGGCTAGGCAACCCTTGCCACCCCTGCGAGCTGCAGATCCGTGATCGCTGCTGGCCACAACCACAGTTGTGGCTAAGGATGCAGTGCTCGTCGTGCTTGCATCACTCCGTGTCTGCGCCGTAGGGTGAAACATAACCTCCTCGTCTTCCTCCTCCACCACCTCAGGTGAGCTTCTCGGTTGCGTGACTCTGGGTTCACACCAAGTAGGATCTTCAATCTCATCATCATCCAATGTGTTATCCCATTCCTCACCCTGAGAGTGACCCTCCTCCTCTTGTTGCCCTGACAGCACAATACAGTCCACATGAGCCTCAGTATCTGAGTCTCATCAGGATCACCCCCCCCCCCCGGTGGTTAACGTCTGGCGATGAGGGTCAGGAACCTGCTCGGACCCTACTTCGTATTTTGTGCCTCGGTGCAGATGCTTTCCTCTTTTGACTCTGTGAATGTTTGGAGTAGACTTCTGATGCCCATAGTGTAGAATGTGTGAACAGTTCTGCAGACTCACCCATCTGTGGTTCTCTTCAGTCAGTTGGACAGTTGTGATGTGGGGGGAAGCAAGGGTAATTGGGGTGCCACCTCTGTGGACTGTACAGCGTGTGATGCTGAGGTGGACGAAGAAGAGGAGAGGCCACTTGAAGCAGAGCTTGCCATCCACTGGAGCACCTGCTCTTTCTGGCCCTTATCAACAAGGTGAATCGTTGTGTGGTTGCCAAAGAAAGGGAGTGGAGTAGCCTGTCCAGTAACAGAAGTTGTCAGTTGTCTTTGGATAGGACGTGACGGTGTTGGTTCACTAGTGCTATCACTAACATTACCATCTACCCCGCATATACCTTGAACACCAAGCCTGTCCCCCCTTCTACCACACCCTCTCTTTTTCCCACTCATGTTGCTCAGATAGTGTGGTAGGAGCACACTATTAACAAAAATAAATTTGATTTTTACTCTGCACCAGTTCTGCACACAGCTGAATTTCAGCAGCACTAAATGACCAGGTGAGATATGGATTGCTGTATCACGTTAGTAACAGAAGAAAGTATGTTTTTAGTGTGGATGACACTTGTGTAACAGCAGATATCCTACAAACTATTTCAAACTGAGATGTCCCCTGCTGCATCACGTTAGTAACAGAAGAAAGTATTTTTTTTTTACTGTGGATGACGCCTGTATAACATAGGAGATATGCTCTAAACTATTTCAAACTGAGATGTCCCCTGCTGTATCACGTTAGTCACAGAAAAAAATACATTTCTTTACTCTGCATAAGCTCTGCATACAGCTGAATTTCACCGCTACAAAATGATAAGGTGACATATGATGTACTGTATCACGTTTGTCACAGAAAAATTTTTTTCTTACTCTTGTTAGCAAAAGAAAACAAATTGTTTGTTTACTCAGTCTATACACAGCTTAATTTCACCGCCACAAAAGGACTAGGTGGCTTATGTCAGACTGCATCACATTTGTCACAGAAAAAAATATTTTTTTTACTCTAGTTAGCAACAAAAAAATAGATTTTTACATCTGCATACAGCTTAATTTCACTGTCACAAAAGGACAAGGTGACTTATGGCAGACTGTATCATGTTTGTCACAGAAAAAATATATTTTTTTACTGTGGTTAGCAACAGAAAAAATAGATTTTTTTTACTGTGCATACAGCTGAATTTCACCCCCCAAAAATGACAAGGTTGGCTACTATAGCTTGCAGTATCATATTAGCAAATTAAAAAAATGGATTTTTGTACTCTGCAGTCAGTAGCTCTGCATACAGCTGAATTTCAACACCACAAAATGAAAAGGTGGGCTAGTAGGGCTTGCTTGCTGTATCACATTAGCAAGTAAAAAAATATATTTTTTAAGGGATACTCGTGCATGGAGCACAAAAGAAGCAGTGCACAACAGAATTCTATGACATGGGCCCTGCTGTCATTGTGTGGAACTCAGTATTGGCATAAGAAAAAAAAATCTGCTGGAAAGTCGATTGCACAAACACACAGGACACTAGTTATCTAAACTTTCTGATTTACAAGCAACCACATATCTATCTAGCTAAAATCTCTCAGTATGCAGGAGCAAGGTCCAGCAGCAGCGTCTGTGACTAGTGATGAGCGAACGTGCTTGCCACTACTCGGTACTCGGTACTCACCCGAGCATCACTGTGCTCGACAAGCTCGGCGAGTATTTCCAGGTTGTTCGGGAGGGAGCTCGAGTCCCCGTCCTGCATGTTTGGCGCTCTTTAGAGAGCCAATGAACATGCAGGGATTGCTTGCCACGCACTGTAATGCTGTAGCCATGTTGGTTGTGGCATTACAGTGATTGGATGACCGCATAGCGTCATCGGTCTATTTAAGACCCAGTGACGCTAGGCTCATCACAGTCTACGCCAGAAACAGGCAGCATAGGGGGAGCTGCTGCTGAGTCAGGGAGAGATTTGCTTGTTTATAGTTAGTAAAATTATTCCACAGCATATATATCTATATATCCATCTGAACTAACAGTCCTTCTGAGGACTATTCCAGCTGCATATATTCAATGTTGATAGCAGGAGTTAGGCAGGCAGGCAGGGTTTGTGGCAGATGGCAGTGCATACAGCACAAGAGGGTCCCCAGATAGCAGGGGACATGGCTAATTTTTTTAATCTTAAACCTGGTTATTTGTAGTGTTGAGCCACCCCCGTAGTGTTGGAGTTCGGTTCGTCGAACACCCGTATGTTTGCCGAACTGTTCGTCGAACACCGTTAAAACCAATGGCAGGCAAACAAAAACACATAGAAAACACATAGAAAACACTTCGAAGGTGTCCAAAAGCTGACAAACTGCTCAGAAGACACAACTAACACATAGAAAAGTGACAAGTACATATAGTCATGCGAAAAGAAAAGAGGTGGAGGAGTAAAAGGAGGGGGAGACACAGATATAGGCATGTCATGCCCTTCTAAAATCAAGAAAGGCTGGAGTAAAAATCTACAATCAGCCTACCAACACCCAGACGTCGTGACAAGAAAATTAAAAAAAGAAATATCTTTAGGTAGAATGGCGGTTCCATTCAGAACACTTTCCTTACAAGACCTAGTGGTATCCCCGTTGTGAGTTGTGCCAAAAACGGAACCCAATACATTCGGACTAATCCACCATTTGTCATATCCAAGGGGCAGGTCCGTAAACGACAACATCGACGCGGAACCAAGTACAGTAGTATATACTGTACATCCTTTGACAAGGCAATCAGGCGGATCAAGAAGTTTGGAAGGGTCACCCTAATGGCCAAAACAGACATTGATGCGGCGTTCCGGTTACTTACTACCTGTGCCTCCGAATAGTGTCCACCTATTGGGCTGCTTCTGGGAAGGAGCATACGATATAGATCGCTGTTTGCCCATGGGGTGCTCCAGATCCTGCTCACTATTTGAGGCGTTTAGTTGCTTCCTCGAATGGGTTGTAATGGACGCTTCTAAGGGGGCACATATTATCCATTACCTCGACAACTTCTTATGCCTGGGCCCAAAAGATTCGGCACAGTGTGAATACACGCGGTAGTCCACCTGTGAGAAGGAGAGAGCTGGAGGGAGAACAGACACCACAGAGCCGTTGGGTTAGATGGAGAACGGAAGAAGGAAAGAGGGCTAGGGAGGTAAGGGAGTACAGTGGAAGGCCGACCTGAGCTCCCCCACGTTCCTGCTGGGCGGGGAACAGCCCTGGGAAGAAAAGTCGCTTGCGCATCCCTTTGAGGTTACGGGCACGAGCGGGCAGAGGGCCTACGCTGGAGTGCGAAGCTGACACGGCCAGTCCGTTCCTGCCTGTGCGACCTCGGTGTCGCCGGGTTTGTGCCAGAGCCGCGGTGGACCCTGACAGCTAGCCCCCCTCTCCCAATACTGGTGCCTGTCCGCTGGTGAGTCGAGCCCCACCGCGGTGGGGGGGAGTAACATCTGCAGAAGAAAGACCATCTTCCAGCCAAACTAAGATGTCTACTTCTTTTCGTGGACAATGTGATAAGATCGCTTTCTTACGGACACGCCCATCGCTACAAATTCCAGATGAAGCACAAAAACAGCAGGTGCTTCAACGGATATCAAGTGCTCCTTCAAGTGGGCTCTCCTCCACCTCAACTTCAACATCACAAATACTCCAGTCCTCAGAGGTGTCACCCCAATCGTACTTGCTTCCTCACAGCTCCCAAGTCTCCAGCTTCCCATCTGAGTATGGGGTAACACAGATGGTTGAGTCTGCACCGCTGTTTACTCATACTATAGCCTGGGAAACGGAGGTCTGCTCCAGAGCTTCTGTTAATCCAGACGAGGAAATGATCTGCACTGATGCCCAGAATCTTTATGAGTCGGATCCAGAACCAAATGAAGAAGGTTCTGAGCATAATGTAGACCTTCGTTCCCAAACTGTAACTCCTGTTGGTGGAGACAATGATGAAGACGATGATGAGACTCAAATACCTGATTGGAGCGACAACTTGACTTTTCGGTCAGGGCAGGAAGAGGTTGGCTCTCAGGACAACGGGTGTGATAACACACAGGGTGATGATGACTAGGTTGGAGATCCCACTTACTGTCAACCCACAGTCAGCCAGTCGATGAGGTCAGCAGAGGAGGTGGAGGAGGATGTGACTAGCCCAGGGGATGGGGATGACTCGGTACCCGGGCCTTTGCCTGGCCTTTGGGATGTCGCGGTGGTCGGCTCCCGGGCCCGTACCCTGGGGTCACTCTTGAAAAGGGTGGATAATTGTTAATTTTATAAGAGTTCGTGACGCCACCTGTGGTATCTGGTGAGAAGCACCAGCGCTGCAGTAGTCCACTGAGGCCGGTGATAAGGCAGCTCGATGGTATAGCTCCCCACAGGTGGAGCTAGGCCTCAGAAAAGCGTATGCAGGGGGAATGCAGGACAGGCGAGACCCAGCTGGGTCAGAGCAAGAACGGGAACGGACACGGTGTTATGTTCTGCTACCAGAGCTAAGGAAAGAGAGGAGATCTGTCCCTACAATAGAACTCAGCTGAATCCCTACGATGTAACAGGGGACCTGATCCTGCGATCAGACCTGCTAAAGTCCTAAGCTAGTCTGTACGAAGACCTATAGATGTGGGGAGGGAATCCTTACAAGTACTAAGGACTGGGAGGAATATGGGACACCTCCTAACAGAAATAGTAGCAGACAGACGAACAAACAAAATATATAGAACATAGAGGTCAGTAGACCAAGCAAACTAACAGAGCAAGACACAGAGCACAGGCTAGCTAGAAAGTAGATATACAATGAAGTCCAGCAAAGCCAGAAGGGCGGAGCAGGATTAAATAGGCCAACAAGGTCATGTGACCAGCAAAGGAAAAAAAAACCTAACAGCAAGGTTCTAACAGTACCCCCCCTTCTAAGAGGATCCTCCGGATCCCCTAGGACCAGGCTTATCAGGAAATCTCCTGTGAAACGCTCTGATAAGTCTGGACGCGGAAACATCATCTGACCTCACCCAAGAGTTATCCTCGGGTCCGAAACCTTTCCAGGCCACAAGATACTGCAAACTACCTCTATACCGTCTAGAGTCAAGGATGCGAGAAATTTCATATTCCCCGTCCTCCACCACCGGAGGAACAGAGGCAGAGGCGTCACCATCCGACACAACAGCTTTTTTTAACAGAGAGACATGAAAGACCGGATTAATTCTCCAGGAGGTAGGAACCTCCAACCTAACAGCAGATTGGTTGACAACCTGAAGCACCTTAAAGGGCCCTACAAACTTGGGACCCAATTTCTTAGAAGGAATCCTCAACCGCAGATTCCTAGAGGACAACCAAACCATGTCACCAACAGCGAACAAAACCTCCTGTCGTTTCCTATCAAAGTAGTCTTTAGATTTTCTGTTGGCCTCCTGAAGATTACCACGCACATCCGTCCAAACTCTTTACAAATCACCGGAAAAATTCTCCTCCTCAGGCACGGCAGATCCCAACTTGGAGAACGACCCAAACGACGGATGTCTCCCAGAACAACAAAAAAAAGGCGAACAACCAGCAGAAGAAGATGTATGATTGTTCAGAGCAAATTCGGCAAGTGGCAGAAACTCAGACCACCCCTCTTGATTGTCTGCCACAAAACAACGCAAGAACTGCTCAACATCCTGGTTTTTCCTTTCTGTCTGGCCATTAGATTCAGGATGATATCCGGACGAAAACGACAAATGAATTCCCAACCTGTCACAAAAGGCACGCCAAAAACGAGCCACGAACTGAGGACCCCTATCAGAAACAATGTCAGTAGGAACGCCATGAAGTCTGACAATTTCCTTGACAAAGGCCTTAGCGAGAGTTTTAGCGCAGGGCAGTTTGACGAAGGGAACCAAGTGACACATCTTGCTAAAACGGTCCACGACCACCCAGATGACAGTAAAACCCTCAGAGGGGGGAAGGTCAGTTATAAAGTCCATAGCCAAATGTGTCCAAGGAGCACTGGGGACCTCCAAAGGACAAAGCAACCCCGCAGCAGGAGTATGTGAGGACTTAGATCTAGCACATACAGTACATTGGCGCACCCACTTAATGACTTCCTTCTGCCATCCAGGCCACCAAAAACTGCGACCCACCAGTCTCTTGGTCTCAGAGATTCCGGGATGACCTGCTAACCGAGATTCGTGACACTCAACAAACAAATCTCTCCTAAAGGTCCCAGGCACAAACAACCTCCCATGAGGAGTGTTAGAAGGGGCATTCTCCTGAGCTTTAAGAATCTCATCTTCCAAAACGGAGTCTAAAGCAGCTATCACAACACCTTCTTGTAAAATGTTTTCCTCTTTCTCAGCACCGACTATGGGAGAAAAACTGCGAGACAAGGCATCCGCCTTAACATTCTTAGTACCAGGGATGTAAGTAACGGAGAAATTAAACCGCGAGAAAAACAGTGCCCACCTAGCCTGACGGGCATTCAGGCGCTTGGCAGCATCAAGATATATCAGATTTTTATGATCCGTAAGAACCTGAACGGGAAATTCCGCACCTTCCAAGAAGTGGCGCCAGTGTTCAAATGCGAGTTTAATAGCCAATAATTCCCGATTACCAATATCGTAATTCAATTCAGTCTCCGAAAATTTTTTTGAAAAAAAGGCACAGGGATGTAACCCATCCCCGTTATCCTGAGACAATACTGCGCCAACCCCCACAGAGGAAGCATCAACCTCAACCAAAAACGGCCTAGTAACATCAGGCTGCATAAGGATGGGAGCAGAGGTGAACCTCTCCTTGAGATACACAAAAGCTTCAATGGCCTCAGAAGACCACTGAATCGCATCAGCACCTTTCCTGGTGAGATCAGTCAGAGGTTTGACAATACTAGAAAAATTTTTTATGAATTTTCTATAGTAATTGGCGAAACCCAAAAACCTCTGTATCGATTTCAAACCAATAGGCCTAGGCCATTCCTGCACAGCCTGAACCTTAACCGGATCCATCTCAAAACCTTTGCTGGAGATAATGTAGCCCAAAAAACTAATTCTCTGTACAGCGAACTCACATTTCTCCAGCTTAGCAAAAAGCGAATTGTCCATTAATAACTGTAATACCTCACGCACGCTCCGCCAATGAAACTCCAGATCCGGCGAATAAATCAAAATGTCATCCAAATACACAACCACATTTTTACCGATCAAAAGTCTAAGGATGTCATTAATCAGATTCTGAAAAAATGCAGGAGCATTAGTAAGACCAAAAGGCATAACCAGATTCTCAAAATGACCCACAGGAGTGTTAAAAGCAGTCTTCCATTCATCACCCTCCTTCATGCGCAACAGATTGTATGCCCCCTTAAGGTCAATTTTAGAGAACCACTTGGCCCCCAATAACTGGTTAAACAGATCAGGAATCAATGGCAGTGGGTAAGGATTGCGTACCGTAATTTTGTTAATCTCACGAAAATCCAGACAAGGACGTAAACCGCCGTCCTTTTTTTTTACAAAAAAAAATCCAACCGCCACAGGAGACTTAGAGGGCCTAATGTGACCGGCGGCCAAACTTGTCTGTATGTATTCCTCCAAAGCCTTCCTCTCAGGAATAGTAAGATTAAATAAACGACTTTTAGGAAGAGTCGCTCCAGGGACAAATTCAATAGAACAATCATAGTCTCTATGGGGAGGCAAAACCTGCGATTCCTTCTCAGAAAAAACTCTCCAAAAATCCTGAATAGGAACAGGCAATTCTCCCCTATCCAAAGCTGCAATACGCCCGTTACAACACTTGTCATAACATTTATGGCTCCAGGATTTAATTTCACTGGTAGACCAATCCAGTACAGGATTGTGAAATTTTAACCAGGGCAAACCCAATATTACTGGAGAAGGCAAGTTATTCAACACTACCAAATCCAATTTCTCATGGTGAACACCATTAATAGTGAGAGGAAATTCACTGACCTTGAGAGTAATATTCTTCAAAGGGGAACCATCCACCGAAACCACAGCAATGGGGGATGATAAAGGTTCAGGTTTTAAATTGAGTTTTTCCACGAATCCCCCATCAATTACATTCAGTGTAGACCCGCAATCAACAAACACCCGAAATTCCATAAATTTTTCCTGAGCAATCGTGGAAGCAGCTAAAAATATACCCTTGGAATTTAAACAGGCAATACGGGCGTGACTGACCATTTTTTTTTCTTTCTTCATACGAAGCTCACAGCCTTTAATCAAATGACCAGATTTTCCGCAATAGAAGCACAAGCCTTCCGAAAAACGACGGTCTTTTTCTTGAGAGCGAGGTGCCACCGATCCAATCTCCATCGGTTCACCACTGTTAGTACACACATTCTCATAACCAGAAACTGACATAGCAGAGGATTTGCTCTCATTAACCCTTGCACGCAGTCTCCTATCCACCCGTATAGCTAATTGCATAGCCTGTTGCAAATCTTCAGGTGTAGGATAAGCAATTAGCAGGTCTTTAACCCTTTCACTGAGCCCAGCAAGAAATAGACTTTTCAGAGCAGAATCGTTCCACCCTGTTTGAGTGGACCAACGACGAAAATGTGTACAATATTTTTCGACATTACCTGATCCTTGTTTTAAACGTCTCAACTCAGTCTCAGCTGATGCCACACGGTCAGGATCATCATATAATAGTCCCAAAGCAGAAAAAAAACTATCCACTGATCTGAAGCATGTATCACTAGGTTGCAAAGAAAAGGCCCACTCCTGAGGCTCTTTGCGCAAAAGTGACATTATGAACCCTACGCGCTGGGATTCATCCCCAGAGGACTTGGGTCTCAAACGAAAATACAATAAGCAAGCATTTTTGAATGAAAAAAATTCTCGATGTTCACCAAAAAATAAATCCGGCAAACATACCTTAGGCTCCAAGAAATGTGCTCCAGGACAGTTACTCACGTGCTGACGGAGCTCGGCCACCTCCAGAGAGAGTCCCTGCAGGCGATGAACCAAATCCTGAACCGACACCATGATGGAACAGAAAAATCTTTCCTTAGAGAATTTGCGGGCTGGACTTACTGTTATGTTCTGCTACCAGAGCTAAGGAAAGAGAGGAGATCTGTCCCTACAATAGAACTCAGCTGAATCCCTACGATGTAACAGGGGACCTGATCCTGCGATCAGACCTGCTAAAGTCCTAAGCTAGTCTGTACGAAGACCTATAGATGTGGGGAGGGAATCCCTACAAGTACTAAGGACTGGGAGGAATATGGGACACCTCCTAACAGAAATAGTAGCAGACAGACGAACAAACAAAATATATAGAACATAGAGGTCAGTAGACCAAGCAAACTAACAGAGCAAGACACAGAGCACAGGCTAGCTAGAAAGTAGATATACAATGAAGTCCAGCAAAGCCAGAAGGGCGGAGCAGGATTAAATAGGCCAACAAGGTCATGTGACCAGCAAAGGAAAAAAAAAACCTAACAGCAAGGTTCTAACACACGGTAGTCACTTCAGTACCTTTTACTGGTGGAAATTCAGGCACATCCCGGAGCACTGTAGGGTGAAGAGTGCATATCAGGATCCTCCCCAATGAGCGGGTGTAGGGCCTCCTGTTTCTTGCCTCTGCGTAGTAAGTTTCTGACCTGCCTGGAGCTAGACCTAACTTTGTCTCTGTCCTGCGCTGGCTGACCTTGTGGTAGGGCCTTGTCTTGGAGTTCACGCTCCCAGTATGCGGGGCCTAAGGGTCTCCTGGCTCTGTTACGTATCAGCACCTTAGCGATCCTGGGACTTGTATTTCTCCAGGGATTCCGGTTATGCCTCATTGGGTCATAGAGATCCCGGTAAGCTTAGATCCGGTGTCCGGTAAATGCTTCGGGGTGAGCTGGTTAAGCTCCTCTGCCCCCTATGTACTAACTCTCCACTCGCCTTCGGCCTACTCGGGCCCTCACTAGGCTATACACACTAACGGCAGCTTGCCGCGCTTCACCGATCTTATGGCGCCGGCACACCTTAAGCTCTAACTGGGCTCCCTGAATCTAGCTAACAGGAGCCTCGTGCTCCACTGCTGAACTATTAACTGAGTTCTCTAGACTAGACTGAGCTCCACTGCAGACTGACCTCTCTTAGGCTTCTCTACTGCAGGAACTCTTCAGAGGAACTGAACTGCCTAACTCCACCTTCCCTATTTATATCCCTAACGGGCTCCCTCTGCTGGTCTGGGGTGGAAGGTGGAGATGTGTGAATGTTTATGGGGGCCTCTTGTGGAGGATTCCATCAATGCACTCTTTTAGGATCTGTGATACCAAGCGCAGCTGGGTGTCACAGATGCTATTGACGACGAGATTAGGTTGAGCCTTCCTGGACAGAGACGGAGTACTGGAAGCACGTTAACAACTGGTGTTGAGTGCTCTCCGACATCGAGAGCACCACCTTTGGATCAAGGCAACCTAACTTTTCCGCCTGCATCTTCCTCACAGACCGGCATGTTTGCCGGGTACACCCTTATCAACCCCGTCTAAGCACAACAGCCAGCCCTTGGTCCCTCAGATGTGGACAAGTAAAAGACCATTTCCTCCTAGCCATGACAAAGCTAAGAGGTTGAATTTCACCATCTGCAAGCTCTTGGCTACAGAAATGCTGCCTTTCCGCCTGGTGGACACAGAGGATTTTCGAGACCTTATGTCCGTCGCAGTGCCCCAGTACCAGATGCCCAGTCGGCACTACTTCTCAAAGAAAGGTGTGCCTGCGCTCCACCAGCATGTCGCACACAACATCACCGCTTCTTTGAGAAACTCTGTGTGTGACAGGGTGCATTTCACCACAGACACTTGGGCGAGTAGGCATGGACAGGGGCGTTACATGTCGCTGACTGGGCACTGGGTAACTATGGTGACAGCAGGACAAGGGGCTGCTGTCCAACCAGGGGAGGAGTCCTGAGGAGATAATTTGCATATTCCCACTGCATTTTGGGGTAAGTGAAGAGTCTCCGCGTGCTCAAAGAACACTGGATTTTGGCTGTTGGAGCTGAAAAGAGGACATCGGTAAACCAGGGGAGGAGTCCTGAGGAGATAATTTGCATATTCCCACTGCATTTTGGGGTAAGTGAAGAGTCTCCGCGAGCTCAAAGAACACTGGATTTTGGCTGTTGGAGCTGAAAAGAGGACATCGGTAAACCAGGGGAGGAGTCCTGAGGAGATAATTTGCATATTCCCACTGCATTTTGGGGTAAGTGAAGAGTCTCCGCGAGCTCAAAGAACACTGGATTTTGGCTGTTGGAGCTGAAAAGAGGACATCGGTAAACCAGGGGAGGAGTCCTGAGGAGATAATTTGCATATTCCCACTGCATTTTGGGGTAAGTGAAGAGTCTCCGCGAGCTCAAAGAACACTGGATTTTGGCTGTTGGAGCTGAAAAGAGGACATCGGTAAACCAGGGGAGGAGTCCTGAGGAGATAATTTGCATATTCCCACTGCATTTTGGGGTAAGTGAAGAGTCTCCGCGAGCTCAAAGAACACTGGATTTTGGCTGTTGGAGCTGAAAAGAGGACATCGGTAAACCAGGGGAGGAGTCCTGAGGAGATAATTTGCATATTCCCACTGCATTTTGGGGTAAGTGAAGAGTCTCCGCGAGCTCAAAGAACACTGGATTTTGGCTGTTGGAGCTGAAAAGAGGACATCGGTAAACCAGGGGAGGAGTCCTGAGGAGATAATTTGCATATTCCCACTGCATTTTGGGGTAAGTGAAGAGTCTCCGCGAGCTCAAAGAACACTGGATTTTGGCTGTTGGAGCTGAAAAGAGGACATCGGTAAACCAGGGGAGGAGTCCTGAGGAGATAATTTGCATATTCCCACTGCATTTTGAAGCTTTTTTTTTTTTTTTAAGCTTTTTTCACTGTTTTCAGAACATTAACAATAAGAACATGGAAGAGTCCAGGAGCCATTTGGTGAGCTGCATATCCTGCTACATGTTCACAGACTTGCCAGTGGAAAAGCCAAACTTCACATGCCAGAAATGCAAGCTTGTGTCCCTGTTGGAGGAAAAGTTGCGACATCTAGAAGAGAGGTTAACTACCTTGAAAATCATTAAGGAAGGTGAAGAGTTCTTAGACAGAGCAGAATTATCTCTTCATGATTCAGAAAGAGAAGAAATTCTAACTGCACCTGACGAAACAGAGGAATGGAAGCATGTGACCCACAGAAGCAGGAGGATCGAGAGGCAGTCAGCACCCATACTGCTCAGGAACCAGTACCAGGCTCTCACGCAGGAGAACCATGAAGAAATACAGCAAAATAAGACTTTGCCAGCAATGAATAACCTTGTAAGCCCTCAGAATCCTCCTGGATGGAGAAAGAAGAATGTTGTGAAGAAAAAACGGAGAGTGGTGGTCATGGGGGATTCCCTGTTAAGAGGAACAGAGGCGGCTATCTGCAGACCAGACATAACCTCAAGAGAAATGTGCTGTCTTCCAGGAGCAAAAATTAAAGATGTGTCTGACAGGATATCAAGACTCTTCAGACCTACAGATCACTACCCATTCCTGCTAATACATGTGGGGACAAATGACACCGCAAGAAAGGACCTGGAAACCATCTGCAGTGACTTTGAAGACTTAGGCAAGAAAGTGAAAGAATTGGGAGCGCAGGTGGTCTTCTCATCCATCCTCCCAGTGGATGGCCATGGAACAATGAGGTGGAATAAGATTCTACAGGTGAACAACTGGCTACGTCGATGGTGCCGTCAACAAGGATTTGGATTTCTGGATCACGGAATGAATTACCTATACGATGGACTACTTGCTAGAGATGGGGTGCACCTTACGAAGACTGGAAAACATGTATTTGGAAGTCGCCTTGCTACACTCATCAGAAGAGCTTTAAACTAGAACAATGTGGGAAGGGAAGCAAAAGGCCAGAAAAAGCCATACAGCTGACAAATACTATTGAGATCTCTGCTACTGGAAGTGGAAAGGAAGAACAAAGACAAAACAATTTAAATAATAAAAATATGGGAGGAAGAGAAACCAATCACAAACTAAAATGTTTTTATACAAATGCACAAAGCATGGGCAACAAACAAGGAGAATTGGAACTACTAATGCAGGAAAAGGAATATGATGTCATTGGAATCACTGAAACTTGGTGGGACGATACACATGATTGGAATAAAAGGCTAAAAGGATACAACTTATTTGCAAGAAACAGACTTGATAAACGAGGAGGAGGTGTTGCATTGTATGTTAGAAAAGCGTATATCTGCACAGAGATTGAAGCTTCAGAGACTGTGAGTTCTGTGGAAACTGTTTGGGTAAGAATACAAGGAGAGAACAACGGAAAGGACACCATTGTAGGCATTTACTACAGGCCACCTGGGCAAGCTGAAGATATGGATGAACTCTTTATGTATCAAATGACCAAGTTCTCCAAAAAATATGACGTAGTGGTCATGGGAGATTTCAACTATCCAGACATTTGTTGGGAATCTCTCTCAAGTAAAACTAACAGGTCAAGCAAATTCTTATCCTCTCTTGCTGACAACTTTATCTTCCAAAAGGTAGGGGAGAAAACAAGGGGATCTGCTACTTTGGATCTAATCCTTATAAACAGGGAGGAAATGGTTGAGGAGGTAAAAGTGGCTGGGACCCTAGGAGGCAGCGATCATGCTATTATAGAATTTTGGATAACTAGAGGAGGAAGACATGTGAAGACTCAGACTTCAAGGTTAGATTTTAGAAAGGCAGATTTTAAGAGACTCAGAAAGAGAATAGGAGGGATCCAATGGCTGGATGTCCTTAAGGACAAAAATGTCCAGGAAGAATGGGAAATTTTTAAAAATGAGATTCTCAAAGCACAATCGTTAACAATCCCGAAAAGTAGGAAGAATGGGAAGCATTTAAGGAAACCAGGATGGATGAACACAGAACTTAAACACATGCTAAAAAGAAAGAAAGAAATGTTTATTAAATGGAAAGAGGGAGGCATATCTAAAGAAGATTATAATGCAGTCTGCAGATCCTGCAGGGCACGTATCAGGTTAGCTAAAGCTGACAATGAATTAAGGCTTGCAAGAGATGTCAAAAGCAATAAAAAAGGATTTTGGGGGTATGTCAAAAGTAAAAGAAAAGTCAAAGATGCTATAGGATTTTTACAGGATGAAAATGGAGAAATGGTAAGAGAGGATGTTGAGAAGGCCGAACTTTTTAATTCCTATTTTGCATCTGTTTTCTCTCAGAAAGAAAATGTAACATCAACTGATCTTCACTGTCCTTTTAAAGGAATAGAGGAATCCAAGTTAACTGTAAACAGAAAGATTGTGAGGGAATATTTAGCTAACATAAATGAGTTCAAGTCTCCAGGTCCAGATGAATTACACCCCAGAGTACTGAAGGAGATCGTAGAAGAAATTTTAGAACCACTCTCCATAATCTTTGAAAATTCTTGGAGAACAGGAGAAGTCCCAGAAGACTGGAGAAGAGCAAATGTTGTTCCTATCTTCAAAAAGGGGAAGAAGGTGGACGCAGGGAACTATAGGCCGGTGAGTCTGACTTCTATACCAGGAAAGATCTTTGAACAAATTATTAAACAACATGTATGTAAGTACATGGATAAGAATGAAGTGATTAACCAGAGTCAGCATGGGTTTGTAACTAACAAGTCATGTCAGACTAACTTAATTTCCTTCTATGACAGAATCACTGACTGGGTGGATCAGGGAAATGCTGTAGATATAGTATATCTTGACTTCAGCAAAGCATTTGACAAAGTATCTCACACCATCCTTATTGAAAAAATGACCAAGTATGCAATGGACCAGGCAACTGTTAGGTGGATTCATAAGTGGCTTAGTGATCGGACTCAAAGGGTGGTTGTAAATGGCTTCACATCCAGCTGGATGAATGTCTCAAGTGGGGTACCACAGGGCTCCGTCCTGGGACCTGTATTGTTCAACATCTTTATCAATGATTTAGATGAAGGAATTGAGGGTAAACTGATTAAATTTGCTGATGACACAAAGCTAGGAGGGATAGCTAATACTAGAGAAGAGAGAGAGAGGATTCAAAAAGACCTAAATAAACTGGAGCAGTGGGCAGCAACCAACAGAATGGTTTTTAACAGGGAAAAATGCAAAGTACTACATCTGGGCAATAAAAATGAAAAAAGCATATACAGAATGGGAGGAATAGAGCTAAGCAACAGTACATGTGAAAAAGACTTAGGTATACTAATAGATCATAGACTGAACATGAGTCAACAGTGTGATGCAGCAGCAAAAAAGGCAAATACAATTCTGGGATGTATTAACAGAAGCATACAGTCTAGATCACGTGAAGTCATTATCGGTCTTTACTCCTCTTTGGTCAGACCTCATCTGGAATACTGTGTACAGTTTTGGGCACCACATTTTAAAAAAGACATAGACAAACTGGAGCAAGTTCAGAGAAGAGCGACCAGAATGGTGACTGGTCTGCAAACCATGTCCTATGAGGAACGGTTGCAGGATTTGGGAATGTTTAGCTTGCAAAAAAGAAGACTGAGAGGAGACTTAATAGCTGTCTACAAATATGTCAAGGGCTGTCACATTGTAGAAGGATCATCTTTATTCTCATTTGCACAAGGAAAGACTAGAAGCAATGGGATGAAACTAAATGGGAGGAGACACAGATTAGATATTAGAAAAAACTTTTTGACAGTTAGGGTGATTAATGAGTGGAACAGGCTGCCACGAGAGGTGGTGAGTTCCCCTTCAATGGACGTCTTCAAACAGAGGCTGGACAGACATCTATCTGAGATGATCTAGTGAATCCTGCTTTGAGCAGGGGGTTGGACCAGATGACCCAGGAGGTCCCTTCCAACTCTACCATTCTATGATTCTATGATTCTATGATTCTTGCCGTCCCCACGAGTTGTACGTCAATCCTCTTTATCTCGAAGTTCCTCCACTGCTTCTGCCTCCTCAAACTCCTCTCGGTCCTCCACCAGCACCCAAAGCCTGTCTGGTAATGCCACCCGCTTTCTAACTGCGCAGAAGGTATCCTGCACACCTCCTTACTATGCTGGCAGCAGGGCTCAACGGCATCAGGCGGTGTTTACTTTGAAATGTCTGGGAAATGTGAGTCACACAGCTGAGAAGTTGTGGTCAGCTCTGGAGACCAAGTTTCATGAATGGTTGTCTCCACTGGACCTGCAACCAGGGAAGGCCGTGTGCGACAATGCTGCAAACCTGGGTGCGGCCCTTCGCCGGGGCGATGTCACACACGTGCCTTGTATGGCTCACGTGTTGAACCTGGTTGTCCAGCAATTTTTAGCCCACTACCCCGGACTAGATGGCCTTCTCCAGAGGGCACGGTCGCTGTGTGCCCACTTCCGCCGTTCGCATCCTGCAGCTCAACGACTTACATCTCTACAGAAGTCGTTGGGCCTGCCAGTTCACCGGCTGAAATGCGATGTGCCGACACGGTGGAATTCAACTCTGCACATGTTGCAGCGACTGTGGCAGCACCGACAAGCCCTGGTGCAATATGTTCTGACGTATAGCCTGGGCCAACGAGATCCAGAGGTGGGGCAAATCACACTGCAGGAGTGGTCTCAGATCAGGGACCTATGAAGTTGACGCGCCCCCTGGGCCATGGGGTACCTGGAGCCGGGCCGGTAGACGCTGGGGGTTGTAGTCACTGTGGCGGCGACCCGGTCCGTGACCCAGGGCGGTCAATCCAAGGGTAATTTGTATATATGGGTTTTATAATGTCCGACTACGCCACCTGTGGAGTGCGGCCAAAGGGGCTGCCGCTGCGGAACAGTCCTCTGAAGCTGGTGGTTTTGCAGCAATGGTATTATTACTCCCCACAGGAAGAGTGTAGCTTCAGGGCAGTGTGGGTGGATGATGGTGGTTGTAGTGCAGGGAGTCAGTAATGAACACAGAGTCCGTGTGATGCAGTCCCAAGATCTTTACTCACAGTTGTTGCAGTCCAGATTACAGGTACCAGAGCAATCTCCCCCGTCGTGCTGTGCGTACTCAGTGAGGGGCTCAGTCCACCCCCAGATAGCTCCGAAGTACTTAGCAGGACCCCCTTCTGTGTGTCCTTTCTCTGCCCTTCTCCTTGCACCTCACACCCAGTGACACTTCTTTCCGGTATCCTCGAGCCTTGGCGGGTGACGTGTGTTCCGTCCCCTGGGTCCTATGTGGCTACCTTCTTAGTGAGACTGGTGTGGACTTTGGCCTGCAGTACATGAAATTCTGCAGCCTCCGGTTTCTAGTTGAGCCTTGCGGTTTCTCCGCTAGTTGAGGGACCGGTTCCCCTTATCTAGCCTGACCCCTCTTCCTCCTGGTAGCAGCGGGCGTACGGGTGGCCTTCTGCACGGCCCGTACCCCTAAGGTCCCTTCGGTTCCTGGAGCCTTCCTGCTCCCACTCCTCTCTTCTCTCCTTCAGTCCTGGGCCTCCCAGGCTAGGCCCGCCTCCGGAGCAGAGCTCATGCAGAGCCTCTGCTCCTGTCACTTCTCCTCTGACTGGCTTGCTCTTTCTAAGATGGCTTCCTATTTATACTCTCCTTGTCATGTGCTCCCCTAAGCTGCTTTCTCCACCCACACCCACTACATAGGACCCTCCCACCAGCTAGGGACCTGGGACTGTGCTCTCCCTTAGGAGCAATCTCGCCCTACCCCCACTGCGGGTATGTGTTGGATGCAGGTGTTAGGGTCCCGAGCGATACTCCTTCCTTACCTGAGGGTGAGATACCACACCTCTGGGTGAGATGCAGTACCTCTGTGGCGACTGAACCCTCAGGGGCGCCACACACCCATCTGCACAGTTTTGAAAAGGCGACGAAGATGTTTAGTGCTGACGACGATGCCATTATCAGCATGACTATTCTGGTGATTTACATGCTGGAGCACATGTTAAACAGAATTCGGAGTCAGGTGGTGGGACAAGAGGAGGTGGAGGAAGTAGAGGAGGAGTCGTATGCGGAATGGATAACATCTCCAAGGTCCAGACGGTCGGCAGCACCAAGGCGGCAGGCATGGGAGGGTGGGGGAGAGGGATTAACCAGGGCGCATGGTAGCAGCCAAACTGTTGAGGAAGGTGCAGGAGCCGAGGAAGAAGTGGAGGACGAACTGGCGATGGGCATGTAAGGCTCATCAGATGAGGGAGACCTTGATCACATTTCTATTGTGCGAGGTTGGGGGCAGAGGGCAGAGGAAGGAAGCATGATTCTTACCTCGCTACCAACACAACAAGGACTTGGTCCTCCTGGATGCGCAAGACATATGAGTGCCTTCTTGCTGCACTACCTGTAACATGACCCTCGGATTGTCAGAATTCGAAGTAATCCCGACTACTGGGTTGCCACACTCTTAGATTCCCGGTACAAAAGTAAATTTGCCGAAATAATTCCTGCCATAGAAAGGGATTCATGCATGCAGGAGTATCAGCAGAGGCTGTTGCAGAATCTTACACCAGTGGTGCACGGAGTGAATCTCACAGTTCTAACTTGCAAACCGTGGGACTGTCGAGTCTTCATCATTCAAACCGTAACAGTAACACAGTATCTGCTGGTAACAGCAATTTTGTGGAATCGTTATACCACTTTTTTAGACCATCCTTTGCAAGGCCACAGTAGACAAGAAGTCTGACACATAGTCAACGCCTAGAGAGGATGGTACAGGAGTATCTCCAAGTGAACATCGAAGCTATGACTGTGTCACTGGACCCTTGCTCATTTTGGGCTTCCAATCTGGAAAAATGGCCAGAGCTCGCCACTCACGCCTTGGAGATCTTATTATGCCCTACAGCCAGCGTTCTCTCTGAAAGTGTGTTCAGCGCTGCTGGTGGTGTGCTGACAGAAAAGCGCATGCGCCTGTCCACTGAGAATGTAGACAGACTCACGTTCATAAAGATGAAAAAATCATGGATCCGCAAGGACTTTTCTACCCCTGTGTCATCCTGGGGAGACTAAAAACTTGAGGATTTGGTAAAATCACCTCACCAACCGTTTTAAGCAACTCTGGGGCAATTGATGCCACTTAAGTAGTGTCTGTGCCACAATTTTTGGAAAAAATGGAGACTCTTTTTGGAGTCCCCTTGCTGTGTTTTACGTGACGTTGGCATCATCAATTCCAGGTGGGTTAGGTCGCTCCCCCACCCTTTTAACTGTAAGAAACTACATACACTATGGCTTGGGGTAACACAGATGGTTGAGTCTAGTGTTGAGCCACCCCCGTAGTGTTCGAGTTCGGTTCGGTTCGTCGAACACCCGTATGTTCGCCCAACTGTTCGTCGAACTGTTCATCGAACACCTTCGAACACCGTTAAAACCAATGGCAGGCAAACAAAAACACATAGAAACACATAGAAAACACCTTTAAAGGTGTCCAAAAGCTGACAAACTGCTCAGAAGACACAACTAACACATGGAAAATTGACAAGTGCATATAGTCATGTGAAAAGAAAAGAGGTGGAGGAGTAAAAGGAGGGGGAGACACAGATATAGGCATGTCATGCCCTTCTAAAACCAAAAAAGTGCGAAGCCGACACTGCCAGTCCGTTCCTGCCCATGCAACCTCCGTGTCGCCAGGTTTGTGCCAGAGCTGCGGTGGACCCTGACGGCCAGCCCCCCTCTCCCAATACTGGTGCCTGTCCGCTGGTGGGTCGAGCGAGCCCCCCTGCGGTGGAGGCAGGTTTAATCTTTTTAATTTAAATTGTCTCTCTAATTTGAATGAGTACACTTTAAATCCTTTTACAAGGATCTATTGGAGGGCAAGTCTCATGCCAGCAGCCGCGGTAATTCAAGCTCCAGTAGCATCCACTAAAGCTGCTGCAGTTAAAAAGCTTTTATAAGGATCGAGCTTGGCGGTCCACTGCAAGGCATCCTGCCGCCAGTCCCAGCCCCTGTGCCTTGGGGTGCCTCCCCGATGCTCTTCACTGAGTGTCCCGGGGGCCTGAACTATTTCCTTTGAAAAAATTAAGTGTCCAAACTACAGGTGGTGTAGCTTGCTGAACAGCTGGGATAATCCGCTGACTAGCAGACACTGCTACTAGGCACACAGTATTTCCTGGGCTAGATGCAGTTAAAAATTTGTAATTAGATACTCTCGTTGGATGCTGAGAAAGCATTCCAAAGAGACTCCCGGCACGCCATATATTATTCTCTTAAAAAGCTTGGGGTAGGGGTCTAGGGGACCCTTTTATAGGCAAAATCACGGCCCTGTATCGCAGTACGTCACATAGGCTGAAGATAAATGGAACATTTTCATCACCTTTCATAATCACCAATGGGACAAGGCAGGGATGTCCTCTGTCCCCTCTCTTATACATCCTAGTGATGGTGCACCTGCTCTCATCAATTCGCCATAACCCCAATATTAGGTGGATTGAGGTGGGAGGCACCGAGTACAAGTGCTCTGCACTTGCTGATGATGTCCTAGTATATATCACTCAATCACATATATCCATCCCTGCTGTTATGGCTGAAATAGATCACTTTGTTACATGGTCAAATTTTAAAATCAATGCAGCGAACTCTGAGGCCCTCGATGTCTCCCTCCCCAAATCCATACAGGATTCCTTCCAGTCCAACTTTCCCTTTGCCTGGCCCTCACAGGGTATCAAATACTTAGGAATTCGTATTCATAGAGACCTCTCCCGTCTATGTTATCTTAATTTTGGGCCCTTTATTGAACAACTCCATACAGACCACGGTTGGCAAGTTAGAACTGTAAGATTCACTACGTGAACCACTGGTGTTTTGTGGAAAAGCACATGTACACTGTGTTCCAAATTATTATGCAAAAAGTGTTTAGGAGTGATAAGGTAAGAATTTTTTTGTTCGTCAGTTAAACTCATTGATGGTGATGTGTGTCAGGGCTCTTTATATCACTGTAAGCAATTGCAGACACCTGTGCTAATTAGTTTGGCAGGTGTGTCCAATGAAAGGCAAGACTAATTAAGAAGGCTGTCCCACATTATTAAGCAGCCTACATTTTTTGCCAAAATGGGAAAGAAAAAGGATGTGTCGGCTGCTGAGAAGCAACAAATTGTGGAGTGTTTAGGTCAAGGCATGACTACAATCAACATTGTCAAGACACTTCATCCTGATCATCGCACAATCAAGAAGTATGTAGCTGATTCACAGTACACACGTGTGCGTGCTGATAAGGGAAAATTGAGGACTCTTTCCTACAGGCAATTAAGTCAGGTTAAAAGAGCAGCGGCAAAAAAGCCTTGTCATAGCAGCAGACAAGTTTTTGAAGCTGCTGGTGCCTCCAATGTCCCCCGAACAACAAGATGCAGGGTCCTTCAGAGGTTTGCAGCTGTGCGTAAGCCATCCTGTCGACCTCCTCTATCCACTGTACAAAAGCAGAAACGGCTCCAGTGGGCCAAACAATACATGAAGACTGACTTCAAAACTGTTTTGTTCACCGATGAGAGCTGTGCAACGCTCGATGGTCCAGATGGATGGAGTGGAGGATGGCTGGTTGATGGACACCCCATGCAAACACGGCTACGGCACCAACAAGGAGGAGGTGGAGTAATGTTTTGGGCTGGAATCATGGGGAGAGAGATTGTCGGCCCCTTTAGGATCCCTGAAGGGGTAAAGATGAACTCCATAATGTATGTGGAGTTTCTCAAACAGCACTTCCTGCCATGGGTCAAGAAGAAGAACCGTGTATTCCGCAGCAAGATCATTTTCATGCATGATAATGCACCGTCTCAAGCTGCACATAACACATCTGCATCTCTGGCTGATATGGGCATAAAAGGGGACAAACTTATGGTGTGACCCCCATGCTCCCCTGACCTCAACCCCATTGAGAACCTCTGGAGCATCATCAACAGGAGTGTCTATGATGGCGGGAGGCAGTTCACATCTAAGCAACAGCTCTGGGAGGGTATTCTGTCCTCATGCAAAACAATTGAAGCAGAAACCATCCAAAACCTGACAAATTCAATAGACGAGAGAGTTCAGAAGCTCCTTTCGAACAAGGGGTCCTATGTGCAAATGTAACATCACCTAGAATAAAGTTTTGAGTTGAAAACTGTTTGATTTCAGTTTCTAATAACCTGCTAATGCTTATAATTTCAAAAATGACCATTTTTTTGTTCTTTATTAAAATGAAAAGGTTGATCTAAGAGTGTGGCAACCCAGTAGTCAGGATTATTTTGAATTCTGACAATCTGAGGGTCATGTTGCAGGTAGTGCAGCAAGAAGGCACTCATGTGTCTTGCGCTTCTAGGAGCCCCAAAATTATTTTCCAGGCTAGATGCAGCTAAAAATTATTATTAATTTGAAAGCTGGTGGAGCTTAGTATAGATGGCCTAATAGAATCAGTACTGCAAACTGCTACAAGGCCCAAATTATTTTCCAGCCAAGATACAGATAAACATGATTAGTAATTTTAAATCTGGTGGAGTTTAGTATAGATGGCCTAAAAGAATCAGTACTGCAAACTGCTAGAAGGCCCAAATTATTTTCCAGCCAAGATACAGATAAACATGATTAGTAATTTTAAATCTGGTGGAGTTTAGTATAGATGGCCTAATAGGATCAGTACTGAAAACTGCTACAAGGCCCAAATTATTTTCCAGCCAAGATACAGATAAACATGATTAGTAATTTGAAAGCTTAAAACGGTTGGTGAGGTGATTTTAACAAATCATCAAGCTTTTACTCTCCCCAGGATGATACAGGGGTAGAAAAGTCGTTTCGGATCCATGATTTGTTCATCTTTATGAACGTGAGTCTGTCTACATTATCAGTGGAGAGCCGGGTGTGCTTATCTGTCAGCACACCACCAGCAGCGCTGAACACACGTTCAGACAGAAAGCTGGCTGGGGGGCATGACAAGATCTCCAAGGCGTAAGTGGCGAGCTCCGGCCATTTATCCAGATTGGAAGCCCAAAAAGAGCAAGGGTCCAGTGACACAGTCATGGCTTCAATGTTTACTTGGAGATACTCCTGTAACATCGTCTCTAGGCGTTGACTATGTGTCAGACTTCTTGTCTCCGTGGCCTTGCAAAGGATGGGCTAAAAAAGTGGTGAAATGATTCCGCAAAATTGATGTTACCAGCAGATACTGTGTTTCTGTCACGTTTTGAGTGCTGAACACTCGACGGTCCCACGGTTGGCAAGTTGGAACTGTGAGATTCACTACGTGCACCACTAGTGTTTTGTGGAAAAGCACATGTAAGATTCTGCAATAGTCTCTGCTGATACTCCTGCATGTGTGCATCTCTTTCTATGGCAGGAATAATTTCTGCAAATTTACTTCTGTACCGGGGATCTAAGAGTGTGGCAACCCAGTAGTCAGGATTATTTCTATTTCTCACAATTCGAGGGTCATGTTGCAGGTAGTGCAGCAAGAAGGCACTCATGTGTCTTGCGCATCAAGGAGCACCAAGTCCCTGTTGTGTTTGTGGCGAGGTAACAATCATGCTTCCTTCCTCTGCCCTCTCCCCCCAACCTCGCACAACAGAAATGTGATCAAGGTCTCCCTCATCTGATGAGTCTTCCATCAGTTCATCCTCCACTTCTTCCTGGGCTCCTGCACCTTCCTCACTAGTTTGGCTGCTACCATGCTCCCTGGTAAAACCATCTCCCCCACCTTCACATGCCTGCCGCCTTGGTGCTGCCGACCGTCTGGACCTTGCAGATGTTAGCCCTTCCGCATACAACTCCTCCTCCTCTACTTCCTCCACCTCCTCTTGTGCCACCACCTGACTCCGAATTCTGTTAAACATGTGCTCCACATGTAAATCACAGGAATAGTCATGCTGATAATGGCATCGTCAGCACTAAACATCTTCGTCGCCATTTCAAAACTGTGCAGAAGGGTGCATAGGTCCCTGATTTGAGACCACTCCTCCAGCGTGATTTGCCCCACCTCTGGATTTCGTTGGCCCAGGCTATACGTCAGAACGTATTGCACCAGGGCTTGTCGGTGCTGCCACAGTCGCTGCAACATGTGCAGAGTTGAATTCCACCGGGTAGGCACAAGGCATTTTAGCCAGTGAGGTGGCAGGCCCAACGACTTCTGTAGAGGTATACGAACAGCAGAAGTGAGCACACAGCGACCGTGCCGTCTGCAGAAGGCCATCTAGTCCGGGATAGTGGGCTAAAAATTGCTGGACAACCAGGTTCAACACGTGAGCCATACAAGGCACGTGTGTGACATTGCCCCGGCGAAGGGCCGCACCCAGGTTTGCAGCAATGTCGCACACAGCCTTCCCTGGTTTCAGGTCCAATGGAGACAACCATTCATGAAACTGGTTCTCCAGAGCTGACCACAACTCCTCAGCTGTGTGACTCACATTTCCCAGATATTTCAAAGTAAAAACCGCCTGATGACGTTGAGCACTGCTGCCAGCATAGTAAGGAGGTGTGCAGTATCCCTTCTGCGCAGTTAGAAAGCCTGTGGCATGACCAGACAGGCTTTGGGTGCAGGTGGAGGACCGAGAGAAGGTTGAGGAGGCAGAAGCAGTGGAGGAACTTCGAGATAAAGAGGATTGACGCACAACTCGTGGGGACGGCAAGACTTGGACAGCAGCCCCTTGTCCTGCTGTCACCATAGTTACCCATTGCCCAGTCAGCGACATGTAACGCCCCTGTCCATGCCTCCTCGTCCAAGTGTCTGTGGTGAAATGCACCCTGTCACACACAGAGTTTCTCAAAGAAGCGGTGATGTTGTGTGCGACATGCTGGTGGAGCGCAGGCACACCTTTCTTTGAGAAGTAGTGCCGACTGGGCATCTGGTACTGGGGCACTGCGACGGACATAAGGTCTCGAAAATCCTCTGTGTCCACCAGGCGGAAAGGCAGCATTTCTGTAGCCAAGAGCTTGCAGATGGTGAAATTCAACCTCTTAGCTTTGTCATGGCTAGGAGGAAATGGTCTTTTACTTGTCCACATCTGAGGGACCGAGGGCTGGCTCTTGTGCTTAGACGGGGTTGAGAAGGGTGTCCCCGGCAATCTGCCAGTCTGAGGAAGATGCAGGCGGACATGTTAGGTTGCCTTGATCCAAAGGTGGTGCTCTCGATGTCGGACAGCGCTGAACACCAGCTGGTGTTTCCACCTCCAAAGAAAATGATGACCTGCCAATCACGCTGGCTGTTGCGGGTAAAGAGGTGGCAGGTCTGTGTCCCAAAACAGGTGTGACTGCTGTCCCCCCAGTCACAGAGGATGAAGAGGCCGCGGATGCACAAGATGTGGCAGACTGTGGTTGGCCCGGCCGGCTAGGCCGCATTGTAGCACAGTGAGCTTCCCACTGCAACTTATGCTTCATATCCATGTGCCGGTTCATGCATGAAGTACTCAAACGATGTATTTTTTGGCCTCTACTTAGCTTTTGCTGACAAATGTTACAGATAACACGAGTTGGGTCATCCTTATCTATCTGAAAAAATGCCCAGGCTATGCAAGGCTTAGCACCCATGCGACCTGAAGAGCCACCACGACTTGTGGTCAGAGGCAGAGTTGTGTTTGAGGATGCAGTTGTTGACGTGCTTCCAGTACTACGTCTCTGTCCAGGAAGGCGCAACCTGACCTCGTCTTCACTAGCATCCTCCTCCACCTTCTCTGCTGACCTCATCTCTTGGCTGACTGTGGGTTGACAGTAAGTGGGATCTCCAACCTCGTCATCATCACCCTGTGTGTTATCACACCCGTCGTCCTCAGAGCCAACCTCTTCCTGCCCTGACAAAAAACTAAAGTTGTCGCTCCAATCAGGTATTTGAGTCTCATCATCGTCTTCCTCATTGTCTCCACCAACAGGAGTTACAGTTTGGGAACGAGAGTCTACATTATGGTCAGAACCTTCTGCGTCTGGTCCTGGATCTGACTCATAAAGATTCTGGGCATCAGTGCAGATCATTTCCTCGTCTGGATTCACAGAAGCTCTGGAGCCGACCTCTGATTCCCAGGCTATATGAGTAAACAGCTCTGCAGACTCAACCATCTGTTCTACCCCATACTCAGATGGGCAGCTGGAGACTTGGGAGCTGTGAGGAAGCAAGTGCGATTGGGGTGACACCTCTGAGGACTGGAGTATTTGTGATGTTGAAGTTGAGGTGGAGGAGAGCCCACTTAAAGGAGCACTTGATATCCGTTGAAGCACCTGCTGTTTTTGTGCCTCATCTGGAATTTGTAGCGATTGGCGTGGCCGTAAGAAAGGGATCTTATCACATTATCTGCTAAAAGAAGCAGACATCTTAGTTTGGCTGGAAGATGGTCTTTCTTCAGCAGATGTTACTGTTGCTTTAACACCTACCCCACGGACACAACCTTTTTTTTCCCTTCCCAACACGCCTATTCCCCTTTCCACCAGCAGCAGGCCTTTTTCCACTCATTTTGGTGGTTAACTAATTGACAACTCTGGAGTTGTTTGCACAAAAAACAATGGATGGGAACCGAGCAGAGCTGAGTGGCCAAACTGTGGTATTAGCCCAAAAGTATTGGCTGGGCTAGATGCAGATAAAAATTATTTTGAATTTGCAAACTGGTGGAGGTTAGTATAGATGGACTAATAGAACAAGTCCCACACAGTGCTACAAGCCGAAGCCAAAATATTTTTTCAGAGCTAGATGCAGATAAAAATTATTTAGAATTTCCAACCTGGTGGAGGTTAGTATAGATGGACTAATAGAATGATGCTAGGCCCAAAAGGTTTTACTTCACTAGGTGCAGTAAAAAAATTGTATTCTATACACAGGTGGTGTAGCTTTCAACACAGATAGGCTACTCCACTGACTAACACACTGCAAGAGGCCAAAAAGGATTTGCTTTGCTAGATTTAGCCAAATGCTGTGATATTAACTGATGCAACCTATCCCTCAAAAGGACTGCAATTACAATTAGTCTTTACTCCCAACCTATCTATTTAAGAGCACAGACCTGCCTGATAAAAGTGATAGGAACTGATGTAACCTAGCCCTCAAAAGGACTGCAATTACAATTAGTCTTTACTCCCAACCTATCTATTTAAGAGCACAGACCTGCCTGATAAAAGTCGTAGGAAATGATGTAACCTAGTCCTCAAAAGGACTGCAATCACAACTATTCCCTACTCCCAAGCTATCTGTAGGTTTGTGCGAAAATTGGCTTGAAATTAACACTGAAAGTATAGCGCACACAGCAACAGCGGTGCCGTCTAACACGCAGCTGCAGCAGTGAGAAAATGGTGGCGACGGGGAAAATGGTTGGGTCTTATAGGGCAAGGACATGTGACATACACTGCCAATGACACATGCCCTTGCTTGTGTGAAAAAAAGCAGTTCGCTCCGTGTGTGCGCTGCTGATAGGCTGACAGATTGCACCTCCCCACTGTAAATGCGGGAAAGAGAAAAAAAATGGAGATTTTCATTATTTATGCAGAGATCGATCCCCTGCCCCTCCCCCCACCACGCTGTACACTCAAACTGCGTATTAACATTAATTTTCAGCATTACTGAGAAAAAATCCAGTTATGATTTTGGTGCACGAACAGTTATCGAACATAACCTCGAACAGCCGAATTTTTTTCAAATTGTTCGTGTTCGCCAAACAGCTCGAACATCGCCCAAAACAGCTCGAATTTGAGATTGGCGAACAGTTCGAGTTGAACACCGCTCATCTCTAGTTGAGTCTGAAGAGCTGTTTACTCAGAGGTCTGCTCCAAAGCTTCAGTGTCTGCTAGTCAGCGTAGAATTTTTAACTGCATCTAGCCTAGGCAATACTTTGGGCGTAGTAGCCCAGCTGCGAAGCAAGCTGCACCGCCTGTGTATCTAATAAGAATTTTTAAATGCATCTAGCCTAGGCAGACTGTGGGGACCCCCAACCAAACCCTGACGCTCAGCCCCCCTACCGCCCCCCTTTCCTTGACAATACAATAATGTAACTCTTACAACTGGATGGGTGAGGATTGGTCACAGCTTTATTAACGCTTTATACTCATTCTATTAGAAAGGCATTTTATTTCTAAAATAATTCAGCTTGTTGCAGCATGCCCTGGGTCTCCACACCGGCAAGTTGGCCAACAAGTGTAACTCTCCAACATGTCCTTTCTATTTCCAGGCCACGGAGGATCCTGCGTACTCATATGCAGGACTCTGACCCCCATCCATCACTCTTAACTCTTGTTCCGCTCCGTCCTGGAGTCCTGACAGGAATATGTCCAGTACAATATCCATTAAGTGAACACCGTCGGGCCGTATGAGGCCTGCTTTATCTCCTTCCAATTGTCGGTGTTGTATCACTACACCGCCTATGTCTCTTCTAAATTTTCCCATCCGAATATTTATTACCCGCCTTGTCCGTTCGATGGCCGTGATGTCTCGCGCACCTTGCCATACTGCTATCGGCACAATCTCTGACCATACTATAGTTAGTTTTGTGAAAAATTCTCTGAAGCGCTCAGTGTCTAGTTTCATTATTGCCATTAGTTATGCGCTCTTGTGATGACCTAGGTCGTTTCCCCCGGCCTATATAACTAAGATGACCTGACCTCTTGCCTCTCTCCCTACCTTGATTACCTCCATTAGTACCTGTGGCCATAGCAGGCCTCTAATACCTCTCCAGTTGAAATATGTGTTATGAAACTCTAATTTCCTCCCGCCTGGGCTGACTTTCGCCCTTTTTTCTGCCCAATATATATACGAGTAGCCTATCACCCACACAGTTGGCATAGAGTCACCTGTAAAAGAAACCAACAACGTTAGGATAACAAGTCCGGTCTTATGTATCTCGCCAAACACGTGGATCGCCATCTCCCTATCCTCTGAACTTCCGTTTCTGACAGTCCTGCTCTTGCTGCTTCCGTGGCCGCGCCTATGTGGAATGAGTGTGTCCCATAATCTTTGGGGTGGTTCCCTGCCGATGTTATGCATTTATTAAATATAGCTTGGAACTGGTATCTTGATAATGGCGTTCCATCAATGTGTGATAGGAAGAAATTACTTTGTGATCTGATGGTTATATATGTTTTTACTATTGTTACCTGACTCAGTGTACCGTTTGTGGGTTGTAGAAGTACCCAAGTGCCCATGCCCGCTGGAACCGTTTTTGATTGGCTTATGCGTAGACATATTGCATTATTGGCTATGACTACGTCCTGGTGTAATAAGCCTCCACTGGTGGTAATTTTGGATTGAGGGACTAATTCGCTTATGCATAGCACCCCGAAGAAGGCGATCGCAAATGCAGTAGACAGTAGTGTAGCTTCAAATTATGAGTGTCATGTTAATGGTGTTAGGGATATGATGTGAGAAATCAGTTTTAGTGACACGGGACGGGACGTCTACACTCCTGACTTGGCTGACTCCTTTTCCACCCTTTTATGGATTGTCTGATGATGAATCTCTTTGTCACATCTCCCCAATTCAGTAGTTGGAAGTGAAATGCTACTCCTGTCAGACACCGCTGCGCTGACCCCCCTGATATGCCCCTCATCATTAGCTGGTGGAGAAATTCTATGGTGACTTGTAATCTGGCTTGTTCACATTGGTCAACCCGTCTGCCTGCTACTAGTCGTGTCCACTCTTCCCATGCCTTACCGTATGCTTGCCACGTCGACGGCGCAACTGACGCTCTGATTAATGGCATCAACTATTCGCCACTAGATCCCATAGGGAGGGTGGGCAACTGTTGCCCGATGGGTGGGCGTTGGGTAGGAGCTATGTGAAAATCTGCCAATTGAATTGTGATAAAGCGTTAGCAGCAGCTTTAGACTCCTCAGCATCGTGGCTAGCGCGGACCTATACATTGGGTTTTAGGCACAGGAATGCTTGCCGGCGTAGTAGGCCTAGCACTGGGAGAGACGATGATACCATCTTATTAATGCAGTGCGCTAGGCTGGTGTTTTTTGTTATGAAGCATATATTTTTGTTAGCCAGGAGTGCGCCCCATATTTCTATTGCTACCACTATTGGGAAGAAAAATTATTTTCCGGGCTAGATGCAGCTAAAAATTATTATTAGTTTCAAAGCTGGAGGAGCTTGGTATAGATGGCCTAATACAATGAGTACCACACACTGCTAATATGCCCAAAATAATTTTCCAGGCAAGATGCAGCTAAAAATTATTATTAATTTCAAAGCTGGTGGAGCTTGGTATAGATGGCCTAATACAATGAGTACCACACACTACTACTATGCCCAAAATTATTTTCCAGGCAAGATGCAGCTAAAATTTATTAGTAATTTGAAAGCTGGTGGAGCTTAGTATAGATCGCCTAATAGAATGAGTACCACACACTGCTAATATGCCCAAAATTAGTGTACAGGCAAGATGCAGCTAAAATTATTATTAATTTCAAAGCTAGTGGAGCTAGGTATAGATGGCCTAATACAATGAGTACCACACATTGCTACAAGCCCAAATATTTTATCAGAGCTAGATGCAGATAAAAATTATTTTGAATTTGCAACCAGGTGGAGGTTAGTATAGATGGACTAATAGAACAAGTCCCACACACTGCTACAAGCCCAAGCCCAAATATTTTTTCAGAGCTAGATGCAGATAAAAATTATTTTGAATTTGCAACCTGGTGGAGGTTAGTATAGATGGACTAATAGAACAAGTCCCACACACTGCTGCAAGCCCAAGCCCAAATATTTTTTCAGAGCTAGATGCAGATAAAAAATATTTTGAATTTGCAACCAGGTGGAGGTTAGTATAGATGGACTAATAGAACAAGTCCCACACACTGCTACAAGCCCAAGCCCAAATATTTTTTCAGAGCAAGATGCAGATAAAAATTATTTTGAATTTGCAACGTTGTGGAGGTTAGTATAGATGGACTAATAGAACAAGTCCCACACACTGCTACAAACCCAAGCCAAAATATTTTTTCAGAGCTAGATGCAGATAAAAATTATTTTGAATTTGCAACCTGGTGGAGGTTAGTATAGATGGACTAATAGGACAAGTCCCACACACTGCTACAAGCCCAAGCCCAAATATGTTTTCAGAGCTAGATGCAGATAAAAATTATTTTTAATTTGCAACATGGTGGAGGTTAGTATAGATGGACTAATAGAACAAGTCCCACACACTGCTACAAGCCCATGCCCAAATATTTTTTCAGAGCTAGATGCAGATAAAAATTATTTTGAATTTGCAACCTGGTGGAGGTTAGTATAGATGGACTAATAGAACAAGTCCCACGCACTGCTACAAGCCCAAGCCCAAATATTTTTTCAGAGCTAGATGCAGATAAAAAATATTTTGAATTTGCAACCTGGTGGAGGTTAGTATAGATGGACTAATAGAACAAGTCCCACACACTGCTACAAGCCCAAATATTTTTTCAGAGCTAGATGCAGATAAAAATTATTTTGAATTTGCAACCTGGTGGAGGTTAGTATAGATGGACTAATAGAACAAGTCCCACACACTGCTACAAGCCCAAGCCCAAATATTTTTTCAGAGCTAGATGCAGATAAAAATTATTTTGAATTTGCAACCAGGTGGAGGTTAGTATAGATGGACTAATAGAACAAGTCCCACACACTGCTACAAGCCCAAGCCCAAATATTTTTTCAGAGCAAGATGCAGATAAAAATTATTTTGAATTTGCAACCTTGTGGAGGTTAGTATAGATGGACTAATAGAACAAGTCCCACACACTGCTACAAGCCCAAGCCAAAATATTTTTTCAGAGCTAGATGCAGATAAAAATTATTTTGAATTTGCAACCTGGTGGAGGTTAGTATAGATGGACTAATAGAACAAGTCCCACACACTGCTACAAGCCCAAATATTTTTTCAGAGCTAGATGCAGATAAAAATTATTTTGAATTTGCAACCTGGTGGAGGTTAGTATAGATGGACTAATAGAATGATGCTATGCCCAAAAGGTTTTATTTGGCTAGGTGCAGTAAAAAAAATTGTATTCTATACACAGGTGGTGTAGCTTGCATCACAGATAGGCTACTCCACTGACTAACACACACTGCAAGAGGCCAAAAAGGATTTGCTTTGCTAGATTTAGCCAAATGCTGTGAAAAAAACTTGCACAGACCTGCCTGGCAAAAAGTGATAGGAACTGATGTAACCTAGCCCTCAAAAGGACTGCAATTACAATTAGTCTTTACTCCCAACCTATCTATTTAAGAGCACAAACCTGCCTGATAAAAGTCGTAGGAAATGATGTAACCTAGTCCTTAAAATGACTGCAATCACAACTATTCCCTACTCCCAAGCTATCTGTAGATTTGTGCGAAAATTGGCTTGAAATTAACACTAAAAGTATAGCGCACACAGCAACAGCGGTGCCGTCTAACACGCAGTTGCAGCAGTGAGAAAATGGTGGTGACGGGGAAAATGACTGGGTCTTATAGGGCAAGAACATGTGACATACACTGCCAATGACACATGCCCTTGCTTGTGTGAAAAAAAGCACTTCGCTCCGTGTGTGCGCTGCTGATAGGCTGACAGACTGCACCTCCCCACTGTAAATGCGGGAAAGAGAAAAAAATGGAGATCTTCATTATTCCTGCAGTGATCCATCCCCTGCCCCTCCCCCCGCCCCGCTGTACACTCAAACTGCGTATTAACATTAATTTTCAGCATTACTGAGAAAAAATCCAGTTATGATTTTGGTGCACGAACAGTTATCGAACATAACCTCGAACAGCCGAATTTTTTTCAAATTGTTCGTGTTCGCCGAACGGCTCGAACACCACCCAAAACAGCTCGAATTTGAGATTGGCGAACAGTTCGAGTCGAACACCGCTCATCTCTAGTTATTTGCTTAAAAAGCAAGGCAGGCTGGGTGTGTGGCAGACTGCAGTGCATACAGCACAAGCGGGTCCATTGCAAGTTCTGACTGATCCTGCTGTTCAGATATTTGTAGACATAACCCCAGATATCAGGGGCCAGGGCTGATTTTTTTTTTTTATCTTAATCCTCATTATTTGCTTAAAAAGCAATCCAGAGAACACCATTTTTCTGCTCCACTTGCTTGTTGCCACTGCAGAATACAGCCAGATCTTTTCCATAATACAGCGATAAAAAATCAGAAATTTGTAGTGAACGTGGAATATACAGTTCTGGCAAAAATTAAGAGACCACTGAACAGTTTTCTATTGGAAAGCATGGAAAGACTGATGGAAAGCATGCCAAGACGCATGAAAGCTGTGATTAAAAATCATGGTTAGTCCACCAAATATTGATTTCACAGTTACAACATGCGTAATTTGAGGTCTGAAAGCACTGTTTCTTTTTTAGTATTTTGACGCTTTATCATTTGCTGCAAATAAATACAAAATTTTTAGCTTTGAATTTCGGAGACATGTTGTCAGTAGTTTATAGACTAAAACAACAATGTACATTTTACTCAAAAATATACCTATAAAGAGAAAAATCAGAGAAAATGAAAATTTTGCAGTGGTCTGTTAATTTTTGCCAGAGCTGTATTGGCCTCCATTTACAGTTTGTTGCAGTGTATCAGTGAAGCTATTCACACGTGGTCGCTCTGAAGAATAGTAACCTACAGGCCTGCTATTTAACACCGTGGTTGTCCCTCAGACGTATCACATATAACTGCAATCCAAATTCAGCCATTTCTGGCCTCCATTTACATTTTGCTGCAGTGTGTCAGTGAAGCTATTCACATGAGGTCACTGTGAAGAATAGTATTAGTAACCTACAGGCCTGCTATTTAAAACCGTGGTTGTCCGTGAGACGTATCACATATAACTGCTTTCCAAATTCAGCCATTTCTGGCTTCCATTTACATTTTGCTGCAGTGTGTCAGTGAAGCTATTCACATGAGGTTGCTGTAAAGAATAGTATTAGTAAACTACAGGCCCGCTATTTAAAACCGTGGTTGTCCGTTAGACGTATCACATATAACTGCGGTACAAATCCAGCCATTTCTGGCTTCCATTTACATTTTGCTGCAGTGTATCTGTGGCACCCCAGGGGTCTGGTTTTCACAGTAACAAGCAATGTTATGTCTGAGAGCAGGTGGGAGGTCTCTTGGCCAGGGATCCTGTGCATGCCACACCTCCTGCCCAGTCTTGGGAGGGGAAGACCTTCCCCTATATAAACCCGGGGCTGAAGCAGGGTTAGGCAGTCAAGGAGAGTAGAGACAAGAAACAGTCACAGGAAGAAACAGCAGAAGCTCAGTGGGAGCAATACTACTACAAGTCAGGGGCTGGCAGCTGCAGAGCTCGCCCTGACTGAGAAGCTTTCTTACCGGACCCGGAGTCCGAGGTTGTGGGGACTAACTCTTACCCAGCAGCAGAAGCCGACCGGCAGGGGATTTCAGGTCCTCAGGCCCAGAAACCCGAAGGCACGGTCACGCGCGTGGGACCAGCGCCGCCATCGTGGAGCGGAAGCCATTAGAAGGCCCCGAGTCACCGGCCATACGGGTGAGCACCACACGGTACACTCAGGGACGTGGGCTACTTATATCCGCTTCTAGCAAGGTAGCCAGAAGAGTACAGTCAGTTTGGGAGGCCTACAACTCCGCCTGGCCAGGGGAGATCCCATCTGCTCAAGGACTGACCAGGCCCCGTTCGCTAGCAAGTACTCCGGGAGGGTCTATCGTTGTTACCAGTAAAGACCCTGAATTACACCGCACCGTCTCTGAGTGGTTCCTGCTACCCTCATCTTCCACGTCGGCTGCCCTGAGGCCATACCCCTCCCGTTGGGGGTTATACTATCACGCTGCACAATTCTACACCGGCCTCAGCGGTCTGCCCTGCAGCGGCAGCTCCATAGCTGCAAATCAACGGGTGGCGTAGTCGACACTCAAATAACATCTATCAAGACTGCCACACACTGAGTTGACTCCCTGGGCACGGACCGGGTCCCCGCCACTCGGAGACTACAACCCTCATCTGATCCGGTTCCGGGTAAGCCCCCGTGCGCGAGACGCTGCGCGACACAGCAGGCCCAGGGGCGCGTCAACTTTGGCGTAGTCGGCAGGATTTCGTGCCCGCAACCACCGGGTACTGCGCGCCTGAAAGAGACTTTTAAAACTTACCATCCGTGAAGTTTTCCCGCCATCGGTGAAGATTCCCGCCATCCGGCGCCATTTTCAGCCTTCTTCCCGCCATCTGTGAAGATTCCCGCCATCCGGCACCATCTTCAGCCTTCTTCCCGCCATCCGTGGAGTTTTCCCGCCGTTGGACGCCATCTTGAGGACGCCGCGCGGGAAGAAGAGGGGCGTGGACTCCGAAAGCGCGCGAGAACTGAAGCCCCGCCTCACGTCCGGACGTTGCGTAAGGTCCTGGAAGGAGCCCAGCAGACGCCGACGTCACCGGAGCGCGACGGAAGGTCCTCAACCCTGACGATCTACTGCGGAGCCGCGGCCTACGGAACAGGATCATCGCAAGGTAGGCCACGGTCCACTAGGGGGGAGGAAGATGTCGGATGCGGAGGAGAGCTTCATTGCCTCAACCCCCGCCAGCGCCACCACTGCTGCAGTTATGCCCTTCACCATGCCCTATATCCCGGGAGCAGCTTGGCTACCCCAGTACTCAGGGGAGTCACATACCCTGCATGACTTTAGAGAAAAGCTGGATAGCCTCTTCCAGGTGTACCCCCTCACAGAAGAGCAAAAAGTGAGCATCCTGGTGGCCCAACTAACCGGGGCAGCCAAAAGGGAAGTAAAATCCTGGCCACCTGGGAGGAAGACTGTCGCAGGGATACTAACCCGGCTGAAGGATACCTTTGATACCCGCACCTCAGCCGAGATTAAGCTTAGATTCTACGGGTGCAAGCAGCGAGCGCATGAGAGTATAAGGGACTATGCACTAAACCTACAAGAGGCCCTGAGGGCCATTAAGCAGACCGACCCTGATGGAGTGGGAAACGAGGACAGGCTGTTGACCGAACAATTTATAGAGGGACTATATTGTAATGCCCACCGAACCCAGTTGCGGGCGATGGCCTTACAGGATCCCCATCTGGGCTTTGCACAGTTCAAGGACAGAGCCATCCGGGTGCTCCGAGAACCGGCACCGGGTGGCGTTGTGACCCACAGGCGCCCAGCTATCACTTACCACCAGGAGGCGGCGCCCTTGTCGGCAGGGCCTGTGGGAGCTGATGCGCAGGCTTTGGACAATGACCCGGCTCCAGACCTACACCATCAGGTCCAAGAGCTAGCTAAGAGCGTTGCTGCGCTAACCCGAACTGTGCAGTCTTTACAGGTTTCCACCCCAGGGAAGATCCAGCTGGCATCCGGACCGGAGGACATCCCGTGGCGTCGACCAAGGAGGACCCCACCGGCCAGAGGAAGACCCAGTGACCGATACAGCGAAGACGGACGACCCATCTGCCGCCGCTGCAATCAACCCGGACATATGGCAAGGTACTGTTCTTTAAACGGGCACAACCTGGGGTAGAGGGCCAACCCCCAGGAAAAAGATCACCAGGCCCATCGTACTGGCGCGACAGATATGTGGGAGGACGTCCAGTCTTGCCTGTGGTACTGGATGGCATTCCCATGAGTGCCCTACTGGACACCGGGTCACAGGTCACCACCATCCCGTACGTGCTCTTTAAGCAGTACTGGAATGACTCGGATATTACCCGCTACCGTGACGACGACTTGAGTATCATCGCCAGCAATGGCCAGCCCGTGCCACAGATCGGATTTAAAGAGGTGACCATCAAAATCGGTAGAGTCGAACTGGCAGCACAGGGACTGATCATTGTAGATATTGACAAACATGAGAGTCACCCAAAAATAACTCTAGGAACTAATGTAATTGAAAATTGTCTTGCAGAGGTGATTTTCCTTTTACAGCAGGTTGCCAAGAACGCCAGCTCCGGCGAGCAGCGGGTGCTCCAGAAAGAGATCCGGGCACTGATGCGACGGCAACAGGTGGAACTCTCCGGCGGTGAGATTGGTAGCGTAAGAATGTGTGACCCTTTTCCTATTGCCATGCCCCCAAAAAGTGAAATGATGATTTGGTGCCGGGCAGCTATTGGTCTGAGAGGTAGAGATTACCAGGCAATGGTAGAACCAGTTTACTCAGACAGTAGGCCCACCATCTTGACAGCACGGGGGGTGGTTAATGTACGCCATGGGAGGGTGCCCGTTCGCATAATCAATATCGGGAAGAGGGAAGTGTACCTGCCCCGGTATGCCACGCTAGCCAAATTATATACCATTAACCAAAATGCTATACAATCTGTGGAACCCTTGCCTCCATCTCACCCGGAGGAAGGTAACGGCTCTAAGAAAACAATGGAGGACTGGTGTCAGCAACTACATTTGGGTACTGACTCCACTCCCTCACATCAGAAACAGGGAGTCTATCGGGTGGTTCAAGAGTACGAGAGAGTGTTTAGTAAACACCCGTTAGACTTCGGGCGAGTCAAGGGGGTAGAACACCACATCCCCACGGGAGACCATCCTCCCATAAAAGAGAGGTATCGACCCGTACCCCCTGCACACTACCAACACGCCAAGGGGATGCTTAGAGACATGAAGGAGGCTGGGGTGATCAGGGATAGCTGTAGCCCCTGGGCAGCTCCACTAGTCTTAGTCAGAAAAAAGACAACACCATGAGGATGTGTGTAGATTACCGGAAAATCAACCGTATCACACACAAGGATGCGTACCCCTTACCAAGGATAGAGGAGTCATTGGCTGCTTTAAGATCTGCTAACTTCTTCTCTACCTTGGATCTCACTAGCGGGTACTGGCAGGTTCCTGTAGCAGAGGCGGACCGGGAGAAGACCGCATTCACCACCCCGATGGGACTTAGCGAGTTCACCTGCATGCCGTTCGGACTCTGCAACGCACCAGGAACCTTCCAACGACTAATGGAGTGTTGTCTGGGCCACAGAAACTTCGAGACGGTCCTGTTGTACCTGGACGATGTCATCGTATATTCCAAGACGTATGAGGACCACCTGAAACACCTGGCGGAAGTGTTCGAAGCTCTGGCGAGTTACGGCCTAAAGGTGAAACCCTCCAAGTGTCACCTCCTGAAACCAAAGGTGCAGTACCTGGGACACGTGGTGAGCGCTGACGGAGTGGCTCCCCACCCTGATAAGATCACCGCAATTAAGGAATGGCCAAGCCCCTCCAGCGTAAAAGAAGTGCGGCAGTTCCTCGGGTTGGTAGGCTACTACCGAAGGTTTATTCCCGGTTTCACCAAAAAGGCAGCACCTATGCAGGACCTCCTGATAGGCCAGTCCCGGAAGGCCAAGAACCAGAAGCCGCCCTTCAAATGGGAGGAGCTGGAAGAAGAGTCCTTCCGCCAGCTGAAGATGGCCCTCACGGGGGACGAAATCCTGGCGTACCCGGATTATAGCCAGCCCTTTATCCTCTACACCGACGCCAGTAACATCGGGCTAGGAGCCGTACTGTCCCAGATCCAGCAGGGGAAGGAACGAGTAATCGCCTACGCCAGCCGAAAGCTGCGACCCACCGAAAGGAACCCCGAGAATTACAGCTCATTTAAGCTAGAGTTCCTGGCCGTAGTATGGGCAGTCACCGAGCGCTTTAAGCATTACCTCGCTTCTTCCCGGTTCACCGTGTACACGGATAACAACCCGTTGACACACCTGGACACGGCAAGACTCGGTGCCCTGGAGCAGAGGTGGATGGCCCGTCTGTCCAACTACGAGTTCACAATCAAATACCGGGCCGGACGCTCCAATACCAACGCGGACGCCCTGTCCAGGATGCCCAACCTGCCGGACGAAGGAGAAGATCCGGAGGGACTGGAAGAAGTTGAACTCCCTGCGTTCCACCGTCATGGGACTATCCAGTATTCCCACCGGGTAAGGAGTAAGCAGGCTGCTACGTTGAACCCCTTACCCCACTACAACTGGGCGGAAACGCAAGACAGCGACCCTGCCGTCCGACTGGTGAAGGAGATGCTGACTCGGCCGGAGGCTCGCCTTGAACCAGACGCTCCGGAGGAAGCCAAACAACTATGGGCAGAGAAGAGTCGACTGTTCCTTTACAAAGGGAAGTTGTGCCGCAGAATGGTTAACTCCCGGACGCATGAATTACTCTGGCAAGTAGTGGTGCCACGAAGAGACGCAGCCATGGTGATGGAGGCATACCACGACGGAGCTGGACACTTCGGGTGGAAGAAGCTGGAGTTCCTGCTGCGCGAGCGATTCCACTGGGTAGGCATGAGGGGAACCATTGAGAAGTGGTGCAGAGACTGTGGCCCGTGCAACCTAAGAAGGAAGGACCGTGCCAGCCAGAAGACTCCCCTGCAGTCTATCGTCACCCGGCAGCCGTTGGAACTGGTAGCCTTGGATCATGTAAAACTGACCCCAAGCAGAAGTGGCTACGTCTACGCACTAACCATCGTGGATCACTACTCCCGGTTCTTGGTTGTCGTCACCGTCAAGGACTTAACAGCTCGAACAGCAGCGAGAGCCTTCCAGCAGCATTTCTGCCGTCCACACGGGTACCCGGACCAAGTGTTGACAGACCAGGGACCTGCCTTTGAAGCGGAGGTCTTCCAAGAATTCTGCACTCTGTATGGCTGCCGGAAGATAAGGACGACACCCTATCATCCGCAAACTAATGGACTTTGTGAGAAAATGAACCAGGTGGTAATGGATCTTCTGAAAACGTTGCCCCTGGAAGAACGCAGTCTGTGGCCTGAGAAGCTGCCCGATCTGGTGGACCTATACAACCACATCCCGGTAGGTTCCACCAACTGTACCCCGGCTTACCTAATGAGGGCAAGACCTGGTAAGTTACCAGTTGACCTGGAAATGGGAGTCCTGACACCCGAGGACACTTCACCAGAAGCAGACTGGGACACAGAGAGGCAGCAGCAGTACCGGAGAGTACAGGAGAGCGTGGAGCGAAGTCTCTGTCAGGCTAGGGAAAGACAAGAGAAGACTTACAACCAGTATGCTCCCGCTGTTCCCCTGGTACCCGGAGAGCAGGTCTTGAAGAGGAAGAGACGGCTCCACAAGTTGGACGACCAGTGGGAGAAGGACCCGTACACCGTACTGCCCTCAAGCCACGAGAACCCGAAGGTTTGTACCATCAGTAAAGACGGAGGGGAAACTACAGCCATTGTATCCCGGGACCACCTGAAGAAGTGTCCCGAACAACTGAGGAACCCTGAAGAGGAACAAGAAGACCATCGACCCGTAGAGGAAAGGGAAGATATGGTTAGTACTGTGCTCGGGGACTTCCCTCGGTCTTGGACTCAAGTCGATGGTGCAGTTGTGGTACCCGTACTCACCTTCCTCCAACCAGCATCCCAAGCACCTACGGAGCAACAGGTAGAGCTGGAAGAACAGCCGGTCCAGGAGGCAGAAGACCCCACACCCGCAGACCAGGAGGATCAACCCTCTGCTTGCAGTGAGCCTGCCATATCCCTAGTGAGCCAAAGAGCCGGTAAACAGCTGCCCAGTTTACCCTTGACAGCTCCTACACCCTGTAGTTCAGGGCTAGACAGTCAGCTCCGTAGGTCCACTAGGGCCACTAGAGGCCAGTTACCCGCACGCTGGAGGATTTGAAGTGTATAAATTGTTTTATTTATGTTTATCTGTGTATTGTTGCTTGTGTATAATTTTGTGTTTCCAGTTATTTTTAGGAATCCTTGGTGGATCTACCAGGAATCCTTGTACAATTAGTTGGAGCGTAACCCAGGATGGACTAGAGACTGTTAAGGACTCGGGGTAGGACAGACCCCTACCTGGTTACGTCTCCCTGTTTTGGTGAAATGGACACCTTTGTTTCTTCAAAGACTGCACCCGGTTACGGACATGCCGTGACCACCTTTATGTGTTTCTTTATTGTATTGTTATTGTTATATCTTGTTATGTTTTTCTAAAATATGTTTAGTCCCGGAGTACTAAATTTCACTAGGGGGGAATGTGGCACCCCAGGGGTCTGGTTTCCACAGTAACAAGCAATGTTATGTCTGAGAGCAGGTGGGAGGTCTCTTGGCCAGGGATCCTGTGCATGCCACACCTCCTGCCCAGTCTTGGGAGGGGAAGACCTTCCCCTATATAAACCCGGGGCTGAAGCAGGGTTAGGCAGTCAAGGAGAGTAGAGACAAGAAACAGTCACAGGAAGAAACAGCAGAAGCTCAGTGGGAGCAATACTACTACAAGTCAGGGGCTGGCAGCTGCAGAGCTCGCCCTGACTGAGAAGCTTTCTTACCGGACCTGGAGTCCGAGGCTGTGGGGACTAACTCTTACCCAGCAGCAGAAGCCGACCGGCAGGGGATTTCAGGTCCTCAGGCCCAGAAACCCGAAGGCACGGTCACGCGCGTGGGACCAGCGCCGCCATCGTGGAGCGGAAGCCATTAGAAGGCCCCGAGTCACCGGCCATACGGGTGAGCACCACACGGTACACTCAGGGACGTGGGCTACTTATATCCGCTTCTAGCAAGGTAGCCAGAAGAGTACAGTCAGTTTGGGAGGCCTACAACTCCGCCTGGCCAGGGGAGATCCCATCTGCTCAAGGACTGACCAGGCCCCGTTCGCTAGCAAGTACTCCGGGAGGGTCTATCGTTGTTACCAGTAAAGACCCTGAATTACACCGCACCGTCTCTGAGTGGTTCCTGCTACCCTCATCTTCCACGTTGGCTGCCCTGAGGCCATACCCCTCCCGTTGGGGGTTATACTATCACGCTGCACAATTCTACACCGGCCTCAGCGGTCTGCCCTGCAGCGGCAGCTCCATAGCTGCAAATCAACGGGTGGCGTAATCGACACTCAAATAACATCTATCAAGACTGCCACACACTGAGTTGACTCCCTGGGCACGGACCGGGTCCCCGCCACTCGGAGACTACAACCCTCATCTGATCCGGTTCCGGGTAAGCCCCCGTGCGCGAGACGCTGCGCGACACAGCAGGCCCAGGGGCGCGTCATATCAGCCAAGCTATTCACACGAGTTTGCTGTAAAGAATAGTATTACTAAACTACAGGGCCGCTATTTAAAACCGTGGTTGTCCGTTAGACGTATCACATATAACTGCGGTACAAATCCAGCCATTTTTAGTGAACGTGGAAAATATTGTCCTTCATTTACAGTTTGTAGCAGTGTGTCAGTATACACCATTTTACTGCTCCATTTGCTTGTTCGCAGAATACAGCCAGATTTTTTTTTACTTTTATTCACATTACTGTATTGTGGAAGCATAGGAACTTTTTTCAATGATCAGACGCACGTGATTCATATGACTGCCCTAATAATTCAGCAATTTTTGTGAGCGTGTCAAATATTACACTCCATTTAAAGTATTGCAGTTGTGGGTTCAAACCTATTCACAGTTGCCTACTGACAAATAGCATATCTGTGAACAATGTTGTCAGAGTATTACGCCACTTTTACGGACTGACAAAAAAAAAACATACAAAAGACAGGCTAAAATGGAAAAAATACTAAGAAACATTCTTTCCGCGGTAATGACTTGTTTATAATGGCAAATAAATAAATAAAAAAAAAATTATGGACTGTGGAAGACATTGATGCGACCAGAATGAACACTCATCTGTATCTGGTGATGATACCACCTAGCAGCACCTGTCCCTATTATAAATGCATCTAGCAGCGTTATCGATAGGGAATAGAATAGATTTTACATTTTTTTTTTGTAGCACCAGCAGCATGCAGTATAAGGCAATAATACCTGGCTGGATCAGTGTAATACACTATCCATACTGCGATACCTCACCCGTAAAAGAATTTCAGATAAGACAGTTAATATTCTAGAATATGGAATCTATTTGAATTGTCCGTCCTATTATTAAGGAGTGTGTCTCCTATACTGTTATTGCATATGCAGCAATTTCAAGGGCTGCCAAAAATTAGGATGCACTCCAATACACATTTCAACAGATGTTAAAAAAATAAATAAAATAAATAAAAACACAGTAGGATCTTTCTTTAGTATACTTGTATAAACCAGACTCGCCAATGTAACCTCAATGTAATCACATTGTTCAGCTCCTGCACCTCCTCCAAAATGACCACATCAGTCACAAGCTGGAAGCACTGCCTTGGCCAAGTGGCAACAGGCTGTGCTGAAGATAATATGCATAATGCTTAGGTGACAAATCGCCCACCGCAGCAGAGTTGTTGAAAGCTGTAGCACAGCAGCCTGGCTCTCACCTCTGAACATATAGCCAAGCATGGTCGTGTGTGACAATGGCAGAACCTGGTGGTGGAGAAATGATAGCTGGAGTAGATACTGTTTCCCTCTATGCCAGTCCTTTCACCAAACTAAAGAATATGGCTGTGGGGAAATACAACTCTCACCGAGAAGCAGTGTCAGACTGAAGAATGGCCCACCAGAGGATTTGATTCTGAGAGCCTACCTTTCTCCCCTACTCAAGAGCCCCAAAGCAGCTGCAAAGTTTGTGCCATGAACTCTCCTGAAGGAGAAGCCAGGGCCCACCGTCCAACCCTGCCGAGTAGCAGCCCTGGCTAAGAAAAGTCCGTGTGAAGGTTCCTGGACACTCTATAGATTTTTTTCTGAGGGGGAAACACACGCAAACATGGGGAAAACACACAAAATCCTTGCAGATGTTGCCCTTGCTGGGATTTGAACCCAGGACCCCAGTGCTGCAAGGCTTCAGTGCTAACCACTGAGCCACCGTGCTGCTCTCTCTGTTATCCCTCTAATATCTAACATGCTGAAACTCGCACCTACTGCCACTCAGTATCTTCAGCTCCTTTGTGAGAAACTAATGTATTTGGGCAGCTGTGACGCTCACAGCTCGCCCTGGGAGATGGGGGTACTCGGAGCCGGGTCAGATGTTGGGGGATGTAGCCGTGGCCTGGACCCGTCCCGTGCCCAGGGCCGTCACATTAAAAGATGTAATGGGTTTTCAGAGTTGGTGTTAATCGAGTGGTTGTATTGACTATGCCACCTGTGGTGTCTGGTGATTCCCCCCACCAGCGCTGCGTTCAGTCCTCTGAGGCGGGATGTAATGGCAGCAGGAGATGATACTACTCCCCACAGGCGGAGCAGGGCCTCAGGGCAGAGAGAACAGGAGGATGGGAACTGTAGTGGGAGATGTGGTGCGGTGCCGAGTTGCAAAAATGAACCGGAGGCCATAGGGGTAGTCTTCCAAGCTTTACTCACGGTAGAATGCACAGCTGCAAGGCTTCTCCCTGCTTCTCGCGGCGCGCTGCAGCCACCAGGACCGGGGGTCCGACAACCTCTGGGTAGTTCAGGTGCTTTGGTCAGGACCCCGCACCAGAGTGTTCCTAGACTTTCCCACTAGGTCCTCTCCTGTCCGTATGTGGTGCGTGTACTAAGGCGGGGTCTCCCTCTGGACTATGCACAGAACAAGGGTACGGGTGGCGACTTCGCTCCATCCGTTACCCGGTGGGATCCACTGAGCCTCCGGGCTTCTTCAACTAAGACTTGAAGTGACAGAGTTAGATATCGGGGGCCGGTACCCCTCTTGCAGCATGAATCCCTCTGACTAGGCCAGAATAGTGAGGACAGGTGGCGTATACCGCTCCGTCTGCATCCCCTTGGGATCCTTTTGCCTGCGGAGCTTTACTCCTCCGCTCCCCTCCATGCCTTCTTAAGTCAGGACCTTGACCGGGTAGAGACAGCCGTTAACTCTTGCCCGTTCCTCATCTCAAGGCCAGAGTACGAGGACCGTGTCCCCATCAACTGCAGGTTCACACAGAAAGCCACATTCAGCGATGAAGATCACAATCAAAGACCTTGAACTTAAGATGGTTGGCTATTAAATATGAATTTGTACATGCAACCTCTAAGTGTGTCTTCCACCCTCACCCACTACTAGGTTCCCCCTTACTTTGGTTCCCCCATCTCTACTTATCCCGGCTGGGGCAGCACCCTGGTGCCTATAAGCCCCCCTTCAGGTGGGAGAGGTGTAGTGATGAATGCAGAGGTGGGGTCCTGACAGTTTTACCATCCTTACCTCGAAGGAGAGATACCCCACCTCATTAAAGAGATGCAGTACCCATGTGCCGACCGAACCCTCAGGGGCGCCACACAGCCATTCAGTCTACCAATTAAAATTCCTGAGAAGGAAATTGTGGATGGCTTTGCTTCTGGTACTGGGTGCCAATACCAAACCACTAAAAATATTCCTGGCTGGTTGGAGGCAAGCTGATTCTCGCAGAAAAATACCAGCAGCAAGCTAAGGAGATGGTGGTCTCTATCATCATCATGACCTGCAAAGTTTGCACTATGAACTCTCCTGAAGGAAAAGCCAGGGCCCACGGGAGGAGTCTCCGGTTCTCTTGTGGGCTCGTCCAACCTTGCTGAGAAACAGCCCTGGCTAAGAAAAGTCTGTGGGAAGGTTCCCATACACTCTATGGCTGCTCTTTTTTACTGTTTATTGGCTCCAGCAATCTATAAGATCCCTTCACTGGCTCCCCATTGGCCAGAGACTTCAGTTCAAAACCGTAACCATGACATGCAAAGCCATACACAACCTGTCTCCTCCACATATCTGTGAACTAGTCTCCTGGTACATACCTGCACGCAACCTCCGATCCTCACAAGATCTCCTCTACTCCCGTCTTATCTCCTCTTCCCACAATCGCATACAAGATTTTTCCCGTGCATCCTATCTACTCTTGAACTCTGTACCCCAACATATTAGACTCTCACCTACTGTTGAAAACTTTAAAAGGAAGCTAAAGACCCACCTCTTCCGACAAGCCTACAACTGGCAGTAAACCTTGCTCCACCATACCGCTGCATCCCTTATAGACTGTTTGTGCGCCCTCATGGGCAGGGTCCTCTCTGCTCTTGTACCAGTCAGTGACCTCTTTTCACGTGTAAAGCGCAATGGAATAAATGGCGCTATAATAATAATTATACTACTTGTACTCTGGGTCAATTGATCGCACTTTCCTGGTGTTTGCCCCTAAATTGATGTGTTTTGGCAGCTTTTGCTCCCGTTTGAAGGTGTGTATGCGTTTGGTTTGAATCCAGTGGCATCTGGCAATGTTTGGTGAATATTCGACAACTACATTGGCGAATATTGCAAAAACGGCGATTGTAATCGGAAACGAATATTGAAATATTCACTCATCTCTAATCAGAAACACTCTTAAAAAAATTATATGGGTGTTGCATCACGGTCACCCTGGTGATATGGCGGTGGAGGATGAGGAGAAGGAGGAGGGCGACATAAAATAGAACAATTCCTGAAGTGTATACCCATGTCTGGGTGTGAAGGGGTGCATGGGAATAGAGCCCCCAAAAAATAACCACTGGATTTGAGTTTATGTTTGACGCTATCATCTGGTGGTGTTGAGAAGTCTGGCCAAATCCAGCCCTTGTTCATTTTTATAAGAGTCAGTCTGTCAGCATTTTCAGTTGACAGGAGGATGCGTCTATCAGTTTTATTAGTTGTAATGCCCTGGTGGCACTAAAAACCATCTCTGACAAAACGCTAGCAGCCAGGACCTCCAAAGCGTAGAGAGCCACGTGTCCAGCTTGGATACCCAACAGTTGTAAGGCACGGAGACAGAGAGGAATCATGGAAGACGCTGTTATAGTCTCCAAGGTAGTCCTTCAGCATCTTCCAAAACTTTTCTCTCCTTGTCAGAGTACCCCATGTATCAGTGCCTGGGCACTTGGAGGGTTTGAGAAAACTGTCCCAGACCTTTGACAGCGTTCTCCTGCCTCTGATGCATCTGGTTTGTGTCTCCCTTGCTTGTACTCCTTGGTTGTCTAATGAACTGTCTGACTGTGATCTCTGCCGCCAGCGTTGTCAGATAGGAATTTTTATTTTGTTATAATTCTTCAACAAGAGCCTGAACTTAATATCTCTAAAAATGAACTCCTTCGTTTTCCTCCCTCTACTAACCTACCGATACCTGATTTTGCAATTTCCTTTAGGTGGTGCCACCATAACTCCCACTTGGCACGCCTGCTGTCTTGGAGTAATATTTGACACACAACTTTACTTTATTCCACGAGGAAAATCACTCAACCGCTCATGTCACCTGCACCTTAAAAACATCTCCAGAATTCGATCTTTTCTCACTTTTGATACTGCAAAAACTCTTACTGTCGCTTTTATTCACTACTGCAACTCTCCCTCTAAATAAACTGTCTCCTCTCCAATCCCTCCTGAATGCAGCAGCCAGTGTCGTATTTCTATCAAGCCACTTCACCAACGCCTCTACCCTGTGCCAGTCATTGCACTGGTCAGAATACAATGCAAACGCATCTCTCTCACCCACCAAGTTCTCCACAGTTCTGCACTGCCCTATATCTCATCTCTCATTTCTGTGTATCACCCCTCCCGTGCCCTCCGTTCTGCAACTGATCTAAGACTGACATCCTCCATAATCAGAACCTCACACCTCCGTCTCCAAGAATTCTCTCGTTCCGTGCCAGTTTTCTGTAATGCCCAAAATGTGTACAACACGATGGTCACAGTAAAAGCAGTGGGACAATAAAGTCGGCCATGTGTGCCAGACTGCCAACAGCTAAGACTTCCCTGTTCTCACCAAGGGCACGACTGTCCATGTTCTCTTCCTCCTCTGCCTTTTCATTATCACCCAATCCGCGATGAGATGAGATGAGGCTGGGCTGAGTAGCATCCTCTTTAATTGTGAGCAGCGAGCATTTCAGTAGACATAGAAGCGGGATGGTGACACTAATTCTGGCGTCATCGCCACTCACCATCTTGGTGGAGTCCTCAAAGTTTTAGAGGACGGAACAGATGTCAGACATCCATGCCCACTCATCAGCTCTTATGTGCGGAGGCTGACCTGAATGCCGACAGATGTGTTGAAGCTGGTACTCAACAATGTGTGGTCACATCGCACACCAGTTAGTGAGCTGGAAGCTGCAAATGCTGCTGAAGCCCTGTCAGGGCGGTGGAAGCTGTAGCTGACTTTCTGAAATGGGCACACACGCGGCGTACTTTCACAAGCCGCTCTGGCAGATCCGGGTGGGTTTTGAGAAACTGCAGAACTGCTAAGTTGAGCACATGGGCCAGGCATGGTACGTGTGTGAGCTTGCCTAGCTTCAGAGCTGCCACCAGGTTCTCTGATACAGCTTTCAACAACTCTACAACGGTGTGCGGTTTGTCGCCTAAGCATACAGCTCTGCTTATTGTTATTGGCACACATGAAGTTTAGGTACATAATCTGGACTAACTCCTGAAAAAATGAATCAAGTGATGGAGATGGAGGCTTAAGAGGACGAGGAGGAGGTTGTGCAGGAGCTGTAGAATGTAGGGGCAATCCTGATTGACCCAGGGCCCACAATCCTCTGCGCCGGGAGGACGTGTTCCGTCCAAGGGTCCCACTGGGTCCCGGCTTCCACAATATTAACCCAGTGGAATGCATCAGTGAGATGTACGGTCCCTGGCCACATTCACATGTACACGTGTTTGTGGTTAGGCGGTCCTTCCCACTAAGTGCATTGGGGAGGGCACGGGTAATGTTCAGGGACACGTGCTTATGGAAGGTGGAGACAACATCGAGAGAAATAGTGGCGGCTGGGTACCGAGCATGGACACCCAGCCGTCGCCATGAGTTTGTGGAAGGCTTCCACCTCCACGAGCCTAAAAGGCAACATTTCAAGAGCGAGCAAGCAGTCAAGAAATGTGGCCGTTTAGTATTGCGGCCTGTGAGTGGGTGGTTGGCTGCATACTTGCGTTTGCATTCCAAGGACTGGGGTAGGGACAACTGAATGCTGTGCTGGGACAAGGACGTGGACGGTGATGGTGGCAAGTCTGCAACGACAAGTGCAGGGCGGGAGGCATCTTCACATGCCCCATGGACAGGGGATTGGTGTGCATGCATAAGAGCAGAAGAGGCAGTGGTGTCACCTGCAGACACTGATTCTGGACCTTGGCGTTCGATGCAGCTAGTCAGGTGCTTTGCTGTCATGTCCCTGAGCATGCTGGTGGTGGTCAGGCTGATAGTTTTGGTGCTCTTGATGATACTGGCCTGGCAGATGTTGCAAACTGCCTTTTTGGGATTATCTAAACAGTCTTTAAAAAAGAACCATACTTAGGAAGACCTAACAGTTGCACTGGCAACTTCCGTTGTGTTGGTGTTCCGTGGAACAGTTGCCCGCCTTGTGTCTGTGGCCACCATACTGCTTGTTCCTGCCTGTTGTAGTGCTACGCCTCCCCCCCTGTGTGCTTCTTTCCTTGCTCTGCATGTCCCCTTGCCAGGTTGAGTCAGTGACTGCACCCTGGTCCTCCTCCTGACTTTCTGTCCATTGTGTCTATTTATTATCCACCTCTTGCGACAGTAATTGCACTTTCCCACCATCACCTTTGGGTGACCATGGCTGCTCAAATCGCTACATGCGAGCTTCTGTTGCCCTGCTTGAAGCTGGCCGGGCGAGAGGCCCAAATCTATCAGTAGAAAAGTGAACAGCTCTTGGGGTAACCCTGGACGCTAATCTCTCCTCAAACTGCATATCCAAGCTCTTTCCACTTCTGAGCGGACTGAGCGAGAGGCCAGAATCTATAAATGGAAAGATTAACAAAATAGCTCTTCGGAGTGTCCAAGTGTGGGATCAGTTGTCTCAGGGTACTTGGAATGGTGGGAGGAAGGAGGATCAGGGTGAGGAAGATGCCGACTCCAAGTAAAAAAAATCTCTTGGATCCACACATTCCTCAACCACGAATATACAAAAACACTAGTGCACGCCCTCATCATCTCCTGTCTCAACGACTGCAACCTCCTGCTCTGTGGCCTCCCTTCTAACACTTTCGCATTCCTCCAATCTATCCTAAACTCTGTTGCCCGACTAATCCACCTGTCCCCTCACTATTCCCTGGCCTCTCCTAACTGTCAATCCCTTCATTGGCTCCCCATTGCCCAGAGACTCCAGTTCAAAACCCTAACATTGGCATGCAAAGCCATCCACAACATGTCTCCTCCATACATCTGTGACCTAGTCTCCCGGTACTTACCTACATGCAACCTCCGATCCTCACAAGATCTCCTTCTCTACTCCCATCTTATCTCCTCTTCCCACAATCACATACATGATTTCTCCTGTGCATCCCCCCTTCTTTGGTACTCTCTACCCCAACATTTCTGACTTTCGCCTACTGTTGAAGCTTTCAAAAGGTACTTGAAGACTCACCTCTTCCGACAAGCATACAACCTGCAGTAACCCTCGCTCCACCATCTGCACGATCAGCCCTACCCTCACCTACTGTATCCTCACCCATCCCTTGTAGACTGTGAGCCCTCGTGGGCAGGGTCCTCTCCTCTCCTGTAGCAGTCGCTGACACATTTTTGTTCAAGATTATTGTAATTGTTTTTGCGATGTATACCCCTTTTTCACATGTAAAGCACCAGGGAATAAATAGCGCTAAATTAATAATAATATGGTCCAGACTCACAGCTACTGAGATTGAACCATGTGGAAGACAGGGAGGTGGTGGTGGCAAACTGACTGGAAGCATTATCTCATTATCTGCTATCCAAAGAACAACCTTTTCACACTGCTCTGCCTTCAAGAGTGGTGTTCCGCAGCCCCCTACAAATTGGGACAGGAAGGTAGTTCAACATGATGTGGGTGTTTGTTGTGCGCCCCATCACCATCATCATTACGTCCACTTCCTAGTCCCTTGTTTATTTTAAATGGAGTTTAATATTTGCCACGTTTCCAAAAATGTCTGTTTTATTACCAAAGTAATATAGGATCACGTCTGATGAACACTTATGATGGGCACACTTTTAAGCAGTGACCTGGGAGTCAGATGCTTCCAGAGGTCTTCCCCATGCTGTTCCCATGTCTTTTCAGCACTGTATGGGTGTGTCTGATCATTTCTCACACACCACATGGCCAGATAAGGTTGGAAAATGTTAAAATGACATTTACCGGTGAATGTATTTTTCACTTTTGAAAGCATTGCAAAAGTGCAAAACCGCATCAAAAACGCTACGTGTGAACATAGCCCAATGTGTGGAGGAGCATTTTTGTTTTTGTTTATTTATTTTGCCTTATATACAAGTCATTACCCTGGAAAGGATGTTCCTTAACATTTTTCCCAGGAAAATCCATTTTGGCTGTTTTATTGGGAGTCTGTTCGTTGCTCGGGTCGAGCACTCGAGCATTCCAATTTGCTCGACTCGAGCAACGAGTACCCAAGCATTTTAGTGCTCGCTCATCACTATCTGTGACCAGTTCTAAGCATAAAATGGCGCTCACACAACATGTCCGCTCTTTATATAGAGAGGACATGTGATTTCAGCAGCCAATGGCACAAGCCCTTGTGTCTGTACAGTGTGGATGCCTACTGTGCCCTGATTGGCTAGCTGCGATTTGCACACATAAAGTTAGGGGGAAAAAAATTAGAAGCACAGCGCTGCTCTCAGCTACTGTCTGCTCTCCCACCAGCCCCTCCCCTCATCAAACACGTCCCCCTGCTCATTGTACACAAGCAGTATGGTATCCAATCTGTTAAAAACACTTTAGTTGCACCACAACAATTTTCCCGCACTTTTTCACCAAATGTTACTGATTTTAAGAAAAGATGCTCGTGCTCCAACTTGAATCCGAATGTGCCATATTCGCTTCGAATTTAACATTTGCCATTGTATTTCGAACATATTTGCTCATCACTACTTATTTCTTCATTTTGGACATGTGAGGGATATGGTTATTTACAGTCATATGAAAAAGTTTGGGCACCCCTATTAATCTTAAGCTTAATGTTTTATAAAAATTGGTGTTTTTGCAACAGCTATTTCAGTTTGATATATGTAATAACTGTTGGACACAGTAATGTTTCTGCCTTGAAATGAGGTTTATTGTGCTAACAGAAAATGTGCAATCTGCATTCAAACAAAATTTGACCGGTGCATAAGTATGGGCACCCTTATCATTTTCTTGTTTTAAATACTCCTGCCTACTTTTTACTGACTTACTAAAGCACTTTTTTTGGTTTTGTAACCTCATTGAGCTTTGAACTTTATAGCCAGGTGTATGCAATCATGAGAAAAGCTACTTAAAGTGGCCACTTGCAAGTTGTTCTCCTGTTTGAATCTCCTCTGAAGAGTGGCATCATGGGCTCCTCAAAACAACTGTCAAATGATCTGAAAACAAAGATTATTCAACATAGTTGTTCAGGGGAAGGATACAAAAAGCTGTCTCAGAGATTTAACCTGTCAGTTTCCACTGTGAGGAACATAGTAAGGAAATGGAAGAACATAGGGACAGTTCTTGTTAAGGCCAGAAGTGTCAGGACAAGAAAAACATCAGAAAGGCAGAGAAGAAGAATGGTGAGATCAGTCAAGGACAATCCTCAGACCACCTCCAGAGAGCTGCAGCATCAACTTGCTGCAGATGGTGTCACTGTGCATCGGTCAACTATACAACGCACTTTGCACAAGGAGAAGCTGTATGGGAGAGTGATGCGAAAGAAGCCGTTTCTGCAAGTACGCACAAACAGAGTCGGCTGAGGTATGCAAAAGCACATTTGAAGAAGCCTATTTCTTTTTGGAAGAAGGTCCTGTGGACTGATGAAACCAAGATTGAGTTGTTTGGTCATACAAAAAGGCGTTATGCATGGTGGCAAAAAAACACAGCATTCCAAGAAAAACACTTGCTACCCACAGTAAAATTTGGTGGAGGTTCCATCATGCTTTGGGGCTGTGTGGTCAATGCCGGCACTGGGAATCTTGTTAAAGTTGAGGGACGCATGGATTCCACTCAGTATCAGCAGATTCTTGGCAATAGTGTTCAAGAATCAGTGATAAAGTTGAAGTTACGCAGTGGATGGATCTTTCAGCAAGACAATGATCCAAAACACCGCTCCAAATCTACTCAGGCATTCATGCAGAGGAACAATTACAATGTTCTGGAATGGCCATCCCAGTCCCCAGACCTGAATATCATTGAACATCTGTGGGATCATTTGAAGAGGCTGTCCATGCTCGGCGACCATCAAACTTAACTGAACTGGAATTGTTTTGTAAAGAGGAATGGTCAAAAATACCTTCATCCAGGATCCAGGAACTCATTAAAAGCTACAAGAAGCGACTAGAGGCTGTTATTTTTGCAAAAGGAGGATCTACTAAATATTAATGTCACTTTTCTGGTGAGGTGCCCATACTTATGCACCTGTCAAATTTTGTTTGAATGCAGATTGCACATTTTCTGTTAGTACAATAAACCTCATTTCAAGGCAGAAACATTACTGTATCCAACAGTTATTACATATATGAAACTGAAATAGCTGTTGCAAAAACACCAATTTTTATAAAACATTAAGCTTAAGATTAATAGGGGTGCCCAAACTTTTTCATATGACTGTATTTTTGGTTATTTACAGGTGACAGTGGCTTCTGGGATTAGGTGTTAGGCGAGTGTAAATTAGCTTTTTTATCTTCTGTTTTTTACAGGGGACATTGGCTTAGGGATTAGATGTTACATGAGTATGTGTGTTTTTTATTTTTAAATAAATGAGTAAAACCGTGTGTACTTTTATTTCAAATAAAGTATTTTTTACATGCAGTGTCTTTATTTACAAACTTTTACTATGGGGTTAGTAATGAAGGTTTCTTTCAGACTTCTCTCCATTACTAACCCCTGGGCTTCATGTCAGCTGCCAATACAAGGCTGACATCAACCCCAACCCTATTACTCCACTTGCCACCGTGTAGGAGGGTGGCAGGCTGAGAAGACGCCAAATCGACAGGGGTTAGTTCAGTTGAAGTTTTATGTTAAAAGTATATGTTACATTTTATGTGATAAAGTGTTTTGTGGTATTTTATCCCTATGGCCGTTATTGTATGCCGGTTCTCCTATAGGCTTTGCCTAAGGCCGTCCCTGGGATGCGGGAGGTCTGTCCATTAGGGGAACCATACAGTAGGTAGGGATATAGTGTACACTACATTACCTAAACATTAGATAGTTCATTCAGGGATTACATCATTAATTGGGAGGGGTTAGAACAGTTTTAAAGAAAACAATTTACGGTTGCAGACAGACTGAGTCGGGCAGGGTGTAGTCCATGACATGGACACCCGAATTTTGGGTCTACGACCCTTATAGAACGGTGCCAGTGCAGGTCCCACATGACCGAGAGTGGAGTGTAGAAGGAAGGCTGAACGGACAGGGAGACAGATTCCAACAGCAGATACAGCGGTGGAGAATGTTTTTTCAGCACAAGTTTTCTGAACAGAATGAGGACACGTTTGATACTCGATCTGGACGCCGGCACAGTCCTGGGCTTAAAGCCTACAAGAGGTACTGAGAAGCAGGCCTCTATATCCCTCATGGGGAGATTCTCAGCTGGGTCACAGAGGAAGTGGAAGATGGTGGGTCTCAGGACAGGATGAGGACGAGCACTGGAAAGGCACATAACCAACGGTACTTCACTAACTATGTCGTAATCTGTATGCTGCAGAAATGTGTAGAAAAATTGAACAGCAAAAGTGAGTCTATTAATCAGAATCTAACATGTCCTGTCTTGTTTGAAGTCGGTTCCAGTCCCATGGACGATGTAACAATGAGTACAGAAAATCCTTCATCACACTACACACTCCACTCTCAATCCTTTATAGAAGAGGGGACACAGGGCGAAGAGAACTCAATTCCGGCCCACAGCGTGTTGTTACCGGCCCTGTGCTTCCCCCCTTCAACCGCAATAGGGCAAGTGAGAAGAGTGGAGGCTAAGTGCCAGATTTGGAGCATCTTATTGATGCGCCATTTCTGGGGCGGCTGAGGGCTGATGTTATTAGCCTTGGAGAGGGCTAGTATCCATGGCCCCTTCCCTGGCTACTAATATGAGTCCACAGCTGTCTGTTTAGCCCTTGCTGGTTAGATTTTATAGGGGGACCCTATGTCAATTTTTTTCTGGAGTCCCCCCTGTCAAATAAATGCTAATCTAACAGCTGTGGTTAGTGAATATAGGGGGACCACATGTAATTTTTTTTTTGGGGGGGGGGGTTTCCCCTATAATAACCAGTAAAGCAAACAGCTGGCAGCTGATATTAATAGCCTAGGAACCTTTAGGCCTATTGGTCCATTCCCAGACTATTAACATCAGCCCCCAGCCGTCGGCTTTCCCTCTGCTGATTATGAAAATTACGAGGGACCCCACGCCTTTTTTTTCCTGTTTTTTTATTTTTATTAACCAGTAAAGTAAAATACCCACCAGTGGTAACCTTAGTTCATAGCCTCCAGGTGTTCCAGCAGCTGGAAACAGCAGTAACCTTAAAGAGGTTGTCCGGTCAAAACCGATAAGTCTGCAGTCACACTGTGTGACTGCAGTCTTATGAGTCCCCCAAGTGCACCCACTGTGAGCTGTGGGGATTCGCTGGTTTCAGACCCGGGACCAAAGGGTATTCATGAGTTATACATACCCTCAACCAGTGTGCTCGGCCTCGCTCCATACACTTGTAATGAGCCGAGGCCGCTTCCCATCTAGTGACGTAGCAATCTAGAGGGCGCAGCCTTACTCCATAGAAGTGTATGCAGAGTGAGACCATGCCCACAGATGTGACCTACACAGAAGATCACTGACTAGTGTATTCCGTGATCTTCTTCGCAGGCGCTGGTGAGGCACAGAGACTTTCTCCTATAGAAGGGAGAATCATGGACGGAGTTCAACGCATAGGCGCGGGATTACAGTGCAGCAACTGCACTTCACATGACACTCTAACATGTAGGGGAGGGTGGTACTATTTTAATGAAGAGAGGAGGAGGAGATTCCTTCCGGGCTCGGGGCCTGGAAGGGATCATTAACACAGATAAAATATAAGATTTCACAAAAACAAGACCATTAATATGAGACATACAGGTAGGACGAGGTTAACATTTCGATCACCTGTATGCACATATTAATAGGTTATATACTTCCCAGGGGGTGACAGATTCCCTTTAAACAACATTATTTTGAAAAGAAAGGTATTTTATTGTAATTTCTCTTTAAAATTTATAATAAAAAAATCAGATTAAAAAAATATATATCTTCTCACCGTTTTGTATGCGCTCTCAAATAGCCCAACAAAGATACCAAATAATTTAAAAAGCATAAAATTTATTCACAAACAGAGATTTTAGACGCATACAGCGTACGCTAAAGCTGCTTTATCTCTAAAAGAAGGGGATTGCCATTTCCAAATTCCTTTGTGTATTTCATAGCTACAATTGCTATAGCAGCCTTTGCACTTGCTGTTCCCCTAACAAAGTACATTTTAATCAATAGAACTTGGAGTTAAAATAAGTTCCACAATAGTATATGTAAAAAAAATTATTCCTGTGCTGAGATAATCTTATAAATGTGCCCCTGCTGTGTACTGTGTAATGACCGTTTCTGACTGCAGGAAAATGGTCTTAATAAATCACAGCTCCTGGGCAGGGGAAGAAGCAAAAGAGAGGATACAGACAGGACAGCATGGGATCGCAGCTGATTCATTCGGTTAGGTAAAACATTTCCATTTCTGTTAAAAACATATATTTTACCTTACAAAAGAATCAGCTGAAATCCCATCCGGTCATGTCTGTATACCCTCTTTTGCTTCCTCCCCTCCCCAGAAGCTGTGGTATAATCAGACACAGCCATTACTCAGTACAGAACAGGGGCACATTTCTAAGATTATCTCAGCACAGGAACATTTTAACACATCTAATTATGTAAATTTTTTTTACCCAAAATCTATTGATTAAAATGTACATTGGTTGTGGGACAAACCCTTTATGGAAAAAGGGATATATTTAAAAACAAAAAACAAACGTTTGTTACTGAGAGATTCCATTAGTAAGATAATATTATCCTGCTATCTAATGCCATAATCAGGGAACAGGATGGGCCGACCTCTGGTCCAGAAAAAAGTATATGGGAGAATGTAGTTGGACCAATGAAGGAATCACAATCGTCTAGTATACTTCATACTTGGACAGAGTATAGAATTTTGCAACTGTTCATTATATATAGGATTAATTTGACACCGAAGATAATTGTCAAATTTGGATAACAAAAGACCCTGAGTGTCATAAGTGTAGCATTAAGTTGGCAACACCTATCATATGTTATGATTATGCTATATTGGGGTATACTCAGCATGGAAAAAATTAGATCACACCAGATGTTCCTATCAAGAAGTAGAGAATCGTAGATTTAAAAAGTAATTTGCAGTTTGAACATTTTTAATGTTATAATATCGATAAGATAAAGAAGTTTGTTCAGACATGGGAATTATAGCTTTCTCCCTGTGTGTCTTCTGTCATGTGTAACAAGGTCCAATTTGTCTATAAAACATCTCCCACATTCTGAACTTCGCCCACATTCTCCCCAGTGTGAATTTTCTGATGTCTTACAAGACTTGATTTCCAGCTAAAATATTTCTCACATTCTGAGCAGGAATATGGCTTCTCCCCTGTGTGAATTCTCTCGTGAATAACAAGATATGATTTCTGGTTAAAACATTTCCCACATTCCGAGCATGAATATGGCTTCTCCCCAGTGTGAGTTCTTTGGTGTATAACAAGATTTGATTTTTTGTTAAAACATTTCCCACATTCTGAACATGAATATGGCTTCTCCCCTGTGTGAATTCTCTGATGTATAACAAAATGTGATTTATGGTTAAAATATATCCCACATTCTGAGCATGAATATGGCTTCTCCCCTGTGTGATTTTTCTGGTGTATAACAAGATTTGATTTCTGGTTAAAACATTTCCCACATTCTGAGCATGAATATGGCTTCTCTCCTTTGTGAATTCTCTGGTGTTTAACAAGATGTGATTTACGGTTAAAATATTTCCCACATTCTGAGCACGAATATGGATTCTCCCCTGTGTGAATTCCCTGGTGCGTAACAAGATGTGATTCACGTTCATAACATTTCTCACATTCTGGACATGAATATGGCTTTTCCAATGTATGAATTCTCTTCTGTTTAACAAGATTTCTTTTGTCATTAAAATATTTCCCACATTCTGAACAAGAAAATATTTCCTCCCTTGTGTGAATTGTTTGAGACTGTACAAGGGGAAAACCTTTTCCACACTCTGAACTTGTAAATGGCTTCTTTGCTGTAAGAACACTTTGATTTTTATTTTCCCTAATAGTCCATAATGAATCAGACAATTGGACCTGTTTAAAAGGATCAGATGACAAATCTTCACTGTGTAAGGATGATGGAATATCTGGAAAAATAGCTTGCACTTCGATTGTATCTTGCGTGATATTAAGGTCGTCCGATTTAAAAAATTAAGATGTCAGAGGGTCCTCTGATCTCAAAGTACAGTCATCTGCAGAGAAAGATACCAAATTATTTTTGAATAAAATATCCTTAATTATAATTTTACAACATTTCCACATACAATTTTGATAGCAAATCGCAATTCAAATTATTCAGTAAGGCAAAAACAGTTCACAATCAAACAGTAGACCTTAAACCCCAAGCCAGTATATTGTGAAGTTAGGCTGTCTTTGTTCATTCTGCCTCCAAAATATTGGAATAAAAAGCCATAAAAAACATTATGTAGCCAAAACTTATACCAATTAAAACTTCTACTCATACAGCATAAAGCAATCCCCCCCCCCAGAGGTCCATTATGAAAAAATAGGTTTCAACTTTCCACATTACTGGTAGCTTGAAAAGCAACATGTCTTCCATAAACCAATACAGCAATCCCCCTTCTAAGCCCTGCAGTGTGCCCAAACCACACTTAGCATCCGCATGTTTAGCATTGCTGTAGCAAGATCAAACCCCTTATTTTACTGTGTGCATTATTCCAGGAGCACAAGCTGGGCACTATGTGTTTGCAATTTCACTCTGCAACATCCACTGTGTGCCAATTTCCAAAAAAAGTGTTATGGGGTCAAAATAGTCACTACACCTATAGATTAATTCCTTTTTATTTGGGTTTTCTGCTGTTCTAGTCTTCTGGTCATTTTAAGGGGTCTGCAAACTATTACAGCAAATCTTGGTTCCAATACCCAAATGTCCTTCTCTTCTGAGCCCTGCTGTCACTGGGATACCACAACAGAGTGGAGATGATTGCAGTGGCCAGTTACGCATAGACCTGCAGTAGTTAGAGCAGCTCCACCGTCCTATTAGCAGTTCAAGTTTTCATTGCTCTGTTGCCTGCAAGGGAAAAGCCATGTAGTTGGCCTCCTGGAGTTCTCTGTCTTTACTGTATCAGCTGTTCTGTGTATGTTACTCCCTGCAGGTTTAAGAATCTACATTCTGGCTTCCCTTCTTGCCAGTGATAGTTTACCACTTCCTGGTTTGGAGTTGAAGGAGAAGTTCGGTGTTACTAGCAAGTGTTTGGAGGGATTTTCAGGAGATTTCAAAATACTATCCAAACACTGCTCTCTATCCTCTCCCATTTGGTTTGCCCCACCTACACCTCCCCATGTTTCCCACTCAGTTATTTTGTGAGTGTATATGTATGATTGTAGTTTTATTTTATCCCTGTCTGCTTACTCCTGTCTCTCTGATTTGTGTTATCCTATACACTTCTGTCGCATACCTCGAAGGAGGTACAGATGAGTGTTAATATAGGAGCATAGCAAGGTATGAGACCCCAGAAACTCCAGCATCAGATGCAATCTTGGGAGAAGGGTAGCTTAGAGTACCCCTAGCTCTAGGGACAGCGTTGGTGTCCAATGTCCCTGGAAATAATGTAACACCTGCCATGTGGCGTATTCAGAACTGCAGTCTATTTTCTCCTTTTGCTTTTTTAAAAAAATGAATGGACATTTTAATGAAAAACACCAAGGTTACTTACCGGTAGCCGGTTTTTCCTGAACAAATGACCGCACACCTTGAGAGAGGGATCCGCCCCACCAAGGACAGGAAACAGTCTGAAATAAAAAGGCGGTACCTCTCCCTCGCTTCAGTTGTTTACAGAGCATTGAGAGGACCTCCCAAAGAGGTTAGACATATAACCAACATCTACTATATATATATATATATATATATATATACATATATATATATATATATATATATATATATATATACATATATACACACACATACATACCAAAAACAGTGCACACCAGGGTGTGAGAAACAGAAAAATAGGGGGGGGGGGGGAACTACGGGTGCTGTCATGGGTTCAGGAAAAAACGGCTACCGGTAAGTAACCTTGGTGTTTTCCCCTCACCCATGACAGCACACCTTGAGAGAATTTTGGAGAATTATGAGCACCCTAGGGAGGGACCACCGCCTGAAGTACCCTTCTCCCAAAGGTGAGGTCAGAGAAGGACAGATCCAACCGATAGTGTTTAAAGAAGGTGGATGGTGTAGACCAAGTAGCAGCTCTACATATCTGATCGATTGAGACGTCTGCCCTTTCCGCCCAGGAGGTTGCGACGGCTCTGGTGGAATGAGCCCTGACGTTGTCCGGGGCTGGAACTCCTGTGGACGTATATGCTAAACAAATGGCCTCCCTAAGCCACCTAGAAATGGTACCCTTGGACACCCCGTGACCTTTCCTATTCCCCTGAAAGGCCAGGAACAAGGAATAGTCCTTCCTCCATACACTAGTCATGTTAATGTACTGTAGTAGGGATCTTCTAACATCTAGGTTATGGAATCTAACTTCTCCTGGGGTTTTAGGATTGCTGCAAAACGAGGGTAGTACAATCTCCTGGTTACAGTGAAATCTAGATACCACTTTGGGAAGGTATGCTGGATCTGAACGCAAGGTGACCCTATCATCATAAATTAGTGTGTAGGGAGGATTAACCGAAAGGGCCTGCAGGTCACCCATCCTACGGGCAGACGTTAAGGCCACTAAGAGGATGGTCTTAAGGGTGAGGATCTTTGGAGAGACATCCTGTAGGGGTTTGAACGGGTCACTGGTAAGTGCGTTCAAGACCAAATTCAGGTCCCAGGAAGGAACTCTTAGGGACCGAACCGGTCTGGCTCTGGCACAGGACTTGATAAACCTCGAGACCCACGTGTTCCCAGCCAAGTTACAATTATCGAGCGCCCCCAATGCCGACACCTGAACTTTAAGAGTCCCCGTGGCTAGACCTAGGTCATGCCCCTTTTGCAGAAACTCCAGGATTCCCCTGGTTGGAGGCTTGTCTGATAATGGGGCATCTATAAATTCTAGGAATTTACTCCAGACCCGGTTATAAATCTTAGTCGCTATTGGTTTCCTACTACCCAGCAAGGTAGAGACTAACCCTGGTGAAAACCCCTTGTTATTCAGTAGTGACCTCTCAAATTCCACGCCGCAAGATGGAAACCTCTGGCTTGGGCGTGCAATACTGGTCCTTGAATGAGAAGGTCCGGCCTCTCTGGTAAAACCCAGGGATCTGAAACCGACATTAGTTGAAGCAGGGAGAACCAAGGCCTCTTGGGCCAAAAAGGGGCTATAAGAATTACCCTTGTGCCTTCCTCCTGAATCTTCCTCACCACTGCTGGAATCATTACTAACGGGGGAAAGGCATAGGCCTTCCTGATCCTCCAAGGGATCTGGAGGGCATCCACGGCATGGGGATTTTCTGCTGGATTTAAGGAACAGAATCTGTCTACCTTCCTGTTTGCTCTTGTGGCAAACAGGTCTATGTTTGGCTGTCCCCATAATTGGATAATCTGTTGGAAGACCCCCGGGTTTAAACTCCATTCCCCTTGTCTTAGGGTATGGCGGCTGAGAAAATCTGCCTTTACATTTTCCACCCCCTTTTATGTGAAGGGCACTGAGGGATGGGAGGTGTCGTTCTGCCAGATGAAGGATTCTGTCTGCCACAACCATCAGAGAGCGTGATCTTGTTCCCCCTGGTGATTCACATAGCCTACTGATGTCCGGTTGTCGGACCTGACCTGGACGTGGTGACCCTGAATGTGAGGAAGGAAGCCTATCAGGGTTCTCTCTACTGCCCAAAGCTCTTTTATGTTTGAGGATGCCCCCATCTTGTGGTCTGTCCAGTGACCCTGTATTGAGAGCTCTGCCAGATGACCCCCCTATCCGGAACTGCTCGCATCGGTCGTAATCACCCGATCTACTGGTCTGGACCACTGTACGCCTGAGGTCAGATTTCCCCTGTCTGTCCACCATGAAAGGGAATCCACAGCTTCTGGGGAGAGAGAGAACTTGCTTTCTACATGCCCGTTGAAGGACCTCTGCGCTGACAGGACCCCCCACTGAAGAAGTCTCATATGCCCCTGAGCCCATTTGACTGCTGGGAGACAGGCCATCACAGAGCCCAGGAGGGACATTGCCTCGCTTAGGGACATCACTGGAGATCGCATGGCTTTCACGACTAAAATGATCAATTTGCGGACCTTGTCTTCTGGGAGGAAGCATGCTTGGAGATGAGAGTCCAGGATTAGACCTAGGAAGATCTGAGTCCTTGAGTGGGTTAGTTTTGACTTTTGGGAATTTACCAAACTCCCTAGCTGATGCAACACTGCCGTGACTTCTAGAAGTTGACTGGAGCAGTGGACTTCTGATTTCCCTACTATTAAGAAGTCGACTAAATAGGGCATGATCACTACGTTCTTGATTCGTAGAAAGGCTGTTACTTCCGCTATTAGTTTTGTGAATATTCTCGGGGCTATGGAGAGGCCGAAGGGTAGGGCAGCAAACTAAAAATGCCTCAGCTCTTTCTGAATGAACAGGGCTACTCTCAGATACTTCTGGTAGTCTGGATGAATTGGGACGTGATAATATGCGTTCTTCAGGTCTATTACTGCCATAAAGCAATTGTGGTGGAAGAGCTTCACTGCCGAGCTCACTGACTCCATCTTGAAAGTCTGGTTTTCTATTAACTGGTTCAGACTCCTGAGGTTGATGATGGTCCTTAAGGACCCGTTGTTTTTTTTTTTATCATGAACAGAGGGGAATAGAATCCCTTCCCTTTTTGTGGTATCGGCACTTCGAGAAGGACCCATTTCCTTACTAGCCCTAATATTTCTGCTTCCAGTGTTATTTGTTCTTACTGGACCTTCCTTTTGGGGGTAACCACAAAGGTCTGACAAGGGATCTGGCTGAACCGTATCTTCAGGCCACCACTCACAATGTTCAGAATCCAGGGGTTTGCTGTAATTGTTTTCCAAGCTGGAAAAAAGTGGGAAAGCCTCCCCCCTACCTCCGGCTTGGCGTCATTGGGAGGACTTTTTTGTATTTGAGGACGGTCCTCCAAACATATAGCCCGACTCCTTTTTGGACTTGGTCTCCCATCTTCTCCTGTCTCCTGGAGGGCGACCCCGATTAAATTTTCTCCTCCGAAAACCAAACTTTTTTGAGTCCCCTGAAAATCCTGGGAACCCTTTGTTCCTATCGCCCGCCTTTTCTAAAAGGTCTTCCAACTTCTGGCCAAACAGGAGTCTACCGTCACACGCGAGGGAACACAATTTATGTTTGGACTGTAAGTCGCCTGGGCAACCTTTGAGCCACAAGGCCCATCTGGCAGCATTAGATAGACTCGCTGATCTAGCCGAAAGTCTGACAGAGTCTGCTGAAGAGTCTGCCAGGAAGGCCGATGCTGCCTGCATTAGGGGTAGATTTGAAAGGATTCTATCCCTAGAGACCTTTTTATCATTAAGTTGGTCCTCCAACTGTTGGAGCCACACCATTAGGGATCTTGCCATACAGGTGCCAGCTACCGCTGGCTTCAGGCCTCCTGCTGCAGCTTCCCAAATGTGATGCAGAAAGGAGTCAGCCTTTTTATCAAGGGCATATTTTAGGACGACTGAGTCCTCCAAGGGCAGGGAAGATTTTTTGGATGACCTGGCTACAGTCCCGTCAACTTTGGGGATCTTATCCCAAGGCTCAGAGTCCTTCTCTTCGAAGGGGTACCTTCTTTTAGAGAAGGAGGGTAAGGCCCCTGATCTTTCTGGTTCCTTCCACTCTCGGTCAATGAGGCCCTGAATTTTAGTGTTTACCGGAAAGGAGTGTCTCTTTTTTTTCTCCAAGGCCCGCAAACATAACGTCTTCCCGGGATTTGGATGCTTTCTCCTCCCCCAGACCCATGGTTGATCTGACTGCTCTAACCAGTCTGTCCGTACTCTCAATGGGCAAACAGGGTCTACCGTTATCCGATGATGAAGAGGATGATGAATCACTCAGCCACAGATCCTCGGATTGGGAGGAATCAGAGTTGGAGGAGACATCTCTATGGGATCTATTCGTCCCTCTAAGCAACCACTTCAGGGACTCCTGAACCTCTGCGTGGACTATAGATTTCAAATTAGATGCGAAATCCAGGGAATTTTCCGCTATAGTTTTAGCAATGCAGTTCGGGCAAAGCGGCTTTTGCCAATCTATGGGAAGGGAAGTTTGGCATAGGGCACACATTCTGTGCTTTTGCTTGGCGCTACTCTTCTTAGGCTCCTATAAAAGGAAGCACATAAGAGACTTCCCATTACCAAAAGGTGACATTCACGAAGATCACTAACCCCCGGAAGTCACAAACGGGTACCGGATTCTGAGGCTGTAGCGGAACCGATGATTCCTTTCTGGATGGTCCAGAGGCGCTTGACACCTTGCTCCTGCGGCTGCCACTGCGATTGCTCGAGCGGCTGTCCGTGTGAGAGGCATCCCTTTGCTGAGGGGGGGGGTTAGCTGCTGCTCTTGGCTATCCTGGTCAGCCATGCTTCAGAAGCGTACCACGCTTCCAGGATAACCCACCCGCCTAAAATAGGGCCATCCAGAACCTCCTCCGGTTCATGGGCCCTCCCCCCTTCTCAGGCCGGAGCTCCAATCCGAAAAAAAAACCCGGCCTGGAACGCTTCACAGGGCACCACCATCTTGGATCGGGCGCCGCCCCCTGACGTCACCTGGCACGCCTCTCCCAGCGTGCCCCGCGCCATGACGTCAGGCGTATCATACTCGGAAGTTACCACTCCGGTGCGCGGCCGACAGAAGCGGCAGGGGTAGGACGGCACCGCGGTCTACGGGAGGACGGAGCCTGCTTCACCTCGTGCGCCTGCTCGGACGCAGGACCCCAGGGGAGCTGCGGATGGCGCTTCTGGAGACTGGAACCCAGTGCACAGGCCAGTGTCCGCTCTTCCACACCGGAACAGCCCCAGGTAAGTCTTCTTTCTTCCAGACAGGTTCCCATCAAGGACAGGAAACGAGCTGAAGCGAGGGAGAGGTACTGCCCTTTTATTTCAGACAGTTTCCTGTCCTTGGTGGGGCAGATCCCTCTCTCAAGGTGTGCTGTCATGGGTGAGGGGAAAAAAGGAATTATTAATTTTACAATTCCACTTGGTTTTAGTTTCTGTGAAGCACCTAAAAGGTTAATCAACTTTCTGAATGTTGTTTTAAATAGTATGAGGTGTGTAGTTTTATAAAATATACAGTTAGGTCCATATATATTTGGACAGAGACAACATTTTTCTAATTTTGGTTCTAGACATTACCACAATGAATTTTAAACAAAACAATTCAGATGCAGTTGAAGTTCAGACTTTCAGCTTTCATTTGAGGGTATCCACATTAAAATTGGATGAAGGGTTCAGGAGTTTCAGCTCCTTAACATGTGCCACCCTGTTTTTAATGGGACCAAAAGTAATTGGACAATTGACTCCAAGGCTATTTCATGGACAGGTGTGGGCAATGCCTTCGTTATGTCATTCTCAGTTAAGCAGATAAAAGGCCTGGAGTTGATTTGAGGTGTGGTGCTTGCATTTGGAAGGTTTTGGTGTGAAGTAAACATGCGGTCAAAGGAGCTCTCCATGCAGGTGAAACAAGCCATCCTTAAGCTGCAAAAACAGAAAAAACCCATCCGAGAAATTGCTACAATATTAGGAGTGGCAAAATCTACAGTTTGATACATCCTGAGAAAGAAAGAAAGCACTGGTGAACTCATCAATGCAAAAAGACCTGGGCGCCCACGGAAGACAACAGTGGTTGATGATCGCAGAATAATCTCCATGGTGAAGCAAAACCCCTTCACAACAGCCAACCAAGTGAACAACACTCTCCAGGAGGTAGGCGTATCTATATCCAAATCTACCATAAAGAGAAGACTGCATGAAAGTAAATACAGAGGGTTCATTGCACGGTGCAAGCCACTCATAAGCATCAAGAATAAAAAGGCTAGACTGGACTTTGCTAAAAAACATCTAAAAAAAACAGCACAGTTCTGAAAGAACATTCTTTGGACAGATGAAACCAAGATCAACCTCTACCAGAATGATGGAAAGAGAAAAGTATGGCGAAGGCGTGGTACAGCTCATGATCCAAAGCATACCACATCATCTCTAAAACACGGCGGAGGCACTGTGATGGCTTGGGCATGCATGGCTGCCAGTGGCACTGGGTCACTAGTGTTTATTGATGATGTGACACAGGACATAAGCAGACGAATGAATTCTGATATATTCAGAGCCATACTGTGTGCTCAGATCCAGCCAAATGCAGCCAAACTGATTGGTCGTCGTTTCATACTACAGATGGACAATGACCCAAAACATAAAGCCAAAGCAACCCAGGAGTTTATTAAAGCAATGAAGTGGAATATTCTTGAATGGCCAAGTCAGTCACCTGGTCTCAACCCAATTGAGCATGCATTTCACTTGTTAAAGACTAAACTTCAGACAGAAAGGCCCACAAACAAACAGCAACTGAAAACCACCGCAGTGAAGGCCTGGCAGAGCATCAAAAAGGAGGAAACACAGCGTCTGGTGATGTCCATGAGTTCAAGACTTCAGGCAGTCATTGCCAACAAAGGGTTTTCAACCAAGTACTAGAAATATACATTTTATTTACAATTATTTAATCTGTCCAATTACTTTTGGTCCCTTTAAAACAGGGTGGCACATGTTAAGGAGCTGAAACTCCTAAATCTTTCATCCAATTTTAATGTGGATACCCTCAAATGAAAGCTGAAAGTCTGAACTTCAACTGCATCTGAATTGTTTTGTTTAAAATTCATTGTGGTAATATCTAGAACCAAAATTAGAAAAATGTTGTCTCTGTCCAAATATATATGGACCTAACTGTAGGCCCCTGAAAGTCACTTCAAAAGTGATATTTTTTTGCCCTCCTCAAAAAAAAGGTTTGTGTTAATCTTTCTGCCAACATATGAAAATTTGCAGCTAAATAATTTAAACCTTGTAACTTCCTAAAAATGATGAAAGTATGTTTGAAAAATTATGTGTTTTGTAGTGATGAGTGAGCACTAAAATGCTCGGGCACTCATTGTTCGAGTCAAGCAAATTTCAATACTCGAGAGCTCGGTTCGAGTAGCAAGCCCAATGTAAGTCTATGGGAAACTCGACATTTTTCCGGCGGCTACCCCCAGTGGTCTGCAGAGGGCCTAAATATTACCCAAATTGATAGGAACAGTGCTCAAATGACAAGGGAACAGCATGGGGAAGACCCCTGGAAGCATTTCTGACTCCTAGGTCAATTCTGTCAACAGCGTTGTCAGAGGTATTACGCCACTTTTACAGACTCACAATAAAACATACAAAAACAAAACCAAAATGGATTTTCCTGGTAAATTTGTTAAGGAACATTCTTTCCAGGGTAATGACTTGTATATAAGGCAAAATAAATATACAAAAACAAAAATGCTCCTCCACACCTTGGGCCATGTTCACACGTAGCATTTTTGATGTGTTTTTGCACTTTTGCATTGCTCTCAACCAAGACAAATGCATTCACCAGGAAATGTCATTTTAACATTTTACAACCTTATCTGGCCATGTGGTGTGTGACACATCATCAGACATATCCTGTTTCATTTATGATGGAGGGATTCTGAAAGTCACAAAGACTTTTTATAGGGCCATCAGGCGGCCCTCACTATTCTTAAAGGGCCAGCAGTTGTCCCTCGCTATTGTTAGAGAGCCATCAGCCGGCTATGCTTTGTTGTTCCCATTATTAACGAGTGGGTCTCCTATGCTGTTATTGCATATGCAGTAACTGCAAGGGCTGCCAAAAGTTTGGATGCAACCCAATACCCCTTTGAAGAGACATAGAGGAGGGTCTCAGTAAAAAAATGTTCCCATTATAAAGGAGCGGGTCTGGTATAGTGGTAATGCCCATGCTGTGACTGCAAGGACTGCCAAAATTTGAGAAAAAACCCACGAACAATTTAGCTGGGCCACAGTATCAACATGTTCCCATTAGAAAGGAGAGGGTCTGCTATACAGTTATAGGGTATGCTGTGAGTCTAACGACTGTCAAAATTTAGGAAAAACCCCACTAACAATTTAAAGACACAGAACTGGGCCACAGTAACAACTTGTTCCCATTAAAAAGGAGAGGGTCTTCTATTCAGTTATAGGGTATGTGTGGCGCCCCTGCGGGTTCAGTCGCCATAGAGGTACTGCATCTCACCCAGAGATGTGGTATCCCACTCTCAAGTAAGGATGGAGTACTTCCAGGGACCCACACACTTGCATCCATTACACTCCACTTCAGAGGGAAGGGCGAGATTGCTCCTAAGGGAGAGCACAGTCCCTGGTCCCTAGCTGGAGGGTGGAACCATGTCGTGGGTGTGGGTGGAGGAAGAAAAACAGGGGAGCACTAGAATAGGAGTATAAAAAGGGGAACCATCTTGGGAGAGGGGGTCCAGTCAGAGAAGACAGTCTGAGGAGAAGGAGTGGGAGCAGGACCTCTGTAGGAGCTCTGCTCAAAGGAGAGGAGCCGACCTAAGTTGAGAGGCCCGGGAGGACAAGCTGGAAGAGGACGGGAGCAGAGGGAAGGCTCCAGAAGTGAGGGGATCCCAGGGGCACGGCGAGTGCGGAAGACACCATTGCGCCCGAATCTACCAGAACATGGAGGGATCAGGCCGCAAAGGGTACCGGCCCCTAACTAGTGGAGAACTACTAGGCTCAGCTAGAACCTGGAGGCTACTGTACTTTCAGGGTGCAGTAGCTCACAGCCGCATCTATATCGCCGAACAGATAGCAACATAGGATTCAGGGGACTGCAGGTTGCCCACCAAGATCCGAGGTTACTGGCTTGGGACACGGGTTGTGAGGCGAAGGGCAGGAGGGTGAGAGCCAGTGCAGGAAGACGACCGAGGAAGGCACACAGAATGGGGTCCCGTTATGTACTCCTGAAATACCTGGGAGTTTGCTGAACCCCTGCCTTGGTAAACACAGGACGGCGTGGGAGGTTACCCTGGTCCTGGTAACCTGGAGTTCAACAATTGTGAGTAAACCTTGAAGACTGCACCTCACTGTGTCCTAGCATTATTATCTGTGCCATCCCCTGCACTACACTGCACAGCAACATCTACCTCATTAATCATCACTGCACCGCCCTGGAGCTTAGCTCTACCTGTGGAGAGCTGAACCAACTCTGCTGCATCACCAACAGCTCCAGAGGATCTGCACCACAGCGGCGGCCCATATAGCCGCATACCACAGGTGTCGTCATGAACATTATATATAAAAACTTTATTCCCCTTTTACTTTCCCCTTCAATTGACCGCCCTGGGTCACGGACTGGGTCACTGCCACTGTGACATCCCCCAGCATCGACCGGCCCGGCTACCGAGTACCCCACGGACCAGGGGCTGCGTCATATGCAGTGAGTGCAACGGCTGCCAAAATTTTTAGAAAAACCCCACTAACAATTTAAAAACACATAGAGCTGGGCCACAGTAACGAGTAAGACATGTTCCCATTAGAAAGGAGAGGGTCTCCCATTCTGTTCCCTTGCAAGAGACATAGATATGTTGATATGGTACATATGGTGGTGGAGGATGAGGATGCGGAGAAGGAGGAGGACAAGAGCAAGTAGACAAAATCAGGAAGCCTATACCCATGTCTGGGTGTGAAGACAGAGGTGTATTGGAATAGAGTTAGACCTCCCAAAAAAACCCCCACTGTATTTGAGTTTATGTTATGCTGCTATCATTCGGTGGTGTTGAGAAATCTGGCCCAATCCAGCCCTTGTTCATTTTTATAAGAGTCAGACTGTCAGCATTTTCAGTTGACAGGTGGATGCGCCTATCGGTTATAATTCTGCCAGCGGCACTAAAAACTCGCTCTGACAAAATGCTAGCGGCAGGGCAGGCTAGGACCTCCAAGGTGTAGAGAGCCAGTTCATGCTATGTGTCCAGCTTGGATACCCAATAATTATGAGGCACAGTGGAATCACAGAGGACGTTGGTACGGTTGGCAAGGTACTCCCTCAGCATCTTCCGAAACTTTTCCCTCCTTGGGAGAGTACCTCAGGGATTGGACGATGAGATGGTCGGAGAAAACTGTCCACGAACTTTGACAGTGTTCCTCTGCTGGATTGCATTTGTGTCTCTCTCGCCTGTACTCCTTGGTTGTCCAACGAACTGTGACCGCTGCCACCAGCGTTTTCAGATAGGATTTTTTTTAATAATTCCGCAACAAGGGCCTTCTCCTACTGCCCCATTTTCTAAGCCTGTTCTATGCGGGAATAAGGGACAGAAAGTTCTCCTTATAGCGTGGGTCTAGAAGTGTCACCATCTTGTTGGAATCTTCAAAGTTTTGGAGGATGGTACATATGTCTGACATCCATGTCCACTCCTGAAGTCTTATGTGTGAAGTCTGACCTGAATACCGACGGCCTTGTTGATGCTGGTGGTCAACAACTGCCCTCTTCTGCTCATAAATCCTTCCCAACATCTGCAATGTAGAGTTCCAACGCTTGGGGACATTGCAAATCAGTCGGTGAGCTGGAAGCTGCAAACGTTGCTGAAGTACGGCAATGGCGGCGGAAGCTGTAGCTGACTTTCTAAAATGGGCACACAGGCTGTGCACTTTGAGAAGCAGATCTGGGTAGGTTTAGAGAAACCGCTAAACCACGAGGTTAAGCAGATGGACCAGGCGTGGTACGTGTGTGAGCACGCCTCGCCTCAGAGTCACCACCAGGTTCCGGCCATTATCACACACGACCATGCCTGGCTGTAGGGTCAGCGGTGTGAGCCGCAGATCTGCTGCTCTTTCAGAGCTATCCACAACTCTTTAACGTTGTGCGGTTCGTCACCTAAGCATATTAGCTTCAGCAAAGCCTATTGCTGCTTGGCCGAGATAGTTCTGCAGTGCTTCCAGCTTACAACTGATGTGGTCATTTTGGAGATGGAGGCTGAAGAGGAGGAGGAGGTGCAAGAGCTGTAGAATGTGGGGGCAACCCTGATTGACACGGCTAAAGTTGTGGGACACGTGCTCGTGTAATGAGGGGATGACACACCGGGAGAAATAGTGGCGGCTGGGGACCGAATACTGAGGGACCGCCACCGCCATCAGGTTTCGGAAAGCTTACATCTCCATGAGCCTAAAAGGCAACATTTCGAGCGCAAGCAGTCGCAAAATGTGTGAATTTAGTAGTGTGGCCTGTGGGGTGTTGGCTGCGTATTTGTGCTTACATTTCAAGAACTGGGGTAGGGACAACTGAACGCTGCGCTGGGACAAGGATGTGGACATGCTTGCTGATGGTGCTAGTTGAGAGTGTTCTATGACAGGTGCAGGGCGGGAGGCATCATGGCATGCACCATGGACAAGGGATTGGTGTGCATGCACAACAGCGGAAGAAGCAGTGGTGTCACCGGCAGACATTGTTGCTGGACCCTGGGGTTTGGCACACTTAGTCAGGTATTTTGCTGCCATGTGCCTGATCATGCTGGTGGTGGTCAGGCTGCTAGTTTTGCTACCCCTGCTAATGATGGTCTGGCAGGTGGTGCAAATGGCCTTTTTGAGGTTATCTGCAGAGTCTTAAAAAAATAACCAGACTCTGGAAGACGTAACAGTTGTACTGGCAACTTCCGTTGTGTTGGCATTACGAGGAACGCTTTCCCGTCTTGTGTTTGCTGCTTTTTCCTGCCTGTTGTGGTGCTATGCCTCCCCTCCATGTGTGCTGCTGTCCTTGCTCTGTATGTCCCCCTGCCAGGTTGGGTCAGTTACTATATCATCCACCACCTCATCTTCCACTTCCGCACCCTGGTCCTCCTCATGACTTTCTGGCAATTGTGTCTCATCATCATAATCATCCACCTCTTGTGACAGTAATTACACTTTACCACCGTCGCCTTTGTGTGACCGTGGTAGCTACAATATTTGGGCATAGCTACACGCGTTCTCTTCTTGACTCACTTGAAGCTGGCCGGGCAAGAGGCCCTGATCTACAAAAGGAAAAATGAACAGCTCTTTGGAGTGTCCAAGCGTGGGATCAGTTGTCTCCGGGCACTTGGCATGGTGGGAGGAAGGAGGATCAGGGTGAGGAATATGCAGTCCAGACTCACGGCTACTAAGACTTGACTGTGTGGAAGACAGGGTGGTGGTGGTGGCTAAGTGACTGAAAGCATTATCTGCTATCCAACCAGCAACCTTTTGACACTGCTCTGGGTACAATAGTGGTGTGCTGCGGTCCCCTAGTAATTGGGACAGGAAGGTCGAGCGATAAGATCTGGGTGTTTGTTGTGACACAATTTCAGCTTGCCCAAGGCCACGTCCATGGCCGCTGCATGCACCATCACAATCTCATCCACTTCCCCGTCCCTTGTCACGCACCTTGCCCATTTTTAATGGAGGACAATATTTTCCACGTTCACGAGAAATGGCTGATTTTGGTACAAAAAAAAAAAGAAAGGAGATATGCATAAATGGGGATCCCACCCAAAAATGATAAACACTGTAGCAATATCAATCCTTTATTAGTACATAAATATATAGAACACCGACACAATAAAAACAATTAAAACAGCCAAAAATGGCCCCAAGAAAACAGCCTAAACTAAGGGAGAATAGTCAGGCAAAAACCCATCCCTCACCAAACCGGCACTTGGAACAATTACCAAAGTTCAATAAAAAGGGACAAAACAACCCTATGCAGATATTATTCTTCTGGACACATTTAAATACATAAGATATTTGGAAACCATCATCCAATGATATGCTCAAGGCACATCTCTAAAGATTATATATAGCTTCAGTCCTGAACAGTGTACATCACAGGTAATGGCCTGACATATAACAGAGAAACAAAATACATGTGAAAATTAAATAATCATAAAGCCAAGCTTGTGCTATATAGACAATATGCTGAAAAGGAAAAAGATAAACCCTCAGATAAATAATCATGACATGATCTAAAAAGGTCAAAAAAGGCCCCCCATCTGTCCAATGAGGTTACCAAGTCCAGATAAAGTGTAGCCAAGTCGCCTGTTTGAATGATGTGTGAGGGAAAGGGGCATTGAGAACCCCACGCGTATCGCTACATAACCTGTAGCTTCCTCAGGGGAAGAAAAGATGGCTGATTTTGGAACGCAGTTATATGTAACACGTCTGACAGAGAACCACGGTTTTAAATAGCAGGCCTGTAATTTACTAATACTATTCTTCACAGACACCTAGCGTGAATAACTTGACCGACACACTGCAACAGAATGGAAAAGGAGATTAGCAACAAATCAGAAAATCAAAAATTGGCTGTGCAACCACCAAATCAAGACAACCTATATATAAATTGCATAATGACAAGTAATTCCAAAATCAAAAATCAAGAAACAAGTGAACAAGAAACAGAATCCAACATGTGGTATAACTGAAGTGGGGCATAATTAGTCAAAATACATTCACCCTTACTTGGCATCCGCCTGTGTGATGACAGTCTGGAACTATGAGACATTGTTATGCCTTCCGCATCCTCCTCATCTTCCACCACCACCTCCTGCCGCAGGCTATTCAAAGTCTGCTCCAGTATGTAGATGACTGGAATAGTGATGCGGATGACGGAATTGTCAGTGCTAACCATCTTATTAGCCATTTCAAAACTGTGCAGAAGGGTGCAGAGGTCCGTAATCTTTGCCCACTCCGTTAACGTGATATACCCCAAGGCCAAGACTATACGACATGACATACTGCATCAGGGCTCGTTGCTGCAACATGTGCAGAGCGGAATTCCACCGTGTTGGCACATCGTATATCAACCTATTAACTGGCATGGACAAAGACCTCTGTATTGACGCAAGTCGATGACAATGAGGGGCGCGAACAGTGGAAGTGAGCACACAGCTTCCATGCTTTCTGCAGTAGCTCATCCAGGCCAGGATAGTGACAGAGAAATTGCTGAACCACCAGGTTGAGGATCTGAGCCATGCAAGGCATGTGTGTGAGCTCGCCTAGGGCCGCCACCAGGTTCGCGCCGTTATCGGACAAGGCCTTCCCAGGTTCAGCGGAGACAGCCATTGCTCAAACTCAGCCTGGAGAGCTGTCCACAACTCTTCAGCTGTATGACTGCGATCTCCAAAGCATATTAAATTTTAACACTGTTTGCGGTGAGCCCTGGCTGTGCAGTATGGAGGTGGTGTGGATTCTCTCAGCAGTGTTGGAACGCCTGTCTCGTTAAGGCAGGGGTTGAGTGCACAGGTGGAGGCCCTAGAGGAGGTGGAGGAGGCAGAAGAAGTGGAGGAAGTTTGAAATGCAGAGGTTTGTTCTGCAAGCCTTGGTGATTCCAAGACTTGTGGAGCAGCCCTTTCCCCGCCCGCTCCCACAGCCACCAAACTTACCTAGTCCCCAGTCAGCGAGTTGTAACTCCCTTGGCCATGCTTACTCGTCCAGGTGTCTGAGGGGAAATGCACCCTGGCAGACACAGATTTAATCAAGAAACAGGTGATGTTGACCGACATGCTGGTGTAGCGCAGGCACAGCTTTCTTAGAGAAGTAATGGCGACTGGGCAACTGGTACTGGGGGACTGCGACGGTCATCAGCTTTTGGAAACCGTCTGTATCCACCATACGGAAAAACAGCATGGAGATGGTGGAGTTCAACCTCTTAGCTTTGTCATTTTTAGGAGGAAACAATCTTTTACATGACCACAACGGCGGGACCGAAGGCTGGCTGCAGTGCTGAGAGAGGGCGGAGTACGGTGAACCGGACAAACTGCTCCGTGAGTAAGGTGCAGATGGAGATGTTATGGTGGATTGAGAAACGTGGTGTGCTCGGTGAAACAAACACAGCAGGCATGTCCGCTTCTGTTACAGATGACAGGCTCTCACTCAGCCTGACTGGAGCAGGTAAAGAACTGGAGGTTCTGCGATCGGAGACCTGAATGACAATACTTGGCACGGTAACAGAGGAGGAGGAAGAAGCAGCAGATGCGGTTGGTGGGGCGGCTGATGGTTGTTGAGGTCCGCATTTGATCGCAGTGAGATTGTAAGAGTAACGCATGTTGATTGTGTATGTGAAGATTCATGCATGTAGTAGTCAAATTATTAAACTTTTTCCCCTCTACTGAGTTTTTTCTTGCACAATTGGCAGATAAAGTGAGCTGGCTCATTCTTTGCGGTGTCAAAAACTGTTAACAGCACTGATTGGAGGTCAGTCCTGGCTAATGCTGTAAGGAGCGGAATCCGAAATGAGTTTCTTGAAGACATTAGACATTTAAAGAGAACTTATTAACATAGTCCAATCCTAACGTGTCTATAATAAAAGTCTCCATTGCGTCTGTAGAATGTCTCATATCTAAATTTAAGACCACCAGGGAAGGCAGTAAAGCACCCCACAATCAAACTTATCATACATAGCAAATCTGTAGAAATAAAATAGAAACAAATGGTCATAAAAGCGATCTTTGGCAGAAAAAAATGGACTTTGTCTTGTGAGCAGATTCAGAAACACAGAAGGGTGAGGAGATAGCATCTTACTGAATAAATCTAGGAATCTAGGAAGGCAACAGCATCATTACCCTCTACTTTCTCTTAAGGGTTCACCATGTGGATTATACTTTTCTTCACAAGATATTTTTAGAATGTCAGCACATTCAACTTATGCTGTCATTTGGCTTTGTAGTTTAGAGATCTGAGCAGCTAAGGGACTACAACTTCTAATTCTCAAGGTTAGGGTGGATTCTCAGACTTCTAAACTCTGACTGAAATGGATTTGACTCCCAAAAAGACTTCCAATGCCCAAATCATATAGTGGTTTAGCGGCAGTATGGTGATTTCTTGATTTGTGATGAGCGAATTTGTTCGAAATCCGATCTTTCAACTTAAATTCGACAAGAATATGGCACATTCGGATTAGTTATCGGAAATGAGAGCAAAGTTTCTTAAATTCGGGAAAAATCGGCAACGTTCAATGAATAAATGCGGTAACGTGAGTGCGGGGCATCTACAGCGTTTTTAACCATTTTGCTAGCATAGTGCTTGTGTATGATGAGCAGGGGGACGTGGTAGATGAGTGTGGGGGCTGGTGATGGCTTAGAACAGGTCAGATCAGCGACGCACTTGTAATTTTTTTTTTCTTCCTGTAGGCGGTAACTTTAAGTAAGTAAAGTGCGGATAGGCAATCAGAGCGCAGGAAGCATCCCCACCGTCCAGACACAAGGGCTTCTTCAATTGGCTCCTGAAATCACATGTCCTCTCTATATATAAAAACCGGCCATGTTCCTTGAGCGCCATTTCATGCATGTCACTGCTGGAGACAGACACTGTTTAGTGTGCTCCTCCTGTGTAATGAGAGTTATTAGCTAGATAGATGGGCGCTTGTTTGGAAGTCAGATAGTGTAGATAAGTCCTCTGATGTGTACCTGTTCAATCGACCTTGCTGCACATTTATTTTTTCTTGTTCAATTACTGAGATTCTGACAGAAAGAGCAGGGCCCATGCCATAGAACAGTGTTGTGCACCGGTTGTACTGTGCTCCATGCAAGAGTATACATACCTTCAATCTATTTTTGCACTTGCTAATGTGATAAAGCAAGCAAGCAAGCAAGCCCTCGTAGGCCACTTTTTGATTTTGTGGGGTTGAAATTCAGCTAACTGCAGAGCTTGTCAGTGCAAAGCTTCTGAATGCAGATATCAAAAAACTTTTTTTTAAAAAAAATTGCTAATGTGATATTACAAGCTGGGCTAACACAGCTTGCACTTTTTTTGGTGGGTGAACTTCAGCTGTATGCACAGTAAAACAAATATTTTCTTCTTTCTGTTGGCAGGCAGAGTCCACAAAAGGTTTTTTTTGGGTGGCAAATGTGATACACTCTGCTATATATGTCAGCTACTACGTTAGTGGCGATGAACTTCAGCTGTTTTCAGAGTAAAAAAAAGATTTTTTTTCTGTTGCTAGCCACAGTCCACCAAAGATTTTTTTATGTCGCAAACATGATACACTTTGATAAAAGCCACCTACTATTTTAGTGGCAGTGAAATTCAGCTGTATGCAGAGCTCATGCAGAGTAAAAAAAATCAAATTTTTGCTGTGACTAACGTGATACAGCAGGCTAGATCTGAGTTTGAAATATCTTGGAGCATATATTCTATGTTATACAGGCCTCATCCAACACTAAAAAAATATTTTCTTCTGTTACTAACGTCATACACAAGGGGACATCTTAGGGTGCCAAGGGAGAGTGGTTCACTGTGATCAAGAAGGGAAGGGGGGGGGTTGGCAATACCAGAAAAAAACTGTTAGTGAAGGCGAGGAACAAATGTAAGAGGGAAAGGTGATAGGCAAGCAACGGTCAGAATATGAAGAGGATAATCATCCCCTCTCTGTTCGTGTTTGGTGGGAGGGGACGGAGGAAACGAGCATCAGAATTACCCAGCCACCAACACAGCATGGGCTTGAACCTCAGGAAAGAGGCCGACATATGAGTGCATTCTTGCTGCACTATCTGCAACATGATCCACATATAGTTTTGATTCAAAATAGTGCTGACTACTGGGTTGTCACTCTGTTAGATGCACATTATAAGAGTAGTAAATTTTGCCAGATGCTTCCCGACCTGGAAAGGAAACGCAAATGCTGGAGTATCGAAACACGCCTTTATACAACCTTAACATAGGTTTTCCCCAAGCCAGCAGTGAGGCACACAGAGTTCATCGCAGCTCTACACTTCCAATCTCCAGCAGGTCAATTCATCAACGCCAAAATATTAGCAGCAACAGCAGAGTAAGTGACAGAAGCAATTTCGGTGAGTCCTTTCACACATTTTTTTTAGACCAGCTCGTGTACCTGCACAACAGAGTACAAGTCTGACATGTGGTGAACGATTGGAGAGGATGGTACACTCCTGATTGAGTCACCATCTGCTGGGTTGGCTGTACGGGAAGACGTGTCGTTCCTAATTCTACAATTTCTACTGTAGTGAAATTGATGCCACTTTGCTGGTGTCTGTCACTCATTTTTGGAAATGTGGAGACTCTTGATTGGGTCTCCATCTATTGGGTTTGGCTGTAGTGGAAGAGGTTTTGGTCTCCATCCATTTGTATAGTTATACTGTAGTGAAATTAATTATTTGGTGCAGATATTGTCCCCACAAAGGGGTACACAAACATAATAAACAACCATCAGCCGCCCCATCAAAAGCATCTGCTGCTTCTTCTACCTCCTCTGTTACCGTGCCAAGTATTCTCACAAAGGTCTCTGACAGCAGAACCTACAGTTGTATACCAGCTCCAGTCAGGCTGAGTGAGAGCCCATCAGCTGTAACAGAAGCGGGCATGCCTGCTGTGTTTGTTTCACTGAGCACACCACGTTTCTCAATCCACCGTAACATCTCCGCCTGCACCTCACTCATGGTCTAGCTGTTTGTCTGTTTCACCATACCCCGCCCTCTCTCAGCACTGCAGCCAGCCCTTGGTCCCGCAGTGGTGGTCACGTAAAAGATCGTTTACTCCTACACGTAATAAAGCTAAGAGGTTGAACTCCACCATCTCCAATCTGTAGACCATGGAAATGGTTGTCTTAGGTCCTAATGTTTTTAAATGTCAATAGTTCTGAGTGAGTCTCCATCTGCTGGGTTGGCTGTAGTGGAAGAGATTTCTGTCTCCATTAAACTACTTTTACTCTGGTGAAATTGATGCCACTCTGGTGCTGTTAGGCCCTAATTTAGGGAAATGTAAAACACTTGGGATTGAGTTTCCATCTACTGGGTTTGCTATAGGGGAAGACATGTCATTCCTAATTCTACAATTTCTACTGTACTGAAATTGATTCCACTTTGCTGGTGTCTGACACTAATTTTTGGAAATGTGGGGAATCCTGATTGGGTCTCCATCTATTGTGTCTGGCTGTAGTGGAAGAGGTTTCAGTCTCCATTAAACTACTTCTACTCTGTTGAAATCGATGCCACTTTGCTGGTGTTTGCCACAAATTTTAGGAAATGTGGAGATTCCTGATTGGGACTCAGTCTATTGGTGTTATGATCTGCAACAAAACTAAGGAAAAATAAGGAAAGCTGTCCCTTCAGTAAGACTAAGCTGAATCCCTACGATGTAGCAGGCAGCCTGTTCCTTGTGAACAGACCCGCCTTCGTCCTCGGCTAGTCTGAACGGAGACCTTTAGGGAGGGGTCCCTAAAAGAACTAAGGACTGGGACAAAAAAATGGGACACCTCTAGTGTTGAGCGAGCACTAAAATGCTCGGGTGCTCGAAGCTCGGGCCGAGCTCGCCGTGATACTCGGGTGCTCGACCCGAGCAACGAGCCCAATGTTAGTCTATGGGAGACTCGAGCATTTTTGCGGTGGCACCCCCGGCAGTCTTTTAAAAGCCTAACAAGTGCCCAAAACGAGAGTGACAGTGCTCAAATGACATCAGAAGATGCAGACTTGCAACTATCCCCATGCAAGTTCTTGTCCCAGGGCAGTGTTCAATTGTACCCCATTCCTTGCAATACAAGCTCAAGTATGCAGCCTGCCACCCACCAACCCCCAGGCTGCAATACCATACTGCTTGCTTGCTTGAACTTGAAATTGGGTCTTTTAGGCATGTGGAGGCGGAATCTGGCCACCACATCATGGCTGTGTTGGCGGCCTGGAATCCATACTCAGTCCCCAGCCGCCCGGCGGCCGGGTGTCCCGCTTGCTCCCCAGCCTCCAGGGGGTGGCCGGGTGTCCATACTCGGTCCCCAGCCACCCCTATTTGTCCGGGTAACCTTTCCCACACTTTTCTTAGCCTGGCCTGCTTTAGGGCAGCATTGGCCTGGACTATCAGACTCCTCCGGTGGGCCCTGGCTTCTCCATCAGGGGAGTTGAGAGTGCCAAGGTGAGGAGCATGATGAGGATGATAGAAGTTAGCATCTGCTTTGTTTTGTTGCAATGCAAGCGCATGTATGTAGTAGTGGCTAGGCCTGAGGTGGTCAGCGTTTTGGCGCATATCCTACCTCCTCCGAGGATTGCTGGATGTTTTCCTGCTACTATCCAAGTTCTATGACTCCCGTTAAAACAAAGCTTCAGGTGATAAATGATGGATGAGGTGGTGGCAAAGGAGAAAGAGCAGGAGGAACAGGGACCATTCACATCAATATCAGGCCAGTCAACCAGATATGTCTTGTAGGATAGGTTTCTGTAACAAAAGGAGCGGTTCGGCTACACAGTTATAGCGCATACAGTGAGTGCAATGCCTACCAAAAATTTCGAGCCACTCCAATGCCCCTTGGAAATGACATGGAGGTCAGAAGGCATTAACTAAACCTTTTTTTCCATTTATAGCAACTGGGTCTCCCGTACACTGTTGGCCTAAGCAGTGAATGGAAGGCTTTCCAAAAATGATGAGGAACTGCAATGCCCCTTACAAGAGCCATGTGTGGCACCAGAGGGGTCTGGTCACCACAGTAATAGAGATATTACGTCGGAGAGCAAGTGGGAGGTTTCCTGGTCAGGATCCCTTAAACATGCAACATCCTCCTGCCCCAATCCTGGGAGGGGAGAATTCTGCCCTTATAAACGGTATCTGGGGCGGGGTTGAGTGAGTCAGAGAACAGTCAGAGTCAGAGTGAGAGCAAGGGAAAGTAACAGCAAGGGGCTCTGCAGGAGCTAGGAGCTAAAGACCAGGGGCTGGAAGCTGAGCAGAGCTCGCCCTGGCAGAAGACAATAGGAACCGGACACAGGAGTCCGAAGCTGTGAGGACTTATATATCCAGCAGCAGAAACCAGCTGGCAGGGGATTTCAGGTCCTCTGGCCATAGAAGCCCGGAGGCTCAGTCACAAGCAAGGGACCAGCACCGCCGTCGTGGAGCGGAGGCTAACAGAAGGCCCCAAGTCACCAGCTATACGGGTGAGCACTAAACGGTACACTCAGGGACGTGGGATACTTCTACCCGCTTACAGCAAGGTAGCCAGGAAGAGTGCAGACAGACGGGGAGGCCTACAACTCCTCCTGGCCAGGGGAACTCCTGCTTGCTCACAGACTGATCAGGCCTCTTATGCTAGCCAGTACTCCCGGGAGGGTCTACCTTATAATCATCAGTAAAGACCCTGAACTGCACTGCAAAGACTCTGAGTCATTCCTGCTGCGCTCGTGCACCATCACCCCCATCATCCACACTCACTGCCCTGAGGCTATACTCCTCCTGAGGGGAGTTATCCCAGTCTATGCTGCGCACACAACACCAGCCTCAGCGGTCTGCCTCGCAGCGGTGGTACTCCCTGACCGCAATCCACGGGTGGCGCAGTCGGACAATTAACCTCAAAACCTAAGAAAGACTGCCACTGGTTTGACCAGCCTGAGCCACGGGACCGGGTCACCGCCACGGAGACTACAGACCCCAGAGACCCGGCAACGGGTATCCCACACACGTGTACACGGCCCAGGGGGCGCGTCACATGCAGTACAGCATATTACAAACATAAGTCCCATTATTGGGGAGTGGGTGTCCCATGGTATTTGCTTATGCTTTCCAAGCAAAAGCTGCCAAAAATTAGGACGGAGCAACTTGCAATGCCCCTTACAAGAGCCATGCAGTACAGCATATTACAAACATAAGTCCCATTATTGGGGAGTGGGTGTCCCATAGTATTTGCTTATGCTTTCCCAGCAAAAGCTGCCAAAAATTAGGACGGAGCAACTTGCAATGCCCCTTACAAGAGCCATGCAGTACAGCATATTACAAACATAAGTCCCATTATTGGGGAGTGGGTGTCCCATAGTATTTGCTTATGCCTTGCAAGCAAAAGCTGCCAAAAATAAGGACAGAGGAACTTGCAATGCTGGCACCCTGGTGGTATAGTGGTGGTGGAGGCTGAGGATAAGGAGAAGGAGATTAAACAGCCGAAACGAGGAAGCGTATACCCATGTGTGGGTGTGAAGCGGTGCATGGGAATACACCTCCCGAAATTACACAGTGGATTTGACTTTATGTTACTCTGCTGTCATTTGGTGGTGATGAGAAGTCTGGCCCAATCCAGCCCTTGTTCATTTTGATAAGGGTCAGCTTGTCAGCATTGTCAGTTGACAGGCGAGTGCGCTTATCAGTTATAATTCCCCCAGCGGCACTAAAAACACGTTCCGATAACACGCTAGCGGCAGGGCAGGCCAGGACCTCCAAGGCGTACAGAGCGAGTTCATTCCAAGTGTCCAGCTTGGATACCCAATAATTAAAAGGCACAGAGGAATCACGGAGGATGCTGGTACGATCGGCAAGGTACTCCCTCACCATCTTTTGAAACTTTCCACTCCTTGTGAGAGTACCCCGCGCCTCAGGGCCTGTAAGCTGGGCGGGTGTCAGAAAACTGTCCCAGAACGTTGACAGTGTTCCCCTGCCTCTGCTGGATTGGAGTTGCATCTCTCTCGCCTGTACGTCTTGGTTGGGCAACGAACTGTGACCTCTGCCGCTAGCGTGTTCAGATGGGAATTTTTTTTAAGAGTTCTGCAGCAAGGGCCTTCTGGTATTGCCCCATTTTTGTAGACCTCTCCACCTCAGGAATAAAAGAGTGAAAGTTCTCCTTGTAGCGGGGGTCTACAAGTGTCACCAACCAGTAATGACTGTCACCCAACATTTTGACAACGCGAGGGTCACGGTTAAGGCAGCGTAACATAAAGTCAGCCATGCGTGCCAAACTGGTAACGGGCAAGATTTCTGTGTCCTCACCAAGATGACGACTAACCATGTTTTCCTCCTCCTCTTCCTCCTCCCCCCTGTCCTCAGGCCACCCACGCTGAACCGACGGTATGACACTTGTACAGGTACTACCGTCTACAACGCATGATAGCAGCTCCTGTCCTTCCTCCTCCTCCTCTCCCTCATTGTCCCCCAATGGGATGAGATGAGGCTGGGCTGTGTGTAATCGCCCGCTACAGCTTCTTGATCCATCTCATCATACTCTGGCTGCAATGCCACCTCTTTAATTCTCTGCAGAGAGCATTGCAAAAGACAGACAAGTGGGATGCTGACACTAATGATGGCGTCATCGCCACTCACCATCTTGGTGGCCTCCTCAAAGTTTGTCAGGATGGTACATATGTCAGACACCCAGGTCCACTCCTGAGGTCTTATGTGTGGAGTCTGACCTGAATATCGACGGCCTTGTTGCAGCTGGTACTCCACAACTGCTCTCTTCTGCTCACAAATCCTTTGCAACATGTGGAGGGTAGAGTTCCAACGTGTGGGGACATCACACACCAGTCGGTGTGCCGGAAGCTGCAAACGCTGCTGCAACACAACAAGGGCGGCGGAAGCTGTAGCCGACTTGCGAAAATGAGCTGACAGGCGGCGTACTTTCACGAGCAGATCTGGCAACTCGGGGTACGATTTAAGAAACCACTGAACCACGAGGTTAAGCACATGAGCCAGGCATGGTACGTGTGTGATCTCACCTCGCCTCAGAGCCGCCACCAGGTTACGGCCATTGTCACACACGACCATGCCGGGATGTAGGTTCAGCGGTCTCAGCCACAGATCTGCCTGCTCTTTCACAGCTGTCCACAACTCACAAGCAGTGTGAGGTTTATCACCTAAGCTTATGAGTTTCAGCACAGCCTGTTGCCGCTTGGCGGAGGCAGTACTGCAATGCTTCCAGCTTGTAACTGATGTGGTGATATCTGAGATGGAGGCTGAACATGAGGAAGAGGAGGAGGAGGAGGATGCGCAGGAGCTGTACACTGTGGGGGCAACTCTGACTGACATAGGGCCAGCAATCCTCGGTGTGGGGAGGATGTGTTCCGTCCCAAGGTCTGACTGGGTCCCGGCTTCCGCTATGTTTACCCAGTGTGCCATCAGAGAGATGTACCGTCCCTGGCCACAAGCACTTGTCCACGTGTCCGTTGTCAGGTGGACTCTCCCAGTAACTGCGTTGTTGAGGGCACGGCAGATGCTTTGGGACACGTGCTTGTGTAGTGCGGGGATGGCACACCGGGCAAAATAGTGTCGGCTGGGGACCGAGTACCGAGGGACGGCCACCGCCATAAGATTGCGGAAGGATTCCGTCTCCACCAGCCTAAAAGGCAGCATTTCCAGTGCAAGCAGTCGTGAAATGTGCGAATTTAGGACTGTGGCCTGTGGGGCGTTAGCTGCGAATTTCCGCTTTCGTTCAAAGGTCTGGGATATGGACAATTGAACGCTGCGGTGGGACGTGGATGTGGACGTTGATGCTGTTTCTTGAGAAACTGCCATAACAAGTGAAGACTGAGAGGAGGGGGCATCTTTACATGCAGTATGGACAGGGGATTGCCTTGCACACACAACAGGGGGTTCTATTGCACGCACAACAGTGGAAGAAGCAGTGGTGACACCCGCTGACACTGGTCGGGTGCTTTGCTGCCATGTGCCTGATCATGCCGGTGGTGGTCAGGCTGGTAGTTTTGTCACCCCTGCTGATGCTGGCATGGCAGGTGGAACATATGGCCTTTTTGGGGTTATCAGCAGAGTCTTTAAAACAATTCCAGACTCTGGAAGACCTACCGCTTGTACTGACAACGTCCCTCGTGTTGGCGTTACGGGGAACGGTTGCCTGCCTTCTGTCTGCGGCCACCACACTGCTTCTTCCTGCCTGTTGGGGTACTCTGCCTCCCTCCCCCTGTGTGCTGCTGGCCTCACTCTGCATGTCCTCCTTCCACGTTGGGTCAGTTACTAGATCATCCACCACCTCCTCCTCTTCCACTTGCGCACCACGATCCTCCTCCTCACTTCCTGGCAATTGTGTCTCGTCATCATCCACCTCTTGTGACAGATTGCCAACGTCGACTTCCTGTGGCCGTGGCTGTTCAAATATTTGGGCATCGCAACATGGGATCTCCTCTTCCACCACTTCAAGCGTATCAGGCGAGGGGCCCAAATATGGAAATGGACCAGTGAACAGCTCTTCAGAGTGTCCAAGTGTGGGATCACTTGCTGTCTGACGACACTCGGCATGGTGGGAGGAAGGAGCATCAGGGTGAGGAGGAGTATGTGGTCGAGACTCACGGCTACTAAGAGTTGACCGTGTGGAAGACAGACCGGAGGTGGTGGTGCCCAGGTAACTGGAAGTATTATCTGCTATCCAATTAATAACCTGTTCACACTGATCAGTTCTCAATACTGGTGTTGTTCTGTGCTTCCCTAGTAATTCGGTCAAGAAGTGGGAGCGAGAAGATGTGGCTGTTGGTTGTGGCACATTTTCACCTTGGCCACGGCCCCGTCCTCTGCACGAACCATCACCAGAACGTCCACTTCCACGTCCCTTGCCACGCGCCTTGCCCATTATAAATGAAGTAAAATAGCTTACACTTGCACTATCAATGGAAAAAGGGTAATAAAGAGTAGATTAGAACCGTGGAAGAGGAAAACCACAGTTATTGTTTACTGGGGTATACCACACTTTTTTAAATAGAGATATTTGCGGCTGAACAGTGAGCGACACACTCAAACTGCTTTTTTTTTTTTTTTTTTTTTAGATATTAATGGCCCAAAATGGATAATACAGAGGTTTGAACCCATGCTGACTCTGGTTAATCACTTCATTCTTATCCATGTACTTACATACATGTTGTTTAACATGTTGTAATAAACAACATGTATGTAAGTACATGGATAAGAATGAAGTGATTAACCAGAGTCAGCATGGGTTTGTAACTAACAAGTCATGTCAGACTAACTTAATTTCCTTCTATGACAGAATCACTGACTGGGTGGATCAGGGAAATGCTGTAGATATAGTATATCTTGACTTCAGCAAAGCATTTGACAAAGTATCTCACACCATCCTTATTGAAAAAATGACCAAGTATGCAATGGACCAGGCAACTGTTAGGTGGATTCATAACTGGCTTAGTGATCGGACTCAAAGGGTGGCTGTAAATGGCTTCACATCCAGCTGGATGAATATCTCAAGTGGGGTACCACAGGGCTCTGTCCTGGGACCTGTATTGTTCAACATCTTTATCAATGATTTAGATGAAGGAATTGAGGGTAAACTGATTAAATTTGCTGATGACACAAAGCTAGGAGGGATAGCTAATACTAGAGAAGAGAGAGAGGATTCAAAAAGACCTAAATAAACTGGAGCAGTGGGCAGCAACCAACAGAATGGTTTTTAACAGGGAAAAATGCAAAGTGCTACATCTGGGCAATAAAAATGAAAAAAGCATATACAGAATTGGAGGAATAGAGCTAAGCAACAGTACATGTGAAAAAGACTTAGGTATACTAATAGATCATAGACTGAACATGAGTCAACAGTGTGATGCAGCAACAAAAAAGGCAAATACAATTCTGGGATGTATTAACAGAAGCATACAGTCTAGATCACGTGAAGTCATTATCGGTCTTTACTCCTCTTTGGTCAGACCTCATCTGGAATACTGTGTACAGTTTTGGGCACCACATTTTAAAAAAGACATAGACAAACTGGAGCAAGTTCAGAGAAGAGCGACCAGAATGGTGAATGGTCTGCAAACCATGTCCTATGAGGAACGGTTGCAGGATTTGGGAATGTTTAGCTTGCAAAAAAGAAGACTGAGAGGAGACTTAATAGCTGTCTACAAATATGTCAAGGGCTGTCACATTGTAGAAGGATCATCTTTATTCTCATTTGCACAAGGAAAGACTAGAAGCAATGGGATGAAACTAAATGGGAGGAGACACAGATTAGATATTAGAAAAAACTTTTTGACAGTTAGGGTGATTAATGAGTGGAACAGGCTGCCACGAGAGGTGGTGAGTTCCCCTTCAATGGACGTCTTCAAACAGAGGCTGGACAGACATCTGTCTGAGATGATTTAGTGAATCCTGCTTTGAGCAGGGGGTTGGACCAGATGACCCAGGAGGTCCCTTCCAACTCTACCATTCTATGATTCTATGAACCGTGGAAGTGCAAAACAACACTTCTGTTTCTCTAGCCTACACCAGACTATGTTCAACAGTTATATTTGTGTCTGAAAAATCAGAGACACGCTTTTTTTTTTGGGGGAGGGGGGGGGGGGGGGACGGGACACACCAAAAGGTTAATAAGACGGGTATTTGTACAGTGTGAAGGAGGAAAAAAAAAGGAGGATTTAGATGAAAAAAAGGATTTTTCCTGGCCCCCGACACCTGGTGCCAAGTCCAGCAATTTCAGCAACAGGAGCACACAGGACTGTAATGCAGCGTTTGCTGGTATAACCACTGTGTCTCCTATACAGCCTGCCTGCCTGGTATCTGGGATGGATATTAGTCCTGAAAAGGACTGTGTTTGTTTGTTCTGGCAGCCTTTACAGACCCTACACTAACTATTTTGCAGTTTATATCCCTCCCTAAATCAGCAGCGCTGTCCCTACACTGTCTAATCTGGAGCGACTGTGTCCAAGATGGCGGCGCCCCGTTTTAAATACTCGAGGTGACGCTGTGCGGCCAGCCAATCACTGTAATGCCCACAACCAACATGGCTGCAGCATTACAGTGACTGGCTGGCAATCCCTGCATGTTCATTGGCTCTGTAAAGAGCGCCAAACATGCAGGGCGGAGACCCGAGCTCCCGCCCGAGTAACCCGGAAATGCTCGGTGCTCGCCAAACATCCCGAGTTGCGTGATGCTCGGGCGAGTACCGAGCAGTGTTGAGCATGTTCGCTCAACACTAGACACCTCCTAAACAGAAGTTGTTGCAGAGCAAAAAGGACAAACTGACAAAAAGTACTAACGGTCCCAGAGGACCAAGAACTGACAGAGATAGGCACCGAAGCACCTGGCTAGAGCGACAGGCAAAAAACACTGAAGTCCAGCAAAGCCAGAAGGGCGGAGCTGGAATATATAGGCAGCTGGTCACGTGACCGCAAAACACAAGATAGCAAAAACTAACAGGAGGGTTCTAACAGTATCCCCTCTTCTATGAGGAACCTTCGGATCCTCCAGGCGCAGGCCTATTTGAAAACCTCCTGTGGAAAGCTTTAACAAGCCTAGGAGCAGAGACATCGGTCCTTACCCAGGAGTTGTCATCTGGACCAAAACCCTTCCAGGAGACAAGATACTGTAATTTCCCTCTATGCCATCTAGAATTCAAAATACGAGAAATTTCATATTCGCCGTCTACCACCACAGGGGGAACTGTGACAGTGGCGTCCCTATCAAATACGTCAGCCTTTTTCAACAAGGAAACATGAAACACAGGATTAATCTTCCAGGAAATAGGGACATCCAACCTAACAGCAGACTGGTCAACAACCTGAAGCACTTTAAATGGACCCACAAACCTAGGACCCAGTTTTTTAGAGGGAATCCTCAACCGCAGGTTCTTCGAGGACAACCAAACCATGTCACCCACAGTAAACAAAACCTCTTTACGTTTCCTGTCAAAATACTTCTTGGACTTCTTGTTAGCCTCTTGAATGTTGCAACGCACATTAGTCCAAACTCTCTCCAAATCACCAGAAAAATTCTCCTCCTCCGGCACCGCCGACCCCAATTTGGAGAGCAAACCAAAAGACGGATGTCTCCCAGTACAACAAAAAAAGGAGAACACCCAGCAGAGGAGGATGTATGATTGTTAGGAGCAAATTCTGCGAGAGGCAGAAACTCAGACCACACCTCTTGATTGTCCGCCACAAAACAACGCAAAAACTGTTCTACATCCTTGTTCTTTCAGTCTGTCCATTCGATTCAGGATGATAACCAGATGAAAATGACAAATGGACTCCCAACCTGTCACAAAAAGCATGCCAAAAGCGAGCCACAAACTGAGGTCCTCTATCAGAAACAATATCCGTGGGAACGCCATGGAGCTTGACAATCTCCTTAACAAACGCCTTAGCGAGTGTCTTGGCTCAGGGTAACTTAATGAATGGAACCAAATGACACATCTTACTAAAACGGTCCACGACCACCCAGATGACAGTAAAACCCTCGGACACCGGAAGATCAGTAATAAAATCCATAGTGAGATGCGTCCAAGACACACTAGGAACCTCCAGAGGGCAAAGCAACCCCGCAGCAGGAGTATGTGAAGCCTTTGACCTAGCACACACAGTACACTGACGCACCCACTTGATGACTTCCTTCTGCCATCCAGGCCACCAAAAACTGCGACTGATCAGTCTCTTAGTCTCCGAAACTCTTGGATGACCTGCAAACAGAGTTTCATGACACTCCACAAACTTATCTCTCTTAAAGGCTCTAGGCACAAACAACCTCCCATGGGGACTGTTAGATGGAGCATCATCTTGAGCATTCAGAATCCCATTCTCCAAAACGGAGTCCAAAGCTGCCACCACAACTCCTTTCTGCAAAATGCTCTCCTCCTCCTCGGAATCGACCGTAGGAGAGAAGCTGCGAGATAAAGCATCGGCTTTAACATTCTTAGTACCAGGGATAAAGGTAACAGAAAAATGAAAATGAGAAAAAAAAAAGTGCCCACCTAGCTTGACGGGCATTCAAGCGCTTGGCAGCATCCAGATAGATCAAATTCATATGATCTGTGAAAACCTGAATAGGAAATCTAGCGCCTTCCAAAAAATGACGCCAGTGTTCAAACGCAAGTTTAATAGCCAGCAACTCCCGATTTCAAACATCATAATTCAGTTCGGTTTCCGAAATTTTTTTCGAAAAGAAGGCACAAGGATGTACTCCACCCTTGTTCTCCTGAGACAAAACTGCTCTGACCCCCACCGATGAAGCATCGACCTCGACCAAAAAAGGCTTGGTCTCATCAGGCTGCATAAGTATAGGGGCAGAACTGAACCTCTCTTTGAGAGGCTACTTCAATGGCCTCAGTAGTCCACTGGGCCATATTCGCACCTTTCCTGGTGAGATCGGTTAGAGGTTTAACAATTCCAGAAAAATTCGTAATGAATTTCCAGTAATAATTGGCAAAACCCAAAAATCTCTGTATAGATTTCAAACCAATAGGCCTAGGCCATTCCTGCACAGCCTGAACCTTCACAGGGTCCATCTCAAAGCCCTCGCTGGAGACAATGTAGCCCAAAAAACTAATTTTCTGTACAGCGAACTCACATTTCTTTTCTCCAGCTTAGCAAAGAGTGAATTGTCACTCAACTGCAAAAGTTCATGTACACTCTGCCAATGGGACTCTAGATCTGGTGAATAAATCAAAATGTCATCCAAATACACAACCATATTCTTACCAATCAAAGGTCTCAGGATGTCATTAATAAGGTTCTGAAAAAATGCAGGTGCATTGGTAAGACCGAAAGGCATCACCAGATTCTCTAAATGACCTACCGGAGTGTTAAAAGCAGTTTTCCATTCATCACCCTCCTTCACACGTAACAAATTGTATGCCCCCCGGAGATCAATCTTGGAGAACCACTTGGCTCCCACTAACTGGTTAAACAAGTCAGGAATTAACAGCAATGGGTGTTTGTGTTTTTTTTTTAACTTTGACTATGGGGTTAGTAATGGGGGTGTCTTATAGACGCCTCTCCATTACTAACCTGGGCTTGATGTCAGCTGGCATTATAAGCTGACATCAACCCCAACCCTATTACCCCACTGCCACCGCTACAGGGCAGTGGGAAGAGCGAGGCTAAGTGCCAGAATTGGCGCATCCTGTGGATGCGCCATTTCTGGGGCAGCTTACGTCGGGTGTTTCTAGCCTGGGAGGGGGCCAATATTCATGGCACCCTCCCTGGGCTATTAATATCAGCCCCCAGCTGTCTGCCTAGCCTTTGCAAGCTATTAAAATAGGGGGGACCCCACGTCATTTTTTTTTGGGGGGTCCCCCATTTTAATAGCTAGTAAAGGCTAGGTATTCAGCTGGGGGCTGATATTAGTAGCCTGGAAGCTCCATGGGAATTACCCCCTTCCCAGGCTTCAAACATCTGCCCCAGCCATCTGCTTAACCTCCGCTAGAGACTAAAATTACGGGGAACCCCACGCCAATTTTTTTTTTAATAAATCCTTTATTTTAACACTAAATGACAAGTACAGTAACCAACACTGTCACTGTACTTCTTATATATGTGACTGACATGTTTCTATCTATCTAATCTATGTGTGCTGCTCTATTCTTTCTGTTATAAATTGTCGGGTACCGCTGCTGAATTGCTGGCCGGCTTTTTTAAAGAGACGGTGCATGAAAGCACTAATATTTTTTTAAATAAATCCTTTACACTAAATGACAAGTACAGTAACCAACACTGTCACTGTACTTCTTATATATGTGACTGACATGTTTCTATCTATCTAATCTATGTGTGATGCTCTATTCTTTCTTGTCTAAATTGTCGGGTACTGGTGTATGCCGCTGCTGAATTGCCGGCCAGCTTTTTTTTAAAGAGAGCGTCTTCTGAGCAGTTTGTCAGCTTTTGGACACCTTTGAAGGTGTTTTCTATGTGTTTTTGTTTGCCTGCCATTGGTTTTAACGGTGTTCGACGGTGTTCTAAGGTGTTTGACGAACAGTTCCTCGAACATCCCGGTGTTCGACGAACCGAACCCGAACACTACGGGGGTGGCTCAACCCTACTTAAAAGGTCTAATGTGACCAGCAGCCAAGCTAGCCTGTTTGTACTAGTCCAAGGTCTTTCTTTCAGGGATAGTCAGATTAAACAAGCGACTTTTTGGAAGAGTAGCACCCGGAACAAACTCAATGGCGCAATCATAATCCCTATGAGGAGGTAAAACTTGCGACTCCTCCGAAAAAACCCTCCAAAAATCTTGAATAGGTACAGGTAATTCACCTTTTCCCACAGCCGCAATGCGACCATTGCAACATTTATCATAGCACTTCGGACTCCAAGACTTAATCACATTAGCAGACCAGTCCAGTAAAGGATTGTGCAGTCTTAACCAAGGCAATACTAGGACAACTGGAGAGGGCAAATTATCCAAAACAACCAAGTCCAAAATTTCTTGGTGATCTCCATTGATAGTGAGACGAAATGCAGCAGTCTTGTGAGTAATACATTTCAAAGGAGTGTTATCAATTGCAACCACAGAAATAGGTGATGACAAAGGTTTGGATTTCAATTTAAGGTTTTACAAAAACCCTTTATCAATCACATTAAGTGTTGAACCACAATCCACAAATACCTGAAATTCAATCAAATCTCCTTGCAGAGTAGTACTCCCAGAAAGAAATACTCCTGCGTAAACAAGCTATACGGGCATAACTGACCTTTTTTTTTTCTTCTTTACTTAAACAACGCTCACAATACTTAATCAAATGGTCATTTTTACCACAATAAAGACACAAACCTTCGGCGAATCTCCGATCTCTTTCCTGAGAGCGGAGTGATATCGCCCCAAACTCCATTGGTTCTCCGCTGTCAGAGCAGATTTTCTGGGAACTAGGACCTGAAGTTACAGGAGTCTTTACATCATTAACCCTCGACCTCAGTCTCCTGTCTATACGAACAGCTAACTGCATAGCTTCCTGCAGAGTCTCAGGTGCAGGGAATGCAATTAGCAAATCCTTAACCCTTTCACTCAGACCAGCAAGAAATAAACATTTCAATGCAGAATCATTCCATTTAACTTCTGAAGCCCACCTTCTAAAGTGTGTGCACTAAATTTCAACATCATCTGACCCCTGATTCAAACGTCTAAGTTCTGATTCAGCAGATGAGATTCGATCAGGATCGTCATATAATAGCCCCATAGCAGAAAAAAATTCAACAGAACTAAAACACTGATCATTAGGTTGGAGAGAAAAGGCCCAACCCTGTGGTTCTTTGCGCAAAAGTGACATAAAACTAATGCGCTGTGATTCATTCCCAGAGGATCTTGGTCTTAAACAAAAATATAATAAACAAGCATTTTTAAAAGGAAAAAAAATCTTGCAGTTTACCATAAAAAACATCAGGCGGTCCTACCTTCAGTTCCACAAAATGCGCTCCAGGACAGCTACTCACGTGTTGCTGAAGCTCGGCCACCTCCAGAGACAATCCCTGCAGGTGTTGAGCCAAATTCTGGACGGAAACCATACTGATCCCCGAATTTCTTTCCTATTAGTTTTTTTTTTTGGGCTGGACTTACTCTTATGATCTGCAACAAAACTAAGGAAAGATAAGGAAAGCAGTCCCTACAGTAAGACTAAGCTGAATCCCTACGATGTAGCGGGCAGCCTGTTCCTTGTGAACAGACCCGCCTTCGTCCTCGGCTAGTCTGAACGGAGACCTATGCAATTAAGGGAGGGGTCCCTAAAAGAACTAAGGACTGGGATAAAAAATGGGACACCTCCTAAACAGAAGTTGTTGCAGAGCAAAAAGGACAAACTGACAAAAAGTACTAACGGTTCCAGAGGACCAAGCAAACTAGACAGAGATAGGCACCGAAGCACCTGGCTAGAGAGACAGTCAAAACAACACTGAAGTCCAGCAAAGCCAGAAGGGCGGAGCTGGAATATATAGGCAGCTGGTCACGTGACCGCAAAACACAAGATAGCAAAAACTAACAGGAGGGTTCTAACAATTGGGTTTGGCTGTAGTGGAAGCGTTGACGGTCACCATTATAATAGTTCTACTCTAGGGAAATTAATTATTTGGTGCAGATATCTTTGTCACAGGGGTACACAAGATATAATTGAAATTGTTTTTCTTAGTACCATGGTATATAAAGCAGGCTATATTTCATCTTTTAATTTTTCAGTGATGATATAGTTCTCCATACAGGGGTAGACATGAGTAATGAGACAGCACTAAATGAGCTCAACTTAGTAGTTCAGCGGTTTCTCAAAACCTACCCAGATCTGCCAGAGCTGCTTGTGAAAGTACAACGCATGTGTGCCCATTTCAGAAAGTCAGCTATAGCTTCCGCCACCGTGGCAGTGCTTCAGCAGCATTTGTAGCTTCTAGCTCACCGAGCATTGTCCAACTCTATAGTGATTAAATTCAAGGCGTAAAGAAAGATCTTTGTCTGTGACTAAGTACCACCGAGAAGTGTGAGCTGATGTTGGACGGGCTGCCATTGCTTATGCAACAAGCTGCATTAGAGGACTTCCTAGGAGAAATGACAGCCAGAGTAGATACGGTTGACCTCTATGCCAGTTCTTTCACCGAGCTAAAGAATATGGCTGAGGTGAAATACAACTCTCACCGAGAAGCAGTGTCAGACTGAAGAACATTGGGCCCACCAGAGGATTTGATTCTAAGGGACCACCTTTCTCCCCCTCTAAAGAGCCCCATAGCATCTGCAAGATTTGCGCTATGAATTCTCCTGAAGGAGAAGCCAGGGCCCACTGGAGGGGTTGACGCGCCCCCAGGGCCGTAGGGCACTCGGCAGCTGGGCCTCTGGTTGCTGGGGGATATCACGGCGGCTGGCCCGGTCCGTGGGCCAGGGCGGTCACTCAAAAGGTTATAGGGGATTTAAGTGTTTGTGACGCCACCCGTGGATTGCGGCTAGAGGGAGCCGCCGCTGCAGAGCAGTCCTCTGGAGCTGGTGTTACGGCAGCAGGGATGGTGTCGCTCTCCACGGGTAGAGCTAGCTCCAGGGCAGTGTAGGTGAATGGTGGCTGCGCTAGGCGTTGTAGTGCAGGGAGGGAATGATGGCACGGACAAAATAATTGGACAGAGGCCGTGCTGTGCAGTCATCCGTGTCTTTACTCACAGTTCTTTAGTTCCACAGAGTACACTGTCAGCTTACAGCCTCCCACGTCGCGCTGCGTTCACTAGGCAGGGGTTCAGCTCTTCCTCAGGGGATTTAGGAATGCCTGACAGAACCCCACTTTCGTGTTCCTCTCTAGACCGACTTCACACTGGGTCTTTCTCCCTCCTGCCCAGCGCTGCCCACTCTCAATCCTGCTCGGGTGCTCTGAAGTCCTTCCTGTACGTTGGATCCCGGACCTGCTTGACCCTCCTGGGGATTAGAATGTGGCTTACGATCCCTCTGTCTTCTGACAGATTCGAGCGTACGGGTGCCATCCTGCACTCGCCATACCCCCTAGGATCCCTTTTGACAGAAAGGAGCCTTCTCCCTGCTCCCCTCCTGGGCCTCCAGACTTGGCCCTACTTGTGGAGCAGAGCTCCTAATGAGACTCTGCCCCCGGACTGTTCTGCTGAACTGTCCCGAGCTGTTCTTCTGAACTGCTCTTCACTGAACCTAACACTGATCTGCCACCCTAAGATGGCTTCCCTATTTTATACTCCTACCAAAGTGCTTCCTCTAACTACTTCCTCCACCCACACCCACTACTGGTTCCCCCTACCTTTGAGTTCCCCCCCACTCCAGCCAGGGTCAGGGCTCAGCAGCTGCGCTCTGCATGTCACCCTTCCAGCTGGCCTGGAGCAGTGTAGTGTTGGATGCAGGTGTTTGGGGTTCCGGGCAGCACTCCCTCCTTACCTGAGAGAAGAGAGACACCACACCTCTGGGTGAGGTGCAGTACCTCTGTGGCGACTGAACCCTCAGGGGCGCCACAGACTCTCCGGTTCTCTGGTGGGCCTGTCCAACCCTGCCGAGAAGTAGCCCTGGCTAAAAAAAGTGTGTGGGAAGGTTCCCGAACACTCTGTGGCTGCTTTTTTACTGTGGACTGGCTCCAGAAAACCATAAGATTGCAATCTATAAGATCCCTTCACTGGCTCCCAATTGCCCAGCATATCCAGTTCAAACTACTAACACTGACATACAAACCCATGCATAACCTTTTTTCTCCGTACATCTCTGAACTAATCTCCCGATATATTCCATTATGTAATCTCTGGTCCTCCCAAGACCTCCTTTTCTCCACACTTATTTGTTCCTCACCCAATCGCCTCCAATACTTATACCAAATATCCCCCATCCTCTGGAATTCTGTGCCTCAACAAGTTCGATTAGCCACCACATTCGGATCCTATTGACAACCTGAAAAGCCATCTCTTCAAGACAGCCTACAGCCTGCCATTGCCTCGCTGCCAACTCACCACCACCGGAGCTAATGCAACTCCACAACCTACTGTCTCCTTCCCCACCATTCTGTCGATTGTAAGGCCACAAGTGCAGGGTCTATAAGACTTAAGATGCAATATGGCACCTTGGCAAAGCTCAGTTATGTTCTCCCTCTGATATCTAACAATAACAGGTCATGCTGGAGAAACTTGCACCTACTACCACTCAGTGTCTTCAGCTCCTTTGTGAGAAACTAATGTTTTGGCAGTCAGTCTACCAAATAAAATTCCTGAGGTACAGAAATTGTGGATGGCTTTGCTTCTGGTACTGGGTGGTAATACCAAACCATGGCGTGCCATTCACTGGATATTCCTGTCTGGAGACGAGCTCATTCCCACAGAAAGCTACGAACAAGCTAAAGAGATGGTGGCCTATATCATCATGAAGGAGTTTGCTCATTATCTAGTAGTCTGGCTTTTATACTAAAGATCCTGCTCATTTTTATAGTTTTAAGTGAGCACGCAGAGACCATGGTTTCTGCAGCAGCGCTTCCAGACCGGGATAGTGGCGGAGAAATTGCTGTACCATCAGGTTGAGGATGTGAGCCATGCAAGGCCCGTGTCTGAGGTTGCCCCGGCGTAGGGCCACCACCAGATTTGCACCATTATCGCACATGGCCTTCCCTTGCTTCAGGTTCAGTGGAGACAGCCATTGCTCAAACTCGACCTGGAGAGCTGTCCACAACTCTTCAGCTGTATGACAGCGATCTGCAAGGCATATTAATTTTAACACTGCCTGATTGCGGTGAGACCTGGCTGCGCTGTACAGAGGTGGAGGGGGGGGGGGGATTCTCTCTGCACTGTTGAAACGTGTTTCTCATTAAGGTAGAGGTTCAGGGCACAGGTGGAAGCCCTAGAGGAGGTGGAGGATGCAGAAGCACTGGAGGAAGTATTAGATACAGAGGTTTGTCCCGCAAGCCTTGGGGATGCCAACACTTGCTGTCTAGTGACACCTTGGTGTCTAGTGGTTTAGTTATCCATCCCCTGGTGTGTAGTAGTTTAGTTCTCCAACCCTAGCTGTTTAGTAGGTTAGTTTTCCAACCCCTGTTGTCTTATTAGTTTACTTTTCCATGTTCTGGTGTGTATTTATTTCTCCAACCCATCCATGCCCACCCCCAGGGGTTAATGTCTGGTGACGAGGGTTTGGATTCTTCCCAGACCCTACTTTGTCCGGGCCTGGATAAACTGAAAAAATGTTTGGGCATCGCTAAACATGCTTTCCCCCTCTTGAGTCTATGAAGCTTTGGATCAGACCCCTGATGTCCCGGAATAGAATGTGTTTACAGCTCTGCAGACTCACCCATCTGTGCTTCCCCACAGTCAGTTGGCCAGTTGGAGAGTTATGACATGGGTGAAAACAAAGGTAATTGGGGTGCCACCTATGAGGAATGTACTGTGTGTGATGTTAAAGTGGAGGAAGAGGAGTATAGGCCACTTGATGCAGTGCTTGTTATCTACTGGAGCACATGTTCTTCCTGCCCCTCATCTACAAGGTGTACCGCTATGCGACTGCCAAAGAAAGGGAGTGGAGTCCAGTAACAGAAGTTTTAAAAATGTTGCACAATTGCTCACTGCAGCAAAATAAACCTGCTTCTCATCTCTCATATTATACGTGCCTCACAACCCTAAACAGCTATTCAGTACTTTCAAGTCCCTCCTCTGTCCACCAGTTCCCCCTCCCTTTCCTCTCTGCTGAAGACTTAGCCTCATTCTACAAGCAGAAGATTGACAACATAGGGCAAAGCTTTTGCTTAAAGTCCCAACAACCCTTCTCATAATGACAACTCTCCTCCTCCAAAACCCGCTTCTCAGCCATCACGGAAGATCATCTTTACTCGTCAAATCACATCTCACCACTTGACCCAATACCATCCCACCTCATTCCAAACTGTACCACAGTCTTCATCTCAAGCCTAACCCTCTTCTTCTACCTGTCACCAACAACTTCCCTGTAATAATTATAATGGATACCACAGGAGTCTTTTTGCGTGGAACAAAGATACAACAGAGCACAGTTTATAGGTGTCAAAGTGTATATTATAAACACGGTGTTTCAAACAAGTGCAGACGAAAACTCAAAGTCCATAAACACTCAGGGGAAAATGCAATCAGCAGAGAAGACTGTAAAGCGCAGTTCACACTAGAGGATGTTAGAAAACAAGGAAGTCTTTATCAAGTCCATACACAAATATATATGTAGATGCAAGGAAGTCCAAACAATATATATTAGATAATCCAGGGAGGCCTGGGTAGGAAGTCCCAGATAATGCAGCTCAGTCCGGTGCTCTTCAGCTATGTGACGCCCAGCTGCGCTTGGTATCACAAATCCTAGAAGGGTGTATTGATGGATTCCTCCACAAGAGGCCCCCATAACCATTCACACATCTCCACCTTCCACCTCAGACCAGCAGAGGGAGCCCGTTAAGGATTTAAATAGGGAAGGTGGAGCCAGGCAGTTCAGTTCCTGCAGAGTGAGACACAGAAACAGGTCAGTCTGCAGTGGAGCTCAGTGATTCAGCAATTCCTCTGGAGAGTTTAGTTAGTGCAAATCTGAATACAGAGTTGAGCCCAGTTGAGTTGTAGGTCAGAGTAGTGAGCTTTAGGTGTGCTGACGCCATAAGATCGGTGAAGCGCGGCAAGCTGCCGTTAGTGTGAGTAGCCTAGTGAGGGCCCGAGCAGGCCGAAGGCAAGTGGAGAGTTAGTACCTAGGGGGCAGAGGAGCTTACCCAGCTCACCCCGAATCAGTTACCGGACACCGGGTCCGAAGCTTACCAGGATCTCTATGACCCAGTAAGGCAAACCGGAACCCCTGGAGAACTACAAGTCCCAGGATCGCTAAAGTGCTGATACGTAATAGAGCCAGGAGACACATAGGCCCGCAGCTAAGGTGCGTGTACTCCAAGAAAAGGCCCTACCACAAGGTCAGCCAGCGCAGGACAGAGACAAAGTTAGGCCTAGCTCCATGCAGGTCAGAAACTTACTACGCAGAAGCAAGAAACAGGAGGCCCAAAACCAGTTCATTGGGGAGGATCCAGACATGCACCCTTCACCCTACAGTGCTCCAGGACGTGCCTGAATTTCAATCAGTAAAAGGTACTGAAGTGACAATCGTGTCTGTCCCTGTTCTTGCTCTGACCTGGCTGGGTCTCTCCGTCCATACACTGCTCTGAGACCTAGCTCCACCTGTGGGGAGCTATACCATCGAGCTGCCTTATCACCGGCCTCAGTGGACTGCGCAGCGCTGGTGACTCTCACCAGAAGCCACAGGTGGCGTCACAAACTTTTATACAGTAACCAACTATTAACACTTTTAAAGAGGGTCCCCAGGGTACGGGCCCGGGAGCCGACCACCGCAACATCCTTAAGGCTAAAGGCCTCTCCATTCCCCTGGGCGAGACATCTCTACTTGGCGTCACGAACAGGATAGCGTGCCCGCTGCAACGATAGTGTGTCATTCCCGTTGCCACCGGGTACTGTGCGCCTTTATTCTGAACTGTGTACGTAAAGTTGTGGTGAAGGTTGCCGCCATTGTTGGGCCGCCGAGCGAGAAGGTCGTAACCGCGGGAAAATTAGGGGCGTACCTGCAAAAGAGAGCGAAGCTTCGGACACGCCCCACGCCTCGACGTCAAAGCGAGAACCGCCAGGTCCTGTAAGAAGCGTCGCTGAACGCGCTGATGTAGGACGCAAGCGACGCAAGGTCCTGAAGACAACCGTCACCTGCGGAGCTGCGGCCTACCGGAAGAAAAACCAGAAGGTAGGCCACGGTTAACTAGGGGGGCGCCAAGATGTCCGACGAGCAACAGCAGAACGCCGACATGCCGGCCAACGTCCCTGATATTCAACCCGCGCCCGACGACGAGCAGGCCGAAGCCGCCGCTCCGCCAGCAGCGCCTGTAACACCAGTCATTCCTATGACTTTACCGTACATTCCTGGAGCAAAGTGGCTCCCCCAGTACAACGGCAAACCAGATACCCTGTCTGGATTCAAATGGAAGATATGTGGTATCCTAGACATGTACTCCATGACCGGCAAACAAAGAGCAGCCGTTGTATTAGGACAACTGACCGGTACTGCGGAACGGGAAGTGGAAACATGGTCAGCCGCAGACCAGGAGTCAGCGTCCGCAATATTTCAAAAACTACAGACTGTCTTTGAGGATCTTACTGAGGCGGACCTCCGGATGAGGTTCTACAGCTGTTCCCAACAACCGGAGGACAATGTTAGGGACTACGCCTGGCGTCTTCAAGGGGCCCTGCGGGCTCTGAACCAGGTTAGTCCGACCAGCGTTGAGAATGAGAACAAAATGCTGAAGGAACAGTTTGTGCGGGGACTAAGGTCTCCAGAGGAAAGCAGGACTGTGCGTTGGTGGTCCCTGGATCATCCAGATGCCACCTTTGACAATCTCAAGGACATGGCTATAAAAGGACTGCAGCCCCTGGAAACAAATGCCATCCAACGTTACCAGGGTGGGGCTACCCCAGTGCCTGCTACACCCACCTTTTCCCCAGTGGCTGTGGAAGCCGAGGTTCCAGCAACGTCCCCTAAAGAACTGGACAGTTTGCGCTCTGAGGTGCATCAGTTGAGCAAAACCCTGACCACTGTGCTGAGTGCTCTGCAGCTGCGGACGGAGCCTGAGGAAGGAGGGAAGATCCTGTTAGCTGATAGGCCTGAGGATGTCCCCTGGATGCGAAGGAGGAGGAGGCCAACACCGCCCTCGCCAAGGACCAGTGACCAGCGCCGTCCACAGAAGGACCCTGCCTGCTACCGCTGCCGTAAGACCGGACACATCGCCCAGAATTGTCCTTTAAACGAGAAAACCCTGGGTCCGAGGGCCGACACCCAGGAGTAAACTCACCAGGCCCATCAGACTGGTACAACAGGTTCGTCGGAGGAAGACCTTTCCTGTCCATTGTACTGGATGGGATCCCGACGCATGCCCTGCTGGACACAGGATCTCAGGTAACCTTCATGCCTGACGTCCTCTACAAGAGGTTCTGGTCCATGGACGACCTACGTCCGCCAGCTCCAAATCTATTTGTATATGCCTTAAATGGACTCCCCCTTAACCTACTCTGGGTTAAGAATGTGACTGTAAAGGTGGGGAGAGTAGAGCTGAAGGACCAGGGACTAATTGTAGTGGAGACTAATCCTGGTGACACCAACCCGTATATGGTACTAGGCACTAATGTTGTTGGTAACTGTTTAGGAGAGGTTGTGCTCTTGCTCCAACAGATAGCCGACACTGCCAGACCAAGACAGAGGAGGGCACTGCAGAAAGAAATCAGAGTCCTGATGTATCAACAGCAAGTAAGGTTAACAGATGGTGAAATCGGTAACGTTCGGGTAACAGACCCCATACCCATTGTCATTCCCCCAATAAGTGAAATGCTCATCTGGTGTAGAGCTGCTATAGGTCTTAGAGGACAGAGCTACCAGGCGGTAGTAGAACCCCTTTGCTCCGAGCATAGACCCACGCTCTTAACCGCCAGGGGAGTGGTAGATGTACGTAATGGGAGGGTGCCCGTCCGTCTTCTCAACTTAAGGGAAGATGAGGTTAAACTGCTACGTTATGCCACTGTTGCCAAATTACATGCTGTCAATAAAAACAGCATTCATGAGGCAGAGTCCTTAACCTCACCAGATGAAGTAGAGGATAATGACTAGTGTTGAGCCACCCCCGTAGTGTTCGAGTTCGGTTCGGTTCGTCGAACACCCGTGTGTTCGCCGAACACCTTCGAACACCGTTAAAACCAATGGCAGGCAAACAAAAACACATAGAAACACATAGAAAACACCTTCAAAGGTGTCCAAAAGCTGACAAACTGCTCAGAAAACACAACTAACACATGGAAAAGTGACAAGTACATATAGTCATGCGAAAATAAAAGAGGTGGAGGAGTAAAAGGAGGGGGAGACACAGATATAGGCATGTCATGCCCTTCTAAAATCCAAAAAGTGAGAAGCCGACACGGCCAGTCCGCTCCTGCCCGTGCCACCTCCGTGTCGCCGGGTTTGTGCCAGAGCCGCGGTGAACCCTGACGGCCAGCCCCCCTCTCCCAATACTGGTGCCTGTCCGCTGGTGGGTCGAGCGAGCCCCCCTGTGGTGGAGGCAGCTCTAAGCTTTTTAATTTAAAATTGTCTCTCTAATTTGAATGAATACACTTTAAATCCATTTACAAGGATCTATTGGAGGGCAAGTCTCATGCCAGCAGCCGCGGTAATTCCAGCTCCAGTAGCGTCCACTAAAGCTGCTGCAGTTAAAAAGCTTTTATAAGGATCGAGCTCGGCTGTCCACCGCAAGGCATCCTACTGCCAGTCCCAGCCCCTATGCCTTGGGGTGCCTCCTGATGCTCTTCACTAAGTATCCCATGGTCCCGAAGCATTTCCTTTGAAAAAATTAAGTGTCTAAACTACAGGTGGTGTAGCTTGCTTAACAGCCGGGATAATCCGCTGACTAGCAGACACTGCTACTAGGCACAAAGTATTTCCTGGGCTAGATGCAGTTAAAAATTTGTAATTAGATACTCTCGTTGGATGCTGAGAAAGCATTCCATAGAGTCTCCTGGCACGCCATATATGATTCTCTTAAAAAGCTTGGGGTAGGGGTCTAGGGGACCCTTTTATAGCCAAAATCACGGCCCTGTATCGCAATACGTCACCTAGGCTGAAGATAAATGGAACTGTAGCACCCTGAGGGCTTGGTTGCTACAGACGTATTGCACCTCACCCAGAGGTGTGATATCTCACTCTCAGGTAAGGATGGAGTGTGGATCAGGACCCGACACCTGCATGCATTACACCACATTGCCGTGGGGCAGGGCGACCAATATGCCCCTGAGATGGGCACGACAGTCCCTGTCCCTGGCTGGAGTGGGGGGAGGGAACACTGAGGAAGGGGAACCCTGTAGTGCAGGAGCAGGGAGGAAGCAGTTCCTGGGTGCATTGAGAAGGGAGTATAAAAGGTGGGCACCATCTTAGTTCAGTGCAGAGAAGTCTGAGCAGAAGTGGCAGGGAGCAGGGGCTCTGCATGAGCTCTGCTCCGGAGGCGGGCCTAGTAACAGAGGCCCAGGCCTGGAAGAGGGAGAAGGAAGGAAGAGGAGCGGAGAAGGCTCCAGGAACGAGGAATGAAGGGATCCCAGGGGTGCGGACGGGCGAGTCGCCACCGCACGCCCGAATCCACCTGCGTGGAGGGGTCAGGCCAAAGGGGGAGACCGGTCCCCGAACTAGTGGAGGCAGGAAACGACCCTCAGCTAGAAACCGGAGGCTCTGACATTTTATGTGGCGCAGCCCCTCGCTACACCCGCTAGGAAGGCACCACATAGGGTCAGGGAAACTGGCGCCAAGTTTACCAAGAGGAGGCCCGAGGCAGCCGGACAGAAGTGTTGGTAAGAAAGGCCAGACAAAGGACACACAAAGGGGGTCCTGTGAAGTGCTCCAAAGTTATCTGGGAGTTGTCTGAGCCCCTCACCTGGTGAGCACAGTACGACGTGGGCAGCCGTTACCTGCAGACGTGGTCTGGATAATAAGAACTGTGAGTAAAGGCCCTGGACTGCATCACTGACTCCGTGTCGTTACTGCTGCTGCCCTGCACCATCACCCCCATCCTCCGCATACACTGCCCTGAGGCTATACTCCTCCCGTGGGGAGTTATGCTACGCTCTGCTGCACCCACAACACCAGCCTCAGCGGTCTGCCCTGTAGCGGCGGTTCACTCTGACCGCAATCCACGGGTGGCGTAGTCGGACATTTAAACATCAAAACCACATAAATAGTTCCGCCACTGGTTTGACCGCCCTGAGCCACGGAACCGGGTCGCCGCCACGAAGACTACAACCACCAGCATCCACCAAAAAGGGTCCGGCTCCGGGTGTCCCAAGGCCCAGGGGGTGCGTCAGAACATTTTCATCACCTTTCACAATCACCAATGGGACAAGGCAGGGATGTCCTCTGTCCCCTCTCTTATACATCCTAGTGATGGAGCACCTGCTCTCATCAATTCACCATAACCCCAATATTAGGTGGATTGAGGTGGGAGGCACCGAGTACAAGTGCTCTCTATTTGCTGATGATGTCCTAGTATATATCACTCAATCACATATATCCATCCCTGCTGTTATGGCTGAAATAGATCACTTTGTTACATGGTAAAATTTTAAAATCAATGCAGCGAAGTCTGAGGCCCTCGATGTCTCCCTCCCCAAATCCATATAGGATTCCATCCAGTCCAACTTTCCCTTTGCCTGGCCCTCACAGGGTATCAAATACTTAGGAATTCCTATTCATAGAGACCTCTCCGATCTATGTTATCTTAATTTTGGGCCCTTTATTGAACAATTCCATACAGACCACGGTTGGCAAGTTAGAACTGTAAGATTCACTACGTGAACCACTGGTGTTTTGTGGAAAAGCACATGTACACTGCGTTCCAAATTATTATGCAAAAAGTGTTTAGGAGTGATAAGGGAAGAATTTGTTTGTTTGTCAGTTAAACTCATTGATGGTGATGTGTGTCAGGGCTCTTTATATCACTGTAAGCAATTGCAGACACCTGTGCTAATTAGTTTGGCAGGTGTGTCCAATGAAAGGCAAGACTACTCAGGAAGGCTGTCCCACATTATTAAGCAGCCTACATTTTCTGCCAAAATGGGAAAGAAAAAGGATGTGTCGGCTGCTGAGAAGCAACAAATTGTGGAGTGTTTAGGTCAAGGCATGACTACAATCAACATTGTGCGATGATCAGGATGAAGTGTCTTGGCAATCAAGAAGTATGTAGCTGATTCACAGTACACACGTGTGCGTGCTGATAAGGGCAAATTGAGGACTCTTTCCTACAGGCAATTACGTCAGGTTGAAAGAGCAGCGGCAAAAAAGCCTTGTCATAGCAGCAGACAAGTTTTTGAAGCTGCTTGTGCCTCCAACGTCCCCCGAACAACAAGATGCAGGGTCCTTCAGAGGTTTGCAGCTGTGCATACGCCATCCTGTCGACCTCCTCTATCCACTTCACACAAGCAGAAACGGCTCCAGTGGGCCAAACATTACATGAAGACTGATTTCAAAACTGTTTTGTTCACGGATGAGTGCCGTGCAGCGCTCGATGATCCAGATGGATGGAGTGGAGGATGGCTGGTTGATGGACACCCCACGCAAACACGGCTACAGCGCCAACAAGGAGGAGGTGGAGTAATGTTTTGGGCTGGAATCATGGGGAGAGAGATTGTCGGCCCCTTTAGGATCCCTGAAGGCGCTAAAGATGAACTCCATAATGTATGTGGATTTTCTCAAACAGCACTTCCTGCCATGGTTCAAGAAGAAGAACCGTGTATTTCACAGCAAGATCATTTTTCTGCATGATAATGCACCATCTCATGCTGCACATAAAACATCTGCATCTCTGGCTGATATGGGCATAAAAGGGGACAAACTTATGGTGTGACCCCCATGCTCCCCTGACCTCTACCCCATTCAGAACCTTTGGAGCATCATTAAAAGGAGTGTCTATGATGGCGGGAGGCAGTTCACATCTAAGCAACAGCTCTGGGAGGGTATTCTGTCCTGATGCAAAACAATTGAAGCAGAAACCATCCAAAACCTGACAAATTCAATGGACGAGAGAGTTCAGAAGCTCCTTTCGAACAAGGGGTCCTATGTGAAAATGTAACATCACCTAGAATAAAGTTTGGAGTTGAAAACTGTTTGATTTCAGTTTCTAACAACCTGCTAATGCTTATAATTTAAAAAATGACCATTTTTTTGGTCTTTATTAAAATGAAAAGGTTGATCGAAAAGTTTGGGGGATCTAAGAGTGTGGCAACCCAGTAGTCATGATTACTTCGAATTCTGACAATATGAGGGTCATGCTGCAGGTAGTGCAGCAAGAAGGCACTTATGTGTCTTGCGCATCTCGGAGCCCCAAAATTATTTTCCGGACTAGATGCAGCTAAAAATTATTTTTAATTTTAAATCTGGTGGAGCTTATTATAGATGGCCTAATAGGATCAGTGCTGCACACTGCTACAAAGCCCAAATTATTTTCCAGTCAAGATACAGATAAACATGATTAGTAATTTGAAAAGCTTAAAACGGTTGGTAGGGTGATTTTAACCAATCATCAAGCTTTTACTCTCCCCAGGATGACACAGGGGTAGAAAAGTCGTTTCGGATCCATGATTTGTTCATCTTTATGAACGCGAGTCTGTCTACATTATCAGTGGAGAGCCGCGTGCGCTTATCTGTCAGCACACCACCAGCAGCGCTGAACACACGTTCAGACAGAACGCTGGCTGCGGGGAATGACAAGATCTCCAAGGCGTAAGTGGCTAGCTCCGGCCATTTATCCAGATTGGAAGCCCAAAAAGAGCAAGGGTCCAGTGACACAGTCGTGGCTTCAATGTTTACTTGGAGATACTCCTGTACCATCGTCTCTAGGCGTTGACTATGTGTCAGACTTCTTGTCTCCTGTGGCCTTGCAAAGGATGGGCTAAAAAAGTGGTGAAATGATTCCGCAAAATTGATGTTACCAGCAGATACTGTGGTTCTGTTACGGTTTGAGTGCTGAACACTTGACGGTCCCACGGTTGGCAAGTTGGAACTGTGAGATTCACTACGTGCACCACTGGTGTTTTGTGGAAAAGCACATGTAAGATTCTGCAACAGTCTCTGCTGATACTCCTGCATGCGTGCATCCCTTTCTAGGGCAGGAATAATTTCGGCAAATTTACTTTTGTACCGGGCATCTAACAGTGTGGCAACCCAGTAGTCAGGATTATTTCTAATTCTCACAATTCGAGGGTCATGTTGCAGGTAGTGCAGCAAGAAGGCACTCATGTGTGTTGCGCATCCAGGAGCACCAAGTCCCTGTTGTGTTGGTGGCGAGGTAACAATCATGCTTCCTTCCTCTGTCCTCTCCCCCCAACCTCGCACAACAGAAATGTGATCAAGGTCTCCCTCATCTGATGAGTCTTCCATCAGTTCGTTCTCCACTTCTTCCTGGGCTCCTGCACCTTCCTCACTAGTTTGGCTGCTACCATGCGCCCTGGTAAAACCATCTCCCCCACCCTCACATGCCTGCCGCCTTGGTGCTGCCGACCGTCTGGACCTTGCAGATGTTAGCCCTTCCGCATACAACTCCTCCTCCTCTACTTCCTCCACCTCCTCTTGTGCCACCACCTGACTCCGAATTCTGTTTAACATGTGCTCCAGCATGTAAATCACCGGAATAGTCATGCTGATAATGGCATCATCAGCACTAAACATCTTCGTCGCCATTTCAAAACTGTGCAGAAGGGTGCATAGGTCCCTGATCTGAGACCACTCCTCCAGCGTGATTTGCCCCACCTCTGGATCTCGTTGGCCCAGGCTATACGTCAGAACGTATTGCACCAGGGCTTGTCGGTGCTGCCACAGTCGCTGCAACATGTGCAGAGTTGAATTCCACCGGGTAGGCACATCGCATTTTAGCCGGTGAAGTGGCAGGCCCAACGACTTCTGTAGAGATGTAAGTCGCTGAGCTGCGGGATGCGAACGGCGAAAGTGAGCACACAGCGACCGTGCCCTCTGCAGAAGGCCATCTAGTCTGGGATAGTGGGCTAAAAATTGCTGAACAACCAGGTTCAACACGTGAGCCATACAAGGCACGTGTGTGACATTGCCCCGGCGAAGGGCCGCACCCAGGTTTGCAGCATTGTCGCACACGGCCTTCCCTGGTTTCAGGTCCAGTGGAGACAGCCATTCATGAAATTCGTTCTCCAGAGCTGACCACAACTCCTCAGCTGTGTGACTCACATTTCCCAGACATTTCAAAGTAAAAACCGCCTGATGACGTTGAGCCCTACTGCCAGCATAGTAAGGAGGTGTGCAGGATCTCTTCTGCGCAGTTAGAAAGCTTGTGGCATGACCAGACAGGCTTTGGGTGCAGGTGGAAGACCGAGAGGAGGTTGAGGAGGCAGAAGCAGTGGAGGAACTTTGACATAAAGAGGATTGACGCACAACTCGTGGGGACGGCAAGACTTGGACAGCAGCCCCTTGTCCTGCTGTCACCATAGTTACCCAGTGCCCAGTCAGCGACATGTAACGCCCCTGTCCATGCCTACTCGTCCAAGTGTCTGTGGTGAAATGCACCCTGTCACACACAGAGTTTCTCAAAGAAGCGGTGATGTTGTGTGCGACATGCTGGTGGAGCGCAGGCACACCTTTCTTTGAGAAGTAGTGCCGACTGGGCATCTGGTACTGGGGCACTGCGACGGACATAAGGTCTCGAAAATCCTCTGTGTCCACCAGGCGGAAAGGCAGCATTTCTGTAGCCAAGAGCTTGCAGATGGTGAAATTCAACCTCTTAGCTTTCTCATGGCTAGGAGGAAATGGTCTTTTACTTGTCCACATCTGAGGGACCGAGGGCTGGCTATTGTGCTTAGACGGGGTTGATAAGGGTGTCCCCGGCAAACTGCCTGTCTGTGAGGAAGATGCAGGCGGACATGTTAGGTTGCCTTGATCCAAAGGTGGTGCTATCGATGTCGGACAGCGCTCAACACCAGCTGGTGTTACCACCTCCAAAGAAAATGATGACCTGCCAATCACGCTGGCTGTTGCGGGTAAAGAGGTGGCAGGTCTGCGCCCCAAAACAGGTGTGACTGCTGTCCCCCCAGTCACAGAGGATGAAGAGGCCGCGGATGCACAAGATATGGCAGACGGTGGTTGGCCCGGCCGGCTAGGCCGCATTGTAGCACACTGAGCTTCCCACTGCAACTTATGCTTCATGTCCATGTGCCGGTTCATGCATGAAGTACTCAAACTATGTATTTTTTGGCCTCTACTTAGCTTTTGCTGACAAATGTTACAGATAACACGAGTTGGGTCATCTTTATCGATCTGAAAAAATGCCCAGGCTATGCAAGGCTTAGCACCCATGCGACCTGAAGAGCCACCACGACTTGTGGTGAGAGGCAGAGTTGTGTTTGAGGATGCAGTTGTTGACGTGCTTCCAGTACTACGTCTCTGTCCAGGAAGGCGCAACCTGACCTCGTCGTCACTAGCATCTTCCTCCACCTCCTCTGCTGACCTCATCTCTTGGCTGACTGTGGGTTGACAGTAAGTGGGATCTCCAACCTCATCATCATCACCCTGTGTGTTATCACACCCGTCGTCCTCAGAGCCAACCTGTTCCTGCCCTGACAAAAAACTAAAGTTGTCGCTCCAATCAGGTATTTGAGTCTTATCATCGTCTTCCTCATTGTCTCCACCAACAGGAGTTACAGTTTGGGAATGAGGGTCTACATTATGGTCAGAACCTTCTGCGTCTGGTCCTGGATCCGACTCATAAAGATTCTGGGCATCAGTGCAGATCATTTCCTCGTCTGGATTCACAGAAGCGCTGGAGTCGACCTCTGATTCCCAGGCTATAGTATGAGTAAACAGCTCTGCAGACTCAACCATCTGTTCTACCTCATACTCAGACGGGCAGCTGGAGATTTGGGAGCTGTGAGGAAGCAAGTGCGATTTGGGTGACACCTTTGAGGACTGGAGTATTTGTGATGTTGAAGTTGATGTGGAGGAGAGCCCACTTAAAGGAGCACTTGATATCCGTTGAAGCACCTGCTGTTTTTGTGCCTCATCTGGAATTTGTAGCGATTGGCGTGGCCGTAAGAAAGGGATCTTATCACATTGTCCGCTAAAAGAAGTAGACATTTTAGTTTGGCTGGAAGATGGTCTTTCTTCTGCAGATGTTACTGTTGCTTTAACACCTACCCCATGGACACAACCTTTTTTCCCCTTCCCAACACGCCTATTCCCCTTTCCACCAGCAGCAGGCCTTTTTCCACTCATTTTGGTGGTTAACTAATTCACAACTCTGGAGTTGTTTGCACAAAAAAACAATGGATGGTAACCGAGCAGAGCCGAGTGGCCAAACTGTGGTATTAGGCCAAAACTATTGGCTGGGTTAGATGCAGAAAAAAATTATATTCAATTTGCAACCTGATGGAGGTCAGTATAGATGGACTAATACAACAAGTCCCACACACAGCTAGAAGCCCAATATTTTTTCAGAGGTAGATGCAGAAAAAAATATATTCAGTTTGCAACCTGATGGAGGTCTGTATAGATGGATTAATAGAACAAGTCCCACACACAGCTAGAAGCCCAATATTTTTTCAGAGGTAGATGCAGAAAAAAATATATTCAGTTTGCAACCTGATGGAGGTCAGTATAGATGGACTAATAGAATGATGCTATGCCCAAAAGATTTTACTTCACTAGGTGCAGTAAAAAAATTGGTATTCTATACACAGGTGGTATATCTTGCAACACAGATAGGCTACTCCACTGACTAACACACTCTGCAATAGGCCAAAAAGGATTAGCTTTGCTAGATTCAGCCAAATGCTGTGAAAAAAACTTGCACAGCACTGGCACAGACCTGCCTGGCAAAAACTGATAGGAACTGATGTAACCTAGTCCTGAAAAGGACTCCAATTACAATTAGTCTTTACTCCCACAACCTATCTATTTAAGAGCACAGACCTGCCTGATAAAAGTCGTAGGAAATGCTGTAACCTAGTCCTTAAAAGGACTGCAATCACAACTATTCCCTACTCCCAAGCTATCTGTATATTTGTGCGAAAATTGGCTTGAAATTAACAAGGTATAGCGCACACAGCAACAGCGGTGCCGTCTAACACGCAGCTGCAGCAGTGAGAAAATGGTGGCGACGGGGAAAATGGCTTGGTCTTATAGGGCAAGGACATGTGACATACACTGCCAATGACACATGCCCTTGCTTGTGTGAAAAAAAGCACTTCGCTCCGTGTGTGCGCTGCTGATAGGCTGACAGATTGCACCTCCCCACTGTAAATGCGGGAAAGAGAAAAAAAAATGGAGATCTTCATTGTTCCTGCAGAGATCCATCCCCTGCCCCTCCCCCCACCCACCCCGCTGTACACTCAAACTGCGTATTAACATTAATTTTCATCATTACTGAGAAAAAATCCAGTTATGATTTTGGTGCACGAACAGTTATCGAACATAACCTCGAACAGCCGAATTTTTCTCAAATTGTTTGTGTTCGCCGAACGGCTCGAACACCGCCCAAAACAGCTCGAATTTGAGATTGGCGAACAGTTCGAGTAGAACAACGCTCATCTCTAATAATGACCCTGCAACCCAGGTGGAGGATTGGTGTCAACAGCTCCATGTTGGGACAGACACCACTCCTGCCCATCAAAAACAGGGTGTACACCGGGTGGTTCAAGAATACTCGCCGGTGTTCAGTAAACATCCACTTGACTTCGGGAGGGTTAAGGGGGTTCAACATCATATCCCCACAGGCAACCATTCCCCAATCAAAGAACGTTATAGGCCTATACCCCCAGCTCACTACCAGAAGGCAAAAAGAATGCTGCATGACATGAGGAAGGCGGGAGTAATAAGGGATAGTTGTAGTCCCTGGGCAGCTCCCCTAGTGCTAGTGAGGAAGGACGGGAGCATGAGAATGTGTGTAGATTACCGTCAAGTAAATCGCATTACACATAAAGATGCATACCCTTTACCACGCATAGAGGAGGCCCTAGCTGCCTTAAAGTCTGAAAATTACTTTTCCACCCTTGACCTCACTAGTGGGTACTGGCAAGTAGCTGTGGTTGAGGAGGATCGGGAGAAGACTGCCTTCACCACCCCGATGAGACTCTGCGAGTTCAACAGTATGCCGTTTGGACTCTGCAATGCCCCTGGAACGTTCCAGAGATTGATGGAGTGCTGCCTGGGACACCGCAACTTCGAGACTGTGTTACTTTACCTGGACGACGTGATAGTGTACTCCAGAACGTACGAGGACCACTTGAAACACCTGGCAGCGGTATTTGAGTCACTGTCCGGGATGAATTTGAAACCCTCAAAGTGCCACCTGCTCAAGAGAAAGGTACAGTACCTGGGGCACATTGTCAGTCCGGAAGGGGTAGCACCAGACCCAGAGAAAGTCACAGCCATCCAGAAGTGGCCGGAGCCGAAGAACCTCAAGGAGGTGCGTCAGTTCTTGGGACTAGTAGGATACTACCGGAGGTTTGTAAAAGACTACACTTAGAAAGCAGCCCCTCTGCAAGACCTCCTGGTAGGGCAGTCCCCCAAAGGCAGAAATCCCCCATTCCACTGGGGTAAGGAGCAAGCCGAGTTGTTGTTTCAGGAGATGAAGGAGATCCTGACAGGTGATGAGATCCTAGCCTACCCTGACTACAGCCAATCATTCCTGCTGTATACAGATGCCAGCAACGAAGGCCTGGGCGCTGTTCTAAGTCAGACGCAGAATGGTCAAGAAAAAGTGATCGCATACGCAAGCAGGAAGCTCCGCCCGACTAAGAGGAACCCAGAGAACTATAGCAGCTTTAAGTTGGAGTTCCTGGCCTTGGTCTGGGCCATCACTGAAAGGTTTAAACACTACTTGGCCTCCAGTAAGTTCACTGCCTTTACTGATAACAACCCCTTGACCCATCTTGAAACAGCTAAGTTGGGGGCACTAGAACAACGATGGATGGCTCGGTTGTCAAACTACCAATTTACAATCAAATACCGGGCGGGCCGTAAGAACGCCAATGCCGATGCTCTGTCTAGGATGCCTCACCAGTCAGATACAGAAGAAGTGGATGACTTGGAAGAGATTGAACTACCTGACTTTCATCAAAGTGGGATGATCCACGAGCAACGAGCCTCCAGGAAGCAGCGTGGAAAGACGTTAAACCCCCTGCCTCACCACAGCTGGAAAGAGACCCAGGACAGCGACCCGGTTGTCAGCCGCATCAAACAGCTGATAACCCAAGAAGGTGCCTCTCTGGAGAAAGATGCGTCTCTGCAAGCAAAGCAGCTGTGGAACGAGAGAAGCCGGCTGTTTATCTACCGTGAGAAGCTGTGCCGGAGGTACGTCAATCCAAAAACCCATGAGATGGTATGGCAGATAGTGGTCCCGAAGACAGACATCCAGATGGTATTAGAAGCTTACCATGATCAGTCGGGGCACTTTGGCTGGAAAAAGCTAGAGACCCTGCTGAAGTGTCGATTCTACTGGGTAGGAATGCGCAGCTCCATTAAGAGGTGGTGTCGAGACTGTGGACCCTGTGGCTTAAGAAGAAAAGACTTCAGCAGCCAGAAGGCACCCCTGCAACCCATCAAGACGACTCGACCCCTGGAGATCGTGGCCCTGGACCATGTCAAATTGTCCCCCAGCAGGTCATGGTACTCCTATGCTTTGACCATGGTGGATCACTACTCACGTTTCCTGGTGGTCGCCCCCGTCAAAGACCTGACGGCAGAGACAGCAGCAAAGACGTTCCAAGCGTATTTCTGTAGACCCCATGGTTACCCCGAGCAGGTGCTGATGGACCAAGGCCCGGCCTTTGAGTCTGAGTTGTTCAAGGAGTTCTGCCATCTCTACAGGTGTAAGAAGATAAGAACTACACCGTACCACCCACAAACCAACGGTCTCTGCGAAAAGATGAACAACATCATCATCGACCTGCTAAAGACCATATCACTTGAGGAGAGAAACCAGTGGCCAGACCTACTACCTGACCTAGTGGATCTGTACAATCATATACCAGTGAGTTCCACCAACTGCACTCCGGAATATCTCATGCAGGCAAGGCCAGGAAAGCTGCCCATGGATTTGGAGCTTGGTGTTGTTGAACCTGAAGCTGATATGACCACTGAGGACTGGGACAAGACCAGACAAGAGCAGTACAGAAGAGTACAAGTTTGTGTCAAGGACAGTCTTACTCGGGTGAGACAAAAGCAGAAAGTTCAATACAATAAAAACGCACCCGCAGAACCTTTCACACCTGGTGAAACAGTATTGAAAAGAAAAAGACGTAACCACAAACTTGATGACCAGTGAGAAAAAGAACCCTACACTGTGTTACCGTCAAGGTTTGACAAGAAGACTTGCATAATCAGTCGGGATGGAGGAAGAACATATGATACAGTGTCCAGGGACCACTTAAAGTTGTGTCCAGACTTTCTGAAACCCCAAGAAAAAGTGCCTCTCACAACCCAGGAAGAACCTAAGGAAACAGTGATCCACACGGACCTAGGAGACTTCCCAGTGGATTGGCCTCAAATAGGAGGTGCAGTAGTCATTCCAGTACTCCAATTCTATGAACAGCCAGAAAACCCTCCACAGCAAGTTGAACCTGTAAGTGCTGCAGAAGATCCAGCTCAAGAAGTATCCCCGGATGAAGGATCCCCGGTAGGAGCAGAGCAAGAGGGCCCAGCCAATGGTAGACTTGCCAGCCCAAGAGAGAGGTTAAGGCAGTTTTACAACATGGTTACACGTAGAGCTGGTAGAGTAACTGAGAATACAGACACTGACACCCCACAAACCACCGTAATACGCAGATCAATACGTAGCACGAGAGGTAAACCCCCTGCTAGGTACACGCAGTAGATGGTGAAAATTTCTGAGAGTGTAGATAGTTAACCCTGGGGTATTGAGTATAAAATTGAAATGTACTGAATCACTGTGTATTTTCATGCATGTTTTTATGAAATTGTGCTTCACCTCATTAATTCTATTATTTACATAAAGAACTGCGTGGCTGAGGACTGTGTGCAGCCCAAAAACTCTAATTGTATATAATGGCGCTCCCTGGAGTGCCCCTTTAGGTGACCTCGGAAGGAAAACCTGTCTGGAGTGGCTCTCTTGGAGGTCCAACACGGCATCTTCATGCCCTGCAGCCACCCCAGCGCCTACGTAGAGGGTTTAGGACAGGTCCCTCAAAACCACCAAGTACTCTACCCAGTGAGATGGACATCCTTCTTGGGAACCTCACCACAAGAGACTTGGATTCTGAGGATACTTTGTATCTGTTTATGTTTTGTTATGTAACGTTTAAGATTCGTGCCTCCCATAAAAGGAAGATTGTTTTTGTATTGCTTGTGTTTACTATTGTTATTATTTTATAAAATGTACTTCAGCCCGGGAGTGCTGAGTTTAACTAGGGGGGAATGTGACGCCCAGCTGCGCTTGGTATCACAAATCCTAGAAGGGTGTATTGATGAATTCCTCCACAAGAGGCCCCCATAACCATTCACACATCTCCACCTTCCACCTCAGACCAGCAGAGGGAGCATAGGGAAGGTGGAGCCAGGCAGTTCAGTTCCTGCAGAGTGAGACACAGAAACAGGTCAGTCTGCAGTGGAGCTCAGTGATTCAGCAATTCCTCTGGAGAGTTCAGTTAGTGCAAATCTGAATACAGAGTTGAGCCCAGTTGAGTCGTAGCTCAGAGTAGTGCTCCAGGATGTGCCTGAATTTCCATCAGTAAAAGGTACTGAAGTGACAATCGTGTCTGTCCCTGTTCTTGCTCTGACCCGGCTGGGTCTCTCCGTCCTGCTTTCCCCATCCATACACTGCCCTGAGACCTAGCTCCACCTGTGGGGAGCTATACCATCGAGCTGCCTTATCACTGGCCTCAGTGGACTGCGCAGCGCTGGTGACTCTCACCAGAAGCCACAGGTGGCGTCACAAACTTTTATACAGTAACCAACTATTAAGGCTTTTAAAGAGGGTCCCCAGGGTATGGTCCCGGGAGCCGACCACCGCGACATCCTTAAGGCTAAAGGCCCGGGTAACCGAGTAATCTCCATTCCCCTGGGCGAGACAGCTATCCAATATGCAGGCGAGTCAGAGCAGTAACCAGCTTACTTGTTAGCAGAATGCAGGCGAAGACTGAGGCTCAGAGGAAGCAGCAGGAGCAGCCAGGAGAAGGAGGACTGCAGCTAACAACTGAATGCAGCAGAATCTCTGAGAGCAGGTAACAGAAGATCCACACAAGTCTGCAGGGCAGAGCAGGAAACTAGGAAACCACCAGGAACAGGGGCACATGAGTTACAAAGCAGGAAGACAAGGGGCACATGAGACAAAAGATACCATCTTGAAAGAGGGCAAAAATAGTCACAATATAATTAAAAATATTCGCAGTCCTGACATTCCCCCTCATGGCTCAAACATACCTCGATCACACTCATCCTCCAAAAGCCCTCCCTTGATCCATCCTATTGGCTATCGCCCCATCTCACTTCTCCCCTATGCCTCCAAACTACTGGATCAACACATCTATTTTGAACTGTCCTCCAACTTTTCCCTCTTTGACCGTTTACAATCTGGCTTCCCACCTCACCATTCCACTGAAACTGCCCTGACTAAAGTCACCAACGACCTACTAACTGCCAAATCCAAGAAAGACTACTTTGTCCTCCTCTTCCTAGACCTGTCATCTGCCTTCGACACAGTAGACCATACCCTCTTACTACAGACTCATCTCTCGGCATCACAAACTTTACCCTGTCTTGGATCTTTTCATACCTAACCGACAGGACATTCAGTGTCTCCCACTCACACACCACCTCTTCATCTCACCCCCTATGTGTCGGTGTCCCCCAAGGTTCAGTTCTAGGACTCAGGCCCTTCTCCATCTACACCTTGAGCCTGGGACAGCTCATAGTCTCACGGCTTTCAATATCACCTCTATGCTGATGACACACAGATCTACCTATCTGGTACTAATATCAACTCCTTGCTAACCAGAATCCCACAATGTGTGTTCGGCATTTCATCTTTCTTCTCTGCTAGTTTTGTAAAAATTAACATGAATAAAACAGAATGCATCATCTTTCCACCATCTCATTCACTGCCCTCCCAACTGACCTATCCATCAAAGTGAATGGCTGCCCACTCTCCCAGTCCCGCAAGCTTGACTCTGATCTGTCCTTCAAACGTCAGATCCAAGCCCTTTCCACTTGCTGCTGACTCCAAATCCAAAGTATCTTGGGGATCCACACATTGCTCCACCATGAATCTAGAAAAACACTAGTGCACGCCCCCATCATCTCCCGCCTTGACTACTACAAGCTCCTGCTCTGTGGCCTCCCTTCTACCACTCTCGCACCCGTCCAATCTATCCTAAACGGTGCTGGCCAATTAATCCACCTGTCACCCCGCTATTCCCAGGCTTCTCCCCTCTGTCAATCCCTGCGCTGGCTCCCTGTTGCCTAGAGACTCCAGTTGAAAAGCCTAACTTTGGCATACCAAGCCATCGAAAACCTGTCTCCTCCATAGATGTGTGACCTAGTCTCCCTGTAGTAATTACCTGCACGCAACCTCCCAACCTCTCCTTCTCTACTTCCCTCTTATCTCTTCTTGCCACGATCGCAAACAAGATTTGTCCCATGCATCTCCCCTACTGTGTAACTCTGTACCCCAACACATCAGACTGTCGCCTACCGTGGAAACCTTGAAAAGGAAGATGAAGACCCACTTCTTGTGAAAAGCATACAATCTTCGGTAACCCTTGCTCCAGCATACCGCTGCACGACTAGCTGTACACTGACCTCTGTACCCTCACCTATCCCTTGTACATTGTTTGTGCAACCTCACGGGCAGGGTCCTCTCTCCTCTTGTATCAGTCTGTGACACCTTTTCACATGTAACGCTCCACGGAATAAATGTCGCTGTAATAGTAATAATTATAGTACTTGCACTCTGAGTCAATTGATAGCACTTTCCTGGTGTATACTCCTTATATGATGTGTTTTGGCTGCTTTTAAGCCCATTTGAAGGTGTTGTATATTCATTTTATTTGTCCCCCCAATGAATCCTATGTTTGGTAATGTTCGACGAATTAATCGACAAATAAATTCAGCGAATGTCTAAATATTCGGCAAGCATTTCCGAACCAAACATTGAAATGTTCGCTCATCACTACACCACCAATAAATCAGCCACAGACAGTGACTGTAAAGAATCTGATTTCTCTGCATTGAGTGGTGTAAGGCAGCGGCTTTCACAACAGTGCAGTAATGTGCCAGTGACCCAGGATAGTCCAACTTAAACATCTTCATTTTGTCAATTTAAAAAAATAACTCAAATGTTATCCTCCAGTGCCCAGCCGGATAATCCATAACAGTCTGTATTAAACTGTTGCCGAGGCAAATGGCTTTGTTCTCCCTCTGGCACAGACCTGTGCCATGCCTCTCACAGATTTGATTTACACAGAGCTCCTGCTCCCTTGCTTGCAAAACAAATACTGACATACCCAAAACCTTAACACTGAAAGTTTAAATGGGTATACCAAGAGTGGAGGGAGAGATCCATCCTACTACCATCCTACAGATCTCTCCAAAAATAAAAGCCTATGTCAGGTTTTCTTACATCTGACTTAGTCATACAATTTGAATAAATCCACGCACTCTTATTTTGCATGGTAACCACAGTTGTGGCTATAATTATAATGCTCTGTATCGGGTTTAGTATGTTTCTATGCACATCCTGGGGGACACAAAGACAACCGTATATAATTTCCCTCACTGCCTCACAGTGGTTACTACTCACCTGAGCTGTTATCTGTAGGAATCCCCTCATTCAACCACTCATTGAACCACTCTTCACCCCTCACACATGTCTCTGTAGTATTAATATGGGTCAGATCTTTACCCTGAAAGAAATATTGTAAAAGTCAGACAGATGAAGAAGTCACATCAATGATCAGCTCTAATCCTGCCACCTCCATCGTTCTCATTACACAAGTATAAAGCATATAATACTGGTGAATAACAGAAGACCTTCACAGCCATCTGCACATCATAGGGTGGGGGTGGGGTGGTCTCACGTCACCTTTTCTCCATCTACCTGATGATCCTGGGGAACATTGGGATTTTCCTCTGTAAAGTCCTGAGGAAGAAGAGGGCAGGGACATCTCTCTGGTGTTGTCCTCTTACTGGATAGATCTGGAGGAAACATATATAGGGGCTGAATTTAGTCTGTACATACAGATAATTATAGGCCATATGTATTTAGTCCTGTCTATTACCTGGTGATGTGAGGGGCTGGGGAACCTCCATCATGATGTCGTTGTATCGATCTTTGTGTCTTCTAAATACTCCCACTCCTCCATGGAGAAATGTATGGTGAAATCCTGATACCTTAAAAGGAACTTGACACATACGATGATACCGTCGTCACCTTGATCCTTTCATACAATAAGGCTATCAATTAGCAGTAAGGATTACAGGTTTGTCGGGCTCACCAAGACAAACAGACTGACAGGGAACCTTATCAAATAAAACATTTTAGACCACACACAACAAGCAGTTTCTTCCTCGGAGTCTGCAACTGAATACAATTCTCAGACTCCTCTTCCATAACACTAATTCATGTCTCATTCAATGACACTGTAATCGTCATTACCAATACTGCAGGAGATACACTGACAAGCAAAAAGGTAACAATGTCTTGTCTTGGCTATCTCATACATAAATTTGATTTGCAACTATTTAGCATATAACTCGTTATGGAGATTTTTGTCATGTGACTGCGTTGTTACGGTTTTTCTCTTAAAAATCTAAATTTAAATTTGTATTATTTTGTTAGTATTTTGTAACTTCACCTTTGGCTTTAAAACATTGCCTGAATTCTTCTTGGCATGCTCTCAGATTCTAACATGTGTCGACCGAAATCTGATTCCAAGTCTCTTCTACACGTTCCCAAAGTTGATGCATACTGTTCGACTCACTAAGGTATGTATCCCGTTTTTTCTTCAACTCTACCCACAAGTTTTCTATTCGCTTGAGGTCTGGAGACTGTGGGGGCCAATCCGGCACCTCTACTTTATGGTCACTGAACCATTTCTTTGCTAATCTTGACGTATGCTTCGAGTCATTGTCCAGCTGGCACACCAAGTCGTCCTTTTCATACCCATAGAACTTGAGTGTACGAAGTAACTCGTATTTGTAGCGTCAGTGTCTCTGCACTCTTCCTCCCTCCCCCCGCAGAGACGCCGACTCGCTCACTGCCATAGCCTTAGTCTCTCGGACCTCCTTCTCCTGCTTCCCAGGGTTTGTGCAAGACTCATAAATTCCTGGGTATTGTGCTTAGAGGGCACTTGTGCTCCCTCCCTCTTAAGCGGCTAGCATGTGCCATCCTTAAGAGTCCTCAGCCAATGGCCAGGAGACACATTATTTAAGGCATCGCCACCTGGTAGGATGTGCCTGAACAATGTTAAAAGTCTTCTCCCTGCATCCTTGATAGTTTGACAGGTCCCCTGTTTGTCTGTACTTTCTTGTTCTTGTTTCGTTCCTGCCTGTCTTTGCTTGTGCCTTCCAGCTGTACATGCCTGTGCCCACCTGTATACCAGCCGGACCCACCTGTACCTGCCTTTGACCACTTGTATATTTGTCAGACCCATCTGCACCTGCCTGTGCACACCTGTCTACCAGCCTACATCAGCCAGTAACTGCCTGTCTACCAGCCGTGTCCGCCAGCACCTACCGCTCCTGGGTTCCTGACTGTACCAGCTGTGCTTTCCCTTCTAGGTCCTTCCAGCCTCCTGTCCCTTGGAGGTCAGCTACTGTGCACTCGAGCACAGTCTTGCTGTAACACCTAGTCACACCTCTTCAGGCTCTCCTCAGACCACGGCACAGTGGTTCCACCACTCCCATTACAGTATTGTAGGATACTCACATAAATCTCAGCATTGAGACCACCATCGATCCTGGTCAAGTATTGATTGCCTTTGGCTGTGAAACAGCCCCATATCATCAGGCTTCTTCCACCGAACTTAGCAGTTCTTTCAATTTCTTAATCTGTTAGCCCCTTTTTCCCTTATTTCTTCCAGACCCATTTGCACCCATCAGAGCCTACTCTATTGACCTTCATCTCATCACTCCAAATCATCCATTTCCAATCATCTACTGTCCACTTTTCATACTTTTTTGCAAACTCAAGCAGAAGCTTCTTATGACTATAATGAAATCGAGGCTTCTTCGCTTTTTTTAGAGCCACCTGTAGCGTCGGCGTCCCTGCCTCCTGCTAGGCAGGGACGCTGTTCCCCTGACCTCTTCGCTCCGTGCCCGGCGTCCTCCTCCCGCTCTGCTGGCAGCGCGCGCTGCTTCCCGGCCACTGTGCTTAGGGCGCGCGCGCGCTCCCCCTCTTTTAAAGGGGCCGCGCGCGCCGTCCTAAGGAGTCCCCGGCCAGAGGACCTCACCATATATAAGGCACCTCCTCCAAAATGGAGGTGCCCGAGCAATGTTGTTGCATAGCCTATCACTCTGCTTCAGCCCTCAGGTCCAGTTACCAGATACCTGCCAGTTATCTGCCAGATTCCTGCTTGATACTTGTCCATCTACTTGCATTCCTGCGGTCCGACAGTCTGCTTACCAGCCCTGCCAGTCTGTCTATGGATCTGATTGCCCGCTCACCTGGGAGCGCTCATCTGCTACCTGCCTGCTAGCCTACCTGGAGGCTCTGCCGTCACGTGCTGTGACCACCTGCCTGTCCAGAGACTCTTACCCGCTCACCTGGGAGCGTCCGCCTGCTACCTGCCTGCTAGCCTACCTGGAGGCTCTGCCGTCACGTGCTGTGACCACCTGCCTGTCCAGAGACTCTTACCCGCTCACCTGGGAGCGTCCACTTGCTACCTGCCTGCTAGCCTACCTGGAGGCTTAGCTGTCACTTGCTGTGACCACCCGCCTGTTAAGAGACTGTTCCCGTCACTTGCCGTGACCTCCTGCCCTTCTACCCAGAGACTGTCCCCGTCACTTGCCGTGACCTCCTGCCCTTCTACCCAGAGACTGTCCCCGTCACTTGCCGTGACTACCTGCCCGCCTACCCTGGGAGCCACCCGCTTCCTTACAAGGACTGCCCCTTTGTATCGTTGCTCAGAGGTTCCACCTCCCAGACCCATTACAGTTTGCTCTGGCCATGGAACCCGGTGGCACCCAAGCTCCCTCGCTCTCGGACCTATGTCATGAACTGTCCCGTCAGAGGTCCCAACAGGAGTCCATCCTGAGTCATCTGCGGAATGTCAACTCTCGCCTGGACACTCTGACTGCTCCACCAGCAACCACCGCTAGTGTCATGACTCGCAGCCCGGCAGCGCCGCTGCCCACCAATACCATGGCATCCTGCCCCGGACCCCGGCTTTCTGCACCTCCTCGCTTCGGAGGCGACCCCGCTCAAGCTCGGGGCTTCATAAACCAGTGCACCCTGCACTTTGAACTCCTGTCCCACCAGTTTATCTCCGACCGGGCCAAAGTAGCCTTCATCATGTCCCATCTCACGGGGGAGGCACTGGCTTGGCTAAATCCTCTATGGGAGAGAGGAGACCCCCTGGTGTCCAACCTGCCAGCCTTTCTCACGGCTTTCAGGAAAGTCTTCGACGAACCCGGATGGAAGACCTCATCCGCATCATCTCTGCTACGCCTCCATCAAGGAAATCTCACAGTGGGCCAATATGCCATACGGTTCCGTACCCTTGCTTTGGAGCTGGCCTGGGATAACGACGCCCTGGTGTCTGTCTTTTGGGAGGGTCTGTCCGGCCGTATTAAAGATGAACTCACCGGTCGGGACATACCTGCCACTCTCGACGACTTAATAACTCTTGCCACCCGGATTGACATCCGGTTCCAGGAACGCGCCGAAGAGGTCACCCGTGAGAGGAGGTTTCCACGTCTAGCCCCTACCTTTCAGAAACCTGTCACTTCTCCCGCTACTCCCCAGGCGCACTCACCCGAGCCTATGCAGGTCGACCAGACCAAGATGGTCAAGACCCGTCAAGAGTTACGCCGAGCCGAGGGGAGCTGTTTCTACTGTGGCAGTAAGGAGCACCGGATCCGTTCCTGCCCGGAGAGGTCGGGAAACCCCTGTGTCTAGGATCGCTCAGAGAGGTCGTCCTAGACAAGAGTAAACCCTCTCCATCTCTGTTGCTGTCGGTCTCTATCATCTGCGGGGAGAACCGTTATTTTGAACTAGCCCAACTTGACTCTGGAGCTGCCGGAAATCTCATTTCTCAGTCCCTGGTAGAGAAATACCGCATTCCCACCAAACCTCTGGCTGTACCCTTATCTGTCGCTGCCGTGGATGGGGGCCTCTTACCACATCCCATCCAACTCATCACTGAATCCATAACCCTGCAGGTGGGAATGCTGCACTCTGAGAGCATCTTCTTTCATGCTCTGCCTGGACTCTCTCACGCCCTCTTGCTAGGCCTACCTTGGCTTCAGAAACATGCACCCGTGCTTGATTGGCAGACCGGAGAAGTCCTTCGCTGGGGACAGGACTGCCATAAGACTTGTTTAGTTCCCGTCCATCCTTTCCTTCCTTCTCCTACCCCAGCCAATCTACCTGGTCTTCCGGTTCCCTATTGGTCTTATGCTGACGTCTTTAATAAAAAGGAGGCAGAGACATTACCCCCTCAAAGACCATACGACTGCCCAATCGACCGGATGCCCGGCGCTACTCCTCCCCGTGGGCGTATTTACCCTTTGTCCGCTGCTGAGACCCGGTCCATGTCTGAATATATTGTGGAGAATCTGGCCCGGGGATTTATCCGGAAATCGACCTCCCCGACGGGAGCAGGCTTCTTCTTCGTCAAAAAGAAGGACGGCTCACTCCGTCCCTGTATAGACTATAGAGGCCTTAACCAGATCACGGTGAAGAATAAATACCCCCTTCCGCTTATTCCGGAATTATTTGACCGTCTGAGGGGGGCTAGAATCTTCACCAAGCTGGACCTCCGTGGGGCGTATAACCTGGTCCGTATCAGTCAGGGGGGATGAATGGAAGACGGCATTCAACACCCGGGACGGCCACTATGAATATCTGGTAATGCCCTTCGGTCTCTGTAACGCTCCCGCCGTCTTTCAAGAGTTGGTCAATGACATCTTCCGGGACCTTCTCTACTCCTGCGTAGTGGTGTACCTGGACGACATCTTGGTCTTCTCTCCGGATCTTCTCACTCACCGGAGGGATGTTCGTCAGGTCCTGCTCAGGCTCAGGCAGAACCACCTCTACGCTAAATATGAGAAGTGCCTCTTTGAGCAGACCTCGCTTCCGTTCTTGGGCTACATAATCTCTCAGACCAGCCTACGAATGGATCCTGAGAAACTGTCTGCCATCCAGAAGTGGCCCCGACCAGAGGGGTTGAAGGCTATTCAGCGGTTCCTGGGCTTCGCCAACTACTACCGCCTCTTCATACCGCACTTCTCTTCCCGGGCTGCCCCAATCTCTGCGCTCACCCGTAAGGGCACTAATCCCAGAGAATGGCCACCCGAAGCAGAGGAAGCCTTTCTTTCCTTAAAACAGGCTCTCTTCCGCCCCGGTGCTGCATCGTCCAGACGGCAACAAACAATTCTTCCTGGAAGTGGACGCCTCCTCCTCTGGAGCCGGAGCGGTACTTACCCAAAAGTCGTCTTCCGGAAGAATGGTAACTTGCGGCTTCTTCTCCAAACTCTTCTCCCCTTCTGAGCGCAATTATTCTATAGGAGACCGAGAGTTATTGGCCATTAAGCTGGCACTGGAGGAGTGGCGTTACCTGCTCGAGGGGGCTCTTCACCCGGTAATTATTTACATGGACCACAAGAACTTGGCTTACCTCCAGAGCGCCCAGAGACTTAACCCACGCCAAGCCCGGTGGTCCTTGTTTTTTGCCCGCTTTGATTTCGTTCTTCATTTTCGCCCGGCAGACAAAAACATCAAAGCTGACGCCTTGTCCCGATCCTTCCTGGTGTCTGATCTAGAGGAGGAGCCTAAGCACATCATTGATCCCGCCAGAGTAATGCAGGTGGCCCCCGTGAATCTAAATAGTCTCCCTCCCGGTAAGACGTTCGTAACAGTACCTGATCGGAAGAAGATCCTACACTGGGGTCACTCGTCTAAGCTAGCTGGCCACGCCGGTCAGAAAAAGACCCTCCAGCTTATTACCCGGCATTACTGGTGGCCTACCCTGCACAAGGACGTAATAGACTTTGCTTCAGCCTGTGTGTCCTGCGCCCGAAACAAGGTTCCGAGACATCTGCCAGCCGGTCGCCTCCTTCCTCTTCCAGTACCTGCTGCCCCGTGGCAGCATATAACTATGGACTTTATAACGGATCTCCCTGTCTCTGCCGGTTGTACGGTCATTTGGGTGGTCGCTGACCGCTTTTCCAAGATGGCTCACTTCATTCCCCTGCCGAGCCTCCCGTCTGCACCCGAGCTGGCTAAAGACTTTATCCGCCACATCTTCCGCCTCCATGGCCTGCCCCTCCACATCGTGTTGGATCGTGGGGTTCAGTTCACCTCACGCTTCTGGAGAGCCACATGTAAGCTGCTGGACGTCACCCTGGACTTCTCCTCCGCTTACCACCCACAGTCCAATGGTCAAGTGGAGCGGATCAATCAGATCCTGACCAGTTACCTCCGGCACTTCGTTAATGCCCACCATTCGGACTGGGTGGATCTCCTACCATGGGCCAAGTTCTCTTACAATAATCACGAGAGCGAATCTTCCTCCAAATCCCCGTTTTTTGTAGTCTTCGGTCAACATCCTCGGATTACATTTCCCGTCTCCACCTCGGTGGACAATCCGGCTGCGGAATCTCTCGTTAGCGAATTCTCCTCCATTTGGGAGAGTACCCGATCCGCACTCCTTCAGTCGTCCGAGCGGATGAAAAAACACGCTGACAAAAAACGCCTGGATCCTCCACAATTCCGTCCTGGAGATAAAGTCTGGCTCTCGTCCAAGTATGTCCGGCTCAAGATTCCTTCCTACAAGTTAGGGCCTCGGTTCATCGGCCCACTGGAAGTTATCAAACAAATCAACCCAGTGACCTATAAATTAAAACTCCCGGCCAACTTGCGGATCCCTAACTCCTTCCATGTACCTCTCCTCAAACCCGTGGTACTTAACTCTTTTTCCAAGTCTACAGGTACACCTCCTGCTCCGGTTTCCGCTGAAAACGAGTTTGAGGTAGAGAACATTCTGGCCACCAAAAGGGTAAGAGGAAAGACCTTTTTTCTAGTAGATTGGAAGGGGTTTGGTCCTGAGGAGAGAACGTGGGAGCCCCGGGAGAACATCCATGCCCCTCTCATCCTTGATAAATTTCTGTCTGGCCTAAAAAAGGGGGGGCTTAAAGGGGGGGTACTGTAGCGTCGGCGTCCCTGCCTCCTGCTAGGCAGGGACGCTGTTCCCCTCACCTCTCCGCTCCGTGCCCGGGGTCCTCCTCCCGCTCTGCTGGCAGCGCGCGCTGCTTCCCGGCCACTGTGCTCTCTCTTAAAGGGGCCGCGCGCGCCATCCTAAGGAGTCCCCGGCCAATGGCCGGAGGACCTCACCATATATAAGGCACCGCCTCCAAAATGGAGGTGCCCGAGCAATGTTGTTGCATAGCCTATCACTCTGCTTCAGCCCTCAGGTCCCGTTACCAGATACCTGCCAGTTACCTGCCAGATTCCTGCTTGATACCTGCCTGATACTTGTCTATCTACTTGCATTCCTGCGGTCCGACAGTCTGCTTACCAGCCCTGCCAGTCTGTCTATGGATCTGATTGCCCACTCACCTGGGAGCGCTCATCTGCTACCTGCCTGCTAGCCTACCTGGAGGCTCTGCCGTCACGTGCTGTGACCACCTGCCTGTCCAGAGACTCTTACCCGCTCACCTGGGAGCGTCCGCCTGCTACCTGCCTGCTAGCCTACCTGGAGGCTCTGCCGTCACCTGCTGTGACCACCTGCCTGTCCAGAGACTCTTGCCCGCTCACCTGGGAGCGTCCACCTGCTACCCGCCTGCTAGCCTACCTGGAGGCTCTGCCGTCACCTGCTGTGACCACCTGCCTGTCCAGAGACTCTTGCCCGCTCACCTGGGAGCGTCCACCTGCTACCCGCCTGCTAGCCTACCTGGAGGCTCTGCCGTCACCTGCTGTGACCACCTGCCTGTCCAGAGACTCTTGCCCGCTCACCTGGGAGCGTCCACCTGCTACCCGCCTGCTAGCCTACCTGGAGGCTCTGCCGTCACCTGCTGTGACCACCTGCCTGTCCAGAGACTCTTGCCCGCTCACCTGGGAGCGTCCACCTGCTACCCGCCTGCTAGCCTATCTGGAGGCTAGCCGTCACTTGCCGTGACCATCCGCCTGTCAAGAGACTGTCCCCGTCACTTGCCGTGACCTCCTGCCCTTCTACCCAGAGACTGTCCCCGTCACTTGCCGTGACCTCCTGCCCTTCTACCCAGAGACTGTCCCCGTCACTTGCCGTGACCTCCTGCCCTTCTACCCAGAGACTGTCCCCGTCACTTGCCGTGACTACCTGCCCGCCTACCCTGGGAGCCACCCGCTTCCTTACAAGGACTGCCCCTTTGTATCGTTGCTCAGAGGTTCCACCTCCCAGACCCGTTACACCACCATTCCAGACTTGTGTAATGTGCATATTGCATAATTGACTGCCCTTCCTGGGGCAGACAACAGCGAATCATTGCAGCACACAATGCGTGTGCTGTGAGGACTCACAAGTCAGCATTCACATAGTGGGAATGCAGACTTTTCATTTTAGACTAGATAACCCCTTTAAGCAATTTGAGTAGTCATCATGTGACTTCTCGCATGTGATTAGCATTTTTAAAGTCACATGCCGATCATCTTCTTATTTTAATTCTCTTGATTTTTAGTAAAAACCTCTAGACCCCTCCTTATTTGAGAATAGTAGGAAGAGAAACTATGCAGCATGGGACTAAGTATGAAAATAGCATATAAGTGATCAGGTGATGGAACCACCAAGCAGAGCCGAATCCTTAATATAGTGTGAGAGAACAGAATCCATTTTCTGTCCTAGAACTTCTGTGTCATGGTGATCATGTAACACTGATGGGAGGGGAAGTTTTATGTTTCTATTCACGCCCTTTAAGTTCTTATTGGCTCATATTTCGTAGGAAACTTTTCCTTAGTCTGTGACACTATTTAAGTAGCTTACATGTGTTAATAAACCAGAAGTCCTGAATACATCATGCAAGGCTGTGCTCCATTGATTTCCAAAGTGCTTGTAAACCAAATCTTATTAATTTGGAGTTCTAAAGGCATAAGAGATGGTCCATTTTCTCACAATAGTGATCAATGATAATATCAGGTCAGCCCCATATACAATTGTAACACATGAATCTGCAATTCCAAGCATGTCCTTAACAATGGAAAGTAGATACTTTTAAACATCGTTGCCAGCTAGAATTAGACTAAGGACCATACAGGAACCACAGTGAATGATAAAAGGGAACTATGGACCATAAGGGTTGTGGAGATGCTTAATTAGGATTAATTCTGAATATCTCATATCCATAGATTACACCAGAGTTAGCATAGAAAAAATTTAACGTTTCTGGTGAATACCCTTCCTCAGACATGTATGTAGTGAAAAATGATTTTAAAATCTAAAAAGGTCCAGGATTTGCAGTTGGTTCCCTAGATCAAAAAGTCAAACAAGGGCAAAGTATTGTGTAAAGTGAGGGCTCCTAGTCACCTTAGTAATAACAGTGTTATTATAGTGCTCCTGAATAAAAAAATATTTGCCCATGCTGTGCTCCTGAATAATTGCCCCTCACTGTGCTCCCTGCACAAAATGACCCCCATTGTCCATCTTATGGACATTACCACCACACTGTCCTTTTCTTTCTATACTGGATCACCGCTTCGCATTGTTCCTTCACATCCAGTTCTATCTATTCTGCCCAGTCTCTATACTTTACTCCCTCCTCACTATCCCCCTCCCAATACTGTCCCCTCATTATCGCCCCTGTGGCGCCCTGCTGTTTACAGGTACCACAGGACCCAAAAGGGTGCATGGATGGATTTTTCCACAAGAGGCCCTCATTACAAACAAACACCTCCACCCTTCCACCTCATACCACCAGAGGGAGCCAGTTAGGGATATATATGGAGGGTGGAGCCAGGCAGTTCAGTCAGTCAGTCAGAAGTTAGTCTGAGGAGAGCGTGCTGACGCTGAGAGCAGCGAAGACGCAGCATGTTGGCTGCTGTATTGAGGGCCGAAGGTAAAGAGGAGAGAGGAGTTGAGGGGGCAGAGGAGCATCATATGCTCACCCCGAATATACAAACCGGACACCGCACCTACAGGGTCCTTTATACCCAGTATGGATCACGGCATACCAGGAGGACTACAAGTCCCTGGTAGACCTGAAGCTAAACCCATTAGAGGGCCAGGAACCACAAAGGCCCCGGCGACCAGGGATAGTGGTTGCCAGCGGAAGGGCCTACTACCAAGCGACAGTTGAAGGAACAGCACGACACATAAGCTAGGCCCAGTTGCAGGCTGGCCAGGAGCTTAGAGAGAGGGAGATACGGACCAGGAGGCCTTATACCCGCTCACTGGGGAGAAGTTCTGAAGTGCACCCATCCTACCGAGCACCCTGGACCGTACCTGACAACCGCACCAGTAAAGGTATTGAAGCGAATCCCCTGTCTCTGCCAGTTTCTCGTGCTGCGCCATCCCGCCTGCACTACAAGCCCCAGCATCACCACCCACCATCAAACTCTACAATGCCCTGAGGCCCGCTCCACCTGTGGGGAGCCGTTCCATCCTAGCTGCCCTATCAACTGCCTCAGAGGTCTGCAGCAGCGCTAGTACAAATTACCAAAAACCACAGGTGGCGTCACGATCAAACTACAAATCCCATATAAACTATTCCCTTTTTGATTACCGCCCTGGGCCACGGACCGGGCCAGCCACTGTGACATATTCCCCCCCAGCATCCATAGGCCTGGACACCGAGTACCCCACTGCCCTGGGGGCGCGTCACCCCCATGCTGCCACCTTTCTGCAATGCCCTCTTGACACTACCCAGTATCTATACTCTCCCATAACACTATTCTCCACCATACAATTCCCTCACACTATTCTCCTCAATACAGAGAGAAGATTGAGACTCCTCTTCTTTGAGGTACACAGAAAGGGAAAGTCTCTTCTATTTTGTGTTGGCAACACTGACCACTGGCTTTAAGTGATATCAATGTTGTGTATACACATACACAACTTAATCAGGTTAGTATGACCTTCTTTAAAACAACTTTATCTCCCTTGGATAAAACCCTATTGCGCTGTCTTTTTCCTCCTAGTTTTTTTCGGAAACATGGGTATGGTAACTGCAGTTTAGGCACACTGTGGGGGGTGGGGGGGCATCAGGTAGCGCAGATTTTGCTGGATTGGTTATTGGACATGAGGGGGGAGCTATGTCGCCATTTCAGAGCCTTTGTGTTACCAATACCATCTAAACCCCCCATATTTCCATTTTCAGATGACGGATATGAGTAGGTGCTTGTTTTTTATGGGTTGATTTGAAGTATTTATTGGTAACATTTTGAGGTACATAACATTTTTTGATTGCTTTGAGTATAAGGCTATAATCACATTTTTCCTATTTCTCTGTGCTGAGCACTTACATCAGGGTTTCCGTCTAACCCTCCAAAAAAACAGGATTCACATGAAATTCCTGATTGAACCACTCACTATAATGAGGTAGATGGAGTCACATTGAATTCCCGTCGGTCTCTGTTCTGGTGACGTTCCAACTTTTTCAGCATGCACCCAAATGCAGTCAATCACTTTTTTCTATTTAAAAAATGCCCAAAACGATGGGACAGAAGCCAGATGGGTCCTAAGTGATTCAATCTGCCTCATTATAGTGAGTGGTTCCGTTGGGCATTTCATCTGAATTATGTTTCTTTGGGGGATTTAGATGGATCCCTAATGTAAGTGTTCAGTGGAGAGCACAGGATAAATGGGAACAGAACCTAATTCTGACTTTTAGGAAGCAGGATGATCTAATAAAAGCAATTCTTGAACTGCGGTTTATTTTATTTTTATGTCGTTGCTTGTGCTGTATAAGTGATAAGACTGCTTTATTCTTCAGGTCAGTGTGATTACAGCGATACCAGATTTATATATATTTTTATGCTTTGCTACTTTCACATACTAAAAACTATTTTTTAAATCGCCGTATTCTGAGAGCCATAACTTTTATTTTTTTCATTTTTCCGCCATCAGAGCTGTATGTGAACTTGTTTTTTTTTGTGGGGCGAGGCAACATTTTCAGTGTTTTTTTTTTTGCATACAAATTTTCCTCTTTCTTTTAAGTCAATTTTTTTGTGACTGAATCAGGAGGATAACCATAAGGCTATGTGCCCACGATGCAGAAATGAAGCAGAAAATTTCTGCAGCGTTTCTCCTGCAGAATACATGCGGATTCACATGCGTTAACACATGGGTTTCCGCATGTGGACTGACAAGCACTTTCCAGGCGATAGTGTGTCACCCCAGGCCTGGATGCCACAAACATTAAAGGCTGTGTCTGAGAGCAGGAGGGAGGTTCTCTGGCCAGGGACCATTAGCATGCAGCACCTCCTGTCCCAGGCCAGTAGGGGGAGCAGGCTGCCCCTATAAGAGCTGGAACTGAGGGCAGGGTTAGAGAGACCAGGACTCACTTCTGAAGCATCCAGAAGGGTTTCCAGAAGAGAGGGACAGGTCTGCAGCAGCTGAGGAGTCCAGGAGGCTGAGGAGGAACAGCAAGCCAGGGACAGAGGCAACGAGAGCCGGTCCTGGCAGAGAGAGAGAACTACATAACCGGACACTGGGATCCGAGGCTGTCAGGATTGCAAGCCCGGCAGCAGATAACCTACCTGCGAGGGATTTTAGGTCCCTTGGCCTGAGAAGCCTGGAGGCTCCGCCACACAGAGGGACCGGTACAGCACGGAAAAGCAACAGGTACCTAAGGCCCAAGTCGCAAGCCATACAGGCGTAGTACACAGCCAGCTCAGGGACGTGGGCTATCACACCACTAAGAGGGGGATAGTCAGCAAGAGCATAGAGAGAACGGTAGGCCTACCCACTCACCCTGACCAGTGGGGCTCGCCCGAATGTTCTCAGACACCCAGGCCCATTCCTACCCTGTACTCCTGTTGGGTCATAAGTACTACCTACAATAAAGACCCTGGACTGTTTGAAGTAGACTCTGGACCTTTATTATTGTGGCCTGCACCATCACCCCCAGCATCCTATTACCTGCCCTGAGGCTACACTCTTCCCGGGGGGAGTTATCCTATCCCTGTGCTGCATACCAACATCAGCCTCAGCGGTCTGCCTTGCAGCAGCGGTCACCCCTGACCGCAATCCACAGTTGGCGTAGTCGGACATTCAAAACCCCACAAATAGACTGCCACAGTATTTGGTCTGATCACCCTGAGCCACGGGATCGGGTTGCCACTACTACCCCCATCATTGCACTGAAGCCCGGTTCCGGGTGCCCCACGGCCCAGGGGGCGAGTCAATAGCATCACTTGGAAAGTGCTTGACAACTAGGTCACACTATATAAATCCATGCAAACGGCATGGATTTATATAGTGTGACAATAAAAATAAAAAAATAAAGCTATACTCACCCCCGATGCCCCGGCGTGTGCTGTCGCGCTCGTCCTGGCTTCTTCCTGGTTGCCGGCTCTCGCGAGACAGCCTGCGGTCACATGACCGCGACGTCATCTCAGGTCCTGGAAGATAAGCGCTGCAGGGGCCGCCGGACAGGTGAATATAAACTTTATTTATTACTTTATTCTTTTTTTCACAGGTAGAATGGTACTCAGGTCTGGATGAGAGTCTTCTCTCCTCCAGACCTGGGTACCATCCGCACATTGAAACGCATATAATCCGCTTGTACAAATGTACAGACACGGATATTATGCGTCTCAATGCAAGTCAATGGCGGCAATCCGCTGCGCTTCCGCAAAATTATTGAACATGCTGCGGATTTATGAGCGCTGCAGAAACGCTGCGGAAAAATCCGCAGCATGTGCATTGACATTGCGGAATGCCATTGGGGACCATGGGGTGCGGATTACCAAGCGTTTTTGATGCAGAAACGTATGAAAAACGCATCGTGGGCACGCAGCCTAACTCCCAACTTTTTGTAGAGCAGGAAGAGGGACAAGACATGCGGTGTGCGACATCATCTGTGCATCATGCTCATTTCTAGTTGGGACCTATGGATTTCATTTTTTGTTCTTTCATACTCAGCTGTGAGAACTTTCTCATGTTATTGTAGCTTCATTATACAATATCTGGCTTTTTTGTGTCAGCGGGGGCTCATACAGTATGAGCCCTCACACAGCCCCCTTCATACAATATAAGCCCACCCTATCCCCCCATACACACAATATAAGCCCACCCTACCCCCCCATACACACAATATAAGCCCACCCTACCCCCCCATACACACAATATAAGCCTACCCTACCCCCCATACACACAATATAAGCCTACCCTATCCCCCATACACACAATATAAGCCTACCCTACCCCCCATACACACAATATAAGCCTACCCTACCCCCCATACACACAATATAAGCCTACCCTATCCCCCCCCCATATACAATATAAGCTCACGCAATCCACGTGGATTTGCCGCAGCAGGGACGCACAAAAACCACAGTGTGCATATAGCCTATAGACGCTGCTGACCTGTGCAGTTTTGGGGCATTTTCTCTCTATAGGTTTCTATGTGAAGCCTGAAAAATAAAAACCACTGTTGTAGTAAGTGCAGAATCAAAGCTGTTCTGTGCTATTAAATACGCGGCTTCACATCTGCACCAAAACTAAAAGCACAAAAAGAGGAATTAAAATTCCCCCAAAACTGCAAGAATTAACAGAGCAAAAAAAGGGTGCCAGCATTTACCTGCCCAGATCTCAGCCCTAATGCAGGATCAGGATGGAGCAAACCCTTATAATAAAGATGGCGGCAGCTCAGGTGCAAAACACTGATGAGACCACCACTCACAGCTACAGATTCATGGGGGGGGGGTGGCTGAGGATTAATGCACATCTGCACTAACAAGCATCAAATATGGGGGGACGGACACAAACTAATAAACAACCAATGATTAGTGAATTTTGTTATCGTGTAGTGTGCTGCTGACACCTACAGAAAATATACAGGAAAAAAAAAAAGTAGAAAAAAAAATGCAGCATTTATGCTACGTGTGAACACAGCCTCACATTGTTGTTACATTTTTTTATGACTTTAATGGAGAAAAAAAAATTATGCCGTTTTTTACCGATCACCATGAATAGTCTGATCGCAGTATTGTGCCGGTTGTTATGATTACACGGACCCCAAATATGTCCTATTCCAGGTGGCACGGTAGCACAGTGGTTAGCACTGCAGCCTTGCAGCGCTGGGGTCCTGGGTTCAAATCCCACCAAGCACAACATCTGCAAGGAGTTTGTATGTTCTCCCCGTGTATGCATTTGTTTCCTCCCACACTCCAAAGACATACTGATAGGGAATCTAGATTGTGAGCCCCAATGGGGTCAGCGACGATAATGTGTGTAAAGCGCTGCAGAATATGTTAGCGCTATATAAAGATTATTATTATTATATTCCACTTTATACTTATACTTACAATAATATACTAGAACATAAAAAACATAAAGTGGAAAAAACAAGCGAGAATACAGCTCCACCGAGTAACAATAGACAGATCTACTTGTGGGATAATCTGCCCCCAGAATGTCTCCATTACAATGTACAGCTCCTACCGCAGATAACAGCCCCTCATAAATCTATAGCACCGACCCCCGGCCCAGATCCACATCTCCAGACTGGGGAACTGATCCAGGAGGTTGGTGCTGTGTCCCGGGGTCATCTGTGATGAGGTCTCATGATGGATACCAGAAAGCTCAGAGCCCGCGCCCCTGTAGTAATAACTGTACAGGGACAAATACGCTGGGGTCAATATACAGACATATATACACGGTGCGTCAGCACACTGCCAATAATATATACATGAACTCCACCATTACTATACACGTATAATACTGGAGGTACTTGGTAACATTATAATCAAAAGGCGATAAAGTCATCCGACCACGACAAGCTGCGCCCAATGTGAATGCTCCCTAACTCCAGTGACTCACCTCTCTGTGCTTACCAAGGCCTCATAGTGACCGGAGAAGAGGTAGGAGCCATGTCTGACTGTGATTACAGCCAGTCTGCGGTAAGCTGGGGGGATAAAGGTGCACAGCCCCCGGGGGGGCCACACCCGCAATGTATTACTACAAGAGATCCAAACAAGGACCCGCCAACCTCTAGTGTATAAGTAATATGCAGGTGCACATTCACACTGTGCTCACTAACAAATATACACACAGAAAAAACATAAAAAAAAGTCATGTGTGTAAAATGGATGGAGCGGAGCCATTTGTGTGCAAGGTGGATGAGGCGGAACCGTGTGTGTACCAGGAGGACATAGAGGAGTCAGTCATGAACTCGGTGGAGCCATGTGTGTGTGAGATTGATGGGATAGAGCTGTGTGTGTACAAGGTGGATGAGGAGGCGCCATGTGTGGACAGGGTGGAGCATTATCAGTGTGTCGTGGATGTGGAGGAGCCATGTGCTTATGAGGTGATAAGGTGGAGCCATGTTTGTATCAGTTGGATGGGGCAAAGCAGTTTGTGTATGAGCTTGAGGGTATAATGTGAGTATTGCCGCATGATGTGGGCGTCCCTAATGAAAGAGAATGATTTTCCCCGGACCTTCAGGAGGGGAATACATGGCATTATCTGGTGCCTTGTATTCCTCTGGTACTGAAGGGGTTAAATGGAAGGAAGATGTTTTCCCGCTATTTTTCTTAGGTCACGTCAACAAGGTGATAGGGTGAAGTGATTGGTGAGTGGGTCCAGCCACTCAGGAGTCAGTAGTAGGGCCGACAGTATTTTTTGCCCTGGTGACTGCCCCTGATTGGTCTGGACTTTGGTTACCGGGGAAGTGCAGGGTGATCTAAGTGGGCAGCGCCGGAGGTGTGTCATACCTGGGAGCTGCTCCACCCTCCCTTCCCTATTTTATGCGTTTAGTCACGACCGGGGTTAGTCGTCCAGGGATCTGGATGGACAGGTAATTTTGGTTAACGGGCTTGAGCCTTATGGCTAAGCTGCGGGTTGATAAAGGTTTGAACTTGTTTTTTAATAAAGTTGAAATATTTATTGGTTTATACTTAAAGTTATGAGTTTTTAATATTTTAAATATTTAAATAAAGGCCGTGGCCAATTGTTTTCCATCTAATCAATGTGTCGAGTATGTTGTTTTTTGCGCTGTTTAGATAAAGGTTGGAGTAATGTATAATGCCAGACAGAAGATTGTGAGATCCTGACGTTGGTATCATCAATTCAAGGTGTGTTAGCCCCCGCTCCTAACTTAACTCTACTGCCCAAAAAACGACAGACACCATGAATTGGGTGTAATTGGCCACAGTGGCCTTTTATTAACACAATAATGAAAAATGTGTTGTATATATATAAAGACGCGTTAAGGTCCTCGAAGCTAAGAATTGTCCAGTGATCCCAATGACACCACTCCACCTGCTCCCAGCCACACGCCACAAGCTCGGGAGCACCACGAACCCCTCGAACCGGGGGTTCAAAAACGGTTTGAATCCGCCACACCCGGGACTCGACATTCCTTTGTCATAAGTCCCACAAATTACCAGACCCAAATACTACACATATAACTGAGGGATCCATGTCCTGTGGACACTCCCATATCAATTTGTAACCAACTTCAAGGACCCTAAGCACGCATGCCCAATAGGGGGCCGCCCGGGCAAACCTTCGACTTACTAGGAGACATCCTACAGCGCTCAGGAAAAGAAACCTCCAGGGAACCATGACTGACGGGCTGCCCTTCCCCTGGGCTTAGAAGTATGCTGATCTTAGCGATTTCAGGCTTGCACAGTTTTTACATGACACATTGTACACAATGATTAATTATTAAATATATCGCAAATCCTCTCCCGTACCCCGGTTATGCTGCTCATCATACTCAATTGCCACTATGACATGTGAGTTTTTGAAGTCTACAGGGAGGGCGGTTGGGACTTTTGTTGTGTCCTGAAGATGGGAGAAAAGACCAGACCACTGCCCTGGTGGCCTTATAAGCGTCTCCCTCTGGCCCCACCTTCTCTATATCTGTTCCCACCTATGCCTCACCCCCGTCATGCCGGCTTCCGCCCCCATTGCCTTTGACCATTGCTCCAGCCATTTTTTGAGCAGAGAAGTTGAAGAGAAGTGACAGAGAACAAAGTGATCGATTGGCCATGGGTTCTGGGTCAGGACACCTAGCAGTTAGTGCTAGAGTTTATAATTCAGAGAGGTAACAGGCCTAAATGGGACAGCGTATGTAAGACAAGGGGAGTACCCGGAGATTCAATGCATCAGAGACAGAAGAGATAAGTACCGACCATACTGGCAAAGTACCTCCCCTAAGGGAAAAAAGATGTGGAATTGCGGGTTGAGCATAGGACTCTTACAAGTTGGACTGTAGTACTGTGGTAGGTTGTGGTGAAGTGAAGAGGAATGGTAAAAATAGAGAATAAACGAGTCGAGACGAAGGAATTGAAACCGTGTGGATAATACTCCGAATTGTGAAGGAAGAGTTCATCAAGTTATGTACCCACTGTCTACTGTATATATTGCCTACTAAGTTCCCGTTCATGGGGCCTGCACGGGCGTGGCGCCCTCATAGCACAAGTCCTGTAATGTGCAAGAGAAAAGTAACTCGCCTACGGCTACCGCCCCAAGTCACGTTATATAGCCATGTGCCATCTACTGTTGCTGAACGACTACATCTAATATGAGTTCCCTTAAGCCACTGTATGTTGAAATGCTTGATTTTCTGAGTAGCAAACATTTTTTAACTAAAATTGTTACTAGGTCTAAGTCACTAGATTAAAGTTATCTGGCTTATTACATGAGATAATGTGTTGCAAAGTAATAACCTACAAGAATAAAAACACTTGATCTTTGCAAATATCCATTTCCATACATAGTATTGACTTTCTTTCTCCAACATTGTCAGACCACTCTCTTGTCATTGTAGTCAGTAACAGCGTCACCACCCGGTGCACCTGGGCTTGTTCTGGGGCCCTGAGCAAGCGGGGAGGCCCACTCGCTATCGGGGACACCGACACACTACGGGGCCCGTGAGTCAATAGGGGGGCCCAGTGTCAGCGCGTGTGCTAGCACCAGGCTCCCCCTCCACTCTTTAAACTGTTTGAAATACTTACTTCTCGCTGTTCTTCCGCATCTCCGGTCTCTTCCGTGTCTTCTGACTCTCTATAATATCTCAGTGCAGAGGGAGCGATGACGTCACTACAGTGTGACCTCTGCACTGAGCTGTGCAGAGAGCCAGAAGATGCTGAACAGACCAAAGCTGCGGGGAATGAGGAGAGGTATGTATTTGATTTTTTTTTTTTTTTTATATACGGAGCGTTATATGGGGCTTATTCTGTATGGAGCATTGTATGGAGAACATTCTGTATGAAGCTATATGGGGCCCATTCTGTATGGAGCATTATATGGGGCCCATTCTGTATGGAGCATTATATGGGGCTCATTATTCTTTATGGAGCATCATATTGGGCCCATTATTCTGTATGCAGCAAGATATCGGGCTCTTTATTCTGTACGGAACATTATATGGGGCCCATTATTCTGTATAGATCATTAATATAATAATAATATTTTTTATTTATATAGCACCAACATATTCCGCAGCACTTTACAATTAAGCGGTGACATATACAGACAATAAATTCAATACAAGGTAGTTAAACAGTTACATTAGGAGTGAGGGTCCTGCTCGCATGATTACAATCTACAAGGGAATAGGGGGGCACAGTAGGTGAAAAGTGCTTGTTATTTCAGGGCTGGTAATTATAATAAATAATAGGGATTTTCATAGGTTAGTGAGTTGAGGTGGTAGGCCTGTTTAAAGAGATGGGTTTTTAAAGCACGCTTGAAGACATGGGGGCTTGGCATCAGTCGGATTGCCTGGGATAGTGCACTCCAGAGAACTGGCGCAGTACGAGACAAGTCTTGGGATGGAGGTGCGAGGTTCGGATTATGTAGGATGTTAGCCTTAGCTCATTTATAGAACGGAGGGCACGTGTAGGGTGATAGACAGAGATGAGGGAGGAAATATAAGGCGGTGCAGAACTGTGGAGAGCTTTGTCGGTGAGATTGATGAGTTTATATTGGACCCTGTAGTAAATGGGTAACCAGTGTAATGACTCACACAAGATGGAGGCATCGGTGCAGTGGCTGGACAGAAATATGACCCTGGCTTCCGCATTCAGGACGGATTGGAGAGGAGAAAGTTTGGTAAGAGGGTGACCAATCAGAAGAGAGCTGCAGTAGTTCAGACGAGAGTGAATAAGAGCGACAGTCAGAGTTTTAGCAGTTTCAAATGTGAGAAAAGATCAAATTCTGGAGATGTTTTTAAGATGCAGGGGACAAGAACGGGAGAGTGATCCGATATAGGGAATAAAGGAAAGTTTAGTGTTGAATATGACCCCAAGGCAGCGGGCGTGCTGCTTGGGAGTTATGGTTGAACCCTCCAAGGTACAGTTAGGTTAGCAGAGGGGAGAAACAAGTTCAGTTTTGGAGAGATTCAGTTTAAAGGCTCATACTCAATTGCATGAAAAACGGATGAGTGCAGTCAGATAAAAAAATGGGATTGCATTCTGTTGGAATATGCTTAAAGCAACAACTCCATTCCTGTGTATGTAAGTATTTTATTGCTAGGTTTGTGTATTGTCTATAAAGTTAAAAATAAAAAAAACTCACAGAGGCTCACACACAGAAAAGACCATGTGACTGTGTTCAGTTTCCTGTGTCTGTGCATGACTTGTTACAGCCAATATGGTTTCTTACCTAATAGCTTCCCTTTTCCCATTATACCCAGGGATCCTATGATCCCGTTCCTAAAATAAAAACGCTACAACATGTTATTCGTTGGATAAATTTGGCCACAGCAGCCGTTTATTAACAAACAACAAATAACAATCAAAATAACAATGAGATAAATATATATACAGTACAGACCAAAAGTTTGGACACACCTTGTCATTTAAATATTTTTCAGTATTTTCATGACTTTGAAAATTGTACATTCACTCTGAAGGCTTCAAAACTATGAATTAACACATGTGGAATTATATACTTAACAAAAAAGTGTGAAACAGCTGAAAATAAGTCTTATATTCTAGGTTCTTCAAAGTAGCCACCTTTTGCTTTGATGACTGCTTTGTACACTCTTGGCATTCTCTTGATGAGCTTCAAGAGGTAGTCACCGGAAATGGTCTTCCAGCAATCTTGAAGGAGTTCTCAGAGATGCTTAGCACTTTTTGGCCCTTTTGCCTTCACTCTGCGATCCAGCTCACCCCAAACCATCTCGATTGGGTTCAGGTCTGGTGACTGTGGAGGCCAGGTCATCTGGCGTAGCACCCCATCACGCTCCTACTTGGTCAAATACCCCTTACACAGCCTGGAGGTGTGTTTGGGGTCAATGTCCTGTTGAAAAATAAATGATGGTCCAACTAAATGCAAACCGGATGGAATAGCATGCCACTGCAAGATGCTGTGGTAGCCATGCTGGTTCAGTATGCCTTCAATTTTGAAGAAATCCCCAACAGTGTCACCAGCAAAGCACCCCCACACCATGACACCTCCTCCTCCATGCTTCACGGTGGGAACCAGGCATGTAGAGTCCATCCGTTCTCCTTTTCTGCGTCGCACAAAGACACGGTGGTTGGAACCAAAGATCTCAACCAAAGCACAGATTTCCACTGGTCTAATGTCCATTCCTTGTGTTCTTTAGCCCAAGCAAGTCTCTTCTGCTTGTTACTTGTGCTTAGCAGTGGTTTCCTGGCAGCTATTTTACCATGAAAGCCTGCAGCACAAAGTCTCCTCTTAACAGTTGTTAAAGAGATGTGTCGGCTGCTAGAACTCTGTGTGGCATTGACCTGGTCTCTAATCTGACCTGCTGTTAACCTGCGATTTCTGACGCTGGTGACTCGGATAAACTTATCCTAAGAAGCAGAGGTGACTCTTGGTCTTCCTTTCCTGGGGCGGTCCTCATGTGAGCCAGTTTCTTTGTAGCGCTTGATGGTTTTTGCAACTGCACTTGGGGACACATTCTAAGTTTTCCCAATTTTTTGCAGTGACTGACCTTCATTTCTTAAAGTAATGATGGCCACTCGTTTTTCTTTACTTAGCTGCTTTTTTCTTGCCATAATACAAATTCTAACAGTCTATTCAGTAGGACTATCAGCTGTGTATCCACCTGACTTCTGCACAACACAACTGATGGTCCCAACCTCATTTATAAGGCAAGAAATCCCACTTATTAAACCTGACAGGGCACACCTGTGAAGTGAAAACCATTTCCGGTGACTACCTCTTGAAGATCATCAAGAGAATGCCAAGAGTGTGCAAAGCAGTCATCAAAGCAAAAGGTGGCTACTTTGAAGAACCTAGACTATAAGACATATTTTCAGCTGTTTCACACTTTTTTGTTAAGTATATAATTCCACATGTGTTAATTCATAGTTTTGATGCCTTCAGTGTGAATGTACAATTTTCATAGTCATGAAAATACAGAAAAATCTTTAAATGAGAAGGTGTGTCCAAACTTTTGGTCTGTACTGTATATATATATATATATATATATATATATATATATATATATATATATATATATATAGAGGGAGGGTTCTTGGAGCTAATAGATCTGGCTTTAAATTAACTATAAAAATCAACCGCTATGTTACCCTCAGCTGTGCACCACCAGCTCGAGGGCACCAAAACTTCCACATTCCGTGAAAGACCAACCAACTAAATGCTCCCGGGGTAAAACCCCGTCCAGAGCCCAGAACCGACTGCAAGATCACCCCCCACTCAATTTAAATGACCTGGAATTTTCCCAATTCCTTCCACCGACAATTTGGTACCAACTACAAGAACCCCACCCCCCCGCCAACCACGAACAGCCCTGAAACCTTAGGCTCGTGAATGCCCCAAAGCCACCAACGCCCTTTCAATACCCTCCTGTATTGCAAGGGCCCAAAGATCAATACCGATAGCATTGAGATGAACACCGTCCTTTAACCAAAAATTACCAACCCCCGATTCCAACTCAAAGTGCCTAACACTTATCCCACCATTCCTTGACACAAAGCTAGACACGGCCCTATTTAATTTCACTCTTGCTCTATTTATACCTTTTTTTGATCTGACCGCCCGCCATTTCTTCCTGGGCACTATATCTGACCAAACCGTCAGGACCCCCGGGAACAAAGTCCACAATCTCAGAAAATCAAAACGGATATCCCGAATTAACTCTCTCACGTGCCTTGCCCCCAAATCGTTCCCTCCCAAATGCACAACCAGAATATCCAGTGTTCTGTCCAATCTTGCCGCTTTATGAAACTCCGACAAAAACCAGCTCCATATCATCCCCCTAAAACCTAGCCACCTTATAACCACTTGTACCCTCGGAAAGCCCAATTGCCTACCGTCACGCCTTACATCACCACGCAGCGCCCCCAATGCACATACGAATGTCCGAAAATCCAAGCTAACAAGGGAACGCCACCTAAAAGAATAATAAACAAGAATATTCAACAACTATTCAACAACTCACAAATGAACAAAGTCCTGCGGTATTTAACGGTGAACATATGTCAAATAATGGTCCGAACTCCACCTTCCAATCCGCTTCATCACCTCCGCCCCCAAACCGAGCCTATCAGCCTCAGACGCTGCGCCAATCCTAAAGCAATGTGAACCATAAACACCAGGGCTAAGGCCCAACTCCTGCACCCCCTTTTTTAGGACCGCTATAAACTGGAAACGGGAAAGAAATGACCCGTCGCAATGACGTAACAGTGGGCCGGATCTACCTGACCACACTTGCCAATAAACCTCCAAGCACCTTCTTGGACACATCAAACTCTACCTAAAACGACGCGATTACCTCTACCCAACTGATCAGTTTTTGCACGTCTAATCCAAAAATCGATACCCCAAGCCCAGCAACTCGTGTCTTCGGCTAATAAACCTCCCGCCCTATTCCGGCTTGAAGCGGCCAACTCGCCTACTCTCATCGCCCCGAAAAAAGTTAAGGAAAAAGCTAACTTAAACAGAGCCGCCTCAAAAGTAGAACAACAAATCCTTTCCAAAAAAAGACCTAACCTTTCCAACATACTAAACGTGACTGGCCTACGCTTATCCAAACTCTTGCTACCTTTTCGAAAACCTCTAAGTGCCTGCTTGACCAAAAAGGATTTAGTAACATCAGTCGAACTTGCAACTTGAAACCGAATGCAAGTCCAGCAACAAATTTACTAATTCTAGACGCCGACCACCCTAAATCAGCAGCCTTACCAACCAAAAACAAGACCGCCAGCGTCCTATCCTCGTCACTCTCTATTGCCCCCCAATGTGACACCCAGCTTTGCCATACTCGCCACGATGCTTCGTAAGCAGACCAGGTTGAACTCGCCACTGACTCCTGGATCAATCTTCCAGCTCGTCCGTAATCAGCTGCCACAACTGCGAAGGGCATTCCACTCCTGCCACTTCTGCCTCTGGTGCCAGTGCACGGAAACGCTCCCACTGGAAACGAGACAAAGCATTCGCTATAGAATTTTGGACACCTGGCACGTGCACCGCCGAAATCCATGCATTCAACTCCTAACACCGGAGTACCATTTCCCTGACCAGCTTAATAACCAGAGGAGACGAGGCTGACAAGCTGTTAATCACCGCCACCACACCCATATTATCACAGTGGAACCTAACTCTCCGATTCAAAAAGAACTCACCCCAAATCGAGACTGCAACTACAATTGGGAATAATTCCAACAGAGCGAGATTCTTTGTAAGATCCCTCTCTTTCCACGAATCGGGCCATTTACCCACGCTCCACTTTCCCTTACGAAAAGCTCCATAGCCAGCACCGCCTGCCGCGTCCGTGTAAATCTCGCAATCAAAGCTGTTCAAAAACTCCTGCTGAATGAATGACCTGCCGTTGTAATTGTCCAAAAAAAGCTTCCACACCAACAAATCCTCCCTATGCTCTCGACTCAAATGAATGAAATGATGCGATGCCCACACTCCAGCTGTTGCCCTTGACAACCTACGACAAAATATTCTGCCCATAGGCATGATCCTACAAGTAAAGTTCAATCTCCCTAGCAGCGACTGGAGCTCCTTCAATGTCACCTTACGCAATTTACCAATTCGCTCGACCTCCTGCCTGAGTAACAACAATTTATCCTCGGGCAATCGACACTCCATACATTCCGCATCAATCAGTATTCCCAAAAAACTCAATACAGTACTAGGACCTTCAGTTTTCTCTTTAGTCAAAGGAACCCCAAAATGTTCCGCAACCCACACCATGGCTGATAAATTACCACAAACAAACGAATCTGGGGAACCTATGAACAAAAAGTCATCCAGGTAATGAGTAACGGACTGCACACCTGCAACATCCCTGACCACCCATTCCAGAAAAGTACTGAAAGTTTCAAACAATGAACATGAAATCGAACAACCCATAGGCAAACACCTATCCAGGTAATAACCTTTGTTCCAAAAACAACCCAATAGCAGAATGCTAGCCGGGTGAACTGGAAGTAGCCTAAAAGCTGATTCAATGTCGGTTTTCGCTAACAATGACCCAGGCCCGTACCGACGAACCCATAATACAGCCGCATCAAATGATGTGTATTCAACCGAACATAATTCTGGCGCGATACCGTCATTGACCGAACAACCTTTTGGGTACGACAAATGCTGGATCAGGCGAAATTTATTCGGCTCCTTCTTAGGCACTACCCCCAAAGGAGAAATGATCACGCCTTCAACCGGTAGACTATCAAACGGCCCCGCCATATGACCTAACTCCACTTCCTTTGACAACTTAACACTGACAACATCTGGATGCAACAAAGCAGAACTCAAATTCTTAACAGAAAAAAGGAACCTTATGGTCAGGAGGCGGGATACTGAAACCCTCCACAAAACCATCACTAGTAATCCTGGCCTTCAATTGATCGGGATATCTACTTAGAAAGGGGGCCATCCCTAGCAGATTCACTGGCGTCACCCACTTGACCGGTACCCACAGACATCTTTCCTTTTCTTTTTTGAAGCATTTTGCGGCCCCATGGGAGCTCCCGTTGCAATAGGAACAAACGTGTTTGAACTTACAGCCGTTCCCGTTGCACTGGCCATCATTAAATTGCCAGCACGTTCCTGACTTCTCTTTTCCTCCCTGTGCTCCCTCAATCCCCCCCCCTGTCCTGACGATTGACTCCCGCTCCCTCCGCTCCCGTGAAAGGACTGCCCGTATCTAGCAGGGGCCATCACTTTTAACCAAAGGCCAATATCTTTCTGGTCCCACTTAATCTCAGGCCGCACCGCCTTCCTCTGCCTGAATTGCTCGTCGTACCTCAGCCATGTTTGTCCCCCGTAAATACGATGCGCTTCACCAATAGCGTCTAAGTAACAGAATAAACCCAAGCAATTTTCAGGAAACTTTTCCCCAATGACACCGGCCAATATAGCAAATGCTTGAAGCCAATTTATAAAAGTCTGAGAGATCAAGCGCCACCTGCTCTTCTCCTCCTCTTCCTTTTTGCTATCATCCTTCCTCCCTTTGTCTAAATTAAACTTCTCCAAGGGAAAGAGGGAGAAAATGTTGACATATTCATCGCGCCAAATTTTCTCTTTCACCTCTTTTTTTAAATAAGCCTCCAGTGGCCCCTCGAAGCACACATACACCTCACCCTTTGCCCTATCATCCAGCTTCACCGTATCGCCCTTGTCTTTTTCCGTCTGAACCGACACAAACACCCGTAGATGTTACCTCTGTGCCCGCCACAGACCCTACCGCAACGCAACTAGGTTGCAGCAACACCTCCTGGCCTGGCAACCAGGCTCCTACGGGGGATGCCCTTGACCCACCCGCTGCCCCGCTCTCCATTCTAAGCAAAATCTGTAACATGCTATGCAAATATCCCTAATCTCCGATACCACTGCACCCCCGGGATCGCCTAAATTCCTCCCCCCTGGCCCTGCAAACTGACCACTACCTCCCCCTAGCAAAACAGCCCCTGCGGGCGACAAACCAGACATAGAATCATACTCACTCAGCTGCGCAGGTGCTGTGTCTGTGGCACCCCAGGGGTCTGGTTTCCACAGTAATAGCAATATTATGTCTGAGAGCAGGTGGGAGGTCTCTTGGTCAGGAATCCTATGCATGCCACACCTCCTGCCCAGTCCTGGGAGGGGGAGAACTTCCCCTATATAAAACTGGGGCTGAGGCAGGGTTAGAGAGAAGAAAAAGAGTAGAGAGAGAAGAGGAGAAGCAGCTATAGGAAAGAGAGATCAGGAGCTCTGGGGAAGTCGTGCTAAAAGGAATCAGGGGCTGGCAGCTGTAGAGCTCGCCCTGATTGAAGAGTTATCACCGGACCCGGAGTCCGAGGCTGTGGGGACTAATCCTTACCCAGCAGCAGAAACTGACCGGCAGGGGATTTCAGGTCCTCTGGCCAAGAAACCCGAAGGCACGGTCACACGCGTGGGACCAGCACCGCCGTCGTGGAGCGGAAGCCACTAGAAGGCCCCGAGTCACCGGCCATACGGGTGAGCACCACACGGTACACTCAGGGACGTGGGCTACTTTTACCCGCCTCTAGCAAGGTAGCCAGAAGAGTACAATTAGTTGGGGAGGCCTACAACTCCGCCTGGCCAGGGGAAATCCCATCTGCTCAAAGACTGACCAGGCCCCGATCGCTAGCCAGTACTCCGGGAGGGTCTATCTTTATCACCAGTAAAGACCCTGAACTACACCGCATCGTCTCTGAGTGGTTCCTGCTACCCCCATCATCCACGTCGGCTGCCCTGAGGCCATACCCCTCCCGTTGGGGGTTATACCATCTACGCTGCACAATCGTACCACCGGCCTCAGCGGTCTGCCCTGCAGCGGCAGCTCCATAGCTGCATTCAACGGGTGGCGTAGTCGTCCAACATCTACTGCTAATACTCAGCCACACAGTTTGACTCCCTGGGCACGGACCGGGTCACCGCCACGAGACTACTACCCCCAACAGGCCCGGCTCCGGGTAGTCCCTGCGTGCGCAACGCTACACCAAGTAGGCCCAGGGGCGCGTCATCTTTTGGCGTAGTCGGCAGGATTTCGTGCCCGCAACCACCGGGTACTGCGTGCCTGAAAAAGACTGTTCAAACTTACCAGTGGTGAAGATTCCCGCCATCCGTGGAGGTTTCCCGCCATCCGGCGCCATCTTCTACCTTCTTCCCGCCATCCGCGAAGTTTTCCCGCCATCCGGCGCCATCTTCTGCCTTCTTCCCGCCTTCTGTGGAGTTTTCCCGCCGTTGGACGCCATCTTGAAGACGCCGCGCGGGAAGAAGAGGGGCGTGGACTCCGAAAGCGCGCGAGAACTGAAGCCCCGCCTCACGTCCGGACGTTGCGTAAGGTCCTGGAAGGAGCCCAGCAGACGCCGACGTCACAGGAGCGCGACGGAAGGTCCTCGACCCTGACGATCCACTGCGGAGCCGCGGCCTACGGAAGAGGATCATCGCAAGGTAGGCCACGGTCCACTAGGGGGGGAGAAAGATGTCGGATACGGAGGAGAGCTTCACTGCCTCAACCCCCGCCAGCGCCACCACTGCTGCAGTCATGCCTTTCACCATGCCCTATATCCCGGGAGCAGCCTGGCTACCCCAGTACTCAGGGGAGTCACATACCCTGAATGACTTTAGAGAAAAGCTGGATAGCCTCTTCCAGGTGTACCCCCTCACAGAAGAGCAAAAAGTGAGCATCCTGGTGGCCCAACTAACCGGGGCAGCCCAAAGGGAGGTAAAGTCCTGGCCACCTGGGAGGAGGACTGTCGCAGGGATATTAACCCGGCTGAAGGACACCTTTGATACCCGCACCTCAGCCGAGATTAAGCTTAGATTCTACGGGTGCAAACAGCGAGCACATGAGAATATAAGGGACTATGCACTAAACCTACAAGAGGCCCTGAGAGCCATTAAGCAGACAGACCCTGACAGCGTGGGAAACGAGGACAAGCTGTTGACCGAACAATTTATAGAGGGACTATATTGCAATGCCCACCGAACCCAGTTGCGGGCAATGGCCTTACAGGATCCTCATCTGGACTTTGCACAGTTCAAGGACAGAGCCATCCGGGTGCTCCGAGAACCGGCACCGGGTGGCGTTGTGACCCACAGGCGCCCTACTACCGCTTACCACCAGGAGGCGGCGCCGTTGTCGGCAGGGCCTGTGGGAGCTGATGCGCAGGCTTTGAACAATGACCCGGCTCCAGACCTGCACCATCAGGTCCAAGAGCTAGCTAAAAGCGTTGCCGCGCTAACCCGAACTGTGCAGTCTTTACAGGTTGCTGCTCCAGGGAAGATCCAGCTGGCATCCGGACCGGAGGACATCCCGTGGCGTCGACCAAGGAGGACCCCACCGGCCAGAGGAAGACCCAGCGACCGATACAACGAGGACGGACAACCCATCTGCCGCCGCTGCAATCAACCTGGACATATGGCAAGGTACTGTCCTTTAAACTGGCACAACCTGGGGTAGAGGGCCAACCCCCAGGAATAAGATCACCAGGCCCATCGAACTGGCGTGACAAATACGTGGGAGGACGTCCAGTCTTACCTGTAGTACTGGATGGCATTCCTATGAGTGCCCTACTTGACAGCGGGTCACAGGTCATCACCATCCCGTACGTGCTCTTCAAGCAGTACTGGAATGACTCGGATATAACCCGCTACCCAGACGACGACTTGAGTATCATCGCCAGCAATGGTCAGCCCGTGCCACAGATCGGATTTAAAGAGGTGACCATTAAAATCGGTAGAGTCGAACTGGCAGCACAGGGACTGATCATTGTAGACATTGACAAGCGCGAGAGTCACCCAAAGATAACTCTAGGAACTAATGTGATTGAAAATTGTCTTGCAGAGGTGATTTTCATTTTACAGCAGGTTGCCAAGAACGCCAGCTCCGGCCAGCAGCGAGTGCTCCAAAAAGAGATCCGGGCACTGATGCGGCGGCAACAGGTGGAACTCTCCGGTGGTGAGATTGGTAGCGTAAGAATGTGTGACCCTTTCCCTATTGCCATGCCCCCGAAAAGTGAAATGATGATTTGGTGCCGGGCAGCTATTGGTCTGAGAGGTAGAGATTACCAGGCCATGGTAGAACCAGTCTACTCAGACAGTAGGCCCACCATTTTGACAGCACGGGGGGTAGTTGATGTACGCCATGGGAGGGTGCCCGTTCGTATAATAAATATCGGGAAAAGGGAAGTATACCTGCCCCGGTATGCTACGCTAGCTAAATTATATACTATCAACCAAAATTCTATACAGTCTGTGGAACCCTTGCCTCCATCTCACCCGGAGGAAGGTAACGGCTCTACGAAAATAATGGAGGATTGGTGTCAGCAACTACATTTGGGTACTGACTCCACTCCCTCCCACCAGAAACAGGGAGTCTACCGGGTGGTTCGAGAGTACGAGAGAGTGTTTAGTAAACACCCTTTAGACTTTGGGCGAGTCAAGGGGGTAGAACACCACATCCCCACGGGAGACCATCCTCCCATAAAAGAGAGGTATCGACCCGTACCCCCTGCACACTACCAACACGCCAAGGGGATGCTTAGAGACATGAAGGAGGCTGGGGTAATCAGGGATAGCTGTAGCCCCTGGGCAGCTCCACTAGTCTTGGTCAAAAAGAAAGACAACACCATGAGAATGTGTGTAGATTACCGGAAAATTAACCGCATCACACACAAAGATGCGTACCCGTTACCAAGAATAGAGGAGTCTTTGGCTGCTTTAAAATCTGCTAACTTCTTCTCCACCTTGGATCTCACTAGCGGGTACTGGCAGGTTCCTGTAGCAGAGGCGGACCGGGAGAAGACCGCATTCACCACCCCGATGGGACTTAGCGAGTTTACCTGCATGCCGTTCGGACTCTGCAACGCACCAGGAACCTTCCAGCGATTGATGGAATGCTGTCTGGGACACCGAAACTTTGAGACGGTCCTGTTATACCTGGACGATGTCATCGTCTATTCCAAGACCTACGAGGACCACCTGAAACACCTGGCGGAAGTGTTCGAAGCTCTGGCAAGTTACGGCCTAAAGGTGAAACCCTCCAAGTGTCACCTCCTGAAGCCAAAGGTGCAGTACCTGGGACACGTGGTGAGTGCTGACGGAGTGGCTCCCGACCCTGATAAGATCACCGCAATTAAGGAATGGCCAAGCCCCTCCAGCGTAAAGGAAGTGAGGCAGTTCCTCGGGTTGGTAGGCTACTACCGAAGGTTCATTCCCGGTTTCACCAAAAAGGCAGCTCCTATGCAGGACCTCCTGATAGGGCAGTCCAGGAAGGCCAAGAACCAGAAGCCACCCTTCAGATGGGAGAAGCTGGAAGAAGAGTCCTTCCGCCAGCTGAAGATGGCCCTCACGGGGGATGAAATCCTGGCGTACCCTGATTATAGCCAGCCCTTTATCCTCTACACCGACGCCAGTAACATCGGGCTAGGAGCCGTACTGTCCCAGATCCAGCAGGGGAAGGAACGGGTAATTGCTTACGCCAGCCGAAAACTGCGACCCACCGAAAGAAACCCTGAGAATTACAGCTCATTTAAGCTAGAGTTCCTGGCAGTGGTGTGGGCAGTCACCGAACGTTTTAAGCACTACCTCGCTGCTTCCCGGTTCACCGTGTACACGGATAACAACCCGTTGACACACCTGGACACTGCAAGACTCGGTGCCCTAGAGCAGAGATGGATGGCCCGCTTGTCCAACTATGAGTTTACAATCAAATACCGGGCAGGACGCTCCAATACCAACGCGGACGCCCTGTCCAGGATGCCGAACCTACCGGACGTAGGGGAAGATTCAGAGGAACTGGAAGAAGTTGAACTCCCCGCGTTCCACCGTCATGGGACTATCCAGTATTCCCACCGTGTAAGGAGTAAGCAATCTGCTACGTTCAACCCATTACCTCATTACAACTGGGCGGAGATGCAAGACAGTGACCCTGCCGTCCGACTGGTAAAGGAGATGCTGACTCGGCCAGATGCATGCCTTGACCCAGACGCTCCGGAGGAAGCCAAGCAACTGTGGGCTGAGAAGAGTCGACTGTTCCTTTACAAGGGGAAGTTGTGCCACAGAATGGTTAACTCCCGGACGCATGAACTAATCTGGCAAGTAGTGGTGCCAAGAAGAGACGCAGCTATGGTGATGGAGGCATACCACGACGGAGCTGGGCACTTCGGATGGAAGAAGCTGGAGTTCCTGCTGCGCGGGCGGTTCCATTGGGTAGGCATGAGAGGAACCATCGAGAGGTGGTGCAGAGACTGTGGCCCATGCAACCTAAGAAGGAGGGACCGTGCCAGTCAGAAGACTCCCCTGCAGTCCATCATCACCAGACAGCCGTTGGAACTGGTAGCCTTGGATCATGTAAAACTGACCCCAAGCAGAAGTGGCTACGTCTACGCGTTAACCATCGTGGATCACTACTCCCGGTTCTTGGTTGTCGTCCCCGTCAAGGACTTAACGGCTCAAACAGCAGCTAGAGCCTTCCAGCAGCACTTCTGCCGTCCGCACGGATACCCGGAGCAGGTGCTGACGGACCAGGGGCCTGCCTTTGAAGCGGAAGTCTTCCAGGAGTTCTGCACCCTGTATGGCTGCCGGAAGATAAGAACAACACCCTATCACCCGCAAACTAATGGACTTTGTGAGAAAATGAACCAGGTGGTGATAGATCTTCTGAAAACATTGCCCCTGGAAGAACGTAGTCTGTGGCCTGAAAAGCTGCCCGACCTGGTGGACCTATACAACCACATCCCTGTAGGTTCCACCAACTGTACCCCGGCTTACCTAATGAGGGCAAGACCTGGTAAGCTTCCTGTTGATCTGGAGATGGGAGTCCTGACACCCGAGGACACTTCACCAGAAGCAGACTGGGACACAGAGAGGCAGCAGCAGTACCGGAAAGTACAGGAGAGCGTGGAGCGAAGTCTCTGTCAAGCTAGGGAAAGACAAGAGAAAACTTACAACCAGTATGCTCCCGCTGTTCCCCTGGTGCCCGGAGAGCAGGTCTTGAAGAGGAAAAGACAGCTCCACAAGTTGGACGACCAGTGGGAGAAGGACCCGTACACCGTACTGCCCTCAAGCCACGACAACCCAAAGATCTGTACAATCAGTAAAGACGGAGGGGAAACCACAGCCATTGTATCCCGGGATCACCTGAAGAAGTGTCCCGAACAGCTACGGAACCCTGAAGAGCAACAAGAAGACCCTCGACCCGTAGAGGAAAGGGAAGATATGGTTAGTACTGTGCTCGGAGACTTCCCTCGGTCTTGGACTCAAGTCAATGGTGCTGTTGTGGTACCCGTCCTCACGTTCCTCCAACCAGCATCCCAAGTGCCTACGGAGACACAGGTAGAGCTGGAAGAACAGCCGGTCCAGGAGGCAGAAGACCCCACACAAGCAGACCAGGAGAATCAACCCTCTGATTATAGTGAGCCTGCCATACCCCTAGTGAGCCAAAGAGTCCGTAGACGGCTGCCCAGTTTACCCTTGACAGCTCCTATACCCTGTAGCTCAGGACCAGTCAGCCAGCTCCGTAGGTCCACTAGGGTCACTAGAGGCCAGTTGCCCATACGGTGGAGGATCTAAATGTTCAAGCTATTTTATTAATGTTTACCTGTTTATTGTTGCTTGTGTATAATTATGTGGTTCTAGTTATTTGTAGGAGTCTTTGGTGGAGTCTAAAAGACTGATAAGGACTCGGGGCAGGACAGACCCCTACCTGGTTACGTCTCCCTGTTTTGGTGAAATGGACACCCTTGTTTTCTTCAAAGACTGCACCCGGTTGCGGACACGCCGTGACCATCCTAATGTTTTTCTTTATTGCGTTGTTTCTGTTTGTAATTTGTTATGTTACAAAAATATGTTTAGTCCCGGAGTACTAAAATTCACTAGGGGGGAATGTGGCACCCCAGGGGTCTGGTTTCCACAGTAATAGCAATATTATGTCTGAGAGCAGGTGGGAGGTCTCTTGGTCAGGAATCCTATGCATGCCACACCTCCTGCCCAGTCCTGGGAGGGGGAGAACTTCCCCTATATAAAACTGGGGCTGAGGCAGGGTTAGAGAGAAGAAAAAGAGTAGAGAGAGAAGAGGAGAAGCAGCTATAGGAAAGAGAGATCAGGAGCTCTGGGGAAGTCGTGCTAAAAGGAATCAGGGGCTGGCAGCTGTAGAGCTCGCCCTGATTGAAGAGTTATCACCGGACCCGGAGTCCGAGGCTGTGGGGACTAATCCTTACCCAGCAGCAGAAACCGACCGGCAGGGGATTTCAGGTCCTCTGGCCAAGAAACCCGAAGGCACGGTCACACGCGTGGGACCAGCACCGCCGTCGTGGAGCGGAAGCCACTAGAAGGCCCCGAGTCACCGGCCATACGGGTGAGCACCACACGGTACACTCAGGGACGTGGGCTACTTTTACCCGCCTCTAGCAAGGTAGCCAGAAGAGTACAATTAGTTGGGGAGGCCTACAACTCCGCCTGGCCAGGGGAAATCCCATCTGCTCAAAGACTGACCAGGCCCCGATCGCTAGCCAGTACTCCGGGAGGGTCTATCTTTATCACCAGTAAAGACCCTGAACTACACCGCATCGTCTCTGAGTGGTTCCTGCTACCCCCATCATCCACGTCGGCTGCCCTGAGGCCATACCCCTCCCGTTGGGGGTTATACCATCTACGCTGCACAATCGTACCACCGGCCTCAGCGGTCTGCCCTGCAGCGGCAGCTCCATAGCTGCATTCAACGGGTGGCGTAGTCGTCCAACATCTACTGCTAATACTCAGCCACACAGTTTGACTCCCTGGGTACGGACCGGGTCACCGCCACGAGACTACTACCCCCAACAGGCCCGGCTCCGGGTAGTCCCTGCGTGCGCAACGCTACACCAAGTAGGCCCAGGGGCGCGTCATGTCCCTGCCAGCCGGAATTCCTGAGTCCTGACGATCACTTCTTCCGTCATGGTCAACGCTGGAATTAGATCCTTCTGAGTCCGTTCGCCACTCAAGGCCCGCGCCCCTGGCCTCCACGTCACCAGGGGGGACTTGAACAGTCACGGATGATGCAGACGGGCTTCTCCCCGAGGATCGCCTCCCGCCAGACCATCTTGCACTCCTGGATGCAGCTCTGGGCCTCCTCCGGCTACCAGACCGAGACGCACGGGCCTGGTCTGTGCTGACAGAACGAACACTGCCAGGCAGCGCGGTGTCACTGCCCGCCGCTCCTTCCCCTCCGCGTCGTCCATGTGAGCCAGGCAGCAGGGGTTCCCTGGACTGCTGCCTGCCTGCAGATGCTTGCCTCCCTGGTGTCATGGCGAGACTCTCAGCATGTACCCTGACAGGAGCATCGCCAGTGGTGCCTGTTGTTTGTTGTGCTGCTCCCTCGATACTCCTGGTCCCTCTCCTTGAAGTATGGCCCCCACCACGAGTAGAAGCTGGCCTGTGCGGCCCAGCTGCAGTGCGTGTGCGCCGCTCGGCCGGGGTCAGGACCTCCGGCTCCGGCGACGCTGCTCCCGCAGGCCGCACATCCGGTGCGGCCCACTGTGCAGCGCCAACAGGCCGGCTGGATGGATTCCTGCCGGGGAGAGCGCGGCGGGACGGGACCGCACCATCTCGCTCGGCTCCCGCAGGGTCCCCGGAGGGGCTCTGGAGCCTGCGCCTGTTGCACGTGGATACCTCCGGTGACAGTCTCTCCGGGGGCCGGGTCCTCCTGCTCCTTCTCCCCGCTCCTGACGGCGCTTCCATATTTTCGGCTGCTCCCAGCAGAGCAGACAGCTGGGCCTCCAGCCATCCCAAGCTGCGTGACCGGGAGACATCTCTCAGCTGGCCCACCAGGGATTCTATGGACTCCATTTCCAGGTAATTCTCTCTGCTGCTCCTCAGGGAATGGCGGTTTTCCTGCACTTTTCCCTATATATCCGACTCTCCCACTACCCGCCCCCAACTTTCCATTATCCAATCCCCACGACAGCCTCTTTTAAAAAGGTGAAAACTCCAGGCCAATCCCGGTCATGGGTGGCTTCCCACTAGCTGTCTCCAGCCCCCTCCATGAGAGGAGAAGCAGCCTGCTGATGCTGCACAGAGACACTTAAGATATGTATATTCCTGTTTCCACAAAGCCCATCATATCTGTACCTGTTTATAGCTAATTAAAGCTTTGTTCTGTTGTCAACACGCTTTGAGAGTATCCTGAATGATCCGCTGCCAACAGGTTATGGGCCCAGTGTGACACAGAACTCCAGCGTGACACAGAAGAGTAATACAGCAACAGAAGCCGAAAGCAAAAGCAGCACAGAGCAACAGAGAGGATGTCCACAAGCAGGGATCACTGCAAGTTCTTAGTGCAGAGTCTCACCAATCAGAATTATCAATCTTGGAAATTTAAGGTGAAAATGCTGCTCATAAGAGAAGGTACGTGGAAATATATGCAGGCACAAGTGCCTCATCCATTACCAGATGATTGGCTAGAGAAGGATCAGAAAGCACAAAGCACTATCTCCCTCAGTATAGATGTTGATCAGATTGTGCATATATGCAAATGTGCAACTGCAAAAGAGATGTGGAATGAATTACAGAAAGTGCATGAAAGATCAAATCTCAGCAATAAGCTTTATCTCATGAGAAAACTATTAGTCTAAGCTAAGTGATGGCCAGAATATGCAGGACTATATAAGAAACACCCTAGAGATTGTGGAGCGTCTCAGGAGCATTGGAGAAGAATTAAAGACTTTCATGTTGCTGCACTACTATTAAGTGGTCTTCCAGAACGTTATGACACACTAGTCACTGCACTAGATGCACGGCCAGATGATGAGCTCAAACTAGAATATGTCAAAGGCAACCTTGTAGATGAATTCAAGCGAAAAACACACAATGTAAACAGCAGTAATGAATCTAGAGCAGAAACACCATTAAAGACACAGGACTTTCCTAAAAATAAGCAATCTAAGGGAAACTCGTGAATGTTTTGTCTGTAAAAAGCCCAGCCACCTTAAAGCAGACTGCAGAATTTGGAAAGCAAGAATGAGTCAGCTTAAAAGGCAGAACAGTGGTCAAAAGGTGAAAACAGCTGTAGAGGAAAAGTCTGCATGTATTGAAACTGCATTTAATACCAGTACAGGCTCATCTGCAAAGCATATGTGGTGTATAGACTCTGATGCTAGTAGCCATATGATGAATAACAAGGATTTCTTCACTGACCTTGATGAAAGCAAATCAGAAAAGGTCATCTTAGCTAATGGTCAATATATGACTTCAGAAGGAGTAGGAGACTGATACTGTACCTCCACTGTCCAGTTTCCACAGCACAAAGCAGAAAGATCCCAGATGTTCTCTATGTTCCCAGTCTTGAAAACAATCTTCTGTCAGTAAAGAAGCTTACACAAAAAGGGAATGTAGTTATTTTTAAAGATAACAGCTGCATTATATCAAAGAAGGGTCACACTCTTGCAGAAGGAAAAATCCAAAGTGAACTTTATCAGCTAAAATGCAAAGAAAGAGTATACAGTGCTAGACAAGTTCTGCATAAGAACTGTATTCATATATGGCACAGACGTCTTGGGCACAGAGACCCAGAAGCAATAAGGAAGCTAGGTCAACTTGCAAATGGTGTGGAAATCAAGCAATGTAGTCAAATAATGAAGTGCACTAGCTGTCTTAAAGGGAAAATGACCAGAAAATCCTTTCCTAAAGTAAACACCACTAGAGCTGCACAGCCACTAGATTTGATGCACGCAGATGTTTGCGGTCCAAGCAAGAAGAGATATTTTCTCACATTTATTGATGACTACTTCAGATATACAGTCGCCTACCTGCTTCACAGTAAGGATGAAGTTCCACAGAAACTTGAAGAATATCTTGCCATAGTATTTAACAAATTTGAAAGAATGCCAAAAGCCCTGCGTGCAGATAATGGGACTGAATATACAAGTGGTAAGGTGCAAACCATTTTGAAAAAGAAAGAAGGGGGCTGGAAGCAAGTGTAACTAGAAGGAAGCCCCACATGACCGGGATGGGCCACGAGGGTGTAATTTTAATCCCAATATCGGGATTGGTTATAAGCCTGGAGGGGCGGGCATTGGGAAAGGGGGGGGGGGGGGATATAATAAGGAAAAGTGCGGGAAAACGGTCAGTCCAGGAAGGAAGTTAGCGGGGAAAGTTGCTGAACTTAAAAAAAAAAAAAAAAAAACTGCCACTTTCCCATTGTTTGGTACACTTACCAGGACTATGGAGACCGTTGATTTCCTGATCACCAAGCTGAGGGAGGCTGCTAGATCCAGGTGTGGAGGGTGGCTCGAGTCCCAGCTGTCAGGATTGCTGGGGAACGCCGGGGCAGAAGAACCCCCGTCGGGATCTGGAAGAAGCGGCAGGAGGACGCGGCCCCCCGAGAGGCTCTCCCCGGAGATGGTTAGCACGGGCAGCAGGCGCAGGCTGCGGAGCCCCTCAGGGGACCCTGCGTCCGGTGAGCGGGCCAGCGGAAACCCCCGCTGGCGTGCCCGCCGCGGCAGGAATCCGCCCAGCCGGCCTGCGGGCTCCTCCAGCATCGGGTCGCGGTCCGCGACCAAGGCGCCCCGCTCGGCTGTAGTGCGGCCTGCTACGTCGGCGCGCCGCAATACTAGAGCCCGGGCTGCGCCGGAAGCAAGGCTCGCGCTGCAGCCGCGTCACCTTCCGGTGGGCGGGGTTTTACCGGAAGTGCGTCAAACGTCACTTCCGGAACCGGAGTCATGTGACAGGGGTGCTCAGGAAGCGAGCGGAGGGCGCCTGGACACTCCCCCCGCTGCAGAAGCCGGCGTTGATGCACGGCACCGCTTGCCCACCAGGAATCGGAGCCCCAGAGCGGATGAGCGGACCAGAGGGGCCACCAGCACAGCAGGCACACCTGGCGATGTACCAGTCGGGGTGCCTGCCAGGGACATCAGCAGAAGGAGACAGCAGCCCAGGTGCACGGGCAGGCAGCAGCAATTCGGGGTCCTGCTGCCTGGCTCGAGTCAGCAAATTCATGCCAGTGGAGCGGCGGGCAGCAGCACAGGGCTACCTGGCAGTCACCCATGGACCACCACGGATCGGGCTAGGGAGTCTGGGTCTAGAATTCAAGGAGTGCCGCGGATGGCGGGGAGGACTGGAGCCGGACCGGCGGGAGACGATTGACGGGGACATCGGCACGTGCTCAGGTCCCCTCTGGTGACGAGGAGGCCAGGGGCGCGGGCTTTGAGCAGCAGCAGGAGTCTGGCGAATCAGAGTGTGGCAAGGATGAAAGCAAATCCAGGATTCATCAGGACTCGGGAGGTTCGGCTGGCAGGGACACAGCACCTGCGCAGCTTGGTGAGTATGCGTCCATGTATTGTTTGTCGCCCGCTGGGTCATTAGTGGATGGGGGAGGTGATAGGCAGTTGGCTGGGCCCAGCGGGGAAAATACTAGGGGAGGTCGTGGGTCAGATGTAGTGGGTCTTAGGGACATTTTGTTTAGCTTGTCGCAAATTTTGGCTAGAATAGACGGTGGTGGAGTTAATCAAGGGGGTTTGTTACCTGCGGCGGCGTGGGTACCTAGTCAACCGGTGTTGTCGCAGGTGGGGAGCGAGTCGGCCAGGTCGGCGGTGAATGCAGCCGGGACACCTTCTGGGGCATCGGTTTGCGTACAGGCAGAGAAGGACAAAGCGGATACCGTAAAGCTGTATGATAGGGCAAAAGGGGAGATATATGTGTGCTTTGAGGGGCCGTTGGGGGCACACTTAAAAAAAAAAAAAAAAAGAAGAAGAAAGGAAAAAGTTTGGCGGGATGACTATGTTGAAATTTTTTCCCTTCTTCCGCTGGAAAAGTTTAATCTGGATAAGGGTAAAAAGGACGATAGTAAAAAAGAGGAAGAAGAGAAGCGTAGGTGGAGGTTGATTCCTCAGACGCTTGTTAATTGGTTACAGGCTTTTGCAATATTGGCTAGCGTTATTGGGGAAAAAGCTCCGGATAATTGCTCAGTTTTATTTTGCTATCTTGATTCTATTGGGGAGGCTCATCGTACTTATGGGGGTCAGGCGTGGTTACGATATGACGAGCAATTTAGGCAGAGGAAAGCTGTCCGCCCAGAGATCAGATGGGATCAAAAGGACATTGGGTTGTGGTTGAAGGTTATGGCCCCACTGAGGTATGGGCAGTCCTTTCACGGGAGCAACAGTAGCGGGAATCAGTCAGCAGGACACGGGGGAAGTAGTCAAGGGGCACACAGCACAAAAAAAAAAAAAAAGGAAGCGGGAACTTGCTGGCAATTTAATGACAGCCAATGCAAGTTCGGGACCTCCTGTAAATTTAAACATGTGTGCTCCCATTGTAACGGAAGTTTGCACGGAGCATCAAAATGCTTTAAGAAGGGTAAGGGAAAGCCGACAGTGGGTACCGGTTAAAGGGGTGACTCCGGTGAGGGTTCACGCGATGGCCCCCCTTTCTAAGTAGGTATCCGGATCAATTGAAGGCTAAGGTCATTGCAGATGGTTTTTTGGAAGGGTTTAGAATCCCTCCTCCTGATCATGAGGCCCCCCTTTTTAGTTAAAAATTTGACGTTGGCTTCCCTTCATCCGGAAGTGGTTAGTGTGAAGTTGGCTAAGGAGGTGGAATTGGGCAGGATGGCTGGACTGTTTCAGGAATTGCCTAGTAGAAAGGTGACTATCTCGCCTTTGGGGGTTGTGCCCAAGAAAGAGCTGAATAAGTTTCGTTTAATTCAGCATTTGTCGTACCCGAAGGGGCTTTCGGTTAATGATGGTATTGCGCAGGAGTTGTGTTCGGTTGAATATACATCATTCGATGCGGCAGTGCATTGGGTACGGAGATACGGGCCAGGCTCGTTGCTAGCTAAGACTGATATCGAGTCAGCCTTTAGGTTGTTGCCAGTTCACCCGGATAGCACCACGTTGTTAGTTTGTTTTTGGGAAGGGGAGTACTATGTGGATAGGTGTTTGCCAATGGGTTGTGCGATTTCGTGTTCTTTGTTTGAAACATTTAGCTCCTTTTTGGAATGGGTAGTGAAGGACCTGGCTTCTGTTAAGTCGGTCATTCATTATTTGGATGACTTCTTGTTTATAGGCCCCCCGCAATCGTTGTTGTGTAGGAATTTGTTAGGTACTATGGTGTGGGTAGCAGAGCATTTTGGCGTGCCGTTAGCAGAAGAACAAACGGAAGGACCTGGCACCATTTTAAGTTTTTTGGGCATTGTAATTGATACCGAAAGAATGGAGTGTCGGTTACCGGATGATAAATTGAGTTTGCTTAAACAGGAGGTCGATAGGATCAGGAAGTTGCGCAAGGTGACCCTGAGGGAGCTACTGTCGCTGTTAGGGCATTTGAATTTTTGCCTGCTGGATTATGCCAATGGGCAGAATATTTTGTCGCAGGTTGTCAGGAGCGACAGCAGGAGTGCGCGCGCCGCATCATTTCATTCGCCTTAATAAGGACCACAAGGAGGATCTAAAAGTTTGGAAATTGTTTTTGGAAAGTTATAACTGCAGGTCAGTAATCCCGCAGGAGTTCTTGAGCAGTTTTGATTGTGAGATATTTACGGATGCGGCAGGAGGTGTCGGTTACGGGGGCCTACTGGAAAGGGCGGTGGAGCGTTGGCGAGTGGCCGAAGGTGTGGAAAGAGTGGGGTCTTACGAGGAACTTGGCATTTTTGGAATTGTTTCCTATTGTTGTTGCGGTTACCATTTGGGAGAGTGTTTCGCCAACAGGAGAATTCGGTTTCACTGCGATAACATAGGAGTGGTGTCTGTCATCAACAGTTTGTCGGCCTCGTCTCCGCCTGTGATTAGGCTACTGAGGGAACTAGTACTTTGTTGTCTTAAGCTGAACGCTTGGATTTCAGTGGTACATGTTACACGTGTACAAAATTCCATAGCAGATGCCTTGTCTCGTTTTCAGTGGGATCGTTTTCGGATGCTAGCTCCAGAGGCAGAGGACGTGGGACAGGAATGCCCTTTGCGCTTGTGGCAGCTGGTTATGGAAGAGCGGGACGGTTAATAACGGGAGTCCATCACGAGACAGACCTGGGCATTATACGAGGCATCGTGGCGAGTATGGCAAAGTTGGATTATGCAGTGGGGTGTGATGGAGAGTGATGGAGATAGAGAGATGGCGGTGTTGTTTCTCGTGGGAAGGGCAGCGGAGAGCGGATGGTCGGTTTCAAAAGTTGGCAAGTTTGTTGCAGGTTTAGCGTTTGGTTTTAAATTGCAGGGGATAAAGGATGTTACGAAGTCCTTTTTAGTGAAGCAAGCTCTCAAGGGCTTTAGGAGAAGAGGTAAAGAGTTGGATAAAAGGAGGCCGGTTACCTTTAGTATTTTGGAACGTTTGGGTTTTGTATTGGATAAGATTTGTTGTTCAGTTTTTGAAGCCACACTGTTTAGGTTGGCTTTTTCATTGGCGCTTTTTGGCGCGCTAAGAGTAGGTGAATTGGTGGCACCAAGCAGGAATAAGGTTGGGGGTTTGTTTGCTGAGGATATGAGTGGTCGAGATGGGGGTATTGAATTTTGGATTAGGTGGGGGAAGATGGATCAATTGGGCAAAGGTAAACGAGTAATATTGGGTGAGGTTATGGGATCTTTTCTTTGTCCTAAGAGATGTTTATTGGCTTATTGGCAGGTTTGGCCAGGGCGGAAGGGCCCATTATTGTGTCATGAAAATGGAGACTTTTTGTCACGTTTTCAATTCATAGCGGTGTTTAAAAAGGGGATTGCTGAGCTGGGCTTTAGCCCTGAGGTATACGGGTCACATTCATTCAGAATTGGTGCGGCATCAGAAGCGGATGGCTTGGGGTTAGGCAAGGATGTGATAAAACGTATTGGGAGGTGGAGTTCTGATCGTTACCTGTCTTATGTAAGGCATTAGGTATGCGGTCTTAGGTAATTTGCCTTTTGAGATTCGAATACCTTTTGGTTGTCTTGTTGCTGGTGGCGTCCCGTTGTTAGTTTGGATGCTAGGACACTCTTTCGTCAATTGGGGGGCGCTGAGGGCGGACGTGAGGCCGGACGGTAGGCAAATGGGTTTTAGCAGGGAGCAAACGGTGGTTCGGTGGTTGGGTTTTTCGAGGGATGGTTTGGAGAAGGGTGGTGCCAGAATTCCATAAAGCAGCTCGTTTGGATCGGGCTCCGGATATTTTGGTGGTGCATATGGGGGGAAATGATTTGGACGGCTTGGCCGGTTAGGGAATTGATGAGGGACATTCGAATCGGTCTGTTAAGGTTATGGACATCTTTTCCTGAGGATTTGACAGTGTGGTCTGACATTATGCCCAGAGGAAAATGGAGGGAGGCCAGATCATTGAAGGGAATTAATAGGGCACTTATAAAGTTGAACAGAGCTATATCAGCTTTTGTTACCAGGAACGGGGGAGTAAGCGTGCGGCATCTTGATCTGGAAGTGGGAGTTGGAGATTTTTGGAAAAAGGACGGCGTACATTTGAATGATATTGGCATTGATTTATGGGTATTGGTCATACAGGAGGGGATCGAAAGGGCTTTTGTTGTGTTGGGGCGCTCATGAGCCTGAGGTGGTCAGGGCTGTTCGTTGGTGGCGGGGGGTGGGGTTCTTGGAGTTGGCACAGAAGTGCCGGTGGAAAGAATATTGGATAATCACAGGCAGTGCCTTGATTAAACGGGGTGATCTGGCATTTGGTTTTGGGCTCTGGACGGGGTTTTACCCTGGGAGCTTTTGGTGCCCTTGAGCTGGTGATGGACGGCTGAGGGTAATATGGTGGTTCGAGTTCGGTTTAATTTATGCCAGATCTAATTTTAACTCCAAGAACCCTCCCTTCTTATTTATTTTATAACACTGTTAATATGTTAATGTTGTTTGTTAATAAAATGGCCGCTGTGGCCAAATTTATCCAAAGAAATACAGGTGCAGTGTTTTTATTTGGTGGGGGAAAGGTGAGTGCTGGAAGATGGGGGCATGTTGAACCATGGAACCCATGTTGGCAGTACACGGTCAAGAAGGGGGCTGGAAGCAAGTGTAACTAGAAGGAAGCCCCACATGACCGGGATGGGCCACGAGGGTGTAATTTTAATCCCAATATCGGGATTGGTTATAAGCCTGGAGGGGCGGGCATTGGGAAAGGGGGGGGGGGGAGATATAATAAGGAAAAGTGCGGGAAAACGGTCAGTCCAGGAAGGAAGTTAGCGGGGAAAGTTCCCACCCACCCACCCCTTCTTTCTGTTGGTATTCTGTGAAGTTAATGGTGAAAGGGTGGTTTTACTGAGGAGGAGATAAAGGAGTTATTGATATTGTGTATTATCGATGGGTTATATTAAAAAAGGACATGTAAAGTTTTATGAGGGTTTGTCGCAGTGGCTTGGCGGGGGGTGGGGTTCTTGGAGTTGGCACAGAAGTGCCGGTGGAAAGAATATTGGATAATCACAGGCAGTGCCTTGATTAACCGGGGTGATCTGGCATTTGGTTTTGGGCTCTGGACGGGGTTTTACCCTGGGAGCTTTTGGTGCCCTTGAGCTGGTGATGGACGGCTGAGGGTAATATGGTGGTTCGAGTTCGGTTTAATTTATGCCAGATCTAATTTTAACTCCAAGAACCCTCCCTTCTTATTTATTTTATAACACTGTTAATATGTTAATGTTGTTTGTTAATAAAATGGCCGCTGTGGCCAAATTTATCCAAAGAAATACAGGTGCAGTGTTTTTATTTGGTGGGGGAAAGGTGAGTGCTGGAAGATGGGGGCATGTTGAACCATGGAACCCGTGTTGGCAGTACACGGTCATGGAATCGTGTTCCAGACTGCCATCCCATACAACCCAGAACAGAATGGAATTGCAGAGAGAAAGAACCGCACTCTCTGTGAAAGTGGAAGAAGTATGTTGTTTGATGCGAATCTACCTACAACGTATTGGGGAGAAGCCATGACGACAGCTTGCTATCTTCAAAACAGACTGCCAGGTAAAGCCACAAATAAAACTCCATATGAGCTATGGAACTGTGAGAAGCCTAACCTGAAGAACCTAAGGATATTTGGAAGCAAAACTTTTGTGTATGTTCCCAAAGATAAACGTTCCAAGTGGGAATCACATGCAAAGCAAGGAGTCCTGGTGGGCTATAGCGAAACTCAAAAAGGATACAGAATCTTGCACCCAGAGACCAACACAGTAACAATCAGCAGAGACGCAGTGATTGGTGAGAACTCAGTTTTACTCAAATTCCATGAAGTTACACCAGTCATTCAAGCCAAGAAACAAGAACAAGAATCTCAATCACCAAACTCAAACACTGAAAAAGAAAACACTGAAGTCTGGATAAGCTCTGAAGCCAGCAAGGAAGAAACAGGAGAACCAAGTCAACCTCCAGTCAGGAGATCAGAAAGACCAAACAAAAGGTATCCCAGCTAGATGCCTTTCTTATTTGGTCAGAACACTTCCTGAGCCAGAGCCACAGTCATGGCAAGAGATGCAAAAACTGCCTGTCCACAAAGAAGCAGAAGTGGATAAATGCCGCTAATGAAGCGATGGAGTCCCTTCACCAACTTCAGACATGGGAGCTTACGGAGCTACCACAAGAAAAAGAGCTATCGGATGTAAGTGGGTCTTCAAAAACAAATATGACTCAGAAGGTAACGTTCACTGGTTTAAGGCAAGATTGGTCGCAAAAGGGTACTCGCAAAAGTATGGTGAAGATCATGATGCTACATTTTCTCCAGTTGCGAAGCAAACTACATTCAGAACTTTAATGTCCGTAGCTGCACTTCAATAGATGACAATAAGACATCCTTCCTACAAGATGATATTGAAGAAGAGTTGTACATGAGCTAACCTGAGGGATATATTACAAAGGGTGAAGAGCACCTTGTTTGTAGAATGCAAAAATCTCTCTATGGACTTAAGCAGTCGGCTAGAGCACGGAACTCAAAAATGAACAAAGTTTTGATGGATGAAGGATTTAAAGGGTCTCAAGCTGATCCATGTTTGTATACGAAATTGTAGCAAAGGAGTGGATGTATGTTTTCCTATATGTAGACAATGTAATCATGTCTCATCAAGATGAAAAGGAAATTACAAAGCTAGGTGAAATTCTCAACCAGCACTTTGAGATTAAGGACCTTGGAATTGTGACATATTATTTGGGAATCCAAATCCAGAGAGAGGAAGATGGGAGTTTTCTTCTCAATCAAAGTTCTAAAATTTCCACAATCCTGAACCAATTTGGACTGTCAGAAGCCAAAGGTGCGTCAACACCAATGGATCCATCCTACTTAAAGTTGGAAGGAGAAGATCTGCTACCCACCAATGAGAGTTACAGACAAGCAGTGGAGGCGCTTCTGTACATAGCAACCACAACTCGTCCAGATATTACAGCTGCAGTTGGAATTCTCTGCCGATGTGTAAGCAAGCCATGCCACAGGGACTGGAACACAACTAAGAGAATTCTACAATATCTTAAGGTAACTCAAAGGCTAAATCTTAAGATATCTGCATCAGGAGATCTCACTCTCAGAGGTTATGTGGATGCAGATTGGGCTGGAGATACAAGTGATTGGAAATCAACAAGTGGTTACTTGTTCAAGTTAGGAGAAAATTCAATTTCTTGGTCAAGCAGAAATAAAGTGTCAGTCGCATTGTCTTCTACAGAAGCAGAATATGTATCAGCTGCTCATGCAAGTCAAGAAGTTATTTGGTTGAAACAACTTTTGGAAGATTTTGGCAAACCACTAGCTCAGCCAACAGTTATCTATGAGGACTACTAAGGATGTATTAAACTTGCCAGCAGTGAGAAGATTAGTGCAAGGACTAAACACATCGACGTTAAACATCACCACTTATGTGACTTAGTAGAACGTGGTGTACTAGAGTTTGTCTATTGGGAGTCCGACAAGATGTTAGCTGATGGTATGACAAAACCATTGCCAAGAGCCAAGTTTGAGGACTTCATAACCACAATGGGACTAACAGGATAAGTAGTTTTTGAGTGGGGGTGTTGGAATATGTTTAATTCAACAACTCCATTCCTGTGTATGAAAGTGTTCTATCGCTAGGTTTGTGTATTGTCTATAAAGTTAAAAAAAAAACTCACCGAGGCTCACATACAGAAAAGACCATGTGACTGTATTCAGTTTCCTGTGTCTGTGTGTGTCGCCCAGGGGGATATAGGGGACTCGGTACCCAGGCCTTTTACCTTGCTTAGGATGTCACGGCAGTCGGCTCTCGGGCCCGTACTTTGGGGTCTCTCTTGAAAAAGGGGTTTTTAGTGTACAGTTTGTGACTCGCCCCCAGGGGCCTTACTATTCAGGGTAGTATATCACAGTGGCTGGCCCAGGGCGGTCAGTGCACAAAGGGGTAGCAAGTACTAATAACAGTTCAGAGAATTCGTGACGTCACCTGTAGTGTCTGGTGATGGTCACCAGCGCTGCAACAGTCCTCTGAGGCAGGTCTCAAGGCAGCTAAAGATGGTACAGCTCCCCACAGGTGGAGCGGGCCTCAGGGCAGTGTAGATAGATAGATGGTGGAAGGTGCGCTGGGCATTGTGGTGCAGGGAAAGAACGATGGCACAGCAGGAGTAACGGACAGAGACAGGGGGGTTTTGCTTCGTTACCTTTACTGGCACAGCTGTTAGATACGGTCCAGGGTACTCCAGGTGAAGGGCGCACTTTTGGACATCTCCCCAGGGAGGGGGTATAAGGCCTCCTGATCCGTGTCTGCCTCTGTGTAAGCTCCTGGCCAGCCTGCAACTGGGCCTAGCTTATGTGTCCTGCTTTTACTCCCCCTGTTGCTCTGAAGTAGGACCTCCGGTTGGTAACCACTTTCCCTGGACGTTGGGGCCTTCGTGGTTCCTGGTCCTGTATGTGTCTAGCTTTAGGTTTGCCAAGGACTTGTAGTCCTCCTGAGATTCCGGTTATCCCTACTGGGTGTAAAAGGTCCCTGTAGGCTCGGACCCGGTGTCCAGTATATATACTGGGGTGAGCCTGGTATGCTCCTCTGCCCCCTTTTTGGTCACTCTTTCCTTCCTCTCGCCTTTGGCCACGCTCGGGGCCCTCACTAGGCTTCAGTACTGCTGGAGGCCTAGCTTGCCTCACACAGCAGCCTACGTGCTGTTCTCACTCTGTCTGAGTACACTGCACGATCTCTAGTCTCAACTAGACTCAACTAAAAACCAACTCAGCTGCCTGGCTCCACCTTCCCTTTATATATCCCTATCAGGGTTCCCTCTGCTGGTATGAGGTGGAAGGTGGAGGTGTTTGCATGTAGTGAGGGCCTCTTGTGGAGAAATCCGTCTATGCACCCTTCTGGGTTCTGTGGCACCTTGCGCAGCAGGGTGCCACATTTGTTTCGCGACGCCACCAGTGTTTTCCGGTAATGGTTACCGGCGCTGCTGCAGACCTCCGGGGGTGATGAGATGGCAGCTGAGATGTTTCTGCTCCCCACAGGCGGAGTGGACCCCCGGGGCAGAGTTGATGGAAGGGATGCAGGTGAGAGATGGCCAGGTCAGGGGGAATGATGGACACACACACAGGGGATTCGCTTCAGTACCTTTATTGGTGTAACGGCAGGTATGGTCCAGGGTACTTGCTAGGAAGGGTGCACTTCAGGACTTCTCCCCAGTGAGCGGGTATAAGACCTCCTGATCCGTGTCTCCCGTTTTCTAAGCTCCTAGCCAGCCTGGAACTTGGCCTAGCTTCTGTGTTGTGTTGCTCTCTCACCTTACTGCTGGGTAGTAGGACCTTTCTTTGGCAACCACTATCCCTGGATGCCAGGGCCTTCGTGGTTCCTAGTCCTGTTATTGCTGGTAGCTTCAGGATGACCAGGGTTCTGGAAGCCTCCTGGTATGCCGGTAGTCCCTACTGGGTATAGAGGACCCTGTAGGCACGGACCCGGTATCCGGTTTGTGTCTTGGGGTGAGCCTATGATGCTCCTCTGCCCCCTCAATTCCTCTCTCCTCTCCTCTTTGCCTCTGGCCACACTCGGGGCCCTCAATGCGTCTTCACTGCTCTCAGCGTCAGCACGCTCTCCTCAGACATAGAACTGAACTGCCTGACTCCACCATCCATATATATATATCCCTAACAGGGCTCCCTCCGGTGGTCTGAGGTGGAAGGGTGGAGGTGTTTGTTTGTAATGAGGGCCTCTTGTGGAGAAGTCCATCCATGCACCCTTTTGGGTCCTGTGGTACCTGTTGTAGCAGGGTGCCACATGTGCATGAGAGGAGAAGCAGTCTGCTGATGCTGCACAGAGACACTTAAGATATGTATATTCCTTATTCCACAAAGCCTATCAGTAGTGATGAGCAAGCATGCTCGCTACTGCTTGGTGCTCGCCTGAGCATCCCACTGCCCGAGATGCTCGGCTCCGAGTATTTCCGGGGTTGCTCAGTGGGAGCTCGGGTCTCCTCCCTGCATGTTTGGCGCTCTTTAGAGAGCCAATGAACATGCAGGGATTACCTGTCACTCATTGTAATGCTGTAGCCATCAGGTCTATATCAAACCTGGCGCCGCCATGTTCATCACAGTCACTCCGGAATCAGACAGTGTAGGGAGAGGTGCTGCTGAGTCAGGATCAGATTTGCTTGTGTATTAGGTAGTGTAGGGAGAAAAAATGTACATTACACATATCCATCTTAACAAACAGTCCTTTTGAGAATTAACTAATCCATCTGTAGAGATATCAGGCAGTCAGTGTATATAGGCAGGCAGGCAGGCAGTGTATATAGCACAAGAGGCTTCATTCCAATTCTGTCTTCTGCTGCTGTTAGATATTTCTATACAAAGGTCCAGGTCTCAGGGGCCAGGAATATTTTTCTTTGGATCTTAATCCTCATTATTTGCTTAAAAAGCAATCTAGAGAACACCATTTTTCTGCGCAATTTGCTTGTTGGCACTGCATAATACAGCCAGGTCCTTTCCATATTACAGCGCTAGAAATCCAGCTATTTAAAACTCTGTTTTCTCCATCACACGGATCACATGTACGTTGTCAGAAAATACTGCCATTTCTGGCCTCCATTAAAAATTTCCTTTAGTGTGTCAGTGAAGCAATTCACAGCAGTTTGCTGTTCAAAGAACTTACCTACAGGCCAGGTATTAAAACTCTGTTTTCTCCGTCACACGGATCACATATAAATTCGCTCCAAACTCAGTCATTTGTAGTGAGCGTGGAAGATACACTCCTCCATTGAAAATGGGCAAGGCACGTGGCAAGGGACAGGGAACTGGACGTGATGGTAATGGTGCATGCAGAGGCTGAGGACAAGACCGTGGGCAAGCTGAAATTGTGCCACAACAAACACCCACATCTTCTCGTCTGACCTTCCTGTCCCAATTTCTAGGGGACCGCAGCACACCACTGTTGAACCCAGAGCAGTGTCAAAAGGTTGTTGGTTGGATAGCAGATAATGCTTCCAGTCACTTAGCCACCACCACCCTGTCTTCCACACGGTTAAGTCTCAGTAGCCGTGAGTCTGGACCGCATATTCCTCACCCTGATCCTCCTTCCTCCCACCATGCCGAGTGCCCAGAGACATCTGATCCCACACTTGGACACTCAGAAGAGCTGTTCACTTTTCTATTTATAGATTTGGGCCTCTCGCCCGGTCCACTTGAAGGAGACAAGAGGAGATCGCATGTAGCGATGCCCAAATATTTGAGTCGCCACAATCACACGAAGGCAACGGTTGGAAAGTGTCACAAGAGGTGGATGATGATGAGATACAATTGCCAGAAAGTCAGAAAGAGCACCAGGGTGCGGAAGTGGAAGACGAGGTGGTGGATGATATAGTAACTGACCCAACCTGGCAGGAGGACATGCAGAGCGAGGACAGCAACACACAGGGGGAGGGAGGCAGAGCACCCCAATAGGCAGGAAGAAGAAGTGTGGTGGCCGTAGACAGAAGGCAGCCAACCGTTACCCGAAACACCAACACGAAGGAAGTTACCAGTACAACTGTTAGGTCTTCCCGAGTCTGGTTGTTTTTTAAAGACTCGGCCGATAACCCCAAAAAGGGCATTTGCACCACCTGCCAGGCCAGCATCAGGAAGGGTGGCAAAACGACCAGCCTGATCACCGCCAGAATGATCAGGCACATGGCATCACAGCACCAAACTTTGTGGGCCGAACTCCAGGGTCCAGGAAGAGTGTCTGCAGGTTTCACCATTGTTGTGCATGCAAGCCAATCCCCTGTCCATGGTGCATGCGAAGATGCCTCCTGTCCTGCACCTGTCATTGCACACTATCAAGTAGCAGCATCAGGAAGCACGTCCATGTCCTTGTGCCAGCGCAGCGTTCAGTTGTCCATACCCCAGTCCTTGGAACACAAGCGCAAATATGCAGCCAACACCCCACAGGCCACACTACTAAATTCTCACATTTCACGACTGATTGTGCTCGAAATGTTGCCTTTTAGGCTCGTGGAGACGGAAGCATTGCACATCCTGAGGCTGCCGTCCCTCCGTACTCGGTCGCCAGCCACCACTATTTCTCCCGGTGTGCCGTCCCCGCATTACACAAGCACGTGTCCCAAAACATTAGCTGTGCCCTCAACAACGCAGTTACCGGTAAACTCCACCTAACCACGGACACATGGACAAGGGACTGTATATCTCGCTGACGGCATACTGGGTTAATATAGTGGAAGCCGGGACCCAGTCGGACCTTGGGATGGAACACATCCTCCCGATGACAAGAATTGCGGGCCCTAGGTCAATGAGGGTTGCCCCCACGGTCTACAGCTCCTGCACCATCTTTAAAATGACCACATCAGTCACAAGCTGGAAGCACTGCAGCACTGCCTCGGCCAAGCGGGAACAGGCTGTGCTGAAGCTAATATGCTTAGGTGACAAACCGCACACTGCTTGTGAGTTGTGGACAGCTCTGAAAGAGCAGGCAGATCTGTGGCTCACACCGCTGAACCTACAGCCAAGCATGGTCGTGTGTGACAATGGCCGGAACCTGGTGGCGGCTCTGAGGCGAGGCGATCTCACACACGTACCATGCCTGGCCCATGTGCTTAACCTAGTGGTTCAGCAGTTTCTCAAATCCTACCCGGAGATGCTGGATCTGCTTGTTAAAGTACGCCACCTGTGTGCCCATTTTAGAAAGTCAGCTACAGCTTCCTCCGCCCTTGCCATGTTTCAGCAGCGTTTGCAGCTTCCGGCTCACAGACTGGTGTGTGATGTCCCCACGCATTGGAACTCTACACTGCAGATGTTGGGAAGCATTTGTGAGCAGAAGAGGGCAGTTGTTGAGTACCAGCATCAACAAGGTCATCGGTATTCAGTTCAGACTTCACACATAAAACCTCAGGAGTGGACATGGATGTCAGACATATGTACCATCCTCCAAAACTTTGAGGACTCCACCAAGATGGTGAGGGGTGATGACGCCATAATTATCATCACCATCCCGATCTCTGTTTACTGAAACGCTCTCTGCTCGCAAACAAAGAGGATGCATTGCAGGCAGGGCACGATGAGATGGAGCAAGGTACCATACAGGGTGATTACACACAGCCAAGCCTCATCTCATCCCAACGTGGATTGGGTGACAATGAGGAAGAGGAGGAGGAAGGACAGGAGCTAGTTTCATTCACTATAGACGGTACTACCTGCACAGCTGCATACTGTCTGTTCAGCGTGGATGGCCAGAGGACAGAGAGGAGGAGGAGGAGGAGGAGAGCATGGTCAGTCATCCTCTTGGTGAGGACACGGAAGTCTGCCTGTTAGTAGTCTGGCACGCATGGCTGAGTTTATGTTACGCTGCCTTTCCCATGTTCCTCGCGTTCTCAAAATTTTGGGTGACAGTCATTACTGGTTGGTGACACTTCTAGACCCATGCTACATGGAGAACTTTATATATCTTATTCCTGAGACGGACAGGTCTACAAAAATGGAACTGTACCAGAAAGCCCTTGTTGCGGAACTATTAAAAAAATTCCCATCTAAAAACGCTGGCGGCAGAGGGCACACTTCTTTGGACAACTGTCAAAGTTCTGGGAGAGTTTTCTCAGACCCTCCCATCGGACAGGCCCTGAGGCGCGGGGTACTCTCACAAGGAGTGCAAAGTTTGGGAAGATGCTGAGGGAGTACCTTGCCGACCGTACTAACGTCCTCCTTGGTGTCGCTGTGCCTTATAATTATTGGGTATCCAAGCTGGATACGTGGAATGAACTGTCTCTCTATGCCTTGGAGGTCCTGGCCTGCCCTGCCGCCAGTGTTTTATCAGAGCGGGTTTTTAGTGCCGCTGGTGGAATTATAACTGTTAAGCGCATCCGCCTGTCAACTGAAAATGCTGAAAGGCTGACTCTTATAAAAATGAACAAGGGCTGAATTGGGCCAGACATCTCAACACCACTGAATGATAGCAGCATAACAAACTCAAATCCAGTGTCTTTTTTTGGGAGGTGTATTCCCATGCACCTTTTCACACCCACACATGGGTATACGCTTCCTGATTTTGGCTATTTGCTCTTGTCCTCCTCCTTCTCCTCATCCTCCACCACCATAATCACCAGGGTGACCATGGTCTGTGATGTAATGCCCACATAATTTTTTTAAAGGGTGTTTATGATGCCCATAAAATATTTTTTTTATACAGTATGTTCATGTATACCCCAGAGGGGTAAATGTTTGTCAGCCCATACACTTAGTGCATGGGCATTACAAGTATAGGAGGCCCGCTCCTTTCTAATGGGAACATTTTTTTATGAGGCCCTCCTCCACGTCTCTTCCAAGGGGCATTGAAGTGCCTCCAAATTTTTGGCAGCCCTTGCATTCACTGCATAGGCCAACACTATGGGAGACTCTCTCCTTTCTAATGGGAATTTGTCGTTACTGTGGCCCTGCTCTATGTGTCTTTAAATTCTTAGTGGGTTTTTTCCTAAAATTGGTCAGCCGTTGTACTCACTGCTTACCCTATAACTGTATAGCAGACTCTCTCCTTTCTAATTGGAATTTGTCATTACTGTGGCCCTGCTCTTTGTGTCTTTAAATTCTTAGTGGGGTTTTTCCTAAAATTGGTCAGCCATTGGACTCACTGCATACCCTATAACTGTATAGCAGACCCTCTCCTTTCTAATGGGAACATGTCGCACTCGTTACTGTGGCCCTGCTCTGTGTGTCTTTAAATTCTTAGTGGGGTTTTTCCCAAATTTTGGCAGCCCTTGCAGTCACAGCAATAACAGTATAGGAGACCCACTTGTTAATAATGGGAACAGCAAAGCATATCTGGCTGATGGCTCTCTAACAATAGCTAGGGCTGACTGCTGGCCTTTTAAGAATAGTAAGGGCCATCTAATATTCCTATAAAAATAGGCTTTATGACTTGCAGAGTCCCTCCATCTTAAATAGAACAGGATGAGTCTGATGATGGGTCACACACCACATTGCCAGATAGGTTGTAAAATGTTAAAATAACATTTCCCGGTGAATGCATTTGTCTTAAAAATAACGTAAAACCCCCCAAAACAATAGGGTCTTTCTTTAGTATAAAAAATAGTGTCACCAATTTAACCTCAATGTAATCACATTGTTCAGCTCCTGCACCTCCTCCTCCATCTCCAAAATGACCACATCAGTCACAAGCTGACAGCACTGCAGCACTGCCTTGGCCAAGAGGCAACAGGCTGTACTGAAGATAACATGCTTAATGCTTAATTGACAAACCGCCCAGCGCTGCAGAGTTGTTGAAAGCAGTAACACAGCAGCCTGATCTGTGTCTCTCACCGCTGAACATACATGATCATGTGTGACAATGAGCGGAACCTGGTGACGGAGAAATGACAGCCTTAGTAGATACGGTTTCCCTCTATGCCAGTCCTTTCACCGAGCTAAATACAACTCTCAGCAAAAAAAGCTGTGGACTGGCTCCTTACCGTCCCTGGCCACATTCACCTGTCCACATGTTTGTGGGTAGGCGATCTTTCCCAGTAAGTGCACTGGGGAGGGCACGGGTAATGTTGGGGAACCCGTGCTTGTGGAAGGCGGAGACGATACCGGGAGAAATAATGGTGGCTGGGGACCAAGTATGGACACCCGCCCGCCACCGGCATTAGGTTGTGAAAAGCTTCCACCTCCATGAGCCTAAAAGGCTATATTTCAAGTGCAAGCAGCTGCCCAGAAATCTGGCAGTTTAGTGCTGCGGCCTGTGGGTGGGTGGCTGGCTGCATACTTGCGCTTGCATTCCAAGTAACAGAAAACTAAGCAGATGGTGGCCTCTATCATCATCATGGCCTCACCTCAGCACTATGAACTCTTCGGAAGGAGAAGCCAGGGCCCACCGGAGGAGTCTCCGGTTCTCTGCTGGGCACGTCCAACCCTGCCGAGAAGCAACCCTGGCTAAGAAAAGTGTGGGGGAAGGTTCCCGGACACTCTAAGGCTGCTTTTTTAATGTGGATCGGACATGCTTATGCGTGTTATTTCTTAAAACCGCATTGCAGATCAGGCCATTGTCCAACTCTGTATTCATGAAATTAAATGCGCAAAGAAAGATGTGTGTGTGTCAAAGCACCACCGACAACTGCGAGTTGACTTCCTGGGAGAAATGACACCCAGGGTCATTTGAGCACTGTTCCATCAATTTGGGCAATTTTTAGGCCCTCTGCAGACCACCGGGGGTAGCTGCCGGAAAAATGCTCGAGTTTCCCATAGACTTACATTGGGCTCGTTGCTCGGGTCGAGTACCCGAGTATTCCAATTTGCTCAACCCGAGCAACGAGTACCCAAGCATTTTAGTGCTCACTCATCACTACCTATCATATCTGTACCTGTTTGTAGCTAATTAAAGCTTTGTTCTGTTGTCAACACGCTTTGAGAGTATCCTGAATGATCCGCTGCCAACACATTCTGACCAATGTTATGCAATGGGTTACAGCTAGTAATGAGCGATCGTGCTCGACACTGCTCAGTACTCACCCGTGCATCTCCCTGCTCAACATGCTCTGCGCTCGGTGAGTATTTCCGGGATGCTTGGGCGGGAGTTCGGATCCCCACCGTGCATGTTTGGCACACGTTAGAAAGCCAATGAACATGCAAGGATGGCTTGCCATGCACTGTAATGCCGTAGCCATGTTGATTGTGGCATTACAGTGATTGGCTGGCCGCATAGCGTCATCGGGTCTATATAAGACCTGGTGACCCTATGCTCGTCACAATCTAACCCGGAAACAGGCAGAGTAGGGAGAGGTGCTGCTGTGTGAGGGACAGAATTGGTGGTGTAATAGTTAGGTATAGGTATTCCACACCAAGATACATATCCATCTGAACTAACAGTCCTTCTGAGTACTAATCCAGCTGCATATATTCAGTGGTGATAGCAGGAGTTAGGCAGGCAGAGAAATTTGTGAACACTATACAGCACAATAGAGTCCATTGCACGTTCTGTCTGCTGCTGTTACAGATATCAATAGACATAGCCCCAGATATCAAGGCCAGGGCTAATTTATTTTTTTATCTTAATCCTGATTATTTTCTAAAAAAGTAATAGAGTCCAACATTTTACTGCTCCATTTGCTTTTTAGCACAGCAGAATACAGAACTCACCAACTCAACACCATATATATATTGATTAGACATATAAAACATCGCTTTTAATAGAATTATTTAAAAGTCAAAACACATATTAACTAAATTACAGACTTCAAATAATCCAATCATCTTAGAGGCAACAAGGGGACGAGGCCCTACACTGGTCCTACTGTCACCCTACCTTGCTGCGGAGGTTGGCACCCTATAACTGCGCAGTGGCGCCTCCACTCGGATGTCGACTGTCCCTAACTGACCCTATAAGGCCCTAGCTAGAGGGACAGGTAACACGATAATATAAGCAAGGTTATAAAGAATTGTACTGCATATCAATTAAAGGTGATGTCTTTATCACCAATTGGCAGTGACACCCTGAAATAGTAAGAATAACCAATCTCCAGGTCATAGATCACCTTGAAATACATGGATCAATTCAAGTCTATAGTAAGAAATGGAAAATAATTCACTGAATAGCCCTTAATTGTCACCCTGCCTATCTGCAGAGGTTGGCACCTTATACCTACCTGCCCAGTGGCGTCCCCACTCGATGTCGACTCTCTCTAACTGACTCTGATCGGCCCTAAGAGAGACAGAGATAAAGACAATTGGACAGAAAAGTACACAAAAGTATGTTAAGATAGTTTAACCTCATGCTATCAAATGCTCTCAATATAAATGAAGCTAGGATACAAATTTACTTAATAAATGCATGCAACTGTCACAAGGGGCATATAGTGTACCAAAAAGGTTTAAAGAAAAAATGTAGCACCAACCTCATCAGAAATACACTGCTCAAAAAAATAAAGGAAACACTCAAATATCACATCCTAGATCTGAATGAATGAAATATTCTCATTGAATACTTTGTTCTGTACAAAGTTGAATGTGCTGACAACAGAATCACACAAAAATCATCAATGAAAATCAAATTTATTAACCAACGGAGGCCTGGATTTGGAGTCACCCCCAAAATTAAAATGGAAAAACACACTACAGGCTGATCCAACTTTGATGTAATGTCCTTAAAATGAGGCTTAGTATTGCGTGTGGCCTCCACGTGCCTGTATGACCTCCCTACAATGCCTGGGCATGCTCCTGATGAGGTTTCAGATGGTCTCCTGTGGGATCTCCTTCTAGACCTGGACTAAAACATCCGCCAATTCCTGGACAGTCTGTGGTGCAATGGTGGATGGAGCGAAACATGATGTCCCAGATGTGTTCTATCGGATTCAGGTCTGGGGAACGGGCGGGCCAGTCCATAGCTTCAATGCCTTCATGTTGCAGGAACTGCTGACACACTCCAGCCACATGAGGTCTGGCATTGTCCTGCATTAGGTTTAACCCAGGGCCAACCGCACCAACATATGGTCTTACAAGGGGTCTGAGGATCTCATCTCGGTACCTAATGGCAGTCAGACTACCTCTGGTGAGCACATGGAGGGCTGTGCGGCCCTCCAAAGAAATGCCACCCCATACCATTACTGACCCACTGCCAAACCGGTCATGCTGAAGGTTGTTGCAGACAGCAGATCACTCTCCACAGCATCTCCAGACTCTGTCACGTCTGTCACATGTGCTCAGCATGAACCTGCTTTCATCTGTGAAGAGCACAGGGCGCCAGTGGCGACTTTGCCAATCCTGGTGTTCTGTGGCAAATGCCAAGCGTCTTGAACGGTGTTGGGCTTTGAGCACAACCCCCATCTGTGGACATCGGGCCCTCATACCACCCTCATGGAGTAGGTTTCTAACCGTTTGTGCAGACACATGCACATTTGTGGCCTGCTGGAGGTCATTTTGCAGGGCTCTGGCAGTGCTCCTCCTTTTCCTCCTTGCACAAAGGCGGAGGTAGCGGTCCTGCTGCTGGGTTGTTGCCCTCCTGCAGACCCCTCCATGTCTCCTGGTGTACTGGCCTGTCTCATGGTAGCGCCTCCATCCTCTGGACACTACGCTGACAGACACAGCAAACCTTCTTGCCACAGCTCGCATTGATGTGCCATCCTGGATGAGCTTAACTACCTGAGCAACTTCTGTGGGTTGTAGCGTTCGTCTCATGCTACCACGAGTGTGAAAGCACAACCAACTTTCAAAAGTGACCAAAATATCAGCCAGAAAGCATTGGTACTGAGACGTGGTCTGTGGTCCCCACCTGCAGAGTCACTCCTTTATTGAGTGTGTCTTGATAATTGCCAATAATTTCCATCTATTGTCTATTCCATTTGCACAACAGCATGTGAAATTGATTGTCAATCAGTGTTGCTTCCTAAGTGGACAGTTTGATTTCACAGAAGTTTGATTTACTTGGAGTTATATTCTGTTGTTTAAGTGTTCCCTTTATTTTTTTGAGCAGTGTATATTGTGCCCAGTGCATAGATTGACTAGTCTAAATTATGGATATACCAGGATCACAAAATATGTAAAAATATATATTGCACTTTGCCCTAGCCAAAAACGGCTTAATAACCCTTAGATAATAGTATTGGTACAATATTAGTACTACATACCCAATAAATATAGAAAGTACCAACCAAACATAAGTGTTTCATTCCTTGATATGTCGTTTACAAACACAATAGTTTCAATGTTTTTTTGTTGAAACCATAATGGAACAATACCATAACCAGTCTATTAATAGTCCCAAGATACTATACTAAATCTGATGATCACTTAATATGTGCACACACATAATATTGCACTAAACCCAAGATATAATAGTCGTAGGGTAATAGCAATCTATCCCCATATAATTATGTTCAACAAAGAATTTTCAATTAGATAATATGCCTAAACACTCGACACGTTTCCCCTTCAATGGGTTCATCAGGAGAGCATACTTTCAATTAATATAAGAGCAAGCCCCAAAAGGAGTTAAAGTTGTGAACTTAGCTTATGAATGTAGCCATGATAGCATGGAAGAGAAACAGTGTCCTTCCTCATCCATCTCAGGGAATCAATCACCCATAGCAGAATACAGCTAGATATTTTCCATCATCAGACGTTATCCCATTTTACAGCGATAAAAATCCAGAAATTTGTAGTGAACGTGGAAAATATTGTCCTCCATTTACAGTTTAGCAGCAGCGTGTCAATGAAGCTATTCACACGTGGTCGCTGGCAATAATAGGAAACTACAAGCCCGCTATTTAAAACCGTGGGAGTCCATCAGACGTATCACATATAACTGCAGTCCAAATCCAGCCATTTGTAGCGACCTTGCAAAATATTGTCCTCCATTTACAGTTTGGCAGCAGCGTGTCAGTGAAGCTATTCACGCGTGGTCGCTGGCAATAATAGGAAACTACATGCCCGCTATTTAAAACTGTGGGCATCCGTTAGATGTATCACATATAACTGTGGTACAAATCCAGCCATTTGTAGGGGATGTTCAAGATATTATACTCCATTTATAGTTTGTTAGCAGTGTAGTAGTGAACCTATTCACACATGGTCGCTGAGCAATACTAAACTAGAAGGGCAGTGCTTAAAACTGTGGGCATCCTGTCACACGTATCAGATATTTCTGTGGTACAAATCCAGCAATTTGAAGGGGACGTTCAAGATATTATTCTCCATTTAAAATGGGCAAGGCACGTGGCAAGGGATGGGGAAGTGGACTTGATGGTGATGGTGCATGCAGAGGCCGAGGCTGTGGATAAGCTGAAATTGTGCCAAACACCCATATCATGTCTCCCTACCTTCCTGTCCCAATTACTTGAGGACCAATGCACACCACTATTGAACCCAGAGCAGTGTCAAACAGTTGTTGTTTGGATAGCAGATAATGCTTCCATCACCATCACCCTGTCTTCCACACAGTCAAGTCTCAGTAGCCGAGAGTCTTGACCGCATATTCCTCACTCTGATCCTCCTTCTTTCCACCATGCTGAGTGCCAGGAGACAAATGATCCCACACTTGGACACTCCGAAGAGCTGTTCACTTTTCCATTTATAGATTCGGGCCTCTCGCCCGGCCTGCTTCAAGCGGGGCAAGAGGAGAACGCGTGTAGCAATGCCCAAATATTTTAGCAGCCACGGTCACACAAAGGCAACAGTGGGAAAATGCAGTTACTGTCGCAAGACGTGGATGATAATGAGACACAATTGCCAGAAAGTCATGAGGAGAACCAGGGTGCGGAAGTGGATGACGAAGTGATGGACGATAAAGTCACTGACCCAACCTGGCAAGGTGGCAATTAGAGTGAGGACAGCAGCACACAGGTGGAGGGAAGCGTAGCACCACAACAGGCAGGAACTAGCAGTGTGGCGGCCACAGACACAAGGCAGGCAACTGTTCCCCAGAACACCAACACGACTGAAGTTGCCAGTACAACTGTTAGGTCTTCCTGAGTCTGGTTGTTTTTTAAAGACTCTGCAGATAACCCCAAAAAGACCATTTGCACCATCTGCCAGGCCAGCATCAGCAGGGGTAGCAAAACTAGCAGCCTGACCACCACCAGAATGCTTAGGCACATGACAGCAAAGCACCCGACTAGGTGGGCTGAACTCCAGGGTCCAGAAACAGTGTCTGCGGGTGACACAACTGCTTATTTCGCTGTTGTGCGTGCACTCCAATCCCCTGTCCATGGCACATGCAAAGATACTTCCCGCCCTGCACCTATCGTTGCACACTCGCAACTAGCACCATCAGCAACCACATCCACATTCTTGTCCTCCTAAATTTAGGCAGCCGTTGCAGTCACTGCATACGCAATAACTGTATAGCAGAAGTGCTCCTTTATAATGGGAACATTTTGTTACGGAGGCCCTCCTGTATGTGTCTTTAAATTGGTATTGGGCTTTTTCCTAAATTTAGGCAGCCGGTGTAGTCACTGCATACGCAATAACTGTATAGCAGAACCGCTCCTTTCTAATGGGAACATGTTGTTGTGGAGGCTCTCCTCTATGTGTGTTCAAATTGGTATTGGGGTATTTCCAAAATTTAGGCAGCCATTGTGGTCACTGCATACGCAATAACTGTGTAGCATAACCGCTCCTTTCTAATAGGAACATGTTGTTACGGAGGCACTCCTCTATGTGTCTTTAAATTGGCATTGGGACTTTTCCTACATTTAGGTAGCCATTGCAGTCACTGCATAAGCAATAACTGTATAGCAGACTGCTCCTTTATAATGGGAACATTTTGTTACTGAGGCCCACCTCTATGTGTCTTCAAATTGGTATTGGGGTATTCCCCAAATTTAGGCAGCTGTTGTAGTCAGTACATATGCAATAACTGTACAGCAGAGCCGCTCCTTTCTAATGGGAACATGTTGTTACGGAGGCCCTCCTTTATGTGTCTTCAAATTGGTATTGGGGTATTTCTCAAATGTAGACAGCCGTTGCAGTCACTGCATTCGCAATAACTGTATTGCAGAACTGCTCCTTTATAATGGGAACAACAAAGCATAGCCAACTGGTGGACCTCTAACAATAGTGAGGGCCGACTGCTGGCCCTTTAAGAATAGTAAGGGCCACCTGATGGCCCTATCAAAATAGGCTTTGTGACTTTCAGAGTCCCTCCTTCATAAATGAAACAGGATGTGTCTGATTATGTCTCACACACCACATGGCTAGATAAGGTAATAAAATGTTAAAATGATATTTACTGATAAATGTACTTTTCACTGTTGAAAGCAATGCAAAAGTGCAAAAACGCATCTCAAATTTGGACTCATCAGACCAAAGCTCAGATTTCCACTGGTTTAAATGTCCATTCCTTGTGTTCTTTAGCCCAAACAAGTCTCTACTGCTTATTGCCTGTCCTTAGCAGTGGTTTCCTAGCAGCTATTTTACCATGAAGGCCTGGTGCACAGTCTCCTCTTAACAGTTGTTGTAGAGATGTGTCTGCTGCTAGAATTCTGTGTGGCATTGACCTGGTCTCTAATCTGAGCTGCTGTTAACCTGCGATTTCTGAGGCTGGTGACTTGGATAAACTTATCCTCAGAAGCAGAGGTGACTCTTGGTCTTCCTTTCCTGGGGCGGAACTGAGCCAGTTTCTTTGTAGCGCTTGATGGTTTTTGCAACTGCACTTGGGGGACACATTCAAAGTTTACCCAATTTTTCAGACTGACTGACCTTAATTTCTTAAATTAATGATGGTCACTCGTTTTTCTTTACTTAGCTGCATTTTTCTTGCCATAATACAAATTCTAACAGTCTATTCAGTAGGACTATAAGCTGTGTATCCACCTAACTTCTGCACAACACAACTGATGGTCCCAACCCCATTTATAAGGCAAGAAATCCCACTTATTAAACCTGACAGGGCACACTTTTTTGTTAAGTATGTAATTCCACATGTGTTAATGCATAGTTTTGATGCCTTCAGGGTGAATGTACAATTTTCAAAGTCATGAAAATACAGAAAAATCTTTAAATGAGAAGGTGTGTCCAAACTTTTGGTCTGTACTATATACTTTTGATTCGCCCCCTGGGCCGTGGGGCACCCGGAACCGAGCTTCTGTGCGATGCTGGGGGTAGTAGTGGCAACCGATCCCGTGGCTCAGTGTGGTCAGACCAAATGCTGTGGCAGTCTATTTACCAGTGTTTTGAATGTCCGACTACGCCACCCGTGGATTGCGGTCAGAGATGACCGCCGCTGCGAGGCAGACCACTGAGGCTGGTGTTGGTGTGCAGCACAGCACAGGGGTAGGACAACTCCCCACGGGAAGAGTGTAGCCTCAGGGCAGTGTAGGTGAATGCTGGGGTTGACAGTGCAGGCCGCAATAGTAAGAGTTCAGAGTCCGCTTCAAACAGTCCAGGGTCTTTATTGCAGATGTTATTACTGACCCAACAGGAGTACCGGTTAGGAATGGGCCTGGGTATCTGGGAGCATTTGGGCGAGCCCCACTGGTCAGGGTGAGTGTGTAGGCCTACCGTTCTCTCTCTATGCTCTTGCTGACTATCCCCCTTTTCGTGGTGTAATAGCCCACGTCCCTGAGCTGGCGGTGTACTTTGCCTGTATGGCTTGCGACTCGGGCCTTGGGTACCTTTTGCTTCTCCTTGCTTTACTGGTCCCTCTGTGTGGCGGAGCCTCCAGGCTTCTTAGGCCAAGGGACCTGAATCCCTCGCGGGTTGGTTCTCTGCTGCTGGGCTTGCAACCCTGACTGCCTCGGACCCCAATGTCCGGTTCATTGGTTCTCTCAGCCAGGATCGGCTCTCGTCGCCTCTGTCCCTGGCTTGCAGTCTCTCCTCTGCCTTACGGACTCCTCAGTTGCTGCTGACCTGTCCCTCTCCTCTGAGAACCCTTCTGGACACTTCAGAAGTGGGTTCTGATCTCTCTAACCCTGCCCCAGTTCCAGCTTTTATAGGGGCAGCCTGCTCCCCCTACTGGCCTGGGACAGGAGGTGCTGCATGCTAATGGTCCCTGACCAGGGAACCTCCCTCCTGCTCTCAGACACAGCCTTGAATATTTGTGGCATCCAGGCCTGGGGTGACACACTTTCATATACAGAACCTTTCTCACATCAAAAAGATTTCCAAGAAGATATTCCTGAGCCTCCCAGATTATTACCAGAGGAAGTGAAACATCTTCATGAACTGACTCCCGCAAATAGGACAAAAAAGTCCTTTAGAAAGCACTCTGGTTCAAATAGTGGTCTATATGAAGCTGATGAAAATATGTTACGGCATCTAAAGGATCGTGAATACAACAGCAAGACAAATCATGGTAATGTTACTGTAACCAGAAACTTTAAAGACCCTGATTGTGCTACAAAAACAATCCGCAAAAGAGATTTCTGGTTCTGACTTGGACCAAGTCTTCTCTGGTAGCAGAACAGTGTCAGATGATCTTACTCAGAACACCCTTGACATGGAAAATGTAAGGTTTACTTGTAATTTAAAGGAGATTTTATGAAAGTCGTGAAAAGAAAAGTGCATACAGTGAAGATAATAAGTATTTGATCCCTTGCTGTTTTTGTAAGTTTGCCCACTGACAAAGACATGAACAGTCTATAATTTTAAGGGTAGGTTAATTTTAACATTGAGAGATAGAATATCCCCCCAAAAAATCAAGAAAATCACATTGTATAAATTAGATAATTTTTTTTGCATTTTGCAGTGAGAAATAAGTACTTGATTCCTCTGGCAAACAACATGTAGCATCGGCGTCCCTGCCTCCTGCTAGGCAGAGACGCCATTCCTCTCACCTCCCTGCTCTGTCCTTGGCGTCCTCTTCCCGCGCTGCTGGCAGCGCTCGCCGCTTCCCGGGCACTGTGCTTAGGGTGCGCGCGCGCACCCTCTCTCTTAAAGGGGCCTCGCGCGCCGTCCTAAGGAGTCCCCGGCCAATTGCCGGTGGAGCTCCCATATATAAGACACCTCCTCCAAAATGGAGGTGCCCAAGCAAAGTTGTTGCAAAGCCTTTCACCTCTGCTTCAGCCCTCAGGTCCCGTTGCCAGTCTGTTTTCCAGCTCTGTCTACCTGCTAGCATTCCCTGCGGTCCGACAGTCTGTCTACCAGCATCCGCCAGTCTGTCTATGGACCAGTCCGCCTGCGGATCAGGAAACACCTGCCTGATACCTGCCTGATACCTGCCTGATACCTGCCTGTTACCTGCCTGAGACCACCTGCCAGCCAGCCGAGAGACTCTTACCCGCTCACCTGGGAGCGCTCACCTGCTACCCGCCAGCTAGCCTACCTGGAGGCTCTGCCGTCACTTGCCGAGACCACCTGCCAGCCAGCCGAGAGACTCTTACCCGCTGACCTGGGAGCGCTCACCTGCTACCCGCCTGCTAGCCTACCTGGAGGCTTTGCCGTCACTTGCCGTGACCACCTGTCTGTCTAGAGACTCTTACCCTCCTGTCACTTGCCGTGACCACCCGCCTGTCAAGAGACTTTCCCCGTCACTTGCCGTGACCTCCTGCCCTTCTACCCAGAGACTGTTCCTGTCACTTGCCGTGTCTACCTGCCCGCCTTCCCTGGGAGCCACCCACTTCCTTACAAGGACTGCCCCTTTGTATAGTAGCTCAGAGGTTCCACCTCCCAGACCCGTTACAGTTTGCTCAGGCCATGGAACCCGGTGGCACCCAAGCTCCCTCGCTCTCGGACCTATGTCATGAACTTTCCCTTCAGAGGTCCCAACAGGACTCCATCTTGGGCCACCTGCGTAGTGTTCACTCCCACCTGGACACACTGACTGCCTCGTCGCGAGCTGCTTCCACTCGCACAACTACTACCCCGGCAGCGCCACTGCCCATCAATACCATGGCATCCCTTCCCGGTCCCCGCCTTTTCGCCCCGCCTCGTTTTGGTGGAGATCCCGGTCAGGCACGGGGCTTCATTAACCAGTGCACCCTGCACTTCGAACTTTTGGCACACCAGTTTTCCACCGACCGAGCCAAAGTGGCCTTCATCATGTCCCATCTCACTGGGGAGGCGCTAGCTTGGCTAAATCCTCTATGGGAGAGAGGAGACCCCCTGGTGTCCAACCTGCCAGCCTTTCTCACGGCCTTCCGGAAAGTCTTCGACGAACCAGGACGAAAGACCTCATCCGCCTCATCTCTGCTACGCCTCCGTCAAGGGAGTCTCACCGTGGGCCAATATGCCATACGGTTCCGTACCCTTGCTTCTGAGCTTGCCTGGGATAACGAAACCCTGGTGTCCGTCTTCTGGGAAGGTCTATCCGGCCGGATTAAGGATGAACTTGCAGGTCGGGACATTCCTACCACTCTCGAAGATTTAATAACACTTGCCACCCGGATTGACATCCGGTTCCAGGAGCGTACCAAAGAGGTCACCCGTAAGATGAGGTTTCTTCGCCTTGCTCCTACCTTCCAGAATCCCGTCACTTCCTCTGTTACTCCCGAGGCGCACTCACCTGAGCCTATGCAGGTCGACCAGACCAAGATGGTCAAAACCCGTCAAGAGTTACGCCGTGCCGAGGGGAGCTGCTTCTACTGTGGCAGTAAGGAGCACCGGATCCGTTCCTGCCAGGAGAGGTCGGGAAACGCCTGTGTCTAGGATCGCTGAGAGAGGTCGTCCTAGAAAAGAATAAACCCTCTCCATCTCTGATGCTGTCGGTCTCTATCATCTGCGGGGAGAACCGTTACTTTGAACTAGCTCAACTTGATTCTGGAGCTGCCGGAAATCTTATTTCTCAGTCCCTGGTAGAGAAATACCGCATTCCCACCAAACCTCTGGCCGAACCCTTATCTGTCGCCTCCGTGGACGGGGGTCTCTTACCGCATCCCATCCAACTTATCACCGAACCCATAACTCTGCAGGTGGGAATGCTGCACTCTGAGAGCATCTTCTTTCATGTTCTACCTGGACTCTCTCATGCCCTTTTGCTTGATTGGCAGACCGGAGAAGTCCTTCGCTGGGGACAGGACTGCCATAAGACTTGTTTAGTTCCCGTTCGTCCTTCCCGTCCTTCTCCTCCCCCAGCCAATCTACCCGGCCTGCCGGTACCCTATTGGTATTATGCTGATGTCTTTAATAAAAAGGAAGCAGAGACATTACCTCCTCATAGACCATACGATTGCCCTATCGACTTGGTACCTGGCGCTACTCCGCCCCGAGGACGTATCTACCCTTTGTCCGCTGCTGAGACCCAGTCCATGTCTGAATATATCGAGGAGAACCTGGCCCGGGGATTTATCCGGAAATCTACCTCCCCGGCGGGAGCAGGCTTCTTCTTCATTAAAAAGGCGGCTCACTTCGTCCCTGCATAGACTATAGAGGCCTTAACCAGATTACGGTGAAGAATAAATACCCCCTTCTGCTCATTCCTGAATTATTTGACCGTCTGAGGGGTGCTAGAATCTTCACCAAGCTGGATCTCCATGGGGCCTATAACCTGGTTTGTATCCGTCAGGGGGATGAATGGAAGACGGCATTCAACACCCGGGACGGTCACTATGAATACCTCGTAATGCCCTTCGGTCTCTGTAATGCTCCCGCCGTCTTTCAAGAGTTGGTCAATGATATCTTCCGTGACCTTCTCTACTCCTGCGTGGTGGTATACCTGGACGACATCTTGGTCTTGTCTCCGGATCTCCCCACACACCGGAGGGATGTTCGTCAGGTCCTGCTCAGGCTCAGGCTAAACCACCTCTATGCAAAATTTGAGAAGTGCCTCTTTGAGCAGACCTCGCTTCCATTTCTGGGCTACATCATCTCTCAGACCGGTCTACGAATGGATCCTGAGAAACTGTCTGCCATCCAGAAGTGGCCCCGACCGGAGGGGTTGAAGGCTATCCAGCGGTTCCTGGGCTTCGCCAACTACTACAGCCTCTTCATTCCGCACTTCTCTTCCCGGACTGCCCCTATCTCTGCGCTCACCCGTAAGGGCGCTAATCCCAAAGAATGGCCGCCCGAGGCAGAGGAGGCCTTCCTGTCTTTGAAACAAGCTTTCTCCTCCGCTCCTGTGCTGCACCGTCCGGACAGCAACAAACAATTCTTCTTAGAAGTAGACGCTTCCTCCTCCGGAGCCAGAGCGGTGCTCACCCAAAAGTCGTCATCCGGAAGAATGGTAACCTGCGGCTTCTTCTCCAAACTCTTCTCCTCATCTGAGCGCAATTATTTTATAGGAGACCGAGAATTGTTAGCCATTAAGTTGGCACTGGAGGAGTGGCGTTACCTGCTCGAGGGGGCTCTTCACCCGGTAATAATCTACACGGATCACAAAAACTTGGCTTATCTCCAGAGTGCCCAAAGACTTAACCTGCGCCAAGCCCGGTGGTCCTTGTTCTTCGCCCTCTTTGATTTCATTCTTCATTTTTGCCCGGCAGACAAAAATATCAAAGCTGATGCCTTGTCCCGATCCTTTTTGTTCTCCGATCTAGAGGAGGAGCCAAAGCACATCATCGACCCCGGCAAGGTAATGCTGGTGGCTCCCATGGATCTGAATCGTCTTCCAACCGGTAAGACGTTCGTAACAGTACCTGATCGTGAGAAAGTCCTACACTGGGGACATTCGTCTAAGCTAGCTGGCCATGCTGGCCAGAAAAAGACCCTCCTGCTTATTACCCGGCATTACTGGTGGCCTACCCTGCACAAGGACGTAATAGACTTTGTCTCAGCCTGTGCGTCCTGCGCCCGCAACAAAGTTCCTAGACATCTGCCAGCCGGCCGCCTTCTGCCTCTTCCCATACCTGCTGCCCCGTGGCAGCATATAGCCATGGACTTTATAACGGATCTCCCTGTCTCTGCTGGTTGTACGGTCATTTGGGTGGTCGCTGACCGCTTCTCTAAGATGGCTCACTTCATTCCCCTGCCGGGCCTTCCGTCTGCATCTGAATTGGCTAAAGACTTTATCCATCATATTTTCCATCTTCATGGTCTCCCTCTCCACATCGTATCCGACCGAGGAGTTCATTTCACCTCTCGCTTCTGGAGAGCCATGTGTAAACTGCTGGGGGTCATCTTGGACTTCTCCTCTGCTTATCACCCACAGTCCAATGGTCAAGTAGAGCGGATCAACCAAATTTTAACCAGGTACCTCCGGCACTTTGTTAATGCCCACCATTCCGACTGGGTGGATCTTTTACCGTGGGCCAAATTTTCCTATAATAATCACGAGAGCGAGTCTTCCTCCAAATCCCCATTTTTTATTGTCTACGGTCAACATCCTCGGATCCCGTTTCCCGTCTCCGCCTCGGTGGATAATCCGGCCGCGGAATCTCTTGCTAGCGAATTCTCCTCCATTTGGGAAAGTACCAGATCCGCACTTCTTCAGTCCTCCGAGCGGATGAAGAAACAGGCTGACAAAAGACGTCTGGATCCGCCCCAATTCCGTCCTGGAGATAAAGTCTGTCTCTTGTCCAAGTATGTCCGGCTCAAGATTCCTTCCTACAAGTTAGGGCCTCGGTTCATCGGCCCACTGGAAGTTATCAAACAAATCAACCCGGTGGCCTATAAATTGAAACTCCCGGCCAACTTGCGGATCCCTAACTCCTTCCATGTATCTCTCCTCAAACCTGTGGTACTTAACTCTTTTTCCAAGTCTACAGGTATGCCTCCTGCTCCGGTTTCCGCTGAAGACGAGTTTGAGGTAGAGAGCATTCTGGCCACCAAAAGGGTAAGAGGAAATACCTTTTTTCTAGTGGATTGGAAGGGGTTTGGTCCTGAGGAGAGAACGTGGGAGCCCCGGGAGAACATCCATGCCCCGCTCATCCTTGATAAATTTCTCTCCGGCCTAAAAAAGGGGGGGCCTAAAGGGGGGGTACTGTAGCGTCGGCATCCCTGCCTCCTGCTAGACTGAGACGCCGTTCCTCTCACCTCCCTGCTCCGTCCTCGGCGTCCTCTTCCCGCGCTGCTGGAAGCGCTCGCCGCTTCCCGGGCACTGTGCTTAGGGCGCGCACGCGCGCGCTTCCTCTCTCTTAAAGTGGCCGCGCGCGCCGTCCTAAGGAGTCCCCGGCCAATTGCCGGTGGAGCTCCCATATATAAGGCACCTCCTCCAAAATGGAGGTGCCCGAGCAAAGTTGTTGCAAAGCCTTTCACCTCTGCTTCAGCCCTCAGGTCCCGTTGCCAGTCTGTTTTCCAGCTCTGTCTACCTGCTTGCATTCCCTGCGGTCCGACAGTCTGTCTACCAGCATCTGCCAGTCTGTCTATGGACCAGTCCGCCTGCGGATCAGGAAGCACCTGCCTGATACCTGCCTGATACCTGCCTGTTACCTGCCTGAGACCACCTGCCAGCCAGCCGAGAGACTCTTACCCGCTCACCTGGGAGCGCTCACCTGCTACCCGCCAGCTAGCCTACCTGGAGGCTCTGCCGTCACTTGCCCTGACCACCTGCCAGCCAGCCGAGAGACTCTTACCCGCTGACCTGGGAGCGCTCACCTGCTACCCGCCTGCTAGCCTACCTGGAGGCTTTGCCGTCACTTGCCGTGACCACCTGTCTGTCTAGAGACTCTTACCCTCCTGTCACTTGCCGTGACCACCCGCCTGTCAAGAGACTTTCCCCGTCACTTGCCGTGACCTCCTGCCCTTCTACCCAGAGACTGTTCCTGTCACTTGCCGTGTCTACCTGCCCGCCTTCCCTGGGAGCCACCTGCTTCCTTACAAGGACTGCCCCTTTGTATAGTAGCTCAGAGGTTCCACCTCCCAAACCCGTTACACAACACTTGGTGGCAAAACCCTTGTTGGCAAGCACAGCAGTCAGACGTTGTTTGTAGTTGATAATGAGGTTTGCGCACATGTCAGGAGGAATTTTTGTCCACTCCTCTTTGCAGATCATCTCTAAATCATTAAGGTTTTGAGGCTGTCGCTTAGCAACTCGGAGCTTCAACTCCCTCCATAAGTTTTCTATGGGATTAAGGTCTGGAGACTGGCTAGGCCACTCCATGACCTTAATGTGCTTCTTTTTGAGCCACTCCTTTGTTGCCTTGGCTGTATGTTTTGGGTCATTGTCTTGCTGGAAGACCCAGCAACGACCCATCTTCAATGCTCTTACTGAGGGAAGGAGGTTGTTGGCCAAAATCTCCTGATACATGACACCATCCATCTTTTCTTCAGTATGGTGCAGCCATCATGTCCCCTTTGCAGAAAAGCATCCCCAAAGTATAATGTTTCCCCCACGATGCTTCACGGTTGGGACGATGTTCTTAGGGTTGTAATCATCCTTCTTCTACCTCCAAACACGGGGAGTTGAGTTAATACCAAAGAGCTCAATTTTTGTCTCATCTGACCACAGCACCTTCTCTCAATAGCTCACAGAATCATCCAGATGTTCATTGGCAAACTTCAGATGGGCCTGCACATGTGCCTTCTTGAGCAGGGGGACCTTGCGCGCACTGCAGGATTTTAAACCTTTAAGGCATATTGTGTTACCAATGGCTTTCTTGGTGACTGTGGTCCCAACTGCCTTGAGATCATTATCAAGTTTCCCCCTGGCTGATCTCTCACCTTCCTCGTGATCAAGGATAACCCACAAGGTGAGATTTTGCATGGTGAAACAAGATTGATGTCATTTTGTATTTCTTCCTTATTCTTACTATTGCACCAACAGTTGTCTCCTTCGCACCCAGCGTCTTACTTATGGTTTTGTAGCACATTCCAGCTTTGTGCAGGTCTATGATCTTGTCCCTGACATCCTTAGAAAGCCCTTTGGTATTGCCCATGTTTTAGAGGTTAGACTGATTAATTGAGTCTGTGGACAGGAGTCTTTTATACAGGTGACTATGTAAGACAGCTGTCTTTAATGCAGGTCACGAGTTGATTAGGAGCGTCTAACTGGTCTGTAGTAGCCAGAACTCATAATGGTTTGTAGTGGATCAAATACTTATTTCTCACTGCAAAATAAATTGTATAAATTATATAATGTGATTTTCTTGATTTTTTGGGGGGATATTTTATCTCTCAATATTAAAATGAACTTACCCTTAAAATTATAGACTGTTCATGTCTTTGTCAGTGGGCAAACTTACAAAAACAGCAAGGGATCAATTAATTATTTCCTTCACTGTATATGGACTAGGGTTGAGCGAATGTTTCAATATTCGGTTAAGATTACGATAGTCGAATCTGCAATATTCGCCGATTTATTTGTCGAACATTCGTCGAACATTACCGAACGCCATAGGATTCAATGGGGGACAAAAAAACGCATATACAACACCTTCAAACGGGCACAAAAGCTGTCAAAACACATCAAATTAGGGGTAGATACCTGGAAAGTGCCATCAATTGATCCAGAGTACAAGTACTATAATTATTATTATTATTACAGCGACATTTATTCCGTGGCGCTTTACATGTGAAAAGGGGTCACCGTCTGTGACTCACTGACTGGTACAAGAGGAAAGAGAACCCTCCCTGCGAGGGCGCACAAATAATCTACAAGGGATTGGTGAGGATACAGTAGGTTAGGGTACAGCTAGTCTTGCAGCAGTAAGCTGGAGCGAGGGTTACCGCAGATTGTATGCTTGTCAGACGAAGTGGGTCTTCAGCTTCCTTTTCATGGTTTCAAAGGTAGGCGAGAGTCTGATGTTTTGGGGTACAGAGTTACGCAGCTTTTCTGTGGGAATGAGCTTGTCTCCAACCAGCCTGGAATATTTCCAGTGAATTATGGCACTACTCCATGGTATTAGCAGTGCACCCAGTACCAGAAGCGATGCCATCCACAATTTCATTCTCAGGAATTTTATTTGGTAGACTGAGTGGCTGCCCAAACATTAGTTTCTCACAAAGGAGCTGAAGACACTGAGTGGCAGTAGGTGCACGTTTCTCCAGCATGTTAGATATCAGTGCTGGGAGACCAGAAAGAGCAGCACGGTGGCTCAGTTGTTAGCACTGCAGCCTTGCAGCGCTGGAGTCCTGGGTTCTAATCCCACAAAGGACAACATTTGCAAGTAGTTTGTATGCTCTCCCTTTGTTTGTGGGGGTTTCCTCTTCAGTAAAAAAGCAGCCATACAGGAGTGTTCACAGTTCAAAAAATTAGGGCCTGACACCACCATATCTGTGGCCAACAGATTGGAGAAGGTGGAGTTCAACCTCTTTGCTTTTTCATGTGAAGGAGGAAGCAATTTTTATGGGACCAAGGACTGGCTGCTGTGCTGAGAGATGGCAGAGTACAGTGAATCGGACAAACTGCTGGACTGTGAGTGAGATGCAGGTGGAGATGTTACAATGGATTGATAAGTTGTGGTGTCCATTACCCGCTTCCATTACAGCTGACAGGCTCTCACTCAGCCTGACTGGAGCGGGTAAAGAACCGGAGGTTCTGCTGTGGGAGACCTGTGTGACAATACTTGGCACAGTAACAGAGGAGGAGAAAGAAGCAGCAGATGTGGTTGATGGGGCGGGTGATAGTTGTTGAGGTCCGCATTTTATCGCAGTGAGATTGCCAGAGTAACGCATGTTGATTGCGCATGTGAACATTCATGCATGTAGCACTTTTTTTACTCTACTGAGTTTTTTATCGCAAAGTTTGCAGATAACGTGAGTTGGCTCATCCTTTGCAGTGACAAAAAATCCCAGGCTAGGGAACCCTTGCTGCCCCTGCGAGCTGCAGACCCGCGACCGCTGCTGGCCACAGCCACAGTTGTGGCTAAGGATGCAGTGCGCCTCGTGCTTGCATCACTCCGTGTCTGCTCCATAGGGTGAAATGTAACCTCCTCATCCTCCTCCTCCACCTCCTCAGATGTGCTCCTTGGCTGCGTGACTCTGGGTTCACACCAAGTAGGATCTTCAACCTCGTCATTATCCAATGTGTTATCTCATTCCTCGCCCTCAGAGTGACCCTTCTCCTCTTGTTGTCCTTACATCACAGTAAAGTCTGCATGAGCCTCAGGTATCTGAATCTCATCAGGATCACCTCCCTCCCCTGTGGTTAACGTCTGGTGATGAGGGTCAGGAACTTGCTCAGACTCTACTTCGTCCTGCCCCGAATCCAACCTAAAAAAATTTGGGGCATCTGTGCAGATGCTTTCCTCCTCTTCTTGACTCTGTGAATGTTTTGAATACACTTCTGATGCCCATTGCATAGAATGAGTGAGCAGTTCTACAGACTCGCCCATTTGTGTATCGCTACAGTCAGTTGGACAGTTATGACGCGGGGGGAAGCAAGGGTAATTTTGGTGCCACTTCTGTGGACTGTACTGTGTGGGATGTTGAGGTGGAGGAAGAAGACGAGAGGCCACTTGAAGCCGTACTTCCCATTCACTGGAGCACCTGCTCTTTCTGGTCCTTATCAACAATGCCAAAGAAAGGTAGTGGAGTAGCCCCTCTGGTAACAGAAGAGTTGTCAGTTGTCTTCGGCTAGGACATGACGGTATTAGTTCACTAGTGCTTTCACTAACATCACCACCTACCCACATATACCTTGAACACCAAGTCTATTCCCCCTTCCACCGCGACCTCTCTTTTTCCCACTCATGTTACTCAGATACTATGGTAGGAGCATGCTATTAGCAAAACAAAATTTTTTCCTCGGCAACAGCTCTGCACACATTTGAATTTTAGCGCCACTAAATGACAAGGTAAGATATGGCTTGCTGCGTAACATTACTAACAGGAGAAAGTATTTTTTTTTACTGTGGATGAGGCCTGTGTAACATACGAGATATTCTCCAAACAATTTCAAACTGAGATGTCCCCTGCTGTATCACGTTAGGAACAGAAGAAAGTATTTTTTTCACTGTGCATGAGGCCTGTATAACATAGAGTGTATGCTACAAGATATTTCAAACTCAGATCTAGCCTGCTGTATCACGTTAGGAACAGCAAAAAATAGTTTTTTTTACTCTGCTTAACCTCTGCATACAGCTGAATTTAACTTCCACCAAATTACTAGGTGGCTTATAGCAGAGTGTAACACGTTTGCAATAGAAAACAATATTTTCTGGACTCTGGCTAGCAACAGAAAAAATATATTTTTTTACTCTGAAAACAGCTGAAGTTCACAGCCACTAAAGTAGTAGCTGGCCTATAGCAGAATGTATCACGTTTGTCACAGAAAAAAATATTTTTTTGACTTTGCCTAGCAACAGAAAAAATCTATTTTTTTATTCTGAAAACAGCTGAAGTTCAACGCCACTAAAATAGTAGGTGGCTTATAGCAGAGTTTGCCTGGGATAACCGGAGGGGCCACCTGATGGGCTTCCCTCGGGAAACCAAGGCCGAAGCGCGGAGGCGGGAGGAGACGTGCTGAAAGGAGCTCCTCCAGTTTGAGAAAGAGCGGCAGGAGAAGAGGGTCCACTGTGAGCGTCTGAAGGTGCGCGCCAAGGCTGCCAAAGCACAGGCCCGTCAGGCGGTGGCCACCCGTCCAAGCCCCCGGGAAGAAGGCGTTATCGTGCGCTTCCACCAGGTGGCAGGATGGGGCTTCATCAGCACCCCACAGTTCAACCGGGACGTGTTTGTCAACCGGCGGGACGTCGAGCCGCGGCTGGAGCAGAGCCACCCTGGCCAGAACCTCTACCCGGGCGATTTGGTGCACTACACCCGCCACCACGGGGAGCATGGGTGGTATGCCCTGGATGTCCACAGGGTATTCAAGGAGGATGCCCCCACTCACCTGCCCACAGAGGACTGGTCAGGCTCCGTTGGAAAAGATGAGCCATTTCCCTGGTGGGGATACCACTTTTAAGCAGCCCAGGGAGATGCAGCTCCCAGTTGTGTGAACTTTTTGTGTGAACTGTTCCTTGTTTTCCTTTTTGCACCCAGATCCAGTTGAAAGAGACATTTGTCCCTGCGGACGCTAAGCAGTTGACAGACTCACATTGTAAATAGTTTGCATCTATTTAGGTGCTCCCTATTGGTTTTATACAAAACCGCTTCTACCTCAGACCTCAGAAGCAAAACCTGTCTGGAGTGGCTCTACTGGAGGTCCGACTCGGGATCTCCATGCCCTGCAGCCACCCCAGGGCCTCCGTTGAGGGTTTGGGACAGGTCCCTCATGCTGCAGAACTGACACTTTCTACCATATTTTCTACAGCACTGTCTACATGCATAATGTCTCTTTGATGTTTTCCATACATGCATAGTGTCTCCTTGATGTTTTTCTATATTTCTATTATATATATATATATATATATATATATATCTTGCAACGTTAAAAGTGTCCTAACCTCCCATAAAGGGAAGATTGTTTCATGTTTACAAAAACTTTTAAAATTTGAATGTCTGTACCAACTCTTTACTCTATTACAGCCCGCGTACGTGCTGTGTTTCACCGGGGGGGGGAATGTGGCGCCCCTGAGGGTTCAGTCGCCACAGAGGTACTGCACCTCAGATAGAGGTGTGGTATCTTCTCTTCCAGGTAAGGATGGAGCATCACTCAGGACCCCACTTCACCACTCAACACTACACCACTCCTGTCCTGAAGGGGGCCTAAATGCACCAGGGTGCTGCCCCGGCCCGGGATAGAGGAGATGGGGGGAACCAAAAGATAGGGGGAACCATGTAGCGGGTGAGGGTGGAGGACACACTTTTAGGAAACACTTATTCTTTCATATTTAATCTACGGCCATCTTAAGTTCAAGGTCTTTGATTGAGGGTCTTCTGTCAGGGCCCAGCAAGAGGCTGTAGCTGGCTGAAGGTTCGTGATCCTCATACTCTGGCTTTGAGACGAGGAGCGGGTCAGAGTTAACCACTGTCTCTACCCGGTCAAGGTCCTGACCTAAGAAGGCCTTGGAGGGGACCGGAGGAGATAGGCTCCACAGGCAAAAGGATCCCAGGGGGATACGGACGGAGCGGAGTCGCCACCTGTATTCTTTACTCTGGCCCAGCCAGAGGGATTCCTGCTGCAAGAGGGGTAACTGGCCCCCGCTATCTGACTTTGTTACTTCACGTCTTAGTCAGAAAAGGCCGGAGGCTTAGTGGAGCCCAGGGGGATACGGACGGAGCGGATTCGCCACCTGTATCTCTTAAACTGCGTTTATCCAGTGGGACCCGGCCTTACACCACGTTCATACCACGCACAGTCAGGAGAAGACTTAGTGGGAGAACTTACCAAGTAGAGGAACACACACCAGAGGGGTCTCGACAGGTGCTCCTGATCTACCTGGGAAGTGCTGAACCCCCTTTCCGGTGGCCGCAGTATGCCGTGTGTAGCAGAGAGAAGCTTTGCGGCTGAAGGTTCATCTGAAGTGAGTAAAGACCCGGATGACTTCATACACCGCCTCGGCTCGTTATTTCCTGCGCGGCACTGCACCCACCATCCCTTCTCACACTGCCCTGAGGCCTGATCCGCCTGTGGGGAGCCGTCCCATCTTAGCTGCCCCTAACACCAGCCTTAGTGGACTGTTGCAGCGCTGGTGTCCATCGCCAGAAACCACAGGTGGCGTAGTCGAAATACCACTCATCCTTGAAAGCCCAATATTTTTATGTGACAGCCCTGGGCACGGAACGGGTCGAGGCCACGACTGCATCCCTGCGACCACCTACACTGACCCGGCTCCGAGTAACCCCAAAGCTCAGGGAGGGCGAGTCGTCACATTGGCTTGGGTAAATTTGCAGTAGATAGAACTTCAGCCAGTCAGCTAGCAGAGGAGGGTGGCCAGCAGGTAAGAGCATATATTCAGGTTTCCCCCAAGTCCCAGTCTTTTAAGAACATTATATCCAATCTGTGTACGAGTCTGCACACAAGGTTACAGAATGTTGCAAGAGAGACTGAGCAAAAAATGTCTCTTTAGATATACAGTTATTGTGTATGTAGTGATTACAATGGCTGCCTAAATTTGGGAAATACCTCAATACCAATTTAAAGACACAGAGGAGGGCCTCTGTAACAACATGCTCCCATTAGAAAGCAGCGGTTCTGCTAATCAGTTATTGTGTATGCAGTGACTGCAACGGCTGCCTAAATTTAGGAGGACAAGAATGTAGATGTTTTTGCTGATGGTGGTAGTTGCGAGTGTGCAACGATAGGTGCAGGGCGGGAAGCATTTCCACATGTGCCATGGACAGGGAATTGGCGTGCACGCACAATAGCGGAACAAGCAGTGGTGTCACCCGCAGACACTGTTTCTGGACCCTGGTGTTCGGCCCACCTTGTCGGGTGCTTTGCTGTCATGTGCTTGAGCATGTTGTTGGTGGTCAGGCTGCTAACTTTGCTACCCCTGCTGATGTTGGCCTGGCAGATGGTGCAAATGGCCTTTTTGGGGTTATCTGCAGTGTCTTTAAAAAACAACCAGACTCGGGAAGACCTAACAGTTATACTAGCAATTTCCATTGTGTTGGTGTTTCGGGGAACGGCCCGCCTTGTACCTGTAGCCACCACACTGCTTGTTCCTGCCTGTTGTAGTGCTACGACTCCCTGCCGCTGTGTGCTGCTGTCCTCGCTCTGCATGTCACCTCGTCAGGTTGGGTCAGTGACTTCATCGTCCACCGCTTTGTCTTCCACTTCCGCACCCTGGTCCTCCTCCTGACTTTCTGGCAATTGTGTCTCATCATCATCCACCTCTTGCAGTAGTAATTGCACTTTCCCTCTGTTGCCTTCATGTGAACATCGCTGCACAAACATTTGGGCATCGCTACACGTGTTCTCCTCTTGCCCCGCTTGAAGCGAGAGGCCCGAATCTATAAATGGAAAAGTGAACAGCTCTTCAGAGTGTCCAAGTGTGGGATCAGTTGTCTCCGGGCACTTGGCCTGGTGGAAGGAAGGAGGATCAGGATGAGGAATATGCGGTCCAAACTCACAGCTACTGAGACTTGACCTGCTCTGTGTTCAATAGTGGTATTCTGCGGTCCCCTATTAATTGGGACAGGAAGGTCGAGCGAGAAGATGTGGGTGTTTGTTGTGGCACAATTTCAGCCTTCCCACGGCCTCGGGCTCTGCATGCATCATCGCGTCCAGTTCCCCGTCCCTTGCTACATGCCTTGCCAATTTTAAATAGAGGACGATATCTTCCACACTCACAACACATGACTGAATTTGGAGCGAATTTATATGTGATCAGTGTGACGGACATACCACAGTTTTAAACACCTGGCCTGTAGGTAACTATTTTGAACAGCAAACTGGTGTCAATTGCTTCACTGACACACTGAAACTAATTTTTAATGGAGGCCAGAAATGGCAGTATTTTCTGAAAACGTATCTGTGATCCGTGTGACGGAGAAAACACAGTTTTAAATAGCTGGATTTTTAGTGCTATAATATGGAAAGGACCGGGCTGTATTCTGCAGTGCCAACAAGCAAATGGCGCAGAAAAACCATGTTCTCTGGATTGCTTTAAGCAAATAATGAGGATATGTGGCAACCCTGAGGGTTCAGTCGCCACAGAGGTACTGCACCTCACCCAGAGGTGTGGTGTCTCCTTCTCTCAGGTAAGGAGGGAGTGCTGCCCGGAACCCCAACACCCGCATTCAAAACTACACTACTCCAGGCCGGCTGGAGGGGCGGCATGCATTATGTACCTGCTGAGCCCTGTCCCTGGCTGGAGTGGGGGGAACCAAAGAGAGGGGGAACCAGTAGTGGGTGTGGGTGGAGGATGTAGAGTAGGGGAGCACCATTATAGGAGATATATAAAGGGAAGCCATCTTAGGGTGGCAGATTAGACAATGAGGAGAGTGAGCAGTAAGGAGAGGAGGGGAGCATAGTCTCTTCAGGAGCTCTGCTCCACAAGTGGGGCCTAGTAACAGAGGCCCAGCAGGGGAGCAGAGGAGAAAGGCTCCGTTTTACAGAAGGGATCCCAGGGGGTACGGTGAGTGCAGGACGGCACGCGTACACCTGAATCTGCCAGGCGTCAGAGGGATCAGGCCGCAAGAAGGGACCGGTCCCTGGCCCACCAGTGTTACTCCAGGTCTCGGCTGGAAAAACCAGAGGCTTCTGCACTTCCATGGTGCAGTCACTACAGTCTCACCCTAGTCACCGTGAGGGTCAAGTAGGTCCGGGAACTCCAGGTTGCCCAGATGGACTTCAGAGCACCCGATCAGGACTGTGTGTGGGGAAGCGCAGGGCAGGAGGGAGAAGACCCAGCGTGAGAAGTCAGTCTAGTAAGGAACATAAAGGAAGCGGGGTTCTGTCAAGCGCTCCTGATATATCTGAGAAAAGTACTGAACCCCTGGTCTGGTAGACACAGTGCGAAGCGGAGGCGAACACCCGTACAGTGTACCTGAGAAACTTGAACAAGAACTGTGAGTAAAACTCGGATGACTGCACTCCACTGCCTCCGTCAGTTATTTCAGCTGCGCCATCTCTCTCTTCTGCACTACAAGTCCCAGCACCAACCACCATCAAACTCTACACTGCTCTGAGGCCCGTTCCACCTGTGGGGAGCTGTTCCATCCTAGCTGCCCTATCAACTGCCTCAGAGGTCTGCAGCAGCGCTGGTACAAATTACCAGAAACCACAGGTGGCGTCACGATCAAACTACAAATCCCATATAAACTTTCCTCTTTTTGTTGACCGGACTGGGCCAGCCACTGTGACATATTCCTGCCAGCATCAATAGGCCCGGACGCCAAGTACCCCACTGCCCTGGGGGCACGTCATCTCAAGATCCAAAAAAAAAATATTCCTGGCCCCTGAGACCTGGGCCTATTTCTAGAAGTATCTAACAGCAGCAGCAACAGACAAAACTGGAATGGAGCCTCTTGTGCTATGTGCACTGCAGTCTGCTATATACCCTGCCTGCCTGATATCTTTGCAGATGGATTAGTCCTCAGAACTGTTTGTTGAGATGGATAGGTGTCTCTAATATACACTGCTCAAAAAAAATAAAGGGAACACTCAAATAACACATCCTAGATCTGAATGAATGAAATATTCTCATTGAATACTTTGTTCTGTACAAAGTTGAATGTGCTGACAACAAAATCACACAAAAATCATCAATGGAAATCAAATTTATTAACCAATGGAGGCCTGGATTTGGAGTCACCCCCAAAATTAAAGTGGAAAAACACACTACAGGCTGATCCAACTTTGATGTAATGTCCTTAAAACAAGTCAAAATGAGGCTCAGTATTGTGTGTGGCCTCCACATGCCTGTATGACTTCCCTACAATGCCTGGGCATGCTCCTGATGAGGTTTCAGATGGTCTCCAGTGGGATCTCCTCCCAGACCTGAACTAAGGCATCTGCCAACTCCTGGACAGTCTGTGGTGCAACGTGACATTGCTGGATGGAGTGAGACATGATGTCCCAGATGTGCTCAATCGGATTCAGGTCTGGGGAACGGGCGGGCCAGTCCATAGCTTCAATGCCTTCATCTTGCAGGAACTGCTGACACACTCCAGCCACATGAGGTCTGGCATTGTCGTGCATTAGGAGGAACCCAGAGCCAACCACACCAGCATATGGTCTCACAAGGGGTCTGAGGATCTCATCTCGGTACCTAATGGCAGTCAGGCTACCTCTGTCAAGCACATGGAGGTCTGTGCGGCCCTCCAAAGAAATGTCACCCCACACCATTACTGACCCACTGCCAAACCGGTCATGCTGAAGGATGTTGAAGGCAGCAGATCGCTCTCCACGGTGTCACCAGACTCTGTCACATGTGCTCAGTGTGAACCTGCTTTCATCTGTGAAGAGCACCGGGCGCCAGTGGCGACTTTGCCAATCTTGGTGTTCTGTGGCAAATGCCAAGCGTCTTGCACGGTGTTAGGCTGTGAGCACAACCACCATCTGTGGACGTCGGGCCCTCATACCACTCTCATGGAGTCGGTTTCTAACTGTTTGTGCAGACACATGCACATTTTTGGCCTGGTGGAGGTCATTTTGCAGGGCTCTGGCAGTGCTCCTCCGCGGAGGTAGCGGTCCTGCTGCTGGGGTGTTGCCCTCCTACAACCCCCTCCATGTCTCCTAGTAGCGCCTCCAGCCTCTGAACACTACGCTGACAGACACAGCAAACCTTCTTGCCACAGCTCTCATTGATGTGCCATCCTGGATGAGCCTGATACCTGAGCAACTTCTGTGTGTTGTAGAGTCTGTCTCATGCTACCACGAGTGTGAAAGCACAACCAACATTCAAAAGTGACCAAAACATCAGCCAGAAAGCATTGGTACTGAGATGTGGTCCGTGGTCCCCACCTGCAGAACCACTCCTTTATTGACAGTGTCTTAATAATTGCCAATAATTTCCATCTACTGTCTATTCCATTTGCACAACAGCATGTGAAATTGATTGTCAATCAGTGTTGCTTCCTAAGTGGACAGTTTGATTTCACAGAAGTTTGATTTACTTGGAGTTATATTCTGTTGTTTAAGTGTTCCCTTTATTTTTTTGAGCAGTGTAGTTTGGTATACCTACACTAACTAGAAACAAGCAAATCTCTCCCTGACGCAGCAGCACCTCTCCCTACACTGTCTGATTCCGGAGTGACTGTGACTAGCATGGCGGCGCCAGGTTTGATATAGACCTGATGACGCTGTGCGGCCAGCCAATCACTGTAATGCCACAACCAACATGGCTACGGCTTTACAGTGACTGGCTGGCAATCCCTGCATGTTCACTGGCTCTGTAAAGAGCGCCAAACATGCAGGGAGTAGACCCGAGCTCCCTCCGAGCAACCCCGGAAACACTTGGTGAGCGCCGAGCATGTCGAGCAGTGAGATGCTCGGGCTAGCACCGAGCAGTAGTGAACATGCTCGCTCATCACTACATATGTGATGTTGCTGTAGCCCTAATATTTCTGTACATGTGGTCTCTGTGGAGGTAATCTTACCCCAGCATTCCAAGTATAGAGAAAGGAGAAGTATGAAGGGTATTTTATTGTAATTTCTCTTTAAAATTCAGAATAACAATATCCGAATAGAAAAAAAATAATCTTGCCATTTTGTATGTGCTCTCTAACAGCCCAATAAGGATACCAAATAAGTATTCAAAAAAAAAAAAATCACAAAATTTATTCACAAACAGAGATTTTAGACGCATACAGCGTACGCTAAAGCTGCTTTATCTCTAAAAGAAGGGGATTGCCAATTCCAAATTCCTTTGTGTATTTCATAGCTACAATTGCTATAGCAGCCTTTGCACTTGCTGTTCCCCTAACAAAGTACATTTTAATCAATAGAACTTGGAGTTAAAATAAGTTCCACAATAGTATGTGTAAAAAAAATTATTCCTGTGCGGAGATAATCTTATAAATGTGCCCCTGCTGTGTACTGTGTAATGACCGTTTCTGACTGCAGGAAAATGGTCTTAATAAATCACAGCTCCTGGGCAGGGGAAGAAGCAAAAGAGAGGATACAGACAGGACAGCATGGGATCGCAGCTGATTCATTCGGTTAGGTAAAACATTTCCATTTCTGTTAAAAACATATATTTTACCTTACAAAAGAATCAGCTGAAATCCCATCCGGTCATGTCTGTATACCCTCTTTTGCTTCCTCCCCTCCCCAGAAGCTGTGGTATAATCAGACACAGCCATTACTCAGAAATGTGCCCCTGTTCTGTACTAAGATTATCTCAGCACAGGAATATTTTTTTTAACACATCCAATTGTGTAACATTTTTTTCCCCCCCGAGATCTATTGATTAAAATGTACATTGGTTGTGGGACAAACCCTTTATGGAAAAAGGGATATATTTAAAAACAAAAAACAAACGTTTGTTACTGAGAGATTCCATTAGTAAGATAATATTATCCTGCTATCTAATGCCATAATCAGGGAACAGGATGGGCCGACCTCTGGTCCAGAAAAAAGTATATGGGAGAATGTAGTTGGACCAATGAAGGAATCACAATCGTCTAGTATACTTCATGCTTGGACTGACTGAGTATAGAATTTTGCAACTGTTCATTATACATAGGATTCATTTGACACCGAAGATAATTGTCAAATTTAGATTAAAAATGTTCAAATTGCAAATTACTTTTTAAATGTTCTAATATCAATAAGATAAAGAAGTTTGTTCAGACATGGGAATTATGGCTTTTTCCCTGTGTGTCTTCTCTCATGTGTAACAAGGTCCAATTTGCCTTTAAGACATCTCCCACGTTCTCAGTGTGAATTTTCTGATGTCTTACAAGACTTGATTTCCAGCTAAAATATTTCTCACATTCTGAGCATGAATATGGCTTCTCCCCTGTGTGAATTCTCTGATGTATAACCAGATGTAATTTACGGTTAAAGTATTTCCCACATTCTGAGCATGAATATGACTTTTCCCCTTTGTGAATTCTCTGGTGTTTAACAAGATGTGAATTACGGCTAAAAAAATTTTTCACATTATGAGCATGAATATGGCTTCTCCCCGGTGTGAATTCTCTTGTGTATAACAAGATAGGATTTCTTGTTAAAATATTTCCCACATACTGAGCATGAATATGGCTTCTCCCCGGTGTGATTTCTCTGGTGTACAACAAGATGTGATTTCTGGCTAAAATATTTCCCACATTCTGAGCATGAATATGGCTTTTCCTCTCTGTGAATTCTCTGGTGTCTAACAAGATGGGATTTCCAGATAAAATATTTCTCACATTCTGAGCATGAATATGGCTTCTCCCCTCTGTGAATTCTCTGGTGTACGACCAGATGTGATTTACTGTTAAAATATTTCCCACATTCTGAGCATGAATGTGGCTTCTCCCCGGTCTGAACTCTCTGGTGTCTAAGAAGATGCGATTTCTGGCTAAAATATTTCCCACATTCTGAGCATGAATATGGCTTCTCCCCGATGTGAATTCTCTGGTGTCTAACAAGATATGATTTACAGCTAAAGTATTTCTCACATTCTGAGCATGAATATGGCTTCTCCCCAATGTGAATTCTCTGGTGTCTAACAAGATGTGATTTACGGTTAAAATATTTCCCACATTCTGAACAAGAAAATATTCTCTCCTTTGTGGGAATTTTTTGAAACTGTTTAAGGGGAAAACTTTTTCCACACTCTGAACTTGTAGATGGCTTCTTTGCTGTAAGAACACTTTGATTTTGATTTTCCCTAATAGTCCATAATGAATCAGACAATTGGATCTGTTTAAAAGAATCAGATGATAGATCTTCACTGTGTAAGGATGATGGAATATCTGGAAAAATAGCTTTCACTTCGATTGTATCTTGCGTGATATTAAGGTCATCCGATTTAAAAAATGAAGATGTCAGAGGGTCCTCTGATCTCAAAGTATTGTTATCTGCCAAGAAAGAAACCAAATTATTTTCAAATAATATATCTTTAATTATAATTTTACAACATTTGTACATAAAGTTTTGATAGCAAATCACAATTCAAATGATTCAGTAAGGCAGAAACAGTTCACAATCAAACAGTAGACCTTAAACCCCAAGCCAGTAGATTGTGATGTTCCGCTGTCTTTGTTCATTCTGCCTCCCCAATATTGGAATAAAAAGCCATAAAAAACATTATGTAGCCAAAAATGATACAAATTAAAACTTCTACTCATCCAGCATAAAAGCAAGCCCCTCACTGAGGTCCATTATGAAAAAATAGGTTTTGACATTACTAGTAGCTTGAAAAACAACAGGTCTTACATAAACCAATACAGGAATCCCCCTTCTAAGCCCTGCAATGTGCCCAAACCACACTTAGCATCCGTATGTTTAGCATTGCTGTAGCAAGATCAAACCTCTTATTTTACTGTGTGCATTATTCCAGAAGCACAAGCTGGGCACTATGTGTTTTTGCAATTTCACTCTGCAACATCCACTGTGTGCTAATCCAAAAAGTGTTATGGGTAGTGTTGAGCATTCCGATACTGAAATATCGGGTATCGGCCGATATTCGCGGTATCGGAATTCCGATACTTAATTCCGATACTTTTGCAATATCGTATACCGGAATCGGAAGTTCCCATAATGCAATGAGCCAGTTTCATTTTATTCAGCCAATGAGGATCCTAAGAAGTGTGGGCACATCCTGTTAGGCATGTAGGCATCTTAACTAATGGTATGGCTGTGATTGGCTGCTGAAATGATGTCATGATGCACTATAAAAGCCGCCGCCGCCATTTTGAGCTCACTCTGCTGTGAATTCAGTTAGGGATAGGACGCTGTTGTTCTGAGGGACAGTTTTAGCTACCTATTTGGTCTATTCTGCTTTACAGTTCTCTGTGCTGTTCACCGCTTTCTGCAAGGTCTGTGTGTGCGAGTGCAGCTCACCCTGTAGTGTGTGCTTCAACCACGTGTGGTTGTAGTGCACTCAGTGTGTGTCACTGCCTCATACATTGTCCTTTTTTGCCAATTCATAATTTTCCTGATATCTCCTATTAGTGTTACATAGTTACATAGTTTATAAGGCCGAAAAAAGACAAGCGTCCATCCAGTTCAGCCTATTTCTTGTGCACTGCAGCTATTCCGCAGCGTTGATCCAGGGGAAGGCAAAAAAAAAACATGCGGTATAGGCCAATTTACATCATTGAGGAAAAATTCACTTCCCGACACCAATCTGGCAGTCAGATTAAATCCCTGGATTAATTAACTATCACTAAGCATAAGATGTAATTTTATTGTTCTCAAGAAAGGCGTCCAGGCCTCTCTTGAACTCATTCAGTGAGTTGGACATCACCACTTCCTGTCCCAGAGAGTTCCAGAGTCTCACGGCTCTGACCGTAAAGAATCCCCTTCTATGCTGGTGCAGGAACCTCCTTTCCTCCAGACGCATAGTGTGCCCCCTCGTCTTTGTCACCATCCTTGGTATAAACAGGTCATGGGAGAGAGCTCTGCGTGGTGGTTCCATCCGTATTCAGCTAAATTGGTTCCAAACACACTATATAGGACTAGATAGAGAAATTTTTTTGGTCTTGCAGCGCTAGTGCACAGTGCTCTGCATCTGTACTGTTCACCGCTGTCTGCAAGGTCTGTGTGTGTGAGTGCAGCTCACCCTGTAGTGTGTACTTCAGCTACGTCTTGTTGTAGTGCACTCTGTGTGTCTCACTGCCTCATACATTGTCCTTTTTTGCCAATTCATAATTTTTCCTGATTTCTTCTATTAGTGTGGTGGTTCCATCCGTATTCAGCTAAATAGGTTCCAAGCACACTATATAGGAGTAGTTAGAGGAGCCTTTCTGCAGCATTGGGCCCTGCAGCCCCAGCCAGATTAGTATTAGCCTATTTTTTGTAGCCTCATCTATTGCATTGTAGGTTACCTTCCTACATTGTAATAGCTACAAAAAGTTTGTGATACTATTGGTATTACATCTTTAGGCACATCCAGTGTCTTTTTGTGACAAAAAAACCCTAAATAAAGTTCACCAAACACTCCACTTTACAGTTGTGTAGGCCACATTAGCTCATATTAAAGTCTAGTCCACACTTTATAAAATTAGTGTTTCTTATACCTGTTAGCAGCTGTTCAGGAATAAGCACTCTAAGCCCTTAGTACTTTTCTGCCTATCTTTATCAGTCTACCAAGATGAAGAAGGCAGGGAGTAAGGCATGTGGTCGTGGGCGTGGAGTTTCTGCAGGGAGAGAACGTGAGGATTCTGTGCCTGCAGGGAGAGGACGTGCGGATTCTGTGCCTGCTGCGGGCACCAGTGACTCAGCATCCCCCAGTTTTACCAGGGAACAGTCCTTTATGCGCAGTTTTGTAGGAGCTAGCCATACCCCACTGCTGCGGGAAGACCAAATTGAAGCCGTTGTCGGATGGATGGCAGCTAACGCATCGACTTCAATTAGTTCCAGATCCTCTCAGGTCCTGAGCACTGAAGAGCACCCATCTGTCTCTTCACCACCTGCCAAATTGCCCAGGCAGTCAGAGAGCCCTGGACAGGAGCCATCTCTACTTCTGTTCTCTGAATCTCTTGGCTTGGAAAGAGGGGGCCAGCCAAGCAGAATTCGAGAATTTGAAGAAGAGGTAGTATGCAGTGATGCGCAACCGTTTTGTCTCTCTGAATCTGAAGAGGCGGGTGGGCCAGTGCCTATGGTCAGCAGCACACCTCAGTACGCATCTGATGATGAGACTCAGGTGCCACTTTCTGGTGCGTACTGTCCTGTCGAGACTACCCAGGAGAAGCAGTTGTTTGAAGAGGGTGGTGTAGATGATGAGGTCCTTGACCCATCATGGCGTGAGGGACAGGAAGGTGGTGGGAGCAGCTCTGAGGAAGAGATTCCCCGAACAGCCCAAAAAGGAGGGAGAGGGAGGGGGCAGACTTGGTTGCCTGTAGCCTCCACTTCGGCACCCATTAGGAGCATGGCTCTTCCAAAATCCAAAGCGGGCGCTCCCAAGACTTGCAATGCCTGGTCCTTTTTTGACACAGTTGCAGATGACATTTGCTTTGTCAAATGCAAGCTGTGTAATCAGAAGGTGAAAAAAGGGAAAAGTGTCAGCAACCTCAATACCACAAATACAGTATGTGGAAACATGTGCGGACCAAGCACGTGGTGGAGTTACAAAAACACACTGAAGACCTAGGCCAACCTACAGCGCCACCTACCACCTCTTCAGCTTGTGTTGTAGCCTCTTCCTCCAGCTCACACACAGCTGGTTCGGCTTCCTCACAGGATCGCCATGGAAGAATCTCTGGCACTGTTGTACAGAGACACAGTGTAATTCCACCCACAGCACCACTTTCCCAGTCATCCTCACACTCCCAGGCCAGTCTACAGCCATCGTTAGCACAGGCATGGGAGAAAAGGCGCCCATACTCGGCAAACCACCCCCGAGCACAGGCTCTGAATGCTGGCATTGCTAAACTACTGGCCCTTGAAATGCTATCATTCAGGCTGGTGGAGACTGACAAATTCCGTAACTTTATGGCATTGGCAGTCCCACAATACAACGTGCCCAGCCGCTTTTATTTCAGCAGGCAAGCCGTCCCTGCCCTGCAACATCATGTGGAGGGAAAAGTTAAACATGGGCTACAAAACGCCGTCAGTAGCAAGGTCCACCTGACCACCGATGCGTGGACCAGTAAGCATGGACAGGGACGATACCTTTCCCTCACTGCCCATTGGGTAAATGTTGTGGAGCCGGGTACAGATCTTGAGAGTGGCGCTGTACGTTATCTGCCAACTCCAAGGATTGCAGGAATCCAGTCTGTACACATTGACTCCTCCTCATACTCCAGTTCCTCTGAATCAGCGCTGCAGGAGCTGTCACGGTCTACCTCCACATCAACCCGTGAACGGTTGGTTACCTGTTATGATGACCGATATGAGCACAGCCGTGGCCAAACGTCAACAGGCCGTATTAAAATTAATTTATTTGGGGAATCGAAGCCACACAGCGCAGGAGCTCTGGAATGCCATCAAGCAGCAGAGCGACGTGTGGTTTGTGCCAGCGAATCTCCAGCCAGGCCTGGTAGTGTGTGACAATGGCCAAAATCTGGTGGCAGCTCTGGGCCTAGGCAACCTCACTCACATCCCATGTCTGGCACATGTGCTCAACTTGGTCATGCAGAGTTTTTTGAGGGACTATCCGGATCTTGATGCACTGCTTCACAAGGTCCGCATAGAGTGCGCTCACTTGCGGTGTTCCAGCAACGCAAGATCACGCATTGCAGCGCCGATTACGTCTTCCGGAACATCGCATCATATGTGACCTACCCACCAGGTGGAATTCAACGTTACATATGTTGGAGAGGTTGTGTGAGCAGCAGGCAGCAGTAATGGAGTACCAGCTGCAGCAGGCGCAAACAAGTCGCAGTGCGCGCTGTTCACACTTCACCACCAATGAGTGGGCCTCTATGAAGGACATTTGCCACGTTTTGCGTGCCTTCGATTATTCCACGCGGATGGCGAGTGCAGATGATGCACTAGTCAGCATGACTATCCCCCTTATCTGCCTGCTTGAAAAAACACTGCAAGCACTAAGGGACGAGGTTTTGGAAGAGGTGGAGGATGAGGAGTCACAAATGCCATCTGCTTCTCTACAGTCTGCGCAACGTGGTTCCTCACAAAGGCCTAGGCAGGGGACACTTTGTGAGGAGGATGAGGAGGAGTCAATGGATGAGGAAGACATCTGTCCAGAGGAGGGAGGTACACAATGCTCTAGTAGTCAGTATCTAGAGCGAGGGTGGGGGTGATGCAGAGCAGGCAGAGATCACGCCTCAAGCAGGGGACAGCGTTTCTTGGCCAGTTGGCAGTCTGCAGCACATAGTTGATTTCATGCTGCAGTGCCTGAGAAACGACCGCCGCATCGCCCACATTCTCAACACGGCTGATTATTGGGTGTCCACCCTCCTAGATCCTCGCTACCGGGACAACTTACAAAGCCTCATAACACCGTTGAACCGGGAGCGTAAAATGCGGGAGTACCTAGACGCACTGGTGCATTCCATCATGTTCTCCATTCCAACCGAGAGCAGTGCTGCTAGTGCTTTACAAAGCAGCTCAGTGCGTCGAGGCAGTGGAGGAAGCTCTGCACAAAGAGGGAGCAGAAGCAGCGCCTCAGCACAAGGCAAGACCAGTATGGCCGAAATGTGGTAAAGTTTTGTGTCCCCCCCGCCACAAGTGTCTACACCATCACAGACGACTCCAGTCAGCAGGAGGCAACGTTTCCGTCAGATGGTGACAGACTACATGTCTTGCCCTCTTAGTGTACTCCCAGACGGCTCTTCTCCCTTCAAGTTTTGGGTCTGTAAGCTGGATACATGGCCAGAGCTTAGTCAGTATGCATTGGAGGTGCTAGCTTGCCCTACTGCTAGTGTATTATCGGAACGCGTCTTTAGTGCCGCAGGTGGTGTACTAACAGACCGTCGCATGCGACTATCCTCCGATAACGTTGACCGGCTTACTTTTCTCAAAATGAACAAGGCCTGGATCTCTCATGAATTTGCCAGTCCTCTTCCAGAATAAATAATTGGTTGGCAACAGTATCCAGGTCTCCTGTTGTGTTCATGTTTCTACGACCTGAACTGTAATCCCTGAGCTCCAACACCGCCAGTTGGCGCTCGGAAGTGCCGTCTGCACAGTCAACACTTGCTGCCGTGTTATTGGGGTTCAGTAACTTCAGCTGTTCCCCTGCTGTGCGGACGGCAATTTCTCCTGCTCTGTCCACATTCTCACTACTACAGATTTTAAAGTTGCTCCAATTACACCTCTGGCTCCTCTGTTTTCAGTATTATCCCTGAGCTCCAACATCACCAGTCGGCGCTCGGAAGTGCCGTCTGCACAGTCAACACTTGCTGCCGTGTTATTGGGGTTCAGTAACATCAGCTGTTCCCCTGCTGTGCGGACGGCAATTTCTCCTGCTCTGTCCACATTCTCACTACTACAGATTTTAAAGTTGCTCCAATTACACCTCTGGTTCCTCTGTTTTTAGTATTTACCCTGGGCTCCAATACCGCTAGTTGCTGCTCAGAAGTGCCGTCTGCACAGTCAATGCTTGCTCCAGTCTTATTGGGGTTCAGTAACGTCAGCTGTTCCCCAGCTGTGTGTCCGGCAAATTCTCCTGCTTTGTCCACATCCACTGTACTACTGATTTAAAACTTGCTCCAATTACACCTCTGGCTCCTCTGTTTTTAGCATTTACCCTGGGCTCCCATACCGCTAGTTGCTGCTCAGAAGTACCGTCTGCACAGTCAACGCTTGCTCCAGTGTTATTGGGGTTCAGTAACGTCAGCTGTTCCCCAGCTGTGTGTCCGGCGAATTCTCCTGCTCTGTCCACATTCACACTACTACAGATTTTAAAGTTGCTCCAATTACGCCTCTGGCTCCACTCTGTTTTTAGTATTTACCCTGGGTTCCAGCACCGCCAGCTGTTTCCTAGCAGTGTCTTTGGCACGGGTACTCCCTCCTGCCCAGCCTGGTTCCAGCACACCAGCTGTTTCCGGGTAGTGTCAACGTCACTTTGCCTCCAATGCGTTGTCCTGTCGTGTTGCGGTCGAGTTAGCCGACTCTATGGTGCCTGCAGTTTAGGTGACTCCTATGTGGGCTGTGGGATCTGGCAATGAAGGCTGGTTCCATAGTGCCAATAGGACAAGCACCCCCTGTAGGACTGTGGGTAACTGCGGCTGGCTTGCGGCCTTGAAACTTTTTTTTACATGGGTACCTTCTGCTACCCATCCGGGTTCCAGTACCGTCAGCTGGTTCTCGGCAGTGCCTTTGGATTAGGTGCCTCCTTCTCGGTATCCAAGTTCCACCAACGTCTGCTGGTCCTTCGTAGTGCTTTCTGGCACAGGTACCTCCTGCTTAGTAACCGAGTTCCAGTACCGTCAGCTGGTCTTCGGCAGTTCCATTGGCTCTTGTACCTTCTGCTACCCATCCGGGTTCCAGTACAGTCAGCTGGTCCTCGGTAGTTCCATTTGCTCTTGTACCTTCTACTACCCATCCGGGTACCAGTACCGTCAGCTGGTTCTCGGCAGTGTCTTTGGCACGGGTACTCCCTCCTGCCCAGCCTGGTTCCAGCACGCCAACTGTTTCCGGGTAGTGTCAACGTCACTTTGCCTCCAATGCGTTGTCCTGTCGTGTTGCGGTCGGGTTAGCCGACTCTATGGTGCCTGCAGTTTAGGTGACTCCTATGTGGGCTGCGGGATCTGGCAATGAAGGCTGGTTCCATAGTGCCAATAGGACAAGCACCCCCTGTAGGACTGTGGGTTTTGGTAACTGCGGCCGGCTCGCGGCCTTGAAACTTTTTTTTACATGGGTACCTTCTGCTACCCATCCGGGTTCCAGTGCCGTCAGCTGGTTCTCGGCAGTGCCTTTGGATTAGGTGCCTCCTTCTCGGTATCCAAGTTCCACCAATGTCTGCTGGTCCTTGGTAGTGCTTTCTGGCACAGGTACCTCCTCCTTAGTAACCGAGTTCCAGTACCGTCAGCTGGTCCTCGGTAGTTCCATTGGCTCTTGTACCTTCTGCTACCCATCCGGGTTCCAGTACCGTCAGCTGGTCCTCGGTAGTTCCTCAGCCTTCTTGTACCTTCTGCTACATTTCCAAGTTCAAGCTTTTTGAAATGGTTCTTGGTAATCACTCTGGATCTCCCTGACGAGAACCCTGAAGATGAGGACCCCGAAGACGACGACCCTGAAGACGAGGACCCCGAAGACCACCCCGAAGAAGACGAGGACCCCGAAGACCACCCCGAAGAAGACGAGGACCCTGAAGACCACCCCGAAGAAGACGAGGACCCTGAAGACCACCCCGAAGAAGACGAGGACCCCGAAGACGACGACCCTGAAGACCACCCCAAAGAAGACCAAGAAGATGACCCTGAAGAAGTTGACCAAGAGGACAAAGAAGAGAAGACAAGCACCAAGATACAGAAGAACAAGAGACAGAAAACCAAGAAGCAGAAATACAAGAAGCTGCAGAACAAAAAGCGGAAGAACATTAAGCACAAGACTAAAAATCAGAGCAAAAGATAATATCTAAATTATAAGCAGAAGATGACTAAGCAGTGTATGGGGGTGAGTCCGTTCCTCCTCGTGGTGCCCCTGGAAAAGACCTGCTGCTGCAGGCCAAACTGAACGCGGACAAATCCTGTTGTAAATCTTTTGTGATGGGCAGAACGAAAGGTGTAATGTCCAACCTTTTATAGATAACAACTACAGGAATGCCTGTCACAAATAAGAATATGATGAAGAAGAAGAATATGAAGAAGATGAAGAAGTAGAATATGAAGAATGTAAAAAAAAAAGAATAATACGAAGAAGGTGAAGAAGATGAATAAGGTGAAGAAAAAGTGGATGAAAAAGATGCTGAGGATGATGAAGGAGAAAGTGTGGGAGAAGTAAAAAAGAAGGTGAAGAGCATGGAAGTAGTGAAACATAAATATCTGACAAAATATAAAAATACTTAACATAGTCAATATTTCCGTAACTCAGAACGTCTTAAAAAAAATATTAATTCCTGCTATTCCATTTGATTGGGCTAAACCTCTATGCCTTTGTCTCCCCCACCTCCCCAATACATTCTACATTATTCTTAGTTGTTTTCCTTCATGTAGAATTAACCTACAAGGAAAGAAAGGGTTTATTTTCATTCCGATATTTCTGTCCCATTGACTTGCATTGGTTTCCGGTATCGGAATCGGCGATATCCGATACTTTTTCGGTATCGGTCCTATCCAATCCGATCCGATATTTCCCGATATCGGAAGGTATCGCTCAACACTAGTTATGGGGTCAAAATAGTCACTACACCTATAGATGAATTCCTTTTTATTTGAGTTTTCTACTGTTTTCTGTCATTTTAAGGGGTCTGCAAACTATTCCAGCAAATCTAGCTTTCAATACCAAAATGTCCTTCTCTTTTGATCCCTGCTGTCATGGGGGATACCGCGACAGAGTGGGATCAGACGATCAAAGTGGCCACTTACACATAGACTTGTAGTAGTTAGAACAGCTTCACCATTCTATTAGCACTTCTGGTTTTCATTGCTCTGTTGCTGCAAGGGTTAAGCTACTTAGGTGAACTCCTGGAGTTCTCTGTCTTTACTGTATCAGCTGTTCTGAGTTTGTTTCTCCCTGCAGGTTTAAGAACCCATCTTCTGGCTTGCTTCCTTCCTTGCTATTGATAGTTTACCATTTCCTGGTATGGAGTTGAAGGAGAAGTTCCGTGTTAGTAGCTAAGGGGTAACATTTCTCCTTGCGGAGACATGTTAAGTGTGGCGCCCCTGCGGGTCCAGTTGCCACAGAGGTACTGCATCTCAGCCAGAGGTGTGGTACCCCACTCTCAGGTAAGGAGGGAGCACTACCCGGGACCCAACCACCCACATCCAACACTACGCCACTCCTTTAGGGAAGGTCCAGATTGCTCCTGAGGGAGAGCACAGACCCAGTGGAACTAGGTAGAGGAGGTGGGTGGAGGAAGTGGTTTAGGGGTGCACTGAAGGAAGGACTGAAGTTAAAGGGGAGCACACACAGTGACAGTTGGTGATGTGGGTCACATGACAGAGTATAAAAGACATGTAGAAACATCTAGAAGGAGTTTAGTAGTGAGGACCGTGGAGGAGTAAGGTCCAGACTGAGTGGGGCCCAGTCAGAGGGGCCCAGTAGGAGAGTGAGGAGAGAAGACAGGAGCAGTGAGAAAGGCTCCAGAGAGAGAAAGGATCCTAGGGGCACAGGAAGTGCGGAGTCCACCCTTGCACCCAATTTCACGCTGACCATGAAGCAATCAGGTCGCAGTAGGGGACAGGCCCCAGACTAGTGGAGGACTACAAGGCTCAGCTAGCAAACCGGAGGTTGTGGTATCTTCATGTACCGTAGCCAAAAACCACACACATTCGCTGAAAAGGTGGCCATATAGGACAAAAGGGACAGAAAGGACGTCGCCCGACAAGGCCCTTAGGCCACTGGCTCAGGACGCTGTGTGTGAGACGCAGGGCAGGAGGGCGAGAGCCAGCACAGAGAGACGACCTGGGAAGGTACACAAGAAGGGGGTACTGATTAAGTGCACCCAAGTATTCTGAGAGTTGGCTGGATCACTTCCCCGGAGGACACAGGACTCGGTGGGCTGTGATAACCTGCTGGCAGTTGTAACGTAGAACATCATAAGAACTGTGAGTAAACAATTGAAGACTGCAGCTCACTGTGTCATTGACTTAATTGCTGCGTCACCTGCCTTGCACTGCACCAAACAACATCCAAATTGATCTCTTTAATTGCCCTAAGGCCTAGCTCTACCCGTGGAGAGCTGAACCATCTTTGCTGCGTCACCAACAGCCCCAGTGGACCTGAACAGCAGCAGCGGCCACCCATAGCCGCATACCACGGGTGGTGTCACGAATCTTTATCCCAAAACCTTTATTCCCCAATTGACTTTTCTTTATTGACCGCCCTTGGCCACGGACTGGGTCACTGCCACCGTGACTACTCCAACAGGAACAAGCCCAGCTACCGTGTACCCTACGGCCCCAGGGGGCGCGTCATTAAGCATGTCATGGTGAGAAGACTTTTAAAGCCACAATGCTCCTCTGGGAAATATGCAAATTGTTTCTTCAGAGAGGAAGAGGACCAGAACTCTAGTGCCAACTACAGGAAGTAGCAATCCTAAAAGTCAATGGTGACCCTTTAACGAGCCTTATCACATGACTTAGGATATAAGCCAGAACCATGTTTCGAGTGATTTTCAGGAGATTTCTGTGTGGAGTTGGTTTGTGCATTTTCCTCCCTATCCTCTCCCATTTGGCTTGTCCCACCTACACCTCCCCATGTTTCCCACTTGGTTGTTTTGTGAGTGCATATGTATGATCGTAGTTTTCTTTTATACCTGTCTGCTTACTCCTGTCTGTCTGATTTGTGTTATTCTATACACTTCTGTCGCATACCCCCCTGGGTGAAGGAGGGAACAAATAAGTTAATATAGGAGCATAGCAAGGTATGAGACTCCAGCATCAGATGTAATCCGGGGTACAAGGGTAGCCTAGGGTACCTGTAGCTCTAGGGACAGCGTAGGTGTCCATTGTCCCTGGCAATAACATGACACCTGCCATGTGCCCAAATATTAGTTCACAACCATAGTTGGGGTATCGTCGGATTCCGAACTTCCAGAATGATATGTTCAGTCTATTTTCTCCTTTTGCTTTTTAAAAAAATAAAAAAACAAAATCAACATTTTAATAAGTAAAAAAATTATTCATTTTAGCATTCCACTTGGTTTTATAGTTTCTGTGAAGCACCTAAAAGGCTAATTAACTTCCTGAATGTAATTTTAGATAGTGTGAGGTGTGCAGTTTTATAAAATATAGGCCTCTCAAAAGTGTTTTTTTTATTTCCTCCCCAAAAAAGTGGTCTTGTAAATCTGTCTCAACATATGAAAACTTGCTGATAAACAATTTAAATCTTGTAACTTCCTAAAAATGATGAAAGGATGTTTGAAAAATTATGTGTTTGGACTCGTTTAATTACCATTGAGAGCGAAACGGACGTCGTCCATCTCTTGCACCTGTATTCTCCTACATCCATTTTTTAATGATTTGCAATAAAATACATTTTTATGGGACAGAGTGCAGCTTTTCCTCTCTTGGAAGTCTAACGAATATCTTCCATTTGGTGAACCACCTGGAGTTCCCGGTATGTGCGGTTATCCTTTCAAGTCATGTGAGTTATGAATAGTGATGAGCGAACGTGCTAGCCACTGCTCGGTACTCACCCGAGCATCACTATGCTCGACGAGTATTTCCGGGTTGCTCGGTGGGAGCTCCTGTCCCCTCCCTGCATGTTTGGCGCTCTTTAGAGAGCCAATGAACATGCAGGGCTTGCCTGACAATCACTGTAATGCCGTAGCCATGTTGGTTGTGGACACAGCAAACCTTCTTGCCACAGCTCGCATTCATGTACCATTCTGGATGAGCTGCACTACCTGAGCAACTTCTGTGGGTTGTAGAGTCTGTCTCATGCTACCACGAGTGTGAAAGCTGTAACATCCCTGGCGGTGTGCTTGAATAGTGCACCACCTCCCACTATGCAATACCGCAATCTTACCCATCAGTCCAGCCTACAAACCTTGCTCCAGTTCATGCTGTGTGCATGTCTCTTGTCCGATTGCTTAGGGCGGCGGCCCAGTTACTTCCTGATTCTTATAGTTGCTGTGGGCGCGCTCCTAATGCGTCCCCAGCCTATTGTTGTGAGTCACTGGATATTTAAACCCCCTCCACCCAGAAGGAGGTGCCTGAGCAACACCTTCACTCAGTTTGTCTTTGCAACTGAATTGCCAGGTCCTGTCGTGTATCTTGTCCGTTTCCGCCACTCTGGGGGCTGCATACCTGTTATGATCTGCTACAGAGACTAAGGAAAGACAGGAGATCTGTCCCTACAATAGAACTAAACTAGATCCCTACGATGTAACGGGGAACCTGATCCTGCGATCAGACCCGCTAAAGTCCTCGGCTAGTCTGTACGAAGACCTATAGATGTGAGGGAGGAATCCCTACAAGAACTAGGGACTGGGAAAAGTTGGACACCTCCTAGCAGAAATTGTAGCAGTCAAAGACAAACACACAACAAAAAGTAAAGAGGTCAGAAGACCTAGCAAAACTAACAGAGAACGGCAACAGAGCACCAAGCTAGCTCAACAGTAGTAAATACAAATGAAGTCCAGCAATGCCAGGAGGGCGGAGCCGGATTAAATAGGCAAAACTGGTCATGTGACCAGCAAACTAAAAAAAAACTAACAGGAGAGTTGTAACAATACCCAGACCTGTTATCTCTCACATCTAGTCTGTTTCTGCCACCCTGGGGGCTGTATACCCAGGCTCGTTCTTGTATCTCGTTGCAGTATCAGTTCCTGTCTGAACTCTCTCCTAGCCTGTTACCTGTTTGTCTCTATGTCCGTACCTTCCCTTTTCTTGCAGTGTCTGAACCTGCACCTAACTCCAACTCGTTGTCTCTGTACTTCTGTTTGTGAGTTTTGTGTCCACTCACTACTTCATAGTAAGTACCTTGTGTGTATCTGGTTCTGCTTGTCCCTTTTCCCTTCCTCCGTATCTACCTCCTGTGTTCTAGCCATCTTCCTGTATTTTCCAGTCTGTTCCATGTGAACAGAGTCCTGTCCTCTCTGCCTGCACTTTCAGCCCTGTTTGGCTCTGCTTGCTCACCGCGCCAGCGGTTTCCCTTTGCTCTGCCTTGACCACTGCTCCGGCGGTTCCGCTCTGCTCTGCCTTGACCACCGCTCCGGCGGTTCCGCTCTGCTCTGCCTTGACCACCGCTCCGGCGGTTTTGCTTTACTCTGCTTGTCTACCGCATCTACGGCTCTGTTCCTGTCTCCCAGTCTGTACTGGACCCTATCCAGCCTGCACTCCAACCTGCTAGTATCTCCCTGTCTGCACTCCAGCCGTGCTTGCCAGTATCTCCCTGTCTGCACTCCAGCCGTGCTTGCCAGTATCTCCCTGTCTGCACTCCAGCCGTGCTTGCCAGTATCTCCCTGTCTGCACTCCAGCCGTGCTTGCCAGTATCTCCCTGTCTGCACTCCAGCCGTGCTTGCCAGTATCTCCCTGTCTGCACTCCAGCCGTGCTTGCCAGTATCTCCCTGTCTGCACTCCAGCCGTGCTTGCCAGTATCTCCCTGTCTGCACTCCAGCCGTGCTTGCCAGTATCTCCCTGTCTGCACTCCAGCCGTGCTTGCCAGTATCTCCCTGTCTGCACTCCAGCCGTGCTTGCCAGTATCTCCCTGTCTGCACTCCAGCCGTGCTTGCCAGTATCTCCCTGTCTGCACTCCAGCCATGCTTGCCAGTATCTCCCTGTCTGCACTCCAGCCGTGCTTGCCAGTATCTCCCTGCACTCCAGCCGTGCTTGCCAGTACCCACCTGTCTGCATACCAGCAGTGTTTGCCAGTGCCCACCTGTCTGCATACCAGCCGTGTTTGCCAGTGCCCACCTGTCTGCATACTAGCCGTGCTTGTCAGTGCCCACCTGCCTGCATACCAGCCGTGCTTGCCAGTACTCACCTGTCTGCATACCAGCCGTGCCTGCCAATACCCACCTGCCTGTATGCCAGTCTAACCTGCCTGTTCCTGCATTCACCGTTGTGGGTCAACAGCTGTGACCGGGGTCTGACCTGGAGTAGCACCTGGTCCCTCTGCTCGGTTCCTCCTTGATTCACGGAGTCGACTGAGCCGCCGTGCGACCTTGGTCGGATCTGGTTGATACTTAGTTACGCCCCTCCAGGCACTCCTCGGTTCATGGTACAGTGGGATCACTAATCACGCTCACGCCAGTCAGTCCGGGCGCAAGCATAACAAATGCACAACCAACATTCAAAAGTGACCAAAGCAACGGCCAGAAAGCATTGGTACTGAGATGTGGTCTGTGGTCCCCATCTGCAGAACCACTGCTTTATTGAGTGTGTCTTGATAATTGCCAATAATTTCCATCTATTGTCTATTCCATTTGCACAACAGCATGTGAAATTGATTGTCAATCAGTGTTGCTTCCTAAGTGGACAGTTTGATTTCACAGAAGTTTGATTTCCTTGGAGTTATATTCTGTTTTTTAAGTGTTCCCTTTATTTTTTTGAGCAGTGTATACATATATATATATTATATACAGTACAGACCAAAAGTTTGGACACACCTTCTCATTTAAAGATTTTTCTGTATTTTCATGACTATGAAAATTGTACATTCACACTGAACGCATCAAAACTATGAATTAACACATGTGGAATTATATACTTAACAAAAAAGTGTGAACCAACTGAAACTATGTCTTATATTTTAGGTTCTTCAAAGTAGCCATCTTTTGCTTTGATGACTGCTTTGCACACTCTTGGCATTCTCTTGATGAGCTTCAAGAGGTAGTCACCAGAAATGGTCTTCCAACAATCTTGAAGGAGTTCCCAGTGATGCTTAGCACTTGTTGGCCCTTTTGCCTTCACTCTGCGGTCCAGCTCACCCCAAACCATCTTGATTGGGTTCAGGTCTGGTGACTGTGGAGGCCTGGAGGTGTGTTTGGGGTCATTGTCCTGTTGAAAAATAAATGATGGTCCAACTAAACGCAAACCGGATGGAATAGCATGCCGCTGCAAGATGCTTTGGTAGCCATGCTGGTTCAGTATGCCTTCAATTTTGAATAAATCCCCAACAGTGTCACTAGCAAAGCACCCCCACGCCATCACACCTCCTCCTCCCTGCTTCACGGTGGGAACCAGGCATGTAGAGTCCATCCGTTCACCTTTTCTGCGTCGCACAAAGACACGGTGGTTGGAACCAAAGATCTCAAATTTGGACTCATCAGACCAAAGCACAGATTTCCACTGGTCTAATGTCCATTACTTGTGTTCTTTAGCCCAAACAAGTCTCTTCTGCTTGTTGCCTGTCCTTAGCAGTGGTTTCCTAGCAGCTATTTTACCATGAAGGCCTGCTGCACAAAGTCTCCTCTTAAAAGTTGTTGTAGAGATGTGTCTGCTGCTAGAACTCTCTGTGGCATTGACCTGGTCTCTAATCTGAGCTGCTATTAACCTGCGATTTCTGAGCCTGGTGACTCGGATAAACTTATCCTCAGAAGAAGAGGTCACTCTTGGTCTTCCTTTCCTGGGGTGGTCCTCATGTGAGCCAGTTTCTTTGCAGCGCTTGATGGTTTTTTGCAACTGCACTTGGGGACACAAAGTTTTCCCAATTTTTAGAACATACTGACCTTCATTTCTTAAAGTAATGATGGCCACTCGTTTTTCTTTACTTATCTGCTTTTTTCTTGCCATAATACAAATTCTAACAGTCTATTCAGTAGGACTATCAGCTGTGTATCCACCTGACTTCTGCACAACACAACTGATGGTCCCAACCCCATTTATAAGGCAAGAAATCCCACTTATTAAACCTGACAGGGCACACCTGTGAAATGAAAACCATTTACGGTGACTACCTCTTGAAGCTTATCAAGAGAATACCAAGAGTGTGCAAAGCAGTCATCAAAGCAAATGGTGGCTACTTTGAAGAACTTAGAATATAAGACATATTTTCAGTTGCTTCACACTTTTTTGTTAAGTATATAATTCCACATGTGTTAATTCATAGTTTTGATGCCTTCAGTGTGAATGTACAATTTTCAAAGTCATGAAAATACAGAAAAATCTTTAAATGAGAAGGTGTGTGCAAACTTTTGGTCTGTACTGTATATACACTGTGTGCAGAATTATTAGGCAAATGAGTATTTTGATCACATGATACTTTTTATACATGTTGTCCTACTCCAAGCTGCATAGGCTTGAGAGCCAACTACCAATTAAGTAAATCTGGTGATGTGTATCTCTGTAATGAGAAGGGGTGTTGACTAATAACATCAACACCCTATATAAGGTGTGCTTAATTATTAGGCAACTTCCTTTCCTTTGGCAAAATGGGTCAGAAGAGAGATTTGAAGGGCTCTGAAAAGTCCAAAATTGTGAGATGTCTTGCAGAGGGATGCAGCAGTCTTGAAATTTCCAAACTTTTGAAGCGTGATCACCGAACAATCAAGCGTTTCATGGCAAATAGCCAAGAGAGTCGCAAGAAGTGTGTTGGCCAAAAAAGGCGCAAAATAACTGCCCATGAATTGAGGAAAATCAAGCGTGAAGCTTCCAAGATGCCATTCACCACCAGTTTTGCCATATTTCAGAGCTGCAGCGTTACTGGAGTATCAAAAAGCACAAGGTGTGTGATACTCAGGGACATGGCCAAGGTAAGGAAGGCTGAAAAACGACCACCTTTGAACAAGAAACATAAGATAAAACATCAAGAATGGGCCAAGAAATATCTTAAGACTGATTTTTCAAAGGTTTTATGGACTGATGAAATGAGAGTGACTCTTGATGGACCATATGGATGGGCCAGAGGCTGGATCAGTAAAGTGCAGAGAGCTCCACTCCGACTCAGACGCCAGCAAGGTGGAGGTGGGGTACTGGTATGGGCTGGTATCATCAAAGATGAACTTGTGGGACCTTTTCGGGTTGAGGATGAAGTGAAGCTCAACTCTCAGACTTACTGCCAGTTTGCCAGTTTCTGGAAGACAACTTCTTCAAGCAGTGGTACAGGAAGAAGTCAGTATCGTTCAAGAAAAACATGATTTTCATGCAGGACAATGCGCCATCACATGCATCCAACTACTCCACAGCGTGGCTGGCCAGTAAAGGTCTAAAAAAAGAAAAAATAATGACATGGCCCCCTTGTTCATCTGATCTGAACCCCATAGAGAACATGTGGTCCATCATAAAATGTGAGATCTACAGGGAGGGAAAACAGTACACCTCTCGGAACAGTGTCTGGGCGGCTGTGGTGGCTGCTGCACGCAATGTTGATCGAAAACAGATCAAGCAACTGACAGAATCTATGGATGGAAGGCTATTGAGTGTCATCATAAAGAAAGGTGGCTATATTGATCACTAATTTTTTTGGTTTTTGTTTTTGTATGTCAGAAATGTTTATTTCTAAATTTTGTGCACTGATATTGGTTTACCTGCTGAAAATAAACAAGTGAGATGGGATTATATTTGGTTTTTATTAAGTTGCCTAATAATTCTGCACAGTAATAGTTACCTGCACAAACAGATATCCTCCTAAGATAGCCAAATCTAAAAAAAAACCACTCCAACTTCCAAAAATATTAAACTTGGATATTTATGAGTCTGTTGAGTTGATTGAGAACATAGTTGTTGGTCAATAATAAAAATAATCCTCTAACATACAACTTGCCTAACAATTCTGCATATAAATTTATATTACACACACACATACATATATATACATACATACATACATACCGTGATCTCCGGCGCCATACACACTCCTCTTACCTGTAACAGCTCGATGCATTCTTCTGTCTGGAGCCAGACTGCGCAGGCGTGTCGCACTTGCACAGTCTATAAAGGCTTCAGACAGAGGCATGCATCCCCGGTTATATTATAGATAATATAATATAATATACACTGTTCAAAAAAATAAAGGGAACACTTAAACAACAGAATATAACTCCAAGTAAATCAAACTTCTGTGAAATCAAACTGTCCACTTAGGAAGCAACACTGATTGACAATCAATTTCACATGCTGTTGTGCAAATGGAATAGACAATAGATGGAAATTATTGACAATTATCAAGACATCCTCAAAAAAGGAGTGGTCCTGAAGGTGGGGACCACAGACCACATCTCAGTACCAATGCTTTCTGGCTGATGTTTTGGTCACTTTTGAATGTTGGTTGTGCTTTCACACTCATGGTAGCATGAGACGGACTCTATAACCCACAGAAGTTGCTCAGGTAGTGCAGTTCATCCAGGATGGCACATCAATGAGAACTGTGGCAAGAAGGTTTGCTGTGTCTGTCAGCGTAGTGACCAGAGGCTGGAGGCGCTACCAGGAGACAGGTCAGTACACCATGAGACGTGGAGAGGGCCGTAGGAGGGCAACAACCCAGCAGCAGGACCGCTACCTCCACCTTTGTGCAAGGAGGAACAGGAGGACCACTGCAAAATGACTTCCAGCAGGCCACAAATGTGCATGTGTCTGCACAAACGGTTAGAAACCGACTCCATGAGGGTGGTATGAGGGCCCGACGTCCACAGATGGGGGTTGTGCTCACAGCCCAACACCGTACAGGACGCTTGGCATTTGCCACAGAACACCAGGATTGGCAAAGTTGCCACTGGCGCCCTGTGCTCTTCACAGATGAAAGCAGGTTCACACAGAGCACATGTGACAGACGTGACAGAGTCTGGAGACGCCGTGGAGAGCGATCTGCTGACTGCAACATCCTTCACCGGTTTGGCAGTGGGTCAGTAATGGTGTGGGGTGGCATTTCTTTGGAGGGCCGCACAGCCCTCCATGTGCTCGCCAGACGTAGCCTGACTGCCATTAGGTACCGAGATGAGATCCTCAGACCCCTTGTGAAACCATATGCTGGTGCGGTTGTGGCGCCTCTGAGGGTTCAGTCGCCACAGAGGTACTGCACCTCACCCAGAGGTGTGGTGTCTCCCTTCTCTCAGGTAAGGAGGGGGTGCTGCCTGGAACCCCAACACCTGCATCCAACGCTACACTGCTCCAGGCTGGCTGGAGGGGCAAGATGCAATGTATGTTTCTGCTGAGCCCTGGCCCTAGTTGGAGCGGGGGGGAACCAAAGGTAGGGGGAACCAGTAGTGGGTGTGGGTGGAGGAAGTAGTTAGGGGGAGCACTTTGGTAGGAGTATATATAGGGAAGCCATCTTGGGGTGGCAGATCAGTCAGTAGTGAGAGGACAGTTCAGAAGGACGGTCCGGGAGCAGAGTCTCAGTAGGAGCTCTGCTCCGCAACTAGGGCCTAGTGTTAGAGGCCCAGAAGGGGAGCAAGGAGTAGGCTCCATTCTAAGGAAGGGATCCTAGGGGGTACGGCGAGTGCAGGAAGGCACCCGTACGCCCCGCATCTGTCAGAAGACAGAGGGATCGTAGGCCGCAAGAAGGGGACCGGCCCCTGGCCCAGTCGTGTACTTCAAGTCCCGGCTGGAAAAACCGGAGGATTCTGGCTTATATAGTCAGTTGCCGAAGCCCTTCTCTAATCCCAGTGAATGTCAAGCAGGTCTGTGAACTCCGACGGACAGGAGGGACTTCAGAGCACCCGAGCAGGATTGAGAGTGGGGAAGCGCAGGGCAGGAGGGAGAAAGACCCAGCGTGAAGACGGTCTAGCTAGGAACATGAGAAAGTGGGGTTCTGTCAGGCATTCCTAAATCACCTGAGGAAGAACTGAACCCCTGCCTGGTGAACGCAGCGCGATGTGGGAGGATAGCACCCGTACAGTGCACCAGTGGAACTGTCATAAAAAAACTGAGTAAAGACTGATTACTGCACCGCACTGCCTCAGTCCATTCTTTATCTGCGCCATCTTTCCCTCACAGCACTACAACGCCCAGCGCAACTTCCACATCCTACATTGCCCTGGAGCTAGCTCTACCTGTGGAGAGCCACACCATCCCTGCTGCCGTTACACCAGCTCCAGAGGACTGCTCCGCAGCGGCGGCACCCCTTTGCCGCACTCCACAGGTGGCGTCACGAATAATCCCAAAAACCACATATAAAAGTACCCCCTTTTTGCACTGACCGCCCCGGGTCACGGACCGGGCCAGCCACAGTGATAACCCCCATACCGGCAACCAGAGGCCCGGCTGCGGAGTACCCCACGGCCCTGGGGGCACGTCACAGTTGGCTCTGGATTCCCCCTAATGCAGGACAATGCCAGACCTCATGTGGCTGGAGTGTCAGCAGTTCCTGCAAGATGAAGGCATTGAAGCTATGGACTGGTCCGCCGATTCCCCAGACCTGAATCTGATCGAGCACATCTGGGACATCATGTCTCGCTCCATCCACCAACGTATCATTGCACCACAGACTGTCCAGGAGTTGGCGGATGCTTTAGTCCAGGTCTGGGAGGAGATCCCACAGGAGACCATCCGCAACCTCATCAGGAGCATGCCCAGGAGTTGTAGGGAGGTCATACAGGCACGTGGAGGCCACACACAATACTGAGCCTCATTTTGACTTGTTTTAAGGACAATACATCAAAGTTGGATCAGCCTGTAGTGTGTTTTTCCACTTTAATTTTGGGGGTGACTCCAAATCTAGTCCTCCATTGGTTAATAAATTTGATTTCCATTGATGATTTTTGTGTGATTCTGTTGTCAGCACATTCAACTTTGTACAGAACAAAGTATTCAATGAGAATATTTCATTCATTCAGATCTAGGATGTGTTATTTGAGTGTTCCCTTTATATTTTTGAGCAGTGTATATATCTCCATCTGAACTAACAGTCCTTCTGAGGACTAATCCAGCTGCATATAAATCAGTGCTAGCCAAGCAGGCAGTGTATGTGACAGACTGCAGTGTATGATGCTGTGGTGCCCCTGCGGGTCCAGTTACCACAGAGGTACTGCATCTCAGACAGAGGTGTGGTACCCCACTCTCAGGTAAGGACTGCTCCTGAGGGAAAGCGCAGACCCGGTCCCTGTCTGGAGGATGGAACTAAATAGAGGAGGTGGGTGGAGGAAGTAGTTTAGGGGAGCACTGAAGGAAGGGCTGAAGGTAGAGGGGACCACGTAGAGTGACAGTTGGTGACATGGGTCACATGACAGGGAGTATAAAAGACAGGTAGAAACATCTAGAAGAAGGGAGTAAGTGAGGACCATAGAGGAGTAGGGTTCAGACGGCGTGGGGGCCCAGTCAGAGAGGCCCAGTAGAAGAGAGAGAACCGAAGCAGTGAGAAAGGCTCTAGAGAGAGAGAGAAAGGATCCTAGGGGCACGGGAAGTGCAGAGTCCACCCATGAGCCCGAGTTCACACTGACCGTGAAGGGATCAGGTCGCAGTAGGGGACCGGCCCCAGATTAGTGGAGGACTACAAGGCTCAGCTAGCAAAACCGGAGGTTGTGGTATCTTTAAGTGCCATAGCAAAAATACACACACACACACTCGCTGAAAAGGTGGCTATAGAGGACCAAAGGGGACAAAGAGGACGTCGCCTGACAAGGCCCGCAGCCACTGGCTCGGGACACTGTGTGTGAGGTGCAGGGCAGGAGGGCGAGAGCCATCAGAGAGAGACGACCCAGAAAGGTACACAAGAAGGGGGTCCAGTTCAAGTGCACCCAAGTTATCTGAGAATTGGCTGGATCACTTCCCCAGAGGACACAGGACTCGGTGGGCTGTTATAACCTGCTGGCAGTTGTAACGTGGACCATCATAACAACTGTGAGTAAACAATTGAAGACTGCAGCTCACTGTGTCCTTGACTTAATAGCTGCGCCACCTGCCTTGCACTACAACACCAACATCTAAAATCCCCTATTTAACTGCCCTGAGGCCTAGCTCTACACGTGGAGAGCTGAACCATCTTTGCTGCATCACCAACAGCCCCAGTGGATCTGAACAGCAGCGGTGGCCACCTATAGCCGTATACCACGGGTGGCGTCACAAATCTTTATTCCCTAATTGACTTTTCTTATTGACCGCCCTGGACCATGGACCGGGTCACTGCCACCGTGAGTACCCCCAAAAAGGACCGGCCCGGCTATCGAGTACCCCACGGCCCCAGGGGGCGCGTCAATATAGCACAAGAGGGTCCATTTAACATCCTGTCTGCTGCTGCTGTAATAATTACAGATATTTCTAGACAGAAAAGCAATTTATTTTTATTTTTTATATCTTAATCCTGGTAATTTGCTTAAAAAGCAATCCAGAATACACCATTTTTCTGCTCACGGCAGAATAAAGCCAGATCTGTTCCATATTTCAGCGATAAAAATCCAGAAATTTGAACTGAACGTTTAAAATATTGGCCTCCTTTTCCATTCTGTTGCAGTGTGTCGGTCAAGCCATTCACACTACTTCTGGGTGTAGAATAATATTAGTAAATTACAGGCCTGCTATTTAAAATCGTGGTTCTCTGTCAGACGTATCACATATAACTGCTTTCCAAAATCAACCATTTCTCGTGAATGTGGAAAATATTGTCCTCCATTTAAAATGGGCAAGGTACGTGGCAAGGGATGGGGAAGTGGACGTGATGGTGATGGTGCATGCAGAGGCCAAGGACGAGGACGTGGCCATGGGCAAGCTGAAATTGTGCCACAACAAACACCCATATCTTGTCGCTCGACCTTCCTGTCCCAATTACTAGGGGACCGAAGAACACCACTATTGAACACAGAACAGTGTGAAAAGTTTGTTGGTTGGATAGCAGATAATGCTTCCAGTCACTTAGCCACCACCACCACCGTCTTCCACATGGTCAAGTCTCAGAAGCCATGAGTCTGGAACCCATATTCCTCACCCTGATCCTCATTCCTCCCACCATGCCGCGTGCCCGGAGACAACTGATCCCACACTTGGACACTCCGAAGAGCTGCTCACTTTTCCATTTGTAGATTCGGGCCTCTCGCCCGGCCTGCTTCAAGCGAGTCAAGAGGAGAACTCGTGTAGCGATGCCCAAATATTGGAGCAGCCACGGTCACACAAAGGCAAAGGTGGGAAAGTACAATTACTGTTGCAAGAGGTGGATGATGATGATGAAACACAATTGCCAGAAAGTCAGGAGGAGGACTAGGGTGCGGACGTGGAAGACGAGGTGGTGGATGATATAGTAACTGATCCAACCTGGCAGGAGGACACACAGAGCGAGGACAGCAGCATACAGGGGGAAGGAGGTGTAGCACCACAACAAGCAGGAAGAAGCAGTGTGGTGGCCGCAGACAAGGCGGGAAAGAGCTCCTCGTAACGCCAACACGACGGTACAACTGTTAGGTCTTCCCGAATCTGGTTATTTTTTAAAGACTCTGCAGATAACCCCAAAAAGGCCATTTGCACCACCTGCCAGGCCAGCATCAGCAGGGGTAGCAAAACTAGCAGCCTGACCATCACCAGCATGATCAGGCACATGGCAGCAAAGCACCCTACTAAGTGGGCCGAACCCCAGGGTCCAGAAACAGTGTCTGAGGGTGACACCCCTTCTTCCGCTGTTGTGCGTGCACGCCAATCCCCTGTCCATGGCGCATGCCAAGATGCCCACCGCCTGCACCTGTCATTTCACACTCAAGTAGCACCATCAGTAAGCACATCCATGTCCTTGTCCCAGCGCAGCGTTCAGTTGTCCCTACCCCAGTCCTTGGAACGCAAGTGCAAATACGCAGCTAACGCCCCACAGGCCACACTACTAAATTCACACATTTCGTGAATGCTTGTGCTCGAAATGTTGCCTTTTAGGCTCATGGAGACGAAAGCTTTCCGCAACCTGATGGCAGCGGCCGTTCCGCTGTACTTGATACCCAGCCGCCACTATTTCTCCCGGTGTGCCGTCCCCGCATTACACGAGCACGTGTCCCACAATATTAGCTGTGCCCTCAACAACGCAGTTACTGGGAAAGTCCACCTAACCACGGACACGTGGACAAGTGCTTGTGGGCAGGGACGGTACATTTCGCTGATGGCACACTGGGTTAATATAGTGGAAGCCGGGACCCAGTCGGACCTTGGAAGGAACACGTCCTCCCGACACCGAGGATTTCTGGTCCTGGGTCAATCAGGGTTGCCCGCACATTCTACAGCTCCTGCACCTCCTCCTCTTCAACATCCATCTCACCGTCCATCTAGCATTTGCAGCTTCCAGCCCATCGACTGATTTACGATGTTCCCACGCATTGGAACTCTACATTGCAGATGTTGGGAAGGATTTTTGAGCAGAAGAGGGCAGTTGTTGACTACCAGCATCAACAAGGCCATTGGTATTCAGGTCAGACTTCATACACAAGACCTCAGGAGTGGACATGGATGTCAGACATTTGTACCATCCGCCAAAACTTTGAGGACTCCACCAATATAGTGAGCGGCGATGACGCCAGAATTACCATCACCATTCCGCTTCTCTGTCTTCTGAAATGCTCTCTGCTCACAATGAAAGAGGATGCATTGCAGGCGGAGCACGATGAGATGGAGCAAGGAACCATACAGGGTGATTCCACATAGCCAAGCCTCATCTCATCCCAACGTGGATTGGGTGCCAATGCAGAAGAGGAGGAGGAAGAACAGAAGCTAGTTTCCTGCGCTATAGACAGTACTACCTTCACAACTGTCATACCGTCTGTTCAGCGTGGATGGCTTGGGGACAGGGAGGAGGAGGAAGAGGAGGAGGATGAGGAGGAGAGCATGGTCAGTCATCCTCTTGGTGAGGACACGGAAGTCTTGCCTCTTTGCAGTCTGGCACACATGGCTGAGTTTATGTAATGCTTGCCTTTCCCGTGACCCTCGCGTTGTCCAAATTTTGGGTGATAGTCATTACTGGTAGGTGACGCTTCTAGACCAATGCTACAGGGAGAACTTTCTGTCTCTTATTCCCTTGCAGGACAGGCCTAATAAAATGGTGCAGTACGAGAAGGCCTTTGTTGCGGAATTATTAAAAAAATTCCCATCTGAAAACTCTAGTGGCAGAGGTCACAGTTTGTTGGACAACCAAGGAGTACAGGCTAGAGAGACACAAATGCAATCCAGCAGAGGCAGGGGAACACTGTCAAAGTTCTGGGACAGTTTTCTCAGACCCTCCCATCGCACAGGCCCTGAGGTGCGGGGTACTCTCCCAAGGAGTGTAAAGTTTCGGAAGATGGTGAGGGAGTACCTTACCGACCGTACCAACATCTTCCGTGATTCCTCTGTGCCTTATAATTATTGGATATCCAAGCTGGACACGTGGCATGAACTTGTTCTCTACGCCTTGGAGGTCCTGGCCTGCCCTGCCGCTAGCGTTTTGTCAGAGCAGGTTTTTAGTGCCGCAGGTGGAATTATAACTGATAAACGCATCCAACTGTCAGCTGAAAATACTGACATGCTGACTCTTATAAAAATGAACAAGGGCTGGATTGAGCCAGACTTCTCAACACCACCAAATGATAGCAGCGTAACAAACTCAAATCCAGTGTCTTTTTTTTGGAAGGTCTAACTATTCCCATGCACCTCTGTCTTCACACCCAGACATGGTTATAAGCTTCCTGATTTTGTCTAATTGCTCTTGTCCTCCTCTTCCACCCCCATATCACCACCATATGTGCCATATCAACATATCTACGTCTCTTGCAAGGGGCATTGGAGTTCCTCCAAATTTTTGGCAACCGTTGCATTCACTGCATACCCTATAACTGTATAGCAGACCCTCTCCTTTTTAATGGGAACATGTCATTACTGTGGTCCAGCTCTATGTGTCTTTAAATTGTTAGTGGGGTTTTTCCCAAATTTTGGCAGCCCTTGCAGTCATAGCATGGACATTACCACTATACGAGACCCGCTCCTTTATAATGGGAACATTTTTTTTTATTGAGACCTTCCTCTATGTCTCTTCAAAGGGGTATTGGATTGCGTCCGAATTTTTATAACAGTATAGGAGGCCCACTCGTTAATAATGGGAACAACAAAGCATAGCCGGCTGATGGCTTTCTAACAATAGCGAGGGCCGACTGGTGGCCCTTTAAGAATAGTAAGGGCTGCCTGATGACCCTATAAAAATAGTCTTTGTGATTTTCAGTGTCCCTCCATCATAAATGAAACAGGATGTGTCTGAGGATGTGACACACACCACATGGCCAGATAAGGTTGTAAAATGATAAAATGACATTTCCTGGTGAATGCGTTGATCTTAAAAAATAACGTAAAAAAAAGAAAAAAGAAATAAAAAAAACAAACAGTAGGATCTTTCTTTAGTATAAAAAAACAGAGTCACCAATGTAACCTCAATGCAATCACATTGTTCAGCTCCAGCACCTCCTCCTCCATCTCCGAAACGACCACATCAGTCACAAGCTGAAAGCACTGCCTTGGCCAAACGACAACAGGCTGTGCTGAAGATAACATGCTTAATGCTTAGGTGACAAACCTCTCACCACTGCAGAGTTGTTGAAAGCTGTAACACAGCAGCCTGATCTGTGGCTCTCACCGCTGAACATACAGCCAGGCATGGTCGTGTGTGACAATGGGCGGAACCTGGTGGTGGAGAAATAACAGCCGGAGTAGATACGGTTTCCCTCTATGCCAGTCCTTTCACCGAGCTAAAGAATATGGCTGTGGTGAAATACAACTCCCACTGAGAAGCAGTTTCAGACTGAAAAACATTGGGCCCACCAGAGGATTTGATTCTGAGGGCCCACCTTTCTCCCCCGCTCAAGAGCCCCATAGCATATTAACATAGTCTTCCTTCAACCTTAAAAACTAAGTCCATCTAGTTCAACCCATAGCCTAACATGTTGATCCAGGGGAAGGCAAAAAAAAACATGTGGCAAACACTAAGCTCCACATTGGGGAAAAAAATTATTTTCCGACTCCATGCAACATTCAGACTAGTTCCCTGGATCAACGCCCTATCAAGGAATCTAGTATATATAACCTGTAATATTATACTTTTCAAGAAAGGCATCCATGCCCTTCTTAAATTTTAATAGTGAATCACTCATTACAACATCATGCGGCAGAGAGTTCCAGTCTCACTGCTCTTACAGTAAAGAATCCCCGTCTGTGATGATGATTAAACCTTCTTTCCTCCAGATGTAGAAGGTGCCCCTTGTCCCCATCTAAGACCTCAGAGTAAAAAGATCAGTAGAAAGATCTTTGTACTGTCCCCTCATATACTTGTACATAGTAATAAGATCACCCCTAAGCCTTCTTTTTTCCACAGTAAATAACCCCAAGTGTAATAACCTGTCTTGGTATTGCAGACCCCCCAGTCCTCTAATAACCTTGGTCACTCTTCTCTGCACCCTCTCTAGTTCAGCTATGTCTTTCTTATACACCGGAGACCAGAACTGTACACAGTATTCCAAGTGTGGTCGCACTAATGACTTGTATAGAGGTAAAATTATGTTCTTCTCATGAGCATCTATGCCTCTTTTAATGCATCCCATTATTTTATTGCCTTTGCAGCAGCTGCCTGACACTGGCCACTAAACGTGAGCTTGTCGTCCACCAATACACCCAGGTCTTTCAGTTAAAGTTTTGCCCAGTGTTTTACAATTAAGCATATAATTATAAATTTTATTTCCTCTGCCCAGGTGCATTACCTTACATTTATCCCCATTAAAGCTCATTTGCCATTTATCAGCCCAAACTTCTAGTTTACATAGATCCTCCTGTAATATAAAATTGTCCTCCTCTGTATTGATTACCCTGCAGAGTTTAGTGTCATCTGAAAATATTGAAATATTACTCTGTATGCCCCCTACAAGGTCATTAATAAATATGTTAAAAAAGAAGGGGGCCCAATACTGACCTCTGTGGTACCCCACTGTTAACTGAAACCCAGTCTGAGTGTTTTCCATTAATAACCACCCTTTGTTTCCTATTACTGAGCCAATTCTTAACCCACATACATATATTTTCCCCTATACCCATTGTTCTCATTTTATGTATCAACCTTTTGTGTGGAACCGTATCAAAAGCTTTTGAAAATTCCATATACACAACATCCACTGCATTTCCTTGGTCCAGTCCAGAACTTGCCTCCTCATAAAACTGATCAGATTAGTTTGACAGGAACGGTCCCTCGTAAACCCATGTTGATATTTGGTCATGAGGTTATTCTTCCTAAGAGATGCTATACTAGAGTATCTGAAGAAATCCTCCAGGATTTTACCCACAGTAGACGTTAAGCTTACTGGCCTATAATTTCCAAGTTCAGTTTTTGTCCCCTTTTTGAATATTGGCACCACATTTGCTATGCACCAGTTGTGTGGTACAGACCCTGTTATTATGGAATCTTTAAAGCTGCAAAGTTTGTGCCCATCATGAACTCTCCTGATGGAGAAGCCAGGGCCCACCAGAGGATTCTCTTGTTGGCCCGTCCAACCCTGCTAAGAAGCAGCCATGGCTAAGAAATGTGTTTGGAAAGGTTCCCGGACACTCTAAAAATGCAGCCATAATGTGTCCCTGGCCACATTTACCTGTCCACATGTTTGTGGTTAAGCGGTACTTCCCACCTACGGGTAATGCTGTGGGACCCGTGCTTGTTGAAGGTGGAGGCGACACCAGGAGAAATAGTGGCGGCTGGAGACAGTGTATGGACACCATGAGGTTGTGGACAGTTTCCTCCTCCACGAGCCTAAAAAGCCACATTTCAAGTGCAAGCAGCTGTCAAAAATGTGGCAGTATAGTATTGCAGTCTGTGGGTAGGTGGGTGGCTGGCTGCAACTTGCGCTTGCATTCCAAGGAATGGGGTAGGGACAACTGAACGCTGCACTGGGACAAGGACGTGTATGGTGATTGTTGCAAGTCTGCAAAGACAGGTGCATGGCTGGAGCCATCTTCGCATCCGCCAAGGATCACTTATGATGGGCACACTTTTAGGCAGTGACCAGGGAGTCAGAGATGCTTTCAGGGGTCTTCCCCATGGTGTTCCCATGTCTTTTCAGCACTGTATGCATGTATCTGATGATGTGTCACACACCACATGGCCAGATAAGGTTGTAAAATGTTAAAATGACATTTCCTGGTGAATTTATTTGTCTTGGTTGAAAGCAATGCAAAAGTGCAAAAACGCATCAAAAACGCTACGTGTGAACATAGCCCAAGGTGTGGAGGAGCATTTTTGTTTTTGTTTATTTATTTTGCCTTATATACAAGTCATTACCCTGGAAAGGATGTTCTTTAAGGTAGTTTAGAAATCTCAGCAGCTAAGGGACTACATCTTTTAATTATTGAGGTTAGAAGGGATTCTCCAACTTATACACTCTGACTGAAATGGATTTCACTCCAAAAAAAGACTTCCAATGCCCAAAGCATATCATGGTTTAGGGGCAGTATGGAGTCTACTTGATTGTGATATGGCTGGACTACACCACTAATAAATCAGCCACAGACAGTGACTGTAAAGAATCCGTGACTTACCTGCATTGAGTGGTATTAGACAGCGACTTTCAGAACAGTGCAGTAATGTGGCAGTGACCCAAGATAGTCCAACTTAAACATCTTTATTTTGGCAACTTACAAAAATAACTCAAATGTTATCCCTTGGTGCACATCCATAACAGTCTGTATTAATCCATTGCCAGGGCCAACCGCACCACTTGTGAATGTGCCAATGGCTTTCTTCTCCCTCTGGCACTGATCTGTGCCATGCCTCCCACAGACCTGGCTTACACAGAGTCCCTGCTCCCTTGCTTGCAAAACCAATACTGACACCCAAACCTTAACTGAAAGTTTAAATGGGTATCCCAAGACCTAGAGTTGAGGGAGAAATCCCTCCTACTACTATCCTACAGATCTCTCCAAAAATAAAAGCCAATGTCAGGTTTTCTTAACTCTGACTTGGTCAAATAGTTTGAATAAATCCACACACTCTTATTTTGCATGGTAACCACAGTTGTGCCTGTAATTACAATGCTCTCTAGCGTGTTTAGTATGTTTCTATGCACATCTTGGGGGACACATAACGACAACCGTATATGATTCCCCTCACTGCCTCACAGTGGTTACTACTCACCTGGGCTATTATCTGTAGGAATCCCCTCATTCAACCACTCATTGAACCACTCTTCACCCCTCACATATGTCTCTGTAGTATTAATATGGGTCAGATCTTTACCCTGAAAGAAATATTGTAAAAGTCATAGACAGATGGAGATGTCACATCTATGATCAGCTCTAATCCTGCCATCTCCACCGTTCTCATTACATAAGTATAAAACATATAACACTGGTGGATAAAATAAGACTGAACACAAGACCTTCACAGCCGTCTACACATCATGGGGGAGATCGCATCACACCTTCTCTCCATCTACCTGATGATCCTGGGGAACATTGGGGTTTTCCTCTGTAAAGTCGTGTGGAAGAAGAGGACAGGGACATCTCTCTGGTGCTGTCCTCTTACAAGATTGATCTGTAGGAAACACATATAGGGGCTGAATTCATTCTGTACATACAGATAATTATAGGCCGGTGTATTTAGTCCTGTCTATTACCTGGTGATGTGAAGGGCTGGGGAACCTCCATCATGACGTCCTTGTACAGATCTTTGTGTCCTAAATACTCCCACTCCTCCATGGAGAAATGTATGGTGAAATCCTGATACCTTAAAAGGAACTTGACACATACGATGATACCGTCGTCACCTTGATCCTTTCATACAATAAGGCCATCGATTAGCAGTAAGGATTAAAGATGAGCGGTATTCGACTCGAACTGTTCGCCAATCTCAAATTCGAGCTGTTTTGGGCGGTGTTCGAGCCGTTCGGCGAACACGAACGATTTGAAAAAAATTCGGCTGTTCGAGGTTATGTTCGATAACTGTTCGTGCACCAAAATCATAACTGGATTTTTTTTCAGTAATGCTGAAAATTAATGTTAATACGCAGTTTGAGTGTACAGCCGGGCGGGGGGAGGGGCAGGGGATGGATCTCTGCAGGAATAATGAAGATCTCCATTTTTTTTCTCTTTCCCGCATTTACAGTGGGGAGGTGCAATCTGTCAGCCTATCAGCAGCGCACACACGGAGCGAAGTGCTTTTTTTCACACAAGCAAGGGCATGTGTCATTGGCAGTGTATGTCACATGTCCTTGCCCTATAAGACCCAGCCATTTTCCCCGTCGCCACCATTTTCTCACTGCTGCAGCTGCGTGTTAGACGGCACCGCTGTTGCTGTGTGCGCTATACTTTGTTAATTTCAAGCCAATTTTCGCACAAATCTACAGATAGCTTGGGAGTAGGGAAGAGTTGTGATTGCAGTCCTTTTCAGGACTAAGTTACATCAGTTCCTATCACTTTTTGCCAGGCAGGTCTGTGCCAGTGCTGTGCAAGTTTTTTTCACAGCATCTGGCTAAATCTAGCAAAGCTAATCCTCTTAGGCCTATTGCAGAGTGTGTTAGTCAGTGGAGTAGCCTATCTGTGTTGCAAGCTACACACCTGTGTATAGAATACCAATTTTTTTACTGCACCTAGTGAAGTAAAACCTTTTGGGCATAGCATCATTCTATTAGTCCATCTATACTAACCTCCACCAGGTTGCAAATTGAATATAATTTTTTTCTGCATCTAGTTCTGAAAAAATATTTGGGCTTCTAGCAGTGTGTGGGACTTGTTCTATTAGTCCATCTATACTAACCTCCATCAGGTTGCAAATTCAATATAATTTTTATCTGCATCTAACCCAGCAAATACTTTTGGCCTAATACCACAGTTTGGCCACTCAGCTCTGCTCGGTTCCCATCCATTGTTTTTTTGTGCAAACAACTCCAGAGTTGTCACTTAGTTAACCACCAAAATGAGTGGAAAAAGGCCTGCTGCTGGTGGAAAGGGGAATAGGTGTGTTGGGAAAGGGAAAAAAGGTTGTGTCCGTGGGGTAGCTGTTAAAGCAACAGTAACATCTGCAGAAGAAAGACCATCTTCCAGCCAAACTAAAATGTCTACTTCTTTTAGCGGACAATGTGATAAGATCCCTTTCTTACGGCCACGCCAATCGCTACAAATTCCAGATGAGGCACAAAAACAGCAGGTGCTTCAACGGATATCAAGTGCTCCTTTGAGTGGGCTCTCCTCCACCTCAACTTCAACATCACAAATACTCCAGTCCTCAGAGGTGTCACCCCAATCGCACTTGCTTCCTCACAGCTCCCAAGTCTCCAGCTGCCCGTCTGAGTATGGGATAGAACAGATGGTTGAGTCTGCAGAGCTGTTTACTCATACTATAGCCTGGGAATCAGAGGTCGGCTCCAGAGCTTCTGTGAATCCAGACGAGGAAATGATCTGCACTGATGCCCAGAATCTTTAGGAGTCGGATCCAGGACCAGACGCAGAAGGTTCTGACCAAAATGTAGACCCTCATTCCCAAGCTGTAACTCCTGTTGGTGGAGACAATGAGGAAGACGATGATGAGACTCAAATACCTGATTGGAGCGACAACTTTAGTTTTTTGTCAGGGCAGGAACAGGTTGGCTCTGAGGACGACGGGTGTGATAACACACAGGGTGATGATGATGAGGTTGGAGATCCCACTTACTGTCAACCCACAGTCAGCCAAGAGATGAGGTCAGCAGAGGAGGTGAAGGAGGATGCTAGTGACGAGGTCAGGTTGCGCCTTCCAGGACAGAGACGTAGTACTGGAAGCACGTCAACAACTGCATGCTCAAACACAACTCTGCCTCTGAGCACAAGTCGTGGTGGCTCTTCAGGTCGCATGGGTGCTAAGCCTTGCATAGCCTGGGCATTTTTTCAGATCGATAGAGATGACCCAACTCGTGTTATCTGTAACATTTGTAAGCAAAAGCTAAGTAGAGGCCAAAAAATACATAGTTTGAGTACTTCATGCATGAACCGGCACATGGACGTGAAGCATAAGTTGCAGTGGGAAGCTCACTGTGCTACAATGCGGCCTAGCCAGCCGGGCCAACCACCGTCGGCCACATCTTGTGCATCCGCGGCCTCTTCATCCTCTGTGACTGGGAGGACAGCAGACACACTTGTTTTGGGACGCAGACCTGCCACCTCTTTACCCGCAACAGCCAGCGTGATTGGCAGGTCATCATTTTCTTTGGAGGTGGTAACACCAGCTGGTGTTCAGCGCTGTCCGACATCGATAGCACCACCTTTGGATCAAGGCAACCTAACATGTCCGCCTGCATCTTCCTCACAGACCGGCAGTTTGCCGGGGACACCCTTCTCAACCCCATCTAAGCACAACAGCCAGCCCTCGGTCCCTCAGATGTGGACAAGTAAAAGACCATTTCCTCCTAGCCATGAGAAAGCTAAGAGGTTGAATTTCACCATCTGCAAGCTCTTGGCTACAGAAATGCTTCCTTTCCGCCTGGTGGACACAGAGGATTTTCGAGACCTTATGTCCGTCGCAGTGCCCCAGTACCAGATGCCCAGTCGGCACTACTTCTCAAAGAAAGGTGTGCCTGCGCTCCACCTGCATGTCGCACACAACATCACCGCTTCTTTGAGAAACTCTGTGTGTGACAGGGTGCATTTCACCACAGACACTTGGACGAGTAAGCATGGACAGGGACGTTACATGTCGCTGACTGGGCACTGGGTAACTATGGTGACAGCAGGACAAGGGGCTGCTGTCCAAGTCTTGCCGTCCCCACGAGTTGTGCCTCAATCCTCTTTATCTCAAAGTTCCTCCACTGCTTCTGCCTCCTCAACCTCCTCTCGGTCCTCCACCTGCACCCAAAGCCTGTCTGGTCATGCCACAAGCTTTCTAACTGCGTAGAAGGGATCCTGCACACCTCCTTACTATGCTGGCAGTAGGGCTCAACGTCATCAGGTGGTTTTTACTTTGAAATGTCTGGGAAATGTGAGTCACACAGCTGAGGAGTTGTGGTCAGCTCTGGAGAACCAATTTCATGAATGGTTGTCTCCACTGGACCTGAAACCAGGGAAGGCCATGTGCGGCAATGCTGCAAACCTGGGTGCGGCCCTTCACCGGGGTAATGTCACACATGTGCCTTGCATGGCTCACATGTTGAACCTGGTTGTCCAGCAATTTTTAGGTCACTATCCCGGACTAGATGGCCTTCTGCAGAGGGCACGGTCGCTGTGTGCTCACTTCCACCGTTCGCATCCCGCAGCTCAGCGACTTACATCTCTACAGAAGTCGTTGGGCCTGCCACTTCACCGGCTAAAATGCGATGTGCCTACCTGGTGGAATTCAACTCTGCACATGTTGCAGCGACTGTGGCAGCACCGACAAGCCCTGGTGCAATACGTTCTGACGTATAGCCTGGGCCAACGAGATCCAGAGGTGGGGCAAATCACGCTGGAGGAGTGGTCTCAGATCAGGGACCTATGCACCCTTCTGCACAGTTTTAAAATGGTGACGAAGATGTTTAGTGCTGACGATGCCATTATCAGCATGACTATTCCGGTGATTTACATGCTGGAGCACATGTTAAACAGAATTCGGAGTCAGGTGGTGGCACAAGAGGAGGTGGAGGAAGTAGGAGGAGGAGGAGTTGTATGTGGAAGGGCTAACATCTGCAAGGTCCAGACTGTTGGCAGCACCAAGGCGGCAGGCATGTGAGGTTGGGGGGAGATGGTTTTACCAGGGAGCATGGTAGCAGCCAAACTAGTGAGGAAGGTGCAGGAGCCCAGGAAGAAGTGGAGGACGAACTGATGGAAGACTCATCAGATGAGGGAGACCTTGATCACATTTCTGTTGTGCGAGGTTGGGGGGAGAGGACAGAGGAAGGAAGCATGATTGTTACATCGCCACCAACAGGGACTTGGTGCTCCCGGATGCGCAACACACATGAGTGCCTTCTTGCTGCACTACCTGCAACATGACCCTCGAATTGTGAGAATTAGAAATAATCCTGACTACTGGGTTGCCACACTGTTAGATCCCCGGTACAAAAGTAAATTTGCAGAAATTATTCCTTCCATAGAAAGGGATGCACGCATGCTGGAGTATCAGCAGAGACTGTTGCAGAATCTTACATGTGCTTTTCCACAAAACACCAGTGGTGCACGTAGTGAATCTCACAGTTCCAACTTGCCAACCGTGGGACCGTCGAGTGTTCAGCACTCAAACCGTAACAGAAACACAGTATCTGCTGGTAACATCAATTTTGCGGAATCATTTCACCACTTTTTTAGCCCATCCTTTGCAAGGCCACAGGAGACAAGAAGTCTGACACATAGTCAACGTCTAGAGACGATGGTACAGGAGTATCTCCAAGTAAACATTGAAGACATGACTGTGTCACTGGACCCTTGCTCTTTTTGGGCTTCCAATCTGGATAAATGGCCGGAGCTCGCCACTTACGCCTTGGAGATCTTGTCATGCCCCGCAGCCAGCGTTCTGTCTGAACGTGTGTTCAGCGCTGCTGGTGGTGTGCTGACAGATAAGCGCACGCGGCTCTCCACTGATAATGTAGACAGACTCACGTTCATAAAGATGAACAAATCATGGATCCAAAACGACTTTTCTACCCCTGTGTCATCCTGGGGAGAGTAAAAGCTTGATGATTGGTTAAAATCACCTCACCAACCGTTTTAAGCTTTCAAATTACTAATCATGTTTATCTGTATCTTGGCTGGAAAATAATTTGGGCTTTGTAGCAGTGTGCAGTACTGATTCTATTAGGCCATCTATACTAAGCTCCACCAGATTTAAAATTACTAATCATGTTTATCTGTATCTTGGCTGGAAAATAATTTGGGCTTTGTAGCAGTGTGCAGTACTGATTCTATTAGGCCATCTATACTAAGCTCCACCAGATTTAAAATTAATAATAATTTTTAGCTTCATGTAGCCCGGAAAATAATTTTGGGGCTCCTTGATGCGCAAGACACATGAGTGCCTTCTTGCTGCACTACCTGCAACATGACCCTCAGATTGTCAGAATTCGAAGTAATCCTGACTACTGGGTTGCCACACTCTTAGATCCCCCACACTCTTCGATCAACCTTTTCATTTTAATAAAGAACAAAAAAAATGGTCATTTTTGAAATTATAAGCATTAGCAGGTTATTAGAAACTGAAATCAAACAGTTTTCAACTCAAAACTTTATTCTAAGTGATGTTACATTTGCACATAGGACCCCTTGTTCGAAAGGAGCTTCTGAACTCTCTCGTCCATTGAATTTGTCAGGTTTTGGATGGTTTCTGCTTCAATTGTTTTGCATGAGGACAGAATACCCCCCCAGAGCTGTTGCTTAGATGTGAACTGCCTCCCGCCATCATAGACACTCTTTTAGATGATGCTCCAGAGGTTCTGAATGGGGTAGAGGTCAGGGGAGCATGGCGGTCACACCATAAGTTTGTCCCCTTTTATGCCCATATCAGCCAGAGATGCAGATGTGTTATGTGCAGCATGAGACGGTGCATTATCATGCATGAAAATGATCTTGCTGTGGAATACACGGTTCTTCTTCTTGAACCATGGCAGGAAGTGCTGTTTGAGAAACTCCACATACATTATGGAGTTCATCTTTACCCCTTCAGGGATCCTAAAGGGGCCGACAATCTCTCTCCCCATGATTCCAGCCCAAAACATTACTCCACCTCCTCCTTGTTGGCGCTGTAGCCGTGTTTGCGTGGGGTGTCCATCAACCAGCCATCCTCCACTCCATCTATCTGGACCATCGAGCATTGCACGGCACTCATCCGTGAACAAAACAGTTTTGAAGTCAGTCTTCATGTATTGTTTGGCCCACTGGAGCCGTTTCTGCTTGTGTGCAGTGGATAGAGGAGTTCGACAGGATGGCTTACGTACAGCTGCAAACCTCTGAAGGACCCTGCATCTTGTTTTTCGGGGGACGTTGGAGGCACCAGCAGCTTCAAAAACTTGTCTGCTGCTATGACAAGGCTTTTTTGCCGCTGCTCTTTTAATCTGACGTAATTTCCTGTAGGAAGGAGTCCTCAATATGCCCTTATCAGCACGCACACGTGTGTACTGTGAATCAGCTACATACTTCTTGATTGCCAAGACACTTCATCCTGATCATCGCACAATGTTGATTGTAGTCATGCCTTGACCTAAACACTCCACAATTTGTTGCTTCTCAGCAGCCGACACATCCTTTTTCTTTCCCATTTTGGCAGAAAACGTAGGCTGCTTAATAATGTGGGACAGCCTTCTTAAGTAGTCTTGACTTTCATTGGACACACCTGCCAAACTAATTAGCACAGGTGTCTGCAATTGCTTACAGTGATATAAAGAGCCCTGACACACATCACCATCAAGGAGTTTAACTGACAAACAAACAAATTCTTCGCTTATCACTCCTAAACACTTTTTGCATAATAATTTGGAACACAGTGTACATGTGCTTTTCCACAAAACAGCAGTGGTTCACGTAGTGAATCTTACAGTTCTAACTTGCCAACCATGGTCTGTATGGAGTTGTTCAATAAAGGGCCCAAAATTAAGATAACATAGATGGGAGAGGTCTCTATGAATAGGAATTCCTAAGTATTTGATACCCTGTGAGGGCCAGGCAAAGGGAAAGTTGGACTGGATGGAATCCTGTACGGATTTGGGGAGGGAGACATCGAGGGCCTCAGACTTCGCTGCATTAATTTTAAAATTTGACCATGTAACAAAGTGATCTATTTCAGCCATAACAGCAGGGATGGATATATGTGATTGAGTGATATATACTAGGACATCATCAGCAAATAGAGAGCACTTGTACTCGGTGCCTCCCACCTCAATCCACCTAATATTGGGGTTATGGCGAATTGATGAGAGCAGGTGCTCCATCACTAGGATGTATAAGAGAGGGGACAGAGGACATCACTGCCTTGTCCCATTGGTGATTATGAAAGGTGATGAAAATGACTCGCCCCCTGGGCCATGTTGTGCTGCGTCGCGCATGCGGGGGATACTCGGAGCCGGATCCGACGGGGGTTGTAGTCTCCGAGTGGCGGGGACCCGGTCCGTGCCCAGGGTGATCAAACCGACGGCAATCTATTTGTAATGTTGTTATAGAGTTCGACTACGCCACCCGTTGATTTGCGGTCACAAGGCCGCCGCTGCAAAACAGTCCGCTGAGGCCGGTGGTATATATGTGCAGCTATGGTGGTATAACCCCCAACGGGAGAGGTATAGCCTCAGGGCAGCTGGGGCGGGAGAAGGGAGTGATAGTGAGAGCGTCCCGGTACCTATGGTGCTGGTGGTGCGATGGAACACAGAGACTGATTGCAGCTTTCAATGCTTTACTCACAGTTGTTATTAACGTCAGTCCTGCAGGTGATGACAACCCGAGCCGTGCTGCGTCCACCAGGTGCGGGACTCGGCCAACTCCCAGGCAGTTCCAGAGCGTGGTCCTGAGCTCCCCTCTCCTCCTTCCTACTGGCCGTCCCCACCAGGGATCCACCTCTGTCCGGCTCCCTCGGGCCTTCTGGTGGTAAAACCTTTCCCGGCTTCCCTGACCCTATACGTGGTTTGCCTTCCTGGTGGATATGGCGAGGGGTCGCGCCAAAACTTGTCCACGACCTCCGGTTCCTGGCTGAGGATATTTGGCCTCCACCAGTTTGGGATCCGGTACCCTGTTCTGCCAACCCTTCACCCGTTAGCTCGTGGGATCTCAGGGTTCCCTCTTCTCCTGCGTCTCTGGGCCTCTCCTGGCGCTTCTGTTCTTTCTCCTTCCTCTGTCTCTCTGCTTCAGGCCTCCACTCTGGAGCTGGGCCCGGACTGAGCCACAGCTCCCTGTCAGCCCTCTCTGGCTGAGCTCCTCTCTTAACTGAACCGATCCAAGATGGTGCCCCCCTTATATACTCCCTTCTGACACCCGAGCCCAGGTGACTAGCACCCAATGGGCTCCTACCTATGCCCAGAGTCCCTCCCCTCTCTGCTCCTACACCACTGGGATGTTCCTCCCCCCCCCCCACTCCAGCCGGGGACAGAAGCTGTCGTACCTGCACATCTATCTGGTGGGAGTACCGTTGGTCTGTCCCCCGGAAATGGGGTGAGTGTAGTGCATGCAGCTAACTGAGCTCAGTTCCACACTCCATCCTTACCCGGGAGTGGAATACCACACCTCTGGTTCGAGGTGCAATACCCCTGTAGCAGCCGAGTCCTCGGGGTGCTACAAAAATGTTCTGACGCGCCCCCTGGGCCTTGGGACACCCGGAGCCGGACCCTTTTTGGTGGATGCTGGTGGTTGTAGTCTCCGTGGCGGCGACCCGGTTCCGTGACTCAGGGCGGTCAAACCAGTAGCGGAACTATTTATGTGGTTTTGATGTTTAAATGTCCGACTACGCCACCTGTGGCTTGCGGTCAGAGTGAACCGCCGCTGCAGGGCAGACCGCTGAGGCTGGTGTTGTGGGTGCAGCAGAGCGTAGTATAACTCCCCACGGGAGGAGTATAGCCTCAGGGCAGTGTATGCGGAGGATGGGGGTGATGGTGCAGGGCAGCAGCAGTAACGACACGGAGTCAGTGATGCAGTCCAGGGCCTTTACTCACAGTTCTTATTATCCAGACCACTTCTGCAGGTAACGGCTGCCCATGTCGTACTGTGCTCACCAGGTGAGGGGCTGAGACAACTCCCAGATAACTTTGGAGCGCTTTACAGGACCCCCTTTGTGTGTCCTTTGTCTGGCCTTTCTTACCAACGCTTCTGTCCGGCTGCCTCGGGCCTCCTCTTGGTAAACTTGGCGCCAGTTTCCCTGACCCTATGTGGTGCCTTCCTAGCGGGTGTAGCGAGGGGCTGCAACACATAAAATGTCACAGCCTCCGGTTTCTAGCTGAGGGTCGTTTCCCGCCTCCACTAGTTTCGGGGACCGGTCTCCCCCTTTGGCCTGACCCCTCCACGCAGGTGGATTCGGGCGTGCGGTGGCGACTCGCCCGTCCGCACCCCTGGGATCCCTTCGTTCCTCGTTCCTGGAGCCTTCTCCACTCCTCTTCCCTCCTTCTCCCTCTTCCAGGCCTGGGCCTCTGTTACTAGGCCCGCCTCCAGAGCAGAGCTCATGCAGAGCGCCTGCTCCCTGTCACTTCTGCTCAGACTTCTCTCCACTGAACTAAGATGGTGCCCACCTTTTATACTTCCTTCTCAATGCACCCAGGAACTGCTTCCTCCCTGCTCCTGCACTACAGGGTTCCCCTTCCTCAGTGTTTCCTCCCCCCACTCCAGCCAGGGACAGGGACTGTCGTGCCCATCTCAGGGGCATATTGGTCGCCCTGCCCCACAGCAATGTGGTGTAATGCATGCAGGTGTCGGGGTCCTGATCCATACTCCATCCTTACCTGAGAGTGAGATATCACACCTCTGGGTGAGGTGCAATACCTCTGTAGCAACCGAGCCCTCGGGGTGCTACAGTTCCATTTGTCTTCAGCCTAGGTGACGTATTGCGATACAGAGCCGTGATTTTGGCTATAAAAGGGTCCCCTAGACTCCTACCCCAAGCTTTTTAAGAGAATCATATATGGCGTGCCAGGAGACTCTATGGAATGCTTTCTCAGCATCCAACGAGAGTATCTAATTACAAATTTTTAACTGCATCTAGCCCAGGAAATACTTTGTGCCTAGTAGCAGTGTCTGCTAGTCAGTGGATTATACCAGCTGTTAAGCAAGCTACACCACCTGTAGATGGGACACTTAATTTTTTCAAAGGAAATGCTTCGGGACCCCGGGATACTCAGTGAAGAGCATCAGGAGGCACCCCAAGGCATAGGCGCTGGGACTGGCGGTAGGACGCCTTGCGGTGGACCGCCGAGCTCGATCCTTATAAAAGCTTTTTAACTGCAGCAGCTTTAGTGGACGCTACTGGAGCTGGAATTACGCGGCTGCTGGCATGACACTTGCCCTCCAATAGATCCTTGTAAAAGGATTTAAAGTGTATTCATTCAAATTAGAGAGACAATTTAAATTAAAAAGCTTAGACCTGCCTCCACCACAGGGGGGCTCGCTCGACCCACCAGCGGACAGGCACCAGTCTTGGGAGAGGGGGGCTGGCCGTCAGGGTCCACCGCGGCTCTGGCACAAACCCGGCGACACGGAGGTGGCACGGGCAGGAACGGACTGGCCGTGTCGGCTTCTCACTTTTTGGATTTTAGAAGGGCATTACATGCCTATATCTGTGTCTCCCCCTTCTTTTACTCCTCCACCTCTTTTCTTTTCGCATGACTTTATGTACTTGTCACTTTTCCATGTGTTAGTTATGTCTTCTGAGCAGTTTGTCAGCTTTTGGACACCTTTGAAGGTGTTTTCTATGTGTTTCTATGTGTTTTTGTTTGCCTGCCATTCGTTTTAACGGTGTTCGAAGGTGTTCGACGAACAGTTCGACGAACAGTTCGGCGAACACAAGGGTGTTCGACGAACCGAACTCGAACACTATGGGGGTGGCTCAACACTAGTAAGGATTACAGGTTTGTCGGGCTCACCAAGACAAACTGACTGACAGGGAACCTAACCAAATAAAACATTAAAATATTTTAGACCACACACAACAAGCAGTTTCTTCCTCGGAGTCTGCAGCTGAATACAATTCTCAGACTCATCTTCCATAACGCTAATTCATGTCTCATTCACCGACACTGTAATAGTCATTAGCAATACTGCAGAAGATACACTGACAAGCAAAAAGGTAACAATGTCTTGTCTTGGCTATCTCATACATAAATTTGATTTGCAACTATTTAGCATATAATTCGTTATGGAGATTTTTGTCATGTCACTGCATTGTTACTGTTTTTCTCTTAAAAATCTAAATTTACATTTTTATTATTTTGTTAGTATTTCGTAAATTCACATTCTTCTTGGCATGCTCTCAGATTCTGGCATGTGTGGACCGAAATCTGATCCCAAATCTCTTCTACATGTTCCCAAAGTTGGTGCATACTGTTTGACTCACTAAGGTATGTATACTGTTTTTTCTTCAACTCTACCCACAAGTGTTTTATTAGCTTGAGGTCTGGAGACTGTGGGGGCCAATCCAGCATCTTTACTTCATTGTCATTGAACTATTTCTTTGCTTATCTCGACGTATACTTCGGGTCATTGTCCAGCTGGCACACCAAGTCGACCTTTTTCATACCCATAGTACTCGAGTGTATGAAATAACTTGTATTTGTAGCGCCAGTGTCTCTGCACTCTTCCTCCCTCCCCCGGCAGAGACGCGGACTCACTCAGCACCACGGACTCCATCTTGCTCCTCCTCCTCCTGCTTCCCAGGGTCTATGCACGGCTCGTAGATCCCCGGTTACTGTGCTTAGGGGGAGCATGCGCTCCCTCCCTCTTAAGCGGCTAGTGCATGCCGTCCTAAAGTGTCCTCAGCCAACGGCCGAGAGATACATAATAATTAAGGCACCTCCACCTGGTAGGAGGTGCCTGAACAATGTTATTAGTCTACTCCCTGCATCCTTGATAGTTGTAAAGTCCCCTGTTTGCCTATACTTGCTTGTTCTTGTTTTGTTCCTGCTTGTCCTTGCTTGTGCCTTCCAGCTGTACCTGCCTGTGCTCACCTGTATACCAGTCGGTACCACCAGTACCTGCCTGTGACCACCTGTATACCAGCCGGACCCATCTGCATCTGCCTGTTAACACCTGTCTACCAGCCTGCATCAGCCAGTAACTGCCTGTCTACCAGCCATGTCCGCCAGCACCTGCCACTCCTGGGTTCCTGACTGTACCAGCTGTGCTTTCCCTTTCAAGTCCTTCCAGCCTCCTGTCCCTTTCAGGTCAGCCACTGTGCACTCGAGGTAAGCCTTGCTTTAACACCTACTCACGCCCCTTCAGGCTCTCCTCGGGCCACGGCACAGTGGTTCCACCACTCCCATTACAGTATTGTAGGATACTCTCATAAAGCTTAGCATTGAGAACATCGATCCTGGTCAAGTATCCATTTCCTTTGGCTGTGAAACACCATATCATCAGGCTTCCTCCACAGAACTTAGCAGTTCCTTCAATTTCTCAATCCGTTAGCCCCATTTTCCGTTATTTCTTCCAGACCCATTTGCACCCATCAGAGCCTACTCTATTGACTTTAATCTCATCAGTCCATCACACCTATTTCCAATCTTTGACTGTCCATGTGGCGCCCCTGAGGGTTCAGTCGCCACAGAGGTGCTGCACCTCACCCAGAGGTGTGGCATCTCCTTCTCTCAGGTAAGGATGGAGTACTGCCCAGGACCCAAACACCTGCACTCAACACTACACTACTCCAGGCCGGCTGGAAGGGCATTATGCACTTCTTCTGCTGCCCTGTCCCTGGCTGGAGTGGGGGGAACCAAAAGTGAGGGGGAACCAGTAGTGGGTGTGGGTGGAGGACGCAGAACAGGGGAGCACTTGAATAAGAGATATATATATATGGGGAGCCATCTTAGAGAAGTCAGTCAGTAAGAAAGTTGAGTAGTGAGTCACAGTAGCAGGGGCTCTTCGGGAGCTCTGCTCAGGAGGCAGGCTCGGCCTATCATGTCCCAGGCCGAGAGAGGAGTGGGAGCAAGGGAGGAATGCTCCAGGAACTGAAGGGATCCCAGGGGGTACAGTGAGTGCAGGACGGCACCCGTACGCCCGAATCTGCCAAGTGTCAGAGGGATCAGGCTGCAAGAAGGGAATCTGTCCCTGGACTCGCCGAGTTACTTCAAGTCTCGGGAGGAAAACCGGAGGCTTCTGCACTTCCAAGGTGCAGTTGCCACAAAACGCACCTAAGCCGCCGAAAAGGGCACCAAGTCAGGTCCGGGAACTTCAAGTTGCCCAGAGGGATCTCAAGGTACCCGATCGGGACTTTGTGTGGCGGGACGCAGGGCAGGAGGGAGAAGACCCAGCGCAGGAAGTCGGCCAAGAAAGGAACATACAGAAAGGGGGTCCTGTTAAGTGCTTCTGATATACTTGAGGGAGTGCTGAACCCCTGCCTGGTAAATGCAGTGCGACGTGGGAGACGGTCACCTGTATAGTGCCACCTGAAGAACCTAAAGAACTGTGAGTAAACTCGGGTGACTGCACCCCAATGTCTGTCAGTTATTTCTACCACATTATCCCTCCTGCACTACAACGCCCAGCATCACCATCTGCACCTACACTGCCCTGGGGCTGTGCTCTGCCTGTGGAGAGCCGCACCAACCCAGCTGCCCTAATATCTGCCCCAGAGGTCTGCAGCAGCGCTGGTACCCATTACCAGGAGCCACAGGTGGCGTCACAAGACAAAACTATTATTCATCTCTTCAAGTAACAAACCCATTTTAAAGAGTGACCTCAGGGTACGGGCCTGGGAGCCGACTGCCGTGACATCCCACAGAAGGTAAAGACCCGGGTACCGAGTCCCCCCATATCACCCTGGGCGAGTCATCCACTTCCCATACTTTTTTGCAAACTCGAGCCAACTCTTCTTACGACTATAATGAAGTTGAGACTTCTTCGCTTTTTTTAGAGCCACCATTCCTGACTTGTGGCAGACAACAGCGAATTATTGCAGCACACAGTGCGTGTGCTGAGAGGATTCACAAGTCAGCATTCATATAGAGTGAATGCAGACTTTTCATTTTAGACCAGATAACCCCTTTAAGCAATTTGAGTAGTCATCAGGATCACTAATACCTGAGAGTATAGTGTGAGAGAACAGAATCCGTTTTTTGTCCTATAACTTCTGTGTCATGGTGATCATGTAATACTGATGGGAGGGGAAGCTTAATATTTATATTCACGCCCTTTAAGTTCTTATTGGCTTATATTTTGGAGGAAACATTTCCTTTGTCTGTGACACTATGTAAGTAGTAGTGTTGAGCCACCCCCGTAGTGTTCGAGTTCGGTTCATTTCGTCGAACACCCGTATGTTCGCCGAACTGTTCGTCGAACACCGGTAAAACCTATGGCAGGCAAACAAAAACAAATAGAAACACATAGAAAATACATAGAAAACACTTCAAAAGGTGTCCAAAAGCTGACAAACTGCTCAGAAGACACAACTAACACATGGAAAAGTGACAAGTACATATAGTCATGCAAAAAGAAAAGAGGTGGAGGAGTAAAGGAGGGGGAGACACAGATATAGGCATTAGAGATGAGCGGTGTTCGACTAGAACTGTTCGCCAATCTCAAATTCGAGCTGTTTTGGGCGGTGTTCGAGTTGTTCGACGAACCCGAACGATTTGCAAAAAATTCGGCTGTTCGAGGTTATGTTCGATAACTGTTCGTGCACCAAAAGCGTGTCCTGCATGTCTGGCGCTATTTAGAGCACCAATCATGCAGGGATTGTCTGCCACTCACTGTAATGCCACAGCCATGGTGGTTGTGGCATTACAGTGGTTGCCCAAATCGATGGGAACAGTGCTCACAGTGAAACATGAAAAGCCGGCAATTCAGCAGCGGCATACACCGGTACCCGACAATTTAGAACCGAAAGAATAGAGCATCACACATAGATTAGATAGATAGAAACATGTCAGCCACATATATACGAAGCACAGTGACAGTGTTGCTTACTGTACTTGTCATTTAGCGTAAAGGATTTATCAAAAAATATAATAGTGTTTTCATGCACCGTCTCTTTAAAAAAGCCGGCCGGCAATTCAGCATCTGTACCCGACAATTTAGAATAGAAGGAATAGAGAATCACACATAGATTAGATAGATAGAAACATGTCAGTCACATATATATGAAGTACAGTGACAGTGTTGATTACTGTACTTGTCATTTAGTATTAAAATAAAGGATTTATTATTAAAAAAATTGGCGTGGGGTTCCCCTTAATTTTAGGCTCTAGCGGAGGTTAAGCAGACAGCTGGGGCAGATGTTTGAAGCCTGGGAAGGGGGTAATACCCACGGAGCTTCCCAGGCTACTAATATCAGCCCCCAGCTGAATACATAGCCTTTACTAGCTATTAAAATGGGGGACCCCCCCAAAAAAATGACGTGGGGTCCCCCCTAATTTAATAGCTAGCAAAGGCTAGGCAGACAGCTGGGGGCTGATATTAATAGCCCAGGAAGGGAGCCATGAATATTGGCCCCCTCCCAGGCTAGAAACACCAGCCGTCAGCCGCCCCAGAAATGGCGCATTCATAGGATGCGCCAATTCTGGCACTTAGCCTCGCTCTTCCACGCTGCCCTGGTGCGGTGGCAGGGGGTAATAGGGCTGGGGTTGATGTCAGCTTATAATGCCAGCTGACATCAAGCCCAGGTTAGTAATGGAGAGGCGTCTATAAGACACCCCCATTACTAACCCCATAATCAAAGTTAAAAAAAACACAAACACCCAGAATAAAGTCCTTTAATTGAAATAAAGACACAATTCTTTATTGTTCTAAATTAAACCATACTTACCATCACGCCCATTCCAGCTGAAGCCAACGATCTCCTGTAATAAAAATAAAATAATAAAGCAACCTCATCCTTACCTTTCCATGGTTCCCACGACAGCTTCAGCTCTGCTACATCGAGATGACAGGCTGGACCGCAGCAGAAAGCTGCCATCCAGCCTGTCATCCCGCAGACACTGAGAAGCGCAGGCATGCTTGCGCTCTGCAGTGTCTGGCTGTGACGGCATAAAGATGAGACGAGTTCATGTCCAATGAACTCGGCTCACCTCATGCACGTCACTGACAGCGTGGGAAAATTCTCACGCTGAAGCGCTGAGTGCAGGAGAATTCTCCCACGCTGTCAGTGAGGTGCATGAGGTGAGCTGAGTTCATTGGACATGAGCTCACCTCATGCACGTCACTGACAGCGTGGGAGAATTCTCCTGCACTCAGCACTTCAGCGTGAGAATTTTCCCACGCTGTCAGTGACGTGCAGGAGGTGAGCCGAGTTCATTGGACATGACCTCGGCTCATCTGGATGCCGTCACAGCGAGACACTGAGGAGCGCAAGCATGCCTGCTCTTCTCAGTGTCTGCGGGATGACAGGCTGGATGGCAGCGTTCTGCTGCGGTCCAGCCTGTCATCTCGATGTAGCAGAGCTGAAGCTGTCGTGGGAACCATGGAAAGGTAAGGATGAGGTTGCTTTATTATTTTTCTTTTATTGCAGGAGATCGTTGGCTTCAGCTGGAATGGGCGTGATGGTAAGTATGGTTTAATTTAGAACAATAAAGAATTGTGTCTTTATTTCAATTAAAGGACTTTATTCTGGGTGTTGTGTTTTTTTTAAATACTTTACTAGAAATTCATGGCGGTCATGTCTAATATTGGCGTGACCCCATGAATTTTGGGCTTGGGGCCAGCTGATAATACCAAGCTGGCCTTAACCCCTTTATTACCCAGTGAGCCACCGCATCAGGGCCCTGGATGAGTTGGGTACAGCGCCAGAAGATGGCGCTTCTATGAACGCGCCATTTTCCGGGGTGGCTGCGGACTGCAATTTGCAGCGGGGGGGGCCCAGAAAGCTTGGGCCTCCCTGCGCTGCAGATTCCAGCCCCCAGCTGCCTAGTTGTACCTGGCTGGACACAAAAATAGGGCGAAGCCCCACGTATTTTTTTTTTTATTATTTCATGAAATTCATGAAATAATTAAGAAAAAAAGGCCTTCCCTATATTGTTGTGTCCGGCCAGGTACAAATAGGCAGCTGGTGGTTGGGGGCAGCCCATTCCTGCCTGCTGTACCTGGCTGGACACAAATATAGTGCGAAGCCCCACTTCAATTTTTTTTAATTATTTCAGGAAATTCATGAAATAATTAAAAAAAAATTGACGAGGGGCTTCGCACTATATTTGTGTCCAGTCAGGTGCAGCAGGCAGGAACGGGCTGCCCCCAACCACCAGCTGCCTATTTGTACCTGGCCGGACACAACAATATAGGGAAGCCCTTTTTTTCTTAATTATTTCATGAAATAATTTAAAGAAAATTGACGTGGGGCTTCGCCCTGTTTTTGTGTCCAGCCAGGTACAACTAGGCAGCTGGGGGCTGGAATCCGCAGCGCAGGGAGGCCCAAGCTTTCTGGGCCACCCCCGCTGCAAATTGCAGTCCGCAGCCACCCCGGAAAATGGCGCGTTCATAGAAGCGCCATCTTCTGGCGCTGTACCCAACTCATCCAGGGCCCTGATGCGGTGGCTCACTGGGTAATAAAGGGGTTAGGGCCAGCTTGGCATTATCAGCTGGCCCTAAGCCCAAAATTCATGGGGTCACGCCAATATTAGACATGACCACCATGAATTTCTAGTAAAGTATTTAAAAAAAACACAACACCCAGAAAAAAGTCCTTTAATTGAAATAAACACACAATTCTTTATTGTTCTAAATTAAACCATACTTACCGTCACGCCCATTCCAGCTGAAGCCAACGATCTCCTGAAATAAAAGAAAAATAATAAAGCAACATCATCCTTACCTTTCCATGGTTCCCATGACAGCTTCAGCTCTGCTACATCGAGATGACAGGCTGGACCGCAGCAGAACGCTGCCATCCAGCCTGTCATCCCGCAGACACTGAGAAGCGCAGGCTTGCTTGCGCTCCACAGTGTCTCTCTGTGGTGCCTGTCCGCTGGTGGGTCGAGCGAGCCCCCATGCGGTGGAGGCAGGTCTAATATTTTTAATTCAAAATTGTCTCTCTAATTTGAATGAGTACACTTTAAATCCTTTTACAAGGATCTATTGAAGAGCAAGTCTCATGCCAGCAGCCGCGGTAATTCCAGCTCCAGTAGCGTCCACTAAAGCTGCTGCAGTTAAAAAGCTTTTATAAGGATCGAGCTTGGCGGTCAACCGCAAGGCGTCCTACCGCCAGTCCCAGCCCCTGTGCCTTGGGGGGCCTCCCCGATGCTCTTCACCGAGTGTCCCGGGGGCCCGAACCATTTCCTTTGAAAAAATTAAGTGTCCAAACTAGAGGTGGTGTAGCTTGCTTAACAGCTGGGATAATCCGCTGACTAGCAGACAATGCTACTAGGCACAAAGTATTTCCTGGGCTAGATGCAGTTAAAAATTTGTAATTAGATACTCTCGTTGGATGCTGAGAAAGCATTCCATAGAGTCTCCTGGCACGCCATATATTATTCTCTTAAAAAGCTTGGGGTAGGGGTCTAGGGGACCCTTTTATAGGCAAAATCACGGCCCTGTATCGCAATACGTCACCTAGGTTGAAGATAAATGGAACATTTTCATCACCTTTCATAATCACCAATGGGACAAGGCAGGGATGTCCTCTGTCCCCTCTCTTATACATCCTAGTGACGGAGCACCTGCTCTCATCAATTCGCCATAACCCCAATATTAGGTGGATTGAGGTGGGAGGCACCGAGTACAAGTGCTCTGCATTTGCTGATGATGTCCTAGTATATATCACTCAATCACATATATCCATCCCTGCTGTTATGGCTGAAATAGATCACTTTGTTACATGGTCAAATTTTAAAATCAATGCAGCGAAGTCTGAGGCCCTCGATGTCTCCCTCCCCAAATCCGTACAAGATTCCATCCAGTCCAACTTTCCCTTTGCCTGGCCCTCACAGGGTATCAAATACTTAGGAATTTGTATTCATAGAGACCTCTCCCGTCTATGTTATCTTAATTTTGGGCCCTTTATTGAACAACTCCATACAGACCACGGTTGGCAAGTTAGAACTGTAAGATTCACTACGTGAACCACTGGTGTTTTGTGGAAAAGCACATGTACACTGTGTTCCAAATTATTATGCAAAAAGTGTTTAGGAGTGATAAGGGAAGAATTTTTTTGTTCGTCAGTTAAACTCATTGATGGTGATGTGTGTCAGGGCTCTTTATATCACTGTAAGTAATTGCAGACACCTGTGCTAATTAGTTTGGCAGGTGTGTCCAATGAAAGGCAAGACTACTTAAGAAGGCTGTCCCACATTATTAAGCAGCCTACATTTTCTGCCAAAATGGGAAAGAAAAAGGATGTGTCGGCTGCTGAGAAGCAACAAATTGTGGAGTGTTTAGGTCAAGGCATGACTACAATCAACATTGCCAAGACACTTCATCGTGATCATCGCACAATCAAGAAGTATGTAGCTGATTCACAGTACACACGTGTGCGTGCTGATAAGGGAAAATTGAGGACTCTTTCCTACAGGCAATTACATCAGGTTAAAAGAGCAGCGGCAAAAAATTGTCATAGCAGCAGACAAGTTTTTGAAGCTGCTGGTGCCTCCAACGTCCCCAGAACAACAAGATGCAGGATCCTGGATCTCGTTGGCCCAGGCTATACGTCAGAACGTATTGCACCAGGGCTTGTTGGTGCTGCCACAGTCGCTGCAACATGTGCAGAGTTGAATTCCACCGGGTAGGCACATCGCATTTTAGCCGGCGAAGTGGCAGGCCCAACGACTTCTGTAGAGATGTAAGTCGCTGAGCTGCGGGATGCGAACGGCGGAAGTGAGCACACAGCGACCGTGCCCTCTGCAGAAGGCCATCTAGTCTGGGATAGTGGCCTAAAAATTGCTGGACAACCAGGTTCAACACGTGAGCCATACAAGGCACGTGTGTGACATTGCCCTGGCGAAGGGCAGCACCCAGGTTTGCAGCATTGTCGCACAGGCCTTCCCTGGTTTCAGATCCAGTGGAGACAACCATTCATGAAACTGGTTCTCCAGAGCTGACCACAACTTCTCAGCTGTGTGACTCACATTTCCCAGACATTTCAAAGTAAAAACTGCCTGATGACGTTGAGCCCTGCTGCCAGCATAGTAAGGAGGTGTGCAGGATCCCTTCTGCGCAGTTAGAAAGCTTGTGGCATGACCAGACAGGCTTTGGGTGCAGGTGGAGGACCGAGAGGAGGTTGAGGAGGCAGAAGCAGTGGAGGAACTTTGAGATAAAGAGGATTGACGCACAACTCGTGGGGACGGCAAGACTTGGACAGCAGCCCCTTGTCCTGCTGTCACCATAGTTACCCAGTGCCCAGTCAGCGACATGTAACGCCCCTGTCCATGCCTACTCGTCCAAGGGTCTGTGGTGAAATGCACCCTGTCACACACAGAGTTTCTCAAAGAAGCGGTGATGTTGTGTGCGACATGCTGGTGGAGCGCAGGCACACCTTTCTTTGAGAAGTAGTGCCGACTGGGCATCTGGTACTGGGTCACTGCGACGGACATAAAGTCTCGAAAATCCTCTGTGTCCACCAGGCGGAAAGGAAGCATTTCTGTAGCCAAGAGCTTGCAGATGGTGAAATTCAACCTCTTAGCTTTCTCATGGCTAGGAGGAAATGGTCTTCTACTTGTCCACATCTGAGGGACCGAGGGCTGGCTGTTGTGCTTAGACGGGGTTGAGAAGGGTGTGCCCGGCAAACTGCCGGTCTGTGAGGAAGATGCAGGCGGACATGTTAGGTTGCCTTGATCCAAAGGTGGTGCTATCGATGTCGGACAGCGCTGAACACCAGCTGGTGTTTCCACCTCCAAAGAAAATGATGACCTGCCAATCACGCTGGCTGTTGCGGGTAAAGAGGTGGCAGGTCTGCGTCCCAAAACAGGTGAGACTGCTGTCCCCCCAGTCACAGAGGATGAAGAGGCCGCGGATGCACAAGATGTGGCAGACGGTGGTTGGCCCGGCCGGCAAGGCCGCATTGTAGCACAGTGAGCTTCCCACTGCAACTTATGCTTCATATCCATGTGCCGGTTCATGCATGAAGTACTCAAACTAGGTATTTTTTGGCCTCTACTTAGCTTTTGCTGACAAATGTTACAGATAACACGAGTTGGGTCATCCTTTTCGACCTGAAAAAATGCCTAGGCTATGCAAGGCTTAGCACCCATGCGACCTGAAGAGCCACCACGACTTGTGCTCAGAGGCAGAGTTGTGTTTGAGGATGCAGTTGTTGACGTGCTTCCAGTACTACGTCTCTGTCCAGGAAGGCGCAACCTGACCTCGTCGTCACTAGCATCCTCCTCCACCTCCTCTGCTGACCTCATCTCTTGGCTGACTGTGGGTTGACAGTAAGTGGGATCTCCAACCTCGTCATCATCACCCTGTGTGTTATCACACCCGTCGTCCTCAGAGCCAACCTGTTCCTGCCCTGACAAAAAACTAAAGTTGTCGCTCCAACCAGGTATTTGAGTCTCATCATCATCTTCCTCATTGTCTCCACCAACAGGAGTTACAGTTTGGGAACTTGGGTCGACATTATGGTCAGAACCTTCTGCGTCTGGTCCTGGATCCGACTCAAAGATTCTGGGCATCAGTGCAGATCATTTCCTCATCTGGATTCACAGAAGCTCTGGAGCCGACCTCTGATTCCCAGGCTATAGTATAAGTAAACAGCTCTGCAGACTCAACCATCTGTTCTACCCCATACTCAGACGGGCAGCTGGAGACTTGGGAGCTGTGAGGAAGCAAGTGCGATTGGGGTGACACCTCTGAGGACTGGAGTATTTGTGATGTTGAAGTTGAGGTGGAGGAGAGCCCACTTAAAGGAGCACTTGATATCCGTTGAAGCACCTGCTATTTTTGTGCCTCATCTGGAATTTGTAGCGATTGGCATGGCCATAAGAAAGGGATCTTATCACATTGTCAGCTAAAAGAAGTAGACATCTTAGTTTGGCTGGAAGATGGTCTTTCTTCTGCAGATGTTACTGTTGCTTTAACACCTACCCCACGGACACAACCTTTTTTTCCCTTCCCAACATGCCTATTCCCCTTTCCACCAGCAGCAGGCCTTTTTCCACTCATTTTGGTGGTTAACTAAGTGACAACTCTGGAGTTGTTTGCACAAAAAACAATGGATGGGAACCGAGCAGAGCTGAGTGGCCAAACTGTGGTATTAGCCCAAAAGTATTGGTTGGATTAGATGCAGAAAAAAAATTATACTGAATTTGCAACCTGGTGGAGGTCAGTATAGATGGACTAATAGAACAAGTCCCACACACTGCTACAAGCCGAAATATTTTTTCAGAGCTAGATGCAGAAAAAAATTATATTGAATTTGCAACCTGGTGGAGGTTAGTATAGATGGACTAATAGAACAAGTCCCACACACTGCTACAAGCCGAAGCCCAAATATTTTTTCAGAGCTAGATGCAGATAAAAATTATATTGAATTTGCAACCTGGTGGAGGTTAGTATAGATGGACTAATAGAACAAGTCCCACACACTGCTACAAGCCGAAGTCCAAATATTTTTTCAGAGATAGATGCAGAAAAAAATTGTATTGAATTTGCAACCTGATGGAGGTCAGTATAGGTGGACTAATAGAACAAGTCCCACACACTGCTACAAGCCGAAATATTTTTTCAGAGCTAGATGCAGATAAATATTATATTGAATTTGCTACCTGGTGGAGGTTAGTATAGATGGACTAATAGAATGATGCTATTCCCAAAAGGTTTTACTTCACTAGGTGCAGTAAAAAAATTGGTATTCTATACACAGGTGGTGTATCTTGCAACACAGATAGGCTTCTCCACTGACTAACACACACTGCAAGAGGACAAAAAGGATTTGCTTTGCTAGATTTAGCCAAATGCTGTGAAAAAAACTTGCACAGCACTGGCACAGACCTGCCTGGCAAAAAAGTGATAGGAACTGATGTAACCTAGTCCTTAAAAGGACTGCAATCACAACTCTTCCCTACTCCCAAGCTATCTCTAGATTTGTGCGAAAATTGGCTTGAAATTAACAAAGTATAGCGCACACAGCAACAGCGGTGCCATCTAACACGCAGCTGCAGCAGTGAGAAAATGGTGGCGACGGGGAAAATGGCTGGGTCTTATAGGGCAAGGACATGTGACATACACTGCCAATGACACATGCCCTTGCTTGTGTGAAAAAAAGCACTTCGCTCCGTGTGTGCACTGCTGATAGGCTGACAGATTGCACCTCCCCACTGTAAATGCGGGAAAGAGAAAAAAAAATGGAGATCTTCATTATTCCTGCAGAGATCCATCCCCTGCCCCTCCTCCCGCCTGGCTGTACACTCAAACTGTGTATTAACATTAATTTTCAGCGTTACTGACAAAAAATCCAGTTATGATTTTGGTGCACGAACAGTTATTGAACATAACCTCGAACAACCAAATTTTTTTCAAATTGTTCGTGTTCGCCGAACGGCTCGAACACCGCCCAAAACAGCTTCAATTTGAGATTGGCGAACAGTTCGAGTCGAACACCGCTCATCTCTAGTAAGTAGCTTACATGTGTTAATAAACCAGAAGTCCTGAATACATCATGCAAGGCTGTGCTCTATTGATTTCCCAAGTGCATGTAAAACAAATCTTATTAATTTGGAGTTCTAAAGGCATAAGAGATGGTCCATTTTCTCACAATAGTGATCAATGATAATATCAGGTCAGCCCCATATACAATTGTAACACATGAATCTGCAATTCCAAGCATGTCCTTAACAATGGAAAGTAGATACTTTTAGATGTCGTTACCAGCAAGAATCAGACTAATGACCATACAGGAACCACAGTGAATGATAGGAAGGAACTATGGACCATAATTAATTCTGAATATCTCATATCTAGTGTTGAGCGAGCATGCTCGACACTGCTTGGTACTCGCCCGAGCATCTCGCTACTCGGGATGTTCGGCGAGCACCGAGCATTTCCGGGTTACTCGGGCGGGAGCTCGGGTCTTCGCCCTCCACATTTGGCGCTCTTTACAGAGCCAATGAACATGCAGGGATTGCCAGCCAGTCACTGTAATGCCGCAGCCATGTTGTTTGTGGGCATTACAGTGATTGGCTGGCCGCACAGCGTCACCTCGAACCGGGCGCCTCCATCTTGGACACAGTCGCTCCGGATCAGACAGTGTAGGGTCAGTGCTGCAGTGCTGCAGAGCTAGGGAGAGATATATAGTATGAAATAGGTAGTGTAGGGTCTCTAAAGCCTGCCAAATCACACAAACAGTCCTTCTCAGGACTAATATCCATCCCAGATATCAAGCAGGCAGGCAGGCAGGCTGTATAGGAGACACAGTGGTTATACCAACAAACACTGCATTACAGTCCTGTGTGCTCCTGCTGGTAAAATTGCTAGACTTATCCCGCGGTCTCAGGAGCCAGGAAAAATCCTTTTTTTTCATCTAAATCCTGTATTTTTTTTCCCCTCAGTCAGACTGTACAAATACTCGTCTTATTAACCTTTTGGTATTTTTTCCCACCCCCCCAAAAATTGAGTGTGTCTGTGACTGTTCAGACACCAATATATCTGTTTAAAATATTCTGGTGTAGGCCAGAGAAATAGAACTGTGGTTTTCCTCTTCCACAGTTCTAATCTCCTTTTTATTACCCTTTTTCCATTGATAGTGCGAGTGTAAGCTATTTTACTTAATTTACAATGGATGATATATACAACACTGAATGTAGCAGTATAAGACACTGACCATATTCAGACCCGCAAGTAAACAGGCCAATGAGTAATCGTGTGCTTATTATATGGACCAATATGAAATGGCAGACCATTCGGTAAGACACATGAATAAAGAGAACCACCGAATGATAGGTCCAATCAGACAAAAGTAATTAATTAAATACCTTTATTAGAGTTATGGTTAAAGTGACACTACATGCACAAGGAGAACCGCATAACAGTGACCATACAATGTAGTTACAAAATATGCTGTAGAGTATGCAGGTAAATGCTAGAGTAAATAAATACAATGTACTAAAAATGGAAAACGGTACAAAGTAGACATAGATCACCAAATGGGCAATAGAAGGTAACATAAAAAAGTCCACATCATGATAATATATAACACTATGGAGAGGAAAATTCCTCTATACTCCATATCAGTGACAATTCATGTATGCCATACCCATCTATGTAGTAATCAAAGTAATCGATCTACTGACTCAAAGCATGAGCGAATATATGAAAGAGTATATACCTGCACGCTAGTCAGCGTATGTAGACAGGCACCAAGCGGCGTAGATCGATTACTTTGATTACTACATAGATGGGTATGGCATACATGAATTGTCACTGATATGGAGTATAGAGGAATTTTCCTCTCCATAGTGTTATATATTATCATGATGTGGACTTTTTTATGTTACCTTCTATTGCCCATTTGGTGATCTATGTCTACTTTGTACCGTTTTCCATTTTTAGTACATTGTATTTATTTACTCTAGCATTTACCTGCATACTCTACAGCATATTTTGTAACTACATTGTATGGTCACTGTTATGCGGTTCTCCTTGTGCATGTAGTGTCACTTTAACCATAACTCTAATAAAGGTATTTAATTAATTACTTTTGTCTGATTGGACCTATCATTCGGTGGTTCTCTTTATTCATTAATTTACAATGGGCAAGGCGCGTGGCAAGGGATGAGGAACTGGACGTTCTGGTGATGGTGCGTGTAGAGGACGGGGCCATGGCCAAGGTGAAAATGGGCCACAACCAACAGCCACATTCTGTATGATGAGATGGATCAAGAAGCCGTAACGGGCGATTACACACAGCCCAGCCTCATCTCATCCCAATGTGCATTGGGGGACAATGAGGGAGAGGAGGAGGAGGAAGAAGAACAGGAGCTGGTATCATGCGCTGTAGACGGTAGTGTAATGCACATGCTCAGACTGACTGGCGTGTGTGTGTTTAGTGATCCCACTGGACCATGAACCGGAGAGTGCCTGGAGGGGCGTAACTAAGTATCTGCCCGATCCGACCAAGGCGACGGCATACGATGCCAGTGCACCAGGGAGGAACCGAGCAGAGGGACCAGGTGCTACTCCAGGTCAGACCCCGGACACGGCTGTTGACCCACACCGGGGAATACAGGGACAGGCAGGTTCGGCTGGCACCCTGACTGGAGTATAGGCAGGCACGACTGGTATGCAGGCAGGTGGGTATGCAGGCAGGGGGTACAGGCAAGCATGGCTAGAGTGCAGACAGGGAGGCACTAGCAGGTTAGAGCACAGACGGGATAGGACCCAGTACAGTCTGGGACTCAGGAACAGAACCGCAGATGCAGTTGACAAACACAGCAAAGTGAGGCCGCCCAGAGTGGTGAGCAAGAGCAGGGCAGGACGAGACCGCCTAGAGCGGTGAGCAAGAGTGGAGCAGGACGAGACTGCCGGAGCAGCGAGCAAAGGGTCAGAGCAGAGCGAGACTGCCGGAGCAGCGAGCAAAGGGTCAGAGCAGAGCGAGACTGCCGGAGCAGCGAGCAAAGGGTCAGAGCAGAGCGAGACTGCCGGAGCAGCGAGCAAAGGGTCCGAGCAGAGCGAGACTGCCGGAGCAGCGAGCAAAGGGTCCGAGCAGAGCGAGACTGCCGGAGCAGCGAGCAAAAGGTCAGAGCAGAGCGAGACTGCCGGAGCAGCGAGCAAAAGGTCAGAGCAGAGCGAGACTGCCGGAGCAGCGAGCAAAGCAGAGCGAGACTGCCGGAGCAGTGAGCAAAGCGGAAACCGCAGGAGCGGTGAGCAAGGCAGAGCAGAGCGGAAACCGCAGAAGCGGTGAGCAAGGCAGAGCAGAGCTAGAACCGCCGGAGCGGTGAGCAAGGCAGAGCAGGGCTGGAACTGCCGGAGCGGTGAGCAAGGCAGAGCAGGCAAGAGCCGCCGGAGCGGTGAGCAAGGCAGAGCAGAGTGGACAGGGCTCTGTTCACACGGAACAGACTGGAAGGGAAAGGCAGAACCAGATACACGCAAGATACTTGCAATGAAGTAGCGAGTGGACTCTAAACTCACAAACGGAAGTACAGCGACAACGAGTAGGAGTTAGGTGCAGGTTCAGACTCTGCAGAAAAAGGGAAGGTACGGACATAAAGAAAAACAGGAAACAGGTTAGTAGACAGTTCAGACAGGAACTATAACAGCAACAAAATACAGGAACGAGCCAAGGTAAAGCCAAGCGCTGGTTCAGACAATGCAGGAGAAAGGGAAGGTACGGACAGAGAGAAACAGGAAGCAGGTTAGGAGACAGTTCAGACAGGAACTGTACTGCAACAAATACAAGAGCGGGTCTGGGTATGCGGCCCCCAGAGGGCGGGACGAACAGGCTAGGAGCGTGTTCAGACAAGCCTTGAAATACAGCCTCCAGGAAAGGCAGAAAGACAGCTGGCAAGAAAGAACAGACAAGACTCAGTTCAGACACGGGAACTGATACCGCAAGGCAGGAAACATAGACAGGACCTAGCACATCAGTGACAAGAAGCCAACTGACAGGACAAGATGCTCAGGCATGGATTCCAAGGAGGAGCTGGTTTAAATACCAGGTGACAGACAGCAATAGGCTGAGGACGCATTAGGGGTGTGTCTGCAGCAGCTACAAGAATCAGGAAGTTCGGCGGGCGTTGCCCTAAACAGCCAGAGCAGAGCAAAGCAGAGATTATGGAAAGAAGCCAGAGTGGCTGTCTGGACTGGAAATCAAGTGCGCGCTCTTGCACAGTGGGAGATGGACCACTATGCAAGGATGCCGCCAGGTATGTTACAGGTAGTACCTGTACAACTGTCATACCGTCGGTTCAGCGTGGGTGGCCTGAGGACAGGGGGGAGGCGGAGGAGGAGAGCATGGTCAGTCGTCATCCTGGTGAGGACACGGAAGTCTTGCCCGTTACCAGTCTGGCACGCATGGCTGACTTTATGTTACGCTGCCTTAACCGTGACCCTCGCGTTGTCAAAATGTTGGGCGACAGTCATTACTGGTTGGTGACACTTTTAGACCCCCGCTACAAGGAGAACTTTCACTCTCTTATTCCTGAGGTGGAGAGGTCTACAAAAATGGGGCAGTACCAAAAGGCCCTTGCTGCAGAACTGTGAAAAAATTCCCATCTGAACACGCTAGCGGCAGAGGTCACAGTTCGTTGCCCAACCAAGGCATACAGGCGAGAGAGACGCAACTCCAATCCAGCAGAGGTAGGGGAACACGGTCAACGTTCTGGGACAGTTTTCTGAGACCCGCCCAGCTTACAGGCCCTGAGGCGCGGGGTACTCTCACAAGGAGTGGAAAGTTTCAAAAGATGGTGAGGGAGTACCTTGCCGACCGTACCAGCGTCCTCCGTGATTCCTCTGTGCCTTTTAATTATTGGGTATCCAAGCTGGACACTTGGAATGAACTTGCTCTGTACGCCTTGGAGGTCCTGGCCCGCCCTGCCGCTAGCATATTATCAGAGCGTGTTTTTAGTGCCGCTGGGGGAATTATAATTGATAAGCTCACTAGCCTGTCAACTGACAATGCTGACAAGCTGACCCTTATCAAAATGAACAAGGGCTGGATTGGGCCAGACTTCTCATCGCCACCAAATGACAGCAGAGTAACATAAAGTCAAATCCACTGTGTTATTTCGGGAGGTGTATTCCCATGCACCGCTTCACACCCACACATGGGTATACGTTTCCTCATTTCGGCTGTATTTTGCTATTCTCCTTATCCTCAGCCTCCACCACCACTATACCACCAGGGTGACCATAGTCCGTGTTGCCAGCATTGCAAGTTCCTCCGTCCTAATTTTTAGCAGCTTTTGCTTGGAAGGCATAGGCAAAGACTATGGGAGACCCACTCCCCAATAATGGGAATAATGTTTTTAATATGCTGTACTGCATGGCTCTTGTAAGGGGCATGCAGTCTTGTTAAGCTACTGTGACCTCCACGTCTCTTCCAAGGGGCATTAAAACAATCTTGTTAAGCTACTGTGACCTCCACCACTCTTCCAAGGGGCATTAAAACCATCTTGTTAAGCTACTGTGACCTCCACATCCCTTCCACGGGCAATAAAACCGTCTTGTTAAACAACTCTAACCTCCACGACTCTTCCAACGGGCATTGCATTTCCTCCTAATTTTAGTCAGCTTTTGCTTTTCAATGCATAGGCGAACACTAAGGGAGACCCACTCCCCAATAATGGGTATAAGGTTTTTAGTATGCTGTTATCCACGTCTGTTTCCAGGGGCATTGCAGTTACTCAATTTTTGGAAAGCCTTCCATTCACTGCTTAGGCCAACAGTGTACAGGAGACCCAGTTGCTATAAATGGAAAAAACGGTTTAGTTAAGGCCCTCTGACCTCCATGTCACTTCCAAGGGGCATTGGAGTGCCTAAACATTTTTGGTAGGCATTGCACTCACTGTATGCCCTATAACTGTGTAGCCAAACCGCTCCTTTTGGTACAGAAACATATCCTACAAGACATGTGTGGTTGACTGGCCTGATATTGATGTGAATGGTCCCTGTTCCTCCTCCTCTTTCTCCTTTGCCGCCACCTCATCCATTATTCATCACCTGAAGCTTTGTTTTAACGGGAGTCATAGAACTGGGATAGTAGCAGGAAAACATCCAGCAATCCTCGGAGGAGGTAGGATATGCGCCAAAACGCTGACCAACTCAGGCCTAGCAGCTACTACATACATGTGCTTGCATTCCAAGGAACAGAAAGCTAAGGAGATGGATGGTCTCATGATCATGAATAATTTACTCGTTGTGTAGGAGGCCGACCGCTGCTGCTGTCTACTTTCTGAACTTTGTGTTGAAGCCTGATTGACCCAGGACCCGCAATCCTCTATGTCTGGAGGACATGTTGCATCCCAGTGTCCAACTGTGTCCCTGCTTCCACAATATTAACCCAGTGTGAAGGCGTCAGTGAGATGGACCATCCCTGGCCATATTCACTTGTCCACATGTTTGTGGTTAGGCTGTCCTTCAAATAGGGGTGGCTGGGGACCGTTTATGGACACTCGGCCACCCCCTGGTGGCAGGGGACCAAGCGTGGACACCCGGCCACCGGGCGGCTAGGGACTGAGTATGGATACCAGGCCGCCTATGCAGCCATGACATGGTTGCCGGCGTCTGCCTCCACAAGCCTCAAAGGCCTCATTTCAAGTGCAAGCTAGCTAGCAGTATGGTATTGCAGCCTGGGGGTGGGTGGGTTGCAGGCTGCACACTTACGCTTGCATTCCAAAAAAACACAGCAGATGCTAACTTCTATCATCATCATGCTCCTCACCTTGGCACTCTCAACTCCCCTGATGGAGAAGCCAGGGCCCACCAGAGGAGTCTGGTTGTCTGGTGGGCTCGGCCAATGCTGCCCTAAAGCAGGCCAGGCTAAGAAAAGTGTGGGAAAGGTTAACGGGACAAATAGGGGCGGCTGGGGACCGAGTGTGGACACCCGGCCGCGGGGCAGCTGGGGACCGAGTATGGACACCCGGCCGCCCCCTGGCGGCTGGGGACCAAGCGTGGACACCCGGCCGCCGGGCGGCTGGGGACTGAGTATGGATACCCGGCTGCCCCCTGGCGGCTGGGGACCAAGCGTGGACACCCGGCCGCCAGGCGGCTGGGGACTGAGTATGGATACCAGGCCGCCAATGCAGCCATGACATGGTGGCCGGCGTCTGCCTCCACAAGCCTAAAAGGCCTCATTTCAAGTGCAAGCAAGCTAGCAGTATGGTATTGCAGCCTGGGGGTGGGTGGGTTGTAGGCTGCACACTTACGCTTGCATTAGGGAGCGCAGATTTTGCTGGATTGGTTATTTTTGTGGCACCCTGCTACACACAGGTACCACAGGACCCAAAAGGGTGCATGGACGGACTTCTCCACAAGAGGCCCTCACTACACACAGACACCTCCACCCTTCCACCTCATACCACCAGAGGGAGCCCTGTTAGGGATATATATACTGGAGGGTGTAGTTAGGTAGAGAGAGTGTGCTGACACTTTAGAGCAGTAAAGAAGCAGCACATGTTAGCTGCTGTGCTGAGGGCCTCGAGTGTGGCCGGAGGCAAGGAGAGAGGAGTTAAGGGGCAGAGGAGCATCTGAAGCTCACCCCAGAACACAAGCCGGACACCGGGTCCGTGCCTACAGGGTCCTCTACACCCAGTAGGGACAACCGGCATACCAGGAGGGTTCCAGACCCCTGGTCAACCTGAAGCTATAATCATTTACAGAACTAGGAACCACAAAGGCCCCAGCGTCCAGGGATAGTGGTAGCCAAAGAAGAGTTCTACTACCAAGCAGACAGGTGAGAGAGTGAAACAGTACAGAAGCTAGGCCTAGTTTCAGGCTGGCCAGGAGCTTTAGAAAAAGGAAGAAACGGACCAGGAGGCCTAATACCCGCTCACTGAGGAGAGTCCAGAAGTGCACCTGTGGCACCCCAGGGGTCCGGTTGCCACAGTGGCATTGCCTCCCTCAAAAGAGGTAATGCCATGCCTGGAAGCAAGCAGGGATCCCCTAGTCAGGTGTACTAAACATGCAACACTTTCCTGGCTCCAGACCAGCAAGGGGAGCTCCTCCCCTTAGCAACTGGATCTGGAGGCGGGGTTAGTTAGTCTTAGTGTGAGGAGTTGAAGTCAGGACGTCGAGGAGAGAGGAGTTGGGAACTGGAGCTGCGCGGCAGTTCACCCCAGAAGGAACAAACACAGGAGAACCGAACACTGGAGTCCGAGGCTATGGGGCACCGAAGGCCCAGCAGTAGAAACTGGAGGGCAGGAGACTGCAGGTCTCCTGGCCCCATCAGACGCCCGGAGGCTCAGCAGCACCGCAGGGTCCAGCACCGCCACGTGGGAGCGACGCACCAGCAAGGCCCGAGCTGCCTGCCATACAGGTGAGCACAGAAACGTTGGACTCAGGGACGAGGGCCACTGCACAGCTACAAGCAGCAGGGCCAAAGAGTTTAGTGGAAAGGAAAGGCCTCCAACTTCACCTGGCAAGGAGGATTCTTTACTTGCTTCCAGGCTGCCCGGACTTCCACTTCTAGCCAGTACCCTAGTCCCAGCTTGTCTAATCACCACCAGTAAAGATAAGAGGAAACCGCCATTAATTTGTGGACTGATTATTGATGCGCCATCAACCCCTGCACTACAACGTCCAGCATAACCTATAACATCTACACTGCCCTGGAGCTAAGCTCTACCTGTGGAGAGCCACACCATCCCGGCTGCACTCACATCAGCTCCAGAGGACCTGCTCCGCAGCGGTGGCTCCCTTTAGTCGCATACCACAGGTGGCGTCACAAGCTTTATACAATCACTTTAAATCCCCTATCAATAACCCCTTTTATTGACCGCCCTGGGTCATGGACCGGGTCACCACCACCGAGACATCCCCCAGCATCTACCGGCCCGGCACCGGGTACCCCACGGCCCAGGGGGCGCTTCACACCCTTCCTGCTAAGTACCCTGGACCATACCTGCCATTTACACCAGTAAAGGGACTGAAACAAATCCCCTGTGTGCGTGTCCGTCATTCCCCCTGACCCGACTGGGCCACCTCTCACCTGCATCCCTTCCATCAACCTTGCCCCATGGGCCCGCTCCGCCTGTGGTGAGCAGAAACATCCCAGCTGCCATCCCATCACCCCCGGAGGTCTGCAGCAGCGCTGGTACCCATTACCAGGAGCCACAGGTGGCGTCACGAGACAAAACTGTTATTCATCCCTTCAAGTAATAAACCCCTTTTAAAGAGTGACCCCAGGGTACGAGCCCGGGAGCCGACCGCCGTGACATCCCAAGAAGGTAAAGGCCTGGGTACAGAGTCCCCCATATCCCCCTGGGCGAGTCACTTTGTGTTACCAATACCATCTAAACCCCCCATATTTCCATTTTCAGATGACGGATATGAGTAGGTGCTTGTTTTTTATGGGTTGATTTGAAGTATTTATTGGTAACATTTTGAGGTACATAACATTTTTTGATTGCTTTGAGTATAAGGCTATGATCACATTTTTCCTATTTCTCTGTGCTGAGCACTTACATCAGGGTTTCCGTCTAACCCTCCAAAAAACGGGATTCACATGAAATTCCCGATTGAACCACTCACTATAATGAGGCAGATGGATTCACTTTGAATTCCCGTCGGTCTCTGTTCTGGTGACGTCCCAACTTTTTCAGCATGTACCCAAATGCGGTCAATCACACTTTTTTCTATTTAAAAAATGCCCAAAGCGATGGGACAGAAGCCAGATGGGTCCTAAGTGATTCAATCTGCCTCATTATAGTGAGTGGCTCCGTTCGGCATTTCATCTGAATTACGTTTCTTTGGGGGATTTAGATGGATCCCTAATGTAAGTGTTCAGTGGAGAGCACAGGATAAATGGGAACAGAACCTAATTCTGACTTTTAGGAAGCAGGATGATTAAATAAAAGCAATTCTTGAACTGCTGTTTATTTTATTTTTATGTCGTTGCTTGTGCTGTATAAGTGATAAGACTGCTTTATTCTTCAGGTCAGTGCGATTACAGCGATACCAGATTTATATATATTTTTATGCTTTGCTACTTTCACATACTAAAAACTATTTTTTAAATCGCCGTATTCTGAGAGCCATAACTTTTATTTTTATCATTTTTCTGCCATCAGAGCTGTATGTGAACTTGTTTTTTTTTCGTGGGACAAGGCAACATTATCAGTGTTCCTTTTTTTTTTTTGCATACAAATTTTTCTCTTTCTTTTTAGTCAATTTTTTTGTGACTGAATCAGGAGGATAACCATATCTCCCAACTTTTTTAGAGCAGGAAGAGGGACAAAACATGCGGCGTGCGACATCATCTGTGCATCATGCTCATTTCTAGTTGGGACTTATGGATTTCATTTTTTGTTCTTTCATACTCAGCTGTGAGAACTTTCTCATGTTATTGTAGCTTCATTATACAATATCTGGCTTTTTTGTGTCAGCGGGGGCTCATACAGTATGAGCCCCCACACAGCCCCCTTCACACGGTATGAGCTGTCTCAAAGCACCCCATGTATTCAGTATGAGCCTGGCACAGCTCTGCCTATATTCAGTACGAGCCCCCAAAAAGCCCCATACAGTAGGAGCCCCCACATAGCCCCTCCTATATACAGTATGAGCCCACCCTATCCCCCCCATATATATATAAAAGTGTATAAGCCCTGTGGTAGATCGACTCACTTGGTTGCACATAGAGGTACACAGGAATACTGTCTCTTTAAATCTTCTGCTGAGTTTATTAAGAGCACTGCATAAACTACAGCAATGTTTAGCAAAAACAAACACGGCCTTCCAGGAATTACTAAACAGTCCTTGTTGCTAAGGGTAACCGCCCACTACAGGAACAAACATTTCCAGGTTTGTCTTTCCTTCATTTGCCAAAACAGTGCAGAGCTTTCATCTGAAAGATGCAAGAACAATTGAATCCTGGGAACCGGCACACTGCAGATTCTCTGAGATGGCTGTCAGCTTGACAGCCGGCTCAGAGAACTGTCAACTCTCAGTTTGGGGGTGGCAGAATGCAGCCGCCGAGGAAGACTGCTGCATTAGGCAGCCCGACTGCGACCTTAAATACGCCTCTGCAGTATGAGCCACCACGCAGCCCCTCCTAGGTACAGTATGAGACCACAACATAACCTTCTATATATAGTGTGAGCCCCTATATACAGTTCAATACCTCATATAGCATCTTTATATACAGGCACATATCATTTACACAAATGAAAAAAATAAAAAAAACACCACATACTCGCCTCTCTCCCGTTCCCGTGGTGCTTTGCTCTGGTCTCCGGTGCACTGACGTCATCGCGTCTCCTGTCTCAGTCGGACACAGTGATTGTGGGGGGGGAGAGAGAAGAAGCTGGTGGATCTATCCTCCACCAATGTAATCACTGCTGTCTGCATCCTGAGAGTGTAGACATCGGTGATATTGGGACATGGGCTGCGGGCGGTGAGGGCATGGTGAGACCCACATGTTTTCAGCCCTTCGCCTGTCTCGGTCCGTGGGCCGCACTTTGCCCAGATCTACTCTAAACAGAAAAAAAAAAAAACACGAAAACGGCACCAGTGGGTAGAAGATTTCATGAAATCACATCCACTTTACTTGGACAGTTAGATGCAGCAGAATTTTTGCGCAAAAAAAGTAACAGAAAAAAAAGCCACTATGTGTGAACACGGCCTAAATATATAAGCGAAGTGGATGTTATTTCCTGAGATTTCCTAACCCTTTTTCTAACCCTGCGTCCTATCCCTGCACCACCTTTTGCAGGTCTGGGGTCCCTCTCTATCCGGGTGAATCTGGTGCAACATGATTTTTGGGACTTTTGGGAGTATACAACCCACATGGGAGTGATTCCTAATTATTTCAACTACATGTCCCTCTCCCTGTCTTAATTTTAGCACCATGTCCTGACCCTCGGGGTGAACCTTCTGTTTAGACCTATTTATATGCAATATGAGGGATTATATGTCCGCTTGTCCTATATATGTCATTGTTACTAAAGTGATGTACTGTTTTTTAATGTTTATACAGTAAAGTTTTTCTATGTCATTCTACTCAGCTGTTCTCCCAATTTCTAAGTATTGTTTTGAGTAGGCTATGTGGTAACGGGGTCCAATCTTTTGTGGAGACCCCTTACCCACATGATTTATTATGCGGGTCGTAATCTGTTTATTAGCATTTCTATAAGGCCTCTTGGCCTTAAAAACGCTGCGGAAATTCCACGCGTTTTTTATGTGTTTTTTTTGCATATACATGCGTTTTTTTCCGTGTTTTTGCCATGCATTTTTTCCAGTGCATTGTATATGAAACACACAGGCAAATCTGCACAAAGAATGGACATGTTGCTACTTTTTCCATAGATTAAATCCTGTCACGAAAACTCCTGATCAGGTGCACAGATCTTCCAAAATCCCATAGAAAATGCTGGGATAAGGTTTGCAATGCGTTTTTGGGGCCAAATCCAAGCGGATTTGCCGTAGCAGAAACGCACAAATACCACACAGTGTGCATATAGCCTATAGACGCTGCTGACCTGTGCAGTTTTGGAGCATTTTCTCTCTATAGGTTTCTATGTGAAGCCTGAAAAATAAAAACCCCTGTTGTAGTAAGTGCAGAATCAAAGCTGTTCTGTGCTATTAAATACGCGGCTTCACATCTGCACCAAAACTAAAAGCAAAAGCACAAAAAGAGGAAATAAAATTCCCCCAAAACTGCAAGAATTAACAGAGCAAAAAAAGGGCGCCAGCATTTACCTGCCCAGATCTCAGCCCTAATGCAGGATCAGGATGGAGCAAACCCTTATAATAAAGATGGCGGCAGCTCAGGTGCAAAACACTGATGAGACCACCACTCACAGCTACAGATTCATGGAGGGGGGTGGCTGAGGATTAATGCACATCTGCACTAAAAAGCATTATATATGGAGGGAAAAATTAAAAAAACTGCAGTAAACCTGCAATAATTAGTGAATTTTGTTATTGCATTGTAACCTGGATGGTGGAAACCTGCAGAAAATGTACAGAAAGAAAAGCAGAAAATAAAAATGCAGCATTTATGCTTTGTGTGAACACGGCCTCAGTGTTACATTTTTATGGTTTTAATGGAAAAAAAAAAATCAATTACGCCATTTTTAGTTACTGAACACCATGTATAATCTGATCGCTGTGTTGTGCGGGTCGTTACAATTACAGGGACACCAAATATGTCCTATTCCACTATATCGCCATGAAAACCAGGGGACTAAAAATAATATACTAGAACATAAAAAATATAAAAGTGGAAAAAACAAGCGAGAATACAGCTCCACCGAGTAACAATAGACAGATCTACTTGTGGGATAATCTGTCCCCAGAATGTCTCCATTACAATGTACAGCTCCTACCGCAGATAACAGCCCCTCATAAATCTATAGCACCGGCCCCCCGGCCCGGATCCACATCTCCAGACTGGGGAACTGATCCAGGAGGTCGGTGCTGTGTCCCGGGGTCATCTGTGATGAGGTCGTGTACTGGGGTCATCTGTGATGAGGTCACATGATTGATACCAGAAAGCTCAGAGCCCGCACCCCTGTAGTAACAACTGTACAGGTACAAATACACTGGGGCCAGTATACAGACATATATATGACGCGCCCCCTGGGCCATGTTCAGGGGATACCCGGAGCCGGATCTGTATGGGGGTAGTAGTCCTTGTGGCGGTGACCCGGTCCGTGCCCAGGGTGTCAAACTAAGTGGCAGTCTATGGCAGTAGATGTTAACTTGATTGTCGACTACGCCACCCGTTGAGTGCGGCTTTGAAGCCGCCGCTGCAGAGCAGTCCACTGAGGCCGATGGTATATGTGCAGCAGTGATGGTATAACCCCCAACGGGAGGGGTATGGCCTCAGGGCAGCAGGTGTAGATGATGGGGGTTGTGATGATGCAGAAAGAAGATTCAGAGTCAGGAGATGCAGTTCAGGGTTTTTACTTACTGGTGTTCTTTTGGTCACTCTGGCCTTGAGTGACCACCCGAGCCGTGCTGCGTCCACCAAGTCCTGGACTCGGCCAACCCCCAGGCAATTCCGGAGCGTGGTCCTGAGCTCCTTTCTGACTCTCCCTTCCTCTGGCCGTTCCCACCAGGGATCCACTTTTGGCCGGCTCCCTCGGGTCTCTTGGTGGTCAAGCCTCCTCTGGGCTCCCTGACCCTATGCTCGGTGTGCCTTTCTAGTGGATTTGGTGAGGGTCGTGGCAGATCCTGACCACGACCTCCGGTTCCTGGCTAAGGTTTGTTTCTGCCTCTGCCAGCTTGGGATCCGGTACCCGTGTCCGCCAACCCTTCACCCTTCTGTCCTTATTCTGGGATCTTGGGGTTCCTTCTTGTTTCCTCTCTGGGTCCTTCTGACTCCTCTCTCTCTCTCTTTCTCTGCAGGCCTTGCTCTGGAGCTGGGCCCAGCCGGAGCCACAGCTCCCTGTCAGCCCTTCTGGCTGAGCTCCTCTGCTCTTCTCCTCCTGCCTGAACTGAACCCTGATCTAAGATGGTGCCCACCTTATATACTCCCTCTATGTGTGAGCCCAGGTGACCAGCACCCAATGAGCTCCTAGCTTTACCCAGACTACTCCCCCTATCTGCCCCTACACTACTGGGATGTTCCACCCCCTCCCACTCCAGCCAGGGACAGACGCTGTCGTACCTGCACATATACTGGTGGGAGTACCGTTGTTCTGTCCCCCGGAAATGGGATGTATGTAGTGCATGCAGCCTACTAGCTCAGTTCCACACTCCATCCTTACCCGGGAGTGGAATACCACACCTCTGGCTTGAGGTGTAATACCCCTGTAGCAGCCGAATCCTCAGGGTGCTACATATACACACGGTGCGTCAGCACACTGCCAATAATGGACACATGAACTCCACCATTACTATACACGTATAATACATGAGGTACTTGGTAACATTATAATCAAAAGGCGATAAAGCCACCCGACCACGACAAGCTGCGCCCAATGTGAATGCTCCCTAACTCCAGTGACTCACCTCTCTGTGCTTACCAAGGCCTCATAGTGACCGGAGAAGAGATAGGAGCCATGTCTGACTGTGATTACAGCCAGTCTGGGGTAAGCTGGGGGGATAAAGGTGCACAGCCCTGGGGGGCCACACCCGCAATGTATTACTACAAGAGATCCAAACAAGGACCCGCCAACCTCTAGTGTATAAGTAATATGCAGGTGCACATTCACACTGTGCTCACTAACAAATATACACACAGAAAAAACATAAAAAAAGTCATGTGTGTAAAATGGATGGAGTGGAGCCATTTGTGTGCAAGGTGGATGAGGCGGAACCGTGTGTGTACCAGGAGGACATGGAGGAGTCATTCATGAACTCGGTGGAGCCATGTGTGTGTGAGATTGATGGGGCAGAGCTGTGTGTGTACAAGGTGGATGAGGCGCGCCATGTGTGGACAGGGTGGAGCATTATCAGTGCGTCGTAGATGTGGCTGTAAGAGGGTGACCGGGACGGTCATGCGCCTCTTCCCTCTTAATGCACATAATGCTGTGTTCTATGTTTATATATGAGCATTCATATGATCTAATGTCTGATGGGTTACTTATAGGTTCAATATAGGTTGGTGCGGGTAGACTATTAGATTGATAGAAGAAGTAGTGCAGAGGTGGGCACTATAGCACACAGAGTATGCAGTTATAAGTTAGGAAAGAGTTAAGGGGTTTAGGAGCTGCTTCAGTGTGGGAGGAGCAGAGTCAGTGAAGAACTGAGACAAGTGTTGAGCGAACGCGCTCGCCACTACTCGGAACTCGGGTACCCTCCCTGCATCTTTGGCGCTCTTTAGAGAGCCAATGAACATGCAGGGATTGCCTGCCATGCACTGTAATGCCGTAGCCATGTTGGTTGTGGGCATTACAGTGATTGGCTGGCCGCACAGCGTCATCAGGTGTATATCAGACCTGGCACCGCCATGCTCGTCACAGTCACTTCAGATCAGACAGTGTAGATGTGGTGCCCCTGAGGGTTCAGTCGCCACAGAGGTACTGTACCTCACCCAGAGGTGTGGTGTCTCCCTTCTCTCAGGTAGGATGAGAGTGCTGCACGGAACCCCAACACACCTGCATCCAACACTACACTACTCCAGTCCGGCTGGAGGGGCAAGACGCAATGTATGTTTCTGCTGAGCCCTGACCCTGGCTGGAGTGGGGGGAACCCAAAGGTAGGGGGAACCAGTAGTGGGTGTGGGTGGAGGAAGTAGTTGGAGGAAGCACTTTACTAGGAGTATAAATAGGGAAGCCATCTTAGGGTGGCAGTTCAGTTCTGAGTAAGGGTCAGTTCTAGGGAGCTGTTCAGAAGAACAGCTCGGGACTGTTCGGAGGAACAGTCCGGGAGCAGAGTCTAATTAGGAGATCTGCTCCACAGTTAGGGCCAAGTCAGAAGGCCCCGGAGGGGAGCAGGGAGTAGGCTCCGTTCTACAGAAAGGATCCCAGGGGGTACGACGCGTGCAGGACGGCACCCGTACGCCCCGCATCTGTCAGAAGACAGAGGGATCGCTGCGGCATTCTAGTCCCCCAGGAGGGTCAAGTAGGTCCCGGATCCGACGTACTGGAAGGACTTCAGAGCACCCAAGCGGGATTGAGAGTAGGCAGCGCAGAGCAGGAGGGAGAAGGACCAGAGTAAAGACGGTCAAAATAGGAACACGAGAAAGTGAGGTTCTGCCAGGTACTCCCAAGCTGTCTGAGGAAGGACTGAACCCCTGCCCGGTGAACGTAGCGCGACGAGGGAGGCCTTTACCTGTAAAGTGCACCTGTGAAGTGTCTAAAGAACTGTGAGTAAAATCTTGGATGACTGCACTGCACTGCCTCGGTCCATTCTTCATCGGCACTATCGAACCCCTGCACTACAACGCCCAGCGTGACCCACTCTCTTCAACTACACTGCCCTGAGGCCTGCTCCACCTGTGGGGAGCTGTTCCATCACAAGCTGCCCTAACATCTGCCTCAGAGGACTGTTGCAGCGCTGGTGATCCTCACCAGGTACCACAGGTGGCGTCACAAACTTTCCCAAATCCCCTATAATATTCCCCCCTTTTTGAGTGACCACCCTGGGCCACAGGCCGGGCCAGCCACCGTGATATCCCCCGGCTATCGGAGGCCCGGCTGACGAGTACCCCACGGCCCTGGCGGCGCGTCATAGGGAGAGCTGCTGCTGTGTCAGGGAGAGATTTGCTTGTGTATTAGGTAGTGTAGGGAGAAAAACCGTACATTACACATATCCATCTTAACAAACAGTCCTTTTGAGGACTAACTAATCCATCTGCAGAGATATCAGGCAGGCAGTGTATATAGGCAGGTAGTGTATATAGCAGACTGCAGTGCATATAGCACGAGAGGCTTCATTCCAGTTCTGTCTGGTGCTGCTGCTGTTAGATATTTCTAGAAATAGGCCCAGGTCTCAAGGACCAGGAATCCATTTTTTTTGCATCTTAGTCCTCATTATTTGCTTAAAAAGCAATCCAGAGAACATGGTTTTTCTGCGCCATTTGCTTGTTGGCACTGCAGAATACAGCCAGGTCCTTTCCATATTACAGCGCTAAAAATCAAGCTATTTAAAACCGTGTTTTCTCTGTCACATGGATCACATATACGTTTTCAGAAAATACTGCCATTTCTGGCCTCCATTACATTTTTTTTTTTCAGTGTGTCAGCAAAGTTTTTGACACTGGTTCAAAACAGTTACCTACAGGCCAGGTATTTAAAACTGTGTTTTCTCCACCACATGGATCACATATACGTTTTCAGAAAATACTGCCATTTCTGGCCTCCATTAAAAAATTTTTTCAGTGTGTCAGTGAAGCAATTGACACTAGTTTGCTGTTCAAAAGAGTTACCTACAGGCCAGGTATTTAAAACTCTGTTTTCTCCGTCACACGGATCACATATACATTCGCGTGGAAGATACTGTCCTCCATTTAAAATGGGCAAGGCACGTGGCAAGGGACGGGGAACTGGACATGATGGTAATGGTGCATGCAGAGGCCGAGGACAAGACCCACAACAAACACCCACATCTTCTCGTCTGACCTTCCTGTCCCAATTCCTAGGGGACCGCAGCACACCACTATTGAACCCAGAGCAGTGTCACTTAGCCACCACCACCACCACCCTCTCTTCCACACGGACAAGTCTCAGTAGCCGTGAGTCTGGACCGCATATTCCTCACCCTGATCCTCCTTCCTCCCAACATGCCGAGTACCCAGAGACAACTGATCCCACACTTGGACACTCTGAAGAGCTGTTCACTTTTCCATTTATAGATTCGGGCCTCTCGCCTGGTCCACTTGAAGCGGGGCAAGAGGAGATCGCGTTTAGCGATGCCCAAATATTTGAGCAGCCACGGTCACATGAAGGCGACTGTGGGAAAGTGTCACAAGAGGTGGACGATGATGAGACACAATTGCCAGAAAGCCAGGAGAAGGACCAGGGTGCGGAACTGGAATACAAGGTGGTGGATGATATAGTAACTGACCCAACCTGGCAGTAGGACATGCAGAGCGAGGACAGCAGCACACAGGGGGAGGGAGGCAGAGCACCCCAACAGGCAGGAAGAAGCAGTGTGGTGGCCGCAGACAGAAGGCAGGCAACCGTTCCCCATAAAACCAACACGAAGGAAGTTGCCAGTACAACTGTTAGGTCTTCCCGAGTCTGGTTGTTTTTTAAAGACTCTGCCATTAACCCCAGAAAGGCCATTTGCAACACCTGCCAGGCCAGCATCAGCAGGGGTGGCAAAACGGCCAGCCTGACCACCACCAGCATGATCAGGCACATGGCAGCAAAGCACCCGACTTTGTGGGCTGAACCCCAGGGTCCAGGAACAGTGTCTGCGGGTGGCACCATTGCTTCTTCCACTGTTGTGGATGCAAGCCAATCCCCTGTCCATGGTGCATGCGAAGATACCTCCTGCCCTGCACCTGTCATTGCACACTCTCAAGTGGCAGCATCAGGAAGAACGTCCATGTCCTTGTCCCAGCACAGTGTTCAGTTGTCCATACCCCAGTTCTTGGAACGCAAGCGCAAATATGCAGCCAACGCCCCGCAGGCCACACTACTAAATTCTCAACAACACAGTTACCGGTAAAGTCCACCTAACCACGGACACGTGGACAAATGCTTGTGGGCAGGGATGGTACATCTCGCTGACGGCACAATGGGTTAACATAGTGGAAGCCTGAATCCTTGGGACAGAACACGTCCTCCTGATGCCAAGGATTGTGGGCCCTAGGTCAATCAGGGTTGCCCCCACGGTCTACAGCTCCTGCATCTCACCCTCCTCAGCCTCCTCCGCCTCCTCTTCAGCCTTCATCTCCGAAATGACCACATCAGTCACAAGCTGGAAGCACTGCAGCACTGCCTAGGCCAAGCGGCAACAGGCTGTGCTGAAGCTAATATGCTTAGGTGAAAAACCACACAATGCTGAAGAGTTGTGGACAGCTCTGAAAGAGAAGGCAGATCTGTGGCTCACACCTACAGCCAGGCATGGTCGTGTGTGACAATGGCCGGAACCTGGTGGTGGCTCTGAGGCAAGGCGAACTCACACACGTACCATGCCAGGCCCATGTGCTTAACCTCGTGGTTCAGCGGTTTCTCAAATCCTACCAGGAGCTGCTTGTTAAAGTACGCCACCTGTGTGCCATTTTAGAAAGTCAGCTACAGCTTCCGCCGCCCTTGCAGTGTTTCAGCAGCGTTTGCAGCTTCCGGCTCACAGACTGGTGTGTGATGTCCCCATGCATTGGAACTCTACACTGCAGATGTTGAGAAGGATTTGTGAGCAGAAGAGGGCAGTTGTTGAGTACCAGCATCAACAAGGCCGTCGGTATTCAGTTCAGACTCCACACATAAGACCTCAGGAGTGGACATGGATGTCAGACATATGTACCATAATCCAAAACTTTGAGGACTCCACCAAGATGGTGAGCGGCGATGATGCCATAATTAGCGTCACCAGTCCGCTTCTCTATCTTCTGAAACGCTCTCTGCTCACAATCAAAGAGGATGCATTGCAGGCAGAGCACGATGAGATGGAGCAAGGAACCATACAGGGTGATTACACACAGCCAAGCCTCATCTCATCCCAACGTGGATTGGGTGACAATGAGGAAGAGGAGGAGGAGGAGGAGGAAAGACAGGAGCTAGTTTCATGTACTATAGACGGTACTACCTGCACAGCTGTCATACCTTCTGTTCAGCGTGGATGGCCAGAGGACAGAGAGGAGCAGGAGGAGAGCATGGTCAGTCATCCTCTTGGTGAGGACACAGAAGTCTTGCCTGTTAGTAGTCTGGCACGCATGGTCGAGTTTATGTTACGCTGCCTTTCCCATGACCCTCGCGTTCTCAAAATTTTTCGTGACAGTCATTACTGGTTGGTGACACTTCTAGACCCATGCTACAAGGAGAACTTTCTATCTCTTATTCCTGAGGCGGACAGGTCTACAAAAATGGGGCTGTACCAGAAGGCCCTTGTTGCGGAACTATTAAAAAAATTCCTATCTCAAAATGCTGGCCGCAGAGGGCACACTTCGTTGGACAACCAAGGAGTACAGGCGAGAGAGACAACTTCAATCCAGCAGAGGCAAGGGAACACTGTCAAAGTTCTGGGAGTGTTTTCTCAGACCCTCCTATCGCACAGGCCCTGAGGCGCGGGGTACTCTCACAAGGAGTGCAAAGTTTTGGAAGATGCTGAGGGAGTACCTTGTCGACCATAGCAACATCCTCCGTGATTCCTCTGAGCCTTATAATTATTGGGTATCCAAGCTGGATACGTGGAATGAACTGGCTCTCTATGCCTTGGAGGTCCTGGCCTGCCCTGCAGCTAGCGTTTTGTCAGAGAGGGTTTTTAGTGCCGCTGGGGGAATTATAACTGATAAGCGCATCCGCCTGTCAACTGAAAATGCTGACAGGCTGACTCTTATAAAAATTAACTAGGGCTGGATTGGGCCAGACTTCTCAACACCACCGAATGATAGCAGCGTAACATAAACTCGAATCCAGTGTCTTTTTTTGGGAGGTGTATTCCCAAGCACCTTTTCACACCCAGACATGGGTATACGCTTCCTGATTTTGGCTCATTGCTCTTGGCCTCCTCCATCTCCTCATCCTCCACCACCATATCACCAGGGTGACCGTGGTCCGTGATGCAACACCCACATAATTTTTTTAAAGGGTGTTTAAAAAATTATACAGTATATTCATGTATACCCCCCAGGGGTAAATGTTTGTCAGCCCATACACATAGTGCATGGGCATTACAAGTATAGGAGGCAAGCTCCTGTCTAATGGGAACATTTTTTTTATGAGGCCCTCCTCCACGTCTCTTCCAAGGGGCATTGAACTGCCTCCAAATTTTTGGCAGCCCTTGCATTCACTGCATAGGCCAACATTATGGGAGACTCTCTCCTTTCTAATGAGAATTTGTCGCTACTGTGGCCCTGCTCTGTGTGTCTTTAAATTCTTAGTGGGGCTTTTCCCAAAATTGGTTAGCCTTTGGACTCACTGCATACCCTATAACTTAATAGCAGACTCTCTCCTTTCTTATGGGAATTTGTCGTTACTGTGGCCCTGCTCTATATGTCTTTAATTTCTTAGTGGCGTTTTTCCCAAATTTTGACAGCCCTTGCAGTCACAGCATGGGCATTACCACTATAGGAGACCCGCTCCTTTATAATGAGAACATTTTTTTTACTGAGACCCTCCTCTATGTCTCTTCAAAGGGGTATTGGGTTGCGTCCAAATTTTTGGCAGCCCTTGCAGTCACTGGATACGCAATAACAGTATAGGATACCCACTTGTTAATAATGGGAACAACAAAGCATATCCGGCTGATGGCTCTCTAACAATAGCGATGGCCGACTGCTGGCCTTTTAGAAATAGTAAGGGCCGTCTGATGGCCCTATAAAAATAGGCTTTATTACTTTCAGAGTCCCTCCATCATAAATAAAACAGGATGTGTATGATGATGTGTCACACACCACATTGCCAGATAAGGTTGTAAAATGTTAAAATGACATTTCCCAGTGAATGCATTTGTCTTAAAAAATAACGTTAAAAAAACAAAACAATAGGATAATTTTTTAGTATAAAAAACAGCGTCACCAATTTAACCTCAATGTAATCACATTGTTCAGATCCTGCACGTCCTCCTCCATCTCTGAAATGACCACATCAGTCACAAGCTGATAGCACTGCCTTGGCCAAGCGGCAACAGGCTGTGCTGAAGATAACATGCTTAATGCTTAATTGACAAACCGCCCAGCGCTGCAGAGTTGTTGAAAGCTGTAACACAACAGCCTGATCTGTGGCTCTCACCGCTGAACATACAGCCAGGCATGGTCATATGTGACAATGGGCGGAACCTGGTGACGGTGAAATGACACCTAGAGTAGATACGGTTTCCTTCTATGCCAGTCCTTTCACCGAGCTAAATACAACTCTCAGCAAAAAAAGCTGTGGACTGGCTCCGTATTGTCCCTGGCCACATTCACCTGTTCACGTGTTTGTGGGTAGGTGGTCCTTCCCAGTAAGTGCACTGGGGAGGACACGGGTAATGTTGTGGGACCTGTGCTTCTGGGAGGCAGAGACGATACCGGGAAAAATAATGGCGGCTGGGGACCGATTATGGATACCCGGCCGCCGCCGGCATGAAGTTGTGAAAAGCTTCCGCCTCCACGAGCCTAAAAGGCCACATTTCAAATGAAAACAGCTTTAGAGGATTTCCTGGGAGAAATGAAAGCTGGGTAGATATGGTTTCCCAAGTCCTTTCACCAAGTTAAAGAATATGGCTGTGGTGAAATACAACTCAGCAAAAAAAAGCTGTGGACTGGCTCCGTACCGTCCCTGGCCACATTCACCTGTCCACGTGTTTGTGGTTAGGCGGTCCTTCCCAGTAAGTGCACTGGGGAATGCATGGGTAATGTTGTGGGACCCGTGCTTGTGGAAGGCAGAGAAGACACTGGGAGAAACAGGGGCGACTGGGGCCCGAGTATGGACACCCGGCCGCTAGTGTTGAGCAAGCACTAAAATGCTCGGGTGCTCGAAGCTCGGGCCGAGCTCACCATGATACTCGGGTGCTCGTCCCGAGCAACGAGCCCAATGTTAGTCTATGGGAGACCCGAGCATTTTTGCGGCGGCACCCCCGGCAGTCTGTAGAAAGCTTAAAAAGTGCCCAAAACGATAGTGACAGTGCTCAAATGACATGGGGACAGCATGGGGATTTCCCCAGGAAGCATTTATGACCCCCAGGTCACTGCTGTCAACAACGTGGTCAGATGTATTAAGCCACTTTTATGGGCTCACAATAAAACGTTCAAAAATGAAACTGAAACTGTTTTCCTGTGAAATATGTTAAGGAACTTCCTTTCCAGGGTAAAGACTTGTGTATAAGGTAAAATAAATAACCAAAAACAAAAATACTCCTCCACACCTTGGGCTATGTTCACAAGTAGCATTTTTTATGCGTTTTTGCACTTTTGTATTGCTTTCAACCGTGACAAATGCATTCACCAGGAAATGTCATTCTAACATTTTACAACCTTATCTGGCCATGTGCTGTGTGACACATGCATACAGTGCTGAAAAGACATGGGAACAGCATGGGGAAGACCCCTGGAAGCATCTCTGACACCCAGGTCACTGCTTAAAAGTGTGCCCATCAGAAGTAATCCTTGTCGCATCAGAAGATGCAGATTTGCAACTATCCCCGTGCAAGTCCTTGTCCCAGGGCAGTGTTCAATTGTACCTCCCCCATTCCTTGCAATGCAAGCACAAATATGCAGCCAATCTCCCACCCACCCGCAGGCTGCAATACTATGCTGCTAGCTTGCACTTGAAATGAGGCCTTTTAGTTTGGAGGAGGCCGAAGCTGGCCACTACCTCATGGCTGCTTTGGCAGCGTGGTCTCCATACTCAGTCCTCAGCCGCCAGTATTTGTCCCGGTAACCTTCCCCACACTTTTCTTAGCCTGGCCTGCTTTAGGGCAGCATTGGTCGAGCCCACCAGACAATCAGACTCCTCCAGTGGGCCCTGGCTTCTCCATCAGGGGAGTGGAGAGTGCCAAGGTGAGGAGCATGATGATAATGATGAAATTTAGCATCTACTTTGTTTTCTTGGAATGCAAGCGTGAGTGTGCAGCCTGCCACCCACCCACCCCCAGGCTGAAATACCATACTGCTAGCTTGCTTGCACTTGAAATGAGGCCTTTTAGGCTTGTGGAGGCATACGCTGGCCACCATGTCATGGCTGAGCTGTCAGCCTGGTATCCATACTCAGTCCCCAGCCGCCCGGCGGCCGGGTGTCCACACTCGGTCCCCAGCTGCCATGGGGCGGCCGGATGTCCATACTCGGTCCCCAGCCACCTCTATTTGTCCCGGTGCACCTTATACACAAGCGCGCATACCAAAACTTTACTTGTGCCCTCCCCAGTGCATTTAGTGGGAAGGACAGCCTATTCTGCTGTAGTGTGTGCACGCCAACCCCCTGTTCATGGCACATGCGAAGATGCCTCCCGCCCTGCACCTGTCATTGCAGACTTGCAACTATCCCCGTTCAAGTCCTTGTCCCAGGGCAGTGTTCAATTGTACCTCCCCCATTCCTTGCAATGCAAGTATGCATCCTGCCACCCACCCACCCCCAGGTTGCAATACCATACTGCTTGCTTGCTTTCACTTGAAATTGTGCCTTTTAGGCATGTGGAGGCGGAATCTGGCCACCACATCATGGCTGCGTCGGCGGCCTGGTATCCATACTCAGTCCCCAACCGTCCGGCGGCCGGGTGTCCACGCTTGGTCCCCAGCCACCAGGGGGCGGCCGGGCGGCCATACTCGGTCCCTAGCCGCCCCGCGGCGGGGTGCCCTCACACGGTTCCCAGCCGCCTGGGGGCGACCGGGTGTCCATAAACGGTCCCCAGCTGCCCTTATTTGTCCCGGTGCTCCTTATACACAAGTGCGCATACCAAAACATTACCTGTGCCCTCCCCAGTGCATTTAGTGGGAAGGACAGCCTAACCAAAAACACGTGGACAAGTGAATGTGGCCAGGGATGGTCCATCTCACTGACGCCTTCACACTGGGTTAATATTGTGTAAGCCGGGACACAGTTGGATACTGGGATGCAACATGTCCTCCAGACATAGAGGATTGCTGGTCCTGGGTTAATCAGGCTTCAACACAAAGTTCAGAAGGTAGACAGCAGCAGTGGTCGGCCTCCTACACAACGAGTAAATTATTCATGATCATGAGGCCATCCATCTCCTTAGCTTTCTGTTCCTTGGAATGCAAGCGCATGTATGTAGTAGCGGCTAGGCATGAGGGGGTCAGCGTTTTGGCGCATATCCTATCTCCTCCGAGGATTGCTGGATGTTTTCCTGCTACTATCCCAGTTCTATGACTCCCGTTAAAACAAAGCTTCAGGTGATGAATGATGGATGAGGGGGTGGCAAAGGAGAAAGAGGAGGAGGAACAGGGACCATTCACATCAATATCAGGCCAGTCAACCACACATGTCTTGTAGGATATGTTTCTGTACCAAAAGGAGCAGTTCGGCTACACAGTTATAGGGCATACAGTGAGTGCAATGCCTACCAAAAATTTCAAGGCACTCCAATGCCCCTTGGAAGTGACATGGAGGTCAGAGGGCCTTAACTAAACCGTTTTTTTCCCATTTATAGGAACTGGGTCTCCTGTACACTGTTGGCCTAAGCAGTGAATGGAAGTCTTTCCAAAAATTATGAGATACTGCAATGCCCCTTGAAACAGACGTGGATTACAGCGTGCTAAAAACCTTCTACCCATTATTGGGGAGTGGATTTCCCTTAGTGTTCGCCTATGCATTGAAAAGCAAAAGCTGACTAAAATTAGGAGGAAATGCAATGCCCATTGGAAGAGTGGTGGAGGTTAGAGGTAATTAAAATCAACATTTCAATGCCCCTTGGAAGAGCTGTTGAGTTCAGAGAGGTTTAATAAGATGGTTTTAATGCCCCTTGGAAGAGACGTGGAGGTCACAGTAGCTTAACAAGACGGTTTTAATGCCGCTTGGAAGAGTGGTGGAGGTTACAGTGGAATAAAAAGACAATATCAATGCCCCTTGGAAGAGACGTGGAGGTCACAGTAGCTTAACAAGATGGTTTTAATGCCGCTTGGAAGAGTGGTGGAGGTCGCAGTGGAATAAAAAGACAATATCAATGCCCATTGGAACAGCGGTGGAGGTTACAGTGGAATAAAAAGACAATATCAATGCCCCGTGGAAGAGACATGGAGGTCACAGTAGCTTAACAAGATGGTTTTAATGTCCCTTGGAAGAGTGGTGGAGGTCGCAGTGGAATAAAAAGACAATATCAATGCCCCTTGCAAGAGACGTGGAGGTCCCAGTGGAATAAAAAGACAATATCAATGACCCTTGGAAGAGACGTGGAAGTCACAGTAGCTTTACAAGACGATTAAAAGTACAGTACAGCATATTAAAAACATTGTTCCCATTATTGGGGAGTGGGTCTCCCATAGTCTTTGCCTATGCCTTCCAAGCAAAAGCTGCCAAAAATTAGGACGGAGGAACTTGCAATGCTGGCAACATGGACCACGGTCACCCTGGTGGTATAGTGGTGGTGGAGGCTGAGGATAAGGAGAAGAGCAAAAAACAGCTGAAATGAGGAAGCGTATACCCATGTGTGGGTGTGAAGCGGTGCATGGGAATAAACCTCCCGAAATAACACAGTGGATTTGACTTTATGTTACTCTGCTGTCATTTGGTGGTGATGAGAAGTCTGGCCCAATCCAGCCCTTGTTCATTTTGATAAGGGTCAGCTTGTCAGCATTGTCAGTTGACAGGCGAGTGCGCTTATCAGTTATAATTCCCCCACTGGCACTAAAAACACGCTCCGATAACACGCTAGCGGCAGGGCAGGCTAGGACCTCCAAGGCGTACAGAGCGAGTTCATTCCAAGTGTCCAGCTTGGATACCCAATAATTAAAAGGTACAGAGGAATCACGGAGGATGCTGGTACGGTCGGCAAGGTACTCCCTCACCATCTTTTGAAACTTTCCACTCCTTGTGAGAGTACCCCCCGCCTCAGGGCCTGTAAGCTGGGCAGGTCTCAGAAAACTGTCCCAGAACATTGACAGTGATCCCCTGCCTCTGCTGGATTGGAGTTGCGTCTCTCGCGCCTGTACGCCTTGGTTGGGCAACGAACTGTGACCTCTGCCGCTAGCGTGTTCAGATGGGAATTTTTTTAACAGTTCTGCAGCAAGGGCCTTCTGGTACTGCCCCATTTTTGTAGACCTCTCCACCCCAGGAATAAGAGAGTGAAAGTTTTCCTTGTAGCGGGGGTCTAAAAGCGTCACCAACCAGTAATGACTGTCGCCCAATCTTTGACAACGCGATGGGTCACGGTTAAGGCAGCGTAACATAAAGTCAGTCATGCGTGCCAGACTTGTAATGGGCAAGGCTTCCGTGTCCTCAACAGGATGATGACTGACCATGCTCTCCTCCTCCTCCCCCCTGTCCTCAGGCCACCCAGGCTGAACCGAAGGTATGACAGTTGTACAGATACTACTGTGACGCTCGCAGCCCTGCCCTGGGAAGATGGGGGGTTACTCGGGGCCAGGTCCTATGGAAGGTGGGGTGCAGTCGTGGCCTGGACCCGTCCCGTGCCCCGGGCCGTAACATTAAAAAGGGATGTAAGGGCTATCAGGGTTGAGTGGTTGCTATCGACTACGCCACCTGTGGTACCTGGTGAATGCCACCAGCGCTGCAGCAGTCCTCCAAGGCGGGGTGTTATGGCAGCCGACATTGATACTACTCCCCACAGGCAGAGCAGGGCGTCAGGGCAGCGACAGGGATGGAGGGAGTCGTAGTATAGGGTGTCTGGTGCTGCGCGGTGTGGTGCAGAAATAACGAGTCCGGAGGCCATAGGGGTCGACTTCCAGGGTTGTTTACTCACGATGGAGAGTGCAGCTGCAAGGCTTCTCCCTGCTCCTCTTGGAGTTCTGCGGTCACCAGAGACGGGGGTCCGACAACCTCCGAGTAATTCAAGTGCTCAATCAGTACCCCGCACCAGAGTGTTCCTAGACTTCAGACTGAGTCCTCTCCTGTCTGTGTGTGTAGATAGGCTGGGTCTCCCTCTGGACTAAGCTCAGAAACAGGGTACGGGTGGCAGCTCCACTACTTCCATTACCCGGTGGGATCCTCAGGGCCTGCCGGGCTTCCCTGACTAGGACGTGGAGTAGCAAAGTCAGGTGTCGGGGGCCGGTACCCCTCTTGCAGCCAGAATCCCTCTGACTAGATCAGATTAGCGAGGACAGGTGGCATATACCGCTCCGTCTGCGTCCCCCTGGGATCCTTTTGTGGCGGAGCTACACTCCTAAGCTCCGGGCCTTCTTGGTCATGGTCCTTGACCGGGTTGAGACATATGTTAACTCGAACCTGCCCCTCGATCCAAGGCCAGGGTACAAGGGTCGTGTCCCCATCCACTGCAGGTCCACACAGGATCCACGTTCAGGGAGGGAGATCACAATCAAAGAACCAAGAGCCAAGATGGCTGTGTATTAAATATGAAATATTAAGTGTAAACTAAATATGAGTGCTCCACCCTAACCCACTACATGGTTCCCCCTATCTTTTGGTTCCCCAGTCTCCCAATTTCCAGTAGGGGCAGCACCTAGTGCCTACTAGCGCCCTCTGGTGGGAGAAGTGTGGTGTTGGATGTGGAGCTGAGGTCCTGATCACTGCACCGTTCTTACCTCGAAGGAGGGATACCACACCCCATTAGAGAGGTGCAGCATCCCTGTGGCGGTCGAACCCTCAGGGGTGCCACATTCCCCCCTGGTGAAACACAGCACGTCCGCGGGCTGCAAAGAGAGCAATACCTGGTACAGTCTTTTTATATAACAGTAAACAATCTTCCCATTACGGGAGGCACTTCTTCTTTAACGTTTCAAACAGCATATAATATAAAAGTACAAAGGTGTAAAAATATAAAAGTATAAAACCATCCAGAGACATTTATGCATAGACAGACGGACTAAAGTGCAAGGACTAAGAGTCAGTTCAGAAGCACGAGGGACCTGTCCCAAACCCCCAACATAGGCCCTGGGGTGGCTGCAGGGCATGAAGATCCCGAGTTGGACCTCCAGGAGAGCCACTCCAGACAGGTTTTTCTTCTGAGATCTGAGGTAGAAATAGCCGCGGTTTTACATAAAACCAATAAGGAACAACTAAAGAGATGCAAACTATATACAGTTAAAGAGTCTGCCTACTTCAAGTCCGCAGGGACAAATGTCTCTAGAAACCGGGGAAAAACGTGGTCAACATAAACATTATAACTTTAAACAAGTTACAGCCGCCGGGGCTGCTTAATTCTCGGGTCCCCTCTGGGGAAAAGGCTCACTCCTCCAGACGGAGGCTGACCGGTCCTCTAAGGCCGAGCGCAAGGGGGCATCGCTCCCGGGACACCTTGTGGACATCCAGGGCGTACCACTCCCGCACCCCGTGGTGGCGGGTGTACGTGACTATGTCACCCGGGAAGAGGTTCCGGCCAGGGTGTCCCTTTTTCAGCTGCGGCTCGACGTCCCGCCGGCTGACGAAGACGTCGTGCTCATGCTGGGAACTCCGAATGAATCCCCACCCCGCCTCATGGTGGAAGCGGACAACTTGCCCTTCCACACGGGGGCTTGGACGGGTCGCCTCCTCCTGGCGGGCCCGGGACTTTGCAGCCTTGGCGCGCACCTTGAGGCGCTCGCAGCGGACCTCCCTCTGGCGTTCCTCCCGGCCGAGTTGGAGGATCTGCTGACGGCACAGCTCGCTCCTCCACCGCGCTTCAGCCCGGGTCTCCCGGGTGAAGCCCTTCAGGTCCCCCCCCTGGTTGTCCCAGGCCCACTCTTCAGCCGCCGGCCAGGTGACTGTAGGTGCGCGCAACGGTGACAACAGGGGCTGCTGCGGGTCCTCCGCAAGTGCGGACCAGTCCGGGTTGGGGTCGGTGGATACCCCAGCAGACTCCGGATCTTCCGAGTTAGGAGTTGGGCAGCAGTGCAGGTCCCCGCCGATAGCAGAAGCTTCAAGCTCCGGGGCAAAGACCAGCTCCCAGGTGACCGCACCGGGCAGCAGATACTCAGTCATGAGATCCAGGAGAGGCACGGTGGGCTCAGCAGCCGGGACAGGGGTATTACACTCACCCACTCTGGGGCTGCTCGCGACCTCTGTTGCAGCCTCCTTATGCGCTGCTGCTCCTTGGCGGCGGGTCCGGATGCGCAGCAGCATTTCTTCACACCACGCAGCAGACGCCGCTCTCTGGGACTCATCCAGTCTCCACGCGAGACCCGGGGCTTCCTGGTGGAGAAATTCAATATCTCCCGATGTGAGGATCGTGCCGCCTCGCTCCTGTTATGATCTGCAACATAAACTAAGGAAAGAATGGGAAAAGCTGTCCCTACAGTAAGACTAAGCTGAATCCCTACGATGTAGCGATGTAGCGGGCAGCCTGTTTCTTGTGAACAGACCCGCCTTCGTCCTCGGCTAGTCTGAACGGAGACCTATAGAATAAAGGGAGGGGTCCCTAAAAGAACTAAGGACTGGGACAAAAAATGGGACACCTCCTAACAGAAGTTGTTGAAGAGCAAAAAGACAAACTGACAAAAAGTACTAGAGGTCCCAGAGGACCAAGCAAACTAGACAGAGATAGGCACCGAAGCACCTGGCTAGAGAGACAGGCAAAAAACACTGAAGTCCAGCAAAGCCAGAAGGGCGGAGCTGGAATATATAGGCAGCTGGTCACGTGACGGCAAAACACAAGATAGCAAAAACTAACAGGAGGGTTCTAACAGCTCCCTGACGGGAGAGGAATCTGGACCGGGTTCGGAAGGTTCCGTTTATTTCGCTCCAGCAGCGTCCATGTCCGCTCCTGAAGGTCGCCAAACTCCAACTGCTATGGCCGCACCTTGCTGTTTTTCCATTCCCTCCTCTTTTTGGGGCGGCTCCAGGGCGGTATGCTGACAGGCACGCCTTCGTTCATCCCATCCGATTTGACAGGCATTACCCCGCGGATAGTCTCTGATGGAAAAGGCAGTCCGATCCTTTGGCGCCATGGGGGAGCCAGGCCCACAATGGGAGGTGCTAGGAGACTGTCTTTTTGGTGCACTATGGCGTCCGTTCTTCTTGGGCGGGCGCCATTTTAAGTGGAAATGACAGTCTAAGGTGTAAGGCGCACAGTACCCGGTAGCAATGGGCAATTTCCTTCCGTTGCTGCGGGTACGCGATTCTGCCGACTACACCAGTGATGTGACACTCGCAGCCCTGCCCTGGGAAGATGGGGGGTTACTCGGGGCCGGGTCCTATGGAAGGTGGGGTGCAGCCGTGCCCTGGACCCATCCCGTGCCCAGGTCCGTCACATTAAAAAGGGATGTAAGGGCTATCAGGGTTGAGTGTACCTGGTGAAGGCCACCAGCGCTGCAGCAGTCCTCCGAGGCGGGGTGTTATGGCAGCAGACGTTGATACTACTCCCCACAGGCGGAGCAGGGCCTCAGGGCAGCGACAGGGATGGAGGGAGTCGTAGTATAGGGTGTTTGGTGCTGCTCAGTGTGGTGCAGAAATAACGAGTCCGGAGGCCATAGGGGTCGACTTCCAGGGTTTTTTACTCACGATGGAGAGTGCAGCTGCAAGGCTTCTCCCTGCTCCTCTTGGAGTTCTGCGGTCACCAGAGACGGGGGTCCGACAACCTCCGAGTAATTCAAGTGCTCAATCAGTACCCCGCACCAGAGTGTTCCTAGACTTCAGACTGATTCCTCTCCTGTCTGTGTGTGTAGATAGGCTGGGTCTCCCTCTGGACTAAGCTCAGAAACAGGGTACGGGTGGCAGCTCCACTACTTCCGTTACCCGGTGGGATCCTCAGAGCCTGCCGGGCTTCCCTGACTAGGACGTGGAGTAGCAAAGTCAGGTGTCGGGGGCCGGTACCCCTCTTGCAGCCAGAATCCCTCTGACTAGATCAGATTAGCGACGACAGGTGGCGTATACTGCTCCGTCTGCATCCCCCTGGGATCCTTTTGTGGCGGAGCTACACTCCTAAGGTCCGGGCCTTCTTGGTCATGGTCCTTGACCGGGTTGAGACATATGTTAACTCGAACCTGCCCCTCGATCCAAGGCCAGGGTACGAGGGCCGTGTCCCCATCCACTGCAGGATCCACGTTCAGGGAGGGAGATCACAATCAAAGAACCAAGAGCCAAGATGGCTGTGTATTAAATATGAAATATTAAGTGTAAACTAAATATGAGTGCTCCACCCTAACCCACTACATGGTTCCCCCTATCTTTTGGTTCCCCAGTCTCCCAATTTCCAGTAGGGGCAGCACCTAGTGCCTACTAGCCCCCTCTGGTGGGAGAAGTGTGGTGTTGGATGTGGAGATGAGGTCCTGATCACTGCACCGTTCTTACCTCGAAGGAGGGATACCACACCCCATTAGAGACGTGCAGCATCCCTGTGGCGGTCGAACCCTCAGGGGCGCCACATTACCGTCTACAGTGCATGATACCAGCTCCTGTTCTTCCTCCTCCTCCTCTCCCTCATTGTCCCCCAATCCACGTTGGGATGAGATGAGGCTGGGCTGTGTGTAATCGACCGCTACGGCTTCTTGATCCATCTCATCATACTCTGGCTGCAATGCCTCCTCTTTAATTCTCTGCAGAGAGCGTTGCAAAAGACAGACAAGTGGGATGCTGACGCTAATGATGGCGTCATCGCCACTCACCATCTTGGTGGACTCCTCAAAGTTTGTCAGGATGGTACATATGTCAGACACCCAGGTCCACTCCTGAGGTCTTATGTGTGGAGTCTGACCTGAATATCGACGGCCTTGTTGCAGCTGGTACTCCACAACTGCTCTCTTCTGCTCACAAATCCTTTGCAACATGTGGAGGGTAGAGTTCCAACGTGTGGGGACATCATACACCAGTCGGTGTGCCGGTAGCTGCAAACGCTGCTGCAACACAGCAAGGGCGGCGGAAGCTGTAGCCGACTTCCAAAAATGAGCTGACAGGCGAGCAGATCTGGCAACTCGGGGTATGATTTAAGAAACCGCTGAATCACGAGGTTAAGCACATGAGCCAGGCATGGTACGTGTGTGATCTCCCCTCGCCTCAGAGCCGCCATCAGGTTACGGCCATTGTCACAAATGACTATGCCTGGATGTAGGTTCAGCGGTCTCAGCCACAGATCTGCCTGCTCTTTCACAGCTGTCCACAACTCACAAGCAGTGTGAGGTTTATCACCTACGCTTATGAGTTTCAGAACAGCCTGTTGTCGCTTGGCTGAGGCAGTACTGCAGTGCTTCCAGCTTGTAACTGATGTGGTGATATCTGAGATGGAGGCTGAATATGAGGAAGAGGATGATGCGCAGGAGCTGTACACTGTGGGGGCAACTCTGACTGACATAGGGCCCGCAATCCTTGGTGTGGGGAGGATGTGTTCCATCCCAAGGTCCGACTGGATCCAAGCTTCCACTATGTTTACCCATTGTGCCGTCAGGGAGATGTACCGTCCCTGGCCACAAGCATTTGTCCATGTGTCCGTTGTCAGGTGGACTCTCCAGTAACTGCATTGTTGAGGGCACGGCAGATGTTTTGGGACACGTGCTTGTGTAGTGCGGGGATGGCACACCAGGCAAAACAGTGTTGGCTGGGGACCGAGTACCGAGGGACGGCCACCGCCATAAGGTGTCGGAAGGATTCCGTCTCCACCAGCCTAAAAGGCAGCATTTCCAACACAAGCAGTCATGAAATGTGTGAATTTAGGACTGTGGCCTGTGGTGCGTTAGCTGTGAATTTCCGCTTTCGTTCAAAGGTCTGGGATATGGACAATTGAACGCTGCGGTGGGACGTGGATGTGGACGTTGATGCTGTTTCTTGAGAAACTGCCATAACAAGTGAAGACTGAGAGGACGGGGCATCTTTGCATGCAGTATGGACAGGGCATTGCCTTGCACTGACAACAGGGGGTTCTATTACACGCACAACAGCGGAAGAAGCAGTGGTGGCACCCGCTGACACTGGTTGTGGACCCTGGGGTTTGCCCCACAAAGTCGGGTGCTTTGCTGCCATGTGCCTGATCATGCTGGTAGTTTTGTCTCCCCTGCTGATGCAGGCATGGCAGGTGGTACAAATGGCCTTTTTGGGGTTATCAGCAGAGTCTTTAAAAAAATTCCAGACTCTGGAAGACCTACCGGTTGTACTGGCAACGTCCCTCGTGTCGGTGTTACGGGGAACTGTTGCCCGCCTTCTGTGTGCGGCCACCACACTGCTTCTTCCTGCCTGTTGGGGTACTCTGCCTCCCTCCCCCTGTGTGCTGCTGGCCTCGCTCTGCATGTGCTCCTGCCACGTTGGGTCAGTTACTAGATCATCCACCACCTCCTCCTCTTCCACTTGCGCACCACGATCCTCCTCCTCACTTCATGGCTATTGTGTCTCGTCATCGTCCACCTCTTGTGACAAATTGCCAACGTCGACTTCCTCTGGCCGTGGCTGTTCAAATATTTGGGCATCGCTGCATGGGATCTCCTCTTCCACCACTTCAAGCGGAGCAGACGAGGGGCACAAATATGGAAATGGACCAGTGAACAGCTCTTCAGAGTGTCCAAGTGTGGGATCAGTTGCTGTCTGACGACACTCGGCATGGTGGGAGGAAGGAGCATCGGGGTGAGGAGGAGTATGCGGTCGAGACTCACGTCTACTAAAACTTGACTGTGTGGAAGACAGACCGGAGGTGGTGGTGCCCAGGTAACTGGAAGTATTATTTGCTATCCAATTAATAACCTGTTCACACTGATCAGTTCGCAATACTGGTGTTGTAGTGTGCTTCCCTAGTAATTCGGTCAAGAAGTGGGAGCGAGAAGATGTGGCTGTTGGTTGTGGCACATTTTCACCTTGGCCACAGCCCCATCCTCTACATGCAACATCACCAGAACGTCCAGTTCCACGTCCCTTGCCACGCACCTTGCCCATTGTAAATTAAGTAAAATAGCTTACACTCGCACTATAAATGGAAAAAGGGTAATAAAAAGGAGATTAGAACCGTGGAAGAGGAAAACCACAGTTCTATTTCACTAGCATACACCCAACTCTTTTAAACAGATATATTGGTGTCTGACCAGTCACAGACACACTCAATTTTTTTTTTTTTTGGGGGGGGGGGGATGCCGAAAGGTTAATAATGTTATGTTCTGCTACCAAAGCTAAGGAAAGAGAGGAGATCTGTCCCTACTATAGGACTCAGCTGAATCCCTACGATGTAACAGGGAACCTGATCCTGCGATCAGACCTGCTAAAGTCCTAATCTAGTCTGTACGGAGACCTATAGATGTGGGGAGGGAATCCCTACAAGTACTAAGGACTGGGAGGAATATGGGACACCTCCTAACAGAAATAGTAGCAGACAGACGAACAAACAAAATAGATAGAACATAGAGGTCCGTAGACCAAGCAAACTAACAGAGTTAGATACAGAGCACAGGCTAGCTAGAAAGTAGATATACAATGAAGTCCAGCAAAGCCAGAAGGGCGGAGCAGGATTAAATAGGCCAACAAGGTCATGTGACCAGCAAAGGAAAAAAAACCTAACAGCAAGGTTCTAACAGTACCCCCCCTTCTAAGAGGATCCTCCGGATCCCCTAGGACCAGGCTTATCAGGAAATCTCCTGTGAAACGCTCTGATAAGTCTGGACGCGGAAACATCATCTGACCTCACCCAAGAGTTATCCTCGGGTCCGAAACCTTTCCAGGCCACAAGATACTGCAAACTACCTCTATACCGTCTAGAGTCAAGGATGCGAGAAATTTCATATTCCCCGTCCTCCACCACCGGAGGAACAGAGGCAGAGGCGTCACCATCCGACACAACAGCTTTTTTTAACAGAGAGACATGAAAGACCGGATTAATTCTCCAGGAGGTAGGAACCTCCAACCTAACAGCAGATTGGTTGACAACCTGAAGCACCTTAAAGGGCCCTACAAACTTGGGACCCAATTTCTTAGAAGGAATCCTCAACCGCAGATTCCTAGAGGACAACCAAACCATGTCACCAACAGCGAACAAAACCTCCTGTCGTTTCCTATCAAAGTAGTCTTTAGATTTTCTGTTGGCCTCCTGAAGATTACCACAGTTAGTACACACATTATCATAACCAGAAACTGACATAGCAGAGGATTTGCTCTCATTAACCCTAGCACGCAGTCTTCTATCCACCCGTATAGCTAATTGCATAGCCTGTTGCAAATCCTCAGGTGTAGGATAAGCAATTAGCAGGTCTTTAACCCTTTCACTGAGCCCAGCAAGAAATAGACTTTTCAGAGCAGAATCGTTCCACCCTGTTTGAGTGGACCAACGACGAAAATGAGTACAATATTTTTCGACATTACCTGATCCTTGTTTTAAACGTCTCAACTCAGTCTCAGCTGATGCCACACGGTCAGGATCATCATATAATAGTCCTAAAGCAGAAAAAAAACTATCCACTGATCTGAAGCATGTATCACTAGGTTGCAAAGAAAAGGCCCACTCCTGAGGCTCTTTGCGCAAAAGTGACATTATGAACCCTACGCGCTGGGATTCATCCCCAGAGGACTTGGGTCTCAAACGAAAATACAATAAGCAAGCATTTTTAAATGAAAAAAATTCTCGATGTTCACCAAAAAATAAATCCGGCAAACATACCTTAGGCTCCAAGAAATATGCTCCAGGACAGTTACTCACGTGCTGACGGAGCTCGGCCACTTCCAGAGAGAGTCCCTGCAGGTGTTTAGCCAAATCCTGAACCGACACCATGATGGAACAAAAAAAAAAAAATCTTTCCTTAGAGAATTTGCAGGCTGGACTTACTGTTATGTTCTGCTACCAAAGCTAAGGAAAGAGAGGAGATCTGTCCCTACTATAGGACTCAGCTGAATCCCTACGATGTAACAGGGAACCTGATCCTGCGATCAGACCTGCTAAAGTCCTAATCTAGTCTGTACGGAGACCTATAGATGTGGGGAGGGAATCCCTACAAGTACTAAGGACTGGGAGGAATATGGGACACCTCCTAACAGAAATAGTAGCAGACAGACGAACAAACAAAATAGATAGAACATAGAGGTCCGTAGACCAAGCAAACTAACAGAGTTAGATACAGAGCACAGGCTAGCTAGAAAGTAGATATACAATGAAGTCCAGCAAAGCCAGAAGGGCGGAGCAGGATTAAATAGGCCAACAAGGTCATGTGACCAGCAAAGGAAAAAAAACCTAACAGCAAGGTTCTAACAAATAAGACGCATATTTGTACAGTCTGACTGAGGGAAAAAAAAATACAGGATTTAGATGAAAAAAAAAAAGATTTTTTCCTGGCCTCTGAGACCGGGGAATAAGTCTAGCAATTTGACCAGCAGGAGCACACAGGACTGTAATGCAGCGTTTGCTGGTATAACCACTGCGTCTCCTATACAGCCTGCCTGCCTGATATCTGGGATGGATATTAGTCCTGAGAAGGACTGTTTGTTTGATTTGGCAGGCTTTAGAGACCCTACACTACCTATTTCATACTATATATCTCTCCCTAACTCAGCAGCACTCTCCCTACACTGTCTGATCCCGGGCGACTGTGTCCAAGATGGCAGCGCCCGGTTTTAAATACTCGAGGTGACGCTGTGCGGCCAGCCAATCACTGTAATGCCCACAAAACAAACAACATGGCTGCGGCATTACAGTGACTGGCTGGCAATCCCTGTGTGTCACCCAGGGGGAATATAGGGGACTCGGTACCCGGGCCTTTCACCTTGTTTAGGAGGTCACGGCAGTTGGCTCCCGGGCCCGTACTCTGGGACTCTCTTTAAAAGGGGGTTTTAGTGTACAGTTTGTCTCGTGACACCACCTGTGGTTTCCGGTAATGGTTTCCGGTAATGGTTACCGGCGCTGCTGCAGACCTCCGGGGAGGTGATGGGATGGCAGCTGGGATGTTTCTGCTCCCCACAGGCTGAGCGGGCCCCCGGGGCAGTGTAGGTGCAAATGGTGGTGATGCTGGGACTTGTGGTTCAGGAGAGATGGCGCAGCAGGAATAAATGACAGAGGCGGTGCAGTGCAGTCATCCAAGTTTTACTCACAGTTCTTGTTCAAGGTTCTCAGGTACACTATACGGGTGTCAGCCTCCCGCGTTGAGCTGCGTCTACCAGATAAGGGGTCCAGCACCTTCTCAAGTAAATCCGGCGTGCTTGACGGAACCCCGCTTTCTTTATGTTCCTTACTAGACCGACTTCTCTCGCTGGGTCTTCTCCCTCCTGCCCTGAGCTTCCCACACACAGTCCCGATCAGGTGCTCTGAAGTCCCTCTGGGCAACCTGGAGTTCCCTGACCTACTTGACCCTCACGGTGACTAGGGTGAGACTGTGGTGACTGCACCATGGTAGTGCAGAAGCCTCCGGTTTTTCCAGCAGAGACCTGGAGTAACACGGCTGGGCCAGGGACCGGTCCCTTCTTGCGGCCTGATCCCTCTGACATCTGGCAGATTTGGAGCGTACGGGTGCCGTCCTGCACTCACCGTACCCCCTGGGATCCCTTCTAGAAAACGGAGCCTTTCTCCTCTGCTCCCCTCCTGGGCCTCTATTACTAGGCCCCACTTGTGGAGCAGAGCTCCTGAAGAGACTCTGCTCCCCTTACTACTCACTGACTGACTGTCCTCACTGACCAACCACCCTAAGATGGCTTCCCTTTATATATCTACTATAATGGTGCTCCCCTACTCTACATCCTCCACCCACACCCACTACTGGTTCCCCCTCTCTTTGGTTCCCCCCACTCCATCCAGGGACAGGGCTCAGCAGGAGACACAGTGCATCTTGCCCTTCCAGCCGGCCTGGAGCAGTGTAGTGTTGAATGTGGGTGTTGGGGTTCCGGGCAGCACTCCCTCCTTACCTGAGAGAAGGAGGCTCCACACCTCTGGGTGAGGTGCAGTACCTCTGTGGTGACTGAACTCTCAGGGGCGCCACACCTGCATGTTCATTGGCTCTGTAAAGAGCGCCAAACGTGCAGGGCAGAGACCAGAGCTCCCGCCCGAGTAACCCGGAAATGCTCAGTGCTCGCCGAACATCCTGAGTAGCGAGATGCTCGGGCGAGTACCGAGCAGTGTCGAGCATGCTCGCTCAACATTAGTAATAAAGAGATCATTTTGGTTGGAATAATTTTCACGCCACCTGGGACTGATCTGCATTGGAGACTAGTCAGACAGACGGGTCCCTGTGTGCCTGTATAGGTAGAGAGAGACCTGCCACACAAGGGAAGCGGGCGGAAGCAGCGTTTCAGAGTTAAGCATGATATCATACATCTAGTGTCTGCTACATGTAGCGCGTAGATCAGGCAGCATGCATCAGCTTTTAGGTTCCCTTTAAGTGGGGTTTTCTCACTACAGTAATGCCAAACATGCGTATGCAGATAAGAAGAATATGCGGATAATCTGCGCTGCTGGTATCCCATGTAATAAATCCAACTCCAGACCGAAAGTACATGCGTTTTTTCTTTATTTAGTCAACATTTTTCAAAGTACTACAGACTTCATCTGGACAAGAAAAGCCTTCGAAATGCGTTGTCTAAATAAAGAAAAACGCATGTACTTACAGTCTGGAGTTGGATTTATTATATGGGATACAAGCAGCGCAGATTATCCGCAAATTCTGCTCATCTGTATTTTCCAAGTCTGGTGACCCGTTGGACCTGCAGCAGCTGGATTTATAAGTGCTTTAAATGTTGTGTATACACAGCTAAATTAGATCATTATAACCTTATTTAAACACCTTTATCGCCCTTGGATAAAACCCTATTGCGCTGTCTTTTTCCTCCTAGTCTTTCCCCAGAAAAAAGCACATTGCGAAACGTGCGTCGGGGCCAGTGATTCATCCTCTCAGATCATATTTGCTACTCCTATTTATTTATCTCTCACTATCAGCACTTTAAGCTTATCTACCACTTAACCCTTTATACCTACCTACTTGATCTGCAGGCTTCCAGCATGTTTGCACTATTTTAAACACTTTGTGTTACTATGGACTGTTACATGTTTTGATTATCATCTTCATATCTGACACTAACACGTGAGAAGCATATTTTTTCCTCTTTGCACCTATTAAGCATATGTTCACTTTACTTGCGCTACCTAGATACAAATTAATTTTGTCATTTACTGTCTTTTAAACTTGTTGAATTTGATATATCATGATGAGAGTTTACATCTATCACTATGAAATCGAGTGTGAGCTCCCTCCTGTGGACTAATCTGGTATGACCAGTGAATTTTTTAAATGGTTTTTAAATAAATATTTTTTTACAATAAAAATTTATATTTTCTAATATGATGGCTTTGTCTTCCTATTCTTTGTAGGTTGTTGTTATTTCTATGGAAGTGCCATAGGATGTGTTTAGCTATATTTAGGTTGATCCGCCTTTATATACAGTATGATCCCCAAACAGCCCTCTACATACAGTATGAGCCCCCACAGCACCCTGTATATAAAGTATAAGCCCCCACACAGCCCCTCCCATATACAGTATGAGACCACAACATAACCCCCTACATAGCATTTCTATATACACAGTTTGATTCCTCATATAGCATCTTTATATACAGGCACATATCCAACACACAAATGAAAAAAATAAAAAACACCACATACTCGCCTCTCTCCCGTTCCGCTGGTGCTTTGCTCTGGTCTCCGGTGCACTGACTCCCCGCACAGCAGTTGTGATGTAGTGACATCATCGCGTCTCCTGTCTCAGTCGCACATGCTGATTGGTGGAAGAAGGAGCCGGCGGCTCCATCATCCACTAATGTAATCACTGCTGTCTGCATCCTGAGAGTGTAGATATCGGTGATATTGGGATATGGGCTGCGGGCGGCGAGGGCATGGTGAGGACCACATGTGTTCAGCCCTTCGGCTGTCTCAGTCCGTGGGCCACACTTTGCCCAGATCTGCCCTAAACAGAAAAAAACAGCAAAACTGCACAGTTTTCATGAAATCACATTCACTTTCCTTGGACAGTTAATTGCAGCAGATTTTTTGTGCAAAAAAAGCAACAGAAAAAAAAAGCAGCATTTATGCTACATATGAACACGGCCTAAACGTCTAAGCAAAGTGGATGCGATTCCATGAGAATTCCTGCAATGATGCGTCTATAGACGCTGCTGACCTGTACAGTTTTGGAGCATTTTCTCTCTATAGGTTTCTATGCGAAGCCTGAAAAATAAAAGCCCCTGTTGTAGTAAGTGCAGAATCAAAGCTGTTCTGTGCTATTAAATACGCGGCTTCACATCTACACCAAAACTAAAAGCAAAAGCACAAAAAGAGGAATTAAAATTCCCCTAAAGATTCAAGAATTAACAGAGCAAAAAAAAGGGCGCCAGCATTTACCTGCCCAGATCTCAGAACTAATGCAGGATCAGGATGGAGCAAACCCTTAGGCTTAGGCTGCGTGCAGCGGAACTTCCACAGCGAAAACGCTTAAAAAAACGCTTGGTAATACGTGCCCCATGGTCCCCAATGATAATCCGCATCTGCAGATATTTCCGCTGCGGATTATCATTGCGGAAAAATAAGCAGCATGTCCATTAATTTTGCGGACACGCAGCATAATTGCCACCATTGACTTGCATTGAATCGCATAATATCCGCATGAGCACATGTGCTGACGTCGGCGATCGCGTGACCTGTCACATGACTAAATGACGTCACCACAGGTCCTTTTAGACCATCACGAGCAGTACAAGAGACCAGATGTAGCGGAGAAAACACCGGGGGCCATGGGAAGGTAAGTATAATCTTTATTTTTTACCATTTTTATTCTTTTTTTTAACTATTACTTGGTCACACTATATAAATCCATGCCGGTTGCATGGATTTACACTGTGTTCAGAATTATTAGGCAAATGAGTATTTTGATCACTTCGATATTTTTTATACATGTTGTCCTTCTCCAAGCTGCATAGGCTTGAGAGCCAACTACCAATTAAGTAAATCTGGTGATGTGCATCTCTGTAATGAGGAGGGGTGTTGACTAATGACATCAACACCCTATATAAGGTGTGCTTAATTATTAGGCAACTTCCTTTCCTTTGGCAAAATGGGTCAGAAGTAGAGATGAGCGTTGTTCTACTCGAACTGTTCGCCAATCTCAAATTCGAGCTGTTTTGGGCGGTGTTCGAGCCGTTCGGCGAACACGAACAATTTGAGAAAAATTCGGCTGTTCGAGGTTATGTTCGATAACTGTTCGTGCACCAAAATCATAACTGGATTTTTTCTCAGTAATGATGAAAATTAATGTTAATACGCAGTTTGAGTGTACAGCGGGGCGGGGGGAGGGGCAGGGGATGGATCTCTGCAGGAACAATGAAGATCTCCATTTTTTTTCCTCTTTCCCGCATTTACAGTGGGGAGGTGCAATCTGTCAGCCTATCAGCAGCGCACACACGGAGCGAAGTGCTTTTTTTCACACAAGCAAGGGCATGTGTCATTGGCAGTGTATGTCACATGTCCTTGCCCTATAAGACCAAGCCATTTTCCCCGTCGCCACCATTTTCTCACTGCTGCAGCTGCGTGTTAGACGGCACCGCTGTTGCTGTGGGCGCTATACCTTGTTAATTTCAAGCCAATTTTCGCACAAATCTACAGATAGCTTGGGAGTAGGGAATAGTTGTGATTGCAGTCCTTTTAAGGACTAGGTTACAGCATTTCCTATGACTTTTATCAGGCAGGTCTGTGCTCTTAAATAGATAGATTGTGGGAGTAAAGACTAATTGTAATTGGAGTCCTTTTCAGGACTAGGTTACATCAGTTCCTATCAGTTTTTACCAGGCAGGTCTGTGCCAGTGGTGTGCAAGTTTTTTTCACAGCATTAGGCTGAATCTAGCAAAGCTAATCCTTTTTGGCCTATTGCAGAGTGTGTTAGTCAGTGGAGTAGCCTATCTGTGTTGCAAGATATACCACCTGTGTATAGAATACCAATTTTTTTACTGCACCTAGTGAAGTAAAATCTTTTGGGCATAGCATCATTCTATTAGTCCATCTATACTGACATTCAACAGGTTGCAAATTGAATATAATTTTTTTCTGCATCTAGCTCTGAAAAAATATTGGGCTTCTAGCTGTGTGTGGGACTTGTTCTATTAATCCATCTATACAGACCTCCATCAGGTTGCAAACTGAATATATTTTTTTCTGCATCTACCTCTGAAAAAATATTGGGCTTCTAGCTGTGTGTGGGACTTGTTGTATTAGTCCATCTATACTGACCTCCATCAGGTTGCAAACTGAATATATTTTTTTCTGCATCTACCTCTGAAAAAATATTGGGCTTCTAGCTGTGTGTGGGACTTGTTCTATTAATCCATCTATACTGACCTCCATCAGGTTGCAAACTGAATATATTTTTTTCTGCATCTACTTCTGAAAAAATATTGGGCTTCTAGCTGTGTGTGGGACTTGTTGTATTAGTCCATCTATACTGACCTCCATCAGGTTGCAAACTGAATATATTTTTTTCTGCATCTACCTCTGAAAAAATATTGGGCTTCTAGCTGTGTGTGGGACTTGTTCTATTAATCCATCTATACAGACCTCCATCAGGTTGCAAACTGAATATATTTTTTTCTGCATCTACCTCTGAAAAAATATTGGGCTTCTAGCTGTGTGTGGGACTTGTTGTATTAGTCCATCTATACTGACCTCCATCAGGTTGCAAACTGAATATATTTTTTTCTGCATCTACCTCTGAAAAAACATTGGGCTTCTAGCTGTGTGTGGGACTTGTTGTATTAGTCCATCTATACAGACCTCCATCAGGTTGCAAACTGAATATATTTTTTTCTGCATCTACCTCTGAAAAAATATTGGGCTTCTAGCTCTGTGTGGGACTTGTTGTATTAGTCCATCTATACTGACCTCCATCAGGTTGCAAACTGAATATATTTTTTTCTGCATCTACCTCTGAAAAAATATTGGGCTTCTAGCTGTGTGTGGGACTTGTTCTATTAATCCATCTATATAGACCTCCATCAGGTTGCAAACTGAATATATTTTTTTCTGCATCTAGCTCTGAAAAAATATTTGGCCTTCTAGCAGTGTGTGGGACTTTCTCCATTAGTCCATCTATACTGACCTCCATCAGGTTGCAAATTGAATATAATTTTTTTCTGCATCTAACCCAGCCAATAGTTTTGGCCTAATACCACAGTTTGGCCACTCAGCTCTGCTCGGTTCCCATCCATTGTTTTTTTGTGCAAACAACTCCAGAGTTGTTAATTAGTTAACCACCAAAATGAGTGGAAAAAGGCCTGCTGCTGGTGGAAAGGGGAATAGGCGTGTTGGGAAGGGGAAAAAAGGTTGTGTCCGTGGGGTAGGTGTTAAAGCAACAGTAACATCTGCAGAAGAAAGACCATCTTCCAGCCAAACTAAAATGTCTACTTCTTTTAGCGGACAATGTGATAAGATCCCTTTCTTACGGCCACGCCAATCGCTACAAATTCCAGATGAGGCACAAAAACAGCAGGTGCTTCAACGGATATCAAGTGCTCCTTTAAGTGGGCTCTCCTCCACATCAACTTCAACATCACAAATACTCCAGTCCTCAAAGGTGTCACCCCAATCGCACTTGCTTCCTCACAGCTCCCAAATCTCCAGCTGCCCGTCTGAGTATGAGGTAGAACAGATGGTTGAGTCTGCAGAGCTGTTTACTCATACTATAGCCTGGGAATCAGAGGTCGACTCCAGCGCTTCTGTGAATCCAGACGAGGAAATGATCTGCACTGATGCCCAGAATCTTTAGGAGTCGGATCCAGGACCAGACGCAGAAGGTTCTGACCATAATGTAGACCCTCATTCCCAAACTGTAACTCCTGCTGGTGGAGACAATGAGGAAGACGATGATAAGACTCAAATACCTGATTGGAGCGACAACTTTAGTTTTTTGTCAGGGCAGGAACAGGTTGGCTCTGAGGACGACGGGTGTGATAACGCACAGGGTGATGATGATGAGGTCGGAGATCCCACTTACTGTCAACCCACAGTCAGCCAAGAGATGAGGTCAGCAGAGGAGGTGGAGGAAGATGCTAGTGACGACGAGGTCAGGTTGCGCCTTCCTGGACAGAGACGTAGTACTGGAAGCACGTCAACAACTGCATCCTCAAACACAACTCTGCCTCTCACCACAAGTCGTGGTGGCTCTTCAGGTCGCATGGGTGCTAAGCCTTGCATAGCCTGGGCATTTTTTCAGATCGATAAAGATGACCCAACTCGTGTTATCTGTAACATTTGTCAGCAAAAGCTAAGTAGAGGCCAAAAAATACATAGTTTGAGTACTTCATGCATGAACCGGCACATGGACATGAAGCATAAGTTGCAGTGGGAAGCTCAGTGTGCTACAATGCGGCCTAGCCGGCCGGGCCAACCACCGTCTGCCATATCTTGTGCATCCGCGGCCTCTTCATCCTCTGTGACTGGGGGGACAGCAGTCACACCTGTTTTGGGGCGCAGACCTGCCACCTCTTTACCCGCAACAGCCAGCGTGATTGGCAGGTCATCATTTTCTTTGGAGGTGGTAACACCAGCTGGTGTTGAGCGCTGTCCGACATCGATAGCACCACCTTTGGATCAAGGCAACCTAACATGTCCGCCTGCATCTTCCTCACAGACCGGCAGTTTGCCGGGGACACCCTTATCAACCCCGTCTAAGCACAATAGCCAGCCCTCGGTCCCTCAGATGTGGACAAGTAAAAGACCATTTCCTCCTAGCCATGAGAAAGCTAAGAGGTTGAATTTCACCATCTGCAAGTTCTTGGCTACAGAAATGTTGCCTCCGCCTGGTGGACACAGAGGATTTTCGAGACCTTATGTCCGTCGCAGTGCCCCAGTACCAGATGCCCAGTCGGCACTACTTCTCAAAGAAAGGTGTGCCTGCGCTCCACCAGCATGTCGCACACAACATCACCGCTTCTTTGAGAAACTGTGTGTGTGACAGGGTGCATTTCACCACAGACACTTGGACGAGTAGGCATGGACAGGGGCGTTACATGTCGCTGACTGGGCACTGGGTAACTATGGTGACAGCAGGACAAGGGGCTGCTGTCCAAGTCTTGCCGTCCCCACGAGTTGTGCGTCAATCCTCTTTATGTCAAAGTTCCTCCACTGCTTCTGCCTCCTCAACCTCCTCTCGGTCTTCCACCTGCACCCAAAGCCTGTCTGGTCATGCCACAAGCTTTCTAACTGCGCAGAAGGGATCCTGCACACCTCCTTACTATGCTGGCAGTAGGGCTCAACGTCATCAGGCGGTTTTTACATTGAAATGTCTGGGAAATGTGAGTCACACAGCTGAGGAGTTGTGGTCAGCTCTGGAGAACCAATTTCATGAATGGTTGTCTCCACTGGACCTGAAACCAGGGAAGGCCGTGTGCGACAATGCTGCAAACCTGGGTGCGGCCCTTCGCCGGGGCAATGTCACACACGTGCCTTGTATGGCTCACGTGTTGAACCTGGTTGTCCAGCAATTTTTAGCCCACTATCCCAGACTAGATGGCCTTCTGCAGAGGGCACGGTCGCTGTGTGCTCACTTTCGCCGTTCGCATCCCGCAGCTCAGCGACTTACATCTCTACAGAAGTCGTTGGGCCTGCCACTTCACCGGCTAAAATGCGATGTGCCTACCTGGTGGAATTCAACTCTGCACATGTTGCAGCGACTGTGGCAGCACCGACAAGCCCTGGTGCAATACGTTCTGACGTATAGCCTGGGCCAACGAGATCCAGAGGTGGGGCAAATCACGCTGGAGGAGTGGTCTCAGATCAGGGACCTATGCACCCTTCTGCACAGTTTTGAAATGGCGACGAAGATGTTTAGTGCTGACGATGCCATTATCAGCATGACTATTCCGGTGATTTACATGCTGGAGCACATGTTAAACAGAATTCGGAGTCAGGTGGTGGCACAAGAGGAGGTGGAGGAAGTAGAGGAGGAGGAGTTGTATGCGGAAGGGCTAACATCTGCAAGGTCCAGACGGTCGGCAGCACCAAGGCGGCAGGCATGTGAGGGTGGGGGAGATGGTTTTACCAGGGCGCATGGTAGCAGCCAAACTAGTGAGGAAGGTGCAGGAGCCCAGGAAGAAGTGGAGGACGAACTGATGGAAGACTCATCAGATGAGGGAGACCTTGATCACATTTCTGTTGTGCGAGGTTGGGGGGAGAGGACAGAGGAAGGAAGCATGATTGTTACCTCGCCACCAACACAACAGGGACTTGGTGCTCCTGGATGCGCAACACACATGAGTGCCTTCTTGCTGCACTACCTGCAACATGACCCTCGAATTGTGAGAATTAGAAATAATCCTGACTACTGGCTTGCCACACTGTTAGATCCCCGGTACAAAAGTAAATTTGCAGAAATTATTCCTGCCATAGAAAGGGATGCACGCATGCAGGAGTATCAGCAGAGACTGTTGCAGAATCTTACATGTGCTTTTCCACAAAATACCAGTGGTGCACGTAGTGAATCTCACAGTTCCAACTTGCCAACCGTGGGACCGTCAAGTGTTCAGCACTCAAACCGTAACAGAACCACAGTATCTCCTGGTAACATCAATTTTGTGGAATCATTTCACCACTTTTTTAGCCCATCCTTTGCAAGGCCACAGGAAACAAGAAGTCTGACACATAGTCAACGCCTAGAGACGATGGAACAGGAGTATCTCCAAGTAAACATTGAAGCCATGACTGTGTCACTGGACCCTTGCTCTTTTTGGGCTTCCAATCTGGATAAATGGCCGGAGCTAGCCACTTACGCCTTGGAGATCTTGTCATGCCCCGCAGCCAGCGTTCTGTCTGAACGTGTGTTCAGCGCTGCTGGTGGTGTGCTGACAGATAAGCGCACGCGGCTCTCCACTGATAATGTAGACAGACTCACGTTCATAAAGATGAACAAATCATGGATCCGAAACGACTTTTCTACCCCTGTGTCATCCTGGGGAGAGTAAAAGCTTGATGATTGGTTAAAATCACCCTACCAACCGTTTTAAGCTTTCAAATTACTAATCATGTTTATCTGTATCTTGGCTGGAAAATAATTTGGGCTTTGTAGCAGTGTGCAGCACTGATTCTATTAGGCCATCTATAATAAGCTCCACCAGATTTAAAATTACTAATCATGTTTATCTGTATCTTGACTGGAAAATAATTTGGGCTTTGTAGCAGTGTGCAGCACTGATCCTATTAGGCCATCTATACTAAAGCTTCACCAGATTTAAAATTAATAATAATTTTTAGCTGCATCTAGTCCGGAAAATAATTTTGGGGCTCCGAGATGCGCAAGACACATAAGTGCCTTCTTGCTGCACTACCTGCAGCATGACCCTCATATTGTCAGAATTCGAAGTAATCATGACTACTGGGTTGCCACACTCTTAGATCCCCCAAACTTTTCGATCAACCTTTTCATTTTAATAAAGACCAAAAAAATGGTCATTTTTGAAATTATAAGCATTAGCAGGTTGTTAGAAACTGAAATCAAACAGTTTTCAACTCAAAACTTTATTCTAGGTGATGTTACATTTTCACATAGGACCCCTTGTTCGAAAGGAGCTTCTGAACTCTCTCGTCCATTGAATTTGTCAGGTTTTGGATGGTTTCTGCTTCAATTGTTTTGCATGAGGACAGAATACCCTCCCAGAGCTGTTGCTTAGATGTGAACTGCCTCCCGCCATCATAGACACTCCTTTTAATGATGCTCCAAAGGTTCTGAATGGGGTAGAGGTCAGGGGAGCATGGGGGTCACACCATAAGTTTGTCCCCTTTTATGCCCATATCAGCCAGAGATGCAGATGTTTTATGTGCAGCATGAGATGGTGCATTATCATGCAGAAAAATGATCTTGCTGTGAAATACACGGTTCTTCTTCTTGAACCATGGCAGGAAGTGCTGTTTGAGAAAATCCACATACATTATGGAGTTCATCTTTAGCGCCTTCAGGGATCCTAAAGGGGCCGACAATCTCTCTCCCCATGATTCCAGCCCAAAACATTACTCCACCTCCTCCTTGTTGGCGCTGTAGCCGTGTTTGCGTGGGGTGTCCATCAACCAGCCATCCTCCACTCCATCCATCTGGACCATCGAGCGCTGCACGGCACTCATCCGTGAACAAAACAGTTTTGAAATCAGTCTTCATGTAATGTTTGGCCCACTGGAGCCGTTTCTGCTTGTGTGAAGTGGATAGAGGAGGTCGACAGGATGGCGTATGCACAGCTGCAAACCTCTGAAGGACCCTGCATCTTGTTGTTCGGGGGACGTTGGAGGCACAAGCAGCTTCAAAAACTTGTCTGCTGCTATGACAAGGCTTTTTTGCCGCTGCTCTTTCAACCTGACATAATTGCCTGTAGGAAAGAGTCCTCAATTTGCCCTTATCAGCACGCACACGTGTGTACTGTGAATCAGCTACATACTTCTTGATTGCCAAGACACTTCATCCTGATCATCGCACAATGTTGATTGTAGTCATGCCTTGACCTAAACACTCCACAATTTGTTGCTTCTCAGCAGCCGACACATCCTTTTTCTTTCCCATTTTGGCAGAAAATGTAGGCTGCTTAATAATGTGAGACAGCCTTCTTAAGTAGTCTTGCCTTTCATTGGACACACCTGCCAAACTAATTAGCACAGGTGTCTGCAATTGCTTACAGTGATATAAAGAGCCCTGACACACATCACCATCAATGAGTTTAACTGACAAACAAACAAATTCTTCCCTTATCACTCCTAAACACTTTTTGCATAATAATTTGGAACACAGTGTACATGTGCTTTTCCACAAAACACCAGTGGTTCACGTAGTGAATCTTACAGTTCTAACTTGCCAACCGTGGTCTGTATGGAGTTGTTCAATAAAGGGCCCAAAATTAAGATAACATAGATGGGAGAGGTCTCTATGAATAGGAATTCCTAAGTATTTGATACCCTGTGAGGGCCAGGCAAAGGGAAAGTTGGACTGGATGGAATCCTATATGGATTTGGGGAGGGAGACATCGAGGGCCTCAGACTTCGCTGCATTGATTTTAAAATTTGACCATGTAACAAAGTGATCTATTTCAGCCATAACAGCAGGGATGGATATATGTGATTGAGTGATATATACTAGGACATCATCAGCAAATAGAGAGCACTTGTACTCGGTGCCTCCCACCTCAATCCACCTAATATTGGGGTTATGGCGAATTGATGAGAGCAGGTGCTCCGTCACTAGGATGTATAAGAGAGGGGACAGAGAACATCCCTGCCTTGTCCCATTGGTGATTGTGAAAGGTGATGAAAATGTTCTGACGCGCCCCCTGGGCCTTGGGACACCCGGAGCCGGACCCTTTTTGGTGGATGCTGGTGGTTGTAGTCTCCGTGGCGGCGACCCGGTTCCGTGGCTCAGGGCGGTCAAACCAGTGGCGGAACTATTTATGTGGTTTTGATGTTTAAATGTCCGACTACGCCACCCGTGGATTGCGGTCAGAGTGAACCGCCGCTCCAGGGCAGACCGCTGAGGCTGGTGTTGTGGGTGCAGCAGAGCGTAGCATAACTCCCTACGGGAGGAGTATAGCCTCAGGGCAGTGTATGCGGAGGATGGGGGTGATGGTGCAGGGCAGCAGCAGTAATGACACGGAGTCAGTGATGCAGTCCAGGGCCTTTACTCACAGTTCTTATTATCCAGACCACGTCTGCAGGTAACGGCTGCCCACGTCGTACTGTGCTCACCAGGTGAGGGGCTCAGACAACTCCCAGATAACTTTGGAGTGCTTCACAGGACCCCCTTTGTGTGTCCTTTGTCTGGCCTTTCTTACCAACCCTTCTGTCCGGCTGCCTCAGGCCTCCTCTTGGTAAACTTGGCGCCAGTTTCCCTGACCCTATGTGGTGCCTTCCTAGCGGGTGTAGCGAGGGGCTGCGCCACATAAAATGTCACAGCCTCCTGTTTCTAGCTGAGGGTCGTTTCCTGCCTCCACTAGTTTCGGGGACCGGTCTCCCCCTTTGGCCTGACCCCTCCACGCAGGTGGATTCGGGCGTGCGGTGGCGACTCGCCCGTCCGCACCCCTGAGATCCCTTCGTTCCTCGTTCCTGGAGCCTTCTCCGCTCCTCTTCCTTCCTTCTCCCTCTTCCAGGCCTGGGCCTCTGTTACTAGGCCCGCCTCCGGAGCAGAGCTCATGCAGAGCCCCTGCTCCCTGCCACTTCTGCTCAGACTTCTCTGCACTGAACTAAGATGGTGCCCACCTTTTATACTCCCTTCTCAATGCACCCAGGAACTGCTTCCTCCCTGCTCCTGCACTACAGGGTTCCCCTTCCTCAGTGTTCCCTCCCCCCACTCCAGCCAGGGACAGGGACTGTCGTGCCCATCTCAGGGGCATATTGGTCGCCCTGCCCCACGGCAATGTGGTGTAATGCATGCAGGTGTCGGGTCCTGATCCACACTACATCCTTACCTGAGAGTGAGATATCACACCTCTGGGTGAGGTGCAATACCTCTGTAGCAACCGAGCCCTCAGGGTGCTACAGTTCCATTTATCTTCAGCCTAGGTGATGTATTGCGATACAGGGCCGTGATTTTGGCTATAAAAGGGTCCCCTAGACCCCTATCCCAAGCTTTTTAAGAGAATCATATATGGCGTGCCAGGAGACTCTATGGAATGCTTTCTCAGCATCCAACGAGAGTATCTAATTACAAATTTTTAACTGCATCTAGCCCAGGAAATACTTTGTGCCTAGTAGCAGTGTCTGCTAGTCAGCGGATTATCCCGGCTGTTAAGCAAGCTACACCACCTGTAGTTTGGACACTTCATTTTTTCAAAGGAAATGCTTCGGGACCACGGGATACTCAGTGAAGAGCATCAGGAGGCACCCCAAGGCATAGGGGCTCGGACTGGCAGTAGGATGCCTTGCGGTGGACAGCCGAGCTCGATCCTTATAAAAGCTTTTTAACTGCAGCAGCTTTAGTGGACGCTACTGGAGCTGGAATTACGCGGCTGCTGGCATGAGACTTGCCCTCCAATAGATCCTTGTAAATGGATTTAAAGTGTATTTATTCAAATTAGAGAGACAATTTAAATTAAAAAGCTTAGAGCTGCCTCCACCACAGGGGGGCTCGCTCGACCCACCAGCGGACAGGCACCAGTATTGGGAGAGGGGGGCTGGCCGTCAGGGTTCACCGCGGCTCTGGCACAAACCCGGCGACACGGAGGTGGCACGGGCAGGAGCGGACTGAACGTGTCGGCTTCTCACTTTTTGGATTTTAGAAGGGCATGACATGCCTATATCTGTGTCTCCCCCTCCTTTTACTCCTCCACCTGTTTTCTTTTCGCATGACTATATGTACTTGTCACTTTTCCATGTGTTAGTTGTGTCTTCTGAGCAGTTTGTCAGCTTTTGGACACCTTTGAAGGTGTTTTCTATGTGTTCCTATGTGTTTTTGTTTGCCTGCCATTGGTTTTAACGGTGTTCGAAGGTGTTCGACGAACAGTTCGACGAACAGTTCGGCGAACAAACGGGTGTTCGACGAACCGAACCGAACTCGAACACTACTGGGGTGGCTCAACACTAGTCAGAAGAGAGATTTGACGGGCTCTGAAAAGTCCAAAATTGAAAGATGTCTTGCAGAGGGATGCAGCCATCTTGAAATTTCCAAACTTTTGAAGCGTGATCACCGAACAATCAAGCGTTTCATGGCAAATAGTCAACAGGGTCGCAAGAAGCGTGTTGGCCACAAGAGGCGCAAAATAACTGCCCATGAATTGAGGAAAATCAAGCGTAAAGCTGCCAAGATGCCATTCGCCACCAGTTTTGCCATATTTCAGAGCTGCAGTGTTACTGGAGTATCAAAAAGCACAAGGTGTGCTATACTCAGGGACATGGCCAAGGTAAGGAAGGCTGAAAAACGACCACCTTTGAACAAGAAACATAAGCTAAAACGTCAAGAATGGGCCAAGAAATATCTTAAGACTGATTTTTCAAAGGTTTTATGGACTGATGACATGAGAGTGACTCTTGATGGGCCAGATGGATGGGCCAGAGGCTGGATCAGTAAAGGGCAGAGAGCTCCACTCCGACTCAGACGCCAGCAAGGTGGAGGTGGGGTACTGGCATGGGCTGGTATCATCAAAGATGAACTTGTGGGACCTTTTCGGGTTGAGGATGGAGTGAAGCTCAACTCCCAGACCTACTGCCAGTTTCTGGAAGACAACTTCTTCAAGCAGTGGTACAGGAAGAAGTTGGTATCGTTCAAGAAAAACATTATTTTCATGCAGGACAATGCTCCATCACATGCATCCAACTACTCCACAGCGTGGCTGGCCAGTAAAGGTCTAAAAGAATAAAAAATAATGACATGGCACCCTTGTTCACCTGATCTGAACCCCATAGAGAACCTGTTGTCCATCATAAAATGTGAGATCTACAGGGAGGGAAAGCAGTACACCTCTTGGAACAGTGTCTGGGAGGCTGTGGTGGCTGCTGCATGCAATGTTGATCGAAAAACCGATCAAGCAACTGACAGAATCTATGGATAGAAGGCTGTTGAGTGTCATCATAAAGAAAGGTGGCAATATTGATCACTAATTTTTTTGGTTTTTGTCTTTGCTTGTCAGAAATGTTTATTTCTAAATTTTGTGCACTGATATTGGTTTACCTGGTGAAAATAAACAAGTGAGATGGGATTATATTTGGTTTCTATTAAGTTGCCTAATAATTCTGCACAGTAATAGTTACCTGCACAAACAGATATCCTCCTAAGATAGCCAAATCTAAAAAAAAAACCACTCCAACTTCCAAAAATATTAAGCTTAGATATTTATGAGTCTTTTGGGTTGATTGAAAACATAGTTGATGATCAATAATAAAAATAATCCTCTATAATACAACTTGCCTAATAATTCGGCACACAGTGTATATAGTGTGACCAAGTTGTCAAGCACTTTCCAAGTGATGCTAAAATCGCTTGGAAAGTGCTTGTCAACCCGCATGCGGAAATGCATGTGAAGAACGCTTCACTTCTGCATGTCCCTGGCAGGAAAAACTCATGTAAAATCCGCATGCGTTTTAACTGCCAGGGAGATGCGGAAAAAATGTGCAGCATTTCTGCATCGTGGGCACTTAGGCTTAGTGCCCACGATGCAGAAATGAAGCAGAAATTTTCTTGCGCATTTCTGCATCTCCTTTGCCGGAAAACGCATGCAGATTTTACATGCGTTTTTTACGCCTTTTTGATGCGTTTTTGCATGCGGATTTGCCATGGGTTTTTCCAATGCATTGTATAGGCAAATCCGCATGCAGAAACGCACAAGAAATGGTCATTTTTTCTGCAACTAAAATCCACGCAGAAATAATCCTGAACATGTGTACAGAACTTGCAGAATGTCATAGGAAGTCATGGGATAAGGTATGTGACGCGCCCCCTGGGCCGTGTGTGTGTGGGGATACCCGGAACCGGACCTTTTGTGGATGCTGGAGGTTGTAGTCCTTGCGTGGCGGGGACCCGGTCCCGTGGCTCAGGGTGGTCAACCCAAATGGCGGTCTATTTATAGGGTTTTGTGATTAAATGTCCGACTACGCCACCCGTGGATTGCGGTCAGAGTGAACCTCCGCTGCAGGGCAGACCGCTGAGGCTGGTGTTGTGGGTGCAGCAGAGGGTAGTATAACTCCCCATGGCAGGAGTATAGCCTCAGGGCAGCGAGTGCGGATGTTGGGGGTGATGGTGCGCGGGAGCAGCAGTAACGACACAGAGTCCTGTAATGCAGTCCAGGGTATTTACTCACAGTTCTTTATCCACGTTACTCCAGCTGGTCATAACGTCCCACGTCACACTGTGCTCACCAGGTGAGGGGCTCGGCCTACTCCCAGATAACTTTGGAGCGTTTCACAGGACCCCCTTTGTGTGTCCTTTCTCTGGCCTGTCATACTCCGCCAGTGACCTCGTTTCTGTCCGGCTACCTCGGGCCTTCTCCGGTAAACGTTGGTGCCGTTTCCTTGACCCTATGTGGTGCCTTCCTAGCGGGTATAGCGAGGGGCTGCGCCACATAAAATGTCACAGCCTCCGGTTTCTTGCTGAGGGTAGTTCCCCGCCTCCACTAGTTTCGGGGACCGGTCTCCCCCTTTGGCCTGACCCCCCTACGCAGGTAGATTCGGGCGTGCGGTGGCGACTCGCCGGTCCACACCCCTGGGGTCCCTTTGTTCCTTGTTCCTGGAGCCTCCTCCGCTCCTCTTCCTTCCTTCTCCTTCCTCCAGGCTCCGGCTGCTCTCTCAGGCCTGCCTGTGGAGCCGAGCCCCATGCAGAGGCCCTTACTCTGTCACTTCTTCTCTCTGACTGGCCCGAACCTTAAGATGGTGCCCACCTTTTATACCTCCTTCTCAGTGCACCAGGAACTGCCCTCTCCCTCCTATGCACTACAGGGATCCCCCCTTCCTCGGTGTTCCCTCCCCCCACTCCAGCCAGGGGCAGGGACTGTGGTGCTCCACTTGGAGCATATCGGTCGCCCTGCCCCCCGGAAATTTGGTGTAATGCATGCAGGTGTCGGGGTCCTGATCCACACTCCATCCATCCATGCAATACCTCTGTAGCGGCCGAACCCTCGGGGCTCTACATATGCAATGTGTTTCTGCGCTGCAAATCCGCACCAAAAACGCATCATGGGCACACAGCCTTATAATAAAGATGGCGGCAGCACAGGTGTAAAACACTGATGAGACAACCACTCACAGCTACAGATTCAAGAGGGGATTGCTGAGGATTAATGAACATCTGCACTAAAAAGCATCAAATATGGGGTTAAACATTAAAAAACTGCAGTAAACATACAATAATTAGTGAATTTTGTTATTGTGTCGTGTGGTGCGAACACCTGCAGAAAATGTACAGAAGAAGATGTGACGCTCACAGCCCTCCCTGGGAAATGGGGTACTCGGAGCCGGGTCAGATGTCCAGGGCCGTCACATGAAAGTAATGGGCTATCAGTGTTGTGTGGTTGCTATCGACTACGCCACCTGTGTTATCTGGTGATGGCCACCAGCGCTGCCGCAGTCCTCTGAGGTGGGATGTAGTGGCAGCCGTAGTTGGTGCTACTCCCCACAGGCGGAGCAGGGCCTCAGGGCAGAGAAGCGGATGGAGGGAGTTGTAGTGGAGGAGTTCTGGTGCTGTGCGGTGCGGTGCAGAAATGAAGAGACCGGAGGCCATAGGGGTAGACTTCCAGGGTTTTTACTCACGGTAGAGCACGCAGCTGCAAGGCTTCTCCCTGCTCCTCATGGGGCTCTGCGGCCACCAGGACCGGGGGTCCGACAACCTCCGAGTAGTTCAGGTGCCTTGGTCAGGACCCCGCACCAGAGTGTTCCTAGACTTCAAACTAAGTCCTCTCCTGTCCGTGTGTGTGTAGAAAGGCCGGGTCTCCCTCTGGACTATGCACAGAACAAGGGTACGGGTGGCAACTCCACTCCTTCCGTTACCCGGTGGGATCCACTGAGCCTTTCGGGCTTTCCTGACTAGAGTAGCAAAGTCAGGTGTCGGGGGCCGGTACCCCTCTTGCAGCCGGATTCCCTCTGACTAGGCCAGAATCGTGAGGACAGGTGGCGTATACCGCTCCGTCTGCATCCCCCTGGGATCCTTTTGCGGTGGAGCTAGACTCCTCACTCCAGGCCTTCTTGCGTAGGGACCTTGACCGGGTAGATACAGCCGTTAACTCTAACCCGACCCTCGACTCAAGGCCAGAGTACGAGGACCGTGTCCACATCAACTGCAGGTTCACACAGAAAGCCACGTTCAGTGATGAAGATCACAATCAAAGACCATAAGCCCAAGATGGCTGGCTATTAAATATGAATTATTAAGTGTAACCTAAATGTGCGTCCTCCACCCTCACCCACTACATGGTTCCCCCTAGCTTTTGGTTCCCCAATCTCCTCTTATCGTGGCTGGGGCAGCACACTGGTGCCTATTAGCCCCCCCCTACAGGTGGGAGAAGTGTGGTGTTGGATGTAGAGGTGGGGTCCTGACAGTTGCGCCATCCTTACCTCGAAGGAGAGACACCACACCCCATTAAAGAGGTGCAGTATCCCTGTGGTGGTCGAACCCCCAGGGGCGCCACAAAAGAAGCAGCAGAAAAAAAAATGCAGCTTTTATGCTTTTTGTGAACACGGCCTCAGCATAACATTTTTATTACATTTTTTAGGAGTCTAATAGAGAAAAAGAAATAAATTACGCCTTTTTTTACCGATCACCATGAATAACCTGATCGCAGTGTTGTGTGGGTCGTCACAATTACAGGGACCCCAAATATGTCCTACTCCACTATATTGCCTTGATAACCCGGGGACTAACAATAATATACTAGAACATAAAAAATATAAAGTGGAAAAAACAAGTGAGAATACAGTTCCACCGAGTAACAAGGGACAGATCTACTTGTGGGATAATCTGCCCCCAGAATGTCTCCATTACAATGTACAGCTCCTACCGCAGATAACAGCCCCTCATACATCTATAGCACCGGCCCCCCGGCCCGGATCCACATCTCCAGACTGGGGAACTGATCCCGGAGGTCGGTGCTGTGTCCCGGGGTCATATGTATTAAGAATGAGGATAAGTATTTATTGATCATCCAGAGGGGTGGATGGTACCATGCTGTGAGGGGCACTTTGTGGTATAATGTATTTTTTTTTGGGGGGGGGGGGGGTGAGGGAGTGTGTGAGAAACATTATACTATATGTGGGGGGGGGGGGTGGCGGTACTGTGGGAATAGTATACCGTGTGTTGGGGATGGAAGCACTGTGGGAACATTATACTGTGTGTGGGGGGATGGCGGTACTGTGGGAACATTATACTATGTGTGGGGGGATGGTGGTACTGTGTGTTGGGGGATGGCGGTACTGTGGGAACATTGTACTGTGTGTGGAAGGATGGCGGTACTGTGGGAACATTGTACTGTGTGTGGAAGGATGGCGGTACTGTGGGAAGATTATACTGTGTGGGGGGATGGTGGTACTGTGGGAACATTATACTGTGTGTGGGGGGATGGCGGTACTGTGGGAACATTATACTATGTGTGGGGGGATGGTGGTACTGTGTGTTGGGGGATGGCGGTACTGTGGGAACATTGTACTGTGTGTGGAAGGATGGCAGTACTGTGGGAACATTGTACTGTGTGTGGAAGGATGGCGGTACTGTGGGAAGATTATACTGTGTGGGGGGATGGTGGTACTGTGGGAACATTATACTGTGTGTGGGGGGATGGCGGTACTGTGGGAACATTATACTGTGTGTGGGGGGATGGCGGTACTGTGGGAACATTATACTGTGTGTGGGGGGATGGCGGCACTGTGGGAACATTATACTGTGTGTGGAGGGATGGCTGTACTGTGGGAACATTATACTGTGTGTTGGGGGATGGCGGTACTGTGGGAACATTGTACTGTGTGTGGGGGGATGGCGGTACTGTGGGAACATTGTACTGTGTGCGGGGGGGGTGGCGGTACTGTGGGAACATTGTACTGTGTGTGGGGTCATGGCGGTACTGTGGGAACATTGTACTGTGTGGGGGGGGATGGCGGTACTGTGGGAACATTGTACTGTGTGTGGAAGGATGGCGGTACTGTGGGAACATTGTACTGTGTGTGAAAGGATGGCGGTACTGTGGGAACATTATACTGTGTGTGGGGGGATGGCGGTACTGTGGGAACATTATACTGTGTGTGGGGGGATGGCGGTGTGAAGCCCAGCTGTGCTTGGTATCACAAATCCTAGAAGGGTGTATTGAAGGATTCCTCCACAAGAGGCCCCCATAACCATTCACACATCTCCACCTTCCACCTCAGACCACCAGAGGGAGCCTGTTAGGGATAGATATAAAAAGGAAGGTGGAGCCAGGCAGCAGTCAGTCTAAGTGAGAGTCTAGTTCAGTCTGGTTTAACAGTGAGTCCAGTACAGCCTGAGAGGAGTTACCTCAGAGGACAAAAGCCTGTTCCAGCTCCTGCAATTGCTAGCCTGCAGTGGATCTTATCCAGATCAAGACTGTGTAGCTCAGAGAGGTGAGCTTCAGGTGTGCCGGCGCCATAAGATCGGTGAAGCGCGGCAAGCTGCCGTTAGTGTGAGTAGCCAATTGAGGGCCCGAGTAGGCCGAAGGCGAGTAGAGATAGTTAGTTCATAGGGGGCAGAGGAGCTTAACTAGCTCACCCCGAAGAAGCAGTTACCGGACACCGGGTTTGAAGCTTACCGGGATCTCCATGACCCAGTAAGATAAACCGGAATCCCTGGAGAACTACAAGTCCCAGGATCGCTAAAGTGCTGATACGTACCAGAGCCAGGAGACACATAGGCCCCGTAGGTCGGGAGCGTGCACTCCAAGAGAAGGCCCTACCACAAGGTCAGCCAGTGCAGGACAGAGACAAAGTTAGGCCTAGCTCCAGGCAGGTCACAAACTTACCACGCAGAGGCAAGAAACAGGAGGCCCAAAACCTGCTCATTGCGGAGGATCCGAACATACACCATTCACCCTACAGTGCTCCCTGCCCTGAGGCCTAGCTCCACCTGTGGGGAGCCATGCCATCTAGCTGCCTTATCACCAGCCTCAGTGGACTGCGCAGCGCTGGTGAATATCATCAGAAACCATAGGTGGCGTCACGAACTTTTATAAACTTGATATCTATCAACGCCTTTTTAAAGAGAGACCCCAGAGTACGGGCCCGGGAGCCGACCACCGCGACCTCCCTAAGGCTAAAGGCCCGGGTAACCGAGTCATCCCCCATCCCCTGGGCTAGTGATCTCTTCTGGTGTCACGAACAGGATTGCGTGCCCGCTGCAACGACGCCGTGTTTTGCTCGTTGCCACCGGGTACTGTGCACCTTTATTCTGAACTGTGTACGTAAAGTTCTGGTGAAGGTTGCCGCCATTGTTGGGCCGCTGAGCGAGAAGAAGGGCATAACCGCGGGAAAATAAGGGGCGTACCTGCAAAAGAGCGCGAAGTCCCCGACACGCCCCATGCCTCGACGTCAAATCAGGAAGCGCCAGGTCCTGTACGGAGCGTCGCTGAACGCTCTGACGTAGGACACAAGCGACACAAGGTCCTGAAGATAACCGTCACCTTCGGAGCTGCGGCCTACCGGAAGAAAAACCAGAAGGTAGGCCACGGTTAACTAGGGGGGCGCTAAGATGTCCGACGAGCAGTAGAACGCCGACCTGCCGGTCAACGTTCCTGAAGTTCAACCCGCGCCCGATGATGAGCAGGCCGAAGCCGCCGCCCCACCAGCAGCGCCTGTAACACCCGTAATTCCTTTGACTTTACCGTACATTCCAGGAGCAAAGTGGCTCCCCCAGTACAATGGCAAACCAGATACCCTGTCTGGATTCAAACGGAAGATATGTGGTATTTTAGACATGTACTCTATGACCGGCAAACAAAGAGCTGCCATTGTATTAGGACAACTGACCGGTGCTGCGGAACGGGAAGTGGAAACATGGTCAGCCGCAGACCAGGAGTCAGTGTCCGCAATATTCCAAAAACTACAGACTGTATTTGAGGACCTTACTGAGGCGGACCTCCGGATGAGGTTCTACAACTGCTCCCAACAATCAGAGGACAATGTTCGGGACTACGCCTGGCGTCTCCAAGGGGCCCTGCGGGCTCTGAACCAGGTTAGTCCAACCAGCGTTGAGAATGAGAACAAAATGCTGAAGGAACAGTTTGTCCGGGGAATAAAGTCTCCAGAGGAGAGCAGGACTGTGCGTTGGTGGTCCCTGGATCATCCGGATGCCACCTTTGACAATCTTAAGGATATGGCTATAAAAGGACTGCAGCCCCTGGAAACAAATGCCATCCAACGTTACCAGGGTGGGGCTACCCCAGTGCCTGCTACACCCACCTTTTCCTCAGTGGCAGCTGAAACTAAAGTCCCAGCAACGTCCCCTAAAGAACTGGACAGTTTGCGCTCTGAGGTGCGTCAGTTGAGCAAAACTCTGACCACTGTGCTGAGTGCTCTGCAGCTGCGGACGGAGCCTGAGGAAGGAGGGAAGATCCTGTTAGGCGACAACCCTGAGAATGTCCCATGGATGAGGAGGAAGAGGAGACCAACACCACCCTTGCCAAGGACCAGTGACCAGCGCCGTCCGTCGAGGGAACCAACCTGCTACCGATGCCGCAAGACCGAACACCTCGCCCAGAAGTGTCTTTTAAACAAGAAAACCCTGGGTCCGAGGGCCGACACCCAGGAGTAAACTCACCAGGCCCATCAGACTGGTACAACAGGTTCGTCGGAGGAAGACCTTTCCTGTCCATTGTACTGGACGGGATTCCGACGCATGCCCTGCTGGACACAGGATCTCAGGTAACCATTAGAGATGAGCGTTGTTCTACTCGAACTGTTCGCCAATCTCAAATTCAAGCTGTTTTGGGCGGTGTTCGAGCCGTTCGGCGAACACGAACAATTTGAGAAAAATTCGGCTGTTCGAGGTTATGTTCGATAACTGTTCGTGCACCAAAATCATAACTGGATTTTTTCTCAGTAATGATGAAAATTAATGTTAATACGCAGTTTGAGTGTACAGCGGGGTGGGGGGAGGGGCAGGGGATGGATCTCTGCAGGAACAATGAAGATCTCCATTTTTTTTTCTCTTTCCCGCATTTGCAGTGGGGAGGTGCAATCTGTCAGCCTATCAGCAGCGCACACACGGAGCGAAGTGCTTTTTTTCACACAAGCAAGGGCATGTGTCATTGGCAGTGTATGTCACATGTCCTTGCCCTATAAGACCAAGCCATTTTCCCCGTCGCCACCATTTTCTCACTGCTGCAGCTGCGTGTTAGACGGCACCGCTGTTGCTGTGTGCGCTATACCTTGTTAATTTCAAGCCAATTTTCGCACAAATATACAGATAGCTTGGGAGTAGGGAATAGTTGTGATTGCAGTCCTTTTAAGGACTAGGTTACAGCATTTCCTACGACTTTTATCAGGCAGGTCTGTGCTCTTAAATAGATAGATTGTGGGAGTAAAGACTAATTGTAATTGGAGTCCTTTTCAGGACTAGGTTACATCAGTTCCTATCAGTTTTTGCCAGGCAGGTCTGTGCCAGTGCTGTGCAAGTTTTTTTCACAGCATTTGGCTGAATCTAGCAAAGCTAATCCTTTTTGGCCTATTGCAGAGTGTGTTAGTCAGTGGAGTAGCCTATCTGTGTTGCAAGATATACCACCTGTGTATAGAATACCAATTTTTTTACTGCACCTAGTGAAGTAAAATCTTTTGGGCATAGCATCATTCTATTAGTCCATCTATACTGACCTCCATCAGGTTGCAAATTAAAACTAATTTTTTTCTGCATCTACAGTACCTCTGAAAAAATATTTGGGCTTCTACCTGTGTGTGGGACTTGTTGTATTAGTCCATCTATACTGACCTCCATCAGGTTGCAAACTGAATATATTTTTTTCCTGCATCTACCTCTGAAAAAATATTGGGCTTCTAGCTGTGTGTGGGTCTTGTTCTATTAATCCATCTATACTGACCTCCATCAGGTTGCAAACTGAATATAATTTTTTTCTGCATCTAGCTCTGAAAAAATATTTGGCCTTCTAGTAGTGTGTCGGACTTTCTCTATTAGTCCATCTATACTGACCTCCATCAGGTTGCAAACTGAATATAATTTTTTTCTGCATCTAGCTCTGAAAAAATATTTGGCCTTCTAGTAGTGTGTCGGACTTTCTCTATTAGTCCATCTATACTGACCTCCATCAGGTTGCAAACTGAATATATTTTTTTCTGCATCTACCTCTGAAAAAATATTGGGCTTCTAGCTGTGTGTGGGACTTGTTGTATTAGTCCATCTATACTGACCTCCATCAGGTTGCAAACTGAATATATTTTTTTCTGCATCTACCTCTGAAAAAATATTGGGCTTCTAGCTGTGTGTGGGTCTTGTTCTATTAATCCATCTATACTGACCTCCATCAGGTTGCAAACTGAATATAATTTTTTTCTGCATCTAGCTCTGAAAAAATATTTGGCCTTCTAGTAGTGTGTCGGACTTTCTCTATTAGTCCATCTATACTGACCTCCATCAGGTTGCAAACTGAATATATTTTTTTCTGCATCTACCTCTGAAAAAATATTTGGCCTTCTAGTAGTGTGTCGGACTTTCTCTATTAGTCCATCTATACTGACCTCCATCAGGTTGCAAATTAAAACTAATTTTTATCTGCATCTACAGTACCTCTGAAAAAATATTTGGGCTTCTAGCTGTGTGTGGGACTTGTTGTATTAGTCCATCTATACTGACCTCCATCAGGTTGCAAACTGAATATATTTTTTTCCTGCATCTACCTCTGAAAAAATATTGGGCTTCTAGCTGTGTGTGGGACTATTTGTATTAGTCCATCTATACTGACCTCCATCAGGTTGCAAATTCAAAATAATTTTTTTCTGCATCTAACCCAGCCAATAGTTTTGGCCTAATACCACAGTTTGGCCACTCAGCTCTGCTCGGTTACCATCCATTGTTTTTTTGTGCAAACAACTCCAGAGTTGTGAATTAGTTAACCACCAAAATGAGTGGAAAAAGGCCTGCTGCTGGTGGAAAGGGGAATAGGCGTGTTGGGAAGGGGAAAAAAGGTTGTGTCCGTGGGGTAGGTGTTAAAGCAACAGTAACATCTGCAGAAGAAAGACCATCTTCCAGCCAAACTAAAATGTCTACTTCTTTTAGCGGACAATGTGATAAGATCCCTTTCTTACGGCCACGCCAATCGCTACAAATTCCAGATGAGGCACAAAAACAGCAGGTGCTTCAACGGATATCAAGTGCTCCTTTAAGTGGGCTCTCCTCCACATCAACTTCAACATCACAAATACTCCAGTCCTCAAAGGTGTCACCCAAATCGCACTTGCTTCCTCACAGCTCCCAAATCTCCAGCTGCCCGTCTGAGTATGAGGTAGAACAGATGGTTGAGTCTGCAGAGCTGTTTACTCATACTATAGCCTGGGAATCAGAGGTCGACTCCAGCGCTTCTGTGAATCCAGACGAGGAAATGATCTGCACTGATGCCCAGAATCTTTATGAGTCGGATCCAGGACCAGACGCAGAAGGTTCTGACCATAATGTAGACCCTCATTCCCAAACTGTAACTCCTGTTGGTGGAGACAATGAGGAAGACGATGATAAGACTCAAATACCTGATTGGAGCGACAACTTTAGTTTTTTGTCAGGGCAGGAACAGGTTGGCTCTGAGGACGACGGGTGTGATAACGCACAGGGTGATGATGATGAGGTCGGAGATCCCACTTACTGTCAACCCACAGTCAGCCAAGAGATGAGGTCAGCAGAGGAGGTGGAGGAAGATGCTAGTGACGACGAGGTCAGGTTGCGCCTTCCTGGACAGAGACGTAGTACTGGAAGCACGTCAACAACTGCATCCTCAAACACAACTCTGCCTCTCACCACAAGTCGTGGTGGCTCTTCAGGTCGCATGGGTGCTAAGCCTTGCATAGCCTGGGCATTTTTTCAGATCGATAAAGATGACCCAACTCGTGTTATCTGTAACATTTGTCAGCAAAAGCTAAGTAGAGGCCAAAAAATACATAGTTTGAGTACTTCATGCATGAACCGGCACATGGACATGAAGCATAAGTTGCAGTGGGAAGCTCAGTGTGCTACAATGCGGCCTAGCCGGCCGGGCCAACCACCGTCTGCCATATCTTGTGCATCCGCGGCCTCTTCATCCTCTGTGACTGGGGGGACAGCAGTCACACCTGTTTTGGGGCGCAGACCTGCCACCTCTTTACCCGCAACAGCCAGCGTGATTGGCAGGTCATCATTTTCTTGGGAGGTGGTAACACCAGCTGGTGTTGAGCGCTGTCCGACATCGATAGCACCACCTTTGGATCAAGGAAACCTAACATGTCCGCCTGCATCTTCCTCACAGACCGGCAGTTTGCCGGGGACACCCTTATCAACCCTGTCTAAGCACAATAGCCAGCCCTCGGTCCCTCAGATGTGGACAAGTAAAAGACCATTTCCTCCTAGCCATGAGAAAGCTAAGAGGTTGAATTTCACCATCTGCAAGCTCTTGGCTACAGAAATGCTGCCTTTCCGCCTGCTGGACACAGAGGATTTTCGAGACCTTATGTCCGTCGCAGTGCCCCAGTACCAGATGCCCAGTCGGCACTACTTCTCAAAGAAAGGTGTGCCTGCGCTCCACCAGCATGTCGCACATAACATCACCGCTTCTTTGAGAAACTCTGTGTGTGACAGGGTGCATTTCACCACAGACACTTGGACGAGGAGGCATGGACAGGGGCGTTACATGTCGCTGACTGGGCACTGGGTAACTATGGTGACAGCAGGACAAGGGGCTGCTGTCCAAGTCTTGCCGTCCCCACGAGTTGTGCGTCAATCCTCTTTATGTCAAAGTTCCTCCACTGCTTCTGCCTCCTCAACCTCCTCTCGGTCTTCCACCTGCACCCAAAGCCTGTCTGGTCATGCCACAAGCTTTCTAACTGCGCAGAAGGGATCCTGCACACCTCCTTACTATGCTGGCAGTAGGGCTCAACGTCATCAGGCGGTTTTTACATTGAAATGTCTGGGAAATGTGAGTCACACAGCTGAGGAGTTGTGGTCAGCTCTGGAGAACCAATTTCATGAATGGTTGTCTCCACTGGACCTGAAACCAGGGAAGGCCGTGTGCGACAATGCTGCAAACCTGGGTGCGGCCCTTCGCCGGGGCAATGTCACACACGTGCCTTGTATGGCTCACGTGTTGAACCTGGTTGTCCAGCAATTTTTAGCCCACTATCCCAGACTAGATGGCCTTCTGCAGAGGGCACGGTCGCTGTGTGCTCACTTCCGCCGTTCGCATCCCGCAGCTCAGCGACTTACATCTCTACAGAAGTCGTTGGGCCTGCCACTTCACCGGCTAAAATGCGATGTGCCTACCCGGTGGAATTCAACTCTGCACATGTTGCAGCGACTGTGGCAGCACCGACAAGCCCTGGTGCAATACGTTCTGACGTATAGCCTGGGCCAACGAGATTCAGTGGTGGGGCAAATCACGCTGGAGGAGTGGTCTCAGATCAGGGACCTATGCACCCTTCTGCACAGTTTTGAAATGGCGACGAAGATGTTTAGTGCTGACGATGCAATTATCAGCATGACTATTCCGGTGATTTACATGCTGGAGCACATGTTAAATAGAATTCGGAGTCAGGTGGTGGCACAAGAGGAGGTGGAGGAAGTAGAGGAGGAGGAGTTGTATGCGGAAGGGCTAACATCTGCAAGGTCCAGACGGTCGGCAGCACCAAGGCGGCAGGCATGTGAGGGTGGGGGTGATGGTTTTACCAGGGCGCATGGTAGCAGCCAAACTAGTGAGGAAGGTGCAGGAGCCCAGGAAGAAGTGGAGGACGAACTGATGGAAGACTCATCAGATGAGGGAGACCTTGATCACATTTCTGTTGTGCGAGGTTGGGGGGAGAGGACAGAGGAAGGAAGCATGATTGTTACCTCGCCACCAACACAACAGGGACTTGGTGCTCCTGGATGCGCAACACACATGAGTGCCTTCTTGCTGCACTACCTGCAACATGACCCTCGAATTGTGAGAATTAGAAATAATCCTGACTACTGGGTTGCCACACTGTTAGATCCCCGGTACAAAAGTAAATTTGCAGAAATTATTCCTGCCATAGAAAGGGATGCACGCATGCAGGAGTATCAGCAGAGACTGTTGCAGAATCTTACATGTGCTTTTCCACAAAATACCAGTGGTGCACGTAGTGAATCTCACAGTTCCAACTTGCCAACCGTGGGACCGTCAAGTGTTCAGCACTCAAACCGTAACAGAACCACAGTATCTCCTGGTAACATCAATTTTGCGGAATCATTTCACCACTTTTTTAGCCCATCCTTTGCAAGGCCACAGGAGACAAGAAGTCTGACACATAGTCAACGCCTAGAGACGATGGTACAGGAGTATCTCCAAGTAAACATTGAAGCCACGACTGTGTCACTGGACCCTTGCTCTTTTTGGGCTTCCAATCTGGATAAATGGCCGGAGCTAGCCACTTACGCCTTGGAGATCTTGTCATGCCCCGCAGCCAGCGTTCTGTCTGAACGTGTGTTCAGCGCTGCTGGTGGTGTGCTGACAGATAAGCGCACGCGGCTCTCCACTGATAATGTAGACAGACTCACGTTCATAAAGATGAACAAATCATGGATCCGAAACGACTTTTCTACCCCTGTGTCATCCTGGGGAGAGTAAAAGCTTGATGATTGGTTAAAATCACCCTACCAACCGTTTTAAGCTTTCAAATTACTAATCATGTTTATCTGTATCTTGACTGGAAAATAATTTGGGCTTTGTAGCAGTGTGCAGCACTGATCCTATTAGGCCATCTATACTAAAGCTTCACTAGATTTAAAATTAAAAATAATTTTTAGCTGCATCTAGCCCGGAAAATAATTTTGGGGCTCCGAGATGCGCAAGGCACATAAGTGCCTTCTTGCTGCACTACCTGCAGCATGACCCTCATATTGTCAGAATTCGAAGTAATCATGACTACTGGGTTGCCACACTCTTAGATCCCCCAAACTTTTCGATCAACCTTTTCATTTTAATAAAGACCAAAAAAATGGTCATTTTTGAAATTATAAGCATTAGCAGGTTGTTAGAAACTGAAATCAAACAGTTTTCAACTCAAAACTTTATTCTAGGTGATGTTACATTTTCACATAGGACCCCTTGTTCGAAAGGAGCTTCTGAACTCTCTCGTCCATTGAATTTGTCAGGTTTTGGATGGTTTCTGCTTCAATTGTTTTGCATGAGGACAGAATACCCTCCCAGAGCTGTTGCTTAGATGTGAACTGCCTCCCGCCATCATAGACACTCCTTTTAATGATGCTCCAAAGGTTCTGAATGGGGTAGAGGTCAGGGGAGCATGGGGGTCACACCATAAGTTTGTCCCCTTTTATGCCCATATCAGCCAGAGATGCAGATGTTTTATGTGCAGCATGAGATGGTGCATTATCATGCAGAAAAATGATCTTGCTGTGAAATACACGGTTCTTCTTCTTGAACCATGGCAGGAAGTGCTGTTTGAGAAAATCCACATACATTATGGAGTTCATCTTTAGCGCCTTCAGGGATCCTAAAGGGGCCGACAATCTCTCTCCCCATGATTCCAGCCCAAAACATTACTCCACCTCCTCCTTGTTGGCGCTGTAGCCGTGTTTGCGTGGGGTGTCCATCAACCAGCCATCCTCCACTCCATTCATCTGGACCATCGAGCGCTGCACGGCACTCATCCGTGAACAAAACAGTTTTGAAATCAGTCTTCATGTAATGTTTGGCCCACTGGAGCCGTTTCTGCTTGTGTGAAGTGGATAGAGGAGGTCGACAGGATGGCGTATGCACAGCTGCAAACCTCTGAAGGACCCTGCATCTTGTTGTTCGGGGGACGTTGGAGGCACAAGCAGCTTCAAAAACTTGTCTGCTGCTATGACAAGGCTTTTTTGCCGCTGCTCTTTCAACCTGACGTAATTGCCTGTAGGAAAGAGTCCTCAATTTGCCCTTATCAGCACGCACACGTGTGTACTGTGAATCAGCTACATACTTCTTGATTGCCAAGACACTTCATCCTGATCATCGCACAATGTTGATTGTAGTCATGCCTTGACCTAAACACTCCACAATTTGTTGCTTCTCAGCAGCCGACACATCCTTTTTCTTTCCCATTTTGGCAGAAAATGTAGGCTGCTTAATAATGTGAGAGAGCCTTCTTAAGTAGTCTTGCCTTTCATTGGACACACCTGCCAAACTAATTAGCACAGGTGTCTGCAATTGCTTACAGTGATATAAAGAGCCCTGACACACATCACCATCAATGAGTTTAACTGACAAACAAACAAATTCTTCCCTTATCACTCCTAAACACTTTTTGCATAATAATTTGGAACGCGGTGTACATGTGCTTTTCCACAAAACACCAGTGGTTCACGTAGTGAATATTACAGTTCTAACTTGCCAACCGTGGTCTGTATGGAATTGTTCAATAAAGGGCCCAAAATTAAGATAACATAGATGGGAGAGGTCTCTATGAATAGGAATTCCTAAGTATTTGATACCCTATGAGGGCCAGGCAAAGGGAAAGTTGGACTGGATGGAATCCTATATGGATTTAGGGAGGGAGACATCGAGGGCCTCAGACTTCGCTGCATTGATTTTAAAATTTTACCATGTAACAAAGTGATCTATTTCAGCCATAACAGCAGGGATGGATATATGTGATTGAGTGATATATACTAGGACATCATCAGCAAATAGAGAGCACTTGTACTCGGTGCCTCCCACCTCAATCCACCTAATATTGGGGTTATGGCGAATTGATGAGAGCAGGTGCTCCGTCACTAGGATGTATAAGAGAGGGGACAGAGGACATCCCTGCCTTGTCCCATTGGTGATTGTGAAAGGTGATGAAAATGTTCTGACGCACCCCCTGGGCCTTGAGACACCCGGAGCCGGACCCTTTTTGGTGGATGCTGGTGGTTGTAGTCTTCGTGGCGGCGATCCGGTTCCGTGGCTCAGGGCGGTCAAACCAGTGGCGGAACTATTTATGTGGTTTTGATGTTTAAATGTCCGACTACGCCACCCGTGGATTGCGGTCAGAGTGAACCGCCGCTACAGGGCAGACCGCTAAGGCTGGTGTTGTGGGTGCAGCAGAGCGTAGCATAACTCCCCACGGGAGGAGTATAGCCTCAGGGCAGTGTATGCGGAGGATGGGGGTGATGGTGCAGGGCAGCAGCAGTAACGACACGGAGTCAGTGATGCAGTTCAGGGCCTTTACTCACAGTTCTTATTATCCAGACCACGTCTGCAGGTAACGGCTGCCCACGTCGTACTGTGCTCACCAGGTGAGGGGCTCAGACAACTCCCAGATAACTTTGGAGCGCTTCACAGGACCCCCTTTGTGTGTCCTTTGTCTGGCCTTTCTTACCAACACTTCTGTCCGGCTGCCTCGGGCCTCCTCTTGGTAAACTTGGCGCCAGTTTCCCTGACCCTATGTGGTGCCTTCCTAGCGGGTGGAGCAAGGGGCTGCGCCACATAAAATGTCAGAGCCTCCGGTTTCTAGCTGAGGGTCGTTTCCTGCCTCCACTAGTTCGGGGACCGGTCTCCCCCTTTGGCCTGACCCCTCCACGCAGGTGGATTCGGGCGTGCGGTGGCGACTCGCCCGTCCGCACCCCTGGGATCCCTTCATTCCTCGTTCCTGGAGCCTTCTCCGCTCCTCTTCCTTCCTTCTCCCTCTTGCAGGCCTGGGCCTCTGTTACTAGGCCCGCCTCCGGAGCAGAGCTCATGCAGAGCCCCTGCTCCCTGCCACTTCTGCTCAGACTTCTCTGCACTGAACTAAGATGGTGCCCACCTTTTATACTCCCTTCTCAATGCACCCAGGAACTGCTTCCTCCCTGCTCCTGCACTGCAGGGTTCCCCTTCCTCAGTGTTCCCTCCCCCCACTCCAGCCAGGGACAGGGACTGTCGTGCCCATCTCAGGGGCATATTGGTCGCCCTGCCCCACGGCAATGTGGTGTAATGCATGCAGGTGTCGGGTCCTGATCCACACTCCATCCTTATCTGAGAGTGAGATATCACACCTCTGGGTGAGGTGCAATACGTCTGTAGCAACCGAGCCCTCGGTGCTACAGTTCCATTTATCTTCAGCCTAGGTGACGTATTGTGATACAGGGCCGTGATTTTGGCTATAAAAGGGTCCCCTAGACCCCTACCCCAAGCTTTTTAAGAGAATCATATATGGCGTGCCAGGAGACTCTATGGAATGCTTTCTCAGCATCCAACGAGAGTATCTACTTACAAATTTTTAACTGCATCTAGCCCAGGAAATACTTTGTGCCTAGTAGCAGTGTCTGCTAGTCAGCGGATTATCCCGGCTGTTAAGCAAGCTACACCACCTGTAGTTTGGACACTTAATTTTTTCAAAGGAAATGCTTCGGGACCACGGGATACTTAGTGAAGAGCATCAGGAGGCACCCCAAGGCATAGGGGCTGGGACTGGCACTAGGATGCCTTGCGGTGGACAGCCGAGCTCGATCCTTATAAAAGCTTTTTAACTGCAGCAGCTTTAGTGGACGCTACTGGAGCTGGAATTACGCGGCTGCTGGCATGAGACTTGCCCTCCAATAGATCCTTGTAAATGGATTTAAAGTGCATTCATTCAAATCAGAGGGACAATTTAAATTAAAAAGCTTAGAGCTGCCTCCACCACAGGGGGGCTCTCTCGACCCACCAGCGGACAGGCACCAGTATTGGGAGAGGGGGGCTGGCCGTCAGGGTTCACCGCGGCTCTGGCACAAACCCGGCGACACGGAGGTGGCACGGGCAGGAGCGGACTGGCCGTCTCGGCTTCTCACTTTTTGGATTTTAGAAGGGCATGACATGCCTATATCTGTGTCTCCCCCTCCTTTTACTCCTCCACCTCTTTTCTTTTCGCATGACTATATGTACTTGTCACTTTTCCATGTGTTAGTTGTGTCTTCTGAGCAGTTTGTCAGCTTTTGGACACCTTTGAAGGTGTTTTCTATGTGTTTCTATCTGTTTTTGTTTGCCTGCCATTGGTTTTAACGGTGTTCGAAGGTGTTCGACGAACAGTTCGACGAACAGTTCGACGAACACACGGGTGTTCGACGAACCGAACCGAACTCGAACACTACGGGGGTGGCTCAACACTAATACTGACGTATGTGGACCCATGAAAGTGACTACATCAGGAGGCAATAGATATATGGTGACTTTTATAGATGACTACTCAAGATACACAGTCACATACAAAGTTTTCAATAAACTAGTAGACTACGTGACAAAGTCAAATAACACGTTTCAGAGGAAGACAATTGTCATTAGAAGTGATAATGGAGATCAATTCACAGGACACCAAATAGAAAACTACTTAAGAAAAAATGGTATAGAGCATCAAAAGACTGTTCCATACACACCTGAACAAAATGGAGTAGCAGAAAGAAAAAACAGAACTCTGACTGAAATGATAAGGTGTATGCTGACAGATTCCAAACTATCAGAGAAATATTGGGGTGAAGCAGCAATGACAGCTACATATCTACAGAACCGACTTTTTTCTAGAAAACTGAAAAAAAAACATATGAACTGTGGCAAGGTATGAAACCAAGTATAAATCATTTAAGAGTTTTTGGTTGTAAAGTTTTTGTATTCATTCCAACAGAAAAACTTTCCAATCTTCAAAATAGGTCCATGGAAGGAATATTTGTTGGATATAGTGAAAATTGCAAAGGATATACAGTCATGGCCAAAAGTATTGAGAATGACACAAATAGTAATTTTTCCAAAGTTTATTGCTTCATTTTTTGTAATGGAAATTTGCATATACTCCTGAATGTCAGAGTGATCAGCTTAACAGCAATTACTGTACTTGCAAAGTCAATATTTGCCCAGAAAATGAACTTTAACCCCCAAAACACATTTCAACATCATTGCAGTCCTGCCTTAAAAGGAGCAGCTAACATCGTTTTAGTGATTGATCCATTAACACAGGTGTGGGTGTTGATGAGGACAGGGCTGGCGATCAATCAGTCATGATTAAGTAAGAATGACATCACTGGACACTTTAAAAGGAGGCTGGTTCTTGGTATCATTGTTTCTCTTCAGTTAACCATGGTTATCTCTAAAGAAACACGTGCAGCCATCATTGCACTGCACAAAAATGGCCTAACAGGGAAGAGTATCGCAGCTACAAATATTGCACCTCAGTCAACAATCTATCGCATCATCAAGAACTTCAAGGAGAGAGCTTCCATTGTTGTCAAAAAGGCTCCAGGGTGCCCAAGAAAGACCAGCAAGCGCCAGGACCGTATCTTAAAACTGTTTCAGCTGCGGGATCGGACTACCAGCAGTGCCGAGCTTGCTCAGGAATGGCAGCAGGCTGGTGTGCGTGCTTCTGCACGCACTGTGAGGCGGAGACTCTTTTCGAGCAAGGGCTGGTTTCAAGGAGGGCAGCAAAGAAGCCACTTCTCTCCAGAAAAAACATCAGGGACCGACTGATATTCTGCAAAAGGTACAGGGAGTGGACTGCTGAGGACTGGGGCAAAGTCATTTTCTCTGATGAATCCCCTTTTCGATTGTTTGGGACATCTGGAAAACAGCTTATTCGGAGAAGAAGAGGTGAGCGCTACCACCAGTCTTGTCTCATGCCAACTGTAAAGCATCCTGAAACCATTCATGTGTGGGGTTGCTTCTCAGCCAAGGGAATCGGCTCACTCACAGTCTTGCCTAAAAACACAGCCATGAATAAAGAATGGTACCAGAATGTCCTCCAAGAGCAACTTCTCCCAACCGTCCAAGAGCAGTTTGGCGCCCAACAATGCCTTTTCCAGCATGATGGAGCACCTTGCCATAAAGCAAAGGTGATAACTAAATGGCTCATGGAACAAAACATAGAGATTTTGGGTCCATGGCCTGGAAACTCCCCAGATCTTAATCCCATTGAGAACTTGTGGTCAATCATCAAGAGACGGGTGGACAAACAAAAACCAACAAATTCTGGCAAAATGCAAGCATTGATTATGCAAGAATGGACTGCTATCAGTCAGAATTTGGTCCAAAAGTTGATTGAGAGCATGCCAGGGAGAATTACAGAGGTCTTGAAGAAGAAGGGGCAACACTGCAAATATTGACTTGCTGCATTAACTCATTCTAACTGTCAATATAACCTATTGGTACTCATAATATGATTGCAATTATATTTCTGTATGAGATATAAACATCAGACAAACACTAATAAAAACCAGAGGCCAGCAGATCATGTGAAAATATAATTTTGGTGTCATTCTCAAAACTTTTGGCCATGACTATAGAATCCTAGATCCCAAAACAGACAAGAGTTATGGTGAGTAAGAGTGTGACATTCATTGAGGATCTAAATGAAGACACTATGATTTCACTGGAAACAAAAAATGAGAAAAACAGTAATGATATAGCTGAAGGAATATCTGATGAAAAAGAAGTTGAAATTAATAAAAAAACAGAATACTGAAAGTGAAGAGATACAACTACAAACAGACACAGAACCAAGACGTTCAATAAGAGAAAACAAAGGAAAACCACCAATACGCCTTTCATACAAGGCAAGTACAAGTAAAATTTATGAGCATACCTCTTGGGAAGACATATCTCGACTTCCTGAAGAAGAAGCCAATAAATGAATAGAGGCAACAGAAATAGAAATAAAATCCATGTGTGGCGCCCCTGCGGGTTCAGTCGCCACAGAGGTACTGCATCTCACCCAGAAGTGTGGTGCCCCACTCTCAGGTAAGGAGGGAGTACTGCCTGGGACCCACCCACCTGCATCCAACACTACACCATTCCAGACCAGCAGGCGGGGCAAGATGCACTGGCTTATGCTGAGCCCTGTCCCTGGTTGGAAGTGGAGGGAACCGAGAGAGGGGAAACCATTTAGTGGGTGTGGGTGGAGGAAGCAGACAGGGGAGCACTTTGAGTAGGAGTACAAAAGGGAACTATCTTGGGAGAGTTCAGTCAGACAGAGGAGTCAAGTCTGAGAGAAGGAGTGGGAGCAAGAGCTCTGTAGGGGCTCTGCTCAGGAGAGAGAAGCGGGCCTAGACGGAGAGGCCCAGGAGGACAGGCTGGAAGAGGATGGGAGCAGAGGGAAGGCTCCAAGAGGCATAGAGGGGATCCCAGGGGCACGGGAAGTGCGGATGCCACCCGTGCGCCCGAATCTACCAGAAAGGAAGGGATCAGGCCGCAGAGGGGACCGGCCCCTAACTAGTGGAGAACTACAAGGCTCAGCTAGGAACCGGAGGCTACTGTACTTTCAGGGTGCAGCTGCTCACTACCGCAACTATATCGTCAAAAAGGTGGCCGCATAGGATTCAGGGGACTGCAGGTTGCCCGCCAAAATCCGAGGCTACCGGCTTGGGACACTGGTTGCGAGGCGCGGAGCAGGAGGGTGAGAGCCAGAGCAGGAAGACGACCGCGGAAGGCACACAGCATGGGGTCCCATTAAGTACTCCTGAAATACCTGGGAGATTGCTGAACCCCTCCCTTGTTGAACACAGGATGGCGTGGGAGGTTACCCTGGCGCTGGTAACCTGGAGTCTGACAACTGTGAGTAAATCTGAAGACTGCACCCCCACTGTGTCCTGAAATTATTATCTGCACCATCACCTGCATTGCACTACACCAGCAACATCTATAAAATCACCACTTACTGCCCTGGAGCTTAGCTCTGCCTGTGGAGAGCTGAACCAACTCTGCTGCGTCACCATCAGCTCCAGAGGATCTGCACCACAGCGGCGGCCCTATATAGCCGCATACCACAGGTGGCGTCACGAACATTATATATAAAAACGTAATTCCTTTTATTTTATTCCCCTTTAATTGACCGCCCTGGGTCACGGACTGGCCCGGCTGCCGAGTACCCCATGGCCCAGGGGGCGCGTCACATGCATGACTCAAAAACATGGACACTAACAGAATTACCAGAATGAAGAAAAGCTATAGGATGTAAATGGGTTTTTAAAGTAAAGTACCGAACAGATGGCACAGCTGAACGATACTGAGCAAGACTCGTAGCTAAAGGTTATTCTCAAAAATATGGAGAAGACTATAATGAAACATTTGCTCCAGTTGTCAAACATACTTCAGTAAGAACTTTGTTTGCAGTTGCAGCAATGAAACAAATGGAACTGAAACATCTGGATGTAAAGACAGCATTTTTGAATGGAAGTTTAACAGAAGATATTTACATGGAACAACCTCCAGGATTCAAAGATGAAAGTAACCCAAACATGGTTTGCAAATTACAGAAAATTACCGTATTTTTCGGACCATAAGACGCACTCTTTTTCCCAAATATTTGGGAGGAAAATGGGGGGTGCGTCTTATGGTCCGAACGTTACCTGCGGTGGTGGTAAAGTGGGATTGCAGCACCCTCCAGGAATGCGGCGGTGGTAGCGGCGGCGTCGTCGTCAGCGGCAGCAGAGGTGAGCGGCTGGGACTGGCAGCTGTGCCTGGCCGGTACTGGGGCTGGGGCCGGTGTCGGGCTGTGAGCAGCGTGCGGCCTGCGCAGGTTTCCGGTGTGCGCGGCCATCTTCCTAGAGCTGTGATCTACATGAAAATGGCCTCCCGAGCCGGCGCATGTGTAGCGCCCCATGGGTTCGGCCGCTACAGGGGTATTGCACCTCTGCCAGAGGTGTGATATCCCACTCCTGGGTAAGGATGGAGTATGGACCAGGGCTCAGTTAGCTGCATACAGCACACTCACCCCATTTCAGAGGGACAGCTCAACGGTGCTCCCATTAGACAGTAATGCAGGCACGACAGAATCTGTCCCTGGCTGGAGTGGGGAGGGGGGAGGAAAACCCAGTGATGTAGGAGCAGATAGGGGTTGGGTTTCTGGGCATAGGCAGGAGCCCATTGGTTGCAAGTCACCTGGGCACATACACAGAGAGGGAGGTATAAGAGGTGGGCACCATCTTAGAACAGTGTTCAGTCTGAGAGAGGAAGTGACAGACCAGGGCCTCTGTGGAGCTCTGCTCCGGAGGCGGGCCTAGCCTGTGAGGCCCAGCCAGCACTGAAAGAGAAGAAGTCAGTGCAGAGAGTTGGAGAAGAGAAGGAGTTCAGCCAGAGAAGGCTGACAGGGAGCTGTGGCTCAGTCTGGCCCAGCTCCACGAGGCAGGCTTGGAGTGGAGGCCAGAACCAGCAGAGAGGACAGAAACTGAAAGGAAAAGAAAGGAACAGAACACCAAGAGAGGCCCAGAGACACAAAGGCAGAAGGAACCCCAAAGGCCCAGGAGATTGCGGGTGACGGGTTGGCAGAACAGGGTACCAGATCCCAAGTTGGTGGAGGCGACTAATCCTCAGCCAAGGACCGGCGGTCGCGATCATATCTTGGTGCGACCCCTCACTACACCTACTAGAAAGGCATACCACATAGGGTCAGGGAGGTGAGCACGAAGCCCTCCCAAGAGAAGGCCCGCGGGAGCTGGACAGACGTAGTGTCACTGGTGGGGCACGGCCAGAGAAAGGAGTAGAAGGGAGTCCTGTGACACACTCTGGAATTGCCTGGGGGTTGACCGAGCCCCCCTGCCTGGTGGACGCAGCACGGCTTGGGCAGTCATTGCCCGCGGAATGACTCGGGACATAAAGAACTGTGAGTAAAGAACTTGAACTGCAACCCCACGTCTCTGTGCTTCATCGCCGCACCAGCACTACTAGTGCTGGGACGCCCGTGCACCATCACTCCCATCATCCACATTCTCTGCCCTGGGGCTGCACTCTTCCCGTGGGGAGTCACACTACCTCAGCTGCATACACCATCAGCCCCAGCGGTCTGCCTTGCAGCGGCGGTCCGCACTCACCGCAATCCACGGGTGGCGTAGTCGGACAATTAACCTAAAACCCCCACAAAATACCGCCATCGGCCTGACCACCCTGAGCCACAGGACCGAGTCACCGTCACGGATACTACAACCCCCAGAAGCCTGGTTCCGGGTGCCCCTCGGCCCAGGGGGCGAGTCAGGTTTGGCGTAGTCGGCAGGATCGTTACCAGCCCGCCACTAACGGGTATTGCGTGCCTGAAGGAGACTTTGCACTTACCTGAGAGAAGTTTCCCGCCATCCGGAGTCGTCTCCCGCTATCTTCAGTCGTCTCCCGCCATCTTCAGCCGTTTCCCCGCCATCGGATGCCATCTTCAGTCGATTCCCGCCATCTTCAGTCGTTTTCCCGCCATCTTCGGCCGTTTTCCCGCCATCGGACGCCATCTTCAGGGCGCCGTGCGGGAAGAAGAGGGGCGTGGACATCCAGGGCGCGCGAGACTTGAAGCTCCGCCCTACGCACCGACGCTGCGCAAGGTCCTGGAAGGGAGAGAGAGTGAAGCTGACGTCAGCAGAGCGCGACACCAGGTCCTCAACGCAGACCATCGCAAGCGGAGCCGCGGCCTACAGAAGAGGATCGTCGGAAGGTAGGCCACGGTTAACCGGGGGAGAAGAAGACATCAGGAACGGAGGGCAAGATGGCGGACCGGCAGCAGACTAAGCTGCCCAGCATCGGCAGTGCCCCAGCCGTCGCGGGCCCCGACCAGCACCAGGAGAAGACGCGTGACGCAGGAGCGGTCGCGGGAGCAGGTAAGAGGAGTCTCCCAGTCCCGGACGCTGCCAGCGTCAGCCTGCTCCCGGGCCCCCTGGTGGAGCTGCCGATCCCGGGTGCTGCAGACACCGACCTGCTCCAGACCCCGCAACAAGCCCTGCAGCCGAGCCCTCCAGCCCTGGGCACTGCCGCCACCAGCCCGTGCCCAGGCCCAAAGTCGCACCCTCTGACCCCGGGCGTCATCAACAGCGGCCTTCTCCAGACCCCGCCGCAAGGCCTACTGCACCGCTGCGCAAGGGGCGGGTACGCCCTCCACATCCATAGAGTGGTAGGAGAGGAGGAGCAGTACCACTCAGACCCCGAGTACCAAGAGGACCAGGACGGGTCTGAAGACTACCACCAGGAGGAGCAAGGAGCATCAGGAGGACACCGTTAACAGTGAACGGTAAAGTGTAACTGTATATAGTTATCCGTCAGGGTATGAGAACTGTTAAAGGGACTGTTTCCAGAGAAAGTGTGGTCCCCATTGGGACTGATGTAGAACTGTTTAGAAGTTACCCCCTATATCCCTTATCTGACTGGGGACTGAGAACAGCCATCCCTTTTCTCTAATCTGGCTGGGGACTGAGAGCAGCCATTCCCCTAAGAAGAAAGAACACCTGGTCGCAAGTTGCACCGCGGCCAGTACCCAAGAATATGTTTACTTAAAGATGTTTAATAATGAAAAGTGTTATATGCTGCTAAAAGAAGTTTTATAGTATTTTATATGTGTGAAGAAAGTCGTGTAATACGTGTTAAAAGAGAAAAGTGACCCCCGTAAAGGGATGGGTTAATAGTTATTGTCTTATATGCGAATGCATTCTAAAATTTTGTACGTTTTAAATTGTCTTTGCTCTTTTCCAGCCCGAGGACGTGGGGTGGTTTACCGGGAGGGAATGTAGCGCCCCATGGGTTCGGCCGCTACAGGGGTATTGCACCTCTGCCAGAGGTGTGATATCCCACTCCCGGGTAAGGATGGAGTATGGACCAGGGCTCCGTTAGCTGCATACAGCACACTCACCCCATTTCCGAGGGACAGCTCAACGGTGCTCCCATTAGACAGAAATGCAGGCACGACAGAATCTGTCCCTGGCTGGAGTGGGGAGGGGGGAGGAAAACCCAGTGATGTAGGAGCAGATAGGGGTTGGGTTTCTGGGCATAGGCAGGAAGCCATTGGTTGCAAGTCACCTGGGCTCATACACAGAGAGGGAGGTATAAGAGGTGGGCATCATCTTAGAACAGTGTTCAGTCTGAGAGAGGAAGTGACAGAGCAGGGCCTCTGTGGAGCTCTGCTCCGGAGGCGGGCCTAGCCTGTGAGGCCCAGCCAGCACTGAAAGAGAAGAAGTCAGTGCAGAGAGTTGGAGAAGAGAAGGAGTTCAGCCAGAGAAGGCTGACAGGGAGCTGTGGCTCAGTCTGGGCCAGCTCCACGAGGCAGGCCTGGAGTGGAGGCCAGAACCAGCAGAGAGGACAGAAACTGAAAGGAAAAGAAAGGAACAGAACACCAAGAGAGGCCCAGAGACACGAAGGCAGAAGGGACCCCAAAAGCCCAGGAGATTGCGGGTGATGGGTTGGCAGAACAGGGTACCAGATCCCAAGTTGGTGGAGGCAACTAATCCTCAGCCAAGGACCGGCCGTCGCGATCATATCTTGGTGCGACCCCTCACTACACCTACTAGAAAGGCATACCACATAGGGTCAGGGAGGTGAGCACGAAGCCCTCCCAAGAGAAGGCCCACGGGAGCTGGACAGACGTAGTGTCACTGGTGGGGCACGGCCAGAGAAAGGAGTAGAAGAGAGTCCTGTGACACACTCTGGAATTGCCTGGGGGTTGACCGAGCCCCCCTGCCTGGTGGACGCAGCACGGCTTGGGCAGTCATTGACCGCGGAATGACTCGGGACATAAAGAACTTGAACTGCAACCCCACGTCTCTGTGCTTCATCGCCGCACCAGCACTACTAGTGCTGGGACGCCCGTGCACCATCACTCCCATCATCCACATTCTCTGCCCTGGGGCTGCACTCTTCCCGTGGGGAGTCACACTACCTCAGCTGCATACACCATCAGCCCCAGCGGTCTGCCTTGCAGCGGCGGTCTGCACTGACCGCAATCCACGGGTGGCGTAGTCGGACAATTAACCTAAAACCCCCACAAAATACCGCCATCAGCCTGACCACCCTGAGCCACGGGACCGGGTCACCATCACGGATACTACAACCCCCAGAAGCCCGGTTCCGGGTGCCCCTCGGCCCAGGGGGCGAGTCATATGCGCTTACCGGTAGCTCCGGCTGCCATTTTCCTGTAGATCACAGCTCTAGGAAGATGGCCGTGCACACCGGAAACCTGTGCAGGCCGCACTGCTTCGCTACTCACAGCCCGGCACCAACCTCAATCCGGTACAGGCCTCAGCCAGAGACCACGGCCCCAGCCAGAGACCCCAGCCCCAGCCAGTAGCCCCGGCCTCGGCGTTGGCCCTAGCCCCAGCCAGAGGCCTTGGCCCCTGCCAGAGCCCCTAGCCTTTGCCTCGGCCCCAGCCAGAGGCCCCAGCCCCAGCCAGAGGCCCTAGCCCCAGCCAGAGGCCCCAGCCCCAGCCAGAGGCCCCAGCCAGAGGCCCTGGCCCCAGCCAGAGGCCCAGCCTCAGCCCCAGCCAGAGGCCCCAGCCTCAGTCCCAGCCAGAGGCCTCCACACAGGAACCAGCCAGGCTAAGGGCCTCAGCCAGGCACAGGCTCCACAGCATCTGACCTCTTCTGCTGCAGCCGCCGACTTCCTGAGGGACCCTGCCTCCTGTGACCCTCGCTACACTGCCCCCCAGGTAAGATACCAAACCTATTCAGACTATAAGATGGACCCCCATCTTATAAAAAATATTGTTTTCCATTTTCCAACCCAAAATTTGGGGTGCGTCTTATGGTCCGGTGCGTCTTATAGTCCGAAAAATACGGTATATACGGTTTAAAACAAGCTGCTAAAGCGTGGAATGATAAAATCACGGAGGTGCTCACAAATGAAAAATTTAAAAGAAGCAAAGTTGATCCTTGCCTGTACACAAAAAGACTAATGGACAGATGGGTCTATGTACTCATATATGTTGATGACATTTTAGTTTGTTTTGAAAAAGAAAGGGATAAAGAGGATACACTAAAAATCCTGAATCAACATTTCGAGATCAAAGACTTGGGAAATGTGAAACAGTACTTAGGAATACAAATAGAAAGAGAAGAAGATGGAAGTTTCCTACTTAATCAAAATCACATGATTCAAGACATAACCGAAACATTTGGATTCAATGATGCAAAACCAGCAAAGTCTCCAATGGAAACTAATTATCTTAAAGAGATGAGTAGTGAGAAAAATGTGTTACCAAATAATAAAGAGTACAGAATGGCGATAGGAAAATTACTGTATCTAGTGACTGTTACAAGGCCAGACATTGCAGCAGCAGTAGGAATTCTGAGTAGAAAAGTGTCCAAATCAAATGAAGCGGATTGGAATGCTGTGAAGAGAGTAATACGTTATTTGAAAGGAACCAGCAATGTTAAACTGAAACTGCCTACAAGTGATAAATGCATTTTAACTGGATACGATGATGCAGATTGGGCTGGAGATCCAACTGACAGAAAATCTACCAGTGGCTATCTTTTCTTTCTCTCAGGTGGACCAATTAGTTGGACTAGTAAAAAACAATCAATAGTAATGCTGTCATCAACAGAAGCAGAATATGTTGCAGCAGCACATGCGAGTCAAGAAGTTCTATGGTTAATACAATTGCTAACAGACCTAGGACAAGCACAGTTGGAACCAACAAAAATAAATGAGGACAATCAGGGATGTCTTGTTCTTGCTCAGATGGAAAGAGTTGACCCAAGAACAAAGCACATTGATGTGAAGTATCATTTCTTGAGGGACCATCAGGAACAAGGAATCCTGAAATTAGAATATTGTCCAACTGAAGATATGACAGCAGACATTTTCACAAAGGCATTGAATGCTGAAAAACATCAGAGACTAAAAAAGAAATTAGGTTTGACTGAATAAGTCCTTACTAGTGATGAGCGAGCACTAAAATGCTCGGGTACTCGTTGCTCGGGTCGAGCAAATTGGAATACTCGGGTGCCCGAGCAACGAGCCCAATGTAAGTCTATGGGAAACTCGAGCATTTTTCAGGCGACTCCCCCCAGCGGTCTGCAGAGGGCCTAAAAATTGCCCAAATCAATGGGAACAGTGCTCAAATGACATGGGAACAGCATGGGGAAGACCCCTGGAAGCATCTCTGACTCCCAGATCACTGCTGTCAGCAACATAGTCAGAGTATTACGCCACTTTTACGGACTCACAATAAAAGATACAAAAACAAAAACATAATGGATTTTCCTGGGAAATATGTTAAGGAACATCCTTTCCAGGGTAATGACTTGTATATAAGGCAAAATAACTAACCAAAAGCAAAAATATTCCTCCACAACTTGAGCTATGTTCACACATAGCGTTTTTGATGCGTTTTTGCACTTTTGCATTACTTTCAATAAAGACAAATGCATTCACCAGGAAATTTCATTTTAACATTTTACAACCTTCTCTGGCCATGTGGTATGTGACACATCATCAGACACATGCATACAGTGCTGAAAAGACATGGGAACAGCATGGGGAAGACCTCTGGAAGCATCTCTGACTCCCAGGTCACTGCCTAAAAGTGTGCCCATCATAAGTGATCCTTGGTGCATGCGAAGATGCCTCCCGCCATGCACCTGTCGTTGCAGACTTGCAACAATCACCGTACACGTCCTTGTCCCACTGCAGCGTTCAGTTGTCCCTACCCCATTCCTTGGAATGCAAGCGCAAGTATGCAGGCAGCCGCCCACCCACCCACAGGCTGCAATACTATACTGCCAAATTTTTGACAGCTGCTTGCTCTTGAAATGTGGCCTTTAAGGCTTGTGGAGGCGGAAGCTTTTCATATCCTCATGCCGGCGGCGGCTGGGTGTCCATACTCGGTCCCCAGCCGCCACTATATTTCCCAGTATCGCCTCCGCCTTCCACAAGCACGGGTCCCACAACATTACGCATGCCGTCTCCAGTGCACTTACTGGGAAGGACTGCCTAACCACAAACATGTGGACAGGTGAATGTGGCCAGGGACGGTACGGAGCCAGTCCACAACTTTTTTTGTTGAGAGTTGTATTGAGCTCGGTGAAAGGACTGGCATAGAGGGAAACCATATCTACCCTGCATGTCATTTCTCCCAGGAAGTCCTCTAAAGCTGCTTGCACTTGAAATGTGACCTGAACATTACAGCTGGTACTTTTCTGTGGGAATTTGCTTGCCTCCTACCAGCCTGGAATATTTCCAGCAAACTATGGTATGACGCCATGGTATTAGCACTGCCCCCAGTACCAGTAGCGAAGCCATCCCCAATTTCCTTCTCAGGAATTTTATTTGGTAGACTGAGTGGCTGCCCAAATACATTTTCTCACAAAGGAGCTGAAGATAGAGAGGCAGTAGGTGAAAGTTTCTCCAGCCAGTTAGATATTAGAGGGTGAATGGCAGCACATTGGATCAGTGGTTAGCACTGAAGCCTTGCAGTGCTGGGATCCTGGGTTCAAATCCCAGCAAGGACAACATCTGCAAGAACTTTGTATGTTCTCCGTGTGTTTCCAGGAACCTTCCCACACACTTTTCTTAGCTAGGACTGCTTCTCGGCAGGGTTGAAGGGTCCCACCAGAGAATCCTCTGGTGTGCCTTGGCTTCTACCTCAGGAGAGTTCATAATAGCGCTAACTTTGCAGCTGCTATGGGGCTCTTGAGCAGGTGAGAAAGGTTAGCCCTCAGAATCAAATCCTCTGGTGGGTACAATGTTTTTCAATCTGAAACAACTTCTCAGTGGGAGTTGTATTTCACCACAGCCATATTCTTTAGCTCGGTGAAAGGACTGGCATAGAGGGAAACTGTACCTGCCCCGGCAGTCATTTCTTCATCACCAGGTTCCGCCCATTGTCACACACGACCATGCCTGGCTGTATGTTCAGCAGTGAGAGCCACAGATCAGGCTGCTGTGTTACAGCTTTCAACAACTCTGCAGCGCTGGGCGGTTTGTCAATTAAGCATTAAGCATGTTATCTTCAGCACAGCCTGTTGCCGCTTGGCCAAGGCAGTGCTGCAGTGCTGTCAGCTTGTGACTGACGTAGTCATTTCGAAGATGGAGGAGGAGGTGCACAATGTGATTACATTGAGGTTTAATTGGTGACGCTGTTTTTTATACTAAAGAAAGATCCTATTGTTTTGTTTTTTTTACGTTATTTTTTAAGACAAATGCATTCACCGGGAAATGTAATTTTAACATTTTACAACCTTATCTGGCAATGTGGTGTGTGACACATCTTCAGACACATCCTGTTTTATTTATGATGGAGGGACTCTGAAAGTAATAAAGCCTATTTTTATAGGGCCATCAGACGGCCTTTAGTATTCTTAAAAGGCCAGCAGTCGGCCCTCGCTATTGTTAGAGAACCATCAGCCGGCTATGCTTTGCTGTTTCCATTATTAACAAGTGGGTCTCTTATAATGTTATTGCGTATCCAGTGACTGTAAGGACTGTCAAAAATTTGGACGCAACCCAATACCCCTTTGAAGAGACATAGAGGAGGGTCTCAGTAAAAAAAATGTTCCCATTATAAAGGTAATGCCCATGCTGTGACTGCAAGGGCTGCCAAAATTTGGGAAAAACCCCACTAAGAATTTAAAGACACATAGAGCAGGGCCACCGTAACTACAAATTCCATTTAGAAAGGAGAGAGTCTGCTATACAGTTATAGGGTATGCAGTGAGTCCAACGGCTGACCAATTTTAGGAAAAACCCCACTAAGAATTTAAAGACACACAGAGCAGGGCCACAGTAACAAGGTACGACATGTTCCCATTAGAAAGGAGAGGGTCTGCTATACAGTTATAGGGTATGCAGTGAGTCCAACGGCTGACCAAATTTCGGAAAAACCCCACTAAGAAATTAAAGACACATAGAGCAGGGCCACAGTAACGACAAATTCCCATTAGAAAGGAGAGGGTCTGCTATACAGTTATAGGGTATGCAGTAAGTCCAACGGCAGACCAATTTTAGGAAAAACCCCACTAAGAATTTAAAGACACACAGAGCAGGGCCACAGTAACAAGGTACGACATGTTCCCATTAGAAAGGAGAGGGTCTGCTATACAGTTATAGGGTATGCAGTAAGTCCAACGACTGACCAATTTTAGGAAAAACCCCACTAACAATTTAAAGACACATAGAGCAGGGCCGCAGTAACGACAAATTCCCATTAGAAAGGAGAGAGTCTCCCATAGTGTTGACCTATGCAGTGAATGCAAGGGCTGCCAAAAATTTGGAGGCACTTCAATGACCCTTGGAAGAGACGTTGAGGAGGGCCTCATAAAAAAATGTTCCCATTAGAAAGGAGCAGGCCTCCTATACTTGTAATGCCCATGCACTAAGTGTATGGGCTGACAAACATTTACCCCTGGGGGGGTATGCATGAACATACTGTATAAAAAAATTTTTTTACGGGCATCATAAACACCCTTTAAAAAATTATGTGGGTGATGCATCACGGACCACAGCCACCCTGGTGATATTTTGGTGGAGGATGAGGAGAAGGAGGAGGACAAGAGCAAATAGCCAAAATCAGGAAGCATATACCCATGTGTAGGTGTGAAAAGGTGCATTGGAATACGCCTCCCAAGAAAAGACACTGGATTTGAGTTTATGTCACGCTGCTATCATTCGGTGGTGTTGAGAAGTCTGGCCCAATCCAGCCCTTGTTCATTTTTATAAGAGTCAGCCTGTCAGCATTTTCATTTGACAGGCGGATGCGCTTATCAGTTATAATTCCACCAGCGGCACTAAAAACCCGCTCTGATAAAACGTTGGCGGCAGGGCAGGCCAGGACCTCCAAGGCATAGAGAGTCAGTTCATTCCACGTATCCAGCTTGGATACCCAATAATAATAAGGCACAGCGGAATCACGGAGGACGTTGGTACGGTCGGGAAGGTACTCCCTCAGCATCTTCCCAAACTTTGCACTCCTTGTGAGAGTACCCCGCACCTCAGGGCCTGTGCGATGGGTGGGTCTGAGAAAACTATCCCAGAGCTTTGACACTGTTCCCCTGCCTCTGCTGGATTGAAGTTGTGTCTCTCTCGCCTGTACTCCTTGGTTGTCCAACGAAGTGTGCCCTCTGCCGCCAGTGTTTTCAGATGGGAATTTCTTAAGTAGTTCCACAACAAGGGCCTTCTGGTACAGCCCCATTTTTGTAGACCTGTCCGCCTCAGGAATAAAAGATAGAAAGTTCTCCTTGTAGCTTGTGTCTAGAAGTGTCACCAACCAGTAATGACTTTCACCCAAAATTTTGAGAATGCGAGGGTCATGGGAAAGGCAGCGTAACATAAACTCAGCCATGCGTAGTACCGTCTATAGTGCATGAAACTAGCTCCTGTCCTTCCTCCTCCTCTTCCTCATTGTCACCCAATCCACTTTGGGATGAGATGAGGCTTGGCTGTGTGTAATCACCCTGTATGATTCCTTGCTCCATTTCATCGTGCTCCGCATGCAATGCATCCTCTTTGATTGTGAGCAGAGACCGTTTCAGAAGACAGAGAAGCGGGATGGTGATGCTAATTATGGCGTCATCACCGCTCACCATCTTGGTGGAGTCCTCAAAGTTTTGGAGGATGGTACATATGTCTGACATCCATGTCCACTCCTGAGGTCTTATGTGTGGAGTCTGAACTGAATACCGACGGCCTTGTTGATGCTGGTACTCAACAACTGCCCTCTTCTGCTCACAAATCCTTCCCAACATCTGCAGTGTAGAGTTCCAATGCGTGGGGACATGACACACCAGTCTGTGAACCGGAAGCTGCAAATGCTGCTGAAACACTGCAAGGGCGGCGGAAGCTGTAGCTGACTTTCTAAACTGGGCACACAGGCGGCGTATTTTAACAAGCAGATCCGGCAGCTCCGGGAAGGATTTGAGAAACCACTGTACCACGAGGTTAAGCACATGGGCCAGGCATGGTACGCGTGTGAGCTCGCCTCGCCTCAGAGCCGCCACCAGGTTCCGGCCATTGTCACACACGATCATGCCTGGCTGTAGGTTCAGCAGTGTCTGCCTGTTCTTTCAGAGCTGTCCACAACTCTTCAGCATTGTGCGGTTTTTCAGCTAAGCATATTAGCTTCAGCACAGCCTGTTGCCGCTTGGCCGAGGCAGTGCTGCAGTGCTTCCAGCTTGTGACTGATGTGGTAATTTCGGAGATGGAGGCTGAAGAGGAGGATGAGGCTGAGGAGGATGAGGTGCAGGAGCTGTAGTCTTTAAAAAACAACCAGACGCGGGAAGACCTAACAGTTGTACTGGCAACTTCTTTCGTGTTGGTGTTACGGGGAATGGTTGCCTGCCTTCTGTCTGTGGCCACCACACTGTTTCTTCCTGCCTGTTGGGGTGCTCTGCCTCCCTCCTCCTGTGTGCTGCTGTCCTTGCTCTGCATGTCCTCCTGCCAGGTTGGGTCAGTTACTATATCATCCACCACCTCGTCTTCCACTTCCGCACCCTGGTCCTCCTCCTGACTTTCTGGCAATTGTGTCTCATCATTGTACACCTCTTGTGACACTTTCCCACCGTCGCCTTCATGTGACCGTGGCTGCTCAAATATTTGGGCATCGCTACACGCGATCTCCTCTTGCCCCGCTTCAAGTGGACCGGGCGAGACGCCCGAATCTATAAATGGAAACGTGAAGAGCTCTTCAGAGTGTCCAAGTGTGGGATCAGTTGTCTCTGGGTACTCGGCATGGTGGGAGGACGGAGGATCAGGGTGAGGAATATGCGGTCCAGACTCAAAGCTACTGAGACTTGACCGTGTGGAAGACAGGGTGGTGGTGGTGGTGGCTAAGTGACTGGAAGCATTATCCGCTATCCGACCAACAACCTTTTGACACTACTCTGGGTTCAATAGTGGTGTGCTGCAGTCCCCTAGAAATTGGGACAGGAAGGTCAGGCAAGAAGATGTGGGTGTTTGTTGTGGCACAATTTCGGCTTGCCCACGGCTTTGTCCTCGGCCTCTGCATGCACCATTACCATCACGTCCAGTTCCCCGTCCCTTGTCACGTGCCTTGCCCATTTTAAATGGAGGACAGTATCTTCCACGCTCACTACAAATGACTGAGTTTGGAGCGAACTTATATGTGATCCGTGTGATGGAGAAAACACAGTTTTAAATACCTGGCCTGTAGGTAAGTAGTTTGAACAGCAAACTGCTGTGAACTGCTTCACTGTCACACTGAAAGAAATATTTAATGGAGGCCAGAAATGGCAATATTTTCTGACAATGTATATGTGATCCGTGTGACGGTGAAAACAGAGTTTTAAATACCTGGCCCGTAGGTAAGTAGTTTGAACAGCAAACTGCGGTGAATTGCTTCAATGACACACTAAAGGAAATTTTTAATGGAGGCCAGAAATGGCAGTATTTTCTGGCAACGTATATGTGATCCGTCGACGGAGAAATCAGAGTTTTAAATACCTGGCCTGTAGGTAACTATTTTGAACAGCAAACTGCTGTGAATTGCTTCACTGACACACTAAAGGAAATTTTTAATGGAGGCCAGAAATGGCAGTATTTTCTGACAACGTATATGTGACCTGGGCCTTTGTATAGAAATATCTAACAGCAGCAGAAGGCAGAATTGGAATGGAGCCTCTTGTGCTATATGCACTGCAGTCTGCTATATACACTGCCTGCCTATACATCCTGCCTGCCTGATGCAGATGGATTAGTCCTCAGAAGGACTGTTTGTTAAGATGGATATGGGTAATGTATGTTTTTTCTCCCTACACTACCTAATACACAAGCAAATCTGTCCCTGACACAGCAGCACCTCTCCCTACACAAGCAAATGGCGCAGAAAAATGGTGTTCCCTGGATTGCTTTTTGAGCAAATAATGAGGATTAAGATCCAAAGAAAAGTATTACTGGCCCCTGAGACCTGGGCCTTTGTATAGAAATATTTAACAGCAGCAGAAGGCAGAATTGGAATGGAGCCTCTTGTACTATATGCACTGCAGCGGGCTATATACACTGCCTGGTTATACACCATGCCTGCCTGATATCTCTGCAGATGGATTAGTCCTCAGAAGGACTGTTTGTTAAGATGGATATGTGTAATGTACAGTTTTTCTCCCTACACTACCTAATACACAATCAAATCTGTCCCTGACGCAGCAGCACCTCTCCCTACACTGTCTGATCCGGAGTGACTGTGACGAGCATGGCGGCGCCATTTCTGATATAGACCTGATGACGCTGTGCGGCCAGCCAATCACTGAAATGCCCACAACCAACATGGCTATGGCATTACAGTGCATGGCAGGCAATTCCTGCATGTTCATTGGCTCCCTAAAGAGTGCCAAGCATGCAGGGAGGGGACCAGAGTTCCCGGCCGAGCAACCCGGAAATACTCGGCAATCGCCGAGCATCTAGAGCAGTGAGATGCTCGGGCGAGCACCGAGCAGTAGCGAGCATGCTCGCTCATCACTAGTCCTTACTGTTGAGAAAGGGTGTTGGTATATGCAACAGTTGTGGACTTCTTTGTTTGTGTGAAGGAGGACTTTATGCTGATCTGACAGTAGATGGCGATGTGTAAAGTTTCCTTGTTTACTGTATTGTAAAAGAAAACAGTCTCTCTTGTACTTTCTGTTTTGTTCTTACTTCCTGATGCAGTACTGTGTGACTGTGAATTTTTTTCTTTACCTCATGTTCTGAGAAGTAAAAGCTTGTTATCCCATGTAATCTGCTCTGTGAAGTTTTCTACTGCAACTGTGGGTATCCAGAAGCTGTGCAACACAGCTCTCCCTACACTGTCTGATTCCGGAGTGACTGTGACGAGCATGGCGGCGACAGGTCTGATATAGACCTGATGATGCTGTGCGCCCAACCAATCACTGTAATGCCACAACCACCATGGCTGCAGAATTACAATGAGTGGCAGGCAATCCCTGCATGTTTATTGGCACTCTAAAGAGCGCCAAACATGCAGGGAGGGGACCCGAGCATCCGCCCGAGCATCTCGCAAGTACTCGGCGAGCTCGGGGCATCTCGAGTACTGAGATGCTCGGGCGAGTACCGAGTACTTGCGAGTATGCTCGCTCATTACTAGCCATCAGTAGTGCCTCTACCAGGGTGCGCCTGTATTCACACATTTTGTGAACCCGCTCCATTGACGGAAGCAGGGATGGTACATTTTGCTTGTAGTGGGGATTCAGCTGAGTGACCCAGTAATCAGCGGTGGTAACAATCCGGGCAACTCGGCAGTTATTGCGTAGGCATAGCAGCATGTATTGGCTCATGTGTGTCAGGCTGCCCAGAGGCAACGAAAAGCTGTACTTGGTGGGAGGCATATGGTCTGAGTACTCTATATCCCGCAGCCACACTTGACTGATGCCCGTGAGCTGCTTTAAATACCACCCTGCTGTGGACACTGTTCCTCATCCTCCAAAACTGGTCCTTGGCTAGACAGTTCTGTACCTGGCCGCTGTTGGTACAGGAACCCACCCTCCAAACAATGTGTCCTACTCTTCCTCCTGTGCCACCACCTTATCCATCATCGTCTGAAGCATTATTTCAAGCAGGCATGGAAATGATAAAGTAATGCTTATGGTGGCAACATCAGCGCAGGTCATGTTGGTGGAGTGTTCGAAGCAGCACAACACGGCACACATATGTGACATGCAGAAGTAGTGCTGCTGCTTCAAAAGCATCCAGCAACTATTAGAACTAACACAAGCACAGGAGACATGAAGTGTTGTGCTTCAGAAGCATCCAGCAACTAGAGTGGTTAACACAATCACAGGAGACAGGGAATGTTTTAACAGAGCCCCAGGGGGATTGTGGGGAACTTGTTATTGCAGTCTGGCTGAAGCCGAAGAGAGAGGTGGTGTGTTATCTGTATCTGACAGAAGGCAACTGAACAGGATTCTGATCAGGAGAGAAACTAAACACAGGTCAGATAGACTCCCTGAACTAACAGTGCAGAGTATTATTGGGCAGGAAGATAAGGACTGGAAGGAATTGTGTCACAAGGATCATCTCCCTCATCAAACCCTCCCCCCCTCCATCTCCATGCAGGATAAAGAATGCTGTGTACTATTGTGTCCTTGTGAAGGAAAAGCCTGTGGTTATGTATGCATAGAAGTGTACTGCTAAGAGATCTAATCTGTGCTGAACTGTGCTACTGAAGAGACTGCCGTCACTGTACCCGCTTCAATAGACTGTACTGTGGTGAAGCCTGTTTCTTCAAAGAGTTAAATGGTACTTGTCGTTCTTGAATAAACTCCACTATTAAACTGTTGAAAAATACTCTTGTCAGATGTGTCTGGTCAGCCATTGAATCTGTCATGTGCCTGAGAGAAGCTGCAGCCTATGGTCGCCCTGAGTAACGGTTCGCCCAGGATTCCAAAGAATTCATGAAACCCGTCTCGCCCCTATCTGAACTTAGGCGGCGTGCGTGTAACACATATCTCGAATGAATGACAACTCATTGGTGGTGAAGTGGTGTTGTTGCGCAAAGCGACTCAGCCGGGCATGCTGCAGCTGAAACTCCATTATTGCCTGCTGCTGCTTGCACAGTCTCTCTAGCATATGAATGGTGGAGTTCCACCTTGTTGGTATAATGCATATGAGGTGGTGAGCGGGAAGGCAGAAGTGACGCTGCAGCGCAGACAGGCAAGCAGCAGGGTGAGAATTCTGTAAGAGAGCACACTACCTGCACTTTTTGCAGCAGCTCTGACATATGTGGTTAATGTTTAAGGAAGCTCTGCACCACCAAATTCTGCACATGCACCAGCAAGGGATGTGCAACAAATTGGCTAGTTTCAGAACTGCTACAAGATTTCACCCGTTATCACACACCACCAGGTTGGGCTTGAGGTTAACCGGCACCAACCACTTACCTGTCTGCTGTTTGACCCCATCCACAGCTCCTGCTCGGTGTGTGATTTGTCCCCCAAACACATGAGTTTCAGAATAGCCTGCTGTCATTTCCACCTGACTGTGCTGAAGTTGGTGGTGCAGGTCTTACTGTGAATGGATGAGGATGCGGTAAAGGAAGCGTAATAGAAGGAGGAGGTAACATGGACAGAGAAATGTCCAGTAATCATCAGTGGTGGTAGGGCATGCGCCAGAATGCCTTCTGCCTCATACCTAGCCTGAAAAAGTAGTGGCGGCTGGGGAAAACTTACTGCGTGACAGCCAGTGCCATTAGTTTTTTTTTAAAGACTAATTATTTGGAAATTCTGTCTTCAGGACCATGGCTTGTGGGTGGGTAGGGGGTATTTCCTCTTTCTATTGTCGTCACTGCATTCTTGGTCTTCTATCCTTTGGATTACGATATCGGAGAGAAGAAGACACAGGACAGGATGTTTGTGTCTAAACATACTCTACTCTTTATTACAAAACACAGGGCTAATATACACCCTGAAGGCAGGAAACGGATTTGCCATATATGGTTCGATTATACAGTTTAGCTGAACAAGCGAAAAAAGCTAGTTTCTGTATGCTTTAAAATATTTAATTAGACTTATCTGGTTAGCAAGGCCATTTTATCTTCTTGCAAGAACACATTATTGCTACAAGAAGAAACATCTGGCCAGGGAGTACACGTTATCTTAGCAAGGACACACTATTGATACAAGAAGGAACATTTCAGCTTGCTGTTTTTTTTTACCTAAAATAACTGTCAGACTTATATAGCATAGATGGGGCCTTTAAACTTGAGGGACTCCATCTTCTGCTATAACATTCCATCCTTTTGTTCCTTCATTTATCAATACGAATCTCTATGTTTTCTTTTAGTACAACGCTGAATACACATTAGAAAAAGCTTAGAAACCAAATAAACCGCAAGACACATTAGCAAAACCTGTAAAATAGCTTGTACTATACCAGCCAACCACCCACCGATACCTTTAAACCAATTTGCGGGATTTAGAAAGGAAAATCTCTGTGTGGAATTATTGGCCAAAGTATCTGAACACTTCTCCCAAAAGTTTATCTCTTCCCATGAGACTGGGACAGCGAGAAAGGGTATGCTAGTGGACGTCACAGGGGCATGTGTACATATCCAACAGTTAGCAATGGTCTGGTTTTGCTCCTTTAGTCCATCGATTAGAGCAAGATGGTGTCTAATGAATCTATTGTCGTCTCCATCCATGGTGCCTAACCTAGTCCATGCACCTGTGGTCGCAAGGATGCAGGTAAGTATAAACAATGTCATCATTCTTTGTCCGCTGGTTCTCCTAGTATCTTTTTGCAATGGGATGCGTGGATCCAGGTCTCTTTTCCCTCTAGCTTAACGGCTGTACTTGTGGTCAGCAGAACTTGAAAGGGTCCGTCAAACCGTGGATCTAGGCTTTTCCTCACGTGTCTTTTTATAACCACCCAGTCTCCAGGTTGCAGCGTATGGCTGCTAGAGTCTTGATCTGGATCTGGAAGAGAACTGAAGACATTATCATGTACTTGCTTAATCTTTTTGTGTAAAGCCCTCACGTAGGAACTTAGCACATGGTTGTTCATTTCTAATGCTTGCGGATAGAAACACCCTAGGCTGGGTACGTTGCCAAACAATATCTCATATGGAGAGAGTCCAGTCTTTTTATTAGGCGTGTATCTTACTGAAAACAGAGCAAGCGGTAAACAGTCCGGCCATGGTTTTCCTGTCTCAGCCATGGCTTTCTGAATTTTTAATTTCAATGTCACATTCAGTCTTTCCACTTTACCACTACTTTGCGGGTGATATGGGGTGTGGAATGCTTGTTGAATTCCTAGAGCTGACTTGACTTCATTCATTATTTCACCTGTGAAGTGTGTACCTCTGTCACTCTCAATTACCTCTGGTACCCCATACCTGCAGACCACCTCCGCAAGCAGTTTCTTTGCGGTTGCCGCAGCCGTGGCTTTGGCAATCAGGAAAGCTTCTGGCCATCCTGAGAACAAATCAATACAGACCAACACATATTCCCATGATCCTGACTTTGGCAGCTGAATATAATCAATTTGCAGTCTCTGGAATGGATAGAGGGGCCGGGGGGTGTGTTTGGGTGGTGTTTTAACTACTCTACCCTGATTATGTGTAGCACATATCATGCACCCTTGTACCAGGTTTTCAATACAGGTGGAGAATCCTGGTGCCACCCAATGTTTCTGCATCACACTTATCACACCCGTTTTAGATTGGTGTGTCGGCCCATGTAGTATCTGGGCAGCTGCTGGGTACAGTGCCCTTGGAAGGCATCGTCGTGTCCCTTTCCCCCATACCCCATTTGCTTCATTCAGGCATGCACCTTCCTGTAACCACTTATCAACCTCCTCCTTTTGAGCCTGAGCCTGCATTTGGGATAAGATGTCCTCCGACACAAAGGGGTTTTTAGGGGCACTTAACTGACGTACTGTTGACCCTTGTTGCGGCTTATAGGCTGCTGTTTTTGCCGCTGCATCTGCCATCGCGTTACCTCTGCTTACCTGGTCGGTGCGTCTGGTATGTGCTCTTACCTTTATGACAGCTACTTGTTTGGGTAGTTGTAGCGCATCAATTAACTGCTGGACCGCATCAGCATTCTTAATGGGGTGTCCTGCTGCCGTCAGGAAACCTCTTGACTTCCATATGGGACCAAAATCATGCGATATACCGAATGCGTACCTAGAATCTGTGTAAATGTTAACAATACTACCTTCCGCTAGTTTACAGGCCTCGGTTAGGGCCCTAAGTTCAGCTTCTTGAGCCGATTGGTGTGGGATCATTGGTTCTGCCTTGATTACTGCATTGAGGGAGACAACTGCATATCCAGTATGGAAGGTACCTGAATAGTCCTGATGACGGGATCCATCTACAAAAAATTCAAAATCTGCATTTTGTAATTCATGTTCAAATACAGTAGGTAAACCAGCCGTTTCTTGTGCCATCATTTGTACACAGTCATGAGGAACTTCCTCTCTTGGATCTTCCTTATAAAGCACAGTACCTGACCCCTCCTTCAGATCCGAGAGAGGTAACAAAGTTGCTGGATTCAGGGTAGTACACCTCTGTAAAGAAACATTGGGAGGCATTAACAGTGCACATTGTAACCTGAGATGACGTGCTGCTGAGAGGTGAGCGGGTTGCACTTGATTCAATATAGTGTAGACATCATGAGGTGTTAGAACGGTGAGCGGATGATCTAGAACAATGTCTGTGGATTTATGGAGTAATAGTCCAACAGCATGCAGAGCACGTACACAGGATGGTGCACCTCTGGCTACCGCATCTAATCTGCCACTAAAATAGGCAACAGGTCTCTGATTATCACGGTGTGTTTGAGTTAAAACTCCTGCTGCATGTCCAGCTTGTTCATGAAGATACAGAGTAAATGGGAGCTCATAATTAGGGGTACCCAAAGCTGGAGCGGCCAAAATACGGTTCTTGAGAGAATAAAAACAGTCTATTGCCTCTGGTGTTAGTACAAAAGGTGTTGGAGTAAGACAGTCATAGAGGGGCTGCATTAAAACAGAGACGGCATGAATCCACTGTCTGCAATAGGAAACAAGTCCAAGAAAAGTTCTGAGGGCTGCAACATTAATGGGGACGGTGAATGCCTGTACTGCTTGTTTGCGTGCATTTGTTAAATGACGAGCTCCTGGTGTAATGCAATGTCCCAAAAAGGTGACTGAAGATTTACAAAACTGAAGCTTATCTTTCGATGCCTTGCAGCCAGTGTGATAGAGAAACAACATAAGTGATATAGTTGCACTATGACATTGTTTCCTGGAGGGGGCACAAATGAGCAAGTCATCGACATATTGCAAAACAACGATATGTGGTTCAGACCATCCCTCCAGTATTTCCTGCAGACTTGCAGTGTACATTGTGGGTGAACTCTGGGCACCCTGTGGCAACACTGTCCATGTATATTGACTACCCTGGAATGTGAAAGCAAACAAGTACTGGCAGTCAGGATGTAATGGTACACTGAAAAATGCATTTGCCAAATCGACCACTGAAAAACAAAGAGAGTTAGAAGGTATCTGTGACAGGAGAGTATGCGGGTTGGGCACAACTGGTGTTAGAAGTTCTGTGGCTTTGTTAACCAACCGGAGGTCATGGACCATTCTAAATGCGGCTGGTTGTCCTGGCACGCTCTTTTTCTTTACTGGGAACAGGGGAGTATTGCAAGGGGACTGGGTTTTGACTAGGACTCCTCTGTGTAGTAATTTTTGGACTTGCTGGGCTATGGCATTCTCCTGAGCCGAGCTAAGGGGATACTGCCTCTGTTGAGGCAAAATTGCTCCTGGTTTTAATTTTACCATTACTGGTTGAACTCTTAACCTACCAACATCTGTTTTGTCTGAGGCCCAAAAATCATGTGGCACAGCCTGCTCTAATATCGGGGGAAACTCATTTGTCTCTTCTATGCTGGCAATATCTAGTGACATAATTTTGCAAAGGGTACTTGGTTTTAAACCTGGGGTCATGGTGACAGTGCCATCGGGATGATACTCTATATGTGCTTGTAATTGGAACAACACATCATTTCCCAATAGATTACATTGGCCTCGGGGCGATACCATGAGCTGGCTATGTACAGTAGCTCCTTGAATTTGCAGGGGAATTCTCTTAGTGACAGGGAGCAGGACAGATGGGGAATTGAAGGGGGTGGCAATGACATGATGTGAAAAATCAGTGTCAGTATATGGCCAATCACCTTGCGTAATTACTGAATTGTCGGCCCCCGTATCTACTTGGAAATCGATTTCATGTCCCCCTGGTAGGTTCACCTGCACTATACAACTGGGAGTTGGGGGTAAGGAGATGAGGGGGTTCATGTGCAAGCTACCCTCATCCTATGGGGGCGTTGTTTGGTCGGCTGGAGGACCCGTACTCTGAGCATTTGGATACGGGTTGGTCCTGCAGTTCTTTCTAAAATGTCCTGGCATTTTACATCCGTAACACAGTTTCTGTCCTCCTCCTTCAGTCCGTCCTCTGCCTCTGTTGTTTCTGGGGGTCGTCTCTACTATATGTATTCTGGCAGCTCTTTTTGCCTGCGCTATGTCATGTTGTGCCCCCTGAGCTATTCTAGCTAAATCTTCTGCCTTCACTGATCTCCAGTCCGGTCTACTTGCTTTTACCTTCTCTGCAATCTCTTTCTTTAGTCCATTCATGAAAGCACTTGCTAATACCCTCTCACTAGTCTTATTCCCGGGGTTGAACCCCATTTCTGACCAGGTTTTCTCTAGTGCATAGAAATAATCCTTAGGATCGTCCTCCTTCCCCTGCACTCTATCTTCTAGTGTAACTTGCTTTTCTGCTTGCCTGTCTTGACATGCTTTTACCAACGCTGCTGCGAATAGGACTCCAGCTGCTGCATCATTAGATTCTGCATCTACGGGTCCGGTCCTATTGGCATACTGTTTTTGGTCTCATCTATCAACCTATCATAGCGGGCTTCATCTGCCAATTTTCCCTTAATTACCCCCTGCAGATCTATTCTAGTGGCATGGTACGTATCCTGTATGGTGGTGATCATTCCAGCGAAACCCATAGGGGACTGGGATGGGTCTGGCAGCTGGGAGATCAGTGTCAACTGCTCTGAAGGACTCCATGGTCTATACATTAACATTGTACGAGCTTCCTGACCTGGAACCACTGCATCCCCCCTGCTGCTGCTGCTGCTCCTGGTGCTCCTGGCACAACTACCGTCCTCATTGGGAATTGTCTAGCTGGGTGGGGTCTCGGTCCTCCACATGCCACACAGGTGTCTACTGTCAAGGGGTTCTGCTGTCCACATCTGGGGCAAACCCAACATTTAGGTTCCTGGGAATTCTGATACTGGGGTGGGGGTGACGTCGGGAGCGGACAGGGAGGAAAATCTGTCATTCCGGTTTTTGTCAGTCTGTAACGTCCGTCTCCTAATTTTTCAATCTTTCCTTCAAAATAAGCGCATGCATTCATCCATACATCTACTGTCCCTAACCGACCCTTATCTTTCAGCCATCCATGATAGGAGTTAAAGAAGGATTTCCATTTCTCTCCATTCATCTCTCCATTCTCATTCATTCCCGCTTTACACAATATTTTGTCAATTCCAATCAGTGCCTGTTTCCCTTCTCTGCGTACTACTAAGTCTTTGGCTATAATACCTTCCTTGGCATTTTGGTTCCCCATTTTTTTCGGTTCTCCTCACCTAGAAGAGACTCCTCAGTCACTTAGACAATGGGCCACAAAGGTTTCTGAACCATTCCACTACTAGCCTCTCTAGGACTTATACGCCAGCCAGAAAAACAGACCAAAAACATCAATCCCGGGACACATCCACAACACAATCATCGGATCCATACTTTCATTCTTAAATTCTCCAAAGGATAGAAGGCAGGACTGATCTGAGGGGATTCTACTGGTTCAAAGGGACCTGAGCCAGACAACAATCTATTGAATTACCTGGGGAGCCGACCGCTCGGGGGTGAGGGAGTCTCTTCTATACAGTGATATAATTAGGTATAATATAACAGTTATTCTTACCTCAGCGCTGTATATATCACCAACAGAGAGCTTCACTCGTCCCACGTCTCGGACCGGTCGAGCTCCCCTGGGTAGATTAACTCAAGGTCCCTGTTCGAGGCGCCAGCTGTCGTCACTGCATTCTTGGTCTTCTATCCTTTGGATTACGATATCGGAGAGAAGAAGACACAGGACAGGATGTTTGTGTCTAAACATACTCTACTCTTTATTACAAAACACAGGGCTAATATACACCCTGAGGGCAGGAAACGGATTTGCCATATATGGTTTGATTATACAGTTTAGCTGAACAAGCGAAAAAAGCTAGTTTCTGTATGCTTTAAAATATTTAATTAGACTTATCTGGTTAGCAAGGCCATTTTATCTTCTTGCAAGAACACATTATTGCTACAAGAAGAAACATCTGGCCAGGGAGTACACGTTATCTTAGCAAGGACACGCTATTGATACAAGAAGGAACATTTCAGCTTGCTGGTTTTTTTTACCTAAAATAACTGTCAGACTTATATAGCATAGATGGGGCCTTTAAACTTGAGGGACTCCATCTTCTGCTATAACACTATTGAGAGTTTGGGAGATCGAGAGCTGAACACTTCCATGTGATGGTTGTGGAGATGGTCCGTGACACTGCTGGTGATGATGCTATCACGTCCTGTCTTTGAGGGGAGGCAGGTGTGCACCAGGCTGTTCGGACATTATGCACCAGGCTGCAATATAGACCAGGCTGTATGGGCAGTGAGCCCCAGGTCTCTATGGGCAGTGTGCACCAGGTTGTTAGGGCATGCTGCACCAGGCTGTACGGTTACTCTGCACCAGTCTGTTAGGGCACTGTGCACCATGCTGCAAGGGCACAATGCACCAGGCTGTAAGGGCACTGTGCACAAGACTGTTAGGGCACTATCCACCAGACTGTTAGGGCACTGTGTACAAGTCAAGGCTGTTATGGCACTCTACACAAGGCTGTTAAGGCACGCTGCACAAGGCTGTTAAGCCTCTGTGCACCAGGCTGTATGGCACTCTACACAAGGCTGTTAGGGCACCAGGTTCTGAAATAAGAATGGCAGCACAACACGTAATCAGGCCTTTATACAGGCAGTGAAAACCTATATGCCTACCATATAATACATGGTCCACAAATCCCTATAATCAAGACAAAAACCAAAAGACTCTGTTCTGGAGAAAGAAATTGCAATACAAGAGAGAGGAGAAACCTTTCCTCCCGAAATGAATGATAATAAAATCTATAAGTAAGTATTTGCCAAACAGACACATATAAGGGAAATTGGAAAATTATTCTTTATTGAAGAAAATGTATGAATATCATATAAATTACAATCAAATTAAGTAATAAAATACAAGATGAGGACAAAAGGGGAGGGGGAGAAAGGATAGCTAGAGAGTAGTATAATGAGATGACTGGTATAGCAAAGAGACTAACAAACCCAAAAAAGCATTCAGAATATGACAGATGTAAGTATACTGCCTATGAATGGAAAATCCTAACACTGACCATATCAGATAATAATGATTACAAATACTCTAGAAAAAGCTGAAAGCACGTCTAGCATAGAGCCAAAGAGTCCTGCATGTGGAATACATGCAGGTAAATATCAAAATGGTTATATGCTGTCAAATAGATTGTAACCATGATAATTGCACAAGGAGATATACATGTCAGTGAATAATAGGACCAGATATGGAACTTCCATTACCTTGGGTCATGTCTGTGGAGTCCTAGGCAGCGTGGGAGGGAATGCTGGGAGTGCAAGGCAGCCTCGACGCGCGTTTCGCCTGGAAGTGGCTTCGTCAGGAGGCGTGGCTATCATGGAGAAAGGGGACACCTTATGTACCGGAGTGTGCCTACCAGAGTAAGGTATATGCTGAAAGCCCGCCCCCGGTGATGACGCGGACGCCCCCATATGACACGTGGCCGGGAGGGAGCCAAAGCACCTCCCATGTAGCCACGGCAACGCAGCCCGTCCGGGACGCCACCAGAACAGGAGCAAGCAGAGTGTGCCGGCCAGAGTTGGGTACGTAGTGAGGCCACTCCCCCGGCGATGACGCGGACGCCCCTGCACCGCTATGGGCCAGGGAGGAGAACCTCCCATGTAACCACGGCAACGCGGCCCGTCCGAGACGCCGCCGGGACAGAGGCAAGGCATGCAGTGACAGGTGCATCAAAGCATAGGGGGCATGACAGAAGGCCTGAATGAACAGGCAGCAACCTGTGGGGGGCTCAGCACAGTGCTGGCACATGGAGTGGCCACCTCACTGAGTCGCAGAGTGCTGAGCCTCCATCAGCCTGAAAGCTGTAATGATGAGCCTCATGATAAATGTGGTGTAAAGGAGGGGGGGAGGTGGGGGCTGAGCCCATTGAAATCTCCTCTAAAGCTAGGAGAAAGGCTGTCCAGGAGGGCAGCATCTCCAGCATAAAAATCTGAAGGTAATAAAGTGCTGAGGAGCTATACAAAAGTATAAAGCCTATAAATCATGGAAACCACATACAGAAATATATTGTAATAGAAGACCCCCTACTATGGAACTAATTCATGACAATTTATAAAATTACCAGAAGGGTCAAAATTCCAACAATCACAATAGATAAGTGACCCATCAAGTAAGTACATGAGGCAATTATTGAACAGCTAATAGGTTAATCCTTCTGTATAATAATTATACTATGTCCCATAGCTATATAATAATTCACTGTTTGAGGAAACAAAACAGCTAATATTTAAAAGACGTACTTATTTATACAAGTACTATAGAAATAATATTTATGACGTAATTCTCATCATCTAAATTAACTGTTCAAGGTTGCATGAGATGTGCTCCAAAGTTCGTATCTTCTGTCAAGTCGATGCACACGTCAGGTTCTTTCAAGCCGCATAATACCGCCATATCACCACAACACAGCACATCTGAATCAAGTGGAAAGTTAAAGGAAGAAATATGAATAACATATAAAAGTAATAAAACGCAAAAGGTGTCCATCTAAAAATAGCGCCACATTTGTTACTATAGAAAGGACTTGAAACTGACCATATCATTTAATCCATTTGGGGCGATTGTGTCCACTAGCACAATCCACTCTGTTTCTTTCTGAAGCAGCTTCTTTTTAACATTCCCACCTCTAATACCCATATATACGCGGTGAATGCCCGGATTGTCAGGCCCCCGGGGTTACCTCTGTGGATTTCCAAAAAGTGTTTGGGTATTGTTTTGAGAAATTGTAAATCAGTACAAGAAGAGGCATTGTTTGTATCTCTTATATGTTCTTGTATGCGAACCTTCAAGGCTCTGGTGGTCATGCCAATATAGATTAGTCCGCATGGGCAAGTTAGGTGGTAGACGACTGCTTCGGTGTTACATGTGATATGGTGGACTATACAGGCAGTGCCTTCCTGTGACAGGCAGAAGTTGTTTTCAAAAGCATCCAGCAACTAGAGGGGTTAATGCAGCCACAGGGGACAGGGAGTGGTTAGCACAGCTCCTGGGGGATGCTGGGAAAGTTGTTATTGTCTGGGAGTCAAAGGAAGAAGCTGTTTTGTGCTTGTAGAGGCTCAGGGAAAACTAAGGCAAGTTAAGCTATCAAGAGCAGATTGTGGAGAGAAGTTGTTGCTGGAATCAGAGGCCCAGTACTAACAGCTAGAAGTCAAATCTGTGCATGAAGATAAGAGAGTGAGAGAATTGCTGCACAGGTCTCATTCACCTCACCCCCTCCCTCCACCTCACTGCAGGATAAAGGAATGGAGATATTCTGTGTAAACACTGTGCCTCTGTGAAGAGAGCTCATTGATGAAGAGACTATCATAATTGTACTGAAAGCATTGCATAGAGAGTAATGATTCTGTGTGCTGGATTTAAGCTTGAATAAAACCTCTATGATTAACTTTAGCCTGGGACTCTGCCATCCCTGTGTGTGCCTGAAGGCTGATATACCTCAGGACTGTGGAAGCACTGAGTAATGGTCACCCTAAGCAAAATTCCCCCAGGATTTCAAAGAATTAATGTTTTTTTGTATTGCCCATATATACTTTTCGGCATGCATGCAACATTCCATCTATACGGGTCCCTCTATGCCGGAGGACACAATGTGCCCGGTGGCCCCCTTGACAGACCTTGGGCTCCAGACGTGACAGGAGTATCCGCTCAGGATTCCAGTATGGCCTCCCACTGCTTCGAACGACTGGTATATTGATGGCCCTATCTATATATAATTACCTTCAAGTAGATAATAAGACCTTAACTCAAATAGTTGGATATATTTAACAAAATTTATTAGTGAAAAAATTATATTTCTAGCACAACAACAAGACAGAAATTATCCCTTAAAAACCCTATAAAACTCATTCAAAACCAAAAGCCAGAGCAGACTAGTAGCTGAAGCAATATACACTTTTTGTATGAAATAAATACAAGTGGTAAATAAATATCACTTTGGCAATATACAATAATATGGCTGGTCTTTATACTAGTATTTGAGGAAAACAGAGTATGCAGTACAAATAGAACACAGATGCAACTTCACTTGGTGACAGATGCAACCGTACTAGAAGTTTACATATATACATTTGAGGAGGGCATAACGCCAAAACGCGCGTAGGGGCATTGGTCAGGAAAATTCTGCACCAAAATGGCATTTGGTCAGTATGATCCTGCTTTCATCATTTAATATTATACTTATTGAGGGGTGATTATGTATGAAAGCTTCCATTACACCTTGTATTAGTTATTGTGAGAGGATGCATCTGTGATTTACTCACACTTTACACTTTTTGCCCTCCTCAAATGTATATATGCAAGATTCTATATGTAAGATTTGCATCTGTCACCAAGTGAAGTTGCATCTGTGTTCTATTTGTACTGCATACTCTGTTTTCCTCAAATACTTGTATGAACACCAGCCATATTATTGTATATTACCAAAGTGATATTTATTTACCATTGGTGTTTATTTCATACAAAAAGTGCATATTGCTTCATCTACTAGTCTGCCCCAGCTTTTGGTTTTAACTTGGTTTTATAGGGTTTTTATGGGATCATTTCTATCTTGTTGTTGTACTAAAAATTTAATTTTTTCACTAATAAATTTTGTTAAATATATCTAACTATTTGAGTTAAGATAAGATAAGATAAGATAAGATAAGATATACTTTATTTATCCCGTAGGAAATTGCGGATTATCTACTTGATGGTAATTATATATAGAAATGTTCTTTGGGAGGTACCTTCAAGGTTCAAACTGAGTATTAAACTAATAATAAGTCATAATGTTCCTTTTTTGATATTAATTATATGTGCCAGCCCTAGCAGCCCATTGTACTTGAACTTGACCTAGTCACTGCACTTCCCTAATTGTGTCACCACTAGGAAGAGTCTGCTTTTCACTAACACTAGTCCCTTATCACTAGAGATGAGCGGTGTTCGACTCGAACTGTTCGCCAATCTCAAATTCGAGCTGTTTTGGGCGGTGTTCGAGTCGTTCGGCGAACACGAACAATTTGAAAAAAATCCGGCTGTTCGAGGTTATAACTGTTCTTGCACCAAAATCATAACTGGATTTTTTCTCAGTAATGCTGAAAATTAATGTTACTACGCAGTTTGAGTGTACAGCGGGGCGGGGGGAGGGGCAGGGGATGGATCTCAGCAGGAATAGTGAAGATCTCCATTTTTTTTCTCTTTCCCGCATTTACAGTGGGGAGGTGCAATCTGTCAGCCTATCAGCAGCGCACACACGGAGCGAAGTGCTTTTTTTCACACAAGCAAGGGCATGTGTCATTGGCAGTGTATGTCACATGTCCTTGCCCTATAAGACCCAGCCATTTTCCGCGTAGCCATCATTTTCTCACTGCTGCAGCTGCGTGTTAGACGGCACCGCTGTTGCTGTGTGCGCTATACTTTGAGTGTTCATTTGAAGCCAATTTTCTCTGAAATATACAGATAGCTTGGGAGTAAGGAATAGTTGTGATTGCAGTCCTTTTGAGGACTAGGTTACATAATTTCCTACGACTTTTATCAGGCAGGTCTGTGCTCTTAAATAGATAGGTTGGGAGTAAAGACTAATTGTAATTGCAGTCCTTTTGAGAGCTAGGTTACATCAGTTCCTATCACTTTTTGCCAGGCAGGTCTGTGCCAGTGCTGTGCAAGTTTTTTTCACAGCATTTGGCTAAATCTAGCTAAGCAAATCCTTTTGGGCCTCTTGCAGTGTGTGTTAGTCAGTGGAGTAGACTATCTGTGTTGCAAGCTACACCACCTGTGTATAGAATACAATTTTTTTACTGTGAAGTAAAACCTTTTGGGCATAGCATCATTCTATTAGTCCATCTATACTAACCTCCACCAGGTTGCAAATTAAAACTAATTTTTATCTGCATCTAGGTCTGAAAAAAAATTTGGGCTTGTAGCAGTGTGTGGGACTTGTTCTATTAATCCATCTATACTAACCTCCACCAGGTTGCAAATTAAAACAAATTTTTATCTGCATCTAGCTCTGAAAAAAAATTTGGGCTTGTAGCAGTGTGTGGGACTTGTTCTATTAGTCCATCTATACTGACCTCCATCAGGTTGCAAATTAAAAATAATTTTTATCTGCATCTAGCTCTGAAAAAATATTTAGGCTTCTAGCAGTGTGTGGGACTTGGTCTATTAGTCCATCTATACTAATCTCCATCAGGTTGCAAATTCAATATAATTTTTTTCTGCATCTAGCTCTGAAAAAATATTTAGGCTTCTAGCAGTGTGTGGGACTTGGTCTATTAGTCCATCTATACTAACCTCCACCAGGTTGCAAATTAAAAATAATTTTTATCTGCATCTAGCTCTGAAAAAAAATTTGGGCTTGTAGCAGTGTGTGGGACTTGTTCTATTAGTCCATCTATACTAACCTCCACCAAGTTGCAAATTAAAAATAATTTTTATCTGCATCTAGCTCTGAAAAAATATTTAGGCTTCTAGCAGTTTGTGGGACTTGTTCTATTAGTCCATCTATACTGACCTCCATCAGGTTGCAAATTCAATATAATTTTTTTCTGCATCTAGCTCTGACAAAATATTTCAGCTTGTAGCAGTGTGTGGGACTTGTTCTATTAGTCCATCTATACTAACCTCCACCAGGTTGCAAATTAAAAATAATTTTTATCTGCATCTAGCTCTGAAAAAAAATTTGGGCTTGTAGTAGTGTGTGGGACTTGTTCTATTAGTCCATCTATACTGACCTCCATCAGGTTGCAAATTCAATATAATTTTTTTCTGCATCTAGCTCTGAAAAAATATTTAGGCTTCTAGCAGTGTGTTGGACTTGGTCTATTAGTCCATCTATACTAACCTCCATCAGGTTGCAAATTCAATATATTTTTTTTCTGCATCTAGCTCTGAAAAAATATTTAGGCTTCTAGCAGTGTGTGGGACTTGGTCTATTAGTCCATCTGTACTAACCTCCACCAGGTTGCAAATTAAAAATAATTTTATCTGCATCTAGCTCTGAAAAAATATTTAGGCTTCTAGCAGTGTGTGGGACTTGTTCTATTAGTCCATCTATACTGACCTCCATCAGGTTGCAAATTCAATATAATTTTTTTCTGCATCTAGCTCTGAAAAAATATTTCAGCTTGTAGCAGTGTGTGGGACTTGTTCTATTAGTCCATCTATACTGACCTCCATCAGGTTGCAAATTCAATATAATTTTTTTCCGCATCTAGTTCTGAAAAAATATTTAGGCTTCTAGCAGTGTGCAGGACTTGGTCTATTAGTCCATCTATACTAACCTCCATCAGGTTGCAAATTCAATATAATTTTTTTCTGCATCTAGCTCTGAAAAAATATTTAGGCTTCTAGCAGTGTGTGGGACTTGGTCTAGTAGTCCATCTATACTAACCTCCACCAGGTTGCAAATTAAAAATAATTTTTATCTGCATCTAGCTCTGAAAAAATATTTAGGCTTCTAGCAGTGTGTGGGACTTGTTCTATTAGTCCATCTATACTGACCTCCATCAGGTTGCAAATTCAATATAATTTTTTTCTGCATCTAGCTCTGACAAAATATTTCAGCTTGTAGCAGCGTGTGGGACTTGCTCTATTAGTCCATCTATACTGACCTCCATCAGGTTGCAAATTCAATATAATTTTTTTCTGCATCTAGCTCTGAAAAAATATTTCAGCTTGTAGCAGTGTGTGGGACTTGTTCTATTAGTCCATCTATACTGACCTCCATCAGGTTCAATATTCAATATAATTTTTATCTGCATCTAACCCAGCCAATACTTTTGGCCTAATACCACAGTTTGGCCACTCAGCTCTGCTCAGTTCCCATCCATTGTTTTTTTGTGCAAACAACTCCAGAGTTGTGAATTAGTTAACCACCAAAATGAGTGGAAAAAGGCCTGCTGCTGGTGGAAAGGGGAATAGGCGTGTTTGGAAGGGGAAAAAAGGTTGTGTCCGTGGGGTAGGTGTTAAAGCAACAGTAACATCTGCAGAAGAAAGACCATCTTCCAGCCAAACTAAAATGTCTACTTCTTTTAGCGGACAATGTGATAAGATCCCTTTCTTACGGCCACGCCAATCGCTACAAATTCCAGATGAGGCACAAAAACAGCAGGTGCTTCAACGGATATCAAGTGCTCCTTTAAGTGGGCTCTCCTCCACCTCAACTTCAACATCACAAATACTCCAGTCCTCAGAGGTGTCACCCCAATCGCACTTGCTTCCTCACAGCTCCCAAGTCTCCAGCTGCCCGTCTGAGTATGGGGTAGAACAAATGGTTGAGTCTGCAGAGCTGTTTACTCATACTATAGCCTGGGAATCAGAGGTCAGCTCCAGAGCTTCTGTGAATCCAGACGAGGAAATGATCTTCACTGATGCCCAGAATCTTTATGAGTCGGATCCAGGACCAGACGCAGAAGGTTCTGACCATAATGTAGACCCTCGTTCCCAAACTGTAACTCCTGTTGGTGGAGACAATGAGGAAGACGATGATGAGACTCAAATACCAGACTGGAGCGACAACTTTAGTTTTTTGTCAGGGCAGGAAGAGGTTGGCTCTGAGGTCGAAGGGTGTGATAACACAGAGGGTGATGATGATGAGGTTGGAGATCCCACTTACTGTCAACCCACAGTCAGCCAGTCGATGAGGTCAGCAGAGGAGGTGGAGGAGGATGCTAGTGATGATGAGGTCAGGTTGCACCTTCCTGGACAGAGATGTAGTACTGGAAGCACATCAACAACTGCATCCTCAAACAAAACTCTGCCTCTGACCACAAGTCGTGGTGGCTCTTCAGGTCGCATGGGTGCTAAGCCTTGCATAGCCTGGGCATTTTTTCAGATCGATAAGGATGACCAAACTCGTGTTATCTGTAACATTTGTCAGCAAAAGCTAAGTAGCGGACAAAAAATACACAGTTTGAGTACTTCATGCATGAACCGGCACATGGATATGAAGCATAAGTTGCAGTGGGAAGCTCACTGTGCTACAATGCGGCCTAGCTGGCCGGGCCAACCACCGTCTGCCACATCTTGTGCATCTACGGCCTCTTCATCCTCTGTGACTGAGGGGACAACAGTCACACCTGTTTTGGGATGCAGACCTGCCACCTCTTTACCCGCAACAGCCAGCGTGATTGGCAGGTCATCACTTTCTTTGGAGGTGGAAACACCAGCTGATGTTGAGCGCTGTCCGACATCGATAGCACCACCTTTGGATCAAGGCAACCTAACATGTCCGCCTGCATCTTCCTCACAGACCGGCAGTTTGCCGGGGACACCCTTCTCAACCCCGTCTAAGCACAACAGCCAGCCCTCGGTCCCTCAGATGTGGACAAGTAAAACACCATTTCCTCATAGCCATGAGAAAGCTAAGAGGTTGAATTTCACCATCTGCAAGCTCTTGGCTACAGAAATGCTGCCTTTCCGCCTGGTGGACACAGAGGATTTTCGAGACCTTATGTCCGTCGCAGTGCCCCAGTACCAGATGCCCAGTCGGCACTACTTCTCAAAGAAAGGTGTGCCTGCGCTCCACCAGCATGTCGCACACAACATCACCGCTTCTTTGAGAAACTCTGTGTGTGACAGGGTGCATTTCACCACAGACACTTGGACGAGTAGGCATGGACAGGGGCGTTACATGTCGCTGACTGGGCACTGGGTAACTATGGTGACAGCAGGACAAGGGGCTGCTGTCCAAGTCTTGCCGTCCCCACGAGTTGTGAGTCAATCCTCTTTATCTCGAAGTTCCTCCACTGCTTCTGCCTCCTCAATCTCCTCTCGGTCCTCCACCTGCACCCAAAGCCTGTCTGGTCATGCCACAAGCTTTCTAACTGCGCAGAAGGGATCCTGCACACCTCCTTACTATGTTGGCAGCAGGGCTCAACGTCATCAGGCGTTTTTTACTTTGAAATCTCTGGGAAATGTGAGTCACACAGCTGAGGAGTTGTGGTCAGCTCTGGAGAACCAGTTTCATGAATGGTTATCTCCACTGGACCTGAAACCAGGGAAGGCCGTGTGCGACAATGCTGCAAACCTCGGTGCGGCCCTTCGCCGGGGCAATGTCACACACGTGCCTTGTATGGCTCACGTGTTGAACCTGGTTGTCCAGCAATTTTTAGGCCACTATCACGGACTAGATGGCCTTCTGCAGAGGGCACGGTCGCTGTGTGCTCACTTCCGCCGTTCATATCCCGCAGCTCAGCGACTTACATCTCTACAGAAGTCGTTGGGCCTGCCACTTCACCGGCTAAAATGCGATGTGCCTACCCGGTGGAATTCAACTCTGCACATGTTGCAGCGACTGTGGCAGCACCGACAAGCCCTGGTGCAATATGTTCTGACGTATAGCCTGGGCCAACGAGATCCAGAGGTGTGGCAAATGACGCTGGAGGAGTGGTCTCAGATCAGAGACATATGCACCCTTCTGCACAGTTTTGAAATGGCGACGAAGATGTTTAGTGCTGACGATGCCATTATCAGCATGCTGGAGCACATGTTAAACAGAATTCGGAGTCAGGTGGTGGCACAAGAGGAGGTGGAGGAAGTAGAGGAGGAGGAGTTGTATGCGGAAGGGCTAACATCTGCAAGGTCCAGACGGTCGGCAGCAAGAAGGCGGCAGGCATGTGAGGGTGGGGGAGATGGTTTTACCAGGGTGCATGGTAGCAGCCAAACTAGTGAGGAAGGTGCAGGAGCCCAGGAAGAAGTGGAGGACGAACTGATGGAAGACTCATCAGATGAGAGAGACCTTGATCACATTTTTGTTGTGCGAGGTTGGTGGGAGAGGGCAGAGGAAGGAAGCATGATTGTTACCTCGCCACCAACACAACAGGGACTTGGTGCACCTGGATGCGCAAGATACATTAGTGCCTTCTTGCTGCACTACCTGCAACATGACCCTCGAATTGTGAGAATTAGAAATAATCCTGACTACTGGGTTGCCACACTGTTAGATCCCCGGTGCAAAAGTAAATTTGCAGAAATTATTCCTGCCATAGAAAGGGATGCACGCATGCAGGAGTATCAGCAGAGACTGTTGCAGAATCTTACATGTGCTTTTTTATTTTCACAGGGGTAACAAGAAAAAATGGACCCCAAAATTTGTTGTGCAATTTTCCCTGGGAACGCAGATACCCCATATGTGGGGAAAAAACACTGTTTGGGCGCACGGCAGGGCTCGGAAGGGAAGGAGCGCCATTTGACTTTTTGATTGTAAAATTTGCTTGAATAATTAGCGGACGCCATGTTGCGTTTGGAGAGCGTTTTTCATTCGTAAAAATGAAAAAGTGAAAAAATACAACAATTTTTCATTTTTACGAATCAATTTGTGAAGCACCTGGGGGTTCCATGTGCTCACTATGCATCTAGATAGGTGCCTTGGGGGGTCTAGTTTCCAAAATGGGGTCACTTGTGGGGGAGCTCCAATGTTTGGGCACACATTGGCTCTCCAAACGCAACATGGTGTCCGCTAACAATTTGTTAACGGACACCATGTTGCATTTGGAGAGTCCCTGTGTGCCCAAACATTGGAGCTCCCCCACAAGTGACCCCATTTTGGAAACTATACCCCTCAAGGATTTTATTAAGGTGTATAGTGAACATTTTGAACACAGAGGTACGACAGAGAATTTGATAACATTAGGTCATCGTATTGAATAAGTTGTCATTAGTCTTGAGCGCCAGTGCTCGCTACTTGAGTTTGCATCGGGTACTCAGGTATGCACCATGTACTGCGTGTGCTCGAGTGACATGCTCGAGTCCCTGTCCCGCATGTTTCACGGTTATTAGACACCCAAAAAAAAACATGCGGGGATCGCTCGTGCATGGCTGGAAATCCCCGCAAAGTTTTTTTGGCCGCGAAGCATATGGGGCGGAGACTCGAGCATGTCATTCAAATACCCACGATACTCAATGCATACCCGAGCACCCGATGCAAACTCAAGTAGCGAGCACTTGCGCTCAACACTAGTCGCCATATCGTCATCTTTTTTTCTTACTTTTGAAAAAAATCCCAACCCCATCACAACCCTAACCCTAGCCCTAACCCTAGCCCAACCCTAACCCGAGAGTATATTTTTTACGCCGTTCCTCGTGCGGTATAAGTGATTAGACGACTTTATTCTTCGGGTCGGTGCGATTACAGTGATACCAGAATCATATGGGGTTTTTATGACTGACAGCTGTCACACACTAAAAGACGCATTTTTTGTAAAATCTAGTTTTTGCATCGCCATATTTTGAGAGCTATCATTTTTCCAGATTTTGGCAGACAGTCATGTGATGGCTTGTTTTTTGCGGGATGAGTTGACGTTGTTATTGGTGCCATTTTCAGGCATGTGACATTTTTTGATCGCTTTCTATTCCGATTTTTGGGAGGCAGAATAAACAAAAACCAACAATTCAGGAATTGTTTTTTTTTTTTTTTTTTTATTCTGTTCCGCGTGTGGTAAAATTGATAAGGCAGCTTTATTCTTCGGGTCAGTATGTTTACAGCGGTACCACATTTACATCGTTTTTCTATGTTTTGCACTTTTACATAATAAAAGCAATTTTATAGAAAAAAATATTTTTTAGCATAGCTTTATTCTGAGAGCTATAACTTTTTTATTTTTCGACTGATGGAGCTGTATGGTAGCTTGTTTTTTGCGGGACGAGATGACGTTTTCAGCGGTACCATTTTTATTTATATTCGTCTTTTTGATCACGTGTTATTCCTTTTTTTGTTTGGCGGTATGATGATAAAGCATTGTTTTGTGCTTTGTTTTTTTTTGTTTTTTTTTACCGTGTTCACTGAAGGGGTTAACTAGTTGGACAGGTTTATAGGTCAGGTTGTTCTGGACGCGGCGATACCAAATATGTGTCCTTTTATTGTTTTTTTTTATTTTTTTTATAATAATATTTATTGATGGGTACATTATATTTTTATTTTTGGTGGATTATTTTTTTTATTTATTTTTAAATATTTTTACAATTTTCTTTTTATTTTTTTTTTCACTTTATGACAGTTTTTACACTTTTTTACTTTGTCCCACTCTGGGACTTTCACTTTTTTTATTCTGATCGCCTGCATGGCACAGGAATGCAGCACCATCCCTGTGCCATGCAGGCTGTCAGCGCTGGACAGGGAGAAGATAGGTTGGAGATGCACTGCGCATGTCCAAACAATCTTCCTGTTGTCTGGTGACCCGGATGTTGTCATGACGACATCGGGTCATCATGGCAACATCCTGGAAGCCACGGCAGACAGCGCTGGAGGCCGGAAGAGGAGATGAGTATCTGCCATCACCTCCCCTTGCCACCGCAATGCTGTGATCGACTTCGATCGGAGCATTGCAGGGGTTATTGTGCTGGGAGCGGTGCAGGACTGCTCCCTGCAAAAAGTATTGGGTATCAGCTGTGACAATCAGCTGACACCCGACGGTGATCGCGCCCGCACAGCCTGTGTGCGCGCGCGATCGCGATGACGTACTAATACGGGTCTGGCTCTTAAGTCCCAGGGCACAGACGTGTATTAGTACGTCTAACGTTGTTAAGGGGTTAACCTGACATAATTGCCTGTAAGAAAGAGTCCTAAATTTTCTCTTATCAGCATGCACACGTGTGTACTGTGAATCAGCTACATACTTCTTGATTGTGTGATGATCAGGATGAAGTGTCTTGGCAATGTTGATTGTAGTCATGCCTTGACCTAAACACTCCACAATTTGTTGCTTCTCAGCAGCCGACACATCCTTTTTCTTTCCCATTTTGGCAGAAAATGTAGGCTGCTTAATAATGTGGGACAGCCTTCTTAAGTAGTCTTGCCTTTCATTGGACACACCTGCCAAACTAATTAGCACAGGTGTCTGCAATTGCTTACAGTGATATAAAGAGCCCTGACACACATCACCATCAATGAGTTTAACTGACAAACAAAAAAATTCTTACCTTATCACTCCTAAACACTTTTTGCATAATAATTTGGAACACAGTGTACATGTGCTTTTCCACAAAACACCAGTGGTTCACGTAGTGAATCTTACAGTTCTAACTTGCCAACCGTGGTCTGTATGGAGTTGTTCAATAAAGGGCCCAAAATTAAGATAACATAGACGGGAGAGGTCTCTATGAATACGAATTCCTAAGTATTTGATACCCTGTGAGGGCCAGGCAAAGAGAAAGTTGGACTGGATGGAATCCTGTATGGATTTGGGGAGGGAGAAATCGAGGGCCTCAGACTTCGCTGCATTGATTTTAAAATTTGACCATGTAACAAAGTGATCTATTTCAGCCATAACAGCAGGGATGGATATATGTGATTGAGTGATATATACTAGGACATCATCAGCAAATGCAGAGCACTTGTACTCGGTGCCTCCCACCTCAATCCACCTAATATTGGGGTTATGGCGAATTGATGAGAGCAGGTGCTCCGTCACTAGGATGTATAAGAGAGGGGACAGAGGACATCCCTGCCTTGTCCCATTGGTGATTATGAAAGGTGATGAAAATGTTCCATTTATCTTCAGCCTAGGTGACGTATTGCGATACAGGGCTGTGATTTTGGCTATAAAAGGGTCCCCTAGACCCCTACCCCAAGCTTTTTAAGAGAATAATATATGGCGTGCCAGGAGACTATAGAATGCTTTCTCAGCATCCAACGAGAGTATCTAATTACAAATTTTTAACTGCATCTAGCCCAGGAAATACTTTGTGCCTAGTAGCAGTGTCTGCTAGTCAGCGGATTATCCCAGCTGTTAAGCAAGCTACACCACCTGTAGTTTGGACACTTAATTTTTTCAAAGGAAATGCTTCGGGCCCCCGGGACACTCAGTGAAGAGCATCGGGAGGCACCCCAAGGCACAGGGGCTGGGACTGGCGGTAGGACGCCTTGCGGTGGACCCCCAAGCTCGATCCTTATAAAAGCTTTTTAACTGCAGCAGCTTTAGTGGACGCTACTGGAGCTGGAATTCCCACGGCTGCTGGCATCAGACTTGCCCTCCAATAGATCCTTGTAAAAGGATTTAAAGTGTACTCATTCAAATTAGAGAGAAAATTTAAATTAAAAAGCTTAGACCTGCCTCCACCGCAGGGGGGCTCGCTCGACCCACCAGCGGACAGGCACCAGTATTGGGAGAGGGGGGCTGGCCGTCAGGGTCCACCGCAGCTCTGGCACAAACCCGGCGACACGGAGGTCGCACGGGCAGGAACGGACTGGCCCTGTCGGCTTCGCACTTTTTTGGTTTTAGAAGGGCATGACATGCCTATATCTGTGTCTCCCCCTCCTTTTACTCTTCCACCTCTTTTCTTTTCGCATGACTATATGTACTTGTCACTTTTCCATGTGGTAGTTGTGTCTTCTGAGCAGTTTGTCAGCTTTTGGACAGCTTTGAAGTGTTTTCTATGTGTTTTCTATGTGTTCCTATGTGTTTTTGTTTGCCTGCCATAGGTTTTAACGGTGTTCGAAGGTGTTCGACGAACAGTTCGACGAACATTTCGGCGAACATACGGGTGTTCGACGAACCGAACCGAACTCGAACACTACGGGGGTGGCTCAACTCTACTTATCACTGTGGGCTCATGCCAAACATTAAAGGGGTTGTCTGGTTCAAATCAATAGGTCTGCAATTACTCCGTGCGACTGCAGACTTCTGAATGCCCTCAGCGCATGCACTGTGCGCTAGGGGATGCGCTGGTTTCAAACCCGGGACCGGAAGATATGTTTGAGTTATACATACTCCCGGCCAGTGGGTGTGGCCTCGCTCCATACAATTGTATTGAGCGAGGCCGTGCCTTGTCTAGCGGTGTGGCCGACTAGAGGGTATGAAAGTGAGGCTGCGCCCTCTGGTCTGGAGTATGTATAACTCATACATATCCTCCATTCCCGGGTCTGAAACTGGAAATCCTCACAGTGTACAGTGGGTGCGCTGTGGGGATTCATTAGTCAGCAGTCACACAGAATGACTGCAGATTTATCGATTTGGACCAGACAACACCTTTAACTATATCTTATAGCTGTATCTTGAGCTAATTACAGTTACTATCCTAAAACAACATGTACTAAGCCTATTTTTATCTTATGTCATAGTCTATCTTAATTTATGCAGTCCTATGTGACGCGCCCCCCTGGGCAGTGGGGTCTTCGGTAGCCGGACCGGTCGGTTCTGGGGGAAGTCATGGTGGCAGTGACCCGGTCCTTGACCCGGGGCGGTCAATTAAAGGGGAAAAGTAAAAGGGGAATAAAGTTTTTAGAGATAATGTTCGTGACGCCACCTGTGGTATGCAGCTATATGGGGCCGCCGCTGCGGTGCAGATCCTCTGGAGCTGATGGTGATGCAGCAGAGTTGGTTCAGCTCTCCACAGGCAGAGCTTAGCTCCAGGGCAGGATATAGTGATGCTATGAGGTAGATGTTGTTGGTGCGGTGTAGTGCAGGTGATGGCGCAGATAATGACCAGTCCACAGCTTAATGGCGTTTTCCTCTTATCTTTACTTGTGGTTGTTAAGCAGACTGGAGCACGGGTACTAGCTGGTTGTAGAGGTCCGGGCGGCCTGGAAGCAGGTTGGGGATCCACCTCGCCAGGTGGAGTTGTAGGCCTTCCATCTGCGCTAATCTCTCTGGCCCTGCTGGTTGTAGCTATGCTGTGGCCCTCGTCCCTGAGTATGGCAAGCAGCTTGGGCCTTCCTTAAGTGTCGCTCCCACGTGGCGGTGCTGGGCCCGATGGTGCTGCTGTGTCGCCGAGCGTCTGATGGGGCCAGGAGACCTGCAGTCTCCTGCCCTCCAGATTCTACTGCTGAGCCTTCAGTGCCCCACAACCTCGGACTCCGGTATCTGGTTCTTCTGCGCTTCTCTCCTCTGGGGCGATCTAGTGCACAGCTCCCTTCCAGAGGTCCTTCCTCGTCGCTGTCCTGTCTTCAACTCCTCTCAACTTACTCTCACTAACCCCGCCTCCAGATTCCAGTTGCTAAGGGGAGGAACTCCCCTTTCTGGTCTGGAGCCAGGAAAGTGTTGTATGCTAGTAAACCTGATTAGGGGACCCCTCCTTGCTTCCAGGCATGGCATCACCCCCTGTGAAGGAGGCAATGCCACTGTGGCAACCAGACCCCTGGGTGCCACATATGCTTTCCCTATGCACATTCTGCACTATACACTACTCACATTGTATGTTAACATTGCGCATTACCATAACACAAAACATGGCAATTAGTGTTGAACGAACATGCTCGACACTGCTTGGTACTCGCCCGAGCATCACGCTACTCGGGATGTTCGGCGAGCACCCAGCATTTCCGGGTTACTTGGGCGGGAGCTCGGGTCTCCGCCCTGCATGTTTGGCTCTCTTTACAGAGCCAATGAACATGCAGGGATTGCCAGCCAGTCACTGTAATGCCGCAGCCATGTTGATTGTGGGCATTACATTGATTGGCTGGCTGCACAGCGTCACCTTGAGTATTTAAAACCGGGCGCCGCCATCTTGGACACAGTCACTCCGGATCAGCTAGTGTAGGGAAAGCGCTAGTTAGCTAGGGAGAGATTTATACTGCGAAATAGTTAGTGTAGGGTCTGTAAAGGCTGCCAAATCAAACAAACAGTCCTTCTCAGGACTAATGTCCATCCCAAATATCAGGCAGGCAGGCTGTATAGGAGACGCAATGGTTATACCAGCAAACGCTGCATTACAGTTCTGTATGCTCCTGTTGCTGAAATTTCTGGACTTAGCTACAGGTCCTGGGGGGGGGCAGGAATCCTTTTTTTTCATCTAAATCCTCTTTTTTTTTCCCTCCTCCTCACTGTACAAATACCCGTCTTATTAACCTTTTGGTGTCCCCCCCCCCAAAAAAAAAAAAAAAAGTGTGTTTGTGACAGTTCAGACACAAATATATCTGAGAAACAGAAGTGTGGTTTTGCAGTTCCACAGTTCAAACCTCTGTATTATCCACTTTTGGGCCGTTTTTACCTAAAAAAAAACAGTTTGAGTGTGTCGCTCATTGTTCAGCCGCAAATATATATATATTTAAAAAATTCTGGTATACACCGGTAAATTATAACTGTGGTTTTGCTGTTCCATGGTAAAAAATCTCTGTATTATCCTGCTTTTGGCATTTTTAGCCGTAAAGAAAAACAGTAATAGTGTCTCCCTGACTGTTCAGACACCAATATATCTGTTTAAAAGAGTCTGGTATACACCAGTGAATTATAACTGTGGTTTTGCCGTCCAACGGTAAAAAATCTCTATTATCCAGCTTTTGGTATTTTTTCGTAAAGAAAAACAGTAATAGTGTCTCCTGATTGTTCAGACATCAATATATCTGTTTAAAAGAGTCTGGTATACACCAGTAAATTATAACTGTGGTTTTGCCGTTCCACGGTAAAAAATCTCTATTATCCTGCTTTTGGCAATTTTTGCCGTACAGAAAAACAGTAATAGTATCTCCTGATTGTTCAGACACAAATATATCTGTTGAAAATAGTCTGGTGTAGGCCCGAGAAATAGAACTGTGGTTTTGCAGTTCCACTGTTCAAACCTTTGTATTATCCACTTTTGGGCCATTTTTACCTAAAAATAAACAGTTTGAGTGTGTCGCTCACTGTTTAGCCCCAAATATATCTATTTAAAATTGTATGGTATACCCCAGTAAACAATAACTGTGGTTTTGCCATTCCACGGTGACAAATCTTTATTTTTCAGCCTTTGGTATTTTTTCCATAAAGAAAAACAGTAATAGTTTCTCCCTGATTATTCAGATTGTTTAAAAGAGTCGGGTGTAGGCAAGAGAAATAGAACTGGGGTTTTCCTCTTACATGGTTCTAATCTACTTTTTATTACCCTTTTTCCATTGATAGTGCGAGTGTAAGCTATATTACTTCTTTACAATGGGAAAGGCGCGTGGCAAGGGACGTGGAACTGGACGTTCTGGTGATGGTGCGTGCAGAGGACGGGGCCGTGGCCAAGGTGAAGATGTGCCACAACCAACAGCACATCTTCTCACTCCCACTTCTTGACTGAATTGCTAGGGAAGCACAGAACAACACCAGTATTGCGAACTGATCAGTGTGAACAGGTTATTAATTGGATAGCAGATAATACTTCCAGTTACCTGGGCACCACCACCTCCGTTCTGTCTTCCACACGGTCAAATCTTAGTAGCCATGAGTCTCGACCGCATTCTCCTCCTCACCCTGATGCTCCTTCCCACCACCATGCCGAGTGTCGACAGACATCAACTGATCCCACACTTGGACACTCTGAAGAGCTGTTCACTGGTCCATTTCCAGATTTGTGCCCCTCGCCTGCTCCGCTTGAAGTGGTGGAAGAGGAGATCCCATGTAGCGATGCCCAAATATTTGAACAGCCACGGCCAGAGGAAGTCGACGCTGGCAATTTGTCACAAGAGGTGGACGATGATGAGACACAATTGCCAGGAAGTGAGGAGGAGGATCGTGGTGCGCAAGTGGAAGAGGAGGAGGTGGTGGATGATCTAGTAACTGATCCAACGTGGCAGGAGGACACGCAGAGCGAGGCCAGCAGCACACAGGGGGAGGGAGGCAGAGTACCCCAACAGGCAGGAAGAAGCAGTGTGGTGGCCGCACACAGAAGGCAGGCAACAGTTCCCCGTAACACCAACACGAGGGACGTTGCCAGTACAACCTGTAGGTCTTCCAGAGTCTGGAATCTTTTTAAAGACTCTGCTGATAACCCCAAAAAGGCCATTTGTACCACCTGCCATGCCTGCATCAGCAGGGGCGACAAAACTACCAGCCTGACCACCATCAGCATGATCAGGCACATGGCAGCAAAGCACCCGACTTTGTGGGGCGAACCCCAGGGTCCACGACCAGTGTCAGCGGGTGTCACCACTGCTTCTTCCGCTGTTGTGCGTGCAATAGAACCCCCTGTTGTGTGTGCAAGGCAATCCCCTGTCCATACTGCATGCAAAGATGCCCCCTCCTCTCAGTCTTCACATGTTATGGCAGTTTCTCAAGAAACAGCATCAACGTCCACGTCCACGTCCCACCGCTGCGTTCAATTGTCCATATCCCAGACCTTTGAATGAAAGCGGAAATTCGCAGCTAACGCCCCACAGGCTGCAGTCCTAAATTTGCACATTTCACGACTGCTTGCATTGAAAATGCTGCCTTTTAGGCTGGTGGAGACGGAATCCTTCCGCAACCTTATGGCGGTGGCCGTCCCTCGGTACTCGGTCCCCAGCCGACACTATTTTGCCCGGTGAGCCATCCCCGCACTACACAAGCACATGTCCCAAAACATCTGCCGTGCTCTCAACAACGCAGTTACAAGGAGAGTCCACCTGACAACGGACACGTGAACAAGTGCTTGTAGCCATGGACGGTACATCTCCCTGACGGCACACTGGGTAAACATAGTGGAAGCCGGGACCCAGTCGGACCTTGGGACGGAACACATCCTCCCCACACCGAGGATTACGGGCCCTATGTCAGTCAGAGTTGCCCCCACAGTGTTCAGCTCCTGCGCATCATCCTCCTCCTCCTCCTCATGTTCAGCCTCCATCTCAGATATCACCACATCAGTTACAAGCTGGAAGCACTGCAGTACTGCCTCCGCCAAGCGGCAACAGGCTGTGCTGAAACTCATAAGCTTAGGTGATAAACCTCACACTGCTTGTGAGTTGTGGACAACTGTGAAAGAGTAGGCAGATCTGTAGCTGACACCGCTGAACCTACATCCAGGCATGGTCGTGTGTGACAATGGCCATAACCTGTTGGCGGCTTTGAGGCGAGGCGAGATCACACACGTACCATGCCTGGCTCATGTGCTTAACCTCGTGGTTCAGCGGTTTCTTAAATCATACCCCGAGTTGCCAGATCTGCTTGTCAAAGTACGCCGCCTGTCAGCTCATTTTCGCAAGTCGGCTACAGCTTCCACCGCCCTTGCTGTGTTGCAGCAGTGTTTGCAGCTTCCGTCACACCGACTGGTGTGTGATGTCCCCACACGTTGGAACTCTACCCTCCACATGTTGCAAAGGATTTGTGAGCAGAAGAGAGCAGTTGTGGAGTACCAGCTGCAACAAGGCCGTCGATATTCAGGTCAGACTCCACACATAAGACCTCAGGAGTGGACCTGGATGCCTGACATATGTACCATCTTGACAAACTTTGAAGAGTCCACCAAGATGGTGAGTGGCGATGACGCCATCATTAGCATCAGCATTCCACTTGTCTGTCTTTTGCAACGCTCTCTGCAGAGAATTAAAGAGGAGGCATTGCAGCCAGAGTATGATGAGATGGATCAAGAAGCTGTAGCAGTCGATTATACACAGCCCAGCCTCATCTCATCCCAACGTGCATTGGCGGACAATGAGGGAGAGGAGGAGGAGGAGGAATAACAGGAGCTTGTATCATGCACTGTAGACGGTAGTACCTGTACAACTGTCATACTGTTGGTTCAGCGTGGGTGGCCTGAGGACAGGGGGATGAGGAGGAGGAGGAGAGCATGGTCAGTCGTCATCTTGGTGAGGACACGGAAGTCTTGCCCATTACCAGTCTGGCACGCATGGCTGACTTTATGTTGCGCTGCCTTAACCGTGACCCTCACGTTGTCAAAATGTTGGATGACAGTCATTACTGGTTGGTGACACTTTTAGACCCCCGCTACAAGGAGAACTTTCACTCTCTTATTCCTGAGGTGGAGAGGTCTACAAAAATGGGGCAGTACCAGAAGGCCCTTGCTGCAGAACTGTGAAAAAATTCCCATCTGAACACGCTAGCGGCAGAGGTCACAGTTCGTTGCCCAACCAAGGCGTACATGCGAGAGAGACGCAACTCCAATCCAGCAGAGGCAGGGGAACACTGTCAACGTTCTGGGACAGTTTTCTAAGACCCTCCCTTTGGACAGACCCTGAGGCGCGGGGCACTCTCGCAAGGAGTGGAAAGTTTCAAAAGATGGTGAGGGAGTACCTTGCTGACCGTACCAGCATCCTCCATGATTCCTCTGTGCCTTTTAATTATTGGGTATCCAAGCTGGACCCTTGGAATGAACTCGCTCTGTACGCCTTGGAGGTCCTGACCTGCCATGCCGCTAGCGTGTTATCGGAGCGTGTTTTTAGTGCCGCTGGGGGAATTATAACTGATAAACGTGACTCGCCCCCTGGGCCGTGGGGCACTCGGAACCGGGCAATAGGGAGACGATGGGGGTAGTTGTGGCGACCCAGTCCCATGGCTCAGGGTGGTCAGACCAGTGGCAGTCTTTTAGATGTTTTAGATAATGTCCGACTACGCCACCCGTGGATTGCGGTTATTAGGAACCGCCGCTGCAGGGCAGACCGCTGGGGCCGATGATGTATGCAGCTGGGATGGTGTGACTCCCCACGGGAAGAGTGCGGCCCCAGGGCAGTGTAGTGGATGGTGGGAGTGATGGTGGTGAGAGTCCCAGTACCGGTAGTGCCGGAGGAGCGAAAAAGCACACAAACAACGTACTGCAGTCCAGGGTCTTTACTCACGGTTAATATCCAAGTCACTTCTGCAGGGAATGACTGCCCGAGCCGTGCTGCGTCCACCAGGTGAGGGGCTCGGTCAACTCCCAGACAGCTCAGGAATATGGCTCAAGACCCCCTTTTGTCCTTTCTCTGGCCTGCCTCACCAGTGACCCACTTTTGTCCAGCTACCGCGGACTTGTGCGGTTAAACGTGGGCCCCGTCCTACGCTGTCCTATATGGTGCCTTCCTAGCAGGTTTGATGAGGTGTCGCACCAATAAATGATCACGACCTCCGGTCTTTGGCTGAGGGTTGTTTCTCCTCCACCAACTTGGGATCCGGTACCCTTAATCTGCCTGACCCTTCACCCTGGATTCTCGTGGGTTCTTAGGGTCCCTTCCACCTTCTTGTTCCTGAGCCCTTCTCTTTCTTTGTCTCTTCTTTTCCCTTTCCGTTCCTTCCTGTTCCTTTCTGTTCCTTTCTCTTGGAGCTGAGATGAGCCAAAATCTCAGCTCCCCTTCACCTCCTCCTCGGCCTCTCACTAGGCCCTTCTGGAGTAGAGCCCCTACAGAGCCTCTACTCCCTGTCTTCTCCTCTCTGGACAGAACGAACTTCTCCTAGAGCTAAGATGGTGCCCACCTTTTATACCTCCCTCTGACCATGAGCCCAGGTGACCAGCAACCAATGAGCTCCTTCCTACGCTCAGGAACCAACCCCTATCTGCCCCTACAGCACTGGGTGTTCCACCCCCCTCCCCACTCCAGGCAGGGACATAGTCGGTCGTGCCTGCACTTCTGTCTAGTGGGAGCACCGTTGAGCTGTCCCTCGGAAATGGGGTGTGTGTGCTGTATGCAGCTAACTGAGCCCTGGTCCATACTCCATCCTTACCCGGGAGTGGAATACCACACCTCTGGCAGAGGTGCAAAACCCCTGTAGTGGCCGAACCCTCGGGGCGCTACAAACGCACTCGCCTGTCAACTGACAATGCTGACAAGCTGACCCTTATCAAAATGAACAAGGGCTGGATTGGGCCAGACTTCTCATCACCACCAAATGACAGCAGAGTAACATAAAGTCAAATCCACTGTGTTATTTCGGCAGGTGTATTCACATGCACCGCTTCACACCCACACATGGGTATATGCTTCCTCATTTCGGCTGTTTTATGTTCTTCTCCTTACTCTCAGCCTCCACCACCACCGTGGTCCGTGTTGACATTATTGAAAGTTCCTCCGTCCTTATTTTTGTCAGCTTTTGCTTGGAAGGTATAAGCAAAGACTGTGGGAGACTCACTCCCCAATAATGGGAATAATATTTTAAAGATGCTGTACTGTATGGCTCTTGTAAGGTGCATTAAAACCGTCTTGCTAAGCTACTGCGACCTCCACCACTTTTCCAAGGGGCAATTAAAACCGTCTTATTAAGCTACTGCGACCTCCACGCCTCTTCCGAGGGGCATTAAAAATGTCTTGTTAAGCTACTGCGACCTCCACGTCTCTTCCGAGGGGCATTAAAACCGTCTTGTTAAGCTACTGTGACCGCCGCCACTTTTCCAAGGGGCATTAAAACCGTCTTGTTAAGCTACTGTGACCTCCACCACTTTTCTAAGGGGCATTAAAACCGTCTTTTTAAGCTACTGTGACCTCCACCACTTCTCCAAGGGGCATTAAACCCATCTTGTTAAGCTACTGTGACCTCCACGTCTCTTCCGAGGGGCATTAAAACCATCTTGTTAAGCTACTGAGACCTCCACGTCTATTCCGAGGGGCATTAAAACCATCTTGTTAAGCTACTGCGACCTCCATCACTTTTCCAAGGGGCATTAAAACCGTCTTGTTTAGCTACTGCGACCTCCACGTCTCTTCCGAGGGGCATTAAAACCGTCTTGTTAAGCTACTGCGACCTCCACCACTTTTCCAAGGGGCATTAAAACCGTCTTGTTAAGATACTGAGACCTCCACGTCACTTCCGAGGGGCATTAAAACCGTCTTGTTAAGCTACTGGGACCGCCACGTCTCTTCCGAGGGGCATTAAAACCGCTTTGTTAAGCTACTGTGACCTCCACGTCACTTCCGAGGGGCATTAAAACCGTCTTGTTAAGCTACTGTGACCTCCACCACTTTTCCAAGGGGCATTAAAACCGTCTTGTTAAGCTACTGCAACCTCCACCACTTTTCCAAGGGGCATTAAAACCGTCTTGTTAAGCTACAGGGACCTCCACCACTTTACCAAGGTGCATTAAAACCATCTTGTTAAGGTACTGCGACTTCCACCACTTTTCCAAGGGGCATTAAAACCGTCTTGTTAAGCTACTGCGACCTCCACGTCTCTTCCGAGGGGCATTAAAACCGTCTTGTTAAGCTACTGTGACATCCACCACTTTTCCAAGGGGCATTAAAACCGTCTTGTTAAGCTACTGCTACCTCCACGTCTCTTCCGAGGGGCATTAAAACCGTCTTGTTAAGCTACTGGGACCACCACGTCTCTTCCGAGGGACATTAAAACCATCTTGTTAAGCTACTGCGACTTCCATCACTTTTCCAAGGGGCATTAAAACCATCTTGTTAAGCTACTGCGACCTCCACGTCTCTTCCGAGGGGCATTAAAACCGTCTTGTTAAGCTACTGGGACCTCCACGTCTCTTCCGAGGGGCATTAAAACCGTCTTGTTAAGCTACTGCGACCTCCACCACTTTTCCAAAGGGCATTAAAACCGACTTGTTAAGCTACTGCGACCTCCACGTCTCTTCCGAGGGGCATTAAAACCGTCTTGTTAAGCTACTGGGACCTCCACGTCTCTTCAGAGGGGCATTAAAACCGTCTTGTTAAGCTACTGCGACCTCCACCACTTTTCCAAGGGGCATTAGAACCATCTTGTTAAACTACTGCGACCTCCACCACTTTTCCAAGGGGCATTAAAACCGTCTTGTTAAGCTACTGCGACCTCCACCACTTTCCAAGGGGCATTAAAACCGTCTTGTTAAGCTACTGGGACCGCCACGTCTCTTCCGAGGGGCATTAAAACCGCTTTGTTAAGCTACTGTGACCTCCACGTCACTTCCGAGGGGCATTAAAACCGTCTTGTTAAGCTACTGCAACCTCCACCACTTTTCCAAGGGGCATTAAAACCGTCTTGTTAAGCTACAGGGACCTCCACCACTTTACCAAGGTGCATTAAAACCGTCTTGTTAAGGTACTGCGACTTCCACCACTTTTCCAAGGGGCATTAAAACCGTCTTGTTAAGCTACTGCGACCTCCACGTCTCTTCCGAGGGGCATTAAAACCGTCTTGTTAAGCTACTGTGACATCCACCACTTTTCCAAGGGGCATTAAAACCGTCTTGTTAAGCTACTGCTACCTCCACGTCTCTTCCGAGGGGCATTAAAACCGTCTTGTTAAGCTACTGGGACCACCACGTCTCTTCCGAGGGACATTAAAACCATCTTGTTAAGCTACTGCGACTTCCATCACTTTTCCAAGGGGCATTAAAACCATCTTGTTAAGCTACTGCGACCTCCACGTCTCTTCCGAGGGGCATTAAAACCGTCTTGTTAAGCTACTGGGACCTCCACGTCTCTTCCGAGGGGCATTAAAACCGTCTTGTTAAGCTACTGCGACCTCCACCACTTTTCCAAAGGGCATTAAAACCGACTTGTTAAGCTACTGCGACCTCCACGTCTCTTCCGAGGGGCATTAAAACCGTCTTGTTAAGCTACTGGGACCTCCACGTCTCTTCAGAGGGGCATTAAAACCGTCTTGTTAAGCTACTGCGACCTCCACCACTTTTTCAAGGGGCATTAAAACCGTCTTGTTAAGCTACTGCGACCTCCACCACTTTCCAAGGGGCATTAAAACCGTCTTGTTAAGCTACTGGGACCGCCACGTCTCTTCCGAGGGGCATTAAAACCGCTTTGTTAAGCTACTGTGACCTCCACGTCACTTCCGAGGGGCATTAAAACCGTCTTGTTAAGCTACTGTGACCTCCACCACTTTTCCAAGGGGCATTAAAACCGTCTTGTTAAGCTACTGCAACCTCCACCACTTTTCCAAGGGGCATTAAAACCGTCTTGTTAAGCTACAGGGACCTCCACCACTTTACCAAGGTGCATTAAAACCGTCTTGTTAAGGTACTGCGACTTCCACCACTTTTCCAAGGGGCATTAAAACCGTCTTGTTAAGCTACTGCGACCTCCACGTCTCTTCCGAGGGGCATTAAAACCGTCTTGTTAAGCTACTGTGACATCCACCACTTTTCCAAGGGGCATTAAAACCGTCTTGTTAAGCTACTGCTACCTCCACGTCTCTTCCGAGGGGCATTAAAACCGTCTTGTTAAGCTACTGGGACCACCACGTCTCTTCCGAGGGACATTAAAACCATCTTGTTAAGCTACTGCGACTTCCATCACTTTTCCAAGGGGCATTAAAACCATCTTGTTAAGCTACTGCGACCTCCACGTCTCTTCCGAGGGGCATTAAAACCGTCTTGTTAAGCTACTGGGACCTCCACGTCTCTTCCGAGGGGCATTAAAACCGTCTTGTTAAGCTACTGCGACCTCCACCACTTTTCCAAAGGGCATTAAAACCGACTTGTTAAGCTACTGCGACCTCCACGTCTCTTCCGAGAGGCATTAAAACCGTCTTGTTAAGCTACTGGGACCTCCACGTCTCTTCAGAGGGGCATTAAAACCGTCTTGTTAAGCTACTGTGACCTCCACCACTTTTCCAAGGGGCATTAGAACCATCTTGTTAAACTACTGCGACCTCCACCACTTTTCCAAGGGGCATTAAAACCGTCTTGTTAAGCTACTGCGACCTCCACCACTTTCCAAGGGGCATTAAAACCGTCTTGTTAAGCTACTGTGACCTCCACGTCACTTCCGAGGGGCATTAAAACCGTCTTGTTAAGCTACTGTGACCTCCACCACTTTTCCAAGGGGCATTAAAACCGTCTTGTTAAGCTACTGCGACCTCCACCACTTTTCCAAGGGGCATTAAAACCGTCTTGTTAAGCTACTGCGACCTCCACGTCTCTTCTAAGGGGAATTAAAACCATCTTGTTAAGCTACTGTGACCTCCACCACTTTTCCAAGGGGCATTAAAACCGTCTTGTTAAGCTACTGCTACCTCCACGTCTCTTCCGAGGGGCATTAAAACCGTCTTGTTAAGCTACTGGGACCTCCACGTCTCTTCCAAGGGGCATTAAAACCGTCTTGTTTAGCTACTGCGACCTCCACCACTTTTCCAAGGGTCATTAAAACCATCTTGTTAAGCTACTGCGACCTCCACGTCTCTTCCGAGGGGCATTAAAACCGTCTTGTTAAGCTACTGGGACCTCCACCACTATTCCAAGGGGTATTAAAACCGTCTTGTTAAGCTACTGCGACCTCCACGTCTCTTCCGAGGGGCATTAAAACCGTCTTCTTAAGCTACTGGGACCTCCACGTCTCTTCCAAGGGGCTTTAAAACCGTCTTGTTAAGCTACTGCGACCTCCATCACTTTTCCAAGGGGCATTAAAACCGTCTTGTTAAGCTACTGTGACCTCCACCACTTTTCCAAGGGGCATTAAAACCATCTTGTTAAGCTACTGCGACCTCCACGTCTCTTCCGAGGGGCATTAAAACCGTCTTGTTAAGCTACTGAAACCACCACGTCTCTTCCGAGGGGCATTAAAACTGTCTTGTTAAGCTACTGCGACCTCAACCACTTTTCAAAGGGACATTAAAACCGTCTTGTTAAGCTACTGTGACCTCCACCACTTTTCGAAGGGGCATTAAAACCGTCTTGTTAAGGTACTGCGACCTCCACGTCTCTTCCGAGGGGCATTAAGACCGTCTTGTTAAGCTACTGCGACCTCCACCACTTTTCCAAGGGACATTAAAACCATCTTGTTAAGCTACTGGGACCTCCATGTCTCTTCCTAGGGGCATTAGAACCATCTTGTTAAACTACTGCGACCTCCACCACTTTTCCAAGGGGCATTAAAACCGTCTTGTTAAGCTACTGCGACCTCCACCACTTTCCAAGGGGCATTAAAACCATCTTGTTAAGCTACTGTGACCTCCACCACTTTTCCAAGTGGCATTAAAACTGTCTTGTTAACCCTAGAACGTATGACCATAAAAATCGACTTTTTCACATACCTGGGGCCTTTTAGGCCCGTGTGCAAATAACATGGAATAACTCAAACAAAAATGACAAACAACTATATACCTGAGGAATACCTAGAGTTTCAAAATTCTAACTAAAGTAATCTTGCAGAAAATAGAAAACAATTAACAGGGCGGGCCTGCGAGGCCCCAGGTATGCGTTCTAGGGTTAAGCTACTGCGACCTCCACGTCTCTTCCGAGGGGCATTAAAACCGTCTTGTTAAGCTACTGGGACCTCCACGTCTCTTCCGAGGGGCATTAAAAGCGTCTTGTTAAACCACTCTGAACTCCACAGCTCTTCCAAAGGGCATTGAAATGTTGTTTTTAATTAACTCTATCCTCCACGACTCTTCAAACGGGCATTGCATCTCCTCCTAATTTTTGGCAGCTTTTGCTTGGAAGGCATAGGCAAAGACTATGGGAGACCCACTCCCCAACAATGGGAATAATGTTTGTAATATGCTGTACTGCATGGCTCTTGTAAGGGGCATTGCAAGTTCCTCCATCCTAATTTTTGGCAGCTTTTGCTTGGAAGGCATAGGCAAAGACTATGGGAGACCCACACCCAATGATGGGAATAATGTTTTTAATATGGTGTACAGCACGGCTCTTGTAAGGGGCATTGCAAGTTCCTCCGTCCTAATTTTTGGCAGCTTTTGCTTGGAAGGCATAAGCAAAGACTATGGGAGACCAACTCCCCAATAATGGGAATAATGTTTTTAAGTTGCTGTACTGTATTGCTCTTGTAAGGGGAATTAAAACCGTCTTGTTAAGCTACTGCGACCTCCACCACTTTTCCAAGGGGCATTAAAACCGTCTTTTTAAGCTACTGTGACCTCTACCACTTTTCCAAGGGGCATTAAAACCGCCTTGTTAAGCTACTGCGACCTCCACGTCTCTTCCAAGGGGCATTAAAACCGTCTTTTTAAGCTACTGTGACCTCCACGTCTCTTCCAAGGGGCATTAAAACAGTCTTGTTAAGCTACTGCGACCTCCACGACTCTTCCAACGAGCATTGCATTTCCTCCTAATTTTAGTCAGCTTTTGCTTTTCAATGCATAGGCGAACACTAAGGGAGACCCACTCCCCAATAATGGGTAGAATGTTTTTAGTACGCTGTAATCCACATCTGTTTCAAGGAGCATTGCAGTTCCTCATAATTTCTGGAAAGCCTTCCATTCACTGCTTAGGCCAACAGTGCACAGGAGACCCAGTTGCTATAAATGGAAAAAATGGTTTAGTTAAGGCTCTCTGACCTCCATGTCACTTCCAAGGGGCATTGGAGTGCCTCTAAATTTTTGGTAGGCATTGCACTCACTGTATGCCCTATAACTGTGTAGCCAAACCGCTCCTTTTGGTACAGAAACATATCCTACAAGACATGTGTGGTTGACTGGCCTGATATTGATGCGAATGGTCCCTGTTCCTCCTGCTCTTTCTCCTTTGCCACCACCTCATCCATCATTTATCACCTGAAGCTTTGTTTTAACGGGAGTCATAGAACTGGGATAGTAGCAGGAAAACATCCAACAATCCTCGGATGAGGTAGGATATGCGCCAAAACGCTGACCACCTCAGGCCTAACCGCTACTACATACATGCGCTTGCATTCCAAGAAAACAAAGCAGATACCAACTTCTATCATCATCATCATGCTCCTCACCTTGGCACTCTCAACTCCCCTAATGGAGAAGCCAGGGCCCACCGGAGGAGTCTGGTTCTCTGGTGGGCTCGTCCAATGCTGCCCTAAAACAGGCCAGGCTAAGAAAAGTGTGTGCGAAGGTAACAGGAGAAATAGGGGCAGCTGGGGACCGTTTATGGACACCCGGTCGCCCCCAGGCGGCTGGGGACCGCGTGTGGACACGCGGCCGCGGGGCGGCTGGGGACAGAGTATGGATACCTCGCTGCCGAAGCAGCCATGAGGTAGTGGCCAGCTTCGGCCTCCTCCAAACTAAAAGGCCCCATTTCAAGTGAAAGCTCGCAGTATGGTATTGCAGCCTGCGGGTGAGTGGTTGGTTGGCAGCATATTTGCGCTTGCATTGCAAGGAATGGGGACAAGAACACTGCCCTGGGACAAGGACTTGCACAGGGATAGTTGCAAGTCTGCATCTTCTGATGCGGCAAGGATCACTTCTGATGGGCACACTTTTAGGCAGTGACCTGGGTGTCAGAGATGCTTCCAGGGGTCTTCCCCATGCCTTTTCAGCACTGTATGCATGTGTCACACAGCACATGGCCAGATAAGATTATAAAATGTTAAAATGACATTTCCCAGTGAATGCATTTGTCACGGTTGAAAGCAATACAAAAGTGCAAAAAACGCATTAAAAAATGCTACTTGTGAACATAGCCCAAGGTGTGGAGGAGTATATATATATATATATATATATATATTTTTTTTTTGTTATTTATTTTACCTTATACAGTTTTGTTTTTGAACGTTTTATTGTGAGCCCTTAAAAGTGGCTTAATACCTCTGTCCACGTTATTGACAGCAGGGACCTGGGGGTCAGAAATGCTTCTTGGGGTGATCCCCATGCTGTCCCCATGTCATTTGAGCACTGTCACTATCGTTTTGGGTACTTGTTAGACTTTTAAAAGACTGCCGGGGGTGCTGCCACAAAAATGCTCGGATCTCCCATAGACTAACATTGGGCTCGTTGCTCAGGTCGAGCACCAGAGTATCACGGTGAGCTCGGCCCGAGCATTTTAGTGCTCGCTCAACACTAATGGCAATGTAAATGTATGAGACTATGCGATTGTTGTCTTCTGAGACAGGAACTGGATGATACAGTCCACAACCTTACACTTCAGGTGAAGATTAGAGTCTACGTACTTGTTTTGCATCATGTTTCAGTAAGAGATCTAAACAAATCTGACTGTTGGGTGTGTAGCTGTAAGGAGATGGACATAATGCCCGCGTTTCCCCCTTGAAGAACAAGTATTATTTTATTGTGACTTGCGTTAATAATGCTGATAATGTGTGTGGTTTGACAGTAGGGACAGCAAGAGTTAATGGTTGGGACTTGCCCAGAGTGGGAGGGGATAAGCTGAAGGAACAAGAGACAGCTCCTGTCAGGAAGGCAGAACAGGCCCAGAGTGTGCAGAGAAAAGACCTAAGATCTAATGTGAGCATTGCTGCATGATGTGGATGTCACTAATGAGAGAGGAGACAGGGGAAAGCAAGATCCTGAGCAGAGAAGTGACTGAGAACAGAGTAATCAATCTGACAAAGGTCCTGGTTCTGGACACCTAGCAGTATGGCCTAGAGCAGAGGTCTCAAACATGCGGCCCCTGAAGCTCTGCTGTGAGGCCCTCAGGCCCCTGAGACAATCATGTCCAGCAATCCAGGGGCCAGCGGACGTCAGCGCCTCTTTTCAACTGAATGTGCGCCTTTGGACGCACATTCAATTGAAATGTATTGCGGTGCAGAGACCAGCTCTATGCACCACAATGTCAGTACCAACCACCAGTCAATCAGAGGCCGGAGTTCCGGCTTGGCCCCACATGACGTCATTGCTAAGTGGCATGGCTGTGGAGGAGGAAGAGGATGCTGTCAGCCAAGGTATCGAGGGCAGGAGAGAAGATTTTTTTTTTTGTGTATGTGAAGAGAAGCAGAATTGGGGACATAGTTACAAAAAGGGAGCCAGGGTGGGGACATTACTAAAAGATGGGACAAGGATGGGGACAATATTACAGGTTGAGGGACATTACAAGCTAAGGGTCATTATTACACAGTAAAACATGCAATACTGTATGAGTGAGTAGACCAACAAAACTTTTGAACACTTTTTGGAGGGTTATACATCACCACAATGTACACCTAAGCACATATGAATGTATAGGTATATGGATGAGTAGTTGAATTCAGATAAGTTTTTCAATGCTATTTGGGAGCCTTAGAAACCACTGAAATGTACCTCAGAGCACCAAATAGTATACGGATGAGCTCAGTGAGTTCAGAATCCCGCTCACTGCAGAGAGTCATTCTGCCCCATGTATGCGGTTGCCTAAAGCCACCGCGCACACTGATGCCGAAATATCGCACAGATATATTACAACATGAGACACTGGATTATTTCAACTTCGGACAGGTGAGGGATATTGTGGGTTTTTTTTTTTTGTTTGGTTACAGGGGACAATGGCTTCAGGGAATTAGATGTTAAAAGGTGAGTATAACTGTTTATTTTTTTCTTAATTTTACACTTGTTGTAGACGGGCACGCAGGGGGGTGCTGAATACAACTCTCAACATTTTACCCTGCCCGTGCTGATCGCAGCGCCAGCAGGGACCAATGATGAGAGATGCCTTCAGCACCCCGCGATTGAAAACAGCACAAACTGTACCGCTGATTCCCAGGATGTCATCCGTGTGTGGGACTTTGTGGCCCGTGCAAAAAATTGACATGTCAGCGTGTTTTTCCCACAGATACATGGTCCGTGGAGACACACTGACATGTGTGCATACCCATTCATTTGAATGGGTCTATGTGTGCAAGTGTCTCCGGTACCTGTGGAAACTGTCACCACACGTACCGGAGACACTGATGTGTGCTGAGCCTGGTGGCGCCTGTCCTTTCATAATCCATGAGGCCGTCATGCAGCCAGCCAATCACAGTAATGCCAATAACAAAGTGGGTTACAGCATTACAGTGACTCGCAGGCAATCCCCGAATTCTTACTGGCTGTGTAAAAAGGCACCAAACATGTAGGGTGGGGATTAGAGCTTGAAATCAAGCACCGCTCAGTATTTACTCAGTAACAAGCACATCCGAGCACCCAGAAACTCTATTGATATTAGAGTATCACCAAGCACATTCGATCATCCCCAGAAGTGATTTTTCTTTAAATAACATTATTTTGAAGTAGGGGTAAAGGTAACTACCTTATTTTTCAGACTATAAGACACACTGAACCATACGACACACCTAGGTTTTAGATGAGGAAAATAGAAAAAAAATGTAAAGCAAAAAATGTGGTCATGATGCCCTGTTAAGGGTGAGGGGGTCTGCTGCTGACACTGTTATAGGGGTAATGTCCCCCAATTCTGTTAATGTCCCCCATCCTGATATATATGGCACCCTTCATCCCTGTATGCATGACCATGCCTCATCCTGGTATCCTTTGCCCCACCTGATCTCCATCATGCTGCACACAAAAAAAAAAACTAACAATTATACTCACCGCCTCTCTCCTCCAGCGCTGTGTCCCTCTGCTGACGACAGGGTTCACACTGTGTGGGCCACGCATGGTGTAACTGCCATGCGCCGTCACACAATGATCTGCTGTGCCAAAATAGTCACTGCTCCCCCACGCCAGCACATGTGCATGGGGAGCAGTGACATTCATTCTCGCTAATAGCGCACACACTGCAGCCACAGCGCAGCTCCTGCTGCGGCCAGCGGTCTGTGTGCCCGCTATTAAAGACCATGAATATTCACCACAATCCACTTCCATGGGAGTGGTGAATATTCATGGTCTTTAATAGCGGGCCCACATGACCGCAGAGCGGCAGCAGGAGCCGTGCTGCGGCTACAGTGTGCGCGCTATTAGGGAAAATGAATGATTACTGCTCCCCACACACAGTGCCGGCGTGGGGAGCAGTGACAATTCTGGCACAGCAGATCATTGTGTGACGGCGCATGGCAGTTACGCCATGTGTGGCTCACACAGTGTGAACCCTGTCAGCGGCAGAGGGATGAGGAGAGTATGATTGTTTATTTTTTTTTTTGTGTGCAGCGTGATGGGGATCGGGGGGGGCAAGCATACAAGGATGATGGGGTCCATACTTACCAGGAGCCGCGCTACAGGCAGTGTGCCGGCTATTAAGGAAAATTAATATTCACTGCTCCCCACGCCCATGGGGAGCAGCGAATATTCATTTTCTTTACTAGCAGGCACAGTGTAGGCTGCAGAAGGTGGCTTCTCCCCCCTGTGCCCTGTTACTCCGCTGCTGTAGCTCCCCCCACCACCCTTAGTATTTATGAATATCGGACTATAAGATGCACCGACCACTTTCCTCCAAAGCTTTAGAGGAAAAAAAAAAGTGTGTCAGTCAGAAAAATACGGTAATCCCCAACAAGGAGTTGCACACATTGGCTCAAATACATGATACACCTTCCATACTGAAAATACTTGACATTTTATACTTCTAATTCACTGTTTGCAATATTTTAGATCACGTTATTTCTCCATTAGGCCAATCTGGTATCACAATCTAGAGAATCAAGAGGCTTTTCTAATGCGCCTCTAAGCTTGGAAACATTTTAGCTATAGGGTCTATGGCCACTGAAAAGCCTCCTTGGGTGGATGGCCTTCCAAGGAAAAGATATAAAGTTATTATGTCACACAAAGCTAGTGGACGTGTTTAATAAGTTTCTGGTTAGGGGATTTTTGCCATTCTCAATGCAATGCAAGACGCCATAGAGGAGGAGGTCTTGCCAAAGCCTGGGAAAGATGCTTTCTTACAAGGTTCATATTGGCCTGTCTCTCTTGACAGCTGATGTCTAGATATTGGGAAAAGTACTGGTCAGTAGATAGAGTATAACACTATATTCAATCATACAATCAGTAGAAAACCATATTTATGCCTGGAATATCCACCTCCACAAATATTAGGCATCTCTTAAGCCATCAAATAATTACAGAGGAGGGATCATAGGCTCATTAGATGCTGCACAAAGCAGTTGACAGTGTGGAGTGGCCCAACCTACAATTGTAAATAAACCATCATCAGCAGGTTTGGGTATGTAAAAGAACTGACACTGGACACACATGATAAAACTGCGGTAGGACATTTATTGTTTCTTGCACATTGGTTGAGAATATTTAGATGGATTCATATAAACCCTCTTACAAAACGTAATTAACAAATTCATTACTACAGGACTGTATGAGAAAGTGATTTATTCTAAATGAAATACCAGAGCCCAAAATTAGAAAATCTGGGCTCCGAGGCTGGATATTCCGGACCCCCAGCGTGTTAGTACGAGACGGGGGTCTTGGTCCCTGGAGCTTCTCTATGCTGTATAAGGAGACTCACTGATCTTGTTCATATAAAGAACGCTTGAGAAGAATAGAAACTGCCTAAATATGAGGCCCTTGTCTGATCTATATGTCCTTGTATAGAGAACTATGGAGATTTATCTATTCTTCTGTATAAAATGTGATGTTGCTGTAGCCCCAATATTTCTCTACAGGCGGTCTCTTTATAGATAATTGTATCTTAGCATTACAGGTAGGGAGAAAGGAGAATTATGGAGGGTAATTTATTGCAGTTTCTCTTTAAAATTCATAAACATATTTGATTTAAAAAAATAAATAAGTCCATCATTTTGTTCATGCACTCACTTAGCCCAATATGGATAGAAAATAAGTATTTTAAAAAAGAAAATATCACTAAAAAAATTTAAGCTTGCCTGTACAAGCATACAGCATACGCTGAAGCAGCTTTATCTTCAAAAGAGAGGGGATTGCCAATTCCAATTTCCTTTGTGCATTTCATAGCTACAATTACTATAGCAGGCTTTGCAGTTGCTGTCCCCCCAACAAAGTAAATTTTAATCAAGAGAACTTGGAGTAAAAACAAGTCCCACAACTGGATATGTTTAAAAAAAAAAAAATCCTGTGCCGAGATAATCTTCTAAACGTGCCCCTGCTTTGTACTGTGTAATGGACATAGAAGATACAGACAGGACAGCATGGGATTGCAGCTGATTCTTTGTTAGCTACAACATTTCTATTCTGGTTAAAAACATTTTACCTCACAGAAAGAATCAATTGTGATTCTGTACTGTCCTGTCAGTATACTCTTTAGGTTTCTCCCCTGCCCTGGACATGTGGTATGTTCAGACCATGTTCCTGTATGGTCCGACACGACCATTACAGAGTACGGACATATTTCGAAAATTATATCAGCACAGAAGCAATTTTTTTTAAACACATCCAGTTGGGGATCTTTTTATTTCAAGATCTATTGATTAAAATATACTTTGTACATGGGACAACCCCTTTATGGATATTATATATTTTTTAAATTGTTACTGACAAATTGCAGTAGTAAGATTAATATTATCCTGGCTATCTAATGTCAATGACGGAACAGGATAAAGGCAATGGAAGAATGTAGTTGAACCAATGAATAAATAAAAATAGTCTAGAATACTTTGTCAGAGTATAGAATTTTGCAAATGTTCGTTATACATAGGATTTGATACCAAAAATAGTCAAATTTGGAAAACAAAGAAGGAACCCCGAGTGTCCTAAGTGTAGGATTAAGTTGGCAACACTTATCAAATGTTATGATTATGCTGTATTGGGGTATACTCAGCATGGAACATTCTCCCTTTTGTGAATTCTCTGATGTACTACAAGATTTAATTTCCCGCTAAAGCGTTCCTCACATTCTGAGCATGAATATGGCTTCTCCTCTGTGTGAATTCTCTGGTGTATAACAAGATTTGATTTCTGCCTAAAACATTTCCCACATTCTGAACATGAATATGGCTTCTCCTCTGTGTGAATTCTCTGATGTATTACAAGATTTAATTTCACGCCAAAACGTTTCCCACATACTGAGCATGAATATGGCTTCAATCCTGTATGAATTTTCTGGTGTATAACAAGATGCGCTCTCTGCCTAAAACTTTTCCTACATACTGAGCAGGAATATGGCATCTCCCCTGTGTGAATTCTCTTGTGTATAGCAAGTTGGGCTTTATCCTTAAAACATTTCCCACATTCTGAGCAAGAATATGACTTCTCCCCGGTGTGAGTTTTCTGATGTGTAACAAGATTTGATTTCTGGGTAAAATATTTCCCACATTCTGAACATGAATATGGCTTCTCCTGTGTGTGAGTTCTCTCATGTCTAAGAAGATTTGATTTCTTGTTGAAATATTTCCCACATGGTGAGCAGGAATATGGCTTCTCAGCTGTGTGAGTTATCTTGTGTAGAGTAAATTGTGATTCATATGCAAAACATTTCCCACATTCTGAACATGAATATGGCTTTTCCAGTGTGGGAATGCTCTTTTGTTTAACAGGATTTGTTTTGTCTTTAAAAGATTTCTGTGATGAATCAGAAGACAGGACCTGTGTAACAGGATCAGAAGACAGATCTTCACTGTGAAAAGATGGAGTATCCGCAAAATAAGATCCAATCGAAGAGCAAGCGAGTGTGCTGTTAAGGTCATCCAATTTAGAAAATGAAGATGTCAGATGTCCCTCTGATCTCCTGGTACAGTCATCTGCCAAGAATGAAGCAAAAATTATTTTGAATAAAATATTATAATTTTACATAATTAGTACGTGAAATACTGATAGCAAGTCACAATTCAAATTATTCAGTAAGACAACAGTTCACAATAAATCAAACTTTAAATCAAGAGCCAGTAGACCATGATGTTCGGCTATCTTTGCCTCCCAAATATTGGAATAAAAAGCATGTAGCCAAAAATTATACCAATTAAAACTTCTACTCATACAGCAAAAAGCAATCCCCCACTGAGGTCCATAATGGAAAAATAGGTTTCCATATTACTAGTAGCTCATGACTCTTGAAAAGCAACATGGCTTCCATAAACCAATAAGCCACACTTGGCATCCACATGTTTAGGATTGCTGTAGCAGGATGAACTTTGGCAAATTATGGAAATTACTCTGCGACATCTATTAAGTGCCTATGGGGTCAAAATACCCAATACATCTATAGATGAATTCCTCTTTATGGCTTTTCTATTGTTTTACTTTGTTATTCTGGCATGTTAAGAATCTGAAAACTATTCCAGCAAAATCTGCATTCCAATACCTAAATGTCCTTTTCTGAACCCTGCCATTTACCTAAATATTTGTATACAACCATAGTTAAGGCCCCGTCACACATAACGAGATCACTAGCGAGATAGTTATTACGTCACGGTTTCGGGATCGCTGGGGAGCTGCCAAACATGCAGAACTTCCCAACGATTTCGGCTGCCCCAGCGATCTAACTAACGATCTCGGCGGTCGTTGGGACGCTTTCACACAGCAGCTATTTCAACGATCCACACCTTGATAGGGACTGTACTGTGTCACAAAGGCGTGCATAAAATTACTTTTCCGCGCCCCCTCATCTCTGATTGGCGGCTGTGACTCTGTATCCATTCATCTGGGCTTTGTTCCCGACAAGCGTTCTGGTTTATGGATTGTAGTAGTGTTCTTCGGCTGTGACTCCACATATCAACAGCCTGGAGAATTCTGCTAGGATCTGCAATCCAGCACGAGGCCAGAAACAAAGGATGGAATCACTATTCTGTTGCCTTCTTTATGCAGGGCGGAAAATGAGAACGCTGTAGCGACCACCAATCGGGGACGAGGGGCGCGGAAAAGTCCAATTTTTGCACGCCTACGTGTCTCAGTTCTGAATCGCTAACGAGGTCGTTGACAAGGTGTCAAATACAGTGATGCACACTGCCCAGCAGGAGCGCAACGACCCAGGAAGCTTTGTAACGATCAGCGCTCTCACAGCAGGGGCCTGATCGTTGTTACCTGTCAGACATAACGAGATCGCTAGCAAGATCGCTATTGCGTCACAAAAAACGTGACGCATCAACGATCTCGTTATGTGTGACGGGGCCTTAAGTCAGACAATATCCTAAGGTGAACAACCAGAACAATGTCCTGGACCACAGTGTTTTTCAACATTTTTATAACGTATTTAGATAAGGGAACTGAAGGTAAACTAATCAAATTTGCAGACCATGCAAAGCTAGGCGGGAAAGCCAACACTAGAGAAGACAAAGAATTCAGAAGGATCTCCATAAGCTTGAACAATGGACAACAATTAATAGAATGGTATTTAACAGGGAGAAATGCAAGATTCTACATCTGGGCAATAAAGTGTCAGTGAGTCAATAGTGATGTCGCAACAAAAAGGCAAAACACTGTTCTAGGATGTATTGAGAAGCATAGAGTTTAGCTCACGTGAAATAATTATCTCCCTATACTCCTCCTTGATCAGGCCTCATCTGGAATATTGTGTCCAGTTCCGGGCACCACATTTTAAAAAAAAAGACATTGAAAAACTGGAGCAAGTTCAGAGAAGAGCTACCAGGATGGTGAGCGGACTACAAACTTGTCCTACAAGGATCTGTGAATGTTTAGCTTGCAAATAAGAAGAGGAGACTTAATAGCTGTCTACAAATATATTAAGGGATGTCACATTGTAGAGGTGTCATCCTTATAATCATTTGTGCATGGAAACGCGAGAAGCAAGGGAATGAAACTGAAGAGAAGATACAGATTAGAAAAACAGTTTTTGACAGTGAGGGTGATCAATGAGTGGAACAGGCTGCCAGGTGGTAAATTCTCCCTCAATGGAAATCTTCAGAGTCTAGACAAGACATCTGTCTGAGATGTTTATTGAATCCTGCATTGAGCAGGGTGTTGGACACAATGACCCTGGAGGTCCCTTCCAACTAAAGGCCCCGTCACACATAACGAGATCGCTAGCGAGATCGCTGATGAGTCACGTTTTGGTGACGCAATAGCAATCTCGCTGCGATCTCGTTATGTCTGACAGGTAGCAACGATCAGGCCCCTGCTGTGAGATCTCTGATCGTTACAAAGCTTCCTGGACCATTCCTGGGTCGTTGCGCTCCCGCTGGGCAGTGTGCATCGCTGTATTTGACACCTTGTCAACGACCTCGCTAGCGATTCAGAACTGAGACACATTGAGGTGCATAAATTGGACTTTTCTGCGTTCATCGTCCCTGATTGGTGGTCGCTACTGCGTCCTTGTTTTTTCAGATCCCACCAGCGTTCTCCGGCTGTGACACCACTTTGAACAAATCAGACATCTTTAGCGAAGTAGGTATTGTTTGGGGTCTCAAATGAGTTTCCATTTTTAATTCATTTATAGGACATCTACCAATTATCTGCTATCATTGCTCTTCAGGGAGGGAGGGCTTGGCTTCAATAGCGATCTCGTTAGCGATCTCGTTATGTGTGACGGGGCACCAGGACCATTAAAATACTGGCAGCAGTTGTCGCGGCAGGTCTTCGCATCATGGGTGTTTCTGCCATGTCCCACTGGTTGAAGGCCTGCAATTGCAGGATCGTTTGCACGCTATTCACCGAGCTCCACTTCCCCATTGGCTCGGTCCACAGAGTCCACAAAGCCAGGCGGACAGTACGTAATTGCATCACGTCGACGAAGAAAGTTTTGAAGCGTGCAACAGGCCAAAAGAACAGAGTCTATTGATTTAAGCTTCATGTTAATTGGCGTATGAAAAACTCTGAAGCGGTTGGCCACGACAGCGTGTCAGAAAATGTGCTGTGTGGGTGTGTGTGCACGAGACCCCTAAAATATCTGCCCATGCAAAAGCATATATATACAGATAGAAGCCAAGCCCTCCCTCCCTCCCTGAAGAACAATGATAGCAGATAATTGGTAGATGTCCTATAAATGAATTAAAAATGGAAACTCATTTGAGACCCCAAACAATACCTACTTCGCTAAAGATGTCTGATTTGTTCAAAGTGGAGTCACAGCCGGAGAACGCTGGTGGGATCTGAAAAAAACAAGGACGCAGTAGCGACCACCAATCACGGACGATGAACGCAGAAAAGTCCAATTTATGCACCTCAATGTGTCTCAGTTCTGAATCGCTAGCGAGATCGTTGACAAGGTGTCAAATACAGCGATGCACACTGCCCAGCGGGAGCGCAACGACCCAGGAATGGTCCAGGAAGCTTTGTAACGATCAGTGATCTCACAGCAGGGGCCTGATCATTGCTACCTGTCAGACATATCGAGATCGCTAGAGAGATCGCTATTGCGTCACCAAAACGTGACTCATCAGCGATCTTGCTAGCGATCTCGTTATGTGTGACGGTTCCTTAACATTGCATGAGTCTTTGATTCTATGTACAGTCCATTTTTTTTTTTTTTTTTTTTTTTACATGAAAGTGAATGAACATTAATTAAAAATAGTTTTTCGTTTTTGCATTCCACTTGGTTTTAGTTTCTGTGGAGCACCTAATGGGTTAATTAGCTTCCTAAATGTGGTTTTGGATTGTATGAGTAGTGCAGTTATATAAAATCTAGACCCCTCAAAGAAACTTAAAGAGTTATTTTTTTAAGTCCCCCCCCCCCCCCAAAAAAAAAAAGGTTTTGTAAATATCTTTGAACGTATGAAAACTTGCTGCTAAACAATTTAAACCATGTAACTTCCTAAAAATGATGAAAGGATGTTTGAAAAATGATGCTGATGTCATGTAGATCTAGGGGAAATGTTATTTATTATTAATTATTTGCTGTGGGATCTCTTAATGTCAGGAAGGAAATACAGCACTCCAGGTCAGAGGTAGGTGTCCGGATAGGATCCTAATCCGTAATACTAAAAGTATGAAAAATCTGGCAATCTGAGGCGAGTATGGTGAAAAAAAACATGACTTATTACAGTGGTCCTTATAGATCCGGTGTATACACAGTGCTGCCTCCTCTACATCTTCTCCTACACCCTGTGGCCTGATACACATGTATGTTTGATAAAGGTCTCCTCTGACCGAATGGTCACGCATGATACACAATATCTATAAAAGGACCATTGTAATTTTTTTTCCCCCACCATGCTTACCTGCTGGATTTTTCTTACTACTTTAGGATCTCTTTTAAAAGGTCATACAAATTGAGAGTTTGAAAATATTTTGACCTAGATCTACCACTAAAAGTACAATGTCTTGAGGAAAAACACCAAGGTTACTTATCGGTAACCAGTTTTTTCACAACTCATGACAGCACACCTGAGAGAGGGATCCACCCATCAAGAACAGAAAACCTACTGAAATAAGAGGGAAGTAACTCCCCCCACATCAGTTGTGTTACACAGCATGGGAGGACATCCAAAAATGATATACATACCCAGCACCCAACTCTATAGTTAAACACCGTGAGAAAGGGGTGGGTGAATATGCAGGTGCTGTCATGAGTTCTGGAAAAAAAACGGCAAGTAACCTTGCTGTTTTCCCTTCACCCATGACCGCACACCTGAGAGATTGATAGAGAAACAAAAACACCTTAGATAGGGACCACCGCTTGCAGCATCCTTCTACCAAAAGGTTAGATCACAGGAGGAGGATCCAGTCTGTAGTGCTTAAAGAAAGTAGAAGGTGAAGACCATACTGTGGCTTTACTTATCTGGTCAATAGATACCTCCGCTTTTTCTACCCAGGAGGCTGCAACAGCTCTGCAGGAATGAGCTTTGATGCCCTCTGGAACCGGCACATTACTAGAAGAGTAAACTAATAGTCTGATCCACCTTTCTTATGGTACTTTTTGATACCCTACACCCTTTTCTGCTGCCCTGAAAGGCTACAAACAAGGATTGTTTTTTTTTCTCAACTGATAGAATACATGTTTGTAACCAATCAAAGCTCTTCTGACATCAAGATTCTGAATTTTTTTTTTCTCTCCTGAATTCCTAGGATTACAGAAGGAAGGTAGGATCATCTCCTGACTTCTATGGAATCTCATTGCTACCTTGGTAAGGTAGACCGGATCAGGTATACAATTCTATTATCGTACACCTGAGTACAAGGAGGGTTTATTGAAAGGGCTTGAATATCCCCAACCCTATGGGCCAAGGTCAGTGCTACTAATACAATGGTCTTCAAAGTAAGGTGCTTAACCGATAAATCTTGCAAAGGTTCAAATGGAGTTTTGGTTAATGCCTTCAGTACTAAGTTTAGGCCCCATCGGGGAACCCTTGGAATTGTGACTAGTCTAGATCTGGCAAAGGATTTTATAAACCTCGATATCCATCTATTAGCTGCCAGATTGTAATCTTATAATACTCCCATGGCTGAAATTTGAACCTTAAGGGTATTCGTAGCTAACCCTAGCTCTTAACCCTTTGAGAAACTCTATGATGAATTTAATTGGAACCTTCCCTCAAAAAAAAAAAAAAAAAAAAAACCCCAAACTTTCCACATACTGACGTAAATTTTTGTTATTGATTTCCTACTCTTCAATAGGATGGAAGACACTGGAGAGAACCCTTTCAGATTCAACAGGGCCCTCTCAAATTCCATGCTGTTAGATTAAAGCATTTCACTTGAGTGGTACACTGGACCATGAGTGAGAAGGTTTCTGGCAGGACCCATGAATCGGACACAGACATTAACCTCATTACGGAAAACCAAGGCCAAAATGGAGCAATCAAAATAACCCTTGCCGGATCCTCCCTGATATCTCTCAAGACTGTGGGATCATGACTATTGGAGGAAAGGCATATACTATCTTGAAGCATCAAGGGATCTGATTTAATGAACAGAATCTCTTCACTCTCCTGTTCTGCTTGTTAGCAAACAGGTCTATCTTTGACAATCCATACAAGTCGACTATCTGCTGAAACACCTCGAAGTTAAAGGGTCTATTCCCCTTGTTTCAGCCTGTTGCAGTTTAGGAAGTCTGCTTTGGTGTTCTCTGTCCCCTTTATATGCAACGCTGTTAAGGGTAGAAGGTGTTGTTCTGCTAGATGGAAAAGATAGTTTACTGCTTCCATTAGGGACCTTGTTCCCCCTTGGTGATTGATATACACCACTGTAGCGCATTTATCTGACATGATGCAAACGTGGTGAACAAGGAGGCAAGAAAACCTTTGTGATCTTTCTACTGTCCACAACTCCTTCAGGTTCAAAGTCTGACCCCTCTCGTAAAGCAACCAAGAACCCTGTATCGTCTGATCTCTCAGATGTGCCCCCAACCAGACATGCATACGTTGTAATAATGGTTGCTCACCGAGCAGATCCATGTGACCCCTAATGACAGGTTTGTCCTGACTATCCACCATAAGAGGGAATTTCTGATTACCAAAGAAAGTTTCACTTTTCCTTCTAAATGCCTTTTAAAAAAAAAAACAAAAACAAACAGTCTCTGTGCAGATAATACCTCCCACTGAAGCTGTCTCGTATGCTACTAGGCCATCATCACTGCTGGGATACAGGAGTCCCCAACAAGGATATTGCTTTCCTCAATGTAATTTTCAGAAACTCCATTGTTGTTGAGGCTAGGACTACCATTTTGTCCTTTTTCCCCTCGGGCAAAAGGAAAGTTTGTAACTCGAAGTTTGACGCCGATTTCTCTCAGTTGTGCTGCGCAATGTTTTTCTGATTTTCCCACAATCAGAAAGTCTAGGTATCGAACAAAGAGTATTCTGAATTGGAAGATAGGCCGTCATCTTGGCTATCACTTTGATGAAGACCCTTGGTGCCACAGACCAGCCGAATGGTAAGGCATTGCACTGATAAGACTTTATTTCTCCTTGTATAAATAAAGCGACTCTTAGAAACTTTTGATGGTCTGGATGCATCAGGAAAGGATAATACAGTGGAGAAAAAAAAAAAGTATTTAGTCAGCCACCAATTGTGCAAGTTCTCCCACTTAAAAAGATGAGAGTCCGGTAATTGACCTCATAGGTAGACCTCAACTATGAGAGACAAAATGAGAAAACAAAAACATGAAAATTACATTGTCTGATTTGGAAAGATTTCTTTCAAAATTTGGTGGAAATTATTTGGTCACCTACAAACAAGCACGATTTCTGGCTCTCACAGACCTGTAATTTCTTCTTTAAGAGGCTCCTCTGTCCTCCACTCATTACCTGTAGTACTGGCACCTGTTTGAACTTGTTATCAGTATAAAAGACACCTGTCCACAACCTCAAACAGGCACACTCCAAACTCCACTATGGTGAAGACCAAAGAGCGGTCGAAGGACACCAGAAACAAAATTGTAGCCCTGCACCAGGCTAGGAAGACTGAAGCTGCAATAGGCAAGCAGCTTGCTGTGAAGAAATCAACTGTGGGAGCAATCATTAGAAAATGGAAGACATACAAGACCACTGATAATCTCCCTTGATCTGGGGCTCCCCACAAGATCTCATCCCGATTCTCAAGAACAGTGTACAAAAATCCCAGAAACACAGGTGGACCTAGTGAATGACCTGCAGAGAGCTGGGACCAACATTACACAGGCTACCATCAGTAAAACTACGCCGCCAGGGACCTAGATCCTGCAGTGCCAGACGTGTCCCCTTGCTTAAGCCATTACATGTCCGGTCCAGTCTGATGCTTGCTAGAGAGCATTTGGATGATCCAGAAAATTATTGGGAGAATGTCATACGGTCAGATGAAACCAAAGTAGAACTGTTTGGTAGAAACACAACTCGTCGTGTTTGGAGGAGAAAGAATGCCAAGTTTCATCCAAAGAACACCATACCTACTGTGAAGCATGGGCGTGGCAACATCATGCTTTAGGGCAGTTTCTCTGCCAAGGGGCCAAGACAACTGAGCCATGTACATGAAAGAATGAATGGGGCCATGCATCATGAGATTTTGAGTGCAAGCCTCCTTCCATCAGCAAGGGCATTGGAGATTAAACGTGGCTGGGTCTTGCAGCATGACAAGGATCCCAAGCACACCGCCAGGACAATGAAGGAGTGGCCTACCCAGTCTCCAGATCTAAACCCTATAGAAAACTTTTGGATGGAGTTGAATGTCAGTGTTGCCCAGCAACAGCCCCAAAACATCACTGCTCTAGAGGAGATCTGCATGGAGGAATGGGCCAACATACCAGCAACAGTGTGTGCCAACCTTGTGAAGACTTACAGAAAACATTTGACCTCTGTTATATATCCTTTGTTGGCAATGACAAAGTATTGAGATGAACTTTTGTAATTGACCAAATACTTATTTTCCACCAAAATTTGAATTTTTTTTATTCCAAATCAGACAATGTGATTTTCAGGATTTGTTTTCTCATTTTGTCTCTCATAGTTGAGGTCCACCTATGACGTCAATTACAGGCCTCTCATCTTTTTAAGTGGGAGAACTTGCACAATTGGTGGCTGACTAAATACTTTTTTTCTCCACTGTATGCATCCTTTAAAAAGTCTATGACCACCATGTAAAAATTCTGAAACAGGAGCTTCATGGCCATGTTTATTGATTCCATCTTGAAGGTGTGATATTTTATTTAAAATTGATTGTCCTGAAAGTTTTTTTTTTTTTTTTTTTGATTAAAAAAAATGGTAAAGGATGGGGGGGGGGGGGGGATAAAATACTCTTCCTCCAGTACCTCACACAAGACCCGTTTCCCTACTAGACCCAAGACCTTTGTCTCTAAGGCCAACTGCTTCTCTGGTGACCTTCTGGAGGGGGAGTGGTGTCAGTATGAAGGTTTGTAGAGGAATCTGACAAAATTCTATTTTCAACCCTACCTCTTATTTCCAGAATCCAGTTGCTGGAAAAGGGTTTTCCCAGGCCTGGATGGAGAGGAAAAATCTTCCCCTCATTTGTGGATCGGCATGATTGGGAAGATTTTTTTTGCTCCCTGAAGAGGGATCACCAAATGTAAATCCGGGATCTTTTATGTTCCTATGCCCCCATTTCCTTCTTTCTTGTGGAGGATGTCCTCCATTATATTTTCTCCTCAGAAAGGACCCACTATTTGGATCTGCTGCAAAAGAAACTAGTAGAGCCCTTTTTATCTCCAGAATTTTCTAATCTCTTATCCAATTTTTTCCCCAAATAAGAATTGGCCGTTGCATGGGATCGAACAAAGTTTGTTCTTTGACTGAAAATCTCCTGGGCAGCCTTTAAGCCATGAGGCCCACCTAGCCGCATTGGATAAGCCTGCAGACTGTCGCTAGAGAGACAGAACCTGCTGATGCATCTGCTAAAATTGCTGCAGCTCCTTCCATTAATTGCAGATTAGCCAGAATCATATCCCTCAGGGTCTTATCCTTTAGTTGTTCTTCTGATTGCTGAAGCCAGATTATTAAGGAATGAGTGGTACAGGTCCCTGCAGTTGCTGGTTTTAAACGCCCTGCTGCAACTTCGTCAGAGCCCTGATGAAGCTGTGGTGAAACATGTGTCGGTTCCCTTGGTGGGCGAGCTGATTATACTCCTTTTACGACTGAAAAGTTGTTTTTAAAGCACCATTTTTAAGCATTAATAGACTTGTAAACTGACATGCACTTTATGGCAAGCTACACTTGTTAGGTCCATGCACACTTGTACTTCTATTGACTGACTAGCTCACCCAACAATTGTTTCTGTTTGTGGTTTGTCTTTTTCTGTGCCTGGATTTGTTTGAATTGTATTGTGATTTCCCTTTAACCTTATCTAATAAAATTGATGTTTTTATTAAAGACATTGTTGCACTTTTGTTCCTGGCACATTCGCCCTAACTCAATTATTATATTTGGGTTAGAGGAGACCCATCTGATTTATTAACCGGAAAGGTATGCTTCTTCCTTTGCTCCAAACCCCCAAACATGACTGTGGCTGGAAGGTCAATTTCACAGCCATCTCCTAACTGTGAGGAGATGCCCACTTAAAGACCATGATACTTTTCCAGCATGGACCACCATTTTCATCAATATTATTATTGTGTGTTATTAGTGATTTACTTGATGTGTTTTATATAGTTCTGCTTACTTGTCAGTATGGAAGATTCACTTGTAGAATGTCCAGCATTCCACTAATCTCATCTTTATCTCAGGAGTCCATTGTTTCAACAGCCAATAATCTCATTAGGCGAGTGTAGATTGAGACACAGTGGAGCACCCCCCACAGGGGGTTTTACAGGCAGTCTGAGATGAAGGCTTCTAGAATATTCTTCATTGTTTTAGCGATCAGTAAATACTTAAGGGGAAGGGTGTCAGCACTTCTGAACTGGGAGGGGGCTGACCCCAGGAAAGTAAAGGAGAGACATGTTTTAGTCTAGGAGTTGGTGGAAGGATGCCGGAGGGTTAGGATCTGTGGCTGTGGACCTGGAGCTGATGGATGGATGACTTACGGAGTGTTGAAGATCTGTTATCAACTAAAGTGGATAAACGTGCTACAGTTGTGGATATGTCATGTAGATTTAAACTTTGAAGGACTGTTGCTACTGGATATCTGTGCTTTCATAGTTTTATCTGTCATCTGGAGGATCATGGACTGTGGCTACAGACTATACTGGCTGGAGATACGAAATCTGTGGCCCAGCCAAAAGTTAGGAGACTGAGTATGGCCTGATACAAAGCCAGTGGAACTACTGAACCCAGATTTGAAACTTGAGGACTGAGAGAACTGTATTTTGGCCATTTACCTGGAATTGCTTTATTACCATGGATGTGATTAATAAAATATTGTTGCATTGTTAACCTGCCTAAGTGATTACTTACAACCCACAACCTCAAATCTTTCAGTATCCAGGAGATTGGAGATAGTACACTGTCAAAATGGCGCTAAAACAACATGTCCACTCTTTATATGGAGAGGGACATGTGACTTCAGCAGCCAATGACAGAAGCCCTTGTGTATGGTTCCTGTGCCCTGAATGGCATGCTAGAATCTGCACACAAAAAAAAAAATAAAAAAAAAATTTAAGATCATTAACCTGCCGCTACTTTGACCTCTCCTACCCCCTCCCCTCAAACACGTCCCTCCTGCTCATCATACAGCAACATTACCCTAGCCAAAGTCCTAATAAATACACTTTTGCCAAATTGGGCAGATTTTCAGGAAATCCAATCACGAATCCAAATCTGCAATGTTCATTTTTCTCAAATTCAGCCCGAATATGTTCCAAACATGTTCACTCAACTAACCAAGGAGTCCAGAGTCCCTCTGCTCCCCTGCATGGGTCGGCTACTGCTCCTGCCACATGAATGGCTGCCCCCCCCCCCCCCCGCTGTTGAGGCTGCTGCTGATGATCCTCCATGATATACCAGGAAGGAGAGCTGGAGCACAAGTGCTCTGTCTTTGGTCAGACCTCATTTTAAAAAAGGGACCACCACAGCATCTCCTTGTTGGACAGCCTTCTTCTGTAATTCAGACAATCCCTATACCAATGATTGTCTGTCTCTAGCATCATGTCTTCCCTCTATCTGAAACTGAATTTCTCCTCCAGCTACTAACCTACCAATACCTGACTTTTCAATTTCCTTGGGTGGCGCCACCATAACTCCCAAGCAGCAAGCTCACTGTCTTGGAATCATATTTGACACACAACTTTTCTTTATTCCCCATATTCAATCACTCGCTCGGGTCACCTACACCTTAAAAACCATCTCCAGAATCTGACCTTTGCTCACATTTGATACTGCAAAAACCTCTTAATTTCGCTCTTATTCACTCTCGTCTGGACTACTGCAACTCTTCTGATCGGTCTTCCTCTAAACAAACTCTCCTCTGCAATCCATCCTGAATGTGGCAGCCAGGGTCGTATTTCTATCAGGCCGCTTCACCAACACCTCTACCCTGTGCCAGTCATTGCACTGGAAACCCACTCACCACAGAATACAATGCAAACTCCTCTCGCTCACCCACAAAGCTCTCCAGTTCTGCACCGCCCTACATCTCATCCCTCATTTCTGTCTATCGCCCCTCCATTCTACAACTGATCTAAGAAGGATATCCTCCTTAATCCAAACCTCACACCTCCGTCTCCAAGACTTCTCTCATGCTGCACCAGTTTTCTGGAATGCACTGCACAAAACAATCCGACTGATATCTAGCCCCCATGTCTTAAAACCTGCTTTAAAAGCATATTTGTTTTGACACTTTTGAGGTGGTAGTGGAGAAAATAATTCAGAAGAAGTATTTGGCGATAATGAGCAACACCACGCACACATTATATGAGCTGTTCATGAGGCAGAGGAGCACCTTCAGTAACAGTCTAATCCGACTGCTATGGGAATGTACAACAACTGCCTAAGCGTGAAATTCTCCAAGTGACTTGTGTATTATTGGCGTTCTTATATTGTACTGACCGGTCATGAATAGAAGTGTATGAGATTATACCTGAAAAATTCTACTGTTATGTTGTAATTCATGTCTATGTTCTGCTGCGATAGTGTAATTTCCCTCAGGATCAATAAAGTGTATAGTGTTGTATCGTTTAGTAGCAATACAGTGACTACTTGATTGTGATATGGCTGGACTACACCACCAATAAAGCAGCCACAGTCAATGACTGAAAAGAATCTGTAACTTCTCTACATTTAGTGGTTACTACTCACCTAGGCTATTATCTGTAGGAATCCCCTCATTCAACCACTCATTGAACAGCTCGTCACCCCTCACATATGTCTCTGTAGTATTAATATAGGTCAGATCTTCACCCTGAAACCAATATTGTAAAAGTAACAGACAGATGGAGAAGACACATCTATGGTCAGCTCTAATCCAGTCATCTCCACCGTTCTCATTACACAAGTACAAAACATATAATACTGGTGGATAAAACAAGACTGAACACAAGATCTTCACAGCTGTCTACACATCATAGGGGAGATCCCATGACACCTTCTCTCCATCTACCTGAAGATCCTGAGGAACATTGGCATCTTCTTGATTACAGTCCTGTGGAAGAAGAGGATAGGGACAGTTCTCTGGTGATGTCGTCATACTGGATAGATCTGGAGGAAACACATACAGGGACTGAATTCATTCTTTACATACAGATAATTATAGGCTGTGGGTATTTAGTTCGGTCTATTACCTGGTGATGTGTGAGGGTGGGGAACCTCCATCCCCATATCTGTGTGTCCTTCTAAATACTCCCACTCCTCCATGGAGAAATAGATGGTGAAATCCTGGTATCTTAAAGGAAATTGACACATACAATGATAGTGGTTTGTTTGGATAAGGTTGATGACTGAGTAGCAGTAAGGCTATATTCACACATGTTGGTTTTTCAGCGTTTTTTTTTGCTGCAGATTTTTATGCAAATTTCCAGCAGCCTTTTGTAGTACCAGCAAACTATGAGAAACCAGAATTCTCTGTTCACACATTTTGTTTTTTATGTTGCATATTTTGTGCCTTGGTTGGGTTTTTGGAAAATAGAGCATGTCACTTTCAGCGTTTTTCACTCCTTGGAAGTAATGAATAGTGAAAAAACGCTGAAAAAAAAAGTGTCAGGTTTTCTTTTTTAGTGAAAAATAAGCAAGTACAGCAGTATGTGAAACTCATTTATTTTTGTCGTTTTACCATCTTGTCTTGGTCACTGAGATGGTTGTTTGTATTAGGAGAGTTTAATTAAATTAGTGATGTGTAGAGTGTAAACATTAGCTGAGCTACCTGCGAGATTGAACAATACCTGTGGTCCAGCAAGGTGTGAAATTGAACAATGCCATGCAACTGAATGGCAGACCCCATAGAGTGAAAGTAAATAGTGTCATACAAACTCAATGCATTGCCAGTGTCTAAACTATTCCCTCCCCCCACTATGCCAAAACCAGAATGAGAAAAAAAAAAATGCAGCAAAACCTTTGACGCAGCCAATTTCCTGCCAGAGTTGGGTTTTGCTGCAGATTTGTGATGCTAAAAAAACCCAACTTGTGTGAATATAGCCCAAGTGTTACAGGTTCGGTCAGGAAAGACTAGCAGGGCACCAAACCAAATAAAACATTTTAGACCACACACGTTCCTCCTTGAAGTCTGCAGCTGAATACGTTTCTCGTAGACTCACCTCCCATAACCCTAATTCTAGTCTCATTTACCGACACTGGAATCGGCATTAGCAATACTGGAGGAGATATTCATTACACGTGGCATGAGAAATATCTACTTCATGATGAGGACAACAGTCATTTTCTACTATGACTCTATAAACATATTTGGCCAGAGGCAGTCACTGACTACATGACCACCAGCCGCCTGTATGAGTGTTTTCCATCTTCCCCAGGCTATAATCTTTTAATCGTGTCATCCCAGGCAGATGTCATCTTTGTTATATAGCCAACATCTGTCTGTAACTGCAGTAACTGGAACTTGCTGCGATAGCTGTAGTGTAACAATTTTAATGGGGAGAACCCATTTAATGAATGCAGTCTCTCTCAATAGAAGTGTATTGTGCAAGACCACACTCACTAGCTGTATAGAGTAAGGCCGCATCCACTAAACAGGTTCTGGCCGGGAGTATGCATATTGCATGCTAGACTGCCATTCCTCAGCTTTTAGGTTCCCTTTGAGTGGGATTTTCTCACTACAGTAATGCCAAACATGTGTATGGTAACTACAGTTTAGGCACACTGTGGGGCTCAGCAGGGAGTGGAGACATTTGGATGTGGGAACACAGATTTTGCTGGATTCGTTTTTGGAGGCGAGGGGTGTTAATTTTGAAAAACAGATTGTAACCATTTCTTTGTCTCTCTGTGGTCATCATGTCTCCATAAAGCATTCATTTCTCCTAAAATTGAGCAATGGTTGACCTTGACTGGATGGGACTCATTGGCTGTGCAACATCCCCTTTTTCTTAGAATCCATGCCAAAGCATAGAATTTTCTATTCTAGCCAAGGACAAACAGTTTATAGTTATTTTTGAGACATATTCCAGGCGTCATGATGGTACCACAAGTATATGCTATCATATCAAAGATTTTTTTTGTGGTCTCTGAAAAATGATTGGCAGAAATAGTAAAAACAAAACATTGTGTAAGATTGTAAAAATACTATACGTAATCAGAGCCCCCTTATAAAAGATGTGCTCATCTCATAATAAACAGACTTTTTTTTTTTTTTTTTCCAATGAAGACAACCTAGTGTCCAGTCTTCAACAAACTTGGGTATGTAGGCTAGTCAATTCTACATTCTAATAGAGAGAACATCTCACCTCTAATACTTAGCGGAAAAATTGTTAAATATCGTTGAAAGCCTCAGTTTCATCTTGGACTGAACGACTAACTACCCTCCGTTACAAACAAAAAACCAAAACCCCAGGTAAGTGAGTATTTCACTGGCAAATCTTTTCTTTCCAAGAAAGGAGGCTTTCTTGGGACAGTGTTGGGTTAAACACAAAGCAAGTAGACATGTAATATGGGCCATACAGGCAAGTATAGATTCAGATTTCTATCACCTGTATGCCCATATTAGAGGTTCGATATGTCCCAGGGGGAGACAAATTCCCTTTAAAGGAAACGGGAAAAAAAAAACCTCAAATAGAGAAAAAAGTTGCACTCTTCGGTGCTAAAGCATGCAAGCATGAACTATATGAAATAAATGCAGGCTTTAGCCTAGGAGAGTGTTCACACTAGATTGGTTCCCAGCAAATCGGAGATCACCTTGTTGTTGGCTGTTGGGCATGCATGAATTGGCCAAATTATGTGCTTGTAAATAGATGGCTGCTTTTAGTTCGCACTTGTAGACACCAGTTTTCTGATTTGGAAGTGACAGTGTTTTTGCTACTCAAATAGAGAAAGCTATAGCCGATATCTGTTTGCGGCTTATAATGGTTTGTTCTATTTGCTCATTTATATCAAAATTTGTGATAGTCAAGAGTGTAAATGTGTCTAATTTTAAATCAACCTACATATATGACACAAGAACTAGAAGAATATAGCAATATAAAATATATAGTTTTATTATTATCAATTAAAAAAGACTCATGATAAAGTGCAAATGGAGGGATACACAACTAAAATGAGGGGGTACCTGGGCAGATCAGTATATTAGTACATTATACAATTTATGTGTCTGGTCTGAACATAGTGAATTTTAAGTACATGCCATATACTGGTTACATAAAGTGCATACCATATAGTGGTTACCCCATATTAAAGTACAGTGTGCCCAAATTCATTATATAAATCAAACTCAATATACATAAAATTCCATGAATATAGATTAAATAAATAAATAGGTACCCCAATTGGGGTCACCTGGGTCAGTACACATCTTAACTCTGTGTTCATTAATTGCTTGGTTTACTTTATTTATTATTATTTTTTCATCCTTATGGTACCTATTTATTTATTTATTTATTTAATCTATATTCATGGAATTTTATGTATATTGAGTTTGATTTATATAATGAATTTGGGCACACTGCACTTTAATATGGGGTAACCACTATATGGTATGCACTTTATGTAACCATTATTATGTAACCAGTATATGGCATGTACTTAAAATTCACTATGTTCAGACCAGGCACATAAATTGTATAATGTACTAATATACTGATCTGCCCAGGTACCCCCTCATTTTAGTTGTGTATCCCTCAATTTGCACTTTATCATGAGTCTTTTTTAATTGATAATAATAAAACTATATATTTTATATTGCTATATTCTTCTAGTTCTTGTGTCATATATGTAGGTTGATCTATTTGCTCATTGTTGCAAGAGGCTCGGGCAATGCATGAAATTGTATGAGAAGTGTTGAAATGAAATTTGAAGATGTTGCTCTGATCTTGAATTGCATTTAAAACAGACTGTGCCATGTTCTAGAACAAATATCGTATTTTGTACGGTCAATGATCTTTAACAACTAAATGCCTTGTGCTCAATGTATAAATAGCATTGCGGTTCGCTGTGGCCAACAGGATTTAACACTTAGGCAGGAAAGATTTATCCAGCACAAAATCCAGGGAATTCATTAAAAAATTGAAATTTATTTAAACATGATTAAAAAGAGTGTATGTTAAAAAAAATGCTCAAAACAGCACGCTGACGCATTACGAACTGTGTTCTTATTCATAGCATAGCCTGAAGGTTGGGGGGGGTCTGTTGATACAGTGGTTGAGGGTTCTTTATGGGTGACTTCCTTGTGGATAAACAATCAATTCAGTGTAAGGCTGTGTGCCCACCATGCGTTTAAGCGTTTCCGCAGCAGCAATTCCGCTGCAGAAACGCTTAAAAAACGCATGGTAGAAGGTCTGCCATGTTCCCCAATGATAATCCGCATGTGCTGTGCACATGCTGCGGAAATTTCCGCTGTGGATCATCATTGCGGAAAAATCCGCAGCACTACCAATTATTTTGCGTAATCGCGGCATTTTCACAGCCATTGAATCGCTTAATATCCGCATGACTATATGTGCACTTGCGGATATTAAGCGATTCAATATGCGGATGGTGCCCGGGTCGGGAAAAGAGGAGACTCATCCAGACCCGGGTACCATAGTACCTGTAAAAAAAACAAACAAAAAAAAAAAACATACTCACCTTCTGATGGCCGCCGGTCTCCTTAGCGATGCGTCTAGTGTGTTGGGCAGCTCGATGGTCTAAAAGGACCTTCCATGACATCATTTAGTCATGTGACAGGTCATGCGACCGCTGACGTAGGTCGCGTGACCTGCCACATGACTAAATGACGTCATGGAAGGTCCTTTTAGACCACCGCGAGCTGCCCAACACACTGGACGCATCGATAAGGAGACCGGGGGCCTTCAGAATGTGAGCATAATGTTACTTTATCTTTTACTATAACTTGGTCACACTATATAAATCCATGTTGGTTGCATGGATTTATATTGTGTGACCAAGTTGTCAAGCACTTTTCCAAGTAATGCTCATTGTTGTACGCTTGTCCCTGGCAGGAAAAACGCATGTACAATCCGCATGCGTTTTTCCTGCCAGGGGAGATGCTGAAACGCTCAGGAAAAATCATTTCTGCATCGTGGGCACATAGCCTACCTCGTTGGTTGGACAATATAGTAAACAAGGTGAGAGGTTCCACAAATAGAGGAGATACCCTGTTCTGTGCTGAGGCATTGGAATGTTTTGGGAATTTCTGAGGGTGTTAAGATGCAGTACATGTGCGAGTGTGATTGAGGAGGTGTGAAGGTTGATGGTTAAAATGTTCTCCATATGATGTGTATGAATAAAGGCAATTCTATTACTCTGATTAGAAAGAACAGAGCAATAGGGTGTCTGCTGGAAGAGTGCATCTGACACCTGTAGTGTCACATCAATATAAGAAGGGAATCATTAGTATAGAGTGTTTTCTTGTCATAGTTCCACACTCGCCCCACATACATTAGGAAAAAGCTTGAGCATATAGTGCATTCTAGGTGGTATATGCCACAGTGGGAGTATCATATTGTGCATGACTTATTTTACGGACTCTGATGTGGTTTCTGGAATAAACATTGAATCCTCACCAGGATCAGAACAAGCAGATTTAGATGTATTTAGAATATGTAGCGATTGTCTTGGGAACCATTTGGTTTATAGTAGTATATATCTATTTGTTCTGCTGGGTGTGTATCAACATCAGAGCGGAGAGCTGCAGTCCAACTTCTTGCACTAGAATCAGGGATTGCTGGTTTTGGTACTAACCTAGTGGTATCCGGGTGATTAAGTAGCAGGATACAGAAGATAGGGGGAGGGGGGGGGGGGTTCGCTACTCATGACAGCTGCTATGGGAGCCAAGTTCACCAGATCGGGGCAGGATTCGTGGCTTAAAGTGCAGGATTTGGCGAGACTAGAACATGGGAAATGGGCAGTGAAGGATATTGCAAAAACAATTGGAGGGCAGGCATGCCAAAGATGGCATGCCTTGATGCTAAATGGTGGAGACTAACTGCGAGCATGGTGTGTGGATAGAAAAACATGACTATGGTGCACAGGTTGCGGCATAGAATAAGAATATCTGAGAAACATGATCTCCTTAGAATTGTGATGAACTCTGGATCAGAGAGAATACATACTGTAGAAATAAACCTGAATATTGACTTCTCTTGGTTTGGAAACAATAAGGTTTGTTAATATTCTAGTTACCTATTGTACTAAAGTCAGCTAGTTTATTTACAAGAGCAGGGAGATTAGCTCAAACAATGAGACCTGAGCTCTGCACCTTCCTGACCTGTGACTGATGACCTTAACCATATATGCAAATATAGAAAGGGTTTTTCTATCCTGCTGGAGAGGGAATCAAGGAGAATCAGAGAGACACTCTTCGGGACAACAGATTGATTGCATGGCTCGATAGAGACATTTGAATTCTACATGATTCCAGCCCAAGTGTACACGGCCCTGACTGGAAGGATACAGATCAGCTCCATTGACACATTTTTGGAGACCAGGTTGGGACAATGAAGTTACCTGACCCCATGGATATGTTTGGGGTTGCCAGGTGGGACCCGTTGGTCGCCTGGAAGCCAGTCTTCATGACAGCAGATGGATAACATGCCTCGATCCAGAGAGACACTACTGGATGAGAGTAAGGGACCACAGCCCTGGCTGGAAAGATTCAGAACTGCTCCATTGACCATTGCTGAACTCTCAGAGACGATGTGAAGAATCCAGGTTGGAACAATCAGGTCACCTGGCCACATATCTCACGACTCTAATCCCGGCAAGCTAGTATTGCCACACTGTTTACCATCACCTTGTGTTGTCAGCGTAGTGTTCTGCCCATGGAAGACCCCATGTCTTCACAAATACCATATACTCATGACTAATCACTAGTGATGAGCGAGCATGCTCGCCACTGCTCAGTGCTCGTCCGAGCACCTCACTGATCGACGCTTGCTGAGTATTTCCGGGGTTGCTCGGTGGGAGCTTGCGTCCCCTCCAAAAGAAGTTTGGTGCTCTTTAGAGCGCCAACCAACATGCAGGGATTGCCCGAAACTCATTGTAATGCCGCAGCCATGGTGGTTGTGGCATTACAGTGATTAGACCTGATGACGCTGTGCGGCCATCCATATCAGACCTGGCGCCGCTGTGCTAGTCACAGTCACTCTGGAATCACGCAGAGTAGGGAGAGATTTGGTTGTGTATTAGGTAGTGTAGGGAGAAAAACCCGTACATTACACATACATCTTAAACAGTCCTTTTGAGGACTAACTAATCCATCTGCAGAGATATCAGGCAGGCAGGGTATATAGGCAGGCAGGCAGGCTATATAGCACAAGAGTGTCCATTCCAATTCTGCCTTCTGCTGCTGTTAGATATTTCTATACAAAGGCCCAGGTCTCAGGAATACTTTTTTTGGATCTTAATCCTCATTATTTGCTTAAAAAGCAATCCAGAGAACACCATTTTTTCTGTGCCATTTGATTGTTGGCACTGCAGAATACAGCCAGGTCCTTTCCATATTACAGCGCTAAAAATCCAGCTATTTAAAACCGTTTTCTCTGTCACACGGATCACATACGTTGTCAGAAAATGCTGCCATTTCTGGCTTCCATTAAAAATTTCCTTCAGTGTGTCAGTGAAGTAATTCACACCAGTTTGCTGTTCAAACTACTTACCTACAGGCCAGGAATTTAAAACTCTTTTCTCCGTCACACGGATCACTTCCAACGGGCATTGAAGTGCCTCCAAATTTTTGGCAGCCCTTGCATTCATTGCATAGGCCAACACTATAGGAGACTCTCTCCTTTCTAATGGGAATTTGTCGTTACTGTGGCACTGATCTGTGTCTTTAAAGTCTTAGTGAGTTTTTTTTTTCTAAATTTGGTCAGCCGTTGGACTCACTGCCTACCCTATAACTGTATAGCAGACTACCTTTCTAATGGGAACATGTCATACTCGTCACTGTGGCCCTGCTCTGTGTGTCTTTCAGAGTCCCTCCATCATCAATGAAACAGGTTGTGTCTGATGTCTCACACACACCACATTGCCAGATAAGGTTGTAAAATGTTAAAGTGACATTTCCTGGTGAATGCATTTGCCTAAAAAAAAAAAAAGAAAAAAAAAAAAAAAACACACAGTAGGATCTTCCTTTAGTATAAAAACAGTCGCCAGTGTAATCACATTGTTCAGCTCATGCACCTCCTCCTCCATCTCCGAAATGACCACATCAGTCACAAGCTGAAAGCACTGCAGCACTGCCTTTGCCAAGCAGCAACAGGCTGTGCTGAAGATAACATTCTTAAAGCTTAGGTGACAAACCGCCCAGCTCTGCAGAGTTGTTGAAAGCTGTAACACAGCAGCTTGATCTGTGGCTCTCACCGCTGAACATACCGCCAGGCATGGTCGTGTGTGACAATGGGCGGAATCTGGTGACTGAGAAATGACAGCCGGAGTAGATACGTTTTCCCTCTATGCCAGTCCTTTCACCGAGCTAAAGAATATGGCTGTGGTGAAATACAACTCGCACTGAGAAGCCGTTTCAGATTGAAACACATTGGGCTCACCAGAGGATTTGATTCTGAGGGATAACCTTTCTCCCCCGCTCAAGAGCCCCATAGCAGCTGCAAAGTTAGCACCATCATGAACTCTCCTGATGTAGAAGCCAGGGTACACCAGAGTATTCTCTGGTGTGACCATCTAACCCTGCCAAGAAGCAGTCCTGGCTAAGAAAAGTGTGTGGGAAGGTTCCCAGACACTATGGCTGCTTTTATACTGAGGTGGAAACCCACGCAAACATGGGGAGAACATACAGAGTCCTTGCAGATGTTGTTCTTGCTGGTATTTGAACCCAGGATCCCAGCACTGCAAGGCTTCAGAGCTAACCACTGATCCAATGTGCTGCCGTTCACCCTCTAATATCTAACAGGCTTGAGAAACTTGCACCTACTGCCGCTCTATCGTCAGCTCCTTTGTGAGAAAATGTATTTGGGCAGCCACTCACTCAGTCTACCAAATAAAATTCCTGAGAAGGAAATTGGGGATGGCTTTGCTACTGTTTCTGGGGGCAGTGCTAATGCCATGGCGTTGTACCATAGTTTACTGGAAATATTCCATGCTGGTAGGAGGCAAGCAGTTTACCACAGAAAAGTACCAGCAGTAATGTTCAGGGACCCGTGCTTGTAGAAGGCGGAGACAACACCAGGAGAAATCGTGACGGCTGGTGACAGAGTATGGACACCCAGCCGCCGCCGGCATGAGGTTGTGAAAAGCTTCCGCCTCCACAAGCCTAAAAGGCCACATTTCAAGTGAAAGCAGCTTTAGGAGGACTTCCTGGGAGAAGTGACAGCTGGGTAGATATGGTTTTCCAAGTTCTTTCACCAAGCTAAAGAATATGGCTGTGGTGAAATACAACTCAGCAAAAAAAGCTGTGGACTGGCTCCATACTGTCCCTGGCTACATTCATTCACCTGTTCACGTGTTTGTGGTTAGGCAGTTCTTCTCAGTAAGTGCACTGGGGAGGGCACGGGTAATGTTGGGGGACCTGTGCTTGTGGAAGGCGGAGACGATACCGGGAGAAACAGTGGCGGCTGGGGACCGAGTATGGACACCCGGCCGCCGCCGGCATGAGGTTATGAAAAGATTCCGCCTCCACAAGCCTAAAAGGTAACATTTCAAGAGCAAGCAGCTGTCAAAAATTTGGCAGTATAGTATTGCAGCCTGTGGGTTGGTGGGTGGCTGTATACTTGTGTGGTGCCCCTGAGGGTTTAGTCGCCACAGAGGAACTGCATCTCACCCAGAGGTGTGGCATCTCTCTCAGGTAAGGATGGAGTACTGCCCAGGACCAAAGTAGGGGGAACCATGTAGTGGGTGGAGGAAGAAGATCAGGGGAGCATTGAAAGAAGTGGTATAAAATGGGATGAAACATTCTAGAGAGTAGAGTCTGAGGAGAGCGAGCGAGAGGAAGAGTTGGGAGCAGGAGCTCTGCTCAGAGAAAGCGCAGGCCTGAGTGAGGAGGCCCAGGAGAAGGAGAGGAGGAAGGAACGGGAGCAGAGAAAAGGCTCCAGGAGTGAAGAAAGGATCCCAGGGGTACGGGCAGTGCTGGAGGCCACCCGTACGCCCAAGTCTACCAGGCAGTGGAGGGATCGGGTCGCAGAGGGGACCGGCCCCTAACTAGTGAGAATTACAAATATTCAACTAGGAAACCGGAGGCTGCAGTATTTCAGGTGCTGCAGCCACAAGCCACATCTATCTCACCAAGAAGGTGGCCATAGAGGACATAGAAGACTTTGCCCGGCAAGGTCCACGGTCACTGGATTGGGACACTAGGTGTGAGGTGCAGGGAGACGGCCAGAAGGAACACACAGAAGGGGGTCCTGTTAAGCACTCCGGAGGTACCTGAGGGTTGGCTGAGCCCCTGCCTGATAAGGCCAGATAAGGTTGTAAAATGTTAAAATGACATTTCCTGGTGAATGCATTTGTCTTGGTTGAAAGCAATGCAAAAACGCTACGTGTGAACATAGCCCAAGTTGTGGATGAGTATTTTTGTTTTTGCTTATTTAATTTGCCTTCTATACAAGTCATTACCCTGGAAAGGATGTTCCTTAACATTTCCCAGGAAAATCCACTTTGGTTTCGTTTTTGTATGTTTTATTGTGAGTCCGTAGAAGTGGCATAATACCTCTGACCACGTTGTTGACAGCAGTGACCTGGGAGTCAGAGATGCTTCCAGGGGTCTTCCCCATGCTGTTCCCATGTCATTTGAGCACTGTTCCCATCGATTTGGGCAATTTTTAGGCCCTCTGCAGCCTGCCGGGGGGAGCCGCCTGACAAACGCTCGAGTTTCCCATAGACTTACATTGGGCTCGTTGCTCGGGTCGAGCACCCGAGTATTCCAATGTGCTCGACCTGAGGAAAGAGTACCCGAGCATTTTAGTTCTCGCTCATCACTACTAATCACCAACTGCCTTCTTCTGCACAGCATTCTATGCAGACTCCAAGAAGGACACTAGCTCCAACATTCTCACATGCACCCATAAGCCCCTTAGTCCTTGACACTCCTCTGGAATATTCCGTCCCAGAACTCTATCCTAAACTACCCACAACTTCCTATGATAGCTATTCTACACATATAAGTAAAGATAGTCAGAGCTCACAGACACAGAATTTAACTCCTAGTTATCAGTCTGTTCGTGTTTAAGCTGGAAACAACTCCAACCCCTCTCCACGGTATGGCCTCAAGAATTGCCGTGCTAATCCTAGAAAAAGAAAAAAAAAAAAAAAAAGTGTGTGTGTGTGTGGGGGGGGGGGGGGGGGGGTTGGGGGGTTGTGAGACTTTGAGGGTCAAATCTGCATCAATGTCCGGGGAGGCTCCTTCTCAGAAAGGAGGGAGAAACTGAAAAAAAAAAAAAAAAAAAAAAACACACACCGATGTGAAAACTGAGGAAGCGACACGCAGAACAGGCTGTCGCTTTCCCAGTAATGACACAGACCACTAGTAGAGTTAATCAGGATGGGGGAAATGTGGTATAAATCTTGGAGTTGATCCGGGCAATTAACCATGGCGAATACTCTTCCAAACCTGTATAAAAATCCAATAGAATATTATAGAGCAATAAACGTAATCGCAGAAAATTGTGATGAAACGTGGAGTGATCTGTTACCCCTATGCAGCATGTCTGCAGGAGTTCCATCTATTTCAAAAATAAAAAGTTCCAGTAGGGTAAGGGGTTGCGGCTATGCCCCAGAATGCAAGAATTAGAAAGTCAGGAGAGCAATTCAGAACTCGACTTAAATTAGTAACAAAGAAACTGACAGAAATTGTCCTCTGGGCTACCAGAAGTTTTCCAGGAAGCACATGAAACTGTAGATAATTTTCATGCTAGATGCTCCAGTGTATTCACAGACCATGATTATAACTTACAGAATCCAAGAGAAGCCAGATTTTTTTTATTTTTTATTTATTTATTTATTTTTTTACTATGTTTGTTTATGATTGGGCTAAGGGAATACCTTACGACATAAGTCATTGGAGAGCGTACAGAGTATATGTATGATTCATTAGAACAATGTACCTATAATGAGGGGGGGGGGGGGGGGGGAGGAGCAAGCGATGAAGAAAAAAGTAAAAAACTCTAGAAACCAGTCCCTTTTATGATAGACATCCCTCCTCTATCTCTGAGTAATACCAAAGATAGATAGATACATACATGAAAATTGGAACTCTGGGACCTTGTGGAGTGCGTCAATGACTGCCTTCTGGACATCTGTCAAGTCAGCAGTCTTCCCCATGATTGCAAAGCCTACTGAAACAGACTAAGGGACCTTTTTAAACTTAGGAAGCCTTTGCAGATTTTTTTTTTGTCAACCATTTTAATTTACTGAGATAATGACGTGTCTTCATTGGCTGTAAGCCATAATCATCATCATTAACAGAAATAAACACTTGTAATAGATCACTGTTTGCAATGACACTAATATACGAGTTTCACTTTGTATTGGAGCACTGAAATAAAAAAATAAAAAAAATAAGAAAAGTACATCAATACATTTTTTTTGTTATATAAATGTATTTATTGATGTACTGTTTTTTTTTTGGTTTGTTTATTTCACACAATTCCTGCATTTCTGTTTTTTTGTTCATTCTGCCTCCAAAAAATCTGAATAGACAGCAATCAAGAAATGTCATGTGCCTGAAAATGGTACCAATTAAAATGTCAACTCATCCCGCAAAAAATCAAGCCCCAACGTGACTTTTTTGGTCAAAATATGGAATTATAGCTCTTGAAATAGGACGATGCAAAAAACATGTTCTGGTAGAAGAAAAAAAAAAAAAAAAGCATCTTTTAGTGTGTGACAGCTGCCAAACATAAAAACCCAGTATAAATCTGGTATCGCTGTAAATCTCACTGACCTGAAGAATAAATTCATCTAAAATCACTTATACCGCACTAGGAACAGCGTAAAAAATAAGTGAAACCAATTCTTTACCTGCTGTTGATTTGTTCATTCTGCCTCCCAAAGTTTGCAAGTAAGGCTTGGCTCACATTTATCCTGCTCTCTACGCTGAGTGCTTACATCGGGGTATCCATCTAAATCTGAGATACACGATTCAGACAGAACCCCTGGTAGAAGTTCCCTATAATGAGGCACTGTGGACTCCATCTGGCCTATGATCCGGCGGTGTCCATCTTTTTAGGCGTGCATAAAAGTGCGGTCCGCCAGAGTTTTGTGCACTTCTGAACAGAGGCCAGATGGAGTCCACCGTAACTCTGCTGCCTCATTATAGTGAATGGATCTCTTGGCGGTTTCATCTGAATCATCTCACTTGGAGATATGAATGGAAACCACAATTGAAGTGCTCAGTGTGAAGCGCTGGATAAATGATCCAAAATGTTATGTAAATTGTTCCTAACAAAAGCTTCAACTCAATCCAAAAAAAAAAAAAAAAGCCCCCTCAGGTCTGTCATCTGTTATTGAAAATATAGGTGGCTTCCATGTTACTGGTAGTACACAGGCTCTGGAAAAGCACTATGGCTACTCAACCCCCAAAAGAAATCCAGCGAATTATGTGCTCCCAACGAGAGCCCACCTAATTTTCAGATGCATGTCTCCAGAAGCACATATCGTACTGGACACTACAATGGCAGTTTGCAATTTCACTCAGCAACATCCACTGCTGCTTGTTTCTGGGAAACACCCATGAAGTCAAAATAGTCACTACACCTGTAGATAAATTCCCAAAGGGGTATAATTTCCAAAATGGGGTCACTGGAAGGGGGGATTCTGCTCTTCTTGCACTTAAGGTCTCTGTATGCAGATTCTGCATACTAATTTAGTAAAATCTGCGCTCCAATGGGCAAATAGCACTCTGTCCCTCCCAAGTCTTGCTGTGTGACTAAGCAGTACTGTACAGCCACATATGGGGTATTACCATGTTCAGCAGAAATTGTGTGACACATTTTGGCACCATTTTTACCCATTGCCCTGTGTAAAAATGTAAAATCTGGGGCTAAAACTTTTTTTCTGATAAAAATGTAATTATTTTTTCACATGTGGTGTCAATATGATCACTGCACCCCGAGATGAATCCATTGAGAGTTGTAGTTTTCAAAATATGGTCACTTATGGTGGTGGGGTATCTCCTGTTCTGGGACCTCAGGTGTGAAATGGCAACCTCAAACCATTCCAGCAAAGTCTGAACTCCAATATGGCACGCCTTCCATTCTGAGCTTTGCACTATGCCTCAGAAGTAATTTTCGACCACTTATGGGGTATTGATGTACTCAGGAGAAGTTGTACTGTTTTCTCCTATTAACCCCCCATTGAAAATTGCAAACTTGAGGCCAAAGCAACATTTTAGTGGAAAGAAAAAAAAAATAGCAATATTTTATTTACTCAGCCCAATGTTACACAAGTTTGTGAATTGTTTGAAGGTTAAAACTACTCACTACTTCCCTAGATGAATTTGAGACGTGTAGTTTATGACATGGTGTCCGCAACTTATTCCAGCCAAAATAACGTTCATTCGCTTCCTGCCGTCCACCCCCCCCAAGCAGTAGTTTTCCACCACATATGAGGTTTGAGGTACTCCGTAGAAATCGCAAAACAATTTTTTTCCATGGTGCAAAATAATGATTTTTGGACTAAAGTAACATTTTTTCCTTTGGCATTCCATTAACTCCTGTGAAAGACCTGAAGGGTTAATAAACTTCCTGAATGTGGTTTTCAACTTTTAGTTATTTTCTGTAAAAAACCCTCAAACTCACTTAAAATGTTATGTGGTCCATAACAAAAATTGGTTTTGTAAAAATTATTTTTTTTTTTTTTTTTTTTTCCCTTTTCAAAAAAAGAAATCGCCGATCAACTTTTAACTCTTATAACTTCCTAACAAAAAAAAAAAATTATGTTTCAAAAATTGTGCTGATGTAAATTAGGCATGTGGGAAATGTTATTTATTAACTATTGTGTGACATATCTCTGGTTTAAAAGGGCATAAAAATTTAAAGCTTAAAAATTTCGAAGTGGTCGCCAAATTTCTGATATTTTCAGAAATAAAAATAAGTTATATCGAACAAATTTTACCCCCATCATGATGTACAATAGGTCTTGAAAAAAAAAATATATATCAGAATCAGTGGGATCTGTTGAAGTGTTCCAGAGTTATTACCTAATAAAGTGACACTGGTCAGAATTGAAAACATTGGCCTGGACATGAAGGTGAAAACAGGCTCTGGCGTGAAAGGGTTAATAAATTGATGATCATTGACATGCCCAGAGTGCCAAATCCACATACATTGCTTAACCAGATTTCATTAAGCACATGTTTTACTGTAATTGATCTATGCAGCACCTTATTCTCAGTACTAATTCATGATGAAAACCATCTGCTGTTTGCAACTATTTCAATATGTGGATGACTTGTTATTGTGTACGCCAAGCAAAACAATAAGTCTAAAGGAAACATCATCCTTTTGGATTTTCTTACATAAAGAAGGTTGTAGAGTAGCAAGAGAAGCTACAAATAGCAAAAGAAAAAGATTTTCTTGGGTCACTATTAGTGATGACTTGAGCAAACATGCTTGCCACTGCTTGGTACTTACCCGAGCATCACAGTGCTCGACAAGCTTGGCTAGTGTTTCCGGGTTGCTCAGGCGGGAACTCTGGTCCTCACCCTGCATGTTTGACTCTCTAAAGAGCACCAATGAACATGCAGGGATTGCTTGCCACGCACTAATGCCGTAGCCATGTTGGTTGTGAGCATTACAGTGATTGGCTGGCAGTACAGAGTCATTAGGTCTATATGTCTATACAAGACCTGGTGCCCCTATGCTGTCACAGTCTACCCCTTCAGACAGGCAGAGTAGGGAGAGCTGCTGCTGCATCAGGGAGAGATTTTGCTTGTTTATAGTTCATATAGGTATTCCACAACATACCTATATATCCATCTGAACGAACAATCCTTCTGAGGACTAATCCAGCTGCATATATTCAGTGGTGATAGCAGGAGTTAGGCAGGCAGGGTATGTGCAGACTGCAGTGCATATAGTGCAAGAGGGTCCATAGTACGTTCCTGCTGCTGCTGTTCTTACATATATTTGTAGACATAGCCCCATATATCTGGTGCCAGGGTCAATCCCCCCCCCCCCCCATTCAGCCTGATTATTTGCTTAAAAAGCAAATCAAGAGTACACATTTTTTCTGCTCCTTTTGCTAGTTAGCACTGCAGAATATAGCCAGATCTGTTCCATATTACAGCAATAAAAATCCAGAAATTTGAACTGAACGTGGAAAATATTGGCTTACATTTTCATTTTGTTGCAGTGTGTCGGTCAAGATATTCACACTAAGTCTCTGAGAAGAAGAATAGTATTACTAAACTACAGGCATGCTATTTAAAACAGTGGTTCTCAGTCAGACGTATCACATATAACTGCGTTCCAAAATCAGCCTTCCACACGGTCAAGTCTCAGTAGCCTTGAGTCTGGATTGCATATTCCTCACCCTGATCCTCCTTCCTCCCACCATGCCAAGTGCCTGGAGACAACTGATCCCACACTTGGACACTCCGAAGAGCTGTTCACTTTTCCATTTGTAGATTCAGGCCTCTCACGTGGCTAGCTTCAAGCGAGTCAAGAACGCATGTAGTGATGTCCAAATATTGGAGCAACCACGGTTACATGAAGGCAACGGTGGGAAAGTGCAGTTACTGTCGCAAGAGGTGGATGATGAGACAATTGCCAGAAATCCAGGATGAGGACCAGGGAGCGGAAGTGGAAGATGAGGTGGTGGATGTTATAGTAACTGACCCAACCTGGCAGGGGGACCAGCAGAGCAAGGACAGCAGCACACAGGGGGAGGGAGGCGTAGCACCACAACAGGCAGGAAGACGTAGTGTGGTGGCCACAGAAAGCATTCCCAGAACACCAACACAACGGAAGTTGCCAGTACAACTATTAGGTCTTTCCGAGTGTGGTTATTTTTTAAAGACTCTGTAGATAACCCCAAAAAGGCCATTTGCACCACCTGCCAGGTCATCAGCAGGGGTAGCAAAACTAGCAGCCTGACCACTACCAGCATGATCAGGCACATGGCAGTAAAGCACCCTACTAAGTGGGCCGAACCCCAGGGTACAGAAACAGTGTCTGTGGGTGACACCACTGCTTCTACCGCTGTCGTGCGTGCATGCCAAGCCCCCTATCTATGGTGCATGCGAAGATGCCTCCTGCCCTGTACGTGTCGTTGCACACTCAACTAGCACCATCAGCAAGCACGTAGACGTCCTTGTCTCAGCGCAGCATTCAGTTGTCCCTACCCCAGTCCTTGAACGCAAGCGCAAATACGCAGCCAACGCCCCACTACTAAACTCACATTTCGCAACTGCTTGCGCTTGAAATGTTGCCCATTAGGCGTGTGGAGATGGAAGCGTTCCACAACCTGATGGCGGCGGCCGTCCCTTGGTACTCAGCTGCCACCATTTCTCCTGGTGTGCTGTTCCCACATTACACAAGCATGTGTGACATTAGGCATGCCCTCAACAACGCAGTTACTGGGAAAGTCCACCTAACCACAGACACATGGACAAGTGCATCTCGCTGATGGCACACTGGGTTAATATAGTGGAAGCTGGGACCCAGTTGGACCTTGGGACGGAACACGGTTTAAGGCTGTGTGCCCACGTAGCGTTTTTCAAGCGTATATGCTGCGGAATTTCCGCAGCGTAAACGCTTGAAAAACGCATGTATATCCGCACCCCATGGTCCCCAATGGCATTCCGCAATGTCAATGCCCATGCTGCGGATTTTTCCGCAGCGTATATGCTGCGGTCAAAAATCCGCAGCATGTTCATTAATTTTGCGGAAGCGCAGCGGAATCAATGTGCGGATGGTACCCAAGTCTGGATGAGAGGAGACTCTCATCCAGACCTGGGTACCAAAGAACCTGTAAAAAAAAATATAAAACAAAGTTTATACTTATCTTCTGATGTTTTCCCTCCGTCGCGCTGTTGTCTGAAGGACCTGCCACGTCATTGAGTCATGTGACGCACCACATGACTCAATGACGTCACCGCAGGTCCTGCACACAACAGCGTGAGCCGCTCAAGCCTCCGGACGGGGCAGAGAATGCATCAGAAGGTGAGTATAAAGTTTATTTTTTTATTTTTTACCATTCTGAACAAGTTGTCAAGCACTTTTCCAAGTGATGCTTGGAGAAGTGCTTGATAACCCGCATGCGGAAATGCATGCAAAGACACCTCACAAACGCTTCTACCTGGCGGGAAAACCGCATGTAATATCCGCATGCGATTTTCCCACCAGGGAGAAGCGTAAAAAATATGCTTCAGGTCCGCAACGTGGGCACATAGCCTAACATCAATGGTCAGACTGTTTATCCAATACACCTGTAGCCACCATTTTATAAGGTCTTACCTTATGCCTGGTGCTTAAGGAAGTTTACCTTCGGAACTTACCTGTGTTCCACACTGGAACACATACTGCGCCATCCAAACCGGAGGTTCCCTTTGAAACGGGAAATGCGTTCCAGCATGCGCTTCATCAAACGGTATCCGCAACCAGAATTGTGTTGGAACGCATGCCTTACGCGTCACAGAAGTACCGTCAGAGTATGCAGCGTGATGCAGAGGGAAGCGGCGGCGTCAGAAGCCACTTCCCGCTCTACAGACCTGACTGAGTGAACACGACCCAGCGAGGTATCAGTCTGGAGTGTCTTGACAGAGGCAAGAGATGGGTTCCCTCTGATCCCAGAGTAAGTCTTAGTGCCGATATGCTCTCCTCTCCTGCACCTGTCCTGCTAGGGACAGAAAAAACACTGAGGGTGTGGTAGATGGGGGACTTAACCTCATGTGTTTTCTGTCCCTGGAGGATGAGGAAGACTACCTCCTGTCATGAGAGACATCCTAGAAGAACAGCAACTCTTGAATTGCAGTTTATTTTATTTTTATGCCGTTCACCAAGAGGTATTAGTGAGAAGACGGCTTTGTTCTTCAGGTCAGTACGATTACAACTATACCAGAATTACATAGATTTGTTTTATGCTTTGCTACTTTCACATACTAAAAGATTTTTTTTTTGCCATATTCTGAGAGCCATAACTTTTTTTTCTTTTTTTCCCCACCATCAGAGCTGTAAGTGAGCTTGTTTTTTTCTGTGGGACGAAGCAACATTCTCAGCATTACACAAATTTTTTTATCTCTTTTCAGTCCATTTTTCAGGAGGATAACCATACCTCCCAACTTTTACAGAGCAGGAAGAGGGACAAACCATGGGGTGTGCAACATCTGCACATCATGCTTATTGCAGTTGGGACCAATGGATTTTTTTTTTTTTTTTTTTTTTTTTTTTATATTCATAGTCGGAGCAGTCAGAACTCGCATAGTTTTGTAGCTCACTATGCAATAACTGTTTTTTTTTGCATCTGTATTAGTGTTCACTCGTTGCAGAAAACCAAAAACACTGCATTTTGCAGGTGTCCGCACCAAACTACACAATAATAATCTTCTCAGGGGTAAATGCATAAAAATTTAATAGTCTATTTGATGCTTTTTTGGAGCAAATTTGAAACAGTTTTTTTAATGTGCCTTTTAGAGTACAGAAAAGCCTTGATTCTGCAGTTTTCCACTTTTTTTTTTTAATAATCCTCCACATAGAAGTCTTTAGACCAGGGGTGGGCAATTAATTTCTCCTAGGGGCAACACAAGAGAGACCGTGAGTGTTGTGGAGACCGAACCAGTAGGCTAAAATTAATTCTACTCAATAGTAATATTAACATATTAACATATTAATTCTAATTATAATTATTTTAGATATTAGTTGTGTCGCTTAATATTGAGCTGAATTCATATCTCCATATATACCGTATGAAACCACACAGTCCCCTACGTACAGCATGAGCCCCACACACACCCTGACCTGGCCATCTTTCACCTGCATCCCTTCCATCAACTCTGCCCCAGGGGTCCACTCCGCCTGTGGGGAGAAGAAACATCCCAGCTGCCATTTCATCACCCCCGGAGGTCTGCAGGAGCGCGGGTAACTGTTGCCGGAAACCACAGGTGGCGTCACGAAACAAATCATACTCTAAAAATCACTTTTTCAAGAGAGACCCCAGAGTATGGGCCTGGGAGCCGACTGCCGTGACATCCTAAGCAAGGTAAAAGGCCCGGGTACCGAGTCCCCTAAGTTCTCCTGGGTGACACACACACACGAGCCCCCCCATACCCCCCTATACACACACACACACACATACACACACACACACACACACACACACACACACACACACACACACACAGCACGAGCGCCCACATAACCCCCTACACACACACACACAGCACGAGCCCCCACATAACCCCCTACACACACACACACACACAGCACGAGCCCCCACATAACCCCCTACACACACACACACACACACAGCACGAGCCCCCACATAACCCCCTACACACACACACACACAGCACGAGCCCCCACATAACCCCCTACACACACACACAGCACGAGCCCCCACATAACCCCCTACACACACAGCACGAGCCCCCACATAACCCCCTACACACACAGCACGAGCCCCCACATAACCCCCTACACACACACACACACACACAGCACGAGCCCCCACATAACCCCCTACACACACACACACACACACAGCACGAGCCCCCACATAACCCCCTACACACACACACACACACACAGCACGAGCCCCCACATAACCCCCTACACACACACACACACAGCACGAGCCCCCACATAACCCCCTACACACACACACACACAGCACGAGCCCCCACATAACCCCCTACACACACACACACACAGCACGAGCCCCCACATAACCCCCTACACACACACACACACAGCACGAGCCCCCACATAACCCCCTACACACACACACACAGCACGAGCCCCCACATAACCCCCTACACACACACAGCACGAGCCCCCACATAACCCCCTACACACACACAGCACGAGCCCCCACATAACCCCCTACACACACACACACAGCACGAGCCCCCACATAACCCCCCACACACACACACACAGCACGAGCCCCCACATAACCCCCTACACACACACACACACAGCACGAGCCCCCACATAACCCCCTACACACACACACAGCACGAGCCCCCACATAACCCCCTACACACACACAGCACGAGCCCCCACATAACCCCCTACACACACACACACAGCACGAGCCCCCACATAACCCCCTACACACACACACACAACCCCCTACACACACACACACACACACACACAACCCCCTACACACACACACACACACACACAACCCCCTACACACACACACACCACGAGCCCCCACATAACCCCCTACACACACACACACACACACACACAACCCCCTACACACACACACACACACACACACACACACACACACACACACACACACCACGAGCCCCCACATAACCCCCTACACACACACACACACACACACACACACACACACACACAGCATGAGCCCCCACATAACCCCCTACACACACACACACACACACACACACACACACAGCATGAGCCCCCACATAACCCCCTACACACAGCATGAGCCCCCACATAACCCCCTACACACAGCATGAGCCCCCACATAGAATCTCTATGTTCAGCACAAGATCTCAAATAGCATCTCTATATACAGACACATCCCATAAACAAGTGTAAAAAAGCAACAACACATTTTTGCCTCTTTCCCATTCTGTGCTATTAAATACACGGCTTCACATCTACACCAAAATTAAAAGCACAAAAATAGGAATTAAAATTCCCCAAAAGATTCAAGAATTAACAGAGCAAAAAAGGGCGCCAGCATTTACCTGCCCAGATCTCAGCCCTAATGCAGGATCAGGATGGAGCAAACCCTTATAATAAAGATGGCGGCAGCTCAGGTGCAAAACACTGATGAGACCACCACTCACAGCTACAGATTCATGGAGGGGGGTGGCTGAGGATTAAAATTGCACACAAAAAAGGCTTGTATAGGAAGCTGGTCAGTCACACACTTCACCAAAAAAGTATCAAAAATGGGAAGAGAAAAAAAAACATGAAAAAATGCAATAACCAGAGAAGATTGTTATTACATCGTGTTGTGTGGACATCAGTAGAAAAAAATGCAGTGTTTATGCTACGTGTGAACACAGCCTCTGCATTACACTTTTTATGGGTTTAATGGAAAAAATATAAAAATATAAAAATTTAAATAAAAAAAATTGATCACGCCATTTTTTAACGTCATTTACAGATCACCATGAATAATCTGATCGCAGTGTTGTGCGAGTTGTTACACGGACCCCAAATATGTCCTATTCCACTATATCGCCATAACAATCAGGGGACTTACAATAATATACTAGAACATAAAAAATATAAAATGGAAAAAACAAGTGAGAATACAGCTCCACCGAGTAACAATAGACAGATCTACTTGTGGGATAATCTGCCCCCAGAATGTCTCCATTACAATGTACAGCTCCTACCGCAGATAACAGCCCCTCATAAATCTATAGCACATGCTGTGTCCCGGGGTCATCTGTGATGAGGTCGTGTATTGGGGTCATCAGTGATGAGGTCGTGTATTGGGGTCATCTGTGATGAGGTCTCATGATGGATACCAGAAAGCTCAGAGCCCGCGCCCCTGTAATAATAACTATACAGGTACAAATACACTGGGGCCAGTATACAGACATATACACACGATGCGTCAGCACACTGCCAATAATGGACACATGAACTCCACCATTACTATACACGTATAATACATGAGGTACTTTGTAACATTTTTTTAATTAACCCCTTTACCCCTGAGGGTGGTTTGCACGTTAATGACCAGGCTAATTTTTACAATTCTGACCACTGTCACTTTATGAGGTAATTACTCTGGAACGCTTCAATGGATCCCCCTGATTCTGAGATTATTTTTTCGTGACATATTGTACTTCATGATTGTGGTAAAATTTCTTCGATATCACTTGCGTTTATTTGTGAAAAAAACGGAAATTATGCGAAAATTTTTAACATTTTGCAATTTTCAAAATTTGAATTTTTATGCCCTTAAATCAGAGAGATATGTCGCACAAAAGAGTTAATAAATAACATTTCCCACATGTCTACTTTACATCAGCACAATTTTGGAACCAAAATTTTTTTTATTAGTGCGCTATAAGGGTTAAAAGTTGACCAGCGATTTCTCATTTTTACAACAAAATTTACAGAACCATTTTTTTAGGGACCACATCACATTTGAAGTCACTTTGAGAGGCTTTTATGACAGAAAATACCCAAAAGCGACACCATTCTAAAAACTGCACCCCTCACGGTGCTCAAAACCACATTCAAGAAGTTTATTAACCCTTCCGGTGCTTCATAGGAATTTTTGGAATGTGGAAGAAAAAAATGAACATTTAACTTTTTTCACAAAAATGTTACTTTAGACCCAAATATTTTTATTTTTGCAGGGGTAACAGGTAAAAATGGACCATAAAATTTGTTGTGCAATTTCTCCTGAGTAAGCTGATATCCCATATGTGGGGGAAAATGACTATTTGGGCGCACGGCAGGGTTCGGAAGGGAAGGAGCGCCGTTTGACTTTTTGAATGTAAAATTTGCTTGAATAATTAGCGCAAACCATGTTGCGTTTTGGGAGCCCCTGATGTGCCTAAACAGTGGAAACCCCCCACAAGTGACACCATTTTGGAAACTAGACCCCCCCAGGGAACTTATCTAGATGTGTGGTGAGCACCCTGAACCCCCAGGTGCTTCACAGAAGTTTATAACATTGAGCCGTAAAATAAAATTTTTCCAACAAAAATGTTTTTCAGCCCCCAATTTTGCATTTTCATAAGGGTAACAGGAGAAATTGCACCATGCAATTTGTTGTGCAATTTCTCCTGAGTAAGTTGTTACCCCATATGTGGGGGAAAACCACTGTTTTGGCGCACGGCTGAGTTCGGAAGGGAAGGAGCGCCATTTGACTTTGAATGTAAAATTTGCTTGAATAATTAGAGGATGCCATGTTGCGTTTGGGGAGTACCCGATGTGCCTAAATAGTGGAAACCCCCCCCCCAAGTGACTCCATTTTGGAAACTACACCCCTCAAGGATTTTATCAAGGGGTATAGTGAACATTTTGAACCCAGAGGTACGACACAAAATTTTATAATATTAGGTCATCATATTGAATAAGTTGTCATTAGTCTTAAGTACCAGTGCTTGCTACTTGAGTTTGCATCGGGTACTCGGGTATGCACCAAGTATCGCGGGTGCTCAAGTGTGACATGCTTGAGTCCCCGCTCCACATGTTTCATGGTTATTAGACACCTAAAAAAAACATGCGGGGATCGCTCGTGCATGGCAGGCATTCCCCATGAGGTTTTTTCGGCTGTATAACAGCTGCAAAACATTTGGGGCGGAGACTCGAGCATGTCACTTGAGCACCCGCTATACTCGGTGCATACCCGAGCACCCGATGCAAACTCAAGTAGCAAGCACTTACGCTCAACATTAGTCGCCATATCGTCGTCATTTTTTTTTCTTCACTTCTGAAAAAATCCCAACCCGAACCCTAATACAACCCTAACCTTAGCCCAACCCTAACCCTAGCCCAACCCTAACCATAGCCCAACCCTAAACCAACCCTTTACCAACCCTAACCCTTTCCCAACCCTAACCCTAGCCCAACCCTAACCCTAGCACAACCCTACCCTTAGCCCAACCCTCTCTAGCCCAACCCTAACCCTAGCCCAACCCTAACCGTAGCCCAACCCTAACGCTAACCCTAGCCCAACCCTAACCCTAACCCTAGCCCAACCCTAACCCTAGCCCAACCCTAACCCTAGCACAACCTTAACCCTAGCCCTAGCACAACCCTAACCCTAGCACAACCCTAACCCTAACCCTAGCACAACCCTAACCCTAAAGTTTATTTTTTACGCTGTTCCTCATGCGGTATAAGTGATTAGATAACTTTATTCTTCGGGTCGGTGCAATTACAGTGATACTACATTCATATCAGGTTTTTATGATTGACAGCTGTCACACACTAAAAAACCCTTTTTTTTGCAAAGACTAGTTTTTGCATCACCATATTTTGAGAGCTATAATTTTTCCATATTTCGGCAGACAGAGTCATGTGATGGCTTGTTTTTTGTGGGACATTTTTTGATTGCTTTCTATTCCGATTTTTGGAAGGCAGAATAAACAAAAACCAACAATTCAGGAATTTTTTTTTTTTTTTTTTTATGCCGTTCTGTGTGTGGTAAAATTGATAAGGCAGCTTTATTCTTCGGGTCAGTACATTTACAGCGGTACCACATTTATATATTTTTTTTATGTTTTGGCGCTTTTACACAATAAAAACTATTTTATAGAAAAAAGAATTGTTTTTACATTGCTTTATTCTGAGAGCTATAACTTTTTTCGACCGTATGGCAGCTTGTTTTTTGCGGGACAAGATGACGTTTTCAGCTGTACCATTTTTATTTACATTCGTCTTTTTGATCGCATTTTATTCCATTTTTTGTTGGCGGTATGATGATAAAGCATCGTTTCATGTTTCGTTTTTTATTTTATTTTTTTTAATGTGTTTATTAAAGGGGTTAACTAGCAGGACAGTTTTATAGGTCAGGTCGTTCCGGATACGGAGATACCAAATATGTGTACTTTTATTGGTTTATTTTTTTTTTCCATAAGATTATTTATTTATGGGTACAATATTTTTTTTAATTTTTTTTTATTATTTTTTTCATTTGTTTTTTTACATTTTTTTTTTTTTTTTTTACTTTCTGACAATTTTATTACTTTTACACTTTGTCCCACTATGGGACTTTCACTTTTTGCAGCCTGATCGGCTGTATAGCACAGGAATGCAGCACCATCCCTGAGTTATGCAGCCTGTCAGCGCTGCACAGGGAGAAGTTACTTTGGTTACTGCGCATGACCAAAGTAACTTCCTGCCTCCTGGTGACCTGGATGTTGTCATGATGACATCAGGTCACGATGACAACATCTGGGACCGGACTCAGATGCCACGGGACGCCGGCAGAGAAGGTAAGTATCGCGCTTACCTCATCTTGCCATCAGAATGCTACAATCGATTTCGATGGCAGCATTTCGGGGGTTAATTTGCAGGGAGCGGTGCGGGACCGCCCCCTGCACATAGCACTGGGTGTCAGCTGACAACCGGCGGCGATCTCGCCCGCTTGTGTGCGGGCAAAATCGCCAGGGCGTACTAATACATATCTGGCCCATAAGGCCCAAGGCACAGATATGTATTAGTATGCCCTGGGCCAGAAAGGGTTAAAAAGCGATAAAGCTGTGGCACCCCAGGGGTCTGGTTTCCACAGTAATGTAATGTTATGTCTGAGAGCAGGTGGGAGGTCCTTTGGTCAGGGATCCTGTGCATGCCACACCTCCTGCCCAGTCTTGGGAGGGGAAGAACTTCCCCTGTATAAACCCGGGGCTGAGGCAGGGTTAGTCAGTCAAGGAGAGTAGAGACGAGAAACAGTCATAGGAGGAAACAGCAGAAGCTCAGTGGGAGCAATACTACTACGAGTCAGGGGCTGGCAGCTGCAGAGCTCGCCCTGACTGAGAAGCTTTCTTACCGGACCCGGCGTCCGAGGCTGTGGGGACTAACTCTTACCCAGCAGCAGAAGCCGACCGGCAGGGGATTTCAGGTCCTCAGGCCCAGAAACCCGAAGGCACGGTCACACGCGTGGGACCAGCACCGCCATCGTGGAGCGGAAGCCATTAGAAGGCCCCGAGTCACCGGCCATACGGGTGAGCACCACACGGTACACTCAGGGACGTGGGCTACTTATATCCGCTTCTAGCAAGGTAGCCAGAAGAGTACAGTCAGTTTGGGAGGCCTACAACTCCGCCTGGCCAGGGGAGATCCCATCTGCTCAAGGACTGACCAGGCCCCGTTCGCTAGCAAGTACTCCGGGAGGGTCTATCGTTGTTACCAGTAAAGACCGTGAATTGCACCGCACCGTCTCTGAGTGGTTCCTGCTACCCCCCATCTTCCACGTCGGCTGCCCTGAGGCCATACCCCTCCCGTTGGGGGTTATACTATCACGCTGCACCATTCTACACCGGCCTCAGCGGTCTGCCCTGCAGCGGCAGCTCCATAGCTGCAAATCAACGGGTGGCGTAGTCGACACTCAAATAACATCTATCAGACTGCCACACACTGAGTTTGACTCCCTGGGCACGGACCGGGTCCCCGCCACTCGGAGACTACAACCCTCATCTGATCCGGTTCCGGGTAAGCCCCCGTGCGCGGGACGCTGCGCGACGCAGCAGGCCCAGGGGCGCGTCAACTTTGGCGTAGTCGGCAGGATTTCGTGCCCGCAACCACCGGGTACTGCGTGCCTGAAAAAAGAGACTTTTCAAACTTACCTGTGGTGAAGATTCCTGCCATCCGGCGCCATCTTCAGCCTTCTTCCCGCTATCGGTGAAGTTTCCCGCCATCCGGCGCCATCTTCTGCCTTCTTCCCACCATCCGTGGAGTTTTCCCGCCATTGGACGCCATCTTGAGGACGCCGCGCGGGAAGAAGAGGGGCGTGGACTCCGAAAGCGCGCGAGAACTGAAGTCCCGCCTCACGTCCGGACGTTGCGTAAGGTCCTGGAAGGAGCCCAGCAGACGCCGACGTCACAGGAGCGCGACGGAAGGTCCTCAACCATCCACTGCGGAGCCGCGGCCTACGGAAGAGGATCATCGCAAGGTAGGCCACGGTCCACTAGGGGGGAGGAAGATGTCGGATACGGAGGAGAGCTTCACTGCCTCAACCCCCGCCAGCGCTACCGCTGCTGCAGTTATGCCCTTCACCATGCCCTATATCCCGGGAGCAGCTTGGCTACCCCAGTACTCAGGGGAGTCACATACCCTGCATGACTTTAGAGAAAAGCTGGATAGCCTCTTCCAGGTGTACCCCCTCACAGAAGAGCAAAAAGTGAGCATCCTGGTGGCCCAACTAACCGGGGCAGCCAAAAGGGAAGTGAAATCCTGGCCACCTGGGAGGAAGACTGTCGCAGGCATACTAACCCGGCTGAAGGACACCTTTGATACCCGCACCTCAGCCGAGATTAAGCTTAGGTTCTACGGGTGCAAGCAGCGAGCGCATGAGAGTATAAGGGACTATGCACTAAACCTACAAGAGGCCCTGAGGGCCATTAAGCAGACCGACCCTGATGGAGTGGGAAACGAGGACAGGCTGTTGACCGAACAGTTTATAGAGGGACTATATTGTAATACCCACCGAACCCAGTTGCGGGCAATGGCCTTACAGGATCCCCATCTGGGCTTTGCACAGTTCAAGGACAGAGCCATCCGGGTGCTCCGAGAACCGGCACCGGGTGGCGTTGTGACCCACAGGCGCCCTGCTATCACTTACCACCAGGAGGCGGCGCCTTTGTCGGCAGGGCCTGTGGGAGCTGATGCGCAGGCTTTGGACAATGACCCGGCTCCAGACCTACACCATCAGGTCCAAGAGCTAGCTAAGAGCGTTGCTGCGCTAACCCGAACTGTGCAGTCTTTACAGGCTTCCACCCCAGGGAAGATCCAGCTGGCATCCGGACCGGAGGACATCCCGTGGCGTCGACCAAGGAGGACCCCACCGGCCAGAGGAAGACCCAGTGACCGATACAGCGAGGACGGACGACCCATCTGCCGCCGCTGCAATCAACCCGGACATATGGCAAGGTACTGTTCTATAAACGGGCACAACCTGGGGTAGAGGGCCAACCCCCAGGAAAAAGATCACCAGGCCCATCGAACTGGCGCGACAGATATGTGGGAGGACGTCCAGTCTTGCCTGTGGTACTGGATGGCATTCCCATGAGTGCCCTACTGGACACCGGGTCACAGGTCACCACCATCCCGTACGTGCTCTTTAAGCAGTACTGGAATGACTCGGATATTACCCGCTACCCTGACGACGACTTGAGTATCATCGCCAGCAATGGCCAGCCCGTGCCACAGATCGGATTTAAAGAGGTGACCATCAAAATCGGTAGAGTCGAACTGGCAGCACAGGGACTGATCATTGTAGATATTGACAAACATGAGAGTCACCCAAAAATAACTCTAGGAACTAATGTAATTGAAAATTGTCTTGCAGAGGTGATTTTCCTTTTACAGCAGGTTGCCAAGAACGCCAGCTCCGGCGAGCAGCGGGTGCTCCAGAAAGAGATCCGGGCACTGATGCGACGGCAACAGGTGGAACTCTCCGGCGGTGAGATTGGTAGCGTAAGAATGTGTGACCCTTTTCCTATTGCCATGCCCCCAAAAAGTGAAATGATGATTTGGTGCCGGCAGCTATTGGTCTGAGAGGTAGGGATTACCAGGCAATGGTAGAACCAGTTTACTCAGACAGTAGGCCCACCATTTTGACAGCACGGGGGGTGGTTGATGTACGCCATGGGAGGGTGCCCGTTCGCATAATAAATATCAGGGAGAGGGAAGTGTACCTGCCCCGGTATGCCACGCTAGCCAAATTATATACCATTAACCAAAATTCTATACAATCTGTGGAACCCTTGCCTCCATCTCACCCGGAGGAAGGTAACGGCTCTAAGAAAAACATGGAGGACTGGTGTCAGCAACTACATCTGGGTACTGACTCCACTCCCGCACACCAGAAACAAGGAGTCTATCGGGTGGTTCAAGAGTACGAGAGAGTGTTCAGTAAACACCCGTTAGACTTCGGGCGAGTCAAGGGGGTAGAACACCACATCCCCACGGGAGACCATCCTCCTATAAAAGAGAGGTATCGACCCGTACCCCCTGCCCACTACCAACACGCCAAGGGGATGCTTAGAGACATGAAGGAGGCTGGGGTGATCAGGGATAGCTGTAGTCCCTGGGCAGCTCCACTAGTCTTAGTCAGAAAAAAAGACAACACCATGAGGATGTGTGTAGATTACCGGAAAATCAACCGTATCACACACAAGGATGCGTACCCCTTACCAAGGATAGAGGAGTCATTGGCTGCCTTAAGATCTGCTAACTTCTTCTCTACCTTGGATCTCACTAGCGGGTACTGGCAGGTTCCTGTAGCAGAGGCGGACCGGGAGAAGACCGCATTCACCACCCCGATGGGACTTAGCGAGTTCACCTGCATGCCGTTCGGACTCTGCAACGCACCAGGAACCTTCCAACGACTAATGGAGTGTTGTCTGGGCCACAGAAACTTCGAGACGGTCCTGTTGTACCTGGACGATGTCATCGTATATTCCAAGACGTATGAGGACCACCTGAAACACCTGGCGGAAGTGTTCGAGGCTCTGGCGAGTTACGGCCTAAAGGTGAAACCCTCCAAGTGTCACCTCCTGAAACCAAAGGTGCAGTACCTGGGACACGTGGTGAGCGCTGACGGAGTGGCTCCCGACCCTGATAAGATCACCGCAATTAAGGAATGGCCAAGCCCCTCCAGCGTAAAAGAAGTGCGGCAGTTCCTCGGGTTGGTAGGCTACTACCGAAGGTTTATTCCCGGTTTCACCAAAAAGGCAGCACCTATGCAGGACCTCCTGATAGGCCAGTCCCGGAAGGCCAAGAACCAGAAGCCGCCCTTCAAATGGGAGGAGCTGGAAGAAGAGTCCTTCCGCCAGCTGAAGATGGCCCTCACGGGGGACGAAATCCTGGCGTACCCGGATTATAGCCAGCCCTTTATCCTCTACACCGACGCCAGTAACATCGGGCTAGGAGCCGTACTGTCCCAGATTCAGCAAGGGAAAGAACGAGTAATCGCCTACGCCAGCCGAAAACTGCGACCCACCGAAAGGAACCCCGAGAATTACAGCTCATTTAAGCTAGAGTTCCTGGCCGTGGTATGGGCAGTCACCGAGCGCTTTAAGCATTACCTCGCTTCTTCCCGGTTCACCGTGTACACGGATAACAACCCGTTGACACACCTGGACACGGCAAGACTCGGTGCCCTGGAGCAGAGGTGGATGGCCCGTCTGTCCAACTACGAGTTCACAATCAAATACCGGGCAGGACGCTCCAATACCAACGCGGACGCCCTGTCCAGGATGCCCAACCTGCCGGACGGAGGAGAAGATCCGGAGGGACTGGAAGAAGTTGAACTCCCTGCGTTCCACCGTCATGGGACTATCCAGTATTCCCACCGGGTAAGGAGTAAGCAGGCTGCTACGTTGAACCCCTTACCCCACTACAACTGGGCGGAAACGCAAGACAGCGACCCTGCCGTCCGACTGGTGAAGGAGATGCTGACTCGGCCGGAGGCTCGCCTTGAACCAGACGCTCCGGAGGAAGCCAAACAACTATGGGCAGAGAAGAGTCGACTGTTCCTTTACAAAGGGAAGTTGTGCCGCAGAATGGTTAACTCCCGGACGCATGAATTACTCTGGCAAGTAGTGGTGCCACGAAGAGACGCAGCCATGGTGATGGAGGCATACCACGACGGAGCTGGACACTTCGGGTGGAAGAAGCTGGAGTTCCTGCTGCGCGAGCGGTTCCACTGGGTAGGCATGAGGGGAACCATCGAGAAGTGGTGCAGAGACTGTGGCCCGTGCAACCTGAGAAGGAAGGACCGTGCCAGCCAGAAGACTCCCCTGCAGTCCATCGTCACCCGGCAACCGTTGGAACTGGTAGCCTTGGATCATGTAAAACTGACCCCAAGCAGAAGTGGCTACGTCTACGCGTTAACCATCGTGGATCATTACTCCCGGTTCTTGGTTGTCGTCCCCGTCAAGGACTTAACGGCTCAAACAGCAGCTAGAGCCTTCCAGCAGCATTTCTGCCGTCCTCACGGGTACCCGGACCAAGTGCTGACGGACCAGGGACCTGCCTTTGAAGCGGAGGTCTTCCAGGAATTTTGCAATCTGTATGGCTGCCGGAAGATAAGGACGACACCCTACCATCCGCAAACTAATGGACTTTGTGAAAAAATGAACCAGGTGGTAATGGATCTTCTAAAAACGTTGCCCCTGGAAGAACGCAGTCTGTGGCCTGAGAAGTTGCCCGATCTGGTGGACCTATACAACCACATCCCGGTAGGTTCCACCAACTGTACCCCGGCTTACCTAATGAGGACGAGACCTGGTAAGTTACCTGTTGACCTGGAAATGGGAGTCCTGACACCCGAGGACACTTCACCAGAAGCAGACTGGGACACAGAGAGGCAGCAACAGTACCGGAAAGTACAGGAGAGCGTGGAGCGAAGTCTCTGTCAGGCTAGGGAAAGACAAGAGAAAACTTACAACCAGTACGCTCCCGCCGTTCCCCTGGTACCCGGAGAGCAGGTCTTAAAGAGGAAAAGACGGCTCCACAAGTTGGACGACCAGTGGGAGAAGGACCCGTACACCGTACTGCCCTCAAGCCACGAGAACCCGAAGGTCTGCACCATCAGTAAAGACGGAGGGGAAACCACAGCCATTGTATCCCGGGACCACCTGAAGAAGTGTCCCGAACAACTGAGGAACCCTGAAGAGAAACAAGAAGACCATCGACCCGTAGAGGAAAGGGAAGATATGGTTAGTACTGTGCTCGGGGACTTCCCTCGGTCTTGGACTCAAGTCAATGGTGGAGTTGTGGTGCCCATACTCACCTTCCTCCAACCGTCATCCCAAGTACCTACGGAGCAACGGGTAGAGCTGGAAGAACAGCCGGTCCAGGAGGCAGAAGACCCCACACCCGCAGACCAGGAGGATCAATCCTCTGCTTGCAGTGAGCCTGCCATATCCCTAGTGAGCCAGGGAACTCGTAGACAGCTGCCCAGTTTACCCTTGACAGCTCCTACACCCTGTAGTTCGGGGCCAGACAGTCAGCTCCGTAGGTCCACTAGAGCCACTAGAGGCCAGTTACCCGCACGCTGGAGGATTTAAAGTGTATAAATTGTTTTATTTATGTTTACCTGTGTATTGTTGCTTGTGTATAATTTTGTGTTTCTAGTTATTTTTAGGAATCCTTGGTGGATCTACCGGGAATCCTTGTACAATTAGTTGGAGCGTAACCCAGGATGGACTAGAGACTGTTAAGGACTCGGGGTAGGACAGACCCCTACCTGGTTACGTCTCCCTGTTTTGGTGAAATGGACACCTTGCTTCCCCTCAAAGACTGCACCCGGTTGCGGACACGCCGTGACCATTGTTATGTGTCTCTTTATTATAATGTTTTGGTTGTACTCTGGTATGTTTACAAAAATGTGTTTAGTCCCGGAGTACTAAATTTTACTAGGGGGGAATGTGGCACCCCAGGGGTCTGGTTTCCACAGTAATGTAATGTTATGTCTGAGAGCAGGTGGGAGGTCCTTTGGTCAGGGATCCTGTGCATGCCACACCTCCTGCCCAGTCTTGGGAGGGGAAGAACTTCCCCTGTATAAACCCGGGGCTGAGGCAGGGTTAGTCAGTCAAGGAGAGTAGAGACGAGAAACAGTCATAGGAGGAAACAGCAGAAGCTCAGTGGGAGCAATACTACTACGAGTCAGGGGCTGGCAGAGCTCGCCCTGACTGAGAAGCTTTCTTACCGGACCCGGCGTCCGAGGCTGTGGGGACTAACTCTTACCCAGCAGCAGAAGCCGACCGGCAGGGGATTTCAGGTCCTCAGGCCCAGAAACCCGAAGGCACGGTCACACGCGTGGGACCAGCACCGCCATCGTGGAGCGGAAGCCATTAGAAGGCCCCGAGTCACCGGCCATACGGGTGAGCACCACACGGTACACTCAGGGACGTGGGCAACTTATATCCGCTTCTAGCAAGGTAGCCAGAAGAGTACAGTCAGTTTGGGAGGCCTACAACTCCGCCTGGCCAGGGGAGATCCCATCTGCTCAAGGACTGACCAGGCCCCGTTCGCTAGCAAGTACTCCGGGAGGGTCTATCGTTGTTACCAGTAAAGACCCTGAATTGCACCGCACCGTCTCTGAGTGGTTCCTGCTACCCCCCATCTTCCACGTCGGCTGCCCTGAGGCCATACCCCTCCCGTTGGGGGTTATACTATCACGCTGCACCATTCTACACCGGCCTCAGCGGTCTGCCCTGCAGCGGCAGCTCCATAGCTGCAAATCAACGGGTGGCGTAGTCGACACTCAAATAACATCTATCAGACTGCCACACACTGAGTTTGACTCCCTGGGCACGGACCGTGTCCCCGCCACTCGGAGACTACAACCCTCATCTGATCCGGTTCCGGGTAAGCCCCCGTGCGCGGGACGCTGCGCGACACAGCAGGCCCAGGGGCGCGTCAAAGCCATCCAACCACGACAAGCTGAGCCCAATGTGAATGCTCCCGAACTCCAGTGACTCACCTCTCTGTGCTTACCAAGGCCTCATAGTGACAGAAGAAGAGATAGGATCCATGTCTGACTGTGATTACAACCAGTCTGGGGTAATCTGGGGGGATAAAGGTGCACAGCACAACAAGGACCCACAAACCGCTAGTGTTAGGCTGAAATCACATCAGGGTATGGCATCCCATGCAAGAGCGTCGGATGATATATGCTAATGACCCTCAGCTTCTGCTCTGCTGCGAGTGGGAGCCGAGTGTCATACTACTGTGTTGCGATTCTCTCGTATGAGAGATTCACAGCACAGCTGCGGAGGAGACAGAGAAAGTAATTTCTCCATCTCCTCCATTGCAAGACTCGGCGTTAGTGATGAGCGAGCACTAAAATGCCAGTAGATGCTGGGGGTGATATCACAGTGGCGGTGACCCGGTCCGTGACCCAGGGCTGTCAATAAAAGGGTGAATTCTATTATAGGGGATTTATAGAGTTTGTGACGCCACCTGTGGTTTCTGGTAATTTGTACCAGCGCTGCTGCAGACCTCTGAGGCAGTTGTTAGGGCAGCTAGGATGGAACAGCTCCCCACAGGTGGAGCGGGCCTCAGGGCAGTGTAGAGTTTGATGGTGGGTGGTGCTGGGACTTGTGGTGCAGGAGGGGTGGCGCAGCTTGAAATAACTGACGGAGGCAAGGAAGTGCAGTCATCCGAGTTTTACTCACAGTTCTTATTCAAGGTTCTCAGGTACACTGTACGGGTGTCAGCCTCCACGTCGCACTGCGTCTACCAGACCAGGGGTTCAGCTCTTCCTCAGATGTGTCAGGACGGAACCCTGCTTGCTTTATGTTCCTAAGTAGACCGACTTCCCGTCCTGGGTCTTCTCTCTCCTGCCCTGCGCTTCCCACACACAGTCCCGATCGGGTGCTCTGAAGTCCCTCTGGGTAACTTGGAGTTCCCGGACGTACTTGACCCTCACGGTGACTAGGATGAGACTGTGGCGACTGCACCATGGAAGTGCAGAAGCCTCCGGTTTTTCCAGCCGAGACCTGGAGTAACACGGCTGGTCCAAGGGCCGGTCCCCTTCTTGCGGCCTGATCCCTCTGACACCTGGCAGATTTGGGGCGTACGGGTGCCATCCTGCACTCACCGTACCCCCTAGGATCCCCTCTGTAGAATGGAGCCTTTCTCCTCTGCTCCCCTCCTGGGCCTCTATCACTAGGTCCCACTTGTGGAGCAGAGCTCCTGAAGAGACTCTGCTCCTCAGACTGCTCACTGACTGTTCTCCACTGACTGCTCTGCCACCCTAAGATGGCTTCCCATTTTATATACCTCCTGTAAAAGTGCTCCCCTAAACTGCTTCCTCCACCCACACCCACTACTGGTTCCCCCTACCTTTGGTTCCCCCCACTCCAGCTAGGGACAGGGCTCAGCAGGTACATAATGCATCTTGCCCTTCCAGCCGGCCTGGAGTAGTGTAGTGTTGAATATGGGTGTTGGGGTTCCGGGCAGCACTCCCTCCTTACCTGAGAGAAGGAGACACCACACCTCTGGTTGAGGTGCAGTACCTCTGTGGCGACTGAACCCTCAGGGGCGCCACACTCTGATACTTGTTAATCGAATCGAGTAAGTCGTAATGCTCGGATACTCGATCCATTTAACAAGCCCAATGTAAGTCAATGGGAAACCTGAGCATTTTTCCGGCGGGCCCCCAGGAGGTCTGGAGGAGGCCTTAAAAATTGGTCAAATCAATGGAAACAGTGCCGAAATTACATTGGAGCAGCATGGGGAAAACCCCTGGAATCATCTCTGCATCCCAGGTCACTGCTGTGAACAATGTTCTCAGAGTATTATGCCACTTTTACAGACTAACAATAAAACATACAAAATCTAAGCTAAAATGGATTTTAATGGAAGAAATGTTATGAAACATTCTTTCCAGGGTCATGATTTGTTTATAAGGCCAAATAAATAACAAAAGACAAAAATGCTCCTTCACACCTTGGGCTATGTTCACAGGCAGGGCCGGCGTCAGCACCCGGCGCACCCGGGCAAATGCCGGGGCCCTGAGCAGGCAGAGGGGCCCACTGGCGGTCGCGCACCCCGCTGGGCTATGGGCGGAGGAGAGCGGTGTCAGCGCCCGCCCTTCTCCGCCGCTTGCTCAGGGCCCCGGCAGGCGGATACTTACCTCTCCCCGTGCCTCCGCAGATCAGCTGTCTTCCTGCTCTGCGCTCCCTGTGACGTCTCAGGTCAGAGGGCGCGGTGACGTCTTAACACCGCGCCCTCCCCTGAGCCGTCACAGGGAGCGCTGAGCGGGAAGACGCCGACAACGCTGGAGTTCGGACCCGAGCAGCGGGCAGCAGGCAGCAGGCAGCGGGCAGCAGGCAGCAGGTAGCAGGTGAGGAGAAGGGAGGTGAGTATTTGATTTTTTTTTTTTTATGTATGGAGGCATGGGGCAGTATAAAGAGAAGGGCAGGGGGCATCCTGCATGGGGCATTATAAAGAGAGGGGGGGGCATCCTGCATGGGGCATTATAAAGAGAGGGGGGGACATCCTGCATGGGGCATTATAAAGAGGAGGGGTGACAGCCTGCATGGGGCATTATAAGGTGGGGAACAGCCTGCATGGGGCATTATAAAGGGGGGGGGGACATCCTGCATGGGGCATTATAAAGAGGAGGGGTGACATCCTGCATGGGGCATTATAAAGAGGAGGGGTGACAGCCTGCATGGGGCATTATAAGGTGGGGAACAGCCTGCATGGGGCATTATAAAGGGGGGGGGGCAGCCTGTATGGGGCATTATGTGGGGGGTAACAGCCTGTATGGGGCATTATGTGGGGGGTAACAGCCTGCATGGAGCATTATAAGGGGGGGACAGCCTGTATGGGGCATTATATGGGGACCGGTATCCTGTATGGAGCGTTATATGGGGGCCAGTATTCCGTATGGGGGCCAGTATTCCGTATGGAGCCTTATATGGGGGCCAGTATTCCGTATGGAGCCTTATATGGGGGCCAGTATTCCGTATGGAGCCTTATATGGGGGCCAGTATTCCGTATGGAGCCTTATATGGGGGCCAGTATTCCGTATGGGGGCCAGTATTCCGTATGGAGCCTTATATGGGGGCCAGTATTCCGTTTGGAGCCTTATATGGGGGCCAGTATTCCGCATGGAGCCTTATATGGGGGTCAGTATTCCGCATGGAGCCTTATATGGGGGCCAGTATTCCATATGGAGCCTTATATGGGGGCCACTATTCCGTATGGAGCCTTATATGGGGGCCAGTATTCCGTATGGAGCCTTATATGGGTGCCAGTATTCCGTATGGAGCCTTATATGGGGGCCAGTATTCCGTATGGAGCCTTATATGGGGGCCAGTATTCCGCATGGAGCCTTATATGGGGGTCAGTATTCCGCATGGAGCCTTATATGGGGGTCAGTATTCCGCATGGAACCTTATATGGGGGTCAGTATTCCGCATGGAGCCTTATATGGGGGCCAGTATTCCGTATGGGGCCTTATATGGGGGCCAGTATTCCTTATGGGGCCTTATATGGGGGCCAGTATTCCGTATGAAGCGTTATATGGGGGCCAGTATTCCGTATGGAGCCTTATATGGGGGCCACTATTCTGTGTGGAGCGATTCACCGGTTTCTGAGCTATTGTGGAATTTACAGTAGATATCACTCATGTAATGTAAGAAGTGAAATCTTTGCATTGTACTATATATATGTGGCACCCCAGGGGTCTGGTTTCCACAGTAATGTAATGTTATGTCTGAGAGCAGGTGGGAGGTCCTTTGGTCAGGGATCCTGTGCATGCCACACCTCCTGCCCAGTCTTGGGAGGGGAAGAACTTCCCCTATATAAACCCGGGGCTGAAGCAGGGTTAGTCAGTCAAGGAGAGTAGAGACAGAGAAGCAGCATAGGAGGAAACAGCAGAAGCTCAGTGAAGCAATACCACTACGAGTCAGGGGCTGGCAGCTGCAGAGCTCGCCCTGACTGAGAAGATTTCTTACCGGACCCGGAGTCCGAGGCTGTGGGGACTAACTCCTACCCAGCAGCAGAATCCGTCAGGCAGGGGATTTCAGGTCCTCTGGCCAAGAAGCCCAAAGGCACGGTCACACGCGTGGGACCAGCACTGCCATCGTGGAGCGGAAGCCACTAGAAGGCCCCGAGTCACCGGCCATACGGGTGAGCACCACACGGTACACTCAGGGACGTGGGCTACTTATACCCGCTTCTAGCAAGGTAGCCAGAAGAGTACAGTCAGTTTGGGAGGCCTACAACTCCGCCTGGCCAGGGGAGATCCCATCTGCTCAAGGACTGACCAGGCCCCAATCGCTAGCCAGTACACCGGGAGGGTCTATCGTTGTCACCAGTAAAGACCCTGAACTACACCGTACCGTCTCCGAGTGGTTCCTGCTACCCCCATCATCCACATCTGCTGCCCTGAGGCCATACCCCTCCCGTTGGAGGTTATACCATCTACGCTGCACCATCCATCCACCGGCCTCAGCGGACTGTCCTGCAGCGGCAGCTCCATAGCTGCATTCAACGGGTGGCGTAGTCGTACAATATCTACCGCTGACACATCGCCGCTCAGTTTGACTCCCTGGGCACGGACCGGGTCACCGCCACGAGACTACAACCCTCAAGAGATCCGGCTCCGGGTAAGCTCCCGCGTGCGCAACGCAGCGCGACACAGGCCCAGGGGCGCGTCATATATATATATTTCTCTGCGGTATCTCTGCATCATGAATCGTGGTATGTGTTAAAGGGGCCCACTGAGACTCTTTCGCCCGGGGCCCAGAAAAACCTGGAGCCGGCCCTGTTCACAGGTAATGTTTTTGTTGAGTTTTTGCGCTTTTGAATTTATTTCAGCTGTGAAAAATGCATTCACCAGTAAATGTTATTTTAACATTTTACTACCTTATCTGGCCATGTGGTGTGAGACATGATCAGACACATCCAGAATGAACACTCATTTCCAGCTGATAATACCATATAGTATCTGTCCCTATTTTAAAAGCAGCTAACAGCGTTCTCAATAGGGAATAGAATTTTTTTTTTCAGCACGAAGTATAATACAATAATCCCTGACTAAATGCCTGTAAAACACTATTTCTATATCTACAGCTCAACCGTACACGAAGATAAGAGAGGTAATATAGTACAATAAAAAATAGAATTTAACCGGCTCCGAAGAGATTTTTTCGGTACGTTGCATCACCAAACTGTGAAGGAATGCAAGCAACCCTGCCTGCTTTCATCAATTTATAATTACAGATCACCGTTAAAAATTATGAATCGGACAATGAGTGCATGTGTAGCGCCCCGAGGGTTTGGTCGCTACAGAGGTATGGCACCTCAACCAGAGGTGTGATATCCCACTCCCGGGTAAGGATGGTGTGTGGACCGGGACTCAGTTAGCTGCATGCATCACACACCCCATTTCCGGGGGACAGCTCAACGGTGCTCCCATTAGTACAGTAATGCAGGCACGACAGAATATGTCCCTGGCTGGAGTGGGGAGGGGGGGGAAACCCCGTGATGTAGGAGCAGGAGGGGACGGTTTCTGGGCATAGGTAGGAGCCCATTGGTTGCAAGTCACCTGGGCTCATACACTAGGGGAGGGTATATAAGGCGGGCACCATCTTAGTTCTAGGGGAAGTTCAGAGAGAAGAAGAGGAGTTCAGCCAGAGAGGGCTGACAGGGAGCTGTGGCTCAGTCTGGGCCCAGCTCCACGAGGCAGGCGTAGGAGGAAGGCCGGAGCAAAAGAAAGGAACAGAAACAGAAAGGAACAGAAACAGAAAGGAACAGCAAAGAAAGAGAAGTACCCAAAGTGTAGAAGGGCCCAGAGACACGAAAGCAGAAGGAACCCTAAGGACCCAGGAGATTGCGGGTGACGGGTTGGCAGAACAGGGTAACGGATCCCAAGTTGGTGGAGGCGACTAATCCTTAACCAAGGACCGGCGGTCGTGACCATTTACTGGTGCGACCCCTCACTACACCTATTAGAAAGGCACACCACTCTGCTGCCCTTACAACATCAGCCTCAGAGGTCGGTTCGGCAGCGGCGATTCTTATTGACCGCAATCCACGGGTGGCATAGTCGGACATTAAACCACAAAAACCCTATAAAGACTGCCACTGGTGTGACCACCCTGAGCCACGGGACCGGGTCGCCGCCACGGTGACTGCAACCCCCAGAGGCCCGGCTCCGGGTAACCCACACACGTGTGCACACACGGCCCAGGGGGTGCGCCACATGGAAAAAATCAATCAAGTTATGCACTGTGGAAGATATGTATGTGACCAGAATATGAACACTCATTTCCAGATGATGATACCTAGCACCTGTTCCTATTCTAAAAGCCGCTAACAGCGTTATCACTAGGGAATAGAATTTTTTTTTCAGCACGAAGTATAATACAATTATCCCTGTCTGAATGCCTGTAGGATGCTATCCCAACTGCTATAGGTCACCCGTATACTAATCTCAGATAAGAGAGGTAATAAAGTACAATAGAAAATATAATTTAACTGGCTAGAGTTTTTTTTGGTATTTTGCACCATCAAACTGTGAAGGAACGCAAGCAACCCTGTGTGCTTTCAACGATTTCTAATTACAAATCACCACTAAAAATTATGAATTGGTCAATGAATGCATGGAAAAAATATATCAAGTTATGGATTGTTGTAGGGATGTATGCGACCAGAATGAGCACTCATTTCCAGTTGATAATACCATCTAGCATCTGTCCCTAGTTTAAAAGCAGCTAACAGCATTTTCAATAGGAAATAGAATTTTTTTTTTCAGCATAGAGTACAATACAATAATCCCTGACTACATGCCTGCAGGTCACCATTCTTCGGTGCATACAGTTATCACCCACAGTTTGGTACCTTTAGTGGGAGAGGAGCTTCAGTAGTTCCTGAGGAGGAATGGTTTGCTTCGTCACTCTCCTCGGTATGGCAGGGTGTTCTGAATAATTTAAAGATCACGGGAGACAGGTATAAACGTATGGCTGACAGAAAATGCTTGCCAGGTCCGGACCTGAATGTGAATGACTTTGTGTAGTTGTCTACCAGGAATATAAGATTGAAAGTTCCTTCTTGGAAGCTGGGACCTAGGTTTATTGGTCCCTATAAAATAACCGCCGTCATTAACCCAGCAGCGTTTCTTCTTGAACTTCCTCAGGCCCTTAAGGTTCACAACGTGTTCCATAGGTCCTTAATCAAGAAGTATGTGGAACCTCTTGAGTAGTTTTGAGTGAATTTGTTTTGCGAATGTTCGAAAGTTTCAAATTCAGCACGAATATGGCACATTCGGATTCATGATCGCAAAGGCGAGCAAATTTTTTTAAAATCGGTAAAGTTCAATGAACTTGCGTGGGACCCCGAATACAGGGCAACCACAGTGTTTTGAACAGTTTTGTTAAAACAGTGCAGGTGTATGATGAGCGGTGACATGTGCCAGGTGAGTGTGGGGGCTGTGGAGAGCTTAGAACAGGTCAGATCAGCAGCGCACTGTTTTTTTTTTTCCTGTGGGCGGTAACTTTAACTGAGGAAAGCGCGGCCAGCCAATCATAGCGCATTAAGCATCTACACTGTCCAGACATAAGGGCTTCTGCAATTGGCTGTATAAATCACATGTCCTCTCAATATAAAGAACGTTCATGTTCCCTCAGCGCCATTATATCCATGTCACTGCTGGAGACAGACGCAGCTCAGCGGTCTCCTGTGTAATGAGAGATATTAGCTAGATAGATGGGCGCTTGTAGTCAGATAGTGTAGATAATTCCTGGCCTGTGTACCTCTGCAACCGCTGGTGCAGCACATTTTTGGTGTTCTTGTGCAAGTACTAAGATTCTGACAGAAACAGAGGGCCCATGCCATACAATAGTGCTGTGCACCGCTGGTATAGAGCTCCATGTCTCAGTATACTTTGAATCTTTTTTTGCACTTGCTGATGTGATCAAGCACAGTGCACCTTTTCATTTAGTGGGGTTGAAATTGTGCTCTGCACAGTCTGCAGAGCTTCTTATTGCAGAGCACAAAATCTGTTTTTTTCTGTTCCTATTGTGATATTGAAAGCTGTGTGCACTAAAGTTTTTTTAGTGTCAGACACTATTTTAGTGGAGTTGAAGTTCAGGTGGTTTCAGAGTAAAAAAATAAATGTTTTCTCTTGCTACGCCCAGTCCAAAAATAATTTTTTCCTGTGCCAAAAGTCATACAGTGCTATAAACCAGCTACTACGTCAGTGGCGGTCAAATTCAGCTTGTACGCTCAGTCAAACCTACATATATTTTTGGTTGGCAGGCAGAGTCCACCAAAGGTTTTTTACTGTGGCAAAGTTGATCCAGTCTACTAAAAGGCAGATCCTATTCTAGGGTCATTAAACTTGTCCTTGTTTCACAGTAAAAAAAAACAAAACTTCTCTTACTAGGCCCTGTCCAAAAAATATTTTTTTCTGTGCCAAAAGTCATACAGTGCTATAAGCCAACTACTAGGTCAGTGGCGGTCAAAGTCAGCTGGACACAGAGCTTATGCAGAGTAACCCAAAAATATTTTTTGCTCTGAGTAAAGTGATACAGATAGATCTGAGTTTGAAATATTTTGGAGCATATATTCTATGTCATACTGGCCTCATCCACATTAAAAAATATATATTTCTTCTGTTCCTAAAGTCATACAGCAGGGGACATCTCAGTTTGAAATAGTTTGGAGAATATCTCATAGGTTTTATCGGCCTCATGCACACTAACAAATTGGAATAGGCTTCATGTTTAAGGGGTACGTGGGCTACGTGGTAATGTTAGTGAAAGCACTAGTGAACCAACACAAACAGGTCCTATCCAAAGACAAATGACAACTTATGCACTACTGCACTCCCTTCCTTAGGCAGCCGCACAGCGATACACCTTGTTGATAAGGCCCAGAAAGAGCAGGTGCTCCAGTGGATGGCAAACTCTACTTCCAGCGCCCTCTCCTCTTCTTCCTCCACCTCAACATCACACGCAGTACAGTCCACAGAGGTGGCACCCCAATTACCCATGCTTCACCCCGCGTCACAACTCGCCAACTGTACAACTGACTGTAGCGAACCACAGATGGGAGAGTCTGTGAACTCTTCACCCATTCTACACCATGGGCATCAGAAGTGCACTCCAAACAGTCACAGAGTCAAGGGGAGGAAAGCATCTGCTCCGATGCCCATAATGTTTTTAGCTTGGATTCGGGGCAGGACGAAGTAGGTTCCGAGCAGGTTCCTGACCCTCGTCACCAGACGTTAACTGCAGGGGAGGAAGGTGATCCCGATGAGACTCAGATACTTGAGGCTCGTGCGGACTGTGTTGTGCTGTCAGGGCAACAAGAGTAGAGGGGTCACTCTGAGGGTGAGGAATGGGATAACACATTGGATGATGACGAGGTTGAAGATCCTACTTGGTGTGAACCCAGAGTCACGCAGCCGAGTAGCTCATCTGAAGAGGTGGAGGAGGAAGACCAGGAGATTACATTTCGCCCTATGGCGCAGACACGGAGTGATGCAAGCACGAGGAGCACTGCATCCTTAGCCACAACCGTGGCTGTGGCAAGCAGCGGTCACGGGTCTGCAGCTCGCAGGGGCAGCAGAAGTTGCCTACCATGGGCCTTTTTTGTCACTGCAAAGGATAAGCCAACTCACGTTATCTGCAAACTTTGCGATAAAAATCTCAGTAGAGGGAAAAATTGCAATAATTTGACTACTACATGCATGAACCTTCACATGCTCAAACAACATTCTTTACTCTGGGAATCTTACCGTGCTGAAATGCGGACCAGCGCACCTCAACAACCATCAGCTGCCCCATCAAACGCATCCACTGCTTCTTCCTCCTCCTCTGTTACCGTGCCAAGTATTGTCACGCAGGTCTCCCATCGCAGAAACTCCGGTTCTTTACCCGCTCCAGTCAGGCTGAGTGACAGCCCGTCAGCTGTAATGGAAGCCGACATGCCTACTGTGTTTGTATCATCGAGCACACCGCATGTTTCTCAATCCACCGTAACATCTGCACCTCATTCACGCTCCACCAGTTTTTCCGGTTCACCATACTCTGCCCTCTCTCAGCACCTTAGCCAGCCCTCGGTCCCGCAGTTGTGGTCACGTAAAAATTGTTTCATCCTGTACAAGACAAAGCTAAGAGGTTGAACGCCACCATCTCCAATCTGTTGGCCACGGGAATGGTGGTCTTAGGCCCTATTTTTTTAAATGTAAACACTTCTGATTGAGTCTGCATCTCCTGGGTGACTGTAGAGGGACAGTTTGTATGGGTCTTCATTAAATTATTTGTAGTCTGATGACATTGATGCCACTTCAGTGGTGTTAGGCCCTCATTTAGGGCAATGTGAATACTCCTGGTTAGGTCTCCATCTCCTGGGTTGGCTGTACTGGAAGAGGTGTGGGTTTTATTCACACTATTTCTACAGTAGTGAAATTGATGCCACTTTGCTGGCGTCTGCCACTAATTTTTCTTAAATGTGGGGACTCCTGATTGGGTCTCAATCTATTGGGTTGGCTGTAGTGGAACCTTCCTGTTCTGTAGTCTAAGTTGTGTAAGGTTGGGTACCAGTCCTTGCTGCGCTGCACTCCTGATACAGACTTTGTCTGCTGCACTCTTGATACAGACTCTGCCTGCTGCACTCCTGATACAGACTCTGCCTGCTGCACTCCTGATACAGACTCTGCCTGCTGCACTCCTGATACAGACTCTGCCTGCTGGACTCTGATACAGACTCTGCCTGCTGCACTCCAGATGCAGACTCTGCCTGCTCCACTCTGGATACAGACTCTGCCTGCTGCACTCCTGATACAGACTCTGCCTGCTGCACTCCCGATACAGACTCAGCCTGCTGCACTCTTGATACAGACTCTGCCTGCTGCACTCCTGATACAGACTCTGTCTGCTGCACTCTGATACAGACTCTGCCTGCTGCACTCTGATACAGACTTTGCCTGCTGCACTCCTGATACAGACTCTCCTTGCTGCACTCCTGATACAGACTCTGCCTGCTGCGCTCTGATACAGACTCTGCCTGCTGCGCTCTAATACAGACTCTGCCTGCAGCACTCTGACACAGACTCTGCCTGCAGCACTCCTGATACAGACTCTGCCTGCTGCACTTTCATACAGACTCTGCCTGCTGCACTCTGATACAGACTCTACCTGCACCACTCCTGATACAGACTCTGCCTGCACCTCTCCTGATACAGACTCTGCCTGCTGCACTCTGATACAGACTATGCCTGCCGCACTGCTGCTGCAGACTCTGCCTGCTGCACTCCTGATGCAGATTCTGACTGCTGCACTCCTGACGCAGACTCTGCCTGCTGCACTCCTGACGCAGACTCTGCCTGCTGCACTCCTGACGCAGACTCTGCCTGTTGCAATCCTGACACAGACTCTGCCTGTTGCAATACTGACACAGACTCTGCCTGCTGCAGTCCTGATACAGACTCTGCCTGCTGCACTCTGATACAGACTCTGCCTGCTGCACTCTGATACAGACTCTGCCTGCTGCACTCTGATACAGACTTTGCCTGCTGCACTCCTGATACAGACTCTGCCTGCTGCACTCTTATACAGACTCTGCTTGCTGCACTCCTGATACAGACTCTGCCTGCTGCACTCTGATACAGACTCTGCCTGCTGCACTCCTGATACAGACTCTGCTTGCTGCACTCCTGACGCAGACTCTGCCTGCTTCACTCTGTTACAGACTCTGCCTGCTGCACTCTTATACAGACTCTGCCTGCTGCACTCCCGATACAGACTCAGCCTGCTGCACTCTTGATACAGACTCTGCCTGCTGCACTCCTGATACAGACTCTGTCTGCTGCACTCTGATACAGACTCTGCCTGCTGCACTCTGATACAAACTTTGCCTGCTGCACTCCTGATACAGACTCTCCTTGCTGCACTCCTGATACAGACTCTGCCTGCTGCGCTCTGATACAGACTCTGCCTGCTGCGCTCTAATACAGACTCTGCCTGCAGCACTCTGACACAGACTCTGCCTGCAGCACTCCTGATACAGACTCTGCCTGCTGCACTTTCATACAGACTCTGCCTGCTGCACTCTGATACAGACTCTACCTGCACCACTCCTGATACAGACTCTGCCTGCACCACTCCTGATACAGACTCTGCCTGCTGCACTCTGATACAGACTATGCCTGCCACACTGCTGCTGCAGACTCTGCCTGCTGCACTCCTGATGCAGATTCTGACTGCTGCACTCCTGACGCAGACTCTGCCTGCTGCACTCCTGACGCAGACTCTGCCTGCTGCACTCCTGACGCAGACTCTGCCTGTTGCAATCCTGACACAGACTCTGCCTGTTGCAATACTGACACAGACTCTGCCTGCTGCAGTCCTGATACAGACTCTGCCTGCTGCACTCTGATACAGACTCTGCCTGCTGCACTCTGATACAGACTCTGCCTGCTGCACTCTGATACAGACTTTGCCTGCTGCACTCCTGATACAGACTCTGCCTGCTGCACTCTTATACAGACTCTGCTTGCTGCACTCCTGATACAGACTCTGCCTGCTGCACTCTGATACAGACTCTGCCTGCTGCACTCCTGATACAGACTCTGCTTGCTGCACTCCTGACGCAGACTCTGCCTGCTTCACTCTGTTACAGACTCTGCCTGCTGCACTCTTATACAGACTCTGCCTGCTTCATTCTGATACAGACTCTGCCTGCAGCCCCATCTAGTCAGTCCTACTGAGTCCAGCTGCTGCGCGTCCGTTGGTCTGTCATGGAGTGGCACCTGGCGTTCATCGGGAGCCAAGTCTAACCTCACCATCAGAGGCTCTAGTGAACAGTCCGGTACTTGCTTAGTCACACCCCTCCAGGCTCTCCAGAGTCTGTGGCTCAGTGGTTCCACAAACCACATCCGTGAGAGTTTTCCCTCGCAGGCAGGGTCCTCTCTCCTGTTGTACCAGTCGGTGACCCCTTTTGACATGTAAAGCGCAACTTTATAAATGTCGCTGTCATAGTAATAATAATTATAGTACTTGTACTGTGGATCAATTGATGCCAGTTCCCTGGTGTGTACACCTAATTTGATGTGTTTTGGCAGCTTTTGGTCCCTTTTCTAGGTGTTGTATATGCATTTTTTTGGTCCCCCCATTGACTCCTCTGGGATTTGGAAATGTTAGATGAATGTTCGACGAATAAATTCAGCGAATATCAATTTGTTCGGCAAACTTTTCTGAACCGAACATTGAAATGTTCGCTCATGCCTACTCTTGAGCCCTCACCTCTATCACCGCCCCCAGTAATGGTTGATGGTAATCTGGAGTTCCAGATTTTGAGGATTGTAGATTCTCATCTTCAACGTCATTCTCTACAATACTTGGTGCACTGGAAAGGCTATGGTCCAGAAGAGAGGATGTGGGTTTCAGCATCAGAGGTGAACGTTCCCAGGTTGATTAATTCATTCCACACCTCTTATCCTGAGAAACCCAGTCCTGAGTATCTGGAGGCCACTCGTAGATGTGGGGGTACTGTCACGGGTGTGTCAGAAGTGACAGACAGTTGCCCTGCAGTGGGTTGCAGGAGATCTCTACGTTTGGCATTGCAGACACCTTCTTAGAGACTGTCTCTAGGACCCATCGTCTACCTTCCTCTGGCTAATTAACACCCTGGCCTGGGTGTATAAATACCTGCTGTGTTCCAGAGGGAGGTGCCGGCGATATTCATTACTCCTTGTGAAGGCTTTAGCAAAAGCAGTACTTCTTCCTCTCTGGTGCTTGCGGACGTGTGTGCATTTGTCTGGAGTCATCTAAAGCTAAGCAATTTCCCACTGTTTGTCCTCCCTTGTTGTCTTTAGTGTTCAGTGGGGATCAATTAGTGCTCATCTCCTCCCTTTCCTAGCCTTAGCCAAACACCAGGAAAAGACAGGGCAAGGAACGCATGTGGCGTTTGGTGAAGAGCCAATTTAGGGACGTTAGGGGAGACAGTGTGATATTCTATCAGCCAGGAGGTCTCCACTCTCCCCTTTCCCTAGAGTCTGGGCTTCCTTTCTCTCTTCCCTTTGTGTTGCAATAAGTATTTCCCACACCTTGTGTGACAGAGACCCAAACAGGAGTGTTCACATTTCCAAAAATTAGTGTTAACATCTGCAGCAGCAGCAACAGCATGCACAGAAGACACACTAAAGATATCATAGACTGCAATTACTTGAGATCAGTGCAGCACACTAAAAGCTACAGCATCGCCTAGTCTGTAAAGTCTGCGATTGGGGTGCAAAAGTCCTTGGAGATCCATGACTTGTTCATCTTGATGAAAGGTAGGCGGTCTACATTGGGCTTATCCGTCAGGACACCACCAGCAGCACTGAAGACACGTTCTGAGAGAACGCTGGCTGCCAGGAATGATAAAACTTCCAAGGTGTTGTTGGTATATGCAACAGTTGTGGACTTCTTTGTTTGTGTGAAGGAGGACTTTGTGCTGATCTGACAGTAGATGGCGATGTTGTGTTAGGTTTCCTTGTTTACTACAGTTATATGAAAAAGTTTGGGCACCCCTATTAATCTTAAGGCAATGGTGGTCCAGAGGGTTGGTAGTAGAGTATTATGGAGAAGCACTCGGTGTCATATAGTCAGGTGCGGCAGAAGATGCACTGGGTTTCCTAGGGTCACATGTAGCAGGAGGCTCTGGCTGCACTATAGGGGAACAATGGTAGGCAGTCAGGAAGTTGTCACAGAGTGATGTAAGGCATATACAGAGGGGTTGATGTAGTGCAGGAAGTACCTTAGATGAACTGCGAGGCTTATTGGTGGTCCAGAGGAGTGGCAGAGAATAGTGGAGAGGCACTGGGTCTCATATGGTCAGGTGCAGGAGGAGAGGCACCTTGTCTCGTACAGTCAGGTGCAGCAGGAGGCTCTGGCTGCGCTATAGGGAACAGTGGTAGGCAGTCAGACAGTAGTTTCACATTTGGGGTTGGGTAGTATACGTTAGGGGGCCTAAGCCCACTGGTACTCACGGTCCTGACGGTCCTGGAGGTACAGTCTTGGCGTCTGATGCCCGGAGCGGGTGCGGTGTCCCGGCTGGTGACTGCCGCAACCCGCGTAGTTTCGGTGCGAGGAGATGGAGAGGAGGAGATAGGGACGTGCGCTTCCTGCAGGGAAGCGCGCGAAATGCTGGGAGTGTGACGCTGCGTCACGTGGTGCACGGAGTGCACGAGGTACGGAAGCCTGGGTGTGCTTCCTGGTCTGGGTTAGGGACAGTCCGTCCAACGCGTTTCAACAGCTGCGGCTGTCTTCATCAGGGATCTAAATCTACAATACATACATCCATACGGACAGGCATCGGTTCCCTGTCTACAAATTCGCAGCCACCATAGTGAGCAGCCTAATAGCGCCTTCTTTCTCCCAATCTACACAACCTGTCAAATTTTGTTTGAATGCAGATTGCACATTTTCTGTTAGTACAATAAACCTCATTTCAAGGCAGAAACATTACTGTGTCCAACAGTTATTACATATATCAAACTGAAATAGCTGTTGCAAAAACACCAATTTTTATAAAACATTAAGCTTAAGATTAATAGGGGTGCCCAAACTTTTTCATATAACTGTATATTGTAAAAGAAGAAAAGTCTCTTTTGTGCGTTCTGTTTTGTTCTTACTTTCTGTTTCAGTACTGTGTGACTGTGCATTTTTTCATTTACCTCATGTTCTGAGAAGTAAAAGCTTGTTATCCCATGTAATCTGCTCTGTGAAGTTTCTACCGCAACTGTGGGTATCCAGAAGCTGTGCACCAGGTTATGAGCCCAGGCACCGAGGACCCCAGGCACCCAGGACACCAGAACTCTCAGCAAGACCCTGGTGAATGCAGAAGAATTCTTCAGTACAATTCTCTCCAAACAAGTAAGACAAGTTAAAGATGACAAGTAGCACAGAGCTAAAACTCTGAATAATGAGAATTATCAGTTCTGGAAGTTCAAAGTAGAAATATTATTGTCTAAAGATGATTTATGGGAAGTAATCACTACAGATAGACCTGATGAGGATAATCAGACATGGGATAAGAAAAATAGACAAGCAAGAGCTACCATCAGCCTATTAGTGGATGATGCTCAATTAATCCACATAGGGAATGAGGATACAGCAAAGGGAGTGTGGGAAGCACTAAGAAAGCTACATGAAACACCGAGCTTAAATCACGAGTTATTTCTGCTAAGAAATTTTTACAGTATGAGACTAAGTGCAGACAATGACATGCAGAAGCATATATTCTCTATTATGGAAGTGATATCACAGCTGAGATAAATTGGTGAAGATATTAAGGAAAGCCATGTAGCAGCAATATTATTGTGCAGTTTACTGGATTCATATACTGCTTTGATAAATGCTCTAGAGACAAGACCTGAAACAGACATTACATTAGAGTTTGTGAAGACAAGACTCATAGATGAATATCAAAGAAGGAAAGAACAAACAAATGATTCTTCTACTGAAAAAGATAATGGAAATGCTCTGAAAGCTACAGAATCAAAAAGACCCTATAATAAAGAGGCAAGAGAATGTTTCAGATGTAAGAAAAAAGGACATTTAAAGAAAGACTGTACTATATGGAAAGCAGAACAACAGAAATTACATCATAAAGAGAATACACAGAAGGTGAAAAACACAATTTCTGATTCATGTGAAAATAATTGGAATGGCACATTTAAAGTGACTGATAAGAAATCATCGTTGGGTTGGTTTATTGACTCAGGAGCAACAAGTCACATGACAAGTAATAAAAATTTCTTTACTGAACTTAATTTAAATAAGAAGGAAGCCATTTATCTTGCAGATGGAAGCAAAATAACTGCAGAAGGTGTTGGACAAGGAATGCTAAACTGTTCTAACAAGTTTGGGCATGATTCAAAAATACTTGTACAGGATGTGTTATGTGTTGCAGGATTAGAAGGAGGATCGTTATCTGTAAAACGTCTAACAGCTAAAGGATTTAATGTAAAATTCAAAGATGATGAGTGTACAATCCTAGCAGGAAACAAGATAATAACCAATGTCAAGGCAGATGAACAATTATATCATCTAGACACATTAAAGGAACAGATGAAGTTGTGTACACATGATCATAAGAATTGGATTCACATGTGGCATAGACATCTAGGACACAGACATCCTGAAAGTATAATGGAGCTACAAAGGAAAGAATTGACAAAGGATATATTGATATCTGACTGCTCAATTGCCGTAAAATGTGAATGTTGTATAAAATCAAAAGCCACAAGGATATCTATTCCTAAGGAAAGTGAAACGAAAAGCACAAGACCACTTGATTTGGTGCATACTGACGTATGTGGACCCATGAAAGTGACTACATCAGGAGGCAATAGCTATATGGTGACTTTTATAGATGACTACTCAAGATACACAGTCACATACTTGATAGAGAACAAAAGCGAAGTTTTTTAATAAACTGGTAGACTACGTGACAAAGTCGAATAACAAGTTTCAGAGGAAGCCAATTGTCATTAGAAGTGATAATGGAGGTGAATTCACAGGACACCAAATAGAAAACTGCTTAAGAAAAAATGGTATAGAGCATCAAAAGACTGTTCCATACACACCTGAACAAAATGGAGTAGCAGAAAGGATAAACAGAACTCTGACTGAAATGATAAGGTGTATGCTGACAGATTCCAAACTATCAGAGAAATATTGGGGTGAAGCAGCAATGACAGCTACATATCTACAGAACCGACTTTTTTCTAGAAAACTGAAAAAAAAACATATGAACTGTGGCAAGGTATGAAACCAAGTGTAAATCATTTAAGAGTTTTTGGTTGTAAAGCTTTTGTATTCATTCCAACAGAAAAAACATTCCAAACTTCAAAATAGGTCCATGGAAGGAACATTTGTTGGAAATAGTGAAAATTGCAAGGGATATAGAATCCTAGATCCCAAAACGGACAGAGTTATGGTGAGTAACAGTGTGACATTCATTGAGGATCTAAATGAAGACACTATGATTTCACTGGAAACAAAAAATGAGAAAAACAGCAATGATATAGCTGAAGGAATATCTGATGAAAAAGAAGTTGAAATTAATAAAAAAACTGAATACTGAAAGTGAAGAGATACAACTACAAACAGACACAGAACCAAGACGTTCAATAAGAGAAAACGAAGGAAAACCACCAATACGCCTTTCATTCAAGGCAAGTACAAGTAAAATTTATGAGCCTACCTCTTGGGAAGACATATCTCGACTTCCTGAAGAAGAAGCGAATAAATGGATAGAGGCAACAGAAATAGAAATAAAATCCATGCATGACTCAAAAACAGAATTACCAGAAGGAAAACTATACAGTAGGATGTAATTTTGTTTTTAAAGTAAAGTACCGAACAGATGGCACAGCTGAACGATACCGAGCAAGACTCGTAGCTATAGGTTATTCTCAAAAATATGGAGAAGACTATGATGAAACATTTGCTCCAGTTGTCAAACATACTACAATGAGAACTTTGTTTGCAGTTGCAGCAATGAAACAAATGGAACTGAAACATCTGGATGTAAAGACAGCATTTTTGAATGGAAGTTTAACAGAAGATATTTACATGGAACAAACTCCAAGATTCAAAGATGAAAGTAACCCAAACATGGTTTGCAAATTACAGAAAAGTATATATGGTTTAAAACAAGCTGCTAAAGCGTGGAATGATAAAATCATGGAGGTGCTCACAAATTAAAAATTTAAAAGAAGCAAAGCTGATCCTTGCCTGTACACAAAAAGACTAATGGACAGATGGATCTATGTACTCATATATGTTGATGACATTTTAGTTTGTTTTGAAAAAGAAAGGGATAAAGAGGACATACTAAAAATTCTGAATCCACACTTTGAGATCAAAGACTTGGGAAATGTGAAACAGTACTTAGGAATACAGATAGAAAGAGAAGAAGATGGAAGTTTCCTACTTAATTAAAATCACATGATTTAAGACATAACCGAAACATTTGGATTGAAGGATGCAAAACCAGCAAAGTCTCCAATGGAAACTAATTAACTTAAAGAGATGAGTAGTGAGAAAAATGTGTTACCAAATAATGAAGAGTACAGAATGGCGATAGGAAAATAACTGTATCTAGCGACCGTTAGAAGGCCAGACATTGCGACAGCAGTAGGAATTCTGAGTAGAAAAGTGTCTGAGCCAAATAAAGCGTATTGGAATGCTGTGAAGAGAGTAATACGTTATTTGAAAGGAACCAGCAATGTTAAACTGAAACTGCCTACAAGTGATAAATGCATTTTAACTGGATACGTTGATGCAGATTGGGCTGGAGATCCAACTGACAGAAAATCTACCAGTGGCTACCTTTTCTTTCTCTCAGGTGGACCAATTAGTTGGACTAGTAAAAAACAATCAATAGTAATGCTGTCGTCAACAGAAGCAGAATATGTTGCAGCAGCACATGCGAGTCAAGAAGTTCTATGGTTAAGACAATTGCTAACAGACCTAGGACATGCACAGTTGGAACCAACAAAAATAAATGAGGACAATCAGGGATGTCTTGTTCTTGCTCAGATGGAAAGAGTTAACCCAAGAACCAAGCACATTGATGTGAAATATTTCTTGAGGGACCATCAGGAACAACAAATCCTGAAATTTGAATATTGTCCAACTGAAGATATGACAGCAGACATTTTCACAAAGGCATTGAATGCTGAAAAATATCAAAGACTAATGAAGAAATTAGGTTTGACTGAAGTCCTTACTGTTGAGAAAGGGTGTTGGTATATGCAACAATTGTGGACTTCTTTGTTTGTGTTAAGGAGGACTTTATGCTGATCTGACAGTAGATGGCGATGTTGTGTAAAGTTTCCTTGTTTACTATATTGTAAAAGAAAAAAGTCTCTCTTGTACTTTCTGTTTTGTTCTTACTTCTTGATGCAGTACTGTGTGACTGTGCGTTTTTTTTTCCTTTACCGCATGTTCTGAGAAGTAAAAGCTTGTTATCCCATGTAATCTGCTCTGTGAAGTTTCTACCCCAACTGTGGGTATCCAGAAGCTGTGCAACACTTTGGTGGCGGGAATCACGCACAGGCCAAATGCTTTAAAAAGGCAAAGGAATGTACCCAAGATGCTAACCAGAAAGGGGGTGACACCAGTGAGAATCGAAGTGATGCTGCCGCACCTAAGGTCTTATCCGGATAGATTGTCAGCTGAATTGTTGGAAGATAGTTTTAAATTTGGTTTTAGGATACCATTTGTTACAGATGAGCCATTGTTTCGCCCACAGAACTTTAAGCCTCCACCTGTCGGTGGTGGTGGACAAACTGAACAAGGAGATGGCTCTGGGGTGCATGGCGGTGCATTCCTTCTAAGGAACCGCCAAGGCCTCACCTGTTGGTCACTCCATTGGGGGTAGTTCTGAAAAAGTAACCCAAAAAATTTAGATTGATACATCATTTATCGTACCCGGCGGGTTCATCAGTAAATGATGGGATCAGCAATGATGATGTTCCGTGTCATATGTTTCATTTGATAAGGCAGTTGATTGGTTGCTAAAATGCAGGCAGGGGACTCTTATGACCAAGAAGGACATTGAAGCCACCTTTGGCCTATTACCAGTACATCCGGATTGCTTTCATCTTTTGGGCTGTATGTGAAACGATGAATTTTATGTGGACTGCTGTTTGTCAATGGGTTGTTCAATTTTATGTGCACATTTTGAGACCTTAAGTATGTTTGTGGAATGGGTAATTGGACAGGAGTCGGGCCAACAGTCAGTGTTCCATTACCTGGACGATTTCTTTTGTTCACCTGATTCTACAATATGTTCGATACTTCTGCATACAATTGAATAGATGACAAGGAATTTTGGGATTTCTTTAGCTCTGTAGAAAACAGAGGGTCCAGCAACAGTTATGCGTTTCTTGGGTATTGGAGTGGATTCAATGTCTATGGAATGCTGAATACCTATGAATAAGGTGCAGGATTTGAGGACGGAGGTGCGGTTTGCATTAGAGAGTAAATAAGTGAGGTTACGGCAGCTCCAGTCCCTCCTAGGCAAATTAAACTTTGCATGCTGCATCATGCCAATGGGCTGGATTCTTGCAGAAGATTGGCTGGGGTGATGTCAGGTGTCCGTAACCCGGCTCATTTTATATGTTTATCGGCATGTCACAAAGCTGATTTGAGAGTTTGGTATAGCATAATGGTAGATGGGTTTTGATGGAAGAATGGGTTGACAGCTTGGAGTTGGAGTTGTTTACCGATACATCAGGTTGGCAAGGTTTTGGAGCCTATTTTCAGGGTAGATGGTTTGCAAGTTCGTGGCCAGAGGAATGAGAGCAAAGGGCCTGTGTAACATACCTGGTGGCATCCTTGCATAGTGGTCCATCTCCCACTGTGCAAGAGCGCGCACTTGATTTCCAGTCCAGACTGTCACTTTGGCTTCTTTCCATGTTGTCTGCTCTGCTCTGTCTGCTTAGGGCGACGCTCGCTGAACTTCCTGTTTCTTGTAGCTGCTGCAGACACACCCCTAATGCGTCCTCAGCCTATTGCTGTCTGTCACCTTGTATTTAACCCAGCTCCTCCCTGGAATCCTTGCCTGAGCATTGTGTTCTGTCAGTTGGCTTCTAGTCACTGATGTGCCAGGTCCTGTCTATGTTTCCTGCCTTGCGGTATCAGTTCCCGTGTCTGAACTGTGTCCTGTCTGAACTATCTTCTAGCCTGTTGTCTTCTGCCTATCCTGGAGGCTGTATTTCCCGGCCAGTGTGAACACGCTCCTAGCCTGTTCTTTCCGCCTTCTAGGGGCCGCATACCTAGACCCATTCCTGTATCTTGCCTGTTCCTGTCTGAACACGCTCCTAGCCTGTTCGTTCCGCCTTCTAGGGGCCGCATACCTAGACCCGCTCCTGTATCTTGCTGCTGTGTCTGTTCTTGTCTGAATACTCTCCTAGCCTGTTACCTGTTTTTCTCTATGTCCGTACCTTCCCTTTTCCTGCAGAATCTGATCCCGTACCTAACTCCTACTCATTGTCCCTGTACTCCCGTTTGTGAGTTTAGAGTCCACTCGCTACTTCATTGCAAGTATCTTGTGTGTACCTGGTTCTGCCTTTCCCTTCCAGTCTGTTCCGTGTTAACAGAGCCCTGTCCCCTCTGCTCTGCCTTGCTCACCGCTCCGGACGTTCTTGCCTGCTCTGCCTTGCTCACCGCTCCTGCGGTTTCCGCTCTGCTCTGCCTTGCTCACCGCTCCTGCGGTTTCCGCTCTGCTCTGCCTTGCTCACCGCTCCTGCGGTTTCCGCTCTGCCTTGCTCACCGATCCTGTGGTTTCCGCTCTGCTCTGCCTTGCTCACCGCTCCTGTGGTTTCCGCTCTGCTCTGCCTTGCTCACCGCTCCTGAGGTTTCCGCTCTGCTCTGCCTTGCTCACCACTCCTGCGGTTTCCGCTCTGCTCTGACCCTTTGCTCGCTGCTCCGGCAGTCTCGCTCTGCTCTGACCCTTTGCTCGCTGCTCCGGCAGTCTCGCTCTGCTCTGATCCTTTGCTCGCTGCTCCAGCAGTCTCGCTCTGCTCTGTCCCTATGCTCGCTGCTCCAGCAGTCTCGCTCTGCTCTGTCCCTATGCTCGCTGCTCTGGCAGTCTCGCTCTGCTCTGACCCTTTGCTCGCTGCTCCGGCAGTCTCGCTCTGCTCTGACCCTTTGCTCGCTGCTCCGGCAGTCTCGCTCTGCTCTGACCCTTTGCTCGCTGCTCCGGCAGTCTCGCTCTGCTCTGATCCTTTGCTCGCTGCTCCAGCAGTCTCGCTCTGCTCTGTCCCTATGCTCGCTGCTCTGGCAGTCTCGCTCTGCTCTGACCCTTTGCTCGCTGCTCCGGCAGTCTCGCTCTGCTCTGACCCTTTGCTTGCTGCTCCGGCAGTCTCGCTCTGCTCTGACCCTTTGCTCACTGCTCCGGCAATCTCGCTCTGCTTTGACCCTTTGCTTGCTCCTCCGGCAGTCTCGCTCTGCTCTGACCCTTTGCTCGCTGCTCCGGCAGTCTCGCTCTGCTCTGACCCTTTGCTCGCTGCTTCGGCAGTCTTGTCCTGCTCTTCTCTCACTCACCGCTCCAGGTGGTCTCATCTTGTTCTGCTCTTGCTCGCCGCTCTGGGTTGCCTCACTCTGCTGTGTTTGTCCACTGCATCTGCGATTCTGTTCCTGAGTCCCAGTCTGTACTGGGTCCTATCCACTCGGTGCTCCAACCTGTCGTACCTGCCAGTACCTCCCTGCCTGCATACCAGTCGTGCTTACCAGCATCCGCCAGTCTGCATACCAGCCATGTCTGCCTATACCCAGCAGTCTGTGTGCCAGCCTAACCTGCCTGTTCCTGTATTCCCTTGTGTGGGTCAACAGCCGTGTCCGGGGTCTGTCCTGGAGTAGCACCTGGTCCCTCTGCTCGGTTCCTCCTTGGTGCACTGGCGTCGTATGCCGTCGTGCGACCCTGGTCGGATCGGGTGGATACTTAGTTATGCCCCTCCAGGCATTCACTCTCCGGCACGGTCCAGTGGAATCACTACATATACACGCACACGCCTCTCAGCCCGGGCGTGTGCATTACAGCATGCTCAGGTCATGGTTCCCGTTGAGCCCACGGCTTTCGCTCTCTGAGACGTTTTTCAGCGAATACGTGCATCTAGAAGAAATTTTTTATTTTTTTGCTACCAGTTGAGTTCCAGGCGAATTACGCACCCGTCCAGATGGATCTATCTGCACTCGTTCCTGCGGATCTGCCACGGTACTATGGGGATCCAAGACTGAGTCGTGCATTTGTGGAGCAATGCTTGCTACACTTCAAGTTCTACCCTCTTTATTTTCCCACCGATCGGGTTAAGGTGGGATTCATGATGTCTTACCTAGCGGGTGATGCCTTGAAATGGATCGCCCCCCTATGGGACACACAGGATCCTATCGTCCTGGACCTGCAGGCCGTCCTGGTGGCCTTTCTAATGGTCTTCGATGACCCTAACCCAGAGGCCTCAGCTGAAGCTTCACTTCCCAATATCCCGGAGCAGCCCCGATGGGTAATGTGTGTGGGTAGCGCACTAGTCCTCCTGCCCGAAGAGACTACTGCCCACCCAGAATCCACACAGGATGACTACGCTCTCCGGAATACTTCTCCCAACCTCAAGAGGCAGTCCAGACGTGCTAGGCGTAGAGGCAAGCCGTCACGCCAGGGTCTGTCCTCCCAAAGACCTCCTGATCCCAACCTTGAAGTCCCTGCTGAAGATTCATTTCCCTGTATCCCGGAGCAGCCCTGAAGGGTAATTTGCGTGGGTAGCGCACCAGTTCTCCTGCCCGAAGAGACTTCTGCCCACCTAGAATCCACACAGGAGGACTTCCTGCACCCGGCATCTGATGCTTCACCCACTTTAACCGGTGAGCCTGTCCAAGGGTACTCCGAAGCAGTGATTACCTCCGAGTCTGTGCATCTCTACTACCTGGCGGAGGACCCCCTGTTGCCTCCTGAATCCTCCGGGATACCACCTGATGACAAATGGAGAGAGACTTCCCTACACCCGGTACCCGATACTTCGTCCGCTCCGTCCTGTGAGCCTGACAATGGGTACCTCAAAGCGGTAGTTAACCCCGAGTCTCTACACCCCTCCGACCAGGCGGAGGACCTCCAGTTGTCTCCAGAACCCTTCGGGGTGCTACCTGGTAGCGAATGGACAGAGTCTTCCCTATACTCTGTACCTGATACCTCGCCCGCTTCGTCCAGTGAGTCCGACCTAGTGTAATCCGAAGCAGAGGTTATCCCCGAGTCTCTACACCCCTCCGACCAGGCGGAGGACCTCCAGTTGTCTCCTGAACCCTTCGGGGTGCTACCTGATAGCGGATGGACAGAGACTCTCCTATACTCGGTACCTGATACCTCGCCCGCTTCTTCCAGTGAGTCCGACCTAGTGTACTCCGAAGCAGAGGTTATCCCCGAGTCTCTACACCCCTCCGACCAGGTGGAGGACCTCCAGTTGTCTCCTGTATCTTCCGGGGTACCACCAGATAACAAAGAGACAGTGACTTTTCTACACCTTGTACCTGATACCTCGCCCATTTCAACCTGTGAGCTTGACAAGATGTACCCCGAAGCAGAGGTTACCCCCGAGTCTCTGCACCTCTCCAACCCGGCGGAGGACTTCCAGTTGTCTCCTGAAACCTCTGGGGTGCTACCTGATAATAAGTGGAGAGAGACTTCCTTGTGTGCTGTTCCTGGTACTCCACCCGTTTCGTCTGTTGCTGAGGATGGCTGGATAGGAGGTAGCATCCTAGCTACCCAGATGAGACTAGTTTTGTCTCTTCCTGTGGACAGTAGAAGTAATCTCCTTGAAGAGAAGGATTGGCCCTCAAATTCCCTGCGGAAGATTCTGGCAGGCCTGAAGAAGAGGGGGTGTAAGGGGGGGTACTGTAACATACCTGGCGGCGTCCTTGCATAGTGGTCCATCTCCCACTGTGCAAGAGCGCGCACTTGATTTCCAGTCCAGACTGTCACTTTGGCTTCTTTCCATGTTGTCTGCTCTGCTCTGTCTGCTTAGGGCGACGCCCGCTGAACTTCCTGTTTTTTGTAGCTGCTGCAGACACACCCCTAATGCGTCCTCAGCCTATTGCTGTCTGTCACCTGGTATTTAACCCAGCTCCTCCCTGGAATCCTTGCCTGAGCATTGTGTTCTGTCAGTTGGCTTCTAGTCACTGCGGTATCAGTTCCCGTGTCTGAACTGTGTCCTGTCTGAACTATCTTCTAGCCTGTTGTCTTCTGCCTATCCTGGAGGCTGTATTTCCAGGCCAGTGTGAACACGCTCCTAGCCTGTTCTTTCCGCCTTCTAGGAGCCGCATACCTAGACCCGCTCCTGTATCTTGCTGCTGTGTCTGTTCTTGTCTGAATACTCTCCTAGCCTGTTACCTGTTTTTCTCTATGTCCATACCTTCCCTTTTCCTGCAGAATCTGATCCCGTACCTAACTCCTACTCGTTGTCCCTGTACTCCCGTTTGTGAGTTTAGAGTCCACTCGCTACTTCATTGCAAGTATCTTGTGTGTACCTGGTTCTGCCTTTCCCTTCCAGTCTGTTCCGTGTTAACAGAGCCCTGTCCCCTCTGCTCTGCCTTGCTCACCGCTCCGGCCGTTCTTGCCTGCTCTGCCTTGCTCACCGCTCCTGTGGTTTCTGCTCTGCTCTGCCTTGTTCACCGCTCCTGCGGTTTCCGCTCTGCTCTGCCTTGCTCACCGCTCCTGCGGTTTTCGCTCTGCTCTGCCTTGCTCACCGCTCCTGCGGTTTCCGCTCTGCTCTGCCTTGCTCACCGCTCCTGCGGTTTCCGCTCTGCTCTGCCTTGCTCACCGCTCCTGTGGTTTCCGCTCTGCTCTGCCTTGCTCACCGCTCCTGCGGTTTTCGCTCTGCTCTGACCCTTTGCTCGCTGCTCTGGCAGTCTCACTCTGCTCTGACCCTTTGCTCGCTGCTCCGGCAGTCTCACTCTGCTCTGACCCTTTGCTCGCTGCTTCGGCAGTCTCGTCCTGCTCCTCTCTCGCTCACCGCTCCAGGCGGCCTTGTCCTGCTCTTCTCTCGCTCACCGCTCCAGGCGGTCTCGTCTTGTTCTGCTCTTGCTCGCCGCTCTGGGTGGCCTCACTCTGCTGTGTTTGTCCACCGCATCTGCGGTTCTGTTCCTGAGTCCCAGTCTGTACTGAGTCCTATCCACTCGGTGCTCCAACCTGTCGTACCTGCCAGTACCTCCCTGCCTGCATACCAGTCATGCTTACCAGCATCCGCCAGTCTGCATACCAACCGTGTCTGCCTATACCCTGCAGTCTGTGTGCCAGCCTAACCTGCCTGTTCCTGTATTCCCCTGTGTGGGTCAACAGCCGTGTCCGGGGTCTGTCCTGGAGTAGCACCTGGTCCCTCTGCTCGGTTCCTCCTTGGTGCACTGGCGTCGTATGCCGTCGTGCGACCCTGGTCGGATCGGGTGGATACTTAGTTATGCCCCTCCAGGCATTCACTCTCCGGCACGGTCCAGTGGAATCACTACATATACACGCACACACCACTCAGCCCGGGCGTGTGCATTACAGCCTGATGCATAATATGGCATTGTTGGAGCTATTTCTCATAGTGGTAATGACTGAAGTTTGGGGGGGGAATAGTTTCATAATAAGAGGATTAACAGTCTGTCGGCATCTTTCTCCCCGGTGGTCATTCTGACCAGACATTTAGTGTTGTGAAGTCTAGAATTAAATACATGGGTACGGGCTAAGCATATCCCAGGTGTAAAAAATTGTATAGCTGATTCCATTTCTCTCTTCCAGTGGGATTGATTTCGTTCACTGGCTCCGGGTGTGGAGCTGTGTGCCACCCCCTGCCCAGATCATTTATGGAGGCTGGCCTTCTGATAGCTTGGGGGTTAATGTTACAATCGATAGGCGAAGGCACAAGAACGAGTTATGAGGCGGCTTGGACAGAATGGTTGGGTTTCTGTGAGAGGTTGGGTAGTAATGGTAAGAGTGGTGATTTTCTGCCATTGTAGCTGTACTTTATTGGGGATTGTTTCTCACGACCGGTATCTAGTTCTTCGGTATTGAAAAAGATGAATTTCATGAAATAATTTAAAAAAAAAATACGTGGGGCTTCGCCCTATTTTTGTGTCCAGCCAGGTACAACTAAGCAGCTGGGGGCTGGAATCCGCAGCGCAGGGAGGCCCAAGCTTTCTGCCCCCCCCCGCTGCAAATTGCAGTCTGCAGCCACCCCAGAAAATTTCGCGTTCATAGAAGCGCCATCTTCTAGCACTGTACCCAACTCATCCAGGGCCCTGGTGCGGTGGCTCACTGGGTAATAAAGGGGTTAGGGCCAGCTTGGTATTATCAGCTGGCCCTAAGCCCGAAATTCATGGGATCACGCCAATATTAGACATGACCGCCATGAATTTCTAGTAAAGTATTTAAAAAAAAACACAACACCAAGAATAAAGTCCTTTAATTGAAATAAACACACAATTATTTAATGTTCTAAATTACAGGACAGCTTCAGCTCTGCTACATTGACATGACAGGCTGGATCGCAGCAGAAAGCTGCCATCCAGCCTGCCATGCCGCAGACACTGAGAAGTGCCGGCATGCTTGCGCTCATCAGTGCCTCGCTGTGACGGCATCCAGATGAGCCGAGTTCATGTCCAATGAACTCAGCTCACCTCATGCACGTCACTGACAGCGTGGGAGAATTCTCCTGCGCTCACCACATGCGCAGGAGAATTCTCCCACGCTGTCAGTGACGTGCATGAGGTGAGCTGAGTTCATTGGACATGTCAAATGAACTCAGCTCACCTCATGCACATCACTGACAGCGTGGGAGAATTCTCCTGCACTCAGCGCTTGAGCAGGAGTATTCTCCAACGCTGGGATGGCATTGAGATGACAGGCTGGATCGCAGCTGAGCGCTGTCATCCAGCTTGTCATCCTTCAGAGACACTGCAGAGCGCAAGCATGCCTGCGCTTTGCAGTGTCTATGAAGGATGGCATGCTGGATTGCAGCGTTCAGCTGCGATCCAGCCTGTCATCTCAATGCCATTGCAGCGTGGGAGAATTCTCCTGCTCACAGCATGCGCAGGAGAATTCTCCCACGCTGTCAGTGACGTGCATGAGGTGAGCTGAGTTCATTGGACATGAACTCGGCTCATCTGGTTGCCGTCACAGCGAGACACTGAGGAGCGCAAGCATGCCTGCGCTTCCCAGTGTCTGCGGCATGGCAAGCTGGATGGCAGCGTTCTGCTGCGATCCAGCCTGTCATGCCAATGTAGCAGAGCTGAAGCTGTCCTGGGAACCATGGAAAGGTAAGGATGAGGTTGGTTTATTATTTTACTTTTATTGCAGAAGACATTGGCTTCAGCTGGAATGGGCGTGACGGTAAGTGTGGTTTAATTTAGAACATTAAAGAATTATGTGTTTATTTCAATTAAAGGACTTTATTCTGGGTGTTTGTGTTTTTTTTAACTTTGACTATGGGGTTAGTAATGGGGGTGTCTTATAGACGCCTCTCCATTACTAACCTGGGCTTGATGTCAGCTGGCATTATAAGCTGACATCAACCCCAGCCCTATTACCCCACTGCCGGCAGTGGGAAGAGCAAGGCTAAGTGCCAGAATTGGCACATCCTATGGATGCGCCATTTCTGGGGCGGCTGACGGCTGGTGTTTCTAGCCTTGGAGGGGGCCAATATTCATGGCACCCTTCCTGGGCTATTAATATCAGCCCCCAGCTGTCTGCCTAGCCTTTGCTAGCTATTAAAATAGGGGGGACCCCACATCATTTTTTTGGGGGGGTCCCCCATTTTAATAGCTAGTAAAGGCTAGGGGCTGATATTAGTAGCCTGGGAAGCTCCGTGGGTATTACCCCCTTCCCAGGCTTCAAACATCTGCCCCAGCCATCTGCTTAACCTCCGCTAGAGACTAAAATTACGGGGAACCCCACGCCAATTTTTTTTTTTATAAATCCTTTATTTTGACACTAAATGACAAGTACAGTAATCAACACTATCACTGTACTTATTATATATGTGACTGACATGTTTCTATCTATCTAATCTATGTGTGATGCTCTATTCTTTCTGTTCTAAATTGTCGGGTACCGATACTGAATTGCCGGCCGGCTTTTTTAAAGAGACAGGTGCATGAAAACACTATTATTTTTTTTTAATAAATCCTTTAACACTAAATCACAAGTACAGTAACCAACACTGTCACTGTACTTCTTATATATGTGACTGACATGTGTTACGCTCGCGCCCGGACTGACTAGCGTGAGCGTGATTAGTGATCCCACTGTACCATGAACCGAGGAGTGCCTGGAGGGGCGTAACTAAGTATGAACCCGGTCCGACCAAGGTCGCACGGCGGCTCAGTGGACTCCATGAACCAGGGAGGAACCGAGCAGAGGGACCAGGTGCTACTCCAGGTCAGACCCCGGTCACAACTGTTGACCCACACCGGGAAATGCAGGAACAGGCAGGTTAGCTGGTATGCAGACAGGTGGGTACTGGCATGCATGGCTGGTATGACGGCAGGTGGGTACTTAGCAGGCATGGCTGGTATATAGGCAGGTGGGTACTGGCATTCGCGGCTGGTATGCAGATAGGTGGGTGCTGACAGGCATGGCTGGAATGCATACAGGTAGATAGTGGCAGGTATGAACGCAGGCTGTGTGGGGACCAGTACAGACTGGGATACAGGAACAGAGCCGCAGGTGCGGTGGACTAGCAGAGTAAAACCGCAGGAGCGGTGAACAAGCAGAGCGGAGCAAAACCGCAGGTGTGGTGAACAAGCAGAGCGGAGCAAAACCGCAGGAGTGGAGAACAAGCAGAGTGAAGCAAAACCGCAGGTGCGGTGAACAAGCAGAGCGGAGCAAAACCGCATTTGCGGAGAACAAGCAGAGCGGAGCAAAACCGCAGGTGCGGAGAAGAAGCAGAACGGAGTAAAACCGCAGGTGCGGGGAACAAGCAGAGCGGAGCAAAACCGCAGGTGCGGTGAACATGCAAAGCAGAGCGGAACCGCCTGAGCGGTGAACAAGCAGAGCAGAACAGAACCGCAGGTGCGGTAAACAAGTGGAACAGGGTGGAACCGCCGGAGCGGTGAACAAGCAGAGCAGAACAGAGCAGAAGGTGAAGGCAGACAGGACAGGGCTCTGTTCACATGGAACAGACTGGAAAATACAGGAAGATGGTTAGAACACAGGAGGTAGATACGGAGGCAGGGAAAGGGGACAAGCAGAACCAGATACACACAGGGTACTTACAATGAAGTAGCGAGTGGACACAAAACTCACAAACAGAAGTACAGAGACAACGAGTTGGAGTTAGGTGCAGGTTCAGTCACTGCAGGCAAAGGGAAGGTATGGACATAGAGAGAAACAAATAACGGACTAGGACACTGTTCAGACAGGGACTGAAGCGGGAACAAGATCCAGGAACGAGCCTGGGAACTCAGCCCCCAGGGTGGCGGAAACAGACTAGAAGTCAGAGATACAGGTAGCGGCCCTGGGTGCTCGGCCCCCAGGGTGGTGGAAACAGACTAGAAGTCACAGGTACAGGAAACGGCCCTGGGTACTCGGCCCCCAGGGTGGCGGACAGACTAGAGTCAGGACAGGACCTGGCACCTCAGTTGCAAAAAAGAAACTGAGTGAAAGTATTGCTCAGGCACCTCCCACTGGGTGGAGGGGGTTTAAGTATCCAGTGACTCACAGAAATAGGCTGGGGACGCATTAGGACTGTGCACACAGTAGCTATAAGAAACAAGCAGAAAGCCGCGCCGACGCCCTAAGCAATCAGACAAGAGACATGGACACAGCAAGTACTGGAGCAAACAGTGCAGCATGGACTGACAGGTAAGATTGCGGTCTTGCATGGTGGGAGGTGGTGCACCAAGCAAGCACGCCGCCAGGGATGTTACAGTACCCCCCTCTTTATGCCCCCTCTTCCGCCCGCCAGCAAGGATTTTCTGCAGAGAATTTGGAGGCCGATCCTTCTCCTCAAGAAGATTTCCTCTTCTGTCCACTAGAGGGAACAAAGCTGGTCTCATCATCTTGGTAACTAGGATGCTTCCTTTCATCGGGCCATCCTCAGCAACAGATGAAGTGGGCGAGGTACCAGGAACAGGACACAGGAAAGTCTCTCTCCACTTATTAATATTGGGTAGCACCCCAAAGGATTCACGGGACAACTGGAGGTCCTCCACCAGGTTGGAGGGGTGCAGAGACTCAGGGGTTAACCACCGCTTTGACGTACACTTTGCCAAGCTTACTGGATGAAGTTGGCGAAGTACCAGGTACAGGGTGCAGAAAAGTCTCTCTCCTTTTGTTATCAGGTAGCACCCCGGAGGATTCAGGAGACAACTGGAAGTCCTCTGCCTGGTTGGAGGGGTGCAGAGACTCGGGGGTAACCACCGCCTTGACGTACACTTTGCCAAGCTTACTGGATGAAGTGGGCGAAGTACCAGGTACAGGGTGCAGAAAAGTCTCTCTCCATTTGTTATCAGATAGCACCCCGGAGGATTCATAAGGCAACTGGAGGTCCTCCGCCTGGTTGGAGGGGTGCAGAGACTTGGAAATAGCCACCGCCTTGATGGACTTATTGCCAGATTTGTTAAAGATGGAAGATCCTTGCTTAGGGACCAACTTCAGTCTGGTTTCTGAGATGACACGTCTGCGAGACGGGGCGGTAACTAAAGCCAGATCATTGGTATAATCGTCGAGACTGTGTGGGGACAATGCCTCCGCTTCCCTTCCTTCGGAGACTTCAGCGCACAGCGAGTCAGCGACTGGCAGATCTGGTGAAGAAGAAGAAGAAACTGTTGACTGTCCTGAAGATATGGGGACTGGACACCCCTTGCACCTCAGCAGTCCCCCAGGAAACACCATGCAGGATCTCCAGACCTGAGCGGGCACTAGATCTCTTGGCTCTGGACGACCTGTGGGTAAACCAGACAGCACCTGAAATGTGAACTTCTTCATGTTTAATGCTCCAATCTGGAGCTTAATTTGTACAGACATATTTTGACTGTTTCTGAGTAGGGCTTGTCCTTCCACTGACAATGCCCAAACCGGCTTCTGGAGTTGTCGGACGGGAATCAGACACTGACTCTTCAAGGCTTTAAGCCCGAAACTTCCGGTTAATCCGAGGCCTTCACTTGCCACGGAGACAGTCATGGTCATCTGTGGAGAGGAAACACTAATGTAGCACCCTGAGGATTCGGCTGCTACAGGGGTATTGCACCTCAACCCAGAGGTGTGATATTCCACTCCCGGGTAAGGATGGAGTGTGGAACTGAGCTAGTAGGCTGCATGCACTACACACATCCCATTTCCGAGGAACAGACCGATGGTACTCCCACTAGAGAAATGTGCAGGTACGACAGTGTCTGTTCCTGGCTGGAGTGGGAGGGGGGTGGAACATCCCAGTAGTGTAGGGGCAGATAGGGGGAGCAGCCTGGGTAAAGCTAGGAGCTCATTGGGTGCTGGTCACCTGAGCTCACACATAGAGGGAGTATATAAGGTGGGAACCATCTTAGATCAGGGTCAGTCAGTCAGTCAGTCTGTGAGACGTCAGTCTGTCAGAGTGTAACCTGAGAAGCAGAGCAGAGGAGAAGAGAGAGAGACCCAGAGGCGCAGAGGGGACCCCAAGAGCCCATAAGAGAGCTAATAGGGTGAAGGGTCGGCAACAGGGTACCGGATCCCAAGCTGGCAGAGGCTACAGCACACCTTAGCCAGGAACCGGAGGTCGTGGGCAGGATCTGCCACGATCACCCACTAAATCCACCCGGAAGGCAGACCAAGAATAGGGTCAGGGAGCCCAGAGGAGGCTTGACCAACAAGAGGCCCGAGGGAGCCGGACTTAGGTGGATCCCTGGTGGGAACGGCCAGAAGAAGGGAGAGACAGAAAGGAGCTCAGGACCACACTCCGGAGTTGCCTGGGAGTTGACCGAGTCCAGGACCTGGTGGACGCAGCACGGCTTGGGTGGTCACTGCTGTACACAGTGACCCGAGCAACACCAGTAAGTAAAACCCTGGAACTGCATTTTATGCCTCTGAGTCTCCTTGCTGCACCTTCACAACCACCATCCTCCACGGCTGACCCCCTGAGGCTATACCCCTCCCGTTGGGGGTTATACTACCTAAGCTGCACTCACATCATCAGCCTCAGTGGACTCTGCTGCAGCGGCGGCCGCATTGACCGCAAATCAACGGGTGGCGTAGTCGACACAGAAGAACATCTAGTAACATCATAAGGACTGCCACACACTGAGCTTGACACCCTGGGCACGGACCGGGTCACAGCCACTCGGAGACTACAACCCCCATCTGATCCGGCTCCGGGTATCCCTAACAGCACTGGCCCAGGGGGCGCGTCACTAACGCCAAGGGCAGCCTCTCCTACAGGCCTAATGTCTTGGGATTCTCCAACCTTCGCTGGACAAAGACCGTCCGGAGGTCCCAAACAACCGCAGCGGGACCGCAATCCGACTTTGTGACTGAGTTCTGGCCTCTGCTTTGCCTGACGAACATAGTCATCCTTCATGGACTCTGTGCGGATAGCTGCCTCCACAGGCTGGGGAACAGGAGGTCTTTGGGAGGACAGAACCCAGCGTGACGGTTTACCTCTATGCCTTGCACGTCTGGACTGTCTCTTGAGGTTGGGAAGGGAAGTATTCTGTGGAGCATTGTCATCCTGTGTGGATTCTGTGTGGGCAGCAGTCTTTTCGGGCTGGAGAACTGGTAGGCTACCTACACACATCACCCATCGGGGCTGCTCCAGGATATTGGGAAGGGAAGCTTTAGCAGAAGCTTCAGGATTAGGCTCATCGAAGACCATTAGAAAGACCACCAGGAAGGCCTGCAGGTCAGAGATGATAGGATCCCATGCTTCCCATAGGGGGGAAGGTGGGAGAACAAGCAGAGCGGAGCAAAACCGCAGGTGCGGAGAACAAGCAGAGCGGAGCAAAACCATAGGTGCGGTGAACAAGCAGAGCGGAGCAAAACCGCAGGTGCGGTGAACAAGCAGAGCGGAGCAAAACCGCAGGTGCGGTAAACAAGCAAAGCAGAGCAAAACCGCAGATGCGTTGAACAAGCAAAGCAGAGCAAAACCGCAGATGCGGTAAACAAGCAAAACCACAGATGCGGTGAACAAGCAAAGCAGAGCAAAACCCACAGATGCGGTGAACAAGCAAAGCAGAGCAAAACCCGCAGATGCGGTGAACAAGCAAAGCAGAGCAATACTGCAGGTGCGGTGAGCAAGCAGAGCGGAGCAAAACTGCAGGTGCGGAGAACAAGCAGAGCGGAGCAAAACCGCAGGTGCGGTGAACGAGCAGAGCGGAGCAAAACCGCAGGTGCGGTGAGCAAGCAGAGCGGAGCAAAACCGCAGGTGCGGTGAACAAGCAGAGCGGAGCAAAACCGCAGGTGCGGTGAACGAGCAGAGCGGAGCAAAACCGCAGGTGCGGTGAGCAAGCAGAGCGGAGCAAAACCGCTGGTGCGGAGAACAAGCAGAGTGGAGCAGAACCGCAGGTGCGGTAAACAAGCGAAGCAGAGCGGAACCGCCGGAGCGGTGAACAAGCAGACGAGAACAGAACCGCAGGTGTGGTAAACAAGCGGAACAGAGCGGAACCGCCGGAGCGGTGAACAAGTAGAACAGAGCAGAACCGCAGGTGCGGTAAACAAGCGAAGCAGAGCGGAACCACCGGAGCGGTGAACAAGCAGAGCAGAACAGAGCAGAAGGTGAAGGCAGACAGGACAGGGCTCTGCTCACATGGAAGAGATTGGAAAATACAGGAAGATGGTTAGAACACAGGAGGTAGATACGGAGGCAGATAAAGGGGACAAGCAGAACCAGATACACACAAGGTACTTACAATGAAGTAGCGAGTGGACACAAAACTCACAAACAGAAATACAGAGACAATGAGTTGGAGTTAGGTGCAGGTTCAGACACTGCAGACAAAGGGAAGGTACGGACATAGAGAGAAACAAGTAACAGGCTAGGACACTGTTCAGACAGGAACTGAACCGGGAACAAAATACAGGAACGAGCCTGGGAACTCAGTCCCCAGGGTGGAGGAAACAGACTAGAAGTCAGAGATACAGGTAGCAGCCCTGGGTACTCGGTCCCCAGGGTGGTGGAAACAGACTAGAAGTCACAGGTACAGGAAAAGGCCCTGGGTACTCAGCCCCCAGGGTGGCGGACAGACTAGAGTCAGGACAGGACCTGGCACCTCAGTTGCAAAAGACAAACTGAGTGAAAGTGTTGCTCAGGCACCTCCCACTGGGTGAAGGGGGTTTAAGTATAAAGTGACTCACAGCAATAGGCTGGGGACGCATTAGGACTGTGCACACAGTAGCTATAAGAAACAAGCAGAAAGCCACGCCGACACCCTAAGCAATCAGACAAGAGACATGGACACAGCAGGTACTGGAGCAAAGAGTGCAGCATGGACTGACAGGTAAGATTGCGGTCTTGCATGGTGGGAGGTGGTGCACCATGCAAGCACGCCGCCAGGGATGTTACAACATGTTTCTATCTATCTAATTTATGTGTGATGCTCTATTCTTTCTGTTCTAAATTGTCGGGTACCGGTGTATGCCGCTGCTGAATTGCTGGCTTTTCATGTTTCACTGTGAGCACTGTTCCCATCGATTTGGGCAACCACTGTAATGCCACAACCACCATGGCTGTGGCATTACAGTGAGTGTCAGACAATCCCTGCAGTTATCGAACATAACCTCGAACAGCCGAATTTTTAGCAAATCGTTCGAGTTCGTCGAATGACTCCAACACCGCCCAAAACAGCTCAAATTTGAGATTGGCGAACAGGTCTAGTCGAACACCGCTCATCTCTACTAAAGAGAACAAGAGTATAACTGGCGCATGAAAACAATTTTATTAATAATTGGAATAACATTCACAAATCATTAGATGACATCATAAATTCAGACAAAGGAAGTGAAAAGACCAGGGTCTGCAGGGCAACAGGACACATGGGTCTGAAATTTTGTACACCATGATGGCAATCAGTGCATATGGAATGTAAACAGAGGGGTCATGTTAGACACCAAAGTATAAGAATGCACCCAAATGGAATAGGGAGTCAAACCATATGCCCCTGAAATCTTACCCAAGTCAGGCCAAAGAAAGGGAGGGTCCTGGAACACTGCAGATAGAAATGGTAAGAGGGATGGTGATAAAAATTCAAGTTTCAATTTGTTTTCATTTTTTGTAAAACGTTAATAATAATGAGTTTGCATTACATTCATTTAGAATTGGGGCTGCCACGGAGGCAGCAAGGTGGGGGTTTAGAGAAACGGTAATCAAGCAGATTGGCTGTTGGGAGTCCAGACGATATTAATCTTATGTTTGTCTGCATATGTGAAAAGATCATTTGGTACTTGACTTGTTGGTTGTGTTTCATTCTTAATTTTTAATTTTACCCCCCCCCCCCCCCCCTTCCTGCAGACACGGATAAATGCTTGGTATGAATTGGGAGTCATTCATTACTGGGTGTGTAAAGAGCAGACGCACGGCTGGAGGGTAGATTACAGTACTTGGCAGAGGCCAGGTGAGAGTTCACTGGATTGGGATCCAGGGGTTGCTGTGGAGGGGAGTTCTTCCCCAGCTACATCATTATGCCAGACTGGATTGGTCCCCGGATGTTCTGGTTATGAACTTTGCAAGTAATTATCTCGGAATTTGGTCATCCAGGGATCTGATTAGAGATATTAAATTTGATGTACTTTGCATACAGTCATTGTTTCCATAGGCCATCCTGGTTTGGTCAGAAATGGCAGCATGTCTCACGTCGGAATGTCTCACGTTGGAACGCTCGTTCAGTGGACAGGATTAACAAAACCAGGGAGTGTGTCAACAGAACACTGTCTATTTTTGTGATCAGGAATGAGGGCCTGGTCGTGAGACATAGAAAATTGGAAGCTGAGGATCCTGATTTCCTTAGGAAGGATGGGGTACACTTGAATGAGGTGGAATTGGACCTTCGGCCAAACTATACCCCCTCCAGGATACAATATGCCCCTCTATTTTATAAACCCTTGTAAATGAGATTATAGACTTTAGATGCCATTTTTCACCTCTCCAGGCTACAATATACCCCTCGATTTTCTATTTTATGAGCCCTTGTAAATGCGATTTTAGATGTCATTTCTTAATAACTCAAAACTGACATGCACGTAGTGGAAAGGTATTTGTGTTGCTAATTACATGATTAAGATTGATCTTACAATACAATGTGACTGGGAAGTCTAACATCTGAGATGTGTCAAACAACTGGGACCAGTTCATCCCTGGTGTTCTGTTTGCCTATCACACATCTGTGCATGCCTCAACCAAGTGCACTCCATTTGAGGTCATGTATGGACAGAAGGCCAAGCTTCGTATTGGCCTCACTCCCTCAGAAAATGACACTGTGGACCCCACGCCCTTTTCAGATGATGTAAACTCTGATGTGCTAAATACACTGACAACCATTCAAAAAAAACTCCACTCAGAAGCGCGCCTTTGATCACTGACACAACATCAACAAAGAAATCACTGCTGGCACCAGTGTTTATACATGAGAAGTGCCGTAGGAAACTTTATCTCATTAAATGTTTTTGGAAGTCTAATATTTTTATTGATTGAAGTTTTTCTGGTTCAAGTAATAAAAGTCTATGTGCTTAGAACTTTAAGATTTATGTCCTTAATAAGCCAGACGATTAGATTTGTTAAGTCAAGAGAAATACACTATTGTGTTGTGTTGACTGATAAATGTATTTGTATTTCTCTTGCTGATCAAAAAGGTCATAGTATTTGTATAACCCTGAATGCTGAATTCTATTTCTTTGGAAACAATTATGTTTACTATGCTAATGACAAATTGTACTAAGTCAGCTGAAAGTTTATTTACAATAGCCCTGTGATACCAACTATGTAAATAGAATATCTCAAACAATGATAGATGAGCCCTGAACCTTTATCTTTGACATGTGACTAACGACCCTTGAACTGTGGCTGTGTACTTAAGAAGGGACATGTGTTTCTGTAGCAGTCAGACTTGGGCCAGAGAATCAAGGAGAATCAAAAAGACTTTACAAGGAGAATAAGAAACATCCTTCAGGACAGCAGATGGATTGCATGGCATCCAAAGAGACACCGATTTGTAATCTACATGATTCTAGTCTAAGGGTATCGACCCTGACTGGAAAGATTCGGATCTGCTCCATTGACCATCAGAGAGACATGGATACATTTTGGGGAGACCAGAGTTGGGATGAAGAAGTCACCTGGCCCCATGTATATGTTGTTTTTGGGTTGCTAGGAGGGACCCACCAGTCGCCTGGCCCCATGGAAACTCTCGGAGAGGCCAGGGCGGGACCCTTTGGTCTCCTGGCCTTATACCTCGCTGGACTGCTAGCTTCCTAAGCTTGCCGCTACCTCCTCTCTGTGGGGGCCCGCCAGAAGCGGGGGGCCACTGTTTGAGGTAGTTGGCCCTAGAAGTCTCCAAAGTCACAGCTGTTCTATCCCAGGCGGGCGGAGAAGGAAGGGTGAGACTGTATAATGTTGTACTATCTTGGGTATTTGCTGGGACAGTTCTGTGTGTTATCCGCTGTGTGGTTCAATAAAGTATTGCCATGTTGTTTTACCCTCACCCTGTGTTGTCTGAGTAGCGTTACGCCCACGGAAGACCCCAGGTCTTTACAGTTATCTTCTCTTATAATTTACCTGGCAAACCTGAACCCCAAATAAGATGTTGAAAAATTAAGTAATTCTTGTGGATATCACTCAATGCTGCTGATATCAAAGGGGATATAAACTGGCATGAGGGGGTATGAAATGGCTTAGGCAGCTTTAAACTCGGGTTTAGTCTGGACTCTGGGTATACTTTGGTCTGTTACACCGGTACTGCCCTCAGTGTTAGGGGCCATCCAGGAGCTCCTCAGAGAAATTAATGGTATTATTCTTATTCAAATAATTGTTATTTTTAATTGTGATGAGCGAGTATGAATTGTTAACCCTTTCGGCGAGCACGCTCGGGTGCTCGTCGAGTATTTGCGGCGTGCTCTGCCTCAATGAAAGTGTCACCGCGGCTGCATGTGTCACAGGTGTTTAACAGATGTGACACATACAGTCACGGTGACACTTTGATCGATGCCAAGCACGCCGCAAATACTCGGCAAGCATGCGTGCTCACCGAAAGGGTTAACAATTCATACTCACTCATCACTAATGTTTAATAAAGGCTGCTGTGGCCATTTATATTCCATGGTCACTCAGTGTTATGTGGTCATTTATTAATGCAATAGACACTTTGCAATACCCTAGTCATGTAATGTGCTGGGGAGCAAGAGACAAATAACTCGCCCATAGCTAACGCTATGCCATGTTATATAGCTGTGAAGACACGGGGTCTTCCATGGGCATAATACTACTCAGACAACACAGGGTTAGGGTAAAACAGTGTGTCAATACTTTATTGAACCACCAAACAGACAATAAACACAGAACAGTCCCAGCAAATACCCAAGATAGTGCAAAATTATACAGTCTCACCGTTCTGCTGGCCCCCCGGTAATAGAACAGCTGTGACTTTGGGACTTCCAGGGCCAACTACCTCAACCAGTGGCCCCTCCTGCTTTTGGTGTGCCCCCAAAGAGAGGATGCAGTGGCAAGCTTAGGAAGCTGACAGTCCCTCAAGATACAAGGCCAGGAGACCCGAGGGTCCCACCCTGGCATCTCCGTGAGTTTCCATGGGGCCAGATTACTGGCTGGTCCTAATCAGGCTTCTCCGAACGTCTCCATGGGTTCCAGTCGACCGGAGAGTTCCAGTTTCCAACCCCATATGACATATCCATGGGGATCAGGAGGTGACCTCATTGACCCAACCTGATTTCCACAAATGTATCCATGAGTTCTCTGATGGTCAATGCAGCAGAACACAACGCAAGGTAATTACAAAAAATCTTCTCTCCACAGGTTAAGTACATTGGAGGCATTATAAAAAGTAGTGAACAACTTTTTTAAGCTACTGTATGTTGACATGCTTGATTTTTTATGTAGCTTTCTTTTTATTATTAGAATTGTTACTAATACCTAGACACTAGATTAAAGTTACCTGGCTTATTAAATGCAGGTGATTTTGCCTTCGAGTTATGTTCTAACATCAGGTGTCAAAATAATCGTGGAACTATAGATTAATGTCCTGATATGTGTGGCAAAATAATAACCTACAAGAATAAACACTGGATCTTTACAAATTTCCATATCCATACATATTATTGGCTTTCTTTTTCGAACATTGTCAGAGCACTCTTCATCATGGTCCTAAGTTTTCCAGATGTAGGGGTTATGGAACCTAAACTTTGGAAACTGAACCCTTTTGGTTACCTTTTAGAGTGGGGGAGCAGAAGAGAAATAACCTTCTGAATGCTTTCAAATGAAAGAGGGGATGGCCTTGATGCATGGACCATGTGAAACAATGAAAGCAGATTTTAGGGGAGCCCTTAGAAAGGATATAAATAAGAATAAATCTGAGCCTTTAGATAATTGATTACACCAGACACTGAGGGAGACTTAAGACAGATTTGTACAAGACCCTTTAGAGAGAACCTAGAACAGTTTATGCAGAGCAAACACTTGATGGTCGTGGCACATAGGAAGTGATTCTTCTTTAAATAACATTATTTTGAAGGAGAAAAGGTAACTAATCCCCCAACCAGGAGTTGCGCACATTAGCTCAACTAGTACATGGTACACCTTCCATACTGAGAATTCTTGAGACATTTTATACTTCTAAAATATTTTAAACAGTAAATGAGAGAATCTTATTTCTATATCAGGCCAATCTGGCAATAGAATCAAGAGACTTTTTTAATGCGCTTCAAAGCTTAGAAATATTTTCACTATAGGGTCTATGGCCACTGAAAAGCCTCCTTGGGTGGATGGCCTTCCAAGGAAAATATATAAAAGATAAAGATATTTTGTCACCCAGTGAGCGTAAGTGCTTAATAAATCTCTGGTTAGGATCTTTGCCATTCTCAATGCAGGATGCCATAGTTGTCATCTTGCCAAAGCCTGGTAAAAATGCCTTCTTACCAGGTCTGTCTCTCTTTTGACAGTGGATGTGTGACGCCCAGCTGCGCTTGGTATCACAGATCCTGGAAGAGTGCATTGATGGATTCCTCCACAAGAGGCCCCCATAACCATTCACACATCTCCACCTTCCACCTCAGACCAGCAGAGGGAGCCCGTTAGGGAGATAAATAGGGAAGGTGGAGCCAGGCAGCAGTTAGTCTAGACTGGAGTCGACAGAGAGCCAAACCTGTTGAGAGAGTTCCTGCAGTAGAGAAGCCTGAGAGAGGTTAGTCTGCAGTGGAGCACAGTCCAGACTCAGTTGTAGCTCAGGATAGTAAGCTTTAGGTATGCCGGCGCCATAAGATCAGTGAAGCGCGGCAAGCTGCCGTTAGTGTGTATAGCCTAGTGAGGGCACGAGTAGGCCAAAGGCGAGTGGAGAGTTAGTACATAGGGGGCAGAGGAGCTTAACTAGCTCACCCCGAAGCATTTAACGGACACTGGGTCCGAAGCTTACCGGGATCTCTATGACCCAGTAAGGTACAACCAGATTCCCTGGAGAACTACAAGTCCCAGCCAAGAGACACATAGGCCCCGTAAGCTGGGAGCGTGTATTCCAAGAGAAGGCCCTACCACAAAGTCAGCCAGTGCAGGACAGAGACAAAGTTAGGCCTAGCTCCAGGCAGGTCAGAAACTTACCATGCACAGGCAAGAAACAGGAGGCCCTACACCCGCTCATTGGGGAGGATCCTGACATGCACCCTTCACCCTACAGTGCTCCGGGATGTGCCTGAATTTCCATCAGTAAAAAGTACTGAAGTGACTATCGTGTCTGTCCCTGTTCTTGCTCTGACCCGGCTGGGTCTAGCCTGTCCTGCATCCCCCTTCATACACTGCCCTGAGGCCTAGCTCCACCTGTGGGGAGCTATACCATCAAGCTGCCTTATCATCAGCCTCAGTGGACTGCGCAGCGCTGGTGATCCTCACCAGAAGCCACAGGTGGCGTCACGAACTTTCATAAACTTAACAACCAATAACCCCCTTTTAAGAGAGACCCCAGGATACGGACCCGGGAGCCGACCACCGCGACATCCCTAAAGGCCAGGCAAAGGCCCGGGTACCGAGTCATCCCCATCCCCTGGGCTAGTCAGATGTCTAGATAATGGGGAAAGTACTGGCCAATAGAAAGTGGATAATACCATATTCAAACATACATCAGTAGAAAATGATATTTATGCCTGAAAAAAATCAAAAAATCCCCCTCTACAAATATTAGACATCTATTAAGCCTTCGGGTCCTATCAAACAATTACAGTGGACGGGCCATATTCTCATTGGATGCGACGCAAAGCAGTTGACAGTGTGGAGTGGCCCAACCTATAATTGTAAATAAACCATCATCAGCAGGTTTGGTTGAAGACCCCAAGATTTATTTGTTTGGGTATGTAAAAAAAATTACACTGGACACACATGGTAAAACTGCGGTAGGACATTTATTGTTTCTTGCACATAAATTGATTGATTTTTTAAAAAGTTTAAAAAACTAAAAAAAAATGTAAAAGATTTTATGTCATAATTCATTTGTGTTATAATAGATTGCAGTTTTTAAACTTTTTATATGTATATCATAATGCTTCCTTTTTTATACAGTTCTAGTCTTTCATTCATTGTTTTCATTCATTGTTCCTTTAGCTGGTTTGCTGGTTTGGGGTTTTGTCACCAGCATACTAAGGGTGCAATGAGGTCATAAAATTGTTGTAAAATCATCGGTCCGTTGCCCCTAGAAGTATGTCATTTCCTCACTGAATTTTTGTACTACCTGATGAAGGTAGCAGTCCGCTACCGAAACGCGTTGTGGAGCACAAGTAATGAATAAAGGTTTGTCACCATATAATCTTTAATACTGTCCTGAATTCTTCCTTGGCTTCAGCGCTCCTACAGACCGCTTTGTTCTTTCTTCATGTCCTGTGTAATGACCGTTTCTGACTGTGCAGGGAAATGGTCTTAACAAATCACATCTCCTGGGCAGGGGAAGAAGCAAAAGAGAGGATACAGACAGGACAGCATGGGATCACAGCTGATTCTTTCTGAGAGAGAAAACATTTCCATTCCGGTTAAAAACATATTTTACCTCATAGAAAGAATCAACTGCAATCCCATCCTGTCTATATCCTCTCTTTAGGTATCTCCCCTACCCAGGACATGTGGTATGTTCAGACCAATGTTCCTCTATGGTCAGATACGACCTTTACACATACCATGGGCATATTTATAAGATTATCTCGGCACAGGAGCATTTTTTTTGACACATCCAATTATGGAACTTGTTTTTATCCCAACATCTATTGATTAAAATGTACTTTGTTCGTGGGACAACCCGTTTATGGAAAAAGGGATATATTTAAAAAAAAATAGCTTGTTGCAGTCGTAAGATAACATGATCCTGGCTATCTAATGTCATAATGAGGGAACAGGAAAAAAATAAATGGGAGAATGTAGTTGAACCAATGAATGAATCACAATCGTCTAGTATACTTTGTCCAAGTATAGAAACTTGGAAATATTCATTACACATATTTTTGCTGTCAAATCCTAATTGTCAAACTTGGATAACAATAAGGACCCTGAGTGTCCCAAGTGTAGGATTAAGTTGGCAACACCTATCATATGTTATGATTATGGTGTATTGGGGTATACTCAGAATGGAACATTCTCCCCTGCATGAATTATCTGATGTCTTGCAAGACTTCTTTTATAGGCAAAATATTTCCCACATTCTGTGCATGAATATGGCTTCTCCCTGGTGTGAGTTCTCCCGTGTCTAAGAAGAGCTGATATCTGGTTAAAATATTTCCCACATTCTGAACATGAATATGGCTTCTCCCCTGTGTGAATTCTCTGGTGTATAACAAGATATGATTTATACTTAAAATATTTCCCACATTCTGAGCATGAATATGGTTTCTCCTCTGTGTGAGTTTTCTCGTGTCTATCAAGAATTGACTTTTGGTTAAAATATCTCCCACATTCTGAGCAGGAATAGGGCTTTTCCCCTGTGTGAATTCTTTTGTGTACAATAAGAGATAATTTATTCTTAAAATATTTCCCACAATCTGAGCATAAATATGGCTTCTCTTCTGTGTGAGTACTCTTGTGTCTAGCAAGATTTAATTTTTTGTTAAAATATTTCCCACATTCTGAGCAGGAATAGGACTTTTCCCGTGTGTAAATTCTCTTCTGTTTAACAAGATTTGTTTTGTCGTTAAAATATTTCCGTGATGAATCAGACGATAGGGCCTGTGTAATAGGATCAGTTGATAGTTCTTCACTGTGAAAGGATGAAGGAATATCTGGAAAATTATCTCTCTCTTCAATTGTATCTTGCGTGATATTAAGGTCGTCAGATTTTAAAAATGAAGATGTCAGATGTCCCTCTGTTCTCCTGGTACAGTCATCTGCCAAGAATGAAGCCAAAATATTTTTTAATAAAATATTGTTAATTATAATTTTACAACATTTTTACTTGAAATGTTGATAGCAAATCGCAATTCAAATTTTTCAGTAAGAGAATAACAGTTCACGATCAAACAGTAGACCTTAAATCACAAGCCAGTAGATCATGATGTGCAGCTGTCTTTGATCATTCTGCCTCCCAAATATTGGAATAAAAAACTATAAAAAAATATGATGTAGCCAAAAATAATACCAATTAAAACTTCTTCTCATCCAGCAAAAAGCAAGCGCCCCACTTAGGTCCATAATGGAAAAATAGGTTTCCACATTACTAGTAGCTCAATGACTCTTGAAATGCAACATGGCTTCCATAAACCAATACAGCAATTGCACCCATATGGGCCTTGAAGTGTGCCCGAAGCACACTTAGCATCCACATGTTTAGCATTGCTTTAGCAGGGTGAACTTTACTCTGCAACATAAACGGTGTGCCAATTTCCAAAAAGTGCCTATGGGGTCAAGATAGTCACTACACCTATAGATGAATTCCTCTTTATGGGGTTTTCTATTCTATTTTTCTGTCATTCTGCCATGTTAATTCGGGTCTAAAAACTCTTCCCGCAAATCTGCATTCCAATACACAAATGTCCTTCTCTTCTGAGCACTGCCACAGACCCAAATATCAGTGTACTGCCATAGTTAAGGTAATGTTGGATTAAGGAGAACATCCAGAATAATATGTCCTTGGCCCCAGTGCAGTTCAACATTTTTATAAATTATCTAGATATGGGAACTAAAAGGTATACTAATCACATTTGCAGACGATGAAAAGCTAGGAGGGATAGAGAACACTACAGAAGACGAAGAAAGAATTCAGAAGAATCTAGATAAGCTTGAACAGTGGGCAGTGAATAATAGAATGGTTTTTAACAGGGAGAAATGCAAAATTCTACATCTGGACAAGAAAAATTAAAAAAGGATATTCAGAATGAGAGGAATAGAGCTAAGCAACAGCACATGTGAAAAATACTTAGGTATACTAATAGATCACAGACTGAACATGAGTCAACAGTGTGATGCAGCAGCAAAAAAGGCAAATACAATTCTGGGATGTATTAACAGAAGCATAGAGTCTAGATCACGTGAAGTATTTATCCCGCTCTTCTCCTCTCTGGTCAGACCTCATCTGAAATACTGTGTCCAGTTCTGGGCACCACATTTTAAAAAAGACATTGAAAAACTGGACCAAGTTCAGAGAAGAGCTACCAGGATAGTGAGCTGACTGCAAAGCAAGTCCTACGAAGAATGGTTAAAGGATCTGGGAATGTTTGGCTTGCAAAAAAGAAGAGTAGACTTAATAGCTGTTGTTGGTGCAACGGGCCCACCAGAGTTGATGTGCAAGGCCGGATAAGAGGTGTTGTGATGAGCGATTTTGGAGAATCAATACAGTACATGCACACCTGTCTAGTCCAGCATAAGATTCCACTTTAATTAAATGCGGGTGAGGTTTATATACACCACTGGTAGAAAGGGCTTTATGCCCACAAGCAAGAAATTGTTTTTTGGGATTCAGCGATAGTCGAGTCTGGTTCAATCCAGAATCTCAGGGACTTGGAATGTGTAGGGGGGAGATTTCTGTGTAAAAGTGCTGCGTGATAGATTTAAAACATAAAATAGGGACTGAGCAGACAAAATGGATCCTGATTTCCCACACGGTCTACAAATATCTTAACGGCTGTCACATTGGAAAGGGATCATCCTTATTTTCATTAATACATGGGAACAGGAGACGCAATAGAATGAAGCTGAAAGGGATAAGATACAGATTGAATATTAGAAAAAAAACTTTTTGACAGTGAGGGTGATCAACAAGTGGAACAGGCTGCCACGAGAGGTGGTGAGTTCTCCTTCAATGGAAGTCTTCAAACAGAGGCTGGACAGAGATCTGTAGGAGATGTTTAGTGAATTCTGCATTGAGCAGGGGGTTGACAACAACAAGCATGAGGGGTAAGGTGCACGAATTAGTCAATTACAATACATTAAAATAATCTTAATGTAAAACGGGTGCTACATCCTGTATTGAATGGACACGTAACAAGAACAGGAGAGAAAGAACCAATACAAATTGAATGCGCACACCTTATCAATAAATGAATATACGTTTTTACAATTGGACACACAAGAAAATATATAAAATCATTTAATAACATGCAATAAAAGATGCATTGCCGCACCCCTATTGAATCAATGCACAAGGCGTTCACATAAACGTATGATACAATGAACATTGTAGAAAAACCTGTCACAACAACGCGTCGCATGTGTGTCACCAAGTCTCATGGGGCTGATGACCTTCAAGGCAAGCAATCATGATATGTACATAAAGAATGTGCAACCCTGGGCATCCCCAGAAGGAGGCAAGTGGTGTTTTATATAATGAAGAATAAGATACAACCAACAAAATAACCAAGAGGTTATCGTATGCTGAAAAATCACAACAGAGACCGGTAAGATCTATGTACAAAGACCAATGTCTACGAAGATAACAAATGTAGCACCCCGAGGACTCGGCTGCTACAGGGGTAGTGCACCTCGAGCCAGAGGTGTGGTATTCCACTCCCGGGTAAGGATGGAGTGTGGGACTGAGCTCAGCTAGCTGCATGCACTACACTCATCCCATTTCCGGGGGACAGATCAATGGTACTCCCACTAGGTGAATGTGCAGGTACGACAGTGTCTGTCCCTGGCTGGAGTGGGAGGGGGGGTGGAACATCCCAGTAGTGTAGGGGCAGATAGGGGAGGGGCTCTGGGCATAGAGATAGGAGCCCATTGGGTGCAAGTCACCTGGGCTCACACATAGAGGGAGTATATATGGTGGGCACCATCTTAGGACAGGGAGAGTGAGTGAGTCAGTCAGTCAGTCTGAGGAGGGCTGACGGGGAGCTGTGGCTCCGGCTGGGCCCAGCTCCAGGGCCAAGCCTGCAGTGGAGAGAGAGGAGGAAGAAAGGCCCAGAGACGCAGAGCCAGAGGGAACCCTGAGATCCCACAAGTTACCGGGTGAAGGGTTGGCGGAAACGGGTACCGGAACCCAAACTGGTGGAGGCTAATGATCCTCAGCCAGGAACCGGAGGTCGTGGTCAAGTTTTGGCACGACCCTCACCATATCCACCAGGAAGGCACACCACGAGTAGGGTCAGGAAAGCCAGAGAAGGTTTAACCACCAAGAGGCCCGAGGGAGCCGGACAAAGGTGGATCCCTGGTGGGGACGGCCAGCAGAAAGAGAGAGAGAGGGGAGCTCAGGACCACGCTCCGGAACTGCCTGGGGGTTAGCCGAGTCCCGCACCTGGTGAACGCAGTACGGCTCGGGTGGTCACTCCCGGCCGAAGTGACTGAAGTACCATCTGTGAGTAAAAACCCTGAAACTGCACCATACGATTCTGACTCTCCTTGCTGCACCATCACAACCCCCATCATCTACACCTGCTGCCCTGAGGCCATACCCCTCCCGTTGAGGGTTATACCATCCCCGCTGCACCATCCTTCCACCGGCCTCAGCGGTCTGCCCTGCAGTGGCAGCTCCAAAGCTGCATTCAACGGGTGGCGTAGTCATCCAACATCTACTGCTAATAGACTCGCCACTTAGTTTGACTCCCTGGGCACGGACCGGGTCACCGCCACGAGACTACTACCCCCATCTGATCCGGCTCCGGGTAAGCCCCCGTGCGCGCGATGCCGCACGACACAGAAGGCCCAGGGGCGCGTCAACTTTGGCGTAGTCGGCAGGATCACGTGCCCGCCACCACCGGGTACTGCGTGCCTGAAGAAAAGTTTATCTGTACCGTAAGAAGAAGTCTCCCGCCGGTTCCGGAGGGTCCCCGCCATCGGACGCCATCTCGGATCGTTTCCCGCCGTTTGCCCGCCATCTGCAGTCTTTTCCCGCCATCCACAGAGTTTCCCGCCATTGGGAGACGGTTCCCGCCATCTGAGAAGATTTCCCGCCCTGGCAGAGCGGACGCCATTATGGGCGTGCCAGAGGGTGGCAAGAGACTACCTCCCATCATGGGCCTGGTCCCAGAAGAGCGCCAAAAGCAAAGACCGCCCCCACTAGCAGAGACTGCAATGATAGAGATGTCCATCAGCGTGGGGGGACTGCCCCTGGAACTGACAATCACCAAGTTGCCCCGGGACCACCCTCAGTGTGGGCGGATCAAGAACAAAAGAGTGAGGATGGGTGCAGCCTGGAGGAGTCTGGAGAGTTCGCACCCGGAGATGGAGGGAGAGTCAGGCAGCACCGACCCTGTGGTCAGGAGCCTGCTGCAGGCCGCCACCCCAGAAGGCCTGGTGGAGATTCTGGCACAGCTCCCCAAAGATCGGGAGCATGCACGGACCGCGCTGGAGGGCCTGGCTCGGAAGATGGCCCGAGTACAGCGAGAAGTACTAGCTGAGTGGAGCAGAGAGATGGCCCTGCAGGCTGGAACCCGCCAGCAAAGGACACCACCCGCAACAAGGAGCACGCCTGCCCCTGAAGCCGGTGCGGAAGGGATGAAGGCCGGAGACGACGCCGTGGAAGGAGCTGAAGAGACGGAGGCAGGTAAAGGGGACGTTACTACCCCAAGCCCAGCAACCGTAAGCCTGCCCCAGCTCCCCGTCGCAGAGCCCGAAATCCCACCGACCGTGCCCGTTGCTGCACCGCCACTGCTCCAGACTAGGCCTCAAGCAGGAGCCGCGGCCAAGCCCCCTGTGACGTCACGCGCCTCAACCCCGAGCGCGGCCAAGCAGGAGACGCCACCGGCCTGGTCGCAGGGCCGAGTACCCCCGGGCGCCGCAGTTCCAACAGAGCCCTCTATCTCCACCAAGTCACTGGCTTGGTCGCAAGGTCGAGTACCCCCAGGCGCCGCCGTCTCCGCAGTGCCCTTCACCTTTAAGGTGCCACCGGCCTGGTCACAAGGCCTGGTGAATCCGGGCGCCGCTGCCATCACCGCGCCCTCAACCCTCAAAGTCCTGCCCTTGGGTGAAGACCTGTTCGCCCAGCATGCTTGCCCGGATGGGCAGCCCTTTGAGTGGCCACCGGAGTACTACCATCCCCGACTCCGGAAGGAAGGGCCCCTGTGTGAGCCCCTGATCCCGGCTCCGGCACCCGCCAAGATCACCCCACTCCCGTTGGAGGAGGCGCAGTTCGCATGGGACCCCACTGGAGAAAACCTCATCGGCTTCACCCAAGAGACCCGGGCAGCCGCAGCCGAGCGTGCGGAGTGCTGCCGGCAACAACTGGAGGTCTTCGACAGGGAGCGGCGAGAGAGGCGGGTCCACGAGGAGCGGCTGCAAGTTCAGAGTGCGGAGCAGAAAAGCCGGACCCGGCGAGACCGCCGTGCGGCCCACGGTCCCCGCGCCACCGGGACCGTAATTAAGTTCCAACTGGAGCACGGTTGGGGCTTTATCCGGGATCACCGAACCCCCGGCGACGTCTTTGTCACCCGCAGGGATGTCGAGTCTCATCTGCCGGAGGGACATCGCGGACGTGACCTTTACCTGGGTGACGAGGTCACTTTCACCCGGCACCAGTGTGCCAAAGGACCGTACGCCCTTCATGTACACCGGTTGACGGAGGAAGAGCTGCGGTATGAGGAGAATCAAGAGGACCCGGACGGGTTTGAAGATTACCCTCAGGAAGGAGCAGGAGGACGCCGTTACTGAAGTACGGTAAAGTGGAACTGTACATAGTTACCCGTAAGGTACTTGTCATGCTGCTAGAGTAAAGTGAGTTCCCCGTTGGGACAAGTGTGAACTGTTACCTGCGTCCCCTATCCTTAAACAGGCTGAGGACTGTGAGCAGCCATTCCCCTATTCCCACTGACCGAGGACTGAGAGCGGTCGTTCTTTCCCTTTACCTGGCCGAGGACTGAGAGCGGCCATACCCTGTATATAGTTGCGCTTTCTAAAGCGCCCCCTACCGGTTTTAAAGAAAAACTGTTTTTCTACAAGTGACTGTTGCACTTTACCTGGTCACAAGTTGCACGGTGGCCAGGGATCAAGAATGTTTCTTATGAAAAAGTTTTTATTATGCTAAAAGAGTTAATGATATTTTATAAATGTGTGTGTTCGTAATGTTTTATACTTGTAACGTTAAAAGAGAAAAGTACCTCCCATAAAGGGATGAGTGAAAGTTAAAATATCTTATATGTAAGTGCACTTTTAAAATTTTTTGTATGTTTGTATGTTTTGCTCTTTTACAGCCCGAGGACGTGCTGTGGTTTACCAGGGGGGAATGTAGCACCCCGAGGACTCGGCTGCTACAGGGGTAGTGCACCTCGAGCCAGAGGTGTGGTATTCCACTCCCGGGTAAGGATGGAGTGTGGGACTGAGCTCAGCTAGCTGCATGCACTACACTCATCCCATTTCCGGGGGACAGATCAATGGTACTCCCACTAGGTGAATGTGCAGGTACGACACTGTCTGTCCCTGGCTGGAGTGGGAGGGGGGGTGGAACATCCCAGTAGTGTAGGGGCAGATAGGGGAGGGGCTCTGGGCATAGAGATAGGAGCCCATTGGGTGCTAGTCACCTGGGCTCACACATAGAGGGAGTATATATGGTGGGCACCATCTTAGGACAGGGAGAGTGAGTGAGTCAGTCAGTCAGTTTGAGGAGGGCTGACGGGGAGCTGTGGCTCCGGCTGGGCCCAGCTCCAGGGCCAAGCCTGCAGTGGAGAGAGAGGAGGAAGAAAGGCCCAGAGACGCAGAGCCAGAGGGAACCCTGAGATCCCACAAGTTACCGGGTGAAGGGTTGGCGGAAACGGGTACCGGAACCCAAACTGGTGGAGGCTAATGATCCTCAGCCAGGAACCGGAGGTCGTGGTCAAGTTTTGCCACGACCCTCACCATATCCACCAGGAAGGCACACCACGAGTAGGGTCAGGAAAGCCAGAGAAGGTTTAACCACCAAGAGGCCCGAGGGAGCCGGACAAAGGTGGATCCCTGGTGGGGACGGCCAGCAGAAAGAGAGAGAGAGGGGAGCTCAGGACCACGCTCCGGAACTGCCTGGGGGTTAGCCGAGTCCCGCACCTGGTGAACGCAGTACGGCTCGGGTGGTCACTCCCGGCCGAAGTGACTGAAGTACCATCTGTGAGTAAAAACCCTGAAACTGCACCATACGATTCTGACTCTCCTTGCTGCACCATCACAACCCCCATCATCTACACCTGCTGCCCTGAGGCCATACCCCTCCCGTTGGGGGTTATACCATCCCCGCTGCACCATCCTTCCACCGGCCTCAGCGGTCTGCCCTGCAGCGGCAGCTCCAAAGCTGCATTCAACGGGTGGCGTAGTCATCCAACATCTACTGCTCATAGACTCGCCACTTAGTTTGACTCCCTGGGCACGGACCGGGTCACCGCCACGAGACTACTACCCCCATCTGATCCGGCTCCGGGTAAGCCCCCGTGCGCGCGATGCCGCACGACACAGAAGGCCCAGGGGCGCGTCACATACCCATGAGACAAATGGGGTGACAAGGTACGGTAGGAATTCTAGTTGAGGTCAAGTGAGTGTAATCGTAAGAGGTGAGAATGTGGAGGGGAAATAAGGAAAAACAGAGGCACGTGAACAGGCCAGTTCCCTATGTACTAGGTATTGGTGTTTGTACATAGATCTTACCGGTCTCTGTTGTGATTTTTCATCATACAATAACCTCTTGGTTATTTTGTTGATTGTATTTTATTCTTCATTATATAATACACCACTTGCCTCCTTCTGGGGGCTCCCTGGGTTGCACATTCTTTATGTACTGTACTGAATGTGGTTTTGGACAGTATGAGGTGTGCAGTTTTATATAATATAGACCCCTCAAAGAAATTTTTAAGCAATTTTTTTTTTTTTTAGTTCCCCCCAAAATAGGTTTTGTAAATCCCTTTGAACCTGTGTGGATATGAGGTTGCGGGTTGTGATAATCACCTAGGCAGGTTAACGATGCAACAATATTTAAATCTTTACATCAAGGTTTTACAACAACTCCAGGTAAATGGCCAAAATACAATTGTCTAAGTTCACAAGATCCCCTCCCCGGGACGGTAGTTCCACTGCATTTGTACCAGGTGATACTCACTGTCTCCCCACTTTTGTATCTCCAGCCAGTATAGTCTGTATTCACATTCCACAATCCTTCCACAGGTATCCAGTGGCAACAATCCTTTAAGAAAGTTTAAATCTAGACTACTGATTCCACAATTGTAGCACGTTTATCCAGCTCAGTCGGCAACTGATCTACAAAACTCCATAGGCCATCCATCCATGGCTCCAGGACCTCAGCATAGATCCTATCCCTTCAACATCATTCCACCAACTCCCTGACTAAACATGTGGCTTATTGTCCTCCCTCCCTGGGATCAGCTCCCTAGATGGGCTGAAGTGTCCACACCCTCCCCCATAAACATTTGCTTTTTAGCTGCAAGAATGAAAAACCTTTAAGAATCCTATCACTGGTGACTGCATGTGAGGCTCCGGTTGGTCTACTTTCCCCATCCACACAATGTGACAAGAGGCTGTTAGAACAATGGCTTTATGCCCCTGAGATACTAACGAGATGAAAGGAGTGATGGCTTTCCTTGATTACCAATATTGGGTCTAGCCTTATGTATGCAAGATCCAACCTGCACATCTTCCTCTGCTTACTGTCGCTGAATGGAAGCATTGATTCTTGAAGCTGAATTGACGAGCAAACAACTCAGTAATAAAGCACAGCAAGCAAATCACTAATAAAACATAATAATAAGATCGACTGAACTGGTGCTCTGTGCTGGAAACGTCTGCATTCCTTAGAGCTGTGGACTCCGCTCTACGTGCAATGGTTCAATAGCCTTTAATAAGAGGCCAGCTCCTCAGAGAACCTATGAAAACTTGCTGACGTTAAGTAGAAATAGGGGAAATGTTATTTGCTGTTGGATCTCTTTTAACCCCTTCACCCCCAAAGCCTGTTTTCACCATCCTGACCAAGCCAATTTTTTTAATTTTGAACAGTGTCACTTTATGTAGTAATAACTTTGGAACACTTGAACGGATCCTGCTGATTCTGAGACTGTTTTTTTTCATGACATATTGCACTTCATGATAGTGGTAAAATTTCTTTGACATGACTTGCGTTTATTTGTGGGGAAAAAAAAATCTTGCAATTTTCAAATTTTACATTTTTATGCACTTAAATCAAAGAGTTATGTCACAGAAAATCGTTAATAAATAACATTTCCCACATATCTACTTTACATCAGCACAATTTTTTTAAACATAATATTTTTTGTTAGGAAGTTAAAAGGGCTACAAGTAGACAATCGATTTCTCATTTTTCCCAAAAAAATTACAAAACCATTTTTTTTTTTTTTAGGGACCACATCACATTTGAAGTGATTTTGAGGGATCTACAGTGAAGGAAATAATTAGTGATGAGCGAACGTGCTTGCCACTGCTCGGTACTTGCCTGAGCATCTCACTGCTTGGCGCTCTGGAAGTATTTCCGGGTTGCTCGGGTGGGAACTCGGGTCCCCTCCCTGCATATTTGGCACTCTTTAGAGAGCCAATGAACATGCAGGGATTGCCTGTCACACACTGTAATGCTGTAACCATGTTGGTTGTGGCTGCTGAGCTAGGGAGAGATTTACTTCTTTATTAGTTAGTGTAGGTATACCACAACATCTATATATATCCATCTGAACTAACAGTCCTTCTGAGGACTGATCCAGCTACATCTATTCAGTGGTGAAAGCAGTAGTTAGGCAGGCAGTGTATGTGGCAGACTGCAGTGTATACAGCACAAGAGGCTCCATTCCAGTTCTGTCTGCTGCTGTTACAGATATTTCTACAAATAGCCCCAGGTATCAGGGGCCAGGGAATTTTTTTTTATCTTAATCCTGATTATTTGCTTAAAAAGCAATCCAGAGAACACCGTTTTTCTGCTCCATTTGCTTGTTGCCACAGCAGAATACAGCCAGATCCTTTCCATATTACAGCGATAGAAATCCAGAAATTTGTAGTGAACGTGAAAAATATTGGCCTCCATTTAAATTTTGTTGCAGTGTGTTAGTGAAGTTATTGACACCAGGTCGCTGTGAAAATAGTGATGTACAGTCCAGCTATTTAAAACTGTGTTTTTTTGTCACACATGTCACATATAAGTTTGCTCCTAATTCAGCCATGTCTGGCCTTCATTTAAATTTTGTTGCAATGTGTCAGTGAAGTTATTGACACGAGGTCGCTGTGAAAAATAGTAACGTACAGGCCAGCTATTTGAAACTGTGGTTTTCCGTCACACGTATCACATATCACTGAGGTTCAAACCCAGCCATTTGTAGTGAATATGGAAAATATTGTCCTCCATTTAAAATGGGAAAGGCCCATGGCAAGGGACAGGGAAGTGGATGGTGCATGCAGAGGATGAGGCCGAGGCTGTGGGCAAGCTGAAATTGGGCCACAACAAACACCCACCTCTTGTCACTTGACCTTCCTGTCCCAATTAATAGGGGACCACAGAACACCACTATTGTACCCAGAGCAGTGTCAAAAGTTATTAGTTGGATAGCAGATAATGCTTCCAGTCACTTAGCCACCACCACCACCCTGTCTTCCACACAATCACATCTCAGTAGCCGTGAGTCTGGACTGCATATTGCTCACCCTGATCCTCCTTCCTCCCACCATGCCGAGTGCCCGGAGACAACTGATCCCACACATGGACACTCCGAAGAGCTGTTCACTTTTCCATTTATAGATTCGGGCCTCTCGCCCAGTCCACTTGAAATGGGACAAGAGGAGATCGCATATAGCGATGCCCAAATATTTGAGCACCCACGGTCACACGAAGGCGATGGTGGGAAACTGTCACAACAGGTGGATGATGATGAGACACAATTGCCAGAAAGTCAGGAGGAGGACCAGGGTGCAGAAGTGGAAGATGAGCTGGTGGACGATGACGTCACTGACCCAACCTGGCAAGGTGACATGCAGAGCGAGGACAGCAGCACAGAGGGGGAGGGAGGCATAGCACCACACTAGGCAAGAACAAGCAGTGTGGTTGCCACAGACAGAAGTCGGGCAACCATTCCCCGTAACATCAACACGACGAAAGTTGCCAGTACAACAGTTAGGTATTACCGAGTCTGGTTGTTTTTTTAAAGGCTCAGCCGATAACCCCAGAAAGGCCATTTGCACCACCTGCCAAGCCAGCATCAGTAGGGGTAGCAAAACTACCAGCCTGACCACCACCAGCATGATCAGTCTCATGGCAGCAAAGCACCCAACTACGTAGGCCGAACCCAAGGGTCCAGCAGCAGTGTGTGCGGGTGACACCACTGCCTGTTCCGCTGTTGTGCGTGCACGCCAATCCCCTGTCCATGGCGCATGTCAAGATGCCTCCTACCCTGCACCTATCGTTGAACACTCTCAACTAGCACCATCAGCAAGCATGTCCACGTCCTTGTCCCAGCGCAGCGCTCAGTTGTCCTTACCCCAGTCCTTGGAACGCAAGTGCAAATACGCCGCCAATGCCCCACAGGTCACACTACTAAATTCACACATTTCGCGAATGCTTGCGCTCGAAATGTTGCCTTTTAGGCTCATGGAGACGGAAGTTCTCCGCAACTTGATGGCAGCGGCCATCCCTCAGTACTCGGTCCCTAGCCGCCACCATTTCTCCCGGTGTGCTGTCCCTGCATTACACGAGCACGTGTCCCACAACACTAGCCGTACCCTCAACAATGCAGCTACTGGAAAAGTCCACCTAATCACTGACAAATGGACAAGTGCTTGTGGGCAGGGACGGTACATCTCGCTGATGGCACACTGGGTAAACATAGAGGAAGCCGGGACCCAGTCGGACCTTGGGACGGAACACGTCCTCCTGATGCCGAGGATTGAGGGCCTTAAGTCAATCTGGGTTGCACTCACATTCTACAGCTCCTGCACCTCCTCATCCTCCTCCTCTTCAGCATAAATCTCTGAAATGACCACATCAGTCGCAAGCTGGAAGGACTGCAGCACTGCCTCGGCCAAGCGGCAACAGGCTGTGCTGAAGCCAATATGCTTAGGTGACAAACCACACAATGCTGAAAGTTGTGGACAGCTCTGAAAGAGCAGGCAGATCTGTGGTTGACACCGCTGACCCTGCAGCCAGGTATAGTCATATGTGACAATGGCCAGAATCTGGTGGCGGCTCTGAGGTGAGGCGAGCTCACACACGTACCATGCCTGGCCCATGTGCCTAAACCTCGTAGTTCAGCGGTTTCTCAAAACCTACCCATATCTGCTGGATCTGCTTGTCAAAGTACGCCGCCTATGTGCGCATTTTAGAAAGTCAGCTACAGCTTCCGATCCCTTGCCGTGCTTCAGCAGCATTTGAAGCTTCCGGCTCACCGACTTCTGTGTGATGTCCCCACGCGTTGGAACTCTACACTGCAGATGTTGGGAAGGATTTGTGAGCAGAAGAGGGAAGTTGTTGAGTACTAGCATCAACAAGGCCGTTGGTATTCAGGTCAGACTCAACACATAAGATCTCAGGAGTGGATATGGATGTCAGACATTTGTACCATCCTCCAAAACTTTGATAACTCCACCAAGATGGTGAGCAGCGATGATGTCATAATCAGCATCACCATCCCGCTTCTCTGTCTTCTGAAAAGCTCTTTGCTCTCAATTAAAGAGGATGCATTGCAGGTGGAGCACAATGAGCTGGAGCAAGGAACCATACAGGGTGATTACACACAGCCCAGCCTTATTTCATCCCAATGTGGATTGGGTAACAATGAGGAAGAGGAGGAGGAAGAACAGGAGCTAGTTTCCTGCGCTATAGATGGTACTACCTGTACAACTGTTATACCGTCTGTTCAGTGTGGATGACCTGAGGACAGGGAGGACAGGGAGGAGGAGGAGGAGGATGAGGAGGAGAGCATGGTCAGTCGTCCTCTTGGTGAGGACATGGAACTCTTGCCTGTTTGCAGTCAGGCACACATGGCTGAGTTTATGTTAACCTGCCTTTCCTGTGACCTTCGCGTTGTCCAAATTTTGGATGACAGTCATTACTGGCTGGTGACGCTTCTAGACCCACGCTACAGGGAGAACTTTCTGTCTCTTATTCCCTAGCAGGACAGGCCTAATAAAATGGTGCAGTACAAGAAGGCCCTTATTGCGGAAGAATTATTAAAAAAATTCCTATCTGAAAATACTGGTGGCAGGGGTCACAGTTCATTGGACAACCAAGGAGTACAGGCGAGAAAGCCACAAATACAATCCAGCAGAGGCAAGGGAGCACTGTCAAAGATCTGAGACAGTTTTCTCAGACCCTCCCATCGCACAGGCCCTGAGGCGCAGGGTACTCTCACAAGGAGTGCAAAGTTTCAGAAGAAGTTGAGGGAGTACCTTGCCGACCGTACCAACATCCTCCATGATTCCTCTGTGCCTTATAATTATTGGATATCCAAGCTGGACACGTGGCATGAACTGTCTCTCTATGCGTTGGAGGTCATGGCCTGCCCTGCTGCTAGCGTTTTGTCAGAGCGGGGTTTTAGTGCCGCCGGTGGAATTATAACTGATAGGCGCATCTGCCTGTCAACTGAAAATGCTGACAGGCTGACTCTTATAAACATGAACAAGGGTTGGATTGGGCTGGATTAGGTCTAACTCTATTACCATGCACCTCTGTCTCCACACCCAGACATGGGTATACGCTTCTTGAGTTTGTCTATTTGCTCTTGTCCTCCTCCGTCTCCGCATCCTCATCCTCCACCACCATATCACCACCATATGTAGCATATCAACATATCTACGTCTCTTGCAAGGGGCATTGGAGTGCCTCCAAATTTTTGACAGCCATCGGAGTCACTGCATAGGCAAATAGTATGGGAGACCCTCTCCTTTCAAATGGGAATATGTCATTACTGTGGCCCTGATCTATGTGTCTTTAAATTGTTAGTGGGGTTTTTCCCAAATTTTGGCAGCCCTTGCAGTCACAGCATGGGGATTACCACTATAGGAGACCCTCTCCTTTATAATTGGAACATTTTTTTAAATGAGACCCTCCTCTATGTCTCTTCAACGTGGTATTGGATTGCGTCCGAATTTTTGGCAGCCCTTGCAGTCACTGCATACGCAATAACAGTATAGGAGACCCACTCATTAATAATGGGAACAACAAAGCATAGCTGGCTGATGGCTCTCTAACAATAGCGAGGGCCGACTTCTGGCCCTTTAAGAACAGTAAGGGCCGCCTGATGGCCCTATAAAAATAGGCTTTGTGACTTTCAGAGTCCCTCCATAATCAATGAAACAGGATGTGTGTGATGATGTGTCACACACCACATGGCCAGATAAGGTTGTAAAATGTTAAAATGACATTTCCCGATGAATGCATAGGTCTTAAAAAATAATGTAAAAAAAAAACAAAAACATTAGGATCTTTCTTTAGTATAAAAAACAGAGTCACCAATGTAACCTCAATGTAAGCACATTGTTCAGCTCCTGCACCTCCTCCTCCATCTCCGAAATGACCATATCAGTCACAAGCTGAAAGCACTGCAGCACTGCCTTGGCAAGCGGCAACATGCTGTGCTGAAGATAAAATGCTTAATGCTTAGGTGACAAAAAGCCCAGCGCTGCAGAGTTGTTGAAAGCTGTAACACAGCAGCCTGATCTGTGGCTCTCACCGCTGAACATACAGCCAGGCATGGTCATGCATGACAATGGGCGGAACCTGGTGACGGAGAAATGACAACCGGAGTAGATACGGTTTCCCTCTATGCCAGTCCTTTCACCCAGCTAAAGAATATGGCTGTGGTGAAATACAACTCCCACTGAGAAGCTGTTTCAGATTGAAAAACATTGGGCCCACCAGAGGATTTGATTCTGAGGGCTAACCTTTCTCCCCGCTCAAGAGCCCCATAGCAGCTGCAAAGTTTGCGCTATCATGAACTCTCCTGATGTAGAAGCCAGAGCACACCAGAGGATTCTCTGGTGGGTTTGTCCAACCCTACCAAGAAGCAGTCCTGGCTAAGAAAAGTGTGTGGGAAGGTTCCCGGACACTCTATGGCTGTTTTTTTACTGAGGTGGAAACCCACGCAAACACGGGGAGAACATACAAAATCCTTGCCGATGTTGTCCTTGCTGGGATTTGAACCCAGGATCCCAGCGCTGCAAGGCTTCAGTGCTAACTACTGATTAGTGCTGAGCGAGCATGCTCGACACTGCTCATTACTTGCCCGAGAATCACGCTACTCGGGATGTTCGGCGAGCACCGAGCATGTCCGGGTTACTTGGGCGGGAGCTTGGGGCTCCACCCTGCACGTTTGGCGCTCTTTACAGAGCCAATGAACATGCAGGGATTGCCAGCCAGTCACTGTAATGCCGCAGCCATGTTGTTTGTGGGCATTACAGTGATTGGCTGGCCGCACAGCACCACCTCAAGTATTTAAAACCGGGCGCCGCCATCTTGGACACAGTCACTCCGGATCAGACGGTGTAGGGAGAGTGCTGCTGAGTTAGGGAAAGATATATAGTGCGAAATAGGTAGTGTAGGGTCTCTAAAGCCTGCCAAATCAAACAAACAGTCCTTCTCAGGACTAATATCCATCCCAGATATCAGGCAGGCAGGCTGTATAGGAGACGCAGTGGTTATACCAGCAAACGCTGCATTACAGTCCTGTGTGCTCCTGTTGGTCAAATTGCTAGACTTATCACCCCGGTCTCAGGGGCCTGGAAGAATTAATTTTTTTTTATCTAAATCCTGTATTTTTTTTCTTTTCCTCAGTCAGACTGTCCAAATACGCATATTATTAACCTTTTGGTATTCCCCCCCCCCAAAAAATAAAATAAATTGAGTGTGTCTGTTAGTGTTGAGCCACCCACGTAGTGTTCAAGTTCGGTTCGTCGAACACCCGTGTGTTCGCCGAACTGTTCGTCGAACTGTTCGTCGAACACCTTCGAACACCGTTAAAACCAATGGCAGGCAAACAAAAACACATAGAAACACATAGAAAACACCTTCAAAGGTGTCCAAAAGCTGACAAACTGCTCAGAAGACATAACTAACACATGGAAAAGTGACAAGTACATATAGTCATGTGAAAAGAAAAGAGGTGGAGGAGTAAAAGGAGGGGGAGACACAGATATAGGCATGTCATGCCCTTCCAAAATCCAAAAAGTGAGATGCCGACACGGCCAGTTTGTTCCTGCCCGTGCCACCTCCGTGTCGCCGGGTTTGTGCCAGAGCCGCGGTGGACTCCGACGGCCAGCCCCCCTCTCCCAATACTGGTGCCTGTCCGCTGGTGGGTCGAGCCCCCCCGCGGTGGGGGGGTAACATCTGCAGAAGAAAGACCATCTTCCAGCCAAACTAAGATGTCGACTTCTTTTCGTGGACAATGTGATACGATCCCTTTCTTACGGATACGCCCATCGCTACAAATTCCAGATGAGGCACAAAAACAGCAGGTGCTTCAGCGGATATCAAGTGCTCCTTCAAGTGGGCTCTCCTCCACCTCAATTTCAACATCACAAATACTCCAGTCCTCAGAGGTGTCACCCCAATCGCACTTGCTTCCTCACAGCTCCCAAGTCTCCAGCTGCCCGTCTGAGTATGGGGTAGAACAGATGGTTGAGTCTGCAGAGCTGTTTACTCATACTATAGCCTGGGAAACGGAGGTCTGCTCCAGAGCTTCTGTTAATCCAGACGAGGAAATAATCTGCACTGATGCCCAGAATCTTTATAAGTCGGATCCAGGACCAGATGAAGAAGGTTCTGAGCATAATGTAGACCCTCGTTCCCAAACTGTCACTCCTGTTGGTGGAGACAATGATGAAGACGATGATGAGACTCAAATACCTGATTGGAGCGACAACTTGACTTTTCGGTCAGGGCAGGAAGAGGTTGGCTTTGAGGACGACGGGTGTGATAACACACAGGGTGATGATGACGAGGTTGGAGATCCCACTTACTGTCAACCCACAGTCAGCCAGTCGATGAGGTCAACGGAGGAGGTGGAGGAGGATGTGACTAGCCCAGGGGATGGGGATGACTCGGTACCCGGGCCTTTGCCTGGCCTTGGGGATGTCGCGGTGGTCGGCTCCCTGGCCCGTACCCTGGGGTCACTCTTTAAAAGAGTGGATAATTGTTCATTTTATAAGAGTTCGTGACGCCACCTGTGGTATCTGGTGAGAAGCACCAGCGCTGCAGCAGTCCACTGAGACCCGTGATAAGGCAGCTCGATGGTATAGCTCCCCACAGGTGGAGCTAGGTCTCAGGGCAGCGTATGCAGGGGGAATGCAGGACAGGCGAGACCCAGCTGGGTCAGAGCAAGAACGGGAATGGACACGGTAGTCACTTCAGTACCTTCTACTGGAGGAAATTCAGGCCCATCCCGGAGCACTGTAGGGTGAAGGGTGAATATCAGGATCCTCCCCAATGAGCGGGTGTAGGGCCTCCTGTTTCTTGCCTCTGCGTAGTAAGTTTCTGACCTGCCTGGAGCTAGGCCTAACTTTGTCTCTGTCCTGCGCTGGCTGGCCTTGTGGTAGGGCCTTCTCTTGGAGTTCACACTCCCACTATGCGGGGCCTAAGCGTCTCCTGGCTCTGTTACGTATCAGCACCTTAGCGATCCTGGGACTTGTAGTTCTCCAGGGATTCCGGTTATGCCTTACTGAATCTAGCTAGCAGGAGCCTCGTGCTCCACTGCTGAACTATTAACTGAGTTCTCTAGACTAGACTGAGCTCCACTGCAGACTGACCTCTCTTAGGCTTCTCTACTGCAGGAACTCTTCAGAGGAACTGAACTGCCTAGCTCCACCTTCCCTATTTATATCCCTAACGGGCTCCCTCTGCTGGTCTGAGGTGGAAGGTGGAGATGTGTGAATGTTTATGGGGGCCTCTTGTGGAGGATTCCATCAATACACTCTTCTAGGATCTGTGATACCAAGCACAGCGGGGCGTCACAGATGCTATTGACGACGAGGTTAGGTTGCGCCTTCCTGGACAGAGACGGAGTACTGGAAGCACGTCAACAACTGCATCCTCAACCACAATTCTGCCTCTGACCACAAGTCGTAGTGGCTCTTCAGGTCGCATGGGCTCTAAGCCTTGCATAGCCTGGGCATTTATTCAGAATGATAAGGATGACCCAACTCGTGTTATCTGTAATATTTGTCACCAAAAGCTAAGTAGGGGCCAAAAAATCCATAGTTTGAGTACTTCATGCATGTACCGTCACATGGATATGAAGCATAAGTTGCAGTGGGAAGCTCACTGTGCTACAATGCGGCCTAGCAGGCTGGGCCAACCACCGTCTGCCCCATCTTGTGCATCCGCGGCCCCTTCATCCTCTGTGACTGGGGGGACAGCAGTCACACATGTTTTTGGACGCAGACCTGCCACCTCTTTACCTGCAACAGCCAGTGTGATTGGCAGGTCGTCAGTTCATTGGGAAGTGGAAACACCTGCTGGTGTTGAGCGCTCTCTGACATCGATAGCACCACCTTTGGATCAAGGCAACCTAACATGTCCGCCTGCATCTTCCTCACAGACCGGCAGTTTGCCGGGGACACCCTACTCAACCCCGTCTAAGCACAACAGCCAACCGTCGGTCCCTCAGATGTGGAAAAGTAAAAGACCATTTCCTCCTAGCCATGAGAACGCTAAGAGGTTGAATTTCACCATCTGCAAGCTCTTGGCTACAGAAATGCTGCCTTTCCGCCTGGAGGACACAGTGGATTTTCGAGACCTTATGTCCGTCGCAGTGCCCCAGTACCAGATGCCCAGTCGGCACTACTTCTTAAAGAAAGGTGTGCCTGCGCTCCACCAGCATGTCGCACACAACATCACCGCTTCTTTGAGAAACTCTGTGTGTGACAGGGTGCATTTCACCACAGACACTTGGATGAGTAGGCATGGACAGGGGCGTTACATGTCGCTGACTGGACACTGGGTAACTATGGTGACAGCAGGACAAGGGGCTGCTGTCCAAGTCTTACCGTCCCCACGAGTTGTGCGTCAATCCTCTTTATCTCGAAGTTCCTCCACTGCTTCTGCCTCCTCAACCTCCTCTCGGTCCTCCACCTGCACCCAAAGCCTGTCTGGTAATGCCACCTGCTTTCTAACTGCGCAGAAGGAATCCTGCACACCTCCTTACTATGCTGGCAGCAGGGCTCAAGGCATCAGTGTTTACTTTGAAATGTCTGGGAAATGTGAGTCACACAGCTGAGGAGTTGTGGTCAGCTCTGGAGACCCAGTTTCATGAATGGTTGTCTCCACTGGACCTGCAACCAGGGAAGGCCGTGTGCGACAATGCTGCAAATCTGGGTGCGGCCCTTCGCCGGGGCAATGTCACAGACGTGCCTTGTATGGCTCACGTGTTGAACCTGGTTGTCCATAAATTGTTAGCCCACTATCCCGGACTAGATGGCCTTCTGCAGAGGGCACGGTCGCTGTGTGCTCACTTCCGCCGTTCGCATCCCGCAGTTCAACGACTTACATCTCTACAGAAGTCGTTGGGCCTGCCAGTTCACCGGCTGAAATGCGATGTGCCGACACGGTGGAATTCAACTCTGACCATGTTGCAGCGACTGTGGCAGCACCGACAAGCCCTGGAGCCCTGACGTATAGCCTGGGCCAACGAGATCCAGAGGTGGGGCAAATCACGCTGCAGGAGTGGTCTCAGATCAGGGACCTATGAAGTTGACGCGCCCCCTGGGCCGTGGGGTACCCTGAGCCGGGCCGGTAGACGCTGGGGGTTGTAGTCACTGTGGCGGTGACCCGGTCCGTGATCCAGGGCGGTCAATCCAAGGGTAATTTGTATATATGGGTTTTATAATGTCCAACTACGCCACCTCTGGAGTGGGGCAAAAGGGGCCGCCGCTGCGGAACAGTCCTCTGAAGCTGGTGGTTTTGCAGCAATGGTATTATTACTCACCACAGGAAGAGTGTAGCTTCAGGGCAGTGTGGGTGGATGATGGTGGTTGTAGTGCAGGGAGTCAGTAATGAACACAGAGTCCGTGTGATGCAGTCCCAAGATCTTTACTCACAGTTGTTCCAGTCCAGATTACAGGTACCTGAGCAATCTCACCCGTCGTGCTGTGCGTACTCAGTGAGGGGCTCAGTCCACCTCCAGATAGCTCTGGAGTACTTAGCAGAACCCCCTTCTGTGTGTCCTTTCTCTGGCCTTCTCCCTGCACCTCACACCCAGTGACACTTCTATCCGGTATCCTCGGGCCTTGGCGGGCGACTTGTGTTCTGTCCCCTGGGTCCTATGTGGCTACCTTCTTAGTGAGACTGGTGTGGACTTTTACCTGCAGTACATGAAATGCTGCAGCCTCCGGTTTCTAGTTGAGCCTTGCTGTTTCTCCGCTAGTTGAGGGACCGGTTCCCCTTATCTGGCCTGACCCCTCTACCTCCTGGTAACAGCAGGAGTATGGGTGGCCTTCTGCACGGCCCGTAGCCCTAGGGTCCCTTCGGTTCCTGGAGCCTTCCTGCTCCCACTCCTCTCTTCTCTCCTTCAGTCCTGGGCCTCCCAGGCTAGGCCCGCCTCTGGAGCAGAGCTCATGCCGAGCCTCTGCTCCTGTCACTTTTCCTCCTCTGACTGGCTTGCTCTTTCTAAGATGGCTTCCTATTTATACTCTCCCTGTCATGTGCTCCGCTAAGCTGCTCACCTAAGCACCCACTACATAGGACCCTCCCACCAGCTAGGGACCTGGGACTGTGCTCTCCCTTAGGAGCAATCTCGCCCTACCCCCACTGCGGGTATGTGTTGGATGCAGGTGTTAGGGTCCCGAGCCATATGCCTTCCTTACCTGAGGGTGAGATACCACACCTCTGGGTGAGATGCAGTAACTCTGTGGCGACTGAACCCTCAGGGGGGCCACACACCCTTCTGCACAGTTTTGAAATGGCGACGAAGATGTTTAGTGCTGACGACGATGCCATTATCAGCATGACTATTCCGGTGATTTACATGCTGGAGCACACATTAAACAGAATTCAGAGTCAGGTGGTGGGACAAGAGGAGGTGGAGGAAGTAGAGGAGGAGTCGTATGCGGAAGGGATAACATCTCCAAGGTCCAGACGGTTGGCAGCACCAAGGCGGCAGGCATGGGAGGGTGGGGGAGAGGGATTAACCAGGGCACATGGTAGCAGCCAAACTGTTGAGGAAGGTGCAGGAGCCGAGGAAGAAGTGGAGGACGAACTGGCGATGGGCATGGAAGACTCATCAGATGAGGGAGACCTTGATCACGTTTCTGTTGTGCGAGGTTGGGGGTAGAGGGCAGAGGAAGGAAGCATGATTCTTACCTCGCTACCAACACAACAAGGACTTGGTCCTCCTGGATGCGCAAGACACATGAGTGCCTTCTTGCTGCACTACCTGCAACATGACCCTCAGATTGTCAGAATTCGAAGTAATCCCGACTACTGGGTTGCCACACTCTTAGATCCCCGGTACAAAAGTAAATTTGTAGAAATTATTCCTGCCATAAAAAGGGATTGACGCATGCAGGAGTATCTGCAGACGCTGTTGCAGAATCTTACATGTGCTTTTCCACAAAACACCAGTGGTGCACGTAGTGAATCTCACAGTTCTAACTTGCCAACCGTGGGACTGTCGAGTCTTCATCACTCAAGCCGTAACAGTAACACAGTATCTGCTGGTAACAGCAATTTTGTGGAATCGTTTCACCACTTTTTTAGACCATCCTTTGCAAGGCCACAGGAGACAAGAAGTCTGACACATAGTCAATGCTTAGAGAGGATGGTGCAGGAGTATCTCCAAGTGAACATCGAAGCCATGACTGTGTCACTGGACACTTGCTCATTTTGGTATTCCAATCTGGAAAAATGGCCGGAGCTCGCCACTCACTCCTTGGAGATCTTGTCATGCCCTGCAGCCAGTGTTCTCTCTGAACGTGTGTTCAGCGCTGCTGGTGGTGTGCTGACAGATAAGCGCACGCGTCTGTCCACTGAGAATGTAGACAGACTCACGTTCATAAAGATGAACAAATCATGGATTCGCAAGGACTTTTCTACCCCTGTGTTATCCTTGGGAGACTAAAACCTTGAGGATTTGGTAAAATCACCTCATCAACCGTTTTAAGCAACTGTGGGGCAATTGATGCCACTTAACCATAGAACGCATGACCATAAAAATCTACACTTTCATATACCTGGGGCCTTTTAGACCCGTGTGCAAATAACATGGAATAACTCAAACTCAAATGACAAACAACTATATACATGAAGAATACCTAGAGTTTCAAAATTCTAACTAAAGTAATCTTGCAGAAAATAGAAAACAATTAACAGGGCGGGCCTGCGAGGCCCCAGGTATGCGTTATAGGGTTAAGTGGTGTCTGTGCCACAATTTTGGGAAAAAATGGAGACTCTTTTTGGAGTCCCCTTGCTGTGTCTTACGTGACGTTGGCATCGTCAATTCCAGGTGGGTTGGGTCGCTCCCCCCCCCTTTTAACTGTAAGAAACTACATACACAATGGCTTGGGGTAACACAGATGGTTGAGTCTGAAGAGCTGTTTACTCAGAGGTCTGCTCCAAATCTTCAGTGTCTGCTAGTCAGCGTAGAATTTTTAACTGCATCTAGCCTAGGCAATACTTTGGGCGTAGTAGCCCAGCTGCGAAGCAAGCTGCACCGCCTGTGTATCTAGTAAGAATTTTTAAATGCATCTAGCCTAGGCAGACTGTGGGGACCCCCAACCAAACCCAGACGCTCAGCCCCCCTACCGCCCCCCTTTCCTTGACAATACAATAATGTAACTCTTACAACTGGATGGGTGAGGATCGGTCACAGCTTTATTAACTCTTTATACTCATTCCATTAGAAAGGCATTTTATTTCTAAAATAATTCAGCTTGTTGCAGCATGCCCTGGGTCTCCACTCCGGCAAGTTGGCCAACAAGTGTAACTCTCCAACATGTCCTTTCTATTTCCAGGCCACGGAGGATCCTGCGTACTCGTATGCAGGACTCTGACCCCCACCCATCACTCTTAATGCTTGTTCCACTCCGTCCTGGAGTCCTGACAGGAATATGTCCAGTACAATATCCATTAAGTGAACAACGTCGGGCCGTATGAGGCCTGCTTTATCTCCTTCCAGTTGTCGGTGTCGTACCACTACACCGCCTCTGTCTCTTCTAAATTTTGCCATCCGAATATTTATTACCCGCCTTGTCCGTTCGATGGCCGTGATGTCTCGCGCACCTTGCAATACCGCTATCGGCACAATCTATGACCATACTATAGCTAGTTTTGTGAAAAATTCTCTGAAGCGCTCAGTGTCTGGTTTCATTATTGCCACTAGTTATGCGCTGTTGTGATGACCTAGGTTGTTTCCTCCGGCCTGTATAACTAAGATGACCGGACATCTTGCCTCTCTCCCTACCTTGATTACCTCCATTAGTACCTGTGGCCATAGCAGGCCTCTAATACCTCTCTAGTTGAAATATGTGTTATGAAACTCTAATTTCCTCCTGCCTGGGCAGACTTTCGCCCTTTTTTCTGCCCAGTACATATACGAGTGGCCTATCACCCACACTGTTGGCTTAGCGTCACCTGTAAAAGAAACAAACCACGTTAGGATAACAAGTCTGGTTTTATGTATCTTGCCAAACACGTGGATCGCCATCTCCCTATCCTCTGAACTTCCGTTTCTGACAGTCCTGCTCTTGCTGCTTCCGTGGCCGCGCCTATGCGGAATGAGTGTGTCCCGTAATCTTTGGGGTGGTTCCCTGCCGATGTTATGCATTTATTAAATATAGCTTGGAACTGGTATCTTGATAATGGCATTCCATCAATGTGTGATAGGAAGAAATTACTTTGTGATCTGATGGTTAGATATGTTTTTACTATTGTTACCCGACTCAGTGTACCGTTTGTGGGTTGTAGAAATACCCAAGTGCCCCTGCCCGCTGGAACCGTTTTCGATTTGTGTATGCGTAGACGTATTGCATTATTGGCTATGACTACGTCCTGGTGTAATAAGCCTCCACTGGTGGTAATTTTGGATTGAGGGACTAATTCGTTTATGCATAGTGCCCCGAAGAAGGCGATCACAAATGCAGTAGACAGTAGTGTTGCTTCAAATTGTGAGTGTCATGTTAATGGTGTTAGGGATATGATGTGAGAAATCAGTTTTAGTGACACGGGACGGGACGTCTACACTCCTGACTTGGCTGACCCCTTTTCCACCCTTTTATGGATTGTCTGATGATGAACCTTTGTCACATCTCCCCAATTCAGTAGTTGGAAGTGAAATGCTACTCCGGTCAGACACCGCTGCGCTGACGCCCCTGATATGCCCCTCATCATTAGCTGGTGGAGAAATTCTATGGTGACTTGTGATCTGGCTTGTTCACATTGGTCAACCCGTCTGCCTGCTACTAGTCGTGTCCACTCTTCCCATGCCTTACCGTATGCTTGCCACGTCGACGGGGCAACTGACGCTCTGATTAATGGCATCAACTATTCGCCACTAGATCCCATAGGGAAGGTGGGCAACTGTTGCCCGATGGGTGGGCGTTGTGGAAGAGCTCTGTGAAAATCTGCCAAATGAATTGTTATAAAGCGTTAGCAGCAGCTTTAGACTCCTCAGCATAGTGGCTAGCGCGGACCCATACATTGTGTTTTAGGCACAGGACTGCTAGCCTGGGTAGTAGGCCTAGCACAGGGAGAGACGATGATGCCATCTTATTAATGCAATGCGCTAGGCTGGTGTTTTTGGTTATGAAGCGTATATTTTTGTAAGCCAGGCGCGCGCCCCATATTTCTATTGCCACCACTATTGGGAAGAAAAATTATTTTCAGGGCTAGATGCAGCTAAAAATTATTATTAATTTAAAAGCTGGTGGAGCATGGTATAGATGGCCTAATACAATGAGTCCCACACACTGCTAGAAGGCCAAATATTTTTTCAGAGCTAGATGCAGACAAAAAATTATTTTGAATTTGCAACCTGATGGAGGTCAGTATAGATGGACTAATAGAGAAAGTCCCACACACTGCTAGAAGGCCAAATATTTTTTCAGAGCTAGATGCAGATAAAAATTATTTTTCATTTGCAACCTGATGGAGGTCAGTATAGATGGACTAATAGAACAAGTCCCACACACTGCTAGAAGGCCAAATATTTTTTCAGAGCTAGATGCAGAAAAAAATTATATTCAATTTGCAACGTGATGGAGGTCAGTATAGATGGACTAATAGAACAAGTCCCACACACAGCTAGAAGCCCAAATATTTTTTCAGAGCTAGATGCAGAAAAAAATTATATTCAGTTTGCAACCTTATGGAGGTCAGTATAGATGGACTAATAGAATGATGCTATGCCCAAAAGGTTTTACTTCACTAGGTGCAGTAATAAAATTGGTATTCTATACACAGGTGGTGTATCTTGCAACACAGATAGGCTACTCCACTGACTAACACACTCTGCAATAGGCCAAAAAGGATTAGCTTTGCTAGAGTCAGCCAAATGCTGTGAAAAAAACTTGCACAGCACTGGCACAGACCTGCCTGGCAAAAAGTGATAGGAACTGATGTAACTTAGTCCTGAAAAGAACTGCAATTACAATTAGTCTTTACTCCCAACCTATCTATTTAAGAGCACAGACCTGCCTGATAAAAGTCGTATGAAATGATGTAACGTAGTCCTTAAAAGGACTGCAATCACAACTATTCCCTACTCCCAAGCTATCTGTAGATTTGTGCGAAAATTGGCTTGAAATTAACAAGGTATAGCGCACACAGCAACAGCGGTGCCGTCTAACACGCAGCTGCAGCAGTGAGAAAATGGTGGCGACGGGGAAAATGGCTGGGTCTTATAGGGCAAGGACATGTGACATACACTGCCAATGACACATGCCCTTGCTTGTGTGAAAAAAAGCACTTCGCTCCGTGTGTGCGCTGCTGATAGGCTGACAGATTGCACCTCCCCACTGTAAATGCGGGAAAGAGAAAAAAAAATGGAGATCTTCATTATTCCTGCAGAGATCCATCCCCTGCTCCCCCCCCCGCCCCGCTGTACACTCAAACTGCGTATTAACATTCATTTTCATCATTACTGAGAAGAAATCCAGTTATGATTTTGGTGCACGAACAGTTATCGAACATAACCTCGAACAGCCGAATTTTTCTCAAATCGTTCGTGTTCGCCGAACGGCTCGAACTCCGCCCACAACAGCTCTAATTTGAGATTGGCGAACAGTTCGAGTCAAACAACGCTCATCTCTAGTGTCTGTGACTGTTCAGTCACCAATATATCTGTTTAAAAGAGTCTGGTGTAGGCCAGAAAAATATAATTGTGGTTTTGCAGTTCCACGGGTCAAATCTCTGTATAATCCTGTTTTTGGCATTTTTTGCCATAAAAAAACAGTAATAGTGTCTCCCTGATTGTTCAGACACAAATATATCTGTTTGAAAGATTCTGTGGTTTTGCAGTTTCACGGTTCAAATCTCTGTATTAGCCACTTTTGGGCCTTTTTTACATTAAAAAAACAGTTTGAGTGTGCCGCTGACTGTTCAGCCCCAAATATATATAAATTAAAAAAGTCTGGTGTACGCCAGTAAATTAGAACTGTGGTTTTGCAGTTCCACGGTTCAAATCTCTGTATTATCCAGCTTTTGGCCTGTTTTACGTAAAAAAAAACAGTAATAGTGTCCCCCTGTCTGTTCAGTCAGAAATATATCTGTTTAAAAGATTCTGGTGTAGGCCAGAGAAATAGAACTGTGGTTTTCCTCTTCCACGGTTCTAATCTCCTTTATATTACCCTTTTTCCATTGATAGTGCAAGTGTAAGCTATTTTATTTAATTTACAATGGGCAAGGCGCGTGGCAAGGGACGTGGAACTGGATGTTCTGGTGATGGTGCGTGCAGAGGATGGGGCCGTGGCCAAGGTGAAAATGTGCCACAACCAACAGCCACATCTTCTCGCTCCCACTTCTTGACCGAATTACTAGGGAAGCACACTACAACACCAGCATTGCAAGCTGATCAGTGTGAACAGGTTATTAATTAGATAGCAGATAATACTTCCAGTTACCTTGGCACCACCACCTCCGGTCTGTCTTTCACACGGTCAAGTTTTAGTAGCCGTGAATCTCGACCGCATACTCCTCCTCACCCTGATGCTCCTTCCTCCCATCATGCCGAGTGTCGTCAGACAGCAACTGATCCCACACTTGTACACTCTGAAGAGCTGTTCACTGGTCCATTTCCATATTTGTGCCCCTCGCCTTCTCCGCTTGAAGTGGTGGAAGAGGAGATCCCATGTAGCGATGCCCAAATATTTGAACAGCCACGGCCAGAGGAAGTCGACGCTGGAAATTTGTCACAAGAGGTGGACTATGACGAGACACAATTGCCACGAAGTGAGGAGGAGGATCGTGCTGCGCAAGTGGAAGAGGAGGAGGTGGTGGATGATCTAGTAACTGACCCAACATGGCAGGAGGACAAGCAGAGCGAGGCCAGCTGCACACAGGGGGAGTACCCCAACAGGCAGGAAGAAGCAGTGTGGTGGCCGCACACAGAAGGTGGGCAACAGTTCCCGTAACACCAACACAACCGGTAGGTTTTCCAGAGTCTGGAATTTTTTTAAAGACTCTGCTGATAACCCCAAAAAGGCCATTTGTACCACCTGCCATGCCAGCATCAGCAGGGGTGACAAAACTACCAGCCTGACCACCACCAGCATGACCAGGCACATGTCAGCAAAGCACCCGACTTTGTGGGGCGAACCCCAGGGTCCACGACCAGTGTCAGCGGGTGTCACCATGGCTTCTTCCGCTGTTGTGCGTGTAATAGAACCCCCTGTTGTGCGTGCAAGGCAATCCCCTGTCCATACTGCATGCAAAGATACCCCCTACTCTCAGTCTTCACCTGTTATGGCAGTTTCTCAAGAAACAGCGTCAACGTCCACGTCCACGTCCCACCGCAGCGTTCAATTGTCCATATCCCAGAGCTTTGAACGAAAGCGCAAATTCGCAGCCAATGCCCCACAGGCCACAGTCCTAAATTCGCACATTTCACGACTGCTTGCGTTGGAAATGCTGCCTTTTAGGCTGGTGGAGACGGAATCCTTCCGCAATCTTATGGCGGTGGCCGTCCCTCGGTACTCGGTCCCCAGCCGACACTATTTTGCCCGGAGTGCCATCCCCGCAATACACAAGCACGTGTCCCAAAACATCTGCCGTGACCTCAACAATGCAGTTGATGGGAGAGTCCACCTGACAACGGACACGTGGACAAGTGCTTGTGGCCAGGGATGGTACATCTCCCTGACGGCACACTGGGTAAACATAGTGGAAGCAGGGACCCAGTCGGACCTTGGGATGGAACACATCCTCCCCACACAGAGGATTGCGGTCCCTATGTCCGTCAGAGTTGCCCCCACAGTGTACAGCTCCTGCGCATCATCCTCCTCCTCCTCATGTTCAGCCTCCATCTCAGATATCACCACATCAGATACAAGCTGGAAGCACTGCAGTACTGCCTCAGCCAAGCGGCAACAGGCTGTGCTGAAACTCATAAGCTTAGGTGATAAACCTCACACTGCTTGTGAGTTGTGGACAGCTGTGAAAGAGCAGGCAGATCTGTGGCTGAGACCACTGAACCTACATCCAGGCATGGTCGTGTGTGACAATGGCCGTAACCTGGTGGCGGCTTTGAGGCGAGGCGAGATCACACACGTACCATGCCTGGCTCATGTGCTTAACCTCGTGGTTCAGCGGTTTCTTAAATCGTGCCCCGAGTTGCCAGATCTGCTCGTCAAAGTACGCCGCCTGTCAGCTCATTTTCGCAAGTCGGCTACAGCTTCCGCCGCCATTAATGTGTTGCAGCAGCGTTTGCAGCTTCCGGCACACCGACTGGTGTGTGATGTCCCCACACATTGGAACTCTACCCTCCACATGTTGCAAAGGAATTGTGAGCAGAAGAGAGCAGTTGTGAAGTACCAGCTGCAACAAGGCCGTAGATATTCAGGTCAGACTCCACACATAAGACCTCAGGAGTGGACCTGGATGTCTGACATATGTACCATCCTGACAAACTTTGAGGAGTCCACCATCATTAGCGTCAGCATCCCACTTGTCTGTCTCTTGCAACGCTCTCTGCAGAGAATTAAAGAGGATGATGAGATGGATCAAGAACCCATAAAGGGCGATTACACACAGCCAAGCCTCATCTCATCCCAACGTGTATTGTGGGACAATGAGGGAGAGGAGGAAGAACAGGAGCTGGTATCATGCGCTGTAGACGGTAGTACCTATACAACTATCATACAGTCGATTCAGCGTGGGTGGCCTGAGGATAGGGGGGAGGAGGGGTAGGAGGAAGAGAGCATGGTCAGTCGTCATCTTGGTGAGGATACGGAAGTCTTGCCCGTAACCAGTCTGGCACGCATGGCTGACTTTATGTTATGCTGCCTTAACCATGACCCTCGCGTTGTCAAAATGTTGGGTGACAGTCATTACTGGTTGGTGACACTTTTAGACCCCCGCTACAAGGAGAACTTTCACTCTCTTATTCCTGAGGTGGAGAGGTCTACAAAAATGGGGCAGTACCAGAAGGCCCTTGCTGCAGAACTGTTAAAAAAAATTCCCATCTTAACACGCTAGCGGCAGAGGTCACAGTTCGATGACCAACCAAGGCATACATGCGAGAGAGACGCAACTCCAATCCAGCAGAGGCAGGGGAACACTGTCAACATTCTGGGACAGTTTTCTGAGACCCGCCCAACTTACAGGCTCTGAGGCACGGGGTACTCTCACAAGGAGTGGAAAGTTTCAAAAGATGGTGAGGCAGTACCTTGCCGACCGTACCAGCATCCTCCGTGATTCCTCTGTGCCTTTTAATTATTGGGTATCCAAGCTGGACACTTGGAATGAACTCGCTCTGTACGCCGTGGAGGTCCTGGCCTGCGCTGCCGCTAGCGTGTAATCGAAGCGTGTTTTTAGTGCCGCTGGGGGAATTATAACTGATAAGTGCACTCGCCTGTCAACTGACAATGCTGACAAGCTGATCCTTATCAAAATGAACAAGGGCTGGATTGAGCCAGACTTCTCATCACCACCAAATGACAGCAGAGTAACATAAAGTCAAATCCACTGTGTTATTTCGGGAGGTGTATTCCCATGCACCGCTTCACACCCACACATGGGTATACGCTTCCTCAATTCGGCTTTTTTTTGCTCTTCTCCTTATCCTCAGCCTCCACCACCACTATACCACCAGGGTGACCATGGTCCGTGTTGCCAGCATCGCAAGTTCCTCCGTCCTAATTTTTGGCAGCTTTTGCTTGGAAGGCATAGGCAAAGACTATGGGAGACCCACTCCCCAATAATGGGAATAATGTTTTTAATATGCTGTACTGCATGGCACTTGTAAGGGGCATTAAAACCGTCTTGTTAAACTACTCTGACCTCCACGTCTCTTCCAAGGGGCATTTAAACCATCTTGTTAAGCTAATGCGACCTCCACCACTTTTCCCAGGGGCATTGATATTGTATTTTTATTCGACTGCGACCTCCACGTCTCTTCCAAGGGGCATTAAACCGTCTTGTTAAGCTATTGCGACCTCCACGTCTCTTCCAAGGGGCATTTAAACCGTCTTGTTAAGCTACTGCAACCTCCAAGTCTCTCCCAAGCGGCATTAAAACCGTCTTGTTAAGCTACTGCAACCTCCACGTCTCTCTCAAGGGGCATTAAAACTGTCTTGTTAAGCTACTGCGACCTCCACCACTCTTCCAAGGGGCATTTAAACCATCTTGATAAGCTACTGCGACCTCCACCACTTTTTCAAGGTGCATTGATATTGTCTTTTTATTCCACTGCGAACTCCACCATTCTTCCAATGGACATTGCATTTCCTCCTAATTTTAGTCAGCTTTTGCTTTTCAATGCATAGGCGAACAATAAGGGAGACCCACTCCCCAATAATGGGTAGAAGGTTTTTAGTATCCTGTAATCCACGTCTGTTTCAAGGGGCATTGCAGTTCCTCATAATTTTTGGAAAGCCTTCCATTCACTGCTTAGGCCAACAGTGCACAGGAGACCCAGTTGCTATAAATGGAAAAAACGATTTAGTTAAGGCCCTCTGACCTCCATGTCACTTCCAAGGGGCATTGCAGTGCCTTGAAATTTTTGGTAGGCATTGCACTCACTGCATGCCCTATAACTGTGTAGCCGAACCTCTCCTTTTGGTACAGAAACATATCCTACTAGACATGTGTGGTTGACTGGCCTGATATTGATGTGAATGGTCCCTGTTCCTCCTGCTCTTTCTCCTTTGCCACCACCTCATCCATCATTCATCACCTGAAGCTTTGTTTTAATGGGAGTCATAGAACTGGGATAGTAGCAGGAAAACATCCAGCAATCCTCGGAGGAGGTAGGATATGCGCCAAAACGCTGACCACCTCAGGTCTAGCCGCTACTACATACATGCACTTGCATTCCAAGAAAACAAAGCAGATGCTAACTTCATCATCATGCTTCTCACCTTGGCACTCTCCCCTGATGGAGAAGCCAGGGCCCACCGGAGGAGTCTGGTTCTCTGGTGGGCTCATCCAATGCTGCCCTAAAGCAGGCCGGGCTAAGAAAAGTGTGTGTGGGGATGTTCCAAGGTGAAATAGGGGCGGCTGGGGACCGTGTGTGGACACCCGGCCTCGGGGCGGCTGGGGACTGAGTATGGACACCTGGCCGCCCCCTGGCGGCTGGGGACCAAGCGTGGACACCCGGCCGTCGGGCGGCTGGGGACTCAGTATGGATACCTCGCTGCCAAAGCAGCCATGAGGTAGTGGCCAGCTTTGGCCTCCTCCAAACTAAAAGGCCCCATTTCAAGTGCAAGCAAGCTAGCAGTTTGGTATTGCATCCTGGGGGTGGGTGGGTGTCAGGCTGCATACTTGCGCTTGCATTGCAAGGAATGGGGGAGGTACAATTGAACACTACCCTGGGACAAGGACTTGCACAGGGATAGTTATAAGTCTGCATCTTCTGATGCGGCAAGGATCACTTCTGATGGGCACACTTTTAGGCAGTGACCTGGGTGTCAGAGATGCTTCCAGGGGTCTTCCCCATGCTGTTCCCATGTCTTTTCAGCACTGTATGCATGTGTCACACAGCACATGGCCAGATAAGATTGTAAAATGTTAAAATGACATTTCCCGGTGAATGCATTTGTCACGGTTGGAAGCAATACAAAAGTGCAAAAACGCATTAAAAAATGCTACTTGACAACATAGCCCAAGGTGTGGAGGAGTATTTTTGTTTTTGGTTATTTATTTTACCTTATACACAAGTCTTTACCCTGGAAAGGAAGTTCCTTAACATATTTCACAGGAAAACCATTTCAGTTTCGTTTTTGAACGTTTTATTGTGAACCCGTAAAAGTGGCTTAATACCTCTGACCACGTTGTTGACAGCAGTGACCTGGGGGTCAGAAATGCTTCCTGGGGCGATGCCCATGTTGTCCCCATGTCTTTTGAGCACTGTCACTATCGTTTTGGGCACTTTTTAGGCTTTCTACAGACTGCCGGGGGTGCCGCCGCAAAAATGCTTGGGTCTCCCATAGACTAACTATGGGCTAGTTGCTCGGGTCGAGCACCCGAGTATCACGGCGAGCTCGGCCCGAGCTTCGAGCACCCGAGCATTTTAGTGCTCGCTCAACACTACTACTGATCCATTGTGCTGCCGTTCACCCTCTAATATCTAACAGGCTGGAGAAACTTGCACCTACTGCCACTCTGTATCTTCAGCTCCTTTGTGAGAAACTAATGTATTTGGGCAGCCACTCAGTCTACCAAATAACATTCCTGAGAAGGAAATTGGGGATGGCTTCGCTACTGGTACTGGGGGCAGTTCTAATACCATGGCGTAGTACCATAGTTTACTGGAAATATTCCAGGCTGGTAGGAGGCAAGTAGATTCCTACAGAAAAGTACCAGCAATAATGTTCAGGGACCCGCACTTGTAGAAGGCAGAGACAATACCGGGAGAAATAGTGGTGGCTGGGGACCGAGTATGGACACCCGGCCGCCACAGCCATGAGGTTGTGGACAGCTTCCACCTCCACGAGCCTAAAAGGCCACATTTCGAGTGCAAGCAGCTGCTCAGAAATCTGGCAGTTTAGTATTGCGGCCTGTTGGTGGGTGGGTGGCTGGGTGGCTGGCTGCATACTTGCGCTTGCATTCCAAGTAACAAAAAACTAAGCAGATGATGGCCTCAGTCATCATCATGGCCTCACCTCGGCACTATGAACTCTCTTGAAGGAGAAGCCAGGAGGAGTCTCCGGTTCTCTGGTGGACCCGTCCAACCCTGCCAACAAGCAGCCATGGCTAAGAAAAGTGTGTGGGAAGGTTCCCGGACACTTTATGGCTGCTTTTTTAATGTGGATTGGACGTGCTTATGCATGCTCTTTCTCAAACCGCATTGCAGATCAGGTCATTGCCCAACTCTGTAGTCATGAAATTAAAGGCGCAAAGAAAGATGTTTGTGTGTCGAAGCACAACCGACAAGTGCAAGCTGATGTTGGACGGGCTGCCATTGCTTCTGCAACAAGCTGCATTAGAGGACTTCCTGTAAGAAATGACACCCAGAGTAAACACGGTTTCCCTCGATGCCAGTCTTTTCACCGAGCTAAAGAATATAGCTGTGGTGGCATACAACTCTCACTGAGAAGCAGTGTCAGACTGAAAAATATTGGGCCCACCAGAGGATTTGATTCTGAGGGCCCACATTTCTCCCCCGCTCAAGAGCCCCATAGCAGCTGCAAAGTTTGCGCCTATCATGAACTCTCCTGATGGAGAAGCCAGGGCCCACCCGAGGATTATCTGGTGGGCCCATCCAACCCTGCTGAGAAGCAGCCCTGGCTATGAAAAGTGTGTGGGAAGGTTCCCGGACACTCTATGGCTGCATTTTTTAATGTGGACTGGCTCTGTACCATCCCTGGCCACATTAACCTGACCACATGTTTGTGGTTAAGCGGTTCTCCCCAGTAAGTGCATGTTAGAACTCTCCTGTTGGGTTTTTTCTATTATGCTGGTCACATGACCGTTTTGGCCTATTTAATCCTGCTCCGCCCTTCTGGCCTTGCTGAACTTCATTGTAATTTCTACTCTTAAGCTAGCCAGGTGCTTTGTTACCTTTCTCAGTCAGTTTAGCTAGGTCTTTTGACCTCTATGTTCTATGTTGTTTGTTTGTCTTTTTACTGCTACTATTTCTGCTAGGAGGTGTCCATCTTTCTCCCAGTCCCTAGTTCTTGTAGGGATCCCTCCCTCACATCTATAGGTCTTCGTTCAGACTAGCTGAGGACTTTAGCGGGTTTGATCGCAGGATCAGGTTCCCCGTTACATCGTAGGGATCTAGCTTAGTTCTATTGTATGGACAGATCTCCTGTCTTTCCTTAGTGCTTGTAGCAGATCATAGCAGTAAGTCCAGCCCAAAAAATTTCTCTAAGGAAAGACCTCCAGTTTCCATCATGGTGTCGGTTCAGGATTTGGCTCAACGCCTGCAGGGACTCTCTCTGGAGGTGGCCGAGCTCCAACAAAACGTGAGTAGCTGTTCTGGAGCGCATTTTGTGGAGCAAAAGGTACGATTGCCTGATTTATTTTTTGGTGAACAACAAGATTTTTTTTCCTTTAAAAATGCTTGTTTGTTGTATTTTCGTTTGAGACCCAGATCCTCTGGTGATGAATCACAGCGCATAGGGTTCATAATGTCACTTTTGTGCTAAGAACCTCAGGGATGGGCCTTTTCTCTCCAACCTAGTGATCCGTGCTTTAGATCAGTGGATAGTTTTTTTTCTGCTTTGGGGTTGTTGTATGATGATCCTGATCGTGTCTCATCAGCTGAGACGGAATTGAGACATTTGAGGCAGGGATCAGGTAATGTGGAAAATTATTGTACTCACTTCCGTCGGTGGTCTGTTCAGGTGGGGTGGAACGATTCAGCTCTGAAAAGTTTGTTTCTTGCTGGACTATGTGAAAGGGTTAAGGATCAGCTGATTGCTTATCCTACACCTGGAAATTTGAAGGAGGCAATGCAATTAGCTATACGGGTGGACAGGAGACTGCATGCAAGGGTTAATGAGAGTAAATCCTCTGCCATGTCAGCTCCGAGTCTTGAGAGGGTCTGTACTGACACGGGAGAGCCGATGGAGATTGGGGCGATGTCACCCCGCTCTCAGGAAAAAGACCACAGGTTTTCTGAAGGTTTGTGCTTTTATTGCAGCAAATTTGACCATTTCATTAAGAACTGTGTGCTTCGTATGAACAAAGAAAAAAAAAAGGTCAGTTACGCCCGTATAGCCTGTTTAAACACTAAGGGTGTATTTCTTTCTGCTACTACCGCAGCTCAGGAAGAATTAATTGAATTTCGGGTATTTGTGGATTGTGGTTCAACTCTGAATGTGATTGATGGGGGATTCTTGGAAAAACTTAATTTAAAACCCAAACCTTTGTCATCCCCTATTGCCGTGGTTTCTGTCGATGGCTCTCCCTTGAAATGTGTTACTCACAAGGTTTATGAATTTCCACTCACTATTAATGGTATTCACCAAGAAAATTTGGATTTGGTGGTATTAAATAATTTGCCTTCTCCAGTAGTTTTGGGGTTGCCCTGGTTAAAATTGCACAATCCTGTACTGGATTGGTCTACCAATGAAATTAAGTCCTGGAGCCCTAAGTGTTATGACAAGTGTTGTAACAGGTGCACTGCTGCTGTGGATAAAGGGGAATTACCTGTACCTATTCAGGATTTTTGTAAAGTTTTTTCTGAGGAGGAGTCGCAAATTTTGCCTCCCCATAGAGACTACGATTGTACCATTGAATTTGTCCCTGCAGCGACTCTTCCTAAAAGTCATTTATTTAATCTGACTATTCCTGAGAGAAAGGCTTTGGAGGAATACATACAGACGAGCTTGGCCGCCGTTCATATCAGACCCTCTAAGTCACCTGTGGCGGTTGGATTTTTTGGGGTTAAAAAAAAGGACGGCGGTTTACGTCCTTGTTTAGACTTTCGCGAGATTAATAAAATTACTGTACGCAATCCCTACCCACTGCCATTGATTCCTGATTTGTTTAACCAGTTAGTGGGGGCCAAGTGGTTCTCTAAAATTGATCTCTGGGGGGCATACAATTTGTTGCGCATGAAGGAGGATGATGAATGGAAGACTGCTTTTAACACTCCTGTGGGTCATTTTGAGAATTTGGTTATGCCTTTTGGTCTCACCAATGCACCAGCATTTTTTCAGAATCTTATTAATGACATCCTTAGACCTTTGATCGGCAAAAATGTGGTTGTGTATTTGGATGACATTTTGATTTATTCGCCTGACCTGGAGTCTCATTGGCGGAGCGTACGTGAGGTATTGCAGTTATTGATTGACAATTTGCTTTTTGCCAAGCTGGAGAAATGTGAGCTCGCTGTACAGAGAATTAGTTTTTTGGGCTACATTATCTCCAGCGAGGGCTTTGAGATGGACCCGGTGAAAGTTCAAGCTGTGCAGGAACGGCCTAGGCCTATTGGTTTGAAATCGATACAGAGGTTTTTGGGTTTCGCCAATTATTACAGAAAATTCATTAAAAATGTTTCTATTATTGTTAAACCACTGACCGATCTCACCAGGAAAGGTTCTAATACGGTTCAGTGAACTACTGAGGCCATTGAAGCTTTTGTGTTTCTAAAGGAGAGGTTCAGCTCTGCCACCATCCTTATGCAGCCTGATGTGACTAAGCCGTTTTTGGTTGAGGTTGATGCTTCTTCTGTGGGGGTCGGTGCGGTGTTGTCTCTGGAAAACAAGGATAGAGTACATCCCTGTGCCTTTTTTAAAAAAAAATTTCTGAGACTGAACTTAATTACGATATTGGTAATCGGGAATTGCTGGCTATTAAACTCGCATTTGAACACTGGCGTCATCTCTAGGAAGGTGCTGATTTTCCCATTCAGGTTTTCACTGATCATAAAAATCTGATCTATCTTGATGCTGCCAAGCGCTTGAATGCCCATCAGGCTAGGTGGGCACTTTTTTTTTCGCAGTTTAATTTTTCCGTTACTTACATCCCGGTAACCAAGAATGTTAAAGCTGATGCTTTGTCTCGCAGCTTTTCTCCCATGGTCGGTGCTGAGGAGGAGGAGAGCATTTTACAAGAAGGTGTTGTGATTGCTGCATTGGACTCCGTTTTGGAAGATGAGATTCTTAAAGCACAGGAGAATGCCCCATTAACACTCCCCATGGGAGGTTGTTTGTGCCTAGGACCTTTAGGAGAGATTTGTTTGTTGAGTGTCATGAGTCTCGGTTGGCAGGTCATCCTGGAATTTCTGAGACCAAGAGACTTGTGGGTCGCAGTTTTTGGTGGCCTGGATGGCAGAAGGAGGTCATTAAGTGGGTGAGTCAATGTACTGTGTGTGCTAGATCTAAGTCTTCACATACTCCTGCAGCGGGGTTGCTTTGCTCTCTGAAGGTTCCTAGTACACCTTGGACACATCTGGCTATGGACTTTATTACTGACCTTCCCCCCTCTGAGGGTTTCACGGTCATCTGGGTGGTCGTGGACCGTTTTAGCAAGATGTGTCACTTGGTTCCCTTCATCAAACTGCCCTGCGCTAAGACACTCGCTAAGGCCTTTGTCAAGGAGATTGTCAGACTCCATGGTGTTCCTACTGACATTGTTTCTGATAGGGGACCTCAGTTCGTGGCTCGTTTTTGGTGTGCCTTTTGTGACAGGTTGGGAGTTCATTTGTCATTTTCATCTGGATATCATCCCGAGTCTAATGGCCAGACAGAAAGGAAGAACCAGGATGTTGAGCAGTTCTTGCGTTGTTTTGTGGCAGACAATCAAGAGGGGTGGTCTGAGTTTCTGCCGCTTGCTGAATTTGCTCTTAACAACCATACATCCTCTTCTGCTGGGTGTTCACCTTTTTTTGTTGTTCTGGGAGACATCCGTCTTTTGGGTCATTCTCCAAATTGGTATCGGCTGTGCCTGAGGGGGAGAGTTTTTCCGGTGATTTGGAAAGAGTTTTGACGGATGTGCGTGGTAATCTTCAGGAGGCTAACAAAAAATCTAAGAGGTACTTTGACAGGAAACGTCAAGAGGTTTTGTTTACGGTTGGTGACATGGTTTGGTTGTCCTCTAAGAATCTGCGGTTGAGGATTCCTTCAAAAAAATTGGGTCCCAAGTTTGTAGGGCCCTTTAAGGTGCTTCAGGTAGTTAACCAATCTGCTGTTAGGTTGGAGGTTCCCACCTTCTGGAAGATTAATCCGGTGTTTCATGTTTCTCTATTGAAAAAAGCTGATGTATCAGATAGAGACGCCACTGCTACTGTTCCTCCGGTGGTGGAGGACGGGGAATATGAAATTTCCCGCATCCTTAATTCTAGACGGTATAGAGGGAGTTTGCAGTATCTCATCGCTTGGCAGGGTTTCGGTCCCGAGGATAACTCATGGGTGAGGGCAGATGATGTTTCTGCTTCCAGACTTGTCAGAGCGTTTCACAAGAGGTTTCCTGATAAGCCTGGGCCTAGGGGATCCTGAGGATCCTCATAGAAGAGGGGGTACTGTTAGAACTCTCCTGTTAGGTTTTTTCTATTATGCTGGTCACATGACCGTTTTGGCCTATTTAATCCTGCTCCGCCCTTCTGGCCTTGCTGGACTTCATTGTAATTTCTACTCTTAAGCTAGCCAGGTGCTTTGTTACCTTTCTCAGTCAGTTTAGCTAGGTCTTTTGGCCTCTATGTTCTATGTTGTTTGCTTGTCTTTTTACTGCTACTATTTCTGCTAGGAGGTGTCCATCTTTCTCCCAGTCCCTAGTTCTTGTAGGGATCCCTCTCTCACATCTATAGGTCTTCTTTCAGACTAGCTGAGGACTTTAGCGGGTCTGATCGCAGGATCAGGTTCACCGTTACGTCGTAGGGATCTAGCTTAGAACTATTGTAGGGACAGATCTCCTGTCTTTCCTTAGTGCTTGTAGCAGATCATAACAGTGCACTGGAGAGGGCACGGGTAATGTGGGACCCGCGCTTGTGGAAGGCGGAGACAATACCTGGAGAAATAGTGGCGGCTGGGGACCAAGTATGGACACCCGGCCGCCGCCAGCATGAGCTTATGAAAAGCTTACATCTCCACAAGCCTAAAAGGCCACATTTCAAGTGCATGCAGCTTTAGAAGACTTCCTGGGAGAAATGACAGCTGGAGTAGATACGGTTTCCCAAGTCCTTTCACCAAGCTAAAGAATATAGCTGTGGTAAAATACAACTCATCGACAAGCTGTCGACTGGCTCTGTACCGTCCCTGGCCACATTCACTTGTCCACGTATTTGTGGGTAGGCGGTCCTGCCCAGTAAGTTCACTGGGGAGGGCACGGGTAATGTTGTGGGACTCGTGCTTGTGGAAGGCGGAGACGATACTGGGAGAAATAGTGGCGGCTGGGGACCGAGTATGGATACCCAGTTGCTGCCGCCATGAGGTTGTGGACAGCTTCGCCTCCACTAGTCTAAAAGGCCACATTTCAAGTGCAAGCAGCTGTCAAAATTTTGGCAGTATATTATTGCAGCCTGAGGGTGGGTGGGTGGCTGGCTGCATACTTGCGCTTGCATTCCAAGGAATGGGGTAGGGACAACTGAACGCTGCACTGGGACAAGGACGTGGACGGTGATTGTTGCAAGTCTGCAACAACAGGTGCATGGTGGGAGGCATCTTTGCATGCGCCAAGGATCACTTATGATGGGCACACTTTTAGGCAGTGATCAGGGAGTCAGAGATGCTTCCAGGGGTCTTCCCCATTCTGTTCCCATGTCTTTTCAGTACTGTATGAATGTGTCTGATAATGTGTCACACACCACATGGCCAGATAAGGTTGTAAAATGTTAAAATGACATTTCCCAGTGAATGCATTTGTCTTGGTTGAAAGCAATGCAAAAGTGCAAAAATGCATCAAAAAACGCTACGTGTGAACATAGCCCAAGGTGTGGAGGAGCATTTTTGTTTTTGTATATTTATTTTGCCTTATATACAAGTCATTACCCTGGAAAGGATGTTCCTTAACATATTTCCCAGGAAAATCCATTTTGGTTTCGTTTTTGTATGTTTTATTGTGAGTCTGTAAAAGTGGCATAATACCTCTGACAACGTTGTTGACAGCAGTGACCTGGGAGTCACAAATGCTTCCAGGGGTCTTCCCCATGCTGTTCCCATGTCATTTGAGCACTGTTCCCATCGATTTGGGCAATTTTTAGGCCCTCTGCAGACCGCCGGGGGGAACCGCCTGAAAAATGCTCTAGTTTCCCAAAGACTTACATTGGGCTCGTTGCTCGGGTCGAGCACCCGAGTATTCCAATGTGCTCGACCCGAGCAACGAGCACCCAAGCATTTTAGTGCTCTCCCATCACTAATGATCTGCAAAGAGGAGTGGACCAAAATTCTTTCTGACATGTGCGCAAACCTCATCATCAACTTCAAAAAACGTCTGACTGGTGTACTTGCCAACAACGGTTAAGCCACGTATTAAGTGTTGTTTGCCAGAGGAATCAAGTACTTATTTCTCGCTGCAAAATGCCAATTTATCTAATTTATACAATGTGATTTTCTTGATTTTTTTTGGGGATATTCCATCTCTCAATGTTAAAAATAACCTACCCTTAAGATTATAGACTGTTCATGTCTTTGTCAGTGGGCAAACTTACAAAAACAGCAAAGGATCAAATAATTATTTCCATCACTGTACAGAAAATAGCCAAAAGTGACACCATTCTAAAAACTGCACCTTTCAAGGTGCTCAAAACCACATTCAAGAACTTTATAAACTCTTCAGGTGCTTCACAGGAATTAATGGAATGTGGAAGGAAAAAATAAGCATTTAATTATTTTTTTCGCAAAAATTTTCTTTAGACCCAAATTTTTTTTTTCACAAGGGTAACATGAGAAAATGGACCCCAAAATGTATTGTGCAAATTCTCCTGAGCACATTTATACCCCATATGTGTGAGAAAACGACTGTTTAAGCACACGGCAGGACTCGGAAGGGAAGGACCGCCATTTGACTTTTTGAATGTAAAATTTGCTGGAATAATTAGTGGACACCATGTCACGTTTGGAGAGCCCCTGATGTGCCTAAACAGTGGAAACCCCCCCACAAGTGACCCTATTTTGGAAACTAGACCCTTCAGGGAACTTATCTAGATGTGTGGTGAGACCTCAGGTGCTTCGCATAAGTTTATAGCATTGAGCTGTGAAAAGAAAAAAAAAAATCCCTTTTCCCACAAAAATGTTTTTTAGCCCCCAATTTTGCATTTTCACAAGTTTAACACGAGAAAATGGACCCCAAAATGTATTGTGCAATTTCTCCTGAGTACACTGATATTCCATATGTGTTTGGAAACACACTATTAGAAAATTAATGAGAAAAGAGGCATACAACAAAGGCAATAACGACCTAAGGCAGGGAAATCAAAGTTGTGTAAGGATACAAACTTAGCTGGATGTGGGAGACAAACCGCAACCAGCCCCGCATGCCTGACGCGCGTTTCGCCTAGCTTTTACAAAACGCACTAGGCAAAACGCGCGTCGGGCTGGCTGCAGTTGTATCCCACATCCTCATACTTTGATTTCCCTACCTTAGCTCGTTATTTCCTTTGTTGTATGCCTCTTTTCTCATTAATTTTCTAATAGCGTACTTTGCTGAATGTTTACAGGTCCTGGTGATCCCATGAATTAATATACAGTAACTATCTTACCTATCATATGCATCAGTCACTTTATCTCTCATGTGCAATAGTCTAGATTTAATCTGTATGGTGTATTGTCACCTTTATATTGATTTTAACCTTGTGAAACATGATAACATGAACTGATATGATGAAATTGATCAGAGGCACTAGGCACTTTTGATTGACATTAAGAGTATTTTATAGGTATTATCCTTGCCATAGTGTCTATTAATACATAATACTTGATGAGAATATTTATTCTATGCACTAGTCACTTTTGATTTATTATCATATTTGATACAGTAGAGTTCTAAATATTAAACTATATAATATTTAGGGCAATAATGAACCTTTGAATATTGGGATAATATACAGTATAACCTCTTCAAATTGGATGCAATTCTGTAGTCATCTCCTACCTGTTTGAGGATATTTTGTTTTGTGTGATATACAGTGGTGGCCAAAAGTATTGGCACCCCTGCAATTCTGTCAGATAATACTCAGTGTCTTCCTGAAAATGATTGCAATCACAAATTCTTTGGTATTATTATCTTCATTTAATTTGTCTTCAATGAAAAAACACAAAAAGAATTGTCCTAAAGCCAAATTGGATACAATTCCACACCAAACCTAAAAAAGGGGGTGGACAAAAGTATTGGCACTGTTTGAAAAATCATGTGATGCTTCTCTAATTCGTGTAATTAACAGCACCTCTAACTTACCTGTGGCACCTAACAGGTGTTGGCAATAACTAAATCACACGTGCAGCCAGTTAACATGGATTAAAGTTGACTCAACCTCTGTCCTGTGTCCTTGTGTGTACCACATTGAGCATGGAGAAAAGAAAGAAGACCAAAGAACTGTCTGAGGACTTGAGAAACCAAATTGTGAGGAAGCATGAGCAATCTCAAGGCTACAAGTCCACCTCCAAAGACCTGAATGTTCCTGTGTCTTCCGTGCGCAGTGTCATCAAGAAGTTTAAAGCCCATGGCACTGTGGCTAACCTCCCTAGATGTGGACGGAAAAGAAAAATTGACGAGAGATTTCAACGCAAGATTGTGCGGATGGTGGATAAAGAACCTCGACTAACATCCAAACAAGTTCAAGCTGCCCTGCAGTCCGAGGGTACAACAGTGTCAACCCGTACTATCTGTCGGCGTCTGAATGAAAAGGGACTGTATGGTAGGATACCCAGGAAGACCCCACTTCTTACCCCGAGACATAAAAAGCCAGGCTGGAGTTTGCCAAAACTTACCTGAGAAAGCCTAAAACGTTTTGGAAGAATGTTCTCTGGTCAGATGAGACAAAAGTAGAGCTTTTTTTGCAAAAAGAATCAACATAGAGTGTACAGGAAAAAAAAAAAGAGGCATTCAAAGAAAAGAACATGGTCCCTACAGTCAAACATGGCGGAGGTTCCCTGATGTTTTGGGGTTGCTTTGCTGCCTCTGGCACTGGACTGCTTGACCGTGTGCATGGCATTATGAAGTCTGAAGACTACCAGCAAATCTTGCAGCATAATGTAGGGCCCAGTGTGAGAAAGCTGGGTCTCCCTCAGAGGTCATGGGTCTTCCAGCAGGACAATGACCCAAAACACACTTCCAAAAGCACTATAAAATGGTTTGAGAGAAAGCACTGGAGACTTCTAAGGTGGCCAGCAATGAGTGCAGACCTGAATCTCATAGAACACCTGTGGAGAGATCTCAAAATGGCAGTTTGGAGAAGGCACCCTTCAAATATCAGGGACCTGGAGCAGTTTGCCAAGGAAGAATGGTCTACAATTCCAGCAGAGCATTGTAAGAATCTCATTGATGGTTACCGGAAGCGGTTGTTCGCAGTTATTTTGGCTAAAGGTTGTGCAACCAAGTATTAGGCTGAGGGTGCCAATACTTTTGTCTGGCCCATTTTTGGAGTTTTGTGTGAAATGATCAATGATTTGATTTTGCTTCATTCTCTTTTGTGTTTTTTCCTTGCAAGCAAATTAAATGAAGATAATAATACCAAAGAATTTGTGATTGCAATCATTTTCAGGAAGAAACTGAGTATTGTCTGACAGAATTGCAGGGGTGCCAATACTTTTGGCCACCACTGTATGTATTGTTTTAAATTGAATAATAAGATGTGTTATTTTAATTTATATATATGCGTGTGTGCTAATTATAAGTTATATATTATAGATTATTATTTTGTGATTTTTTAAAAATAGTTTTACAACTTTTATTTTTTCACTTTTTTTACTTAGTCCCGTCAGAAAGGGGTTAAATCTCCGGACGAACATGGCAGCTTTTGGCAATACAAACTATCTTATCACCTTTGCGACAGGGCAATTTTTCACTTTTGCACTTTTTTCCTTCCCTTCTTCTTCTTCATAATTTTTTGTATTTCCTTCAACATAGCCATGTAAGGGTTTGATTTTTGTGGGATAAATTGTGTTTTTTGTTGACGCCATTCATTTTACCATACAGAAAGAAAAAAGGAAAACATTTTTATTTTTTTACGCTATTTTCTGAGACCCACAATGTATATTTCTCATGACACCATATTGGGGTACAACAATTTTAATATCTTTGTCTTGTTTATTCTTCTTCGCAGCATTTACCTTACAGGCTAGTTAATGTTTTTTCTTAAGTTTCTTTATTTTTAAATAGGGGGGAAGGGGTGTAATTCATTTAGATTTGAATACTTTTTTATAGTTTTAGCTTTTTTCCTACTTTTTCAAGATGGTACCAGTGCATGAACGCACCAGAGAACATTTTATTTATATAGAACTAATAAAAATTGACAGCGGCATCAAATGGTTAACGGCACTGATTGGAGGTCAGCTCTGGCTATTGTTGTAAGGGGCTTTATCCGAAATGAGTTTCTTGAAGACATATTAGATATTTAAAGAGAACTTATTAACATAGTCCAATCCTAATGGGTCTAAAAAAAAGTCTCCATTGCCTCTGCCGAATGTCTGATATCTAAATTTTAGACCACCAGAGAATTACAGACCCCTAGAAAAGGCAGTAAAACACCCCACAATCAAACATATCATACATAGCAAATCTGTACTAATAGAAGACACAGTAATAGAAACAAATGGTCATAAAAACAATCTTTGTTCATTAAAGACTGCACTTGGTCTTGTAGGAACCCTATGAGCAGATTCAGAAGCACAGAAGGGAGAGAAGGTAGATTTATTCAGTTAGATGCCAGGAATCTAGGAAGGCAACATCATCATTACCCTCCGCTCTCTCTTGGTGGTTCACTATGTGGATTTTACTTTTGTTCACAAGATTTTCTAAAATCGTCAGCACGGTCTACTTCCGCTGTCATTTGGCTTTGTAGTTTAGAGATCTGAGCAGCTAAGGGACTACATCTTCTAATTTTCGAGGTTAAGGTGGATTCTACGGCCTACAAACGCTGACTGAAATGGCTTTCACTCCAAAAAAGGGCCATCAACGTCCAAAGCAATAAGGACAGTTTTGGGTGGAGCTGCATGTAATGGATTAGTGGCAGTATGGTGAATATTTGATTGTGATATGGCTGGACTACAGCACCAATAAAGCAGTCACAGTCAGTGACTGCGAAGAATCTGTGACTTCTCTGTATTTAGTGGTTACTACTCACCTGAGCGGTTATCTGTAGAAGTTACCTCATTCAACCACTCATTGAACCACTCTTCACCACTCATATAAGTCTCTGTAGTATTGTTATGGGTCAGATCTTCACCCTGAAATAATGTAAAAGTCACAGACAGATGGAGAAGTCACATCTATGATCAGCTCTAATCCTGTCATCTCCACCGTCCTCATTACACAAGTATAAAACATATAATACTGGTGGATAAAACAAGACTGGACACAAGACCTTCATAGCCGTGTGCATATCCATAGGGGAGATCTCATGACATCTTTTCTCCATCTTTTTCAAGGTCATCACTAGATACAAACAAACAATTAATTACTGAAATTATACATAAATAAATGTAGTATTGTAACATGATATGTCATCAGGTAATAGGAAACAAAAAGAGGTTAAGAAGTAACGTGTGGTGGTGTCTCCATATGATGGTGCACCAAAACTTTAATATATTTATACAAGTAAAGGAGTTGTATTGAAGAGGATAACCGAATAGATAGAGGAGACTGTAAATTTAAAGCTTGTTCACCATCAGAAGCCAAAAAAATCTCCCAATATAAAATTAACAGGATTCATATTACCATTTTGGAAATGCTGCTTAAAGCAGAATTGGAGTTAAGGGGAACTCGTTGTTTCCTATATGATAAAGAATAGGGATTATACTTCAAAACAACATATATAGTCAGTGCAATTACATACAAGCATGTGGTCCCATTAGCTCACTGCAGATCTCATACCTGTGCCTGGGGTGGAAATGAACCGGGCTACACTTGGTGTGGGAAGGCATGTGCAGCTGTCCCCTTATATACCATGCCGCGCCGTATTATTGGTGATTCCAGTGGAGGCACGCTCTATGTTGGTGGAGTACACCATGCTATTGCCTGAAGGGCCTGCAGGTCCTGCAGATCACATGTGCCGCAACTTCCTGTCACGTGACCAGTGACTTCCGGAGGCGGTGGAACGCATATGCTGTCCACGGCATCCGATGCTGCCTTGCGCTGTGACAAGGATAAGTGAGGAGATCTCCTGGGTAATTAAAAAGATGTGCAAGTGTGCATAGTATGGTCTGAAAAGTCAGGAACCGGCTACTAAGATTAGGATAATACACTAGTGATCAATAATACTGTGGTCCTCCTTTGATGGATAAGTGAGAGTCCGCTAGTGTTCAAGCATCCTGAGGTGCAGTGAAACGGAATGATGCTAGTGCTAGTTGGTGACCTAAAACGGGAGAACAGAGGTAAGAGGAAACAGATGAGAGATGCATCAAATAGACATATTAAATATAGTAAATATAATAAATCCACAGATAGAGCTCAAATATAGATAATGTACTAATGCAACATATTAAAGTTTTGGTGCACCATCATATGGAGACACCACCACACATTACTACTTAACCTCTTTCTTGTTTCCTATTACCTGATGACATATCATGTTACAATAGATTTATTTATGTATAATTTCAGTAATTAATTATTTTTTTGTTTGTATCTAGTGATGACCTTGAAAAAGACCGATCCAAAGGTCGAAATGTTGGTCTATATTACGGGCTTATGCCCTATTTTGTGAAACAAGGGGCACATGTGATTAATAAAAAATCTTTTTTGCATATTACACATACCGGAGTGCCGAAGTTTAATTTCTTATAGTATATTCCGATTTCTTCTGAGCACCCACTATAACAGTGAGCGACCCCTCATTCTTTTGCTTACCTTTTCTCCATCTACCTGATGATTCACCGGAATATTGGGATTTTCTTCTGCGAAGTCCTGTGGAAGAAAAGGACGTGGATATCTCTCTGGTGTTGTCCTCTTACTGAATAGATCTGGAGGAAACACATACAGGGACTGAATTCATTCTTTACGTACACATAATTATAGGCCGTGTGTATTTAGTCCTGTCTATTACCTGGTGATGTGAGGGGCTGGGGAACCTCCATCATGATGTTGTTGTACAGATCTTGGTTTCTTTCTAAATACTCCCACTCCATGGTGTAATATATGTTGAAATCCTGACACATTAGAGGAATTTGACACATACAATAATACTGTCATCACCCCGATCCCTTTATAGGGCCACTGATTAGCTGTAGGGTTTATAGGTTCGTTGGGACTCACCAGGAAATATAGAGACTGGTAGGGAACCTAACAAATAAAACATATATTTTAGACCATACGCACAAGAAACAGTTTTTATCGGAGTCTGCAGCTGAATATGTTTCTCATAGACTCATCTTCCATAATGCTAATTCTCGTCTCATTTGCCAACACTGGAATCGGCATTAGCAATACTGCAGGAGATATTCATTACACGTGACTGAAAAATAACTACAGAGTGGGCCATTTATATGGATACACCCAAATTAAATGGGAATGGTTGGTAATATCAACTTTCTGTTTGTGACACATTAGTATATGGGAGGGGGAAAACTTTTCCAGATGTGTGGTGACCATGGTGTTGATATCACCAACCATTCCCATTTAATTTAGGTGTATCCATATAAATGGCCCACCCTCTATATCCATCTGAACTAATGTGACAAGCAGAAGTAGTGCTATTGCTTTAACACCTTAAGGACTTTGGGATTTTCCGCTTTTGTATTTTCATTTTTTACTCCCCTTATTCCCAGAGCCATAGCGTTTTTTATTTTTTGGTCAATATGGCCATGTGAGGACGAGTTGTACTTTTGAACGACATTACTGGTTTTACCATATCGTGTACAGGAAAACAGGAAAAAAATTCCAAGTGCGGTGAAATTGCCAAAAAAAGTGCAATACCATAGATTTTTTTTTTTTTAACACGTTCACTGAATGCTAAGAACTGCCATTATTATTCTCCAGGTCATTACGAGTTTGTAGATGCCAAACATGTATAGGTTCTTTTTTATTTAAATGGTGAAAAAAAAATCCAAAGTTTGCTAAAAAAAAAATGGCGCCATAATCCGAGACCCGTAGCGTCTCCATTTTTTGGAATATGGGGCCGGGTCAAGGCTTATTTTTTGCGCGCCGGGCTGACATTTTTATTGATAACATTTTGGGGTAGATCCGATGTTTTGATCGCCCGTTATTGCATTTTATTGCAATGTTGCGGCCACCAAAAAAAGTAATTCTGGTGTTTAGAATTTTTTTCTCATTACGCCGTTTACCGATCAGATTAATTGTTTTTTTAAATTGATAGATCAGGCGATTCTGAACTCGGCGATACCAAATATGTGTATGTGGTTTTTTTTATTATTATTTTATTTTGAATGGGGCGTAAGGGGGGTGATTTAAACTTTTACATTTTTTTTTAAAAAATTTATATTTTTAAAAACATTTTTTTTATATATACTTTTTGCTTGCTTCTATAGTCTCCATAGGAGACTAGAAACAGCAACTGTCCGATCGCCTCTGCTACATAGAGGTGATGAGTAGTGTTGAGCGAGGATGCGAAATAGGTAGTGTAGGGTCTCTAAAGCCTGCCAAATCAAACAAACAGTCCTTCTCAGGACTAATATCCATCCCAGATATCAGGCAGGCAGGCAGGCTGTATAGGAGACGCAGTGGTTATACAAACAAACACTGCATTACAGTCCTGTGTGCTCCTGCTGGTCAAATTTCTAGACTTAGCCCCAGGTCTCAGGGGCCAGGAAAAATCCTCATTTTTTCATCTAAATCCTGTTTGTTTGTTTTTTTCCTCAGTCAGACTGTACAAATACCCATCTTATTAACGTTTTGGTACCCCCCCCCCAAAAAAAAAAAAATTGAGTGTGTCTGTGAGTGTTCAGACACAAATATATTTGTTTAAAAGAGTCTGGTGTAGGCCAGAGAACTAGAACTGTGGTTTTCCTCTTCCACGGTTCAAATCTCCTTTTTATTACCCTTTTGCCATTGATAGTGCGAGTATAAGCTATTTTACTTCATTTACAATGGGCAAGGCGCGTGGCAAGGGACGTGGAACTGGACGTTCTGGTGATGGTGCGTGCAGAGGATGGGGCCGTGGCCAAGGTGAAAATGTGCAACAACCAACAGCCACATCTTCTCGCTCCCAGTTCTTGACCGAAGTACTAGGGAAGCACACAACAGCACCACTATTGTGAACTGATCATTGTGAACAGGTTAATAATTGGATAGCAGATAATACTTCCAGTCACCTGGGCACCACCTCCGGTCTGACTTCCACACGGTCAAGTGTTAGTAGCCGTGAGTCTCGACTGCATACTCCTCCTCACCCTGATGCTCCCTCCTCCCACCATGCCGAGTGTCGTCAGACAGCAACTGATCCCACAGTTGGACACTCTGAAGAGCTGTTCACTGGTCCATTTCCATATTTGTGCCCATCGCCTGCTCCGCTTGAAGTGGTGGAAGAGGAGATCCCATGTAGCGATGGTCAAATATTTGAACAGCCACCGCCACAGGAAGGCGACGCTGGCAATTTGTCACAAGAGATGGACGATGATGAGACAATTGCCGCAAAGTAAGGAGGAGGACCGTGGTGCGGAAGTGGAAGAGGAGGACCGTGGTGCGGAAGTGGAAGAGGAGAAGGTGGTGGATAATCTCGTAACTGACCCAACGTGGCAGGAGGACACGCAGAGCGAGGCCAGCAGCACACAGGGGGAGGGAGGCAGAGTACACCAACAGGCAGGAAGAAGCAGTGTGGTGGCTGCAGACAGAAGGCGGGCAACCGTTCCCCGTAACACCAACACGAGGGACGTTGCCAGTACAACCAGTAGGTCTTCCAGAGTCTGGAATTTTTTTAAAGACTCTGCTGATAACCCCAAAAAGGCCATTTGTACCACCTGCCAGGCCAGCATCAGCAGGGGTGACAAAACTACCAGCCTGACCACCACCAGCATGATCAGGCACATGGCAGCAAAGCACCCGACTTTGTGGGGCGAACCCCAGGGTCCACGACCAGTGTCAGCGGGTGTCACCACTGCTTCTTCCGCTGTTGTGCGTGTAAGAGAACCCCCTGTTGTGCGTGCAAGGCTATCCCCTGTCCATACTGCATGCAAAGATGCCCCCTCCTCTCAGTCTTCACTTGTTATGGCAGTTTCTCAAGAAACAGCATCAACATCCACGTTCAATTGTCCATATCCCAGAGTATTCAAATGTCTCTGAGAGCGAAGGGCCGTGGGGCTCAATGGGAACCATGGCCTGAGCAAACTGTTATGCACACGCGCGGGCAGACTGGCGTGAGCGTGATTAGTGATCCCACTGTACCATGAACCGAGGAGTGCCTGGAGGGGCGTAACTAAGTATCAACCCAATCCGACCAAGGTCACACGGTGGCTCAGTTGACTCCATGAACCAGGGAGGAACCGAGCAGAGGGACCAGGTGCTACTCCAGGTCAGACCCCAGTCACAGCTGTTGACCCACACCGGGGAATGCAGGAACAGGCAGGTTAAACTGGTATATTGACTGGTGGGTACTGGCAGGCACGGCTGGTATGCAGACAGGTGGATATTGACAGGCACAGCTGGTATGCAGACAGGCGGGTACTGGCAAGTAGAAACGTAGGCAGGATAGGGACCAGTACAGACTGGGATACAGGAACAGAGCCGCAGGTGCGGTAGACAAGAATAGCAGAGCAAAACCCGCAGATGCGGTGAACAAGCAAAGCAGAGCAAAACCGCAGATGCGGTGAACAAGCAAAGCAGAGCAAAACCCGCAGATGCGTTGAACAAGCAAAGCAGAGCAAAAACGCAGATGCGTTGAACAAGCAAAGCAGAGCAAAACCCGCAGATGCGGTAAACAAGCAAAGCAGAGCAAAACCGCAGATGCGTTGAACAAGCAAAGCAGAGCAAAACAGCAGATGCGGTAAACAAGCAAAACCACAGATGCGGTGAACAAGCATAGCAGAGCCAAACAGCAGATGCGGTAAACAAGCAAAGCAGAGCAAAACCCGAAGATGCGGTGAACAAGCAAAGCAGAGCCAAACAGCAGATGCGGTAAACAAGCAAAGCAGAGCAAAACCGCAGCTGCGGTGAACAAGCAAAGCAGAGCAAAACCGCAGGTGCGGTGAGCAAGCAGAGCAAAGCAAAACCTGCAGATGCGGTAGACAGGACAGGGCACTGTTCACATGGAACAGACTGGAAAACACAAGAAGATAGCTGTTATGATCTGCAACATGTACTAAGGAAAGATAGGGGAAAGCTGTCCCTACAGTAAGACTAAGCTGAATCCCTACGATGTTCCTAGTGAACAGACCCACCTTAGTCTTCGGCTAGTCTGAACGAAGACCTATAGAATTAAGAAAGGGGTCCCTAAAAGAACTAAGGACTGGGACTGGGACAAAAAGGGACACCTCCTAAACAGAAGTTGTTGCAGAACACAAAAAGACAAACTGACAAAATGTACTAGAGGTCCCAGAGGACCAAGTGAACTTGACAGACAAAGACACAGAAGCACCAGGCTAGAGAGACAGTAGAACACTGAAGTCCAGCACAGCCAGAAGGGCGGAGCTGGAATATAAAGGCAGATGGTCACATGACCGCAAACCACAAGATAGAAAAACAAACAGGAGGGTTCTAACAATAGCTGGAACACAGGAGATAGATACAGAGGGAGGGAAACAGAATGAGCAGAACCAGATACACACAAGGTACTTACAATGAAGTAGCGAGTGGACACAAGACTCACAAACAGAAGTACAGAGACAACGAGTTGGAGTTAGGTGCAGGTTCAGATACTGCAGGAAAGAAGGAAGATACAGACATAGAGACAAACAAGTAACGGACTAGGACACTGTTCAGACAGGATCTGAACCAGAAACAAGATACAGGACAGAGCCTGGGAACTTTGGCGGGCCAGGGCAATTTTTTTTTTTTTTATCTTAAGCCTGGTTGTTTGCTTAAAAAACAATCCAGAGAACACCACTTTTCTGCTCCATTTGCTTGTTCTCACTGCAGAATAAAGCCAGATCTGTTCCATATTTCAGCTATAAAAATCCAGAAATTTAAACTGAACGTGGAAAATATTGGCCTCCTTTTCCATTCTGTTGCAGTGTGTCGGTCAAGCCATTCACACTAGGTGTCTGTGAATGATAGTATTAACAAATTACAGGCCTGCTATATAAAACCGTGGTTCTCTGTCAGACATAACACCTATAACAGTGTTCCAAAATCTGACATTTATTTCATTTTCATTCTGTTTCAGTGTGTCGGTCAAGTTATTCACACTAGGTCTGTGTGTGCAATTATATTAGTAAATTACAGGCCTGCTATTTAAAACCATGGTTCTCTGTCAAACGTATCACATATAACTGAGTTCCAAAATCAGCCATTTCTCATGAAGGTGGAAAATATTGTCCTCTATTAAAAATGGGAAGGTGCATGGCAAGGGATGGGGAAGTGGACGTGATGGTGATGGTGCATGCAGAGGCTGAGGACGTGGCCGTGGGCGAGCTGAAATTGTGCGACAACAAACACCCACATCTTATCGCTCGACCTTCCTGTCCCAATTAATAGGAGACCGCAGAACATCACTATTGAACAAAGAGCAGTGGAAAAAGGTTATTGGTTGGATAGCAGATAATGCTTCCAGTCACTTAGCCACCACCACCTCCACCACCACCCTTGTCTTCCACACGGTCAAGTCTCAGTAGCCATGAGTCTGGACCGCATATTCCTCACTCTGATCCTCCTTCCTCCCACCATGCTGAGTGCTCGGAGACACCTGATCCCACACTTGGACACTATGAAGAGCTGTTCCCTTTTCCATTTGTAGATTCGGGCCTCTCGCCCGGCCAGCTTCAAGCGAGTCAAGAGGAGAATGCGTATAGCGATGCCCAAATATTGAAGCAGCCACGGTCACACGAAGGCATCAGTGGGAAAGTGCAATTACTGTTGCAAGAAGTGGATGATGATGATGAGACACAATTCAGGAGGAGGACCAGGGTGCGGAAGTGGAAGACGAGGTGGTGGATGATATAGTAACTAACCCAACCTGGCAGGAGGACATACAGAGTGAGAACAGCAGCACACAGGGGGAGGGAGGCGTAGCACCACAACAGGCAGGAAGAAGCAGTGTGGTGGCCGCAGACACAAGGTGGGGAAGCGTTGCTCGTAACGCCAACACAACGGAAGTTGCCAGTATAACTGTTAGGTCTTCCCAAGTCTGGTTATTTTTTAAAGACTCTGCAGATAACCCCAAAAATGCCATTTACACCACCTGCCAGACCAGCATCAGCAGGGGTAGCAAAACTAGCAGGCTGACCACCACCAGCATGATGAGGCACATGGCATCAAAGCATCCAACTGAGTGGGCCGAACCCCAGGGTCCAGCAACACTGTCTGCAGGTGACACCACTGCTTGTTCCTCTGTTGTGCGTGCACGCCAATCTCCTGTCCATGGCACATGCCAAGATGCCTCCTGCCCTGCACCTGTCATTGCACACTCTCAACTAGCACCATCTGCAAGCACATCCACGTCTTTGTCCCAGTGCAGCGTTCAGTTGTCCCTACCCCAGTCCTTGGAACGCAAGCGCCAATACCCAGCCAACGGCTCACAGGACACACTATTAAATTCACACATTTCGCAAATGCTTGTGCTCAAAATTTTCTCCCGGTGTTCCGTCCCCGCATTACACGAGCATGTCTCCCACAATATTAGACGTGCCCTCAGCAACGCAGTTACTGGGAAGTCCACCTAACCAAGGACACGAGGACAAGTGCTTCTGGGCAGGGACGGTACATCTCGCTGACGGCACACTGGGTTAATATAGTGGACCCAGTCGGACCTTGGGACGGAACACGTCCTCCCGATGCCGAGGATTGCAGGCCCTGCGTCAATCAGGCTTGCCCCCACATTCTACAGCTCCTTCACCTCTTCCTCTTCAGCCTCCATCCCCAAAATGACCACATCAGTCGCAAGCTGGAAGGACTGCAACACTGCATCGGCCAATCAGTAACAGGCTGTGCTGAAGCTAATATGCTTAGGTGACAAACCGCACAATGCTGAAGAGTTGTGGACAGCTCTGAAAGAGCAGGTAGATCTGTGGCTGACACCGCTGAACCTACAGCCAGGCATGGTCATGTGTGACAATGGCTGGAACCCGGTGGTGGCTCTGAGGCAAGCTCACACACGTACCATGCCTGGCCCATGTGCTCAACATCGTGGTTCAGTGGTTTCTCAAAACCTACCCGGATCTGTTGGATCTGCTTGTCAAAGTACGCCGCCTGTGTGCCCATTTTAGAAAGTCAGCTACAGCTTCTGCCGCCCTTGCCGTGCTTCAGCAGCTTCCTGCTCACTGACTGATCTGCGATGTCCCCACGCTTTGGAACTCTACATTGCAGATGTTGGGAAGGATTTGTGAGCAGAAGAGGGCAGTTGTTGACTACCAGCATCAACAAGGCCGTCGGTATTCAGTTCAGACTCCACACATAAGACCTCAGGAGTGGACATGGATGTCAGACATATGTACCATCCTCCAATACTTTGAGGACTCCACCAAGATGGTGAGCGGCGATGATGCCATAATTAGCGTCACCATCCCGCTTCTCTGTCTTCTGAAACGCTTTCTGCTCTCAATTAAAAAGAGGATGCATTGCAGGCAGAGCACGATGAGATGGAGCAAGGAACCATACAGGGTGATTTCACACAGCCCAGCCTCATCTCATCCCAATGTGGATTGGGTGACAATGAGGAAGAGGAGGAGGAGGAGGAAGAACAGCAGCTAGTTTCCTGTGCTATAGACGGTACTACCTGCACAACTGTCATACCATCTGTTTAGCGCGGATAGCCTGAGGACAGGGATGAGGAGGAAGAGGATGAGGAGGAGAGCATGGTCAGTCGTCCTCTTGGTGAGGACATGGAAGTCTTGCCTCTTTGCAGTCTGGCACACATGGCTGAGTTTATGTTACGCTGCCTTTCCCGTGACCCTCACATTGTCCAAATTTTGGGTGACAGTCATTATTGGTTGGTGACACTTCTAGACCCACGCTACAAGGAGAACTTTCTGTCTCTTATTCCCACGCAGGACAGGCCTAATAAAATGATGCAGTACAAGAAGGTCCTTGTTGCAGAATTATTAAAAAAAATCTCATCTTAAAACGCTGGCGGCAGAGGTCACAGTTCGTTGGACAACCAAGGAGTACAGGCAAGAGACATAAAAGCAATCGAGCAGAGTCAGGGGAACACGGTCAAAGTTCTGGGACTGTTTTCTCAGACCCTCCCATCGCACAAGCCCTGATGCATGTGGTACTCTCTCAAGGAGGGAAAAGTTGCAGAAGATGCTGAGGGAGTACCTTGCCGACTGTACCAACATCTTCCGTGATTCCTCTGTGCCTTATAATGATTGAGTATCCAAGCTGGACACATGGCATGGACTGGCTCACTACGCCTTGGAGGTCCTGGCCTGCGCTGTCGCTAGCATTTTATCAGAGCAGGTTTTTAGTGCTGCTGGTGGAATTATCACAGGCAGCCGTATCCACCTGTCAACTGAAAATGCTGACAGGCTGACTTTTATAAAAATGAACAAGGGCTGGATTGTGCTAGACCTCTCAACACCACCGAATGATAACAGAGTAACAAACTCAAATACAATGTCTTTTTTTGGGAGGTCTAACTCTATTCCCATGCACCTCTGTCTTCACACCCAGACATGGGTATACGCTTCCTGATTTTGTCTATTTGCTCTTGTGCTCCTCCTTCTCCGCATGCTCATCCTCCACCACCATATGTACCATATCAACAGGTCTACATCTCTTGCAAGGGGCATTGGAGTTCCTCCAAATTTTTGGCAGCTGTTTCAGTCACTGCGTACGGAATAACAATATAGGAGACTCACTCGTTAATAATGGGAACAACATATAGCCGACTGCTGGCCCTTTAAGAATAGTTAGGGCAATCTGATGGCCCTATAAAAATAGTCTTTGTGACTTTCAGAGTCCCTCCATTATAAATGAAACAGGATGTGTCTAATGATGTGACATACACCACATGTCCAGATAAGGTTGTAAAATGTTAAAATGACATTTCCCAGTGAATGCATTTGTCTTGGTTGAAAGCAATGCAAAAGTGCAAAAAATCATCAAAACCCTACGTGTGAACATAGCTCAAGGTGTGGAAAAGCATTTTTGTTTTTCGTTATTTATTTTGCCTTAAATACAAATCATTACCCTGGAAAGGATGTTCTTTAACATATTTCCCAGGAAAATCCATTTTGGTTTAGTTTTTGTATGTTTTATTTTGAGTCCGTAAAAGTGGCATAATACCTCTGACAATGTTGTTGACAGCAGTGACCTGGGAGTCAGAAATGCTTCCAGGGGTCTTCTCCATGCTGTTCCCATGTCATTTGGGCACTGTTCCCATCGATTTGGACAATTTTTAGGCCCTCTACAGACCGCCGGGGGAGCCGCCATAAAAATGCTTGAGTTTCTCATAGACTTACATTTGGCTCGTTACTCTGTCAGAGCACTCGAGCATTCGAATTCGCTTGACTCGAACGAGTATCCGAGCATTTTACTGCTCGCTCATCTTTAATTTATCAGACTTGATATTAAAACATTATAAGGTCATGTTACAACCACGCCACCTGGTTAAGATAGGGCGAGACGGGTCTCATGAATTCTTTGGACTCCTGGGGGAACCGCTACTCAGAGCGACCATAGGCTGCAGCTTCTCTCAGGCACACGATAGATTCAATTGCTGACCAGACACATCTGACAAGAGTCTTTTTCAATAGTTTAACGGTGGAGTTTATTCAAGTACGACCAGTACCATTTAACTCTTTGAAGAAACAGGCTCCACCACAGTACAGTCTATTAAAGCAGGTACAGTAATGGCAGTCTCTTCAGTAGCACAGTTCAGCACAGATTAGATCTCTTAGCAGCACACTTCTATGCATACATAACCACAGGCTTTTCCTTCACAAGCACACAATAGTGCACTGCATTCTTTATCCAGCATGGACATGGAGGGGGTGGGGGGGTTTGATCAGGGAGATGATCCCTGTGACACAATTCCTTCCAGTCCTTATCTTCCTTCCCAATAATACTCTGCACTGTTAGTTCAGGAAGTTTATCTGACCTGTGTTTAGTTGCTCTCCTGTTCTGAATCCTGTTCAGTTGCCTTCTGTCAGATACAGGTAACACACCACTAGTGATGAGCGAGCATGCTTGCTACTGCTCAGTGCTCGCCCGAGCATCTCACTGCTCGAGATGCTCGGCGCTCGCCGAGTATTTCCGGGTTGCTCGGGTGGGAACTCGGGTCCCCTCCCTGCATGTTTGACGCTCTTTAGAAAGCCAATGAACATGCAGGGATTGCCTGCCATGCACTGTAATGCCGTAGCCATGTTGATTGTGTGCATTACAGTGCCTGGCTGGCCGCACAGCGTCATCAGGTCTATATCAGACCTGGCGCCGCCATGCTCGTCACAGTCACTCCGGATCAGACAGTGTAGGGAGAGCTGCTGCTGTGTCAGGGACAGATTTGATTGTGTATTAGGTAGTATAGGGAGAAAAACCGTACATTACACTTATCTATCTTAACAAACAGTCCTTCTGAGGACTAATCCATCTGCAGAGATATCAGGCAGGCAGGGTGTACAGGCAGGCGGTGTATATAGCAGACTGCAGTGCATATAGCACAAGAGGCTCCATTCCAATTCTGCCTTTTGTTGCTGTTAGATATTTCTATACAAAGGCCCAGGTCTCAGGGGCCAGGAATACTTTTTTTGGATCTTAATCCTCATTATTTGCTTAAAAAGCAATCCAGAGAACACCATTTTTTCTGCGCCATTTGCTTGTTGGCATTGCAGAATACAGCCAGGTCCTTTCCATATTAGAGCGCTAGAAATCCAGCTATTCAAAACTGTGTTTTCTCCCTCAAACGGATCACATATACGTTGTCAGAAAACACTGCCATTTCTGGCCTCCATTAAAAATTTCTTTCAGTGTGTCAGTGAAGCAATTCACACCAGATTGCTGTTCAAACTACTTACCTACAGGCCAGGTATTTAAAACTCTGTTTTCTCTATCACACGGATCACATATAAGTTCGCTCCAAACTCAGTCATTTGTAGTGAGCGAGGAAGACACTGTCCTCCATTTAGATTGGGCAAGGCACGTGGCAAGGGACGGGGAACTGGACGTGATGGTAATGGTGCATGCAGAGGCCGAGGACAAGGCCGTGGGCAAGCCGAAATTGTGCCACAACAAACAAACACATCTTCTCGCCTGACCTTCCTGTCCCAATTTCTAGGGGACCGCAGCACACCACTATTGAACCCAGAGCAGTGTCAAAAGGTTGTTGGTTGGATAGCGCATTATGCTTCCAGTCACTTAGCCACCACCACCACCCTGTCTTCCACATGGTCAAGTCTCAGTAGCTGTGAGTCTGGACCGCATATTCCTCACCCTGATCCTCCTTCCTCCCACCATGCCGAGTACCCAGAGACAACTGATCCCACACTTGGACACTCTGAAGAGCTCTACACTTTTCCATTTATAGATTCGGGCCTCTCACCCGGTCCACTTGAAGCGGGGCAAGAGGAGATCGCGTGTAGCGATGCCCAAATATTTGAGCAGCCACGGTAACACGAAGGTGATGGTGGGAAAGTGTCACAAGAGGTGGACGATGATGAGACACAATTGCCAGAAAGTCAGGAGGAGGACAAGGGTGCGGAAGAGGAAGACGAGGTGGTGGATGATATAGTATCTGACCCAACCTGGCAGGAGGACATGCAGAGCGAGGACAGCAGCACACAGGGGGAGGGAGGCAGAGCACCCCAACAGGCAGGAAGAAGCAGTGTGGTGGCCGCAGACAGAAGGTAGGCAACTGTTTCCCGTAACACCAACACGAAGGAAGTTGCCAGTACAACTGTTAGGTCTTCCCGAGTCTGGTTGTTTTTTAAAGACTGCCGATAACCCCAAAAAGGCCATTTGCAACACCTGCCAGTCCAGCATCAGCAGGGGTGGCAAAACGACCAGCCTGACCACCACCAGCATGATCAGGAACATGGAAGCAAAGCACCCGACTTTGTGGGCCGAACCCCAGGGTCCAGGAACAGTGTCTGCGGGTGGCACCATTGCTACTTCCGTTGTTGTGCATGCAAGCCAATCCCCTGTCCATGGTGCATGCGAAGATGCCTCCCGCCCTGCACCTGTCGTTGCACACTCTCAAGTAGCAGCATCAGGAAGCATGTCCATGTCCTTGTCCCAGCGCAGCGTTCAGTTGTCCCTACCCCAGTCCTTGGAAGGCAAACGTAAATATGCAGCCAACGCCCCACAGGCCACACTACTAAATTCTCACATTTCACGACTGCTTGCGCTCGAAATGTTGCCTTTTAGGCTTGTGGAGACGGAAGCATTCCGCAACCTGAGAGCGGCTGCCGTCCCTCGGTGCTCAGTCTCCAGCCGCCAATATTTCTCCCGGTGTGCCGTCCCTGCATTACACAAGCACGTGTCCCAAAACATTAGCCGTGCTCTCAACAATGCAGTTACCGGTAAAGTCCACCTAACCACGGACACGTGGACAAGGGCTGGTGGGCAAGGACGGTACATCTCGCTGATGGCCCACTGGGTTAACATAGTGGAAGCTGGGACCCAGTCGGACCTTGGGACGGAACACGTCCTCCTGACTCCAAGGATTGTGGGCCCTAGGTCAATCAGGGTTGCCCCCACGGTCTACAGCTCCTGCACCTCATCCTCCTCTGCCTCCATCTCCGAAATGACCACATCAGTCACAAGCTGGAAGCACTGCAGCACTGCCTCGGCCAAGCGGCAACAGGCTGTGCTGAAGCTAATTTGCTTAGGTGAAAAAACACACAATGCTGAAGAGTTGTGGACAGCTCTGAAAGAGCAGGCAGATCTGTGTCTCACACCGCTGAACCTACAGACAGGCATGATCGTGTGTGGCAATGGCCGGAACCTGGTTGTGGCTCTGAGGCGAGGCGAGCTCACACACGTACCATGCCTGGCCCATGTGCTTAACCTCGTGGTTCAGCGGTTTTTCAAATCCTACCCGGAGCTGCTGGATCTGCTTGTTAAAGTACGCCGCCTGTGTGCCCATTTTAGAAAGTCAGCTACAGCTTCCACCGCCCTTGCAGTGTTTCAGCAGCGTTTGCAGCTTCCGGCTCACAGACTGGTGTGTGATGTCCCCATGCGTTGGAACTCTACACTGCAGATGTTGGGAAAGATTTGTAAGCAGAAGAGGGCAGTTGTTGAGTACCAGCATCAACAAGGCCGTCGGTATTCAGTTCAGACTCCACACATAAGACCTCAGGAATGCACATGGATGTCAGACATATGTACCATCCTCCAATACTTTGAGGACTCCACCAAGATGGTGAGCGGCATAATTAGTGTCACCATCCCGCTTCTCTGTCTTCTGAAACGCTCTCTGCTCACAATCAAAGTGAATGCATTGCAGGCGGAGCACGATGAGATGGAGCAAGGAACCATACAGGGTGATTACACACAGACAAGCCTCCTCTCATCCCAACGTGGATTGGGTGACAATGAGGAAGAGGATGAGGAGGAAGGACAGGAGCTAGTTTCATGCACTATAGACGGTAATACCTGCACAGCTGTCATACAGTCTGTTCAGTGTGGATGGCCAGAGGACAGAGAGGAGGAGGAGGAGGAGGAGGAGAGCATGGTCAGTCATCCTCTTGGTGAGGACACGGAAGTCTTGCCTGTTAGTAGTCTGGCATGCATGGCCGAGTTTATGTTACGCTGCCTTTCCCATGACCCTCGCGTTCTCAAAATTTTGGGTGACAGTCATTACTGGTTGGTGACACTTCAAGACCCACGCTACAAGGAGAACTTTATATCTCTTATTCCTGAGGCGGACTGGTCTACAAAAATGGGGCTGTACCAGAAGGCCCTTGTTGCGGAACTATTAAAAAAATTCCCATCTGAAAATGCTGGCAGCAGAGGGCACACTTCATTGGACAACCAAGGAGTACAGGCGAGTACTGTCAAAGTTCTGGGAGAGTTTTCTCAGACCCTCCCATCGCACAGGCCCTGAGGCAGGGGGTACTCTCACAAGGAGTGCAAAGTTTGGGAAGATGCTGAGGGAGTACCTTGCCGACCGTACCAACGTCCTCCGTGATTCTGCTGTGCCTTATAATTATTGGGTATCCGGCTGTTGACCCACACCGGGGAATACAGGAGCAGGCAGGTTAGGCTGGCACACAGACAGGTGGGTATTGGCAGGCACGGCTGGCATGCAGACAGGTGGGCTCTGGCAGGCACGGCTGGAGTGCAGACAGGAGGATTCTGGCAGGCACGGCTGGTATGCAGACAGGAGGGTACTGACAAGTACGGCTGGCGTGCAGATGGAGAGGTACTAGCAGGTTGGAGCACAGGCTGGATAGGGTCCAGTACAGACTGGGATTCAGGAACAGAACCACAGATGCGGTAGACAAGCAGAGCAGAGAGGAACCGCCGGAGCGGTGGGCAAGGCGGAGCAAAGAGGAACCGCCGGAGTGGTGAGCAAGACATAGCAGGCAGGAACCGCCGGAGCGGTGAGCAAGGCAGAGCAGGCAAGAACCACCGGAGCGGTGAGCAAGGCAGAGCAGGCAAGAACCGCCGGAGCGGTGAGCAAGGCAGAGCAGGCAAGAACCGCCGGAGCGGTGAGCAAGGCAGAGCAGGCAAGAACCGCCGGAGCGGTGAGCAAGACAGAGCAGGCAAGAACCACCGGAGCGGTGAGCAAGGCAGAGCAGGCAGGAACCACCAGAGCGGTGAGCAAGGTAGAGCAGGCAGGAACCGCCGAAGCAGTGAGCAAGGCAGAGCAGGCAGGAACCGCCGAAGCGGTGAGCAAGGCAGATCAGGCAGGAACCGCCGGAGCGGTGAGCAAGGCAGAGCAGAGAGAAACCGCCGGAGCGGTAAGCAAGGCAGAGCAGGCAAGAACCGCCAGAGCGGTGAGCAAGGCAGAGCAGGCAGGAACCGCCAGAGCGGTGAGCAAGGCAGAGCAGGCAGGAACCACCAGCGCGGTGAGCAAGGCAGAGCAGGCAGGAACTGCCGGAGCTGTGAGCAAGGCAGAGCAGAGATAAACCGCCGGAGCGGTGAGCATAGGTAGAGCAGAGGGGACAGGGCTCTGTTCACACGGAACAGACTGGAAGGGAAAGGCAGAACCAGATACACACAAGATACTTGCAATGAAGTAGCGAGTGGACTCTAAACTCACAAACGGAAGTACAGCGCCGACGAGTAGGAGTTAGGTGCAGGTTCAGACTCTGCAGAAAAAGGGAAGTTACGGACATAGAGAAAAACAGGTAACAGACTAGGAGAGTGTTCAGACAGGAACTGAGTGTTCAGACAGGAACTGACACTGCAGGGAGATACAGGAGCGGGCCTGGGTATGCGGCCCACAGAAGGCGGGACGAACAGGCTAGGAGCGTGTTCAGACAGGCCTGGGAATACAGCCCCCAGGTTGGCGGACAGGCAAGAACAGAACAGGACCTGGCACATTCAGAGTCAAGGAGCACACTGAATGATAGAGTTGCTCAGGCACCAGCTTCCATGTGGAGCTGGTTTAAATATCCAGTGACAGACAGCAATAGGCTGAGGATGCATTAGGGGTGTGCCCACAGCAGCTACAAGAAACAGGAAGTAACCGGGCCGCCGCCCTAAGCAGTCAGAACAGAGACAAACAGACAGCATGAATAGAAGCCAGGCTAGCAGACTGGACTGAACATCAAGTTTGCGATCTTGCATAGTGAGAGATGGTGCACCATGCAAGCCCGCCACCGTGTATGTTACAGTACCCCCCCCCTTACGCCCCCTCTTCTTCAAGCCTGCAAGAGTGTTCCACAGAGAATTGGGAGGCCAACCTCTTCTGTCCACTAGAGGAAACGAAACTGGTCTCATCATCTTGGTAACTAGGATGCTTCCTCCCATCAAGCCATCCTCAGCAACAGATGAAGTGGGTGAAGTACCAGGTACAGGGTGTAAGAAAATCTCTGTCCATTTGTAATCAGGTAGCACCCCGGAGGGTTCAGGAGACAACTGGAGGTCCTCCGCCTGGTTGGAGGGGTGCAGAGACTCGGGGGTAACCACTGCTTCAGGGTCCACTTGGTCAAGCTCACTGGATGAAGAGGGCGAGGTATCAGGTACAGGGTGTAGGAAAGTCTCTCTCCATTTGTTATCAGGTAACACCCCGGAGGATTCAGGAGGCAACTGGAGGTCCTCCGCCTGGTTGGAGGGGTGCAGAGACTTGGGGGTATCCACCGCCTCGATGGACGCAAGGCCAGATTTATTAAAGATGGAGGGTCCATGCTTTGGGACCATCCTCAAACTGGTTTCAGAGATGACATGTCTGTGAGGCGGGACGGTACCTGAAGCCAGATCATTGGTACAATCGTCGAGACTGTGTGGGGACATTTCCTCCGCTTCTCTTCCTTCGGAGACTTCAGCGCACAGCGAGTCAGCGACTAGCAGATCTGGTGAAGAAGAAGAAGACATTGCTGACTGTCCTGAAGATATGGGGACTGGACACCCTTGTACCTTAACAGTCCCCCAAGATACACCATGCAAGGTCTCCAGACCTGAGTGGGCACTAGATCTCTCGGCTCTGGACGACTTGTGGGTAAACCAGTCAGCACCTGAAAGGAAAGCTTCTTCAAGTGTAATGCTCCAATCTGGAGCTTAATTTGTACAGACATATTTTGACTGTTTCTGAGTAGGGCTCGTCCTTCTGCAGACAATGCCCAAACCGGCTTCTGGAGTTTTCGGACGGGAATCAGACACTGACTCTTCAAGGCTTTAAGCCCGAAACTTCCGATTAATCCGAGGCTTTTACTTGCCACGGAGACAGTCATGGTCATCTGTGGAGAGGAAACACTAACGCCAAGGGCAGCCTCTCCTACAGGCCTAATGTCTTGGGATTCTCCAACCTTTACTGGACAAAGACAGTCAGGGGGTCCCAAACAACCGCAGAGGGACTGCTATCCGATTTCGTGACCGAGTTCCGGCCTCTGCTTTGCCTGCCGAACATGGTCAACTTTCATGGATTCCGTGCGGGTAGCTGCTTCTACAGGCTGGGGAACAGGAGGTCTTCGGGAGCACAGAACCTGGCGTGATGGCTTGCCTCTATGCCTAGCACGTCTGGACTGCCTCTTGAGGTTGGGAAGAGAAGTATTATGTGGAGCGTAGTCATCCTGTGTGGATTCTGGGTGGGCAACAGTCTCTTCAGGCTGGAGAACTGGTGAGTTACCCACACACATTACCCATCGGGGCTGCTCCGGGATATTGGGAAGGGAAGCTTTAGCAGAGGCTTCAGGATTGGGGTCATCGAAGACCATTAGAAAGGCCACCAGGAAGGCCTGCAGGTCAAGGACGATAGGATCCCATGCTTCCCATAGGGGGGTGATCCATTTTAAGGCATCACCCGCTAGGTAGGATAACATAAATGCCACTTTAGTCCAATCGGTAGGAAAATAGAGAGGGTAGAACTTGAAATGCAGCATGCATTGCTCCACAAACGCACTGCTTTGTTTAGGATCCCCATAGTACCGTGGCGGATCTGCAGGAACGGGTGCAGAAAGCTCCATTTGGTCTGGTGCGTACATCTCCTGGGTCATAGCTAGAGAAAAATTTATTTTATTTTTTTTTTATTTATTTATTTTTTTAATGCATGTATTCGCTGGACACGGATTCAAAATGTCTCTGAGAGCGAAGGGCCGTGGGGCTCAACGGGAACCATGGCCTGAGCAAACTGTTATGCACACGCCCGGGCTGACTGGCGTGTGCGTGATTTAGTGATTCCACTGTGCCATGAACCGGAGAGTGCCTGGAGGGGCGTAACCAAGTATCAACCCTATCCGACCAAGGTCGCACGATGGCTACGACGCCATGCACCAAGGAGGAAACGAGCAGAGGGACCAGGTGCTACTCCAGGCCAGACCCCGGACAATGCTGTTGACCCACAGCGGGGAATACAGGAGCAGGCAGGTTAGGCTGGCACACAGACAGGTGGGTATTGGCAGGCACGGCTGGCATGCAGACAGGTGGGCTCTGGCAGGCACAACTGGAGTGCAGACAGGAGGATACTGGCAGGCACGGCTGGTATGCAGACAGGAGGGTACTGACAAGTACGGCTGGTATGCAGACGGAGAGGTACTAGCAGGTTGGAGCACAGGCTGGATAGGGTCCAGTACAGACTGGGATTCAGGAACAGAACCGCAGATGCGGTAGACAAGCAGAGCAAAGAGGAACCGCCGGAGCGGAGAGCAAGACAGAGCAGGCAGGAACCGCCGGAGCGGTGAGCAAGGCAGAGCGGGCAGGAACCGCCGGAGAGGTGAGCAAGGCAGAGCAGGCAAAACCCCCCGGAGCGGTGAGCAAGGCAGAGCAGGCAAGAACCGCAAGAGCGGTGAGCAAGGCAGAGCAGGCAGGAACCGCCGGAGCGGTGAGCAAGGAAGAGCAGGCAGGAACCGCCGGAGCGGTGAGCAAGGCAGAGCAGGCAGGAACCACCGGAGCGGTGAGCAAGGCAGAGCAGGCAGGAACCGCCGGAGCGGTGAGCATAGGCAGAGCAGAGGGGACAGGGCTCTGTTCACACGGAACAGACTGGAAGGGAAAGGCAGAACCAGATACACACAAGATACTTGCAATGAAGTAGCGAGTGGACTCTAAACTCACAAACGGAAGTACAGCGCCGACGAGTAGGAGTTGGTGCAGGTTCAGACTCTGCAGAAAAAGGGAAGGTACGGACATAGAGAAAAACTGGTAACAGACTAGGAGTGTGTTCAGACAGGAACTGAGTGTTCAGACAGGAACTGACACTGCAGCGAGATACAGGAGCGGGTCTGGGTATGTGGCCCCCAGAAGGCGGGACGAACAGGCTAGGAGCGTGTTCAGACAGGCCTGGGAATACAGCTCCCAGGTTGGCGGACAGGCAAGAACAGAACAGAACCTGGCACATTCAGAGTCAAGGAGCACACTGAATGATAGAGTTGCTCAGGCACCAGCTTCCATGTGGAGCTGGTTTAAATATTCAGCGACAGACAGCAATAGGCTGAGGACGCATTAGGGGTGTGCCCACAGCAGCTACAAGAAACAGGAAGTAACCGGGCCGCCGCCCTAAGCAGTCAGAACAGAGACAAACAGACAGCATGAATAGAAGCTAGGCTAGCAGACTGGACTGAAGATCAAGTTTGCGATCTTGCATAGTGAGAGATGATGCACCATGCAAGCCCGCCACCAGGTATGTTACACCTTTTCACACCCACACATGGGTATACGCTTCCTGATTTTGGCTATTTGCTCTTGTCCTCCTCCTTCTCCTCATCCTCCACCACCATATCACCAGGGTGACCGTGGTCCGTAATGCAACACCCACCTAATTTTTTTAAAGGATGTTTATGATGCCCGTAAAAAAAAAATTTTACACTGTATGTTCATGTTTAATTCTTAGTGAGGTTTTTTCCTAAAATTGCTCAGCGGTTGGACTCACTGCATACCCTATAACTGTATAGCAGACTCTCTCCTTTCTAATGGGAACATGTCGTACTTGTTACTGTGTCCCTGCTCTGTGTGTCTTTAAATTCTTAGTGGGGTTTTTCCTAAAATTGGTCAGCCGTTGGACTCACTGCATACCCTATAACTGTATAGCAGACTCTCTCCTTTCTAGTGGGAACATGTAGTACCTTGTTACTGTGGCCCTGCTCCATGTGTCTTTAAATTCTCAGTATGGTTTTTCCTAAATTTTGGCAGCCCTTGCAGTCACCACTATTAGAGACCCTCTCCTTTATAATGGGAACATTTTTTTTTACTGAGACCCTCCTCTATGTCTCTTCAAAGGGGTATTGGGTTGTGTCCAAATTTTTGGCAGCCCTTGCAATCACTGGATGTGCAATAACAGTATAGGAGACCCACTTGTTAATAATGGGAACAACAAAGCATAGCCGGCTGATGGCTCTCTAACAATAGCTAGGGATGACTGCTGGCCTTTTAAGAATAGTAAGGGCCGTCCGATGTCCCTGTAAAAATAGGCTTTATGACTTTCAGAGTCCCTCCATCATAAATAAAAAAGGATGTGTCTGATGATGTGTCACACACCACATTGCCAGATAAGGTTGTAAAATGTTAAAATGACATTTCCCGGTGAATGCATTTATCTTAAAAAATAACGTAAAGAAAACAAAACAATAGGATCTTTCTTTAGTATAAAAAACAGCTTCACCAATTTAACCTCAATGTAATCACATTGTTCAGCTCATGCACTTCCTCCTCCATCTCCGAAATGATCACATCAGTCACAAGCTGACAGCACTGCCTTGGCCAAGCGGCAACAGGCTGTGCTGAAGATAACATGCTTAATGCTTAATTGAAAAACTGCCCAGCGCTGCAGAGTTGTTGAAAGCTGTAACACAGCAGCCTGATCTGTGGCTCTCACCGCTGAACATACAGCCAGGCATGGTCATGTGTGACAATAGATAGATACGGTTTCCCTCTATGCCAGTCCTTTCACCGAGCTAAAGAATATGGGTGTGGTGAAATACAACTCCCACTGAGAAGCTGTTTCAGATTGAAAAACATTGTACCCACCAGAGGATTTGATTCTGAGGGCTAACCTTTCTCACCCGCTCAAGAGCCCCATAGCAGCTTCAAAGTTAGCGCTATCATGAACTCTCCTGAGATAGAAGCCAAGGCACACCAGTGGATTCTCTGGTGGGACCGTCCAACCCTGCCGAGAAGCAGTCCTGGCTAAGAAAAGTGTGTGGGAAGGTTCCCAGACACTCTTTGGCTGCTTTTTTTACTGAGGAGGAAACACACGCAAACACGGGGAGAACATACAAAGTCCTTGCAGATGTTGTCCTTGCTGGGATTTGAACCCAGGATCCCAGCGCTGCAAGGCTTCAGTGCTAACCACTGATCCAATGTGCTGCCGTTCACCCTCTAATATCTAACAGGCTGTAGAAACTTGCACCTACTGCCTCTCTATCTTCAGCTCCTTTGTGAGAAAATGTATTTGGACAGCCACTCAGTCTACCAAATAAAATTCCTGAGAAGGAAATTGGGGATGGCTTCGCTACTGCTACTGGGGGCAGTGCTAATACCATGGCGTCGTACCATAGTTTGCTGGAAATATTCCAGGCTGGTAGGAGGCAAGCAAATTCCCACAGAAAAGTACCAGCAGTAATGTTCAGGCCACATTTCAAGTGCAAGCAGCTTTAGAGGACTTCCTGGGAGAAATGACACGCAGGGTACATACGGTTTCCCTCTATGCCACTCCTTTCACCGAGCTAAATACAACTCTTAGCAAAAAAAAATTGTGGACTGGCTCCATACCTGGCCACATTCACCTGTCCACATGTTTGTGGTTAGGCGGTCCTTCCCAGTAAGTGCACTGGGGAAGGCACGGGTAATGTTGTGGGACCCGTGCTTCTGTGAGGCGGAGGCGATACCGGGAAATATAGTGGCGGCTGGGGACCGAGTATAGACACCCGGCCGCCGCCGGCATGAGGTTGTGAAAATCTTCCGCCTCCACAAGCTTAAAAGACCATATTTCAAGTGCAAAGAGCTGCCCAGAAATCTGGCAGTTTAGTGTTGCGGCCTGTGGGTGGGTGGGTGGCTGGCAGCATACTTGCACTTGCATTCCAAGTAACAGAAAACTAAGCAGATGGTGGCCTCTATCATCATCATGGCCTCACCTTGGCACTATGAACTCTCCTGAAGGAGAAGCCAGGGCCCACCGGAGGAGTCTCCGGTTCTCTGGTTGGCTCGTCCAACCCTGCCGAAAAGCAGCCCTGGCTAAGAAAAGTGTGGGGGAAGGTTCCCGGACACTCTATGGCTGCTTTTTTAATGTGGATTGGCCATTCTTATGCATGTTATTTCTCAAAACGCATTACAGATCAGGCCATTGTCCAACTCTGTATTCAAGAAATTAAATGCGCAAAGAAAGATGTGTGTGTGTCAAAGCACCACCGACAAGTGCGATTTGATGTTGGACGGGCTGCCATTGCTTCTGCAACAAGCTCAATTACAGGACTTCCTGGGAGAATGACACGCAGGGTACATACGGTTTCCCTCTATGCCAGTCCTTTCACCAAGCTAAATACAACTCTTAGCAAAAAAAAGTTGTGGACTGGCTCCGTACCGTCCCTGGCCACATTCACCTGTCCACGTGTTTGTGGTTAGGCGGTCTTTCCCAGTAAGTGCACTGGGGAGGGCATGGGTAATGTTGTGGGACCCGTGCTTGTGGAAGACGGAGGCGATACCGGGAAATATAGTGGCGGCTGGGGACCGAGTATGGACACCCGGCCGCCGCCGGCATGAGGTTGTGAAAAGCTTCTGCCTCCACGAGCCTAAAAGGCCACATTTCAAGTGCAAGCAGCTGTCAAAAATTTGGCAGTATAGTATTGCAGTTTGTGGGTGGGTGGGTGCATTCCAAGGAATGGGGTAGGGACAACTGAATGCTGCAGTGGGACAAGGACATGGACGGTGATTGTTGCAAGTCTGCAATGACAGGTGCATGGCGGGAGGCATCTTCGCATGCGCCAAGGATCACTTATGATGGGCACACTTTTAGGCAGTGACCTGGGAGTCAGAGATGCTTCCAGAGGTCTTCCCCATGCTGCTCCCATGTCTTTTAAGCACTGTATGCATGTGTCTGATGATGTGTCACACACCACATGGCCAGATAAGGTTGTAAAATGTTAAAATGACATTTCCTGGTGAATGCATTTGTCTTGGTTGAAAGCAATGCAAAAGTGCAAAAACGCATCAAAAACGCTACGTGTGAACATAGCCCAAGTTGTGGAGGAGTATTTTTGTTTTTGGTTATTTATTTTGCTTTATATACAAGTCATTACCCTGGAAAGGATGTTCCTTAACATATTTCCCAGGAAAATCCATTTTGGTTTCGTTTTTGTATGTTTTATTGTGAGTCCGTAAAGGTGGCGTAATACTCTGACCATGTTGCTGACAGCAGTGATCTGGTTGTCAGAGATGCTTCCAGGGGTCTTCCCCATGCTGTTCCCATGTCATTTGAGCAGTGTTCCCAACGATTTGGTCAATTTTTTGGCCCTCTGCAGACCGCCGGGGGGAGCCACCTGAAAAATGCTCGAGTTTCCCATAGACTTGCATTGGGCTCGTTGCTCGGGTCGACCACCCGAGTATTCCAATTTGCTCAACCCAAGCAACGAGTACCCAAGCATTTTAGTGCTCGCTCATCACTACACACCACCTTTCTCTTTGGCTTCAGCCAGACTACAACAACAAGCTCCCCACAATCTCCCCGTCTCCTGTGACTGTTAACCCTCTAGCTGCTGGATGCTTCTGGAGCAAAACACTTCCTGTCTCCTGTGCTTCTGTTAGTTCTAATAGTTGCTGGATGCTTTTGAAGCAACAGCACTACTTCTGCATGTCACACTCTTCCCTCCATTTTGAATGTCGTCCTCGACATTCACCTTAATAGGTCAATCTGACCAATTCGGAGATAGTGGTGAAAGCTTATCGACTATATATAAATCTGTCATTGTTAAATTGGTATAACATTTATAAACATTGATAAACTATTCTTACAACCCTTTTCTTGTAGGACTCCTGTAAGAAATAAACAATTAACCCAATTAAAACAAACAGCATCTCTTCCGCTGGAGCTTTTTGTACATCTTCCCCAGCTCTCTCTCTCACTAGGCCAAAACAAGTCTTTCCACCAGGTAACGTTGTCCATACTGTCTCTCGGTGGTTTATACCACTCAAGTGGGCTTACCTGGTCCGTAGGCAGAGATACCCGTTTCCAATCGACAGTCTTTGGCACTTGGCTTGGTTCACCAAGTGTCTCATACGTCAGCATCACAGGCCTCCTCACTTCTCAAGTAGACATCCTCCTGGTGGGTTGTTCCTCAGACACCACGGGTTCCTCGGTTGAAGGAATTTCTTCTGCCACACTAACTTCTCATACTTCCTCAGATGATCTTGGAACTGCCTCTGTAAGTTCCTGTGCATCTTTTGAATTGTCTGTTTCCACCTGGTCTGGTAATTCTGCTACTCCTAAATGTCGATCGGTCTCTTCAATGACCGTTGTTCGATCGTCAGATCTGGATTGGACTTCATCTGTTTTCCTTGGTACAAACTCTGGTGCTTCAGGACTTAGTTCACTCTCCTGAGGATGGTACATCCCTCTCTTTGCCAGTCCGAGAAATAGAACAGTGTGCTCTTCTTCATCCGAACTCTGAAGGTCACTATTCACCTCCAGAGCTTCAGCCGGTGGTAGTCCCTAAGTCGATCTAGGTCAATGGCGATATGCTCCTGGGAAGTCTTGTGGGATGGGAGATAATCACAGGGTAGTAGTAAATTCCGATGGACTACTCTGGTTTTCTTGTTCCCCGTTTCCAATCGGATTTCATACACTGGACTATCATCGGATATCCTCCTTACGACCACATACACCTCGTCTTCCCAGTATGAACAAAGTTTTCCTGGACCACCTTTTTCACGTACGTTCTTAACTAGAACCCGACTTCCTGGTGCCAATTCTGCTCCATAACATTTTCGATCATAGTACTCTTTACTCTTGCTCTGTGTTTGCGTAACCACTTTGGACACTATGTTGTATGCCTCTGTCATCCGTTTCTTCCATTTCCAAACATACTCCGGATACGTTCTGTAAGTCTCTGACACCGGAGTATCGAACATGGTTTCGATTGGCAGTCTTGGTGATCGTCCATACAATAGGAAGAAAAGTGAGCAACCCGTTGCATCGCTCTATGTACAGTTATAGGCATGTACCACTTTTGACAGAACTCTTCCAAGTCTTTCCTTTCATCAGCTGTTAAAGTGTGCAACATCGACAATAATGTCTGGTTAAAACCTTCCACTTGTCCATTACCCTCTGGTTGATAGGGCGTTGTTAGGGATATCTGAATTCTACAGTACTTTCCTAGCTTGGCAAAGAGCTGGTTCTCAAATTCTCTTCCTTGGTCGTGATGTAACCTTGTAGGGAACCAAAACCTCAAAGCAAATCATTGAAGATCTTCTCTGCTGCAGCTTTATTGATGTTGGCATATGCTTGGGCAAATCGAGTAAAATGGTCCATCACCACCAATATGTACTCATAACCACCCTTGCACCTCTCGTGATGTAGAAAGTCTATTGAGACCATCTCAAACGGATACGTAGTTTTGATGTTGTCCATAGGTGCCTGGGTTGATGTGTTGGGACGTTTATCTTTCAGACACCCACACTCACTGGTCACGTACCTCTCAATATCTCTCTGCATGTACAGCCAGAAGAAATGTTCACGGATCAAGTTGGTTGTCCTTTCCACTCCCAGGTGTCCCATGTTTTCATGGAGCTCTTTGAAGACCAACCTACGGAATACTCTGGGTAGTACCAACTGCCGGTTTTATCCTCCTTTACAATACAAGATACCGTCTTCACTGAGGTAGAGCTTTGTCCATTCTTTAGCTAAAACAGATACTGCTGGTGACTCATTATCTTTCTCCCGTTTACTTAGAATACTACTTTATCAGGACCAAAATCAGTTTCCATCAATTATCTGATCTTCCCGTTGGTAGTTGTTGAATGGACAGGGGATGATCTTGTTCTCTCACTTTTATGGTGGTTTCCACCGTCAATGGACACCACAATGATGTGTCTTCCTCTTGATAAGCTTGCACTGCTTGGGTAGTGCTCTCAATTGCTACCAGACTGACTTCCTCCGAGGATTCTTGCATGAACTCCTCAGGCTCTAGTGGCATTCTCAACAATCCGTTAGCATCCACATTGCATTTTCCTGGCCTGTACTTGATGCTGAAATTGAAGTCAGCTAGTTCAGCGACCCATCTCTGACCCGTTGCATTCAGTTTGACTGTAGTGAGGACATAGATCAAAGGGTTGTTGTCAGTATATGCCTCAAACTCTTTGCTGTAGTAGAGATAATCTAAATCATTCACAGATAGCCCATTTCAATGCCAGGAACTCCAATTTTCCAGAATGTAGATGGTAATTCTTCTCGGTGTCTGTTAACGTTCTAGAACCGTAACCGATTATTCTCAATTTTCCATCTTGATGCTGATACAGGGCAGCTCCAAGTCCAACTTGAGAACAAATGGTAAATTGAAATCAGGATATCCCAAGATGGGTGGTTTTATCAGGTAGTCTACTAGTTATTCCAATGACTCCTGGTGGTCTGCTGTCCAGAGAATGGGCTGTTGGGACGTAAACGGCGTTGTTTCTTTTAAGCCCGGTCCTACCAGAGTTATTCTTTTTCTCCATGGGTGTTGTTGACTCTGTCGTCCCCCGCAAAAGGAGGTATAGCGGGGCAGCAACCCTGGAGGAGTTCCAAACGTAAGTACAATAGTAGGACAGGAATCCTAAGATCTGCCTCAACTCCCCGACAATAGAGGGCTGCTTGTCTTTTAAGGACAGTACCAGAGCGATTTCTGCTGGGTCCATGGTATAGCCTTCTCCAGACAATTTTCCCTAGAAATCGGACTTGCTTTTTGAACAGTTCACGCTTCTTTGGGATCAACTTATCTCCGTGTTGTTGATACTGCTGTAATATGGTACTCACATGTTCAACATGCTCCCGGAAGGTTTTGCAGTGTACCACATTGTCATCCAAGTACGGCTGGCAGATATCATCCCTAAATCCTTCCAAACAGGTCTCCATGCTCCTCTGAAATTCTGCTGGAGCTGAAATGAGCCCAAATGGTATGTGAATCCACTCATAATACCCACAGTGTGATGAATGCTGGCAACAGTCTACTGGACTCTTCAACAAACCCTTGATGGTATGCATTACCCTGATCGTGGACAGAGAACAAGGTACTTCCTGATAGGCTATCCAGCATATCTTGAATCTTTGGTATCGAGTGCCGATCAGGTACTGACTTTCGGTTTAGTTCACAGTAATCACAGCAGAGTCGCAAATAACCGTCCTTCTTCCTAACACAAACAGTATAAGAGGAATAAGACGACTTCGACTTTTGGACCCAACCTCTGTTGATTAGATCTTGTAAATACTCTTTCACTTCACGATGTAATGGTTTCAGCACAGACATGTAAGTTTTGGTTACTGGGGTCGTGTCTTCCAAATTGATTTTCAATTGCAACGACGGGATACAGCCTACAGCCTATATCAGAGTCATCTTTAGAGAATGCATGACACTCTTCTCTCAGGATTTGTTTTTTTATAGCTATTAGTGTTGAGCGAGCATGTTCGACACTGCTCGGTACTCGCCCGAGCAACTCGCTATTTGGGATGTTCAGCGAGCACCGAGCATTTCCGGGTTACTCGGGCGGGAGCTCGGGTCTCCGACCTGCATGTTTGGCGCTCTTTACAGAGCCAATGAACATGCAGGCATTGCCAGCCAGTCACGGTAATGCCGCAGCCATGTTGTTTGTGGGCATTACAGTGATTGGCTGGCCGCACAGCGTCACCTCGAGTATTTAAAACCGGGTGCCGCCATCTTGGACACAGTCGCCCGGGATCAGACAGTGTAGGGTCAGTGCTGCTGAGTTAGGGAGAGATATATAGTGCGAAATAGGTAGTGTAGGGTCTCTAAAGACTGCCAAATCAAACAAACAGTGCTTCTCAGGACTAATATCCATCCCAGATATCAGGCAGACAGGCTTTATAGCAGACGCAGTGGTTATACCAATAAACAGTGCATTCCAGTCCTGTGTGCTCCTGCTGGTCAAATTGCTAGACTTATCCCCAGGTCTCAGGGGCCAGGAAAAATCCTTTTTTTTTTTAATCTAAATCCTGTATTTTTTTTTCCCCTCAGTCAGACTGTACAAATACGCGTCTTATTAGCCTTTTGGCATTCCCCCCCCCCCCCACAAAAAAAAAAATTGAGTGTGTCTGTGACTATTCAGACACCAATATATCTTTTTAAAAGATTCTGGTGTAGGCCACATAACTATAACTGTGGTTTTGCAGTTCCACGGTTCAAATCTCTGTATTATCCAGCTTTTGGCCTTTTTCCAGTAAAAAAAGAACAGTAATAGTGTCTCCCTTACTGTTCAGACACAAATATATCTGTTTAAAAGATTCTGGTGTAGGCCACATAACTATAACTGTGGTTTTGCAGTTTACGGTTCAAATTTCTGTATTATCCAGCTTTTGGGCTATTTTACATTAAAAAAAAACAGTTTGAGTGTCTCGCTCAGTGTTCAGTCACAAATATATCTGTTTAAAAGATTCTGGTGTAGGCCAGAGAAATAGAACTGTGGTTTTCCTCTTCCACGGTTCTAATCTCCTTTATACAGTTATATTAAAAAGTTTGGGCACCCCTATTAATCTTAAGCTTAATGTTTTATAAAAATTGGTGTTTTTGCAACAGCTATTTCAGTTTGATATATGTAATAACTGTTGGACACAGTAATGTTTCTGCCTTGAAATGAGGTTTATTGTACTAACAGAAAATGTGCAATCTGCATTCAAACAAAATTTGACAGGTGCATAAGTATGGGCACCTCACCAGAAAAGTGACATTAATATTTAGTAGATCCTCCTTTTGCAAAAATAACAGCCTTTAGTCGCTTCCTGTAGCTTTTAATGAGTTCCTGGATCCTGGATGAAGGTATTTTTGACCATTCCTCTTTACAAAACAATTCCAGTTCAGTTAAGTTTGATGGTTGCCGAGCATGGACAGCCCTCTTCAAATGATCCCACAGATGTTCAATGATATTCAGGTCTGGGGACTGGGATAGCCATTCCAGAACATTTTAATTGTTCCTCTGCATGAATGCCTGAGTAGATTTGGAGCGGTGTTTTGGATCATTGTCTTGCTGAAAGATCCATCCCCTGCGTAACATCAACTTTATCACTGATTCTTGAATATTATTGTCAAGAATCTGCTGATACTGAGTGGAATCCATGCGTCCCTCAACTTTAACAAGATTCCCAGTGCCGGCATTGGCCACACAGCCCCAAAGCATGATGGAACCTCCACCAAATTTTACTGTGGGTAGCAAGTGTTTTTCTTGGAATGCTGTGTTTTTTTGCCGCCATGCATAACGTCTTTTTGTATGACCAAACAACTCAATCTTGGTTTCATCAGTCCACAGGACCTTCTTCCACAAAGAAATTGGCTTCTCCAAATGTGCTTTTGCATACCTCAGCCGACTGTTTGTGGCGTGCTTGCAGAAACGGCTTCTTTCGCATCACTCTCCCATACAGCTTCTCCTTGTGCAAAGTGCGTTGTATATTCGACCGATGCACAGTGAAATCTCTGAGACAGCTTTTTGTATCCTTCCCCTGAACAACTATGTTGAATAATCTTTGTTTTCAGATCATTTGACAGTTGTTTTGAGGAGCCCATGATGCCACTCTTCAGAGGAGATTCAAACAGGAGAACAACTTGCAAGTGGTCACTTTAAGTAGCTTTTCTCATGATTGCATACACCGGGCTATGAAGTTCAAAGCTCAATGAGGTTACAAAACAAAAAAAGTGCTTTAGTAAGTCAGTAAAAAGTAGGTATGAGTATTTAAAACAAGAAAATGATAAGGGTGCCCATACTTATGCACCTGTCAAATTTTGTTTGAATGCAGATTGCACATTTTCTGTTAGTACAATAAACCTCATTTCAAGGCAGAAACATTACTGTGTCCAACAGTTATTACATATATCAAACTGAAATAGCTGTTGCAAAAACACCAATTTTTATAAAACATTAAGCTTAAGATTAATAGGGGTGCCCAAACTTTTTCATATAACTGTATTACCCTTTTCCATTGATAGTGCGAGTGTAAGCTATTTTGCTTCATTTACAATGGGCAAGGCACATGGCAAGGGACGTGGAACTGGACATTCTGGTGATGGTGCGTGTAGAGGACGGGGCCGTGGCCAAGGTGAAAATGTGCCACAACCAACAGCCACATCTTCTCGCTCCCACTTCTTGACCGAATTACTAGGGAAGCACACTACAACACCAGTATTGCGAACTGATCAGTGTGAACAGGTTATTAATTGGATAGCAGATAATACTTCCAGTTACCTTGGCACCACCACCTCCGGTCTGTCTTCCACACGGTCAAATCTTAGTAGCCAAGAGTCTCGACCGCATACTCCTCCTCACCCTGATGCTCCTTCCTCCCACCATGCTGAGTGTCGTCAGACAGCAACTGATCCCACAGTTGGACACTCTGAAGAGCTGTTCACTGGTCCATTTCCATATTTGTGCCCCTCGCCTGCTCCGCTTGAAGTGGTGGAAGAGGAGATCCCATGTAGCGATGCCCAAATATTTGAACAGCCACGGCCACAGGAAGGCGACGCTGGCAATTTGTCACAAAAGGTGGACGATGACGAGACACAATTGCCACGAAGTGAGGAGGAGGATCGTGGTGCGCAAGTAGAAGAGGAGGAGGTGGTGGATGATCTAGTAACTGACCCAACGTGGCAGGAGGACACGCAGAATGAGGCCAGCAGCACACAGGGTGAGGGAAGCAGAGAACCCCAACAGGCAGGAAGAAGCAGTGTGGTGGCCGCACACAGAAGGCGGGCAACTGTTCCCCCAAACACCAACACGAGGGACGTTGCCAGTACAACCGGTAGCAGGGGTGACAAAACTACCAACCTGACCACCACCAGCATGATCAGGCACATGGCAGCAAAGCATCCGACTTTGTGGGGCGAACCCCAGGGTCCACGACCAGTGTCAGCAGGTGTCACCACTGCTTCTTCCGCTGTTGTGCGTGTAAGAGAACTCCCTGTTGTGTGTGCAAGGCAATTCCCTGTCCATACTGTATGCAAAGATGCCCCCTCTTCTCAGTCTTCACTTGTTATGGCAGTTTCTCAAGAAACAGCATCAACGTCCACGTCCCACCGCAGCGTTCAATTGTCCATATCCCAGAGCTTTGAATGAAAGCGCAAATTCGCAGCCAACGCCCCACAGTCCTAAATTCGCACATTTCACAACTGCTTGCGTTGGAAATGCTGCCTTTTAGGCTGGTGGAGACGGAATCCTTCCGCAACCTTATGGCGGTGGCCATCCCTCGGTACTCAGTCCCCAGCCGACACTATTTTGCCTGGTGTGCCATTCCCGCACTACACAAGCACGTGTCCCAAAACATCTGCCGTGCCCTCAACAACGCAGTTACTGGGAGAGTCCACCTGACAACGGACACGTGGACAAGTGCTTGTGGCCAGGTATGGTACATCTCCCTGACAGCACACTGGGTAAACAAAGTGGAAGCCGGGACCCAGTCGGACCTTGGGACGGAACATATCCTCCCCACACCGAGGATTGCGGGCCCTATGTCAGTCAGAGTTGCCACCACAGTGTACAGCTCCTGCGCATCATCCTCCTCCTCCTCCTCATGTTCAGCCTCCATCTCAGATATCACCACATCAGTTACAAGCTGGAAGCACTGCAGTACTGCCTCAGCCAAGCGGCAACAGGCTGTGCTGAAAATCATAAGCTTAGGTGATAAACCTCACACCGCTTGTGAGTTGTGGACAGCTGTGAAAGAGCAGGCAGATCTGTGGCTGAGACCGCTGAACCTACATCCAGGCATGGTCGTGTGTGACAATGGCCGTAACCTGGTGGCGGCTCTGAGGCGAGGCGAGATTACACATGTACCATTCCTGGCTCATGTGCTTAACCTCATGGTTCAGCGGTTTCTTAAATCATACTCCGAGTTGCCAGATCTGCTCGTCAAAGTATGCCGCCTGTCAGCTCATTTTCGCAAGTCGGCTACAGCTTCCGCCGCCCTTGCTGTGTTGCAGCAGTGTTTGCAGCTTCTGGCACACCGACTGGTGTGTGATGTCCCCACACATTGGAACTCTACCCTCCACATGTTGCAAAGGATTTGTGAGCAGAAGAGAGCAGTTATGGAGTACCAGCTGCAACAAGGCCGTCGGTATTCAGGTCAGACTCCCCACATAAGACCTCAGAAGTGGACCTGGATGTCTGACATATGTACCATCTTGACAAACTTTGAGGAGTCCACCAAGATGGTGAGTGGCGATGACGCCATCATTAGCGTCAGCATCCCACTTGTCTGTATTTTGCAGCGCTCTCTGCAGAGAATTAAAGAGGAGGCATTGCAGCCAGAGTATGATGAGATGGATCAAGAAGCCGTAACGGGCGATTACACACAGCCCAGCCTCATCTCATCCCAACGTGCATTGGGGGACAATGAGGGAGAGGAGGAGGAGGAGGAGGAAGAACAGGAGCTGGTATCATGCGCTGTAGACGGTAGTACCTGTACAACTGTCATACCGTCGGTTCAGCGTGGGTGGTCTGAGGACAGGGGGGAGGAGGAGTAGAGCATGGTCAGTCGTCATCTTGGTGAGGAAACGGAAGTCTTGCCCGTTACCAGTCTGGCACGCGTGGCTGACTTTATGTTACGCTGCCTTAACCAGGACCCTCGCGTTGTCAAAATGTTGGGTGACAGTCATTACTGGTTGGTGACACTTTTAGACCCCCGCTACAAGGAGAACTTTCACTCTCTTATTTCTGGAGGTGGAGAGGTCTACAAAAATGGGGCAGTACCAGAACGCCCTTGCTGCAGAACTGTTAAAAAAAATTCCCATCTGAACACGCTAGCTCCAGAGGACACAGTTTGCTGCCCAACCAAGGCGTACAGCCGAGAGAGACGCAACTCCAATCCAGCAGAGGAATGGGAACACTGTTAACGTTCTGGCACAGTTTTCTGAGACCCGCCCAGCTTACAGGCCCTGAGGCGCGGGGTACTCTCACAAGGAGTGGAAAGTTTCAAAAGATGGTGAGGGAGTACTTTGCCGACCTCTGTGCTTTTTAATTATTGGGTATCCAAGCTGGACACTTGGAATGAACTCGCTCTGTACGCCTTGGAGGTCCTGGCCTGCCCTGCCGCTAGCGTGTTATCGGAGCGTGTTTTTAGTGTCGCTGGGGGAATTATAACTGATAAGCACACTCGCCTGTCAACTGACAATGCTGACAAGCTGACCCTTATCAAAATGAACAAGGGCTGGATTGGGCCAGACTTCTCATCACCACCAAATGACAGCAGAGTAACATAAAGTCAAATCCACTGTGTTATTTCGGGAGGTGTATTCCCATGCACCGCTTCACACCCACACATGGGTATACGCTTCCTCATTTCGGCTGTATTTTGCTCTTCTCCTTATCCTCAGCCTCCACCACCACTATACCACCAGGGTGACCGTGGTCCATGTTGCCAGCATTGCAAGTTCCTCCGTCCTAATTTTTGGCAGCTTTGGCTTGGAAGGCATAGGCAAAGATTATGGGAGACCCACTCCCCAATAATGGGAATAATGATTTTAATATGCTGTACTACATGGCTCTTGTAAGGGGCATGAAAACCGTCTTGTTAAGCTACTGTGACCTCCACCACTCTTCCAAGGGGCATTGATATTGTCTTTTTATTCCACTGCGACCTCCACCACTCTTCCAAGGGGCATTGATATTGTCTTTTTTTTTCCACTGCGACCTCCACCACTCTTCCAAGGGGCATTAAAACCATATTGTTAAGCTACTGTGACCTCCACGTTTCTTCCAAGGTGCATTAAAACCGTTTTGTTAAACCACTCTGAACTCCACAGCTCTTCCAAGGGGCATGAAAACCGTCTTGTTAAGCTACTGTGACCTCCATGTCTCTTCCAAGGGGCATTAAAACAGTTTTGTTAAACCACTCTGAACTCCACAGCTCTTCTAAGGGTCATTAAAACCGTCTTGTTAAGCTACTGTGACTTCCACCACTCTTCCAAGGGGCATTGATATTTTCTTTCTAGTCCACTGTGACTTCCACCACTCCTCCAAGGGGCATTGATATTGTCTTTTTATTCCACTGTGACCTCCACGTCTCTTCCAAGTGGCATTAAAACCGTTTTGTTAAACCACTCTGAACTCCGCAGCTCTTCCAAGGGGCATTAAAACCGTCTTGTTAAGCTACTGTGACCTCCACCACTCTTTCAAGGGGCATTGATATTGTCTTTTTATTCCACTGCAACCTCCACCAATCTTCCAAGGGGCATTAAAAATGTCTTGTTAAGCTACTTTGACCTCTATGTCTCTTCCAAGGGGCATTAAAACTGTCTTGTTAAACCACTCTGAACTCCACAGCTCTTCGAAAGGGGCATTAAAATCATCTTGTTAAGCTACTCTGACCTCCACCACTCTTCCAAGGGGCATTAAAACTGTCTTGTTAAGCTACTGTGACCTCCACCACTCTTCCAAGGGGAATTAAAACCGTCTTGTTAAAGCTACTGTGACCTCCACGTCTCTTCCAAGGGGCATTAAAACCGTCTTGTTAAACTACTCTGAACTCCACAGCTCTTCCAAGGGGCATGAAAACCGTCTTGTTAAGCTACTGTGACCTCCACCACTCTTCCAAGGGGCATTGATATTGTCTTTTTATTCTACTGCGACCTCCATCACTCTTCCAAGGGGCATTAAAACCGTCTTGTTAAGCTACTGTGACCTCCACCACTCTTCCAAGTGGCATTGATATTGTCTTTTTATTCCACTGCGACCTCCACCACTCTTCCAAGGGGCATTAAAACTGTCTTGATAAGCTACTGTGACATCCACGTCTCTTCCAAGGGGCATTAACCCCTTTACAACCCAAGGTGGTTTGCACGTTAATGACCAGGCCAATTTTTACATTTCTGACCATTGTCACTTTATGAGGTATTTACTCTGGAACGCTTCAACTGATCCCCCTGATTCTGAGATTGTTTTTTCGTGACATATTGTACTTCATGATTTTGGTAAAATTTCTTCGATATCTCTTGCGTTTATTTGTGAAAAAAAAAAATGGGGTCACTTGTGGGGGAGCTCCAATGTTTAGGCACACAGGGGCTCTCCAAACGCGACATGGTCCCAATTTGTTAGCGGACACCATGTCACGTTTGGAGAGCCCCTGTGTGCCTAAACATTGGAGCTCCCCCACAAGGGACCCCAGTTTGGAAACTAGACCCCCCAAGGCACCTGTCTAGATGCATAGTGAGCACTTGGAACCCCCAGGTGCTTCACAAATTAATCCGTAAAAATAAAAAAGTGTTTTTTTTCCCACTTTTTCATTTTTACGGATCAATTTGTGAAGCACCTGAGGGTTCCAAGTGCTCACTATGCATCTAAATAGGTGCCTTGGGGGGTCTAGTTTCCAAAATGGGGACACTTGTGGGGGAGCTTCAATATTTAGACACACAGGGGCTCTCCAAACGTGACATGGTGTCCGCTAACAAATTGGAACCATGTAGCGTTTGGAGAGCCCCTGTGTGTCTAAACATTGGAGCTCCCCCATAAGTGACCCCATTTGGGAAACTATACCCCCCAAGGCACCTATCTAGATGCATAGTGAGCACTTGGAACCCCCAGGTGCTTCACAAATTAATCCGTAAAAATAAAAAAGTATTTTTTTTCCACTTTTTCATTTTTATGAATCAATTTGTGAAGCGCCTGGGGGTTCCAAGTGCACACTATGCATTTAGATAGGTGCCTTGGGGGGTTTAGTTTCCAAAATGGGGTCACTTGTGGGGAAGCTCCAATGTTTAGGCACACAGGGGCTCTCCAAATGAAACATGGTGTCTGCTAACAATTTGAGCCGATTTTCCATTCAATTTGTTAGCGGACACCATGTCGCGTTTGGAGAGCCTCTGTGTGCCTAAACAGTGGAAAGCCCCCACAAGTGACCATATTTTGGAAACTAGACCCCTCAAGGATTTTATCAAGGGGTATAGTGAACATTTTGAACCCAGAGGTACGACACAGAATTTGATAACATTAGGTCATCATATTGAATAAGTTGTCATTAGTCTTGAGCGAAAGTTGTCGCTACTTGAGTTTGCACTGGGTACTCAGGTATGCACCATGTACTGCGTGTGCTCGAGTGACATGCTCGAGTCCCTGCTCCGCATGTTTCACGGTTATTAGACACCCAAAAAAAAACATGCGGGGATCGCTCGTGCATGGCAGGCAATACCCGCAAAGATTTTTTGGCCGCGAAGCATATGGGGGCGGAGACTCGAGCATGTCACTCAAATACCCACGATACTCAATGCATACCAGAGCACCTGATGCAAACTCAAGTAGCGAGCACTTGCGCTCAACACTAGTCGCCATATCGTCATCTTTTTTTCTTACTTTTGAAAAAAATCCCAACCCCAACCCTAACACCCAACCCCAGCCCTAACCCTAGCACAACCCTAACCCTAGCCCAACCCTAACCCGAGAGTTTATCTTTTACGCCGTTCCTTGTGTGGTATAAGTGATTAGACGACTTTATTCTTCGGGTCGGTGCGATTACAGTGATACCAGAATCATATGGGGTTTTTATGATTGACAGCTGTCACACACTAAAAGACGCATTTTTTGTAAAATCTAGTTTTTGCATCGCCATATTTTGAGAGCTATAATTTTTCCATATTTTGGCAGACAGAGTCATGTGATGGCTTGTTTTTTGTGGGATGACTTGACATTTTTATTGGTGCCATTTTCAGGCACGTGACATTTTTTTATCGCTTTCTATTCCGATTTTTGGGAGGCAGAATAAACAAAAACCAACAATTCAGGAATTGTTTTTTTGTTTTTTTATTATTCTGTTCCGCGTGTGGTAAAATTGATAAGGCAGCTTTATTCTTTGGGTCAGTACGTTTACAACGGCACCACATTTATATCGTTTTTCTATGTTTTGGCGCTTTTACACAATAAAAGCTATTTTATAGAAAAAAATAATTTTTTGCATTGTTTTATTCTGAGAGCTATAACTTTTTGATTTTTCGGATGATGGAGCTGTATAGTGGCTTGTTTTTTGCGGGACAAGATGACGTTTTCAGCGGTACCATTTTTATTTATAATCGTCTTTTTGATCGCGTGTTATTCTATTTTTTGTTTGGCGGTATGATGATAAAGCATTGTTTTTTGCTTTGTTTTTTATTTTATTTTTTTACCGTGTTCACTGAAGGAATTAACTAGTGGGACAGTTTTATAGGTCAGGTCGTTCTGGACACGGCAATACCAAATATGTGTACTTTTATTGTTCGTTTGCTTTTTTTCATAATAATATTTATTGATACTGCTCAGGAACCAGTACCAGGCTCTCACGCAGGAGAACCATGAAGAAATACAGCAAAATAAGACTTTGCCAGCAATGAATAACCTTGTAAGCCCTCAGAATCCTCCTGGATGGAGAAAGAAGAATGTTGTGAAGAAAAAACGGAGAGTGGTGGTCATGGGGGATTCCCTGTTAAGAGGAACAGAGGCCGCTATCTGCAGACCAGACATAACCTCAAGAGAAATGTGCTGTCTTCCAGGAGCAAAAATTAAAGATGTGTCTGACAGGATATCAAGACTCTTCAGACCTACAGATCACTACCCATTCCTGCTAATACATGTGGGGACAAATGACACCGCAAGAAAGGACCTGGAAACCATCTGCAGTGACTTTGAAGACTAAGGCAAGAAAGTGAAAGAATTGGGAGCGCAGGTGGTCTTCTCATCCATCCTCCCAGTGGATGGCCATGGAACAATGAGGTGGAATAAGATTCTACAGGTGAACAACTGGCTACGTCGATGGTGCAGTCAACAAGGATTTGGATTTCTGGATCACGGAATGAATTACCTATACGATGGACTACTTGCTAGAGATGGGGTGCACCTAACGAAGACTGGAAAACATGTATTTGGAAGTCGCCTTGCTACACTCATCAGAAGAGCTTTAAACTAGAACAATGTGGGAAGGGAAGCAAAAGGCCAGAAAAAGCCATACAGCTGACAAATACTATTGAGATCTCTGTTACTGGAAGTGGAAAGGAAGAACAAAGACAAAACAATTTAAATAATAAAAATATGGGAGGAAGAGAAACCAATCACAAACTAAAATGTTTTTATACAAATGCACAAAGCATGGGCAACAAACAAGGAGAATTGGAACTACTAATGCAGGAAAAGGAATATGATGTCATTGGAATCACTGAAACTTGGTGGGACGATACACATGATTGGAATAAAAGGCTAAAAGGATACAACTTATTTGCAAGAAACAGACTTGATAAACGAGGAGGAGGTGTTGCATTGTATGTTAGAAAAGCGTATATCTGCACAGAGATTGAAGCTTCAGAGACTGGGAGTTCTGTGGAAACTGTTTGGGTAAGAATACAAGGAGAGAACAACGGAAAGGACACCATTGTAGGCGTTTACTACAGGCCACCTGGGCAAGCTGAAGATATGGATGAACTCTTTATGTATCAAATGACCAAGTTCTCCAAAAAATATGACGTAGTGGTCATGGGAGATTTCAACTATCCAGACATTTGTTGGGAATCTCTCTCAAGTAAAACTAACAGGTCAAGCAAATTCTTATCCTCTCTTGCTGACAACTTTATCTTCCAAAAGGTAGGGGAGAAAACAAGGGGATCTGCTACTTTGGATCTAATCCTTATAAACAGGGAGGAAATGGTTGAGGAGGTAAAGGTGGCTGGGACCCTAGGAGGCAGCGATCATGTTATTATAGAATTTTGGATAACTAGAGGAGGAAGACATGTGAAGACTCAAACTTCAAGGTTAGATTTTAGAAAGGCAGATTTTAAGAGACTCAGAAAGAGAATAGGAGGGATCCAATGGCTGGATGTCCTTAAGGACAAAAATGTCCAGGAAGGATGGGAAATTTTTAAAAATGAGATTCTCAAAGCACAATCGTTAACAATCCCGAAAAGTAGGAAGAATGGGAAGCATTTAAGGAAACCAGGATGGATGAACACAGAACTTAAACACATGCTAAAAAGAAAGAAAGAAATGTTTATTAAATGGAAAGAGGGAGGCATATCTAAAGAAGATTATAATGCAGTCTGCAGATCATGCAGGGCACGTATCAGGTTAGCTAAAGCTGACAATGAATTAAGGCTTGCAAGAGATGTCAAAAGCAATAAAAAAGGATTTTGGGGGTATGTCAAAAGTAAAAGAAAAGTCAAAGATGCTATAGGATTTTTACAGGATGAAAATGGAGAAATGGTAAGAGAGGATGTTGAGAAGGTCGAACTTTTTAATTCCTATTTTGCATCTGTTTTCTCTCAGAAAGAAAATGTAACATCAACTGATCTTCACTGTCCTTTTAAAGGAATAGAGGAATCCAAGTTATCTGTAAACAGAAAGATTGTGAGGGAATATTTAGCTAACATAAATGAGTTCAAGTCTCCAGGTCCAGATGAGTTACACCCCAGAGTACTGAAGGAGATCGTAGAAGAAATTTTAGAACCACTCTCCATAATCTTTGAAAATTCTTGGAGAACAGGAGAAGTCCCAGAAGACTGGAGAAGAGCAAATGTTGTTCCTATCTTCAAAAAGGGGAAGAAGGTGGACCCAGGGAACTATAGGCCGGTGAGTCTGACTTCTATACCAGGAAAGATCTTTGAACAAATTATTAAACAACATGTATGTAAGTACATGGATAAGAATGAAGTGATTAACCAGAGTCAGCATGGGTTTGTAACTAACAAGTCATGTCAGACTAACTTAATTTCCTTCTATGACAGAATCACTGACTGGGTGGATCAGGGAAATGCTGTAGATATAGTATATGTTGACTTCAGCAAAGCATTTGACAAAGTATCTCACACCATCCTTATTGAAAAAATGACCAAGTATGCAATGGACCAGGCAACTGTTAGGTGGATTCATAACTGGCTTAGTGATCGGACTCAAAGGGTGGTTGTAAATGGCTTCACATCCAGCTGGATGAATGTCTCAAGTGGGGTACCACAGGGCTCCGTCCTGGGACCTGTATTGTTCAACATCTTTATCAATGATTTAGATGAAGGAATTGAGGGTAAACTGATTAAATTTGCTGATGACACAAAGCTAGGAGGGATAGCTAATACTAGAGAAGAGAGAGAGAGGATTCAAAAAGACCTAAATAAACTGGAGCAGTGGGCAGCAACCAACAGAATGGTTTTTAACAGGGAAAAATGCAAAGTACTACATCTGGGCAATAAAAATGAAAAAAGCATATACAGAATGGGAGGAATAGAGCTAAGCAACAGTACATGTGAAAAAGACTTAGGTATACTAATAGATCATAGACTGAACATGAGTCAACAGTGTGATGCAGCAGCAAAAAAGGCAAATACAATTCTGGGATGTATTAACAGAAGCATACAGTCTAGATCACGTGAAGTCATTATCGGTCTTTACTCCTCTTTGGTCAGACCTCATCTGATATACTGTGTACAGTTTTGGGCACCACATTTTAAAAAAGACATAGACAAACTGGAGCAAGTTCAGAGAAGAGCGACCAGAATGGTGACTGGTCTGCAAACCATGTCCTATGAGGAACGGTTGCAGGATTTGGGAATGTTTAGCTTGCAAAAAAGAAGACTGAGAGGAGACTTAATAGCGGTCTACAAATATGTCAAGGGCTGTCACATTGTAGAAGGATCATCTTTATTCTCATTTGCACAAGGAAAGACTAGAAGCAATGGGATGAAACTAAATGGGAGGAGACACAGATTAGATATTAGAAAAAACTTTTTGACAGTTAGGGTGATTAATGAGTGGAACAGGCTGCCACGAGAGGTGGTGAGTTCCCCTTCAATGGACGTCTTCAAACAGAGGCTGGACAGACTTCTGTCTGAGATAATCTAGTGAATCCTGCTTTGAGCAGGGGGTTGGACCAGATGACCCAGGAGGTCCCTTCCAACTCTACCATTCTATGATTCTATGATTCTATGATGGGTACATTATATTTTTATTTTTGGTGGATTATTTTTTTATTTTTTTTTAAATATTTTTACAATTTTTTTTTTTACTTTTTTTTCCACTTTCTGAGAGTTTTTACACTTTTTTAATTTGTCACACTCTGGGACTTTAACTTTTTTTATTCTGATTTCCTGCACAGAATAGGGATGGAGCACCATTCCTGTGCCATGCAGGCAGTCAGCGCTGCACAGTGAGAACATTGCTTGGTCGTGCACTGCACATGACCAAACAATGTTCCTGCTGCCTGGTGACCCGGATGTTGTCATGACGACATCGGATCGTCATGGCAACACCCGGGAAGCCGCGACAGACACCGCTGGAGGCCGGAAGAGGAGGTGAGTATACCGATCACCACCCCTTGCCACTGCAATGCTGCGATCGACTTCAATCACAGCATTGCGGGGGTTGTGACAATCAGCTGACACCCGGCGGCGATCGCGCCCGCACAGCCTGTGTGCGCGCGCGATGACGTACTAATACGGGTCAGGCTCTTAAAACTTTGGTAAGGAAAAACCTTCTACCCATTATTGGGGAGTGGTTCTCACTTAGTGTTCGCCTATGCATTGAAAAGCAAAAGCTGACTAAAATTAGGAGGAAATGCAATGTCCATTGGAAGAGACGTGGAGGTTAGGGTTAATTAAAAACAACATTTCAATGCCCCTTGAAAGAGCTGTGGAGTTCAGAGTGGTTTAACAAGACGCTTTTAAATGCCCTTTGGAAGAGACGTGGAGGTCAGAGTGGTTTAACAAGATGGTTTTATTGCCTCTTGGAAGAGACGTGGAGGTCACAGTAGCTTAACAAGATGGTTTTACTGTCCCTTGGAAGAGTGGTGGAGGTCACAGTAGCTTAACAAGATGGTTTTAATGCCCCTTGGAAGAGTCGTGGAGGTCACAGTAGCTTAACAAGACAGTTTTAATGCCCCTTGGAAGAGACATGGAGGTCACAGTAGGTTAACAAGACAGTTTTAATGCCCCTTTGAAGAGACGTGGAGATTACAGGAGCTTAACAAGATGGTTTTAATGCCCCTTGGAAGAGGGGTGGAGGTCATAGTAGCTTAACAAGACGGTTTTAATGCCCCTTGGAAGAGACGTGGAGGTCATAGTAGCTTAACAAGACAGTTTTAATGCCCCTTGGAAGAGACATAGAGGTCACAGTAGCTTAACAAGACGGTTTTAATGCCCCTTGGAAGAGACGTGGAGGTTACAGGAGCTTAACAAGATGGTTTTAATGCCCCTTGGAAGAGTGGTGGAGGTCACAGTAGCTTAACAAGACGGTTTTAATGCCCCTTGGAAGAGTGGTGGAGATCACAGTAGCTTAACAAGATAGTTTTAATGTCCCTTACAAGAGCCATGCAGTACAGCATATTAAAAACATTATTCCCATTATTGGGGAGTGGGTCTCCCATAGTCTTTGCCTATGCCTTCCAAGCAAAAGTTTCCAAAAATTAGGACGGAGGAACTTGCAATGCTGGCAACACGGACCACGGTCACCCTGGTGGTATAGTGGTAGTGGAGGCTGAGGATAAGGAGAAGAGCAAAAAACAGCCGAAATGAGGAAGAGTATGGGAATACACCTCCCGAAATAACACAGTGGATTTGACTTTATGTTACTCTGCTATCATTTGGTGGTGATGAGATGTCTGGCCCAATCCAGCCCTTGTTCATTTTGATAAGGGTCAGCTTGTCAGCATTGTCAGTTGACAGGCGAGTGCACTTATCAGTTATAATTCCCCCAGCGGCACTAAAAACACGCTCCGATAACACGCTAGTGGCAGGGCAGGCCAGGACCTCCTAGGCATACAGAGCGAGTTCAGTCCAAGTGTCCAGCCTGGATACCCAATAATTAAAAGGCACAGAGGAATCACGGAGGATGCTGGTACAGTCGGCAAGGTGCCGACTGGTAACGGGCACGACTTCCGTGTCCTCACCAAGAGGACCATGGCTCTCCTCCTCCTCCTCCTCCTCCCCCCTGTCCTCAGGCCACCCACGCTGAACCGACGGTATGACAGTTGTACAGGTACTACCGTCTACAGCGCATGATACCAGCTCCTGTTCTTCTTCCTCCTCCTCCTCTTCCTCCTCTCCCTTATTGTCCCCCAATGCACATTGGGATGAAATGAGGCTTGGCTGTGTGTAATCACCCATTACGGCTTCTTGATCTATCTCATCATACTCTGGCTGCAATGCCTCCTCTTTAATTCTCTGCAGAGAGCATTGCAAAAGACAGACAAGTGGGATGCGGACGCTAATGATGGCGTCATCGCCACTCACCATCTTGGTGGACTCCTCAAAGTTTGTCAAGATGGTACATATGTCAGACATCCAGGTCCACTCCTGAGGTCTTATGTGGGGAGTCTGACCTGAATATTGACAGCCTTGTTGCAGCTGGTACTCCACAACTGCTCTCTTCTGCTCACAAATCCTTTGCAACATGTGGAGGGTAGAGTTCCAATGTGTGGGGACATCACACACCAGTTGGTGTGCCGGAAGCTGCAAACACTGCTGCAACACAGCAAGGGCGGCGGAAGCTGTAGCCGACTTCCGAAAATGAGCTGACAGGCGGCGTACTTTGACGAGCCAATTTTGCAACTCAGGGTACGATATAAGAACCCACTGAACCACAAGGTTAAGCACATGAGCCAGGCATGGTACGTGTGTGATCTTGCCTCGCTTCAGAGCCGCCACCAGGTAACGGCCATTGTCACACACGACCATGCCTGGATGTAGGTTCAGCGGTCTCAGCCACAGATCTGCCTGCTCTTTCACAGCTGTCCACAACTCACAAGCGGTGTGAGGTTTATCACCTAAGCTTATGAGTTTCAGCACAGCCTGTTGCCACTTGGCTGAGGCAGTACTACAGTGCTTCCAGCTTGTAACTGATGTGGTGATATCTGAGATGGAGGCTGAACATGAGGAGGAGGAGGAGGATGATGCGCAGGAGCTGTATACTGTGGGGGCAACTCTGACTGACATAGGGCCCGCAATCCTCGGTGTGGGGAGGATGTGTTCCGTCTCAAGGTCCGACTGGTCCCGGCTTCCACTATGTTTACCCAGTGTGCCGTCAGGGAGATGTACCGTCCCTGGCCACAAGCACTTGTCCACGTGTCCGTTGTCAGGTGGACTCTCCCAGTAACTGCGTTGTTGAGGGCACGGCAGATGTTTTGGGACACGTGCTTGTGTAGTGCGGGGATGGCACACCGTGCAAAATAGTGTCGGCTGGGGACCGAGTACCGAGGGACGGCCACCGCCATAAGGTTGCAGAAGGATTCCGTCTCCACCAGCCTAAAAGGCAGCATTTCCAACGCAAGCAGTCGTGAAATGTGCGAATTTAGGACTGTGGCCTGTGGGGCGTTGGCTGCGAATTTGCGCTTTCGTTCAAAGCTCTGGGATATGGACAATTGAACGCTGCGGTGGGACGTGGACAATGATGCTGTTTCTTGAGAAACTGCCATAACAAGTGAAGACTGAGAGGAGGGGGCATCTTTGCATGCAGTATGGACAGGGGATAGCCTTGCACGCACAATAGGGGGTTCTCTTACACGCACAACAGCAGAAGAAGCAGTGGTGACACCCGCTGACACTGGTCGTGGACCCTGGGGTTCGCCCCACAAAGTCGGGTGCTTTACTGACATGTGCCTGATCATGCTGGTGGTGGTCAGGCTGGTAGTTTTGTCACCCCTGCTGACGCTGGCCTGGTAGGTGGTACAAATGGACTTTGGGGTTATCAGCAGAGTCTTTAAAAAAATTCCAGACTCTGGAAGACCTACCGGTTGTACTGGCAAAGTCCCTCGTGTTGGTGTTACGCGGAACTGTTGCCCGCCTTCTGTGTGCGGCCACCACACTACTCCTTCCTGCCTGTTGGGTACTCTGCCTCCCTCCCCCTGTGTGCTGCTGGCCTCGCTCTGCGTGTCCTCCTGCCACGTTGGGTCAGTTACTAGATCATCCACCACCTCCTCCTCTTCCACTTGCACACCACGATCCTCCTCCTCACTTCGTGGCAATTGTGTCTCGTCATCGTCCACCTTTTGTGACAAATTGCCAGCGTCGACTTCCTCTGGCTGTGTCTGTTCAAATATTTGGGCATCGCTACATGGGATCTCCTCTTCCACCACTTCAAGTGGAGCAGGCGAGGGGCACAAATATGGAAATGGACCAGTGAACAGCTCTTCAGAGTGTCCAACTGTGGGATCAGTTGCTGTCTGACGACACTCGGCATGGTGGGAGAAAGGAGAATCAGGGTGAGGAGGAGTATGCAGTCGAGACTCACGGCTACTAACACTTGACCGTGTGGAAGTCAGACCGGAGGTGGTGCCCAGGTGACTGGAAGTATTATCTGCTATCCAATTAATAACCTGTTCACACTGATCAGTTCACAATAGTGGTGCTGTAGTGTGCTTCCCTAGTAATTCGGTCAAGAAGTGGGAGCGAGAAGATGTGGTTGTTGGTTGTGGCACATTTTCACCTTGGCCACGGCCCCGTCCTCTACACGCACCATCACCAGAACGTACAGTTCTACGTCCCTTGCCACGCGCCTTGCCCATTGTAAATGAAGTAAAATAGCTCACACTCGCACTATCAATGGAAAAAGGGTAATATAAAGGAGATTAGAACCGTGGAAGAGGAAAACCACAGTTCTATTTCTCTGGCCTACACCAGAATCTTTTAAACAGATATATTTGTGTCTGAACACTGAGCGAGACACTCAATTTTTTTATTTTTTATGTAAAAAAGGCAAAAAGGTGAATAATACAGAGATTTGAACCGTGGAACTGCAAAACCACAGTTCTAGTTATCTGGTCTACACCAGACTCTTTTAAACAGATATATTGGTGTCTGAACAGTCACAGACACACTCAATTTATTTTTTTTTGGGAGGGGGGGGAGGGGATACCAAAAGGTTAATAAGACGCATATTTGTGCAGTCTGACTGAGGAAAAAAAAAATACAGGATTTAGATGAAAAAAAAAAGGATTTTTCCTGGCCCCTGAGACCGGGGGATAAGTCTAGCAATTTGACCAGCAGGAGCACACAGGACTGGAATGCACTGTTTGTTGGTATAACCACTGCGTCTCCTATACAGCCTGCCTGCCTGCCTGATATCTGGGATGGATATTAGTGCTGAGAAGGACTGTTTGTTTGATTTGGCAGGCTTTAGAGACCCTACACTAACTATTTCAGAGTATAAATCTCTCCCTAGCTCAGCAGCACTGACTCTACACTGGCTGATCCGAAGCGACTGTGTCCAAGATGGCGGCGCCCGGTTTTAAATACTCGAGGTGATGCTGTGCAGCCAGCCAATCACTGTAATGCCCACAAACAACATGGCTGCAGAATTACAGTGACTGGCTGGCAATCCCTGCATGTTCATTGGCTCTGTAAAGAGCGCCAAACGTGCAGGGCGGAGACCCGAGCTCCCGCCCGAGTAACCCGGAAATGCTCGGTGCTCGACGAACATCCCGAGTAGCGAGATGCTCGGGTGAGTACCGAGCAGTGTCGAGCATGCTCGCTCAACACTAGTCCTAAGAGTTCTTTTAGCGACCGAAGGCAGGTATGTGGCAGGTAGCGCCTTCTCCATTCTTCATTTAAAAGGGGTCCTGTGTCCCACAGTGCTTTTACCAGGAGTCCATCTAGCTGGCACTGTATAAAGCACCTTTCACTGATTAGGATGATGAGGCTATCTTTACTGACAGAGGAATCCTCCTTCCAGGAGTACATCAAGTACATCATTTAACCTCTGCACTGGGCATTAAGTAACTGATGCCCTGTCTCTCTTGCAGCTGTTGTATACGGGAACACACTTGGGGATAGTAGTGACAAAGCAGTTTTACCTCTTGCACCGTTCTAGGGTTTGGTGAGATTTGGATTTGCTTCTGGGGCCTCCTCTGTGTCGCGGTTACCAGTCGCCCCGCACTGGAAACCTCCTGTCTTTTAACCCAAACGACCGTGACCATTGGCATTCCTTGGCATAATGTCCTTCCTCACCACATCTTAGACAGTGAACACACAACGTACTCTGATTTGATGAACGGCACGCTTCACAAGCCGGGTATCTTCTGTTTTGGAACCCACTCCTGGGTCTGAGGGATACAAGTTCTGACCTGGAACGAATCAACTTTTTCACCTCAATCAACTCTGCTCGAAGTTCTATTACTTCCTCCCAGTCAGCACCTTATAATGAACTGGGGTGGGGGGATGGGTGGGAGCACTGCGCAGTACCTTATAATGAATTGGGGTGGGAAGATGGGTGAGATCACTGCACAGTATGTTATAATGAATAGAGATGAGCGAACTTGTTCGGAAAACGTTCGCCAATTTCAAATTCGACAAGAACATTGCACATTCGGAATCGTGATCAGACACCTGAGCGTTTTTACTTAAAATCGGCAAAATTCGGTAAAAGTGAGGGAAATGATTGTGTTTCCACTACAGTATTGTTATCACTTTGGTGAAATCGACCTTCCAGCAGATCAACAATAGTTTTTGCCATTAGTGAGGTCCAGGCAGAGACAGCAGGGCATATTTCAAAATACAACTGTTGTACACCGCTTATATTGTGCTCCATGTAGGAGTACACCTATGAAACTCTATTTTTTTCTGTTATTTCTGTTACTACCGTGATACATACAGCAGGTCACATCTCAACTTGAATTTTGTTGGCGCATATATTCTACTGTATGCAGAGCTCGTCCACAGTAAAAAAAAAAAAATCGAATTTCTTCTGTTACTAAGGTGAACTAGCAGGCCACATCTCAGCTTGAAATGTTTTGGTGCTGAATTGATATTGTTCTCTTATCCAGGGGGGTTCACATGATAAAATCTAACTTTGTTGTCTTACTAGTGTGCTTCATAAAGCAGGCTACATTTCATCTTTTAATTCTTTTGTGCTGATATTGTTCTCCATTCAGGGGTACACGTGATAAAATCAAAATTGGTTTTCTTACTCCCGTGCTACATAAAGCAGGCTACATTTCATCTTTTAATTTTATCGTGCGGATATTCTGCTCCATACTGTGGTTGACATGATAAAATCTAAATTTTTTATGTTACTACCGTGTAATGATGAGCGAATATGTTTGAAAAACGATTGCCAAATTTCAAATTCGGCACATTTGGATTTGTGATCGGAAATCCGAGCATTTTTTCTTAAAATAGGCAAAAATCTGTAAAATTCAGAGAAAAAGTGCGGGAAATTATTGCGTTGCAACTAAAGTATTTTTAACACTTTGGCTAGCATAGTGGTGGTGTATGATGAGCAGTGAGACGTGATTGATGAGGGGAGAGGCTGGGGAGAACTGACAGGAGCTCTTTTTTTTAACCTAACTTTATTTTTTTGCAAATCGCATCTAGCCAATCAGGCAACACACAACTGGTAGACTTTAAATGGAGTGTAATATTTTGCACGCTCCACAAAATGTCACCATTATTACAGCAGTAATATCAGATCACGTCTGATGATGGACAAGTTTCTCTGCTTCCACAATACAGCAATGCAAATAAAATCAACCAAATCTGGCTGTATGCTTCTAACAAGCAAATGGAGCAGTTAAAATGCGGTATTATATTGCTTTTTAAACAAATAATCAGGATTAAGAGCAAAAAGAATATTAGTAGTGATGAGCGAGCGCTAAAATGCTCGGCTAATCATTGCTCGAGTCAAACAAATTGGAATGCTCGGGTGCTCGACCCGAGCAACGAGCCCAATGTAAGTCCCCCTGGAGGTCTGCAGAGGGGCTAAAAATTGCACAAATCGATGGGAACAGTACTCAAATGACATGGGAACAGCATGGGGAAGACCCCTGGAAGCATTTCTGACTCCCAGGTCACTGCTGTCAACAACTGCAATACTTTAAATGGAGTGTAATATTTGTCACATAAATTTCTGTATTATTACGGCAGTCATATGAGATCACGTCTGATGGCCACAGTTTCAGACAGTCATCTAATAGTATGGTAATTTTCAGCGATCAAGTGTCAATTGGTTCAACAAAACACAGCTGTCTGACTTTAAAGTCAGTGGAATATTTGGCACGCTCCACAAAATTTCTGTATTATTACGGCAGTCATATGGGATCACGTCTGATCATTGAAAAAAGTTTCTCTGCTTCCACAATACAGTCATGCGAATAAAATAAAAAAATATGGCTGTATTCTGCCAACAAGCAAATGGAGCAGTAAAATGGTGTACTCAGGATTGCTTTTTAAGCAAATAATCAGGATTACGATAAAAAAAATTAGCCCTGGCCCCTGACATTTGGGGCTATGTCTACAGATATCTGTAACAGCAGCAGCAGACAGAACGTGCAGTGGACCCTCTTGTGCTATATACACTGCCACAAACCCTGCCTGCCTAACTCCTGCTATCACCTTCATTAATAAATATACACAGCTGCATTAGTCCTCAGGACTGTTAGTTCCGATGGATATATATCTTGCTGTAGAATACCTATATCTAACTATTACACCACCAATTCTGTCCCTCACATAGCAGCACCTCTCCCTACTCTGCCTGTTTCAGTGTTAGACTGTGACGAGCATAGCGGCACCAGGTCATATATAGACCCGATGTCACTGTGCGGCCAGCTAATCACTGTAATGCCACAACCAACATGACTACGGCATTACAGTCCGTGACAGACAATCCCTGTATGTTCATTGGCTCTCTAAAAAGTGCCAAACATGCAGGTTAGGGACCAGAGCTCCCGGCAAGCAACCCCGGATATACTCGCCGAGGGCCGAGCACCGAGTAGTGGCGAGCAGGCTCACTCATTACTAAATATTAGCCCTGATATCGGGGGGTATGGATATCAGTAACAGCAGCAGACAGAACGTGCAATGGATCCTATTCTGCTCTATACACTCTCCGCAAAGTCTACCTGCCTGCTATCACCAGGATTAATATCTGCAGCTGGATTAGTCCTTAGAAAGGACTGTTATTTCAGATATATATATCTGTGGAAAACCTATACCTAACTAATATACTGCCAATTCTCTCCTTAGCTCAGCAGCACCTCTCCCTACTCTGCCTGTCTGAAGGTAGACTGTGACAAGCATAGGGTCACCGGGTCTGATATGCGGCCAGCCAATCACTGTAATGCCACAACCAACATGCCTGCGGCATTTCAGTGACTGGCAGGCGCTCCCCGCATGTTTATTCGCTGTCGAAACAGCAGCAAACATGCAGGGCGGGAACTTTAGCTCCCGCTTGAGCCTCCCGGAAGTACTTGCCGAGCATTTCGAACAGTGAGATGCTCTGGCAAGTACCGAGCAAGCTTGCTCATCACTAGTAAGTACGATTGAAGCAACACCAGATTTACATATAATATATCCTTACCTTGTAATGTCTTAACATCCTGTTCCGTCCAGATCCCAGAATTCCAAGCGGCGGAAGTTCGCCAACCTCCATATTGGGACACCCTAGTGATGGGTGTCTCAATATGGAAACCACTGGTGGTACCAGCCTCTTGCATGGTACCACCAGTGGAACACAGTTGCACCAAACACACACAGTATACACCGTACGCATCACACACACACTGTATAAGCCGTACGCACCACACACACACTGTATACGCTGTACGCACCACACAAACACTGTATACGCTGTACGCACCACACAAACACACACACTGTATACGCCGTACGCACCACACACACTGTATACGCCGTACGCACCACACACACACACTGTATACGCCGTACGCACCACACACACACTGTATAAGCCGTACTCACCACACACACACACTGTATACGCTGTACGCACCACATACACACACACACACACACACACTGTAAACGCCGTACGCACCACACAAACACACACACTGTATACGCCGTACGTGTGGCACCCTGCTGTTCACAAGTACCACAGGACCTAAAAGGGTGCATGGATGGACTTCTCCACAAGAGGCCCTCATTACAAACACCTCCACCCTTCCACCTCATACCACCAGAGGGAGCCCGTTAGGGATATATATAGGGTGGAGCCAGGCAGTTCAGTTCAGCAGTGAGTCTCAGTCAGAGAGAGAATGTGCTGCCACTGAGAGCAGTGAAGATGCAGCACGTCTGCTGCTGAATTGAGGGCCCCGAGTGTGGCTGGAGGCAGTAAGGAGAGGAGAGAGGAGTTGAGGGGGCAGAGGAGCATCATAGGCTCACCCCAAGACACAAACCGGACACCGGGTCCGCGCCTACAGGGTCCTTTATACCCAGTAGGGATCACCGGCATACCAGGAGGACTACAAATCCCTGGTCAACCTGAAGCTAAACCCTTGACAGGACTAGGTACCACGAAGGCCCCGGCGTCCAAGGATAGCGGCTGCCAGAAAAAGGTCCTACTACCAAGCGACAGGTGAAGGAACAGCACGACACTGAAGCTAGGCCCAGTTGCAGGCTGGCCAGGAGCTTAGAGAGAGGGAGACACGGACCAGGAGGCCTTATACCCGTTCACTGGGGAGAAGTCCTGAAGTGCACCCTTCCTACCGAGTACCCTGGACCGTACCTGACATCCGCACCAGTAAAGGTAACGAAGTGAATCCCCTGTCTCTGTCAGTTACTCCTGCTGCGCCATCTCTCCTGCACTACAAGCCCTAGCATCACCACCATCTGCACCTACACTGCCCCGGGGGCCTGCTCCGCCTGTGGGGAGCAGGAACATCCTAGCTGCCATCCCATCACCCCCGGAGGTCTGCAGCAGCGCCGGTAACCATTACCGGAAACCACAGGTGGCGTCACGAGACAAACTGTACACTAAAACCCCTTTTTAAAGAGAGACCCAGAGTACGGGCCCGGGAGCCGACTGCCGTGACCTCCTAAACAAGGTAAAAGGCCCGGGTACCGAGTCCCCTATATTCCCCCTGGGTGACACATCTCTCTTTCCTGGCGTCACGAACAGGATTTCGTGCCCGTTGCCACCGGGTACTCTGTGCCGTAATTGAACTGTGTTTGTACTGTGGTGAACATCGCCGCCATTACCGCGTCGCTGCACGGGAGAAGAGGGGCGTAACCGCGGGAACCAGAGAGGTGTGACTGTTGGTAGCGCGCGAAACCCAGGCCCCGCCTCGCGCCTTGACGCCAAACCAGGAAGCGTCAGGTCCTGCAAGGAGACTGTCGTCAAGCGCACGCTCTGACGTCAGCCGCGAGGGAAACACAAGGTCCTGGAAAGAGACCGTCGCCTGCGGAGCTGCGGCCTACCCGATCAAAAGTAAAGGAGGTAGGATACGGTTCACTAGGGGGGCGCAACCATGGCCGATGACCAGCAAAACGCCGGAGCACCGGTTAACGCTCCTGATGCTCAACTCGCGCCCGGCGCTGCTCAGGCAGGAGCAGCTGCCCCACCAGCAGGGGTCGCGATTCCAGTCATGCCCATGGCCCTGCAGTATATCCCCGGAGCAAAATGGCTTCCCCAGTATGATGGCAAACCAGACACCCTGTCTGGATTCAAGAGAAAGATATGCGCTGTATTGGACATGTATTCAATGACTGGTAAACAGAGAGCCGCTGTTGTGCTGGGACAATTGACTGGTGCCGCCGAGCGGGAAGTTGAAACCTGGCCAGCCGCAGACCAGGAATCAGTATCTATCATATTTAAGAGACTGCAAACTGTCTTTGAAAACCGCACTGAGACAGATCTTCGGATGAGGTTCTACCACTGTACCCAGAAACCTTAGGACAGTATCCGGGACTATGCCTGGCGTTAACAGGAAGCCCTACGGGCCCTGAAACAGGTTAGTCCAGCCAACATACATGGTGAGGACAAAATGCTGACAGAACAGTTCATCCGGGGGTTGAGGTCCCAGGAGGAGAACAGAACCGTACGATGGTGGGCCTTAGATCATCCAAATGCCACCTTTGACGCCCTGAAGGACATGGCTATTAAAGGTCTGTGTGTCACCCTGGCCTGGATGCCACAAATATAATAAAGCTGTGTCTGAGAGCAAGGGGGAGGTTCTCTGGTCAGGGGAACATTAGCATGCAATACCTCCCGTCTCAGGCCAGTAGGGGGAGCAGGCTGCCCCTATAAAAGCTGGAACTGGGGGCAGGGTTAGGGAGAACTGGACGACCTGTCTCAGCACTGAGAAGTGTCCAGAGCAGAGAGGGACAGTCATATTGCACCCTAAGAGGAAGTGTGGCAGAAGGAGAGCCACAAGCCAGAGACAAGAGGCAAAGTGAGCCTGTCTTAGCAGACAAAGAACACAATTTACCAGACTTTGGTGTCTGAGGCTTGGAGGATTCCACATCCCACAGCAGATAACCAGTCCGCAGGGGACTGTATGCTCCTTGGCCTAAGAAACCTGGAGGCTCTGCCACAACAGAAGGGACCAGTAAAGCCGTACCAGGCCGGGAGCAGAAAGGAACCCACGTCACAGGCCATACAGGCGAGAGTACACGGAAAGCTCGGAAACGTGGGCTGTTACGCTATAAGGAGGAGATAGCCAGAAGGAGCACAGAAAGCACGGTAGGCCTACACCCTCACCCTGACCAGGGCCAATTTCCCAATTGCTCTCAGACATCCAGGTCCCCTCCTAGCCGGGACTGTTTGTGGGTCAGTTTATCTGTTTTAGTAAAGACCCTGGACTGAAACCTGTTGTCTGTGTGCTCCTTGCTCCTCCAGCACTATCAGCACTGGGACTCTCACCACCATCGCTCCCACCATCCACTACACTGCCCTGGGGCTGCACTCTTCCCGTGGGGAGTCACACCACCTCAGCTGCATACACCATCAGCCCCAGTGGTCTGCCCTGCAGCGGCGGTTCCTAATGACCGCAAATCCACGGGTGGCGTAGTCGGACGTTATCAACAGCACTTAGCAGACTACCACTGGCCTGACCACCCTGAGCCACGGAACCGGGTTGCCACTACTACCCCCATCGTTCCCCTATTGCCCGGATACGAGTGCCCCACGGCCCAGGGGGCGAGTCAGCTTTGGCGTAGTCGGCAGGATTGTAACCAACCCGCCACAAACGGGTATTGCGTGCCTGAAAAAGACTGTACATGTACCTGAAGAAGAGGTTTCCCGCCATCCGGAGCAGTCTCCCGCCATCTTCTGTCGGTTCCCGCCATCTGATGCCATCTTCAGGACGCCGCGCGGGAAGAAGAGGGGCGTGGACGTCCAAACCGCACGAGACCCGAAGCTCCGCCCCACTCACCGATGATGCGCAAGGTCCTGGAAGGGAGAGAGAGCGACGCTGACGTCACCAGGACGCGACGCAAGGTCCTCGTCCAGAGCAGCATCAGCGGAGCCGCGGCCTACAGAAGAGGATCGTCGGAAGGTAGGCCCCGCTTAACTAGGGGGGGAGGAAGATGTCGGACACAGAGGCGCCCACTACCACCAATGCAGCTGCAGCAGCGGTGATGCCATTTTCCCTGCCCTACATCCCTGGAGCGGCCTGGCTGCCTAAGTACTCAGGGGAGCCCCATGCCCTGGCTGATTTTAAGGAAAGGCTGTACAGTTTGTTCCAAGTTTACCCCCTGACAGAGGAACAGAAGGTCAGCATACTATCGGGGCAGTTAACTGGCGCAGCCCAAAGGGAGGTAAAGTCATGGCCCACTGAGGAGAAAAGGACCGTGAAGGGTATTCTGGCCCGGCTGCGGGGTACCTTTGACACACGTACCTCCGCTGAAATTAAAATGAGGCTCTATGGATGTAAGCAGCGGGCACAGGACAGCATCAGAGACTATGCCCTAAATTTGCAGGAAGCCTTGAGGGCCATCAAACAAACTGACCCTGGCAGCGTGCAGGAAACGGACAAGCTGCTAACAGAACAATTCATAGAAGGTCTGCTGTCTAGCGCCCACAGGGCCCAACTGCGCCTCATGTTCTTTCAGAACTCTGATCTGACCTTTGCCCAATTTAAGGACAGGGCCATAAGGGTGCTCCGTGAACCCGCAACCAGTGGCGCTATAAACACCCGACGTCCTGCTCTCACCTACCACCAGGAGGCAGCGCCCTCCCCTATGGACTCTGTGGTTGCTGATGCACAGGCCCTGAACCAAGCCCCGTCGAAAGATCTGCACCACCAAGTCCAGGAGCTGACCAGGAGCGTCACGGCATTGACCAGGACCGTCCAGGCATTACAAGTGGACCCGTCAAGACCCATCGAGTTGGCTTCAAGTCCGGAGGATGTCCCGTGGCGTCGACAGAGGAGGATCCCGTCATTCCGAGGGAGGCCCACAGACCGCTACGCAGAGGATGGACAGCCCATTTGCCATCGATGCAACCAGCCCGGACACATTTCCAGGTACTGTAATTTAAACTGGTCCAACCTGGGGCAGAGGGCCAACCCCCAGGCATAAGATCACCAGGCCCTTATAATTGGCGTGATAAGTACGTTGGGGGGCGCCCGGTTTTACCCGTGGTGCTGGACGGTATCCCCATGAGCGCCTTGCTGGATACTGGGTCGCAAGTAACCACTATCCTTTATGTACTTTTTAAGCAGTATTGGACTGATGCTGATATCACACGGTATCCAGACAGTAACTTGAGCATCATCGCCAGTAATGGCTTACCCGTGCCGCAGATGGGATTCAAGGAGATGACCATTAAAATTGGTAAAGTTGAACTACCGGCACAGGGAGTAATTATTGTGGACATTGACCGTCGTGAGAGTCACCCTAAAATAACTGTGGGTACTAACGTGATTGAAAATTGTCTTTCAGAGGTAATTGTAATTCTACAACAGGTGGCGGTGAATGCTAGTTCCAGCCAACAGAGAGTCCTCAACAAGGAGATAAAAGCCCTGATGAGACGGCAGCAGGTAGAACTGTCTGGTGGTGAGATCGGTAGCGTAAGACTGAGTGACCCATTCCCCATTTCCATGCCTCCCAAAAGTGAAATGATGATCTGGTGTCGGACTGCAATCGGGTTGAGAGGTAGAGACTACCAAGCCATGGTAGAACCCGTGTACTCGGACAGCAGGCCCACCATTTTGACAGCCCGGGGGGTGGTTGATGTCCGTCATGGAAGGGTGCCTGTTCGCATCCTCAACATTGGGGAGAGAGAGGTACACTTACCCAGGTACGCTACACTTGCCAAACTGTTTGTTGTTGAACACAAAGCTATCAGGGCCGTGGAGCCTTTGCCTCCATCTCCTCAGGCGGAGGGTAATGGCTCCCAGAAAGAAAAGGAGGACTGGTGCCAGAAACTCCATGTGGGTGCTGACTCCACTCCCCTGCACCAAAAACAAGGAGTCTACCGGGTGGTACAGGAGTACGAGAGAGTCTTTAGTAAGCACCCGCTAGACTTCGGCAGAGTAAAAGGGATAGAACACCACATCCCCACAGGGAGCCACCCACCAATAAAAGAGACACAGACCTGTACCCCCTGCACATTATCAGAACGCCAAGGGTATGCTGAGGGAAATGAAAGAAGCTGGGGTCATTAGAGATAGCTGTAGCCCCTGGGCAGCCCCCTTGGTTCTGGTAAAAAAGAAAGATGGCACCATGAGAATGTGCGTGGACTATAGACAAATCAACCATATCACCCACAAAGACGCATATCCGCGGCCTAGAATAGAGGAGTCTTTAGCCGCACTAAAATCAGCTAACTTCTTTTCTACTTTGGACCTTACTAGCGGGTACTGGCAGGTTCCTGTGGCAGAGGCTGACAAGGAGAAGACCGCCTTCACCACCCCAATGGGACTGAGTGAGTTCAACTGTATGCCCTTCGGGCTCTGCAACGCACCAGGGACCTTCCAGAGGCTGATGGAATGCTGTCTAGGGCACCGAAACTTCGAGACGGTCCTCCTTTACCTGGACGACTTGATCGTCTATTCGAAGACCTACGAGGACCACCTAAAGCACCTGGCCGAGGTGTTCGAAGCCCTGGCAGGCTATGGCCTGAAGGTTGAAACCATCGAAGTGTCACCTGTTGAAACCAAAGGTCCAGTACCTAGGGCATGTGGTAAGTGCGGAAGGAGTGGCCCCCGACCCTGACAAGGTCACGGCAATCAAGAGCTGGCCAAGCCCCTCGAACATCAAAGAGGTGAGACAGTTTCTCAGGTTGGTAGGCTACTACCGAAGGTTCATCCCCAGGTTCACTAAGATGGCAGCTCCTATGCAGGACCTCCTGATCAGACAGTCTAAGTCCAGAAGTCAAAAGCCACCCTTTAAGTGGGATAAACCGGAAGAGGAGTCCTTCCGCCAGTTGAAGATGGCCCTCACGGGGATGAGATCCTGGCCTACCCTGACTATGGCCAGCCTTTTATTCTTCACACAGACGCCAGTAATGTGGGACTGGGAGCCGTACTGTCCCAAAACCAACAGGGCAGAGAAAGGGTGATCGCGTACGCAAGCCGGAAGCTGAGACCCACCGAGAGGAACCCGGAGAATTACAGCTCCTTCAAGCTAGAATTCTTTGCGGTGGTGTGGGCCGTGACGGAACGCTTCAAGCATTACCTGGCCTCCGCAAGTTCACGGTGTACAACAACCCGTTAACACACCTAGACAATGCAAGACTTGGTGCCCTGGAACAGCGGTGGATGGCCCGTCTCTCCAATTATGACTTCGTGATCAAGTACCGGGCAGGCAAAACCAATGCCAACGCTGACGCCCTATCGAGAATGCCTCACTTACCTGAAGGTGACGAAGACCCAGAAGAGCTGGAGGAGGTAGAACTCCCTGCGTTTCACCGGTATGGAGCCGCTCAATACTCCCACCACGTGAAGGAGGAAGATTTAACAACCATTATGATCAATCCCCTACCTCACCACAGCTGGGCCGAGACCCAAGATAGTGACCCTGCAGTCCACCTGGTGAAAGATCTGCTGACCCAGGAAGATGCCCGCATAGATCCGGATGCTCCAGAGGAAGCCAAGCAGCTATGGAAAGAGAAGAGCAAGCTGTTCCTCTATGAAGGCAAGCTGTGTAGACGACTTGTCAACCACCGGACACATGAGCTGGTCCCAAGGCGGGATGCAGCTATGGTCCTGGGGGCTTACCATGACAGAGTGGGGAACTTCGGTTGTAAGAAACTGGAGTTCCTGCTAAGAGGATGGTTCTTTTGGGTCGGCATGAGAGGTGCTGTAGAGAAGTGGTGCCGGGACTGTGGCCCTTGTAACTTAAAGAGAAAAGACCGCACCAGCCAGAAGACACCCTTGAAGCCCATCGTCACCCAGCAACCTCTTGAGCTGGTAGCCCTAGACCACGTCAAATTGGCTCCAAGCCGGTCAGGATACCTCTACGCCCTGACAATCGTGGACCACTATTCCTGTTTTCTAGTGGTGGTCCCGGTAAAAGACTTGACAGCCCAAACGGCGGCCAGAGCCTTCCAGCAATACTTCTGCCGTCCACACGGGTATCCGGAACAGGTCCTGACGGACCAGGGTCCAGCGTTCGAAGCTGAAATCTTCAAAGAATTCTGCAACCTCTATGGCTGTAAGAAGATTCGGACAACGCCTTACCACCCACAAACCAACAGGATGTGTGAGAAAATGAACAACATAGTCATTGATCTCCTGAAGACGTTGCCCCTGGAGGAACGCAGCCTGTGGCCAGAAAAACTGCCGGATCTGATAGACTTATACAATCATATCCCGGTGAATGCTACAAACTGCACCCCGGCTTACCTGATGCGAGCTAGACCAGGTAAGCTGCCGGTAGACCTGGAGATGGGAGTCCTAACACCTGAGGACACCTCCCCGAGTGCGGACTGGGATACGGAAAGGCAACTGCAGTACAAGAAGGTACAGGAGAGTGTGGAGAAGAGCCTGGCCCAGGTGAGAGAAAGGCAAGAAAGACTCTTCAACCAACACGCCCCTGCTGGTCCCCTAGAACCTGGTGAGCAGGTCCTGAAGTGAAAAAGAAGGTTACATAAGTTGGACGACCAGTGGGAATGGGAACCCTACACCGTACTGCAGTCTGGTCACGACAACCCGAAGGTGTGCGTGATCACCAAGGACGGAGGAGAAACCACTAGTACCGTCTCCAGAGACCACCTCAAAAGATGCCCCGAGCAACTCCGTAGTGCAGAAGAGGATCAAAGTGACCTTGAACCCGCAGAGGACAAGGAAGAAATGATCAGCACCGTTCTCGGAGAGTTCCCTCAGTCCTGGACTCGCATAAATGATGCCATAGTGGTACCCGTCCTGCATTTCCTGCAACCGGCTCAACAACAACCTACACCAGAGCTGGAGGGTGAAGAGGAGCAAGCAGTTCCAGAGGCAGAAGAGCCTGTACCAGCAGCCCAGGAGAGTCAACCCTCTGCTGACAGTGAGCCTGCCATGCCTGCGGTAAGCCAAAGGACCCGCAGACAGCTGCCTGCCCTACCTGTACACCCAGCTGGTAGCTGTACCCCTAACGCTAGTGGGGAAAGCCAGGTCGGTCCACCACCAGACAGTGGATTAAGGAGGTCAACCAGGAGCACAAAGGGGCAGATACCCGCTCGCTGGAGAATATAGGGTGCACTAAAATTGTAAATAACCCTGTTGCCAAATGTTGAAATGTTTGCAAAGTTACATGCATGTTTGGTAATTCTGTGTTTCAGTTTCTTGCAGTTACCGTAAGGACTCAAAGGTTATGGAATTTTAATAACCGGGACTTTGCATGGACTGCGTTCGGAGCCTAACCAAGGAATGAACTAAGACTGTGAAGGACTTGGGGTAGGACAGACCCCTACCTGGTTAAGGCTCCCCGTTGTATTGGTGATATGGACACCCGGTCACAGACCACACTGTGACCTTATGAACTCAATTTGTGTGTCGTTTGTCTACTAATGTTTTATAGTCATGTATATTATCTTTGTTTACTGTTTAGTCCCGGAGTACTAAATTCTACTAGGGGGGTATGTGTCACCCTGGCCTGGATGCCACAAATATAATAAAGCTGTGTCTGAGAGCAAGGGGGAGGTTCTCTGGTCAGGGGAACATTAGCATGCAATACCTCCTGTCTCAGGCCAGTAGGGGGAGCAGGCTGCCCCTATAAAAGCTGAAACTGGGGGCAGGCTTAGGGAGAACTGGACGACCTGTCTCAGCACTGAGAAGTGTCCAGAGCAGAGAGGGACAGTCATATTGCACCCTAAGAGGAAGTGTGGCAGAAGGAGAGCCACAAGCCAGAGACAAGAGGCAAAGTGAGCCTGTCTTGGCAGACAAAGAACACAATTTACCAGACTTTGGTGTCTGAGGCTTGGAGGATTCCACATCCCACAGCAGATAACCAGTCCGCAGGGGACTGTATGTTCCTTGGCCTAAGAAACCTGGAGGCTCTGCCACAACAGAAGGGACCAGTAAAGCCGTACCAGGCCGGGAGCAGAAAGGAACCCACGTCGCAGGCCATACAGGCGAGAGTACACGGAAAGCTCGGAAACGTGGGCTGTTAGCCAGAAGGAGCACAGAAAGCACGGTAGGCCTACACCCTCACCCTGACCAGGGCCAATTTCCCAATTGCTCTCAGACATCCAGGTCCCCTCCTAGCCGGGACTGTTTGTGGGTCAGTTTATCTGTTTTAGTAAAGACCCTGGACTGCAACCTGTTGTCTGTGTGCTCCTTGCTCCTCCAGCACTATCAGCACTGGGACTCTCACCACCATGACTCCCACCATCCACTACACTGCCCTGGGGCTGCACTCTTCCCGTGGGGAGTCACACCACTTCAGCTGCATACACCATCAGCCCCAGCGGTCTGCCCTGCAACGGCGGTTCCTAATGACCGCAAATCCACGGGTGGCGTAGTCGGACGTTATCAACAGCACTTAGCACTGGCCTGACCACCCTGAGCCACGGAACCGGGTTGCCACTACTACCCCCATCGTTCCCCTATTGCCCGGATACGAGTGCCCCACGGCCCAGGGGGCGAGTCATCTGCAGCCCCTGGAACCATCAGATACTGCTATCCAGCGTTACCAGGGTGGGGCCACCCCAGTGCCCGCAGCACCCACTGCCCCTTCATTAACGGCTGAAACAAAAATGCAAACAGTGCCCCCTAGCGAGCTGGACAGCCTGCCCTCTGAAGTGCGTCAGCTAAGTAAAACCCTGACCACTGTCCTGAGCACCCTGCAGCTACAGACGGAGCCTGAGCCGGAAGGAAGGATCCTACTCGCCGACAGTCCTGAGGATGTCCCCTGGATGAGGAGAAGAAGGAGGACAATGCCACCCCATAGCAGGACAACGCCACCCCGTGGGAGGACCAACGACCAACGTCACCCTCCAGGAGAATTCATCTGCTACCGTTGCCACCAGGCAGGCCACACCGCGCGGAACTGTCCTTTAAACGGGCAAACCCTGGGGCCAAGGGCCGACACCCAGGAGTAGATCAACCAGGCCCATCAAGCTGGTACGACCAGTTTGTAGGAGGAAGGCCTTTCCTGTCTATCGTGCTGGACGGCATAGCAACACCTGCATTACTGGACACCGGCTCACAGGTAACCATCATACCTGATGTCCTCTACAAAAGGTACTGGTCCATAGATGAACTCCACCCGCCAGCCCCGAACCTCTCTGTGTATGCCTCTAACGGCCTTCCTCTTAACCTAGTAGGGGTTAAGGACATGACAGTGAAGGTGGGGAGAGTGGAACTAAAGGACCAAGGACTAATTGTCATAGAATCTAACCCTGGTGATACCAATCCGTATATGATACTTGGTACAAATATTGTTGGTAAATGTTTGGGAGAAGTGTTGTTTTTACTCCAACAGATTGCTGATACTGCCAAACCAGGGCAGAGGAAGGTGCTCCAGAAAGAAATTCGAGCCCTCCTGTACCAGCAACAGGTAAAGCTAACAGGTGGTGAGATTGGTAATGTACAGGTGACAGACCCGATACCCATTGTGATTCCCCCAATGAGTGAGATGCTGATTTGGTGTAGGGCAGCAATAGGTCTCAAGGGACAGAACTACCAGGCGGTAGTGGAGCCCACTAGCTCAGAGCACAGACCTACACTCATAACTGCAAGAGGGGTAGTTGGTGTACGCAATGGAAGGGTACCTGTACGTCTCCTAAATTGTGGGGAGGAGGAAGTTAAACTGCCAAGATAAGCCACTGTTGCCAGATTGTATACTGTGAATAATGATGCCATACACACAGTGGAATCCTTGACCCCACCAGATACAGTGGAGGACAATGACTCCGAAGCTCAGCTGGACGATAGGTGTCAACAGCTCCATGTTGGGACTGACGCCACTCCTGTCCATCAGAAACACGGTGTTTACAGAGTGATTCAGGAATATGAACAAGTGTTTAGTAAGCACCCACTTGATTTTGGAAGGGTTAAAAGGGGTACAACACCACATACCCACCGGTAACCATCCACCCATTAAGGAGCGTTACAGACCCATACCGCCAGCACATTACCAAAAAGCCAAGGAAATGTTGCATGACATGAAAAAGGCAGGGGTAGTAAGGGATAGCTGTAGCCCCTGGGCAGCTCCCCTGGTCCTGGTCAGAAAGAAGGACGGTAGCATGAGGATGTGTGTAGATTATAGACTGTAAGGCAGCACTAGTCATCATAATGGGGGATACTCGCTGCACCGGGTAAATTAGGCACACGTGCAATGTCCTTCTCGGAGTCTCTCAAGTAGCAGACAGGCCCAATTGGCCCAAGTTACAGCCTTCAGCAAGGTAACACTATAGCAATGTCTATATAAGTGTCCATATAACAAAGTGTATTACCTTTGCCGGGTTTAGTTGCTGCAGTCCATTTAATCTGCCACCACTGTGGCTTTAAGGTTTTCCCAGGTGGGGGTCTCTAGCCGTCGTCCCGTCTAAGGCTACTGGAATGTTTCACTCACACCCATCCAGTCTGCGCCTTTCCGGATTCTTCACCAAGCCGCTGCCTTCCAAGGCCACTGGCATCTACACAAGATCCAGGCTCGACCTTTCAGGCTGCCAGGCTTCACGGTATCACGGTGTCCCACACACACAGGGAACAGGCCTCACGCCCAACACACCGAACACACCTGTCTCCCATCAAGCAGGGTTTATATATGCATCCCGTGCACACACACACACATACTGACAGGACCTTGCTGATGTCACAGTCATGTGATCAGACAGACATTCTGTGCATGCAGGACCTGTGCTTCATCACAGTCATGTGACCAGTCACCTGAGGGGGAAGGTACATGGTCAGGTAAAACACATCCTGGACCATTACCGTAATGCCAGCTAGTCGCTGCATTACATATCCCCCCCTCTGTTCAAACTTGTGGGGTTGAACACATAATATACACAATCACTATAACCCCCAGCTCACATAGAGACCATGTACTTTACAATTGTGCTACTCAGCCCCTGGAACATTAGTCAAAGACATTAGCCCATTCCTTAGGGACCTACCATTTGTCACTATCACTGACTGCGTCAGGTCACCTTTCCGGGTCGTAACCTTGTCAGAGCTCCCCCGCTCCCAGCGGTCAGTCATACAGCGGTGTGACTCACATGCCCTGGTATCTAAGGTCCGGTTCGACTCCGTAATGTCCCGTCCTCTATTGGGTCGTTTGTATGGGCTGCTCAAACCTGAGTTACTGGAGGTTTCACTACCTCTAAACCCACGCCCACTACTCTCAGGACATCTTGAAAGGTCCCTAACTCCAGCTATAGATGTTCTGTTATTTAGGGGGCCCTTTCTCTGTCTGGTCTCATAATTTCTAGAAGGCTGCCATCTTCTGTTACTCATATGGTGCTGTCTATCCACTCACAGTCTAGCGAGATTCAACTGTTCTACCTCTCGCAGGTAGGTCACTCGGTACTCCAACAGCATGCGCATATATTCCAGGCTTTCTTCTGTTCCTACAGCGGAGAATGATACCATGCTGTCTTCGTCTGGTATCCAGTCCTGACGATCACGTGGACTGCTTACTTTCCCCACACCAGACTTTTTGACCATCATCTGCATGACTCGACCCTTTCTCCCAACGAGCTTCCTCACCAGAACATGAGGCACCCGGATGACCTCTTAACGCATACTGTGAGCTTTCCTCAACAACTCCAGTTGTCTAACGGCTTGTTCTGTCTTTAACCGGAGAAACCGCTTCGTGCGAATACATCGCCAGTGCATGTCACTTAGGATAGCCACCCTCTTCACTGTGACTTCGGTCGTGGACAGGACCACCAGCTGTTTAGCTTCTGAGGTCAAGTACACCTTACAGGCACCCACGGCCTTCTTAAACTCCTCATGCACGGACTCACTGGTGCATTCTTCCCTCAAATCCTCGCGTACATCTACAAGGCACTTGTACCGAGATGTTTCGGTCTCATCAGTGGTTTCCAGACGATCAACCAGCTCAGGTTTCAGGGGCAACTGACCTCCAGCTTCTTCACCCTGTATGCTTCCCCTGAGCTGACTCACAGCTATAAATTCACAAATTTTCGTCTTGACCACTTCCATCTCATATTTATCTGTGGTTAACACTCTCTTAGCTCTCCTCAGGTCCACCTTCTCATGGTATAAGGGAGTGAGTGCAACGTGTTCGCCCTTTTCCTTCTCCAAGAAGGCCTCGTTCACTGAGTGATACTTTGTCAGGCGACTTTTGAGCCCGGAAACTTCTTCCTCTAGCTCCGCCACTCGCCTCTCAGCGGCCCGTCTCTGAAGCTCTTCCTGCTTCAACTGCTCTTCCAGCAGCAGAGCTCTCTCAGACCTCTCCGTCTCCAATGCGCCCACTCGGCTCTCAATAGCCAGTCTCTCATGCTTCTTTTGCGTCCACTGGGTTTGTAGCAACTCCTTGAGCTGCTTGATCTCAGCTCTGACATCCACCGAACCCTCCGAGCCCACATCACTCGAGGAGGTATCTGCTTCATACCTCCCATCACCAGCGGTCAACTCCTGGCCCTGGTCTGTGGCTTTTCCGATGGACTCCTCCATCTTCTCTCGCTCAGCTTCCATCTTGCTGACTGTTTCCTTAACGTACGTCTCCGCCTTCTGGAGAGTATCACAGGACATCTGTAGCTCCTTCACCTGAGCTTCCAGATCTAGGGTCTTTCCCCGGAGATCATCGTTCTCCTCACGGGTGTCTTGCAGAGTGGTCTCAACCACTTGGCGCACTTGCTCTGCACCCGCCTTATCCTCCTCTAGTTTTTCCTTCACCTTGAGGAGATCCTCATAATCTCTCTTACTCTGTTGCAGTTCCCTACTGCGTTCACCACACTCCTTCTTGGAGTCACACAGCTCCTGGTTGAGCTGTTTGCGCAGTCGTTCTAGGATTTGTTCACGTCCAGAAACACCATCCTGCCGCGCCTCCTTCTCAAGCTTCAACTGCAAAACCTCTTCCTTGATTTTGCGGCGGTCCTCCTTAATTGCGTAGAACATTTCCTTCCGCATGGCTTTGCTCTACGTCTCGCTGCCAGTTCCTCATAAGCTGGTGTATTTTCTGCTGTTCAGACTCCAGGATCAACTGGTCTGAGGACACGTTCTCCAGGTTTTCACATAATTGCTGCACATCACTCTGACCCTGCTGGCCGATAGGCTCCAGCTCTTGGTCACGACTGGCCGCCTCCTCTTTCAGGGCTGTCAGATCATTCTGACTGGGTACCGTAGCGGAGGTTGCTACTGGCAACATCACCTCCTCTTCTACCTCTAATGGAGGATCCACACTTGAAGCAAAGGCACACAGTACTACATTCTCTTTATTTTCATTTTCAGCCAAGTCTACAGGAGCAACCTTTTTGTGGCCCTTGCGCCGTCTACGAGATGGGAACTTTCTCACCTCGTCTAGCCCCTCCTGACTGACCTCTCCTTCTACTTTCGTAGTGTCACCGTCAGCTACGGGGTCTGTGTCACTCCCCATGGTGTTGTGGACTAACAGGTCACCTCCCACTTTGACGTCACCCCCTTCTACTGGAGCTACCCCGTTATCAACGGTCACATTGTCATTTTTAGGAGGTACCAACCCACCACCAGTAATTTTTTTTTATTTTCTATCCTTCACGCTGTTTTGAACAACCGCCCCTTTTTAGACTCTGCCCCCTTTTTAACAACCACACCGGCAGGGGAATTTTTACAAGAAAAATCAGCAATAGTCTTAGTACTTAGTTCACAACAGCTCTTATCACCTCCCCGGGCACTCTGGGACAACACTGGCGCCCCCGGAGAGTTCACAGAATGGTCCACTGCCACCATTCTATACGGTGCCCACGGCTCCTGTGGTTCCTGCACCATGTCCAGTTTCATGTCCAGTAGACGTTTCTCAAATACCTTCTCTATTCGCTCAATAGCTTCAGACTCAGTTGCTGCTTCTTTCACAGCCATTTTTATCTGCTCCTGCATTTCCTCAGGACACTATTCACACACCGCTCTCCCCGGAAAATTTCGTGGCCCCGCCGAGCCACAGCAAAACCGGATTTGAGTGCGACGACAACCTTCGCAACCCCGCCGAGTTGCAGCCAGATGCTTTAAACTTCGTGAGCCCCGCCGAGCCACAGCAGACCAGGTTTGAGTGCGACGCCAATCTTCACAACCCCACCGAGTTGCAGCCAGATGCTTTAATCCACACTCGTCGTCCTGTGCCGTTGCCCCTAGCAACCGGGCTGCAGATGCCCCTAGCAACCGGGTTGTCATTGCCGCTAGCAACCGGGCTGCAGTTGCCCGCATTCTCGAACCATATGTAAGGCAGCACTAGTCATCATAATGCGGGATACTCGCTGCACCGGGTAAATTAGGCACACGTGCAATGCCCTTCCGGTATTTTCTAAATACAGCAGTTTATTATCTTATCATAAACCGCATATCACGCAGTCCTTCTTAGTAGATCACCGGCATGTTTACACACTTCACATCCGGGAGTCTCTCAAGTAGCAGACAGGCCCAATTGGCCCAAGTTACAGCCTTCAGCAAGTCTGCGCCTTTCCGGATTCTTCACCAAGCCGCTGCCTTCCAAGGCCACTGGCATCTACACCAGATCCAGGCTCAACCTTTCAGGCTGCCAGGCTTCACGGTATCACGGTGTCCCACACACACAGGGAACAGGCCTCACGTCCAGCACACCGAACACACCTGTCTCCCATCAAGCCGGGTTTATATATGCATCCCGTGCACACACACACACACACACACACACATGCTGACAGGACCTTGCTGATGTCACAGTCATGTGATCAGACAGACATTCTGTGCATGCAGGACCTGTGCTATGTCACAGTCATGTGACCAGTCACCTGAGGGGGAAGGTACATGGTCAGGTAAAACACATCCTGGACCATTACCGTAATGCCAGCAAGTCGCTGCATTACAAGACAGATTAATCGAATAACACATAAAGATGCATAACCTTTGCCCCGTATAGAGGAATCCCTGGCTGCACTAAAATCTGCCAATTTCTTCTCTACATTGATTCTCACTAGCGGGTACTGGCAAGTCTCTGTTGCTGAGGAGGACCGGGAGAAGACAGCCTTCACCACCCCGATGGGACTGTGCGAATTCAACAGTATGCCGTTTGGGCTCTGCAACGCCCCCGGAACGTTCCAGAGGTTGATGGAGTGTTGCTTGGGACACCGGAACTTTGAGATAGTGCTGCTCTACCTGGATGACGTTATTGTGTACTCGAGGACGTATGAAGACCATCTGAAGCACCAGGCGGAGGTATTTGAAGCATTGTCCCGGTATGGGATGAAACTAAAACCTTCCAAGTGCCACCTGCTCAAACAGAAGGTTCAGTACCTAGGACACGTAGTCAGCTCAGAGGGAGTAGCACCAGACCCGGAGAAGGTCACTGCCATTCAGAAGTGGCCTGAACCGAGAAACATCAAAGTAGTACGGCAATTCCTGGGACTGGTCGGGTACTACAGGAGGTTCATAAAGGACTATACCAAAAAGGTAGCACCTCTACAAGATCTCCTGGTAGGAGAGTCCAAGAGAGGTAAAAGTCCCCCATTCCAGTGGGGTAAGGAACAGGCTGAATCCTTTGCAGTAATGAAGGAAGCCCTAACTGGTGAAGAAATCCTGGCTTACCCTGACTACCGCCAACCTTTCCTGTTGTACACCGACGCCAGCAACGAGGGACTGGGAGCTGTGTTGTCCCAGAAGCAAAACGGCAGAGAAAAGGTAATTGCGTATGCCAGTAGTAAGCTTCGCCCTACTGAGAGGAACCCGGAGAATTACAGTTCCTTCAAGCTGGAGTTCCTGGCCTTGGTCTGGGCTATCATTGAAAGATTCAAGCATTACCTAGCCTCAACTAAATTCAAAGCCTTTACCGACAATAATCCCTTGACACACCTGGAGACAGCCAGGTTGGGAGCCATGGAACAGCGTTGGGTGGCCAGACTGTCGAATTATCAGTTCACAATCAAGTACCGGGCAGGTCACAAGAACACCAATGCGGATGCCCTGTCAAGGATGTGCCACCAGTCAGACACCGAGGATGAAGTGGATGACCTAGAAGAAGTTGAATTACCTGCCTTCAACAGAAGCGGAGTGGTCCACGAGCAGCACGCCTCCAGAAGATGTCATGGTAGGACGCTGAATCCTTTACCTTATCACAGTTGGAAGGAGACCCAGGACAGTGACCCGGTTGTCAGCCTCATCAAAGGACTGATAACCCAAGAAGGTTCTCACCTGGAGAAGGATGCTCCCCCACAAGCCAAACACCTGTGGAATGAGAGAAGCCGGCTGTTCATCTACAGAGAGAAGCTGTGCAGAAGGTATGTCAACCCCAAGACCCATGAAATGGTGTGGCAGATTGTTGTACCCAGGACAGATATCCAGATGGTGTTAGAGACCTACCACGATCAAGCAGGTCACTTTGGCTGGAAGAAGCTGGAAACCCTGCTGAAGGACCGGTTCTATTGGGTTGGAATGCGGAGCTCCATAGAAAGGTGGTGCCGGAATTGTGGGCCCTGTAGCCTTAGAAGAAAAGACTACGGCAGCCAGAAAGCACCCTTGCAGTCCATCAAAACAACCCAACCCCTGGAGATTGTCACTCTGGATCATGTCAAACTGTCACCCAGCAGATCAGGCTACTTCTATGCCCTGACCATGGTGGATCACTATTCCCAGTTCCTGGTGGTAGCCCCTGTCAAGTATCTGACAGCAGAAACTGCAGCAAGGACGTTCCAAGCCTACTTCTGCAGACCCTATAGATATCCAGAAAAGGTGCTCACAGATCAAAGCCCTGCTTTCAAAGCTGAGCTATTCAAGGAATTCTGCCACCTGTGTGGATGCAAGAAGATCCGAACTACGCCATATCATCCGCAAACCAACGGTATGTGCGAGAAAATGAACAACATCGTTATAGACCTGTTGAAAACCCTACCTTCGGAAGAAAGGAACCAGTGGCCAGAAAAGCTACCTGACTTAGTGGACCTGTATAACCACATACCCGTGAGTTCTACAAACTGTACCCCAGCGTACTTCATGAGAGCAAGACCTGGAAAATTGCCCATGGACCTGGAGCTCGGAGTGGTAGAATCTGCTGCAGATACGTCCACTGAAGATTGGGACATAAGTCGGCAAGAGCAGTACAGGAAGGTACAGGCCTGTGTCGAAGACAGTCTAAACAAGGTGAGGGAAAGAGAGGAAGAGCAGTATAACAAACATGCACCAGCAGAACCCTTGGCACCTGTAGAGAATGTGCTAAAGCGGAAAAGAAGAGGTCACAAGCTCGATGACCAGTGGGAAAGAGAGCCCTACACTGTGCTAAACTCCAGATTTGACAACAGTAAAACCTGCCTGATCAGTAAGGATGGAGGTAAGGCAACCGCAACAGTCTCAAGAGACCACTTGAAAGTGTGCCCAGGTCTACTGAAGACAACGGAGGAAGAAGTACCTCCTATAGCACCGTAAGAACCCAAGGAAGATGTGCTTCACACAGTTCTAGAAGATTTCCCTGCGGACTGGCCTCAGCTTGATGGAGCAGTTATTATACCAGTAATACACTTCTATCAACCACAAGAAGAACCTGTGAGCACCCTAGAGGAACCTGCTCAGGAACAGGAAGAGTCCCCAGTCAGAGGAGGATCACCCGTTGAAGCAGAGTCTGAAGGCCCAGTTATCAGTGCACTTGCCAGTCCCATAGAGAGATTGAGGCAGCTTTATAATCTACCAGCACGTACACCTGATAGGTTAACAGAGAGTGCATGCACAGACACCAGTATCACCCCAGTGCTACGAAGGTCCACAAGCAGCACACAAGGCCAAATCCCTGCCAGGTTTAGGGATTAAACAAAAACCCGTGTGGCGTGGCCGAAGATGTGGTCCAACACCTGGATCACTTATGCCCCGTAGCCACGCCCAGGGCCTACGTTGAGTGTTTTCAGGCGGGTCCCTCATGTTACTAATTTTTGCACTTTCTTCAGCGAAATGGACACCTGGTTACGGGACTTACTGTAACTTAATTATTGTTATTGTTATAATTATTATTGTTATTAATTGTTGTAACCTGTTACAAAATGCTTCAGTCCAGGAGTACTGAATTGTACTAGGGGGGAATGTGGCACCCTGCTGTTCACTGGTACCACAGGACCCAAAAGGGTGCATGGATGGACTTCTCCACAAGAGGCCCTCATTACAAACAAACAGGGGCGGAACTACCGCCCGTGCAGCCCGTTCATTGAACGGGGCCCCGAGGGAGAGGGGGCCCCTCCAGCCTCCAGCAGGGCCGCCATCAGGGCATGACTGCCCTGACTCCAGTATGGGGCCCAGCCGGTAGGGGCCCCCTTGGAGCTCCGTTGGGGGCCCCCCTCTTGTGCGTCTCTCTCCTCATGGAGCCCCCGGCCCCATGCTAAGCGCCGGGTCCGGGACATCTCAGCGCTGCGCTGCGCTGCTGCGGCAGCACCTTCATGATTCCCCTGACTTCCGGTCATGTGACGGCGCCGTCACATGGCCGGAAGTCAGGAGAACCTGGTGTCAGCGATTTGGACGAGCGCCAGGATTCTGCAGGGATCGCATGGGGGTAAGTATAACAAGTTTTATTTTTTTTTTAAATACAATTAACTAGGAGTGGGGGGAGATGAGAGATGTGCACATGGGGGGGATGAGAGATGTGCACATGGGGGGGATGAGAGATGTGCACATGGGGGGGGGATGAGAGATGTGCACATGGGGGGGATGAGAGATGTGCACATGGGGGGGTGAGAGATGTGCACATGGGGGGGATGAGAGATGTGCACATGTGGGGGAGGGGGATGAGAGATGTGCACATGTGGGGGAGGGGGATGAGAGATGTGCACATGTGGGGGAGGGGGATGAGAGATGTGCACATGTGGGGGAGGGGGATGAGAGATGTGCACATGTGGGGGAGGGGGATGAGAGATGTGCACATGTGGGGGAGGGGGATGAGAGATGTGCACATGTGGGGGAGGGGGATGAGAGATGTGTACATGTGGGGGGGGTGAGAGATGTGTACATGTGGGGGGGGGTGAGAGATGTGTACATGTGGGGGGGGGTGAGAGATGTGTACATGTGGGGGGGTGAGAGATGTGTACATGTGGGGGGGGGTGAGAGATGTGCACATGGGGGGGATGAGAGATGTGCACATGGGGGGGATGAGAGATGTGCACATGGGGGGGTGAGTGATGTGCACATGGGGGGGTGAGAGATGTGCACATGGGGGGGATGAGAGGTGTGCACATGGGGGGGGTGAGAGGTGTGCACATGGGGGGGGTGAGAGATGTGCACATGGGGGGGTGAGAGATGTGCACATGGGGGGAGGTGAGAGCTGCACATGGAGGGGTGAGAGCTGCACATGGAGGGGTGAGAGCTGCACATGGAGGGGTGAGAGCTGCACATGGAGGGGTGAGAGCTGCACATGGAGGGGTGAGAGCTGCACATGGAGGGGTGAGAGCTGCACATTGGGGGGGGTGAGAGCTGCACATTGGGGGGGGTGAGAGCTGCACATTGGGGGGGGTGAGAGCTGCACATTGGGGGGGGTGAGAGCTGCACATTGGGGGGGGTGAGAGCTGCACATGGGGGGGGTGAGAGCTGCACATGGGGGGGTGAGAGCTGCACATGGGGGGGGATGAGAGCTGCACATGGGGGGGGATGAGAGCTGCACATGGGGGGGGATGAGAGCTGCACATGGGGGGGGATGAGAGCTGCACATGGGGGGGGATGAGAGCTGCACATGGGGGGGGATGAGAGCTGCACATGGGGGGGGATGAGAGCTGCACATGGGGGGGGATGAGAGCTGCACATGGGGGGGGATGAGAGCTGCACATGGGGGGGATGAGAGCTGCACATGGGGGGGGATGAGAGCTGCACATGGGGGGGGATGAGAGCTGCACATGGGGGGGGATGAGAGCTGCACATGGGGGGGGATGAGAGCTGCACATGGGGGGGGATGAGAGCTGCACATGGGGGGGATGAGAGCTGCACATGGGGGGGATGAGAGCTGCACATGGGGGAATTGGGAGAAAATGAGCTGCACATGGGGGAATTGGGAGTAGGGGGATAATGAGCTGCACATAATGAATGTGGGGTGGGGGAGAGTAAATGATGATGGGGTGGGGAGAGCACGGACATGATATAATGAATTGGGGCAGGGGGTGCATGTAAATAATGAATTCGGGGAGCAGGGAGTATAGAGTAGGGGGCGTTGCGGATGCAGGAGTGTAACTGGTAACAAATTGGCGGAAAGAGTAGAGGTTCTAATTAAATTATATATTAAGTGCCTATTTACAGTTAATGGGGGCACCGTGGTGGATTACAATTTATATTTGGAATGGTAGGTTGTTTAATAACTAACCATATATTGATGGTGGATGCACGTCTGTATTCAGCTGCGTAATGTAGAAGTTGGGGAATGTGCTCTAGATAACTGTGTTATTTTATGCAGAGACGAGTCCTGGCTGGAAGACGTGATGGCGGTCTGTGCTGGATGAAGGAGAAAAGCGTAGCTGAAGGACTTCACCTAGAGACGTCACCAGTGAGTCAGTGTATTACATGTACACTTACACTATATACTATGTACCGGGCTCCTGTGTATAAGGTCACTGGTGATCACTGTATTACCTGTACACTATATACAGAGCTCCTGTGTATAATGTCACTGGTGATCACTGTATTACCTGTACACTGACACTATATACAGAGCTCCTGTGTATAATGTTACTGGTGATCACTAGATTACCTGGACACTTACATTATACATACCATGTATAGAGCTCCCGTGTATAATGACACTTATGGTAATATTAGTAATGTGGTGGTAATATTAGTAATGTGGTGGTAATATGTGGTCTGGTCATGGTGTGGCAGTTTTTCTCCCTTCTGTGTGGCATTATTCGGTCACTATGTTGTGGTAATATGTGGTCTGGTCATGGTGTGGCGGTATTCCCTGTATGTGGTATTATTGGTCATTTTAAAAAAAAATGTATATGACACATTCCCTTAAAGAAAACTAAATAAAAATATATCAAAAAAGAGTATTGGATATTTTAAGAAAATTTTAATAGGTTAGAGTAGGGCCCGGCCAGAAGAGTCTACCTTATCGTGGTGGCGGCTTTAAAAATCTTTTGGCCAAAACAAAAGCTGCTGGCTATGCATGTGGCGCCGTCACATGGCCGAACGTCAGGAGAACCTGGTGGCAGCGACGTGGACGAGCGCCAGGATTCTGCAGGGATCGCATGGGGGTAAGTATAACAAGTTTTATTTTTTTTAAATACAATTAATTAACTAGGAGTGGGGGGAATCAGAGATGCACGGGGGGGATGAGAGATGCCCATGGGGGGGGGGATGAGAGATGCCCATGGGGGGGGGGGTGAGAGATGCCCATGGGGGGGGGGTGAGAGATGCCCATGGGGGGGGGTGAGAGATGCACATGGGGGGGGGGTGAGAGATGCACATGGGGGGGGTGAGAGATGCACATGGGGGGGGTGAGAGATGCACATGGGGGGGGTGAGAGATGCACATGGGGGGGGTGAGAGATGCACATGGGGGGGTGAGAGATGCACATGGGGGGGGATGAGAGATGCACATGGGGGGGGATGAGAGATGCACATGGGGGGGGATGAGAGATGCACATGGAGGGGGATGAGAGATGCACATGGGGGGGATGAGAGATGCACATGGGGGGGATGAGAGATGCACATGGGGGGGATGAGAGATGCACATGGGGGGGATGAGAGATGCACATGGGGGGGATGAGAGATGCACATGGGGGGGATGAGAGATGCACATGGGGGGGATGAGAGATGCACATGGGGGGGATGAGAGATGCACATGGGGGGGATGAGAGATGCACATGGGGGGGATGAGAAATGCACATGGGGGGGATGAGAAATGCACATGGGGGGGATGAGAAATGCACATGGGGGGATGAGAAATGCACATGGGGGGGATGAGAAATGCACATGGGGGGGATGAGAAATGCACATGGGGGGGATGAGAAATGCACATGGGGGGGATGAGAAATGCACATGGGGGGAATGAGAAATGCACATGGGGGGAATGAGAGATGCACGGGGGGGAATGAGAGATGCACGGGGGGGAATGAGAGATGCACGGGGGGGGAATGAGAGATGCACGGGGGGGAATGAGAGATGCACGGGGGGGAATGAGAGATGCACGGGGGGGAATGAGAGATGCACGGGGGGGAATGAGAGATGCACGGGGGGGAATGAGAGATGCACAGGGGGGGAATGAGAGATGCACGGGGGGAATGAGAGATGCACGGGGGGGGAATGAGAGATGCACGGGGGGGGAATGAGAGATGCACGGGGGGGGAATGAGAGATGCACGGGGGGGGAATGAGAGATGCACGGGGGGGGAATGAGAGATGCACGGGGGGGGAATGAGAGATGCACGGGGGGGGGAATGAGAGATGCACGGGGGGAATGAGAGATGCACGGGGGGGAATGAGAGATGCACGGGGGGGAATGAGAGATGCACGGGGGGGATGAGAGATGCACGGGGGGGATGAGAGATGCACGGGGGGGTGAGAGATGCACGGGGGGGTGAGAGATGCACGGGGGGGTGAGAGATACACATGGGGGGGATGAGAGATGCACGGGGGGGATGAGAGATGCACGGGGGGATGAGAGATGCACGGGGGGGATGAGAGATGCACGGGGGGGATGAGAGATGCACGGGGGGGGTGAGCTGCACATGGGGGGATGAGAGATGCACGGGGGGGTGAGCTGCACATGGGGGGGTTATGTTTACATAACTTTGTTGCCTTATGAAGGGCAGGGGGGGGCCCCAAAAAATTTCTTGCACAGGGGCCCACTACAGTCTGTGTCCGTCCCTGCAAACAAACACCTCCACCCTTCCACCTCATACCACCAGAGGGAGCCCGTTAGGGATATATATATAGGGTGGAGCCAGGCAGTTCAGTTCAGCAGTGAGCCTCAGTCAGAGAGAGAGTGTGCTGCCACTGAGAGCAGTGAAGACGCAGCACGTCTGCTGCTGAATTGAGGGCCCCGAGTGTGGCCGGAGGCAGTAAGGAGAGGAGAGAAGAGTTGAGGGGGCAGAGGAGCATCATAGGTTCAACCCAAAGCACAAACCGGACACCGGGTCCATGCCTACAGGGTCATTTATACCCAGTAGGGATCACCGGCATACCAGGAGGACTACAAGTCCCTGGTAGACCTGAAGCTAAACCCTTGACAGGACTAGGAACCACGAAGGCCCCGGCGTCCAGGGATAGTGGTTGCCAGAAAAAGGTCCTACTACTATAGTTACATAGTTACATAGTTTATAAGGCCAAAAAAAGACAGTTCAGCCTATTTCTTGTGCACTGCAGCTATTCCGCAGCGTTGATCCAGGGGAAGGCAAAAAAAAACCATGCGGTATAGGCCAATTTACATCATTGAGGAAAAATTCACTTCCCGAGACCAATCTGGCAGTCAGATTAAATCCCTGGATTAATTAACTATCACTAAGCATAAGATGTAATTTTATTGTTCTCAAGAAAGGCGTCCAGGCCTCTCTTGAACTCATTCAGTGAGTTGGACATCACCACTTCCTCTCCCAGAGAGTTCCAGAGTCTCATGGCTCTGACCGTAAAGAATCCCCTTCTATGCTGGTGCAGGAACCTCCTTTCCTCCAGACGCATAGTGTGCCCCCTCGTCTTTGTCACCATCCTTGGTATAAACAGGTCATGGGAGAGATCTCTGTACTGCCCCCTAATGTATTTATACATGTTTAGGAGGTCTCCCCTAAGCCTTCTCTTATCCAACGTAAATAGGCCTAATTTTGACAACCTCTCTGGGTATTCTAGTCCCTCCATTCCCTTTATTACCTTAGTCGCCCTCCTTTGTACCCTCTCTAGCTCCAATATGTCTTTCCTGAGCACCGGAGCCCAGAACTGTGCACAATATTCTAAGTGCGGCCTTACCAGCGCTTTATACAGAGGAAGAACAATGTTCTCATCATATGCCCCTATTCCTCTTCTGATGCATGCCATGACTCTATTTGCCTTCGCAGCTGCTGCCTGACACTGGGCACTCCAATTTAATTTGCTATTAACCAAGACGCTCAGGTCCTTCTCCATGTCAGATTTCCCCAACGGTTTCCTATTTAATATGTATGGGTGACTGCTGTTTTTCTTTCCCATGTGCATGACCTTACATTTATCGGCATTGAACCCCATTTTCCATTTTTTGGCCCAACTCCCCAATTTATCTAAATCCTCCTGTAGCTGTGCCCTATCCTCATCTGTATTAACTACTTTACAAAGTTTAGTATCATCTGCAAATATTGCTATTTTACTATGCAACCCTTCCACTAGATCATTAATAAATATATTAAATAATATAGGGCCCAAGACAGACCCTTGAGGCACCCCGCTAGTAACCCTGACACACCCTGAGCTTACTCCATTGATAACCACTACCAAGCGACAGGTGAAGGAACAGCACGACACTGAAGCTAGGCCCAGTTGCAGGCTGGCCAGGAGCTTAGAGAGAGGGAGACACGGACCAGGAGGCCTTATACCCGCTCACTGGGGAGAAGTCCTGAAGTGCACCCTTCCTACCGAGTACCCTGGACCGTACCTGACATCCGCACCAGTAAAGGTACCGAAGTGAATCACCTGTCTGTCAGTTACTCCTGCTGCGCCATCTCTCCTGCACTACAAGCCCCAGCATCACCACCATCTGCACTTACACTGCCCCGGGGGCCCGCTCCGCCTGTGGGGAGCAGGAACATCCCAGCTGCCATCCCATCACCCCCGGAGGTCTGCAGCAGTGCCGGTAACCATTACCGGAAACCAGAGGTGGCGTCACGAGACAAACTGTACACTAAAACCCCTTTTTAAAGAGAGACCCAGAGTACGGGTCCAGGAGCCGACTGCCGTGACCTCCTAAACAAGGTAAAAGGCCAGGGAACCGAGTCCCCTATATTCCCCTTGGGTGACACATACACACGCACACTGTATACGCCGTACGCACCACACACACACACACTGCATATGCCGTACGCACCACACAAACACACACACTGTATACGCCGTTCGCACCACACAAACTGTATACGCCGTACGCACCACACAAACACACAGACTGTATACTCCGTACGCACCACACACACACACACTGCATATGCCGTACGCACCACACAAACACACACACTGTATACGCCGTTCGCACCACACAAACACACAGACTGTATACTCCGTACGCACCACACACACACACACTGCATATGCCGTACGCACCACACAAACACACACACTGTATACGCCGTTCGCACCACACAAACTGTATACGCCGTACGCACCACACAAACACACAGACTGTATACTCCGTACGCACCACACACACACACTGCATACGCCGTACGCACCACACACACACACTGTATACGCCGTACGCACCACACACACACACTGTGTACGCCGTACGCACCACACACACACACACTATATACGCCGTACGCACCACACACACACACTGTATACGCCGTACGCACCACACACACACACTGTATACGCCGTACGCACCACACACACACACTGTATACGCCGTACGCACCACACACACACACACACACACACACTGTATACGCCGTACGCACCACACACACACTGTATACGCCGTACGCACCACACACACACTGTATACGCCGTACGCACCACCACACACACACTGCATATGCCGTACGCACCACCACAAACACACACTGCATACGCCGTACGCACCACACACACACACTGTCTACTCCGTACGCACCAAACACACACACAATATACGCCGTACGCACCACACACACAATATACGCCGTACGCACCACACACACTGTTTAAACCATACACACCACACACACACACACTCTGTATACGCCATACGCACCACACACACAATATACGCCGTACGCACCACACACACTGTTTAAACCATACGCACCACACACACACACACTCTGTATACGCCGTACGCACCACACACACACACACTCTGTATACGTCGTACGCACCACACACACACACACACACACTCTGTATACGCCGTACGCACCACACACACACTCTGTATGCGCTGTACACACCACACACACACACTGTTTAAACCATACGCACCACACACACACTGTATACGCCATACGCACCACACACACACACTGTATACGCCATACGCACCACACACACACACTGTATACGCCATACGCACCACACACACACACTGTATACGCCATACGCACCACACACACACACTGTATACGCCATACGCACCACACACACGCACTGTATACGCCATACGCACCACACACACACTGTATACGCCGTACGCACCACACACACACACACACTTTGTATACGCCGTACGCACCACACACTCACACACTCTGTATACGCCGTACGCACCACACACACACACTCTGTATACGCCGTACGCACCACACACACACTCTATATATACGCCGTATGCACCACACACACACTCTATATATACGCCGTATGCACCACACACACTGTTTACACCATATGCACCACATACACACCACACACACACACTGTATACGCCGTACGCACCACACACACACACACACACTGTATACACACACACAGTGTATACGCCATACGCACCACATACACACACTGTATACGCCATACGCACCACACACACACACACACTGTATACGCCATACTCACCACCACACACAGTGTATACGCCATACGCACCACCACACACACTATACGCCGTACACACCACACACACACACACACTGTATACACACTGTATACGCCATACGCACCACATACTCACACTGTATAAGCCATACGCACCACACACACACTGTATACGCCATACGCACCACACACACACACTCTATACGCCATATGCACCACACACACACACTGTATACGCCATACGCACCACACACACACACTGTATACGCCATACGCACCACACACACACACTGTATACGCCATACGCACCACACACACACACTGTATACGCCATACGCACCACACACACGCACTGTATACGCCATACGCACCACACACACGCACACACACTGTATACGCCATACGCACCACACACACGCACACACACTGTATACACACACACTGTATACGCCATACGCACCACATACACACACTGTATACGCCATACGCACCACACACACACTGTATACGCCATACGCACCACACACACACACACTGTATACGCCATACGCACCACACACACACACTGTATACACCATACACACCACACACACACACTGTATACGCCATACGCACCACACAAACGCACACACACTGTATACGCCATACGCACCACACACACTGTATACGCCATACACACCACCACACACACACACTATACACACTATACGCCGTACGCACCACACACACTATACGCCATGCGCAGCACACACCCACAGTGTATATGCCGTACGCACCACCACACACACACACACACACACTGTATACGCCGTACGCACCACACACACCCTGTATATGCCGTATGTAGTCTCTTGCGTGGTACCACCAGCGGAACACTGTCGCGAACACGCCGCTGCCGGGATCAGCCGAATGAGTCACTGACTTCTTTGTACAGGAGGAGTGCATGCACAGTTTTAATGTGACCACCACTATCTGCCTGCACAAAGATGGCGGCGGTCTAATTTACTGCGCGGAGAGACAGCTCAAGCGAGAGAACACATGAGGGAAGAAGACAGCACAGGGGTGGAGAGAGAGAGCAGACAAGGGGCAGAGCACATGGGGTACACAGGTCAAAGAAGAGATCACATGAGAGGAGAAGACAGCAGATGGGGGAGAGAGACAGAGCACAGGGGGGGGGAAGAGGGACAGAGCACAGGGGGGGGGGGAAGAGGGACAGAGCACAGGGGGGGGGGAAGAGGGACAGAGCACAGGGGGGGGGAAGAGGGACAGAGCACAGGGGGGGGAGAGGGACAGAGCACAGGGGGGGAGAGGGACAGAGCACAGGGGGGGGAGAGGGACAGAGCGCAGGGGGGGAGAGGGACAGAGCGCAGGGGGGGAGAGGGACAGAGCGCAGGGGGGGAGAGGGACAGAGCGCAGGGGGGGAGAGGGACAGAGCGCAGGGGGGGAGAGGGACAGAGCGCAGGGGGGGAGAGGGACAGAGCGCAGGGGGGGAGAGGGACAGAGCGCAGGGGGGGAGAGGGACAGAGCGCAGGGGGGGAGAGGGACAGAGCGCAGGGGGGGAGAGGGACAGAGCGCAGGGGGGGAGAGGGACAGAGCGCAGGGGGGGAGAGGGACAGAGCGCAGGGGGGGAGAGGGACAGAGCGCAGGGGGGGAGAGGGACAGAGCGCAGGGGGGGAGAGGGACAGAGCGCAGGGGGGGAGAGGGACAGAGCGCAGGGGGGGAGAGGGACAGAGCGCAGGGGGGGAGAGGGACAGAGCGCAGGGGGGGAGAGGGACAGAGCGCAGGGGGGGAGAGAGACAGAGCGCAGGGGGGGAGAGAGACAGAGCGCAGGGGGGAGAGAGACAGAGCGCAGGGGGGAGAGAGACAGAGCGCAGGGGGGAGAGAGACAGAGCGCAGGGGGGAGAGAGACAGAGCGCAGGGGGGAGAGAGACAGAGCGCAGGGGGGAGAGAGACAGAGCGCAGGGGGGAGAGAGACAGAGCGCAGGGGGGAGAGAGACAGAGCGCAGGGGGGAGAGAGACAGAGCGCAGGGGGGAGAGAGACAGAGCGCAGGGGGGAGAGAGACAGAGCGCAGGGGGGAGAGAGACAGAGCGCAGGGGGGAGAGAGACAGAGCGCAGGGGGGAGAGAGACAGAGCGCAGGGGGGAGAGAGACAGAGCGCAGGGGGGAGAGAGACAGAGCGCAGGGGGGAGAGAGACAGAGCGCAGGGGGGAGAGAGACAGAGCGCAGGGGGGAGAGAGACAGAGCGCAGGGGGGAGAGAGACAGAGCGCAGGGGGGAGAGAGACAGAGCGCAGGGGGGAGAGAGACAGAGCGCAGGGGGGAGAGAGACAGAGCGCAGGGGGGAGAGAGACAGAGCGCAGGGGGGAGAGAGACAGAGCGCAGGGGGGAGAGAGACAGAGCGCAGGGGGGAGAGGGACAGAGCGCAGGGGGGAGAGAGACAGAGCGCAGGGGGGAGAGAGACAGAGCGCAGGGGGGAGAGAGACAGAGCGCAGGGGGGAGAGACAGAGCGCAGGGGGGAGAGAGACAGAGCGCAGGGGGGAGAGAGACAGAGCGCAGGGGGGAGAGAGACAGAGCGCAGGGGGGAGAGAGACAGAGCACAGGGGGGAGAGAGACAGAGCACAGGGGGGAGAGAGACAGAGCACAGGGGGGAGAGAGACAGAGCACAGGGGGGAGAGAGAGAGCGCAGGGGGGAGAGAGACAGAGCACAGGGGGGAGAGAGACAGAGCACAGGGGGGAGAGAGCTCAAACGGGACAGCACATGAGGGGAGAACACAGCACAGGAAGGAGAGAGACAGCAGACAAAGGGAATAGCACATTGGGTAGACAGGTCAAAGAAGAGAGCACAGACGGGAGAAGACAGCACATGGGGGAAAGAGAGAGTGGATAGGTGGGTGAGCACATGAGGGGGGAGGGGGGATTCTCAAAGCTGCAAAGCCTGCCCCCATTGTGATATTACCACCCTCCCGTCCTGTGATATTAAGGGAACACTTAGACAACACAATGTAACTCCAAGTCAATAGCACTTCTGAGAAATCTACCTGTCCAGTTATGAAGCAACACTGATTGTGAATTAATTTCTCCTGCTGTTGTGCAAATGGAACAGACAACTGGTTAGAAACCAACTCCATTAGGGTGGTATGAGGGCCCGACGTCCACAGATTGGGGTTGTGCTCACAGCCCAACACTGTGCAGGACGTTTGGCATTTGCCACAGAAAACCAGGATTGGCAAAGTCGCCACTGGCGCCCTGTGCTCTTCAGAGATGAAAGCAGGTTCACACTGAGCGCATGTGACAGACGTGACAGAGTCTGGAGACGCCGTGGAGAGCAATCTGCAGCCTGCAACATCCTTCAGCATGACCGGTTTGGCAGTGGGTCAGTAATGGTGTGGGGTGGCATTTCTTTGGAGGGTCGCACAGCCCTCCATGTGCTTGACAGAGTTAGCCTGACTGCCATTAGGTACCGAGATGAGATCCTCAGACCCCTTGTGAGAACATATGCTGGTGCGGCTGGCCCTGGGTTCCTCCTAATGCAGGACAATGCCAGACCTCATGTGGCTGGAGTGTGTCAGCAGTTCCTGCAAGATGAAGGCATTGAAGCTATGGACTGGCCCGCCCGTTCCCCAGACCTGAATCCGATTGAGCACATCTGGGACATCATGTCTCGCTCCATCCACTAACGTCACGTTGCACCACAGACTGTCCAGGAGTTGGCGGATGCTTTAGTCCAGGTTTAGGAGGAGATCCCACAGGAGACCATCCGCAACCTCATCAGGAGCATGCACAGGCGTTGTAGGGAGGTCATACAGGCACGTGGAGGCCACACACAATACTGAGCCTCTTTTTGACTTGTTTTAAGGACATTACATCAAAGTTGGATCAGCCTGTAGTGTGTTTTTCCACTTTAATTTTGGGGGTAACTCCAAATCTAGTCCTCCATTGGTTAATAAATTTGATTTCCATTGATGATTTTTGTGTGATTTTGTTGTCAGCACATTCAACTTTGTACAGAACAAAGTATTCAATGAGAATATTTCATTCATTCAGATCTAGGATGTGTTATTTGAGTGTTCCCTTTATTTTTTTGAGCAGTGTATATATAATTTTTTTGTGCTTTGTGACTTTCACATACTAAGAACTGTTTGTTATTTTTGCCTTATTCTGAGAGCTATAACGTTTATTTTTATTTTTCTGCCATCAGAGCTGTATGCAGAATGAGAAGACATTTTCCACGTTTTTTTGTGGAACGACACAAGATTTTCACTATTACATTTCTTTTTGCACACTAATTTTTCATCTCTTATTCAGTGTTTTGCATGTCAGTATGACGTAAAAGGTACATATTATACATTTTAAAAAATTTTACGGTGCTCGCTATACAAGATAAATGATGTGACAGTGTAATAGTTTGCGTCATTTTGGATCCGGCGATAGCAATTAGGTGTACTGTTTATTTTTATATAAAACCTGTATTATTAGTTGCGTAACATTTAAAAAAAAATTATTGCTAGTGCTCGATGCTCGGGTCGAGCACATTGGAATACTTGGGTGCTCGACCCGAGCAACGAGCCCAATGTACAGTACAGACCAAAAGTTTGGACACACCTTCTCATTTAAAGATTTTTCTGTATTTTCATGACTATGAAAATTGTACATTCACACTGAAGGCATCAAAACTATGAATTAACAAATGTGGAATTATATACTTAACAAAAAAGTGTGAAACAACTGAAAATATGTCTTATATTCTAGGTTCTTCAAAGTAGCCACCTTTTGCTTTGATGACTGCTTTGCACACTCTTGGCATTCTCTTGATGAGCTTCAAGAGGTAGTCACCGGAAATGGTTTTCACTTCACATGTGTGCCCTGTCAGGTTTAATAAGTGGGATTTCTTGCCTTATAAATGGGGTTGGGACCATCAGTTGTGTTGTGCAGAAGTCAGGCGGATACACAGCTGATAGTCCTACTGAATAGACTGTTAGAATTTGTATTATGGCAAGAAAAAAGCAGCTAAGTAAAGAAAAACAAGTGGCCATCATTACTTTAAGAAATGAAGGTCAGTCAGTGCAAAAAATTGGGCAAACTTTGAAAGTGTCCCCAAGTGCAGTTGCAAAAACCATCAAGCGCTACAAAGAAACTGGCTCACATGAGGACCGCCCCAGGATAGGAAGACCAAGAGTCACCTCTGCTTCTGAGGATAAGTTTATCTGAGTCACCAGCCTCAGAAATCGCAGGTTAACAGCAGCTCAGATTAGAGACCAGATCAATGCCACACAGAGTTCTAGCAGCAGATACATCTCTACAACAACTGTTAAGAGGAGACTTTGTGCAGCAGGCCTTCATGGTAAAATAGCTGCTAAGGACAGGCAACAAGCAGAAGAGACTTGTTTGGGCTAAAGAACACAAGGAATGGACATTAGACCAGTGGAAATCTGTGCTTTGGTCTGATGAGTCCAAATTTGAGATCTTTGGTTCCAACCACCGTGTCTTTGTGCGACACAGAAAAGGTGAACGGATGGACTCTACATGCCTGGTTTCCACCGTGAAGCATGGAGGAGGAGGTGTGATGGTGTGGGGGTGCTTTGCTTGTGACACTGTTGGGGATTTATTCAAAATTGAAGGCATACTGAACCAGCATGGCTACCACAGCATCTTGCAGCAGCATGCTATTCCATCCGGTTTGTGTTTAGTTGGACCATCATTTATTTTTCAACAGGACAATGACCTCAAACACACCTCCAGGCTGTGTAAGGGCTATTTGACCAAGAAGGAGAGTGATGGAGTGCTACGCCAGATGACCTGGACTCCACAGTCACCAGACCTGAACCCAATCGAGATGGTTTGGGGTGAGCTGGACCACAGAGTGAAGGCAAAAGGGCCAACAAGTGCTAAGCAGCTCTGGGAACTCCTTCAAGATTGTTGGAAGACCATTTCCGGTGACTACCTCTTGAAGCTCATCAAGAGAATGCCAAGAGTGTGCAAAGCAGTCATCAAAGGAAAAGGTGGCTACTTTGAAGAACCTAGAATATAAGATATATTTTCAGTTGTTTCACACTTTTTTGTTAAGTATATAATTCCACATGTGTTAATTCATAGTTTTGATGCCTTCAGTGTGAATGTACAATTTTCATAGTCATGAAAATACAGAAAAATCTTTAAATGAGAAAGTGTGTCCAAACTTTTGGTCTCTACTGTAAGTCTATGGGAAACTCGAGCATTTTTCAGGCGGCTCCCCCCGGCGGTCTGCAGAGGGCCTAAAAATTGCCCAAATCGATGGGAACAGTGCTCAAATGACATGGGAACAGCATGGGGAAGACCCCTGGAAGCATTTCTGACTCCCAGGTCACTGCTGTGAACAATGTTGTCAGAGGCCACTTTTACAGACTCAAAACAAAACCAAAATAGATTTTCCTGGGAAATATGTTAAGGAACATCCTTTCCAGGGTAATGACTTGTATATAATGCAAAATAAATATACAAAAACAAAAATGCTCCTCCACACCTTGAGCTATGTTCACACGTAGCATTTTTGATGCGTTTTTGCACTTTTGCATTGCTTTCAACCGTGACAAATGCATTCACCAGGAAATGTCATTTAAACATTTTACAACCTTATCTGGCCATGTGGTGTGTGACACATCATCAGACACATTCATACAGTACTGAAAAGACATGGGAACAGAATGGGGAAGACCTCTGGAAGCATCTCTGACTCCCAGGTCACTGCCTAAAAGTGTGCCCATCATAAGTGATCCTTGGCGCATGCGAAGATGCCTCCCACCATGCACCTGTCATTGCAGACTTGCAACAATCACTGTCCATGTCCTTGTCCCAGTGCAGCGTTCAGTTGTCCCTACCCCATTCCTTGGAATGCAAGCGCAAGTATGCAGTCAGCCAGCCACCCACCAACAGGCTGCAATACTATACTGCCAAATTTTTGACAGCTGCTTGCACTTGAAATGTGGCCTTTAAGGCTCTTGGAGGTGGAAGCTTTTCACAACCTCATGCCGGCGGCGGCCGGATGTCCATACTCTGTCTCCAACCACCACTATTTCTACCAGTGTGCTCTCCGACTTCCACAAGCACGGGTCCCACAACATTACCCGTGCCCTCCCCAGTGCACTTACTGGGAAGGACCGCCTAACCACAAACACGTGGTCAAGTGAATATGGCCAGGGATGGTACGGAGCCAGTCCACAGCTTATTGGTGACTTGTATTTCACCACAGCCATATTTTTTAGCTTGGTGAAAGGACTTTGGAAACCGTATCTACTCCAGCCGTCATTTCTCCCAGGAAGTCCTCTAAAGCTGCTTGCACTTGAAATGTGGCCTTTTGGGCTCGTGGAGGTGGAAGCTGCCCACAACCTCATGCCGACAGCGGCCGGGTGTCCATACTTGGTCCCCAGCCGCCACTATTTCTCCCGGTTTCGTCTCTGCCTTACACAAGCAAGGGTCCCTGAACATTACTGTTGGTACTTTTCTGTGGGAATCTGCTTGCATCCTACCAGCCTGTAATATTTTGAGTGAACTATGGTACAACGCCATGGTATTAGCACTGTCCCAAGTACCAGTAGCGAAGCCATCCCCAATTTCTTTCTCAGGAATTCTATTTGGTAGACTGAGCGGCTGCCCAAATACATTAGTTTCTCACAAAGGAGCTGAAGATAAAGTGGCAGTAGGTGCAAGTTTCTCCAGCCTGTTAGATATCAGAGGGTGAACAGCGGCACATTGGCTCAGTGGTTATCACTGAAGCCTTGCAGCGCTGGGATCCTGGGTTCAAATCCCAGCAAGGACAACATCTGCAAGGATTTTGTATGTTCTCCCCCGTGTTTGTGAGGGTTTCCACCTCAGTAACAAAGTAGCCCTAGAGTGTCCAGTAACCTTCCCATATGCTTTTCTTAGCCAGGACTGCTTCTCAGCAGGGTTGGACAGTCCCACCAGAGAGTCCTCGGGTGGGTCCTGGCTTCTCCATCAGGAGAGTTCATGATAGCGCAAACTTTGAAGCAGCTACGAGGCTCTTGAGCAGGGGAGAAAGGTGAGCCCTCAGAATCAAATCCCCTGGTGGGCCCAATGTTTTTCAGTTTGAAACAGCTTCTCAGTGGGAGTTATATTTCACCACAGCCATATTCTTTAGCTCGGTGAAAGGACTGGCATAGAGGGAAACCGTATCTACTCCAGCTGGTTCTGCCCTACTCCGTCACCAGGTTCTGCCCATTGTCACACACCACCCTGCCTGGCTGTATGTTCAGCGGTGAAAGCCAAAGATCTGGCTGCTGTGTTACAGCTTTCAACAACTCTGCAGCGCTGGGCTATTTGTCACCTAAGCATTAAGCATATTATCTTCAGCATAGCCTCTTGCCGCTTGGCCAAGGCAGTGCTGCAGTGCTTTCAGCTTGTGACTGATGTGGTCATTTCGGAGATGGAGGAGGAGGTACAGCAGCTGAACAATGTGATTACATTGAGGGTACATTAGCGACTCTGTTTTTTATACTAAAGAAAGATCCTACTGGTTTTTTTACGTTATTTGAAAAATGCATTCACCAGGAAATGTCATTTTAACATTTTACAACCTCATCTGGCCATGTGGTGTGTGACACATCATTAGACACATCCTGTTTCATTTATGATGGACGGACTCTGAAAGTCATAAAGCCTATTTTTATAGGGCCATCAGGCAGCCCATCTTATTCTGAAAAGGCCAGCAGTCGGCCCTCGCTATTGTTAAAGAGCCATCAGCCGGCTATGCTTTGTTGTTCCCATTATTAACGAGTTGGTCTCCTATACTGTTATTGCTTATGCAGTGACTGCAAGGGCTGCCAAAAATTCGGACACAACCCAATACCCCTTTGAAGAGACATAGAGAAGGGTCTCAGTAAAAAAAATGTTCCCATTATATAGGAGCGGGTCTCATATAGTGGTAATGCCCATGCTGCGACTGCAAGGGCTGCCAAAATTTGGGAAAAACCCCACTAACAATTAAAGACATATAGAGCAGGGCCACAGTAACAAAAAATTCCCATTATTAGGAAATGGGTCTCCGATAGTGTTTAATACTAAACAGAAGAGCAGCTAACTGGCACCAGCTCTGCCTTCAGCCTTTTCCAGCACACAGTCCGGTAATACAGGCAATCCTGAGTCCTTGGCTAATCCATTGCGGGTGGTGCTGCATCAACTGAAGCAGATAATCATGAGGCACACATCAGAGAATAGAAAAGATCGCACTCACCACGGGATGCCTTGTGAATGATCCTTTATTTCAGATCTGGCGTGTAATCATAGGCGCAGGTACATAGGTGAGAAGGGAGGACACAAGCCGTCCCTGCCCGCAAGCACTTGTCCACGTGTCCATGGTTAGGTGGACTTTCCCGGAAACTGCGTTGTTGAGGGCATGGCTAATGTTTTGTGACATGTGCTTGTGTAATGCGGGGACAGCACACCAGGAGAAATAATGGCGGCTGGGGACCGAGTACGGAGGGACGGCTGCCACCATCAGGTTGTGGAATGCTTTCGTCTCCACGAGCCTAAAAGGCAACATTTCGAGCGCAAGCAGTCACGAAATGTGGGAATTTAGTAGTGTGGCCTGTGGGGCGATGGCTGCATATTTGCGCTTCCGCTCCAAGGACTGGGTATGGAAAACTGAACGCTGTGCTGGGACAAGGACGTGGATATGCTTACTGATGCTGCTACTTGAGAGAGTGTGCAACGACAGGTGCAGGGCAGGAGTTTGCATGCACTGTGGACAGGGGATTGGTTTGCATGTGTCGCGCCCCCGGGGGCCTTACTGTTTGGGGACAGTATATATATATATCACGGTGGCTGGCCCAGGGCGGACAGTGCACAAAGGGGTGTCAATTATTAATAAAAGTTCAGAGAAATCGTGACGCCACCTGTGGTGTCTGGTGAAGGTCACCAGCGCTGCAGCAGTCCACTGAGGCAGGTGTCAAGGCAGCTAAAGATGGTACAGCTCCCCACAGGTGGAGCGGGCCTCAGGGCAGTGTAGATAGATAGATGATGGGAGCGCTGGGCGTTGTGGTGCAGGTAGATGGCGCAGCCAGAGTGACGGACAGAGACAGGGGGTTTTGCTTCGTTACCTTTACTGGTACAGCTGTTAGATACGATCCAGGGTACTCCAGATTAAGGGCGCACTTTTGGACTTCTCCCCAGGGAGCGGGTATAAGGCCTCCTGATCCGTGTCTGCCTCTGTGTAAGCTCCTGGCCAGCCTGCAACTGTGCCTAGCTTATGTGTCCTGCTTTTACTCCACCTGTTGCACTGAGGTGGGACCTCCAGTTGGTAACAACTTTCCCTGGACGTCGGGGCCTTCATGGTTCCTGGTCCTGTGAGTCTAGCTTCAGGTCTGCCAGGGACTTGTAGTCCTCCTGGGATTCCGGTTAACCCTACTTGGTGTGAAGGGTCCCTGTAGGCTCGGACCCGGCATCCGGTAAATATACTGGGGTGAGCCTGGTATGCTCCTCTGCCCCCTTTATCACTCCTTCCTTCCTCTTGCCTTCAGCCACGCTTGGGGCCCTCACTAGGCTTCAGTACTGCTGGAGGCCTAGCTTGCTTCACACAGAAGCCTGCGTGCTGCTACATCCTGAGCACGCTGCAACACTAATCTTAACTGAGCTGCCTGGCTCCACCTTCCCTTTACATATCCCTATCAGGGCTCCCTCTGCTGGTATGAGGTGGAAGGTGGAGGTGTTTGCATGTAGTGAGGGCCTCTTGTGGAGAATTCCATCCGTGCACCCTTCTTGGTTCTGTGGCACCATGCGCAGCAGGGCGCCACATTTCCACAACAGCAGAGGAAGCAGTGGTGCCTCCCACAGACACTGTTCCTGGACCCTTGGGTTTGGCCCACAAAGTCGGGTGCTTTGCTGCCATGTGCCTGATCATGCTGGTGGTGGTCAGGCTGGTAGTTTTGCTACCCTTGCTGATGCTGGCCTGGCAGGTGGTGCAAATGGCCTTTTTGGGGTTATCGGCAGAGACTTTTAAAAACAACCAGACTCGGGAAGACCCAATAGTTGTACTGGAAACTTTTGTCGTGTTGGTGTTACTGTGAACTGTTGCCCGCCTTCTGTCTGCGGCCACCACACTGCTTCTTCCTGCCTGTTGGGGTGCTGTGCCTCCCTCCCCGTGTGCTGCTGTCCTCGCTCTGCATGTCCTCCTGCCAGGTTGGGTCAGTTACTATATCATCCACCACCTCGTCTTCCACTTCCGCACCCTGGTCCTCCTCATGACTTTCTGGCAATTGTGTCTCATCATCATCCACCTCTTGTGACACTTTCCCACCTTCGCCTTCATGTGACTGTGGCAGCTACAATATTTGGGCATCGCTACATGCGATCTCCTCTTGCCCCGCTTCAAGTGGACTGGGCAAGAGGCCTGAATCTATAAAAGGAAAAGTGAATAGCTCTTCGGAGTGTCCAAGTGTGGGATCAGTTGTCTCTGGGCACTCGGCATGGTGGGAGGAAGGAGGATCAGGGTGAGGAATATGCGGTCGAGACTCACGGCTACTGAGACTTGACCATGTGGAAGACAGGGTGGTGATGGTGGTGGCTAAGTGACTGGAAGTATTATCTGCTATCCAACCAATAACCTTTTCACACTGCTCTGTGTTCAATAGTGGTATTCTGCGGTCCCCTATTAATTGGGACAGGAAGGTCGAGCGAGAAGATGTTGATGTTTATTGTGGCACAATTTCAGCTTGCCCACGGCCTCGGTCTCTGCATGCACCATCACCATCACATCCAGTTCCCTGTCCCTTGCAACGTACGTGCCTTGCCCATTTTAAATGGAGGACAATATCTTCCACGCTCACTACAAATGGCTGAATTTGGAGCAAACTTATATGTTATCCATGTGACAGAGAAAGCACAGTTTTAAATAGCTGGATATTTAGCGCTGTAATATGGAAAGGACCTGGCTGTATTCTGCAGTGCCAACAAGGAAATGGCGCAGAAAAACGGTGTTCTCTGGATTGCTTTTTAAGCAAATATTGAGGATTAAAATCCAAAAAAAATTATTCCTGGGCCTATGTCTGGAAATATCTAACAGTAGCAGCAGCAGACAGAACTGGAATGGAGCCTCTTGTGCTATATGCATGGCAGTCTGCTATATACACTGCCTGCCTGATATCTCTGCAGATGGATTAGTCCTCAGAAGGACTGTTTGTTGAGATGGATATGTGTAATGTACTTCTATTCTACACTACCTAATAAACAAATCTCTCCCTAGATCAGCAGCACCTCTCCCTGCACTGTCTGATTCCGGAGTGACTATGACGAGCATGGCGGCGCCAGGTCTAATATACACCTGATGACGCTGTGCGGCCAGCCAATCACTGTAATGCCACAACCAACATGGCTGCGGCATTACAGTGAGTGGCAGGCAATCCCTGCATGTTCATTGGCTCTGTAAAGAGCGCCAAACATGCAGGGGGGGGACCCGAGCTCCCGCCAAGCAACCCCGGAAATACTTGGCGAACGCCGAGCATCTCGAGCAGTGAGATGCTCGGGCGAGTACAGAGAAGTAGTGAGCATGCTCGCTCATCACTAAACATTGCATTTTTAAAAAATTTTTTCTTTTTTTTTTCTTTTTACATTTTCACAACCCCAATAGAGGCCTTGAATATTTTACATGTTCCTTCCTGATCTTGTACGCTGCAATACATGAGAGCTGTAAGTTTTACACTGACACTTGGCCTGTTATGTGCTTTGTGTCGGGGGTAGTGATAGTGTGGGAACATTATACTGTGTGTGGGGCCGAGAGAGCGGCACTGTACTATGAGATTAATACTTGCTTACTTTCTTCCCGTCTTATATAGTTGGGTCGTATGTATCTATTAGAGGAAAGGGAACAAAAAAGAAAAGTTTTGATTTTTGGATGGTAGCAATACAAAACACCTATACAGTCTCAGCGCTGAAGGGGTTAATGCCCCCATTAATGGGGGATCTCCACATACCTCCACCTGCAGAGCCGCCACCATATATATGGCTGTTCTGTGCGCACAGGACCTGTGATGAGGTCTCATGATCGATACAAGAAAGCTCGGAGCCCGCGCCCCTGTACTATCAGGCCTTGTTCACACATTCAGTATTTGGTGAGTTTTTTACCTCAGTATTTATAAGCCACAAGCAGGAGTTGGCAAAAAAAATGCAGAAGTGGAAATGTGTTTCTATTATACTTCTCCTCTGATTGTTCCACTCCTGGTTTTGGCTTACAAATACTGAGGTAAAATACTGACCAAATACTCATTGTGTGCACGTGGCCTTAAATGTACAGGGAGAAATACGCTGGGGTCAATATACAGACATATACACACGGTGCGTCAGTACACTGCCAATAATGGACACATGAACTCCACCATTACTATACACGTATAATACATGAGGTACTTGGTAACATTATAATCAAAAGGCGATAAAGCCATCGGACCAGGACAAGCTGCGCCCAATGTGAATGCTCCCTAACTCCAGTGACTCACCTCTCTGTGCTTACCAAGGCCTCATAGTGACCGGAGAAGAGGTAGGAGCCATGTCTGACTGTGATTACAGCCAGTCTGCGGTAAGCTGGGGGGATAAAGGTGCACAGCCCCGGGGGGCCACACCCGCAATGTATTACTACAAGAGATCCAAACAAGGACCCGCAAACCTCTAGTGTATAAGTAATATGCAGGTGCTCATACACACTGTGCTCACTAACAAATATACACACAGAAAAAAACACTAAAAAAAAGTAATGGATGGAGCGGAGTCATTTGTGTATGAGGTGTACATGACAGAGCTGTGTGTATAAGTAGGACGCGGAGGAGTCATTCATGGACTGGGTGGATTGACTAGGTATATACGAGATTGATGGGACGGAGCTGTGTTTGAACAAGGTAGATAGGGGGAGCTGTGTGTGGACAGGGTGGGGCATTGTTAGTGGGAGGTGGATAGAGCACAACCGTCTGTATGAGATGATAGGGTGGCGCTATGTATGGGTTGGATGGGGCAAAGCAGTTTTTGTATGAGTTAGAGGGGTGGTGTGTGTGGGGGGCCTTACCATGTGAGTACTGGGTAGGAACAGGTTTTTAGGGTTTTTTTTATGATGTTTTTTCCACTCTTCTGACAAGAGAATTATTTTGACTGGCACAACTTCCCTTCATTGATTTGACACAGAGATTTGTTTTATAAAAAACAAATTCCACTTCTCTGCTACTGTGGGACGTTAAAAGGGTTGTCCACTACTATTCAAAATAGCCCAATGTGTTTTTATGATGAAAAGAAGCTTTTTTCTAATTACCTCCCGCTGCTGTTTCTGCCTGTGAGAGGCGCTATTGGTGGCCGCTCATAGACAGCACGTGACCCCCCACTGACGTCATGTCAAGTGAGGCGTGACTTAGCGTTGGGATCCCCACGGTGGCTGCTGAATTGTTGGCGGGGTTACCCCGCAAGTCACACCCAGCATCCACCGCACGCTTTCCCGAAGGAATGGGGAGAGGGAGAGCGCGCGGTGGATGCTGGGTGTGACGAGTGGGGTAACGCCGCCCACAACCCAGCAGCCACCGTGGAATGCAGAAGAGAGACCCCCGGCTGCATCCGGAATCATGACGTGACATCAGCGGATATCAGAGCCAGCTGCAACCGGGGGTCACGTGATGCCTGTGAGCGGCCAGTGACAGCGCCACTCACAGGCAGAAACAGCAGAGGGAGGTAATTAGAAAGAAGCTTCTATTCAGCATAAAAACATATTGGGCTATTTTGAATAGTAGTGGACAACCCCCTTAAACTCAAGCAGGAGGCACCAAGAGCTTATCTGGTAAATAAACTTTGTCTCCCCAGCTGCCTGCCTTCTGGGCTAAGATTTTATATTGTGGCAGCCTTCCATCAAGTGAAGATGAGAGCCTCTCTGCTTGTTTTTATTCCACCGCTTTCCATATGGATGGACAAGGCCTTTCTACTGCATCATATTATATAGCTAAACATAGCCATGTGCCAACTACTGCTGTTGGAGGGCTTCGTCAAATAGAGGTTCTCTTAAACTATGTTGAATTGCTTGTTTTTCCGTGTAGTGAACTTTTTTTTGTAGAATTGCTACTGGGTCTTAGAAGAGTAAAGACTAATGATGAGCTAGCATTAAAATGCTCGGGTGCTCGTTGCTCTGGTCGAGCAAATTGGAATACTCGAGTGCTCGGTCCCAGTAACGAGCCCAGTGTAAGTCTATGGGAAACTCGAGCATTTTTCGGGCACCCCCCCAGCCCAGCGGTCTGCAGGGGGCCTAAAAATTTCCCAAATCGATGGGAACAGTGCTCAAATGACATGGGGATAGCACAGGGAAGACCTCTGGAAGCATCTCTGACTCCCAGGTCACTGCTGTCAACAATGTTGTCAGGTATTGCGCCACTTTTACGGACTCACAATAAAACATACAACAACAAAATGGATTTTCCTGGGAAAAATGTTAACGAACATCCTTTCCAGGGTAATGACTTGTATATAAGGCAAATTAAATAACCAAAAACAAAAATGCTCCTCCTCACCTTGAGCTATGTTCACACGTAGCGTTTTTGATGCATTTTTGCACTTTTACATTGCTTTCAATGGTGAAAAATACATTCACCGGTAAATGTCATTTTAACATTTTACTACCTTATCTTGCCATGTGGTGTGTGAGACGTGATTAGACACATTTAATTTGACCTGTTTCATTTAAGAAGGAGGGACTCTGAAAGTCACAAACAATATTTTTATAGGGCCATCAGGCGACCCTTACTATTCTTAAAGGGCCAGCAGTCGGCAATGCTTTGTTGTTCCCATTATTAAAGAGTGGGTCTCCTATACTGTTATTGGGTATGCAGCAACTGCAAGGGCTGCCAAAAATTTGGACGCACTCCAATGCCCCTTTGAAGAGACATAGAGGAGAGCCTTAGTAAAAAAAAATTTCCCATTATAAAGAAGTGAGTTCCCTATAGTGGTAATGCCCATGCAGTGACTGCAAGGGCTGTCAAAATTTTGGAAAAACCCCAATAACCAATTTAAAGACACATAGAGGTGAGCCTCAGTAACGACATGTTCCCATTAGAAAGGAGTAGGTCTGCTATCCAGTTATAGGGTATGCAGTGAGTCCAGCGCCTGCCAAAATAAAGGAAAAACCCCAATACCAATTTAAAGACACATAGTGCTGGGCCACAGTAACGACATGTTCCCATTAGAAAGAAGCGGGTCTGCAATATAGCTATAGGGTATGCAGTGAGTCCAACGGTTGCCAAAATTTAGGAAATACCCCAATAACAATTTAAAGACACATAGAGCTGGGCCACAGTAACGAAAGCTCCCATTACAAAGGAGTGGGTCTCCCATACTGTTATTGCATATGCAGTGACTGCAACGGCTGGCAAAAATTACCTCCAATGCCCCTTGCAAGAGACGTAGAGGTCGGAGGACCTCCTTAAAACAATGTTCCCATTATTAGGAAGTGGGTCTCCCATACTGTTTGCCTATGCAGTCAATGAAACAGCTGCCAAAAATTTGGAGGAACTCCAATGTCCCTTGCAAGAGACGTAGAGGTTGGAGGGCCTCCTTAAAACAATGTTCCCATTATTAGGAAGTGGGTCTTCCATACTGTTTGCCTATGCAGTGACTGCAATGGCTGCCAAAAATTTGGAGGAACTCCAATGCCCCTTACAAGAGACGTAGATATGGTGATATGGTAGATATTGTGGTGATATGTTGTTGGAAGATGAGGATGAGGAGAAGGAGGAGGACAAGAGCAAATAGACAAAATCAGGAAGCATGTACCCATGTTTGAGTGTGAAGAGGTGCATGCGAATAGAGTTAGACCTCTCTAAAAAAAAGACACTGTATTTGGGTTTATGCTACGCTGCTATCATTCGGTGGTGTTGAGAAGTCAGCCCAATCCAGCCCTTATTCATTTTTATGAGAGTCAGCCTGTCAGCATTTTCAGTTGACAGGCAGATGTGCCTATCGGTTATAATTCCACCAGCCACACTAAAAACCCACTCTGACAAAACGCTAGTGGCCGGGCAGGCCAGGACCTCCAAGGCCTCCCTCGCTATCTTCCGAAACTTTTTCCTCCTAGAGTAGCCCGCGCCTCAGGGCCTGTGCGATGGGAGGGTCTGAGAAAACTGTCCCAGAACTTTGACAGTGTTCCCCTGCCTCTGCTGTGATTGTATTTGTTTCTCTCTCACCTGTACTCCTTGGTTTTCCAATGAACTGTGACCTCTGCAGCCAGTGTTTACAGATGGGAATTTTTTAAATAATTCCGCAACAAGGGCCTTCTCGTACTGCCCCATTTTATTAGGCCTGTCCTGCACAGGAATAGGAGACAGAAAGTTCTCCTTGTAGCGTGGGTCTACAAGTGTCACCAACCAGTAATGACTATCACCCAAAAATTGGACAATGCGAGGGTCACGGGAAAGGCAGTGTAACATAAACTCAGCCATGTGTGCCAGACTGCTAACAGGCAATACTTCTGTGTCCTCACTAAGAGGATGACTGACCATGCTCTCCTCCTCATCTTCCTCCTCTTCTTTCTCCTCCCTGTCCTCAGGCCATCCACGCTGAACAGACGGTATGGCAGTTGTGCAGGTAGTACCGTCTATAGTGCAGGAAACTAGCTCCTGTTCTTCCTCCTCTTCCTCATTGTCACCCAATCCACGTTGGGATGAGATAAGGCTGGGCTGTGTGTAATCACCCTGTATGGTTCCTTGCTCCATCTCATCGTGCTCCGCCTACAATGCATCCTCTTTGATTGTGAGCTGAGAGCTTTTCAGAAGACAGAGAAGTGGGATGGTGATGATAATTATGGCGTCATCGCCGTTCACCATCTTGGTGGAGTCCTCAAAGTTTTAGAGTATGGTGCAGATGTCTGACATCCATGTCCACTCCTGAGGTATTATGTGTGGAGTCTGACCTAAATACCGACGGCTGTGTTGATGCTGGTAATTATCAACTGCCCTCTTCTGCTCACAAATCCTTCCCAACATCTGCAATGTAGAGTTCCAATGCATGGGGACATTGCAAACCAGTCGGTGAGCTGGAAGCTGCAAACTCTGCTGAAACACGGCAAGGGCAGCAGAAGCTGTAGCTGACTTTCTAAAATGTGCACACAGGCGGCATACTTTGACAAGCAGATGGGACAGATTTGGGTAGGTTTTGAGAAATTGCTGAACCACGAGGTTAAGCACATGGTCCAGGGATGGTACATGTGTGAGCCGCCAGCAGGTTCAGGCCATTGTCACACACGACCATGCCTGGCTGTAGGTACAGCAGTGTCAGCCACAGATCTGCCTGCTCTTTCAGAGCTGTTCACAACTCTTCAGCATTGTGCGGTTTATCACCTAAGCATGTTAGCTTCAGCACAGCCTGTGGCCGCTTGGCCAAGGCAGTGCTGCAGTGCTTCCAGCTCCTGACAGATGTGATCATTTCAGAGATGGAGGCTGAAGAGGAGGAGAAGGAGGTGCAGGAGCTGTAGAATGTGGGGGCAACCCTGATTGACCCAGGGTCCGCAATCCTTGGCGTCTGGAGGATATTTTCCGTCCCAAGGTCCGACGTGCTCGTGTAATGCAGGGACGGCACACCGGGAAAAATAGTGGCGGCTGGGGACTGAGTACTGAGGGACAGCCGCTGCCATCAGGTTGCGAAAAGCATCTGTCTCGACGAGCCTAAAAGGCAACATTTGGAGTGCAAGCATTCGCGAAATGTGTGAATTTAGTATTGTGGCCTGTGGGGTGTTGGCTACGTATTTGCACTTGCATTCCAAGGACTGGGGTAGGGACAACTGAACGTTGGGACAAAGACGTGAACGTGCTTGCTGATGGTGCTAGTTGAGAGTGTGCAACGACACGTGCAGGGCGGGAGGCATCTTCGCATGTGCCATGGACAGAGGGTTGGCGTGCACGCACAACAGCGGAAGAAGCAGTGGTGTCACCCGCAGACACTGTTTCTCGACCCTGGGGTTCGGCCAACTTACTAGGGTGCTTTGCTGCCGTGTGCCTGAACATGCTGGTGGTGGTCAGACTGCTAGTTTTGCTACCCCTGCTGATGCTGGCCTGGCAGGTGGTGCAAATGTCCTTTTTTGGGGTTATCTGCAGAGTCTTTAAAAAGTAACTCGGGAAAACCCAACAGTTGTACTGGCAACTTCCGTCGTGTTGGTGTTACGGGGAACGCTTTCCCGCATTGTGTCTGCAGCCACCACACTGCTTCTTCCTGCCTGTTGTGGTGCTACGCCTCCCTCCCACTGTCTGCTGCTGTCCTCGCTCTGCATGTCCCCCTGCCAGGTTGGATCAGTTACTATATTATCCACCACCTCGTTTTCCACTTCCGCTCCCTGGTCCTCCTCCTGACTTTCTGGCAATTGTGTCTCAACATCATCATCATCCACCTCTTGCGACAGTAATTGCACTTTCCCACCATTGCCTTTGTGTGACCGTGGCTGCTCAAATATTTAGGCATCGCTACACGCGTTCTCCTCTTGACTCGCTTGAAGCTGGCCTGGCGAGAGGCCCGAATCTACAAATGGAAAAGTGAACAGCTCTTCTGAGTGTCCAAGTGTGGGATCAGTTGTCTCCAGGCACTCGGCATGGTGGGAGGAGGGAGGATCAGGGATGCAGTCCAGACTCACGGTTACTGAAACTTGCCGTGTGGAAGACAGGGTGGTAGTGGTGGTGACAAAGTGACTGGAAGCATTATCTGCTATCCAAGCAACAACCTTTTGACACTGCTCTGGATTCATTAGTGGTGTGCTGCGGTCCCCTAGCAATCTGGGCAGGAAGGTGACAAGATGTGGGTGTTTGTTGTGGCACAATTTGAGCTTGCCCACGGCCTTGGCCTCTGCATGCACCATCACGTCCACTTCTCCGTCCCTTGCCATGCACCTTGCCCATTTTAAATGGAAGACAGTATTTTCCATGTTCACTAGAAATGGCTGATTTTGGAACGCAATTATATGTGATATGTCTGACAGAGAACCACGGTTTTAAATAGCAGGCCTGTAATTTAGTAATACTATTTTTCAAAGAGACCTAGTGTGAATAGCTTGACCGACACACTGCAACAAAATGGAAGGCAGAAATGGCTGATTTTGGAACATAGTTATATGTGAGATACGTCTGACAGAAAACCTTGGTTTTAAATAGTAGGTCTGTAGTTTAGTAATACTATTCTTCTCAGAGACTTAGTGTGAATAGCTTGACCGACACACTGCAACAAAATGAAAATTTAAGTCAATATTTTCCACGTTCAGTTCAAATCTCTGGATTTTTATCACTGTACTATGGGAAAGATCTGGCTGTATTCTGCAGTGCTAACAAGCAAATGGAGCAGAAAAAAATGTGTACCCTGGATTGATTTTTAAGCAAATAATCAGGATTAAGATAAAAAAAAATGGCACTGGCCCCTGATATATGGGGCTATGTCTACAAATATCTGTAAGAACAGCAGCAGCAGGAACGTGCTATGGACCCTTTTGCACTTTATGCACTGCAGTCTGCCAAATACACTGCCTGCCTGCCTAACTCCTGCTATCACATTCACCACTGAACATGTGTGTCTGGATTAGTCCTTAGAAGAAGGCATGAGCGAACATTTCAATGTTCGTTTCGGAAAAGTTCGCCGAACAAATTGACATTCACCGAATGTTCGTCGAACATTTCCGAATCCCATAGGAGTCAATGGGGGGACCAAAAAAATGCATATACAACACCTAGAAACGGGACCAAAAGCTGCCAAAACACATCAAATTAGGTGTAGACATCAGGGAACTGCTATCAATTGATCCACAGTACAAGTACTATAATTATTATTACTGTGACAGCGACATTTATTCAGTTGCGCTTTACATGTCAAAAGGGGTCACCGACTGCTACAACAGGAGACAGGACCCTGCCTATGAGGGCGCACTGTCATGGATGTGATTTGTGGAACCACTGTGCCACTGATCCTGGAGAGCCTGGAGTGGTGTGACTAAGCGAGTATCGGACTGTTCACTAGAGCCTCTGATGGTGAGGTTAGACTTGGCTCCCGATGAACGCCAGGTGCCACTCCAGGACCGACCAATGGACGCGCAGCAGCTGGACCCAGTAGGACAGACTAGATGGTGCAGCAGGCAGTGTCTGTATTAGAGTGCAGCAGGCAGAGTCTATATCAGAGTGCAGCAGGCAGAGTCTGTATCAGAGTGCAGCATGCAAAGTCTGTATCAGAGTGCAGCATGCAGAGTCTGTATAGGGACTGCAGCAGGCAGAGTCTGTATAGGTCGTGCAGCAGGCAGAGTCTGTATAGGGTGTGCAGCAGGCATAGTCTGTATCAGAGTGCAGCAGGCAGAGTCTGTATCAGAAGTGCAGCAGGCAGAGTATGTATCAGGAGTGGAGCAGGCAGAGTCTGTATCAGGAGTGCAACAGGCAGAGTCTGTATAGGGAGTGCAGGAGGAAGAGTCTGTATAGGGAGTGCAGCAGGCAGAGTCTGTATCAGGAGTGCAGCAGGCAGAGTCTGTATCAGGAGTGCAGCAGGCAGAGTCTGTATCAGGAGTGCAGCAGGCAGAGTCTGTATCAGGAGTGCAGCAGGCAGAGTCTGTATGAGAGTGCAGCAGGCAGAGTCTGTATCAGAGTGCAGCAGCCAGAGTCTGTATGAGAGTGCAGCAGGCAGAGTCTGTATCAGGAGTGCAGCAGGCAGAGTCTGTATCAGGAGTGCAGCAGGCAGAGTCTGTATCAGGAGTGCAGCAGGCAGAGTCTGTATCAGGAGTGCAGCAGGCAGAGTCTGTATCAGGAGTGCAGCAGGCAGAGTCTGTATCAGGAGTGCAGGAGGAAGAGTCTGTATAGGGAGTGCAGCAGGCAGAGTCTGTATCAGGAGTGCAGCAGCCAGAGTCTGTATGAGAGTGCAGCAGCCAGAGTCTGTATCAGGAGTGCAGCAGCCAGAGTCTGTATCAGGAGTGCAGCAGGCAGAGTCTGTATCAGGAGTGCAGCAGGCAGAGTCTGTATCAGGAGTGCAGCAGGCAAAGTCTGTATCAGGAGTGCAGCAGGCAGAGTCCATATCAGGAGTGCAGCAGGCAGAGTCCGTATCAGGAGTACAGCAGGCAGAGTCCGTTTCAGGAGTGCAGCAGGCAGAGTCCGTTTCAGGAGTGCAGCAGGCAGAGTCCGTTTCAGGAGTGCAGCAGGCAGAGTCCGTTTCAGGAGTGCAGCAGGCAGAGTCCGTTTCAGGAGTGCAGCAGGCAGAGTCCGTTTCAGGAGTGCAGCAGGCAGAGTCCGTTTCAGGAGTGCAGCAGGCAGAGTCCGTTTCAGGAGTGCAGCAGGCAGAGTCCGTTTCAGGAGTGCAGCAGGCAGAGTCCGTTTCAGGAGTGCAGCAGGCAGAGTCCGTTTCAGGAGTGCAGCAGGCAGAGTCCGTTTCAGGAGTGCAGCAGGCAGAGTCCGTTTCAGGAGTGCAGCAGGCAGAGTCCGTTTCAGGAGTGCAGCAGGCAGAGTCCGTTTCAGGAGTGCAGCAGGCAGAGTCCGTTTCAGGAGTGCAGCAGGCAGAGTCCGTTTCAGGAGTGCAGCAGGCAGAGTCCGTTTCAGGAGTGCAGCAGGCAGAGTCCGTTTCAGGAGTGCAGCAGGCAGAGTCCGTTTCAGGAGTGCAGCAGGCAGAGTCCGTTTCAGGAGTGCAGCAGGCAGAGTCCGTTTCAGGAGTGCAGCAGGCAGAGTCCGTTTCAGGAGTGCAGCAGGCAGAGTCCGTTTCAGGAGTGCAGCAGGCAGAGTCCGTTTCAGGAGTGCAGCAGGCAGAGTCCGTTTCAGGAGTGCAGCAGGCAGAGTCCGTTTCAGGAGTGCAGCAGGCAGAGTCCGTTTCAGGAGTGCAGCAGGCAGAGTCCGTTTCAGGAGTGCAGCAGGCAGAGTCCGTTTCAGGAGTGCAGCAGGCAGAGTCCGTTTCAGGAGTGCAGCAGGCAGAGTCCGTTTCAGGAGTGCAGCAGGCAGAGTCCGTTTCAGGAGTGCAGCAGGCAGAGTCCGTTTCAGGAGTGCAGCAGGCAGAGTCCGTTTCAGGAGTGCAGCAGGCAGAGTCCGTTTCAGGAGTGCAGCAGGCAGAGTCCGTTTCAGGAGTGCAGCAGGCAGAGTCCGTTTCAGGAGTGCAGCAGGCAGAGTCCGTTTCAGGAGTGCAGCAGGCAGAGTCCGTTTCAGGAGTGCAGCAGGCAGAGTCCGTTTCAGGAGTGCAGCAGGCAGAGTCCGTTTCAGGAGTGCAGCAGGCAGAGTCCGTTTCAGGAGTGCAGCAGGCAGAGTCCGTTTCAGGAGTGCAGCAGGCAGAGTCCGTTTCAGGAGTGCAGCAGGCAGAGTCCGTTTCAGGAGTGCAGCAGGCAGAGTCCGTTTCAGGAGTGCAGCAGGCAGAGTCCGTTTCAGGAGTGCAGCAGGCAGAGTCCGTTTCAGGAGTGCAGCAGGCAGAGTCCGTTTCAGGAGTGCAGCAGGCAGAGTCCGTTTCAGGAGTGCAGCAGGCAGAGTCCGTTTCAGGAGTGCAGCAGGCAGAGTCCGTTTCAGGAGTGCAGCAGGCAGAGTCCGTTTCAGGAGTGCAGCAGGCAGAGTCCGTTTCAGGAGTGCAGCAGGCAGAGTCCGTTTCAGGAGTGCAGCAGGCAGAGTCCGTTTCAGGAGTGCAGCAGGCAGAGTCCGTTTCAGGAGTGCAGCAGGCAGAGTCCGTTTCAGGAGTGCAGCAGGCAGAGTCCGTTTCAGGAGTGCAGCAGGCAGAGTCCGTTTCAGGAGTGCAGCAGGCAGAGTCCGTATCAGGAGTGCAGCAGGCAGAGTCCGTATCAGGAGTGCAGCAGGCAGAGTCCGTATCAGGAGTGCAGCAGGCAGAGTCCGTATCAGGAGTGCAGCAGGCAGAGTCCGTATCAGGAGTGCAGCAGGCAGAGTCCGTATCAGGAGTGCAGCAGGCAGAGTCCGTATCAGGAGTGCAGCAGGCAGAGTCCGTATCAGGAGTGCAGCAGGCAGAGTCTGTATCAGGAGTGCAGCAGGCAGAGTCTGTATCAGGAGTGCAGCAGGCAGAGTCTGTATCAGGAGTGCAGCAGGCAGAGTCCGTCTCAGGAGTGCAGCAGGCAGAGTCCGTCTCAGGAGTGCAGTAGGCAGAGTCTGGTACGCAACTTTACACAACTTAGACAGCAGAACAGGAAGGTTCCACTACAGCCAACCCAATAGATGGAGACCCAATCAGGATTCCCCACATTTAAAAAAAATTGTGGCAGACATGAGCAAAGTGGCATCAATTTCAGTACTGTAGAAATAGTGTAAATAAGACCCACACCTCTTCCAGTACAGCCAACCCAGGAGATGGAGACCTAACCAGGAGTGTTCACATTGCCCTAAATGAGGGCCTAACACCACTGAAGTGGCATCAATGTCATCAGACTACAAGTAGTTTAACGCAGACCCATACCTGTCCCACTACAGCCACCCAGGAGATGCAGACTCAATCGGAAGTGTTTACATTTAAAAAAATAGGGCCTAAGACCACCATTTCCATGGCCAACAGATTGGAGATGGTGGAGTTAAACCTCTTAGCTTTGTCATGTGTAAGATTAAACAATCTTTTACGTGACTACAACAGCGGGATTGAGGGCTGGCTGCAGTGCTGAGAGAGGGCAGAGTACGGTGAAACGGACAAACAGATAGACCATGAGTGAGGTGCAGGTGGAGATGTTACGGTGGATTGAGAAACGCATGGTGTGCTTAGAGAAACGAACACCGCAGGCATGTCCGCTTCACTTACAGCTGACGGGCTGTCACTCAGCCTAACCACAGCGGGTATACAGCTGGTTCTATCGGACACCTGCATGACACAACTTGGCATGGTAACAGAGGAGGAGGAAGAAGCAGCAGAGGTGTTTGATGGGGCGGCTGATGGTTGTTTATTGAAAATCAATTTAGAGTTTATCATGTTTCTGTATCCGTTTGGGGAGAATAATATCTGTACCAAATGCTCAATTTCACTACACTATAACTATAGAAATGCATGGAGACCAAAACCTCTTCCACTACAGTCAACCCAATGGATGGAGACCCATTCAGGATTCCCCACATTTCCAAAAATTAGCGGCAGACGCCAGCAAAGTGTAATCAATTTCACTACAGTAGGGATAGTGTAAATGAGACCTACATCTCTTCCAGAACAGACAACCCAAGAAATGGAGACTTAACCAGGAGTGTTCACATTGCCCTAAATGAGAGCCTAACAAACACCACCGAAGTGGTATCAATTTCACTAGAGTATAAGTATTGCAAAGGAGACCTAAACCAGTGCCACTACAGCCAATCCAATAGATGGAGACCCAATCATGATTCTCAACATTTCAAAAAATTAGTGGCATACACTAGCAATGTCTAATCAATTTCACTACACTACAAGTAGTTTAACGCAGACCCAAACCAGTCCCACTACAGCCAACCCAATGGATGGAGACACAATCAGAATTCTCCACATTTCCCAAAATTAGGGCCTAATACCTGCAGCAGCAGCAAGAGCAGGCACAGAAGCCATATCACAGACTGCAATTTCAAGAGATCAATGCAGCACACTCAAAACGACATCGCCTACTCTGTACAGTCTGCAATTGGGGCGCAAAAGTCCTGGGAGATCCATGACTTGTTCATCTTGATGAAAGTTAGGCAGTCTACACTTTCAGTGGACAGCTGGCTGCGCATATCCGTCAAGACAATGCCAGCAGCACTGAAGACACGTTCAGAGAGTATGCTGGCTGCCGGGCATGATAAAACCTCCAAGGCGTGAGAGGCGAGCTCAGGCCATTCATCCATTTTTGAAGACGTATATAAAATGTAAAAGGGTCCAAACCCTCTCTGATGGTATTGATATTGAACTCTAGATTAGAGATGAGCGGTGTTCGACTCGAACTGTTCGCCAATCTCAAATTCGAGCTGTTTTGGGCGGTGTTCGAGCCGTTCGGCGAACACGAACGATTTGAAAAAAATTCGGCTGTTCGAGGTTATGTTCGATAACTGTTCGTGCACCAAAATCATAACTGGATTTTTTCTCAGTAATGCTGAAAATTAATGTTAATGCGCCATTTGAGTGTACAGCGGGGCAGGGGGAGGGGCAGGGGATGGATCTCTGCAGGAATAATGAAGATCTCCATTTTTTTTTCTCTTTCCCACATTTACAGTGGGGAGGTGCAATCTGTCAGCCTATCAGCAGCGCACACACGGAGCGAAGTGCTTTTTTTCACACAAGCAAGGGCATGTGTCATTGGCAGTATATGTCACATGTCCTTGCCCTATAAGACCCAGCCATTTTCCCCATCGCCACCATTTTCTCACTGCTGCAGCTGCGTGTTAGACGGCACGGCTGTTGCTGTGTGCGCTATACTTTATTAATTTCAAGCCAATTTTCGCACAAATCTACAGATAGCTTGGGAGTAGGGAAGAGTTGTGATTGCAGTCCTTTTAAGGACTAGGTTTCATCATTTCCTACGACTTTTATCAGGCATGTCTGTGCTCTTAAATAGATAGGTTGTGGGAGTAAAGACTAATTGTAATTGCAGTCCTTTTCAGGGCTAGGTTACATCAGTTCCTATCACTTTTATCAGGCAGGTCTGTGCTCTTAAATAGATAAGTTGGGAGTAAAGACTAATTGTAATTGCAGTCCTTTTCAGGGCTAGGTTACATCAGTTCCTATCACTTTTATCAGGCAGGTCTGTGCTCTTAAATAGATAAGTTGGGAGTAAAGACTAATTGTAATTGCAGTCCTTTTCAGGGCTAGGTTACATCAGTTCCTATCACTTTTTGCCAGGCAGGTCTGTGCCAGTGCTGTGCAAGTTTTTTTCACAGCATTTGGCTAAATCTAGCAAAGCAAATCCTTTTTGGCCTATTGCAGAGTGTGTTAGTCAGTGGAGTAGCCTATCTGTGTTGCAAGATATACCACCTGTGTATAGAATACAAATTTTTTTACTGCACCTAGTGAAGTAAAACCTTTTGGGCATAGCATCATTCTATTAGTCCATCTATACTAACCTCCAGCAGGTTGCAAATTCAATATAATATTTTTCTGCATCGAGCTCTGAAAAAATATTTAGGCTTCTAGCAGTGTGTGGGAATTGTTCTATTAGTCCATCTATACCAACCTCCATCAGGTTTCAAATTCAATATAATTTTTTTCTGCATCTAGCTCTGAAAAAATATTTCAGTTTCTAGCAGTGTGTGGTACTTGTTATATTAGTCCATCTATACTGACCTCCATCAGATTGCAAATTCAATATAATTTTTTTCTGCATCTAGCTCTGAAAAAATATTTCAGCTTCTAGCAGTGTGTGGGACTTGTTCTATTAGTCCATCTATACTGACCTCCATCAGGTTGCAAATTCAATATAATATTTTTCTGAATCTAGCTCTGAAAAAATATTTAGGCTTCTAGCAGTGTGTGGGACTTGTTCTATTAGTTCATCTATACTAACCTCCATCAGGTTGCAAATTCAATATAATTTTTTTCTGCATCTAGCTCTGAAAAAATATTTAGGCTTCTAGCAGTGTGTGGGACTTGGTCTATTAGTCCATCTATACTAACCTCCACCAGGTTGCAAATTAAAAATAATTTGTATCTGCATCTAGCTCTGAAAAAATATTTAGGCTTCTAGCAGTGTGTGGGACTTGTTCTATTACTCCATCTATACTGACCTCCATCAGGTTGCAAATTCAATATAATTTTTTTCTGCATCTAGCTCTGAAAAAATATTTCAGCTTCTAGCAGTGTGTGGGACTTGTTCTATTAGTCCATCTATACTAACCTCCATCAGGTTGCAAATTCAATATAATTTTCTTCTGCATCTAGCTCTGAAAAAATATTTAGGCTTCTAGCAGTGTGTGGGACTTGGTCTATTAGTCCATCTATACTAACCTCCAACAGGTTGCAAATTAAAAATAATTTTTATCTGAATCTAGCTCTGAAAAACTATTTAGGCTTCTAGCAGTGTGTGGGACTTGTTCTATTAGTCCATCTATACTGACCTCCATCAGGTTGCAAATTCAATATAATTTTTTTCTGCATCTAGCTCTGAAAAAATATTTCAGCTTCTAGCAGTGTGTGGGACTTGTTCTATTAGTCCATCTATACTGACCTCCATCAGGTTGCAAATTCAATATAATTTTTTTCTGCATCTAGCTCTGAAAAAATATTTAGGCTTCTAGCAGTGTGTGGGACTTGTTCTATTAGTCCATCTATACTAACCTCCATCAGGTTGCAAATTCAATATAATTTTTTTCTGCATCTAGCTCTGAAAAAAATATTTAGGCTTCTAGCAGTGTGTGGGACTTGTTCTATTAGTCCATCTATACTGACCTCCATCAGGTTACAAATTCAATATAATTTTTTTCTGCATCTAGCTCTGAAAAAATATTTAGGCTTCTAGCAGTGTGTGGGACTTGGTCTATTAATCCATCTATACTAACCTCCATCAGGTTGAAAATTCAATATAATCTTTTTCTGCATCTAGCTCTGAAAAAATATTTAGGCTTCTAGCAGTGTGTGGGACTTGGTCTATTAGTCCATCTATACTAACCTCCATCAGGTTGCAAATTAAATATAATTTTTTTCTGCATCTAGCTCTGAAAAAATATTTAGGCTTGTAGCAGTGTGTGGGACTTGTTCTATTAGTGCATCTATACTGACCTCCATCAGGTTGCAAATTCAATATAATTTTTTTCTGCATCTAGCTCTGAAAAAATATTTCAGCTTCTAGCAGTGTGTGGGAATTGTTCTATTAGTCCATCTATACTGACCTCCATCAGGTTGCAAATTCGATATAATTTTTTTCTGCATCTAGCTCTGAAAAAATATTTAGGCTTCTAGCAGTGTGTGGGACTTGGTCTATTAGTCCATCTATACTAACCTCCATCAGGTTGCAAATTCAATATAATTTTTTTCTGCATCTATCTCTGAAAAAATATTTAGGCTTCTAGCAGTGTGTGGGACTTGGTCTATTAGTCCATCTATACTAACCTCCATCAGGTTGCAAATTAAATATAATTTTTTTCTGCATCTAGCTCTGAAAAAATATTTAGGCTTCTAGCAGTGTGTGGGACTTGTTCTATTAGACCATCTATACTGACCTCCATCAGGTTGCAAATTCAATATAATTTTTTTCTGCATCTAGCTCTGAAAAAATATTTAGGCTTCTAGCAGTGTGTGGGACTTGGTCTATTAGTCCATCTATACTAACCTCCATCAGGTTGCAAATTCAATATAATTTTTTCTGCATCTAGCTCTGAAAAAATATTTAGGCTTCTAGCAGTGTGTGGGACTTGGTCTATTAGTCCATCTATACTGACCTCCATCAGGTTGCAAATTCAATATAATTTTTTTCTGCATCTAGCTCTGAAAAAATATTTCACCTTCTAGCAGTGTGTGGGACTTGTTCTATTAGTCCATCTATACTGACCTCCATCAGGTTGCAAATTCAATATAATTTTTTTCTGCATCTAGCTCTGAAAAAATATTTCACCTTCTAGCAGTGTGTGGGACTTGTTCTATTAGTCCATCTATACTGACCTCCATCAGGTTGCAAATTCAATATAATTTTTTTCTGCATCTAGCTCTGAAAAAATATTTCAGCTTCTAGCAGTGTGTGGGAATTGTTCTATTAGTCCATCTATACTGACCTCCATCAGGTTGCAAATTCAATATAATTTTTTTCTGCATCTAGCTCTGAAAAAATATTTCAGCTTCTAGCAGTGTGTGGGACTTTTTCTATTAGTCCATCTATACTGACCTCCATCAGGTTGCAAATTTAATATAATTTTTTTCTGCATCTAGCTCTGAAAAAATATTTAGGCTTCTAGCAGTGTGTGGGACTTGTTCTATTAGTCCATCTATACTAACCTCCATCAGGTTGCAAATTCAATATAATTTTTTTCTGCATCTAGCTCTGAAAAAATATTTAGGCTTCTAGCAGTGTGTGGGACTTGGTCTATTAGTCCATCTATACTAACCTCCATCAGGTTGCAAATTAAATATAATTTTTTTCTGCATCTAGCTCTGAAAAAATATTTAGGCTTCTAGCAGTGTGTGGGACTTGTTCTATTAGACCATCTATACTGACCTTCATCAGGTTGCAAATTCAATATAATTTTTTTCTGCATCTAGCTCTGAAAAAATATTTAGGCTTCTAGCAGTGTGTGGGACTTGGTCTATTAGTCCATCTATACTAACCTCCATCAGGTTGCAAATTCAGTATAATTTTTTCTGCATCTAGCTCTGAAAAAATATTTAGGCTTCTAGCAGTGTGTGGGACTTGGTCTATTAGTCCATCTATACTGACCTCCATCAGGTTGCAAATTCAATATAATTTTTTTCTGCATCTAGCTCTGAAAAAATATTTAGGCTTCTAGCAGTGTGTGGGACTTGGTCTATTAATCCATCTATACTAACCTCCATCAGGTTGCAAATTCAATATAATTTTTTTCTGCATCTAGCTCTGAAAATAATATTTAGGCTTCTAGCAGTGTGTGGGACTTGGTCTATTAGTCCATCTATACTAACCTCCACCAGGTTGCAAATTAAAAATAATTTTTATCTGCACCTAGCTCTGAAAAAATATTTAGGCTTCTAGCAGTGTGTGGGACTTGTTCTATTAGTCCATCTATACTGACCTCCATCAGGTTGCAAATTCAATATAATTTTTTTCTGCATCTAGCTCTGAAAAAATATTTAGGCTTCTAGCAGTGTGTGGGACTTGGTCTATTAGTCCATCTATACTGACCTCCTTCAGGTTGCAAATTCAATATAATTTTTATCTGCATCTAACCCAGCCAATACTTTTGGCCTAATACCACAGTTTGGCAACTCAGCTCTGCTCGGTTCCCATCCATTGTTTTTTTGTGCAAACAACTCCAGAGTTGTGAATTAGTTAACCACCAAAATGAGTGGAAAAAAGCCTGCTGCTGGTGGGAAGGGGAATAGGCTTGTTGGGAAGGGGAAAAAAGGTTGTGTCCGTGGGGTAGGTGTTAAAGCAACAGTAACATCTGCAGAAGAAAGACCATCTTCCAGCCAAACTAAAATGTCTACTTCTTTTAGCGGACAATGTGATAAGATCCCTTTCTTACGGCCACGCCAATCTCTACAAATTCCAGATGAGGCACAAAAACAGCAGGCACTTCAACGGATATCAAGTGCTCCTTTAAGTGGGCTCTCCTCCACCTCAACTTCAACATCACAAATACTCCAGTCCTCAGAGGTGTCACCCCAATCGCACTTGCTTCCTCACAGCTCACAAGTCTCCAGCTGCCCGTCTGAGTATGGGGTAGAACAGATGGTTGAATCTGCAGAGATGTTTACTCATACTATAGCCTGGGAATCAGAGGTCGGCTCCAGAGCTTCTGTGAATTCAGACGAGGAAATGATCTGCACTGATGCCCAGAATCTTTATGAGTCGGATCCAGGACCAGACGCAGAAGGTTCTGACCATAATGTAGACCCTCGTTCCCAAACTGTAACTCCTGTTGGTGGAGACAATGAGGAAGACGATGATGAGACTCAAATACCTGATTGGAGCGACAACTTTAGTTTTTTGTCAGGGCAGGAACAGGTTGGCTCTGAGGACGACAGGTGTGATAACACACATGGTGATGATGATGAGGTTGGAGATCCCACTTACTGTCAACCCACAGTCAGCCAAGAGATGAGGTCAGCAGAGGAGATGGAGGAGGATGCTAGTGACGACGAGGTCAGGTTGCGCCTTCCTGGACAGAGACGTAGTACTGGAAGCACATCAACAACTGCATCCTCAAACCCAACTCTGCCTCTGACCACAAGTCGTGGTGGCTCTTCCGGTCGCATGGGTGCTAAGCCTTGCATAGCCTGGGCATTTTTTCAGATAGATAAAGATGACCCAACTCGTGTTTTCTTTATCATTTGTCAGCAAAAGCTAAGTAGAGGCCAAAGAATACATAGTTTGAGTACTTCATGCATGAACCGGCACATGGACATGAAGCATAAGTTGCAGTGGGAAGCTCACTGTGCTACAATGCGGCCTAGCCAGCCGGGCCAACCATCGTCTGCCACATCTTGTGCATCCGCGGCCTCTTCATCCTCTGGGACTGGGGGGACAGCAGTCACACCTGTTTTGTGATGCAGACCTGCCACCTCTTTACCCGCAACAGCCAGCGTGATTGGCAGGTCATCATTTTCTTTGGAGGTGGTAACACCAGCTGGTGTTGAGCGCTGTCCGACATCGATAGCACCACCTTTGGATCAAGACAACCTACCATGTCCGCCTGCATCTTCCTCACAGACCGGCAGTTTGCCAGGGACACCCTTCTCAACCCCGTCTAAGCACAACAGCCAGCCCTCTGTCCCTCAGATGTGGACAAGTAAAAGACCATTTCCTCCTAGCCATGAGAAAGCTAAGAGGTTGAATGTCACCATCTGCAAGCTCTTGGCTGCAGAAATGCTTCCTTTCCGCCTGGTGGACACAGAGGATTTTCGAGACCTTATGTCCGTCGCAGTGCCCCAGTACCAGATGCCCAGTCGGCACTACTTCTCAAAGAAAGGTGTGCCTGCGCTCCACCAGCATATCGCACACAACATCACCGCTTCTTTGAGAAACTCTGTGTGTGACAGGGTGCATTTCACCACAGACACTTGGACGAGTAGGCATGGACAGGGGCGTTACATGTCGCTGACTGGGCACTGGGTAACTATGGTGACAGCAGGACAAGGGGCTGCTGTCCAAGTCTTACCGTCCCCACGAGTTGTGCGTCAATCCTCTTTATCTCAAAGTTCCTCCACTGCTTCTGCCTCCTCAACCTCCTCTCGTCCTCCACCTGCACCCAAAGCCTGTATGGTCATGCCACAAGCTTTCTAACTGCGCAGAAGGGATCCTGCACACCTCCTTACTATGCTGGCAGCAGGGCTCAACGTCATCAGGCAGTTTTTACTTTGAAATGTCTGGGAAATGTGAGTCACACAGCTGAGGAGTTGTGGTCAGCTCTGGAGAACCAGTTTCATGAATGGCTGTCTCCACTGGACCTGAAACCAGGGAAGGCCATGTGCGACAATGCTGCAAACCTGGGTGCGGCCCTTAGCCGGGGCAATGTCACACACGTGCCTTGTATGGCTCATGTGTTGAACCTGGTTGTCCAGCAATTTTTAGCCCACTATCCCGGACTAGATGGCCTTCTGCAGAGGGCACGGTCGCTGTGTGCTCACTTCCGCCGTTCGCATCCCGCAGCTCAGCGACTTACATCTCTACAGAAGTCGTTGGGCCTGCCACTTCACCGGCTAAAATGCGATGTGCCTACCCGGTGGAATTCAACTCTGCACATGTTGCAGCGACTGTGGCAGCACCGACAAGCCTTGGTGCAATACGTTCTGACGTATAGCCTGGGCCAACGAGATCCAGAGGTGGGGCAAATCACGCTGGAGGAGTGGTCTCAGATCAGGGACCTATGCACCCTTCTGCACAGTTTTGAAATGGCGACGAAGATGTTTAGTGCTGACGATGCCATTATCAGCATGACTATTCCGGTGATTTACATGCTGGAGCACATGTTAAACAGAATTCGGAGTCAGGTGGTGGCACAAGAGGAGGTGGAGGAAGTAGAGGAGGAGGAGTTGTATGCGGAAGGACTAACATCTGCAAGGTCCAGACGGTCGGCAGCACCAAGGCGGCAGGCATGTGAGGGTGGGGGAGATGGTTTTACCAGGGCGCATGGAAGCAGCCAAACTAGTGAGGAAGGTGCAGGAGCCCAGGAAGAAGTGGAGGACGAACTGATGGAAGACTCATCAGATGAGGGAGACCTTGATCACATTTCTGTTGTGCGAGGTTGGGGGGAGAGGACAGAGGAAGGAAGCATGATTGTTACCTCGCCACCAACACAACAGGGACTTGGTGCTCCTTGATGCGCAAGACACATGAGTGCCTTCTTGCTGCACTACCTGCAACATGACCCTCGAATTGTGAGAATTAGAAATAATCCTGACTACTGGGTTGCCACACTGTTAGATCCCCGGTACAAAAGTAAATTTGCAGAAATTATTCCTGCCATAGAAAGGGATGCACGCATGCAGGAGTATCAGCAGAGACTGTTGCAGAATCTTACATGTGCTTTTCCACAAAACACCAGTGGTGCACGTAGTGAATCTCACAGTTCCAACTTGCCAACCGTGGGACCGTCGAGTGTTCAGCACTCAAACCGTAACAGAAACACAGTATCTGCTGGTAACATCAATTTTGCGGAATCATTTCACCACTTTTTTAGCCCATCCTTTGCAAGGCCTCAGGAGAAAAGAAGTCTCACACATAGTCAATGCCTAGAGACGATGGTACAGGAGTATCTCCAAGTAAACATTGAAGCCATGACTGTGTCACTAGACCCTTGCTCTTTTTGGGCTTCCAATCTGGATAAATGGCCGGAGCTCGCCACTTACGCCTTGGAGATCTTGTCATGCCCTGCAGCCAGCGTTCTGTCTGAACGTGTGTTCAGCGCTGGTGATGTGGTGACAGATAAGCGCACGCGGCTCTCCACTGATAATGTAGACATACTCACGTTCATAAAGATGAACAAATCATGGATCCGAAATGTCTTTTCTACCCCTGTGTCATCCTGGGGAGAGTAAAAGCTTGATGATTTGTTAAAATCACCTCACCAACTGTTTTAAGCTTTAAAATTACTAATCATGTTTATCTGTATCTTGGCTGGAAAATAATTTGGGCTTTGTAGCAGTGTGCAGTACTGATTCTATTAGGCCATCTATACTAAGCTCCACCAGATTTAAAATTACTAATCATGTTTATCTGTATCTTGGCTGGAAAATAATTCGGGCTTTGTAGCAGTGTGCAGTACTGATTCTATTAGGCCATCTATACTAAGCTCCACCAGATTTAAAATTACTAATCATGTTTATCTGTATCTTGGCTGGAAAATAATTAGGGCTTTGTAGCAGTGTGCAGTACTGATTCTATTAGGCCATCTATACTAAGCTCCACCAGCTTTCAAATTAATAATAATTTTTAGCTGCATCTAGCCCGGAAAATAATTTTGGGGCTCCTAGATGCGCAAGACACATGAGTGCCTTCTTGCTGCACTACCTACAACATGACCCTCAGATTGTCAGAATTCGAAGTAATCCTGACTACTGGGTTGCCACACTTTTAGCTCCCCCACACTCTTCGATCAACCTTTTCATTTTAATAAAGAACAAAAAAATGGTCATTTTTGAAATTATAAGCATTAGCAGGTTATTAGAAACTGAAATCAAACAGTTTTCAACTCAAAACCTTATTCTAGGTGATGTTACATTTGCACATAGGACCCCTTGTTCGAAAGGAGCTTCTGAACTGTCTCGTCCATTGAATTTGTCAGGTTTTGGATGGTTTCTGCTTCAATTGTTTTGCATGAGGACAGAATACCCTCCCAGAGCTGTTGCTTAGATGTGAACTGCCTCCCGCCATCATAGACACTCCTTTTGATGATGCTCCAGAGGTTCTGAATGAGGTTGAGGTCAGGGGAGCATGCGGGTTACACCATAAGTTTGTCCCCTTTTATGCCCATATCAGCCAGAGATGCAGATGTGTTATGTGCAGCATGAGACGATGCATTATCATGCATGAAAATGATCTTGCTGTGGAATACACTGTTCTTCTTCTTGAACCATGGCAGGAAGTGCTGTTTGAGAAACTCCACATACATTATGGAGTTCATCTTTACCCCTTCAGGGATCCTAAAGGGGCTGACAATCTCTCTCCCCATGAATCCAGCCCAAAACATTACTCCACCTCCTCCTTGTTGGCACTGTAGCCGTGTTTGCGTGGGGTGTCCATCAACCAGCCATCCTCCACTCCATCCATCTGGACCATCGAGCGTTGCACGGCACTCATCGGTGAACAAAACAGTTTTGAAGTCAGTCTTCATGTATTGTTTGGCCCACTGGAGCTGTTTCTGCTTGTGTGCAGTGGATAGAGGAGGTCGACAGGATGGCTTACGCACAGCTGAAAACGTCTGAAGGACTCTGCATTTTGTTGTTCGGGGGACATTGGAGGCACCAGCAGCTTCAAAAACTTGTCTGCTGCTATGACAAGGCTTTTTTGCCGTTGCTCTTTTAACCTTACGTAATTGCCGGTAGGAAAGAGCCCTCAATTTTCCCTTATCAGCACGCACACGTGTGTACTGTGAATCAGCTACATACTTCTTGATTGTACGATGATCAGGATGATGTGTCTTGGCAATGTTGATTGTAGTCATGCCTTGACCTAAACACTCCACAATTTGTTGCTTCTCAGCAGCCGACACATCCTTTTTCTTTCCCATTTTGGCAGAAAATGTAGGCTGCTTAATAATGTGGGACAGCCTTCTTAAGTAGTCTTGCCTTTCATTGGACACACCTGCCAAACTAATTAGCACAGGTGTCTGCAATTGCTTACATTGATATAAAGAGCCCTGACACACATCACCATCAATGAGTTTAACTGACAAACAAACAAATTCTTCCCTTATCACTCCTAAACACTTTTTGCATAATAATTTGGAACACAGTGTACATGTGCTTTTCCACAAAACACCAGTGGTTCACGTAGTGAATCTTACAGTTCTAACTTGCCAACCGTGGTCTGTATGGAGTTGTTCAATAAAGGGCCCAAAATTAAGATAACATAGACGGAAGAGGTCTCTATGAATAGGAATTCCTAAGTATTTGATACCCTGTGAGGGCCAGGCAAAGGGAAAGTTGGACTGGATGGAATCCTGTATGGATTTGGGGAGGGAGACATCAAGGGCCTCAGACTTCGCTGCATTGATTTTAAAATTTGACCATGTAACAAAGTGATCTATTTCAGCCATAACAGCAGAGATGGATATATGTGATTGAGTGATATATACTAGGACATCATCAGCAAATGCAGAGCACTTGTACTCGGTGCCTCCCACCTCAATCCACCTAATATTGGGGTTATGGCGAATTGATGAGAGTAGGTGCTCCTTCACTAGGATGTATAAGAGAGGGGACAGAGGACATCCGTGCCTTGTCCCATTGGTGATTATGAAAGGTGATGAAAATGTTCTGACGCGCCCCCTGGGCCTTGGGACACCCGGACCCTTTTTGGTGGATGCTGGTGGTTGTAGTCTCCGTAGCGGCGACCCGGTTCCTTGGCTCAAGGCGGTCAAACCAGTGGCGGAACTATTTATGTGGTTTTGATGTTTAAATGTCCGACTACGGCACCCGTGGATTGCGGTCAGAGTGAACCGCCGCTGCAGGGCAGACCGCTGAGGCTGGTGTTGTGGGTGCAGCAGAGCGTAGTATAACTCCCCACGGGAGGAGTATAGCCTCAGGGCAGTGTATGCGGAGGATGGGGGTGATGGTGCAGGGCAGCAGCAGTAACGACACGGAGTCAGTGATACAGTCCAGGGCCTTTACTCACAGTTCTTATTATCCAGACCACTTCTGCAGGTAACGGCTGCCCACGTCGTACTGTGCTCACCAGGTGAGGGGCTCAGACAACTCCCAGATAACTTTGGAGCGCTTCACAGGACCCCCTTTGTGTGTCCTTTGTCTGGCCTTTCTTACCAATGCTTCTGTCCGGCTGCCTCGGGCCTCCTCTTGGTAAACTTGGCGCCAGTTTCCCTGACCCTATGTGGTGCCTTCCTAGTGGGTGTAGCGAGGGGCTGCGCCACATAAAATGTCACAGCCTCCGGTTTCTAGCTGAGGGTCGTTTCCCGCCTCCACTAGTTTCGGGGACGGATCTCCCCCTTTGGCCTGACCCCTCCACGCAGGTGGATTCAGGCGTGCGGTGGCGACTCACCCGTCTGCACCCCTGGGATCCCTTCGTTCCTCGTTCCTGGAGCCTTCTCTGCTCCTCTTCCTTCCTTCTCCCTCTTCCAGGCCTGGGCCTCTGTTACTAGGCCTGCCTCCGGAGCAGAGCTTATGCAGAGCCCCTGCTCCCTGTCACTTCTGCTCAGACTTCTCTGCACTGAACTAAGATGGTGCCCACCTTTTATACTTCATTCTCAATGCACCCAGGAACTGCTTCCTCCCTGCTCCTGCACTACAGGGTTCCCCTTCCTCAGTGTTCCCTCCCCCCACTCCAGCCAGGGACAGGGACTGTCGTGCCCATCTCAGGGGCATATTGGTCGCCCTGCCCCACGGCAATGTGGTGTAATGCATGCAGGTGTCGGGGTCCTGATCCACACTCCATCCTTACCTGAGAGTGAGATATCATACCTCTGGGTGAGGTGCAGTACCTCTGTAGCAACCGAGCCCTCGGGGTGCTACAGTTCCATTTATCTTCAGCCTAGGTGACGTATTGCGATACAGGGCCGTGATTTTGGCTATAAAAGGGTCCCCTAGACCCCTACCCTAAGCTTTTTAAGAGAATAATATATGGCGTGCCAGGAGACTCTATGGAATGCTTTCTCAGCATCCAACGAGAGTATCTAATTACAAATTTTTAGCTGCATCTAGCCCAGGAAATACTTTGTGCCTAGTAGCAGTGTCTGCTAGTCAGCGGATTATCCCAGCTGTTAAGCAAGCTACACCACCTGTAGTTTGGACACTTCATTTTTTCAAAGGAAATGCTTCGGGACCCCAGGATACTCAGTGAAGAGCATCAGGAGGCACCCCAAGGCATAGGGGCTGGGACTGGCGGTAGGACGCCTTGCGGTGGACCGCCGAGCTCGATCCTTATAAAAGCTTTTTGATTGCAGCAGCTTTAGTGGACGCTACTGGAGCTGGAATTACGCGGCTGCTAGAATGAGAGTTGTCCTCCAATAGATCCTTGTAAAAGGATTTAAAATGTATTTATTCAAATTAGAGAGACAATTTAAATTAAAAAGCTTAGACCTGCCTCCACCACAGGGGGGCTCGCTCGACCCACCAGCAGACAAGCACCAGTATTGGGAGAGGGGGGCTGGCCGCCAGGGTCCATCGCAGCTCTGGCACAAACCCGGCGACACGGAGGTCGCGCGGGCAGGAACGGACAGGCCGTGTCGGCTTCGCACTTTTTTGGTTTTAGAAGGGCATGACATGCCTATTGTAATGGGTCTGGGAGGCGGAACCTCTGAGCAACTATACAAGGGGGCGGTCCTTGTAAGGAAGCGGGTGGCTCCCAGGGAAGACGGGCAGGTAGTCACGGCAAGTGACAGGGACAGTCTCTGGGTTGAAGGGCAGGTAGTCACGGCAAGTGACAGGGACAGTCTCTGGGTAGAAGGGCAGGTAGTCACGGCAAGTGACAGGGACAGTCTCTGGGTAGACTAGCAGACAGGTAGCAGGTGGACGCTCCCAGGTGAGCGGGCAAGAGTCTCTGGACGGGCAGGTGGTCACGGCAAGTGACGGCAGAGCCTCCAGGTAGGCTAGCAGGCAGGTAGCAGGTGAGTGCTCCCAGGTGAGCGGGCAAGAGTCTCTGGACGGGCAGGTGGTCACGGCAAGTGATGGCAGAGCCTCCAGGTAGGCTAGCAGGCAGGTAGCAGGTGAGCGCTCCCAGGTGAGCGGGCAAGAGTCTCTGGACAGGCAGGTGGTCACGGCAAGTGACGGCAGAGCCTCCAGGTAGGCTAGCAGGCAGGTAGCAGGTGAGCGCTCCCAGGTGAGCGGGTAAGAGTCTCTGGACAGGCAGGTGGTCACGGCAAGTGACGGCAGAGCCTCCAGGTAGGCTAGCAGGCAGGTAGCAGGTGAGCGCTCCCAGGTGAGCGGGCAGGCTGGTCCATAGACAGACTGACAGGTGTCGGAAGGCAGACCGTCGGACCGCAGGCTTGCAAGCAGGTAAGCAGATATCAGGCAGGTATCAAGCAGGAATCTGGCAGGTGACTGGCAGGTAACAAGCAGGAATCTGGCAGGTGACTGGCAGGTAACTGGAAACGGGACCTGAGGGCTGAAGCAGAGTGAAGGCTTTGCAACAACATTGCTCGGACACCTCCATTTTGGAGGAGGTGCCTTATATATGGCGAGGTCCTCCGGCCATTGGCCGGGGACTCCTTAGGACGGCGCGCGCGGCCCCTTTAAGAGAGGGGGAGCGCGCGCGCGCCCTAAGCACAGTGGCCGGGAATCAGCGCGCGCTGCCAGCAGAGCGGGAGGAGGACGCCGGGCACAGAGCGGAAAGGTGAGGGGAACAGCGTCCCTGCCTAGCAGGAGGCAAGGATGCCGACGCTACAGTACCCCCCCCTTTAGGCCCCCCCTTTTTTAGGCCAGACAGAAATTTATGAAGGATGAGAGGGGCATGGATGTTCTCCCGGGGCTCCCAAGTTCTCTCCTCAGGACCAAACCCCTTCCAATCCACTAGAAAAAAGGTCTTTCCTCTTACCCTTTTGGTGGCCAGAATGTTCTCTACCTCAAACTCGTTTTCAGCGGAAACAGGAGCAGGAGACGTACCTGTAGACTTGGAAAAAGAGTTAAGTACCACGGGTTTGAGGAGAGATACATGGAAGGAATTAGGGATCCGCATGTTGGCCGGGAGTTTCAATTTATAGGCCACCGGGTTGATCTCTTTGATAACTTCCAGTGGGCCGATGAACCGAGGCCCTAACTTGTAGGAAGGAACCTTGAGCCGGACATACTTGGACGAGAGCCAGACTCTATCTCCAGGACGGAATTGTGGAGGATCCAGGCGTTTTTTGTCAGCGTGTTTTTTCATCCGCTTGGACGACTGAAGGAGTGCGGAACGGGTACTCTCCCAAATGGAGGAAAATTTGCTAACGAGAGATTCCGCAGCCGGTTTGTCCACCGAGGTGGAGACGGGAAATGGGATCCGAGGATGCTGACCGAAGACTACAAAAAACGGGGATTTGGAGGAAGATTCGCTCTCGTGATTATTGTAAGAGAATTTGGCCCATGGCAGGAGATCCACCCAGTCTGAATGGTGGGCATTAACGAAGTGCCGGAGGTAACTGGTCAGGATCTGATTGATCCGCTCCACTTGACCATTGGACTGTGGGTGGTATGCGGAGGAGAAGTCCAGGGTGACGTCTAGCAGCTTACATGTGGCTCTCCAGAAGCGTGAGGTGAACTGAACCCCACGATCCGACACGATGTGGAGGGGCAGGCCATGGAGACGGAAGATGTGGCGGATAAAGTCTTTAGCCATCTCGGGTGCAGACGGGAGGCCTGGCAGGGGAATGAAATGAGCCATTTTGGAAAAGCGGTCAGCGACCATCCAAATGACCGTACAACCGGCAGCGACAGGGAGATCTGTTATGAAGTCCATAGCTAAATGCTGCCAGGGGGCAGCAGGTACTGGAAGAGGAAGGAGGCGACCAGCTGGCAGGTGTCTCGGAACCTTGTTGCGGGCGCAGGACACACAGGCAGAAACAAAGTCTTTTACGTCCTTGTGCAGGGTAGGCCACCAGTAGTGCCGGGTGATAAGCTGGAGGGTCTTTTTCTGACCGGCGTGGCCAGCTAGCTTAGACGAGTGACCCCAGTGTAGGATCTTCTCCCGATCAGGTACCGATACGAACGTCTTACCGGGAGGGAGACGATTTAGACTCACGGGGGCCACCTGCATTACTCTGGCGGGATCGATGATGTGTTTAGGTTCCTCCTCAAGATCAGACACCATGAAGGATCGGGACAAGGCGTCAGCTGTGATGTTTTTGTCAGCCGGGTGAAAATGAAGAACAAAATCAAAGCGAGCAAAAAACAAGGACCACCGGGCTTGGCGCGGGTTAAGTCTCTGGGCACTCTGGAGGTAAGCCAAGTTCTTGTGGTCTGTGTAAATTATTACCGGGTGAAGAGCCCCCTCGAGCAGGTAACGCCACTCCTCCAATGCCAGCTTAATGGCCAATAACTCTCGGTCTCCTATAGAATAGTTGCGCTCGGAAGAGGAGAAGAGTTTGGAGAAGAAGCCGCAAGTTACCATTCTCCCGGAAGACGAATTTTGGGTAAGTACCGCTCCGGCTCCAGAGGAGGAGGCATCAACTTCCAGGAAGAATTGCTTGTTGCCGTCCGGGCGATGCAGCACTGGGGCGGAAGAGAAAGCCTGTTTTAAGGAAAGAAAGGCTTCCTCTGCTTCGGGCGGCCATTCTCTGGGATTTGTGCCCTTACGAGTGAGCGCAGAGATTGGGGCAGTCCGGGAAGAGAAGTGCGGTATGAAGAGGCGGTAGTAGTTGGTGAAGCCCAGGAACCGCTGAATAGCCTTCAACCCCTCTGGTCGAGGCCACTTCTCGATGGCAGACAGTTTCTCAGGATCCATTCATAGGCCGGTCTGAGAAATTATGTAGCCCAAAAACGGAAGCGAGGTCTGCTCAAAGAGGCACTTCTCATATTTAGCGTAGAGGTGGTTCTGCCTGAGCCTGAGCAGAACCTGACGAACATCCCTCTGGTGTGTGGGGAGATCCGGAGAGAAGACCAAGATGTCGTCCAGGTACACCACTACGCAGGAGTAGAGAAGGTCCCGGAAGATGTCATTGACCAACTCTTGAAAGACGGCGGGAGCGTTACAGAGACCGAAGGGCATTACCAGGTATTCATAGTGGCCGTCCCGGGTGTTGAATGCCGTCTTCTATTCATCCCCCTGACAGATACGGACCAGGTTATACGCCTCATGGAGGTCCAGCTTGGTGAAGATTCTAGTCCCCCTCAGACGGTCAAATAATTCCGGAATGAGCGGAAGGGGGTATTTATTCTTCACCGTGATCTGGTTAAGGCCTCTATAGTCTATACAGGGACGGAGTGAGCCGTCCTTCTTTTTGACGAAGAAGAAGCCTGCTCCCGCCGGGGAGGTAGATTTCCAGATGAATCCCCGGGCCAGATTCTCCTCAATATATTCTGACATGGATCGGGTCTCAGCAGCGGACAAAGGGTAAATGCGCCCACGGGGAGGAGTAGCGCCGGGCATCAGGTCGATTGGGCAGTCGTATGGTCTCTGCCTCCTTTTTATTAAAGACGTCCGCATACGACCAATAAGGAGCCGGAAGACCAGGTAGATTGGCTGGAGTAGGAGAAGGACGGACAGGATGGACGGGAACTAAACAAGTCTTATGGCAGTCCTGTCCCCAGCGAAGGACTTCTCCGGTCTGCCAATCAAGCACGGGTGCTTGTCTCTGAAGCCAAGGTAGGCCTAGTAAGAGGGCGTGAGAGAGTCCAGGCAGAACATGAAAGAAGATGCTCTCAGAGTGCAGCATTCCCACCTGCAGGGTTATGGATTCGGTGATGAGTTGGATGGGATGTGGTAAGAGGCCCCCATCCACGGCAGCGACAGATAAGGGTACAGCTAGAGGTTTGGTGGGAATGAGGTATTTCTCTACCAGAGACTGAGAAATGAGATTTCCGGCAGCTCCAGAGTCAAGTTGGGCTAGTTCAAAATAACGGTTCTCCCCGCAGATGATAGAGACCGACAGCAACAGAGATGGAGAGGGTTTACTCTTGCCTAGGACGACCTCTCTGAGCGATCCTAGACACAGGCGTTTCCCGACCTCTCCGGGCAGGAACGGATCCGGTGCTCCTTACTGCCACAGTAGAAGCAGCTCCCCTCGGCACGGCGTAACTCTTGACGGGTTTTGACCATCTTGGTCTGGTCGAGCTGCATAGGCTCAGGTGAGTGCGCCTGGGTAGTAACGGGAGAAGTGACAGGTTTCTGGAAGGTAGGGGCTAGACGTGGAAACCTCCTCTCACGGGTGACCTCTTTGGCGCGCTCCTGGAACCGGATGTCAATCCGGGTGGCAAGTGTTATTAAGTCGTCGAGAGTGGTAGGAATGTCCCGACCGGCGAGTTCATCTTTAATACGGCCGGACAGACCCTCCCAAAAGACAGACACCAGGGCGTCGTTATCCCAGGCCAGCTCCGAAGCAAGGGTACGGAACCGTATGGCATATTGGCCCACGGTGAGATTTCCTTGATGGAGGCGTAGCAGAGATGATGCGGATGAGGTCTTCCATCCGGGTTCGTCGAAGACTTTCCGGAAAGCCGTGAGAAAGGCTGGCAGGTCGGACACTAGGGGGTCTCCTCTCTCCCATAGAGGATTTAGCCAAGCCAGTGCCTCCCCCGTGTGATGGGACATAATGAAGGCTATTTTGGCCCGGTCGGAGATAAACTGGTGAGACAGGAGTTCAAAGTGCAGGGTGCACTGGTTTATAAAGCCCCAGGCTTGAGCGGGATCGCCTCCGAAGCGAGGAGGTGCAGAAAGCCGGGGTCCGGGGCAGGATACCATGGTATTGGTGGGCAGCGGCGCTGCCGGGTTGCGAGTCATGACACTAGCGGTGGTTACTGGTGGAGCAGTCAGGGTGTCCAGGCGAGAGTTGACATTCCGCAGGTGACTCAGGATGGACTCCTGTTGGGACCTCTGCCCGGACAGTTCATGACATAGGTCCGAGAGCGAGGGAGCTTGGGTGCCACCGGGTTCCATGGCCCGAACAAACTGTAACGGGTCTGGGAGGCGGAACCTCTGAGCAACTATACAAGGTGGCGGTCCTTGTAAGGAAGCGAGTGGCTCCCAGGGAAGACGGGCAGGTAGTCACGGCAAGTGACAGGGACAGTCTCTGGGTTGAAGGGCAGGTAGTCACGGCAAGTGACAGGGACAGTCTCTGGGTAGAAGGGCAGGTAGTCACGGCAAGTGACAGGGACAGGCTCTGGGTAGACTAGCAGACAGGTAGCAGGTGGACGCTCCCAGGTGAGCGGGCAAGAGTCTCTGGATGGGCAGGTGGTCACGGCAAGTGACGGCAGAGCCTCCAGGTAGGCTAGCAGGCAGGTAGCAGGTGAGCGCTCCCAGGTGAGCGGGCAAGAGTCTCTGGACAGGCAGGTGGTCACGGCAAGTGACGGCAGAGCCTCCAGGTAGGCTAGCAGGCAGGTAGCAGGTGAGCATTCTCAGGTGAGCGGGCAAGAGTCTCTGGACAGGCAGGTGGTCACGGCAAGTGACGGCAGAGCCTCCAGGTAGGCTAGCAGGCAGGTAGCAGGTGAGCGCTCCCAGGTGAGCGGGTAAGAGTCTCTGGACAGGCAGGTGGTCACGGCAAGTGACGGCAGAGCCTCCAGGTAGGCTAGCAGGCAGGTAGCAGGTGAGCGCTCCCAGGTGAGCGGGCAGGCTGGTCCATAGACAGACTGACAGGTGTCGGAAGGCAGACCGTCGGACCGCAGGCTTGCAAGCAGGTAAGCGGATATCAGGCAGGTATCAAGCAGGAATCTGGCAGGTGACTGGCAGGTAACAAGCAGGAATCTGGCAGGTGACTGGCAGGTAACTGGAAACGGGACCTGAGGGCTGAAGCAGAGTGAAGGCTTTGCAACAACATTGCTCGGGCACCTCCATTTTGGAGGAGGTGCCTTATATATGGTGAGGTCCTCCGGCCATTGGCCAGGGACTCCTTAGGACGGCGTGCGCGGCCCCTTTAAGAGAGGGGGAGCGCGCGCGCCCTAAGCACAGTGGCCGGGAAGCAGCGCGCGCTGCCAGCAGAGCGGGAGGAGGACGCCGGGCACGGAGCGGAGAGGTGAGGGGAAGAGCGTCCCTGCCTAGCAGGAGGCAGGGACGCCAACGCTACACCTATATCTGTGTCTCCCCCTCCTTTTACTCCTCCACCTCTTTTCTTTTCGCATGACTATATGTACTTGTCACTTTTCCATGTGTTAGTTGTGTCTTCTGAGCAGTTTGTCAGCTTTTGGACACCTTTGAAGGTGTTTTCTATGTGTTTCTATGTGTTTTTGTTTGCCTGCCATTGGTTTTAACGGTGTTCGAAGGTGTTCGACGAACAGTTCGACGAACAGTTCGGCGAACATATGGGTGTTCGACGAACCGAACTCGAACACTACGGGGGTGGCTCAACACTACTCTAGATACTCCTGCGCCATCCTCTCCATTCGTTCACCACGTGTCAGACTTGTACTCTGTTGTGCTGGTGCACGAGCTGGTGCAAAAAATGTGTGAAAGGACTCACAGAAATTGCTTTTGCCACTTACTCTGCTGCTGCTGCTAATGTTCTGGCGTTGACGAACTGACGTGCCGGAGGTTGAAAGACTACAGCTGCAATGCACACTGTTTCGATACTCCAACATAAGCGGATCCCTTTCCAGGGCGACAAGCATCTGGCAAAATTGACTCTTATAACGTGGACCTACCAGAGTAGCAACCCAGTAGTCAGCATTATTTTGAATCCTAACTATACGGGGATCATGTTGCAGATAATGCATCAAGAAGGCACTCATTTGTCGGGCTCTTCCAGGAGGTCCAAAGCCAGGCTGTATTGTGGGCTGCGTAAGACTGATGCTTGTTTCCTCCGTCCCCTCCTGCCAACTATGTTCAAACTAGTAGGCATTATTATCCTCTTCATCCTCTGACAGCTGCTCGCCCATAACCTATTTCTCCTCCATTAGTTCCTCGGTTCTTGCACCTTCACTAACAGTTTGCCTGGTATCACCAAACCCCATCAATCGCTGTAATCCACTGTCACTTGGCATCTGCCTGTGTGACGATAGTCTGGAAATTTGAGACATTGGTATCCCTTCCGCATCCTCCTCTTCTTTTGGGGCCACCATCTCCTGCCCCAGGTTATTCAAAGTTTGCTCCAACATGTATATGACCGGAATAGTGATGCTGATGATGGCATCGTCAGCGCTAACCAGTTTAGTAGCCATTTCAAAACCGTGCAGAAGGGTGCAGAGGTTCTTAATCTGTTCCCACTCTGCAAACGTGATATGCCCAAGTCTGTACTGCATTGCCCCAAGCTGCAGTATATGTCATGACATACTGCGTCAGAGCTCGTTGCTGCTAGCACAGTCTCTGCAACATGTGCAGAGTGGAATTCCACCGCGTCGGCACATCGCAGATCAACCTGTTAACTGGCTCGGACAAAGACCTCTGTATCGATGCAAGTCGATGACATGAGGGGTGCGAACGGAGGAAGTGAGCACACAGCTTCCGTACTTTGTGAAACAGCTCATCCAGGCCAGGATAGTGGCGGAGAAATCACTGTACCACCAGGTTGAGGATGTGAGCCATGCAAGGCACGTGTGCGAGCTTGCCTCGGCATAGGGCTGCTAACAGGTTCGCACCGTTATCGCACATGGCCTTCCCTGGCTCTAGGTTCAGCAAAGACAGCGATTGCTCAAACTGAGCCGAGAGAGCTGCACACAACTCTTCACCTGTATGACTGCAATCTCCAAGGCATATTAATTTGAAGACTGCCTGATTACGGTGAGCCCTGACTGCGCAGTACGGAGGTGGTGTGTATTCGCTCCGCACCCTTGGAACGCGAGTCTCGTTAAGGCAGAGGTTGAGTACACAGGTGGAGGCCCTAGAGGAGGTGGAGGACGCAGAAGCAGCGGAGGAAGTGGGAAATACAGAGGTTTCTTCTGCAAGCCTTGGGGATTCCAAGATTTGTGGAGCAGCCCCTTCCCCACAGCCACCAGAGTCACCCAGTGCCCAGTCAGCGAGATGTAACGCCCTTGGCCATGCTTACTCATCCAGGTGTCTGTGGTGAAATGCACCCTGGCACACGTAGATTTAGACAAGGAATCGATGATGTTGTCTGCGACAAGCTGGTTTAGCGCAGGCACAATTTTTTAGAGAAGTAATGGCGACTGGGCAACTGGTACTGGGGGACTGCGACGGTCATCAGTTTTCGGAAACCGTCTGTATCTACCAGGCGGAAAGGCAGCATTTCCGTGGCCAACAGATTGGAGATGGTGGAGTTCAACCTCTAAGCTTTGTCATGCGTAGGATGAAACTAATTTTTACGTGACCACAACTGCCGGACTAAGGGCTGGCTAAAGTGCTGAGAGAGGGTGGAGTGAACCGGAAAAACTGGTGGAGCGTGAGTGAGATGCAGATGTTACGGTGGATTGAGAAACATGCGGTGTGCTCGGTGAAACAAACACAGCAGGCATGTCTGCTTCCATTACAGCTGACGGGCTGTCACTCAGCCTGACTGGAGCGGGTAAAGAACCGGAGTTTCTGCGATGGGAGACCGGAATGACAATACTTGGCACAGTAACAGAGGAGGAGGAAGAAGCAGTGGATGCGTTTGATGGGGCAGCTGATGGTTGTTGAGGTGCGCTGGTCCGCATTTCAGCGCAGTAAGATTCCCAGCGTAAAGAATGTTGTTGAGCATGTGAACGTTCATGCATGTAGTAATCAGTTTTTTCCTCTACTGAGTTTTTTATCGCAAATTTTGCAGATAATGTAAGTTGGCTCATCCTTTGCAGTGACAAAAAAGGCCCATAGTAGGCAACCATTGCTGCCCCTGCGAGCTGCAGACCCATGACCGCTGCTGGCCACAGCCACGGTTGTGGCTAAGGATGCAGTGCTCCTCGTGCTTGCATCCCTCCGTGTCTGTGCTGTAGGGCAAAATGTAACCTCCTCGTCTTCCTCCTCCATCTCCTCAGATGTGCTACTCGGCTGCGTGACTCTGGGTTCACACCAGGTAGGATCTTCAACCTCATCATCATCCAATGTGTTATCCCATTCTTCACCCTCAGAGTGACCCTTCTCCTCTTGTTGCCCTCACAGCACAGTACATTCCGCATGAGCCTCAGGTATCTGAGTCTCATCGGGATCACCTCCCTCCCCTGCGGTTAACGTCTGGTGACGAGGGTCAGGAACCTGCTTGGACCCTACTTCGTCCTGCCCCGAATCCAAGCTAAAAAAACTTTGAGCATCAGTGCAGATGCTTTCCTCCCCTTGACTCTGTGACTGTTTGGTATACACTTCTGATGCCCATGGTGCAGAATGGGTGAAGAGTTCTACAGACTTGCCCATCTGTGGTTCGCTACAGTCAGTTGGGCAGTTTGCCAGTTGTGACTCTGGGGGAAGCATGGATAATTGGGGTGCCACATCTGTGGACTGTACTACATGTGATCTTGAGGTGGAGGAAGAAGAGGAGAGGGCACCTGAAGCAGAGCTTGCCATCCACTGGAGCACCTGCTCTTTCTGGGCCTTATCAACAAGGCGTATCGCTGTGCGGCTGCCAAAGGAAGGGTGTGCAGTAGACCCATAGGCGGATTATAATGAGGGCAATCCGGGCGACCGCCCGGGGCCCCGAGCCTGCAGGGGGCCCGCGGCTCCGGGCGGGGTGTCTAATGCCGGATTGCCCTCATTATATGTGCGGGCCGCCGCGGCACATACCGGTAACAGTGGCGGGAGGGGGGGCCCCGGACCGCTCCCCCAGCAGCGGCCGCCGCTACTTCTTCATCGGCTGGGCCAGCACTGCAGCAGTTAACTTCCCTGTGCTGGCCCGGCCGCGTCACTGCTAGGAGACACGGCCCTGTGCGCGGCCGTGTCTCCTAGCTGTGACGTCACGCAGTGCGCGCCCGGCCTGTACTGCTACTTACCACGGGAGAGGAGAGAGAGCAGGCAGGAGGAATGGAGCCGGGGGATGGTGAGTGTGTGTGTGTGGGCAGATGTGTGTGTGGGCAGATGTGTGTGTGTGTGTGTGGGCAGATGTGTGTGTGTGTGTGGGCAGATGTGTGTGTGTGTGTGTGGGCAGGTGTGTGTGTGTGTGTGTGTGGGCAGATGTGTGTGTGTGTGTGGGCAGGTGAGTGTGTGTGTGTGGGCAGGTGTGTGTGTCTGTGTGGGCAGGTGTGTGTGTGTGTGTGTGTGTGTGTGTGGGCAGGTGTGTGTGTGGGTAGGTCTGTGTGTGTCTGTGTGGGCAGGTGTGTGTGTGTGGGCAGGTGTGTGTGGGCAGGTGTGTGTGTGTGTGGGCAGGTGTGTGTGTGTGTGTGGGCAGGTGTGTGTGTGGGCAGGTGTGTGTGTGTGTGGGCAGGTGTGTGTGTGTGGGCAGGTGTATGTGTGTGTCTGTGTGGGCAGGTGTGTGTGTGTGTGGGCAGGTGTGTGTGTGTGTGTGTGTGTGTGTGGGCAGGTGTGTGTGTGTGTGGGCAGGTGTGTGTGTGTGGGCAGGTGTGTGTGGGCAGGTGTGTGTGCGTGTGTTTGTGTCTGTGTGGGCAGGTGTGTGTTTGTGTCTGTGTGGGCAGGTGTGTGTGTGTGTCTGTGTGGGCAGGTGGGTGTGTGTGTGTGTGGGCAGATGTGTGTGTGTGTGTGTGTGTGGGCAGGTTAGAAAGTCTCGCCCTGTTGAACACTACACCTGACTTGAGGCCACCACCTCTTGGTTGTCCAATGTTCTTGCTTCTCTAGGGCTCTTCTCAGATATTCATTATACCAGCTCCCCAGAATACCAAAGCTAGGGTGGGTGACCGCGAGCCCTGGTGGTGGTCATAACTGCGGCCACCCAGGGGCAATACTCCATAACAACAATACCCTGAGGTGGTGTAGGATGTAAGGACCTATTCATACTACATTCAGCGCTGCTTTCAGGTCTTTACACGAGGCTTACAACTGAATCCCTGAAATTCAGGATTGTGCTGTCTGAAATGAGACATCTGAAAGCAGAGCAAATGGAGCCTAAAGATTCAGACTTTAGCCTCGGTTTGCCTTTGTTCAAATCAATGGCTATGTCAAGGCCCATCTGAATGCCATTTTTCGGGGATTTAGATAGAAGCCTGGAAAGAGGAGATGAATGCATTGCAAAATTCAGTGTGAATAGGCCCTTATATCTGGAGTCTTGATATTGATGCCACATGCATTTTACTTGTTTTTAACTTAAAAAAAATACACACACACAAATTATACACACACACACTATACATACACACATACACACACACAGATACACACTATACATACACACACACAGATGTGTGTGTGGGCAGGTGTGTGTGGGCAGGTGTGTGTGTGTGTGGGCAGGTGTGTGTGTGTGTGGGGGCAGGTGTGTGTGTGTGTGCGCATGTGTGTGTGTGGGCAGGTGTGTGTGATGTCTGTCTGTGTATGTGTGTGTGTGTGTGTGTGGGCAGATGTCATTGTGTGATGTCTGTTTGTATGGATTTTTGTGTTTCAAATGTGTTTATGCGTGTCTGTATATGTTTGTGTGGGTGCATGACTGCATGCGGCCTCCTGCTGAGTATAGTTGGCGCCGTGCGGCCTCCTGATGTCTCTGGGGGGGGCGCCGTGTGGCCCCCCGCTGTGTATAGATGGCTACGTGCGGCCCCCCCGCTGTGTATAGATGGCTACGTGCGGCCCCCCGCTGTGTATAGACGGTGTCGTGCGGCCCCCCGCTGTGTATAGATGGCTACGTGCGCCCCTCGCTGTGTATAGATGGCTACGTACGCCCCCCCGCTGAGTATAGATGTCGCCGTGCGGCCTCCTGCTGTGTATAGATGGCTACGTGTGGCCTCCCGCTGAGTATAGATGGCACTGTGCCATCTATACACGTATACTCAGCAGGAGGCCGCACATAGCCATCTATATGGTGCCATCTATACACAGCGGGAGGCCGCACGGCGCCATCTATACACAGCGGGAGGCCGCACGGCACCATCTATACACAGCAGGAGGCCGCACAGCGCCATCTATACACAGCGGGAGGCCGCACGGCACCATCTATACACAGCGGGAGGCCGCACGGCGCCATCTATACACAGCGGGAGGCCGCACGGCGCCATCTATACACAGCAGGAGGCCGCACGGCGCCATCTATACACAGCGGGAGTCTCAGTGCTTTGCAAGAGCAGTCAATAAATTCTGCTTGACTAATTCTGAGCACCATAAAGTCTGGTTCGCTTCTAACCTGCTGTCGTCATTTTCAGCTTGCTGAATTCTAACTCATTTACTGTCATTCGAGACGATGCCTTTGCTGGTCTCTTTCACCTTGAATAAGTAAGTGCTCCACTTAATGTCATATTTTTGATTCTGTTCTTCTTCATCTTTTGGCATGTGCAATTGTATGAGCAAGTATTCATATGAATTTATGACCTACTTAAACCTTCGAGGACCTTAAATTTTATTCAATCAAATTTTTTCCAGTTTAAAACTATGGGACATATATGTGCCTTGATCCTCAAAGGGTTTTTAAAGGGGCTGCAAACATAAATACGAAAAAAATAATTCAATTAGTGCTTTTTGTGTTCATTTAATTTTTATTTGAAGTCCATTTTTTTTATATACCTTGAAATTAAGCCCTACCCCATGGAATGAAGCCCTACCTACACGACATCTGAGAGCTACATGGATCCCGCTTGTGAGGTGCCTGTCCGTCACTACTATTCAGTTTTAGGGTCCACTCACTAAGCCAAATATTCTCTCATGCAAGAGAATAGGGCCAATTATGCTAATGACACTCGGCTCAAACTCTGTCAGAGCTTCAACTGAGTGTGATCCGATTCTCTCGCAGCACAGATATGGAGAAGATGGAGAACTTAATTTCTCCATCTTCTCCATAGTCTCTGTGAGTGTTCATCGGACTGCACTTGGATGACATCCGAGTGCAGTCCAATGTTTTACGTGCACCCATAGACTTGTATGGGTGCACATGGTCCGAATATCGAATGAGATTATTTTCTCATGCCAATAATAGCAGATCTGCACTGTCCCATAGTATAACATAGGGCCGAGTCCTATCCGATAAAACATCACATAGCATTCGGCCGTGTTATACGACAGTGTGAGCGAGCCCTTAGAGTCAAGGAATATTTACATGCAGATGATGATATTACTCTCCAAGTGTATATTTTTTTAGGCGAGTTCATAGTAAATGCTTTGCCTTTTTGACATGTGATCAACTAAAGAACAAGAGAGATTTAGGACCTCCCCTATAGAGAAATGGAAAATAGTTTGGAGGACTTGCATGTCCTTTTTTATTTATTATGAGAAAATAATAAAAGATCCCGTTTTTTAACCATGCTGTGACTTTCTGCTGAGGGAGAGGGAGAGAGCTGCCCTATTCAGAGTCTGTAATAAGACCTGCTGACAAAAGTGTTGAAGATAGAGTCTAATGTGAATTAACAATGAAAAAAAGTTAATTTCACAAATGGCTTGTATTTTTTTAATACAAACTTTTTTTGTGTTTACAGCTCCTTTAAAGGGAATCTGTCATCAGGTTTTTGCCACCTAATCTGAGAGCAGCATAATGTAGGGTTAGAGGCACTGATTCCAGTAATGTGTCACTTACTGGGCTGCTTAGTGTTGTTTTAATAAAATCATTGATTTGCCAGAAGGTAATTATCACTAGATAACTAGTAAGTTCTGTAGGACCTCACCCCCATCACTGATCAGTAGATTTCTGTGTACACTGAGCATGGGCAGAAAGCTGCCAATCAGTGGTGTGGGTGGGGCTATACAGAGTGCAGCATTCAGAGAGCTGCTAGATCTGCAGCAGATAAAACGGTGATTTTCTCAAAATGACAACAAGCAGCTGAAAAAGTGACACATAGCTGGAATCAGGGTATCTGCCCCAATATTGTGCTGCTCTCAGATGAGGCAGCACAATTAATATTGTGCCAAATTAATTTCCCGTGAACTATCACATGATCTATCACAGGGGATCATGTGACATGTCACGTGATAAATCAGGTGTGGGGGGGGGGCCCGCGCCTTCTAAACTGCCCGGGGCCCTTGCTACTCTTAATCCACCCCTAAGTAGACCGTCCACTAACATAACTTGTTAGTTGTCTTTGGATAGGACCTGTTTGTGTTGGTTCACTAGTGCTTTCACTAACATTACCACGAACCCCAGGTACACCTTGAACACCAAGCCTATTCCCCCTTGCACCACACCCTCTCTTTTTCCCACTCATGTTGGTCAGATACAGTGGTAGGAGCACACAATTAACTAAAGAAAAATAAATTTTTTTCCTGTGCAAAAGCTCAGCACACACCTGAATTTCAGTGACACTAAATGACAAGGTAAGATATGCTCTGCCCTATAACTTTACTAACAGACAAAAGAATTTGTTAGTGTGCAATGGGCCGATAAAACCTACAAGATATTCTCCAAACAATTTCAAACAGATGTCCCCTTCTGTATTACTTTAGGAACAGAAGAAATTTTTTTTTTAATGTGGATGAGGCCAGTATGATATAGAATATATGCTCCAAAATATTTCAAACTCAGATCTAGCCAGCTGTATCACTTTACTCAGAGCAAAAAATATTTTTGGGTTACTCTGCATAAGCTCTGTGTCCAGCTGACTTTGACCGCCACTGATTTAGTAGCTGGCTTATAGCACTGTATGACTTTTGGCACAGAAAATAATATTTTTTGGACAGGGCCTAGTAAGAGAAGTTGTTTTTTTTTTTTTTACTGTGAAACCAGGACACGTTCAATGCCACTAAAATAGGATCTGCCTTTTAGAAGACTGGATCAACTTTGCCACTGTAAAAAAACTTTGGTGGACTCTGCCTGCCAACCAAAAATATATATAGGTTTGACTGTGCGTACTGTACAAGCTGAATATTAAAGTTAATATCTCAGTGCCACTTGCTCTGTAAACCGCACCCCTGAAGCCATATGCTACCTGTAATGGGCCTCCCATCGGCCTGTGTAAACAATTGATGGTGGCTGTTAGTAGTTCCTTTTGTTATTGTGGAGTTGGCAATGACCGTACCGGGGGTGTGGGGGTTGTATACTGTGTGTGTGTGTGTGTGTGTGTGTGTGTGTGTGTGTGTGTGTGTGTGTATATATATATATATATATATATATATATATATATATATATATATTATATGTGTGTGTTTATTCAGTTGAAGGCAGAAGTTTACATACACTATATAAAAAGACACATATGCATGTTTTTCTCAATATCTGACAAGAAATCAGAATAACCCTTTACCGTTTTAGGTTAATTAGGATTACCATAATTTTTAATATTTGCCAAATGGCAGAATAATGAGAGAGAGAGAATGTTAGAGAGCGTATTAAACAATAAAAGGTTTGTGTGTTATAACCTTAATCCCCAGTCTAGTTGTTCTAGCGCTTCCCTAACACCGCACAATCCTTTCTGTCTTGAGAGAATGTTTTAAGGCATTTTTATTACTTACTGCAAAGTCAAAAGTTTACATACATTTCATTAGTATTTGGTATCATTGCCCTTAAACTGAATGACTTGGGTCAAACGTTTGGGATATCCTTCCACAATCTTCTCATAATAGTTGGTTGGAATTTAGGCCCATTCCTCCTGACAAAACTGGTGTAACTGATCCAGGTTTGTAGGTCGCCTTGCTCGCACCTGCCTTTTCAGCTTTTACCATAAATTTTCAATAGAATTGAGGTCAGGGCTTTGTGATGGCCACTCCAAAGCATTGACTTTGTTATCCTTAAGCCACTTTGTTACCATTTTGGCAGTATGCTTTGGGTCATTGTCCATTTGGAAGATACATTTTCGCCCAAGCTTTAACTTCCTGGCTGATGTCTTGAGATTTTGCTCCAGTATTGCCACATAATCTACTTTTCTCATGATGCCATCTACACTGTGTGCAGAATTATTAGGCAAATGAGTATTTTGATCACATGATATTTTTTATACATGTTGTCCTACTCCAAGCTGCGTAGGCTTGAGAGCCAACTACCAATTAAGTAAATCTGGTTATGTGCATCTCTGTAATGAGGAGGGGTGTTGACTAATGACATCAACACCCTATATAAGGTGTGCTTAATTATTAGGCAAAATGGGTCAGAAAAGAGATTTGACGGGCTCTGAAAAGTCCGAAATTGTGAGATGTCTTGCAGAGGGATGCAGCAGTCTTGAAATTTCCAAACTTTTGAAGCGTGATCACCGAACAATCAAGCGTTTCATGGCAAATAGCCAACAGGGTCGCAAGAAGCGTGTTGGCCAAAAAAGGCGCGAAATAACTGCCCAGGAATTGAGGAAAATCAAGCGTGAAGCTGCCAAGATGCCATTCGCCACCAGTTTTGCCATATTTCAGAGCTGCAACGTTACTGGAGTATCAAAAAACACAAGGTGTGCGATACTCAGGGACATGGCCAAGGTAAGGAAGGCTGCAAAACAACCACCTTTGAACAAGAAACATAAGATAAAACGTCAAGAATGGGCCAAGAAATATCTTAAGACTGATTTTTAACCCTCCGTCACATACAATAGGCCTGACAGGCACATCTCTTTTATTTGGCGGGAGTTTTGAAATGTTTGCATTTCAGAGTTATTAGTTTTATGTTAAGTAAATGGTTTTTTTTTGCACCTGATTATGTGTAGTCTCTTTTATTACATCCCTATGAAGGTCACTGATCACTTTTAGAGCACTGAAATTGCAAACATTAGATATTATAGGTATTTTTCTAGCCTGCACCTGACAGTCACATTGTATGTGAACTCGTTAGAACCGATATTGTATGTGACAGAGGGTTAAAAGGTTTTATGGACTGATGAAATGAGAGTGACTCTTGATGAGCCAGATGGATGGGCCAGAGGCTGGATCAGTAAAGGGCAGAGAGCTCCACTCTGACTCAGACGCCAGCAAGGTGGAGGTGGGGTACTGGTATGGGCTGGTATCATCAAAGATGAACTTATGGGACCTTTTCGGGTTGAGGATGGAGTGAAGCTCAACTCCCAGACCTACTGCCAGTTTCTGGAAGACAACTTCTTCAAGCAGTGATACAGGAAGAAGTCGGTATTGTTCAAGAAAAACATGATTTTCATGCAGGACAATGCTCCATCACATGCATCCAACTACTCCACAGCGTGGCTGGCCAGCAAAGGTCTAAAAGAAGAAAAAATAATGACATGGCCCCCTTGTTCACCTGATCTGAACCCCATAGAGAACCTGTGGTCCATCATAAAATGTGAGATCTACAGGGAGGGAAAACAGTACACCTCTCGGAACAGTGTCTGGGAGGCTGTGGTGGCGGCTGCACGCAATGTTGATCGAAAACAAGCAACTGACAGAATCTATTGATGGAAGGCTGTTGAGTGTCATCATAAAGAAAGGTGGCTATATTCATCACTAATTTTTTTGTTTTTGCATGGCAGAAATGTTTATTTCTAAATTTTGTGCACTGATATTGGTTTACCTGGTGAAAATAAACAAGTGAGATGGGATTATATTTGTTTTTTATTAAGCTGCCTAATAATTCTGCACAGTAATAGTTACCTGCACAAACAGATATCCTCCTAAGATAGCCAAATCTAAAAAAAACCCACTCCAACTTCCAAAAATATTAAGCTTGGATATTTATGAGTCTTTTGGGTTGATTGAGAACATAGTTGTTGATCATAATAAAAATAATCCTCTAAAATACAACTTGCCTAATAATTCTGCACACAGTGTATTTTGTGAAGTGCACCAGTTCCTCCAGCAGCAAAATAACCCCACAACATGATGGTGCCACCCCGTGTTTCACAGTTGAGATGGTGTTTTTAGGCTTCCAAGCTTCTTCCTTTTTTCTCCAAACGTAACGATGGTCATTATCCCCAAACAGTTCAATTTTAGTTTCATTAGACTACAGAACATGTCTCCAAAAATTAAGATCTTTGTTTATGTGTGCATTTGCAAACATTAATCTGGCTTTTTTATGTTTCTTTTGGAGTACTGGCTTCTTCCTGGCAGAGTGGCCTTTCAGCCCATGTTGATACAGTACTCGTTTCACTGTGGTTATTGACACAATCTTACCAGCTTCTGCCATCATCTTCACAATGTCTTTTGATTTTGTCCTTAGGTTGATAATATGCACGTTGGACCAAAGCACATTAATCTCTGGGACACAGAACCCATCTCCTTCCCATGATGGCTGGACATTCCCATCTTGTTATACGCAAGTACAAATTGTTTGTACAGATAAACAAGGCACCTTCAGGTATCTTGAAATTGTACCCAAGAATGAGCCAGACTTGTGCAACTCCACAATTCTCTTCCTGATATCTTGGCTGATTTCTTTAGACTTTCCCATGGTGATACACAAAGAAGCAGTGTGTTTCAGGTGTGCATTAAAATACATCCACAGGTGTGTCTGTAAGCAACTCAGATGTTGCCATAAAATTAGAAGCTTCCAAGCACATGACATCATCATATGGGCAGTCCAGAATTGTTTTAAGGCATAGTAATCTTAGTGTATGTAAACTTTTGACTTTGCAGTAAGTAATAAAAATGCCTTAAAACATTCTCTCTCTCTCATTATTCTGGCATTTGGCAAATATTAAAAATTATGGTAATTCTACTTAACCTAAAATGGGAAAGGGTTATTCTGATTTCATGTCAGATATTGAGGAAAAAAATGCATATGTGTCTTTTTATATAGTGTATGTAAACTTCTGGTTTCAACTATTATGCATTGGAATCACAGGTGTATATATCATTTTCTCACTGTGAGGTACACAATAACTGGCCTAGTAGGGAGAACAGACACAGCCCCTTCCATTACCATTACTCGTCAGTCAATTGCGTAATTGTCCTGACGATTGGAGGCAGAGGAGTTGTATCCCCTGAAAAATTATTGTCAACGTTGGGATCTGCACGATTCTTCCTGCTGTTATCCTTGACAAAGACCCTTTACAGAGTGCCTAGGACAGTTTACACAGCGGACAAACTAAACTCAAACACTGGGTGGTCATGGCAGATAAGAAGCAATTCTTCTTTAAACATTATTTTGAAGAAGTGGAAAAGGTGACTAATCACTTACAAGGAGTTGCACACATTAGCTTTTGAGTGATCATAATGGGCAACTAATTCATGATTCACCTTCCATACTGAAAATACTTTAGAATTATGAAATGTGTGTTATGCCAAGTTTTTAGCAATAAGGTTCGGATACGGCTTTAAAGAAGGCAACCCTTTGCGATATAACGCAATTTTATTTATAATAGTTGATTTAAAAGGTAAAATACATAATTAAAGGAATAGTATGATATGATGATATTGCATACACTTTTGTATATGTTATAATACAAAGGTTAAGTACATATATACTCACTTCGTCACCTAGGAGCTTTTAAACATCATCCGTCTGGAACATCAGAGAAGCAATTTCACCAAGACAGAGAGACCCCTGGAAGTCTTCACAACACTGCATGGGCAGGTACATACAACACTACACATCAGTGCAGGTATAACTTATGGCTTCTCCCTGTATCATGATTCCAGTGACTTTTATAAGGCTTAGACAATGGAAGCATAAAGCTGGTTAATGTTTATAAGTATGAGTCGTCGATAATACAGAATTGGCCAGGTTCTGTAATCTCGAGAAGTTTACCTATAAACATTGTTTTAGACAATAGATCTGTGTATTTCTTCTGGAACATAATGGTAAGTGTACACACATTATCTGAATCAGTATTTTGGTTACAATAACACTATTTGTCAAAGCAAATATCACAGTGGTCACTTGTGTACAAATCAGGATAATGAATCTTTGAAACACACAACTTCATAGACCATAGAACAATTAACATTGTCTTACTGCATTGACACCTAGCAAACACTTTGTGGATAGCATGCATCAAGGACAGTTCATGTGAAAGAACTACTTTATAAGTATCAGAGTATATCAATGATATTACACTGCAGTATATTGCAATATATTCCACACTTGGTCTAATGACCACACTTTATCAAAGCATATAAACAATATGTTACAATATGTAGGCTATAAGATATCCATATTTTTATTAGCAATACCATCCACACTTGGATATCTTATAGCCACACATTATTTATACAAAGCACCCTATCCAAAGTGGATGGTTTTAGCGGATGATTGACATAAAAATAATAATGGAAGTGTACACTGTGTACAACAACACAAAGCAATGCATGAACAAATTATAGCAAAAAATAAATCAGCTGGCCTAATACTCAAAGTCTTCATGGTAATCATCTCTTCTGCCAAAAAGCTTTCCCCAATGCAGTTCACACAGGCACAACATGGATTGCACGTGAAGTTCTGGGTCACAACTTCTCCTTCTGTATCGTCATCTTGAGTAGCTACCCCTATAAGCTTTGTCCATAACTGTAAAGGGGGTCGGTACTGCCACCAAGTCTCAAATATATTGATAGCAGTGGTAACCTTTGTCACGCAAAAATGGCTAGTGTTCATCATTTGAGCTAAGTAAATCCATAGATTCTGTTTGGTTTTCCATGACGCCACATTTTCCATGGTTGGTCTCTCGATTTTCGGTCTGAAGATCGCTTGGGTCATCATTTCCAGATTTTGATCTAAAGGGAAAACACATATTATTCTCTGCACAAAATCCCGGTCAGTTGGGACGTGTTCCCCTTTCTTTTGCCAGGGTTTCATAACTGTCAACACATTGTCTGCTCCTTGAACAATTACCTCAGCAGGTTCTGGAGGACCTTTGTCACCCAGTTGTTTCACCCAGATTTTTGCACCATCATTGATAGGATGTGAGGATCCAAATCCTTCACCTCCTCTGACTTTCACAACTGCAGGGGTCCTTACTCTGACCACCTTCATTTTAGAAATAGACAGTACCAGTAACTGAGTTATCTTATCTCTCTTCTGTATTATCATGACCTTTTCTTCATAATTCATTAAAAGTACCTTAATTTCTTCCTGATAATCCTGGTCTATCACTCCTCCCATTACCTGAATACCCTTTAAGGCCAAGCCTGACCTTGAGGTTATAAGACTAAGACCAAAACTCTCAGGTTGCATTTGCAAGCCTATAGCAGTCCTGATTTTCTTTACAGCTTCTTTGAAGTGACTTTCATTGTCACTTTGAATCTGTATTGGGATACAGTACAATACCATTGTTTCCAAAGTCTTAATAGTATTGTTAGCATTGGCCATTTTACAGGTACAAATCAACGTAAACCCAGAATGTGCATCCACAGCCATGCATATGCCTCCTCCATCACGTAGAGGAGGACCAATGTAGTCCATTTGCCAAATTTGCCCAGGAAGTTTTCCTCCAGCTTTCTGGCCTCTCACCACATGAGGGATTGGTCTCTGTTTTGAATGTTGACCCTTCATGACGGTTTCCTTTATGAAATCTAACCTGATGGGCACCCCTCTGGTCTGTGCCCATTGAGTCAGTCCAAGCAGCTCCTCAGTGGTGTCAGTCTTTTTATTGGATTCAGTGACTGATATTTTGGACTGTTCGTCTGCTACTGAGTTGAAGAGTCTTTCCAGGGTATCTGAAGCACAAATAGCATCAACATGAAACACAGTCACTTTAATCATTTGCACAATTGCCCAGATATCTTGCCACAACTCTTTTCCCCATACTTCTTTGCTATGTATACTTGTAGTCTGATAGCCCACTGCGTTCCACACACGGTTGTTACCTTGGTACCTAGCTGACCCTTCTGTAAACCACGCTTGTTTCCTCTGCTCAGGAATCAATTGTTCAAAGGGTATCTCCTGCTCCTGAAGTCCCACAGAGACTTTGCTTAACTTCTCATGCAATGTGGAGATTCCACTAACTCCTGGTTTTGCTCTGTCCTGAATTGCCTCAATTTGCTTTCCTCCTAATTCTGTAGTTATAACCTTGCACTCACTGAATTGTTTTGGAGTTCCCTTAATCAAACTGGCCTCCGCCCCTGTATCTACCAACATATGTGGGGCGTGGCCAGCATGTCAGTCACTTTTATCTGTTTCCCTCCATCGATCCTCCATTTCAGATGAAGACATCTTATTAGGAGAAAATGATGCCCCCTTCTGTTGGGCTTTGAATTCCTGTATCAAGGATTTAACTTCATCATAAAGATCCTCAAACCCCGGCGCTGTGGGCTTTGCTGGCGACGAGGAGGGAGTGGGTCCTCTCTCTCCCCATGTCCTGCCCGGGCCCTGCTGTGGGGATTCAGAATCTTTTACTGTAACCTTTCTATTATGTGAAACCTCTGACTTTTTTTTAAGTCCTCTCTTTAGATACAATTTCCACATCTCGTCAGTACCAATCCCGTCTATTTTATCCCTGTGGACACCATCCTTTATCAGGGCCGTAAACATATCTTTCCGGGTGATGCGGGATCTAGGATTGTAGTTACTTTTGACATTGTCACGCTGCTCTTCAGAGGGAAAATTACCCTTTTGTTTGGGACCCCAATCTCCCAGATCCCCTAACTGTCTAATTGCCTCCAATGTATTGGCGATAGTTTTCCCAGTTTGATTTATCATTATTGTCATCATGATATGCTTATAGGCTGGAGGGGCCTTTCTAATGATACGATTTCTAATAGATACACTTACAATAACTTGCATGTAATCGTCATATGTATTTGCTGAAATAGCATTTTTCATGACCTCCTCCTTCAATCTCTGAGCACAATCTTTCAATGTAAACCATGGTTTTTCATTTGGTGGCCAATCTCCCTCTGATGGGTATTTATGCTGCAATGCCATGGCCACAACATCAAGCATACTACACACCACATGTGGCTGCTGAATTGTCAAGGTAAGGAAGGCCTCCTTCACTACAGGTTCATGACTGAGTTGGACAAATTTTGAGCCATCCACTGCATCCACCTGCACTCCATGAGCCCCCATCTCCCATAATCTGACAGCCCAAGCTACCAAAGATTCATTTGGCTTTTGAGAAAAACGATCATGAAGGTCATTAAGCTCCTGCTGACTGTAATCCTCTACTGCATTCTTATTCTGTTTACCTGCAGCAGTCTCTACCATCCGTCTCCGATATATAGGATGAACTTTCACTGGGTTAAGAGGAGGATCAATTTCTCTCTTTCCATTGAAATATTCATCCTCAGTCTCTGGATCGGTGATGTTTTCGGAGTCAGTTGAATCCCATACATCCCCATCCCACTGATCAGGGCTCCACTCTATCCCTGCTTTGGCTATGGCCAAAGCTACTTTCTTTTTATTAACCTTCCCTCGCCTCCTTTTGTATTTATACGGCGCTACACATACAGCAGCCTTTTCTGCAACATGCTGATATCCATCACATCTGTCCATTAATAACTTATTCTGACACTGTGCTATAACCAATGCATTCTGGGCCTCACACAACTATCTTTCCAATTCCTGAATTTTTGTTAATATACGTATTCTTTCCTCATGCTGTTTTCTATATGCAGACAGCAGGATCCATCCACGCCTGCCAACAGCACCCAACTCTTTACCTTTTTCTACTTTCACTTTCTGCAAGCATGAAACCACATCATCAGGTTCAGCATCATTCAAACATTTGTCCCACGCTTCACTCAAACCAGCACTGTGGGACCATTTGGTTGCCAAAATATAATAGGGAGTCTGTTCCCAACCTGGAATCTCAACAGACTCACTTACACCTACCTTTCTCTTAAAGAAAGGCATGTTTTACGCAATATAACAATATCACTCTATCACACCTTATCACACAGAGTCCTTATCAATTCAAGATGATTGTAATTTTTAACAAAAAAGAAATTCTGAGCCTTCTGCGTATCCTGCCGACTACGCCAAATGTTATGCCAAGTTTTTAACACTAAGGTTCGGATACGGCTTTAAAGAAGGCAACCCTTTGCGATATAACACAATTTTATTTATAATAGTTGATTTAAAAGGTAAAATACATAATTAAAGGAATAGTATGATATGATGATATTGCATACACTTTTGTATATGTTATAATACAAAGGTTAAGTACATATATATATAGATACTCACTTCGTCACCAAGGAGCTTTTAAACATCATCCGTCTGGAACATCAGAGAAGCAATTTCACCAAGACAGAGAGACCCCTAGAAGCCATAAGTTATACCTGCACTGATATGCAGTGTTGTGAAGACTTCCAGGGGTCTCTGTCTTGGTGAAATTGCTTCTCTGATGTTCCAGACGGATGATGTTTAAAAGCTCCTTGGTGACGAAGTGAGTATATACAGTATATATAGTGCCTACAAGTAGTATTCAACCCCCAGCAGATTTTGCTGGTTGACACATGCGGAATTAACTTGGCATTGTGACATTTGTACTGTAGATCAGCCTGGAAGTGGGAAATGCACTGCAGCAAATTTTTTTATTTTTTTTTTATTTTTTTTTTTTTAAAACGTTAAAAGTTAATTCAGAGTGTCATTTATTATTCAACCCCTCAAACCACAAGAATTTTGTTTGGTCCCCCAAAAGTATTAAGAAGTAGTTCAGGCACCAAGAATAATGAGCTTCACATGTGTGGATTAAAGATCTCTTTTGCCAGCCTTTTCTGACTATTTAAGACCCTCCCCAAACTTGTGAACAGCACTCAGACATGGTCAACATGGGAAAGACAAAGGAGCATTCCAAGGCCATCAGAGACAAGATCGTAGAGGGTCACAAGGCTGGCAAGGGGTACAAAACCCTTTCCAAGGAGTTGGGCCTACCTGTCTCCACTGTTGGGAGCATCATCTGTAAGTGGAAGGCTTATGGAACTACTGTTAGCCTTCCACGGCCAGGACAGCCTTTGAAAGTGTCCTCCCGTGCCGAGGCCAGGCTTGTCCGAAGAGTCAAGGCTAACCCAAGGACAACAAGGAAGGAGCTCCGGGAAGATCTCATGGCAGTGGGGACATTGGTTTCAGTCAATACCATAAGTAACGTACTCCACCGCAATGGTCTCCGTTCCAGACGAGCCCGTAAGGTACCTTTACTTTCAAAGCGTCATGTCAAGGCTCGTCTACAGTTTGCTCATGATCACTTGGAGGACTCTGAGACAGACTGGTTCAAGGTTCTATGGTCTGATGAGACCAAGATCGAGATCTTTGGTGCCAACCACACACGTGACGTTTGGAGACTGGATGGCACTGCATACGACCCCAAGAATACCATCCCTACAGTCAAGCATGGTGGTGGCAGCATCATGCTGTGGGGCTGTTTCTCTGCCAAGGGGCCTGGCCATCTGGTCCGCATCCATGGGAAGATGGATAGCACGGCCTACCTGGAGATTTTGGCCAAGAACCTCCGCTCCTCCATCAAGGATCTTAAGATGGGTCGTAATTTCATCTTCCAACAAGACAACGACCCAAAGCACACAGCCAAGAAAACCAAGGCCTGGTTCAAGAGGGAAAAAGTCAAGGTGTTGGAGTGGCCTAGTCAGTCTCCTGACCTTAACCTAATTGAAAACTTGTGGAAGTGGCTCAAGAATAAAGTCCACATGAGACACCCAAAGAACCTAGATAACTTGGAGAAGATCTGCATGGAGGAGTGGGCCAAGATAACTCCACAGACCTGTGCCGGCCTGATCAGGTCTTATAAAAGACGATTATTAGCTGTAATTGCAAACAAGGGTTATTCCACAAAATATTAAACATAGGGGTTGTATAATAATTGACCCACACTTTTATGTTTAAAATTTAATAAAATTCAACTGAGCAACATAACTTTTTGGTTTGTAAGATTTATGCTTCTGTTCATAAAACCTACTCTCGTTTGCAGTTTGAAGGCTCTAACTTATTTGCATCTTATCAAACCAGCTAAATCTGCAGGGGGTTGAATACTACTTGTAGGCACTGTATATATACATATATATGTACTTAACCTTTGTATTATAACATATACAAAAGTGTACGCAATATCATCATATCATACTATTCCTTTAATTATGTATTTTACCTTTTAAATCAACTATTATAAATAAAATTGCGTTATATCGCAAAGGGTTGCCTTCTTTAAAGCCGTATCCGAACCTTAGTGTTAAAAACTTGGCATAACAAATGTGTCAGGTATCACAAACAGTGAATGAGATCATCTTATTTCTTCATCAGACCAATCTGGAAAGTCTATCTACAGAATCAGGAAACTTTCTTGATGCACCTCTAAGCTTGGAAGAATTTGAGCTTGCGATCGGGTCTATGGTCACTGAAAAAAACTAATGGGGTGGATGTCCTCCAAGTTAAAAAAAAGAAAAGATATAACAATATTTTGTTACATAAGCTAGCGGAAGTGTTTAATAAATTTCTGCTTAGGGGATCTTTGCCATCCTCAATGCAGGACGCCATTTTTGTGGTCTTGCCAAAGCCTGGGTAATATGCCACCAGATTCATATTGGCCTGTCTATCTTTTGACAGCTGATGTCTAGATAATGGGAAAAGTACTGGGCAATAGATTGAATATAGTATTTTACGCTATCATACATCAGTAGAAAACCATATTTATGCCTGAAAAATAAAAAAAAAATCTGCCTTTACAAATATTAGGTATCTCTTAAGGCTTCAGGTCCCATCAGACAATTACAGAGGACGGGCAATATTCTCATTGGATGCTGCACTAAGCAGCTGATAGTGTTGAGTGGCCCAACCTACAATTCTAAATAAATCATAAATCAGCAGGTTTGGTTGGAGACCCCAAGGTTTGTTTGTTAGGGTCTGTAAAAGAAATCACACTGGAGTCACATGGCAAATCTGTGGTAGGACGTTTATAGTTTCTTGAACATAAATTGTTAACATTTAGATAGATTCAGACGAACCCTCCTACAAAACGTGATTAACAAAGGAAATACTATGGGACTGTATGAGAAAGTGATTTATTCTACAAGAAACGCCAGAGCCAAAAATGAGAGAATCCAGGCCCCGTGGCTGGATACTCCGGGCCTGGCCTCCAGTGTGTTAGGATCTGATGAGGTCTTTGTCCCTGGAGCTTCTCTACTCAGTATAACGAGACTCACTGATCTTGTTCAGATAAAGAACGTTTAAGAATAATAAAAACTACCTAAATATGATGATCTTGTCTGATCTATATGTCCTTGTATATGTGATGTTGCTGTAGCCCTAATATTTCTGTACAGGCGGTCTCTGCATAGATAATAGTATCCAAGTATTCCAGATAGGAGAGGTATGGAGGGTATTTTATTCTCTCTCTCTCTAAATTCTCTTTAAAATTTGTAATAAAAATATCAGACTTTAAAAAAAAAAAAAATCTTACCACCATTTTGTATGTGCTCTCAAAAAACCCAGTAAGTATTCCAAATAAGTATTGAAAAATCACAAAATTTGTTAAAAAAAACTTTTTTGGAGAAGCATACAGAGTACGCTGAAGCTGCTTTATGTCCAAAAGAGGTTGGATTGCCAATTCCGAATTCCCTTGTCTATTTCATAGCTACAATTGCTATAGCAGGCTTTACAGGGGGTTGTCTCACGAATAAAGTACGTTTTAATCAATAGAACTTGAGTAAAAATAAAGTTCCATGACTGGACGTGTCAAAAAAAAAATACAGACAGGACAGCATGGGATGTCAGATGATTATTTCTATAAAGCCCCAGTCTCACATAGCGAGATTGCTAGCGAGATCGCTGCTGTGTCACGGTTTTGGTGACGCAACAGCGACCTCACCAGCTATGTTGCTATGTGTGACACTTTGCAGCGATCAGGCCCCTGCTGTGAGGTCGTTAATTGCTGCAAAGTGTCCTGGACCATTTTTTGGTCGTTGCTCTCCCGCTGGTCAGCACACATCGCTGTGTGTGACCAGCGGGAGCAGCGATCAGGCTGGTAACCATGATAAACATCGGGTTACTAGGGGCACACGCGCACCTAGTAACCCATTGTTTATCATGGTTACGAGCCTGCTAAAGTGAGCGGTAACCTCCCGCTCACTGTAGCAGAGTGGTAACCATGATAAACAACGGGTTACTAGGTGCGCGTGTGCCCCTAGTAACCCGATGTTTACCATAGTTACCAGCCTGCTCCTGCTTCAGCAGGCTTATAACCAGGAGCAGGACATCATGGAAAGATTCTTTCCACGATGTCGCTGCTCCCCTGATCGTTGGTGAGCCTGCCTGTTTGACAGCTCACTAGCGACCACATAGCGACGCAGCAACGATCCCTGACAGGTCGTATCGTTGTCGGGATCGTTGCAGCGTCGCTAAGTGTGACGGGGCCTTTAGGCCACGGCCCCACTATCATTGTTTGGTCAGTATTTTTTCTCAGGAGTGGGAGCCAAAACCAGGAGTGGGTGATAAATGCAGAATTGGTGACTTGTTTCTATTATACCTTTTCTCTGGTTGTTCCTCACCTGGTTTTGGCTCCCACTCCTGAGAAAAAACACTGACCGAATACTGACCAAATACTCATAGTGGGGCTGTGACCTTAGGCTGGAATCACAGTAGTGTATGGCATCCTTTACGAGAAAATTGCATACAATATGCTAATGACTCTCGGCTCCAGATCTGCTGTGAGCGTGAGCCGAATGTCACGCTACTGTGCTCCGATCATCTTGCATGTCAGAATCGCAGTACAGGTGCGGAGGAGACAGAGAAAGTAATTCCTCCATCTCCACCGTTGCCTGTCTCAGCCCACTATCGGACTGCGCTGGGATAACATCTGAGTGCAGTCCGATGTTTCACACACACCCATAGACTTGTATGGATGCGAGTGAGTAGAGTCTCATTGCCAATATCAGCAGGGTGCTATTACTCTCTCGTGCCAAATTGGCATGAGAAAATAATCGCAGATCGGCACTGTCCCATAGAATAACACTGGGCCGAGTGCTATCATATAGTACTTTGGATATTACTTGGCTATGTTATACGCCAGTGTGACCCCAGCCTTAGGTAAAACATTTCCATTCCTGTTAACATATTTTGCCTCACAAAAAGAATCCCATACTGTCCTGTCTGTATCCTTTATTTTGTGTCCTCCCCTGCCCAGGAGATGTGGTATGATCAGACCATGTTCCTGTACACACAGCCATTACACAGTTCACAGGAGAGACACGATTATAAGATTATCTCCGCACAGGAAAAAAATGTTAACACATCTAATTTTTATTTCAAGGTCTATTGATTAAAATGTACTTTGTTCGTTGGACAACCCCATTATGGAAAAAAGGATATATTTTTAAAAAAAATGTTTGTTACTGAGAAATTGCAGTAGTAATATAACATTACCCTGGCTATCTAATGCCATAATCAGGGAACAGGATGGGCCAACCTATACGCCAGCAAAAAGTACAGTGTATATGACTCGCCCAGGGGGATATGGGGGAGACTCGGTACTCGGGCCTTTACCTTCTGTGGGATGTCACGGCAGTCGGCTCCCGGGCCCGTACCCTGGGGTCACTCTTTAAAAAGGGGGTTTGTTTGTTAACAGTTTTTGTCTCGTGACGCCACCTGTGGCTCCTGGTAATGAGCACCGGCGCTGCTGCACACCTCTGGAGCAGATGTTAGGGCAGCTGGGTTGGTGCGGCTCCCCACAGGCAGAGCACAGCTTCAGGGCAGTGCAGTTGCAGATGGTGATGCTGGGCATTGTAGTACAGGGGCGGTAGCGTGGTGGAAATAACTGACAGAGACAGTGGAGTGCAGTCATCCGAGTTTACTCACAGTTCTTTTAGGTTCCTCGGGTACACTGTCCAGGTGTCAGCCTCCCGCGTCGCACTGCGTTTGCCAGGCTGGGGTTCAGCACTCCCTCAATTATATCAGAAGCACGTAACGGGACCCCCTTTCTTTATGTTCCTTCATTGACCGACTTCCCGCGCTGGGTCTTCTCCCTCCTGCCCTGCGTTTCCCCACACAAAGTCCCGATCGGGTACTCTGAGATCCCTCTGGGCAACCTGGAGTTCCCGGACCTACTTGGTGCCCTTCACGGTGGCTTGGGTGAGGTTGTGGCAACTGCACCATGGAAGTGCAGAAGCCTCCGGTTTTCCAGCCGAGACCTGGAGTAACACGGCTGGTCCAGGGACCGGTTCCCTTCCTGCGGCCTGATCCCTCGGACGCTTGGCAGATTCGGGCGTACGGGTGCCGTCCTGCACTCACCGTACCCCCTGGGATCCCTTCTGTTCCCGGAGCATTCCTCCCTTGCTCCCACTCCTTTCCTGGGCCTCTCTCACTAGGCCCCACTTTGGAGCAGAGCTCCTGAAGAGACTCTGCTCCCCTCCTCTCCTCTTGCTGCTCACTTACTTACTGACTGCACTAACTAACTAAGATGGCTTCTCTTTATATACACCTACTATTCAAGTGCTCCCCTGGTCTGCGTCCTCCACCCACACCCACTACTGGTTCCCCCTCGCTTTGGTTCCCCCCACTCCAGCCAGGGACAGGGCAGCAGAAGAAGTGCATAATGCCCTTCTAGCCGGCCTGGAGTAGTGTAGTGTTGAATGCGGGTGTTGGGGTCCTGGGCAGTACTCCATCCTTACCTGAGAGAAGGAGATGCCACACCTCTGGGTGAGGTGCAGCACCTCTGTGGCGACTGAACCCTCAGGGGCGCCACATATATGGGAGCATGTAGTTGGACCAATGAAGGAATCACAATCGTCTAGTATACTTCATGCTTGGACTGAGTATAGAATTCTGCAACTGTTCATTATACATAGGATTCATTTGACACCAAAGATAATTGTCGAATTCGGATAACAAAAGGGACCTAGGGTGTCATAAGTGTAGCATTAAGTTGGCAACACCTATCATATGTTATGATTATGCTAAATTGGGGTATACTCAGCATGGAAAAAATTAGATCACACCAGATGTTCCTATCAAGAAATAAAGGATCGTAGATTTAAAAAGTTATTTGAAATCTGATTATGTTAATGTTCTAATATCAATAAGATAAAGAAGTTTGTTCAGACATAGAAATTATGGCTTTTTTTCCTTGTGTGTCTTCTCTCATGTGCAACAAGGTCTAATTTATCTTTAAAACATCCTCAACATTCTGAAAATCTCCCTCATTCTCCACTGCGTGAATTCTCTGATGTATCACAGGCCTTAATTTCCAGCCAACATATTTCTCACATTCTGAGCAGGAGCATGGCTTCTCTCCTGTGTGAATTCTCTGATGTCTAAGAAGATTTGATTTCTGATTACAAAATTTCCCACATTCTGAGCATGAATACGGCTTCTTCCCTGTGTGAATTATCTGGTGTCCAATAAGACTTGATTTACGTGCAAAACATTTCTCACATTCGGAACATGAATATGGCTTCTTCTCTGTACTAATTGTCGGGTGTGTAACAAAATGTGATTCACGTTCAAAACATTTCTCACATTCAGGACATGTATATGGCTTTTCCAGTGTGTGAGTTAGCTTCGGTCTATCAAGGTTTGTTTTGTCATTAAAATATTTCCCACATTCTGAACAAGAAAATATTTCCTCCTTTGTGTGAGTTTTTTGAGACTCTACAAGTGAAAAACTTTTTCCATACTCTGAACTTGTAAATGGCTTCTTTGCTGTAAGAGAACTTTGATTTTTATTTTCCCTAATAGTCCGTGATGAATCAGACAATTGGACCTGTTTAAAAGGATCAGATGATAGATCTTCACTGTGTAAGGATGATGGAATATCTGGAAAAATAGCTTTCACTTCGATTGTATCTTGCGTGATATTAAGGTCATCCAATATAAAAAATAAAGAAGATGTCAGATGGTCCTCTGATCTCCTGGTAAAGTCATCTGCCAAGAAAGAAACCAAATTATTTTTGAATAAAATATCCTTAATAATAATTTTATAACATTTATCCATGAAATATTGATAGCAAATCACAATTCAAATTATTCAATAAGGCAAAAACAGTTCACAATCAAAAAGTAGATCTTAGACCCCGAGCCAGTAGATTGTGATGTTCGGCTGTCTTTGTTCATTCTGCATCCCCAATATTGGAATAAAAAGCCATAAAAAATGATGTAGCCAAAACTTATACCAATTAAAACTTCTACTCATCCAACATAAAGCAATCCCCCACTGAAGTCCATTATGAAAAAAATAGGTTTCCACATTACTTGCAGCTCAATGACTCTTGAAAAGCAACATGTCTTCCTTAAACCATACAGAAGTCTGATGATGAAAGGATGTTTTAAATAGTAATTTTTCTAAACATTTTAGGCAAATTTAAGATATTTTCTTATTTAAATGTAAAACATATCAACCTAGATCTACCACTAAGAATGCAATGTCTTACGGAAAAAATAAGCTTAGAATCACTGGGATCAGAAAAACATCCCAAAGTTATTCCCACATAAAGGGACATGTCTGATATGAAAAATGGTGCCTAGTTAGGAACACAAAACTGGCTGCGGGAAAGGAATAAATCAGCATCCTGGGTGCTAACTGTTGTAGACAAAATAAGGTGATGATTGACAACATACAGTGGGTACGGAAAGTATTCAGACCCTTTTAAATTTTTCACTCGTTTCATTGCAGCCATTTGGTAAATTCTAAAAAGTTCATTTTTTCTCATTAAAGTACACTCTGCATCCCATCTTGACTGAAAAAAAAACAGAAATGTATACATTTTTGCAAATTTATTAAAAAAGAAAAACTGAAATATCACATGGTCATAAGTATTCAGACCCTTTGCTCAGTATTGAGTAGAAGCCCCCTTTTGAGCTTGTACAGCCATGAGTCTTCTTGGGAATGATGCAACAAGTTTGGGGATCCTCTGCCATTCTTCCTTGCAGATTCTCTCCAGTTCCATCAGGTTGGATGGTGAACGTTGGTGGACAGCCATTTTCAGGTCTCTCCAGAGATGCTCAATTGGATTTAGGTCAGGGCTCTGGCTGGGCCAGTTAAGAATGGTCACTTCTTTGTTATTTTAGCTGTGTGCTTAGGGTCATTGTCTTGTTGGAAGGTGAACCTTCGGCCAAATCTGAGGTCCAGAGCACTCTGGAAGAGGTTTTCATCCACGATATCTCTGTACTTGGCGGCATTCATGTTTCCTTCAATTGCAACCAGTCGTCCTGTCCCTGCAGCTGAAAAACACCCCAATAGCATGGTGCTGCCGCCACCATGTTTCACTGTTGAGATTGTATTGGGCAGGTGACGGGCAGTGCCTGGTTTTCTCCACACATACCGCTTAGAATTAGCACCAAAAAGTTCTATCTTCGTCTCATCAGGCCAGAGAATTTTATTTCTCATAGTCTGGGAGTCCTCCATCTGTTTTTGAGCAGACTCTATGCGGGCTTTCTTATGTCCTGCACTGAGGAGAGGCTTCTGTCGGGCCACTCTGCCATGAAGGCCCGACTGGTGGAGGGCTGCAGTGATAGTTGACTTTATGGAACTTTCTCCCATCTCCCTACTGCATCTCTGGAGCTCAGCCACAGTGATCTTGGGGTTCTTCTTTACCTCTCTCACCAAGGCTCTTCTCCCACGATTGCTCAGTTTGGCTGGATGGCCAGGTCTAGGAAGACTTCTGGTGGTCCCAAACTTCTTCCAATTAAGGATTATGGAGACCACTGTGCTCTTAGGAATCTTGAGTAATGCAGAAATTCTTTTGTAACCTTGGCCAGATCTGTGCCTTGCCACAATTCTGTCTCTGAGCTCCTGGGGCAGATTATACTTTTCTTCACTAGATTTTCTAAATTGTCAGCATATTCTACGTATGCTCTCATTTATCTTTGTAGTTTAGAGATCTGAGAAGCTACCGGACTACATCTTCTAATTCTTGAGGATAAGGTATATTCTCCTGTCTATAAACTCTGACTAAAATGGATTTCACTCCAAAAAATGGCAATCAATGCCCAAACCAACTGGGACTGTTTTGGGTGGAGCAGCATATAGTGGTTTATTGGCAGTATAGGGACTGCTTAAGTGTGATATGGCCCGACTAGACCACCAATAAAGTAGCCACAGCCAGTGACTGATAAGAATCTGTGAATTATCTGCATTTAGTGGTTACTACTCACCTGAGCTGTTATCTGTAGGAATCCCCTCATTCAACCACTCATTGAACCACTCTTCACCCCTCACACATGTCTCTGTAATATTAATATGGGTCAGATCTTCACCCTGAAACAGATATTGTAAAAGTCACAGACAGATGGAGAAGTCACATCTATGATCAGCTCTAATCCTGTCATCTCCACCGCTCTCATTACACAAGTATAAAACATAATACTGGTGGATAAAACAGGACCTTCAAAGCCGTCTACACATCATAGGGGAGATCTCATGACACTTTCTCTCCATCTACCTGATGATCCTGAGGAACATTGGGATTTTCCTCTGTAAAGTCCTGTGGAAGAAGAGGACGGGGACATCTCTCTGGTGTCGTCCTTTTACTGGATAGAACTGGAGGAAACACATACAGGGACTGAATTCATTCTTTACATACAGATAATTATAGGCTGTGTATATTTAGTCCTGTCTATTACCTGATGATGTGAGGAGTTGAGGAACCTCCATCATGACTTTATTGTACAGATCTTTGTGTCCTTCTAAATACTCCCACTCCTCCATGAAGAAATATATGGTGAAATCCTGATACCTGAAAGGAACTTGACACATACAAATGTTCTGTCATCACCCCGATCTCTTCATAGTGCCACTGATTATCAGTAAGGATTACAGGTTCATTGGGACTCACCAAGGGACCTAACCAAATAAAACATATATTTTAGACCACACACAACAAACAGTTTCTTCCTCGGAGTCTGCAGCTGAATATGTTTCTCATAGACTCATCTTCCATAACGCTAATTCCCATCTCATTCACCAACACTGTAATCGGCATTAGCAATACTGCTGGAGATACACTGATGAGCAAAAATTATGGAGTCCGGCACTCTTTCTGTAAGGCTTTATTATTGATAAAGTGTAGTGTATAAAATATTTGACGTTCCGGTCTGAATGACCTTCTTCAGAATATACACTAGTGAGATATAGATATATCTATCTATCTATCTAAAGTTGTGCTCAAAAGTTTAAATACCCTGGCAGAATTTTTCATTTCTTGGCCTTGTTTCAGAGAATAGGAATGATAACAAAAAAAACTTTTTCTCCACTCATGGTTATTGGTTGGGTGAAGCCATTTATTGTCAAACTACTGTGTTTTCTCTTTTTAAATCTTAATGACAACCAAAAACATCCAAATGACCCTGATCAAAAGTTCACATACCCCAGTTCTTAATACCATGTATTGCCCCCTCTAACATCAATGACAGCTTGAAGTCTTTTGTGGTAGTTGTGGATGAGGTTCTTTAATTTCTCAGATAGTAAAGCTGCCCATTCTTCTTGGCATACAGCCTCCAGTTCCTGTAAATTCCTGGGCTGTCTAGCATGAACTGCGCGCTTGAGATCTACCCATAGTGGCTCAATGATATTGAGGAAAGGAGACTGAGATGGCCACACCAGAACTTTCACTTTGTTCTGCTGTAGCCAATGACAGGTCGACTTGGCCCTGTGTTTTGGATCGTTGTCTTGTTGGAACGTCCAAGTATGTCCCATGTGAGACGTAGGCGAGATATTTTGTGGCATTTGCACAGTAATGGCTTTCTTCTGGCGACTCGACCATGCAAAATTAAGAATTCAGTAACCAGCCCTTATACTCTTGGATTCTGGGGTATGACTCGGGAAAATAAAAGTGCTGTAATGGCAGAAGACACAGCTGGAGATACCCTCCTACTTGCCCCATTCCAGGATGCAGGATGGTGGTATCCGCGGTGAGCAGTAACCTTTGTGGCAGTATTAGCCCACATGGTCACTGATGAGCAAAATGGTAACAATGTCTTGGCTATCTCACACATAAATTTGACTTGCAACTATTTAGCATATGATTAGTTATGCAGATTCTTGTCATGTCACTGCATTGGTACTGGTTTTCTCCTAAAAAGTCAAACTTTAATTTTTGTTATTTAGTCTTTTTTGTAAATTCACCTTTTGGCTTTCAGCATTTCATGAATCTTTCTGGGAATGCTCTCGATCAAATTCAAAGATTTCTCGACCGAAATCTGATACCAGGTCTCTTCCACACATTATCAAAGTTGATGCATACTGATTGACTCACCTGGTTATGTATACAGTTTTTTTCTCCAACTGTACCCACAAGAGTGCGATTGAGTTATCCTCATAAGAAACCAACGCTTCTCATGACGATAATGAAGTCAAGGCTTCTTTGCGTTTTTTTCGAACCACCATTCCAGAGTTGAGCTATGTGTATATTGCATACTTGACTGCCCTCTCTGGGGCAGGCAACGGCGAGTCCTCGCAGCATACAGTGTGAGAATTAACAAGACTGCAGTATCAGAGCAAATGCAGACTTTTCATCTTAGACCAGACAACCCGTTTAAGCAATTTGAGTAGCCATGTGACTGCTCATATGTGATTTGCTTTTTTAAAGTCACTTGCCGACTAGCTTTTCTTTTTAATTCTCTTCATTTTCAGCAAAAGTCTATTGCCCCTGCTTCTTTGATAAAAGCAGGAAGAGAAACTATGTAGTATGTGACTAAGTATGAAAATCGCATATAAGTGGTCAGGCGATGACCACTGGGACCAGCAAGCAGAGACGAATCCTGAGAGAATAGTGTGAGAGAACAGAATCCATTTTTTGTCCTATTATTTCTGTGTTATGGTGATCAAATAACGCTGATAGGAGGGGAAGTTTTACATTTCTATTCACTCCCTTAAGTTCTTACTGGCTCATATTTTGGAGGAAACTTTCCTTTGCCTGTGACATTATTTAAGTAGCTTACATGTGTTAATAAACCAGAAGTCCTGAATACATCATGCAAGGCTGTGCTCCATTGATTTTTCAAGGGCTCATAAAACAAATATTTTGAGTTCTAAAGGCATAGCAGAGAGTGTATTTCGCTCACAACAGCGATCAATTGTAATGTCAGGTCAGCCCCATATACAATTGTATCACATGAACCTGCAATTCCAAGCATGCCCTTAACAATGGAAAGTAGATACTGGGAGATGTTGTTACCAGCCAGTAAAAGACTGAGGATCATACAGAAACCACAATGAGTAAGAGGAAGGAATTGTGGACTATAAGGCACATGGAGATGCTTAATTAGGATTTATTTGGAATATCTCATATCCATAGATTACACAACAGTCAGTATGTAAGAAATGTAATGTTTCTGGTGAATACCCTTCCTCAGACATGTATGTAGTGGTTAATGCTTTTAAAATCTGAAAAGGTCCAGGATTTGTAGTTTGCTTCCCTAGATCAAAAAGGCAAACCAGGGCAACAGTGTTATTATAGTGCCCCTGAATAAAAAATATTTGCCCATGCTGTGACCCTGAATAATTGCCTCTCACTGTGCTCCTTGATCAAAATATCACCCCCACATTGTCCCTCTTATGGTACATTACCTCCACACTGTCCTTTTCTTTCCATACTGGGCCCCCGATTCACATTGTTCCTTCACATCTAGCCCCTCTATACTGCCCAGTCTCTATACTTTACTCCCTCCTCACACTCCCCCCGCATACTGTCACTTTCATACTCTGTCCTCACACTATCATCCGCTATGCTTTCCCATTTTGTTATGCCTCCTGACACTACCCAGTATCTATATTGTTCCCTCACACTGTCCCCTAACACTTTGTTCCACCATACACCCCCCTCACACTCTTTTCCGCGATACTCAGATTTACAAAGAGAAAGATAGACCCTCATCCTCTTTGAAGTACACAGAAAGAGAGATAACGTTTTCTCCATTTTTTGTTGGAGACGCTGACCATTCATAAATAGTAATAAAGAGATCATTTTGGTTGGAACCATTTTCATGCCGCCTTGGACAGATCTGCACTGGAGACTAGTCAGACGGACGGGTCCCTGGCGGCTTCTCCCTGCCCGCTGCCCTTAAGTGACAGGTTTCTTCCTTCATGTGTAAGGTGCCCCAGCGAGGTAGTCGTGGGCGATCTGTAGCCCCCTCTCGCTATGGCACCTTACAGACAATACGTGTCCTCTCTCTGAAGCGTGGCTGTGTATGTAGTGCTCTTCACTTACTTCACGCCATCCGATCGCGGCTGTCTCCAGGCAATTTTCTTCTGGGACCAGGGCAGCAATAATTTCAGAGGACACGAGGTTCTTAACCAGAACTTGGACTTTACTTGGGGAAGAGGAATATTTACAGTATTTACAATCAGATATAATGGATAAGGCCCGACAGGCAATCATCTCCCTCACAGGCGCTGTTAACTGCTTCAGCCCTGGTTCCCTCTTTAGGCGGAGCATCTCTGTGGCTATAATTCCTGGCCCTAGAGACTCCTCTGTATTAACAGTGAACGGATCCGATATCTCTCCCCCACGTCTTGGCTTGGAGTACTGTTTAGCTTCCTCTGCTGCCTGCAGACCAGAAGTGCCCCGTGTCCTCACTACGCTTTGGTGAGTTTCTACGGCGAGCGAACAGGACTCGTGCTCTTGCGTGGGGAGAACTGCGCACTGGGATCTCACTGTCTGAGGGTTCGGAGCTCCCGTCTACCCTAGCAGCCACTATAGTAAGGCTGTCTCATCAGGTCGCAATCCCTTCTTGTACTACTCTATCACTTCCTGATTCAGGAAATTAAAACAGAGACTTTCCTAATATGCCCACCCTCAGTGAGCTGTCATCACAGAACCTTAACCCATCACTGTCTATAGCTCGGCTAGCAGACTCATCCTGACATCTGCACCGCGAACAGTGGCATCTTGTGGCTGTTTTCAGGTACTACAGCCCAGAAGGAACTATACCAGGAACAAGCTCTATATCTCTCTAGGCTTGATAAGGGCACTAAGTTCCCCCTCTGCTCTACCAACCGGACCACTAAAGCTAACCCCCTTAGCTTGGCCTACCACAGTTGGGGAGGTCTGTCTTCAGGAACTCTTCCTTTTACTCTCTCAGTCTCAAGGGAAGGCTACGCCCTTCCCCACTATTACATTCCCCGACACTTTAATGTTGGTCGTCCCTGACCACACTAGGCAATAAACATCAATCAACAGTTATAAAATTACATTACTAAATTTTACTAAAACATTCTTAGTAAGCGACTGGTCCTGAGGTCATCTTCTTGGATGGAAGACCGGCCCTTCTCGGTTAAGGGCCCTGGAACAGCAATTCAGGACAGTCCACTATCAACTTTTTCAGAGGCACCGGTCCTTCTTGGTAAGGACCCTGGAAACGAAGTGTCCATGTCCACATTTTTAAATCAGGTCAACTCTTCAATAGCCCTTAATCCCCTCCTGGGGCTACATTCTGAGGCACACCGTCACAGGTAACGCCCTGTGAGTCTCTTTTCTTCTTGGCCCTAGCGGGGTCACCGGTTCTTCCCGCTAGGCCGCAAGTCTCTTAGATTCGGAGGATATCCATCCTCAAGGTGTGCCTCAGCAATTTAAATTCCAGCAGAAAAAGGCGCAACAAGCGCAACAAAAAGAAAACAAAAATAAAAACAAAAAGAGCAGCTCTCCCGGGCACGCAACTTTTGGGTGCTGCTTAAGGCCTTCCTGGCCTAGGAGGTAGGTGAACAGTCCTCTATTTTTTTTTTTTGTTTCAACTGAAGTCAACATGGGGCACTTCGCCCCCACTGGGTAACAGTCCCAAACTACAGAAAGGACCACCACCGATGGGTCCTAGTAGGAGAAGAAGTGAAAGGTCAACGGACCTTTTAGCCCACTTAGCTCACTTCTTCCAGGCCTCCCTTTGTTACCTCATGAAGGCGGCCCATGCTGCAGATGAAGGTGGCTTCCTCCACTTCCACGGCTGATCGGGGTATCTGCTAGGCCCGGGGTCCTCGTCCGAGGACGTAGCACTGCCACAGCCGACCTGGGTAGGGCCGTAGCTGGTGACAGAAAAATGATGGACCTCCTGGCTAACACCAGCCTGAGTCTCTCTGGCAGCCCCCTGCTCAACTGCCTCAGCCCCTCCTGGGTGTTGTGGTGCCGACTCCTTCTCTGGCACCTCACTAAGGAAATCGGCTTCCTTGCTGCTGGCGACATCCTCCTCCTCGTCGCTCACAATATCTCCCCACTGCCGCCTCCCAGGCTCCTCTGTCGGTGGAGTACTGGCCTTAGGTGGGGACAGAAAGCCTTTAGGGGCTTCCCTAGCCCAGCGTTGCTTAGCCTCTCTTTTGGCCCTCCTCTCGAAGACCTGTCTGTCCTTCTCTAGGACGTCTTCCCATTTATATGGGCGGGTGACCGCAGCCGCATACCACCCGTTTTGGCACTCACATTTTACAAAGTGCACGATGTCCCCCACGTGCAGGTTGTGTAAACGGTCAGGCAGATAGTCCCGTTTTACCGCCTCGCGGGACACGAACACCTCGTGCCCGGTCCATTCTTCTTCCAGAAACCCGTACCCCTCATGGATACGGAATTCTATGACCCGCCCCCGGGTCTGAGCTTCCTCCACTGACTCCCTTCTTGCCGCGTTGGACCCCTCCAGCCAGCCTCTCAGGAAGGTATCGGTCCATCGCCGCTGTTCTCGCGCGGTCATCGGGGGGTCCCGGGTAGCCCACTTAGGACTCCTGGGCTCGGCGTACCGCTCTGCCGAGGGGGAATATAGGGCCTCCAAGGCCAACGACCAGAAATTCTCCCGCGGGGCCTTTCTTTTAGGGGGCTTCCCTTCCGCACCGTCCCCTGAAGGCCTGGGGGCCTCTGTTGCCACGGAAACTACTGGGGCAGGTACCACAGACGTGACCGGCCGCTGGGGCATGGACCGCTCACCTTCTGTAAGCTTCGCTGCAGCTATTGCTCCGGCCCCACCTGGATGTTCTCCTCCCTCAGCCGAGGGGGACGTTTCCTCCGGCATCCGGCTCCAGCACCACATGTGAAGCTCGTGGACTAGCAGGCCCAGCTCCGGATCAGGCCTAGCGGCCCACTGAACAGCCACTGGGGGTAAAGGCAGCGGATCGCGGGCAGCGCCCGCCGGCGGACGACTTCCAGCCGCGGCCCCTGGTGTAGTGATCTTCAGGGGTTCCTCCTCACCGCTTGCCTCGCGCACGTTGTCAGGCTCTGGGGCTGCCATCCTCTCAGGACGTCTGCTGCCGCACCTCCTTCTCCTTACGTGCCGGACAGAAAATGGCGCCGGTCGCTTACCGGTGACGCGCGTTCTGCGCGTCCAGCTCCGCCTCTTCCTGGGCCGGACCTCTGACGCGACCGCCGCGTCACTCGTCACTCTCGGCCGCTCCGCCTTCAGCCGCGCCCCCTCTCTGCGCGCGCTGATACTCACGGGGCCGGACTTCACTTTGCGCCGCGCCCTCTTCCTCACTGGACGTCCCATCCTGGGGCGCATCTTCACCGCTGGGCCCATCCCTCTTCGGGCCGGAACTCGTAGGGGCTGGACATCTTTTCGCGCCGTCCACTCCCACGATGGGCGGTTCTTCTCCCAGACTTTACCGCCGTCGTCACCATCTTGGAATCCATGCTTCGGGCCGCCATCTTGGGCCGCATGCCTTCCAACACTTTCTCCTCAGTGTTCTGAGTCGGCTCTTCCCCGCTTTCTTCATGCAAGGAGCTCGCATCCTGCCGACTACGCCAAATGTAAGGTGCCCCAGCGAGGTAGTCGTGGGCGAGCTGTAGCCCCCTCTCGCTATGGCACCTTACAGACAATACGTGTCCTCTCTCTGAAGCGTGGCTGTGTATGTAGTGCTCTTCACTTACTTCACGCCATCCGATCGCAGCTGTCTCCAGGCAATTTTCTTCTGGGACCAGGGCAGCAATAATTTCAGAGGACACGAGGTTCTTAACCAGAACTTGGACTTTACTTGGGGAAGAGGAATATTTACAGTATTTACAGTCAGATATAATGGATAAGGCCCGACAGGCAATCATCTCCCTCACAGGCGCTGTTAACTGCTTCAGCCCTGGTTCCCTCTTTAGGCGGAGCATCTCTGTGGCTATAATTCCTGGCCCTAGAGACTCCTCTGTATTAACAGTGAACGGATCCGATATCTCTCCCCCACGTCTTGGCTTGGAGTACTGTTTAGCTTCCTCTGCTGCCTGCAGACTAGAAGTGCCCCGTGTCCTCACTACGCTTTGGTGAGTTTCTACGGCGAGCGAACAGGACTCGTGCTCTTGCGTGGGGAGAACTGCGCACTGGGATCTCACTGTCTGAGGGTTCGGAGCTCCCGTCTACCCTAGCAGCCACTATAGTAAGGCTGTCTCATCAGGTCGCAATCCCTTCTTGTACTACTCTATCACTTCCTGATTCAGGAAATTAAAACAGAGACTTTCCTAATATGCCCACCCTCAGTGAGCTGTCATCACAGAACCTTAACCCATCACTGTCTATAGCTCGGCTAGCAGACTCATCCTGACATCTGCGCCCCGAACAGTGGCATCTTGTGGCTGTTTTCAGGTACTACAGCCCAGAAGGAACTATACCAGGAACAAGCTCTATATCTCTCTAGGCTTGATAAGGGCACTAAGTTCCCCCTCTGCTCTACCAACCGGACCACTAAAGCTAACCCCCTTAGCTTGGCCTACCACAGTTGGGGAGGTCTGTCTTCAGGAACTCTTCCTTTTACTCTCTCAGTCTCAAGGGAAGGCTACGCCCTTCCCCACTATTACATTCCCCGACACTTTAATGTTGGTCGTCCCTGACCACACTAGGCAATAAACATCAATCAACAGTTATAAAATTACATTACTAAATTTTACTAAAACATTCTTAGTAAGCGACTGGTCCTGAGGTCATCTTCTTGGATGGAAGACCGGCCCTTCTCGGTTAAGGGCCCTGGAACAGCAATTCAGGACAGTCCACTATCAACTTTTTCAGAGGCACCGGTCCTTCTTGGTAAGGACCCTGGAAACGAAGTGTCCATGTCCACATTTTTAAATCAGGTCAACTCTTCAATAGCCCTTAATCCCCTCCTGGGGCTACATTCTGAGGCACACCATCACAGGTAACGCCCTGTGAGTCTCTTTTCTTCTTGGCCCTAGCGGGGGTCACCGGTTCTTCCCGCTAGGCCGCAAGTCTCTTAGATTCGGAGGATATCCATCCTCAAGGTGTGCCTCAGCAATTTAAATTTCAGCAGAAAAAGGCGCAACAAGCGCAACAAAAAGAAAACAAAAATAAAAACAAAAAGAGCAGCTCTCCCGGGCACGCAACTTTTGGGTGCTGCTTAAGGCCTTCCTGGCCTAGGAGGTAGGTGAACAGTCCTCCATTTTTTCCCCACTATTACACATGCCTGTATAGGTAGAGACCTGCCACTCAAGGGAAGCGAGCGGAAGCAGTGTTTCAGAGTTAAGCATATAAGGCTGATATCATTCAACTAGTGTTTGATACATGCTGCCTGTAGATCAGGCAGCATGCATCAGCTTTCAGGTTCCCTTTAAGTGGAGTTTTCTCACTGCAGTAATGCCAAACATGTGTATGGTAACTGCAGTTAAGGCACACTGTGGGGCTCAGCAGGGAGTCAGGGCATTTGGATTTGGGAGCACAGATTTGGCTGGATTTGTTATTGGAGGTGAGGGAGAAGCCATATCGCCATTCCAGAGCCTTTGTGCTACCAATACCATGAAAGCCCCCCAATATTTCCATTATCAGATGACGGATGTGAGTAGCAGATTGTTTGTTTTATGGGTTAAGTTTTTATTGGTAAAACTTCGAGGTACATAACATTTTTTTAACTCTTTGAGTAGAAGACTATGATTAGTGATGAGCGAACCCGTGGATGTTTGTGTTCGCCCGGACTTTTTAAAAAGTCCTGTTTGTGACCCGAGCTTGACCCCGGACACCGAACCCTATATAAAAGTCAATGAGGACCTAAACTTCAGTGCTGGAAAATGGTCAGAGTAAGGGCTAGGGGGCTGCAAAAGGAATAAAAATAGGGTTAACAGCAGGACAATATGCCTGCAAACAAATATGGACAGGAAAATGACTTAAAGGGGTTCTGTCACCATAGAAATCATGGTAGAATAGGAAGCAAATGAATAACATTAAAATTTTAACAGTGCTCTTGCAGAGACCGAGGCTTGCTACCTCCAGTCCAGTTAAAAATTTCACCCATAGAACATGTGTTCATATTTTCCTGAGAGAAGCTGATGCAAAATTTCACACTCAGAGAATGGGGCACAATACCCCCATAGGCGGGGTTGCAGAGTACACATGGGTAACAGAGAATCAGGGTTCTATTCTGGAGAGGAAGTGACGCACCCAGGGGATGGGGATGACTCGGTACCCGGGCCTTTACTTGGTTTGGGGATGTCGCGGTGGTCGGCTCCCGGGCCCGTACCCTGGGGTCACTCTTGAAAAAGGGGATTGGAACTTGGATAAAATAAATAAGTAAATAGTTTGTGACGCCACCTGTGGTACCTAGTAAGGATTACCAGCGCTGCTGCAGACCTCCGGGGGGTGATGGGATGGCAGCTGGGATGTTTCTGCTCCCCACAGGCGGAGCGGGCCCCTGGGCAGTGTGGAGTTTGATGGTTGGTGGTGATGCTGTGACTTGTAGTGCAGGCGGGATGGCGCAGCAGTAGTAACTGACAGAGACAGGGGATTCGCTTCAATACCTTAACTGGTGCGGATGTCAGGTACGGTCTAGGGTACTCAGTAGGATGGGTGTACTTCAGGACTTCTCCCCAGTGAGCGGATATAAGGCCTCCTGGTCCGTGTCTGCCTCTCTGTATGCTCCTGGCCAGCCTGCAACTGGGCCTAGCTTATATGTCGTGCTGTTCCTTCACCTGTCGCTTGGTAATGGGACCTTCTGCTGGCAACCACTATCCCTGGTCGCCGGGGCCTTCGTGGTTCCTGGTCCTGTAATGGGTCTAGCTTCAGGTCTGCCAGGGACTTGTAGTCCTCCTGGAATGCCGGTGATCCCTAATGGGTATAAAGGACCCTGTAGGCGCGGACCCGGTGTCCGGTTTGTATCTTCGGGGTGAGCCTAGGATGCTCATCTGCCCCTTCAACTCCTCTCTCCTCTCCTCTTTGCCGTCGGCCACACTCGGGGCCCTCAGAACTCAGCAGCAGACGTGCTGCGTCTTCGCTGCTCTCAACATCAGCACGCTCTCAGACTCTCTGACTCTGTCTGACTGACTGAACTTCCTGGCTCCACCCTCCATATATATATCCCTAATGGGCTCCCTCTGGTGGTATGAGGTGGAAGGGTGGAGGTGTTTGTATGTAATGAGGGCCTCTTGTGGTGAAGTCCGTCCATGTACCCTGGGTCCTGTGGTACCTGTGAACAGCAGGGTGCCACAGAAGCCTGATAAACGTGTACCACATCCAAGCAAGGCAGGAGTCAAGCAAATTAACCAGTTCTCAGCTGAGTCAGCAGTTGATGTAGCGAGACAAAATAGCCACCCATGACAATTTAGAGCCTGCGGGTTTTTAGGGGCATGGCCCCTTTGAAAGCGCAGGGAGTGCCAGGTTACATGAACTACTGCACCTCACATCACGATGAACGCTGATATTGATGAGTATGACGTCACTGTCACGCACCGTGATGGGCGCACTCTCATCAGCTGCTGGCCTCTGCTACGTCAGCGGCCATTTAAACACAAGCGCCAGCTCTGCAAGAAGAGGACGCCGCGCAGCGTGGGAGCACAGGCAGGTAAGAGGAACCTTCTTTTTTTCTTCTGTGGATGCAGCATGATGCGGGGGCCAGGCTGGACATCGGACACGTTATTAAATAAAGGGGGCCAGGATGAGGGCGTTAATAACTGTATGGGGGCCAGAATGAGGAACATACATTATGAGTTTATAGTGGCAAGTGGGGCACATAATTCCTGCTGTAATGTAATTTACTTTTTAGGAGATTGTTTTCCATGGGGTGAATAAAAGGGAGGTCCTGCTAATGTACAGGGCTACACTATATCATTTTTCTTCTTCATCTGGGACAGTGTAGAAGTCAGGAAAAAGTGGGAAATGTGCTCTAAAAGAGATCAGCTATAAATGACTGTTTTATTTTCTGCAGAGACAAGTCCTGGCAGGAAGAAGTGATGGCGGTCTGTGCCAGATGAAGAAGAAAGGCGAAGATTAAGGCCATGCGCGGCCTGCCATGTGCGGCTCACACAGTGAGAGTGTCAGCAGCAGAGCGGGACAGCGCTGAAGGAGAGAGGAGGTGAGTATGATTGTTTATTTTTTTTTGTGGGCAGCAGGATGGGGGCTCAAGGGGTGCCAAGCATACCAGGATGGGGGCTCAAGGGGTGCCAAGCATACCAGGATGGGGATAAAGGGGTGCCATGTATACCAGGATGGGGGATAAAGGGGTGCCATGCATACCAGGATGGGGGATAAAGAAGTGCCATGCTTACCAGGATGGGGGCTCAAGGGGTGCCAAGCATACCAGGATGGGGATGAAGGGGACCATACATACCAGGGTGTGTGATCAAGGGGTGCCATGCATACCTGGATGGGAGATCAAGGGGTGCCATGCATATCACGATGGGGGATCAAGGGGTGCCATGCATACCAAGATGGTAGATCAAAGGGGTGCCATGAATACCAGGATGGGGAATCAAGGGGGGCCATGCATTCCAGGATGGGGATGAGGGCCACGTATACCAGGAAGGAGGGGCCATACATACCAGGATGGAGGATATTAACAGAATTGGGGGACATTACCTCAATACCAGTGTCAGGAGCAGACTCCCTCCCCTATAACAGGGCATCATGACCACATTTTTTGCTTAAATATTTTTTTTTCTATTTTCCTCCTCTAAAACCTAGGTGCGTCTTATGGTCCGGTGCGCCTTATAGTCCGAAAAATACGGTATTTAGTCACTCTGTATTTCTCCCTTGTATGTGGTATTTTTGGTTTTGGTATAATGGATTGTGTTGTATATGGCGATTATTTGTTCTCTCTGCTATTAATTGGGTGAAGATTCTTTATTTCTATTAGAGATTAAATACTTAGAACAAGCGGCAGAGATGCACAGGGATTCTCCGGTGAAAACCAATAATCACCTCTTCACAGGATAAGTGATAACTTATTGATTGGTGCAGGTCCCAACAGTCAGACTCCCACCAATTGGCAAAAAGTGGAACTTTGATCCCCATTAGAGATGAGCAAACATGTACGAAAAACGTTTTTTTTCAAGTTCAGCACGAACATTGTACATTCGTGATTTCCTGAGAAGGAAATTGTGGATGGCTTCACTTCTGGTACTGGGAGCTAATACCAAACCATGGCGTGCCATTCACTGGATATTCCTGGCTGGTTGGAGACAAGCTCATTGCCACAGAAAAGTACCAGCAATCTAAGGAGATGGTGGCCTCTATCATCATGAAGGAGTTAGCTCATTGTCTAGGAGACAGACCACTGCTGCTGTCTACCTTGTGAACATTGTGTTAAAGCTTGCAAGGTGTCACAGGTTTACCGCAACAGAGAGGAGCCAGAAGACCGCAGCTTCTGATTCCTCCCACTCCTGCACTAAATAGAAGCCTTTCGCTTTCATATTAATTGGAACAGATTTATTTTAGTAGTGCAGGGGTTAATCTGCTTAGTTGTGAGCTCCTGGAAGCTTACCTTCATTTAGACTATCAGCTGTCCAGTGTTAGCCACTCCCCGCTCCTATATATACTGGGCTTAGGTAGACTATCATTGCCAGAACTAGCTTATGCTGCATGGTTCTAGGAGTGTGGAGTAGAGTTGTTGTTTGAGAAGGCGTTTGGAGGATTAATACTAAGACTTGTGTGGCTTAGGTTGTGTGCCATCTTTTTCTTCTCCTATTTGTTTTTTCCCCATCCTCCACTTTCCGGTGTTAACCTCTGTTTGTGTGCATATATTTGTATGATTGTCATTTTCCTTTAGCCCTGTTTGTATTACCTTGTTAGTCTGGTTGGTGTACTGCCATGCAATACTACTCCCCTCTTCCCTGGATGGGAGAAGGGAACAGACTGAGGCGATTTGAGGAGCTCAGACAAGGTACATGGCCCTGGCATCTTCAACTTCAGAAGTAATCCGGGGAACAGGGCCAGCTAGGGTGCCCCTAGCATTACGGACAGGGAAGGAGCCCCTGGCCTCGGGATACCCGACAACAGAGTCGTGACACCAGGATTAAAAGGTTACAGTGGCAAGTCTGTTTTTTTGCGCTGGCTGCAAATTTTTATAGTTTTAAGTGAGCACACAGAGACCTTGGTTTCTGAAGCAGCACATCCAGGCTGGGATAGTGGTGGAGAAATTGCTGTACCATCAGGTTGAGGATGTGAGCCATGCAAGGCACATGTGTGTAGTTGCTCTAGCGTCGGGCCACCACCAGGTTTGCACCGTTATCGCACACGGCCTTCCCTTGCTCCAGGTTCAGTGGAGACAGCCATTGCTCAAACTCGGCATGGATAGCTGTCCACAACTCTTGATCAGTTTGACTGCAATATCCAAGGCATATTAATTGAAACAAAGATAAATGAAGCATGAAAAGAACAGTGGCACTCACCATTGGCTGGAACAAATGGCAATCTTTATTGCAAAAAAAGACATCTAGGAGCAGCGGCAACCAGAGGAATGTGGGGGAGTGAGAAGCAGGACCTGTCTCATTGGACTGTTATTTTGGTGAAGCACCGCAGACCATTGGGCTTCTTGCAACCTTATTCTAAGTGAGGACTGGTGGATCCTGATGTAATGAGGTTTAATGCCGGCTTCTTTCTTTTTTACCTTGAATATTAATTGAAACATTGCCTGATTGCAGTGAGCCCTGACTGAGCAGTGGGATTCAATCTGCACTGTTGGAACGTGTGTCTCATTAAGGCAGAGGCCCTAGAGGAGGTGGAGGAGGCAGAAGCACTGGTGTAAGTGTTAGATACTGAAGTTTGTCCCACAAGCCTTGGGCATTCCAATACTTCCTATCTAGTGACACCTTGGTGTCTATTAGTTTAGTTCTCCAAACCCTGTCGTCAAGTAGTTTACTTCTCCATCTCCTGGTGGGTAGTGGTTTAGTTCTCCATCCCCAAGTACCCTGCAAGCCTTGGAGGTTCCAAGACTTGGGGAGCAACCCATTACCCGTTTGCCCCCACAGCCACCAGAGTCACCCAGTGCCCAGTCAGCAAGATGTAACGCCCCTGGCCATGCTTGCCTGTCCAGGTGTCAGAGGTGAAATGCACCCTGTCAGACCTAGATTTTTTTCAAGGAACAGGTGATGTTGTCTGCAACATGCTGGTGTAGCGCAGGCACAGCTTTCTTAGAGAAGTAATGGCGACTGGGCAACTGATACTGGGAGACTGCGACAGCCATCAGCTTTTGGAAACAGTCTGTATCCACCAGGCAGAAAGGCAGCATTTCTGTGTCCAACAGATTGGAGATAGTGAAGCTCAAGCTCTTTGCTTTGGCATGTGTAGGGGGAACAATCTTTTACGTGACCACAACTGTGGGATTGAGGGCTGGCTGCTGTGCTGAGGGAGGGTGGACTAGGGTGAACACGACAAACTATTGGACTGTTAGGTGCAGACGGAGATGTTACGGTGGATTGAGAAAGATGGGGTGTGCTCGATGTCTGAGATCAGTCAGTCAAAAACAGCAGGCATGTCCACTTCCGTAACAGCTGATGGGCTCTCACTCTCCTCGACTTTAGCGGAAAAACAAATGGAGGTTCTGTGGCCGGAGACATGTGTGACAACACTGGCGAAGGTGATGGAGGAGGAAGAATCAGAAGATGTGGCTGAAGGGGCAGCCATTGCATTTGCATTTTAGCAAAGTGAAATTCCCAGATAAACGCATGTTGATCACGCATGTGCCAGTTCATGCATGTAGTAGTCAAATTATTGCATTATTTTTACTCTACTCTATCAATTTTAACAAAGTTGGCAGATATTGTGAGTTCTGTCATTTTTTGAGGTCTCAAAAAATATCCAGGTTAGGCAACTAAAGACCCGCTGTAACGGGTCTGGGAGGCGGAACCTCTGAGCAACTTATACAAGGGGGCAGTCCTTGTAAGGAAGCGGGTGGCGACCAGGGAAGACAGGCAGGCGGTAACAGCAGGTGACCGGGACAGTCTCTGGGTAAACGGGCAGGAGGTCACAGCAAGTGACCGGGACAGTCTCTGGGTAAACGGGCAGGAGGTCACAGCAAGTGACCGGGACAGTCTCTGGGTAAACGGGCAGGAGGTCACGGCAAGTGACCGGGGCAGTCTCTGGGTAAACGGGCAGGAGGTCACGGCAAGTGACCGGGGCAGTCTCTGGGTAAACGGGCAGGAGGTCACGGCAAGTGACCGGGGCAGTCTCTGGGTAAACGGGCAGGTACGACCTGTGACGGCTGAGCCTCCAGGTAGGCTAGCAGGCAGATGGCAGATGAGTGCTCCCAGGTGAGCAGGCGAGAGTCTCATGATAAGCAGGTGGTCACAGCATGTGAAGGCGGAGCCTCCAGGTAGGCTAACAGGCAGGTAGCAGATGAGCGCTCCCAGGTGAGCGGGCAAGAGTCTCTGGACTGGCAAGTGGTCACAGCACGTGACGGCGGAGCCTCTAGGTAGGCTATCAGGCAGGTAGCAGGTGAGCGCTCCCAGGTGAGCGGGCAAGCTGGTCCATAGACAGACTGACAGGTGTCGGAAGGCAGACCGTCGGACCTCAGGCTAGCAAGCAGGAAAGCGGATGACAGGCAGGAATCAGGCAGCAAACTGGCAGGAGACTGGCAGGTAACTGGCAGGCAACTGGCAGGAGACTGGCAGGTAACTGGCAGGTAACTGGCAGGTAACTGGCAACGGGACCTGAGGGCTGAAGCAGAGTAGTGAACAGTGCAACAACATTGCTCGGGCACCTCCATTTTGGAGGAGGTGCCTTATATATGGAGGGATCCTCCGGCCATTGGCCGGGGACTCCTTAGGGCGACGCGCGCGGCCCCTTTAAGAGAGGGGGAGCGCGGGAGCGCGCGCGCCCTAAGCACAGTGACCGGGGGAGAGCGGGCGCTGCAGGCAGAGCGGGAGGAAGCCGCCGGGCACGGAGCAGAGAGGTGAGGGGAACAGCGTCCCTGCCTAGCAGGAGGCAGGGACGCCGACGCTACAGTACCCCCCCCTTTAGGCCCCCCTTTTTTAAGCCAGACAGAAATTTAGCAAGGATGAGAGGGGCATGGATGTTCTCCCGGGGCTCCCATGTTCTCTCCTCAGGACCAAACCCCTTCCAATCCACTAGAAAAAAGGTCTTTCCTCTTACCCTTTTGGTGGCCAGAATGTTCTCTACCTCAAACTCGTCTTCAGCAGAAACCGGAGCAGGAGGCGTACCTGTAGACTTGGAAAAGGAGTTAAGTACCACGGGTTTGAGAAGAGATACATGGAAGGAGTTAGGGATCCGTAAGTTGGCCGGGAGTTTCAATTTATAGGCTACCGGGTTGATCTGTTTGATAACCTCCAGTGGGCCGATGAACCGAGGCCCTAACTTATAGGAAGGAATCTTGAGCCGGACATATTTTGATGAGAGCCAGACTTTATCTCCGGGACGAAATTGTGGGGAATCCAGGCGTTTTTTGTCGGCGTGTCTCTTCATCCGCTCGGATGACTGAAGGAGTGCGGATCGGGTGCTCTCCCAAATGGAAGAAAATTTGCTAACGAGAGATTCCGCGGCCGGGTTGTCCACAGAGGTGGAGACAGGAAAAGGGATCCGAGGATGCTGACCGAAGACTACAAAAAACGGGGATTTAGAAGAAGATTCGCTCTCGTGATTGTTGTAAGAGAACTCGGCCCATGGTAGGAGATCTACCCAGTCTGAATGGTGGGCATTAACGAAGTGCCGGAGGTAACTGGTCAAATTCTGATTGATCCGCTCCACTTGACCATTGGACTGTGGGTGGTAAGCGGAGGACAAGTCCAGGGTGACGTCGAGCAGTTTACATGTGGCTCTCCAGAAGCGTGAGGTGAACTGAACCCCACGATCCGACACGATGTGGAGAGGCAGACCATGGAGACGGAAGATGTGGCGGATAAAGTCCTTAGCTAGCTCGGGAGCAGACGGGAGGCCTGGCAGGGGAATAAAATGAGCCATTTTGGAAAAGCGGTCAGCGACCACCCAAATGACCGTACAACCGGCAGAGACGGGGAGATCTGTTATGAAGTCCATAGCTATATGTTGCCATGGGGCAGCAGGCACAGGCAGAGGGAGAAGGCGGCCGGCAGGCAGGTGTCTCGGAACTTTGTTGCGGGCGCAGGACACACAGGCAGAAACAAAGTCAATTACATCCTTGTGCAGGGTAGGCCACCAGTAGTGCCGGGTAATAAGCTGGAGGGTCTTTTTCTGACCGGCGTGCCCAGCTAGCTTAGACGAGTGACCCCAGTGTAGAATCTTCTCCCGATCGGACTCCGTTACGAACGTCTTACCGGGAGGGAGACGATTTAGGCCCACGGGGGCTACCTGCATTACTCTGGCAGGATCGATGATGTGTTTAGGCTCCTCCTCAAGATCAGACACCAGAAAGGATCGGGACAGGGCGTCAGCTTTGATGTTTTTGTCAGCCGGACGAAAATGAAGAATGAAATCAAAGCGGGCAAAAAACAAAGACCACCGGGCTTGGCGCGGGTTAAGTCTCTGGGCACTCTGGAGATATGCCAAGTTCTTGTGGTCAGTATAAATTATTACCGGGTGGAGAGCCCCCTCGAGCAGGTAACGCCACTCCTCCAGTGCCATCTTAATGGCCAACAATTCTCGGTCCCCTATAGAATAATTGCGCTCAGAAAAGGAGAAAAGTTTGGAGAAAAAGCCGCAGGTTACCTTTCTTCCGGAAGAAGATTTTTGGGTAAGTACCGCCCCAGCTCCGGAGGAGGATGCGTCAACTTCTAGGAAGAATTGTTTGTTGCCGTCCGGACGATGCAGCACCGAGGCGGAGAGGAAGGCCTGTTTTAAGGAAAGAAATGCCTCCTCTGCTTCGGGCGGCCATTCTCTGGGGTTCGTACCTTTACGGGTGAGAGCAGAGATAGGGGCGGTCCGGGAAGAGAAGTGCGGTATGAACAGGCGGAAATAGTTGGCGAAGCCCAGGAACCGCTGAATAGCCTTCAACCCCTCTGGTCGGGGCCACTTCTGGATGGCAGACAGTTTCTCTGGATCCATTTGTAGACCTGTCTGAGAGATTATGTAGCCCAGAAATGGAAGAGAGGTCTGCTCAAAGATACACTTCTCATATTTAGCGTAGAGGTGGTTCCGCCTGAGCCTGAGCAGGACCTGATGAACGTCCCTCCGGTGAGTAGGAAGATCCGGAGAGAAGACCAAGATATCGTCCAGGTACACCACCACGCAGGAGTAGAGAAGATCACGGAAGATGTCATTGACCAACTCTTGAAAGACGGCAGGAGCGTTACAGAGACCGAAGGGCATCACAAGGTACTCATAGTGGCCGTCCCGGGTATTGAATGCCGTCTTCCACTCATCCCCCTGACGGATACGGACCAGGTTATATGCCCCACGGAGATCCAGTTTGGTGAAGATTCTAGCCCCCCTCAGACGGTCAAATAATTCAGGAATAAGCGGAAGGGGGTATTTATTCTTCACAGTAATCTGGTTTAGGCCTCTATAGTCTATACATGGACGGAGTGAGCCGTCCTTCTTTTTGACAAAGAAGAAGCCTGCTCCCGCCGGGGAGGTAGATTTCCGGATAAATCCCCGGGCCAGGTTCTCCTCAATATATTCAGACATGGACCGGGTTTCAGCAGCGGACAAAGGGTAGATTCGCCCACGGGGAGGAGTAGAGTCAGGCATCAGGTCGATTGGGCAGTCGTATGGTCTATGAGGAGGTAAAGTCTCTGCCTCTTTTTTATTGAAGACATCCGCATAAGACCAATAGGGAACCGGAAGACCGGGCAGATTGGCTGGGGTAGGAGAAGGACGGGCAGGATGAACGGGAACTAGACAAGTCTTATGGCAGTCCTGTCCCCAGCGAAGGACCTCTCCGGTCTGCCAGTCAAGCACGGGTGCATGTCTCTGGAGCCAAGGCAGGCCAAGCAATAGTGCGTGAGAGAGTCCAGGCAGAACATGAAAGGAGATGCTCTCGGAATGCAGCATTCCCACCTGTAGAGTCAGAGATTCGGTGATGAGTTGGATGGGATGTGGTAAGAGGGCCCCATCCACGGCGGCGACAGATATAGGTACGGCCAGAGGTTTGGTGGGAATGTGGTATTTTTCTACCAGGGATTGAGAGATGAGATTTCCAGCAGCTCCAGAGTCAAGTTGAGCCAGTTCAAAATAGCGGTTCTCTCCGCAGAGGATAGAAACAGACAGCATCAGGGATGGAGAAGGTTTACTTTTGTCTAGGGCGACCTCTCTGAGCGATCCTAGACACAGGCGTTTACCGACCAATCAGGGCAGGAACGGATCCGGTGCTCCTTACTGCCACAGTAGAAACAGCTCCCCTCGGCACGACGTAAGTCTTGACGGGTCTTGACCATCTTGGTCTGGTCGACCTGCATAGGCTCAGGTGAGTGTGCCTGGGGAGAAACGGAGGGAGTGACGGGTCTCTGGAAGGTAGGGACTAGACGTGGAATCCTCCTCTCACCGGTGACCTCTTTGGTGCGCTCCTGGAACCGGATGTCAATCCAGTGGCAAGTGTAATAAAGTCGTCGAGAGTGGTAGGAATGTCCCGACCGGCGAGTTCATCTTTAATACGGCCGGACAGACCCTCCCAGAAGACGGACACCAGGGCGTCGTTATCCCAGGCCAGCTCCGAAGCAAGGGTACGGAACCGTATGGCATATTGGCCCACGGTGAGACTCCCTTGACGGAGGCGTAGCAGAGATGAGGCGGATGAGGTCTTCCGTCCGGGTTCGTCGAAGACCTTCCGGAAAGCCGTGAGAAAGGCTGGCAGGTCGGACACCAGAGGGTCTCCTCTCTCCCATAGAGGATTTAGCCAAGCCAGTGCCTCTCCCGTGAGATGGGACATGATGAAGGCTACTTTGGCCCGGTCGGAATTAAACTGGTGGGACTGGTGTTCAAAGTGCAGGGTGCACTGGTTAATGAAGCCCCGAGCTTGAGCGGAGTCGCCTCCGAAGCGAGGAGGTGCAGAAAGCCGGATTCCAGAGCAGGATACTATGGTATTGGTGGGCAGCGGAGCAGCCGGGCTGCGAGTCATGACACTAGCGGTGGTTGCTGGTGGGGCAGTCAAAGTGTCCAGGCGAGTATTGACATTCCGCACGTGACCCAGGATGGACTCCTGTTGGGACCTCTGTCGGGACAGTTCATGACAAAGGTCCGAGAGCGAGGGAGCTTGGGTGCCACCGGGTTCCATGGCCCGAGCAAACTGTAACGGGTCTGGGAGGCGGAACCTCTGAGCAACTTATACAAGGGGGCAGTCCTTGTAAGGAAGCGGGTGGTGACCAGGAAAGACAGGCAGGCGGTCACAGCAGGTGACCGGGACAGTCTCTGGGTAAACGGGCAGGAGGTCACAGCAAGTGACCGGGACAGTCTCTGGGTAAACGGGCAGGAGGTCACAGCAAGTGACCGGGACAGTCTCTGGGTAAATGGGCAGGAGGTCACGGCAAGTGACCGGGGCAGTCTCTGGGTAAACGGGCAGGAGGTCATGGCAAGTGACCGGGGCAGTCTCTGGGTAAACGGGCAGGAGGTCACGGCAAGTGACCGGGGCAGTCTCTGGGTAAACGGGCAGGTACGACCTGTGACGGCTGAGCCTCCAGGTAGGCTAGCAGGCAGATGGCAGATGAGTGCTCCCAGGTGAGCAGGCGAGAGTCTCAGGATAAGCAGGTGGTCACAGCATGTGACGGCGGAGCCTCCAGGTAGGCTAACAGGCAGGTAGCAGATGAGCGCTCCCAGGTGAGCGGGCAAGAGTCTCTGGACTGGCAGGTGGTCACAGCACGTGACGGCGGAGCCTCTAGGTAGGCTAACAGGCAGGTAGCAGATGAGCGCTCCCAGGTGAGCGGGCAAGAGTCTCTGGACTGGCAGGTGGTCACAGCACGTGACGGCGGAGCCTCCAGGTAGGCTATCAGGCAGGTAGCAGGTGAGCGCTCCCAGGTGAGCGGGCAAGCTGGTCCATAGACAGACTGACAGGTGTCGGAAGGCAGACCGTCGGACCTCAGGCTAGCAAGCAGGAAAGCGGATGACAGGCAGGAATCAGGCAGCAAACTGGCAGGAGACTGGCAGGTAACTGGCAGGTAACTGGCAGGAGACTGGCAGGTAACTGGCAGGTAACTGGCAACGGGACCTGAGGGCTGAAGCAGAGTAGTGAACAGTGCAACAACATTGCTCGGGCACCTCCATTTTGGAGGAGGTGCCTTATATATGGAGGGATCCTCCGGCCATTGGCCGGGTACTCCTTAGGGCGACGCGCGCGGCCCCTTTAAGAGAGGGGGAGCGCGCGCGCGCCCTAAGCACAGTGACGGGGGGAGAGCGGGTGCTGCAGGCAGAGCGGGAGGAAGCCGCCGGGCATGGAGCAGAGAGGTGAGGGGAACAGCGTCCCTGCCTAGCAGGAGGCAGGGACGCCGACGCTACACCCGCGACCGCTGCTGGCCACTTCCAGAGTTGGGGCTCAGGATGCAGTGCTTGTCGTGGTTGCATAACTCTGTGTCTGTGCGGGAAGCTCAACGTAACCTCCTCGTCTTCCTCCTCCTCCTCTGCTGAGCTACTCAGCTGCATGCCTCTGGGTTCACATCAAGTGAATCTACATCCTCTCTGTTTTCCCACTCCTTCCCTGAGAGTCACCCTCCTCCTCTTCCTGCCCTGACAGCACTGTACAGTCCGCGTGCGCCTCAAGTATCTGCATCTCATCAGGATCACCTTCACCCCCAGGGGGTTAACGTCTGTTGATGAGGGTTTGTATTCTGCTTGGACCCTACTTTGTCCAGCCTGGATCAACTGAAAAAAAATTTGGGGCATCGCTGCAGGTTTCCCCCTCTTGAGTCTGTGAAGCTTTGGATCAGACCTCTGATGTCCCAAAATAGAATGTGTGAACAGCTCTGCAGACTCACCCATCTGTGGTTTCCCACAGTTACAGTAGTTGGGCGGTTGGAGAGTTGTGATGTGAGGGAAAACAAGGGTAATTGGGGAGCCACCTCTGAGGCCTGTACTGTGTGTGATGTTAATGTGGAGAAGCAGAGGCCACTTGATGCAGCACTTGTCATCTACTGGAGCACATGTTCTTTCTGGCCCTCATTTACAAAGCGTACCACTGTCTCAGCATCACAGACTTGGGCATATCTTGGATCTCTTCATACCTAACCGACCGGACATTCAGTGTCTCCCACTCACACACCACCTCCTCATCTCGCCCCCAGTGTGTCGGTGTTCCCCAAGGTTCAGTTCTAGGACCCCTGCTATTCTCCATCTACACCTTCGGCACCTTCGGCTTGGGACAGCTTATAGAGTCTCACGGCTTTCAGTTTCACCTCTATGCTGCTGACACACAGATATATGTCTCTGAACCTGATATCACCTCGTTGCTAACCAGAATCCCACTATGTATGTCCGCTATTTCATCTTTCTTCTCTGCTAGATTTGTAAAAATTAACATGGATAAAACATAATGCATCATCTTTTCACCATCTCATTCATGCCCCCCCCCACTGACCTATCCATCAAAGTCAATGGCTGCCAACTCTGATCTGTCCTTCAAACGTCAGAGCCAAGTCCCTACCACTTCCGCTGCCGACTACAACTCCAAAATATCGCCGAGATCCAAACATTCCTCAACTATGAATCTACAAAAACGCCAGTTCACGCCCTCATCATTTCCCGCCTCGACTACTGCAAGCTCCTGCTCTGTGGCCTCCCTTCTACCTCTTTCGCACCCCTCCAATCTATCCTAAACTGTGCTGGCCGACTAATCCACCTGTCACTCCACTATTACCCAGCATCTCCCTTCTGTCAATCCCTGCACTGGCTCTCCGTTGCCCAGAGACTCCAGTTGAAAAACCTAATTTTGGCATACCAAGCCATCCAAAACCTGTCTCTTCCATACATCTGTGAACTAGTCTCCCTGGACTTACCTGGGCGCAACTTCCCATCCTTACAAGATCTCCTTCTCTACTTCCCTCTTATCTCTTCTTACCACAATCGCATACAAGATTTGTCCAGTCCATCTCCCCTACTGTGGAACTCTACCCAAACACATCAGACTGTCGCCTACTGTGGAAACCTTCAAAAGGAAGCTAAAGACTCACTTCTTCTGACAAGCGTACAATCTGCAGCAACCCTCGCTCCACCATACCGTTGCACGACCAGATGTACCCTCACCTACTGTATCCTCGCCCATCCCTTGTAGATTGTTTGCATGCCTTTGCGGGCAGGGTTCTCCCTCTTGTACCAGTTGGTGACCCCTTTTCACATGTAAAGCACCATGGAATAAATGGCTCTATAATAATAAATAATATTATACTACTTGTACTCTGGGTCAATTGATGACACTTTCATGGTGTCTGCCCCTAATTTGATCTGCTTTGGCAGCGTTTGGGCCCTTTGAAGGTGTTGTGTATGTGTTTGGTTTTGCCCATCATTGAATCCAATGGCGTTTGGCAATGTTCGGCAAATATTCAGAGAATAAATCGGCGAATATTGCAAAATCAGTGATCGTAATCCGAACCGAATATTGAAATATTCGCTTATCTCTAGTCCCCATCCAACTCTATGGATGTGACGCGCCCCTGGGCCTGTGTCGCGCTGCGTTGCGCACGCGGGAGCCTACCCGGAGCCGGATCAGTGGAGGGTTGTAGTCTCGTGGCGGTGACCCGGTCCGTGCCCAGGGAGTCAAACTAGACGGCAGTCTATTAGTAGTAAATAGTTGATGACTACGCCACCCGTTGAGTGCAGCCAGGAAGCTGCTGCTGCAGGGCAGACCGCTGAGGCCGGTGGTAGGATTGTGCAGCGTGATAGTATAACCCCCAACGGGAGGGGTATGGCCTCAGGGCAGCCGACGTGGATGATGGGGGTAGCAGGAACCACTCAGAGACGGTACGGTGTAGTTCAGGGTCTTTACTGGTAACAACGACAGACCCTCCCGGAGTACTTGCTAGCAAACGGGGCCTGGTCAGTCTTTGAGCAGATGGGATCTCCCCTGGCCAGGCGTAGTTGTAGGCCTCCCAAACTGACTGTACTCTTCTGGCTACCTTGCTAGAAGCTGATGTAAGTAGCCCACGTCCCTGAGTGTACCGTGTGGTGCTCACCCGTATGGCCGGTGACTCGGGGCCTTCTAATGGCTTCCGCTCCACGATGGCGGTGCTGGTCCCACGCGTGTGACCGTGCCTTCGGGCTTCTGGGCCAGAGGACCTGAAATCCCCTGCCTGACGGATTCTGCTGCTGGGTAGGAGTTAGTCCCCACAGCCTCGGACTCCGGGTCCGGTAAAGAATCTTCTTAGTCAGGGCGAGCTCTGCAGCTGCCAGCCCCTGACTCCTTGTAACTCTGCTGTTTCCTATGCTGCTTCTTGTCTCCACTCTCCTTGTCTGACTCACCCTGCCTCAGCCCCGGGTTTATACAGGGGAAGTTCTTCCCCTCCCAAGACTGGGCAGGAGGTGTGGCATGCACAGGATCCCTGACCAAAGGACCTCCCACCTGCTCTCAGACATAACATTACATTACTGTGGAAAACCAGACCCCTGGGGTGCCACATTCCCCCCTAGTGAAATTTAGTACTCCGGGACTAAACACATTTAGAAAAACATAACAAAGTATAACAATAACAATACTATAAGAAAAACACATAAGATGGTTACGGCGTGTCCGCAACCGGATGCAGTCTTTGAAGAAAAGCAAAGGTGTCCATTTCACCAACACAGGGAGACGTAACCAGGTAGGGGTCTGTCCTACCCCGAGTCCTTAACAGTCTCTAGTCCATCCTGGGTTACGCTCCAACTATATACAAGGATTCCCGGTAAATCCACCAAGGTTTCCTAAAAACAACTGGAAACACAAAATTATACACAAGCAACAATACACAGATAAACATAAATAAAACTATTTTTACACTTCAAATTCTCCAGCGTGCGGGTAACTGGCCTCTAGTGGCCCTAGTGGACCTACGGAGCTGACTGTCTGGCCCTGAACTACAGGGTGTAGGAGCTGTCAAGGGTAAACTGGGCAGCTGTCTACCGGCTCTTTGTCTCACTAGGGGTACGGCAGGCTCACTATAAGCAGAGGGTTGATTCTCCTGTTCTACTCGTGTGGAGTCTTCTGCCTCCTGGACCGGCTGTTCTTCCAGCTCTACCCGTTGCTCCGTAGGTTCTTGGGATGATGGTTGGAGGAAGGTGAGTACGGGTACCACAACTGCACCATTGACTTGAGTCCAAGACCGAGGGAAGTCCCCGAGCACGGTACTAACCATATCTTCCCTTTCCTCTACGGGTCGATGGTCTTCTTGTTCTTCTTCAGGGTTCCTCAGTTGTTCGGGACACTTCTTCAGGTGGTCCCGGGATACAATGGCTGTGGTTTCCCCTCCGTCTTTACTGATGGTACAGACCTTCGGGTTCCCGTGGCTTGAGGGCAGTACGGTGTACGGGTCCTTCTCCCACTGGTCATCCAACTTGTGGAGCCGTCTTTTCCTCTTCAAGACCTGCTCTCCGGGTACCAGGGGAACAGCGGGAGCATACTGGTTGTAAGTCTTCTCTTGTCTTTCCCTAGTCTGACAGAGACTTCGCTCCACGCTCTCTTGTACTCTCCGGTACTGCTGCTGCCTCTCTGTGTCCCAGTCTGTTTCTGGTGAAGTGTCCTCAGGTGTCAGGACTCCCATTTCCAGGTCAACAGGTAACTTACCAGGTCTCGCCCTCATTAGGTAAGCCGGGGTACAGTTGGTGGAACCTACCGGGATGTGGTTGTATAGGTCCACCAGATCGGGCAACTTCTCAGGCCACAGACTGCGTTCTTCCAGGGGCAATGTTTTTAGAAGATCCATTACCACCTGGTTCATTTTTTCACAAAGTCCATTAGTTTGCGGATGGTAGGGTGTCGTCCTTATCTTCCGGCAGCCATACAGATTGCAGAATTCCTGGAAGACCTCCGCTTCAAAGGCAGGTCCCTGGTCCGTCAGCACTTGGTCCGGGTACCCGTGTGGACGGCAGAAGTGCTGCTGGAAGGCTCTAGCTGCTGTTTGAGCCGTTAAGTCCTTGACGGGGACGACAACCAAGAACCGGGAGTAATGATCCACGATGGTTAACGCGTAGACGTAGCCACTTCTGCTTGGGGTCAGTTTTACATGATCTAAGGCTACCAGTTCCAACGGTTGCCGGGTGACGATGGACTGCAGGGGAGTCTTCTGGCTGGCCCGGTCCTTCCTTCTCAGATTGCACGGGCCACAGTCTCTGCACCTCTTCTCGATGGTTCCCCTCATGCCTACCCAGTGGAACCGCTCGCGCAGCAGGAACTCCAGCTTTTTCCACCCGAAGTGTCCAGCTCCGTCGTGGTATGCCTCCATCACCATGGCTGCGTCTCTTCGTGGCACCACTACTTGCCAGAGTAGTTCATGCGTCCGGGAGTTGACCATTCTGCGGCACAACTTCCCCTTGTAAAGGAATAGTCGACTCTTCTCCGCCCATAGTTGTTTGGCTTCCTCCGGAGCGTCTGGTTCAAGGCGAGCCTCCGGCCGAGTCAGCATCTCCTTCACCAGTCGGACGGCAGGGTCGCTGTCTTGCGTTTCCGCCCAGTTGTAGTGGGGTAAGGGGTTCAACGTAGCAGCCTGCTTACCCCTTACCCGGTGGGAATACTGGATAGTCCCATGACGGTGGAACGCAGGGAGTTCAACTTCTTCCAGTCCCTCCGGATCTTCTCCTTCGTCCGGCAGGTTGGGCATCCTGGACAGGGCATCCGCGTTAGTATTGGAGCGTCCTGCCCGGTATTTGATTGTGAACTCGTAGTTTGACAGACGGGCCATCCACCTCTGCTCCAGGGCACCGAGTCTTGCCGTGTCCAGGTGTGTCAACGGGTTGTTATCCGTGTATACGGTGAACCGGGAAGAAGCGAGGTAATGCCTAAAGCGCTCGGTGACTGCCCATACCACGGCCAGGAACTCTAGCTTAAATGAGCTGTAATTCTCGGGGTTCCTTTCGGTGGGTCGCAGTTTTCGGCTGGCATAGGAGATTACTCGTTCTCTCCCCTGCTGAATCTGGGACAGTACGGCTCCTAGCCCGATGTTACTGGCGTCGGTGTAGAGGATGAAGGGCTGGCTATAGTCCGGGTACGCCAAGATTTCATCCCCCGTGAGGGCCATCTTCAGCTGGCGGAAGGACTCTTCTTCTAGCTCTTCCCATTTGAAGGGCGGCTTCTGGTTCTTGGCCTTTCGGGACTGGCCTATCAAGAGGTCCTGCATAGGCGCTGCCTTTTTGGTGAAACCGGGAATAAACCTTCGGTAGTAGCCTACCAACCCTAGGAACTGCCGCACTTCTTTTACGCTGGAGGGGCTTGGCCATCCCTTAATTGCGGTGATCTTATCGGGGTCGGGAGCCACTCCGTCAGCGCTCACCACGTGTCCCAGGTATTGCACCTTTGGTTTCAGGAGGTGACACTTGGAGGGTTTCACCTTTAGGCCGTAACTCGCCAGAGCTTCGAACACCTCCGCCAGGTGTTTCAGGTGGTCCTCATAAGTTTTGGAGTATACGATGACATCGTCCAGGTACAACAGGACCGTCTCGAAGTTTCTGTGGCCCAGACAGCACTCCATTAATCGTTGGAAGGTTCCTGGGGCGTTGCAGAGTCCGAACGGCATGCAGGTGAACTCGCTAAGTCCCATCGGGGTGGTGAATGCGGTCTTCTCCCGGTCCGCCTCTGCTACAGGAACCTGCCAGTACCCGCTAGTGAGATCCAAGGTAGAGAAGAAGTTAGCAGATCTTAAAGCAGCCAATGACTCCTCTATCCTTGGTAAGGGGTACGCATCCTTGTGTGTGATACGGTTGATTTTCCGGTAATCTACACACATCCTCATGGTGTTGTCTTTCTTTTTGACTAAAACTAGTGGGGCTGCCCAGGGGCTACAGCTATCCCGGATTACCCCAGCCTCCTTCATGTCTCTAAGCATCCCCTTGGCGTGTTGGTAATGTGCAGGGGGTACGGGTCGATACCTCTCTTTTATGGGAGGATGATCTCCCGTGGGGATGCGGTGTTCTACCCCCTTGACTCGCCCGAAGTCTAACGGGTGTTTACTAAACACTCTCTCATACTCTTGAACCACCCGATAGACTCCTTGTTTCTGATGTGAGGGAGTGGAATCAGTACCCAAATGTAGTTGCTGACACCAGTCCTCCATGTCTTTCTTAGAGCCGTTACCTTCCTCCGGGTGAGATGGAGGCAAGGGTTCCACAGATTGTATAGAATTTTGATTAGTGGTATATAATTTGGCTAGCGTGGCATACCGGGGCAGGTACACTTCCCTCTCCCCGATATTTATTATGCGAATGGGCACCCTCCCATGGCGTACATTGACCACCCCCCGTGCTGTCAAAATGGTGGGCCTACTGTCTGAGTAAACTGGTTCTACCATTGCCTGGTAATCTCTACCTCTCAGACCAATAGCTGCCCGGCACCAAATCATCATTTCACTTTTTGGGGGCATGGCAATAGGAAAAGGGTCACACATTCTTACGCTACCAATCTCACCGCCGGAGAGTTCCACTTGTTGCCGTTGCATCAGTGCCCGGATCTCTTTCTGGAGCACCCGCTGCTCGCCGGAGCTGGCGTTCTTGGCAACCTGCTGTAAAAGGAAAATCACCTCTGCAAGACAATTTTCAATTACGTTAGTTCCTAGAGTTATTTTTGGGTGACTCTCATGTTTATCAATATCTACAATGATCAGTCCCTGTGCGGCCAGTTCGACTCTACCGATTTTGAGGGTCACCTCTTTAAATCCGATCTGTGGCACGGGCTGGCCATTGCTGGCGATGATACTCAAGTCGTCGTCAGGGTAGCGGGTAATATCCGAGTCATTCCAGTACTGCTTGAAGAGCACGTACGGGATGGTGGTGACCTGTGACCCGGTATCCAGTAGGGCACTCATGGGAATGCCATCCAGTACCACAGGCAAGACTGGACGTCCTCCCACATATCTGTCGCGCCAGTTCGATGGGCCTGGTGATCTTTTTCCTGGGGGTTGGCCCTCTACCCCAGGTTGTGCCCGTTTAAAGAACAGTACCTTTCCATATGTCCGGGTTGATTGCAGCGGCGGCAGATGGGTCGTCCGTCCTCGCTGTATCGGTCACTGGGTCTTCCTCTGGCCGGTGGGGTCCTCCTTGGTCGACGCCACGGGATGTCCTCCGGTCCGGATGCCAGCTGGATCTTCCCTGGGGTGGAAACCTGTAAAGACTGCACAGTTCGGGTTAGCGCAGCAACGCTCTTAGCTAGCTCTTGGACCTGATGGTGTAGGTCTGGAGCCGGGTCATTGTCCAAAGCCTGCGCATCAGCTCCCACAGGCCCTGCCGACAAGGGCGCCGCCTCCTGGTGGTAAGTGATAGCTGGGCGCCTGTGGGTAACAACGCCACCCGGTGCTGGTTCTCGGAGCACCCGGATAGCTCTATCCTTGAACTGTGCAAAGTCCAGATGGGGATCCTGTAAGGCCATTGCCCGCAACTGGGTTCGGTGGGCATTGCAATATAAACCCTCTATAAATTGTTCAGTCAATAGCCTGTCCTCGTTTCCCACCCCATCAGGGTCGGTCTGCTTTATGGCCCTCAGGGCCTCTTGTAGGTTTAGTGCATAGTCCCTTATACTCTCATGCGCTCGCTGCTTGCACCCGTAGAATCTAAGCTTAATCTCGGCTGAGGTGCGGGTATCAAAGGTGTCCTTCAGCCGGGTTAGTATCCCTGCGACAGTCTTCCTCCCAGGTGGCCAGGATTTTACTTCCCTTTTGGCTGCCCCGGTTAGTTGGGCCACCAGGATGCTCACTTTTTGCTCTTCTGTGAGGGGGTACACCTGGAAGAGGCTATCCAGCTTTTCTCTAAAGTCATGCAGGGTATGTGACTCCCCTGAGTACTGGGGTAGCCAAGCTGCTCCCGGGATATAGGGCATGGTGAAGGGCATAACTGCAGCAGCGGTAGCGCTGGCGGGGGTTGAGGCAGTGAAGCTCTCCTCCGTATCCGACATCTTCCTCCCCCCTAGTGGACCGTGGCCTACCTTGCGATGATCCTCTTCCGTAGGCTGCGGCTCCGCAGTGGATCGTCAGGGTTGAGGACCTTCCGTCGCGCTCCTGTGACGTCGGCGTCTGCTGGGCTCCTTCCAGGACCTTACGCAACGTCCGGACGTGAGGCGGGGCTTCAGTTCTCGCGCGCTTTCGGAGTCCACGCCCCTCTTCTTCCCGCGCGGCGTCCTCAAGATGGCGTCCAATGGCGGGAAAACTCCACGGATGGCGGGAAGAAGGTCGAAGATGGCGCCGGATGGCGGGAAAACTTCACGGATGGCGGGAAGAAGGTAGAAGATGGCGCCGGATGGCGGGAAACCTTCACCACTGGTAAGTTTGAACAGTCTTTGCTTTTCAGGCACGCAGTACCCGGTGGTTGCGGGCACGAAATCCTGCCGACTACGCCAAAGTTGACGCGCCCCTGGGCCTGTGTCGCGCTGCGTTGCGCACGCGGGAGCCTACCCAGAGCCGGATCAGTGGAGGGTTGTAGTCTCGTGGCGGTGACCCGGTCCGTGCCCAGGGAGTCAAACTAGACGGCAGTCTATTAGTAGTAAATAGTTGATGACTACGCCACCCGTTGAGTGCAGCCAGGAAGCTGCTGCTGCAGGGCAGACCGCTGAGGCCGGTGGTAGGATTGTGCAGCGTGATAGTATAACCCCCAACGGGAGGGGTATGGCCTCAGGGCAGCCGACGTGGATGATGGGGGTAGCAGGAACCACTCAGAGACGGTACGGTGTAGTTCAGGGTCTTTACTGGTAACAACGACAGACCCTCCCGGAGTACTTGCTAGCAAACGGGGCCTGGTCAGTCTTTGAGCAGATGGGATCTCCCCTGGCCAGGCGTAGTTGTAGGCCTCCCAAACTGACTGTACTCTTCTGGCTACCTTGCTAGAAGCTGATGTAAGTAGCCCACGTCCCTGAGTGTACCGTGTGGTGCTCACCCGTATGGCCGGTGACTCGGGGCCTTCTAATGGCTTCCGCTCCACGATGGCGGTGCTGGTCCCACGCGTGTGACCGTGCCTTCGGGCTTCTGGGCCAGAGGACCTGAAATCCCCTGCCTGACGGATTCTGCTGCTGGGTAGGAGTTAGTCCCCACAGCCTCGGACTCCGGGTCCGGTAAAGAATCTTCTTAGTCAGGGCGAGCTCTGCAGCTGCCAGCCCCTGACTCCTTGTAACTCTGCTGTTTCCTATGCTGCTTCTTGTCTCCACTCTCCTTGTCTGACTCACCCTGCCTCAGCCCCGGGTTTATACAGGGGAAGTTCTTCCCCTCCCAAGACTGGGCAGGAGGTGTGGCATGCACAGGATCCCTGACCAAAGGACCTCCCACCTGCTCTCAGACATAACATTACATTACTGTGGAAAACCAGACCCCTGGGGTGCCACAGATGGAAAAATTAAATACAAATTTGTGACCAGCAATTATTTTTAATGCACATAGATATTTTCAGTATATGCTGAGATAGATAGCACTAATCATATTGCTAGATCTTTTTTTTTTAACCACAGATTTATAATAACAAAACCTAAAACTTGGTAGAGAAAAATATGAAACTAGGTAAAAGGACCAATTTACCATATTTCTTCATGGAACTATATTCCAAACTACTACAAATATTTCCACTGAAAAACAATACCTAGTACAGCTTTGTTGATGGAAAAATAATTTTAAAAAAGCTTATGGTTCTTGGAACAGGAAGAAAAGATGAATGCCCCAAAATTACAAATTGTTCAGGTTTTTAAAGGGTTATATAAACCTGTATGTAGAAGGACTACATCTGCCATTAACAACAGGGAGTGAAACAAGAAGTGTGAGGAGCCAGAGAAGTGAGGTAAGAGAGTAAGCGGCAGGACAGTCAGTCCTTTCAGGGAGATTATAGAAGAGAGGACACATCCCAGTATCCTGACTGTTCTGCTGTTTTCTCTGTGAAAAACTGAAAGAACATTCTCCATTCTTGATGAAAACAGAGAGAAAGAAGCTTCCATTTATATGAGTATAACAGAGGAAGGGTCCTCCATTTCTGTAAAGTGTGTAGATAGAGTGTCTCTCCTATACTGGTAATGCCCATGCACTTAGTGCATGGGCTGAAAAACATTTACCCATGGGGGTGGCATACATGAACATACAGAATGTTAGAGGTAGGCCTCTAAAAAAAAGTTCCTACGGGCATCATAAACACCCTTAAAAAAAATTATGTGGGTGTTGCATCATGGCCACCCCGGTGATATGGTGGTGGAGGATGAGGAGAAGGAGGAGGACAACAACAAAGAGACAAAATCAGGAAGCGTATACCGATGTCTGGGTGTAAAGAGGTGCATGGGAATAAACCTCCCAAAAAAGGACACTGGATTGGAGTTTATGTTACGCTGCTATCATTCGGTGGTGTTGAGAAGTCTGGCCAAATCCAGCCCATGTTTATTTTTATAAGAGTCAGCATGTCAGCATTTTCAGTTGACAGGCAGATGCGCCTATCAGTTATAATGCCCCTGGCGGCACTAAGAACCCGCTCTGACAAAACGCTAGCGGCAGGGCAAGCCATGACCTCCAAGGCATAGAGAGCCAGTTCTTGCCATGTGTCCAGCTTGGATACCCGATAATTATAAGGCACAGATGAATCACTGAGGACGTTGGTACGGTCGACAAGGTATTCCTTCAGCATTTCCAAAACGTTTCCCTCCTTGTGAGAGTACCCCACGCATCAGGGCCTGGGTGTTGGGAGGGGCTGAGAAAACTGTCACAGACCTTTGTGTTCCCCTGCCTCTGCTGGATTGCATTTGTCTCCCTTGCCTGTACTCCTTGGTTGTCCAACGAACTGTGACCTCTGCCACCAGCGTTTTCAGATTGGAATTTTTTTAATAGTTCCTCAACAAGGGCTGAGGAATGCAACATTTTATTAGACTTATCTGCCATGGGAAGGAGAGATAGAAAGTTCTCCTTGTAGCATGGGGCTAGAAGTGTGACGAACCAGTAATGAATGTAACTCAAAATGTGTACAATGCGAGGGTCACGGGAAAGGCAGTGGAACATAAACTCAGCCATGTGTGCCAGACTGTTAACAGGCAAGACTTCCCTGTCCTGACCAAGAGGACGACTGACCATGTTCTCTTCCTCCTCGGCCATCCATGCTGAACTGACGGTATGACAGTTGTGTGGGTAGTACCGTCTGTAGTGCAGGAAACCAGCCCCTGTTCCTCCTCCTCATTGTCACTCAATCCGCGTTGGGATGAGATGAGGCTGGGCTGTGTGGCATCACCCTGTATGGTTCCTTGCTAGGCCTGCAATGCCTCCTCTTTAATTGTGAGCAGCGAGCGTTTCAATAGACAGAGAAGCGGGATGATGACGCTAATTATGCTGTCATTGCCGCTCACCATCTTGATGGAGTCCTCAAAGTTTTGGAGGATGGCACAGATGTCTGACATCCATGCCCACTCATGAGCTCTTATGTGCGTAGGCTGACCTGAATACCGATGGGCGTGTTGAAGCTTGTGAGGAGGAGATGTGTGGACATTGCTATGGCATCAGCCTCGGGCCACAAGAGGTCTCTTTTGCCTCTAAAAGTGACTCTATGGTGAACTTGATGGTTTGTGAGTCTGAAAAAACAAGTAGCGAAGAGAGGAAGGAGTGTGTTGCTGCATCCTAAGCGCTCGGTGTGTGCAGCGTGCTGGGAGCGTAGCAGACCTTTGAGTGAAGGTGAAGCCTTGCCTGTGACTCTGGCCAAAGAGAAAGAATCACCTTGAGTGGACGACTACGGTTGGATTCAGAGCTGGATTCCCCCCAGGGCATCTGAATGACGTGAAGGGCCTTCTGCTAGTCTGACAGACTGAAAACTGCTCTCCTGTGACAAGGTCAGGACCCTCTCCTCAGTCTCCCAGCTAAGTGCCCGATCAGACAGCTTCTTCAGAGAAAAGTTAACGGCAGGTAGGTCCTGAGCTCAGGCATCACCACAGGGATCCTGGAGAATGCATGTGACTCGCCCCCTGGGCCATGGGGCACTCGGATCCGGGCAACAGGGCAATAATGGGGGTAGTAGTGGCAACCTGGTCCGTGGCTCAGGGTGGTCAGACCAGTGGCAGACTACTATAAGTTTTGCAATGTCTGACTACGCCACCCGTGGATTGCGGTCAGGGCTAACCGCCGCTGCAGTGCAGACTGCTGGGGCAGATGTAAAGGTGCAGCACTGAATAGTACAACTCCCCACGGGAGGAGTATGGCCCCAGGGGAGTATATAATGGATGATGGAGGGGATGATTCCGACCGCAATAGCCAGGAAACGGAGGCCTCTTAAACAGTTCAGGGTCTTTATTAGGACAGGTGAGATGACCCAAAAACAGTCCCGGCTAGGAGGGGGCCTGGATGTCTGAGAACAAGTGGGAAGCTGGCCCTGATCAGGGTGAGGGTGTAGGCCTACCGTGCTCTCTGCGCTCTCTCTGGCTATTTCCCTCCTCGTGGTGTAATAGCCCATGTTCCTGAGCTTACCGTGTCTTCTCGCCCGTATGGCTTGCAACTTGGGTCCCTTTCTACTCTCGGCCTGGTACGGCTTTGCTGGTCCCTTCTGCTGTGGCGGAACCTCCAGGCTTCTTAGGCCAGGGAACATACAATCCCTTGCGGACTGGCTATTTGCTGTAGGACTTGGAATCCTCACAGCCTCAGACACCAAAGTCTGGTAGATTAGTTTCTCTATCTGCCAGGACAGGCTCGCTTCGCCTCTTGTCCCTGGCTCGTGGCTCTCCTACTGCCACACGGCCTCTTAGGCTGCAACACAACTGTCTGTCCCTGCTCTGGGACACCTCCTTCTTCAGAGACAGGTTGTCCAGTTCTCTCTAACCCTGCCCCCAGTTCCAGCTTTTATAGCGGCAGCCTGCTCCCCCAACTGGCCTGGGACAGGAGGTATTGCATGCTAATGGTCCTCGACCAGAGAACCTCCCCCTTGCTCTCAGACACAGCTTTATTATACATTTGTGTCATCCAGGCCAGGGTGACACATTCCCCCTAGTAAAACTTTGTACTCTGGGACTAAACTTAAAACAAGAATACTTATGCATGAACATTAAAACATGACAAGGCAAGTGAAGACAAACGACGCACAGGTTGAGTTCTTAAGGTCACAGTGTGGTCTGTGACCGGGTGTCCATCTCACCAACACAACGGGGAGCCTTTACCAGGTGGGGGTCTGTCCTAGCCCCAAGTCCTTTACAGTCTTAGTTCATTCCTTGGTTAGGCTCCGAACGCAGTCCATACAAAGTCCCGGTTATTAAAAGTTCATAACCTTTGAGTCCGTACGGCAACTGTAAGAAACTGAAATACACAATTACTAATCATGCATGTAACTTTGCAAACATTTCAACACTTGGCAGCAGGGTTATTTACAGTTTTAGTGCACCCTATATTTTCCAGCGAGCGGGTATCTGCCCTTTTGTGCTCCTGGTTGACCTGCGTAATCCACTGTCTGGTGGTGGTCTAACCTGGTTTTCTTCACTACCATTTAGGGTACAGTCACTGGCTAGACTTACAGGCAGGGCAGACAGCTGTCTGCGGGTCCTCCGGCTTACCGCAGGCATGGCAGGCTCACTGTCAGCAGTGGGTTGATTCTCCTGGGCTGCTGGTACAGGCTCTTCTGCCGCTGGGGCTGCTTGTTTTTCTTCACTTTCCCACCCTGGTGTAGGTTGTTGCTGAGTTGGTTGCAGGAAATGCAGGATGGGTACTACTATGGCATCGTTTATTCGAGTCCAGGACTGAGGGAACTCCCCAAGAACGGTGCTGATCATTTCTTCCTTGTCCTCTGCAGGTTCAAGGTCACTTTGATCCTCTTCTGCACTTTGTAGTTGCTCGGGGCACCTTTTTAGGTGGTCTCTGGAGAAGGTACTAGTGGTTTCTCCTCCATCCTTGGTGATCACGCACACCTTTGGGTTGTCATGATCAGACTGCAGTACGGTGTAGGGTTCCCTTTCCCACTGGTCGTCCAGCTTGTGTAGCCTTCTCTTTCGCTTCAGGACCTGCTCACCAGGTTCTAGGGGACCAGCAGGGGCGTGTTGGTTGAAGAGTCTTTCTTGCCTTTCTCTCACCTGGGCCAGGCTCTTCTCCACACTCTCCTGTACCTTCTTGTACTGCAGTCGCCTTTCCGTATCCCAGTCCGCATCTGGGGAGGTGTCCTGGGGTGTTAGGACTCCCATCTCCAGGTCCATGGGCAGCTTACCTGGTCTGGCTCGCATCAGGTAAGCCGGGGTGCAGTTTGTAGCATTCACCGGGATATGGTTGTATAAGTCTATCAGGTCCGGCAGTTTTTCTGGCCACAGGCTGCATTCCTCCAGGAAAAATGTCTTCAGGAGATCAATGACTATATTGTTCATTTTCTCATACATCCCGTTGGTTTGTGGGTGGTAAGGCGTTGTCCGAATCTTCTTACAGCCATAGAGGTTGCAGAACTTTTGGAAGATTTCAGCCTCGAACGCTGGACCCTGGTCTGTCAGGACTTGTTCCGGATACCCTTGTGGGCGGCAGAAGTATTGATGGAAGGCTCTGGCCGCCGTTTGAGCTGTCAAGTCTTTTACAGGGACCACCACTAGAAATCAGGAATAGTGGTCCACGATTGTCAGGGCATAAACGTATCCTGACCGGCTTGGAGCCAATTTGACGTGGTCCAGAGCTACCAGCTCAAGAGGCTGCTGGGTGACGATGGGCCTCAAGGGTGTCTTCTGGCTGGTGCGGTCCTTCCTCCTTAGATTACAAGGGCCACAGTCTCTGCACCACTTCTCTACAGCCCCTCTCATGCCGATCCAGAAGAACCGGCCTCTTATCAGGAACTCCAGTTTCTTCCAGCCGAAGTGCCCCGCTCTGCCAGGGTAAGCCTCCAGGACCATAGCTGCATCTCGCCTTGGGACCACGACTAGCCAGGTCAGCTCGTGCGTCCGGTGGTTGACGAGTCTTCTGCACAACTTACCTTCATAGAGGAACAGCCTGCTCTTCTCTTTCCATAGCTGCTTGGCTTCCTCTGGAGCATCCGGATCTAGACGGGCGTCTTCTCGGGTCAACAGGTCTTTCACCATGCAGATTGCAGGGTCGCTATCTTGGGTCTCGGCCCAGCTGTGGTGAGGTAGGGGATTGATCATGACGGTTGTTAAGTCTTCCTCCTTCACGCGGTGGGAGTATTGAGTGGCTCCATACCGGTGAAACGCAGGGAGTTCTACCTCCTCCAGCTCTTCTGGGTCTTCGCCTCCGTCAGGTAAGTGAGGCATTCTCGATAGGGCGTCAGCGTTGGCATTGGTTCTGCCTGCCCGGTACTTGATCGTGAAGTCATAATTCGAGAGTCGCGTCATCCACCGCTGCTCTAGGGCACCTAGTCTTGTATTGTCCAGGTGTGTCAACGGGTTGTTGTCCGTGTACACAGTGAACTTTGCGGAGGCCAGGTAATGCTTAAACCGTTCTGTGATGGCCCACACCACTGCCAAGAATTCTAGCTTGAAGGAGCTGTAATTCTCCGGGTTTCTTTCAGTGGGCCTCAGCTTCCGGCTGGCATACGCGATCACCCTTTCTCTGCCATGTTGGATTTGTGACAGTACGGCTCCCAGCCCCACATTACTGGCGTCTGTGTGGAGGATAAAAGGCTGGCCATAATCGGGGTAGGCCAGGATCTCATCCCCTGTGAGGGCCATCTTCAACTGGCGGAAGGACTCCTCTTCCGGCTTGTCCCTCTTGAAGGGTGGCTTTTGGCTTCTGTACTTAGACTGTCCTATCAGGTGGTCCTGCATAGGGGCTACCATCTTAGTGAACCCGGGGATGAACCTTCGGTAGTAGCCTACCAACCTGAGAAATTGCCTCACTTCTTTTATGTTTGAGGGGCTTGGCCAGCTCTTGATTACTGTGACCTTGTCAGGGTCGGGGGCTACTCCTTTTGCACTTACCACGTGCCCTAGGTACTGGACCTTCGGTTTCAACAGGTGACACTTTGATGGTTTCACCTTCAGGCCATAGCCTGCCAGGGCTTCGAACACCTCGGCCAGGTGTTTTAGATGGTCCTCGTAGGTCTTCGAATAGACGATCACGTCGTCCAGGTAAAGTAGGAAGTTTCGGTGCCCTAGAGAGCATTCCATAAGCCTCTGGAAAGTCCCTGGTGCGTTGCAGAGTCCGAAGGGCATACAGTTGAACTCGCTCAGTCCCATCGGGGTGGTGAAGGCGGTCTTCTCCTTGTCAGCCTCTGCCACAGGAACCTGCCAGTACCCGCTAGTAAGGTCCAAAGTAGAAAAGAAGTTAGCTGATTTTAGTGCGGCTAAAGACTCCTCTATTCTAGGCAGCGGATATGCGTCTCTGTGGGTGATACGGTTGATTTGTCTCTAGTCCACGCACATTCTCATGGTGCCGTCTTTCTTTTTTACCAGAACCAAGGGGGCTGCCCAGGAGCTACAGCTATCTCTAATGACCCCGGCTTCTTTTATTTCCCTCAGCATGCCATTTGCGTTCTGATAATGTGCAGGGGGTACAGGTCTGTGCCTCTCCCTTATTGGTGGGTGGCTCCCTGTGGGGATGTGGTGTTCCACTCCCTTTACTCGGCCGAAGTCTAGCGGGTGCTTACTAAAAATTCTCTTGTAACGGGTCTGGGAGGCGGAACCTCTGAGCTACTATACAAGGGGGCGGTCCTTGTAAGGGAGCGGGTGGCGACCAGGGTAGACGGGCAGGCAGTCACAGCAGGTGACTGGGACAGTCTCTGAATGAACGGACAGGAGGTCACGGCAAGTGACCGGGGCAGTCTCTGGATGAACGGGCAGGAGGTCACGGCAAGTGACCGGGGCAGTCTCTGGATGAACGGGCAGGAGGTCACGGCAAGTGACCGGGGCAGTCTCTGGATGAACGGGCAGGAGGTCACAGCAAGTGACCGGGGCAGTCTCTGGGTAAAGGATTGGTACGACCTGTGGCGGCAGATGATAGACGTGAGCTCCCAGGTGAGCAGGCGAGAGTCTCTGGATAATCGGGTGGTCACAGTATGTGACGGCGGAGCCTCCAGGAAGACCAACAGACAGGTAGCAGATGAGCGCTCCCAGGTGAGCGGGCAGGAGTCTCTGGACAGGCGGGTGGTCACAGCACGTGACGGCAGAGCCTCCTGGTAGGCTAGCAGACAGGCAGCAGATGAGCGCTCCCAGGTGAGCGGGCAAGCTGGTCCTTAGACAGACTGACAGGAGTTGGAAGGCAGACCGTCGGACCTCAGGCAAGCAGGCAGGTAGAAGATGTGCGCTCCCAGGTGAGCGGGCAGGCTGGTCCTTAGACAGACTGACAGAAGTTGGAAGGCAGACCATCGGACCTCAGGCTAGCAGGCAGGTAGCAGGATAACAGGCAGGAATTAGACAGCAGACTGGCAGGAATCTGGCAGGTATCTGGCAGGTAACTGGCAACGGGACCTGAGGGCTGAAGCAGAGTAGTGAACAGTGCTACAACATTGCTCGGGCACCTCCATTTTGGAGGAGGTGCCTTTTATATGGGAGGTCCTCCGGCAATTGGCCGGGGACTCCTTAGGACGGCGCGCGCGGTCCCTTTAAGAGAGGGGGAGCGCGCGCGCCCTAAGCACACTGCCGGGGAAGGAGCGCGTGCCGGAAGCAGCGGGGAGAGAAGCGCTGGAGGACGCCGCGCCAGGAGCGGGGAGGTGAGAGGGACGGCGTCTCTGCCTAGAACGGGGCAGAGACGCCGATGCTACAGTACCCCCCCCTTTAGGCCCCCTCTTTTTTTGGTCAGAAAGAAATTTCTCAAGGAGAAGCGGGGCGTTGATGTTCTCCCTGGGTTCCCAAGTTCTCTCCTCAGGACCAAACCCCTTCCAATCTACCAGAAAAAAGGTTTTTCCTTTTACCCTCTTGGAGGCCAGAATACTCTCTACCTCAAAGATGTCATCAGCGGAAACCGGAGCAGGAGGGGCACCTGGATTTTTGGAAAAAAAGTTAAAGACAACGGGTTTGAGGAGAGATACGTGGAAGGAGTTGGGGATCCGTAGGGTGGCCGGGAGTTTTAATTTGTAGGCCACAGGGTTAATTTGCCTGAGGACTTCGAAGGGGCCGATGAATCGAGGACCCAACTTGTAGGAGGGTACTTTGAGCCGCACATGTTTGGATGAGAGCCAAACCTTGTCTCCCGGACGGAATTGGGGCGGATCCAGACGTCTCTTATCAGCATATCTCTTCATCCGCTCAGAGGAGAGAAGAAGAGCGGACCTGGTGCTCTCCCAAATAGTAGAAAATTCGCTGACAAGAGACTCCGCAGCAGGGTTGTCCACAGAAACGGAGACAGGAAGTGGAATCCGGGGATGTTGGCCACCGACTATAAAGAACGGGGATTTGGAAGAGGACTCGCTCTCATGGTTGTTATAAGAGAACTCGGCCCATGGTAGGAGATCCACCCAGTCCGAGTGGTGAGCATCAACGAAGTGCCGGAGGTAGCTGGACAAGATCTGATTGATCCGCTCCACTTGACCATTGGACTGAGGGTGGTAAGCGGAGGAGAAATCCAGGGTAATGTCCAGCAGCTTACATGTGGCTCTCCAGAAGCGAGAGGTGAACTGAACCCCACAATCCGACACGATGTGGAGGGGCAGACCATGGAGACGGAAGATGTGGCGGATAAAGTCTTTAGCCAGCTCGGGTGCAGACGGAAGACCAGGCAGGGGAATGAAGTGGGCCATCTTAGAAAAACGGTCAGCGACAACCCAAATGACAGTACAACCGGCAGAAACTGGAAGGTCGGTGATAAAGTCCATAGCGATGTGTTGCCAAGGAGCAGCAGGTACGGGAAGGGGCAGGAGATGGCCGGCAGGTAGATGTCGGGGAACTTTGTTACGGGCACAGGATGAACAGGCCGCGACGAAGTCTACCACGTCCTTACGCAGGGTAGGCCACCAGTAATGCCGGGTAATAAGTTGGAAGGTCTTCTTTTGGCCAGCATGGCCAGCTAGTTTAGAAGAATGTCCCCAGCGAAGAACCCTCTCCCGATCTGGCACAGCTACGAACGTCTTACCGGGTGGAAGACGAGTCAGATCCAAGGGGGCCACATTCATCACCTTGGAGGAGTCGATGATGTGCGTAGGTTCCTCCTCTTGATCGGAGGACAGGAAGGACCGGGACAAGGCATCAGCTTTGACGTTCTTGTCCGCCGGACGGAAATGAAGAATGAAGTCGAAGCGGGCAAAAAACAACGACCACCGGGCCTGGCGAGGATTGAGTCTCTGGGCATTTTGGAGATATGCCAGGTTTTTGTGATCCGTGTAGATAATTACCGGGTAGAGAGCCCCTTCAAGCAGATAGCGCCACTCTCCCAGTGCCAATTTGATGGCTAGCAATTCCCGGTCTCCAATGGAGTAGTTGCGCTCCGACGAGGAGAAGATTTTGGAGAAGAAGCCGCACGTTACCATTCTCCCGGTAGAAGACTTCTGGGTGAGCACCGCTCCGGAGGAGGAGGCATCAACCTCCAGGTAGAATTGTTTATTACAGTCCGGACGGTGCAGGACGGGAGCAGAGGCGAAGGCTTTCTTTAGGGAAAGGAAGGCCTCCTCGGCTTCAGGCGACCATGTCCTGGGGTTAGCCCCCTTACGGGTAAGTGCAGATATGGGAGCAGTCCGAGACGAGAAGTGTGGGATGAAAAGACGATAATAATTAGCGAAGCCCAGGAATCGCTGTATCGCCTTCAAACCTTCAGGACGAGGCCATTTTAGAACGGAAGAGAGCTTCTCGGGATCCATTTGCAGACCTGTTTGGGAGATGACATAGCCCAATAACGGAAGGGAGGTCTGATCAAAGAGGCACTTCTCGTATTTGGCGTAAAGGTGGTTCTGCCGAAGCCTAAGCAGGACCTGACGAACATCCCTCCGGTGTGTGGGGAGATCCGGAGAGAAGACCAAGATATCGTCCAGGTATACCACTACGCAGGAGTACAGGAGGTCACGGAAGATGTCGTTGACTAGTTCCTGAAAGACCGCGGGAGCATTACAGAGACCGAAGGGCATCACAAGGTACTCGTAGTGACCGTCCCGGGTATTGAATGCCGTCTTCCACTCGTCTCCTTGACGGATACGGACCAGATTATACGCTCCTCGTAGATCCAGCTTGGAGAAGATCCTGGCGCCCTTGAGACGGTCAAACAATTCGGAGATGAGTGGCAGGGGATATTTGTTTTTTACCGTGATAAGATTGAGTCCTCTGTAGTCAATACAGGGACGTAGCGAGCCGTCTTTCTTTTTGACAAAGAAGAATCCGGCTCCAGCCGGGGAGGTAGATTTTCGGATAAATCCCCTAGCCAGATTCTCTTCAATGTACTCAGACATGGCTCGGGTCTCGGCTGCAGACAACGGGTAGATACGCCCACGGGGAGGAGTGGTGCCAGGTACCAGGTCGATCGGGCAATCGTATGGCCTATGGGGTGGCAACGTCTCAGCTTCCTTCTTACCGAAGACGTCCGCATAGGGCCAGTAGGGACCGGGAGACCAGGTAAGTTAGCTGGAGTAGGCTGAGGGCGAAGTGGACGGACCGGGACCAGGCAGGTCCTATGGCAGTCAGGACCCCATCGGAGTACTTCACCGGACCGCCAGTTCAATACGGGTTCATGTGTCTGGAGCCAAGGTAGACCTAGCAACAGGGAGTGAGAAAGTCCGGACAGCACATGGAATGAGATCTCCTCAGAGTGCAGCATTCCCACCTGCAGGGTTATGGGTTCGGTGACGAACAGGATGGTCTCCGAGAGAAGTCTTCCATCCACGGAGGCGACTGACAATGGTTCAGCCAGGGACTTGGTGGGAATATGGTATCTCTCTACCAGAGACTGGGAGATGAGGTTTCCAGCAGCTCCAGAATCCAGATGGGCGAGTTCAAAGAGACGGTTTTCTCCCCAAGCAATAGAGACCGGTAAGGTCAGAGACGGAGAGGGCTTACTTTTGTCTAGGACGACCTCTCCGAGTGGTCCTAGACACTGGCGTTTCCCGGCTTTTCCGGACAGGAACGGATGAAGTGCTTCATACTGCCACAATAGAAACAGCTTCCCTCGGCTCGGCGAGATTCTTGGCGAGAACCGACCATCTTGGTCTGGTCGATCTGCATAGGCTCAGGAGAGTGTAGCTGAGGAGAGACGGAGGGAGTGACGGGTTTCTGAAAAGTAGGAGCTAGACGTGGAAACCTCCTGTCACGGGTGACCTCTTTGGCACGCTCCTGGAACCGCAGGTCAATCCGGGTGGCAAGAGTTATTAGGTCATCGAGAGTGGTAGGAATGTCCCGACCGGCAAGTTCATCTTTAATACGGCCGGACAGACCCTCCCAGAAGACGGAAACCAGAGCGTCATTATCCCAGGCCAGCTCCGAGGCAAGGGTACGGAACCGTATGGCATATTGGCCCACGGTGAGACTTCCCTGACGGAGGCGTAGCAGAGATGATGCGGATGAGGTCTTCCGTCCGGGTTCGTCGAAGACTTTCCGGAAAGCCGTGAGAAAGGCAGGCAAGTCGGACACCAGGGGGTCTCCTCTCTCCCATAGAGGATTTAGCCAGGCCAGGGCCTCTCCGGTGAGATGGGACATGATGAAGGCAATTTTGGCCCGGTCGGAGTTAAACTGGTGAGACAGGAGTTCAAAGTGCAGGGTGCACTGATTTATGAAGCCCGGAGCCTGGGCGGAGTCGCCTCCGAAACGAGGAGGTGCAGAAAGCCGGGGTCCGGGGTAGGATACCATGTTATTAGTGGGCAGTGGAGCTGCCGGATTGCGAGTCATGGCACTGGCGGTGGTTGCAGGCAGAGCAGTCAGAGTGTCCAGGCGAGAATTGACATTCCGCAGGTGACCCAGGATGGACTCCTGTTGGGACCTCTGACGGGACAGTTCATGACACAGGTCCGAGAGCGAGGGAGCTTGGGTGCCACCGGGTTCCATGGCCCGAGCAAACTGTAACGGGTCTGGGAGGCGGAACCTCTGAGCTACTATACAAGGGGGCGGTCCTTGTAAGGGAGCGGGTGGCGACCAGGGTAGACGGGCAGGCAGTCACAGCAGGTGACTGGGACAGTCTCTGAATGAACGGACAGGAGGCCACGGCAAGTGACCGGGGCAGTCTCTGGATGAACGGGCAGGAGGTCACGGCAAGTGACCGGGGCAGTCTCTGGATGAACGGGCAGGAGGTCACGGCAAGTGACCGGGGCAGTCTCTGGATGAACGGGAAGGAGGTCACAGCAAGTGACCGGGGCAGTCTCTGGGTAAAGGATTGGTACGACCTGTGGCGGCAGATGATAGACGTGAGCTCCCAGGTGAGCAGGCGAGAGTCTCTGGATAATCGGGTGGTCACAGCATGTGACGGCGGAGCCTCCAGGAAGACCAACAGACAGGTAGCAGATGAGCGCTCCCAGGTGAGCGGGCAGAAGTCTCTGGACAGGCGGGTGGTCACAGCACGTGACGGCAGAGCCTCCTGGTAGGCTAGCAGACAGGCAGCAGATGAGCGCTCCCAGGTGAGCGGGCAAGCTGGTCCTGAGACAGACTGACAGGAGTTGGAAGGCAGACCGTCGGACCTCAGGCAAGCAGGCAGGTAGAAGATGTGCGCTCCCAGGTGAGCGGGCAGGCTGGTCCTTAGACAGACTGACAGAAGTTGGAAGGCAGACCGTCGGACCTCAGGCTAGCAGGCAGGTAGCAGGATAACAGGCAGGAATTAGACAGCAGACTGGCAGGAATCTGGCAGGTATCTGGCAGGTAACTGGCAACGGGACCTGAGGGCTGAAGCAGAGTAGTGAACAGTGCTACAACATTGCTCGGGCACCTCCATTTTGGAGGAGGTGCCTTTTATATGGGAGGTCCTCCGGCAATTGGCAGGGGACTCCTTAGGACGGCGCGCGCGGTCCCATTAAGAGAGGGGGAGCGCGCGCCCTAAGCACACTGCCGGGGAAGGAGCGCGTGCCGGAAGCAGCGGGGAGAGAAGCGCTGGAGGACGCCGCGCCAGGAGCGGGGAGGTGAGAGGGACGGCGTCTCTGCCTAGAACGGGGCAGAGACGCCGATGCTACATCTATCATACTCCTGAACCACCCGGTAGACTCCTTGTTTTTGGTGCAGGGGAGTGGAGTCAGCACCCACATGGAGTTTCTGGCACCAGTCCTCCTTTTGTTTCTGGGAGCCATTACCCTCCGCCGGTGGAGATGGAGGCAAAGGCTCCACGGCCCTGATAGCTTTGTGTTCGACAGCAAACAGTTTGGCAAGCGTAGCGTACCTGGGCAAGTGTACCTCCCGCTCTCAAATGTTGAGAATGCGAACGGGCACCCTCCCATGACGGACATCAACCACCCCCCAGGCTGTCAAAATGGTGGGCCTGCTGTCCGAGTACACGGGTTCTACCATGGCTTGGTAGTCTCTACCTCTCAACCCGATTGCAGTCCAACACCAGATCATCATTTCACTTTTGGGAGGCATGGAAATGGGGAATGGGTCACTCATTCTTACGCTACCGATCTCACCACCAGACAGTTCTACCTGCTGCCGTCTCATCAGGGCTTTTAACTCTTTGTTGAGGACTCTCTGTTGACTGGAACTAGCATTCACCGCCACCTGTTATAGAATTACAATTACCTCTGAAAGACAATTTTCAATCACGTTAGTACCCACAGTTATTTTAGGGTGACTTTCACGACGGTCAATGTCCACAATAATCACTCCCTGTGCCGGCAGTTCAACTTTACCAATCTTAATGGTCATCTCCTTGAACCCCATCTGAGGCACGGGCAAGCCATTACTGGCGATGATGCTCAAGTCACTGTCTGGATACCGTGTTATATCAGCATCAGTCCAATACTGCTTAAAAAGTACATAAGGGATAGTAGTTACTTGCGACCCGGTATCCAGCAAGGCGCTCATGGGGATACCGTCCAGCACCACGGGTAAAACCGGGCACCCCCCAACGTACTTATTACGCCAATTGTAAGGGCCTGGTGATCTTATGCCTGGGGGTTGGCCCTCTGCCCCAGGTTGGACCCGTTTAAATTACAGTACCTGGAAATGTGTCCGGGCTGGTTGCATCGACGGCAAATGGGCTGTCCATCCTCTGCGTAGCGGTCTGTGGGCCTCCCTCGGAACGACGGGGTCCTCCTCTGTTGACGCCACGGGACATCCTCCGGACTTGAAGCCAACTCGATGGGTCTTGACGGGTCCACTTGTAATGCCTGGACAGTCCTGGTCAACGCCGCAACGCTCCTGGTCAGCTCCTGGACTTGATGGTGCAGATCTTTCGACGGGGCTTGGTTCAGGGCCTGTGCATCGGACCCCACAGAGTCCATAGAGGAGGGCGCCGCCTCCTGGTGGTAGGTGAGAGCAGGGCGCCGGGCGTTTATAGCGCCACTGGTTGCAGGTTCACGGAGCTCCCTTATGGCCCTGTCCTTGAATTGGGCAAAGGTCAGATCAGGGTTCTGAAAGAACATGAGGCGCAGCTGGGTCCTGTGGGCGCTAGACAGCAGACCTTCTTCGAACTGTTCTGTTAATAGCTTATCTGTATCCTGCACGCTGCTAGGGTCAGCTTGTTTGATGGCTCTCAAAGCTTCCTGCAAATTTAGGGCATAGTCTCTGTCCTGTGCCCGCTGCTTACATCCGGAGAACCGCATTTTAATTTCAGCGGAGGTACGTGTATCAAAGGTACCCCGCAGCCGGGCTAGAATGTCCTTTACAGTTCTTTTCTCCTCAGTGGGCCGTGACTTTACCTCCCGCTGGGCTGCACCAGTTAACTGCCCTGTCAGTATGCTGATCTTCTGTTCCTCTGTCAGGGGGTAAACTTGGAATAAACTGTACAGCCTTTCCTTAAAGTCAGTTAGTGCATGGGGCTCCCCTGAATACTTGGGCAGCCAGGCCGCCCCAGGGATGTAAGGCAGGGAGAATGGCATAACCGCTGCTGCAGCTGCACTGGTGGTAGTGGGCGCCTCCGCGTCCAACATCTTCCTCCCCCCTAGTTAAGCGTGGCCTACCTTCCGACGATCCTCTTCTGTAGGCCGCGGCTCCGCTAGTGCTGCTCCGGACGAGGACCTTGCGTCGCGTCCTGGTGACGTCAGCGTCGCTCTCTCTCCCTTCCAGGACCTTGCGCAGCGTCGGTGCGTAGGGCGGAGCTTCAGGTCTCACGCGGTTTGGACGTCCACGCCTCTCTTCTTCCCGCGCAGCGTCCTGCAGATTGTGTCCGATGGCGGGAAAATGGCTGAAGATGGCGGGAAGCTTATGAAGATGGTGGGAGATGGCTGAAAATGGCGGGAAAAGGCTCCGGATGGTGGGAAACCTCTTTTTAAGGTACGTGTACAGTCTTTTTCAGGCACACAATACCCGTTTGTGGCGGGTTGGTCTCAATCCTGCCGACTACGCCAAAGCTGACTCGCCCCCTGGGCCGTGGGGCACTCGGATCCGGGCAACAGGGCAATAATGGGGGTAGTAGTGGCAACCCGGTCTGTGCCTCAGGGTGGTCAGACCAGTGGCAGACTACTATAAGTTTTGCAATGTCCGACTACGCCACCCTTGGATTGCGGTCAGGGCTAACCGCCGCTGCAGTGCAGACCGCTGGGGCAGATGTAAAGGTGCAGCACTGAATAGTACAACTCCCCACGGGAGGAGTATGGCCCCAGGGCAGTATATAATGGATGATGGAGGGGATGATTCCGACCGCAATAGCCAGGAAACGGAGGCCTCTTAAGCAGTTCAAGGTCTTTATTAGGACAGGTGAGATGACCCAAAAACAGTCCCGGCTAGGAGGGGGCCTGGATGTCTGAGAACAAGTGGGAAGCTGGCCCTGATCAGGGTGAGGGTGTAGGCCTACCGTGCTCTCTGCGCTCTCTCTGGCTATTTCCCTCCTCGTGGTGTAATAGCCCACGTTCCTGAGCTTGTCGTGTCTTCTCGCCCGTATGGCTTGCAACTTGGGTCCCTTTCTACTCCCGGCCTGGTACGGCTTTGCTGGTCCCTTCTGCTGTGGCGGAACCTCCGGGCTTCTTAGGCCAGGGAACATACAATCCCCTGCGGACTGGCTATTTGCTGCAGGACTTGGAATCCTCACAGCCTCAGACACCAAAGTCTGGTAGATTAGTTTCTCTATCTGCCAGGACAGGCTCGCTTCGCCTCTTGTCCCTGGCTCGTGGCTCTCCTACTGCCAGACGGCCTCATAGGCTGCAACACAACTGTCTGTCCCTGCTCTGGGACACCTCCTTCTTCAGAGACAGGTTGTCCAGTTCTCTCTAACCCTGCCCCCAGTTCCAGCTTTTATAGGGGCAGCCTGCTCCCCCTACTAGCCTGGGACAGGAGGTATTGCATGCTAATGGTCCTCGACAAGAGAACCTCCCCCTTGTTCTCAGACACAGCTTTATTATACATTTGTTGCATCCAGGCCAGGGTGACACACATGCATGCAAATAGCAGGAAGAGTTTGACGCCAAACACAGGTTCTCAATTAAAGACATTAGTTGTAGGAAGATTTTGGTGAACCTTAGCTAGAGACTCCCCCCAGTAGTAAGCTTGTGTATAGATAGACTAATAGTATTGTAAACGTAGAATGTTGTTAAGTTTGTGAACGTTTGCGCTGTAACAACTGCAGGGGCAGCCTAGTGCACCCATCTGATTACATCATTTCTCTGGGTAACACTCGGTTACCGCACTAGGCGGAACCACTGGTTATGCAAATTATAGTTCATCTTGTGGTGCATCCTGGTCCTGTCAGTTGTGCAGCATAGGGGTCCCAGATGTCAGAACTGGATGTGTGTGAAGTTTGTGCTCTTTTCTTGCGTTGCCGTGGCAACCCAGTTTTTGTTCTTAGTAAAAAGTGGTTCCCTAACAAAATGTCTGCTAGTATCCTTTTCAGTGTAGACAAAGATTCCGGCACACCAAATAAGTTGCGTTCCACGATACCGGATGTTGCGTCCCAGCGCCCCGGATACCGGAAGTGGAATACACAGCCACCGCTATTAAAACCCCCGAGTACACCCAGCGCCACACCACCCCCGGCATACGGACCACCCGAACACACTAAGGTATGTGCCCACCACATGGTACACCATTGGTACCATTTAGGTAGCCACTGGTCCGACCCTCATACCCACATCTTTTTCCTCTAGTGACGGCTATACCTGCCCTCACCAAGGAATATCACCTCTCGGCCATGACTAATTAAGCTGCCTACAGGCAAGTATTAGTTTTTGATATTATACTGGGGGTTGTATAAGTATATATGAGCCATTAGCTCACTATCTGTATGCTGTCAATTTACAGCTATTATTGCCGGTGTACATTTCACCTCTTCTTGGCACCTCTCGGCCATGACTTATTTAGGCAAGTATTACCTTTTGACACTTTACCTGGGGTTGTACAAGCAGACACCTGTCATCAGCTCATTATTTCTATGCTGTTGATTTACAGCCATTACTGCCGGTGTATACCTTACCCCTTTTTTGCAACAAGCAATTTCTGGTTATACCTGGGTATGTACCGTTCATATGTTTTTTGATATCATCACTCTGGGTTAGCTGTATGCTCTACACACTGTTTGATGTAACATATGCCTCTCTACTATTTTATACAATATTTATACTATACAGCATTCATTCCTGATATACAGTAGGCCACGTGTGAAGATTTCCAGTATCCTACAGACTATATGATTTAGGTACCTTGAGTTTTGTTTACTTTTTGACGAATTCTGAACTCGTATCTCTACACCAGTCCTTGTCTATCTTTCCCCCTTTCCCCTTTTCCGTCGCCTTCCCCTCCCCCCCCACCCCTTTTTTTTCTTTTCTTTTTTTTTTCTTTCTTTTCTTCTTCGCCATTATGCACTTTTTTACGGTATATTATTTACATGATGTATTGCTTGTTTCATTCTATAATGTTCTTGCTTATGTTTGTGCTCTGGTTTTAAGCTTATCGAAAGCCCATGATGAAACGTTGGGCAACTATACTGACAACACCTTGAGCAAGTATATATCGGAGAAATAATTAAAGCACCTATTATTGTATCCATACGTTTGACTCTTTAAATTCATTTGGTGTGCCGGAATCTTTGTCTACATTGACGAGTATGTTGTGTTCCTGGCACCCCTCTTCATAAGTTGAGCTTGGTCTTTATATATTATTGCTAGTATCCTTTGTCCTCGGCCCGCTGTATTCTGAAAGAGACCTCCCTGGTACACGGTTTACAAGCTGATACTCAACAACTGCCCTGTATTGCTCACAAATCCTTCCCAACATCTGCAAAGTTGAGTTCCAACGTGTGGTGACATTCCACACCAGTCAGTGAGCTGGAACCTGCAAATGCTGCTGAAGCATGGCGAGGGCGGCGGAACAGCTGTAGGTGACAGCATTTGTCAAAATATGATGGTAAAAACATGTTGTTGCAAGATTGGATAGATAGGGTACAGAGTATTATTAAAATGTGCAATCTGATCCCAGTGTTGCGAGCAGAGATAGCATTGAATGCACTAGAGGGTGACGCCAGGCGAACAATAATGGTACAGCCAGAGTCCAAAAGGACACCTTAGACAAAATACTCGCGCTGCTGGAAGGAACCCACGGAGGGCATGTCAAAGTGACTCAACTGCAAAGTTTCTTTTTCATCTGGCTGCAGCGGGAAGGCGAGAATCTAATGCAATACTCCAATGCCTTGCAAGAAACGTTGAATGAAGTACAGCGGCGGGATCCCAAGGCTATGGGAGCCTTCCACGAGATGGATAGGCTGTTGCAGAATCAGTTCATTGTTGGGGTAGCCAGTGGTCGAGAAAGCAATGAATAGTGCTCAAGTGATGGACATCCGGCCGAGGTCTGAAGATGTGGAGAATCTGAAGAATGTGGCCCAGGCTCTGCAGGCAGAAATAAAAGATCTACAACTCGAAGTGTCCCAGATGCAAATGAGGTCGGTCCAACCTCTGAAGACCGCTCCAGCACCCCGAGATCCTCCATCTGTCCCGACTCAGGTATAGAGGCCAAATGGAGGAAACATGTCTGGTGCACAGAGACTCAGGAGGCCTTTCTGCAGAAATTGTCGTCGTCTTGGTCACCTAGGTTATTACACTTGGGGTTATTTACTATGGAAAAAACGAAGGCTTAGGGGTGATCTTATTACTATGTACAAGTATATGAGGGGACAGTGCACAAACCTTTCTACTGATCTTTTTACTCTGAGGCCTGAAACGGGGACAAGGGGGTATCTTCTACGTCTGGAGGAAAGAAGGTTTAATCATAATCACAAACGGGGATTCTTTACTGTAAGAGCAGTGAGACTATGGAACTCTCTGCCGCATGATGTTGTAATGAGTGATTCACTATTAAAATTTCAGAAGGGCATGGATGCCTTTCTTGAAAAATATAATATTACAGGCTATATATACTAGATTCCTTGATAGGGCGTTGATCCAGGGAACTAGTCTGATTGTCGTATGGAGTCGGGAAGGAATTTTTTTCCCCAATGTGGAGCTTAGTGTTTGCCACATGGGTTTTTTTTGCCATCCTCTGGATCAACATGTTAGGCTATGGGTTGAACTAGATGGATTTAGTCTTCCTTCAACCTTAAAAACTATGTTACTATGTTACCTTACCAGGGATTGCGATGACGGTACTGACCTCAAGATAACGGCACCAATTTTAAACTGCCAACTGCTGCAGTAGCTAAGTGCCCCGCAGCGGTCCCCGATTTGCAAAGCCCACAATGTGGAGAACACGATTTGTATTCATGCAGTCCGATGCTAGAGGCTGATTTTGAAGGATAGAAAGTGAGGTGTTTGGTGGATACCAGGTCGGAATGCATCATTATACACCTAGAGATCTTCGAGAGCTTCTTCGGCCATACGATGGAACCAGAAGATGGGAGCGTTATTCGTCTTACAGCAGCAAACAATGGCCAGCAGGTCGTGAAGGGGATCGTGTGGATGAGAGTGACGATATGTGGTCAAGACATCGGTGACGCGCCCAGAGGATGGAGGGGACGACTCGGCGCCTGGGCCTTGTTATTGCCTGATCTCGGGGGATGTCGCGGTGGTCGGCTCCCGGGCCCGTACCCTGGGGTCACTCTTAAAAGAAGGCGGAAGTTATATGGGAATGGGAATGTTCGTGACGCCACCTGTGGTGTCTGGTGAGGATCACCAGCGCTGCGACAGTCCTCTGAGGCCGGTGTTCAGGCAGCATAGTTGGTGCGGCTCCCCACAGGTGGAGCGGCTCCCCACAGGTGGAGCGGGCCTCAGGGCAGCGTAAGTGTAGGGATGCAGGACAGAGGGGACCCAGCCGGGTCATAAGAAGAATAGGCACACACACTACAGTTCACTTCAGTACCTTTTCTTTTGGTGTTTCTGGCACGGTCCAGGGAACTTCAGGGTGAAGGGTGCATATCAGGACTCTCCCCAGTGAGCAGGTGTGGGGCCTCCTGTTCCTTGCCTTTCCTTGTTAAGTTTCTGACCTGCCTGGAGCTAGGCCTAACTTGGTCTCTGTCTTGTACCTGCTGACCTGGTGGTAGGGCCTTCTGTTGGAGATCACACTCCCTGGTCTCTTGGGCCTCCGTGACTCCTGGCCCTGGTATAACAGTCAACTTCTGGTGAACCTGGGACGTAAAGTTCTCCAGGGGTTCTGGTTATTCCTGCTGGGGATATAGGCCCCCTGTAGGTGCAGGCCCGGTGTCCGGTAAATGGTTTTGGGGTGAGCTGGTTAAGCTCCTCTGCCCCCTATGTTGCTTGCTTACTCTACTCGCCTTCGGCCACGCTCGGGGCCCTCACTAGGCTTCACACGGGCTGTAGGCCTCGCTACTCTTCACCGCTCTTTTGGCGTCGGCATGCCCTAGGCTCACTAACTCGAGCTCTCTGAGTCTGGACTGAACTGACTGAGCTCCACTGCAGGCTAGCTTCTGCAGGAGCTCCTCTCAACAGACTGTGACTGAAACTAAGACTTCACTGTCTTGTAACTGAACACTAACTGAGCTGCCTAGCTCCACCTTCCCTATATATGTCCCTAACAGGCTCCCTCTGCTGGTATGAGGTGGAAGGTGGAGGTGTGTGAATGCTATGAGGGCCTCTTGTGGAGAAGTCCGTCCATGCACCCCTCTGGGATATGTGGCACCAATGCGCAGCAGGGCACCACATTCCCCCCTAGGAAAGCTCAGTACTCCCGGACTGAAGTAATTTTTATAACAGGTAACAACAATAACTCTTCCCTTTATGAGAGGCACTTTGCTTGAACGTTGCATAATTAAACATTATAAATAATAAATATATACATACATACAATAAGCAACCTCAGAATTTAAGTCTGTTCTGGTGAGGTCCCCTGACAGGGTGTTCATCTCACAGGTAAAGTACAAGGTAGCTTGAGGGACCTGTCAAAAGCAAACCCTCAACGTAGGCCCTGGGGTGGCTGCAGGGCATGGCGATCCTGAGTTGGACCTCCACTTCTGCCACGCCTGACAGGTTTTTGTTCTGAGGTCACCTAAAGGGGCACTCCAGGGAGTGCAAATATTTACAGCAAACAGTTTTTGGGCTGCACACAGTCCTCAGCCACAAAGTTCTTTATGTACCCTTACGGGTAACTACACTGTGTTCCAAATTATTATGCAAATAATATTTTCTCAGATTTTCCCAAATTACCTATATGAATTGCAGTCATTGGAATTTTCCAGTCAAATAACTATTAGAGTACAATTGAAAGGTTTTTGTACAAACTGCCTATGATAACAGTATATTTTTTAAAAAATAAAAAACTCAAACTGCACTCAAAATGCATGTTCCAAATTATTAGGCACAGCAGAGTTTTCAACCTTTTCATTTTAATAAAGAACAAAAAAATGGTCATTTTTGAAATTATATGCATTAAAAGGTTGAAAACTCTGCTGTGCATAATAATTTGGAACATGCATTTTGAGTGCAGTTTGAGTTTTTTATTTTTTAAAAAATATACTGTTATCATAGGCAGTTTGTACAAAAACCTTTCAATTGTACTCTAATAGTTATTTGACTGTAAAATTACAATGACTGCAATTCATATAGGTAATTTGGAAAAATCTGAGAAAATATTATTTGCATAATAATCAGGAACACAGTGTAGAGATAACAAGGGAAGTGTCCATATCACTTAAATTGTCCATTAGTAAGGCAAGGCACATATCAAGATACAAATACATGAAAATACACAAGACAATACCCCAGGGGCAACTATCTACACTGTCAGAGTTTCCTTCTCTATTCTCTGTAACTGACAGGGGTCTGACCTCGTGTGCTACGTGTCGACCTACGTGGTACTGGGATGCGTGAGGCACTAGTGTTTGCACTAAGTCCCATTCTGTCAGTTCTAAGTGTTGGGGGACTGCAGGGTTGCCTTAACCTCTCTACGGGACTGGCAAGTATACCATTGGCTGGGCCTTCTTGCTCTGCTCCAATCGGGGATCCTTCTTCCGGGGATTCTTCTTGAGTAGGCTCTTCTGAAGCACTTACAGGTTCTACTTGCTGTGGAGGGTCTTCTGGCTGTTGAAAGAAGTGGATCACAGGTATTATTACTGCTCCTCCTAGTTGAGGCCAATCTGCCGGGAAATCTCCTAAGTCAGTATGGAGTACTGCGTTTTTAGGCTCCCCCGGTACGGTGAGAATCACTTCTTCTTGGGGCTTTAGCAGGTCTGGACACAACTTCAGATGGTCTCTAGATACCATTGCAGTCGTTATTCCTCCGTCTTTGCTAATCAAACAGGTCTTCTTGTTATCAAATCTTGAATTTAACACAGTGTAGGGTTCTCTCTCCCACTGGTCATCAAGTTTGTGGTTTCTCCTTTTCCTCTTTAACACCACTTCTCCTGGTGTGAAGGGTTCTGTGGGCGCACTTTTATTGTAGTGGGCTTCCTGCTTGTCCCTTACCCGATTGAGACGGTCTTCGACACAGGCCTGTACTCTTCTGTACTGCTCCTGTCTGGTCGTGTCCCAGTCCTCAGTGGACATATCTGCTTCTGGTTCTACTACACAAAGCTCCAGGTCCATGGGCAACTTCCCGGGTCTTGCTGGCATGAGATATGCTGGAGTACAATTGGTGGAACTCACAGGTATGTGGTTGTACCGATCTACCAGGTCAGGTAGTAGGTCTGGCCACTGATTTCTCTCCTCTAGTGGTAAGGTCTTCAGCAGGTCGATGACGATGTTATTCATCTTTTCACAGAGACCGTTGGTTTGGGGGTGGTACGGTGTAGTCCGGATCTTTTTACACCTGTACAGATGGCAGAACTCCCTGAACAGTTCGGCTTCAAAGGCTGAGCCTTGATCTGTCAGCACCTGCTCCGGGTATCCATGGGGCCTGCAGAAGTACGCCTGAAACGTCTTCGCCGCAGTTTCTGCCGTCACATCCTTGACGGGGTCGACCACCAGGAACCGGGAGTAGTGATCCACCATGGTCAGGGCATAGGAATATCCTGACCTGCTGGGTGACAGCTTAACATGATCCAGGGCCACGATCTCCAAGGGTCGAGTTGTCTTGATGGGTTGCAGGGGTACCTTCTGGCTGCTGTAGTCTTTTCTTTTGAGGCTACAGGGTCCACAATTCTGGCACCACCTCTCAATGGAACTGCACATTCCTACCCAATAAAACCGACACTTCAGCAGAGTTTCTAGCTTCCTCCAGCCAAAGTGCCCTTCTTGATCGTGGTAGGCCTCCAACACCATCTGGATGTCCGTCTTGGGCACCACTATCTGCCATACCATCTCATGGGTTTTGGGGTTGACGTACCTCCGGCACAGCTTCTCTCTATAGATGAACAGCCGGCTCTTCTCATTCCACAGCTGCTTGGCTTGTAGAGATGCGTCCTTCTCCAGGGAGGAACCTTCCTGGGTTATCAGCTCTTTGATACAGCTGACAACCGGGTCGCTGTCCTGGGTCTCCTTCCAGCTGTGGTGAGGCAGGGGGTTTAACGTCTTACCGCGATGCCTCCTGGAGGATTGTTGCTCGTGGACTATTCCATTCCGATGAAAGGCAGGTAGTTCAATCTCCTCCAAGTCATCCAGTTCTTCTTCAGTGTCCGACTGGTGAGGCATCCTGGACATGGCATCGGCGTTGGCGTTCTTGCGGCCCGCACAGTACTTAATAGTGAATTGGTAGTTTGACAGCCGAGCCATCCATCGTTGTTCCATGGCTCCTAGCTTGGCTGTTTCCAGATGAGTCAAGGGGTTGTTATCAGTGAAGGCAGTGAACTTACTGGAGGCTAGGTAGTGCTTGAACCACTCGGTGATGGCCCAGACCAGGGCCATGAACTCCAACTTGAAGCTGCTATAGTTCTCTGGGTTCCTCTCGGTCGGGCGGAGCTTCCTGCTTGCATAGGTGATCACCTTCTCTCGGCCATCCTGCTTCTGACTCAGTACAGCTCCTAATCCTTCGTTGCTGCCATCAGTGTACAGCAGGAACGGTTGGCTGTAGTCAGGGTATGCTAGGATCTCTTCGCCAGTCAGGATCCCCTTCATCTCCTCGAAGGATTCAGCTTGCTCCTTACCCCACTGGAACGGGGGGTTTCTGCCTCTCCCGGACTGTCCTACCAGGAGATCTTGCAAAGGCGCCGCTTTCTTGGTATAGTCCTTCACAAACCTCCGGTAATACCCGACTAGTCCCAGGAACTGACATACCTCCTTGAGGCTCTTCGGCTCCAGCCATTTCTGGATGCCAGTGACCTTCTCCGGGTCTGGTGCCACTCCCTCTGGACTAACGATGTGCCCCAGGTACTGTACCTTTCGCTTCAGCAGGTGGCACTTTGAGGGCTTCAGCTACATCCCATACCAGGACAGCGACTCAAATACCTCCGCCAGGTGCTTCAAATGGTCCTCATACGTTTTGGAGTACACTATCACGTCATCCAGGTATAGTAGTACAGTCTCAAAGTTGCGGTGTCCCAGGCAGCACTCCATCAATCTCTGGAACGTTCCGGGGGCGTTGCAGAGTCCAAACGGCATACTATTGAACTCGCAGAGTCCCATCGGGGTGGTGAAGGCCATCTTCTCCCGATCCTCCTCAGCAACAGCTACTTGCCAGTACCCACTAGTGAGGTCAAGGGTGGAGAAGTAATTTGCAGACTTTAGGGCAGCCAGGGATTCCTCTATACGTGGTAAAGGGTATGCATCTTTATGTGTAATTCGATTTACTTTTCTGTAATCTACACACATTCTCATGCTTCCGTCCTTTTTCCAGACTAGAACCAGGGGAGCTGCCCAGGGACTACAACTATCCCTTACTACCCCTTCTTCATGTCGTGCAACATCTCCTTCGCCTTCTGGTATTGTGCTGGTGGTATGGGCCTGTAACGTTCTTTGATGGGTGGATGGTCACCTGTGGGGATATGGTGTTGAACCCCCTTAATCCTCCCAAAGTCAAGTGGGTGTTTACTTAATACCTGTGCGTATTCCTGAACCACCCGGTGTACACCCTGCTTCTGATGGGCAGGAGTGGCGTCTGCCCAACATGGAGCTGTTGGCACCAATCCTCCACCTGGGTTGCCGGGTCATTATCCTCTACTTCGTCTGGTGAGGTTAAGGACTCCGCCGTGTGTATGGAGTTGTTATTTACTGTGTACAGTTTGGCAACAGTGGCGTAGCGTGGTAATCTAACCTCATCCTCCCCATAGTTTAGGAGGCGGACGGGCACCCTCCCATTGCGTACATCCACTACCCCTCTGGCAGTTAAGAGTGTAGGTCTATGCTCTGAGCTAAGGGGCTCTACTACCGCCTGGTAGCTCCGTCCTTTGAGACCTATTGCTGTTCTACACCAAATCAGCATTTCACTCATCGGGGGAATCACAATGGGTACCGGGTCTGTCACCCGTACATTACCAATTTCACCGCCTGTTAGCTTTACCTGTTGCTGGTACATAAGGGCTCGGATCTCTTTCTGGAGCGCCCTTCTCTGCCCTGGTCTGGCAGTGTCAGCTATCTGTTGGAGCAAGAACAACACTTCTCCCAAACAGTTACTAACAATATTTGTGCCAAGTACCATATACAAGTCTTTATCATCAGGATTAGTCTCTACTACAATTAGTCCCTGGTCCTTCAGTTCCACTCTTCCCACCTTTACTGCCACATCCTTAACCCCGACTAGGTTCAGGGGGAGGCATACACGGAAAGATTTGGATCTGGTGGGTGAAGTTTGTCTATGGACCAGAACCTTTTGTAGAGGACATCAGGCATGATGGTTACCTGAGATCCTGTGTCCAGCAGAGCAGGTGTCGCGATGCCGTCCAGCACAATGGACAGGAAAGGTCTTCCTCCCACAGACCTGCAGTACCAGTTTGATGGGCCTGAGGGGTCTACTCCTGGGTGTCGGCCCTCGGCCCCAGGGTTTGCTCGTTTAAAGGACAACTCCGGACAGCGTGACCTGTCTTGTGGTAGCGGTGGCAGACAGGGTCCTTCGGCGGGCGGCGTTGGTCGCTGGTCCTCCCAGGGGGTGGCGTTGTCCTCCTCCTCCTTCTCATTCAGGGGACATCCTCAGGGCAGTCGGCTAACAGGATCCTTCCTTCCTCCTCGGGCTCCGTCCGCCGCTGCAGGGCACTCAGTTAAGTGGTCAGGGTTTTGCTCAATTGACGCACTTCAGAGCGCAGGCTGTCCAGCTCACTAGGGGACGTTGCTGGAACCTTGGCTTCAGCAACCACCGGGGAAAAGGTGGACGCTGCAGGCACTGGGGTGGCCCCACCCTGGTAACATTCGATAGCAGTTGTTTCCAGGGGCTGCAGTCCTTTTATAGCCATGTCCTTAAGGTTGTCAAAGGTGGCATCTGGATGATCCAGGGACCACCAGTGCACAGTCCTGCTCTCCTCTTGAGACCTCAGTCCCCAAATAAACTATTCCTTCAGCATTTTATTTTCATTATTGATGCTGGTTGGGCTAACCTGTTTCAGAGCTCGCAGGGCCCCTTGTAAACGCCAGGCATAGTCCTGAACACTGTCCTCTGGTTGCTGAGAGCAGTTGTAGAACCTCATCCGGAGGTCTGTCTCAGTACGATCCTCAAAGACAGTCTGTAACTTTTTAAAGATTGTGGACACGGACTCCTGGTCAGCGGCCGACCAGGTTTCTACTTCCCGCTCCGCAGCACCAGTCAATTGTCCCAATACAACAGCGGCTCTTGGCTTGCCTGTCATAGAGTACATGTCCAGTATACCGCATATTTTCTTTTGAATCCAGACAGGGTATCTGGTTTGCCACTGTACTGGGGGAGCCACTTCACTCCAGGGATGTACGGTAGGGCCATGGGTATGACAGGGGTTACAAGCCCTGCTGGTGGACCGGCTGCTCCGGCCTGCTCGGTGCCGGGCTCGGGTTGATCATCAGGGCCGTTAACCGGTACTCCGGCGTTGTGCTGTTCTTCGGACATTCTGGCGCCCCCCTAGCGAACCGTGGCCTACCTTCTTTTCCTTTCTTCCGATAGGCCGCAGCTCCGCAGGTGACTGTCTTCCTTCAGGACCTTGCGTCGCTTGCGTCCTACGTCAGAGCGTTCACCGGGGCTCCTTCTAGGACCTGGCGCCTCCTGGTTTGACATCGAGGCATGGGGCGTGTGTGGGGCTTCGCGCGCTTCAGCAGGTACGCCTCTCAGTTTCCCGCGGTTATGCCCTTCTTCCCGCTCAGTGGCACAACAATGGCAGCGATCTTCGCCACAGTTAAATACACAGCTCTGATAAAAGGCGCACAGTACCCAGTGGCAACGGGCACAACACTCCGTCGTTGCAGAGGGCACGGAATCCTGTTCGTGACGCCAGGAAGAGATGACGCGCCCAGGGGATGGAGGGGACGACTCGGCACCCGGGCCTTGTTATTGCCTGATCTTGGGGGATGTCGTGGTGTTCGGCTCCTGGGCCCGTACCCTGGGGTCACTCTTAAAAGAAGGGGGAAGTTATATTGGATAGGGAATGTTCGTGACGCCACCTGTGGTGTCTGGTGAGGATCACCAGCGCTGCGACAGTCCTCTGAGGCCGGTGTTCAGGCAGCTTAGTTGGTGTGGCTCCCCACAGGTGGAGCGGGCCTCAGGGCAGCGTAAGTGTAGGGATGCAGGACAGAGGGGACCCAGCCGGGTTATAAGAAGAATAGGCACACACACTACAGTTCACGGTCCAGGGTACTTCAGGGTGAAGGGTGCATATCAGGACTCTCCCCAGTGAGCGGGTGTGGGGCCTCCTGTTCCTTGCCTTTCCTTGATAAGTTTCTGACCTGCCTTGAGCTAGGCCTAACTTGGTCTCTGTCTTGTACCTGCTGACCTGGTGGTAGGGCCTTTTGTTGGAGATCACACTTCCTGGTCTCTTGGGCCTCCGTGACTCCTGACCCTGGTATAACAATCAGCTTCTGGTGAACCTGGGACGTAAAGTTCTCCAGCGGTTCCAGTTATTCCTGCTGGGGATATAGGCCCCCTGTAGGCGCGGACCCGGTGTCCGGTAAATGGTTTTGGGGTGAGCTGGTTAAGCTCCTCTGCCCTCTATGTTGCTAGCTTACTCCACTCGCCTTCGGCCATGCTTGGGGCCCTCACTAGGCTTCTCACGGGCAGTAGGCCTCGCTACTCTTCACCGCTCTTTTGGCGTCGGCACGCCCTAGGCTCACTAACTCGAGCTCTCTGAGTCTGTACTGAACTGACTGAGCTCCACTGCAGGCTAGCTTCTGCAGGAGCTCCTCTCAACAGACTGTGACTGCAACTAAGACTTCACTGTCCTGTAACTGAACACTAACTGAGCTGCCTAGCTCCACCTTCCCTATATATGTCCCTAACGGGCTCCCTCTGCTGGTATGAGGTGGAAGGTGGATGTGTGTGAATGTTATAAGGGCCTCTTGTGGAGAAGTCCGTCCATGCACCCCTCTGGGATCTGTGGCACCAATGCGCAGCAGGGCGCCATATTGGTACGAAAGGAGTGGTCCTGGTGGATCATCCCCCTAGAGAGGAATGGACGTAACCTTTGGGATGAACGTATTATGAGATCTGGATCACCACCTGTTTGCTAAGGAAGGACCACTGTACTTGCAACGCGCTACAACCCACCGGCCAACCCAAAGGGTCCTTCAGCAGATGGTGAGAAGTTGTAGCTTTCAGAAAAGTGCCTCGTCTGGTCGACCCATAGGCTTAATCAAGGTTTCCTCCTGTACTCCAGTGGTGATCGCACCGAACAGAGAACAACTTCTGATGCTGCCTGTGGGAACCTCGTGGAGGCTGAATGGTCTGGAAGTGCTGATTGAGCCAATGTTCAAGGAATCGACCCAGACGAAAACCTCAGTGACCCGTGCAATAGCGATGGTGAGAGATGGCTGTGTGCCTATTCATTTCATTAACGTGCTGGATAGCATAGTTACTATACCTGGGGGTACATTGCTGGCTGAAATCTATGCGTCTGATGGAGAGATACTCTGATAAACAGGGTTTAACCTGTGGCCCGATAGGAGATCAGCCTGGACTTATGCCGTTGAGCTGACCAGGAAGGAAGACCTGACTGCTGAGTGGAACGGCTGAATCATAATGGATAAGATGGGAGTGTATCGGAGGGCCCTGACCCTAGCCCAACAGAGGAACTTGGGAGGATACCCTATGGGAATTCCAGGAGGCTTTCTCCAGTCATAGTGAAGATTTTGGGTGTTCCTCTACCATCGAGCATGACATTCCAACTGGGGACACGTCCCCAATTTGGGAGCGCTATCAACAGATCCCTCTGAAGGTGTATCAAGAAGTAAAGAACATGGTAGACAACATGCTGGACAACTAGGTCATACGAGAGAGCCAGAGTCCATGGGCAGTGCCAGTTGTCTTGGTAAGAAAAAAAAGACGGATCCCTTCGATTCTGTGTCAATTACCAAAAATTGAATTCCCACACTGTACGGGACACCTACCCTCTCCCCCGGATTGAAGAATCGCTATTAGCCCTGGGTTGGGCTAAGTACTTTTCTGCTCTTGATTTGGCCAGCGGATACTGGCAAGTCCCAGTGGCTGAGAAAGGCAAGGCGAAGACTGCGTTCATCCTACCCATGGTACTCTATGAATTTAACAGAATGCCATTTGGTCTTTCCAATGCGCCTGGAACCTTTTAGTGATTAATGGAACATTGCTTGGGGCGGCCTCAACTTCGAGTCCATGTTGATCTATCTGGACGATGTGGTGGTATTTGGGACATCATTTGAGGATCATTTTCAGAAGCTGCAGTGGGTCCTAGAGCAACTTCGTGACCACGGGTTGAAGATCAAGCATCAAAAATGCCAATTGTTTCAAGACCGTATAGAATACCTGGGTCATGTGGTGACACTCGAAGGAGTACAACCAGCTGCCAGTAAGGTTGAGGCGGTCCAGAAGTGGCCTCAGCCGAGAATGTTGTTTGAGGTGAGAGCCTTTTTGGGACTAGCAGGATATTACCGACGATTTGTACCCAAGTTCGCTCATCTGGTTTATCCCTTGAACGAACTCCTGAGAGGCACAACTCGAGAACCCAAGATTGCCCCATTCAGTGGAGCACTCAGCAGCAGAAGGCCTTTGATGAGGTGAAAGCCACCCTAACCAGTGCACCGATCCTGGCTTGCGCCCGATTTGATGCTCCGTTCCTGCTCTACACCGATGGGAGCCTGCATGGTTTGGGAGCAGTGTTGTTGCAGGTACAAGATGGCCTGGAGAGAGTGATCGCATATGGAAGCCTTTTCCTAAGAGAGACAGAATGTAACCTTGCAAATTATAGTTCTTTCAGGCTAGAGCTGCTGACCTTGGTTTGGGCGATGACCAAACGATTTGCAGAGTACTTAATGGGGGCTGAAGTGGTAGTCATGACGGATAACAATCCACTGGCCTGGCCCACCTAGAGAATGCCAAACCGGGAGCACTGGAGCAGAGGTGGATGGCACGACTGACTAAGTTCAACTACCATATCAAGTTCCGATCAGGAAGGGAGAATGGAAACGCAGACACACTATCTCGGGTTCCAATGGGGCCACCGGCGGGGAGTATCGATGGTGAACTGGAGGACACTGCGACGCCTGACCTGGGCCGGCTGCCTATCTTCCGGAGCGTGGTACATTCAAGTAGGGTGGCCTCTGGAATGCCTACAGTGCTCGGAAAAACTACTGCAGATTGGGAGCAGGCCCAGGATGAGAAAAGAGATGTGAGATGCGTGAAACGCTGGGTCAAGGCTAATGTATGGCCCCAGCCAAAGGAGCAGGAGAGATTGTCCCCAGTAGGTGAAAAACTGCTGTATCAATGAGATAAGAGACCTTGCACCACATTCAGCTTATGTCGTCAGATTTACCTTCCCTCAGAGTTGCAGCACCGCCAACAGGTGGTGATTCCCATGTCGAGAAGCCCATGTAAGAGGGGCTCATTTCGGGACCAAGCAGACTTATAAGTGGCTACTGAGAATGGTATATTCCCCGGACCTAGAGAAGATGGTAGTTGAAGCATGTTGAAAATGCTGAGCGTGTGGGCTGAGCAAGAGTATGGAAGAGCGAGCTCCCGTTCAGACCATCTGTACATACACTCCATTGGAGATACTCATGATAGACTATGTACAAATAGGGACACTCGTATTGTTTGGTGATGACGGATCATTTCGCTAAATACGCAGTGGGGGTACCTACCAGATACCGCAGAGTCAGCCGCAGAGGCGGTATGTTGCCACTTCATGCAAGTGTTCAGGTGTCCCCGGCGGATTCATTCTGATCAGGGAGCGTGCTTCCAGGGTGCCTAATGAAGGAACTTTATCGCCTTTATGGTATTGAACAGTCTAGGACGACGCCCTATCATCCGCAAGGCAATGGAGCATGTGAACGTTTCAACCACACCCTCCTGCAAATGCTGTGGACCCAGGAGAATGATCAAAAAGCGGGCTTGCCTGAGTACCTATCGGAACTAATGTGGGTTTATAACAATCGGGTCCACAAAATGACAAGGTACTCGCTCCACATGCTGATGTTCGGGAGGGTAGGCAGGGAGATTGAAAATCTACAAATGTCTGATCCCATGGCGGACCTTCCTCGGTCCACTACCTCCTGGGCCAAGGAGCATCGGCAGCACCTGAGAACGATACACAGGGTGTTGGGTCACCTGTCTCAACCGTTCACCCATCATGATCTGAGACCAGTGCAGCAGTTAGTGTTTGCCCCAGGGGAAAGATTGCTGGTCGGAGTGAAAAAACAGTCCAGAAAGTTAGAAGATAGGTGGGATGCGGTGCTGTATGTGATAAAAAGGAGAGTAGGTGCCAATATCCCTGTGTATGAGGAACTGGTGGGAACTGGGGGGCCACGAGAAATCTCCATCACAACATGTTGCAACGGTGTCAGCTTAGAGAACCAACTATTGCGACTGCGACTTCTGAACCTGAGCTAAGGGCAGTGGACCCGCCCATTAATGCTGATGGGTGGGCCGCATCCGCTCCCTTGCAAATGGGAGACCCTTCTGTTGTAATAATGCCCTCCAGAGAGACTGTTTCACAACCTGTGGTTCCCCCAGAGACAACATGCAGGAAGAATTTACTGCCCCTGCTCAGCCTGTGACTGCCCCCAGCGTTAATGCACCAGGGGAGTTGACAGCCCCAGTCCTGCAAAGGACCACTCGGACTGCCGCGGGCATACCGCAACAACAACTTCATCTGGGAAGGTGTGTCGAGGACGCCAACCTCCAGTGGGGTGGCATGTGAGAAGGAGATGTGTGGACATTGTTGTGGCATCAGCCTCTGGCCACAAGAGGTCTCTGTTGCCTCTACAAGTGACTCTATAGTGAATTTGATGGTGTGTGAGTCTGCAAAAACAAGTAGGGAAGAGAGTGTGGTGCTGCATCCTAAGTGCTCAGTGTGTGCAGTGTGCTGGGAGCGTAACAGACCTTTGAGTGTGTAACGGGTCTGGGAGGCGGAACCTCTGAGCTACTATACAAGGGGGCAGTCCTTGTAAGGGAGCGGGTGGCGACCAGGGAAGACGGGCAGGAGGTCACAGCAGGTGACCGGGACAGTCTCTGAGTGAACGGGCTGGAGGTCACGGCAAGTGACCGGGGCAGTCTCTGGATGAACGGGCAGATGGTCACGGCAAGTGACCGGGGCAGTCTCTGGATGAACGGGCAGATGGTCACGGCAAGTGACCGGGGCAGTCTCTGGATGAACGGGCAGATGGTCACGGCAAGTGACCGGGGCAGTCTCTAGGTAAAGGGTTGGTACGACCTGTGGCGGCTGATGATAGACGTGGGCTCCCAGGTGAGCAGGCGAGAGTCTCTGGATGAACGGGTGGTCACAGCATGTGACGGCAGAGCCTCCAGGAAGACCGACAGACAGGCGGCAGATGAGCGCTCCCAGGTGAGCGGGCAGAAGTCTCTGGACAGGCGGGTGGTCACAGCACGTGACGGCGGAGCCTCCAGGTAGACTAGCAGGCAGGTAGCAGGTGTGTGCTCCCAGGTGAGCGGGCAAGCTGGTCCATAGACAGACTGACAGGAGTTGGAAGACAGACCGTCGGACCTCGGGCAAGCAGGCAGGTGGCTGATGTGCGCTCCCAGGTGAGCGGGCAGACTGGTCCTTAGACAGACTGACAGGAGTAGTAAGGCAGACCGTCGGACCTCAGACTAGCAGGCAGGTAGCAGATAATCAGGCAGGAATCTGGCAGGTAACTGGCAGGTAACTGGCAGGTAACTGGCAACGGGACCTGAGGGCTGAAGCAGAGTAGTAAACAGTGCAACAACGTTGCTCGGGCACCTCCATTTTGGAGGAGGTGCCTTATATATGGTGAAGTCCTCCGGCCATTGGCCGGGGACTCCTTAGGATGGCGCGCGCGGCCCCTTTAAGAGGGAGGGAGAGCGCGCGCGCGCGCCCTAAGCACAGTGGCCGGGAAGGAGCGCGCGCTGCCAGCAGAGCGGGAGGAGGACGCCGGGCACGGAGCAGGGAGGTGAGGGGAACAGCGTCCCTGCCTAGCAGAGGGCAGGGACGCCAGCGCTACAGTACCCCCCCCTTTAGGCCCCCCCTTTTTTAGGCCAGACAGAAATTTAGCTAGGATAAGAGGGGCATGGATGTTCTCCCGGGGCTCCCACGTTCTCTCCTCAGGACCAAACCCCCTCCAATCTACCAGAAAAAAGGTTTTTCCTCTTACCCTTTTGGTGGCAAGAATGTTCTCTACCTCAAACTCGTCCTCAGCAGAAACCGGAGCAGGAGGCGTACCTGTAGACTTGGAAAAAGAGTTAAGTACCACAGGTTTGAGGAGAGATACATGGAAGGAGTTAGGGATCCGTAAGTTGGCCGGGAGTTTCAATTTATAGGCCACCGGGTTGATCTGACTGATGACCTCCAGAGGACCGATGAACCAAGGCCCTAACTTGTAAGAAGGTATCTTGAGTCGGACATATTTGGATGAGAGCCAAACTTTATCTCCAGGACGAAATTGTGGAGGATCCAGGCGTTTTTTGTCAGCGTGTCTTTTCATCCGTTCGGACGACTGAAGGAGTGCGGATCGGGTACTCTCCCAAATGGAGGAAAATTTGCTAACGAGAGATTCCGCAGCCGGGTTGTCCACAGAGGTGGAGACAGGAAAAGGAATCCAAGGATGCTGACCGAAGACTACAAAAAACGGGGATTTGGAGGAGGATTCGCTCTCGTGATTGTTATAGGAGAACTCGGCCCATGGTAGGAGATCCACCCAGTCAGAATGATGGGCATTAACGAAGTGCCGGAGGTAACTGGTCAGGTTCTGATTGATCCGCTCCACTTGACCATTGGACTGTGGGTGGTAAGCGGAAGAGAAGTCCAGGGTGACGTCTAGCAGTTTACAAGTGGCTCTCCAGAAACGTGAGGTGAACTGTACCCCACGATCCGACACGATGTGGAGGGGCAGGCCATGAAGACGGAAGATGTGGCGGATAAAGTCTTTAGCCAGCTCGGGTGCAGACGGGAGGCCAGGCAGGGGAATAAAGTGAGCCATCTTGGAAAAGCGGTCAGCGACCACCCAAATGACCGTACAACCGGCAGAGACGGGGAGATCAGTTATGAAGTCCATAGCAATATGCTGCCAGGGGGCAGCAGGCACAGGAAGCGGAAGAAGGCGACCGGCTGGCAGGTGTCTCGGGACTTTGTTGCGGGCGCAGGACACACAGGCAGAAACAAAGTCTATTACGTCCTTGTGCAGGGTAGGCCACCAGTAGTGCCGGGCAATAAGCTGGAGGGTCTTTTTCTGACCGGCGTGGCCAGCTAGTTTAGACGAGTGACCCCAGTGTAGGATCTTCTCCCGATCAGGTACTGATACGAACGTCTTACCGGGAGGGAGACGATTTAGGCTCACGGGAGCCACCTGCATTACTCTGGCGGGATCGATGATATGTTTAGGTTCTTCCTCGAGATCGGACACCAGAAAGGATCGGGACAAGGCATCTGCTTTGACGTTTTTGTCAGCCGGGCGAAAATGAAGAACAAAATCAAAGCGAGCAAAAAACAAGGACCACCGGGCTTGGCGCGGGTTAAGTCTCTGGGCATGCTGGAGGTAAGCCAAGTTCTTGTGGTCAGTGTAAATTATTACCGGGTGAAGAGCCCCCTCGAGTAGGTAACGCCACTCCTCCAATGCCAGTTTGATGGCCAATAACTCTCGGTCTCCTATGGAATAGTTGCGCTCAGAAGAGGAGAAGAGTTTGGAGAAGAAGCCACAAGTTACCATTCTCCCGGAAGATGATTTTTGAGTAAGTACCGCTCCGGCTCCAGAGGAGGAGGCGTCAACTTCCAGGAAGAACTGCTTGTTGCCGTCCGGGCGATGCAGCACCGGGGCGGAAGAGAAGGCCTGTTTTAGGGAAAGAAAGGCCTCCTCTGCTTCGGGCGGCCACTCTTTGGGATTAGTACCCTTACGGGTGAGCGCGGAAATTGGGGCAGTCCGGGAAGAGAAGTGTGGTATGAAGAGGCGGTAGTAGTTGGCGAAGCCCAGGAATCGCTGAATGGCCTTCAACCCCTCCGGTCGAGGCCATTTCTCGATGGCAGACAGTTTCTCTGGATCCATTCGTAGGCCGGTCTGAGAAATAATGTAGCCCAAAAACGGAAGCGAGGTCTGCTCAAAGAGGCACTTCTCGTATTTAGCGAAGAGGTGATTCTGCCTGAGCCTGAGCAGGACCTGACGAACGTCCCTCCGGTGAGTCTGGAGATCCGGAGAGAAGACCAAGATGTCGTCCAGGTACACCACTACGCAGGAGTAGAGAAGGTCCCGGAAGATGTCATTGACCAACTCTTGAAAGACGGCAGGAGCGTTACAGAGACCAAAGGGCATTACCAGATATTCATAGTGGCCGTCCCGGGTGTTGAATGCCGTCTTCCATTCATCCCCCTGACGGATACGAACCAGGTTGTACGCCCCACGGAGGTCCAGTTTGGTGAAGATTCTAGCCCCCCTCAGACGATCAAATAACTCCGGAATGAGCGGAAGGAGGTACTTATTCTTCACCGTGATCTGGTTAAGGCCTCTATAGTCTATACAGGGACGGAGAGAGCCGTCCTTCTTTTTGACGAAAAAGAAGCCTGCTCCCGCCGGGGAGGTAGATTTCCGGATGAATCCCCTGGCCAGATTCTCCTCAATATATTCGGACATCGACCGGGTCTCAGCAGCGGATAAAGGATAAATACGCCCACGGGGAGGAGTAGTACCAGGTAACAGGTCGATAGGGCAGTCGTATGGTCTATGAGGAGGTAGTGTCTCTGCTTCCTTTTTATTAAAGACATCAGCATAAGACCAATAAGGAATCGGAAGTCCAGGTAGATTAGCTGGGGTAGGAGAAGGACGGACGGGATGGACGGGAACCAGACAGGTCTTATGGCAGTCCTGTCCCCAGCGAAGGACTTCTCCGGTCTGCCAGTCAAGCACGGGTGCATGTCTCTGGAGCCAAGGTAGGCCTAGCAAGAGGGCGTGAGAGAGTCCAGGCAGAACATGAAAGGAGATACTCTCAGAATGCAGCATTCCCACCTGCAGAGTAATGGATTCGGTGATGAGTTGGATGGGGCGTGGTAAGAGGCCCCCATCCACGGCAGCAACAGACAAGGGTACAGCCAGAGGTTTGGTGGGGATGCGGTATTTCTCTACCAGGGACTGTGAAATAAGATTCCCGGCTGCTCCAGAGTCAAGTTGGGCTAGTTCGAAATAACGGTTCTCCCCGCAGACGATTGAGACTGACAGCAGCAGAGATGGAGAGGATTTATTCTTGTCTAGGTTGACCTCTCTGAGCGAACCTAGACACAGGCGTTTCCCGACCCTCCAGGCAGGCACGGATCCGGTGCTCCTTACTGCCACAGTAGAAGCAGCTCCCCTCGGCACGGCGTAAGTCCTGACGGGTTTTGACCATCTTGGTCTGGTCGACCTGCATAGACTCAGGAGAGTGTACCTGGGTAGAGACGGAGGGAGTGACGGGTTTCTGAAAAATAGGAGCTAGACATGGTAACCTCCTCTCACGGGTGACCTCTTTGGCACGCTCCTGGAACCGTAGGTCAATCCGGGTGGCAAGAGTTATTAGGTCATCGAGAGTGGTAGGAATGTCCCGACCGGCAAGTTCATCTTTAATACGGCCGGACAGACCCTCCCAGAAGACGGATACCAGAGCGTCGTTATCCCAGGCCAGCTCCGAGGCAAGGGTACGGAACCGTATGGCATATTGGCCCACGGTGAGACTTCCCTGACGAAGGCGTAGCAGTGATGATGCGGATGAGGTCTTCCGTCCGGGTTCGTCGAAGACTTTCCGGAAAGCCGTGAGAAAAGCAGGCAAGTTGGACACCAGGGGGTCTCCTCTCTCCCATAGAGGATTTAGCCAGGCCAGGGCCTCCCCGGTGAGATGGGACATGATGAATGCAATTTTGGCCCGGTCGGAGTTAAACTGGTGGGACAATAGCTCAAAGTGCAGGGTGCACTGATTTATGAAGCCCCGAGCCTGGGCGGAGTCGCCTCCGAAGCGAGGAGGTGCAGAAAGCCGGGGTCCGGGGTAGGATACCATGGTATTAGTGGGCAGCGGAGCTGCCGAATTGCGAGACATGGCACTGGCGGAGGTTGCTGGTGGAGCAGTCAGAGTGTCCAGGCGAGTATTGACATTCCGCAGGTGACCCAGGATGGACTCCTGTTGGGACCTTTGACGGGACAGTTCATGACACAGGTCCGAGAGCGAGGGAGCTTGGGTGCCACCGGGTTCCATGGCCCGAGCAAACTGTAACGGGTCTGGGAGGCGGAACCTCTGAGCTACTATACATGGGGGCAGTCCTTGTAAGGGAGCGGGTGGCGACCAGGGAAGACGGGCAGGAGGTCACAGCAGGTGACCGGGACAGTCTCTGAGTGAACGGGCTGGAGGTCACGGCAAGTGACCGGGGCAGTCTCTGGATGAACGGGCAGATGGTCACGGCAAGTGACCGGGGCAGTCTCTGGATGAACGGGCAGATGGTCACGGCAAGTGACCGGGGCAGTCTCTGGATGAACGGGCAGATGGTCACGGCAAGTGACCGGGGCAGTCTCTAGGTAAAGGGTTGGTACGACCTGTGGCGGCTGATGATAGACGTGGGCTCCCAGGTGAGCAGGCGAAAGTCTCTGGATGAACGGGTGGTCACAGCATGTGACGGCGGAGCCTCCAGGAAGACCGACAGACAGGCGGCAGATGAGCGCTCCCAGGTGAGCGGGCAGAAGTCTCTGGACAGGCGGGTGGTCACAGCACGTGACGGCGGAGCCTCCAGGTAGACTAGCAGGCAGGTAGCAGGTGTGTGCTCCCAGGTGAGCGGGCAAGCTGGTCCATAGACAGACTGACAGGAGTTGGAAGACAGACCGTCGGACCTCGGGCAAGCAGGCAGGTGGCTGATGTGCGCTCCCAGGTGAGCGGGCAGACTGGTCCTTAGACAGACTGACAGGAGTAGTAAGGCAGACCGTCGGACCTCAGACTAGCAGGCAGGTAGCAGATAATCAGGCAGGTAACTGGCAGGTAACTGGCAACGGGACCTGAGGGCTGAAGCAGAGTAGTAAACAGTGCAACAACATTGCTCGGGCACCTCCATTTTGGAGGAGGTGCCTTATATATGGTGAAGTCCTCCGGCCATTGGCCAGGGACTCCTTAGGACGGCGCGCGCGGCCCCTTTAAGAGGGAGGGAGAGCGCGCGCGCGCGCCCTAAGCACAGTGGCCGGGAAGGAGCGCGCGCTGCCAGCAGAGCGGGAGGAGGACGCCGGGCACGGAGCAGGGAGGTGAGGGGAACAGCGTCCCTGCCTAGCAGAGGGCAGGGACGCCGGCGCTACAGAGTGAAGGTGAAGCCTTGCCTGTGACTCTGGCCAAAAAGAAAGAATCACCTTGGGGGGACGACTACGTTAAAAGCAGGTAGGTCCTAAGCTCGGGCATCACCACAGGGATCCCAGAGAATGCATGCAAATAGCAGGAAGAGTTTGGCGCCAAACACATGTTCTCAATTAAAGACATTAGTTGTAGGAAGGTTTAGGTGAACCTTAGATAGAGACTCCCTCCAGTAGTGAGCTTGTGTATAGACAGAATAACAGTATTGTAAACGTAGAATGTTGTTAAGTTTGTGAACGTTTGCACTGCAACCACTGCAGGGGCAGCCTAGTGCACCCATCTGATTACGTCATTTCTCTGGGTAACACTCGGTAACCACACTAGACGGAACCACTAGTTAGGCAAATTATAGTTCATCTTGTAGTATATCCTGGTCCTGTCAGTTGTGCAGTACAGGGGTCCCAGATGTCAGAGCTGGATGTGTGTGAAGTTTGTGTTCTTTTCTTGTGTTGCCGGGGCAACCCAGTTTTTGTTCTTAGTAAAAAGTGGTTCCCTAACAAAGTGTCTGCTAATATCCTTTGTCCTCGGCCCGCTGTATTCTGAAAGAGACCTCACCAGTACACGGTCTACAAGCTGATACTCAACAACTGCCCTGTGCTGCTCACAAATCCTTTCCAACATCTGCAACGTTGAGTTCCAATGCGTGGTGATATCACACACCAGTCGGTGTGCAAAGACAGGTGCAGGGCGAGAAGCATCTTAAACTGCGTTATGGACAGAGGCTTGGCATGCACGTACAACAGTGGAACAGCCAGCGGTGTCACCGGTAGACACTGTTTCTGGACCTTCGCATTAAGCCCAACTAGTGGGGTGCTTTGCTGTCATGTGCCTGAGAATGCTGGTGGTGATTAGGCTGGTATTTTTGCTGCCCCTGCTGATGCTGGCATGGCAGAGGTTGCAAAATGCCTTTTTGGGGTTATCTGGACAGTCTTTAAAAAAGAACCAGACTCTGGAAGACCTAACAGTTGGACTGGCAACTTTCCTCGTGTTGGTTTTCCGGGGAACAGTTGCCCGCCTTGTGTCTGTGGCCACCCCACTGCTTGTTCCTGCCTGTTGGGGTGCTATGTCTCCCTCCCCCTCTGTGCTGCTGTCCTCACTATGTATGTCACTTTGCCAGGTTGGGTCAGTGATTTCATCGTCCACCACCTCGTCTTCCATGTACGTACCCTTAGCCTCCTCCTGACTTAGTGGCAATTGTGTCTCATTATCATCCACCTCTTGCGACAGTTTCCCACCGTCGCCTTTGTGTGACCGTGGCTGCTCAAATATTTGGGCATTGCTACATGCGATCTCCCCTTCGCCCACTTGAATCGGGCTGGACAAGAGGCCCGAATCTATAAATGGATAAGTGAACAGCTGTTCAGAGTGATCAAGTGTGGGATCACTTGTCTCTGGGCACTCTGCATGGTAGGAGGATCAGGGTGAGGAATATGTGGTCCAGACTCACAGCTACTGAGACTTAACCGTGTGTAAGACAGGGTGGTGGTGGCGGCAAACTGACTGGAAGCATTATTTGCTATCCAACCAATAACCTTTTCACACAGCTCTAGCTTCAAGAGTGTTATTCCACAGCCCCCTAAAAGTTCGGACAGGAAGGTAGTTCGACATTATGTGAGCGTTTGTTGTGCTTGTTATGATCTGCTACAAGCACTAAGGAAAAGACAGGAGATCTGTCCCTACAATAGAACTACGCTAGATCCCTACGATGTAACGGGGAACCTGATCCTGCGATCAGACCCGCTAAAGTCCTCAGCTAGTCTGAACGAAGACCTATAGATGTGAGGAAGGGATCCCTACAAGAACTAGGGACTGGGAGAAAGATGGACACCTCCTAGCAGAAATTGTAGCAGTAAAAAGACAAACAAACAACATAGAACATAGAGGTCAAAAGACCAAGCTAAACTGACTGAGAAAGGTAACAAAGCACCTGGCTAGCTTAAGAGTAGAAATTACAATGAAGTCCAGCAAGGCCAGAAGGGCGGAGCAGGAATAAATAGGCAAAAAGGTCATGTGACCAGCAAAATAGAAAAAAACCTAACAGGAGGGTTCTAACAGTACCCCCTCTTCTATGAGGATCCTCCAGATCCCCTAGGCCCAGGCTTATCAGGAAACCTCTTGTGAAAGGCTCTGACAAGTCTGGAAGCAGAAACATCATCCGCCCTCACCCATGAGTTATCCTTGGGGCCGAAACCCTTCCAAGCGACGAGATACTGCAAACTCCCCCTATACCGTCTAGAATTAAGGATGCGGGAAATCTCATATTCCCCGTCCTCCACCACCGGAGGAACAGTGGCAGTGGCGTCTCTATCTGATACATCAGCTTTTTTCAAAAGAGAAACATGAAACACCAGATTAATCTTCCAGGAGGTGGGAATCTCCAACCTAACAGCAGATTGGTTAACTACCTGAAGTACCTTAAAGGGCCCTACAAACTTGGGACCCAATTTTTTAGAAGGAATCCTCAACCGCAGATTCTTAGAGGACAACCAAACCATGTCACCAACAGTAAACAAAACCTCTTGACGTTTCCTGTCAAAGTACCTCTTAGATTTTTTGTTAGCCTCCTGAAGATTACCACGCACATCCGTCCAAACTCTCTCCAAATCACCGGAAAAACTCTCCTCCTCAGGCACAGCCGATACCAATTTGGAGAATGACCCAAAAGATGGATGTCTCCAAGAACAACAAAAAAAAGGCGAACACCCAGCAGAAGAGGATGTATGGTTGTTAAGAGCAAATTCAGCAAGCGGCAAAAACTCAGACCACCCCTCTTGATTGTCTGCCACAAAACAACGCAAGAACTGCTCAACATCCTGATTCTTCCTGTCTGGCCATTAGACTCAGGATGATATCCAGATGAAAACGACAAATGAACTCCCAACCTGTCACAAAAGGCACGCCAAAAACGAGCCACGAACTGAGGTCCCCTATCAGAAACAATGTCAGTAGGAACACCATGGAGTCTGACAATTTCCTTAACAAAGGCCTTAGCGAGTGTCTTAGCGCAGGGCAGTTTGATGAAGGGAACCAAGTGACACATCTTGCTAAACGGTCCACGACCACCCAGATGACCGTGAAACCCTCAGAGGAGGGAAGGTCAGTAATAAAGTCCATAGCCAGATGTGTCCAAGGTGCACTAGGAACCTCCAGAGGGCAAAGCAACCCCGCAGCAGGAGTATGAGAAGATTTAGATCTAGCACACACAGTACATTGACGCACCCACTTAATGACTTCCTTCTGCCATCCAGGCCACCAAAAACTGCGACCCACAAGTCTCTTGGTCTCAGAAATTCCTGGATGACCTGCCAACCGAGACTCATGACACTCAACAAACAAATCTCTCCTAAAGGTCCTAGGCACAAACAACCTCCCATGGGGAGTGTTAGATGGGGCATTCTCCTGTGCTTTAAGAATCTCATCTTCCAAAACGGAGTCCAATGCAGCAATCACAACATCTTCTTGTAAAATGCTCTCCTCCTCAGCACCGACCATGGGAGAAAAGCTGCGAGACAAAGCATCAGCTTTAACATTCTTGGTACCCGGAATGTAAGTAACGGAAAAATTAAACCGCAAAAAAAAAAGTGCCCACCTAGCCTGACGGGCATTCAAGCGCTTGGCAGCATCAAGATAGATCAGATTTTTATGATCAGTGAAAACCTGAATGGGAAATTCAGCACCTTCCAAGAGATGACGCCAGTGTTCAAATGCGAGTTTAATAGCCAGCAATTCCCGATTACCAATATCGTAATTAAGTTCAGTCTCAGAAAATTTTTTTGAAATAAAGGCACAGGGATGTACTCCATCCTTGATTTCCTGAGACAACACCGCACCGACCCCCACAGAAGAAGCATCAACCTCAACCAAAAACGGCTTAGTCACATCAGGCTGCATAAGGATGGGGGCAGAGCTGAACCTCTCCTTTAGAAACACAAAAGCTTCAATGGCCTCAGTAGTCCACTGAACCGTATTAGCACCTTTCCTGGTGAGATCGGTCAGTGGTTTAACAATAATAGAAACATTTTTAATGAATTTTCTGTAATAATTGGCGAAACCCAAAAACCTCTGTATTGATTTCAAACCAATAGGCCTAGGCCATTCCTGCACAGCTTGAACTTTCACTGGGTCCATCTCAAAACCCTCGCTGGAGATAATGTAGCCCAAAAAACTAATTCTCTGTACAGCGAACTCACATTTCTCTAGCTTAGCAAAAAGCGAATTGTCAATTAATAACTGTAATACCTCACGTACGCTCCGCCAATGAGACTCCAGATCAGGCGAATAAATCAAAATGTCATCCAAATACACAAACACATTTTTGCCGATCAAAGGTCTAAGGATGTCATTAATAAGATTCTGAAAAAACCTGGTGCATTGATAAGACCAAAAGGCATAACCAGATTTTCAAAATGACCCACAGGAGTGTTAAAAGCAGTCTTCCATTCATCATCCTCCTTCATGCGCAACAAATTGTATGCCCCCCGGAGATCAATTTTAGAGAACCACTTGGCCCCCACTAACTGGTTAAACAAATCAGGAATCAATGGCAGTGGGTAGGGATTGCGTACAGTAATTTTATTAATCTCGTGAAAGTCCAGACAAGGACGTAAACCGCCGTCCTCTTTTTTAACAAAAAAAAATCCAACATCCACAGGTGACTTAGAGGGTCTGATATGACCGGCGGCTAAGCTCGTCTGTATGTATTCCTCCGAAGCCTTTCTCTCAGGAATAGTAAGATTAAATAAACGACTTTTAGGAAGAGTCGCTCCAGGGACAAATTCAATGGTACAATCATAGTCTCTATGGGGAGGCAAAATTTGCGACTCCTCCTCAGAAAAAAACTTTCCAAAAATCCTGAATAGGTACAGGTAATTCCCCTTTATCCACAGCACCAATGCGCCCGTTACAACACTTGTCATAACACTTAGGGCTCCAGGACTTAATTTCATTAGTAGACCAATCCAGTACAGGATTGTGCAATTTTAACCAGGGTAACCCCAAAACTACTGGAGAAGGCAAATTATTTAATACCACCAAATCCAAATTTTCTTGGTGAATATCATTAATAGTGAGGGGAAATTCATAAATAGTGTTGAGCCACCCCCGTAGTGTTCGAGTTCGGTTCGGTTCGTCGAACACCTTCGAACACCGTTAAAACCAATGGCAGGCAAACAAAAACACATAGAAACACATAGAAAACACCTTCAAAGGTGTCCAAAAGCTGACAAACTGCTCAGAAGACATAACTAACACATGGAAAAGTGACAAGTACATGTAGTCATGCGAAAATAAAAGAGGTGGAGGAGTAAAAGGAGGGGGAGACACAGATATAGGCATGTCATGCCCTTCTAAAATCCAAAAAGTGAGAAGCCGACACGGCCAGTCCGCTCCTGCCCGTGCCACCTCCGTGTCGCCGGGTTTGTGCCAGAGCCGCGGTGAACCCTGACGGCCAGCCCCCCTCTCCCAATACTGGTGCCTGTCCGCTGGTGGGTCGAGCGAGCCCCCCTGTGGTGGAGGCAGCTCTAAGCTTTTTAATTTAAATTGTCTCTCTAATTTGAATGAATACACTTTAAATCCATTTACAAGGATCTATTGGAGGGCAAGTCTCATGCCAGCAGCCGCGTAATTCCAGCTCCAGTAGCGTCCACTAAAGCTGCTGCAGTTAAAAAGCTTTTATAAGGATCGAGCTCGGCTGTCCACCGCAAGGCATCCTACTGCCAATCCCAGCCCCTATGCCTTGGGGTGCCTCCTGATGCTCTTCACTAAGTATCCCATGGTCCCGAAGCATTTCCTTTGAAAAAATTAAGTGTCTAAACTACAGGTGGTGCAGCTTGCTTAACAGCCGGGATAATCCGCTGACTAGCAAACACTGCTACTAGGCACAAAGTATTTCCTGGGCTAGATGCAGTTAAAAATTTGTAATTAGATACTCTCGTTGGATGCTGAGAAAGCATTCCATAGAGTCTCCTGGCACGCCATATATGATTCTCTTAAAAAGCTTGGGGTAGGGGTCTAGGGGACCCTTTTATAGCCAAAATCACGGCCCTGTATCGCAATACGTCACCTAGGCTGAAGATAAATGGAACTGTAGCACCCTGAGGGCTCGGTTGCTACAGACGTATTGCACCTCACCCAGAGGTGTGATATCTCACTCTCAGGTAAGGATGGAGTGTGGATCAGGACCCGACACCTGCATGCATTACACCACATTGCCGTGGGGCAGGGCGACCAATATGCCCCTGAGATGGGCACGACAGTCCCTGTCCCTGGCTGGAGTGGGGGGAGGGAACACTGAGGAAGGGGAACCCTGTAGTGCAGTAGCAGGGAGGAAGCAGTTCCTGGGTGCATTGAGAAGGGAGTATAAAAGGTGGGCACCATCTTAGTTCAGTGCAGAGAAGTCTGAGCAGAAGTGGCAGGGAGCAGGGGCTCTGCATGAGCTCTGCTCCGGAGGCGGGCCTAGTAACAGAGGCCCAGGCCTGGAAGAGGGAGAAGGAAGGAAGAGGAGCGGAGAAGGCTCCAGGAACGAGGAATGAAGGGATCCCAGGGGTGCGGACGGGCGAGTCGCCACCGCACGCCCGAATCCACCTGCGTGGAGGGGTCAGGCCAAAGGGGGAGACCGGTCCCCGAACTAGTGGAGGCAGGAAACGACCCTCAGCTAGAAACCGGAGGCTCTGACATTTTATGTGGCGCAGCCCCTCGCTACACCCGCTAGGAAGGCACCACATAGGGTCAGGGAAACTGGCGCCAAGTTTACCAAGAGGAGGCCCGAGGCAGCCGGACAGAAGTGTTGGTAAGAAAGGCCAGACAAAGGACACACAAAGGGGGTCCTGTGAAGTGCTCCAAAGTTATCTGGGAGTTGTCTGAGCCCCTCACCTGGTGAGCACAGTACGACGTGGGCAGCCGTTACCTGCAGACGTGGTCTGGATAATAAGAACTGTGAGTAAAGGCCCTGAACTGCATCACTGACTCCGTGTCGTTACTGCTGCTGCCCTGCACCATCACCCCCATCCTCCGCATACACTGCCCTGAGGCTATACTCCTCCCGTGGGGAGTTATGCTACGCTCTGCTGCACCCACAACACCAGCCTCAGCGGTCTGCCCTGTAGCGGCGGTTCACTCTGACCGCAATCCACGGGTGGCGTAGTCGGACATTTAAACATCAAAACCACATAAATAGTTCCGCTACTGGTTTGACCGCCCTGAGCCACGGAACCGGGTCGCCGCCACGAAGACTACAACCACCAGCATCCACCAAAAAGGGTCCGGCTCCGGGTGTCCCAAGGCCCAGGGGGTGCGTCAGAACATTTTCATCACCTTTCACAATCACCAATGGGACAAGGCAGTGATGTCCTCTGTCCCTTCTCTTATACATCCTAGTGACGGAGCACCTGCTCTCATCAATTCGCCATAACCCCAATATTAGGTGGATTGAGGTGGGAGGCACCGAGTACAAGTGCTCTCTATTTGCTGATGATGTCCTAGTATATATCACTCAATCACATATATCCATCCATGCTGTTATGGCTGAAATAGATCACTTTGTTACATGGTAAAATTTTAAAATCAATGCAGCGAAGTCTGAGGCCCTCGATGTCTCCCTCCCCAAATCCATATAGGATTTCATCCAGTCCAACTTTCCCTTTGCCTGGCCCTCACAGGGTATCAAATACTTAGGAATTCCTATTCATAGAGACCTCTCCCATCTATGTTATCTTAATTTTGGGCCCTTTATTGAACAACTCTATACAGACCACGGTTGGCAAGTTAGAACTGTAAGATTCACTACGTGAACCACTGGTGTTTTGTGGAAAAGCACATGTACACTGCGTTCCAAATTATTATGCAAAAAGTGTTTAGGAGTGATAAGGGAAGAATTTGTTTGTTTGTCAGTTAAACTCATTGATGGTGATGTGTGTCAGGGCTCTTTATATCACTGTAAGCAATTGCAGACACCTGTGCTAATTAGTTTGGCAGGTGTGTCCAATGAAAGGCAAGACTACTTAAGAAGGCTCTCTCACATTATTAAGCAGCCTACATTTTCTGCCAAAATGGGAAAGAAAAAGGATGTGTCGGCTGCTGAGAAGCAACAAATTGTGGAGTGTTTAGGTCAAGGCATGACTACAATCAACATTGTGCGATGATCAGGATGAAGTGTCTTGGCAATCAAGAAGTATGTAGCTGATTCACAGTACACACGTGTGCGTGCTGATAAGGGCAAATTGAGGACTCTTTCCTACAGGCAATTACGTCAGGTTGAAAGAGCAGCGGCAAAAACGCCTTGTCATAGCAGCAGACAAGTTTTTGAAGCTGCTTGTGCCTCCAACGTCCCCCGAACAACAAGATGCAGGGTCCTTCAGAGGTTTGCAGCTGTGCATGCGCCATCCTGTCGACCTCCTCTATCCACTTCACACAAGCAGAAACGGCTCCAGTGGGCCAAACATTACATGAAGACTGATTTCAAAACTGTTTTGTTCACGGATGAGTGCCATGCAGCGCTCGATGGTCCAGATGAATGGAGTGGAGGATGGCTGGTTGATGGACACCCCACGCAAACACGGCTACAGCGCCAACAAGGAGGAGGTGGAGTAATGTTTTGGGCTGGAATCATGGGGAGAGAGATTGTCGGCCCCTTTAGGATCCCTGAAGGCGCTAAAGATGAACTCCATAATGTATGTGGATTTTCTCAAACAGCACTTCCTGCCATGGTTCAAGAAGAAGAACCGTGTATTTCACAGCAAGATCATTTTTCTGCAAGATAATGCACCATCTCATGCTGCACATAAAACATCTGCATCTCTGGCTGATATGGGCATAAAAGGGGACAAACTTATGGTGTGACCCCCATGCTCCCCTGACCTCTACCCCATTCAGAACCTTTGGAGCATCATTAAAAGGAGTGTCTATGATGGCGGGAGGCAGTTCACATCTAAGCAACAGCTCTGGGAGGGTATTCTGTCCTCATGCAAAACAATTGAAGCAGAAACCATCCAAAACCTGACAAATTCAATGGACGAGAGAGTTCAGAAGCTCCTTTCGAACAAGGGGTCCTATGTGAAAATGTAACATCACCTAGAATAAAGTTTTGAGTTGAAAACTGTTTGATTTCAGTTTCTAACAACCTGCTAATGCTTATAATTTCAAAAATGACCATTTTTTTGGTCTTTATTAAAATGAAAAGGTTGATCGAAAAGTTTGGGGGATCTAAGAGTGTGGCAACCCAGTAGTCATGATTACTTCGAATTCTGACAATATGAGGGTCATGCTGCAGGTAGTGCAGCAAGAAGGCACTTATGTGCCTTGCGCATCTCGGAGCCCCAAAATTATTTTCCGGGCTAGATGCAGCTAAAAATTATTTTTAATTTTAAATCTGGTGAAGCTTTAGTATAGATGGCCTAATAGGATCAGTGCTGCACACTGCTACAAAGCCCAAATTATTTTCCAGTCAAGATACAGATAAACATGATTAGTAATTTGAAAGCTTAAAACGGTTGGTAGGGTGATTTTAACCAATCATCAAGCTTTTACTCTCCCCAGGATGACACAGGGGTAGAAAAGTCGTTTCGGATCCATGATTTGTTCATCTTTATGAACGTGAGTCTGTCTACATTATCAGTGGAGAGCCGCGTGCGCTTATCTGTCAGCACACCACCAGCAGCGCTGAACACACGTTCAGACAGAACGCTGGCTGCGGGACATGACAAGATCTCCAAGGCGTAAGTGGCTAGCTCCGGCCATTTATCCAGATTGGAAGCCCAAAAAGAGCAAGGGTCCAGTGACACAGTCGTGGCTTCAATGTTTACTTGGAGATACTCCTGTACCATCGTCTCTAGGCGTTGACTATGTGTCAGACTTCTTGTCTCCTGTGGCCTTGCAAAGGATGGGCTAAAAAAGTGGTGAAATGATTCCGCAAAATTGATGTTACCAGCAGATACTGTGGTTCTGTTATGGTTTGAGTGCTGAACACTTGACGGTCCCACGGTTGGCAAGTTGGAACTGTGAGATTCACTACGTGCACCACTGGTATTTTGTGGAAAAGCACATGTAAGATTCTGCAACAGTCTCTGCTGATACTCCTGCATGCGTGCATCCCTTTCTATGGCAGGAATAATTTCTGCAAATTTACTTTTGTACCGGGGATCTAACAGTGTGGCAACCCAGTAGTCAGGATTATTTCTAATTCTCACAATTCGAGGGTCATGTTGCAGGTAATGCAGCAAGAAGGCACTCATGTGTGTTGCGCATCCAGGAGCACCAAGTCCCTGTTGTGTTGGTGGCGAGGTAACAATCATGCTTCCGTCCTCTGTCCTCTTCCCCCAACCTCGCACAACAGAAATGTGATCAAGGTCTCCCTCATCTGATGAGTCTTCCATCAGTTCGTCCTCCACTTCTTCCTGGGCTCCTGCACCTTCCTCACTAGTTTGGCTGCTACCATGCGCCCTGGTAAAACCATCTCCCCCACCCTCACATGCCTGCCGCCTTGGTGCTGCCGACCGTCTGGACCTTGCAGATGTTAGCCCTTCCGCATACAACTCCTCCTCCTCTACTTCCTCCACCTCCTCTTGTGCCACCACCTGACTCCGAATTCTGTTTAACATGTGCTCCAGCATGTAAATCACCGGAATAGTCATGCTGATAATGGCATCGTCAGCACTAAACATCTTCGTCGCCATTTCAAAACTGTGCAGAAGGGTGCATAGGTCCCTGATCTGAGACCACTCCTCCAGCGTGATTTGCCCCACCTCTGAATCTCGTTGGCCCAGGCTATACGTCAGAACGTATTGCACCAGGGCTTGTCGGTGCTGCCACAGTCGCTGCAACATGTGCAGAGTTGAATTCCACCGGGTAGGCACATCGCATTTTAGCCGGTGAAGTGGCAGGCCCAACGACTTCTGTAGAGATGTAAGTCGCTGAGCTGCGGGATGCGAACGGCGGAAGTGAGCACACAGCGACCGTGCCCTCTGCAGAAGGCCATCTAGTCTGGGATAGTGGGCTAAAAATTGCTGGACAACCAGGTTCAACACGAGAGCCATACAAGGCACGTGTGTGACATTGCCCCGGCGAAGGGCCGCACCCAGGTTTGCAGCATTGTCGCACACGGCCTTCCCTGGTTTCAGGTCCAGTGGAGACAACCATTCATGAAATTGGTTCTCCAGAGCTGACCACAACTCCTCAGCTGTGTGACTCACATTTCCCAGACATTTCAATGTAAAAACCGCCTGATGACGTTGAGCCCTACTGCCAGCATAGTAAGGAGGTGTGCAGGATCCCTTCTGCGCAGTTAGAAAGCTTGTGGCATGACCAGACAGGCTTTGGGTGCAGGTGGAAGACCGAGAGGAGGTTGAGGAGGCAGAAGCAGTGGAGGAACTTTGACATAAAGAGGATTGACGCACAACTCGTGGGGACGGCAAGACTTGGACAGCAGCCCCTTGTCCTGCTGTCACCATAGTTACCCAGTGCCCAGTCAGCGACATGTAACGCCCCTGTCCATGCCTACTCGTCCAAGTGTCTGTGGTGAAATGCACCCTGTCACACACAGAGTTTCTCAAAGAAGCGGTGATGTTATGTGCGACATGCTGGTGGAGCGCAGGCACACCTTTCTTTGAGAAGTAGTGCCGACTGGGCATCTGGTACTGGGGCACTGCGACGGACATAAGGTCTCGAAAATCCTCTGTGTCCACCAGGCGGAAAGGCAGCATTTCTGTAGCCAAGAGCTTGCAGATGGTGAAATTCAACCTCTTAGCTTTCTCATGGCTAGGAGGAAATGGTCTTTTACTTGTCCACATCTGAGGGACCGAGGGCTGGCTATTGTGCTTAGACGGGGTTGATAAGGGTGTCCCCGGCAAACTGCCGGTCTGTGAGGAAGATGCAGGCGGACATGTTAGGTTGCCTTGATCCAAAGGTGGTGCTATCGATGTCGGACAGCGCTCAACACCAGCTGGTGTTACCACCTCCAAAGAAAATGATGACCTGCCAATCACGCTGGCTGTTGCGGGTAAAGAGGTGGCAGGTCTGCGCCCCAAAACAGGTGTGACTGCTGTCCCCCCAGTCACAGAGGATGAAGAGGCCGCGGATGCACAAGATATGGCAGACGGTGGTTGGCCCGGCCGGCTAGGCCGCATTGTAGCACACTGAGCTTCCCACTGCAACTTATGCTTCATGTCCATGTGCCGGTTCATGCATGAAGTACTCAAACTATGTATTTTTTGGCCTCTGCTTAGCTTTTGCTGACAAATGTTACAGATAACACGAGTTGGGTCATCTTTATCGATCTGAAAAAATGCCCAGGCTATGCAAGGCTTAGCACCCATGCGACCTGAAGAGCCACCACGACTTGTGGTGAGAGGCAGAGTTGTGTTTGAGGATGCAGTTGTTGACGTGCTTCCAGTACTACGTCTCTGTCCAGGAAGGCGCAACCTGACCTCGTCGTCACTAGCATCTTCCTCCACCTCCTCTGCTGACCTCATCTCTTGGCTGACTGTGGGTTGACAGTAAGTGGGATCTCCGACCTCATCATCATCACCCTTTGCGTTATCACACCCGTCGTCCTCAGAGCCAACCTGTTCCTGCCCTGACAAAAAACTAAAGTTGTCGCTCCAATCAGGTATTTGAGTCTTATCATCGTCTTCCTCATTGTCTCCACCAACAGGAGTTACAGTTTGGGAATGAGGGTCTACATTATGGTCAGAACCTTCTGCGTCTGGTCCTGGATCCGACTCATAAAGATTCTGGGCATCAGTGCAGATCATTTCCTCGTCTGGATTCACAGAAGCGCTGGAGTCGACCTCTGATTCCCAGGCTATAGTATGAGTAAACAGCTCTGCAGACTCAACCATCTGTTCTACCTCATACTCAGACGGGCAGCTGGAGATTTGGGAGCTGTGAGGAAGCAAGTGCGATTTGGGTGACACCTTTGAGGACTGGAGTATTTGTGATGTTGAAGTTGATGTGGAGGAGAGCCCACTTAAAGGAGCACTTGATATCCGTTGAAGCACCTGCTGTTTTTGTGCCTCATCTGGAATTTGTAGCGATTGGCGTGGCCGTAAGAAAGGGATCTTATCACATTGTCCGCTAAAAGAAGTAGACATTTTAGTTTGGCTGGAAGATGGTCTTTCTTCTGCAGATGTTACTGTTGCTTTAACACCTACCCCACGGACACAACCTTTATTCCCCTTCCCAACACGCCTATTCCCCTTTCCACCAGCAGCAGGCCTTTTTCCACTCATTTTGGTGGTTAACTAATTCACAACTCTGGAGTTGTTTGCACAAAAAAACAATGGATGGTAACCGAGCAGAGCTGAGTGGCCAAACTGTGGTATTAGGCCAAAACTATTGGCTGGGTTAGATGCAGAAAAAAATTATTTTGAATTTGCAACCTGATGGAGGTCAGTATAGATGGATTAATAGAACAAGACCCACACACAGCTAGAAGCCCAATATTTTTTCAGAGGTAGATGCAGGAAAAAAATATATTCAGTTTGCAACCTGATGGAGGTCAGTATAGATGGACTAATACAACAAGTCCCACACACAGCTAGAAGCCCAATATTTTTTCAGAGGTAGATGCAGAAAAAAATATATTCAGTTTGCAACCTGATGGAGGTCAGTATAGATGGACTAACACAACAAGTCCCACACACAGCTAGAAGCCCAAATATTTTTTCAGAGGTACTGTAGATGCAGATAAAAATTAGTTTTAATTTGCAACCCGATGGAGGTCAGTATAGATGGACTAATAGAGAAAGTCCGACACACTACTAGAAGGCCAAATATTTTTTCAGAGCTAGATGCAGAAAAAAATTATATTCAGTTTGCAACCTGATGGAGGTCAGTATAGATGGACTAATAGAGAAAGTCCGACACACTACTAGAAGGCCAAATATTTTTTCAGAGCTAGATGCAGAAAAAAATTATATTCAGTTTGCAACCTGATGGAGGTCAGTATAGATGGATTAATAGAACAAGACTCACACACAGCTAGAAGCCCAATATTTTTTCAGAGGTAGATGCAGAAAAATATATATTCAGTTTGCAACCTGATGGAGGTTAGTATAGATGGACTAATACAACAAGTCCCACACACAGCTAGAAGCCCAAATATTTTTTCAGAGGTACTGTAGATGCAGATAAAAATTAGTTTTAATTTGCAACCTGATGGAGGTCAGTATAGATGGACTAATAGAGAAAGTCCGACACACTACTAGAAGGCTAAATATTTTTTCAGAGCTAGATGCAGAAAAAAATTATATTCAGTTTGCAACCTGATGGAGGTCAGTATAGATGGATTAATAGAACAAGACCCACACACAGCTAGAAGCCCAATATTTTTTCAGAGGTAGATGCAGAAAAAAATATATTCAGTTTGCAACCTGATGGAGGTCAGTATAGATGGACTAATACAACAAGTCCCACACACAGCTAGAAGCCCAATATTTTTTCAGAGGTAGATGCAGAAAAAAATATATTCAGTTTGCAACCTGATGGAGGTCAGTATAGATGGACTAACACAACAAGTCCCACACACAGCTAGAAGCCCAAATATTTTTTCAGAGGTACTGTAGATGCAGATAAAAATTAGTTTTAATTTGCAACCTGATGGAGGTCAGTATAGATGGACTAATAGAGAAAGTCCGACACACTACTAGAAGGCCAAATATTTTTTCAGAGCTAGATGCAGAAAAAAATTATATTCAGTTTGCAACCTGATGGAGGTCAGTATAGATGGACTAATAGAGAAAGTCCGACACACTACTAGAAGGCCAAATATTTTTTCAGAGCTAGATGCAGAAAAAAATTATATTCAGTTTGCAACCTGATGGAGGTCAGTATAGATGGACTAATAGAGAAAGTCCGACACACTACTAGAAGGCCAAATATTTTTTCAGAGCTAGATGCAGAAAAAAATTATATTCAGTTTGCAACCTGATGGAGGTCAGTATAGATGGACTAATAGAGAAAGTCCGACACACTACTAGAAGGCCAAATATTTTTTCAGAGCTAGATGCAGAAAAAAATTATATTCAGTTTGCAACCTGATGGAGGTCTGTATAGATGGATTAATAGAACAAGACCCACACACAGCTAGAAGCCCAATATTTTTTCAGAGGTAGATGCAGAAAAATATATATTCAGTTTGCAACCTGATGGAGGTTAGTATAGATGGACTAATACAACAAGTCCCACACACAGCTAGAAGCCCAAATATTTTTTCAGAGGTACTGTAGATGCAGATAAAAATTAGTTTTAATTTGCAACCTGATGGAGGTCAGTATAGATGGACTAATAGAGAAAGTCCGACACACTACTAGAAGGCTAAATATTTTTTCAGAGCTAGATGCAGAAAAAAATTATATTCAGTTTGCAACCTGATGGAGGTCAGTATAGATGGATTAATAGAACAAGACCCACACACAGCTAGAAGCCCAATATTTTTTCAGAGGTAGATGCAGAAAAAAATATATTCAGTTTGCAACCTGATGGAGGTCAGTATAGATGGACTAATACAACAAGTCCCACACACAGCTAGAAGCCCAATATTTTTTCAGAGGTAGATGCAGAAAAAAATATATTCAGTTTGCAACCTGATGGAGGTCAGTATAGATGGACTAATACAACAAGTCCCACACACAGCTAGAAGCCCAAATATTTTTTCAGAGGTACTGTAGATGCAGATAAAAATTTGTTTTAATTTGCAACCTGATGGAGGTCAGTATAGATGGACTAATAGAGAAAGTCCGACACACTACTAGAAGGCCAAATATTTTTTCAGAGCTAGATGCAGAAAAAAATTATATTCAGTTTGCAACCTGATGGAGGTCAGTATAGATGGACTAATAGAGAAAGTCCGACACACTACTAGAAGGCCAAATATTTTTTCAGAGCTAGATGCAGAAAAAAATTATATTCAGTTTGCAACCTGATGGAGGTCAGTATAGATGGATTAATAGAACAAGACCCACACACAGCTAGAAGCCCAATATTTTTTCAGAGGTAGATGCAGGAAAAAAATATATTCAGTTTGCAACCTGATGGAGGTCAGTATAGATGGACTAATACAACAAGTCCCACACACAGGTAGAAGCCCAAATATTTTTTCAGAGGTACTGTAGATGCAGATAAAAATTAGTTTTAATTTGCAACCTGATGGAGGTCAGTATAGATGGACTAATAGAATGATGCTATGCCCAAAAGATTTTACTTCACTAGGTGCAGTAAAAAAATTGGTATTCTATACACAGGTGGTATATCTTGCAACACAGATAGGCTACTCCACTGACTAACACACTCTGCAATAGGCCAAAAAGGATTAGCTTTGCTAGATTCAGCCAAATGCTGTGAAAAAAACTTGCACAGCACTGGCACAGACCTGCCTGGCAAAAACTGATAGGAACTGATGTAACCTAGTCCTGAAAAGGACTCCAATTACAATTAGTCTTTACTCCCACAACCTATCTATTTAAGAGCACAGACCTCCCTGATAAAAGTCGTAGGAAATGCTGTAACCTAGTCCTTAAAAGGACTGCAATCACAACTATTCCCTACTCCCAAGCTATCTGTATATTTGTGCGAAAATTGGCTTGAAATTAACAAGGTATAGCGCACACAGCAACAGCGGTGCCGTCTAACACGCAGCTGCAGCAGTGAGAAAATGGTGGCGACGGGGAAAATGGCTTGGTCTTATAGGGCAAGGACATGTGACATACACTGCCAATGACACATGCCCTTGCTTGTGTGAAAAAAAGCACTTCGCTCCGTGTGTGCGCTGCTGATAGGCTGACAGATTGCACCTCCCCACTGCAAATGCGGGAAAGAGAAAAAAAAATGGAGATCTTCATTGTTCCTGCAGAGATCCATCCCCTGCCCCTCCCCCCACCCCGCTGTACACTCAAACTGCGTATTAACATTAATTTTCATCATTACTGAGAAAAAATCCAGTTATGATTTTGGTGCACGAACAGTTATCGAACATAACCTCGAACAGCCGAATTTTTCTCAAATTGTTCGTGTTCGCCGAACGGCTCGAACACCGCCCAAAACAGCTCGAATTTGAGATTAGCGAACAGTTCGAGTAGAACAACGCTCATCTCTATTCATAAACCTTGTGAGTAACACATTTCAAGGGAGAGCCATTGACAGAAACCGTGGCAATAGGGGATGACAAAGGTTTGGGTATTAATTTAAGTTTTTCCAAGAATCCCCCATCAATCACATTCAGAGTAGAACCACAATCCACAAATACCCGAAATTCAATTAATTCTTCCTGAGCAGCAGTAGTAGCAGAAAGAAATACCCCCTTAGTGTTAAAACAGGCTATACGGGCGTAACTGACCTTTTTTTTCATCTTTGTTCATACGAAGAACACAGTTCTTAATGAAATGGTCAGATTTTCCACAATAAAAGCACAAACCTTCAGAAAACATGCGGTCTTTTTCCTGAGAGCGGGGTGACATCGCCCCAATCTCCTTCGGCTCTCCAATGTCAGTACAGACCCTCTCAAGACTCGGAGCTGACATGGCAAAGGATTTACTCTCATTAACCCTTGCACGCAGTCTCCTGTCCACCCATATAGCTAATTGCATTGCCTCCTGCAAGTTTCCAGGTGTAGGATAAGCAATCAGCAGATCCTTAACCCTTTCACCTAGCAAGAAACAAACTTTTCAGAGCTGAATCGTTCCACCCCACCTGAGCAGACCACCAACGGAAGTGAGTACAATAATTTTCCACATTACCTGATCCCTGCCTCAAAAGTCTCAATTCCATCTCAGCTGATGAGACACGATCAGGATCATCATACAACAACCCCAAAGCAGAAAAAAAACTATCCACTGATATAAAGCACGGATCACTAGGTTGGAGAGAAAAGGCCCATCCCTGAGGTTCTTTGCACAAAAGTGACATTATGAACCCTATGCGCTGTGATTCATCACCAGAGGATCTGGGTCTCAACCGAAAATACAATAAACAAGCATTTTTAAAGGAAAAAAATTTTGTTGTTCACCAAAAAATAAATCAGGCAATCGTACCTTTGGCTCCACAAAATGCGCTCCAGAACAGCTACTCACGTGTTGTTGGAGCTCGGCCACCTCCAGAGAGAGTCCCTGCAGGCGTTGAGCCAAATCCTGAACCGACACCATGATGGAAACTGGAGGTCTTTCCTTAGAGATATTTTTGGGCTGGACTTACTGTTATGATCTGCTACAAGCACTAAGGAAAAGACAAGAGATCTGTCCCTACAATAGAACTACGCTAGATCCCTACGATGTAATGGGGAACCTGATCCTGCGATCAGACCTGCTAAAGTCCTCAGCTAGTCTGAACGAAGACCTATAGATGTGAGGAAGGGATCCCTACAAGAACTAGGGACTGGGAGAAAGATGGACACCTCCTAGCAGAAATTGTAGCAGTAAAAAGACAAACAAACAACATAGAACATAGAGGTCAAAAGACCAAGCTAAACTGACTGAGAAAGGTAACAAAGCACCTGGCTAGCTTAAGAGTAGAAATTACAATGAAGTCCAGCAAGGCCAGAAGGGCGGAGCTGGAATAAATAGGCAAAAAGGTCATGTGACCAGCAAAATAGAAAAAAACCTAACAGGAGGGTTCTAACAGTGCTCCCTCAGCAGGCACAGTTTAATCTTGGCAACTGCCCCGGCTCTTTGAGCACCATCACGTCCACTTCCCCGTCCATTGCCACACCCCTTGCCTATTTTAAATGGAGTATAACATTCAGCACACTCCACAAAATGTCTGTATTACCGCAGTAATATGGGATCAAGTGTGACGACCACAGTTTTAGGCAATGGCCTTGTAGTATAGTATTGGTCAGCAACCAAGTGTGAATAGGTTCAGCAACACACAGCTGGCTGACTTTAAATGGAGTATATTTGGCACGCTCCACAAAATGTCTATATTATTCCCGCAGTAATATGGGATCACGTCTCATGATGGAAAAGTGTCTCTGCTTCCACAATACAGCAATGCAAATAAAATAAAAAAAGAAAATCTGGCTGCACTCGGCAAATGGAGCAGTAAAATGGTGTACTATATTGCTTTTTAAGCAAATAACCAGGATTAGGAGCAAAAAAATAAAAATTAGCCCATATATAGGAATATCGATATCTGTAGCAGCAGCAGACAGAACGTACATTGGACCCAGTGGATAAATGGGAACAGAACCTTATTCTGACTGTTAGGAAGCAAAATGACCAAATAAAATAAATTCTTGAACGGGCGTTTATATTATTTTTATGACGTTCACCGTAAGGTATAAGTTATAAGATGGTTTTATGCCTCAGGTCAGAGCAATTGCAGCGATGCCAGATTTACATATATTTTTTTGTGCTTTGCTATTTTCACATTCTAAAAACGTTTTTTTTTTTCGCCTTATTATGAGAGCCATAACTTTTTTTTTTTTCCCACCATCAGAGCTGTATGTGGAACGAGCTGACATTTTCCACAACTTTTTTTGTGGAACCAGATGACATTTTCACTTGTACATATTTTTTTTTTTTTTACATTTTCACTTAGGCTAAGTGCCCACGATGCAGAAATGCTGCATATTTTTTCCGCTTCTCCCTGGCAGGAAAAACGCATGCGGTTTTTACATGCGTTTTTCCCGCCATGTAGAAGCGTTTTTTCATGCATTTCTGCATGCGGGTTATCAAGCGCTTTTCCAATCGATTTTAGCATCACTTGGAAAGTACTTGACAACTTGTTCACCCTATATAAATCCATGCAACCGGCATAGATTTGTATAGTGTGACCAAGTTAGCTAAAAAAAAAGAATAAGAATGGTAAAAAATTTAAAAAAAAGATTATACTTACCTTCTGATGTCCTCCTGGTGTTTTCTCTGCTGCGTCCGGTGTCTTGGGCGGCTCGCGGTGTTGTGAAGGAACTGCGGTGACATCATTGAGTCATGTGACAGGTCAAATGACTCAATGACGTCATGGCAGGTCCTTCACAACACCGCGACCCATACAGCAGACCAGACGGAGCAGAGAAAACACCGGGAGGACATCGGAAGGTAAGTATAATCTTTATTTTTTATTTTTAATTCTTTTTTTACAGTTTCTATGGTACCCAGGTCTGGAGGAGAGTCTCCTCTCCTCCAGGCCTGGGTACCATCCGCACATTGAACCGTGTGATATCCGCTTGTGCAGATGCAGTGATGCAGATGTCACGCGGTCCAATGCAAGTCAATGGCGGCGATTACGCTGCGTGTCCGCAAAATTAATGGATGTGCTGCAGATTTTTCCGCAATGATAATTGGGGACTATGGGGCACGTATTACCAAGCGTTTTTTAAACGTTTTCGCTGGGAAATTCCATGGCAAAAATGCTTGAAAAACGCATAGTGGGCACGCAGACTTATCCCCAATACAGGCCTTGAATATTTTACATGTTCATTCCTTATTTCATGCGATACAATACATGAAAGCTGTAAGTTTTAGGCCACGTTCAAATGTTCAATATTTGATCAGTATTTTACTTCAGTATTTGTAAGCCAAATCCAGGTGAGGAACAATCAGAGGAGAAGTATAATAGAAACACGTCACCACTTCTGTATTTATCACCCACTCCTGGTTTTGGATTACAAATACTGAACATGTGAATGTGGTCTTACACTGACACTTGGCCTGTTATGTACTTTGTGTTGGGGGTAGCTATAGTGTGGGAACATTATACTGTGTGGGGGCCGGGAGAGCGGCTCCATACTAGGAAAGCAATACGTGCTTCCTTTCTTTTATAGTTGGGCTGTATGTACAGTGGTGGCCAAAAATATTGGCACCCCTGCAATTCTGTCAGATAATACTCAGTTTCTTCCTGATAATGATTGCAATCACAAATTCTTTGGTATTATTATCTTCATTTAATTTGTCTTCAATGAAAAAACACAAAAAGAATTGTCTTAAAGCCAAATTGGATACAATTCCACACCAAACCTAAAAAAGGGGGTGGACAAAAGTATTGGCACTGTTTGAAAAATCATGTGATGCTTCTCTAATTCGTGTAATTAACAGCACCTGTAACCTGTGGCACCTAACAAGTGTTGGCAATAACTAAATCACACTTGCAGGCCGTTAACATGAATTAAAGTTGACTCAACCTCTGTCCTGTGTCCTTGTGTGTACCACATTGAGCATGGAGAAAAGAAAGAAGACCAAAGAACTGCCTGAGGACTTGAGAAACCAAATTGTGAGGAAGCATGAGCAATCTCATGGCTACAAGTCCATCTCCAAAGACCTGAATGTTCCTGTGTCTTCCGTGCGCAGTGTCATCAAGAAGTTTAAAGCCCATGGCACTGTGGCTAAACTCCCTAGATGTGGACGGAAAAGAAAAATTGACGAAAGATTTCAACGCAAGATTGTGCGGATGGTGGATAAAGAACCTCGACTAACATCCAAACAAGTTCAAGCTGCCCTGCAGTCCGAGGGTACAACAGTGTCAACCCGTAGTATCCATCGGCGTCTGAATGAAAAGGGACTGTATGGTAGGATACCCAGGAAGACCCCACTTTTTACCCCGAGACATAAAAAAGCCAGGCTGGAGTTTGCCAAAACTTACCTGAGAAAGCCTAAAACGTTTTGGAAGAATGTTCTCTGGTCAGATGAGACAAAAGTAGAGCTTTTTGGGAAAAAGCATCAACATAGAGGGTACAGGAAAAAAAAAAGAGGCATTCAAAGAAAAGAACACGGTCCCTACAGTCAAACATGGCGGAGGTTCCCTGATGTTTTGGGGTTGCTTTGCTGCCTCTGGCACTGGACTGCTTGACCGTGTGCATGGCATTATGAAGTCTGAAGACTACCAACAAATTTTGCAGCATAATGTAGGGCCCAGTGTGAGAAAGCTGGGTCTCCCTCAGAGGTCATGGGTCTTCCAGCAGGACAATGACCCAAAAACACTTCCAAAAGCACTATAAAATGGTTTGAGAGAAAGCACTGGAGACTTCTAAGGTGGACAGCAATGAGTCCAGACCTGAATCCCATAGAACACCTGTGGAGAGATCTCAAAATGGCAGTTTGGAGAAGGCACCCATCAAGTATCAGGGACCTGGAGCAGTTTGCCAAAGAAGAATGGTCTACAATTCCTGCAGAGCATTGTAAGAAACTCTTTAGGACAATTCTTTTTGTGTTTTTTCATTGAAGACAAATTAAATGAAGATAATAATACCAAAGAATTTGTGATTGCAATCATTTTCAGGAAGAAACTGAGTATTATCTGACAGAATTGCAGGGGTGCCAATACTTTTGGCCACCACTGTATCTATCAGAGGAAAGGGAACAAAAAACAGCTAAACAGTCTCAGCACTGAAGGGGTTACTGCCCCCTGTTCCCAGTAATGGGGTCTCTCCACATACCTCCACCTGCAGAGCCGCCACCACATATATGGCTGTTCTGTGCGCACAGGACCTGTGATGAGGTCACATGATCGATACCAGAAAGCTCAGAGCCCGTGCCCCTGTACTACGAGGCCTTGTTCACACGTTCAGTATTTTACCTCAGTATGTATTAGCCAAAACTAGGAATGGGTGAAAAATACAGAAGTGGTGACGGCTTTCTATTAAACTTCACCTCTGATTGTTCCACTCCTGGTTTTGGCTTACAAATACTGGAGGTAAAGAAAAAACTCACCAAAAAGTCATTGTGTGCACGTGGCCTTAAATGTACAGGGAGAAATACGTAGTGGCCAATATACAGACATATACACACGGTGCGCCAGCACACTGCCAATAATGGACACATGAACTCCACCATTACTATACACGTATAATACAGGAGGTACTCGGTAACATTATAATCAAAAGGCGATAAAGCCACCCGACCACGACAAGCTGCGCCCAATGTGAATGCTCCCTAACTCCAGCGACTCACCTCTCTGTGCTTACCAAGGCCTCATAGTGACCGGAGAAGAGATAGGAGCCATGTCTGTGATTACAGCCAGTCTGCGGTAAGCTGGGGGGATAAAGGTGCACAGCCCCGGGGGGCCACACCCGCAATGTATTACTACAAGAGATCCAAACAAGGACCCGCCAACCTCTAGTGTATAAGTAATCTGCAGGTGTAGATTCACACTGTGCTCACTAACAAATATACACACAATAAAAGTTGTGTGTGTATGAGGTGAGTTGGAGTCATGTGTGTACAAGTAGGACAGGGAGGAGTCATTCGTGAACTGGGTGGAGTCATTTCTGTATGAGATTGATGGGGTGGAGCTGTGTTTGCACTTGGTGGATGGGGCCGTCCTGTGTGAGGACGGGGGGGGGAGCATTGTTAGTGTGAGGTGGATGGAGCAGAGAAAGCCGGATTTTGGTAAGAACTTACCTGTAAAATCCTTTTCAGCGAAGGAAGGAAGGGAGACACAGATTCTCTACTTCGTGGGTAGGCGGAGCCCCATAGGATAGTCACCTCAGATTGGAAAATGACGACCGGCCCCTCCAGTATATAGGCTCCTCCTACTCCCATGTTCATCAGTCCGTACACAAGCTAAGGAAGAGCAGACCAACCAGCAGAACAACATATCCCCTTCTGAAATTTCAGAAATGAGAGAAAACAGGTTATGTAATAGAAACACACAGTCTTAGGCATACCCCATTGGACCTGACAACTGTGTAGAGATGGCGAAACTGGAAGGAGAGCCGTAGAGCGCTAAACCCAGTCCAGAAGATCGACATCAGGAAGGAGACGCGCTGCATCTAGAAACACAAAAAAACACTTCTGCCCTGGGAGGGTGCTGTGTCTCCCTTCCTTCCTTCGCTGAAAAGGATTTTACAGGTAAGTTCTTACCAAAATCCGGCTTTCAGCAGCAGAAGGGAAGGAAGGGAGACACAGATTCTCTACTTCGTGGGACGTCCTAAAGCAGTACCTACTTAAGGGTGGGAAATAGAGGCAGAAGCTTCCATACCCCTAAACTTAGGAAAGAGCTCAAACCGCGCTAAATAACGGAAAACTAAGTAAAGGGATAACTTAAATTACCGCCGCCTGCAGGACCCTGCGTCCCAGGGCTGCATCGGCTTAAGCACTTACGTCCACCTTATAAAACTTAGTAAAGGTGTGAACGGAGCGCCAGGTGGCCGCCCGGCAGAGCTGCGCTGCCGAGGCCCCCTGATGAAAAGCCCACGATGAGCCAATGGCTCTCGTGGAATGAGCTTTAACTTTAACCGGACAAGGCTCGCCCTTGAGCCGGTACGCTTCCAGGATAGCTGAACGGATCCACCGAGCTATCGTGTCTTTGGAAGCACGTTGACCACACCGACGACCTGCCGGAATTATAAAAAGAGAGTCCGACTTCCAAAAACCTTGAGTGATCATAAGATAGAACTTCAATGCCCGCACTAAGTCCAACGAGTGCAAGGCCCGCTCCCTTGGATTCTTAGGTCCTGGACAAAGAGAAGGCAACACAATGTCCTGATTAATGTGGAATTGTGACACTACCTTAGGCAAATAATCTTCACGAGTACGAAGCACCACGCGATCCGGAAAAAATTCCAGAAAAGGAGGTGAGCAAGAAAGTGCTGCCAATTCCGATACCCTTCTCAAAGAGGTGACTGCCACCAAGAAGGCCACCTTCCAAGAAAGTAGTGAAAGTTTAGCAGAATCCATAGGCTCAAAAGGCCTATGCTGAAGGGCTTCCATGACTAGATTAAGCCGCCATGGAGCCACAACTGCCCTCCGTGGCGGAAACTGACGTGCGACTCCGCGAAAAAAAGAGCGCACATCCCTGCGAGAGGCAATAGCCTTCCTAAAAAGTGCGGAAAGAGCAGATACCTGTCCCCGCACCGTACTAACTGCCAAACCCCTGGTCAGACTAGATTGCAGAAAGGCCAAGAAGTTGGGGATGGAAAAAAACATCGGGTTTCTTGAGGATCCAGAACACCATGAATAGAAAGACTCCCAAGTTCTGTGATAAATCCTGGACGTAGCTGGACTCTGGGCCGCCCGCAAGGTAGCAATGACCTCGGGCGAAAAACCGCGACGGGTCAAGATCTCGGTCTCAAGAGCCACGCCGTCAAACGAAGGGACCTCAGGTCCGGATGACGAACGGGCCCCTGAGTGAGCAAGTCCGGGCGAAGGGGCAGCGGAAACGGAGATGCCGCCTGAAGAGACACCAGCGTCGAATACCATGTCCTCCGCGGCCAGTCTGGTGCTATCAGAATTATTGATACCCTTTCGAGTTTGATCCGTCGGATCACCAGAGGTAGTAAGGATATCGGCGGAAACGCATAGATCAGCTTGAACTGACCCCACGGGGCCACTAGAGCATCCACCGCCACCGCCTCCGGGTCCCTGTACCTGGACATGAACGTCGGAACCCTGGCATTCAGCCTGGATGCCATCAAGTCCACCTGAGGAGTCCCCCAACGGGAACACAGCAGAGAAAACACTTCTGGATGGAGACTCCATTCCCCAGGGTCCACTTGCTCGCGACTGAGGAAGTCCACCGAGATATTCAACACCCCTGGAATGTGAATTGCAGAGATTGCTGGAACTTTGGACTCGGCCCAGACCAGGATCCGAGAGACCTCCGACATGAGACTGGAACTCCTCGTCCCGCCTTGGTGATTGATGTACGCGACAGCCGTAGCGTTGTCCGACTGGATCCGGACCGGTAGACCGCTCAATAAGACCGTCCAATGTTGGAGGCAGAGAAATATTGCTCTCAACTCCAAAATGTTGATCGGGAGAGGCGACTCCTTTGGCCACCAGACCCCCTGAATCCAGAGGTCGTTCCAAACTCCCCCCCAGCCTGTCCGGCTGGCATCGGTTGTCACCACCGACCATCTCGGAGGAAGGAAGGATTTCCCCACGGATAGAGTCTCCGGACGTAACCACCATCCAAGAGATTCTCGCACCCTGCGGGAGATAATGACCGAGCGATCCAGAGAAGTTAGCGATCGATCCCAATGGGTCAGAATAAGGCTCTGGAGATCCCGGGAATGAAATTGTGCAAATGGTACTGCCTCCATAGTTGCCACCATTTGACCCAGAAGGCGCATGCATTCCCGAAGGGACATTGACAGCGCCGACCTCATAGCCTGGACCAGAAGACGAAGGTTCGTCTGTTTGATAGGAGGCAGGGACACAACTGCCCGAACAGTATCGAACTGCATCCCCAGGAAAAGAATGGACTGTGCTGGCTCCAATGACGATTTCTTCCAATTGATCAGCCACCCGAAGTCCATCAGGTACTGAAGGGAAAGATCGCGAGCCGCTATTGCCTCCTCCGCTGTGGGTGACACTATGAACAGGTCGTCCAGGTAGGGGAGGATCGTAACCCCCTGTGTTCGAAGAAGCGCCATGAGAGGAGGCAGAATTTTTGTAAAAACCCTGGGAGCTGAGGCCAACCCGAAAGGCAGGGCCACAAACTGGTAATGGGCTTGACCTATAGCGAAACGCAAGAAACGCTGGTGAGCCCTGCCGATAGGGATATGCAAATAGGCGTCGCGGATGTCTATGGACACCAAGAAATCGTACTGCGACAGGGTCGCTATCACCGATCGGAGAGACTCCATGCGGAACTTCCGTGTCCGGACGTAAATATTCAAATCCCTGAGATCCAGCACTGGACGAAACTTGTCCTCCTTTTTGGGGACCACAAAAAGGTTGGAATAAAAACCCTTTCCCTGGTCTTCCGGAGGAACCTGAACCACCACACCCTGCTGTAGGAGAGAGTCGACCTCCTGAAACAGTGCGGCAGCCAGTCTTGGCACGGATGGAATGCTGGAATGCCCGTCAGACGAAACCTGTCTGGAGGCAGTGAATGGAACTCTATGAAATAGCCTGCCGACATAACCCGTGTCACCCAGGCGTCTGCTATGTGGGATGCCCAGATCGACCCGAATTGTAGCAGACGACCTCCCACCCGAGAGCCCTCGGGGGGGATCCCTGGCGTCAGTCAGCCTTAGCGGACTTTTTATCAACCTCCCATCTGTCCTGACGGGACCGTTGCTTCCAAGGAGTATGAGATTTCTGGGCGGATCTGCCGGAGGATGAGGGACGACCCAATCTCCAAGAAGGCTGACTGAATCGTCCCCTGGCCCGAAAGGACCGAAGACCTCTGCCGGACCCTGTCCTGCTGGCTGTGGATGCCACTGCCTTTTTCCCAGGCAGAGTAACATCCTTAGCTTTAGCTTTGGCAATTAGTTCCGAAAGATCTGAACCAAAGAGCTGACCGCCCTTATATGCCAGACTAAGCAATCCCTGTTTGGATACTGCATCCCCGGTCCACTGTTTAAGCCACAGAGCTCTTCTAATCGTGACTGCCGAAGCCTGAGCCCTGGACAGAATTGAAGCAGTGTCCAGTACTGCATCTCTGCCATAACACATAGCTTCTTTTATTCGCTGAAAAAGCTTTTCCACTTCTGAACGCGAAGTCCCATCCTGCCACGCCGCACGCAGCTGATCCAACCACCGCAGAGAAGCCTCACCGGTCCACATGGCCCCCAAGGCCGCTCGGAAACCATGACCCGCGGCTTCATAGATGGATTTCGCCGCTGACTCCGATCTTCTGTCCAAAGGATCCTGAAGATTGGCTCTCCCTTTAACAGGAAGCAGGGAAGACTTGGTCAGCTGAGACAGAGATATATCCACCTCAGGAGAGGGAACCCAATTAGTAACCATCTCCTTGGCACAGGGATATAGGGCATCAAAAAAACGCGTTCCTCGGAAGCGTTTATCCGGACACAGACGCTCCTTCTCCACCGCTTCGTTAAGTTCCTCATGCGCAGGTAATGTAGAACGAACACGGCGCGTCTTCTGATACAGACGGCCCGACCTAGACGGTCTTGTCGGCTCTTCAGACAGCTCTAATACTTCCCGCATGTCCTTAATAAGCCCATCTACGCGACCAGAAAGAGAAACAGAGCGATCCTGTTGATCCTCCTCTTCGGACTCAGAAATTTCATCAACCGAATCTGTTGGTGAATCCGAAGCCTCTGATGCGCTCTGCGAGGGAGACAACGCCACCATAGTCTTGCGGCGCTTTTTACCTCGTGGCATCGGGTGTGATCTAGCTGACACCCACTGTCCCAGGAGACTAGAGAGACTATCAATGGAGCGAGTGAGCGCCTCCACCTTAACATCACTGAGCGTTGAACTTGATGTAGTAGAAGGCCTGAGTGTATCAGAGGCGTGCGACTGAACCTGAAACGGATCAGGAGACCGATCCGCACTCCCAGGCCCCTGATCCGACATGCCACCCACACCAGATGCCAGGATGTACAACAAGGATGGCAAAAGAGTGTGAAAGCTGTACAGCCTGTTTTCAAAACTCACTTCTTTTTTTTTTTTTTTTTTAATATATATGCGACAGGCTCTGAAGGGTTAAAGCTCACCCTTAGAAAAGAGCTACCCCAGAAATGCCGAGCAAAAAATCAATAGGGGGAAACTCCCTTAAACACCATGTGTTTCCCCTAAAGCTCCACTTTTTCAGAAGGGGTTAACATCACAGCAACTATAATACTACACAGCCTAAAAGTTCAGTGAAGTAAATAGCTTTAGGAGAGAAAGCGGCAGTGCTCCTGAGGACTCCTAATAGGTAGCCTGGAGAGACAGCACTGACAAAGAACCCCTGCCAGAGGCAGAGGGGACTCACCGGTACTGCGGCGACCGCTCCTCCTAAGTGTGTGGACGGACGGGGAGCAGAGAGCAGGAGGCGCCACTGGACGCCGGAGGGAGAAGCAGGGACCGCCAGCGCACACTCAACCAAGCGCTTCCTGCCTAAGTAATGAAGGCAGGAAGCCAGGAGACGCTAAGCCACACCCCGCTAGGCCACGCCCCCCACCAAAACCCGTGCTTATTCAAACAACAAAAACGAGGGCAGAAAACTTCCTACCTCTTTGAAGGCAGGAAGCAAGTCAATAAAAGCAAGAAAACGCGAGCCAATACAGGGAGCTTCCTGCCTCAATAAAGGCAGGAAGCAAAAACGAAAAAGCATGCGCAAATAAAAAATAAAAATAAAAATTACTGGCCTCCGTCTCTGCTCCCCAGTCAAGGCAGCGTCTGAAATAGACAAGAAACACACAGGCAGTACACTTGCCGTAGCCGTCAAAGATACTCTTTAGACCAAAGAGCACTTACCCGGCTGAACGCCACAGGGATCCTCAGGGATGTGTGGCGCCATGGCCCTTTGCTCCCCCCTATGGCGGAGCACGCAGGGACCCTCTCAGATGTGTGGTGTGCGCCTCCGCCAGGGAGCGCCCTGTATCCCCCGGGGCCGGCAGGCATAAGTGGGAACCTCCTCAAGGGGTACACAGAGCTGCCAGGGGAGGGTCAGGGGTCTCAGCAGCGCCGAGACCCCCAGAGACCTCTAAACCACGGGGGGTCCAGGACTCGCTGGATATAAAATAGCAACTCTTCTGAGGAGCTGCCGAAGCAGCGACTATCCTCTGAGACCTCAGATAAAAAGACTGATGAACATGGGAGTAGGAGGAGCCTATATACTGGAGGGGCCGGTCGTCATTTTCCAATCTGAGGTGACTATCCTATGGGGCTCCGCCTACCCACGAAGTAGAGAATCTGTGTCTCCCTTCCTTCCCTTCTGCTGCTGAAATGTATGTATGAGATGACAGGGTGGAGCCATGTATGAATGGTTGGATGGGGCAAAACCTTCGGTATATGGACCGGTGGTGAGGGTACGGGGTGGGACCATTTGAGTATTGGGCAGGGATAAGTTAGTATGCTTTTTCTGTAAAAAAAATTTCCAGCCCTCTGTGAGAAGAGGCTTTTTTTTGACTGGGACAACTTTCCTTCATTGATTTGACACAGATTTCTGATCTCATAAAAAAAAAATCCCACTTCTCTGCTAGTGTGGGACTTTAAACTCAAGCTGGAGGCACCAAGAGCTTATCTGGTATACAACATTTTTTCCCTCCCCTACTGGCTGCCTTCTGGACTAAGACTTTATATTGTGGCATCAGGTGAAGATGAGAGCCTCTCTGCTTGTTTTTCTTCCACCGCTTTCCATATGGATGGAGAAGACCTTTCTACTGCATTATGTCAGATAGCTAAACATATCTGACTGTTGGGTGCACAGCCATGTGCCAACTACTGCTGCTGCTGGAGTGGTTCTAATAGTGGTTCCCTTTAACTAAGTTGAATTGTTTGACGTTTAGTGTAGTGAACTTTTTTTAGTAGAATTGTTACTGGGTCCAAGAACAGTAAAGACACTAGTTTAAAGTTACCTGACTCAAAACTCAAAGGCAAAATTAGCTGTATGTAATGTTCTAACATCAGGTGTTAACGTAATTGTGGAACTATAGATTAATATCCTGACATATGTCAGAAACTAATAACAAAAATAAATACTAGGAGTGTAAATTTCCATAATATTGGCTAATCTATCTTCCTAGAACATTGTCAGACCACTCTTTTGTCATCATGGTCCTATGTTTACTACATGTAAGGGTTATGGAACCTAAACTTTGGAAACTGAACCCTTTTTGGTTTATATGATAAACTTTCTGAATAATTTCGGATTAACGAGACGACAGGCTGGATGCAAGCAGTATGTGAAACAATGAAAATTGATTTTGAGGGATACCTTAGGATTAAATCTGGGCCATTATATAATGGATTACACCAGGAACTGGGGGAGGCTTAAGACAGATTTGTACAAGACTGTCGTAGAGAAAAATTGTAAAATCAATAAAGACATCTCCGGAGATGGGAGATATCACCCTCACATTGAATATATGGGCTTAATAACTGGGGAAGTAAAAAGGAGCTGACACTTCAACTTCCATTGAAATAGGACCTCAAATAGGACTTCCTGTCATGAACATATAATTATTAATTACCAGAGAGGGATCTGATAAGAACAAGCGAACAAGCCTAGGATTGGTATACTCAGAATCGAAAAGTACAAGGGCTTCCTCTGTTCAAAGGAATCAGCTTCCTGTGTTCAAAAAATTTATTTCAGACTCTCTGGAGCCAATGGTCAGTGATGAATATTGGGGTTTGCATCGATCCGAAATTTATGGAAGATATATTTTTGCCGTCATAGCGAAGGGATAAACATAATGCATTCACTCACATCGCTATAAGGCTGTCCGAATGTCTCCAATTTAATATAGGACAGATGGATGATGCCTTGTTACATAGAACATATAGAAAGGTAAAATTGTGATAGGAAACTTGACAACGATATCTCCCACTTGGATTAACACAAATTGACATGCTGTGGCTTGTAAACCTGCGCCGCGAGTGAGTTTATACAGTGTCAAATAAAAGCCCAGTAGGCATGGGATTTATATAAATCCCATCCACTGTGCTTGTAAAGTAAAACACAGCATTTAGGATGCAGCACAGGTGTGCTGTGTCCAAAACACTGCTATTCCTGATCGTGGGCACATACCCTTATACATTTCATCACATGTGTTGGTATATACCATTTTCTAACATCTCTTTATAATATATATATTTTTTTTTTCTATAAAACACTGCCTACCCTTCCGGATTAAGCATATTAAAATTTAATAGCTCCGTGCCACTTGATCGGTAAACAGCACCACTGAAGCCATACGCTACCTGGAACGGGTGTCCAATCGGCCTGTATAAATGATTGATGGTGGCAGCTAGTAGTTCCTTTTGTTATTGTGGGGTTGTCATTGACCGTACCGGGCTTTGTGTATTATATATACACATATATTCAATGCGTTGGAATCGGAGGTGTATATACCATACGCTCACTATGAGATTCACAATAACTTGCCTAGTAGGAAAAACAGACACGGCCTCGTCCAATACTCGTCAGTCAATTGCATAATTGTCTCATTGGTTGGAGGCAGCGGATCCTGCCACTGACAAATTGTTGACAGCGCTGGGATCTGCGTGCTTCCCCCTGCTGTTCTCCCAGACAAAAGAACCTTTACTGAATACCCAAGACAGTTTACACCGAGCACAAACAACACTGGATGGTCATGGCAGATAGGAAGCCATTCTTCTTTAAGCAACATTATTTTGAAAATAGGGAAAAGGTAACTAATCCCCAACAAGGAGTTGCACACATTAGCTTCTGAATGATCATAATGGTCAACTAATACATGTTTCACCTTCCATACTGAAAATACTTGGGACATTTTATAATTCTAAAGTATCGCAAACAGTGAATGAGATCATCTTATTTCTACATCAGGCCAATCTGGAAAGTCTATCTACAGAATCAGGAGACTTTCTGGATGCACCTCTAAGCTTTGAAGAATTTGAGCTTGCAATCGGGTCTATGGCCACTAAAAAAACTGATGAGGTAGATGTCCTCCAAGTAAAGTATATAAGAGATATAAAGATATTTTATTACCCAAGCTAGCGGAAGTGTTTAATAACTCTCTGCCATCCTCAATGGCAGGACGCCATTGTTGCGGTCTTGCCAAAGCCTGGGAAAGATGCCTTCTTACCAGGTTCATATTGGCCTGTCTATCTTTTGACTGCAGATGTCTAGATAATGGGAAAAGTACTGGCCAATAGATTGAATATAGTATTATTCACTATCATACATCAGTAGAAAACCATATTTATGTCTGAAAAATAAAAAAAGTCTGCCTCTACAAATATGAAATATCTCTTAAGGCTTCAGATCCCATCAGATAATTACAGAGGACGGGCAATATTCTCATTGGATGCTGCACTAAGCAGTTGATGGTGAGTGACCCAACCTACAATTGTAAATAAATCATAAATCAGCAGGTTTGGTTGGAGACCCCAAGGTTTGTTTGTTAGAGTATGTAGAAGAACTGACACTGGACACACGTGGTAAAACTGCGGTAGGGTGTTTATTGTTTCTTGCACATACATTGATAATATTTAGATGGATTCAGACGAACCCTCCTACAAAACGTGATTAACAAAGTAATTACTACAGGACTGTATGAGAAAGTGATTTATTCTACAAGAAACACGAGACAAAAATGAGAGAATCTGGGCCCCGTGGCTGGATACTCCAGATCTGGCCTCCAGCGTGTTAGTGTGAGATGGGGTCTTTGTCCCTGGAGCTTCTCTACTTGGTTAAAGATATATACATATAAAGATTGTCTAAATATGAGGAACTTGTCTGATCTATATGTCATGTTTCTGTAGCCCTAATATTTCTGTACAGGCGGTCTCTGTATAGATAATTGTATTCTAACATTCTAGATAAGGAGAAAGGAGAGGTGTGGAGGGCATTTTATTCTAATTTCTCTTTAAAATAGCCGATTTAAAAAAAAATAAAAAAAATCTTCCCACCATTTTGTATGTGCTCTCAAATAACCCAATAAGGATACCAGATAAGTTAAAAAAATATATTAAAAAAAAAACCTTGTCTGGAGAAGCTTATAGCATGCGGTGAAGCTGCTTTATCTTCAAAAAAGAGGTTGAATTGCCAATTCCGAATTCCCTTGTCTATTTCATAGTTACAATTTCTATAGCAGGCTTTACGGGGGTTGTCCCATGAACAAAGTAAATTTTAATTAATAGAACTTGGAGTAAAAATAAGTTCCACAATTGGATGTGTTAAAAAAATACAGACAGGACCTCATGGGATCACAGCTGATTCTGTCTGTTTAGGCTGGAATCACAGTAGCGTATGGCATCCAATGCGAGCGTGAGCTGAATGTCACGCTACTGTGCTCCGATCGTCTTGCATGTGAGAATCGCAGTACAGGTGTGGAGGAGACAGAGAAAGTAATTCCTCCATCTTCTCCATTGCCTGTCTCAGCCCACTATCGGACTGCGCTGGGATAACATCCGAATGCAGTCCAATGTTTCACACACACCCATAGACTTGTATGGATGCGAGCGAGTAGAGTCTCATTGCCAGTATCAGCAGGGTGCAATTGTTCTCTCGAATGAGAAAATAATCGCAGATCGGCACTGCCCCATAGAATAACACTGGGCCGAGTGCTATCAGATAGTACTTTGGATGTTACTTGGCTATGTTATATACGCCAGTGTGACCCCAGCCTTAGAAAAAACATTTCCATTCCTGTTAAAAACATATTTTGCCTCTCAGAAAGAATCAGCTGCAATCCGATACTGTCCTGTCTGCATCCTTTATTTTGTGTCCTCCCCTGCCCAGGAGCTGTGGTATGATCAGACCATGTTCCTGCACGGTCAGACACAGAGATTACACAGTACACAGAAGAGACACGATTATAAGATTATCTCCGCACAAGAATATTTTAACACATCCAATTGCGGAACTTATTTTTATTCCAAGGTCTATTGATTAAAATTAACTTTGCTCATGGAACAACCCCTTTATGGAAAAAAAGATATATATATATATAAAAACAAAACTGTTTGTTACTGATAAATTGAGTAGTAATATAACATTACCCTGGCTATCTAAAGCCATAATCAGGGAACAGGATGGGCCAACCTATACACCAGCAAAAAGTAAAAGTCTCTCTCCCGAAAAAAAAAAGTAAAATGGAGAATGTAGTTGGACCAATGAAGGAATCACAATCATCTAGTATACTTTATATTTGGACAGAGTATAGAATTTTGCAAATGTTCATTATATATAGGATACATTTCACACCAAAGATAATTGTCAAATTTGGATAACAAAAGGGACATTGGGTGTCATAAGTGTAGAATTAAGTTGGCAACACTTATCCGTTATGATTATGCTGTATTGGGGTATATTCAGAATGGAAAAAAATAGATCACACCAGATTTTCCTATCAAGAAGTAGAGAATCGTAACTTTAAAAAGTAATTTGCAGTTTTAACATGTTTAATAATCTAATATCAATAAAATAAAGAATTTTGTTCAGACATAGAAATTATGGCTTTTGCCCAGTGTGTCTTCTCTTATATCTAACAAAGGTCCAATTTGTCTATAAAAAATCTCTCACATTCTAAACATCTTCAACATTTTCCCCTGTGTGTGTTCTCTGATGTTTTACAAGACCTGATTTCCGGCTAAAATATTGGCCACATTCTGAACATGAAAATTGCTTCTCTCCTCTGTGAATTTTCTCGTGTATATTAAGAGCTGATTTCTGGTTAAAACATTTCCCACATTCTGAGCATGAATATGGCTTCTCCCCTGTGTGAATTCTCTGGTGTGCAATAAGATTTGATTTATGGTTAAAATATTTCCCACATTCTGAACATGAAAATTGCTTCTCTGCTTTGTGAACTTTCTCGTGTATATTAAGATATGATTTCTGGTTAAAACATTTCCCACATTCTGAACATGAATACGGCTTCTCCCCTGTGTGAATTCTCTGGTGTACAACAAGATGTGATTCAGATGCAAAACATTTCTCACATTCTGGACATGAATATGGCTTTTCCGTTGCGTGAATTCTTTTATGTTTAACAAGATTTGTTTTGTCATCAAAATATTTGCCACATTCTGAACAAGAAAATAATTCCTTTTCTGTGTGAGTTTTTTGAGACTGTATAAGGGGAGAACATCTTTCATTTTCTGAAGAACTTGTAAATGGCTTATTTGCTATAAGAGCACTTTGATTTTGATTTTCCCTAATAGGCCACGATGAATCAGATGATTGGACCGGTTTAAAAGGATCAGATGATAGATCTTCAAGGTGAAAGGATGATGGAATATCTGGAAAAATAGCTTGCACATTGATTGCATCTTGTGTGATATTAAGGTCATCCGATTGAAAAAATGAAGATGTCAGATGGTCCTCTGATCTCCTGGTACATTCATCTGCCAAGAAAGAAACCAAATTATTTTTGAATAAAATATTCTTAATTATAATTTTACAACATTTTTACATTAAATGTTGATAGCAAATCACAATTCAATATTATTCAAGAAGGCAAAAACAGCTCACAATCAAACAGTAGACCTTAAACCACCAGCAAGTAGATGATATTCGGTTGTCTTTGTTCCTTCTGCCTCCCAAATATTGGAATAAAAAGCATTAGCCAAAAATTATACCAAATTTAAACTTCTACTCAGCCAGCAAAAATCAAGACCTTCACTGAGGTCCATTATGGAAAAATAAGTTTCCATATTACTAGTTGCTCAATGGCTCTTGAAAAGCAGCATGTCTTCCATAAACCAATACAGCAATCCCCCTTCTAAGCCTTGCAGTGTGCCCAAACCACACTTAACATCCATATGCTTAGCGTTCCTGTAGCCGGGTGAACCCTCTTAATCTATGGTGTGTGTGTGTCTCCAGAAGCACAAGTTGGGCACTATGTGTTTGCAATTTTACTCTGCAACATCCACTGTGTGCCATTTTCCAAAAAGTGCCTATGGGGGTCAAAATAGTCACAACATCTATAGTTTAATTCCTTTTTTATTGGGTTTGCTACTGTTCAAGTTTGCCACATGACAAATGTGATAAAAGCCAAACCATAATCTCAATTGGCAGACACGATGTTTCGGGGTGCTGCCCCTCATCAGAGCAAAGAGGAAGATCTGGTTTGGCTAGGTGAGAGGCTTCTGATTGGGATCTAAGGGATAACATATCTCTCTGTGGAGAGTGACATGCCAAGCCTGGCATGCAAATTTGAGGAGAATAAGCCGTGCAATGATCTTCTGTGGATATAAATATGCAAACTACCTCTTGAAAAATGATGCTGATGTAGAATAGAAATAGGGGAAATGTGTCCTCAAGGACACTGTTTTCTCCTGGTTCTCCTCCTATCTCTCTGACCGCTCCTTCTCTGTGTCTTTCGCCGGCTCCTCCTCCTCTCTCCTTCCCCTTACTGTCGGGGTTCCTCAAGGATCAGTCCTAGGCCCCCTTTTTTCTCATTATACACCGCTCCCATTGGACAAACAATCAGCAGATTCGGTTTTCAGTACCATCTCTATGCTGATAACACCCAATTATACACCTCTGCTCCGGACATCACCCCTGCATTACTACAAAAGACCAGAGATTGTCTTTCTTCTGTGTCTAACATTATGTCCTCCCTCTGTCTAAAACTGAATCTGTCAAAAACTGAACTACTCGTATTTCCTCCCTCCACTAACCTACCTGTGCCCGATATTGCCATTTCCGTTTGTGGCTCAACCATTACTCCCCAGCAACAAGCCCTGTCTTGGGGTCTTTTTTGACTCAGATCTTTCCTTCACTCCTCACATCGAATCACTTGCTCGCTCATGTCATCTACACCTCAAAAACATCTCAAGAATCAGGACTTTTCTCACCTTTGACTCGGCAAAAACTCTTACTGTAGCTCTTATTCATTCTCGTCTGGACTACTACAACTCTCTACTTATCGGGCTCCCTCTTACTAAACTCTCCTCTCTCCAATCAGTCGTTAACGCAGCAGCCAGGATCATATTCCTCGCCAACTGCTACACCGATGCCTCTTCCCTGTGCCAGTCATTGCATTGGTTACCCATCCAATATAGAGTTCAATTTAAACTTATCACACTTACCCACAAAGCGCTCCATGCTTCAGTACCCCCCTACATCTCCTCCCTTGTCTCAGTCTACCACCCCTACACGTGCCCTCTGTTCTGCCAGTGACTTAAAACTAAAATCCTCCATAATCCAAACTCCCCACTCCCGTCTCCAAGATTTCTCGCGTGCTGCGCCAATTCTTTGAAATTCACTACCCAGGACAGTATGATTAATTCCCTATACCCACAGTTTCAAGCAGACCCTAAAAACCCATTTTTTTAGACTGGCGTATCGCCTCCACACACTATCTGTCCATCCCAGTTGTCCATCCCAGTTTTCCCCCATATTAAAATCTTCTTCAATTTCAGGTTCATACCAACCATGCACATAATAGCCTCTGTCAGGACTGCACACATACTGGCAGGCTACCAGTCCATGTATTATTTATCCTATTTAGTGTATCAAGGCTGCATTATACAGTATATGTTCATTCTACCTTTTGGGTCTCCCCCATTTCCTCATGGACTGTAAGCTTGCGAGCAGGGCCCTCACTCCTTTCAATATGAAATATGCTTATTCTGTATTGTCTGTATAAGTTCCCCCCTAAAATCTGTAAAGTGCTGCGGAATATGCTGGCGCTATAAAAAAAAAAATTATTATTATTTATTAATAATTATTTGCTGTGGGATTTGTTTAAGGTAATACAAACTGAGGGTTTGAAAATGAGAGATTTTAAGCAAATATTTAAATGTAAAACATTAAGGCTATGTGCACACTGTGTGTTTTTAATGCGTTTTTGCCACGCAGAAATGCACCAAAAACGCTAAGTAATCCATGTGCCAGCTATTAAATCCACATCATGTCCATTCTTTTTAGCGTTTCTGCAGCGTTTTCCGCCCATTTAGTTCAATTGAACCGCAGCAAACCCGCAGGTATAAATATAAGTGCGGATTTGCTGTGGATGTTTGATGCGTATTTGACTGACTCAATTCAAGTCAATGAGTCAAATACGCCACAAAAATGCACAAAGAATGGTACCCGGGCCGGGTAAGAAGACCGCTCATAACAGCAGGAGCAGGCATGGCTGAGGGGAGAAGTAGTCTCCTCAGCTCGCGTCTATGCGCGGTGTTTAAAAAAAAAATAAGTAAAAATTTACATTAAAATAAAAAACAACTTTCATTCTCACCTGTTGTTAAATATTAATTATGGATATTCATTTTATTCTGAATTCTGAACCATACAGATTGCATCAGCCATCGTGTTAGGGTTTTTAGCTGACATGCGCTATTTGTGTGTGTATTTTTAGTTCACTACCATATGCGGAATGACAGGTGCAATAAAAGCCCATGTTAGAGACAGGGGGGTCGCACTTGCCATTCCACAGGACACAGGATGAGGGTCTATGTGTAAACCAGCTGCTGATGTAGGCCCAGGAAAACACGTTCTTTACCCGGACACATGGTGTCATCCGGACACACGTGCTGGACACAGACGGACGCAATCTACCAGCCAGAATCCCAGGAAAAGATGGGTGAATCTCAACTATTAAGCTAATTATGGACAAATGGACAATCACTCTGTAACTATATAATTGTTTTATGTAACTATCACAATAATTATTTTTATTTTTAATGGACAGTCCAAGAATAAATCGATACATTTTTTATATAAGAATATCGGAATATTGATACTTTAAGAAGTCCTCGATAGAGAAAAAATGCATAAAGAAGTATTATTTTACAATGACGAGCCTTAACCAGTCCTGACTTTCGTGTTTTTAAGTGAATTTCCTTCTTGAACAAAGGGGGGAGAGAAGAGAGGAGACGAGTTGAACAGCTGTTGTTTCACGTGTCAGGAAATCCACTAACTTTGTCACAAGAATCAGAAAGAACCTACAGACTGAGGACTGATCTATTCTACAGATGCACAGGCACCAGAGGTACTACAAGGATCAGATAAGACGAACTGAGGATAGTACATGCTGATCATCAGAAGCTAAGAAATCTGAAGGTAAGCAAAATATGGATATAATTTATTTTTTTGCTAAACAAAGTAAGATTAACTTCAAAGTTAATGAAGGAAATGACTTGGATGTTTTGTGGCTTAGTTTATATAGAGAATGTGAATTGCAGAATTTACAGTTAAATTCTAAATTGGTAAATAGAGACAAACACAAATTGAGGAATATTCTACATTTGATACATGTATTTCATCGTCGTGTGTTAGCGAAGTCTAAGCAGGGTAATTGTGTAGAAGTAGTGTCAAATGGTGATACTGATTCTGACTGTAATGTGGAAATTGAGCAAGAATTGAGCAAGAAGTAAGACACGTGTCTGTAACTGAAGATGACCTTGGGTCTGACGAAGAGACGGACATACAAAAATCTGACATTGGAGGAGACATGAGTGAAATACGAGAAACTGACATATTAGGTGATGTGGGCAGAGACATGAGTGACGTGGGAGGAGCTGACGTACAAGGGCCACTAAAAATAGCAGAGAATTTAGAAGCTACCAAGGCCCAACTTCAAATTAAAATGAGGAAAAATTTGCTAAAATTATACAAAATCATGCCAAAATATGATGTCAAAATCCATGTCTGTAGAAGTTAAGAGATATTTGAGAGCTTTTCTGATAAGTTTGATTTATCCAATGAGGAGAGGAATCAATTATTTAAAATGTGGATTTCTGTGACATTTTTCCAGACGTTTAAATTTAATGCCCTGTGAAAATGACTCTCCTAATGAATGGGAAAATGATTCGGACAGATTAAAATATTTGATTTATTGTGCCACAAAGGATTTCCACAGCATAGATGATCTACAAAAATTAAGGATTGGTAGGAAAAAATGTACATATACATTCATGTCCATATTTGTACGGTTGTACAAAGCTCTGATCAAAAATGGAAAATTACAACAAATGATAACAACTTTAGTACAAAAATTCAAATTCTTAAATCCAGTATCTCGAGTTATTGCGTCACAAAATAAGTCTTTATTTGAATGTGCGCAGTTGCTTGATTTTGTTAGAAAACATGAAAATCATGAGAAGAAAATAAATCAAGCTAAATTTATAAAACTAGAAAAGAAATCTTACCAAAAGCCAATGAGTAGTGTTGAGCATTCCGATACCCGATATTACATATCGGGTATCGGCCGATATTCGCGGTATCGGAGTTCCGATACTTTTAGAATATCGGATACCGGAATCGGAAGTTCCCATAATGCCTGCGCTCTGCAGTGTCTCTGAAGGATGACAAGCTGGATGGCAGCGCTCAGCTGCGATCCAGCCTGTCATCAGAATGCCATCCCAGCGTGGGAGATTTCTCCTGATTGTTTAAAAGCCGGCGGGCGGTAAAAAGCCGCCGGCTTTTAAACAATCAAACAGCCCCATACTGCTTCCCCGCAGCTACCCACCCTGATCCTCCACTCCCCTCGCCAACTCCCATCCCGATCGTAAGTTAGGACCGGGCAGGCAGCACAGCACCAAGGAGCGGGGAGCGAAGGACCCGGGCAGGGAAGCCGGCAGTGAAAAGACTTCACCGCGGGCTTTCCCGTTCTGTGCTGTGCTTTTCCGCCGGTTATTTCAAATGAACAGCTGAGGTATCAGGTGATGCCGATCAGCTGTTCATTTGAAGTAGCCGTGGTGCCCTCAGAGGGTTCATGTGAGTTCATGCTTGACTGCATTGCATGAACTCACATGAACTTTCCCACGGCCGCACAGATCAGCCTCACCTCCCAGACCATCAGCCCGTCATGATTGGTGTGTGCGCGGTGTCTGTGCGATGTCTGCGGGTGTGTGCGTGCAGGCAGACATAGGCCGATGTGACACTACTACTCCCATCGGCCTATGTCTGTCCCCCGTCCACTCATGCCAGCAGGATCAGCTCGATGGGAGCAGTAGTTCCCATCAGCCTGATCCTGCTATTTAAACTGCCCCATATGTTATTTTTGCCCCTATACGTGTTTTATTTTTTTAAGCCCCCACATATATTTTTTGGTTTTTGGTCACCAATAAATTTTAAATGCATTTCATTGGTGGCCAGTGGTTACCTAAAATAAATTAGTTTATACATTACCTGTCCCCGCCGATCGCCACCTAAAATAAAGTAAAAAATAAAAAACTACACCTATACTCACCTAGACACCTAATTCCCCGAAGCCATCGATCTCCTGTAATCAAATATAAAATAATAAACCACAATCTTATCCTTACCCCTCCGTAGTAGTCCACGAATGTCCCACGAAGATCTCCAGTTTAGAGCAGCCACATAGAATGTGACCGCTCTGAACCGCTGCCGCTGCTAGAATAACGGGGCCGTAAAGCAGCCCCGTCATTGCATAAGCAGGTTCGCTGGAGTTCAGGCAGCGCTGCTCCAGTTAGCTCCTTTACGGCCCTGCTGTACTGTGAGAAATTCCCACGGTACAGCAGAGCCGTAAAGGAGGTCTCCGGAGCAGCGCTGCCTGAATGCACTCCGGTGACCTCAGTCAGTGGCTCCCGCTGCCGGCAGCAGACGTGTTCCCGGCAGTGTGAGCATACAGCAGCCATGCACAGCTGTCACCATCTCCAGATGTGACAGCTGTGCATGGGAGATCAGCGCAGGAACGTGGACAGGTAACTATTTTTTTTCAGTAAACTAAGAATTAAATAAAATGGTGTGTTTTATTTCAAATAAATTATTTTTTTCTGGGTGTAGTGTGTATTTTTTCTTTTTAACACTTTGTAGGTTAGTAATGGGGGCGTCTTATAGACGCCCATCATTACTAACCTGGGCTTCATGGCAGCTGGCGCTGACATGAACCCCACCACTATTACCCCCTGCCACCGCACCAGGGCAGTGTGGAAGAGCGAGGCTAAGCGCCAGAATTGGCGCATCCTATGGATGCGCCATTTCTGGGGTGGCTGAGGCTGGTGTTTCAAGCCTGGGAGGGGGCCAATATTCATGGCACCCTTCCTGGGCTATTAATATCAGCCCCCAGCTGTCTGCCTAGCCTTTGCTAGCTATTAAAATAGGGGGGACCCCATGTCATTTTTTTTGGGGGGGGGGTCTCCCATTTTAATAGCTAGTAAAGGCTAGGTATTCAGCTGGGGGCTGACATTAGTAGCCTGGGAAGCTCCGTGGGTATTACCCCCTTCCCAGGCTTCAAACATCTACCCCAGCCGTCTGCTTAACCTCCGCTAGAGACTAAAATTATGGGGGATCCCACGCCAATTTTTTTTTTAAATAAATCCTAGAAGTGCAGGCATGCTTGCGCTCCTCAGTGTCAGGCTGTGACGGCATCCAGATGAGCCGAGTCTCTCACGCTCACCGCATGCGCAGGAGAATTTTCCCACGCTGTCAGTGACGTGCATGAGGTGAGCCGAGTTCATTGTCGGCTCATCTGGATGCCGTCACAGCAAGACACTGAGGAGCGCAAGCATGCCTGCGCTTCTCAGTGTCTGCGGCATGGCAAGCTGGATGGCAGCTTTCTGCTGCGATCCAGCCTATCATCTCGATGTAGCAGAGCTGGAGCTGTCCTGGGAACCATCGAAAGGTAAGGATGATGTTGGTTTATTATTTTTCTTTTATTGCCGGAGATCGTTGGCTTCAGCTGGAATGGGCGTGATGATAAGTATGGTTTAATTTAGAACAATAAAGAATTGTGTCTTTATTTCAATTAAAGGACTTTATTCTGGGTGTTTGTGTTTTTTTTACTTTCACTATGGGGTTAGTAATGGGGGTGTCTTATAGACGCCTCTCCATTACTAACCTGGGCTTGATGTCAGCTGGCATTATAAGCTGACATCAACCCCAGCCCTATTACCCCACTGCCACCGCTACAGGGCAGTGAGAAGAGCGAGGCTAAGTGCCAGAATTGGTGCATCATATGGATGCGCCATTTCTGGGGCGGCTGACGGCTGGTGTTTCTAGCCTTGGAGGGGGCCAATATTTATGGCACCCTTCCTGGGATATTAATATCAGCCCCCAGCTGTCTGCCTAGCCTTTGCTAGCTATTAAAGTAGGGGGGACCCCACGTCATTTTTTTGGAGGGGGTCCCCCATTTTAATAGCTAGTAAAGGCTAGATATTCAGCTGGGGGCTGATATTAGTAGCCTGGGAAGCTCCGTGGGTATTACCCCCTTCCCAGGCTTCAAACATCTGCCCCAGCAGTCTGCTTAACCTCCGCTAGAGCCTAAAATTATGGGGAACCCCACGCCAATTTTTTTTTTAATAAATCCTTTATTTTAACACTAAATGACAAGTACAGTAACAAACACTATCACTGTACTTCTTATATATGCGACTGACATGTTTTTATGTATCTAATCTATGTGTGATGCTCTATTCTTTCTGTTGTAAATTGTCGGGTACCGATGCTGAATTGCCGGCCGGCTTTTTTAAAGAGACGGTGCATGAAAACACTAATATTTTTTAAAATAAATCCTTTACACTAAATGACAAGTACAGTAAGCAACACTGTCACTGTACTTCTTATATATGTGACTGACATGTTTCTATGTATCTAATCTATGTGTGAAGCTCTATTCTTTCTGTTCTAAATTTTCGGGTACCGGTGTATGCTGCTGCTGAATTGCCGGCTTTTCATGTTTCACTGTGAGCACTGTTCCCATCGATTTGGGCAACCACCTCCCCCAATACATTCTACATTATTGTTAGTTGTTTTCCTTCATGTAGAATTAACCTACAAGGAAAGAAAGGGTTTATTTTCATTCCGATATTTGTGTCCCATTGACTTGCATTGGTTTCCAGTATCGGAATCGGCGATATCCGATACTTTTTGGGTATCGGCCCGATCCAATCCGATCCGATATTTCCTGATATCGGAAGGTATCGCTCAACACTACCAATGAGTCATCCTCGAAATGAAATCTATGAAATACGCAGAAGATTTCATATATGTTCTAAGCCAAATCAGATGATTCAAAAGTCAATTTCTTCACAGAAAGAGTTAACACTCAGTCAGAACTGTGACTCTCTAAAAAGGAAAATGGCTGAAATTGACAGACAGGGACAGGTGGGACCGGCTCAGAATGTCATAATGGAATGTAAACTGAAGACTCTCTTTAAGGATGAAAAAACGTCTTTTCTAAATAAAGCTTTTCTAGACATTTTTGACAGAGAAAGAAGATTTGGTTTAGGGAGTGGCTAAGAAAAAATTGTAATTATATGTTGTATCAAAGTGTTATACAATGTATCATTAGTTATTTATAATCTTATACAGTAAAATTGTATAATTGCATAGTTTCTTTAAATTCATATATTATACTTGTTTAAGTAGAGATTGTGTATGGCTGTATATATTGTGAGGTAGCGCTATTCATCACGCTGGGGGCACTCGCTTCACTGGATCAATTAAAGCACACATGCAACGTCTTTCCGGTATTTCACAGTCCAGCAGTTTATTACACATCATAAACTGCACGTAATCGAGTCCATCTCAGTGGCTCACCGACATATTACACATATAATATCCAAGAGCCTTTCCAGTGACAAATATGTCCACTTGGCTCCCGATACAGCCTTCAGCAAGGTAACAATATTAATGTCCACATCAAGCAGCGTTTTTACCTTTGCCAGGTTTTAGCTGCTTCTCTCAGCTCGGTTCTGCCACAGCTGTGGCTTTAAGGCTTCCCAGACGTAGTCTCCAAGCCACGTGCCTCCAAAAGGCTACTGGTATCCTAGATCCAGCCTCTGCCTTCCAGGCTTTACCAGGCCTCACCAGGCCCCTCTCTTCCAGCCTCTCCAGGCTAATGGTGTCCCATACACAGGGATCAGGCCTCACGCCTTTCACTCTGTTTCCAAACCACCAGGATTTATATATCCTTTAGTGCACACAGGACCTGCGATGATGTCACAGTCATGTGATCAGTCACCTGAGGGAGAGGTAAAATGGTCAGCTAGAGCACACCCCCTGGATCATTACAGTAATGCCGCAAGCCGCTGCATTACATATCCCCCCCTTCTGTTCAAACTTGTGGGGTTGAACACATAATATACACAATCACATTATAACCCACAGTTCACACAGAGACCATGTACTTGACAATTGCGCTGCTCAGCCCCTGGAACATTAGACATCGAAATTAGCCCATTCCTTAGGAACCTACCATCTGTCATTGTCACTGACTACGTCAAGTCACATTTCCGGGTCGTAACCTTGTCAGATCTCCCCGCTCTCAGTGGTCAGTCGTAACCTTGTCAGACCTTTCCCGCTCCCAGCGGTCAATACAGCAGTATGACTCACATGCTGTTACGGATCCGGGTGGTGGAACCTCTGTGCTGCGGTGCAAGGACGGACCCAGAGGGGCGTAACCTGGTATCAACTTGGAGCGACCTAGGTCGTACGGTAGCTCAATCGACTCCGTGACCAGGGAGGATCCGAGCAGAGGGACCAGGTGCTACTCTGGGGACGACCTTGTAAGGGAGCAGGTGACTCCCACGGTACAGATGGCAGGGACTGACCAGAATTGCAGATGGGCACAGCAGGCAGGCTGACGAGTGATCCGGGTGGATGGACTGGCAGACATGGCAGGCGGGAGCCTCTAGGTAGACTGTCAGGTGGTCACGGCAGGTGACAGGCAGGAGCCTCTAGGTAGGCTGTCAGGTGGTCACGGCAAGTGACGGGCAGGAGCCTCCAGGTAGGCTGATAGGTGGTCATGGCAAGTGACAGGCAGGAGCCTCTAGGTAGGCTGTCAGGTGGTCACGGCAAGTGACCGGCAGGAGCCTCCAGGTAGGCTGACAGGTGGTCACGGCAAGTGACAGACAGGAGCCTCTAGGTAGGCTGTCAGGTGGTCACGGCAAGTGATGGGCAGGAGCCTCCAGGTAGGCTGACAGGTGGTCACGGCAAGTGACAGGCAGGAGCCTCTAGGTAGGCTGTCAGGCGGTCACGGCAAGTGACAGGCAGGTGCTTCCAGGTAAGCAAGCGGGCAAAGCCCATAGACAGACTGGCGGACTGAACGGAAGACAGACTGTCGGGCTGGAGAGTAGTCAGGCTGGCAGACTGGACTGGTAGTCATGCTTGCGGGCAGGACTAGTAGTCAGGCTAGCAGCGGGACCTGAGGGCTGAAGCAGAGGTAAGTACACTGTGCAACAACTATTGCTCGGGCACCTCAATTTTGGAGGAGGTGCCTTATATATGGGAGGACCTCCGGCAATTGGCCGGGGACTCCTTAGGACGGCGCGCGCGGCCCCTTTAAGAGGGAGGGAGCGAGCGCCCTAAGCAGAGTGCCCGGGAAGCTGCGCACGCTGGCAGCAGCAGGAAGGGGAGCGCTGGAGGACACCGGGCTGGGAGAGCAGCGGTGAGAGGGACGGCGTCTCTGCCTGGCAGGAGGCAGAGATGCCGATGCTACACATGCCCTTGTATCTAAGGTCCGGTTAGACTCCGTACTGTCCCGTACTCTATTGGGTCGTTTGTGTGGGCCTCTCAGACCTGAGTTACTGGAGGTCTTACTACCTCTAAACCCACGCCCACTATCCTCAGGACATCTTGAAAGGTCTCTAACTTCAGCTGTAGCTGTTCTGTTATTTAGGGGGCCCTTTCTCTGTCTGGTCTCACAATTTCTAGACGGCTGCCACCTTCTGCTGCTCAGGCGATGCCGCCTTTCCATTCGCAGCCTGGTGAGATTCAACTGTTCTACCTCTCGCAGGTCGGTCACTCGGTACTCCATCAGCATTCGTATATATGCAAGATTTTCTTCCATTCCTACATTGGAGAATGACACCATGCCGCCTTCATCTGGTATCCAGTCCCGACGATCACGTGGACTGCTTACTTTCATCACACCAGACTTCTTTACCATCATTTGCATGGTTCGGCCATTTCTCCCAATGAGCTTTCTTACCAGAGCATGAGGCACCCGGATGACTTCTTCACGCAGACTTTGAGCTTTTCTCATAAGCTTCAGTTGTCTAATGGCTTGTTCCGTCTTAAACCGGAAAAAACACTTTTTGCGAATACATCGCCAGTGCACGTCACTTAGGATCGCCACACTCTTCACTGTGACTTCGGTCGTCGACAGGACCACCAGCTGTTTAGCTTCTGAGGTCGAGTACACCATACAGGCTCCCACGGCCTTCTTAAACTCTTCATGCACTGACTCTCTTGTGCATTCTTCTCTCAAATCTTCGGGTACATCAATGAGGCACTTGTACCGAGACGTTTCTGTCTCACTAGTGGTCTCCAAATGATCATCTGGCTCAGGTTTCAGGGACAACTGACTTTCAGCTTCTTCACCCTGTATGCTTCCCCTGAGCTGACTCACAGCTATTAACTCAAGAATTCTCATCTTGACAACTTCTATTTCATACTTATCTTCTTTTAAACACCCTCTCAGCTCTCCTGAGGTCCACCTTCTCCAAGGAGGCCTTGTTCACTGATTGGTATTTTGCCAGGCGACCTTTGAGCTTGACAACTTCTTCCTCTAGCTCAGCCACTCGCCTCTCTGCAACCCATCTCTGAAGCCCTTCCGGCTTCAACTGCTCCTTTAACAGTAGAGTTCTCTCAGACCTCTCTGTCTGCAATGCACCCACTCGGCTCTCGACAGCCAGTCTCTCAAGCTTCTCTCGCTTCAAATGGGCTTGTAGCAACTCCTTGAGCTCTTTGATCTCGGCTTTTACATCCACCGAATCACCCAAGCTTGCATTATTCAAAGAGGCATTTGCTTCATACCTCCCTTCTCCGATAGAATCTACAGGATGGAGGAGTCTATCATTAAGGCACGTCTCTGCCCTCTGGAGATTATCACAGAACGTCTGCAACTCCTTCACCTGAGCTTCCAGACCTAGGGTCTTTCTGCGGAGATCATCATTTTCATCACTGGTGTCCTGCAGAGTGGTCTCAACCACTTGGCGCATGTGGTCTGCATCCGCCTTATCCTCTAGTTTTTCCTTAACCTTGAGGAGATCCTCATAGTCTCTCTTGATTTGTTGCAGTTCCCTATTGAACTTTTCATGCCTCTTTCCTGCCTCTTTCAGGGCGGATAGCTCCCAGTCTCGCTGGTACAGAGAGTCCACCAGCCGCTCCTTCTCCTGCATTAGAGGCTTTATTTAGTCCTGGAACTGCTGCAGCTCCCTCATGAGTTCACCATGCTCCTTCTTGGATTCACACAGCTCCCGGTTGAACTGTTCACGCAGTCGTTCTAGGTATTGATCACGTCCAGAAACTTCATCCTGCAGCGCCCCTTTTTAGGCAGATAGCTTCCCATCCCTCTGGTGTAGACCCTCATCCAGCCTTTGCTTCTCCTGCATCAGCTGCTTCACCTGCTCCTGAAATCTCTGCACTTCCTTTGAGACCTCTTCTTCTTCTGCTTCCACAGAGCCTTTATTCACTTGGTACAGCTCTAACTGTACCAGGGAGAAACGATCGTTCATCTCGTACAGCTCATCTTCAAACACCGCTTTGTCAAACTTCAACCGAACAACCTCCTCTTGGGTTCTGCGGAGGTCCTCTTTAATTTTCTGGAACATCTCCTTCCATTCGTTGATTTCCTCGCTGCTTTCCTCCAGTTTTTGCTGCAAGTTCCTCACACCCTGGTTTATTTTCTGCAGTTCAGACTCCAGGCTCCACTGGTCTGGGGACCCATTCTCCAGGTTTTCCCATAGTTGCTGAACGTCACTCTGACACTGCTGCCTGATAGGTTCCAGCTCTTGGTCATGACTGGCCGCCTCCTCTTTCAGGGTTGTCAGATCCTGATCCTTCTGTCTCAGTACTGTACCGGAGGTTGCTACTGGCAACGTCACCTCCTCTTCTGCTTCTAAAGGAGGATCCACACTTGGAACAAAGGCACACAGCATTACATATTTTCACTTTCAGCAAAGACTACAGGAGCAACCTTTTTGTGGCCCTTGCGGCGTCGACGACGAGAGGGGTACTTTCTCCGCTTGTCTAGCCCCTCCTGACTGAACTCTCTTTCTACTTTCATAGCGTCACCATCAGTTGTGGGGTCTGTCACTCCCCATGGTGTCGTGGACCAGCAAGTCACCTCCCACCTTGACGTCAACCCCTTCTGGTCGAGCTACCCCGTTATCAACGGTCAAATTATCATTTTTAGGCCGTACCAACCCACAACCAGTAACAAATTTTGGTTCTCTTTACTCCACGCTCTTTTGAAAATCCACCCCCTTTTTAGACTCCGCCCCCTTTTGGGCAACCACACCTAAAGGGGGTACTTTAACAAAAAAAAATGCAACAGTCTTAGGACTCAGTTCACAACATCTCTTACCACCTCCCTAGGCACTCTGGGACAATACTGGCGCCCCCGGAGAGTTCACAGAATGGTCCACTGCCGCCATTCTATATGGTGACAACAGCTCCTGCCGTTCCTGCACCATGTCCTGTAGACGTTTCTCAAATACCTGCTGCGATTTTAACCGGCACTTTAATCGCTCAATAGCTTCAGTCTCATTTGCTGTTCCGTTCACAGCCATCGCGGTACACTGTTCACACTAGACACTTCACACCACTCTTCCCGGAAAAATTTTCGTGGCCCCGCCGAGCATAGTAAACCAGGTTTGGGTGCGATGACAATTTTCGTAACCCCACCGAGTTACAGCCAGATGCTTTAATCTTCGTGACCCCGCCGAGCCACAGCAAACCAGGTTTGGGTGCGACGACAATTTTCGTAACCCCGCCGAGTTACAGCAAGATGCTTTAATCTTCATGACCCCGCCGAGCCACAGCAAGATGATTGCATCCACACTCGTTGTCTTGTGCCGTTACCCCTAGCAACCAGGCTGCCGTTGCCCCTAGCAACCAGGCTGCCGTTGCCCCTAGCAACCAGGCTGCCGTTGCCCCTAGCAACCAGGCTTCAGTTGCCTGCATTCTCAAACCACATGTGAGGTAGCGTTATTCATCACGCTGGGGGCACTCACTTCACCGGATCAACGTCTTTCCGGTATTTCACAGTCCCGCAGTTTATTATACATCATAAACTGCACAAAACATAGTCCATCTCAGTGGCTCACCGACATATTACACATATAATGTCCAAGAGCCTTTCCAGTGACAAATATGTCCACTTGGCTCCCGATACAGCCTTCACCAAGGTAACAATATCAATGTCCACATCAAGCAGCGTTTTTACCTTTGCCAGGATTTAGCTGCTTCTCTCAGCTCGGTTCTGCCACAGCTGTGGCTTTAAGGCTTCCCAGACGTAGTCTCCAAGCCACGTGCCTCCAAAAGGCTACTGGTATCCTAGATCCAGCCTCTGCCTTCCAGGCTTCACCAGGCCTCACCAGGCCCCTCTCTTCCAGCCTCTCCAGGCTAATGGTGTCCCATACACAGGGATTAGACCACACGCCTTTCACCCTGTTTCCAAACCACCAGGATTTATATATCTTTTAGTGTACACAGGACCTGCGATGATGTCACAGTCATGTGATCAGTCACCTGAGGGAGAGGTAAAATGGTCAGCTAGAGCACACACCCTGGACCATTACAGTAATGCCGCAAGCCGCTGCATTACAATATATACAGTGTATGTATATGTATATATATATATATATATATACACACACACACACATACACATACACACAGTTATATGAAAAAGTTTGGGCACCCCTATTAATCTTAAGCTTAATGTTTTTTTAAAATTGGTGTTTTTGCAACAGCTATTTCAGTTTGATATATGTAATAACTGTTGGACACAGTAATTTTCTGCCTTGAAATGAGGTTTATTGTACTAACAGAAAATGTGCAATCTGCATTCAAACAAAATTTGACAGGTGCATAAGTATGGGCACCCTTATCATTTTCCTGCTTTAAATACTCCTATCTACTTTTTACTGACTTACTAAAGCACTTTTTTGGTTTTGTAACCTCATTGAGCTTTGAACTTCATAGCCAGGTGTATGCAATCATGAGAAAAGCTACTTAAAGTGGCCACTTGCAAGTTGTTCTCCTGTTTGAATCTCCTCTGAAGAGTGGCATCATGGGCTCCTCAAAACAACTGTCAAATGATCTGAAAACAAAGATTATTCAACATAGTTGTTCAGGGGAAGGATACAAAAAGCTGTCTCAGAGATTTAACCTGTCAGTTTCCACTGTGAGGAACATAGTAAGGAAATGGAAGAACACAGGGACAGTTCTTGTTAAGGCCAGAAGTGGCAGGCTAAGAAAAACATCAGAAAGGCAGAGAAGAAGAATGGTGAGATCAGTCAAGAACAATCCTCAGACCACCTCCAGAGAGCTGCAGCATCAACTGGAGAATAACCCTTTAAGCCAGGAATGTCAAACTCAAATACACAGAGGGCCAAAATTAAAAGCTTGGACAAAGTCGCGGGCCAAACTTGATATTTGTTAAAAAAGTCTACAATTGAGGACGATTTTCCTCATGAAATAAAACTATTAACTTTTGGAATTATAGTGGAATAATATGTTATGCAAGAGCAGTAAAAAGCATATGTCCCATTGGCCTAATTTAAATATGTAATAAATTATAAAAAATCTTGAATAAAACAGATAAAGTATGATGCTAATGTGGCGCCCCTGCGGGTCCAGTTGTCACAGAGGTACTGTATATCAGCCAGAGGTGTGGTACCCCACTCTCAGGTAAGGAGGGAGCACTACACGGGATCCAACCACTCACATCCAACACTACAGTACACCATTCCTGAGGGAAAGTCCAGATAGCTCCTAAGGGAGAGCACAGGCCTGGTCCCTGTCTGGAGGGTGGAACTAAGTAGAGGAGGTGGGTGGAGGAAGTAGTTTAGGGGAGCACTGAAGGAAGAGTATAAAAGAAAGGTAGAAACATCTAGAAGGGGCGATTCCTGTTTCCAGTCCTTGGAGCAGGAGTACAGTGAGTGAGGACCGTGGAGGAGTGGGGTCCAGTGAGAGAAGACCGGAACAGTGAGGAGGGCTCCAGAGAGAGAAAGGATCCTAGGGGCATGGGAAGTGGGGAGTCCACCCGTGCGCACGAGTTCACGCTGACTGTGAGGGGATCAGGCCGCAGTAGGGGACCAGCCCCAGACTAGTGGAGGACTACAAGGCTCAGCTAGCAAACCGGAGGTTGCGGTATCTTCATGTGCCGTAGCCAAAATCCACACACATTTGCTGAAAAGATGGCCTTATAGGACAGAAGGGGACAGACAGGACGTCGCCCAACAAGGCCCGCAGCCACTGGCTCGGGACCTTGTGTGTGAGGTGCAGGGCAGGAGGGCGAGAGCCAGCGCAGAGAGACGACCCGGGAAGGTACATATGAAAGGGGTCTCGTTCAAGTGCACCCAAGTTGTTATCTGTGAGTTGGCTGGATCACTTACCCGGAGGACACAGGACTCGGCGGGCGGTTATAATCTGGCAGTTATAACCTGGAACTCCATAATAACTGTGAGTAAACACTTGAAGACTGCATCCCGCTGTTTCCTTCACTTAATTGCTGTGTCACCTGCCTTGCACAACACCAACATCTCAAAGCATTTATTTAACTGCCCTGAGGCCTAGCTCTACCTGTGGAGAGCTGAACCATCTTCGCTGCATCACCAACAACCCCAGTGGATCTGAATAGCAGCGGCCACATATAGCCGCATTCCACGGGTGGCATCACGAAACATTATCCCCCAATTGACTGTTCTCTATAGACTGCCCTGGGCCACGGACCAGGTCACTGCCACCGTGACTACCCCAGGAAGGACCGGCCCAGCTACTGAGTACCCCATGACCCCAGGGGTACTCTAACAAAACTGTCCCCAAACACAGTATGATACCCCCACAGTGAATTCCTCCACACGCACAGTATGATGACCCTACTGTACCCCTCTCCCTCAATCACCCCAACAAATAATAGTGACCCCATCACAGTATGATTCTCCAACTGTAATCTCCACGTAGTCCCCTATACAGTGGTGTAATGGGCACAAAAAGTCCTCCATACAGTATGATGGGCCCCACATGATGCTCCATAAAGTGTCATGGTGCCACATGATGCTCCATACAGTATCATGGCCCTATATGTTGCCACATGCTGTATAATGACCCCACATGATGCCCCATGCTGTATAATGGCCCTACATGATGCCCCATGCTGTATAATTGCCCCACATGATGCTCCATGCTGTATAATGGCCCATATTATGCTCCATGCTGTGTAATGTTCTCACATGATGCTCCATGCTGTATGATGGCTCCACATGATGCTCCATGCTGTATAATGGCCCCACATGATGCTCCATGCTGTATAATGGCCCCACATGATGCTCCATGCCGTATAATGGCTCCACATGATGTTCCATGCTGTATAATGGCCCACATGATGCTCCATGCTGTATAATGGCCCCACATGATGCTCCATTCTGTATAATAGCCCCACATGATGCTCCATTCTGTATAATGGCCCCACATGATGCACTACTGCCGCCATCCCCTCATCTTCCTCAGTGCATCACTAGCGCCGTGGCCACTCTCCAGTGTACGAGCGCCCTCCCAACAGGTCATGCGCATTCAGAGGAGAGTGGACGTGGTGTAGTGAGAGGGCGTTGGTGCGCGGGCTGAGAACAGGAGAGTGTTGGCGGTGTCAGTGCTCAGGAAATGGTGCTCATGCCCACCGGGAGGGCTCTGTGTGCCCCTTTTGGCACCACCACTGCACTACACCATTTTGTTCAGAGATGTATGGTACGGTAGTCTGAAACACAATTACATTTTTCCTTAAGACACTGTTTCATTACGAGTATATTCAGTTCCTCTACCTGCATGCAGAATTTTTGGCATTCTTCAAATTTGTTATATTCTTCAATTGTTTCTGGAAGTTCATCTTTGCTGTAAAGCAGATAGACAACTGTATATCTTGAATAATCGTTGATAAATGTAAGAAAATCTCTCTTCTTTCCAAGACTTTGAGTACTCATTGGACCAAAAAGATCTGTGATGTTGCCACAGTGTCTATATACCATGCATGCTTTGATGGACTTGCATTAACAATAAACGCAGCTTCAGTACTTGAAGTGTCATATTCTTCTGTAATAGCACTTTTAACCCTCTAATAATTATTTTGCTTTTTCAGCCAATTTATTCTAGCTTTCCAGATTCTGGACTCAGCCTTTAGGTGCCTGGATTTCTTGCAGACAAAACACTCATGCATTTCCTTCAAATGACTTATTTTTAGGTAGATCTTGGGTTTTTAAAGCGGTTTCTGCTTTGGATACCCCACTGCTGTTTACACTTTCTGTCTTTAGCTTATAGTCATCTACAAGCTTTCATCTGATATATTCCAATGTAAGCTCATAATTTGGGAGCGCATCTAGTGCAGTTACAAGTGTGTCATAGCTTTCTGGTAGACCGCTTAGTAGTAGTGCAGCAACATTGAAATCCTTTTGATCTTCCCCAATGCCTTGCAGGCACTCCACAATTTCTAGAGTATGTCTTATGCAATCCTGCATATATTGGCCCTTAGTCTAAGCTAAATGATACTTCTCATTCTGACCAGAATACCAACGGGCGTGTTGGAGCTGGTATTCGACAACTGGCCCCTGCTCACACAGCTGGCAAGGCTTTGTGAGCGAGTTCAAGCATGTGGTCACATCGCACACAAGTCGGTGAGCTGGCACTTGCATGCACTGCTGCAGCACAGCCAGAGCGGCGGCAGCTGTAGCAGACTTGTGGAAATTGGCACTGACATAGCGTACCTTGACCAGAAGCTCTGGAAAATCTGGGTAGATTTTGAGAAATCGCTAAACTTACAAGTTCAGCACATGGACCAAGCTTGGTACATGCGAGAGTTGCCAAGCTTCACAGCCAGCACCAGGTTACGGCCATTATCAAACACGACCATGCCTGGTTGTAGGTTCAGCGGCGAAAGCTACAGATCTGTTTGGTCTGTTATTCCTTTCAATAACTCTGCTGCAGTGTGTGGCTTGTCTCCTAGACAAATTAGCTTCAGCAGAGCCTGTTGCCGCTTCCCTGAGGCAGCGCTGCTGCTGATGTGGATGACGTTCTCCAAGATACCAAATCGGAGATGGAGGATGAGCAGGAGGTGGTGCACGAACTGGTGTAGGAGGTGGAGAAAACCCTGATAGAAGTAGGGCTAGCAATCTTCCGTGTCTGTAGCACATGTGCCGTGCCTAGGGTGGGACTCGGCCCCAGCCTCCCCGTCGGCCATCAGGGAAATGTCTCTGGCCACAAGCGCTTGTCCACGTGTCGGTCGTTAAGTGGACAATCCCAAGTGAGTTGATAAGGGCACCTGTGATGGTCCTGGACATGTGCTGGTACAAGGCGGGGACATCACACACCGGGAGTAATAGCGGCGGCTGGGGACTGAGTACCAAAGGACGGCTGTGTAAGTTGTGTACCGAGAATGTTCTTCAGGACACAGTGGAGCCATGGGCGAGAAAACCTACTCTTACACAGTTTGTTCCCAAAAGAACTATTTTACCTATTTAAGTGAATATTTTTACTAGGACAATAGAAAACATTTAAACATTATGCAGACATTAACTATTTTTCTATAGATTTGGCTGCTGGCGTGCCTTTCTAAACGGGCTGGCTATTGCCGTTTTACACCCTAAGAATTAGATTAATTGTATGAGTGTAACGTAAAAGCTAGCCTGCAGTACAACACTAAAGTTTGCAATCTTACAAATATTTCCTCTATTTTCCCAACAAAATTTCCCTCTCCCTTCCTGTGGTGTCTACAGCAAACTCAGAGGAACAGTCCGTTCTCAACTGTATCAAAGATACTAGTGATGAGCGAACGTGCTTGCCACTGCTTGGTACTCACCCAAGCATCACGGTGCTTGACAAGCTTGGCGAGTATTTCCGGGTTGCTCGGATGGGAACTCGGGTCCCTTCCCTGCATGTTTGCCACTTTTTAGAGAGCCAATGAACATGCAGGGATTGACTGCCACGTACTGTAATGCTAAAAAGCTTTCCAGAGTACATCATTTTTCTGCTCCATTTGTTTGCTAGCACTGCAGAATACAGCTAGATCTATTCCATATTTCAGCTATAAAAATCCAGAAATTTGAACTGAACATGGAAAATATTGGCCTCCTTTTCCATTCTGTTTCAGTGTGTTGGTCAAGCTATTCACACTAAGTGTCTGTGTAGAATAATATTAGTAAATTACAGGCCTGCTATTTAAAATCGTGGTTCTCTGTCAGACGTATCACATATAACTGAAAATCAGCCATTTCTCATAAACGTGGAAAATATTGTCCTCCATTTAAAATGGGCAAGGTGCGTGGCAAGGGACGGGGAAGTGGACGTGATAGCGATGGTGCATGCAGAGGCCAAGGCAGAGGACGTGGCCAAGACAAACACCAACATCTTGTCGCTCGACCTTCCTGTCCCAATTACTAGGGGACCGCAGTACACCACTATTGAACCCAGAGCAGTGTCAAAAGGTTGTTGATTGGATAGCAGATAATGCTTCCAGTCACTCTACCACCACCACCACCCTGTTTTCCACACGGTCAAGTCTCAGTAACTGTGACTCTGTACCGCATATTCCTCACCCTGATCCTCCTTCCGACCATCATGCCGAGTGCCCAGAGACAACTGTTCCCACACTTGGACAGTCCGAAGAGCTGTTCACTTTTCTAACTGTAGATTTGGGCCTCTCGCCTGGCCAGCTTCACGCAAGTCAAGAGGAGAACTCGTGTAGCGATGCCCAAATATTGGAGCAGCCACGGTCACACAAAGGCAATGGTGGGAAAGTGCAATTACTGTCGCAAGAGCTGGATGATGATGATGAGCAGACACAATTGCCAGAAAGTCAGGAGAATGACCAGGGTGCGGAAGTGGCAGACGAGGTGGTGGATGATATAGCAACTGACCTAACCTGGCAGGGGGACTTACAGAGTGAGGAACATGGGGGGAGGGAGGCGTAGCACCACAACAAGCAGGAAGAAGCAGCATGGTGGCCACAGACACAAGGTGGGAAAGCGTTCCTCGTAACTCCAACACAATGTAAATTGCCAGTACAACTGTTAGGTCTTCCCGAGTTTGGCTCTTTTTTAAAGATTCTGCAGATAACCCCAAAAAGGCCATTTGCATTCAGTTGTCCCTACCCCAGTCCTTGAAACGCAAGCGCAAATACGCAGCCAACGCCCCTCAGGCCACACTACTAAATTCACACATTTCACAAATGCTTGCCTTTTAGGCTTATAGAGACGGAAGCTTTCCGCAACCTGATGGCGGCGGCCGTCCCTCGGTACTCGGTCCCCAGCCGCCACTGTTTCTCCCGGTGTGCCGTCCCCGCATTACACGAGCACGTGTCCCACAATATTAGACGTGCCCTCAACAACGCAGTTACTGGGAAAGTCCACCTAACCACGGACGCATGGACAAGTGCTTGTGGGCAGGGATGGTACATCTCGCTGACGGCACACTGGGTTAATATAGTGGAAGCCTGGACCCAGTCGGACCTTGGGATGGGACATGTCCTCCTGACGCCGAGGATTGCGGGCCCTAGGTCAATCAGGGTTGCCCCCACATTCTACAGTTCCTGCACCTCCTCCTCCTCTTTAGCATTCATCTCTGAAATGACCACATCAGTCTCAAACTGGAAGCACTGCAGCACTGTCTCGGCCAAGCGGCAACAGGCTGTGCTGAAGCTAATATGCTTATGTGGCAAAACGCACAACGCTGAAGAGTTGTGGACAGCTCTGAAAAAGCAGGCAGATCTGTGGCTGACACGGCTGACCCTACAGCCAGGCATGGTCGAGTGTGACAATTGCCGGATCCTGGTGATCCGGATCCTCTGAGGCGTGGCTAGGCGAGCTCACACACGTACGATGCCTGGCCCATGTGCTTAACCTCGTGGTTCAGTGGTTTCTCAAAACCTACCCGGATCTGCTTGTCAAAGTACGTCGCCTGTGTGCCCATTTTAGAAAGTCACCTATGGCTTCTACCGCCCTTGCCGTGCTTCAGCAGAATTTGCGGCTTCAAGCTCACGGACTGATCTTCGATGTCCCCATGCATTGAAACTCTACATTGCAGATGTTGGGAAGGATTTGTGAGCAGAAGAGGGCTGTTGTTGAATACCAGCATTAACAAGGCCGTCGGTATTCAGTTCAGACTCCACACATAAGACCTCAGGAGTGGACATAGATGTCAGACATATGTACCATCCTCCAAAACTTTGAGGACTCCACCAAGATGCTGAGCGGCGATGACGCCATAATTAGCGTCCAAATCCCGATTCTCTGTCTTCTGAAATGCTCTCTGCTCGCAATTAATGAGGATGCATTGCAGGCGGAGCACGATGAGATGGAGCAGGACAGGCCTAATAAAATGGTACAGTACAAGAAGGCCATTGTTGCGGAACTATTATAAAAATTCCCATCTGAATACACTAATGGCAGAGGTTACAGTTCCTTGGACAACCAAGGAGTACAGGTGAGAGAGACACAAATGTAATCCAGCAGAGGCAGGGGACCACTGTCAAAGTTCTGGGACAGTTTTCTCAGACCCTGCCATCGCACAGGCCCTGAGGCGCGTGGGTACTCTCACAAGGAGGGAAAAGTTTTGGAAGATGAGGGAGTACCTTGCCAACCATACCAACGTCCTCCATGATTCCTCTGTGCCACATAATTATTGGGTACCCAAGCTGGACATGTGGCATAAACTGGCTCTCTACGCCTTGGAGGTGCTGGCCTGCCCTGCCACTATTGGTTTGTCAGAGCGGGTTTTTAGTGCCGTCAGTGGGATTATAACCGATAGGCACTCTTATAAAAATTATAAAAATGAACAAGGGCTGGATTGGGCCAGATTTCTCAACACCACCGAATGATAGCAGTGTAACAAACTCAAATACAGTAGTTTTTTTTGGGAGGTATAACTATTCCCATGCACCTCTGTCTTCACACCCAGACATGGGTATATGCTTCCTGATTTTGTCTATTTGCTCTTGTCCTCCTCCTTCTCCACATCCTCCTCCATATCAGCACCATACTTACTATATCACTATATCTACATCTCTTGCAAGGGGCATTGGAGTTCCTCTAAATTTTTGGCAGCCATTCACTGCGCAGGCAAACAGTATGGGAGACCCACTTCCTAATAATGGGAACATTGTTTTCAGGAGGCCCTCCGACCTCTACGTCTCTTGCAAGGGGCAATGGAGTTTCTCCACATTTTTGGCAGCCCTTGCATTCACTGCATAGGCAAACAAGAAAAAGATCTTCAGCTCACCTGGCCCAGCCTGCCCAGTCCTCCTTTCCATGATCTCGGTGCTCGGAATTAGTCCATCCCCATCTGGGAGAAAAATCCTCAGTAAAAGTAAAAAATTGTTTTCCAGCACACGATGTAGAAAAATTAAAAAAAGCCTTTATTTAATCCATCGTTAAAAAATAAAATTCCAACAGAAATAAAAGCATGTGTAGGCTTACGCGTTTCGGATCATATTTGACCCTTAGTCATAGCATAAAGTACTGAATAAATGTTGCACTTTTCAAGGAAAACAGTCAAGGAAAGCTGCCAAGGGTAACACCCACCAAAATCAGCTGTGATATCAGAGTCACTAATTCAAGGCTAGCAGTGATCTAAACACTAGTTTAACCCTATAGTACATCCATCCTCTACAAACATATTACAATGTGAACTGTCACTTAGTAATGCACTAATTATTTGATCGCTTTTTACCAAAGTTTTTTATATATGTGAATTCATTGAATAAACAATTGATGCACTGTTTAAATATATATGGAACAATAAGAGCTTCTAAAGATATTATTACCTATTTTCTAAAAATTATTGTTCTAACATTTGATTTCAAGGGCATACTTTTCCAAAAAAAAAAAAAAAAACTCTCCACTTTAAAACCATATGAAAATGGCTAGAAATTATTACAAAACGTAATGAGCATGTTTTGTTTTGTATACCATTGATTATAATTGCTCCACTATCTCCTCCCTCACCTTAGTAACTCGGTACAATAAGTCCCCACAACATAAAATAGGGAAATCTGGTGTCAGTCCCTGACCTCTGTGCTATGCCGTTTATGACGGTTACCTTTTGAACGCTTCTTTTAGTGAAAGGTCTCTGTTGGGTGAGCCCCAATTTTTATCTCGTCACCCCTATCTCAGGAATTTCTGCCTCAGGGAATACTACTTTCTCCTCATTTCCCATTACACAGAAGGGAAATCAGTCAGACTCTGGGGTTGGTGAGACTTTAAGGGCCAACCCGTTTCTTATCCGAGTAATGCAGGTCTCTGCCCCTCCCCCACAAGTCCCAAAACACCACAAAGTCCCGGCCTAATGATAATTGGGTGCAACAAATCCAGGACCACGCCGACCTCATGGGACACAGTACCTCGGACGGTCTCAATGACCACTCTGGCCACTGGATAGCCTTTAGCATCCCTGTGAATGCAGCGGACGCCCACCTTCTTTCCAGGGATCAATTAGAGAGGAAGTGTGTCCCTCACAAGGGTCACCAAACTTCCCAAGTCCAGTAGTCAAGTCATTTGCAGGCCATTCACTGTTACAGGATAAGCTTGGGGCCCCTTACTGGGTGGACAGTCCACACTCCAAGCTGGATAATAGAAGGAACATCGGCGTCCCATGCTACAGTCCATTTGCTCGGTGGTCAGGGGACAATGGGCTACTATATGACCTGGACCGTGACATCTCCAGAAAATTACATCCCCCGATGAGGGTCTTGGCATGACCTCCATCGTCCCCTTGGATTGTGGATGCTCCACCCCTTTTTTGACCTCCGCCCCCCAGTATGGAATGGGTTGCCTCCCTAGGGACCCTTCGACACCCTGATACCTTTCGACCCGTCCGACCAAGTCATCTGCGTTCCGGGAATATCCCTGGGCAACCCAAGTCTGCATCAGGCTCTGCATCAGGCTCAGAAGGGAGTGCACGAACCGGTCCATTACAACTTACTCCACCATCTGCGCTGGTGTAGAGGACTCTGACTGTAACCACTTTTGGACGAGATGCAGCAGATCAAACATTTGGGAGCGAGGGGGTTTGTCACGGTGATATGCTCAGCGATGGACCCGTTGTGCCCCGACAGTCATTGTCACCCCCAAGCATGCCAAAATTTCTGTTTTCAATTTTTCATATTCTTTGGCATCCTGTAAGGCCAAATCTTAGTAGACCTTTTGTGGCTCACCCGTTAAGTATGGCACCAGGACTTCCGCCCACTGCTCTGGCGTGAGTTTCTCTCTATTGGTGACCCTTTTAAAAAAGGTAAAAAGGCCTCTATGTCATCACCCGGGGTCATTTTCTGTAAGGCTCTCCTCACCGCCTTCCGGACAGAGAAATCATCAGCTGACATTGGAGTCGGAGCCGCTGCCGGTGCTGTTAATGCTGCTGCAGCTGTTGCTGTTGGATATGCTGCTGCTCCCAATTCTGCTGCAGCTGTTACAGATGCTGCTAGTGCTGCTGGTGTTGGGTTTGGACCAGGTGCTTAATCAGCTCCTCCATTTTGTCTGAACGCTGTTCAGTGCTCATAGCCGCCTTCACCCAGGACATGCAGTCTGTCTACAGCCGTCAAACTTGCTTCCTGGGGATCTTGACCACACTTCTAAGACCAATTGTAGTAGATTCACTCACTCGGATTCTTAAAGAGGCAGACACAGGAACCCTTTCTGTTTAAAGTGCGGCTGATTTATTGCAGTCCTCTTAAATCATATCACCAGAAAACGTAAATACAGCCTTTGTCCAGCAGAAGGTAAAACATAAAATAACAAGTCCATACAATAGTGCTTTTTAGCCCACCTGGCTTAGACTTCAGCGTCCATGTCCTTTAACAAAGGATTTCACATCAGGAGACCTGCAATCTCCATATATCCAGCATTTGTGCCACAAACAGCTCAGAGCTCCCTCCTCCAGCCCAGCACACACTAAATGCTCTGCAAGGCTGTGTTTTTCTATCCTCCCAGTTCCTCCCTTTTTACAGGTGCTTTAATCACCCTAGGACCAAGATGGTGGTTTAACCTACTCGTGTGCTGGAAACTTTTCACTATGCACAATCACTGCAGCTATCGATATCAGTGCTATACATCTCTCTCCCCAGTAACCTGCTAGGGACTCAGTCACAATAAGCAATAACAGTATAGGAAACCCTCTCTTTAATAATGGGAACAACAAAGCATAGCCGACTGCTGTTCCTTTAAGAACAGTAAGGCTGTAAAAAAAGGGTTTGTGACTTTCACAATCCCTCCTTCATAAATGAAACAGGATGTGTCTGATGATGTGTCACACACCACATGGCCAGATAAGGTTGTAAAATGTTAAAATGACATTTCCCGGTTGAAAGTAATGCAAAAACGCATCAAAAACGCTATGTGTTAACTAGAGATGAGAGTTGTTCGACTCGAACTGTTCGCCAATCTCAAATTCGAGCTGTTTTGGGCGGTGTTCGAGCCGTTCGGCGAACACGAACGATTTGAGAAAAATTCGGCTGTTCGAGGTTATGTTCAATAACTGTTCGTGCACCAAAATCATAACTGGATTTTTTCTCAGTAATGATGAAAATTAATGTTAATACGCAGTTTGAGTGTACAGCGGGGTGGGGGAGGGGCAGGGGATGGATCTCTGCAGGAATAATGAAGATCTCCATTTTTTTTTTCTCTTTCCCGCATTTGCAGTGGGGAGGTGCAGTCTGTCAGCCTATCAGCAGCGCACACACAGAGCGAAGTGCTTTTTTTCACACAAGCAAGGGCATGTGTCATTGGCAGTGTATGTCACATGTCCTTGCCCTATAAGACCAAGTCATTTTCCCCGTCGCCACCATTTTCTCACTGCTGCAGCTGCGTGTTAGACGGCACCACTGTTGCTGTGTGCGCTATACCTTGTTAATTTCAAGCCAATTTTCGCACAAATCTACAGATACCTTGGGAGTAGGGAATAGTTGTGATTGCAGTCCTTTTAAGGACTAGGTTACAGCATTTCCTACGACTTATCAGGCAGGTCTGTGCTCTTAAATAGATAGATTGTGGGAGTAAAGACTAATTGTAATTGCAGTCCTTTTCAGGACTAGGTTACATCAGTTCCTATCAGTTTTTGCCAGGCAGGTCTGTGCCAGTGCTGTGCAAGTTTTTTTCACAGCATTTGGCTGAATCTAGCAAAGCTAATCCTCTTTGGCCTATTGCAGAGTGTGTTAGTCAGTGGAGTAGCCTATCTGTGTTGCAAGATATACCACCTGTGTATAGAATACCAATTTTTTTACTGCACCTAGTGAAGTAAAATCTTTTGGGCATAGCATCATTCTATTAGTCCATCTATACTGACCTCCATCAGGTTGCAAATTGAATATAATTTTTTTCTGCATCTAGCTCTGAAAAAATATTTGGCCTTCTAGCTGTGTGTGGGACTTGTTCTATTAGTCCATCTATACTGACCTCCATCAGGTTGCAAACTGAATATAATTTTTTTCTGCATCTAGCTCTGAAAAAATATTTGGCCTTCTAGCAGTGTGAGGGACTTGTTCTATTAGTCCATCTATACTGACCTCCATCACGCTGCAAATTCAAAATAATTTTTTGTCTGCATCTAGCTCTGAAAAAATATTTGGCCTTCTAGCTGTGTGTGGGACTTGTTCTATTAATCCATCTATACAGACCTCCATCAGGTTGCAAATTAAAAATAATTTTTATCTACATCTAGCTCTGAAAAAATATTTGGCCTTCTAGCAGTGTGTGGGACTTTCTCTATTAGTCCATCTATACTGACCTCCATCAGGTTGCATATTGAATATAATTTTTTTCTGCATCTAACCCAGCCAATAGTTTTGGCCTAATACCACAGTTTGGCCACTCAGCTCTGCTCGGTTCCCATCCATTGTTTTTTTGTGCAAACAACTCCAGAGTTGTGAATTAGTTAACCACCAAAATGAGTGGAAAAAGGCCTGCTGCTGGTGGAAAGGGGAATAGGCGTGTTGGGAAGGGGAAAAAAGGTTGTGTCCGTGGGGTAGGTGTTAAAGCAACAGTAACATCTGCAGAAGAAAGTCAATCTTCCAGCCAAACTAAAATGTCTACTTCTTTTAGCGGACAATGTGATAAGATCCCTTTCTTACGGCCACGCCAGTCGCTACAAATTCCAGATGAGGCACAAAACCAGCAGGTGCTTCAACGGATATCAAGTGCTCCTTTAAGTGGGCTCTCCTCCACATCAACTTCAACATCACAAATACTCCAGTCCTCAAAGGTGTCACCCCAATCGCACTTGCTTCCTCAAAGCTCCCAAATCTCCAGCTGCCCGTCTGAGTATGAGGTAGAACAGATGGTTGAGTCTGCAGAGCTGTTTACTCATACTATAGCCTGGGAATAAGAGGTAGACTCCAGCGCTTCTGTGAATCCAGACGAGGAAATGATCTGCACTGATGCCCAGAATCTTTATGAGTCGGATCCAGGACCAGACGCAGAAGGTTCTGACCATAATGTAGACCCTCATTCCCAAACTGTAACTCCTGTTGGTAGAGACAATGAGGAAGACGATGATGAGACTCAAATACCTGATTGGAGCGACAACTTTAGTTTTTTGTTAGGGCAGGAACAGGTTGGCTCTGAGGACGACGGGTGTGATAACGCACAGGGTGATGATGATGAGGTTGGAGATCCCACTTACTGTCAACCCACAGTCAGCCAAGAGATGAGGTCAGCAGAGGAGGTGGAGGAAGATGCTAGTGATGACGAGGTCAGGTTGCGCCTTCCTGGACAGAGACGTAGTACTGGAAGCACGTCAACAACTGCATCCTCAAACACAACTCTGCCTCTCACCACAAGTCGTGGTGGCTCTTCAGGTCGCATGGGTGCTAAGCCTTGCATAGCCTGGGCATTTTTTCAGATCGATAAATATGACCCAACTCGTGTTATCTGTAACATTTGTCAGCAAAAGCTAAGTAGAGGCCAAAAAATACATAGTTTGAATACTTCATGCATGAACCGGCACATGGACATGAAGCATAAGTTGCAGTGGGAAGCTCAGTGTGCTACAGTGCGGCCTAGCCGGCCGGGCCAACCACCGTCTGCCATATCTTGTGCATCCGCGGCCTCTTCATCCTCTGTGACTGGGGGGACAGCAGTCACACCTGTTTTGGGGCGCAGACCTGCCACCTCTTTACCCGCAACAGCCAGCGTGATTGGCAGGTCATCATTTTCTTTGGAGGTGGTAACACCAGCTGGTGTTGAGCGCTGTCCGACATCGATAGCACCACCTTTGGATCAAGGCAACCTAACATGTCCGCCTGCATCTTCCTCACAGACCGGCAGTTTGCCGGGGACACCCTTATCAACCCCGTCTAAGCACAATAGCCAGCCCTCGGTCCCTCAGATGTGGACAAGTAAAAGACCATTTCCTCCTAGCCATGAGAAAGCTAAGAGGTTGAATTTCACCATCTGCAAGCACTTGGCTACAGAAATGCTGCCTTTCCGCCTGGTGGACACAGAGGATTTTCGAGACCTTATGTCCATCGCAGTGCCCCAGTACCAGATGCCCAGTCGGCACTACTTCTCAAAGAAAGGTGTGCCTGCGCTCCACCAGCATGTCGCACACAACATCACCGCTTCTTTGAGAAACTCTGTGTGTGGCAGGGTGCATTTCACCACAGACACTTGGATGAGTAGGCATGGACAGGGGCGTTACATGTCGCTGACTGGGCACTGGGTAACTATGGTGACAGCAGGACAAGGGGCTGCTGTCCACGTCTTGCCGTCCCCACGAGTTGTGCGTCAATCCTCTTTATGTCAAAGTTCCTCCACTGCTTCAGCCTCCTCAACCTCCTCTCGGTCTTCCACCTGCACCCAAAGCCTATCTGGTCATGCTACAAGCTTTCTAACTGCGCAGAAGGGATCCTGCACACCTCCTTACTATGCTGGCAGTAGGGCTCAACGTCATCAGGCGGTTTTTACTTTGAAATGTCTGGGAAATGCAAGTCACACAGCTGAGGAGGTGTGGTCAGCTCTGGAGAACCAATTTCATGAATGGTTGTCTCCACTGGACCTGAAACCAGGGAAGGCCGTGTGCGACAATGCTGCAAACCTGGGTGCGGCCCTTCGCCGGGGCAATGTCACACACGTGCCTTGTATGGCTCACGTGTTGAACCTGGTTGTCCAGCAATTTTTAGCCCACTATCCCAGACTAGATGGCCTTCTGCAGAGGGCACGGTCGCTGTGTGCTCACTTCCGCCGTTCGCATCCCGCAGCTCAGTGACTTACATCTCTACAGAAGTCGTTGGGCCTGCCACTTCACCGGCTAAAATGCGATGTGCCTACCCGGTGGAATTCAACTCTGCACATGTTGCAGCGACTGTGGCAGCACCGACAAGCCCTGGTGCAATACGTTCTGACGTATAGCCTGGGCCAACGAGATCCAGAGGTGGGGCAAATCACGCTGGAGGAGTGGTCTCAGATCAGGGACCTATGCACCCTTCTGCACAGTTTTGAAATGGCGACGAAGATGTTTAGTGCTGACGATGCCATTATCAGCATGACTATTCCGGTGATTTACATGCTGGAGCACATGTTAAACAGAATTCGGAGTCAGGTGGTGGCACAAGAGGAGGTGGAGGAAGTAGAGGAGGAGGAGTTGTATGCGGAAGGGCTAACATCTGCAAGGTCCAGACGGTCGGCAGCACCAAGGCGGCAGGCATGTGAGGGTGGGGGAGATGGTTTTACCAGGGCGCATGGTAGCAGCCAAACTAGTGAGGAAGGTGCAGGAGCCCAGGAAGAAGTGGAGGACGAACTGATGGAAGACTCATCAGATGAGGGAGACCTTGATCACATTTCTGTTGTGCGAGGTTGGGGGGAGAGGACAGAGGAAGGAAGCATGATTGTTACCTCGCCACCAACACAACAGGGACTTGGTGCTCCTGGATGCGCAACACACATGAGTGCCTTCTTGCTGCACTACCTGCAACATGACCCTCGAATTGTGAGAAATAGAAATAATCCTGACTACTGGGTTGCCACACTGTTAGATCCCCGGTACAAAAGTAAATTTGCCGAAATTATTCCTGCCATAGAAAGGGATGCATGCATGCAGGAGTATCAGCAGAGACTGTTGCAGAATCTTACATGTGCTTTTCCACAAAACACAAGTGGTGCACGTAGTGAATCTCACAGTTCCAACTTGCCAACCGTGGGACCGTCAAGTGTTCAGCACTCAAACCGTAACAGAACCACAGTATCTGCTGGTAACATCAATTTTGCGGAATCATTTCACCACTTTTTTAGCCCATCCTTTGCAAGGCCACAGGAGACAAGAAGTCTGACACATAGTCAACGCCTAGAGACGATGGTACAGGAGTATCTCCAAGTAAACATTGAAGCCATGACTGTGTCACTGGACCCTTGCTCTTTTTGGGCTTCCAATCTGGATAAATGGCCGGAGCTAGCCACTTACGCCTTGGAGATCTTGTCATGCCCCGCAGCCAGCGTTCTGTCTGAACGTGTGTTCAGCGCTGCTGGTGGTGTGCTGACAGATAAGCGCACGCGGCTCTCCACTGATAATGTAGACAGACTCACGTTCATAAAGATGAACAAATCATGGATCCAAAACGACTTTTCTACCCCTGTGTCATCCTGGGCAGAGTAAAAGCTTGATGATTGGTTAAAATCACCCTACCAACCGTTTTAAGCTTTCAAATTACTAATCATGTTTATCTGTATCTTGACTGGAAAATAATTTGGGCTTTGTAGCAGTGTGCAGCACTGATTCTATTAGGCCATCTATACTAAGCTCCACCAGATTTAAAATTAATAATAATTTTTAGCTGCATCTAGCCCGGAAAATAATTTTGGGGCTCCGAGATGCGCAAGACACATAAGTGCCTTCTTGTTGCACTACCTGCAACATGACCCTCATATTGTCAGAATTCGAAGTAATCATGACTACTGGGTTGCCACACTCTTAGATCCCCCAAACTTTTCGATCAACCTTTTCATTTTAATAAAGACCAAAAAAATGGTCATTTTTGAAATTATAAGCATTAGCAGGTTATTAGAAACTGAAATCAAACAGTTTTCAACTCAAAACTTTATTCTAGGTGATGTTACATTTTCACATAGGACCCCTTGTTCGAAAGGAGCTTCTGAACTCTCTCGTCCATTGAATTTGTCAGGTTTTGGATGGTTTCTGCTTCAATTGTTTTGCATGAGGACAGAATACCCTCCCAGAGCTGTTGCTTAGATGTGAACTGCCTCCCGCCATCATAGACACTCCTTTTGATGATGCTCCAGAGGTTCTGAATGGGGTAGAGGTCAGGGGAGCATGGGGGTCACACCATAAGTTTGTCCCCTTTTATGCCCATATCAGCCAGAGATGCAGATGTTTTATGTGCAGCATGAGATGGTGCATTATCATGCAAAAAAATGATCTTGCTGTGAAATACACGGTTCTTCTTCTTGAACCATGGCAGGAAGTGCTGTTTGAGAAAATCCACATACATTATGGAGTTCATCTTTAGCGCCTTCAGGGATCCTAAAGGGGCCGACAATCTCTCTCCCCATGATTCCAGCCCAAAACATTACTCCACCTCCTCCTTGTTGGCGCTGTAGCCGTGTTTGCGTGGGGTGTCCATCAACCAGCCATCCTCCACTCCATCCATCTGGACCATCGAGCGCTGCACAGCACTCATCCGTGAACAAAACAGTTTTGAAATCAGTCTTCATGTAATGTTTGGCCCACTGGAGCCGTTTCTGCTTGTGTGAAGTGGATAGAGGAGGTCGACAGGATGGCGTATGCACAGCTGCAAACCTCTGAAGGACCCTGCATCTTGTTGTTCGGGGGACGTTGGAGGCACCAGCAGCTTCAAAAACTTGTCTGCTGCTATGACAAGGCTTTTTTGCCGCTGCTCTTTTAACCTGACGTAATTGCCTGTAGGAAAGAGTCCTCAATTTGCCCTTATCAGCATGCACACGTGTGTACTGTGAATCAGCTACATACTTCTTGATTGCCAAGACACTTCATCCTGATCATCGCACAATGTTGATTGTAGTCATGCCTTGACCTAAACACTCCACAATTTGTTGCTTCTCAGCAGCCGACACATCCTTTTTCTTTCCCATTTTGGCAGAAAATGTAGGCTGCTTAATAATGTGAGACAGCCTTCTTAAGTAGTCTTGCCTTTCATTGGACACACCTGCCAAACTAATTAGCACAGGTGTCTGCAATTGCTTACAGTGATATAAAGAGCCCTGACACACATCACCATCAATGAGTTTAACTGACAAACAAATTCTTCCCTTATCACTCCGAAACACTTTTTGCATAATAATTTGGAACACAGTGTACATGTGCTTTTCCACAAAACACCAGTGGTTCACGTAGTGAATCTTACAGTTCTAACTTGCCAACCGTGGTCTGTATGGAGTTGTTCAATAAAGGGCCCAAAATTAATATAACATAGATGGGAGAGGTCTCTATGAATAGGAATTCCTAAGTATTTGATACCCTGTGAGGGCCAGGCAAAGGGAAAGTTGGACTGGATGGAATCCTATATGGATTTGGGGAGGGAGACATCGAGGGCCTCAGACTTCGCTGCATTGATTTTAAAATTTGACCATGTAACAAAGTGATCTATTTCAGCCATAACAGCATGGATGGATATATGTGATTGAGTGATATATACTAGGACATCATCAGCAAATAGAGAGCACTTGTACTCGGTGCCTCCCACCTCAATCCACCTAATATTGGGGTTATGGCGAACTGATGAGAGCAGGTGCTCCGTCACTAGGATGTATAAGAGAGGGGACAGAGGACATCCCTGCCTTGTCCCATTGGTGATTGTGAAAGGTGATGAAAATGTTCTGATGCACCCCCTGGGCCTTGGGACACCCGGAGCCGGACCCTTTTTGGTGGATGCTGGTGGTTGTAGTCTTCGTGGCGGCGACCCGGTTCCGTGGCTCAGGGTGGTCAAACCAGTGGCGGAACTATTTATGTGGTTTTGATGTTTAAATGTCCGACTACGCCACCCGTGGATTGCGGTCAGAGTGAACCGCCGCTGCAGGGAAGACCGCTGAGGCTGGTGTTGTGGGTGCAGCAGAGCGTAGCATAACTCCCCACGGGAGGAGTATAGCCTCATGGCAGTGTATGCGGAGGATGGGGGTGATGGTGCAGGGCAGCAGCAGTAACGACACGGAGTCAGTGATGCAGTCCAGGGCCTTTACTCACAGTTCTTATTATCCAGACCACGTCTGCAGGTAACGGCTGCCCACGTCGTACTGTGCTCACCAGGTGAGGGGCTCAGACAACTCCCAGATAACTTTGGAGCGCTTCACAGGACCCCCTTTGTGTGTCCTTTGTCTGGCCTTTCTTACCAACCGTTCTGTCCGGCTGCCTCGGGCCTCCTCTTGGTAAACTTGGCGCCAGTTTCCCTGACCCTATGTGGTGCCTTCCTAGCGGGTGTAGCGAGGGGCTGCGCCACATAAAATGTCACAGCCTCCGGTTTCTAGCTGAGGGTCGTTTCCTGCCTCCACTAGTTTCGGGGACCGGTCTCCCCCTTTGGCCTGACCCCTCCACGCAGGTGGATTCGGGCGTGCGGTGGCGACTCGCCCGTCCGCACCCCTGGGATCCCTTCATTCCTCGTTCCTGGAGCCTTCTCCGCTCCTCTTCCTTCTTTCTCCCTCTTCCAGGCCTGGGCCTCTGTTACTAGTCCCGCCTCCGGAGCAGAGCTCATGCAGAGCCCCTGCTCCCTGCCACTTCTGCTCAGACTTCTCTGCACTGAACTAAGATGGTGCCCACCTTTTATACTCCCTTCTCAATGCACCCAGGAACTGCTTCCTCCCTGCTCCTGCACTACAGGGTTCCCCTTCCTCAGTGTTCCCTCCCCCCACTCCAGCCAGGGACAGGGACTGTTGTGCCCATCTCAGAGGCATATTGGTCGCCCTGCCCCACGGCAATGTGGTGTAATGCATGCAGGTGTCGGGTCCTGATCCACACTCCATACCTGAGAGTGAGATATCACACCTCTGGGTGAGGTGCAATACCTCTGTAGCAACCGAGCCCTCAGAGTGCTACAGTTCCATTTATCTTCAGCCCAGGTGACGTATTGTGATACAGGGCCGTGATTTTGGCTATAAAAGGGTCCCCTAGACCCCTACCCCAAGCTTTTTAAGAGAATCATATATGGCGTGCCAGGAGACTCTATGGAATGCTTTCTCAGCATCCAACGAGAGTATCTAATTACAAATTTTTAACTGCATCTAGCCCAGGAAATACTTTGTGCCTAGTAGCAGTGTCTGCTAGTCAGCGGATTATCCCGGCTGTTAAGCAAGCTACACCACCTGTAGTTTGGACACTTAATTTTTTCAAAGGAAATGCTTTGGGACCATGGGATACTCAGTGAAGAGCATCAGGAGGCACCCCAAGGCATAGGGGCTGGGACTGGCAGTAGGATGCCTTGCGGTGGACAGCCGAGCTCGATCCTTATAAAAGCTTTTTAACTGCAGCAGCTTTAGTGGACGCTACTGGAGCTGGAATTACGCGGCTGCTGGCATGAGACTTGCCCTCCAATAGATCCTTGTAAAAGGATTTAAAGTGTATTCATTCAAATTAGAGAGACAATTTAAATTAAAAAGCTTAGAGCTGCCTCCACCACAGGGGGGCTCGCTCGACCCACCAGCGGACAGGCACCAGTATTGAGAGAGGGGGGCTGGCCGTCAGGGTTCACCGCGGCTCTGGCACAAACCCGGCGACACGGAGGTGGCACTGGCAGGAGCGGACTGAACGTGTCGGCTTCTCACTTTTTGGATTTTAGAAGGGCATGACATGCCTATATCTGTGTCTCCCCCTCCTTTTACTCCTCCACCTCTTTTCTTTTCGCATGACTATATGTACTTGTCACTTTTCCATGTGTTAGTTGTGTCTTCTGAGCAGTTTGTCAGCTTTTGGACACCTTTGAAGGTGTTTTCTATGTGTTTCTATGTGTTTTTGTTTGCCTGCCATTGGTTTTAACGGTGTTCGAAGGTGTTCGACGAACAGTTCGGCGAACACACGGGTGTTCGACGAACCGAACCGAACTCGAACACTACGGGGGTGGCTCAACACTAGTGTTAACATAGCCCAAGGTGTGGAGGAGCATTTTTGTTTTTGTTTCTTTAGTTTGCCTTATATACAAGTCATTACCCTGGAAAGGATGTTCCTTAACATATTTCCCAGAAAATCCATTTTGGTTTAGTTTTGGTATGTTTTATTGTGAGCCCGTAAAAGTGGCGTAATACATCTGACAACATTGTTGACAGCAGTGATCTGGGAGTCAGAGATGCTTCCAAGGGTCTTCCCCATGCTGTTCCCATGCCATTTGAGCACTGTTCCCATCGATTTGGGCAGCTTTTAGGCTCTCTGTAGACTGCCGGGGGAAAAGGCCGCCAGAAAAATGCTCAAGTTTCCCATAGACTTACATTGGGCTCATTACTCGGACCGAGCACTCGAGCATTCCAATGTGCTCGACCAGAGCAACGAGTACCCGAGCATTTTAGTGCTCGCTCATCACTAGAAGATACACCCAAAAAAACTACGGTGACGGCAGTTTAGCCGTAAATAAAGTCTTACACAGTTGAATAACTGTCCAGTACCAAAATGCTCCACAGAAACTTTCTCCTGTAACTGTGGCGCCCCTGAGGGTTCAGTCGCCACAGGGGTACTGCACCTCAGATGAGGTGTGGTATCTCCTCTCTCAGGTAAGGATGGGGCATCTCACAGGACCCTGCTTTACACCCAACACTACACCACTACTACCTGCAGGGGGCCTAAATGCACCAGGGTGCAGCCCCAGCCCAGGATAGAGGAGATGGGGGGAACCAAAGATAGGGGGAACCATGTAGTGGGTGTGGGTGGAGGAAGTACTTTACATTTACACTAAATATATATATACAGCGGCCATCTTTATAACCTGGTCTTTAGTCGTGGTACCTGAGGAAGGCAAGTCAGCATAAGGCTGCGGTCAGCTGAAGGTCCACAATTCCCGGTTTCAGGCCTCGAGACGGGGATTGGGGCAGAGTTGAGTTACAGCCAGCTCTGTCCTTGGTCAAAGTCCAGCCAAGAAGGCCCAGGAGGGGAGCAGAGGAGATAGACTCCACAGGCGAAAGGATCCCAGGGGAATATGGACGGAGCGGAGCCGCCACCTGTATTCTTCATTATGGCCAGAGGGACACCTGCCGCAAGAGGGGACCGGCTCCTGATATCCGACAGTGTACTCCACGTCACCGTTGGAAAAGCTCGGAAGCTTAGTGGATCCCAGGGGGATACGGACGGAGTGGAGTCACCACCTGTACCCTTAATCTGTGTTTATCCAGTGGGTCCCAGCCTTACATCATACACCACATACGGACAGGAGAGGACTTAGTAGGAGAATCTAGGAACACCCCGGCGGGGTCCTGACCGGTGCTCCTGGAATACCTGGGAAGTGCTGGACCCCCCTTCCTGGTGGCCGCAGCGCGCCGTGAGGAGCAAAGTGAAGACTTGCAGCTGATGCTATAACAACGCGAGTAAAGCTTGGATGACTTCATCTACCGCCTCTGGTTGCTTATTTCAGCGCGGCACAGCACCCACTACTACTCCCCTGATCTTCCTCACCGCCCTGAGGCCTGCTCTGCCTGTGGGGAGTAGTACCAGCTAAGATGCCATGACACCCGCCTCAGAGGACTGTAGCAGCGCTGGTGGCAATCACCAGAAACCACAGGTGGCGTAGTCAATCATACACATCTAATAGCCCATTACTTTTTAAGGCGACAACCCTGGGCACGGACCGGGTCGTGGCCACGACTTCCCGACACCAGCACCTTACAAAGGACCCGGCTCAGAGTCATAACAAAATGGAGTTCAAGAGTGGTCCAGAGTCCGTTGTGTGCCATGTCGGCACCTCAACGTGGACTGGGATTTTTAGTTATTAAACAAACAGAAACCGTAGCAGTGAATCCGAAAGTTCTGGACACTGGTATTTGCAACAAACGTTGTGTGAAGCAGTCAACATACCTAACTAACTACAGGCTATATTTCAGCCTTAAATATTTTGGCCCCAAAATGTTAGGTGATGAGTGAACAGCTACTCACTGCGGGGCCCCTTCAACCAGTGAGCAGTTCTATTGATGCTCGTGGCTTAATTCCTCAGCGGTGTCCAACACCTCTTCACTATAGGTCCCGGCCTTTATCATTTCTTAACAGCGTTTCTGACAGGAATCTCCTCAAACCTGGACAGATTCCAGTCGCAAGCAAGCTCAGCTCCAATATGCCGCTTTTCTGGTGTGAATGGTGTGTTCTCACAAGCAGAGACTGCTGAATTCCCTTCTGTCCTCACCTGTTCAGTACATATTCCAGACTACCCCCAAGATGGCCACTCCACTTATTCCTGTTACGTACTTTCAACTGTCAACCTCTGAAATCCCCTGAGTACATTAACTAAGCCCCTCCCACACTGGAGCTAGACGAATCACCAACTCTCCTTTGGTTGTTGAGCAAATTTCACTGTAACTACCCTCTAACAGCATGAACTGAACTTCCTATAATCAATATATTAACTGCTTATTCTTACATCCCTATAAAATTATGTAATACAATGCATTTTAAATCATTCACAGAGTTAAAACCTTACATCAAAACAAATACACAGTCTTTCAACAAAACAGCGACATCGTGTGGCCAAATTGCAACTTTTTTTGTAAGAAGCAATTCTATTTACAAGTACAGTGTTATACTGGTGTAGATACAGGTTTACACAATTACAGTTGTGCTCAAAAGTTTACATACCCCGGCAGAATTTTTCTTTTCTTGGCCTTGTTCCAGAGAATATGAATGATAACCAAAAAACTTTTTCTCCTTTCATGGTTATTGGTTGGCTACAGCAGAATAAAGTGAAGGTTCTGGAGTGGCCATCTTAGTCTCCTGACCTCAATATCATTGAGCCACTCTGGGGAAATCTCAAGCGCGCAGTTCATGCTAGACAGCCCAGGAATTTACAGGAACTGGAGGCTTTTTGCCAAGAAGAATGGGCAGCTTTACCATCTGAGAAATTAAAGAACCTCATCCACAACTACCACAAAAGACTTCAAGCTGTCATTGATGTTAGAGGGGGCAATACACGGTATTAAGAACTGGGGTATGTGAACTTTTGATCAGGGTCATTTGGATGTTTTTGGTTGTCAGTAAGATTTAAAAAGAGAAAACACAGTAGTTTGACAATAAATTGCTTCATCCAACCAATAACCATGAGTGGGAAAAAAGTTTTTTGTTATCATTCATAGTCTCTGAAACAAGGCCAAGAAAGCAAAAATTCTGCCAGGGTATGTAAACTTTTGAGCACAGCTGTATATCACTCTGATGCAGGGTCGAACTGGGGTGTCTAGGGCCACAGGTAGAATGGACTCTAGGGGCCCACCCCACAGCTATATGCAAATACCTGTTAGCCGTTATCCTCGTTATAGTGGAGTGTCGACTGTAAAACACAGGCAGCTCCTGCACATCTACTGTGCACATGCTATAACTGGGATCTACAATTACGGTAGTTTGCATTAAAGGGTTATCTGATGAAAACAAGTTATCACCAATCCGCAGGTTAGGTAGGTGAAAACTTATTTAATCGGTGGAATCTGATCATAGGAAACCGCATCAATCGGAAGAATGGTGATGTTTTATCCCTGACAGGGCACCTTTATCCCCATTTTAAAATGGAGCGGCAGGTGGGATGTCTGATCACCGCAGCTCCATTCATCCTCTTTGGGAATTCCAGAAACCACAATCACTGAGGGAATGAATGGATTAGTGGTTGAGTCAAACATAACGCTCCATACTAATCAGGATAAAAGTTGCACATCGGTGCAGGTCCCAGCAGTCGGACCCCCTCCAATCAATGACTTATCATTTATCCTTTGGCCATGTTCACACGTGCAGTATTTGGTCAGTGTTTTACATCAGTATTTGTAAGCTAAAATCAGGAGTGGAACAATCAGAGGAAAAGAATAATAGAAACACGTCACCACTTTTATATTTATCACCCACTACAAGTTTTGACCTACAAATACTGATGTGAAATACTGACCAAATACTGAACGTGTGAACATGGCCAAAGGATGGGTGATTACTTGCTTTCACCATAGAACACCTGTAAGTGCATATTTGCAACTGTGTAATAGTCACAGGACAGGGAGAGGTTAAACATCCAAGTATTTAATCTCTATTGGAAATCAAGAATCTTCTCCTTATTGATATCAGAGAGAACAAATGGCCGGCATAAAGAACACATTCCACTATACCAAGACCAATAATACCACATACAAGGAGCAAATGATTCTGGTGGCATTTTAGTAAAATAACCCAGGCGACGCGCTGCAGGGGAGCAATGGAAAGGTGAATAGGTGGTTTGTTTGCTTTTTGTTTATGGATGTATATACCAGGATGGAGGAGCACATAACAGGATGGGGGAGCATATACCAGAATGAAGGACCAGGATGGGGGGGGGAGCATGGACCAGGATGGAGGAGCAGGATGGGGGACCAGGATGTGGGAGCAAATACCAGGATTGGGGAGCATGGACCAGGATGGAGGCGCAAATACCAGGATGTGGGAGCACATAAACGGATGAGGGACAAGGATGGAGGAGCATATACCAGGATGGGGTAGCATATACCTAGATGAGGGAGCATATACCAGGATGGGGGAGCACGTCTTGTCAAATTTAGAGATAGCATCTCTTTTTAGGTATATTCCTTTTTCCAAATTTACTAGCCAGTTAACTTTATCAATAAATTTTTATATCATAGGCTCCTGATCTGCTATCCATTTTTTGGCTATGAATTTTTTTGCCATATATAACATACGTGCCGCCGCAATTTTGCCATACTCAACAATAGTCAAATCTTCAACATATCCCAGTATACATACTAATGGTGAGAGCTCTACGTCAATTGAATAAACCCTGTTAATCATTGCTTCAACACTCTTCCAAAAGGACACCAAGTTAGGACAGTTCCACATCATATGAACCATATCTGCTATGTTAGTTTTGCATCTAGGACAGTGGGGACTTGAACGAAATCCTATGTTAAATAAGAATTGAGGTGTCCTGTATACCTGGTGTATCACATATATATGGGACAGTCTATGGGATTCACTTAAAGACAGCTGTGGAACTCTTTCCAGTATATCTGACCAGTGATTTTCCTCTCTGGGTCCCATTACACTCTCCCATTTCTCTTTTGATCGCATGGGCTGGTTTGTCAATATAATGTCTAAGAGAATGTTCTAAATTAATGAGATCAGTCCACGAGAACTGTGTAGATTAGCTATTCTCTGTATTATTAAGTTTCTGGGTACTCCCCCTTCCAGAACAATGCCTTCCACCCAATATGCGTGCCTAAATTGTAAGTATTTATAGAATTCAGAGTGATGCAACCCATATTCGTTTTGCAGCTGTGAGAATTCCTTAATCACATCACCTATCAGCACTTGATTAAGTCTGTTTAAACCCTTGGTGCTCCAGGAGCCAAATCCCACCAGTTGGTATAGATTTGGAAGCCATGGAGTGTTCCATAATAAAGTAAATTGTGAAACACCTTCTATTCCTTGTAATTTTTTCACCGTCCCCCAAAGTTTGTGACATAACAGCATAGTCGGTATTTTGCCTCCAAGTGTCCCAAACTTGTGCGGCTAAAATACCTCATGGAGTTTATCTGATTGGAAATAATGCTGTAGCAACATACGCTGAGCTCCCCCTCCCCCAGGGTCGTCCCATCCCCGGATATGTTGAAGCTGAGATGCCACATAATATACTCATGGGTTAGGAACCGCAAGCCCTCCCATTGTTTTGTTTCTTTGCAATGTTTCCAGTTTAATTCTCGGAGTCTGTTTGCCCCATATTAATTTTCTAAACTCCTGACTGACTTTAAAGAAAAACCTCTGATTTATCCATATTGGAGAGTTGTGTAGAACATACAGCAATTGTGGCATCCAGACCATTTTGACCAGGCTAGCACGGCCCACAACCGACAACGGTAACTTAGACAAGACGCCAAATTTACCTCTAAATTTAATTAAGTCTGGATCAAGATTCAACTTCTCATAATCATTTATTTTTGCCGATATATTGATGCCTAAATATTTAAACTCCGATACCACTTGTAAACCCAAGTTAATGTAGTGGGAAGCATTCTCATCTGTATTATCCAATGGAAGTATGACTGATTTGCTCCAATTTAACTCAGACCAGAGTATTTTACAAATGTTTCTATTGTTTCCATTGCTATAGGAAGGGACTCAGAAGTTTTAGCCAGAAATAATAAAGTGTCATCGGCGTATAAGGCGACCTTCTCTTCACTATTCCCTCTACGAAACCCAACTATTCCTGGATGCTCACTGATAACCGATACCAGGGGTTCAATGGCCAGTGCAAAGAGCAGGGGGGACAATGGGCACCCCTGAAGCGTACCTCTACTCAGTCCAAGAGCAGGGGAGAGGTGTTCATTTACCCGTAATGTAGCCACCGGACAACCATACAGCAATTTAACCCATGAAATAAAACTAGGTCCTTTACCAAACTCTTCCAACACTGTCCATAAATATTCCCACTCAACAGGATCGAGCGCCTTAGTGGCGTCCAGATCGAAATCTTACAACTTAAATTTGACAAGAATATGACACATTCGGATTCGTGATCGGAAATGCAAGCAAAATTTCTTAAAAAAAAAAAGAAAAATCAAGAAAAATCGTCAACGTTAGGTGAATAAATCTAGGAATGTGATTGCGGGGCAACTACAGCATATGGAACAGTTTGACTAGCATAGTGCTTGTGTATGATGAGCGGGGGGACGTGGTAGATGAGTGGGGGGGCTGATGATAGCTTAGAACAGGTCAGATCAGCAGTGCACTTTTTCTTCCTGTAGGCGGTAACTTTAAGTCAGGAAAGCGCAGCAAGCCAGAGTGCAGGAAGCATCCACAGTGTCCAGACAGAATTGGCTGCTGAAATCACATGTCCTCTCAATATAAAAACCGGCCATGTTCCCTCAGCGCCATTTTATCCATGTCACTGCTGGAGAGACAGACGCTGCTCAATTTGCGCCCGTCTACTGAGAGATATTAGCTAGATAGATGGGCGCTTGTTTGCAAATCAGATAGTGTAGATAAGTCCTCTGATGTGTACCTGTTCAATCGACCTAGCAGCGCTTTTTTTTTTCTTGTGCAATTACTGGGATTCTGACAGAAAGAGCAGGGCCCATGCCATAGAACAGTGTTGTGCACCAGTTGTACTGTGCTCCATGCAGGAGTATAATTTCAATCTATTTTTGCACTTGCTAACGTGATAAAGCAAGCCCTTCTAGGCCACTTTTTGATTTTGTGGGGCTGAAATTTAGCTATTTGCAGAGCTTGTCAGTGCAGAGCTTCTGAGTGCAGAGCACAAAAACCTTTTTTTTTCCCTTTTGCTGTGATAGCCCAGTTTGTCATTTTTTTGGTGTGTAAACTTCAGCTGTATGTACAGTAAAAAATATATTTTTCCTTTTGGCAGGTTGAGGCCACAAAAGTTTTTTTTTTTTGTGTCTCAAACGTGATACACTCTGCTATACGTCAACTACTACGTTAGTGGCAGAGATCTTCAGCTGTTTTCAGAGTAAAAAAAAAATTTTTTTTCTGCTGCTAGCCACAGTCCACCAAAGATTTTTTTGTGTGGCAAACGTCATACACTCTGCTGAAAGCCACCTACTATCTTAATGGCGGTGAACCTCAGCTATTTTCAGCGTAAAAAAAAAAAAAAAAAATTCTCTTGGTAGGCACAGTCCACCAAAAAATTTTTTGTGTAGCAAATGTGATACACTTTGCTAAAAGCCACCTACTATTTTAGTGGCAGTGAAATTCAGCTGTATGCAGAGCTCATGCAGAGTAAAAAAAAGTCTAATTTTTACTGTGTCTAGATCTGGCTAGATCTGAGTTTGAAATATCTTGGAGCATATATTCTATGTTATACAGGCCTCATCAACAGTCAAAAAATACTTTCTTCTGTTACTAACGTCTTTTCACGCATTTTTAAGACCAGCTCGTGCACCTGCACAACAGAGTACAAGTCTGACACGTGGTGAGTGACTGGAGAGGATGGTGCATTCCTGATTGAGTCTCCATCTGCTGAGTTGGCTGTAGTGGAAGAGGTTTTGGTTCCCAATTCTACAATTTCTACTGCAGTGAAATTAATGCCACTCTGCTGGTGTCTGTCACTAATTTTTGGAAATGTGGAGAATCCTGATTGGGTCTCCATCTATTGGGTTTAGCTGTAGTGGAAGAGGTTTCTGTTTCTACTATACTACTTCTCCTCTAGTGAAATTGATGCCACTTTGTTGGTGTTAGGCCCTAATTTAGGGAAATGTGAACACTGCTAGTTAGGTCTCCATCTTCTGGGTTGGTCATAGTGGAAGAGGTTTTGGTCTCCATCCATTTGTATAGTTATACTATAGTGAAATTAATTATTTGATGCAGATATTGTTCTCCACAAAGGGGTACACAAACATGATAAACTCAAAATTGGCTTTCAATAAGCAACCATCAGCCGCCCCATCAAATGTATCTGCTGCTTCTTCCTCCTACTCCTTATCCTCCTCCTATGTTACCGTGCCACCTGCGGTTGTATACTCTCTCCAGTCAGGGTGAGTGAGAGCCCGTCAGCTGTAACAGAAGCGGAAATGCCTGCTGTGTTTGTTTCAGTGAGCACACCACATGTTTCTCAATCCACCGTTACATCTCCGCCTGCACCTCACTCACGGTCTAGCAGTTTGTCCGTTTCACCGTACTCCACCCTCTCTCAGCACTTCAGCTAGCCCTTGGTCACATAAAAGATAGTTTACTCCTACACATGACAAAGCTAAGAGGTTGAACTCCACCATCTCCAATCTGTAAGCCACGGAAATGGTGGTTTTAGGCCCTAATTTATTAAAATGTGAACATTCCTGATTGGGGCTCCATCTACTGGGTTGGCTGTAGGGGAACAGGTGTCGTTCCTAATTCTACATTTTCTACTGTAGTGAAATTAATGCCACTTTGCTGGTGTTTGCCACTAATTTTTGGAAATCTGAGGAATCCTGATTGGGTCTACATTAGTGATGAGTGAACATGCTTGCCACTGCTCGGTACTCACCCAAGCATCACTGTGCTCAACGAGCTCGGCGAGTATTTCCGGGTTGCTTGGGCAGGAACTCTAGTCCACTCCCTCCATATTTGGCACTCTTTAGAGAGCCAATGAACATGCAGGAATTGCCTGGCACGCACTGTAATGCTGTAGCCATGTTGGTTGTGGGCATTACAATGATTGGCTGGCCGCACAGCATCATCAGGTCTATATAAGACCTGGCACCGATATGCTCGTCATAGTGGACCCCAGAATCAGGCAGAATAGGGAGAGGTGCTGCTGCGTCAGTGAGAGATTTGCTTCTTTATAGTTAGTATAGGGATTCCACAACATAAATACAGTATATATCCACCAGAGCTAGCAGTCCTTCTGAGGACTAATCCAGCTGTATATATTCAGTAGTGACAGCAGGAGTTAGGCAGGCAGGCAGTGTATGTGGCAGACTGCAGTGCATATAGTGCAAGAGGGTCCATTGAACGTCCTGTTAGTATAGGTATTCCACAACATATATATAGTATATATCCATCTGAACTAACAGTCCTTCTGAGGACTAATCCAGCTGCATATAATCAGTGGTAGGCAGGCAATGTATTTGGCAGACTGCAGTGTATGATACATCACAAGAGGGTCCATTGAACATCATGTCTGCTGCTGCTGTAATAATTACAGATATTTGTAGACATAGCCCCAGATATCAGGGGCCAGGGCAAAACATTTTTTTTATCTTATTCCTGGTTATTTGCTTAAAAAGCAATCCAGAGTACACAATTTTTCTGCTCCATTTGCTTGTTCTCACTGCAGAATAAAGCCAGATCTGTTCCATATTTCAGCGATAAAAATCCAGAAATTTAAACTGAACTTGGAAAATATTGGCCTCCTTTTCCATTCTGTTGCAGTGTATCGGTCAAGCTATTCACACTAGGTGTCTGTGAAAAATAGTATTAGTAAATTACAGGCCTGTTATTTAAAACCTTGGTTCTCTGTTAGACATATCACCTATAAGAGTGTTCCAAAATCAGCCATTTCTTTCATTTTCATTTCGCTGCAGTGTGCTGGTCAAGCTAGTCACACTAGGTCTCTGTGTGGAATAATATTAGTAAATTACAGGCCTGCTAATTAAAACGGTGGTTCTCTGTCAGACGTATCACGTATAACTGCATTCCAAAATCAGCCATTTCTCGTGAACGTGGAAAATATTGTCCTCCATTAAAAATGGCCAAGGTGCGAGGCAAGGGACGGGGAAGTGGATGTGATGGTGCATGCAGAGGTCGACCTTCCTGTCCCAATTACTAGGGGACCGCAGTACACCACTATTGAACCCAGAGCAGTGTCAAAAGGTTGTTGATTGGATAGCAGATAATGCTTCCAGTCACTCTACCACCACCACCACCCGGTCTTACACACGGTCAAGTCTCAGTAGTCGCGAGTCTGGACCGCATATTCCTCACCCTGATCCTCCTTCCGACCACCATGCTGAGTGCCCGGAGACAACTGATCCCACGCTTGGACACTCAGAAGAGCTGTTCACTTTTCCATTTGTAGATTCAGGCCTCTCGCCTGGCCAGCTTCACGCGAGTCAAGAGGAGAACGCGTGTAGCGATGCCCAAATATTTGAGCAGCCATGGTCACACGAAGGCGATGGTGGGAAACTGCAATTACTGTCGCAAGAGGTGGATGATGATGATGATGAGACACAATTGCCAGAAAGTCAGGAGGAGGACCAGGGTGCGGAAGTGGAAGACGAGGTGGTGGATGATATAGTAACTGACCCAACCTGGCAGGGGGACATACAGAGTGAAGACAGCAGCACACAGGGGGAGGGAGGTGTAGCACCACAACAGGCAGGAAGAAGCAGCATGGTGGCCACAGACACAAGGCGGGAAAGCGTTCCTCGTAACGCCAACACAAAGGAAGTTGCCAGTAAAACTGTTATAACCAAACTCGGGAAGACCTTTTTTGAAGACTCTGCAGATATCCCCAAAAAGGCCATTTGCACCACCTGCCAGGCCAGCATCCGCAAACTAGCAGCCTGACCACCACCAGCATGATCAGACACATGGCAGCAAAGCACCCGACTAAGTGGGCCAAACCCAAGGGTCCAGCAACAGTGTCTGCGGATGACACCACTACTTGTTCCGCTGTTGTGCGTGCACGCCAATCCCCTGTCCATGGCTCATGCCAAGATGCCTCCCGCCCTGCACCTGTCGTTGAACACTTAACTAGCACCATTAACAAACATGTCCACGTCCTTGTCCCAGCGCAGCTTTCAGTTGTCCCTAGCCCAATCCTTGGAATGCAAGCGCATTAAATTCACACATTTTTGCGAATGCTTGAGCTCGAAATGTTGCCTTTTAGGCTCGTGAAGACGGGAAGCTTTCCGCAACCTGATGGTGGCAGCCGTCCCTCGGTACTCGGTCTTTATCTGCCACTATTTCTCCCGGTGTGCCGTCCCCGCATTACACGAGCACGTGTCCCACAACATTAGCCGTGCCCTCAACAACGCAGTTACTTGGAAAGTCCACCTAACCAAGAACATGTGGACAAGTGCTTGTGGGCAGAGACGGTACATCTCGCTGGCGGCACACTAGGTTAATATAGTGGAAGCTGGGACCCAGTCGGACCTTGGGACGGAACACGTCCTCCCAATGCCCAGGATTGTGGGTCCTGGGTCAATCAGGGTTGCCCCCACATTCTACAGCTCCTGAACCTCCTCCTCTTCAACCACCATCTCCGAAATGACCACATCAGTCGCAAGCTGGAAGCAAGGCAGCACTGCCTCGGCCAAGCGGCAATAGGCTATGCTGAAGCTAATATGCTTAGGTGACAAACCGCACGACGCTGAAGAGTTGTGGACAGCTCTAAAAGAGCAGGCAGATCTGTGGCTGACACTGCTGAACCTACAGCCAGGCATGGTATTGTGTGACAATGGCCGGAACCTGGTGGCGGCTTTGAGGCGAGAAGAGTTCACACACGTACTATGCCTGGCCCACTTACTTAAGCTCGTGGTTCAGCGGTTTCTCTAAACCTACCCAGATCTGTCTGATCTGCTTGTCAAAGTACGCCGCCTGTGTGCCCATTTTAGAAAGTCACCTACAGCTTCCACTGTCCTTGCTGTTAGAACCCTCCTGTTAGGTTTTTTCTATTTTGCTGGTCACATGACCTTTTTGCCTATTTAATCCTGCTCCGCCCTTCTGGCCATGCTAGACTTCATTGTAATTTCTGCTCTTAAGCTAGCCAGGTGCTTTGTAACCTTTCTCAGTCAGTTTAGCTAGGTCTTTTGACCTTTATGTTCTATGTTGTGTGTTTGTCTTTTTACTGCTACAATTTCTGCTAGGAGGTGTCCATCTTTCTCCCAGTCCCTAGTTCTTGTAGGGATCCCTTCCTCACATCTATAGGTCTTCGTTCAGACTAGCTGAGGACTTTAGCGGGTCTGATCACAGGATCAGGTTCCCCGTTACATCGTAGGGATCTAGCTTAGTTCTATTGTAGGGACAGATCTCCTGTCTTTTCCTTAGTGCTTGTAGCAGATCATAACAGTAAGTCCAGCCCAAAAATATCTCTAAGGAAAGACCTCCAGTTTCCATCATGGTGTCGGTTCAGGATTTGGCTCAACGCCTGCAGGGACTCTCTCTGGAGGTGGCAGAGCTCCAACAACACGTGAGTAGCTGTTCTGGAGCGCATTTTGTGGAGCCAAAAGGTACGATTGCCTGATTTATTTTTTGGTGAACAACAAGATTTTTTTTCCTTTAAAAATGCTTGTTTATTGTATTTTCGTTTGATCCTCTGGTGATGAATCACAGCGCATAGGGTTCATAATGTCACTTTTGTGCAAAGAACCTCAGGGATGGGCGTTTTCTCTCCAACCTAGTGATCCGTGCTTTAGATCAGTGGATAGTTTTGTTTCTGCTTTGGGGTTGTTGAGACACGATCAGGATCATCATACATCAGCTGAGACGGAATTGAGACTTTTGAGACAGGGATCAGGTAATGTGGAAAATTATTGTACTCACTTCCGTCGGTGGTCTGCTCAGGTGGGATGGCACGATTCAGCTCTGAAAAGTTTGTTTCTTGCTGGGTTATGTGAAAGGGTTAAGGATCTGCTTATTGCTTATCCTACACCTGGAAACTTGAAGGAGGCAATGCAATTAGCTATACGGGTGGACAGGAGACTGCGTGCAAGGGTTAATGAGAGTAAATCCTTTGCCATGTCAGCTCCTACTCTTGAGAGGGTCTGTACTGACATTGGAGAGCCGATGGAGATTGGGGCGATGTCACCCCGCTCTCAGGAAAAAGACCGCAGGTTTTCTGAAGGTTTTTGCTTTTATTGCGGAAAATCTGACCATTTCATTAAGAACTGTGTGCTTCATATGAACAAAGAAAGAAAAAAAAAGGTCAGTTACACCCGTATAGCCTGTTTAAACACTAAGGGGGTATTTCTTTTTGCTACTACTGCAGCTCAGGAAGAATTAATTGAATTTCGGGTATTTGTGGATTGTGGTTCTACTCTGAATGTGATTGATGGGGGATTCTTGGAAAAACTTAAATTAAAACCCAAACCTTTGTCATCCCCTATTGCCGTGGTTTGTCGATGGCTCTCCCTTGAAATGTGCTACTCACAAGGTTTATGAATTTCCCCTCACTATTAATGGTATTCACCAAGAAAATTTGGATTTGGTAGTATTAAATAATTTGCCTTTTCCAGTAATTTTGGGGTTACCCTGGTTAAAATTGCACAATCCTGTACTGGATTGGTCGACTAATGAAATTAAGTCCTGGAGCCCGAAGTGTTATGACAAGTGTTGTAATGGGCGCATTGCTGCTGTGGATAAAGGGGAATTACCTGTACCTATTCAGGATTTTTGGAAAGTTTTTTCTGAGGAGGAGTCGCAAATTTTGCCTCCCCATAGAGACTATGATTGTACCATTGAATTTGTCCCTGGAGCGACTCTTCCTAAAATTCGTTTATTTAATCTTACTATAGCTGAGAGAAAGGCTTTGGAGGAATACATACAGACAAGCTTGGTCGCCGGTCATATCAGACCCTCTAAGTCACCTGTGGCTGTTGGATTTTTTTTTGTTAAAAAAAAGGACGGCGGTTTACGTCCTTGTCTGGACTTTCGCGAGATTAATAAAATTACTGTACGTAATCCCTACCCACTGCCATTGATTCCTGATTTGTTTAACCAGTTAGTGGGGGCCAAGTGGTTCTCTAAAATTGATCTCAGGGGGGCATACAATTTGTTGCGCATGAAGGAGGGTGATGAATGGAAGACTGCTTTTAACACTCCTGTGGGTCATTTTGAGAATCTGGTTATGCCTTTTGGTCTTATCAATGCACCAGCATTTTTTCAGAATCTTATTAATGACATCCTTAGACCTTTATCGGCAAAAATGTGGTTGTGTATTTGGATGACATTTTGATTTATTCGCCTAATCTGGAGTCTCATTGGCGGAGCGTACGTGAGGTATTACAGTTATTAATTGACAATTCGCTTTTTGCTAAGCTAGAGAAATGTGAGTTCGTTGTACAGAGAATTAGTTTTTTGGGCTACATTATCTCCAGCGAGGGCTTTGAGATGGACCCGGTGAAAGTTCAAGCTGTGCATAAATGGCCTAGGCCTATTGGTTTGAAATCGATACAGAGGTTTTTGGGTTTCGCCAATTATTACAGAAAATTCATTAAAAAAATTTCTATTATTGTTAAACCACTGACCGATCTCACCAGGAAAGGTGCTAATACGGTTCAGTGGACTACTGAGGCCATTGAAGCGTTTGTGTTTCTAAAGGAGAGGTTCAGCTCTGCCCCCATCCTTATGCAGCCTGATGTGACTAAGCCGTTTTTGATTGAGGTTGATGCTTCTTCTGTGGGGGTCGGTGCGGTGTTGTCTCAGGAAAACAAGGATGGAGTACATCCCTGTGCCTTTTTTTCAAAAAAAATTTTCTCAGACTGAACTTAATTACGATATTGGTAATCGGGAATTGCTGGCTATTAAACTCGCATTTGAACACTGGCGTCATCTCTTGGAAGGTGCTGAATTTCCCATTCAGGTTTTCACTGATCATAAAAATCTGATCTATCTTGATGCTGCCAAGCGCTTGAATGCCTGTCAGGCTAGGTGGGCACTTTTTTTTCACGGTTTAATTTTTCCGTTACTTACATCCCGGGTACCAAGAATGTTAAAGGTGATGCGTTGTCTCGCAGCTTTTCTCCCATGGTCGGTGCTGAGGAGGAGGAGAGCATTTTACAAGAAGGTGTTGTGATTGCTGCATTGGACTCCGTTTTGGAAGATGAGATTCTTAAAGCACAGGAGAATGCCCCATCTAACACTCCCCATGGGAGGTTGTTTGTGCCTAGGACCTTTAGGAGAGATTTGTTTGTTGAGTGTCACGAGTCTCGGTTGGCAGGTCATCCAGGAATTTCTGAGACCAAGAGACTTGTGGGTCGCAGTTTTTGGTGGCCTGGATGGCAGAAGGAAGTCATTAAGTGGGTGCGTCAATGTACTGTGTGTGCTAGATCTAAGTCTTCTAATACTCCTGCTGCGGGGTTGCTTTGCCCTCTGGGAGGTTCCTAGTGCACCTTGGACACATCTGGCTATGGACTTTATTACTGACCTTCCCTCCTCTGAGGGTTTCACGGTCATCTGGGTGGTCGTGGACCGTTTTAGCAAGATGTGTCACTTGGTTCCCTTCATCAAACTGCCCTGTGCTAAGACACTCGCTAAGGCCTTTGTCAAGGAAATTGTCAGACTCCATGGTGTTCCTACTGACATTGTTTCTGATAGGGGACATCAGTTCGTGGCTCGTTTTTGGCGTGCCTTTTGTGATAGGTTGGGAGTTCATTTGTCGTTTTCATCTGGATATCATCCTGAGTCTAATGGCCAGACAGGAAGAATCAGGATGTTGAGCAGTTCTTGCGCTGTTTTGTGGCAGACAATCAAGAGGGGTGGTCTGAGTTTCTGCCGCTTGCTGAATTTGCTCTTAACAACCATACATCCTCTTCTGCTGGGTGTTCGACTTTTTTTTGTTGTTCTGCGAGACATCCGTCTTTTGGGTCATTCTCCAAATTGGTATCGGCTGTGCCTGAGGAGGAGAGTTTTTCTGGTGATTTGGAGAGAGTTTGGACGGATGTGCGTGGTAATCTTCAGGAGGCTAACAAAAAATCTAAGAGGTACTTTGACAGGAAACATCAAGAGGTTTTGTTTATGGTTGGTGACATGGTTTGGTTGTGATCTAAGAATCTGCGGTTGAGGATTACTTCTAAAAAATTGGGTCCCAAGTTTGTCGGGCCCTTTAAGGTGCTTCAGGTAGTTAACCAATCTGCTGTTTGGTTGGAGGTTCCTACCTCCTGGAAGATTAATCCGGTGTTTCATGTTTCTCTATTGAAAAAAGCTGATGTATCAGATAGAGACGCCACTGCCACTGTTCCTCCGGTGGTGGAGGGCAGGGAATATGAAATTTCCCGCATCCTTAATTCTAGACGGTATAGGGGGAGTTTGCAGTATCTCGTCGCTTGGAAGGGTTTCAGTCCCGAGGATAACTCATGGGTGATGGCGGATGATGTTTCTGCTTCCAGACTTGTCAGAGCGTTTCACAAGAGGTTTCCGGATAAGCCTGGGCCTAGGGGATCCGGAGGATCCTCTTAGAAGAGGGGGTACTGTTAGAACTCTCCTGTTAGTTTTTTTCTATTTTGCTTGTCACATGACCTTTTTGCCTATTTAATCCTGTTCCGCCCTTCTGGCCATGCTGGACTTCATTGTAATTTCTGCTCTTAAGCTAGCCAGGTGCTTTATAACCTTTCTCAGTCAGTTTAGCTAGGTCTTTTGACCTCTATATTCTATGTTGTGTGTTTGTCTTTTTACTGCTACAATTTCTGCTAGGAGGTGTCCATCTTTCTCCCAGTCCCTAGTTCTTTTGTGGGGATCCCTTCCTCACATCTATAGGTCTTCGTTCAGACTAGCTGAGGACTTTAGCGGGTCTGATCGCAGGATCAGGTTCCCCGTTACATCGTAGGGATCTAGCTTAGTTCTATTGTAGGGACAGATCTCCCGTCTTTCCTTAGTGCTTGTAGCCTATCATAACACTTGCTGCTTCAGCAGCGTTTGCAGCTTCCGGCTCACCGACTGATCTGCGATGTCCCCATGCGTTGGAACTCTACATTGCAGATGTTGGGAAGGATTTGTAAGCAGAAGAGGGCAGCTGTTGACTAACAGCATCAACAAGGTCATCGGTATTCAGGTCAGACTTCACACATAAGACCTCAGGAGTGGACATGGATGTCAGACATATGTACCATTCTCCAAAACTTTGAGGACTCCACCAAGATGGTGAGCGGCGATGATGCCATAATTAGCATCACCATTCCGCTTCTGTGTCTTCTGAAACGCTGTCTGCTCACAATTAAAGAGGATGCATTGCAGGCAGAGCACGATGAGATGGAGCAAGGAACCATACAGGCTGATTCCACACAGCCCAGCCTCATCTCATCGCAACGTGGATTGGGTGACAATGAGGAGGAAGAGGAGGAGGAGGAAGAACAGGAGCTAGTTTCCTGCGCTATAGACGGTATTACCTGCACAACTGTCATACCGTCTGTTCACAGAGGAGATCATGGTCAGTCGCCCTCTTCGTGAGGACACGGAAATATTGCCCATTAGCAGTCTGGCACACATGGCTGAGTTTATGTTACGCTGCCTTTTCCGTGACCCTCGCATTGTCCAAATTTTGAGTGACAGTAATTATTGGTTGGTGACACTTCTAGACCCACGCTCAAGGAGAACTTTCTGTCTCTTATTCCCGCGCAGGACAGGCCTAATAAAATGGTGAAGTATGAGAAGGCCCTTGTTGCGGAATTATTAAAAAAATTCCCATCTGAAATTGCTGGCGACAGAGGTCACAGTTCGTTGGACAACCAAGGAGTACAGGTGAGAGAGACAAATGCAATCGAGCAGAGGAACTCTGTCAAAGTTCTGGGACAGTTTTCTCAAACCCTCCCATTGCACAAGCCCTGATGCGCGGGGTACTCTCCCAAGGAGGGAAAAGTTGCGGAAGATGCTGAGGGAGTACCTTGCCGACCGTACCAACGTTCTCCGTGATTCTTCTGTGCCTTAAAATTATTGGGTATCCAAGCTGGACACATGGCATGAACTGGCTCTCTACGCCTTGGAGGTCCTGGCCTGCCCTGTCGCTATCATTTTGTCAGAGAGGGTTTTTAGTGCCGCCGGTGGAATTATAACAGATAGGCGCATCCGCCTGTCTACTGAAAATGTTGACAGGCTGACTCATATAAAAATGAACAAGGGCTGGATTGGGCCAGACTTCTCAACACCACCGAATGATAGCAGCGTGTCTTTTTTCGGGAGGTCTAACTCTATTCCCATGCACCTCTATCTTCACACCCAGACATGGGTATACGCTTTCTGATTTTGTCCTCCTCCTTCTCCGCATCCTCATCCTTCTCCACCATATCACCAACCATATGTACCATATAACCAACCATATGTACCATATCAACACACCTCCGTCTCTTGCAAGGGACATTGGAGTTCCTCCAAATATTTGGCAGCCGTTTCTTCACTGCATAGGTAAACAGTATGGGAGACCCACTTCCTAATAATGGGAACATTGTTTTCAGGAGGCCATCCAACCTCTACGTCTCTTGCAAGGGGCATTGGAGTTCCTCCAACCAAATTTTTGACAGCCATTGCAGTCACTGCATAGGCAAACAGTATGGGAAACCCTCTCCTTTCTAATGGGAATATGTCGTTACTGAGGCCCAACTTTATGTGTCTTTAAATCGTTAGTGGGTTTTTTCCTAAATTTTGGCAGCTGTTGGACTCACTACATACCCTATAACTGAATAGCAGACCCTCTCCTTTCTAATGGGAACATGTCGTACTCGTTAATGTGGCCCAGCTGTATGTGTCCTTAAATTGTTAGTAGGGTATTTCCTACATTTTGGCAGTCCTTGCACTCACCGCATACCCTATAACTGAAAAGCAGACCCTCTCCTTTCTAATGGTAACATGTTGTTACTGTGGGCCAACTCTGTGTGTCTTTAAATTGTTAGTGGGGTTTTTCCCAAATTTTGGCAGCCCTTGCAGTCACAGCATGGGCATTACCACTATAGGAGACCTGCTCATTTATAATGGGAACATTTTTTTTACTGAAACGCTCCTCTGTGTCTCTTCAAAGGGGTATTGGATTGCATCCAAAATTTGGCAGCCCTTGCAGTTACTGTATATGCAATAACAGTATAGGAGACCCCCTCATTAATAATGGGAACAACAAAGCATAGCTGACAGCTGGCCCTTTAAGAATAGTAAGGGCCACCTGATGACCCTATAAAAATAGTCTGTGACTTTGAGGCCCTCCATCATAAATGAAACAGGAAGTGTCTGATGATGTCACACACCACATGGCCAGAAAAGGTTGTAAAATGTTATAATGACATTTCCGGGTGAATGCATTTGTCTTGGTTGAAAGCAATGCAAAAATGCATCAAAAACGCTACGTGTGAACATAGCCCAAGGTGTGGAGGAGCATTTTTGTTTTTGGTTATTTATTTTGCCTTATATACAAGTCATTACCCTGGAAAGGATGTTCCTTAACATACAGTACAGACCAAAAGTTTGGACACACCTCATTTAAAGATTTTTCTGCATTTTCATGACTATGAAAATTGTACATTCACACTGAAGGCATCAAAACTATGAATTAACACATGTGGAATTATATACTTAACAAAAAAGTGTGAAACAACTGAAAAAATGTCTTATATTCTAGGTTCTTCAAAGTAGCCACCTTTTGCGTTGATGACTGCTTTGCACACTCTTGGCATTCTCTTGATGAGCTTCAAGAGGTAGTCACCGGAAATGGTTTTCCCTTCACAGGTGTGCCCTGTCAGGTTTAATAAGTGGGATTTCTTGCCTTATAAATGGGGTTGGCACCATCAGTTGTGTTGGGCAGAAGTCTGGTGGATACACAGCTGATAGTCCTACTGAATAGACTGTTAGAATTTGTATTATGGCAAGAAAAAAGCAGCTAAGTAAAGAAAAACGAGTGGCCATCATTACTTTAAGAAATGAAGGTCAGTCAGTCCGAAAAATTGGGAAAACTTTGAAAGTGTCCCCAAGTGCAGTTGCAAAAACCATCAAGCGCTACAAAGAAACTGGCTCACATGAGGATCGCCCCAGGAAAGGAAGACCAAGAGTCACCTCTGCTTCTGAGGATAAGTTTATCCGAGTCACAAGCAGCTCAGATTAGAGACCAGGTCAATGCCACACAGAGTTCTAGCAGCAGACACATCTCTACAACAACTGTTAAGAGGAGACTTTGTGCAGCAGGCCTTCATGGTAAAATAGCTGCTAGGAAACCACTGCTAAGGACAGGCAACAAACAGAAGAGACTTGTTTGGGCTAAAGAACACAAGGAATGGACATTAGACCAGTGGAAATCTGTGCTTTGGTATGATGAGTCCAAATTTGAGATCTTTGGTTCCAACCACCGTGTCTTTGTGCGACGAAGTAAAGGTGAATGGATGGACTCTACATGCCTGGTTCCCACCGTGAAGCATGGAGGAGGAGGTGTGATGGTGTGGGGGTGCTTTGCTGGTGACACTGTTGGGGATTTATTTAAAATTGAAGGCATACTGAACCAACATGGCTACCACAGCATCTTGCAGCGGCATGCTATTCCATCCGGTTTGCGTTTAGTTGAACCCTCATTTATTTTTCAACAGGACAATGACCCCAAACACACCTCCAGGCAGTGTAAGGGCTATTTGACCAAGAAGGAGAGTGATAGGGTGCTACTCAAGATGACCTGGCCTCCACAGTCACCAGACCTGAACCCAATCGAGATGGTTTGGGGTGAGCTGGACCGCAGAGTGAAGGCAAAAGGGACAACAAGTGCTAAGCATCTCTGGGAACTCTTTCAAGATTGTTGGAAGACCATTTCCGGTGACTACCTCTTGAAGCTCATCAAGAGAATGCCAAGAGTGTGCAAAGCAGTCATCAAAGCAAAAGGTGGCTACTTTGAAGAACCTAGAATATAAGACATATTTTCAGTTGTTTCACACTTTTTTGTTAAGTATATAATTCCACATGTGTTAATTCATAGTTTTGATGCCTTCAGCGTGAATGTACAATTTTAATAGTCATGAAAAATCTTTAAATGAGAAGGTGTGTCCAAACTTTTGGTCTGTACTGTATTTCCCAGAAAAATCTATTTTGGTTTCATTTTCGTATGTTTTCTTGTGAAGCCGTAAAAGTGGCGTAATACCTCTGACAATGTTGTTGACAATAGTGACCTCGGAGTCAGAAATGCTTCCAGAGGTCTTCCCCATGCTGTTCCCATGTCATTTGAGCACCGTTTCCATCGATTTGGGCAATTCTTAGGCTCTCTGCAGAACACCGGGGGGTGGAGCCACTGGAAAAATGCTCGAGTTTCCCATAGACTTACATTAGGCTCATTACTCGGACCGAGCACTCGAGCATTCCAATTTGCTCGACTCGAACAACGAGTACCCAAGCATTTTAGTGATCGCTCATCACTAGTCTCCATCTATTGGGTTGGCTGTAGTGGAAGAGGTTTCTGTCTCCATTAAACTACTTCTACTCTGGTGAAATTGATGCCACTTTGGTGGTGTTAGGCCCTAATTTAGGGAAATGTAAACACTTCTGATTCAGTCTCCATCTACTGGGTTGGCTGTAGGGAAAGAGTTGTCGGTCACAGTTATACTACTTCTATTCTAGTGAAATTAATTCTTTGATGCAGATATTTTTGTCATAAGGGTACACAAGATATAATCGAAAATGATTTTCTTATTATCGTGGTATAAAAAGCAGGCTATATGATATCTTTTAATTTTTCGGTGCTGATATTGTTCTCCATACAGGGGTACACATTAGTAATGAGAGAGCACTAAATGTGTTCAACTTAGTGGTTCAGCGGTTTCTCAAAACCTACCCAGATCTGCCAGAGCTGCTTGTGAAAGTACAACGCGTGTGTGCCTATTTCAGAAAGTCAGCTATAGCTTCCGCCAGCCTGGCAGTGTCACAGCAGCGTTTGCAGCTTCCAGCTCACTGACTGTTGTGCGATGTCACCACATGTTAGAAATCAACATTGCAGATGTTGGGAAGGATTTGTGAGCAGCAGAGGGCAGTTGTTGAGTACCAGCTTCAAAACGCCCATCAGTATTCAGGTCAGCCTCCTCACATAAGAGCTGATGAGTGGGCATGGAGGTCGGATATCTGTGCCGGCCTCAAAGTTTGAGCACTCCACCAAGATGGTGAGCAGCGATGACGCCATAATTAGCGTCACAATACCGATTCTCTGTCTACTGAAATGCTCGGTGCTCACAGTTAAAGAGGAGGCATTGCAGGCGGAGCAAGGAACTATGCACCTTAGCCTCATCTCATCTCAAATCAGATTGGGTGATAATGAGGAGGAGGAGGATGAGGAGGAGAACATGGACAGTCGTCCTCTTGGGGAGGACAGGGAACTTTTGGCTGTCTTGGAAATCTTGATACCCCTCTTTCAGTTTGTGGGAAAGCTATATGAGTTTCGCTTAATGACCTTCAGTGGCTTAAACCGTGGCTTTGCTTATGCACGTTTTTTCTCAAAATGCATTGCATATCAGGCCATTGTCCAGTTCTGTAGTGATTAAATTCAAGGCGTAAAGAAAGATCTTTGTCTGTAACTAAGCACCACCGAGAAGTGTAAGCTTATGTTGGACGGCTGCCATTGCTTATGCAACAAGCTGCATTAGAGGACTTCCTGGGAGAAATGACAGCCGGAGTAGATACGGTTTCCCTCTATGCCAGTGCTTTCACCGAGCTAAAGAATATGGTTGTGGTGAAATACAATACTCACCAAGAAGCAGTGTCATACTGAGGAACACTGGGCCCACCAGAGGATTTGATTCTGAGGGCCCACTTTTCTCCCCCGCTCAAGAGCCCCATAGCAGCTGCAAAGTTTGCGCTATGATGAACTCTCCTGAAGGAGAAGCCAGGGTCCAGCGGAGAAATCTATGGTTCTATGGTAGGCCCGCCAAACCCTGCCTAGAAGCAGCCCTGGCTAAGAAAAGTCTGTTGGAAGGTTCCCGGACACTTTCCGGTTACTTTTATACTGTGGACTGGCTCCAGTGAGATGTACCGTCCCTGGCCACATTCACTTGTCCACGTGTTTGTGGTTAGGCGGTCATCCCCACTAAGTGCACAGGGAAGGGCACAGGTAATGTTCTGGTACCTGTGCTTGTGGAAGGCGGGGACGACACCGGGACAAATATTGGCGACTGGGGACAGAGTATGGAGACCCAGCCGCCATGAGGTTGTGGAAAGCTTCCGCCTCCATGAACCTAAAAGGAAACATTTCAAATGCAAGCAGCGGTCCAGAAATGTAGCAGTTTAGTATTGCTGCCTGTGTGTGGGTGGGTGGCTGGCTGCATATTTGCTCTTGGATTCCAAGTAACAGAAAAATAGAATTAGTCTTACCGTTAATTCGGTTTCTTGGAACCCTCCACGACAGCACCTTAGAATGAATGCCAAAGAAACATTCCTGGGGGGGGGCAATGGCCTGGAGCACCTTCCTTCCAAAGTCCAGATCAGTATTGGACATTAAATTAAGTCTATAGTGTCTCTGAAATGTATGAACTGAGGACCACGTGGCAGCTCTGCAGATCTGCTCTATTGACACGCTATCCCTTTCAGCCCATGAGACCAACATTGCTTTAGTGGAATGTGCCTTAAGTTTTTCTGTGGGAATCTTATTCTGGTTTTCATAAGACCCGACGATCGCCTTTTTGATCCAATTTGCAATTCTATTTTTTGCAGCCTCTTTCCCTTTATTTAGTCCAAAAAATTGTATAAACAAATTCTGGTGTTTCCTCCAAGGACTTGTTCTTTGAAGATAATGAAGTACTGATCTCTGTACATCCAGACTATGGAATTCTTTTTCCCTATCATTAGAGGGATTTTGACAGAAAGAAGGTAGTATGTCTTGAGACATGTGAAAAAAGGTTGGATCAAGGCGGAATATAAGCCTATCATCTAAAGTTCTTAGGTAGGGTTCTCTAATTGAGAGGGCTTGCAGTTCACCTACTCTTCTAGTCGTTGTAATGGCCACTAAGAAGGCCGTTTTCCAGATTAGCTTATCAATGTCTATATTTTCTATAGGCTCAAAGGGAGGTAGCGTGAGACCTTTGAGAACTGTATCCAGATCCCAGGCTGAGACTAAGTTAAGTACCCTGGGTTGAAGGCGAGAGGCTGCGACCATAAATTTTTTCACTCAGCGGTGGTCTGCAAGGTTTTCATCAAAGTAGAAACTAAGCGCTGCCACCTGTACCTTCAAAAGTACTGGTTTTCAGGCCTTTCTCTAGCCCACGCTGTAGAAAGTCGAGAATTTGTGCTATGTTAGGATGCCAAGGATCTGGCGGGTTAGAGCCACACCATAACGTGAAGACTTTTCCAAATTTTGCTATAGTTGGAGTTGGTCACTGGCTTCATGCTCCGTTGGAGTGTTCCTATCATTTTATCCGAAAGGCCCTTTTATTTTAGGATACTGGTTTCAGAAACCAGGCCGCCAGTTGTAAAGTCTGAAGATCCAGGTGAAATATTGGACCTTGATGTAGAAGGTCGTTGGTCGGTGGGAAAGCTACTTTTAGATTCTTTAGGGCCCCAAACTAGCTCCTTCTGGGCCAGTGTGGAGCTATTAGTATTGTTTTTGTTTTGTCTTTCCTGATTTTCTGCAAGGTTTTTGGTAAGAGAGGAATTGTGGGAAAGGCGTATGCCAACTTGAAGTCCCACCGGCATGAAAATGCATCCACCACTAAGCCCCGAATCGTTAGGGTTGAGAGAAAAAAAAAATTTTACCTTAGCTTTCTGGCGAGTGGCGAATAGGTCTACCTCTGGTAGACCCAATCTTTCTGTTATTCAGAGGAATGTCTCTTTGTGCAAGTTCCACTCCCCTGGATGTAATTTTTTTTCCTGATGAGAAAGTCTGCTTGGATATTGCAGGAACCCTTCAGGTGGAATGCTGACAGGGAAATAACATGCCATTCTGCCCACGCAAAGATTGTTTGAGATCATTTTTAGGCTCCCTTGGTGTCATAGATGAGCAACTGTCGTTACGTTTTCCGAATATATCTTTACGTGGGTACCTTTGATTAGATCTACTGCTGCTTTCAGGGTCTCTTCCACTGCCTTTAGCCCTCTGAAGCTGAAAAAGTGACCGCCGATGTCTTGGGTCCATGTACCTTGGAACGTGGTGGGAGAGATTACGGCTCCCCAACCTTTTTTGCTGGCGTCTGTTGTGATTGACGATAGGGGAGTCTGATCCCAAGCTACACCTCTGCACAGATTTTTTTGGGGTGAGCCACCAAGAGAGCAAAGCTTTTACTTGCCCTGGTAAGTGAATAATTTTGTTTAGGGATTCCGGAGCACCGTCCCAACACTTTAGGATATGGGACTGCAGAGTCCTTGTGTGAGCCTGAGCCCAGGCTACTGCCGGGATGCAAGAAGTCATCAACCCCAGTACCAACATGGCCAACCGTAAAGATATTTTTCTCTGATCTTGCAGGGTTGTTACCTTGGATCTTATGATCTCCTGTTTGTCTTTTGGCAATAAGGATATCTGCTGCTGTGAGTCCAGTAGTATTCCCAGGAAGATCCTTTCTGGGGAAAGGATCAGATTGGATTTTTTGTCAGCCACCCTAAGGATGTTAGAAGAGGGTTCGCTCTGATTGACCTGTCAGCAATAGGTCGTTGAGGTAAGGTACTATACAAATATTTTTGTGTCTGATGGATGCTATTACTTCCGCCATTATTTTGGTAAAAATTCAGGGAGCGGAAGAGATGCCGAAAGGCAGGGCGTTGAATTAATGCCGAACTCGATCTCCCTGGGTTACTGCAAACCTCAGATACCTTTTATGCGTTGGATGGATAGGAATATGATAATAGGAGTTCTGAAGGTCTATGGTTGCCATCATGAAGTTCTTGCCCATCAATGGAACGGTCATCTTTATTAACTCCATTTTGAACCTTTTGTATTTTCTGTGCATATTGAGGGGCTTTAGATTTATTATCATCCGGTGTGTTCCGTTGGGTTATTTTTTGTAAGGAACATCCGGGAATAATGTCCCGTTCCCCACTCACTTTCCGGAACCGCGGATACTAACCCTGCAGCGAGAAGGTTCTGGAGATTTGATGATAAAACATTTCTCAACTCTTGAAATGGTAGAGTAGTTATTCTCAGGATTTGTGGAGGTCTGGAGGAAAACTCTATTTTCACCCCTTCCTGGACAGATTGCAGCACCCATTGGTTTTTCATTATATTCTGCCACTGGGAGAGAAATCCGGAAAGTCGACCCCCTATAGACCTTACATCATTGTTTTCCTTGGCGTTGCCCTTGGGAGAGGAAGATGTTCTTGCCTCCAGCGTCCAGTCTTCCCCCTTCCTCTATATGAAGGGGTTTTATCTTGCGGGGGACGAAAGGACTGTTTTTTGGTTGTCTTTGGTTCTGGCAGTGACTTTTTCTTGTCTGTTGCCTTCTCAAAGGTATGGAACTCCAAAATCTGTTCCCTTGCGGTACCTGCAATATGTTCCTCTAGCTGCTGAAGCCACTTAAACATCGACCTTTCTATGCAGGTAGACACTACATTTGCATTTAGTAATGCCGCTAAGGTTTCCCAGGATTTTTTCAGTAAACTCTGTTTTGCAATCCATGGGATCTCGCAATTGGGAAGAGTCCTCGAAAGGCAGCATAGTTTTTTTAGCCACCTTTGCTACCTGGATATCCACTTTGGGCACCTCCGTCCAGCATTAGGATATTTTTTCATCCAGAGGGAATCTCTCCTTCAATTCCACCGGTGTTGAAAGATGCTTCTCCGGAAGCTCCCACTCATCGAGAATTAGCTTCTGTATATTCTCATGGACAGGGAAAACTAACTTTCTTTGTGATCTAAGACAGCCAAACAGTTCATCCTGAACAGTGTTCTGAGCCATCTCCTCATCTTCTACATTCATAGTGGTTCTTACTGCTGCAAGAAGCTCCTCCATGTTCTCTGATGAGAACAGATATTTTTTTGCTGATTTGGGACTGGTCAGTCTCCAAGACTAATCCAACCGCTTCTCCCCATTCATTAAACAAGGATTCCCGATCTTTCAGACTTCTCTTCCATCTGCAACTTCCTCTTTTTTGGGTCCGGAAGAGGTTGTAGCGAAAGATTGAGATAAAGCAGCCAGAGAAGATTGCACCTCCTGCCGGACGATTCCTTTCAATTTTTCTCTCAGGGATGGCTGCTCTTGTCTGACTACCTTATGTGAAGATATTCCAGGTAATCCCCTGTCGATCACTGTGCACTGCCAGGAGGGTTTTACAGAGCTCTACATATGCAAATCTGACACCACTGCAACTCAAGTCTAGGGGAGGGGGCTGAGAGACACAGTGAGTGACAAAAGCCCCCATCAGCAGCAGCTGGTGCAAGCAGGCCCTTCCCCCAAGCCATGTACTCTTTGTGTAAAATATGATAATTCAACACCTAGTTATGGGGATACGATTCATCTCAGTGATAAATCAACCAGATTTTTGGGAACCTGAGGGGATGGGGAACGTAACCCTAGCTTTAAACATAGGAACGTAAGACCCCCAAATGGTCTATTACTGACCAAATTGATCCCCCCAACTCCCCATCCCCACAAGCTACCTCCCCTGTCACTCTTATTTTTATTTTTTCTTCTTGCTTTGGCAACACTAATTGTATTTTGGTACTGCCAATAAAGCCTATTTGTATTGTATTGTACATCGTCCAGCGCGTAAGAAAAGGGAGATACCTCGCACAGCCTTGCGTGGGCCTCTAGGGCCCTGGTTTTGGTATCCACGTGTAACAGGGGTCCAGCTGGATCCGATGACACCAGAACCATCTCTCTATGACCATCCAGTAAGGACGTATGGCCCATTTTAGTTTTGGGAGTTTGCTAGCTAAGAGAGGCCAGGGGTGGAGATCTAGGTCCAGCCCGGGGACCATAAGGGGAGTGACCCAGAGAGGTTAAAAGATCCTGCCGCCCCAGGTCTATTGTCTTTTCCTGGGGAGGTTGTGAGTGATGTCAAGTCGTGTGGGAAAAGTCCTGCAACAACAAAGAGAAGGCCCGCACACCTCCCATGTGGCTGTCCTTCCCCCGACAGCCAGATCATCTATACAATCGGTAACTGACTCTTAATAGATGCTTTATACCTTTTGTACCCCCGTTATTGTATTTGTAACTCTGACCACTGTGTATGTATAACCCTTATGTATGTAGCGTATTGTTTAGTGTGCCCCTAAGGCGATTAAATATATAATTTAACCTTGGGCTGTTCTTTTATCTCGATTCACAAACCTCACGTCTTTTGTTCAGTCCAACGAGCACACTACTGGGAGGGTTTCTAGCCCGATATAATTCCATTATATCTAATAGAAACTGGTGGTAGCTCTCCCAGGCCGACTAGGCTTTGCTTCACTGGAGCTAGTGAAAGAGCCTCTCAGCCTGTCAGAGGGTGTGAGCGAGCATGGTGCCACGTCAGTGACTGAGTGGGCCTCCTCTTCTCACTCCCTAGTGCCCGTGTGGACAGGGGGTATCTGTGCAGAACTGTATCAATCTGACCTTGCGCGTCCTCGAGAGGGTGAGGAACGTCACAGGTGCAGAGGGCAGGTCCGTACTACGTGCTCCGTCTGACGTAACTGTGACATCAGGCGGGTGGCGGGGTGTGGATCCATCATAAGTGGTGGCAACAGCGAGATTCTGTGGGGTCTCCCTGCTGCCATTTCATCACACCTTATCTGTGCATTTTTAGCACAGGTGTTTTTTGTATGAGGAAGACAGCTTTTTAAGACAAATGGCACATTTACGGTACCCTTTGTCTTTAGTTTTTGGAGCAGGTTCCTTGTCTCCCTAAAATAAAAGGAGAGTAGGCCAATAATGAGGATTCAATAGGCAACCTTGTGATGTCTCCCATCTGGCTCCTTTAAGGGAAGCGAGATCCCAATGCTGTATCCTGATTGAATATACTTCCCTCTTCAGGTCTCAGGACTGGCTTCTGGATGGTGTCCCCATTACCAGTGCACTAATTACTCAAAGCACCACCGGTTACTGGGCCTCGGCAAGAGCATGCAAGGCTCGCTGGTGCAAAAAGACCATGTTCCTCTTACACTCGGCAGTGTGTTTCACTGTGAAACGCAACCGGAAGGGACGTCATAAAATCATGTCCTGCATCCGACGTCACTTCCGGTTACCGCCCCCGGCCCAGCACATTAAGGAGAGGGAAGGAGGATGCCGGGGGGTTGCGAGAGGGCCCCGGCCCATACCGCCCTGCTTTGCCCGGAGGAGCAGGAAGGACGGAGAGTGCTGAGTCCATGGGAGACAAGAGCAGCTTCACAGGAGGGGAAAGTCGCAGCGATCGACCTCAGCTGCCGGTTATAAAGTGGGTAAAGGAGAAGTGTCTGTCACCGGTCACAGAGCACCGCAGGAGGACCTCCTCATGCCCTGTAGGGACAAGAAAAAACACTGGAGATCAAGGAGTGGGACGGGGCTATTTAACTTCTTCATGTGTCTCCTGTCCCTGTTAGGGTATGGGGAGTATATCCTCCTAAGGTGCTGTCATGGAGGGTGACTACAGAAACAAAGGAGATGGATGGCCTCATCATAACCATAACCTGCAATGTTTGCACTATGAACTCTACTGATAGAGAAGCCAGGGCCCACCGGAGGATTCTCCGGTTCTCTGGTGGGCCCGTCCAACCCTGCTGAGAAGCAGCCCTGGCTAAGAAAAGTCTGTGTGAAGGTTCCCGGACACTCTATGGCTGCTTTTTTTTTTACTGTGGACTGGCTCCAGCAATCCATAAGATTAGAATCCTTCACTGGCTCCCAATTGCCCAGCGTATCTGTTATGTTCTGCTACCAAAGCTAAGGAAAGAGAGGAGATCTGTCCCTACTATGAGACTCAGCTGAATCCCTACGATGTAACAGGGAACCTGATCCTGCGATCAGACCTGCTAAAGTCCTAATCTAGTCTGTACGAAGACCTATAGATGTGGGGAGGGAATCCCTACAAGTACTAAGGACTGGGAGGAATATGGGACACCTCCTAACAGAAATAGTAGCAGACAGACGAACAAACAAAATAGATAGAACATAGAGGTCCGTAGACCAAGCAAACTAACAGAGTTAGATACAGAGCACAGGCTAGCTAGAAAGTAGATATACAATGAAGTCCAGCAAAGCCAGAAGGGCGGAGCAGGACTAAATAGGCCAACAAGGTCATGTGACCAGCAAAGGAAAAAAAAACCTAACAGCAAGGTTCTAACAGTACCCCCCCTTCTAAGAGGATCCTCCGGATCCCCTAGGACCAGGCTTATCAGGAAATCTCCTGTGAAACGCTCTGATAAGTCTGGACGCGGAAACATCATCTGACCTCACCCAAGAGTTATCCTCGGGTCCGAAACCTTTCCAGGCCACAAGATACTGCAAACTACCTCTATACCGTCTAGAGTCAAGGATGCGAGAAATTTCATATTCCCCGTCCTCCACCACCGGAGGAACAGAGGCAGAGGCGTCACCATCCGACACAACAGCTTTTTTTAACAGAGAGACATGAAAGACCGGATTAATTCTCCAGGAGGTAGGAACCTCCAACCTAACAGCAGATTGGTTGACAACCTGAAGCACCTTAAAGGGCCCTACAAACTTGGGACCCAATTTCTTAGAAGGAATCCTCAACCGCAGATTCCTAGAGGACAACCAAACCATGTCACCAACAGCGAACAAAACCTCCTGTCGTTTCCTATCAAAGTAGTCTTTAGATTTTCTGTTGGCCTCCTGAAGATTACCACGCACATCCGTCCAAACTCTTTCCAAATCACCGGAAAAATTCTCCTCCTCAGGCACGGCAGATCCCAACTTGGAGAACGACCCAAACGACGGATGTCTCCCAGAACAACAAAAAAAAAGGCGAACAACCAGCAGAAGAAGATGTATGATTGTTCAGAGCAAATTCGGCAAGTGGCAGAAACTCAGACCACCCCTCTTGATTGTCTGCCACAAAACAACGCAAGAACTGCTCAACATCCTGGTTTTTCCTTTCTGTCTGGCCATTAGATTCAGGATGATATCCGGACGAAAACGACAAATGAATTCCCAACCTGTCACAAAAGGCACGCCAAAAACGAGCCACGAACTGAGGACCCCTATCAGAAACAATGTCAGTAGGAACGCCATGAAGTCTGACAATTTCCTTGACAAAGGCCTTAGCGAGAGTTTTAGCGCAGGGCAGTTTGACGAAGGGAACCAAGTGACACATCTTGCTAAAGCGGTCCACGACCACCCAGATGACAGTAAAACCCTCAGAGGGGGGAAGGTCAGTTATAAAGTCCATAGCCAAATGTGTCCAAGGAGCACTGGGGACCTCCAAAGGACAAAGCAACCCCGCAGCAGGAGTATGTGAGGACTTAGATCTAGCACATATAGTACATTGGCACACCCACTTAATGACTTCCTTCTGCCATCCAGGCCACCAAAAACTGCGACCCACCAGTCTCTTGGTCTCAGAGATTCCGGGATGACCTGCCAACCGAGATTCGTGACACTCAACAAACAAATCTCTCCTAAAGGTCTCAGGCACAAACAACCTCCCATGAGGAGTGTTAGATGGGGCATTCTCCTGAGCTTTAAGAATCTCATCTTCCAAAACGGAGTCTAAAGCAGCTATCACAACACCTTCTTGTAAAATGTTTTCCTCTTTCTCAGCACCGACTATGGGAGAAAAACTGCGAGACAAGGCATCCGCCTTAACATTCTTAGTACCAGGGATGTAAGTAACGGAGAAATTAAACCGCGAGAAAAACAGTGCCCACCTAGCCTGACGGGCATTCAGGCGCTTGGCAGCATCAAGATATATCAGATTTTTATCATCCGTAAGAACCTGAACGGGAAATTCCGCACCTTCCAAGAAGTGGCGCCAGTGTTCAAATGCGAGTTTAATAGCCAATAATTCCCGATTACCAATATCGTAATTCAATTCAGTCTCCGAAAATTTTTTTGAAAAAAAAGCACAGGGATGTAATCCATCCCCGTTATCCTGAGACAATACTGCGCCAACCCCCACAGAGGAAGCATCAACCTCAACCAAAAACGGCCTAGTAACATCAGGCTGCATAAGTATGGGAGCAGAGGTGAACCTCTCCTTGAGATACACAAAAGCTTCAATGGCCTCAGAAGACCACTGAACCGCATCAGCACCTTTCCTGGTGAGATCAGTCAGAGGTTTGACAATACTAGAAAAATTTTTTATGAACTTTCTATAGTAATTGGCGAAACCCAAAAACCTCTGTATCGATTTCAAACCAATAGGCCTAGGCCATTCCTGCACAGCCTGAACCTTAACCGGATCCATCTCAAAACCTTTGCTGGAGATAATGTAGCCCAAAAAACTAATTCTCTGTACAGCGAACTCACATTTCTCCAGCTTAGCAAAAAGCGAATTGTCCATTAATAACTGTAATACCTCACGCACGCTCCGCCAATGAGACTCCAGATCTGGCGAATAAATCAAAATGTCATCCAAATACACAACCACATTTTTACCGATCAAAGGTCTAAGGATGTCATTAATCAGATTCTGAAAAAATGCAGGAGCATTAGTGAGACCAAAAGGCATAACCAGATTCTCAAAATGACCCACAGGAGTGTTAAAAGCAGTCTTCCATTCATCACCCTCCTTCATGCGCAACAGATTGTATGCCCCCTTAAGGTCAATTTTAGAGAACCACTTGGCCCCCAATAACTGGTTAAACAGATCAGGAATCAATGGCAGTGGGTAAGGATTGCGTACCGTAATTTTGTTAATCTCACGAAAATCCAGACAAGGACGTAAACCGCCGTCCTTTTTTTTTACAAAAAAAAATCCAACCGCCACAGGAGACTTAGAGGGCCTAATGTGACCGGCGGCCAAGCTTGTCTGTATGTATTCCTCCAAAGCCTTCCTCTCAGGAATAGTAAGGTTAAATAAACGACTCTTAGGAAGAGTCGCTCCAGGGACAAATTCAATAGAACAATCATAGTCTCTATGGGGAGGCAAAACCTGCGATTCCTTCTCAGAAAAAACTCTCCAAAAATCCTGAATAGGAACAGGCAATTCTCCCCTATCCAAAGCTGCAATACGCCCGTTACAACACTTGTCATAACATTTATGGCTCCAGGATTTAATTTCACTGGTAGACCAATCCAGTACAGGATTGTGAAATTTTAACCAGGGCAAACCCAATATTACTGGAGAAGGCAAGTTATTCAACACTACCAAATCCAATTTCTCATGGTGAACACCATTAATAGTGAGAGGAAATTCACTGACCTTGAGAGTAATATTCTTCAAAGGGGAGCCATCCACAGAAACCACAGCAATGGGGGATGACAAAGGTTCAGGTTTTAAATTGAGTTTTTCCACGAATCCCCCATCAATTACATTCAGTGTAGACCCGCAATCAACAAACACCCGAAATTCCATTAATTTTTCCTGAGCAATCGTGGAAGCAGCTAAAAATATACCCTTGGAATTTAAACAGGCAATACGGGCGTGACTGACCATTTTTTTTTCTTTCTTCATACGAAGCTCACAGCCTTTAATCAAATGACCAGATTTTCCGCAGTAGAAACACAAGCCTTGCGAAAAACGACGGTCTTTTTCTTGAGAGCGAGGTGCCACCGATCCAATCTCCATCGGTTCACCACTGTTAGTACACACATTATCATAACCAGAAACTGACATAGCAGAGGATTTGCTCTCATTAACCCTAGCACGCAGTCTTCTATCCACCCGTATAGCTAATTGCATAGCCTGTTGCAAATCTTCAGGTGTAGGATAAGCAATTAGCAGGTCTTTAACCCTTTCACTGAGCCCAGCAAGAAATAGACTTTTCAGAGCAGAATCGTTCCACCCTGTTTGAGTGGACCAACGACGAAAATGTGTACAATATTTTTCCACATTACCCGATCCTTGTTTTAGACGTCTCAACTCAGTCTCAGCTGATGCGACACGGTCAGGATCATCATATAATAGTCCCAAAGCAGAAAAAAAAACTATCCACTGATCTGAAGCATGAATCACTAGGTTGCAAAGAAAAGGCCCACTCCTGAGGCTCTTTGCGCAAAAGTGACATTATGAACCCTACGCGCTGGGATTCATCCCCAGAGGACTTAGGTCTCAAACGAAAATACAATAAGCAAGCATTTTTAAATGAAAAAAATTCTCGGTGTTCACCAAAAAACAAATCCGGCAAACATACCTTAGGCTCCAAGAAATGTGCTCCAGGACAGTTACTCACGTGCTGACGGAGCTCGGCCACCTCCAGAGAGAGTCCCTGCAGGCGATGAGCCAAATCCTGAACCGACACCATGATGGAACAGAAAAATCTTTCCTTAGAGAATTTGCTGGCTGGACTTACTGTTATGTTCTGCTACCAAAGCTAAGGAAAGAGAGGAGATCTGTCCCTACTATGAGACTCAGCTGAATCCCTACGATGTAACAGGGAACCTGATCCTGCGATCAGACCTGCTAAAGTCCTAATCTAGTCTGTACGAAGACCTATAGATGTGGGGAGGGAATCCCTACAAGTACTAAGGACTGGGAGGAATATGGGACACCTCCTAACAGAAATAGTAGCAGACAGACGAACAAACAAAATAGATAGAACATAGAGGTCCGTAGACCAAGCAAACTAACAGAGTTAGATACAGAGCACAGGCTAGCTAGAAAGTAGATATACAATGAAGTCCAGCAAAGCCAGAAGGGCGGAGCAGGACTAAATAGGCCAACAAGGTCATGTGACCAGCAAAGGAAAAAAAAACCTAACAGCAAGGTTCTAACAGTATCCAGTTCAAACTACTAACACTGACGTACAAAGCCATCCATAACCTTTCTTCTCCGTACATCTCTGAACTAATCTCCCGATATATTCCCTTACATAATCTCCAGTTCTCCCAAGACCTCCTTCTCTTCACACTTATTTGTTCCTCACCCTATCACCTCCAATATTTCTACCAAGTATCCCCATCCTCTGGAATTCTTTGCCTCAACACATCCGATTGGCAATCACATTCGGATCCTTCAGACACAACCTGAAAGCCCATCTCTTCAAGACACCCTACAGCCTGCCATTGCCTCGCTGCCACCTCCCGAGCTAATGCAGCTCCACAACCTACTGTCTCCTTCCACACCATCCTGTAGAATGTAAGGACGCAAGTGCAGGGTCTATAAGACTTAAGATGCAAAATCGCACCTTGGCAAAGCCAGTTATGTTCTCCCTCTGATATCTAATATCAAACAGGTCATGCTGGAGAAACTTGCATCTACTGCCACTCAGTGACTTCAGCTCCTTTGTGAGAAACTAATGTTTGCTTAGCCAGTCTACCAAATAAAATTCCTGAGGTACGGAAATGGTGGATGGCTTCGCTTCTGGTACTGGGTGCTAATACCAAACCGTGGCGTGCCATTCGCTGGATATTCCTGGCTGGTTGGAGACAAGCTCTTTCCCACAGAAAAGTGCCAGCAAGCTAAGGTGATGGTGGCCTCTATCATCATGAAGGAATTTGCTCATTGTCTAGTAGTCTGGCTTTTATACTAAAAATCCTCCTCATTTTTATAGTTTTAAGTGAGCACGCAGAGACCGTGGTTTCTGCAGCAGCTCATCTAGGCCGGGTTAGTGGCAGAGAAATTGCTGTACCATAAGACTGAGGATGCGAACCATGCAAGGCACGTGTCTGAGGTTGCCCCGGCGTAGGGATGCCACCGGGTTTGTACTGTTATTGTGTGCCGCCCTGCTGTGCATTGGTGCCACAAATCCCAGAGGGGTGCATGGACGGATTCCTCCACAAGAGGCCCTCATAGCATTCACACACCTCCACCTTCCACCTCAGACCACCAGAGGGAGCCTGTTAGGGATATAAATAGGGAAGGTGGAGCTAGGCAGTCCAGTCTGGAATCTACAGCCTGGAGTATGCAGTCTAAAGTCTGCTGCAGCCAGAGAGGTTGTCAGTCCAGCCCAGACTCAGTGAGCTCAGGTTAGTGAGCCTAAGGCGTGCCGACGCCGTAAGAGTGGTGAAGAGTAGCGAGGCCTACTGCCAGTGTGAAGCCTAGTGAGGGCCCCGAGCGTGGCCGAAGGCAAGTGGAGTAAGCGAGCTACATAGGGGGCAGAGGAGCTAAGCCAGCTCACCCCAAGACCATATACCGGACACCGGGTCCGCGTCTGCAGGGATCTCTATGACCAGCAGAAACAACAAGAACCCCTGGCGAACTATATGTCCCAGGAACACCAAAATCTGACGGTCATACCAGGGTCAGGAGTCACTGAGGCCCAAGGGACCAGGGAGTGTGATCTCCAACAGAATGCCCTACCACCAGGTCAGCCGGTGCAAGACAGAGACCAAGTTAGGCCTAGCTCCAGGCAGGTCATAAACTTATCAGGAAAAGGCAAGAACCAGGAGGCCCCACACCCGCTCACTGGGGAGAGTCCCGATATGCACCCTTCACCCTACAGTGCCCTGGATCGTACTTGAAACACCACCAGTAAAGGTACTGAAGTGAACTGTTGCGAGTGTGCCTATTCTCGGCTGGGTCCCCTCTGTCCTGCATCCCTTCTCCTACGATGCCCTGAGGCCCTGCTCCACCGGTGGGGAGCCGCACCAACTAAGCTGCCTGAACACCGGCCTCAGAGGACTGTCGCAGCGCTGGTGATCCTCACCAGACACCACGGGTGGCATCACGAACAATTCCCCCTTTCCTATACACCACTCCCCCATTCCTTGCTTTTAAGAGTGACCCCAGGGTACGGGCCCGGGAGCCGACCACCGCGACATCCCCCAAGGTCAGGCAACAACAAGGCCCGGGCGCCGAGTCGTCCCCATCCCCTGGGCGCGTCAATTGCACACAGCCTTCCCTTGCTCCAGATTCAGCGGAGACAGCCATTGCTCAAATTCGGCCTGGAGAGCTGTCTACAACTCTTCAGCTGTATGACTTCAATCTCCAAGGCATATTAATTTTAACACTGCCTGATTGTGGTGAGCCCTGGCTGCGCAATACGAAGGTGGGGGGGATTCTCTGTGCATTGTAGGAACATGTGTCTTATTAATGCAGAGGTTGAGGGCGTAGGTGGAGGCCCTAGAAGAGTTGGAGGCTGCAAAAGCACCAGAGGAAGTGTTAGATACAGAGGTTTGTTCCGCAAGCCTTGAGGATTCCAACACTTGATGTCTTGTGGCACCTTGGTGTCTAGTGGTTTAGTTCTCCATCCCCTGGTGTGTAGTGGTTTAGTTCTCCAACCCTAGCTGTTTAGTAGGTTTGCTTTCCAACCCCTGTTGTATATTCGTTTAGTTCTCCATGTTCTGGTGTGTATTTATTCCTTTCTCCAACCCATCCATGCCCATCCCCAGGGGTTAACGTCTGGTGATGAGGGTTTGAATTCTTCTCAGACCCTACTTCGTCCAGGCCCAAATCAACTTAAAAAAATTTTTGGGCATCGCAATACATGCTTTCCCTTTCTTGAGTCTGTGAAGCTTTGGATCAGACCTCTGATGTCCTGGAATAGAATGTGCGAACAGCTCTGCAGACTCACCCATCTGTGCTTCCCCACAGTCTGTTGGCCAGTTGGAGAGTAGTGACGTGGGTGAAAACGAGCGTAATTGGGGTGCCACCTCTGAGGACTGTACTGTGTGTGATGTTGAGGTGGAGGAAGGAGAGGAGAGGCCACTTGATGCAGCGCTTATCATCTACTGGAGTACATGTTCTTCCTGCCCCTCATTTACAAGACATACCAGTGTGCGACTGCCAAATAAAGGGAGTGGAGTCCAGTAACAGAAGTTTTCAAAATGCTGCACAATTGCTCACTGCTGCAAAACAAACCTACTTTTTATCTCTCATATCATACATGTCTCACAACCCTAAACAGCTATTCAGTACTTTCAAGTCCCTCCTCTGTCCACCAGCTCCCCCTCCCTCTCCTCTCATCTCAGCTGAAGACTTAGCCTCATTCTTCAAGCAGAAGATTGACAACATAGGGCAAAGCTTTTGCTTAAAGTCCCAACAGCCCCTTCTCATAATGACTCAACTCTCCTCCTCCAAAACCAGCTTCTCTGCCATCACGGAAGATCATCTTTACTCTCCAAATCTCACCACCTGTGAACTTGACCCAATACTATCCCACCTCATTCTAAACCATACCACAGTCTTCATCCTGTCACTAACAACTGGAGTCTTCCTGTTATGATTCAAACATACCTCGATCACACCCATCCTCCAAAAGCCCTCCCTTGATCCATCCTATTAGCTATCGCCCCATCTCACTTCTCCCCTATGCCTCCAAACTACTGGATCAATACGTCTATTTTGAACTGTCCTCCAACCCCTCCTCCTGCTTCCTCTTCGAAGGCTCACAATCTGGCTACTGACCTAACCATTCCACTGAAACTGCCCTGACTAAAGTCACCAACGACCTACTAACTGCCAAATACAAGCAAGACTACTCTGTCCTCCTCCTCCTAGACCTGTCATCTGCCTTCGACACAGTAGACCATACACTTTTACTACAGACTCATCTTTCGACATCACAGACTTGGCCCTGTCTTGGATCTTTTCATACCCGACAGGACATTCAGTGTCTCCCAGTCACACACCAGCTCCTCATCTCACTCCCTATGTGTCAGTGTCCCCCAAGGTTCAGTTCTAGGACCCAGGCTCTTCTCCATCTACACCTTCGGCCTGGGACAGCTCATAGTCTCACGGCTTTCAGTATTACCTCTATGCTGATGACACACATATCTCTCTCTCTGGACCTGATATCACCTCCTTACTAACCAGAATCCCACAAGGTGTGTCCTGTATTTCATCTTTCTTCTCTGCTAGATTTGTAAAAATTAACATGGATAAAACAGAATGCATCATCTTTCCATCTCATTAATCCCCCTCAACTGACTTATCCATCAAAGTGAATGGCTGCCCACTGTCTCCACAGTCCCGCAAGCTTGACTCTGATCTGTCCTTCAAACATCAGATCCAAGCCCTTTCCACTTGTTGCTGACTCCAACTCCAAAATATCTCAGGGATCCGCATATTCCTCAACCATGAATCTAGAAAAACACCAGTGCATGCCCTCGTCATCTCCCACCTTGACTACTACAAGCTCCTGCTCTACTACTACAAGCCTCCCTTCTACAACTCTTGCACCCCTCCAATCTATCCTAAACTGTGCTGGCCAATTAATCCATCTGTCACCCCACTATTCCCAGGCTTCTCCCCTCTGTCAATTCCTACGCTGGCTCCCTGTTGCCCAGAGACTCCAGTTGAAAAAACCTAACTTTGGCATACCAAGCCATCGAAAACCTGTCTCCTCCATACATGTGTAACCTAGTCTCCCTGTACTAGTTACCTGCACGCAACCTCCTATCCTTCAAATATTTCCTTCTCTACTTACCTCTTATCTCTTTTTGTCACAATCACATATAAGATTTGTCCCGTGCATCTCCCCTACTGTATAACACTGTACCCCAACACAGATTATCGCCTACCGTGGAAACCTTGAAAAGGAAGCTGAAAATCCACGTCTTGTGACAAGCGTACAATCTGCGGTGACCCTCGCTTCAGCATACCGCTGCACGACTAGCTGTACCCTGACCTACTGTATCCTCACCCATCCCTTGTAGATTGTTTGTGTGCCCTCGTAGCCAGGGTCCTCTCTCCTTTTGTACAAGTCGGTGACCCCTTTTCACATGTAATGCGCCACGGAATAAATGTCGCTGTAATAATAGTAATAATAATAATTATAGTACTTGTACTTTGGGTCAATTGATGGCACTTTCCTGGTGTCTATCCCTAATTTGATGTGTTTTGGCAGCTTTTGGGCCCGTTTGAAGGTGTTGTATATGCTTTTTTTTTTTTCATCCCCCCATTGAAATCTATGGTGTTCGGAAATGTTCGTTGAATGTTCGACGAATAAAAATCAGCGAATGTCTAAATATTCGGCGAACATTTCCAAACCGAATATTGAAATGTTCGCTTATCTCTAGTAAAGAGCTCCTCAGAGTGTCCTAGTGTGTGATCACTAGTCTCCTGGTCTCCAATATGGTGGGAGGAAGGAGTCTCAGGGTTAGCATTAAGTGATTCAGAGTCTTAGATAATGAGACTAGACCGTGTAGAAGACTGGGTGGTGCTGGCAAGCATCCTGGAAGCATTATCTGCTATCCAACCGACCACCTGGTAACACAGCTCTTGTTTCAGAAGTGGTGTACCATGCCTCCCTGCAAAGTGGGACAGGAAGCTATGTGTCATGGATGGGCGTATTGCTTCTACTCCAGCAACAGGCAAAGTCGCACCTGCCCCAAGTACTCGCCATCTGCGTGCACTGTCATCGGCACTTTCACTTCTCTGTCCCTTACCGCACACCTTACACATTTTCTAATTGCTGGGTATCTGGAAACCAAGTTTCCTTGATTAATTGAAACTAATTTAAAAAAAAAAGGTAGAAGAAGATCATCTGTAGCAGGCCAAGCATTACAAAGAGTGGAGAGGTCTGTAATTTTTATTGTAGTTACACTTCAACTGTGAGAGACAGAATCTAACAAGGAAAAAAAAAATCACATTGTATGATTTTTAAATACATTAATTAAATTGCATCACCTACCAACCAGCAAGAATTCTAGCTCTCATAGACGCATTAGTTTTCCTTTAAGAAGCCGTCCTACCCAGCACTTATTACCTGTTTTAATTGCACCTGTTTGAACTCGTTACTTGTATAAAAGACATCTGTCCACACAATCAATCACATTCCAACATCTCCACCATGGCCAAGACCAAACAGCTGTCGACGGACAGCAGGGACAAAATTGTAGACCTGCACAAAGCTGGGATGGGCTACAGGACAATAGGCAAGCAGCTTGGTAAGAAGGCAACAACTGTTGGCACAACTATTAGAAAAAGGAAGAAACACAAGATGACTGTCAATATTACTCAGTCTGGGGTCCATGCAAGATCTCTCCTCGTGGGGTAAGGATGATTTTGAGAAAGGTCAGGAATCAGCCCATAACTACACAGAATGACCTGGTCAATGACCTGAAGAGAACTGAGACCAGAATCTCAAACATTACCATTAGTAACATTGCACCATCATGGGATAAAATCCTGCAAGGCACGCAAGGTTCCATCCAGCTCACGCCAGCACATGTCCAGTCCCGTTTGAAGTTTGCCATTGACCATCTGGATGATCCAGAGGAGGCTTGGGAGAAGGTCATGTGGTCAGATGAGACCAAAATAGAACTTTTTGGTATCAACTCCACTTGCTGTTTTTGGAGGAAAAAGAAGAAGGAGTACAACCCCAAGAACATCGTCCCAACTGTGGAGTATGGTGGGGGAATCATCATACTTTTGGGGGGGGTGCCTTTCTGCAAAGGGGACAGTACGAATGCACCGTATTGAAGGGAGAATGGATGGGGTTATGTATCGTGAGATTTTGGCCAACAACCTCTTTCCCTCAGTAAGAGCATTGACGATGGGTCATGGCCCGATCTTGCAGCATGACAATGACCTGAAACACACAGCCAAGACAACTAAGAAGTGTATCCGTAAGAAGCATTGCAAGGTCCTGGAGTGGCCTAGCAATAGAAAATCTTTGGAGGGAGCTGAAACACAATGTTGCCCAGCAACGATCTGGAGAATATCTGTATGGAGGAGTGGACCAAAATCCCTGCTGCAGTGTGTGCAAGCTTGGTCAAGAACTACAGGAGATGTCTGACCTCTGTAATTGAAAACAAAGGTTGGTCTCTGTACCAAATATTAAGGTCTGTTTTTCTATTGTATCAAATATTTATTTCATGCAATAAAATGCTATTTAATTATGTAAAAATTATACAATGTGATTTTCTGAATTTTTTTTTAAGATTCTGCCTCTCACAGTTGAAGTGTACCTACGATAAAAATTACATACTTCTACATTCTTTGTAGGTGGGAAAACTTGCAAAATTGGCAGTGAATCAAATACTTATTTTCCCCACTGTAGCAACGGACTGAAAAGCCCCAAGCCCTGCCTAAAGGCTGTATTCAGTCACTCTCTTTGCTCCAGCAGCTGATCCTAGGCTGAATGAAGAATGAGAAAAAGAACAAAATTAGCCCTTAGAAGGACTTTTAGTATGATGGTTCAACATTAGCACCAGTCACCACTAAAGGACTTATTCATGAAACTGTACACATGCAGGCAAGGACAACTACTCTTTCCCTCCAATCACAACTGTCCCTGAGCTGTGCAATGTCCTCAGTGTGCTGAGCGCAGCAGCGTCGGTCCTTTTATAACCTCTGATGAGGTAATGCGGCCAGCCAATCACAGTAATGCCACTACCAAGACGGTTATGGCATTACAGTGACTGACAGACAATCCCTGCATATTTACTGGCTGTGTAACAGGTGCCAAAAATGCAGAGCAGGGATTTAAGCTTGAAATCTGAGAACCAGGCAATGCTCGGCGAGCCCCGAGCACATCCGAGCACCCAAATACTCAAGTGATATCCAAGTGTCACCAAGCACATTCACTTTACTACCCACAATCTGTTGGCAGCAGATTAATCTCTGTGCTGTCCAGCCGTTCAGTGAGTATATATGTTACACGCATGCAGCTAGGTTCAGATAGGGCGAGACGTGTTTCATGAATTCTTTGGAATCCTGGGGGAACCGTTACTCAGGGCGACCATAGGCTGCAGCTTCGCTCAGGCACACAATAGATTCAACTGCTGACCAGACACATCTGACAAGAGTCTTTTTCAACAGTTAAACAGTGGAATTTAATCGGAAGCACGGCCAGTGGAATTCAGGAATATTACAGCAAAAATCTTCATTACAGCACAGTCTGAGTTTCTTGAGCAACCGACTCCAGTAACAATACAGTAGTTTCTTCACAAGTCACAGTATTACAGTCTCTTCAGTAGCATAACTCAGCACAGATTAGATCTCTTAGCAGCACACTTCTATGCATACACAACCACAGGCTTTTCCTTCACAAGGATACAATAGTACACAGCATTCTTTATCCTGCATGGAGATGGAGGGGGGGAGGGTTTAATGAGGGAGATGATCCCTGTGACACAATTCCTTCCAGTGCTTATCTTCCTGCCTGATAATACTCTGCACTGTTAAGCCCCCGTCTCACATAGCGATATCGCTAGCGATATCGCTGCTGAGTCACGGTTTTGGTGACTCACCAGCGACCTCACCAGCGATGTCGCTGTGTGTGACACTTTGCAACGATCAGGCCCCTGCTGTGAGGTCGCTGATCGTTGCAAAGTGTCCTGGACCATTTTTTGGTCGTTGGCCTCCCGCTGGCCAGCACACATCGCTGTGTGTGACCAGCGGGACCAACAATCTGGCTGGTAACTATGGTAAACATTGGGTTACTAGGGGCACGCGCGCACTTAGTAACCCGCTGTTTACCATGGATACCACTCTGCTACGGTGCATGGAGGCTCCCGCGCACTGTAGCAGAGTGGTATCCATGGTAAACAGCGGGTTACTAGGGGCACACGCGCACTTAGTAACCCGATGTTTACCATAGTTACCAGCCTGCTCCTGCTTGCAGCAGGCTGGTAACGGGAGCAGGACATCGTGGAACGATTCTTTCCACGATATCGCTGCTCCCCTCATCGCTGGTGAGCCTGCCTGTTTGACAGCTCACCAGCGATGTATTAGCGATGCAGCAACGATCCCTGACAGGTCGTATCGTTGTCGGGATCGCTGCTGCATCGCTTAGTGTGACGGGGCCCTTAGTTTGAGAAATTTATCTGACCTGTGTTTAGTTTCTCTCCTGATCTGAATCCTGTTCAGTTGCCTTCTGTCACATCCAGATAACACACCACCTTTATCTTCGGCTTCAACCAGACAAAAATAACAAGTTCCCCACAATGCCCCTGAGGCTCTGCTAAAACACTCCCTCTCTCCTGTGACTGTGTTAACTCCTCAAGTTGCTGGATGATTCTGAAGCACAACACTTCCTGTCTCCTGTGCTTGTGTTATTTGTAACAGTTGCTGGATGCTTTGGAAGCAACAGCACTACTTCTGCATGTCACATACTGTATATTTATTCAGAAACAAAGATAACACAGCTTATAACTGGTATTTCTTATAGCTTAGGGTCTTAGCATCTTGTCTGTCAGCTTGAAAAGTGAAAGCAAGATGTGCTCCAGCTACACACAGTAAACAGGAACGTCCTGTTTTTTTTTTTTAAACAATGCTTTACTAGTAATTTAACACCATTGCTGGAGACAGAAACTCATGCACTATCAAACAGTAGTAAATAGTAGTTGTTGCAATAAATACAATAATAAGCATTATTCAAAAAATATACTGAAAAAAATTTTTTAGTTGGTATGAAATGGTGAAAAAAAGCAATTCTGCCATTATTTTTTTTTTTAAGTCGTTCATTGTAAGGTAAGAATCAATTGAATAATTCTGCATGTCAGTATGAAAACGGAGATACTAACTTGCGGGGGTGGGGGAGGTGTATTGTTTTTTTAAGTGGTGAACATAAATTGTTAGTAAAAATAACAAACATTTTATTTATTTTTTTTAAACACTTTTTTACACAATGTTTTTATTGTGTGTCAAGTGTAATTTTACTATTGGCACCATATTGGAATACATACAACGTTTTTTGATATTGTTGTATTGTTTGTTCTTCTTCCCAGCATTTACCGTACAGGTTAGTTAATGTTTTTATTTTGACCAGACTTAAGGCTGTGGGAGAAGGGGTGTGATTTGTTTAGATTTCATTATAAAGGGTTTTTTTTCCCTTACTTTTTCAGGAGGGTACCGGTGCATGAGCGCACCAGGGAGGATTCCATTTATATAAAATTGCCAAAGATAGGCAGTGGCATCAAAATGGTTAACAGAACTGATTGGAGGTCAGCTCTGGCTATTGTTGTAAGGGGCGGAATCCGAAATGAGTTTTTTGAAGAAATATTAGACATTTAAAGAAAACTTATTAACATAGTCCAATCCTAACCTGTCTTTAATAAAAGTCTCCATTGCCTCTGTAGAATGTCTGACATCTAAATTTAAGATCACCAGAGAATTACAGACCCCTAGAAAAGGCAGTAAAACACTCCAAAATCAAACATATCATATCTGTAGAAATAGAAGGCACAGTAAAATTAACAAAATAGTTATAAAAGCGATCTTTGGCAAGAAAGACTGGACTTGGTCTTGTAGGGACCCTATGAGCAGATTCAAAAGCACAGAAGGGAGAGAAGGTAGCCTACATCTTCTAATTCTCGAGGCTAGGGTGGATTCTCCAGCCTATAAACTCTGACTGAAATAGATTTTGCTCCAAAAAAGGGCTATCAATGCCCAAAGCAGTGATGACAGTTTGGGGTGGAGCAGCATATAGGTGTTTGGTGGCAGTGTGGTGGACTACTGGATTGTGATATGGTCTGACTACACCACCAATAAAGAAGTCACAGCCAGCGACTGAGAAGAATCTGTGACTTCCCTGCATTTAATGGTTACTACTCACCTGGGCTGTTATCTGTAGGAATCCTCTCATTCAACCACTCGTTGAACCACTCATCATCACTCACATACGTCTCTGTAGTGTTAATATGGGTCAGGTCTTCACCCTGAAAACAATATTGTAAAAGTCATAGACAGATGGAGAAGCCACATTTATGATCAGCGCTAATCCGGCCATCTCCACCGTTTACAAATATAAAACATATAAGACCTTCACAGCCATACACACATCATAGGGGAGATCTCATGACACCTTCTCTCCATCTACCTGATGATCCTGAGGAACATAGGGATTTTCTTCTGTAATGTCCTGTGGAAGAAGAGGACGGGGACATCTCTCTGGTGTTGTCATCAGATTGGGTAGAACTGGAGGAAACACAAACAGTGGCTGAATTCATTCTTTACCTACAAATAATTATAGGCAGTGTGTATTTAGCCCTGTCTATTACCTGGTGATGTGAGGGGCTGGGGAACATAAAGGTATTTGTGTCCTTCTAAATACTCCCACTCCTCCATGGAGAAAAAGATGGTGAAATCCTGATACCTTAAAGGAACTTGACACATATAGTGATACTGTCATCACCCCAATCCCTTCATAGGGCCACTGATTAGCAGTAAAGGTTACAGGTTCATCAGGATTCACCAGGAAGTACAGATACTGGCAGGGAATCTAACCAAATCTATAATATAACGCTGCAAGCGTCCCTCTGTCTGAAGCCTCTATAGACTGCACATGCGTAACGCACAGTCTGGCTCCAGACAGAAGAACGCATGGAGCCGTTACAAGTAAGAGGAGTGTATGGCGCAGGAGATCGCGGTATGTGTAGACACTGCATGCATACCGCAATCTCCGGTGCCATACTTACCTGACCGGGAGGAGCGTTGCTGCAGCGTCTCTCTTCTCGCCGGAGACCGGGGCAGGAGTGAAGGCGTTGGAGTTGGCGTATGCGCATAGCGCTATCCGGCATCATTTTACTGAAGACACATTTGCAGTGTGCCTTCAGCAAAATGGCGAAGGACAGCGCAGCATGGGCAAGCGCGTACTCCGGCGCCACACTTCTCCCCCGGCCTCCGGCAGAACAGGACACCGCAGCACTGGAGCACAGGGAAGAAAGGCGAGTATGAGTGTTTTTTTTGTACGTGCGCAGCGTGAAAGGGATACATACTAGGATTGGGGGATGAGGGGTACCATACATACCAGAATTGGTGGATGAGGGGTACCATGCATACCAGGATTGGGGATGAGGGAGCCATGCATACCAGGACGAGGGGTTGGGTGCCATGCATATAAGGATTGGGGGATGAGGAGGCCATACATACCAGGATTGGAGGATGAGGGGTGCCATACATACCAGGATGAGGGTGACCATACCATGCATACCAGGATAGGGATGAAGGGTACCATGCATACCAGGATAGGGATCTGGGGGGGCCATGCATACCAGGATTCGGATGAGGGGCCATGTATGCCAGGATAGGGATGAGGGGTACCATGCATACCAGGATAGGGATGAGGGGTACTAATAATAATAATCTTTATATAGCGCCAACATATTCCGCAGTGCTTAAAATTCACAGGTTCATATACAACAGTCATAGGTAACATAGCTAAAGATAATACAATAATTACAGCAAAAATAATAGCGACCCTGCTCGTAAGAGCTTACAATCTACAATGAGGTGGGGGTGACACAAATTACAATGGCTTATTTACAAAGATGGTCCAGCCATCTTGAGGGGATGAGGGATAGATAAAGGCTGCATGAAGCTCATCATCAGCCAGTATTTGTGGTGCTTTTTGGTTCGGTGGAGAGTTATGTGTGGAGAAATAAGGGATGGGCTATAAGAAGATAAAAGGACTTCGATTATGGAAGGTGATAGGCTGCCCTAAACAGGTGTATTTTTAGGGAGCGCCTAAAACTGTGTAAATTGTGGTTCATCCTAATTTCTTGGGGTAGAGCATTCCAAAGAATAGGTGCAGCTCGGGAGAAGTCTTGAAAACGGGAGTGGGAGGTACGGATTAGTGTGGATGTTAGTAGAGAACGGGTAGACCGATAAAAAGAAATGAGGGGTACCATACATACCAGTATAGGGATGAGGGATGGGGTACCATGCATACCAGGATTGGGTATGAGGGAGCCATGCATACCAGGATGAGGGACATCATGCATGCCAGGATTGGGAGTGAGGGGTGCCATGCATACCAGCATTGGGGATGAGGGGTGCCATGCATTCCAGGATTGAAGGATGAGGGGTGCCATGCATACCAGGATAGGAATGCGGGGTACCATGCATACCAGGATGATGGATGGGGTGCCATGCATACCAGGATGAGGGGTACCATGCATACCAGAATAGGGATGAGGGGTGCCATGCATACCAGGATTGGGGGATGAGGGGTACCATGCATACCAGCATTGGGGATGAGGAGTACCATGCATACCAGCATTTGGGATGAGGAGTACCATGCATACCAGGATGATGGATGGGGTGCATGCATACCAGAATAGGGATGAGGGGTACTATGCATACCAGAATAGGAATATGTGGTGCCATGCATACCAGGATTGGGGGATGAGGCGTGCCATGCATACCAGGATGAGGGGTTGGGTGCCATACATACCAGAATTGGGATGAGGGGTGCCATGTATACCAGGATGAGGGTTACCATACATACCAGAATAGGGATTTGGGTACCATGCATACCAGGATGAGGGATGGGGTGCCATGCATACCAGGATGAGGGGTACCATGCATACTAGAATAGGTATGAGGGATGCCATGCATACCAGGATTGGGGATGAGGGACCCATGCATACCAGGATTGGGGATGAGGGGTGCCATGCATACCAGGATTGGGGATGAGGGATGTCATGCATACCAGGATAGGGATGAGGGGTACCATGCATACCAGGATAGGGATGAAGGGTACCATGCATACCAGGATAGGGATCTGGGGGGCCATGCATACCAGGATAGGGATGAGGGGTACCATGTATATCAAGATGAGGGATGGGGTGCCATGCATACTAGGATAGGGATGAGGGGTACCATGCATACCAGGATGAGGGGTACCATACATACCAGTATAGTGATGATGGATGGGGCACCATGCATACCAGGATTGGGTATGAGGGAGCCATGCATACTAGGATGAGGGACGTCATGCATGCCAGGATTGGGGATGAGGGGTGCCATGAATTCCAGAATTGGGGGTGAGGGGTGACATGCATACAGGATTGGGGGTGAGGGGTGACATGCATACCAGGATTGGGGATGAGGGGTGCCATGCATACCCGGATTGTGGATGAGGGGTGCCATGCATACCGGGATTGGGGATGAAGGGTGCCATGCATACCAGGAATGGGGATGAGGGGTGCCATGCATACCAGAATTGGGAGTAAGGGGTGCCATGAATACCAGGATTGGGGATAAGGGGTGCCATGAATTCCAGAATTGGGGGTGAGGGGTGCCATGCATACAGGATTGGGGGTGAGGGGTGCCATGCATACCAGGATTGGGGATGAGGGGTGCCATGCATACCCGGATTGTGGATGAGGGGTGCCATGCATACCGGGATTGGGGATGAAGGGTGCCATGCATACCGGGAATGGGGATGAGGGGTGCCATGCATACCGGGATTGGGGATGAAGGGTGCCATGCATACCGGGAATGGGGATGAGGGGTGCCATGCATACCAGGATTGGGGGTGAGGGGTGCCATGTATACCAAGGTTAGTGGTGAGGGGTGCCATGCATACCAGGATAGTGATGAGGGCAGCACATAACAGGATGGAGGAACAGGATTGGGGAGCACAAATACCAGGATGGGGGCAGCACAAATACCAGGATAGGAGACCATATACCAATAAAAATGCTTGCCACCCGGGCGTAGAATGGGCTCAATAGCATATATTTTAGACCACACACACACACTAAGTAGTTTCTTCCTCGGAGTCTGCAGCTGAATATGTTTCTCAGATTCCTCTTTCATATAGCTAATTCTCGTCTCATTTACAGATCCTGGAATCAGCATTAGCAATACTGAATTAGATATTCATTATACGTGACATGAGAAATAACTACTTTGTGATGAGGATGACATCTTCTTCATTTCCTACTATGGCTCTATAAACAAATTTCGTCAGAGTCCGTCACTGACTACATCACCACCAGCCACCTGTATGAATTGTTCCCATCTTCCCCGGTCTCTAATCTAATTGTATCAGGTCAGGCAGATGCAATACTATAGTAATACAGTATATAGTATAAGGTACCATCCACACATTAGAACGCATGGAATGCGCATCTGCAGATGCAGTTATGCGCTTTTCATGCGTTCTAATGAAAGTCAATGGCGGCGAAAACGCAGCGCTTCCGCAAAATTAATGGACATGCTGCAGATTTTTGAACGCAGCATAAACTCTGTGGAAAAATCCGCAGCATGGGCATTGACATTGCGGCTTGTCATTGGGGACCATGGGGGACGGATCACCAAGCGTTTCCCAAGCGTTTCCGCTGCTTAAATTCCACAGCATAAACGCTTGGAAAACGCATAGTGGGCACACAGCCTAAGTGTGACGACAGAATCTAGTCACCTTGGGGGCGGTTAAAAAATAAAGTAAAAAGTTGAAGAAAAGTTTTTTAAAAAAGACATTATATATGTTCATAAAAAAAATTTCCTCTTTCAAAATAAGAAATGAAAATGATATTTTTGTTATGTTTTGTGAAACCTAAAACTTGGTGGAGAAAATTTTAAACTATGTAAAAAAGGACCAATTTTACCATATCGAGGTGCTGGAACAGCTTTGTTCATGAAACTACATTCAAAATTACTACAATTATTTCCAGAAAAAACAATACCTAATACAGCTGTGTTGATGGAAAAGTAATAAAAAAAGTATATGGTTCTTGGAACAGGAGGAGGAAAAAAATGAAAGCTCAAAAATGACAAATTGGTTATGTTCTTAAAGTGTTAAATAAACCTGCATGTAGAAGAACTGCATCTGCCTTTAACAACAGGGAGTGAAACAAGAAGTAGGAGGAGCCAGAGAAGAGAGTTAAGAGTAAGCGGCAGGACAGTCAGTGCTGTCAGGGAGATGATCGCAGAGAGGACACATCACAGTATCCTGACTGTGCGCCTGCTGTGAAAAACTGAAAGAACATTCTCCGTGTAGGGATGAGCGGACCGGTAGATATTCCGGTTCGTCTGAACTGTAGTTCAAAGTTCAGTTCGGTATGCGAACTTGACCCCAAACCTGAACCAAATAAAAATCAATGGCGACACAAACTTCGCTGCTTCAAGATGGTCATAGTAAGGGACAGGGAGCTTCAAAAGGAAGCAAACATGGGGGAAAGAGCAGGACAATTGCCCTGCAAACAAATGCAGATAAGGAAAGGAAAAGAACATATAATAAAAGAAAGGATGCCCCCAGTACAGAGGCAGGTCTAAGATTGACAGAGGCGAAGCATAGGTCCCACACCCTCACCCCTCTCCTGAGCAGCCCTGTGCGTAACCTTGGGAGCGGTGGGTAACGAGACAGGGTGGCCGTGGGGTCCTCTGGAGGCCATTCACTTCACCCACCTGTGTAATGGGTGTTTTCTGTGCGCCTGCTACTTCGGGACCTGTCCGCACAGCCTTCTGACCACCCCCCCCGGGTTGTACGGGATCCATTCCATGGTGAGGTGACTACAAAGAACGGAGAATCAGAGATTGATTCCTGAGAGGGAGCATGATAAATGGGTACCACATCCAAAGAGGGCAGCAGTCAAGCAAATTAACCACTCCGCAACAGTTGATGTCGAAAGACAAAATACCCATCCATGACAATTACAGGCTCTGTAATTGGAATGAATAGTTTAAATATTTTAATGAACATTTATTGTAGTGCAAATCCTGTGCCAGCAACCACAGTAATTCCAGCTTAAGTAGCTTACACTAAAGCCTCCCACTACTACCGCGCACAAACAGATGGAACATTGAAACTGATAATTGTCATAGAGTTAATTTTGCCTTCTTTGAGGAATTTATGGCTACAGATCCAAATGTAAGAGGAGGTGGAGGTGGAAGAAGCAAGGGAGGAGTAATCCAACACTGTTTTTTGTGTTTTGTTTTTTTAATGGAACTGACTTAAAACAACCTAGAATTAACAAAACAATCTAGAACCAGGAGGCGGAGGTCCAAGTGTAGGAGGTGGACGTGGCTGTGTAGGTGGGATAGGCAAGGGAGGACTATTCCATTACTTTTTTTTAATGGAACTGATTTGTTGTCTTGCCAGCCAAAAGATATGGACAAATCCTGTAGGATACACGCCTGGTTCATTTTAATGAATGTTAGCTTCCCCAGATTGGCTGTGGACAGGCGGATGCGCCTGTCTGTGATCACAACTCCTGCAGCGCTAAACATACATTCTGGCAGTACACATGCTGCAGGGAAGGCCATCACCTCCAAGGCATAAAGGGCAAGTACAGGCGATGTGTCCAATTTGGAGACCCAGAAGTTAAATGGGACAGACCCATCACTTAGTACGTGGAGATGTGTGGATACGTACTCTTCCACCATGTTGTTGTAACGCTGCAGCCTCGTAAAATGGACCATATCAGATGGTTTTGCTGGATGCTGTGGAATGCTGAGAAAGTTTTGCCACATTTTGGCCATGCTAGCCCTGCTTTCTGAAATGGTGGCGGTATCCCAGCTATGTTGACGACCTCCTCCTCGTTGTTTCACTGAGCCCCCACTGTCAGGTGGGAAAGCAGTCAGTAGTTTCTCTACCAGCGTGCGCTTGTATTCACGCATTTTGCGATCCCACTCCATTGACAGAAGTAATGATGATAGGTTGTCCTTGTATCGGGGATCCAGCAAGGTGGCCACTCAGTAATCAGCACTGTTAACAACACGGGCAAGTCGGCAGTCATTGCGCAGGCACAGCAGCATGTATTTAATCATGTGTGTCAGGCTGCCCAGAGGCAACAACAAGCTGTCCTCCGGGGAAGTTGTATTGTCTGGGTCCTCTGTATCCCCTGAGTCACGCTTCAGTCATGTCCATGAGCTGTTTTTAGTGCCTCCCTGCTGTTAACACGGTTCTTCTTCCTATAAAACTGTCCCTTGGCTGGACAGTTGTGTACCTGGACACTGTTGGTACAATTACCCACCCTCCGAGCCATGTGTGGTAGCCAGGCCTGATAACAGTGTAAATTGGCACTGCTCTTCTTCCTCTTGTGACATCACTGCATCCATCATCACCTGAATAGGTTTTTCAAGCAGGCATAAAAGTGGTATAGTAATGCTGATGATGACGTCATCAGTGCTGGCCATATTGGTGAAGTATTCGAATCAGTGCAACACGGCACACACGGCACACATGGAGGCCCACTCACTGGTGGTGAAGTGGTGTTGTTCCGCAGAGCGACCCAGCCGTGCGAGCTGCAGCTGAAACTCCACTATTGCCTGTTGCTGCTCGCACAGTCTCTCTAGCATATGTGTGGCACCCCAGGGGTCTGGTTTCCACAGTAACAGCAATGTTATGTCTGAGAGCAGGTGGGAGGTCTCTTGGTCAGGAATCCTATGCATGCCACACCTCCTGCCCAGTCCTGGGAGGGGAAGGACTTCCCCTATATAAACCTGGGGCTGAGGCAGGGTTAGTGAGTAGAGAAGAAGTAGAGACAGAGAAAAGAAGCAAATATAGGAACAGAACATCAGGAGCTCTGTGGGAGCAGTGTTACAAGGAGTCAGGGGCTGGCAGCTGCAGAGCTCGCCCTGACTGAGAAGATTTCTTACCGGACCCGGAGTCCGAGGCTGTGGGGACTAACTCCTACCCAGCAGCAGAATCCGTCAGGCAGGGGATTCCAGGTCCTCTGGCCAAGAAACCCGAAGGCACGGTCACACGCATGGGACCAGCACCGCCGTCGTGGAGCGGAAGCTACTAGAAGGCCCCGAGTCACCGGCCATACGGGTGAGCACCACACGGTACACTCAGGGACGTGGGCTACTTATACCCGCCTCTAGCAAGGTAGCCAGAAGAGCACAGTCAGTTTGGGAGGCCTACAACTCCGCCTGGCCAGGGGAGATCCCATCTGCTCAAGGACTGACCAGGCCCCAATCGCTAGCCAGTACTCCGGGAGGGTCTATCTTTGTCACCAGTAAAGACCCTGAACTACACCGTACCGTCTCCGAGTGGTTCCTGCTACCCCCATCGTCCACGTCGGCTGCCCTGAGGCCATACCCCTCCCGTTGGGGGTTATACTATCACGCTGCACAATCCTACCACCGGCCTCAGCGGTCTGCCCTGCAGCGGCAGCTCCATAGCTGCATTCAACGGGTGGCGTAGTCGTCCAACATCTACTGCTGATACATCGCCGCTCAGTTTGACTCCCTGGGCACGGACCGGGTCACCGCCACGAGACTACAACCCTCAACAGATCCGGCTCCGGGTAAGCTCCCGCGTGCGCAACGCAGCGCGACACAGGCCCAGGGGCGCGTCATATGCAAGATGGAGTTCCAACTTCTTTGTTCTTCGCATATGAGGCTATGAGCGGGAAAGCAGAAGTGATGCTGCAACCCAGACAGGCAAGCAGCAGGGCGAGAATGCCAAAAGCGTGCACACACTGCCCGTAGTTTCAGCAGCAGCTCTGACATACATTGGTAATTTTTCAGGAAGCTCTGCACCACCAAATTCAGCACATGCACCAGGCAAGGGATGTGTGTCAAACTGAGTAGGCCCAGAGCCGCTGTAGTGGTGTCTAAAGAACACTGCAAGGCAGATTCAAGTACGGGACAGCAGACGAGAAGGCTGAAACAAAACTCCGGCTTTATAATGTACAAAGGAATTATATGCCAGGAGATGAAAATAACAATATTTACAATAATGATATTACCAACATGAACATAGGAAGATATAGCTGGAGCAAGTCACAAACTATGCTCCAGCTATGGCAAAGAAAGCTCAGAACAAACAGTGCACTTTCACAAACTACTCTGAGCTAATCCCCTATCTGGCTTTCCGCTAGTCGGGCCATGCTGCTACAGCATCCTAGCTACAGCAAACTAAGCTAAACCCTAACAGTTCACACCGATGAGTCACTCACGGTTGCACAGATCAGGTGCAGATGGCGGCCGCCGCTTGTTCCCGGGGTGAAAGAGCCGGATGAATTCAGTTGAGTCCTTTCCTTGTATATGGGATTTCTTTCTTGCAGACGTAAGGCAAACCTTGTTTCACTTTCACAGAAATGGCTGACCCACTGTTGTGTGTTATCTCAAATACTTAATCTCTAGGGAAAACGTTCAGGAAAAGGATAAATTTCACGTCTACTTGACACAGTCCCAAACAACAAAACTTGCTATAGTCCGTAATCTTCTCTTTCCATAGAGTAACAGTGTCTTCTTTATAGTCTCTTTAATCAGAACTCTGCAGGAATCTCTCCCTGTTACCTCAGACACACACTAGGTATCTACTTCCTGGTTCTTCTCTCTCAGCATATACCAACCACAGCAGGGGAAGGCGACTAGTCCAAACACAAGACTCAGAGGGGAGCATGATACCTTAAAGTCACAGTGTATTCAATGTCCAATAAAAGAGCTGATCTCCTACATGCCTCCCCACTTAAAGACGGCCGTCCTTGGCCTCACTGTATAACTCTGAAAGAAATAAAAGGCTTCATGCAGCGGTATACAACACAGGACCACTTTCATCACAATACATATGAGTGGACCAAATAAAATGATTAGCATTGTACCTTTCTGGCCGAATCCCTGCATTAGGCCTACTGGATCTCCAGAGATCTTGACCTTCCTCCATAGGCATAACGGCTGTGTGACTGTCCTCTTCAACTGAAGGTTCAGCTGGAGCCGTGGTTTCCTCCTCTCCGCGAGCTAGCAATGCATACGTGTCGGGAATGTCAACTCCCACTGACTGGGGAACTTCCGGACTCAGGAACGGTCCACCAGTCTTCAACTAATTCACTGTCAGGGAAAACTGGTCTTGGTGAAGGAGCACGAGGAGTAACTCTTGGGACAGGTTTTGGATCCTCGGAGCAGCATGGTCGTAAAATATTCCTATGTAGAGTTCTCCGACAAGATTCCTCATTTTCAGCTTGCACTTCGTACACTGGACCGTTGAGATACACTCTTTTGATCACTTTGTATGGTTGTACCTCCCAACGTCTGCTCAGCTTCCCTTTGGGGCATTTTTCCTGCACCAGCACTCGGTCTCCAGCGGACCTTCCTGAATTGGATTGTTGACTGTTGTGCACCTTCTCTTGTAGTCGCTAGCCGGTGGATTGTCTGAAGTCGTCGCCGATGCTCTTTCACCCAGGAGGTGGTAGATCTTTCAAATAGATCCTCTGGCTGTTCCAGATTTAGCTTGATGATTTCCTGGCTGGCTCTACCAAACAATAGCGTGTATGGGGTATAACCTGTGGTGGTGTGGACCCGATTGTTATAGGTCCAGACTAGTTCGGGTACATAGTCAGGCCAATGCGTCTTCTTGTCTTCTTCTAATGTCCTCAACATTTGAAGCAGAGTTCGATTAAAGCGCTCACAGGCCCCATTCCCTTGGGGGTGATAAGGAGTTGATTGGGACTTTTCAATGCCGTACAGTCTGTGCAGTTCCTCCATCACTTTACCCTGAAAACACACTCCTTGGTCTGAATGGATCCGCCTTGGACACCCATAGACCCGGATGAAATCCTGACAGATGGCTCGCGCAGCAGACTCAGCCGTCTGGTCCCGAGTCGGGGTGACCACCGCAAAGTTGGAGAAGTGGTCGGTCATTCCCAGGCAGTACTGTGGGCCTCTAATCGATTGTCGCACTAGGAGGTAATCTATCATCAACACTTCAAGTGGCTCCTTGGTCCGTATGGCCTGTATGGGTGCCCTCTGTTCTGTGCTTTTGGTGAGGTCACACATTCGACACTGTCGGCACACTTCTTCAACCATCTCCTGCAGCCACTTGTAAGTTTTCCCAGGCCGAAGTGAGCTCCAAACTCATGAGCTTCTTTGGCAATTTCTCATGCCACTCTTCCAGGGACTACTACTTGCCATCTCGCCTCTAAGTCAGCAGGCTGTTCCCTCTTGCGGCAAAGAATGGCTTCTCGAACTTTCAATCTATGTAACTGGTGTATCACGGACTTCATTTCGAGATCTTCGAGATTTTTGAGAAGTCAAATTTCGCGAGACGGGCAACCCAACGCTGCTCCATGGCCCCCAGCTTGGCAGTGTCCAGATGGGCCAACGGGTTGTTATCCGTTTGCACTTGGATCTTGGCTCCCGTTAAACACTCTGTGAATTTTTCCGTCATGGCCCATACTAGGGCGAAGAGTTCCAGCCGGAAGGAGCTGTAGTTATGGGGGTGCCGCTCCTTATCCCTCAAGGACCTACTGACATAGGCGATGACTCTTTCATGCCCATCTTGAATCTGCGAGAGGACTGCTCCTAGTCCATGAAGACTGTGTCACGGGTGTGTCGCCACGAAGATCGTCACGATTACACAGCCTGACTTCTCGCAGCTGACTTTTTGGTGCTTTGTGTTTTTCGGCAGTGAGGGAGTTAATTCTCTCTCTCTCTGTGCTAGACGAGGTCCAGCCTCGCCCAGCTGCAATCAATGCTGCTGTAGTGAGACTCCTTCAAATGCCTGCTGGTCTGTTAGGGAAGTGTCGGTGAAAGCATTTTATGCAGACTAACAGAGCGGATCGTGGTATTTGGAGTTTCAGAGATAAGTGTATTCGGAGAGTTTTTTCCCTTCCTCGCTTTATCATTTATCTCCTTTCCCGTTGGTGTTCCCTCTGTTGTAGTTGTGTAGTTTTTGTATGCAAGGTGGTTTTGGTTTTTCCCTTGTACTGTCTCGTTCGTCTAAGTACTGTGTGTGGGCATATTATTACTTGTCCCCTTTTGTTGTGATCGGGGTCCTTCTCAGGACTAGATTACTTAGGTGTAGGGATCCTCAGGAGGTAGGGGTTACGCTGGCAGCCTGGACCTCTGTACCTTTAACAGTACCTCCAGGTTGAGGGATTAGTCAGGGCCCCAGCTTAGGGTCAGCTTAGGCCCCCTACCTCCAGTATACAGAGACAGCGTGACATTTTCACCGACCACTTAGTTTTTCTCCAGCTACCATGGATCCAGTAGCCGGTCTAGCTCGGCAGTTGCAGAGTTTGTCCATGGAGCTGGTGGACGTTAGGTCCAAGGTTTTGTATCCTCAGGAGCAAGCCGGACCAGAACCTAAAGTAGCTCTCCCTGACAGGTTCACTGGGGGGCGGGACAAGTTTTTTGTTTTCCGGGAGGCATGCAAGTTGTACTTTCGGCTGCGGCCTCGGTCATCGGGGAGTGAAGAACAAAGGGTGGGAATTGTCATCTCGCTCCTACAAGGGGACCCACAATCTTGGGCGTTCTCTCTTCCCCCGGGCTCCCCGGCTCTCCAGTCAGTGGATAGGTTTTTCGCTGCTCTGGGACTCGTATATGATGACCCAGATCGGATCTCCCTTGCTGAGTCTAAGTTACGTAGGATTCAGCAGGGAGATCGTCCGGCGGAGGAATTCTGTTCGGAGTTCCGTAGGTGGGCCACGGACACCCAGTGGAATGACCCGGCTCTTAGGAGCCAGTTTTGTCAAGGTTTATCCGACAAATTACAGGATGTGTTGGCACAGTATGACTCTCCCGCGTCACTGGAAGCCGCTATGGCCCTTGCTATTCGCGTTGACAGACGGCTTCGGGAGAGGTGCGGGATAACTCTACCCCCTGTGATGACTCCACCTCCTACAAGGTTCCCTCATATGGTGGTTCCCCTGGTCAGTCCAGAGGAGCCTATGCAATTAGGAGGGACATCATTTCGGGGGAGGGGACCGGTGGTGCGCCATAAGACAGGAAGATGTTTCTTCTGCGGGAGAAAGGGACATTTTATTGGGGGGTGTCCATCCCGTCCCTTGCAGAGTGAAGAGTCGTCGGAAAACTGTTGATCCCAGGTTGTGTGGTGGACGGCAATCTGGGAGTAGGCATTTCGTCCCTAGGTTCGTCTCAGTTTCTCGTACCGGCGGAGGTGGTGGTGGGTACGAGAACTGAGAGGATATCTGTTCTTCTGGATAGTGGGGCCGGGGCTAATCTGGTTGATGCTCGGTTTGCCCGGGTTCAAGGTATGCGATTGAGTGAGTTGGCTAAACCCATCCCCATATTCTCGATCGATGCCAGGCCTCTCGGTCAGGGAAGTTTTTTGCAAGCTGTGCATGACGTAAAACTTCAAGTGGGGGCGATACATAAAGAACTGTTGTCTTGCTACGTGTTGGAGGGTCTTCCCACTCCTATAGTGTTGGGCCTTCCTTGGTTAACTAAGCATAACCCGGTTATTAATTGGCAAACCAGAGAGATAAGCCAATGGAGTAAATTCTGTAATAAAAACTGCATGAACACGGTCATCGGTGCGGTTACTCCTTGGGTCTTACCTCCATTTCTGGCGGACTTTGAGGATGTATTCTCGGAGAAAGGGTGTCAGGAACTACCTCCTCATCGCGAGTATGACTGTTCTGTAAAACTGCTCCCTGAGGCCAAGTTACCTAAAGCTAGGTTGTATAACCTTTCTGGTCCTGAGAGGCAGGCCATGAAGGATTATATTTCAGAAAGTCTGGCTAAGGGGCATATTAGACCTTCATCTTCACCGGTGGCTGCGGGGTTCTTCTTTGTTAAGAAGAAAGATGGAGGCCTACGCCCTTGCCTGGATTTCCGTGAACTTAATCGGATTACGGTCCGAGATCCGTATCCGCTCCCACTTATTCCCGATCTCTTTAATCAGATCGTGGGCGCCAAATGGTTCTCTAAGTTGGATCTCAGGGGGGCGTACAATCTGATTAGGATGAAGGAGGGGGATGAGTGGAAGACGGCGTTTAACACTCCGGAGGGGCATTATGAGAACCTTGTCATGCCATTCGGTCTGACTAATGCCCCGGCGGTGTTCCAACACTTTGTTAATGACATTTTTCGCCGCCTGGTGGGACAGTTTGTTGTCATATATCTGGATGATATCTTAATTTACTCGCCGGATCTGGTGTCTCATCAGGAGCACGTTAGGCAGGTGTTACAGATCTTGCGGGATAATAAACTGTATGCCAAATGGGAAAAGTGTGTGTTCGCCGTACAGGAACTCCAGTTTTTAGGCTTCCTGGTTTCAGCGTCCGGTTTTCGTATGGACCCTGGGAAAGTGCGGGCAGTTCTTGAGTGGGATCGGCCAGAGAATCTTAAGGCACTACAACGTTTCCTGGGGTTTGCTAATTATTACCGGAAGTTCATTCGTAATTTCTCGTCCATGGTTAAGCCTCTCACAGACATGACTAAAAAGGGGACGGATTTTTCTAGGTGGTCTGACGAGGCTTGTCAAGCATTCTCCTCCTTGAAAAAATGTTTTGCCTCGGCACCCATACTCATTTAACCTGATGCGTCACAGCCATTCATTGTAGAGGTAGACGCTTCAGAGGTAGGGGTGGGAGCAGTATTGTCACAAGGTTCGTCCCCTGGTAAGTGGCATCCGTGCGCCTTTTTCTCTAAAAAATTGTCGTCCGCTGAGAGGAATTACAATGTCGGCAATAGGGAACTCTTGGCCATTAAGTTAGCTTTTGAGGAGTGGCGCCATTTTTTGGAGGGGGCAGTCCATCCGGTCACCGTCATCACCGATCACAAGAACCTGCTATATCTGGAGTCCGCGAAACGTCTGAATCCCAGACAAGCTAGGTGGTCATTGTTTTTTACCAGGTTTAATTTTGTCGTTACATATCGTCCTGGGTCAAAAAATGTAAAGGCGGATGCCTTATCTCGTAGTTTCCCTGGTGCCGGGAATACGGACGACCCGATTCCTATCCTTCAGGAGGGGGTGGTGGTTTCGGCAGTATGCTCTGAGCTGGAGGAGGAGGTATTGGAGGCTCAGGGGGACGCCCCTGTTGGACCTCCGGGGAGACTGTTTGTTCCAGATCAGTTGCGACAAAAGGTGATCGAGGCACACCATAACTCAGTTTTTGCATGACAACCGGGGAGTAGAGCAACTGTGGATCTCCTCTCGCGTCGGTTTTGGTGGCCTAACTTACATAAGGAGGTGGTAACTTTTGTCGCGTCCTGTGGGGTTTGTGCGCGCTCTAAGACCTCACATACCCGTCCGTCTGGGGCCCTCTTACCTTTGAAGATCCCGGAGCGTCCTTGGACTCATCTGTCTATGGACTTTATTACGGACCTCCCTCCGTCTTCGGGTAAAACGGTCATACTCGTTGTAGTGGACAGGTTCAGCAAGATGGCACATTTTATCGCTCTTCCGGCTCTCCCTAATGCTAAAACTCTTGCGCAGGTGTTCATTGGGGAGATTGTGAGGCTTCACGGGGTACCCTCCGAGGTGGTGTCTGATCGGGGGTCTCAGTTTGTGTCCAAGTTCTGGAAGGCGTTTTGTGCACGGCGGGGGATGCATTTGTCGTTCTCATCGGCTTTTCATCCTCAGACCAATGGTCAGACGGAACGTATGAACCAGAGCTTGGAGACATATCTCCGGTGTTTTGTGTCAGAGAACCAGGAGGACTGGGCTTCTTTCTTACCTCTGGCAGAGTTTGCTCTTAATAATAGGCGGAGCGAGTCCACTGGTAAGTCCCCGTTTTTTGGGGCATATGGTTTTCACCCCCAGTTTTGTACTTTCAGTAGGGGGGGCTCTTCGGGGGTTCCTGAGGAGGAACGATTTTCCTCATCACTCGCTTCAGTATGGAGAGGGGTGCTGAAGAATCTGAATACTATGGGGAACCGATACAAACGTATGGCTGATAGGAGGAGAGTGTCTGGTCCGGACCTAAGTGTGAACGATCGGGTATGGTTGTCTACCAGGAATATAAAACTTAAGGTTCCCTCCTGGAAACTGGGTCCCAGGTTCATCGGGCCGTACAGAATCAGTTCTATTATTAATCCGGTGGCATTCTGTCTTGACCTCCCCCCTACGTTTAAAATTCACAACGTGTTCCACAGATCGTTGCTTAAGAGGTATGTGGCGCCGGTGGTACCGTCACCTTTACCTCCCCCTCCAGTGGTGGTCAAGGGTAACTTGGAGTTCCAGGTATCGAGGGTCATCGATTCACGCTTTAATCGCCGGTCCCTTCAGTACCTGGTTCATTGGAAAGGGTATGGTCCTGAGGAGAGGATGTGGGTTCCTGCGTCGGATATTAACGCAGACCGATTAGTTCGGGCCTTCCACACGACTCACCCGGATAAACCTGGCCCTGAGGGTCCGGAGGCCCCTCGTAGAAGGGGGGGTACTGTCACGGGTGTGTCGCCACGAAGATCGTCACGATTACACAGCCTGACTTCTCGCAGCTGACTTTTTGGTGCTTTGTGTTTTTCGGCAGTGAGGGAGTTAATTCTCTCTCTCTCTGTGCTAGACGAGGTCCAGCCTCGCCCAGCTGCAATCAATGCTGCTGTAGTGAGACTCCTTCAAATGCCTGCTGGTCTGTTAGGGAAGTGTCGGTGAAAGCATTTTATGCAGACTAACAGAGCGGATCGTGGTATTTGGAGTTTCAGAGATAAGTGTATTCGGAGAGTTTTTTCCCTTCCTCGCTTTATCATTTATCTCCTTTCCCGTTGGTGTTCCCTCTGTTGTAGTTGTGTAGTTTTTGTATGCAAGGTGGTTTTGGTTTTTCCCTTGTACTGTCTCGTTCGTCTAAGTACTGTGTGTGGGCATATTATTACTTGTCCCCTTTTGTTGTGATCGGGGTCCTTCTCAGGACTAGATTACTTAGGTGCAGGGATCCTCAGGAGGTAGGGGTTACGCTGGCGGCCTGGACCTCTGTACCTTTAACAGTACCTCCAGGTTGAGGGATTAGTCAGGGCTCCAGCTTAGGGTCAGCTTAGGCCCCCTACCTCCAGTATACAGAGACAGCGTGACAGACTGCCATCCGTGTATAAGAGGAACGGCCGGTTGAAATCTGCATAGGCCAAGATGGGGGCTGATGTCAGGGCGTCTTTCAGTGTCTGGAAGGCCTCCTCCTGTTTCTGTTCCCAGGGTATGTCCTGGTTTCTTGGTCTCCCAACAGTCCCTCTCAGTAGCTCATGCAGCAGGCCTGCTATTTTCGCATAGTCTTTGATGAACCGCCGCTAGTACCCGGTCAATCCAAGGAAGACCTTTATCTCCCATAGAGGTTCTAGGTGCTGGCCATTGTTGTATCGCAACAACTTTATCTTGGGAAGGCAAGACTCCATCCTGAGACACCTTGTGGCCCAGGTACTCGATCTCTTTCTTGAAAAGATGACACTCCTTTGGCTTTATCTTCAGACCATGGGTCCAAGCACCTGCCCGAGTCTGTCCAGACGATCCTGAAAAGTAGCAGAGTAAACGATGATATCAACCAGGTATATCAGAGTACCTTCAAAGTTTAGGTCACCCAAACACTTCTCCATCAACCAATCCGAACGGCATCCTATTAAATTCAAACCGTCCCATGGGGAGCATGAACGCTGTCTTTGCCTTGTCCTTTTCTGCCACCGGTACTTGCCAGTACCCGCTAGCCAAATCCATAGTAGAGAAGTACTTCACTTTTCCCAGGGCTGTCAAAGACTCTTCGATACGGGGAATGGGGTATGAATCTCGTATGGTGCACGCGTTCAACCACCTGTAGTCCACGCAGAAACTAAGGGTCCCGTCCTTCTTCTTGACAAGCACAACTGGTGCTGCTAATGGGCACTGACTACTCTGCACTACTCCCGAATCCAACATCTGTTTCATCAGGGATTTCACCTCTTGGTACAGCTTAGGGGGTATCTGTCTATATCTTTCTCGAATCGGAGGAGTGTCCCCTGTCAGTATCTCATGAGTGATGGCGTCCGTGGAGCCAAAGTCGTCAGCGTGATGGGCGAACTCGGCCTGATTCTCCCACAGCATTGCTCCCACTACTTGTATCTGATCCGAATTTAGGACTTTCACATCCACCCCCATCTGAGTCAGAAGGGCTCGCCCATTCCATTCTGGAGTCGGTGCCCCCTTCTCTTTGGCCGTGATAGCCAGAGTCCAGACTGCATCATCTACTGGGGCCAGGGTCATTTCTCTCGGATTCAAGACTTCACTTCGATGTAGGTACACATGGGCCAGCTCCACTCTCGGTGGTAAATGGACTTCTCTCTGCCCCATATTCATGACTGGGATGGGTACTCTCCCTTCTCAGACCACTGCCATGGTCCAGGCCACCAGGACATTCTGGTCTATTTCACCTAGGCCCACTGGTTCAATAGCCATCTCCATACCTTCAAGGTTATGGAAAGTTCTCACGGGCAATGGGAGAATGGTCTGCTGACCAGGAGGGAGGTTGAGGGACGCCCTTCCCGGCACTGGGATAATACCCACAGACTGGTGTATTGCGACACTCTTCTGAGTCCCACAAATGCGGAGCAGCCGTTGAAAAGCTTTCTAAGTGGGCTTATGCGGGGTGGCCTGTTTCCAGTAGCCAGGCCCCTGTTTAGTGAACATGATCTGGTCCAACTCCCGCAGAATATTCATACCCATTATCATCGGTACATCTTATTTGAATGGTTAAGAGACCAACAGGATACCTTTCCTTCCCACATCTTGTCCATCTTGTCCACATAACCGCATGTTTATCCACATGACCCCCGTGACTGGGATGAACCGCTACAAAATTTTGCCTATTATCGCACACAACCAGGCCGGGCTTGAGATTCACCAGCATCACTACTCATCTGTCTGGTGTTTGATCCCTGTCCACAGCTCCTGCGCGTTGTGGGATTTGTCCCCCAAACAGATGAACTTCAGAATGAGGAGGCGGTGGAGGAAGCGGAGTAGGAGACAACCTGGACAGAGAGACGTTCCGCAATCCTTGGAGGTGGTAGGACATGCGCTAGAACGCCTTCCACCTCTGTCCCAGCCGATGCTACTTTTACCCAGTGGGCGGCTAGGGAGATGTAATGTCCCTGATCGTGCTTACTGGTCCATGTATCGGTGGTTATGTGGACCTTGCCATTGATGTCATTGCACAGTGCACACCTGATGTGTGTGCAGGGAAGGGATAACCCACCTGGAAAAGTAGTGGCGGCTCACAACAACATACTGCGGGACTGTCATCACCATCATTTTTTTTTTTTAAAACTGTCCATCTCCACCAGCCGGAATGGCAATATTTCAAAGGCCAGGAATTTAGAAATTCTGTCATTCAGGACCATGTCTCATGGTCGGTTAGGGGAGTATTTCATCTTTTTCCCGAGGGTTTGGGGGATGGAGAGCTGAACACTTCCATGAGACGATGTGGAGATACTCAGTGACAAGTGGTGGTGGAGCTGTCACATTCTCTCTTTGGAGGCAGGTGGCCCTGTTGATCATGAGCAGGAGGAAGAGGCCAAAACCACAGCAGAAGAGGGAGCAAGAGAAGTCTCGGATATATCATGCTTTTAAAGGTGTGTACTCCACTGCACCTTGTACCTGGAATTTAGATGCCTCATCATGCAGGTGATGCTCAAGTTCAGAACATTTATGCCTCTCTTCAGGTTCTGACAGCATAGAATGCAAACCCCCCCCCCATCCCTTGAAGAAATGCCATGCCAAAGAGCTCCTTTGAGTTGGCTTTGGAGTTCTCATTTCCTCGGCGTGGTGGGCAGCAGCAGACAAAATACTGGCTAGGGGCCGCCCGCCGTGCTTTTGCACTATGCTCCCTGTTTTGCTGTGCTGCTGGGGCAGTGTGACCATCTCCTCTTACTCCAAAATGCACACTTCCCTACGATGGCTTTCATTCCATGTGTCCATGTGGGGAATACAAACCCTGGCAAAAATTATGGAATCACCGGGCTCGGAGGATGTTAATTCAGTTGTTTAATGTTGTTGAAAAAAAGCAGATCACAGACATGGCTAAAAACTAAAGTCATTTCAAATGGCAACTTTAGGGCTTTAAGAAACACTAAAAGAAATCAAGATTAAAAATGTGGTACTCAGTAAGGGTAATTTTTTTCAGACCAAGCAGAGGAAAAAAAATATGGAATCACTCAATTCTGAGGAAAAAAATTATGGAATTATGAAAAACAAACACACAAAAGAACACTCCAATACATCACTAGTATTTTGTTGCACTACCTCTGGCTTTAATAACAGTTTGCAGTCTCTGAGGCATGGACTTAAAGAGTGACAAACAGTACTCTTCATCAATCTGGCTCAAACTTTCTCTGATTGCTGTTGCCAGATCAGATTTGCAGGTTGGAGCCTGGTCATGTACCATTTTCTTCAACTTCCACCAAAGATTTTCAATTGGATTGAGATCCAGACTATTTGCAGGCCATGACATTGACCTTATGTGTCTTCTTTCAATGAATGTTTTCACAGTTTTTGCTCTATGGCAGGATGCCTTATCATCTTGAAAAATTATTACATCATCCCCAAACATCCTTTCAATTGATGGGATAAGAAAACTGTCCAAAATATCAATGTAAACTTGGGCATTTATTGAAGATGTAATGACAGCCACCTCCCCAGTGCCTTTACCTGACATGCAGCCCCATATCATCAATGACTGTGGAAATTTGCATGTTCTCTTCATGCAGTCATCTTTATAAATCTCATTGGAACGGCACCAAACAAAAGTTCCAGCATCATCACCTTGCCCAATTCAGATTCGCGATTCATCACTGAATATGACTTTCATCCAGTCATTCACAGTCCACGATTGCTTTTCCTTAGCCCATTGTAACCTTGTTTTACTCTGTTTAGGTGTTAATGATGGCTTATGTTTAGCTTTTCAGTAAATCCCATTTCCTTTAGGCGGTTTCTTACAATTCGGTCACAAACATTGACTCCAGTTTCCTCCCATCCGTTCCTCGTTTGTTTTGTTGTGCATTTCCTGTTTTGGAGACATCTTGCTTTAAGTTTCCGGTCTTGACGCTTTGATGTCTTTCTTGGTGTACCAGTATGTTTGCCTTTAACAACCTTCCAATGTTGTTTGTATTTGGACCAGATTTTAGACACAGCTGACTGTGAACAACCAACATCTATTGCAACATTGCATGATGATTTACCTTCTTTTAAGAGTTTGATAATTCTCTCCTTTGTTTCAATTGACATCTCTCCTGTTGGAGCCATGATTCACGTCAGTCCACTTGGAGCAACAGCTCTCCAAGGTGTGATCACTCCTTTTTAGATGCAGACTAACAAGCAGATCTAATTTGATGCAGGTGTTAGTTTTGGAAATGAAAATTTACAGGGTGATTCCATAATTTTTTCCTCAGAATTGAGTGATTCCATTGTTTTTTCCCTCTTCTTGGCCTGAAAAAAATTACCCTTACTTAGTACCACATTTTTAATCTTGATTTCTTTTAGTGATCAAGTTGCCATTTGAAATTACTTTAGTTTTGTGCCATGTATGTGATCTGCTTTTTTTCAACAACATTAAACAACTGAATGAACATCCTCCGAGCCCGGTGATTCCATAATTTTTGCCAGGAGTTGTAGTATCACATCATCCCCGGCATCATCTTCTACCCACTCCTAACCCCTGCCCTCCTTGCCTATCTGCACACTGCAGAAAGACGCTGCGGTGTGCAGACGCTCCCATATACAGGGAGAGATTTCTCACTTAAAAGGAAGCGGGTGGAAGCATCTTTTTATAGTTAAACATATAAGTCTGAAATCATACAACCAGATTGTACAGCATGCATCAGCTTTTCTGGTGCCCTTTAAGTGGGTTTTTCTCACTACTGTAATGCCAAACATGTGGATTGTAACTGAGGTTTAGGCCCACTGTGGGGCTTGGATTGCATTTTTCCCTAGGCTTTTTGTCTAAATAGGAAAAAAAGAGAAGGATTCACCCCCCGATTGAACCACTCACTATAATGAAACAGATCGAGTCACTTTGGACTCCTTCTGGCCTTTGTTCAAGTGGTGTCCCTTCTTTTCAGCATGCACGAAAACGCTGTTAACCACACTTTTTTGTGCTAAAAAAAATGCCAAAAAGGATGGGACAGAAGCCAGATGGTTCCAAAATGATTCCATCTGCTTCATTATAGTGAGAGGTCGGGCATTTCATCTGGATTTAGCGCGAAACCCCAATGTAAGTTTTCAGCAGAGAGCACAGGATAAATGTGAACAGAACCTTATTTTTGATTTTGGGTAAGCAGAATGATCTTTATTTATTTATTCATTTATTTTTATGCCGTTCACCGTGCGGTATTAGCCTAAAACCGTTTTTTTTAACTATGTGCATGCAGTGCGGGTTTTTTTTCTGCGTTTTTGATGTGGTAAATCTGCGCGGAATTGGCCCCAAAAATGCATTGCAAACCTTATCCCAGCATTTTCTATGAGATTTTGCAAGATCTGTGCAGATGATCAGGATTTTTGCTTACAGAATTTCATGTGCGTTTTGCGTTTTTGCCTGCGTTTTTCCTATACAATGAATTGGAAAAAACACATGGCAAATCCGCAAGCGAAAACGCATGAAAAACGCATGAAAAACGCATGAAAAACGCATGAAAAACGCATGAAAAACGCATGAAAAACGCATGAAAAACTATGTAATTTCCACAGCGTTTTTGCTGCCAAGAGGTGCAGAACATTTCAGAAACGCTGCAGAAATTTCCCCAAGCAAATACTGAACGTACGCACATACCCTTAGGCTATGTGCACACGATGCAGAAATGAAGCAGAAAATTTCTGCATCATTTCTGCATCTCCCTGGCAGAAAAAAAAAACGCATGCAGATTGTGCATGCGTTTTTCCTGCAGAATACATGCGGATCCACATGCAGATTCACATGCGTTTCCGCATGCAGATTGAGGCTATGTGCCCACGTTGCATTTATGAAGCAGAAAATTTCTGCTGCATAAATGCAAGTCCTCTCCCGGAAAAACGCATGCGGAATTCCGCACGCGTTTTTCGCGCATTTTTCGCGCGTTTATCACGCGTTTTCCACATGCGGAATTGCCTTGCGTTTTTTATGCATTGGACTAAGGCAATTCCGCTTGCGGAAACGCAAAATTAAATGACATGCTGCGGATTTTTGAACGCGGCATAAACGCTGCGGAAAAATCCGCAGCATGTGCATAGAACTTGCGGAATCCCATTGGGGACCATGGGGTGCGGATATACATGCGTTTTTCAAGCGTTTACGCTGCGGAAATTCCGCAGCATATACGCTTGAAAAATGCTACGTGGGCACACAGCCTGACAAGTGCTTTCCAGGCGATTTTAGCATCACCTGGAAAGTGCTTGACAACTAGGTCACACTATATAAATCCATGCAAACAGCATTGATTTATATAGTGTGACCCAAGAGAGTGTATATACTTACCTCCGATGGCCCGTGCTGTCCCGCTCACTCCGTTCTCCCGGCAACTTTGAATTGAAAGACCTGCCGACGTCAGCGTCACGTGACCCGTCACATGACTCTGACGTCAGCGCAGGTCCTACAACTCACTGCAAGTGCCGGGAAGCAAGCAGGAGCGCTGCGCGGGCCGACAGATGGTAATTATATATATATTTTTTATTTTATTCTTGTTTTTACAGCTTTTTTAATGGTACCTGGGTGTGGATGAGACTCTCCTCTCCTCCACACTCGGGTACCATCCGCACATTAGAACGCACCAATTACGCAAGTACAGATGCAGTCTTGCGGAATTGGCGCGTTCTAATGCAAGTCAATGGCGGCGAAAATGCCGCGTTTCCGCAAAATTAAATGACATGCTGCGGATTTTTGAGCGCAGCGTTTACGCTGCGGAAAAATCCGCATCATGGGCACAGCACATGCGGATTTCAATTGGGGAACATTGCTTCCCTTCTACCATGCGTTTTTCATGCGTTTCCGCGGCGTTTACGCAACTGCAAAAACGCCGCGGAAACGCATGAAATATGCATCGTGTGAACTCAGCCTTAAACTGTCACATCATTTATCTTGCATAGCATATACCATAACAGAAAAGGAATAAAAAATGTAGGTTTTACATCATAATAACATGCAAAAAAATGAAATGAGAGAGAAAAACACAAAAAAAAACAGTAACAGTGAATAGGTCATCTTGTTTCACATACAGCTCTGATGGCGGGAAAAAAAAATTATGGCTCACAGAATATGGAGGGGAAAAGTCCCAGTTCAAAGTATGTGAAAGTGGCAAAGCACTTATAGTTGGTGTCATTTTGGACGTGGTGATACCAATTATGTGTACTTTTATTATTTTTATATAAAACCTGTGTTCAGTTACGTAACATTTATACATTTTTTATTATTGTATTTTATTTAAAAAATTGTAGTTATTTTGTTACATTTTCACTTGGCCCCAATACAGGTCGTGAATATTTTACAAGTTCCTTCCTGATCTCGTGCGCTGCCATACATGAGAGCTGTAAGGTTTACGCTGACACTTGGCCTGTTATGTACTGTGTGTCGGTGGATGGCTGAACTGTGGGAACATTAAACTGTGTGGGGGCCGAGAGAGCGGCATCGTACTCCGAGAGTAATACACGTTTCCTTTCTTCCTGTCTTTTAAAGTTGGGTCATATGTGTCTATCAGAGGAAAGGGAAAAAAGCCGAAAAGTTTTGATTCTTAGATGGTGGCAAGGCAAAAACACCAAAAGGCCACATTCACACATTGAGTATTTGGTCAGTTTTTTACCTCCGTATTTGTAAGCCAAAACCAGGAGTGGGTGATAAATACAGAAATGGTGAAGTGTTTATATTATACTTTCCCTCTGATTGTTCCATTCCTGGTTGTGGCTGACAAATACCGAGGTAAAAAAAAACTGACCAAGTACTGAACGTGTGAACGTGGCCAAACAGTCTCAGCACTGAAGTAAAAAAGGACATGTTCCATAATCCACACTGTATGATAAACACCATTAAAAAGAATAAAAAAAAGGCAAAAAAAAAAAAAAATGATAATGATCTAAAAGTCATATAGAAAAATAATGGTTTCACTGAAAAAATCATCTTCTCTCACAAAGAAAGCAACCCTTGATATTCAAGTTTTTTTCTACATGCAGCCAATATATCCATCTGAGTTTGAGACCCCTGCCTTAAACTATGTTGAATTGCTTGATTTTCGGTGTAGTGAACCTTTTTTAAGTAGAACTCTTACTAGGTCCTAGAAGACTAAAGACACTAGTTTAAAGTTACCCGGCTTATTACAGCTAATTTTGCCTTTGAGTTATATTCTAACATCAGGTGTCAATGTGATTGTGGAACTATAGAATAATGTCCTGATATGTGTCAGAAACTAATAACAAGAGTAAATACTGGATCTTTGCTAGGAGCACAAATTTCCATAATATTGGCTATCTTTCCAGAACATTGTCAGACCACTCTCTTGTCATCATGGTTCTATGTTTTCCCACATGTGAGGCTGCGTGCCCACTAGGCGTTTTTCAAGCGTTTTTGCAGCGAAAACGCTTAAAAAACGCTTGGTAATACGTGCCCCATGGTCCCGAATGATAATCCGCATAATTTCCGCTGTGGATTATCATTGCGGAAAAATACGCAGCATGTCCATTAATTTTGCGGACACGCAGCGTAATTGCCGCCATTGACTTGCATTGAAACGCTTAATATCCGTGTCAGCACATTTGCACACACGAATAATATGCGTTTCTATGTGCGGATTGTACCCGGGTCTGGAGAAGAGGAGACTCTCCTCCAGAGCCGGGTACCATAGAACCTGTTAGAAAAAAGAATTTAAAATAAAAAATAAAAATTATACTTACCTTCCGATGTCCCCCGGCCTCCTCAGCAATGCGTCCGGTCTGTTGTATGGGTCGCGGTGGTGTGAGGACCTGCCATGACGTCATTGAGTCATGTGACAGGTCACACGACCGCTGATGTCGGCGGTCGCGTGACCTGTCACATGACTCAATGACGTCATCGTAGGTCCTTTCACACCACCGCGACCCATACAACAGACCGGACGGAGCGGAGAAAATACCGGGGAACATCGGAAGGAAAGTATAATCTTTATTTTTTATTTTTTACCATTTTATTCTTTTTTTTTAACTATTACTTGGTCACACTATATATGCCGTTTGCATGGATTTATATAGTGTGACCAAGTTGTCAAGCACTTTTCCAAGTGATGCTAAAGTCGCTTGGAAAAGTGCTTGATAACCCGCATGCAGAAATGCTTCTACCTGGCAGGAAAAACACATGTAAAATCCGCATGCATTTTTACTGCCAGGGAGAAGCGGAAAAAATATGCATCGTGGGCACATAGCCTAAGGGTTATGAAATCTAAACTTTGGAAACTGAATCCTTTTTGGTTACCATTGATTTATAGCATGGGAGCAATAAAGAAGCAACTTTCTGAATACTATCGGAAGCACAAGAGAACAGCCTTGACGCAAGGAGTATGTGAAATAATGAAAGCAGATTTTAGGGGAGCCCTTATAAAAGGGTATAAATAGGACTACATCTGAACCATTAAATAATGAATTACACCAGGAACTGGGGGAGGCTTAAGACATATTTGTAGAAGACTGTCGAAGAAAAATTGCAAAATCCATAAAGATATCCCTGGAGAGGGGACAAATCATCCCCACCTTGAACATATGGAATTAAATTATAACTGGGGAAGTAAGAAAAAGCTGACACTTCCACTTCCATTGAATAGGGCCACCTGCCGTGAATAGATAATTGCCACAGGGGGATCTGATGAGAACCAGCCAACAAGACTAGGATTCATATACTCAGAGAGAGGTGGAAAAGGACAAGTACTTCCTCTGTTCAAAGGATTTATCTCAGACTCTCTGAAGCAAGTGGTCAGTGATGAATATTGGGGTTTGCATCAGTCCGATATTTATGGGAGATATATTTTCAGCGTCGTAGCGAAAGGATGAACATTATGCATTCACTGACCTCACCGTAAGGCCATCCGAATGTCTCCAACTTAATAAAGGGCAGATGGCTAAAGCTATCCATACCATATTTCATGTCTATAGAAAAGTAAAATCATGATAGGTGTTATGTCCCATGAATGGGAAAATTTACAGACTGCCCTGGACATTTTACATTCTGTGTTGCAGGTCTCTCAGTTTTCATATATTGCTGGTTGTTGCTTTGCAATAATGTTTACCTTCCTTGTGTATGTCCCTTCTCGCTCCCTGTCTTCCGCTCATGTGACTCAGTTGTGGCAAACCCCTCCCTTCTTGTTCCGCCTCCCCTCACATTCTTCATGTATCCTCCATTAGAAGCTCATGTGCTTGTACCCCGTCTCTGGTAAAGTTATTTTTTACCTGCTGCTGTATTCATGCATTTAACAAGAGTTCTTAAAGAAATCAAAGTCTCTTCTGGATTCTTCACAACGTGTGCCTGTAGCGGAGTTAAGCTATCTGCGACTATCGTTATTGTAAGTACAGGTGAAGAGACTCAGTGTCTCACAGAGCCATATTTACAGCCACAGGCCATGGGGACAGAATAGTAAAAAGGAACTTCCCAGATTCATCTGTAAAGCCAGCTACTGCTTCTATAAAGCCACAGAACATTTCAGCAGAGCATCTGCTCTCAGCATATAAGAGACTATACAGCTTCCCTTCTCCCTGTGAATTAAGATGGCTGAGGGAATGACTACACGGTCTGTGTGTGTTATACTGTAGCAGACTAAGGCTATGTGCCCACAATGCAGAAATGAAGCAGAAAATTTCTGCAGCATTTCTGCATCTCCCTGGCAGAAAAAACGCATGCAGATTGTACATGTGGATTGTACATGCGTTTTCCTACCAGGGACATGCAGATGTGAAGCGTTCTTCACTTGCATTTCCGCATGCGGGTTGAGGCTATGTGCCCACGTTGCAGAAATTAAGCTGAAAATTTCTGCTTCATTTCTGCAAGTCCTCTCCCGGAAAAACGCGTGCGGAATTCCGCACGCGTTTATCGCGCGTTTTTCTCGCGTTTATCGCGCGTTTTCCACATGCGGAATTGCCTTGCGTTTTTTATGCATTGGACAAAGGCAATTCCGCTTGCGGAAACGCAAAATTAATTGACATGCTGCGGATTTTTGAACGCAGCATAAACGCTGCGGAAAAATCCACAGCATGTGCATAGAACTTGCAGAATCCCATTGGGGACCATGGGGTGCGGATTACCAAGCGTTTTACAAGCGTTTCCACTGCGGAAATTCCGCATCAAAAACGCTTGTAATCCGCAACGTGGGCACGCAGCCTGACAAGCGCTTTCCAAGCGATTTTAGCATCACTTGGAAAGTGCTTGACAACTTGGTCACACTATATAAATCCATGCAACCAGCATGGATTTATATAGTGTGACTGTAAAGAATGTTTAAAAATAAAAAAATAAATCTATACTTGCCTTCCGATGGCCCCCGCAGTCTTGCTGCGCTCCTGTCCTAGCTGCCGGCTGATTGCGATGCCCTGTACTGAAGGGCCTGCCGTCACATGACTGTGACATCACCGCAGGTCCTTCAGTCCAACGCGATCTGTGAACAAAGGAGGAGAAGCGCTGCAGGGGCCGCCAGAAGGTAAATGTAATCTTTATTTTTTATTTTATTCTTTTATTCACAGGTACAAAGGTACCCAGGTCTGGATGAGAATCTTCTCTCCTCCAGAACTGGGTACCATCTGCACATTGAACCGTGTGATATCCGCTTGTGTAGATCCAGTGTTGCGGATGTAACGCGGTCCAATGCAAGTCAATGGCGGCAATTACGCTGCGCGTCCGATGTCATCTTGCATTTCTGGCTTAGCCAGACAGTCAAAGCGATCATCACGCTCTTCAAAATCCTCAACCCTCAGCGAACAGCTTATAAGAGCATGTGCAGAAGCTGAGGCCACTAAGGTACAAGCCGCCTTTGCGCAAAGGAAAACTGAAATGTAAGCAGAAGCTGCACGCAAGAAGGCAGAATTAGAGATCCTAGAGAAGGAATGTGGCAAGGTTAAAGGTCCTGGAACAAGCTACTGGTGGGAGCCAAGGAGACAGCATCAGTTTAAGTGACTGATGCTGAAGACTCTCTAAAACGTACTAGAGACTATGTACAAGGCCAAAATGGTTCAACCCTGGCTCCAGCAATCATTCCTGATACCACAGACGTTCCCCTAAGGCAACAGAACACAGAGCGTTTATCAGCATCCTGCATTCAAGGTCAGTGCAATATGCTGCCAACCCTTCATCTTGATCCTCCTCCATGAACCAGAATATACCAGGCCCCTGCACCTCACCAAACCCTATACTCAGAAGCACATGTGCAGGCCAATATGCAGACAAGTCATCACATTCCGGTCGGCCACAGAGTTCCAGCTCCATATATGGCAGAAACTATTCACATTAAGCCAGACACTGGACTGAATGCCTATGCCGCACCATACTTTCCTGCATTCCTAGGTCAAAACACCACAGACTGTATGAACAATGCTACCCAGCCAGCAGGGACTTCACAAAATTGGAGAATGCTGATATGTCCTGCTTTGCAAGGTACATGATTCGCCGTGATCTAACAAAGACCGGGCTAACAAAGTTTGATGATCAACCTGAAAACTACAGAGGTTGGAAATGTACCTTTAAAACCACAATTAGCAACCTCGGCATCACTGCTGCTGAAGAGCTAGACCTGCTAATCAGGTGGCTCGGGCCACAATCCACAGAACGAGTCAAGAGACTTAAATCTGTCCACATCAGTAATCCAATCGCTGGTCTCGATGCAGGACTAGAACGAAGCTATGGTAGTCCTGAGGCCATAGAAAATATCCTGTTCAAGCGTCTAGATGATTTTCAAAAACTATCCGGTAAGGACAGTGCAAAATTCCAAGAGCTCAGTGACCTCCTGTTAGAGCTTCAGCTGGCCAAAGCAGACCCACACCTGCCTGGCCTCAGCTAACTGGACACTGCTCATGGGGTAATTCCCATAGCTTCTAAGCTGCCACCCTATATCCAAGATAGGTGGGCCATGCTTGGATCAAAATACAAAAGGGAAAGCCAAGTCTCCTTTCCTCAATTTGCCTACTTCTATCAGTTTATCGAAAACATTTCAGAGTCTAAGACTGACCCAAGTTTCTTCCATGGAGAACCCAGCGGCCCAGGTTTATTCCCTCCCAAGTATGAAAGTCCACGTGCAAGCAACAGAAACTGCAGCAGTCCAGTGTCAGCAAAGAAGACTGACGTTCTTCCCACACCTTCACCAGCTCCAGACAAGAGGGAGGTATGTGAAAAGATCGAAAATCCTAACTGTATGTGTCCCGTTCATAAGATGCCACAACCCCTGAAGAAGTGCATCGGCTTCAGAAAGAAACCCCTCCAGGAACGCAAGGAGCTTCTAAAGCAGTTTGGGGTATGTTACAGATGTTGTGTGTCTACTGAACACCTTGCTAAAGACTGTAAAATCTCTATTAAGTGTTTTGAGTGCGACAGTGAGGACCACGTACAAGCGCTCCATCCAACCCAACCTGACTCTACACCTCTTACGCCTTCCCCCACCACAAGGCATGGCGGGGAGAATGCAGAGCAACCAGCAAGTCCTACCACAATATCTTCTTCATGTACAGAAGTCTGCACAGAAGACCTGTGTGACAAGTCCTGTGCAAAGATATGTCTGGTGAACGTGCATCCTAAGGACCATCCAGAGAAAACCGTAAAGATGTACGCCGTCCTGGATGATCAGAGCAACCGATCCCTTGCAAGATCAGAACTCTTTGATCTATTTGACTTAAAGGGAAACGCTCACCCTTACACTCTGGGCACCCGTAGTGGTGTTACAGAGGTCTCAGGGAGACGAGCAAATGGACTCATAGTATCTTCTCTTGAGAACAACGTGAAGATACCCCTACCCACTTTGGTCGAGTGCAACCAGATACCATCCAACAGAGAGGAGCTCCCTACTCCAGAGGCCACTCTTCATCACCCCCATCTAAAGACTATAGCCAACAAGATTCCCGCTCTTGACAACAGAGTGCACATCCTGATTCTGCTTGGCAGAGACATTCTGAGGCTACACAAGGTAAGTCGGCAAATCAACGGGCCACATGATGCTCCATTTGCTCAACACTTTGATCTAGGCTGGATTATCATAGGTGATGTCTCCATGTAAAGGATGAAGAGACCTGCAAGGATCTTCTCATTTAAGACTCATGTCTTGCCAAATGGTTGCAGCACTCACTCTCTACCATGTCCACATCATTACTTGGTGAAAGAGAAGCTGAGTAACAGTAAGTGGCAACAAGAAACCTCTGACAATGTGAACATGTTCCTGTCCTGTGATGACAACTTCTGGTCAACAGTGTTCAATTCTTCAAGTGAAGACAACCGACTTGTACCTGCTAGGGAAGACTGTGAAAACTATCTCAGGTTCCAAGGACACAAGGACAATGTCGTCCACAATGAGGTCATAGACTACCGGACGAAGGTACATGTCTTTGGGAACAGCCCCTCACCTGCTGCAGCAATCTGTGGACCGAGACAGAATGCCAAGGAAAGTGAGAAAGTATGGATCTGATGCTCCTCTACCTGTAGAGAAGAATTTCCAGGTAGAAGATGTTGTGTACTGAGATCACAGTGCAGTCACCAAGAAAATGGCGATGCATTGTCTCTAGCCTTTATTCTGCCTCCCCCACTTTTGGGTGTAGTATAACACCTAAAAGGGGAGGGAAACATTGATGTCACAAGGACACTGCCCCAATTTTGCAGCTAACGTAATGCAAGTAAGCATTACTGTTGCTGCTTGAGGTCTATACAGGAAGATGCTCCCCCTAGCTGTAAGTATAAGTAATCTTTTTTTTTTTTTATAGACATTTTGCATGTTGCAGTGTTTGCAATCTATGCAAACACTGCATTACAAAGCTTAAATTAATATTATAATGTTATTTTCACAAAAAGAAAAAAAAAATTGATGGCACCTTCCCTTTAAATATCTAACCACAAGTGAAGAGACAATTGATCTGCTCTCTGAAGCACAGGAAATGTTGTTGGCAGCAAACCTCAGACCTCACAAGATCATCTCCAGCAACCAGGAGGTAACAAAGGCATTTCCATCTGAGGACAGTACAACTAGCTTAAAGGATCTTTATCTAGGTTCTGACGTTCCTTCTATACAATGCAGCCTTGGTCTGCTCTGGGACACTAAACAGGACAATTTCTCATTCCAGGTGTCAGTCTGCATTAAACCCTCTGCCAAACGAGGAGTCTTACCTGTTGTGAACAGCATCTACGATCCTCTCGGGTTTATAGCACCCATTACCATTCAAGGCAAGATTCTGTTGAGACAGTTGACTGCCAAGAGCACGGATTTGAACACTCCACTACCGTCCCAGAAACCACAAAGGTGGCAAACATGGAAGACATCTCCGAAGATCTTGGATAGTGTTGAGCCACCCCCGTAGTGTTCGAGTTCGGTTCGTCGAACACCCGTATGTTCGCCGAACTGTTCGTCGAACACCGTTAAAACCAATGGCAGGCAAATAAAAACACATAGAAAACACCTTCAAAGGTGTCCAAAAGCTGACAAACTGCTCAGAAGACACAACTAACACATGGAAAAGTGACAAGTACATATAGTCATGCGAAAAGAAAAGAGGTGGAGGAGTAAAAGGAGGAGGAGACACAGATATAGGCATGTCATGCCCTTCTAAAACCAAAAAAGTTCGAAGCCGACACGGCCAGTCCGTTCCTGCCTGTGTGACCTCCGTGTCGCCGGGTTTGTGCCAGAGCTGCGGTGGACCCTGACGGCCAGCCCCCCTCTCCCAATACTGGTGCCTGTCCACTGGTGGGTCGAGCGAGCCCCCCTGCGGTGGAGGCAGGTCTAAGCTTTTTAATTTAAATTGTCTCTCTAATTTGAATGAATACACTTTAAATCCTTTTACAAGGATCTATTGGAGGGCAAGTCTCATGCCAGCAGCCGCGTAATTCCAGCTCCAGTAGCGTCCACTAAAGCTGCTGCAGTTAAAAAGCTTTTATAAGGATCGAGCTTGGCGGTCCACCGCAAGGCGTCCTACTGCCAGTCCCAGCCCCTATGCCTTGGGGTGCCTCCCAGATGCTCTTCACTGAGTGTCCCGGGGGCCCGAACCATTTCCTTTGAAAAAATTAAGTGTCCAAACTACAGGTGGTGTAGCTTGCTTAACAGCTGGGATAATCCGCTGACTAGCAGACAGTGCTACTAGGCACAAAGTATTTCCTGGGCTAGATGCAGTTAAAAAATTGTAATTAGATACTCTCGTTGGATGCTGAGAAAGCACTCCATAGAGTCTCCTGGCAAGCCATATATTATTCCCTTAAAAAGCTTGGGGTAGGGGTCTAGGGGACCCTTTTATAGGCAAAATCACGGCCCTGTATCGCAATACGTCACCTAGGCTGAAGATAAATGGAACATTTTCATCACCTTTCATAATCACCAATGGGACAAGGCAGGGATGTCCTCTGTCCCCTCTCTTATACATCCTAGTGACTGAGCACCTGCTCTCATCAATTCGCCATAACCCCAATATTAGGTGGATTGAGGTGGGAGGCACCGAGTACAAGAGCTCTGCATTTGCTGATGATGTCCTAGTATATATCACTCAATCACATATATCCATCCCTGCTGTTATGGCTGAAATAGATCACTTTGTTACATGGTCAAATTTTAAAATCAATGGAGCGAAGTCTGAGGCCCTCGATGTCTCCCTCCCCAAATCCATACAGGATTCCATCCAGTCCAACTTTCCCTTTGCCTGGCCCTCACAGGGTATCAAATACTTAGGAATTCCTATTCATAGAGACCTCTCCCGTCTATGTTATCTTAATTTTGGGCCCTTTATTGAACAACTCCATACAGACCACGGTTGGCAAGTTAGAACTGTAAGATTCACTACGTGAACCACTGGTGTTTTGTGGAAAAGCACATGTACACTGTGTACCAAATTATTATGCAAAAAGTGTTTAGGAGTGATAAGGGAAGAATTTTTTTGTTTGTCAGTTAAACTCATTGATGGTGATGTGTGTCAGGGCTCTTTATGCAATTGCAGACACCTGTGCTAATTAGTTTGGCAGGTGTGTCCAATGAAAGGCAAGACTACTTAAGAAGGCTGTCCCACATTATTAAGCAGCCTACATTTTCTGACAAAATGGGAAAGAAAAAGGATGTGTCGGCTGCTGAGAAGCAACAAATTGTGGAGTGTTTAGGTCAAGGCATGACTACAATCAACATTGCCAAGACACTTCATCCTGATCATCGCACAATCAAGAAGTATGTAGCTGATTCACAGTACACACGTGTGCGTGCTGATAAGGGAAAATTGAGGACTCTTTCCTACAGGCAATTACGTCAGGTTAAAAGAGCAGCGGCAAAAAAGCCTTGTCATAGCAGCAGACAAGTTTTTGAAGCTGCTGGTGCCTCCAACGTCCCCCGAACAACAAGATGCAGAGTCCTTCAGAGGTTTGCAGCTGTGCGTAAGCCATCCTGTCAACCTCCTCTATCCACTGCACACAAGCAGAAATGGCTCCAGTGGGCCAAACAATACATGAAGACTGGCTTCAAAACAGTTTTGTTCACCAATGAGTGCCGTGCAACGCTCGATGGTCCAGATGGATGGAGTGGAGGATGGCTGGTTGATGGACACCCCACGCAAACACGGCTACGGCGCCAACAAGGAGGAGGTGGAGTAATGTTTTGGGCTGGAATCATGGGGAGAGAGATTGTCAGCCCCTTTAGGATCCCTGAAGGGGTAAAGATGAACTCCATAATGTATGTGGAGTTTCTCAAACAGCACTTCCTGCCATGGTTCAAGAAGAAGAACCGTGTATTCCGAGGCAAGATCATTTTCATGCATGATAATGCACCGTCTCATGCTGCACATAACACATCTGCATCTCTGGCTGATATGGGCATAAAAGGGGACAAACTTATGGTGTGACCCCCATGCTCCCCTGACCTCAACCCCATTCAGAACCTCTGGAGCATCATCAAAAGGAGTGTCTATGATGGCGGGAGGCAGTTCACATCTAAGCAACAGCTCTGGGAGGGTATTCTGTCCTCATGCAAAACAATTGAAGCAGAAACCATCCAAAACCTGACAAATTCAATGGACGAGAGAGTTGAGAAGCTCCTTTCGAACAAGGGGTCCTATGTGCAAATGTAACATCACCTAGAATAAAGTTTTGAGTTGAAAACTGTTTGATTTCAGTTTCTAATAACCTGCTAATGCTTATAATTTCAAAAATGACCATTTTTTTGTTCTTTATTAAAATGAAAAGGTTGATCGAAGAGTGTGGGGGATCTAAGAGTGTGGCAACCCAGTAGTCAGGATTACTTCGAATTCTGACAATTTGAGGGTCATGTTGCAGGTAGTGCAGCAAGAAGGCACTCATGTGTCTTGCGCATCTAGGAGCCCCAAAATTATTTTCCGGGCTAGATGCAGCTAAAAATGATTATTAATTTGAAAGCTGGTGGAGCTTAGTATAGATGGCCTAATAGAATCAGTACTGCAAACTGCTACAAAGCCCAAATTATTTTCCAGCCAAGATACAGATAAACATGAATAGTAATTTTAAAGCTTAAAACGGTTGGTGAGGTGATTTTAACAAATCATCAAGCTTTTACTCACCCCAGGATGACACAGGGGTAGAAAAGTCGTTTTGGATCCATGATTTGTTCATCTTTATGAACGTGAGTCTGTCTACATTATCAGTGGAGAGCCGCGTGCGCTTATCTGTCAGCACACCACCAGCAGTGCTGAACACACGTTCAGACAGAACGCTGGCTGCGGGGCATGACAAGATCTCCAAGGCGTAAGTGGCGAGCTCAGGCCATTTATCCAGATTGGAAGCCCAAAAAGAGCAAGGGTCCAGTGACACAGTCATGGCTTCAATGTTTACTTGGAGATACTCCTGTACCATCGTCTCTAGGCGTTGACTATGTGTCAGACTTCTTGTCTCCTGTGGCCTTGCAAAGGATGGGCTAAAAAAGTGGTGAAATGATTCCGCAAAATTGATGTTACCAGCAGATACTGTGTTTCTGTTACGTTTTGAGAGCTGAACACTCAACGGTCCCACGGTTGGCAAGTTGGAACTGTGAGTTTCACTACGTGCACCACTAGTGTTTTGAGGAAAAGCACATGTAAGATTCTGCAACAGTCTCTGCTGATACTCCTGCATGCGTGCATCTCTTTCTATGGCAGGAATAATTTCTGCAAATTTACTTTTGTACCGGGGATCTAACAGTGTGGCAACCCAGTAGTCAGGATTATTTCTAATTCTCACAATTCGAGGGTCATGTTGCAGGTAGTGCAGCAAGAAGGCACTCATGTGTCTTGCGCATCCAGGAGCACCAAGTCCCTGTTGTGTTGGTGGCGAGGTAAGAATCATGCTTCCTTCCTCTGCCCTCTCCCCCCAACCTCGCACAAAAGAAATGTGATCAAGGTCTCCCTCATCTGATGAGTCTTCCATCAGTTCGTCCTCCACTTCTTCCTGGGCTCCTGTACCTTCCTCACTAGTTTGGCTGCTACCATGCTCCCTGGTAAAACCATCTCCCCCACCCTCACATGCCTGCCGCCTTGGTGCTGCCGACCGTCTGGATCTTGCAGATGTTAGCCCTTCCGCATACAACTCCTCCTCCTCTACTTCCTCCACCTCCTCTTGTGCCACCATCTGACTCCGAATTCTGTTTAACATGTGCTCCAGCATGTAAATCACCGGAATAGTCATGCTGATAATGGCATCGTCAGCACTAAACATCTTTGTCGCCATTTCAAAACTGTGCAGAAGGGTGCATAGGTCCCTGATCTGAGACCACTCCTCCAGTGTGATTTGCCCCACCTCTGGATCTCGTTGGCCCAGGCTATACGTCAGAACGTATTGCACCAGGGCTTGTCGGTGCTGCCACAGTCGCTGCAACATGTGCAGAGTTGAATTCCACCGGGTAGGCACATCGCATTTTAGCCGGTGAAGTGGCAGGCCCAACGACTTCTGTAGAGATGCAAGTCGCTGAGCTGCGGGATGCGAACGGCGGAAGTGAGCACACAGCGACCGTGCCCTCTACAGAAGGCCATCTAGTTCGGGATAGTGGGCTAAAAATTGCTGGACAACCAGGTTCAACACGTGAGCCATACAAAGCACATGTGTGACATTGCCCCGGCAAGGGCCGCACCCAGGTTTGCAGCATTGTCGCACACGGCCTTCCCTGGTTTCAGGTCCAGTGGAGACAACCATTCATGAAACTGGTTCTCCAGAGCTGACCACAACTCCTCAGCTGTGTGACTCACATTTCCCAGACATTTCAAAGTAAAAACCACCTGATGACGTTGAGCCCTGCTGCCAGCATAGTAAGGAGGTGTGCAGGATTCCTTCTGCGCAGTTAGAAAGCTTGTGGCATGACCAGACAGGCTTTGGGTGCAGGTGGAGGACCGAGAGGAGGTTGAGGAGGCAGAAGCAGTGGAGGAACTTTGAGATAAAGAGGATTGACGCACAACTCGTGGGGACGGCAAGACTTGGACAGCAGCCCCTTGTCCTGCTGTCACCATGGTTACCCAGTGCCCAGTCAGCGACATGTAACGCCCCTGTCCATGCCTACTCGTCCAAGTGTCTGTGGTGAAATGCACCCTGTCACACACAGAGTTTCTCAAAGAAGCGGTGATGTTGTGTGCGACATGCTGGTGGAGCGCAGCCACACCTTTCTTTGAGAAGTAGTGCCGACTGGGCATCTGGTACTGGGGCACTGCGACGGACATAAGGTCTTGAAAATCCTATGTGTCCACCAGGCGGAAAGGAAGCATTTCTGTAGCCAAGAGCTTGCAGATGGTGAAATTCAACCTCTTAGCTTTCTCATGGCTAGGAGGAAATGGTCTTTTACTTGTCCACATCTGAGGGACCGAGGGCTGGCTGTTGTGCTTAGACGGGGTTGAGAAGGGTGTCCCCGGCAAACTGCCGGTCTGTGAGGAAGATGCAGGCGGACATGTTAGGTTGCCTTGATCCAAAGGTGGTGCTATCGATGTCGGACAGCGCTGAACACCAGCTGGTGTTTCCACCTCCAAAGAAAATGATGACCTGCCAATCATGCTGGCTGTTTCGGGTAAAGAGGTGGCAGGTCTGCGTCCCAAAACAGGTGTGACTGCTGTCCCCCCAGTCACAGAGGATGAAGAGGCCGCGGATGCACAAGATGTGGTAGACGGTGGTTGGCCAGGCCGGCTAGGCCGCATTGTAGCACAGTGAGCTTCCCACTGCAACTTATGCTTCATATCCATGTGCCGGTTCATGCATGAAGTACTCAAACTATGTATTTTTTGGCCTCTACTTAGCTTTTGCTGACAAATGTTACAGATAACACAAGTTGGGTCATCTTTATCGATCTGAAAAAATGCCCAGGCTATGCAAGGCTTAGCACCCATGCAACCTGAAGAGCCACCACGACTTGTGGTCAGAGGCAGAGTTGTGTTTGAGGATGCAGTTGTTGACGTGCTTCCATTACTACGTCTCTGTCCAGGAAGGCGCAACCTGACCTCGTCGTCACTACCATCCTTCTCCACCTCCTCTGCTGACCTCATCGACTGGCTGACTGTGGGTTGACAGTAAGTGGGATCTCCAACCTCATCATCATCACCCTGTGTGTTATCACACCCGTCGTCCTCAGAGCCAACCTCTTCCTGCCCTGACAAAAAACTAAAGTTGTTGCTCCAATCAGGTATTTGAGTCTCATCATCGTCTTCCTCATTGTCTCCACCAACAGGAGTTACAGTTTGGGAACGAGGGTCTACATTATGGTCAGAACCTTCTGCGTCTGGTCCTGGATCCGACTCAAAGATTCTGGGCATCAGTGCAGATCATTTCCTCGTCTGGATTCACAGAAGCTCTGGAGCCGACCTCTGATTCCCAGGCTATAGTATGAGTAAACAGCTCTGCAGACTCAACCATCTGTTCTACCCCATACTCAGACGGGCAGCTGGAGACTTGGGAGCTGTGAAGAAGCAAGTGCGATTGGGGTGACACCTCTGAGGACTGGAGTATTTGTGATGTTGAAGTTGAGGTGGAGGAGAGCCCACTTAAAGGAGCACTTGATATCCGTTGAAGCACCTGCTGTTTTTGTGCCTCATCTGGAATTTGTAGCGATTGGCGTGGCCGTAAGAAAGGGATCTTATCACATTGTCCGCTAAAAGAAGTAGACATCTTAGTTTGGCTGGAAGATGGTCTTTCTTCTGCAGATGTTACTGTTGCTTTAACACCTACCCCACGGACACAACCTTTTTTTCCCTTCCCAACACGCCTATTCCCCTTTCCACCAGCAGCAGGCCTTTTTCCACTCATTTTGGTGGTTAACTAATTCACAACTCTGGAGTTGTTTGCACAAAAAACAATGGATGGGAACCGAGCAGAGCTGAGTGGCCAAACTATGCTATTAGCCCAAAAGTATTGGCTGGGTTAGATGCAGATAAAAATTATTTTGAATTTGCAACCTGCTGGAGGTTAGTATAGATGGACTAATAGAACAAGTCCCACACACTGCTAGAAGCGGAAATATTTTTTCAGAGCTAGATGCAGAAAAAAATTATATTGAATTTGCAACCTGCTGGAGGTTAGTATAGATGGACTAATAGAACAAGTCCCACACACTGCTAGAAGCCGAAATAGTTTTTCAGAGCTAGATGCAGAAAAAAATTATATTGAATTTGCAACCTGATGGAGGTTAGTATAGATGGAAAAATAGAACAAGTCCCACACACTGCTAGAAGCCGAAATAGTTTTTCAGAGCTAGATGCAGAAAAAAATTATATTGAATTTGCAACCTGATGGAGGTCAGTATAGATGGACTAATAGAATGATGCTATGCCCAAAAGGTTTTACTTCACTAGGTGCAGTAAAAAAAATTGTATTCTATACACAGGTGGTGTAGCTTGCAACACAGATAGGCTTCTCCACTGACTAACACACACTGCAAGAGGACAAAAAGGATTAGCTTTGCTAGATTTAGCCAAATGCTGTGAAAAAAACTTGCACAGCACTGGCACAGACCTGCCTTTCAAAAAGTGATAGGAACTGATGTAACCTAGCCCTGAAAAGGACTGCAATTACAATTAGTCTTTACTCCCAACCTATCTATTTAAGAGCACAGACCTGCCTGATAAAAGTCGTAGGAAATGATGTAACCTAGTCCTTAAAAGGACTGCAATCACAACTATTCCCTACTCCCAAGCTATCTGTAGATTTGTGCGAAAATTGGCTTGAAATTAACAAAGTATAGCGCACACAGAAACAGCGGTGCCGTCTAACACGCAGCTGCAGCAGTGAGAAAATGGTGGCGGCGGGGTTAAATGGCTGGGTCTTATAGGGCAAGGACATGTGACATACACTGCCAATGACACATGCCCTTGCTTGTGTGAAAAAAAGCAGTTCGCTTCGTGTGTGCGCTGCTGATAGGCTGACAGATTGCACCTCCCCACTGTAAATGCGGGAAAGAAAAAAAAATGGAGATCTTCATTATTTCTGCAGAGATCCATCCCCTGCCCCTCGCCCCGCCCCGCTGTACACTCAAACTGCGTATTAACATTAATTTTCAGCATTACTGAGAAAAAATCCAGTTATGATTTTGGTGCACGAACAGTTATCGAACATAACCTCGAACAGCCAAATTTTTTTCAAATCGTTCGTGTTCGCCGAACGGCTCGAACACCGCCCAAAACAGCTCGAATTTGAGACTGGCGAACAGTTTGAGTCGAACACCGCTCATCTCTAATCTTGGATCACCCCATCTCATTCCTTTCTGGATCTGCTTTAAGGTCTCTTTCAGCCGCCACAAGAAGAGAAGTCCACATTCTCTCTGGCGCACCTACAAGGGTCATAGCTATAGTGGCCTACCCAAAGACCTCAGAAGACGTCAACAAGGTACATTGTGAATTCATCCTGGACAGGACCAAACTAGCCTCAAGGCCTGCTTACAATGCACCAAGACGTGGTCTTTGTGCTGCTGCACCAGTGTTGGAGGTTGCAGAAGTTGCTCTTGAACTGTGGCGCCACATCTCCACTGACTTGCATACAACTCACCCAGCAACAAGACTCATGGCTGCACCCAGCATTTGTGACAACACCTGGTTGTCGTTCCCAGATTTCGTTCCCAAGGACCTTTGTTCTGTCAATGCTGGCAGCACATTTGAACTCGACAAATCAGTCACTGACGGAGAGACCAGACCAGTCATCTCTAAACGCAGCATACCTGTGACTCCAAAGTTGAAGCCGAAGCCTCATTTTTCTGGTCGCTTCTTGAGCTAGTCAACGGTTGTGCGGGCTGGTATTCGCCTGACATGTACCGCCAAATGCTTCATGGGAGAAGGCATCACATGAAGGACATTGTTTCTGGACACAGCTTACGGCGGTGTGCCTACCGCCATAATGCCTCCAGATGTGTTTGGACATTGAACTTTCTCCAGCGGATTGTTGGGTTGGTGGAAGTGTTTGCACGTTGCAGCTTCCCCAATCCGAAGATGGGTTTTCCATTTGGACTCGGACTATCCCACGGTTGAGGACTTTAGGCCTCCAACTGAAGAGATCGGATTAAACCAATTGGACTACAATTTTTATTGTTGCATGCCCGTATGTTTATCTTTTTGTCTTTCAGATCTACCGTGACATCCCCAAAAGACATCACGTCAAAAGAATTGTGAAATCTAACGATTTCAGACAGGGAGTGTTATTTCCCATGAAGCATTTGGCATTGGGAAAATTTACAGACGGCCCTGGACATTTTTCATTCTGTGTTGCATGTCACTAAGCTTTTCATATATTGCTGGTTGTTGCTATGCAATAATGTTTACCTTCCTTGTGTATGTCCCTTCTCTCTCCCTGTCTTCCGCTCATGTGACTCAGTTGTGGCAAACCCCTCCCTTCTTGTTCCACCTCCCCTCACATTCTTCATGTATCCTCCATTAGAAGTGCATGTGCTTCTACCCTGTCAATTAGTTGTGTACACTGTAAATATTAGCTGAGCTACAAGTGAGATTGAACAATATTTGTGCAACTGAATAGCAGACCTAAGAGTGTGAAAGTAAATTGTGTCTTACAAACGCAATGCATTGCCAGGGTCTAAACTATTCCTGAACAATTCACCTCCACCACTATGCCAAAACCAGAATGAGATTTTTTTTTTCACTGAACTTTATGCACATGCAAAAAGAGACAAAAGGAAGGGGGAAAAAAAATGCAGCAAAAAACACAGCAAAACCTGTCTTTTTGATGCAGCCGATTTCCTTCCAGAGTTGGGTTTTGCTGCAGATTTTTGACGCTGAAAAAACCCAACATGTATGAACATAACCTTATATGGATTCAGACGAACCCTCCTACAAAACATGATTAGCAAAGTACAAATACATAGCAAAATACAGGACTGTATGAGAAAGTGATTTATTCTAAAAGAAACGATAGAGCTAAAAATTAGGGAATCTACGCTTGGTGGCTAGATACTTTTTCAAAATTGATAGGATATGACGGGGTCTTTGGACTTGCTGATCTTGTCAATATACAGAGCATTTGAGTCTAATAGAAACTGCCTAAATATGAGAATCTTGTCTGATTTATATGTCATTGTATATGCAAATTGCCTCTTCAGAGAAAAAGAGGACTTGTACTCTATAGCGCCACCTATTGGACGTAGCAATCCTACAAGTCACAATCAACCCTTTAATTGTATAAAGAACTAAGGAGATATTTTATACAGAAGAATAGCGCTATGTGATGTCACTATAGCCCTAATATTTCTGTACAGGGGGTCTCTGTATAGATAATCTTACCCCAGCATTCCAGGAAGGAAGAGATATGAGGGCATTATTTATTGCAATTTCTTTTTAAAATTTGTAATTAAAATATTTGATTTTAAAAAAAAAATCTTCTCACCATTTTGTATGTGCTCTCAAATAGCCCAATTTGGACATCAAAAAGTATTTAAAATTTCCAGAAAATTTGTTCAAAAACCATGTTTGGAAAATCAAATAGCCTACTTTATCTTCAAAAGAAAGAGGATCGGCAATTCAGAATTCCCATGTCTATTTCATTGCAGCAATTGATATAGCAGGTCTTAAAGGGTTTGTCCCCTGAACAAAGTACATTTTAATCAATAGATGGAATAATAATAATTTCCACAATTGGTTGTGTTACAAAACAATGTTCCTGTGCTGTGATAATCTCATAAATATGCTGTGATATGCACTGTGTAATGGCTGTGTCTGACCGTACAGGGACATGGTCTGATCATACCACATCTTCTAGGCAGGGGAGGAAGCGGAAGATCATGGATATGGTGACTAGATATCGTCATGACGATATCGAGGTCACCAGAACTAGCAAACTTGGTAGATCATGCTCAGTGCATGATCTAACAAGTTTGTCTGTCAGTGCAGACAGCTTGCAGTTTGTATAGCATAGGAATGCCCCAGTATTCCTATACTATAAAAGCGATCAGCCTGCAAAAAGTGAAAGTACCATAGTAGGACAAAGTAAAAAAGTAAAGCAAAAAAAAAAAAAAATTGTAAAAATATAAAAATCAAAAAATATATTGCACCCCTAGATAAATATAGAAAATATATATAAACAAAAAAGTACACATTTGGCATAATCGTCTCTGGAACGACCCGACATAAAACTGTCCTACTAGTTAACCCATTTAGCGGGCACCGTAAAAAATAAAAAAAAACACAGGGCAAAAAAAACAGAATTAGTCTTACCGTTAATTACGTTTCCAGGAGTCCATCCTGACGGCACTATGGAGGTCGTCCTTCCTATTCTTTACAGGGACAGGAAATGCGAGAGGTTAAAAGCCCCTCCCACCACCCTCTCCTCAGTGCTTTTTCAAGGACCACACCTGGATGGATGCTAAATCTTGTTTATTTTAATTTTTATACATTTTAGGATGTACATTGCAATATACCAAGAAGGGAGGGAACTAACTGTGCCGTCAGGATGGACTCCTGGAAACATAATTACCGGTAAGACTAATTCCGGTTTTCCATTACGTCCATCCTGACGGCACTATGGAGAATACAAAAGTATGGCAGCTCTAGGGAGGGACCACAGCCTGTAAAACTTTCTGGGCGAACCCCAACTGATGACCTGAGACAACATCTAACTTATAATGTTTACAAAAGGTGCTTATGTTAGACCATGTGGCTGCACTACAGATCTGCTCCACCGAAGCCCCTGCTCTTTCTGCCCAAGAGGTGGAAACTGCTCTGGTGGAATGGGCCTTTAATTCCATAGGGGGGAGATCTATTTTCTGAAATATAGGCCCCCGAGATAGCAGAAGTAATCCATCTGGCTATAGTCTGTTTCGAGGCTTTCTTCCCCCTATTCTTACCCCCATATTGGAGAAATTGATTTCGGTCCTGTCTCCAACCCTTAGTCGCCTGAAGGTAATTTATTACTGACTGTCTCACATCCAAGGAATGTAGAGCCTGTTCCTTGGGTTTCCTAGGGTTTTGACAAAATGAGGGCAAAATTACTTGCTGATTAAGATTTTTGGTGAAGACTACCTTTGGTCTAAAGGCTGGGTTAAAGCTAAGCACTATACGGTCATCTAAGATGCGAAGAGAAGGATCCTGAATAGAGAGGGCCTGTATTTCCCCTATCCTCTTCACTGAAGTTATCGCTACTAGAAAAGCCGTTTTGAGGGATAGATTTGCAATAGAAATATGTTCCGCTGGCTCATACGGGAGTTTACATAGAGCATTAAGGACCAAATTTAAATCCCAGGGATTTCCTAATTCTGGGTCTTAGCTTCTCATCCGTGGGTGGTTAGATTCCTAAAAGCCATCCAGAGGCTAAGGGATAGTCGAAAAATACCGTTAGGGCAGAAACCTGAACCTTTAGCGTACTGGGTCTCAACCCCTTATTAAATCCCGCCTGAAGGAAGTCTAATATTTTAGGAATATTGGGGCGGGAAGAATCTATTTCTGCATTGCCACTCTCAGAACAGAACCTTCTCCAAATCTTTATATAGATAGCAGAGGTGACCGGTTTCCTGCTTGTGACGCGCCCCCTGGGCCGGTGTTGTGAGGGGAATACCCGGAGCCGGATCGCTGGGGGTTGTAGTCTCCGTGGCGTTGACCCGGTCCGTGCCCAGTGTGGTCAATTCAGTGGCAGTCTGATTAGTGTGATAGTCCAACTACGCCACCCGTGGATTGCGGTCAGTGGGGACCACCGCTGCAAGGCAGACCACTGAGGCCGGTGTTATATGTGCAGCTAAGAATGGGATGACTCCCCACGGGAGAAGTATAGCCTCAGGGCAGTTAGTGTGGCTGATGGGAGTGATGGTGCACGAGCGTCCCAGGACTGGTAGTGCTGGTGCGGCGAAGAAGCACAGAGACGTGTGGTTGCAGCTTCCAATGCTTTACTCACAGTTCTTTACTGGTCCTAGTCACCTCGGTACTGGCGGTGACTGCCCAAGCCGTGCTGCGTCCACCAGGCAAGGGGCTCGACCAACTCCCAGGCAATTCCAGAGCGTGGCACAGGGCTCCCTTCTCTTCTCTTCTCTGGCCGTGCCCCACCAGTGACTCTACGTTTGTCCGGCTGCCTCGGGCCTTCTCTTGGTACGCTGATTTCTGCGTCCCTGGCCCTTTGTGGTGTGCCTTCCTGGTAGGTGTAGTGAGGGGTCGCACCAAGATATAGCCACGACCGCCGGTCTTTGGCTGAGAATTAGTCGCCTCCACCAATTTGGGATCCGGTACCCTGTTCTGCCAACCCATCACCCGCAATCTCCTGGGCCTATGGGGTTCCTTCTTCTCTCGTGTCTCTGGGCCTCTCTTAATGTTCTGTTCCTTGTTTCCTTTCTCTTCTGTTCCTGTTCTCTCTGCTGTTTCTGGCCTCCACTCCAGGCCTGCCTCATGGAGCTGGGCCCAGACTGAGCCACAGCTCCCTGTCAGCCCTCTCTGGCTGAACTCCTCTCTTCTTCTCCTCCTGACTGAACTGACTACTCTAAGATGGTGCCCATCTTATATACCTCCCTCTCTGTGTGAGCCCAGGTGACTAGCAACCAATGGGCTCCTACCTATGCCCAGAGACCCACCCCTATCTGCTCCTACACCGCTGGGTTTTCCTCCCCCTCCCCACTCCAGCCAGGGACAGATGCTGTCATGCCTGCACTTCTGTCTAGTGGGAGCACCGTTGAGCTGTCCCTCGGAAATGGGGTGTGTGTGGTGCATGCAGCCTACCGAATCCTGGTCCACACTCCATCCTTACCTGGGAGTGGAATATCACACCTCTGGTTTGAGGTGCAATACCCCTGCAGCAGCCGAGCCCTTGGGGTGCTACACTTGCCTGCATCGTGGATATTACTTGGTCCGAGAGACCACGAGCCTTTAGGATCCCCCTTTCAGGATCCAGGCTGAAAGCTGAAGTCTCTTCAGATCATGATGAAGTACCGGGCCCTGGTTGAGGAGGTCCTCTCTCAAAGGCAGAAGAAAGGGTTCGTCCTGTGCCATCCTCTTCAGCAGGAAAAACCAACATCTCTTCGGCCAGTAGGGTACTATTAGGAGGACTTCTGCTTGGTCCTCCTGAATTTTCCGAAGAGTCCGTGAAATTAAAGCTATAGGGGGAAATGCATAGGCTGGACTCAGGCTCCAGCTGTTATTCAAGGTGTCCACGCCCTCTGGTCTGTCTGCTGGATTTAGGGAAAAGAACCTTCTAACCTTCGCATTTTTCCTTGTTGCAAAAAGGTCTATTTGGGGAAATCCCCAACGAACACATAACTGCCGGAACACCTCGCTATTTAGCTCCCATTCTGTTGGTAAGATCTTCTGTCAGCTTAGATAGTCCGCGGTTATGTTTCTGGTTCCTGCTAGATGGACCGCCGAAATGGACCAGATCGTTCTTTCTGCCCAGGAAAAAATCCTTGTGGCTAGGTCCTGGAGCGTCGGATGTATTGGGCCCCCCTGGTGCCGAATAAATGAAACTGCGGTCATGTTGTCTGACAAGATCTTCACGTGCTGATTCCTTAACAGAGCTTGGGTGTGCTTCAGCGTCTCCCAGATCACGCGTAGCTCTCTGTAATTTGATGAGCATGCCTGGATCTCTGTTGGCCAGGAACCCTAAAGAAATTCCCCCTGTAGGTGTGCTCCCCATCCTAACCTACTTGCGTCGGTAGTAATGGTGACACAAGGGGATGTTATCCACGGGATCCCCTTCTTCAGATTTTCTGGTCTTAACCACCAAATTAGAGATCTTCTTACTCTTGGGGATAAGCAGATCTCTCTGTCTAAGGTTACCTGCCTTCTGTCCCAGGCGGATAGGACTGTTCTCTGTAGATCCCTTGAGTGGAACTGGCTCCAGCAGACAGAGGGGATGCAAGATGTTAGGGTGCCCAGTAGCCTTATAGCCATCCTGATGGATTTCCGACCTTTTAGAAATCCCTGCACTCTGTCCCTTACCGCCTTCTGCTTCTCTTCTGGTAAGACAGATATTCTTGCTTCGGAGTCCAGAAGTACCCCCAAGAATATCTTCCTGGTTCCCGGTATCAAATCTGATTTTTCTAAGTTGATTATCCAGCCTAGGTCCTGGAGAGTCGAGGCGGTTATGTTCAGGTGACTCTGAAGTTCTTCTTCTGACCTGGCTATCAGAAGAAAGTTGTCCAAATAGGGTATTATGGTGATGTCCTTTTTCCTCAGGAAGGCAACAACCTCCGAAATCAGCTTCGTGAAGACTCTTGGCACTGACGCTAGGCCAAAGGGAAGGCACCGAAACCGAAAGTGGCAAGTTCTTCCCTGAACCCTTACTGCAAAACGGAGGAATTTTTGACAAAGGGGGTGAATGGGAACATGATAGTACGCATTCTTCAAGTCTATTGTACACATGAATGCTTTTTTGTCTATTAATGTGATAGTTGTCTTTATTGATTCCATCCTGAAACGCTTGTACGTTATCCAGCGGTTCAGGGGTTTTAAATTTATTATAGTGCGTGACTTTCCCGAGGGTTTCTTTATTGTAAATAGCGTAGAATAATGCCCTAGACCTATCTCCTGTAGAGGAAAGGGCACAATGACTCCCAGATCCAGGAGGTCCTGAACCTCTGTTTGCATGGGACCATTTAAAGAATGGGAGTGGGGGTCTGTTAGACTGAACCTTTTGGGTGGTAGTTGAGTAAATTCTAGGGAATAACCCTGAGAAATTATTTTTAGAACCCATGGATCCCGCGTTATCCCAGCCCAACTTCTGGCAAAGTAGCTGAGATGCCCCCCCAGATTCATGGCGGCATTGCCTTTTGGACTCAGAACTGGAACCAAAGAGAGGGGCTCTACCTCTACCCCCTTTAGAGTAGCTCCATCTACCAGTTTTCCCTTTCCCCCGATACTCCTGTCTCTGGGGTGGGCGGAATTTCTCAAAGGGCTGAAATCTTTTAGGTTTTTCCTCAGGGAATCCTTTTTTCTTATTGGACGCCTTTTCCAAGATATCATCTAGGATTGGCCCGAAAACCCTTAAGCCTGAAAATGGGATGGCACATAACTTATTTTTAGATTGAACAGCCCCCGACCACATCTTCATCCAGATGGCCCTCCGGGCTGCATTAGACATACAGTTGTTGCGGGCTGCGAACCTGACTGACTCGGCGGAAGCGTCCGCCATAAACCCCGTGGCCAATTTTAACAATGGTAGAGAATCTATTATGTCCTCACTAGGAGTCTTATTTCTGATATGATCCTCCAGTTGGTCGATCCACAGTTACATGGATCTCGCTACTGAAGTGGCAGCTATGTTTGCCTTCATAGTTGCCGCTGACGCTTCCCAGGCTCTTTTGAGTAGTCCATCCGCCTTCCGATCCATCGGGTCTTTAAGACTTGAAGAATCTTCAAAGTGAATGAATGTCTTCTTGGCTACCTTAGCCGCCGGAACATCAATTTTTGGAACTTCGTCCCAGGTCCTGATGTCCTCTGGTTCAAAGGGGAGTCGAAGCCTGAAATCTCGTGGCACAACCAGCCTCTTTTCCGCTTCTTCCCATTCTTCCAGGATCATCTCTCGGATATGGTGGTTTACAGGAAAAACTATGTCTCTGAACCCGCAATCCGCCAAACATCTCGTCCTGTACTGACTGATTCTTCTGGGTTTCTTCAACCTGCATGGTACTTCTTACAGCCTTCAGGAGTTTATCCATATATTCAGATGAAAATAAGTATCTTTTCCCTATCTCTGGGGTATCTGACACCACCTCCCCTTCTTCCTCTGGATCCGAGGAAGGGGGCAGAACATCTTCTTCAGAACTTGCTTCCATCTCCCACCTGGGTCGTTTGGCACGGGGACCCAGCTGAGTTGTAGAAGCGGGAATTAGGCTGGAAACTGAAGCCTGCACCTCTTCTCTAATCATGGACCTCATCTCGGTTAAAAGGGTAGAGCTTTCTTCCATAACGATTTTTGATGTGCAGGTTGTACATAGGGGCTTGCCGGAGTCGCCAAGCTTCTTATTACATATGGCGCATCTCTTATGCTTCCCTGATCCTTTCTCCTTGGATGGGGTAGGTGTTGCCATGTCCTAATATCAATATAGGCATATTAGTACCTATACTAATACTTTCCCTCCCCCAGCCCCCATATATGCTGCATTCTACTCACAGATACCAGGGACTGTTCCTTGGGGGCCTCAGACCTAGCTGTATCCGCCATGGTGCAGCTTTCTGGGATCTTTCCCTCCCCCTTTATGGACCCCAGGTAGCTTTTATCCTACCTTGGTCCTCATGTCTCAAAACTGCCTTGCTTTCCACCCTGGAACGCACTCCGGGACCGGAAGAAGATGGTCCGCTGTCCCAGGTGATGTCACCGGAAGTGCGTCTGACTTCTGCTGGCCGCTCCGTCCCCGGCCAGCGCGAGCCGAGAGCCCCCACTCCGGGGGAAGCGGCTCGAGACCTCAGGAGCTCCTCCGCTCGACTGGGACATGGCTGAGTTACCCCCATTGGGGGGGTGTCGGCCTGGACCCCCCTGATCCTCCTGGGCCCAAGTAAGTCTGCTTCTTCCTCTTTTCCTGCGCTCTCCCTCTCACACACCTGTCCTTTACAGGGACAGGAAAAACACTGAGAAGAGGGTGGTGGGAGGGGCTTTTAACCTCTCGCATTTCCTGTCCCTGTAAAGAATAGGAAGGACGACCTCCATAGTGCCATCAGGATGGACATAATGGAAATGATGCTTTATCATCATATATTCGAACAAAAAGTGGAATAAAATGCGATCAAAAAGAAGACTGTAAATAAAAATGGTACAGCTGAAAACGTCATCTTGTCCCGCAAACAAAACAAGCCTCCATACAGCTCCATCAGTGGAAAAATAAAAAATGTATAGCCCTCAGAATAAAGCGATGCAAATAATTATCTTTCCTATAAAATAGTTTTATTGTGCAATAGCGCCAAAACATAAAAGATTACATAAATGTGGTATCACTGTTATCGGACAGACCGGAAGAATGAAACCAACTTATCAATTTGACTACACGCAGAACAAAAAACATTCCTGAATTGCTGTTTTTTATTCATTCTGCCTCCCAAAAATAGGAATAGAAAGCAATCAAAAAATGTCATGTGCCCGAAAATGGTACCAATAAAAACGTCAACTCGTCCCGCAAAGAACAAGCCCTCACTTGACTCTGTTGGCAGAAATAAGGGAAATATATAGCTCTCAAAATATGGAGATGTAAAAAACTAGCTTTTGCAAAAAAAAAAGCTTATTTTAGTGTGTGACAGCAGCAAAACATAATATCCTGATATAAATCTGGTATCACTATAATCGCACCAACCCGAAGAATAAAGTCGTCTAATCACTTATACAACACGAGGAACAGCAGTAAAAAATAAATAAAAACAATTCTTCACCTGCTGTTGATTTGTTCTTTCTGCCTCCCAAAGATCGCAGTAAACTCGGTTCACATTAATCCTGCGCTCTACACTGAGCGCTTACACCGGTGTTTCCGTGTAAATCTCTGAAGTACGCGATTCACCCGGACCTCCAGTATTCTGAGGCAGATGGAGGCACCGTGGATGCCATCTGACTTGTGATCTGGCGGTGTCCATATTTTTAGGCGTGCATAGATGTGTCTTCGGCCACAGTTTTGTGCACCTCTGAAAAAAAAGGACACTGCTGAAAAGAGGCCAGACGAAGTCCAAAGTAACTCTGCTGCCTCATTATAGTGAATAAATCCCTCAGAGGTTTCATCTGAATCAAGTCACTCGTAGATTTAGATGGAAACCCCCATGTAAATGCTCAGTGTAGAGTGCAGGATAAATGTATCCAAAATGTTATGTAAAATGTTCCAAACAAAAGCTTCAACTCAATCCACAAAAAAGCCCACACTCAGGTCCATCATCTGTCAACAGAAATATAGGGGGCTTCCACGTTACTGGTAGTACAAAGGCTCTGGAAAAGCAAAACGGCTCCTGGTGCCCCAAAAGAAATTCAGCGAATTCTGCACTCCCAAATCCAAATGCTGCCCTTCCCTTCCTAAACCGTAGATAGCGTCCACATGTTTGGTATTTGTGTAGCGATGAGAGCCTGCCTAATTTACAGATGCATGTCTCCAGAAGCACGAGCTAGGCATAACATACTGGTCACTACAATCTCAGTTCGCAATATTCACTCAGCAACATCCACTGCTGCTTGTTTCTAGAAAACACCCATGGAGTCAAAATCGGTATTACACCTGTAGATAAATTCCCAAAGGGGTGTAATTTCCAAAATGGGGTCACTTGAGGGGGGATCCTACTCTTCTAGCATTTAGGGGCTCTTTATATGGAATATGCAGACTATTCTAGAAAAATATGAGCTCCAGGAGGAAAATGACGCTCCGACCCTCCTGAGTCTCGCTGTGTGGCTAAGCAGTACTATACTGCCGCATATGAGGTATTTCTACATTAAGCAGAAATTGTGGGACACATTTTTGTGCCACTTTTACCCATTTCCCAGTGTAAAAGTGAAAAATCTGGGGCTAAAACAAAATTTTGGTGGTAAAAATGTAATTATTTTTTCTTCACTGCCAAATTGTATAAAATTCTGTGACCCACCTGTGGTATTAATATAATTACTGCACCCCTAGATGAATTCATTGAAAGGTGTAGTTTGTAAAATTGGGTCTCTTATGGGGGGGGAATTCTGCTGTTCTAGCACCTCAGGAGTTCTGCCTATGTGACATGGCACCCTCAAATCAGTCCAGCAAAATCTGAACTCCAATATTGCGCTCCTTCTCTTCTGAGCTTTGCATTGTGCTTCAAAAGTAGTTTTCAACCACATATGGGGTATTGGCGTACTCAGAAGAAATTGCACAACAAATTTTGGGGGAAATTTTCTCCTGCTATGCTCATTAAAATGAAAAAAAATTAACATTTCTGCATGAAAAATATTTTTTGCCTTTTTAGTTTTACAGATCAACGCTGTAAAATTCTGTAAAATATCTGTGGGCTCCAAGTGTTCACTACAATTCTTTGAGGGGTCTAGTTTCCAAAATGGGGTCACTTGTGGGAGTTTTCCACTGATTAGGCACAACAGGGGCTCTCCAAACAGGACATGACACTCGCAAACCATTCCATCAAACTCTGCAATCCAAAACATCTATCCTTCCTTTCTGAGCCCTGCCATGCGCCAAAATAGTAGTTTTCACCTACATATGGGGTATCAGCATACGCAGGAGAAAATTGACTCAAATTTGTTGTGCAGTTTCTCCTGTTACCCTTTGTAGTGTAAATATAAAAATGGATATTTTGAGTCCATATTGAAATTCACAGAATGCATTCAAAAAATCTTTGGTCTCGTTAAATATTCACAGATAGATAAGGCTCATTCTGTTAAAGCGTTACCTGATGTTTAGACACAGACAATGTTCATAGTAACAAAATCTTGAGAACTGTTTACTCACATTGTATGAAAGTTCACCTCTCAAATAAATCCTATGTTTATTGTTTGTTATTGTAAACCATGGAGATTTGTTTAACCATTGTCTGCAGTTTACTTATGTGACCACTGAGAGCTTTTGAACTGTGTGCGTTTATTGCCCACCATTGTTTGATGAATGCCTTGTATATCTGATTCATCTTTGGCCGAAGGCTGGCCACTGGAGGCTAAAGATGAACTAGACTTCCTAGTGTAGATTCACAATATGTAAGGCCAGAGAAATATTACTGGGACAGAAGCCATAGATGTACCTGCACTGAGGTGTAGTGTTGTAATACCTGCCCATGCAGGGTTGTGATATTTACAGGGGTTCTCTGTCTTGGTGATTGCTTCTCTGATATTCCAGACGGATTATGTTTAAAAGCTCCTTGATGATGACGTGAGTATTTGTACTTAATCTTTGTATGTTGTTAAGATACCCCAAAGACATACTGAAAGGGAATTTAGATTGTGAACCCCAATGGGTACAGTGCCAATATTGTCTGTGAAGCGCTGTGGAATTAATGGCGCTATATAAGTGAGTAAAATAAATAAATATACAAAACTGCATGCAATAGCATAATATCATACTATTCCTTTAATTGTGTATTTTATCTTTTAAATCAACTATTATAAATAAAATTACATTATTTCGCAAGTGGCTGCCTTCTTTAAAGCCATATCTGAACCTTAGTGTTAAAAATTTGACAAAACACCCTTGTGAAAATGCAAAATTTGGGGCCAAAAAACATTTTTGTGGCAAAAATGTAATTTTTTTTACTTTCACGGCTCAATATTATAAACTTCTGTGAAGTTTCCTGAGGGGTCTAGCTTTCAAAATGGTGTCACTTGTGGGGGGGGGGGGGGAGTTTCAATTGCTTAGGCACATCAGGGCCTTTCCAAATCAACATGGCGTCCGCTAATTATTCCAGCAAATTTTTTTCATTCAAAAAGTCAAATGGTGCTCCTTCTTTTACGAACCATGCCGTGCGCCCAAACAGCGGTTCTCCCCCTCATATGGGGTATCGGCGTGCTAAAGAGAAATTTTCTGCTGTTACCCTTGTGAAAGTAAAAAAAAAATGAACGTAACATTTTTTTCCTTTCACATTCCATTAATTCTTGTGAAGCACCCGAAGAGTTAATAAACTTCTTGATTGTGGTTTTGATCTTTGGCCAGAAAGAAGACAAAGTCCAGTCTAGGAACCCTATGAGCAGATTCAGAAGCACAGAAGAGAGAGAAGATAGATTTACTGTATTCAGTAAGAAGCCAGGATTCGAGGAAGGCAACAGCATCATTACCTTCCTCTTTCTCTTAGGGGTTGGAGATTATACTTTTCTTTACAAGACTTTCTAAATCGTCAGCACAGTCTACTTCCGTTGGCTTTGTAGTTTAGAGATCTGAGCAGCTTAGGGACCACATCTTCTAATTCTCGAGGTTAGGGTGGATTCTCCTGCCTATAAACTCTGACAAATGGATTTCACTCCAAAAAATGGCTATCAATGCCAAAAGCAGCGAGGACAGTTTTGGGTGGAGCAGTATATAGTGGTTTAGTGGCAGTATGGTGACTGCATGATTGTGGTATGGCCTGACTACACCACCAATAAAGCAGTCACAGTCAGTGACTGAGAATAATTTCTAAATTCTCTGAATTTAATCATAGCGCCCAACCGTCCCTCATACTGCGGGACCGTCCCAATTTTGAGGCCATGGCCCACAGTCCCGGCCGGGACTGGCTTCTCCCGCACTGCACTGAAAATTAGTCGACACGCCACCTTGTATTAGGCATCACCCCCTCTGTCTATTCTTCTGCCGGTGCGGTGGTTCAGAGAGGGAGAGAGGACACTCACAGTGGTATCTGGTGGTCTCCTGGACTGAGGTAACCGTTATGGCAATCACCTCCAGCAGCGTGTGCGTTCTGAATCCCTGTGTCTGTGTGCTTGCAGTAGCCATAGTGGCACTGCAGTTAGCAGCCACTACGAGCACACAGGAGGCTGAGCTGCTGGGGGCATCCTGAGTAGAAGGTACATCGGTGTTTGTACCTAATCCCCTCTTGTGTGATACTGTCTGCTGAGCCGTGTATCTAATCCTCTCCTGTGTGAAACTGACTACTGAGTCTTGTATCTAATGATTAAAATGTGCAACTATTAAAATAAGAATATTTTAAAGTACAAAATTCTATGTAAAAGTAACACTACCAAGTTTGCATGTGTACTCTAATTCATTACTTTTTGGAAATAAATAATTTTTCTGTTTTTTGATTACAGTTTATGAACCAATGTGATCGGCAGTACTGAATGGGTGTGGTGGGAGCGTGGACATTCAGGGGACGTGGCCTAAAAATTTACCACAGCGCACTTCGCGCGCCACATAATTTGACCCTCTTTCCTTCCCAAAAATGTGGGAAGGTATGATTTAATGGTTACTACTCACCTGAGCTGAAATCTGTAGGAATCCTCTCATTTAACCACTCATTGAACTCTTCATCCCTCACATATGTCTCTGTAGTGTTAATATGGGTCAGATCTTCACCCTGAAACAAATATTGTAAAAGTCACAGACAGATGGAGAAGTCACATTTATGATCAACTTTAATCCTGCCATCTCCACTGTTCTCATTACACAAGTATCTATAATATAATCATCCCAGTCTGAAGCCTCTATAGACTGCGCATGCGCGACGCACAGTCTGGCTCCAGGCAGAAGAACGAATGGAGCCGTTACAGGTAAGAGGAGTGTATGGCGCCAGAGATCGCGGTATGTGTAGACACTGAACGTATACGGCGATCTCCAGCGCCATACTTACATACTTACCTGACAGGGAGGAACGTTGCTGCAGCGCCTCTCTTCTCATCGGAGACCGGGGCAGGAGGAGGCGTCGGAATCGGCGAATGCGCATAGCGCTATCCGCCGCCATTTTACTGAAGACACATTTGCAGTGTGTCTTCAGCAAAATGGCGCCGGACAGCACGGTGTGGGCACGCGCGTACTACAGTGCCACACTCCTCCCCCGGCCTCTGGCAGAACAGTACATCACAGCGCTGGAGCACAGGGTAGAAAGGTGAGTATAAGTGTTTGGTTTTTTTGTATGTGTGCAGCGTGAAAGGGATGAGGGGGCCACACATACCAGGATTGGGGGATGAGGGGTACCATACATACCAGGAATGGGGGATGAGGGGTACCACACATACCAGGATTGGGGGATGAGGGGTACCACACATACCAGGATTGGGGGATGAGGGGTACCACACATACCAGGATTGGGTGATGAGGGGTACCATGCATTCCAGGATTGGGGGATGAAGGGGGCCATGCATACCAGGATGAGGGGTACCATGCAAACTACAATAGGGATGAGGAGTACCATGCATACCAGGATTGGGGTGTGAGGGAACCATGCATACTAGGATTGGGGGGGGTGAGGGGACCATGCATACCAGGATAGGAAAGCGGGGTACCATGCATACCAGGATGATGGATGGGGTGCCATGCATACCAGAATAGGGATAATGGGTACCATGCATACCAGGATTGAGGATGAGGGGTGCCATGTATATCAAATTTGGGATGAGGGGGCCATGCATACCAGGATTGGGGATGAGGGGTGCCATGCATACCAGGATTGGGGATGAGGGCTGCCATGCATACCAGGATTGGGGATGAGGGCTGCCATGCATACCAGGATTGGGGATGAGGGCAGCCATCTACACATCATAAGGGAGATCTCATGACACCTTCTCTCCATCTACCTGATGATCCTGAGGAACATTGGGATTTTCTTCTGTAAAGTCCTGTGGGAGAAGAGGACGGGGACATCTCTCTGGTGTGGTCGTCTGATTGAATAGAACTGGAGGAAACATATACAGGGACTGAAATCATTCTTTACATACAGATAATTATAGGCCGTTTGTATTTAGTCCTGTCTATTACCTGATGATGTGAGGGGCTGGGGAACCTCCATCATGATGTTGTTGTACAGATCTTGGTTTCCTTCTAAATACTCCCGCTCCTACATGGAGAAATAGATGGTTAAATCCTGATACCTTAAATGAACTTGACACATACGATGAAACTGTCATCTCCCCGATCTCTTCAAAGGGCCACTGATTAACAGGAAGGGTTAAAGGCTCATTGCGACCATACCAGGATGAGGGGTGCCATACATACCAGGATAGGGATGTGGGGTGCCATGCATACTAGGATGAGGGATGGGGTGCCATGCATACCAGGATGAGGGGTACCATACATACCAGGATAGGGATGAGGAGTGCCATGCATACCAGGATTGGGGATAAGAAAGCCATGTATACCAGGATTGTGGATGAGGGCTGCCATGCATACCAGGATTGGGGATGAAGGCTGCCATGCATTCCAGGATTGGGGATGAGGGCTGCCATGCATACCAGGATTGGGGATGAGGGCTGCCATGCATACCAGGATTGGGGATGAGGGCTGCCATGCATACCAGGATTGGGGATGAGGGCTGCCATGCATACCAGGATTGGGGATGAGGGCTGCCATGCATACCAGGATTGGGGATGAGGGCTGCCATGCATACCAGGATTGGGGATGAGGGATGCCATGCATACCAGGATTGGGGATGAGGGATGCCATGCATACCAGGATTGGGGATGAGGGATGCCATGCATACCAGGATTGGTGATGAGGGATGCCATGCATACCAGGATTGGGGATGAGGGATGCCATGCATACCAGGATAGGGATCTGGAGGGGCCATGCATATCAGGATTCGGATGAGGGGTCGTGTATACCAGAATAGGGATGAGGGGTACCATGTATATCAGGATGAGGGATGGGGTGCCATGCATACCAGGATAGGGATGAGGGGTCATGTATACCAGGATAGGGATGAGGGGTACCATGTATATCAGGATGAGGGATGGGGTGCCATGCATACTAGGATTGGGATGAGGGGTGCCATGCATACCAGGATTGGGGATGAGGGGTGCCATGCATACCAGGATTGGGGATGAGGGGTGCCATGCATACCAGGATAGGGATCTGGAGGGGCCATGCATACCAGGATTCAGATAAGGGGTCATGTATACCAGGATAGGGATGAGGGGTACCATGTATATCAGGATGAGGGATGGGGTGTCATGCATACCAGGATAGGGATGAGGGGTACCATGCATACCAGGATGAGGGGTACCAAACATACCAGGATGAGGGGTTCCATACATACCAGGACAGGGATGAGGGATGGGGTACCATGCATACTAGGATTGGACATGAGGGACCCATGTATACCAGGATTGTGGGTGAGGGGTGCCATGCATACCAGGATTAGGGGTGAGGGGTGCCATGCATACCAGAATTAGTGGTGAGGGGTGCCATACATACCAGGATAGGGATGAGAGCAGCACATAACAGGATGGAGGAACAGGATGAGGGCAGCACAAATACCAGGATGGGGACAGCACAAATACCAGGATGGGAGACCATATACCAATAAAAATGCTCGCCACCTGGGCGTAGAATGGGCTCAATAGCTAGTAAAACATAATACTGGTGGATAACACAAGACTGAACACAAGACCTTCACAGCCATCTATACATCATAAGGGAGATCTCATGACACCTTCTCTCCATCTACCTGATAATCCTGAGGAACATTGGGATTTTCTTCTGTAAAGGCCTGTGGGAGAAGAGGATGGGGACATCTCTCTGGTGTTGTCATCTGATTGAATAGAACTGGAGGAAACATATACAGGGACTGAATTTATTCTTTACATACAGATAATTATAGGCCGTTTGTATTTAGTCCTGTCTATTACCTGATGATGTGAGGGGCTGGGGAATCTCCATCATGATGTTGTTGTACAGATCTTGGTTTCCTTCTAAATATTCCCGCTCCTACATGGAGAAATAGATGGTTAAATCCTGATACCTTAAATGAACTTGACACATACGATGAAACTGTCATCTCCCCGATCTCTTCAAAGGGCCACTGATTACCAGGAAGGGTTAAAGGCTCATTGCGACCATACCAGGATGAGGGGTGCCATACATACCAGGATAGGGATGTGGGGTACCATGCATACTAGGATGAGGGATGGGGTGCCATGCATACCAGGATGAGGGGTACCATACATACCAGGATAGGGATGAGGAGTGCCATGCATACCAGGATTGGGGATAAGAAAGCCATGTATACCAGGATTGTGGATGAGGGCTGCCATGCATACCAGGATTGGGGATGAAGGCTGCTATGCATTCCAGGATTGGGGATGAGGGCTGCCATGCATTCCAGGATTAGGGATGAGGGCTGCCATGCATACCAGGATTGGGGATGAGGGCTGCCATGCATACCAGGATTGGGGATGAGGGCTGCCATGCATACCAGGATTGGGGATGAGGGCTGCCATGCATACCAGGATTGGGGATGAGGGCTGCCATGCATACCAGGATTGGGGATGAGGGATGCCATGCATACCAGGATTGGGGATGAGGGATGCCATGCATACCAGGATTGGGGATGAGGGATGCCATGCATACCAGGATTGGGGATGAGGGATGCCATGCATACCAGGATTGGGGATGAGGGATGCCATGTATATCAGGATGAGGGATGGGGTGCCATGCATACCAGGATAGGGATGAGGGGTACCATGCATACCAGGATGAGGGGTACCAAACATACCAGGATGAGGGGTTCCATACATACCAGGACAGGGATGAGGGATGGGGTACCATGCATACTAGGATTGGGCATGAGGGACCCATGTATACCAGGATTGGGGGTGAGGGGTGCCATGCATACCAGGATTGGGGGTGAGGGGTGCCATGCATACCAGGATTGGGGGTGAGGGGTGCCATGCATACCAGGATTGGGGGTGAGGGGTGCCATGCATACCAGGATTGGGGGTGAGGGGTGCCATGCATACCAGGATTAGTGGTGAGGGGTGCCATACATACCAGGATAGGGATGAGAGCAGCACATAACAGGATGGAGGAACAGGATGGGGGCAGCACAAATACCAGGATGGGGACAGCACAAATACCAGGATGGGGGACCATATACCAATAAAAATGCTCGCCACCTGGGCGTAGAATGGGCTCAATAGCTAGTAAAACATAATACTGGTGGATAACACTACACTGAACACAAGACCTTCACAGCCATCTATACATCATAAGGGAGATCTCATGACACCTTCTCTCCATCTACCTGATAATCCTGAGGAACATTGGGATTTTCTTCTGTAAAGTCCTGTGGGAGAAGAGGACGGGGACATCTCTCTGGTGTTGTCATCTGATTGAATAGAACTGGAGGAAACATATACAGGGACTGAATTTATTCTTTACATACAGATAATTATAGGCCGTTTGTATTTAGTCCTGTCTATTACCTGATGATGTGAGGGGCTGGGGAATCTCCATCATGATTTTATTGTACATATCTTGGTTTCCTTCTAAATACTCCCGCTCCTACATGGAGAAATAGATGGTTAAATCCTGATACCTTAAATGAACTTGACACATACGATGAAACGGTCATCTCCCCGATCTCTTCAAAGGGCCACTGATTACCAGGAAGGGTTAAAAGTTCATTGCGACCATACCAGGATGAGGGGTGCCATACATACCAGGATAGGGATGTGGGAAACCATGCATACCAGGATGAGGGGTACCATACATACCAGTATAGGGATGAGGAGTGCCATGCATACCAGGATTGGGGATGAGGGGTACCATGCATACCAGGATTGGGGATAAGAAAGCCATGTATACCAGGATTGTGGATGAGGGCTGCCATGCATACCAGGATTGGGGATGAAGGCTGCCATGCATTCCAGGATTGGGGATGAGGGTTGCCATGCATGCCAGGATTGGGGATGAGGGCTGCCATGCATACTAGGATTGGGGATGAGGGCTGCCATGCATACCAGGATTGGGGATGAGGGCTGCCATGCATACCAGGATTGGGGATGAGGGCTGCCATGCATACCAGGATTGGGGATGAGGGCTGCCATGCATACCAGGATTGGGGATGAGGGCTGCCATGCATACCAGGATTGGGGATGAGGGCTGCCATGCATACCAGGATTGGGGATGAGGGCTGCCATGCATACCAGGATTGGGGATGAGGGCTGCCATGCATACTAGGATTGGGGATGAGGGATGCCATGCATACCAGGATTGGGGATGAGGGATGCCATGCATACCAGGATTGGGGATGAGGGATGCCATGCATACCAGGATTGGGGATGAGGGATGCCATGCATACCAGGATAGGGATGAGGGGTCATGTATACCAGGATAGGGATGAGGGGTACCATGTATATCAGGATGAGGGATGGGGTGCCATGCATACCAGGATAGGGATGAGGGGTCATGTATACCAGGATAGGGATGAAGGGTACCATGTATACCAGGATTGGGGATGAGGGGTCATGTATACCAGGATAGGGATGAGGGGTACCATGTATATCAGGATGAGGGATGGGGTGCCATGCATACCAGGATAGGGATGAGGGGTACCATGCATACCAGGATGAGGGGTACCAAACATACCAGGATGAGGGGTTCCATACATACCAGGACAGGGATGAGGGATGGGGTACCATGCATACTAGGATTGGGCATGAGGGACCCATGTATACCAGGATTGGGGGTGAGGGGTGCCATGCATACCAGGATTGGGGGTGAGGGGTGCCATACATACCAGGATAGGGATGAGGGCAGCACATAACATAATGGAGGAACAGGATGGGGGCAGCAAAAATACTAGGATGGGGGCAGCACAAATACCAGGATGGGAGACCATATACCAATAAAAATGCTCGCCATATGGGCGTAGAATGGGCTCAATAGCTAGTAAAACATATGATACTGGTGGATAACACAAGACCTTCACAGCCATCTATACATCATAAGGAAGATCTCATGACGCCTTCTCTCCATCTACCTGATGATCCTGAGGAACATTGGGATTTTCTTCTGTAAAGTCCTGTGGGAGAAGAGGACGGGGACATGTCTCTGGTGTGGTCATCTGATTGAATAGATCTGGAGGACACACATACAGGGAATGAATTCATTCTTTACATACAGATAATTATAGGCCGTTTGTATTTAGTCCTGTCTATTACCTGATGATGTGAGGGGCTGGGGAACCTCCAACATGATGTTGTTGTACAGATCTTGGTTTCCTTCTAAATACTCCCGCTCCTACATGGAGAAATAGATGGTTAAATCCTGATACCTTAAATGAACTTGACACATACGATGATACTGTCATCTCCCCGATCTCTTCAAAGGGCCACTGATTACCAGGAAGGGTTAAAGGTTCATTGCGACCATACCAGGATGAGGGGTGCCATACATACCAGGATAGGGATGTGGGGTACCATGCATACCAGGATTGGGGATAAGAAAGCCATGTATACCAGGATTGTGGATGAGGGCTGCCATGCATACCAGGATTGAGGATGAAGGCTGCCATGCATACCAGGATTGAGGATGAAGGCTGCCATGCATACCAGGATTGGGGATGAGGGCTGCCATGCATACCAGGATTGGGGATGAGGGCTGCCATGCATACCAGGATTGGGGATGAGGGCTGCCATGCATACCAGGATTGGGGATGAGGGCTGCCATGCATACCAGGATTGGGGATGAGGGCTGCCATGCATACCAGGATTGGGGATGAGGGCTGCCATGCATACCAGGATTGGGGATGAGGGCTGCCATGCATACCAGGATTGGGGATGAGGGCTGCCCTGCATACCAGGATTGGGGATGAGGGCTGCCATGCATACCAGGATTGGGGATGAGGGCTCCCATGCATACCAGGATTGGGGATGAGGGATGCCATGCATACCAGGATAGGGATCTGGAGGGGCCATGCATACCAGGATAGGGATCTGGAGGGGCCATGCATATCAAGATTTGGATGAGGGGTCATGTATACCAGGATAGGGATGAGGGGTACCATGTATATCAGGATGAGGGATGGGGTGCCATGCATACCAGGATAGGGATGAGGGGTCATGTATACCAGGATATGGATGAGGGGTACCATGTATATCAGGATGAGGGATGAGGTGCCATGCATACCAGGATTGGGGATGAGGGGTGCCATGCATACCAGGATTGGGGATGAGGGGTGCCATGCATACCAGGATTGGGGATGAGGGGTGCCATGCATACCAGGATAGGGATGAGGGGTACCATGTATATCAGGATGAGGGATGGGGTGCCATGCATACCAGGATAGGGATGAGGGGTACCATGCATACCAGGATGAGGGGTACCATGCATACTAGGATTGGGCATGAGGCACCCATGTATACCAGGATTGGGGGTGAGGGGTGCCATGCATACCAGAATTGGGGGTGAGGGGTGCCATACATACCAGGATAGGGATGAGGGCAGCACATAACAGGATGGAGGAACAGGATGGGGGCAGCACAAATACCAGGATGGTGGCAGCACAAATACCAAGATGGGGGCAGCACAAATACCAAGATGGGGGCAGCACAAATACCAGGATGGGAGACCATATACCAATAAAAATGCTCGCCACCTGGGCGTAGAATGGGCTCAATAGCTAGTAAAACATATAATACTGGTGGATAACACAAGACTGAACACAAGACCTTCACAGCCATCTATACATCATAAGGGAGATCTCATGACACCTTCTCTCCATCTACCTGATGATCCTGAGGAACATTGGGATTTTCTTCTGTAAAGTCCTGTGGGAGAAGAGGACGGGGACATCTCTCTGGTGTTGTCATCTGATTGAATAGATCTGGAGGACACACATACAGGGAATGAATTCATTCTTTACATACAGATAATTATAGGCCGTTTGTATTTAGTCCTGTCTATTACCTGATGATGTGAGGGGCTGGGGAACCTCCATCATGATGTTGTTGTACAGATCTTGGTTTCCTTCTAAATACTCCCGCTCCTACATGGAGAAATAGATGGTTAAATCCTGATACCTTAAATGAACTTGACACATACGATGAAACTGTCATCTCCCCGATCTCTTCAAAGGGCCAATGATTACCAGGAAGGGTTTAAGGCTCATTGCGACCATACCAGGATGAGGGGTGCCATACATACTAGGATGAGTGATGGGGTGCCATGCATACAAGGATGAGGGGTACCATACATACCAGGATAGGGTTGAGGAGTGCCATGCATACCAGGATTGGGGATGAGGGGTACCATGCATACCAGGATTGGGGATGAGGGGTGCCATGCATCCCAGAATTGGGGATGAGGGGTGCCATGCATACCAGGATTGGAGATGAGGGCTGCCAGGCATACCAGGATTGGGTATGAGGGCTGCCATGCATACCAGGATTGGGGATGAGGGCTGCCATGCATACCAGGATTGGGGTTGAGGGCTGCCATGCATACCAGGATTGGGGATGAGGGCTGCCATGCATACCAGGATTGGGGATGAGGGATGCCATGCATACCAGGATTGGGGATGAGGGATGCCATGCATACCAGGATAGGGATCTTGAGGGGCCATGCATATCAGGATTCGGATGAGGGGTCATGTATACCAGGATAGGGATGAGGGATGGGGTGCCATGCATACCAGGATAGGGATGAGGGGTCATGTATACCAGGATAGGGATGAGGGGTACCATGTATATCAGGATGAGGGATGGGGTGCTATGCATACCAGGATAGGGATGAGGGGTACCATGTATATCAGGATGAGGGATGGGGTACCATGCATAACAGGATTGGGAATGAGGGAGCCATGCATACCAGGATGAGGGGTGCCATGCATGCCAGGATTGGGGATGAGGGGTGCCATGTAAACCAGGATTGGGGGTGAGGAGTGCCATGCAAACCAGGATTGGGGGTGAGGGGTGCCATACATACCAGAATATGGATGCGGGGTGCCATACATACAAGAATGAGGGGTACCATACATACCAGAATAGGGATGCGGGGTTCCATGCATACCAGGATGAGGGATGGGGTGCCATGCATACCAGGATGAGGGATGTGGGGTACCATGTATACCAGGATGAGGGATGGGGTGCCATGCATACCAGGATGAGGGGTACCATACATACCAGGATAGGGGATGCGAAATCCGTGCATACCAGGATGAGGGATTGGGTGCCATGCATACCAGGATTGGGGATGAGGGGTACCATGCATACCAGGATTGGGGATGAGGGGTACCATGCATACCAGGATTGGGGATGAGAAATCTGTGCATAACAGAATGAGGGATTGGGTACCATACATACCAGGATTGGGATGAGGGGTGCCATGTATATCAAATTTGGGATGAGGGGGCCATGCATACCAGGATTGGCGATGAGCGGTGCCACGTATACCAGGATTAAGGATGAGGGGTGCCATGCATACCAGGATTGGGGATGAGGGGTGCCATGCATACCAGGATTGGGGATGAGTGATGCCATGCATACCAGGATAGGGATCTGGAGGGGCCATGCATACCAGGATAGGGATGGGGGGTACCATACATATCAGGATAGGGATGAGGGATGGGGTACCATGTATAACAGGATTGGGCATGAGGGAGCCGTGCATACCAGAATGAGGGGTGCCATGCATGCCAGGATTGGGTGTGAGGGGTGCCATGCATACCAGGATTGGGTGTGAGGGGTGCCATGCATACCAGGATTGGGGGTGAGGGGTGCCATGCATACCAGGATTGGGGGTGAGGGGTGCCATGCATACCAGGATTGGGGGTGAGGGGTGCCATGCATACCAGGATAGGGATGATGGCAGCACATAACAGGATGGAGGAACAGGATGGGGCAGCAAAAATACCAGAATGGGAGACCATATACCAATAAAAATGCTCGCCACCTGGGTGTAGAATGGGCTCAATAGCTAGTAAAACATATAATACTGGTGGATAACACAAGACTGAACACAAGACCTTCACAGCCATCTACACATCATAGGGGAGATCTCTTGACACCTTCTCTCTATCTACCTGATGATCCTGAGGAACATTGGGATTTTCTTCTGTAAAGTCCTGTGGAAGAAGACGTGGACATCTCTCTGGTGTGGTCATCTGATTGAATAGATCTGGAGGACACACATACAGGGAATGAATTCATTCTTTACATACAGATAATTATAGGCCGTTTGTATTTAGTCCTGTCTATTACCTGATGATGTGAGGGGCTGGGGAACCTCCATCATGATGTTGTTGTACAGGTCTTGGTTTCCTTCTAAATACTCCCACTCCTCCATGGAGAAATAGATGGTTAAATCCTGATACCTTAAATGAACTTGACACATACGATGATACTGTCATCTCCCCGATCTCTTCATAGGGCCACCGATTACTAGGAAGGGCTAAAGGTTCATCGGGACCATACCGGGATGCATACCAGGATGAGGGGTGCCATACATACCAGGATAGGGATGTGGGGTACCATGCATACTAGGATGAGGGATGGGGTGCCATGCATGCCAGGATGAGGGGTACCATACATACCAGGATAAGGATGAGGAGTGCCATGCATACCAAGATTGGGGATGAGGGGTACCATGCATACCAGGATTGGGGATGAGAAAGCCATGCATACCAGGATGAGGGATTGGGTACCATACATACCAGGATTGGGGGATGAGGGGTGCCATACATACAAGGATTGGGATGAGGGGTGTCATGCATACTAGGATTGGGGATGAAGGGTGCCATGCATGCCAGGATTGGGGATGAAGGGTGCCATGCATACCAGGATTGGGGGTGAAGGGTGCCATGCACACCAGGATTGGGGGTGAAGGGTGCCATGCACACCAGGATTGGGGGAGAGGGATTCCATGCATACAAGGATTGGGGGAGAGGGATGCCATGCATACAAGGATTGGGGATGAGGGATGCCATGCATACCAGGATAGGGATCTGGAGGGGCCATACATACCAGGATTCAGATGAGGGGTCATGTATGCCAGGATAGGAATGAGGGGAACCATGTATATCAGGATGAGGGATGAGGTGCCATGCATACCAGGATAGGGATGAGGGGTACCATGTATATCAGGATGGTGTGCCATGCATACCAGTATAGGGATGAGGGGTACCATGCATACCAGGATGAGGGGTACCATACATACCAGGATAGGGATGAGGGATGGGGTACCATGCATAACAGGATTGGGCATGAGGGAGCCATGCATACCAGGATGAGGGGTGCCATGCATGCCAGGATTGGGGGTGAGGGGTGCCATGCATGCCAGGATTGGGGGTGAGGGGTGTCATGCATGCCAGGATTGGGGGTGAGGGGTGCCATGCATGCCAGGATTGGGGGTGAGGGGTGCCATGCATGCCAGGATTGGGGGTGAGGGGTGCCATGCATACCAGGATTGGGGGTGAGGGGTGCCATGCATACCAGGATAGGGGGTGAGGGGTGCCATGCATACCAGGATAGGGATGAGGGCAGCACATAACAGGATGGAGGAACAGGATGGGGGCAGCACAAATACCAGGATGGGGGCAGCACACATACCAGGATGGGGGACCATATACCAATAAAAATGCTCGCCACCTGGGCGTAGAATGGGCTCAATAGCTAGTAAAACATATAATACTGGTGGATAACACAACACTGAACACAAGACCTTCACAGCCATCTACACATCATAAGGGAGATCTAATGACACCTTCTCTCCATCTACCTGATGATCCTGAGGAACATTGGGATTTTCTTCTGTAAAGTCCTGTGGGAGAAGAGGACGGGGACATCTCTCTGGTGTGGTCGTCTGATTGAATAGAACTGGAGGAAACATACAGGGACTGAAATCATTATTTACATACAGATAATTATAGGCCGTTTGTATTTAGTCCTGTCTATTACCTGATGATGTGAGGGGCTGGGGAGCCTCCATCATGATGTTGTTGTACAGATCTTGGTTTCCTTCTAAATACTCCCGCTCCTCCATGGAGAAATAGATGGTTAAATCCTGATACCTTAAATGAACTTGACACATACGATGATACTGTCATCTCCCCAATCTCTTCATAGGGCCACTGATTACCAGGAAGGGTTAAAGATTCGGCGGGACTCACCAGGAAATATAGAGACTGGCAGGGGATCTAATCAAATAAAATACAGTGAAGAGTAAAAGGGTAACAATATTTTGAACTTTTGATTTTCAGGCTCCATATCTCACCATCCTCTACTGCTTTTAATGTGAAACTACCATCATTTTATAGACAATCATCTTGGCTATCTCATGCATAAATTTGACTTACAACTATTTAGCATATGATTAGTTATGTAGATTCTTGTCATGTCACTGCATTCTTACTTTTTGCTCCTGGTGGTGGAAAAATGTTTTTCTTCCTGTATACTACAAAATATAACCTGTTCTCAAGTTCCCTAATAGCTCAGTGTGTTATTAGGTTGATTCCCAAGCGAAAAGTCACTAGTTCGAATCGAGGAGCATCCATAAAGAAGATTTACCAAAAAAAAGAGAAACCGCATCATCCAGCTCATCAATAGCTGTCTCTCAGCCAAGAAAATTGCCAAACTGCATCATGTGAGTGGCAAAAAAAACCTGGCCAATTTGTAATTTTTGGGCTTTCATTTTTTCCTCCTCCTGTTCCAAGAACCAGAAGCTTTTTTTATTATTTATCCATCAAAACAGCTGTATTAGGTATTGTTTTTTTTTGAGAAATAATTGTAGTAGTTTTGAATGTAGTTCCATCATAGGCGGATTATAATGAGGGAAATCTGGGCTACCGCCCGGGGGGCCCATGGCCAGATTGCCCTCACTATAATGTTTTGTGCGCTGCCATTGGTGGCGCAAGTGGTGTCGTTGTAAATTCGAGGACTTCTTTGCTTGAGCCCCGGACCTCCTGTGACTACCGCGCTTAACTGTGAAGAGCAGAGGCGAGCTGCACCGGTCCCAACCAACTGAGGGGCCCGCAGTCTTACCAGCCGCCGGCCGGCACTGTACTTCTGCATGCTGCTGTGCCCGGCCGGCGGCATCATGGTATAGCAGACGCAGACGCACGACGCACCCCACTGTGCGCGGTTATGTCTGCCAGCCTCCATGTCACGGAGCGCAGGAGACTTGAAGAACAAGATCCAGGAGTATGGACTGTGTGATGCTTTTATCAAGGGCTGTAAAAGCATTCAAAATGTATTTGTATGTAGCTGAGGTTGTATATATATGCTAATGTATGCTTGTGTGTGTATATACGTGAATATATCTGTTATGCATGTTGAAGTGTGTGTGTGTGCACCAGAGCACCTGTGTGTTACTCACATGACCTATCAAAAAGGGATCAAGTGACAGGTCACATGATACATCGGATACCTGGGGGCAGGGGCCCACACCCTTAATCCACCCCTGAGTTGCATGAAGAAAGCTGTTCCAGCACCTCAGTATAGTAAAATTGGTCCTTTTACTTAGTTTAAAATTTTTCTCCACCAAGTTTTAGGTATTGTTATTATGAAGTTCAATCTGTGGTTAAAAAAAAAAAAAAAAAGACCTAGCAATATGATTAGTATCTATCTATCTATCTCAGGATATATAGTGTGGAAAAAAAAGTATTTGATACACTGCCAATATTGCAAAGTTTCCCCACCTACAAAGAAAGGAGAGGTCTAATTTTTATCATTGGTACACTTCACCTGTAAGAGACGGTCTTAATAAAAAATCCAGAAAATCACATTGTATAATTTTTACAGAATTAATTTGCATTTTATTACATAAAATAAGTATTTGATCACCTACCACCCAGCAAGAATTCTGGCTCTCACAGGCCTGTTAGTTTTTCTTCAACACTGCATTCATTACCTGTATTAATTGCATCTGTGTGAACTCGTTATCTGTATAAAAGACACCTGTCCACACACCCAATCACACTCCAACCTCTCCACCATGGCCAAGACCAAAGAGCTGTCTAAGGACACCAGGGACAAAACTGTAGACCTGCACAAGGCTGGGATGGGCTACAGGACAATGGGCAAGCAGCATGGTGAGAAGGCAACAACTATTGCCGCAATTATTAGAAAATGGAAGAAACACAAGAGGACTGTCAAATTGTCAATCTTCCTAGGTCTGAGGCTCCATGCAAAGTCTTGCCTAGTGACTTAAGGATGATATTGAGAAAGGTCCGGAATCAGCCCAGAACCACATGGGATGACTTGGTCAATGACCTAAAGAGAGCTGGGACCACAGTTTCAAACATTACAGTTAGTAACACACTACACCATCATGGATTAAAATCCTGCAGAGCACGTAAGGTCCCCCTGCTCAGGCCAGCACATGTCCAGGCTTTTTTGAAGTCCGCCAATGACCATCTGGATGATCCAGAGGAGGCATAGGAGAAGGTTATGTGGTCAGATGAGACTAAAATAGAACTTTTTGGTATAAACTCCTTTCGCCGTGTTTGGAGGAAGAAGAAGGATGAGTACAACCCCAAGAACACCATCTCAACCGTGAAGCATGGCAGGAGAAACATCATAATTTGGGGGTGCTTTTCTGCAAAGGGGACAGGGCGACTGCACCGTATTGAAGGAAGGATGGATGGGGTCATGTATCGCGAGATTTGGGCAGACAACCTCCTTCCCTCAGTAAGAGCATTAAAGATGGGTCATGGCTGGGTCTTCGAGCATGACAATGAGCCGAAACACACAGCCAGGACAACTAAGGAGTGGCTCCATAAGAAGTATTTCAAGGTCCTGGAGTAGCCTAGCCAGTCTCCAGACCTGAACCCAATAGAAAATCTTTGGAGGGAACTGAAACTCAATGTTGCCCAGTGACAGGCCTGGAACCTTAAAGATCTGGAAAAGATCTGTATGGAAGAGTGGGCCAAAATCCCTGCTGCAGTGTGTGCAAACTTGGTGAAGAACTACAGGAAACATCTGACCTCAAACAAAGGTTTCTGTACCAAATAAGTTGGTTTTTCTATTGTATCAAATACTTATTTCATGCAATAAAATGCTAGTCATGTGAAAATAATACAATGTGATTTTCTGGGGGGGGGGGGTTAGAGTCTGTCTTTCGCGGTTGAAGTGAACCTATGATAAAAATTACAGACCTCTCCACTCTTTGCAGGTGGGAAAACTTGCAAAATCACCAGTGTATCAAATGTTTATTTTCCCCACTGTAGAAGGCGGAGGTCCAACAAGAGGACGAGGTGGACGTGGCGGTGTAGATGGAAGAGTCACAAGAGGAAGAGGTAGCCAACACAGTTTTTTTTTTTATTTGGGGAGGAGGCACCCAAATGAAACGAATGGCAAATAGAGTTGAACACTGGCTGGTATGGCTGGTATAATTGTCTAGTCAGCCAAAAGTAGGGACAAGTCCTGTGGCATCCACGCCTGGTTCATTTTAATGAATGTTAGCCACGCTGGCTGTAGTCAGGCAGATGCGCCTGTCTGTAATCAAACCCCATGTCGTGCTAAACACAAATTACAACAGTACCCTTGCAGCAGAGGGAAGCCAGCATCTACAAAGCATAAACGGCAAGCTCAAGCAATGAGTACAAATTTGGAGAGTCAGAAGTTAAATGGGGCAAACCTATCAGTTAGTACATGGAGATGACTCGCCCCCTGGGCCGTGGGGCACCCGGAACCGGGCTTCTGTGCGATGCTGGGGGTAGTAGTGGCAACCCGATCCCGTGGCTCAGGGTGGTCAGACCAAATGCTGTGGCAGTCTATTTATCAGTGTTTTGGAATGTCCGACTACGCCACCCGTGGATTGCGGTCAGGCTGGTGTTGGTGTGCAGCACAGGGGTAGGATAACTCCCCACGGGAAGAGTGTAGCCTCAGGACAGAGTAGGTGAATGCTGGGGGTGATAGTGCAGGCCGCAATAGTAAGAGTTCAGAGTCTGCTTCAAACAGTCCAGGGTCTTTATTGCAGATGTTATTACTGACCCAACAGGAGTACCGGTTAGGAATGGGCCTGGGCTTCTGAGAGCATTCGGGCGAGCCCCACTGGTCAGGGTGAGTATGTAGGCCTACCGTTCTCTCTCTATGCTCTTGCTGACTATTCCCCTTTTCGTGGTGTAATAGCCCACGTCCCTGAGCTGGCCGTGTACTTCGCCTGTATGGCTTGCGACTCAGGCCTTGGGTACCTGTTTGCTTCTCCTTGCTGTACCGGTCCCTCTGTGTGGCGGAGCCTCAAGGCTTCTTAGGCCAAGGGACCTGAAATCCCTCGCGGGTTGGTTCTCTGCTGCTGGGCTTGCAACTCTGACAGCCTCGGACCCCAATGTCCGGTTTTGGGCTTCTCTCAGCCAGGACCGGCTCTCGTCGCCTCTGTCCCTGACTCGCAGTCTCTCCTCTGCCTCATGGACTCCTCAGCTGCTGCTGACCGGTCCCTCTTCTCTGACAACCCTTCTGGACACTTCAGAAGTGGGTTCTGGTCTCTCTAACCCTGCCCCAGTTCCAGCTTTTATAGGGGCAGCCTGCTCCCCCTACTGGCCTGGGACAGGAGGTGCTGCATGCTAATGGTCCCTGACCAGGGAACCTCCCCCCTGCTCTCAGACACAGCCTTTAATATTTGTGGCATCCAGGCCTGGGGTGACACAGAGACATGTGGACATGTCCTATTCCACCATGTTGTTGTAATGCTGCCTCCTGCTAAAAAGTATAAGATGGTGCCGGATGTTGTGGTGTGCTGAGAACGTTTTGCCACATTTCGGCCATACTAACCCTGCCTGGAGATTTTGGCAGTGCCCCAGCTACGTTGGTGACTTCCTCCTCCGCCTCTGCCTTGTTCTCCTACTGAGCCCCCACTGTCAGGTGGGAAAGCTGTCAGTTTGTCTACCAGTGTAGATTTTGCGATACCTCTCCAGTGACAGAAGTAATGATGGTACGTTGTCCTTGTAGCGGGGATCCAGCACTGAGCCCCACTGTTATCATTCCACAGGCAAAGCAGCATGTATTGGCTCATGTGTGACAGGCTGCCCAAAGGCAACGGCAAGCTGTCCTCGGTGGCAAGCAGCCGCTCTCCAGTGATGCTCATGAGCTGCTTTGAGTGCCATCCCGCTGTGAACACTGTTCCTCCTCCTCATCCTCCAAAACTGTCCCATAGCTGAACAGTTGTGTACTTGGCCTCTGTTGGTACAGTAACCCACCTTCCGAGCCATGTGTGGTCAACAGGCCTGATAACTGTGTGAATTAGCCCTGCTCCTCTTCCTCCTGTGCCACCACCTAATCCATCATCGCCTGAATTGTCTTTTCCAGCAAGAATAGAAGTGGTATAGTAACGCTGATGATGGCGTCATCAGCGCTGGCCATATTGGTGGAGCATTCAAAGCAGCGCATTTCCATCTCCATCAGCCGGAATGATAGCATTTCAAAGGCCAGAAAATTGGAGATGCTTCGGGCTCTGATGGCACAGCATGCAAACCACCCATTGCTTGTCATCAGCACATTGTCTGAAGAAATACCACACCAGGGATTTCCTTTAAGCTGGCTTTGATGTTCTCATTTCCTTGGCGTGGTGGGCAGTAGCAGCCGAAGTACTAGCTAGGGGGCACCCACTGTTCCCTCTATTGCTGTGCTGCTGGGGCACCATGACCACCTCCAAGTCACTAGGATGGCCTTCACTCAATGTGGGGTCTAGGACCGCATCATCTTCTACCCACTCCTCACCAATCTGCAAACTTCAAAAAAACGCTGCAGTTGCCAACTGTGTTTCATCATCTTCTGAGATGTGTCTCAGCAGTCCCTTTTAACAAACTTTATTAGGCATTCGATCCCGAACAGTAATCAGGACTTCTGGTAAAAGTCCGTATTCGGGGTTTGGTACAGGACACCAACTTTACAACGTACACAGAAAGAGAAATAAAGTCTCCTCCATATTGTGTTGGAGACACTGACCACTGACTTTAGTCAGTGAAGAAACTTAGTGATGTAATAAATGATCATTTTGGTTGAAATAATTCTCATGCCTCCAAGGATCGAGTTGCACTGAGGACTAGTCAGACAGAGGGCTCTCTGGCGGTTTCTCCTTGCCCGGTGCCCTGGAGCAACCGGTCACTCAAGGGAAGCAGGTGGAAGCATCTTTTCAGAGTTGTTATATGATATAAGGCTGAAATCATACAACCAGATCAGGCGGCATGCATTAGCTTTCAGGTGCCCTTTAAGTGGGTTTTTCTAACTACAGTAATGCCAAACATGTGGATGGTAACTGTGGTTTAGGCACACTGTGGGGCTTGGATAACGTTTTTCATACACTTACATCAGCTGGCACCAGGCCTACCTCCTCCCTCCCCCTCCCCGATTCATAGGCCCTATAGCGTGCCTGTGTCTCCAATGGCAAGTGGGCCCCGCTGCTTGCTCAAAGCCCCGGCCCTTGCCCGGATGCACCAGGGGGTGATGCCGATCCTTTCCAAAATTATTCCATCTGCCTTATTAGTGTGACTGGTTGGGCATTTCATCTGAATTACATTTTTGAGGGGATTTAGACGGAAACCCCAATGTAATTGTTCAGCGGAGAGCACAGGATAAATGGGAACAGACCTTTAAGTCCTCAACCGCTGTTTATTTTTTATGCTACTCACCGTGCAGTAAAGTGATAAAACGGTTTTATTCTTCAGATCAGTACGATTACAGCAATACCAAATTTACATTTTTTTTTTTGAGATTTGCTAGTTTCTCGTACTAAAAACTGTTGTTTTTTTTCCTCTCCTTATTCTGATAGCCATAATTTTTTTCTCCCACTTTAGACCTGTATATGGAACGAAATGACATTTTTCACATTTTTTTTGTGAAACGGGACGACATTTTCAGTTACATTTCTTTTTGCATACTAAATTTTCATCTCTTATTCAGTCTTTTGCATGTCAGTATAATACAAAATGTAAATTTTTCATGTTTTATTTAATATTTTTGACGCTGTTTGCAATACAAGATAAATGACGTGACAGTTTTATAGTTGGTGTTATTTTGGACACGGTGATATCAATGTGTACTTTGATTATTTTTAGATAAAACCTGTGATATTAGTTACATAACATTTTAAAAAAATTTATTATTGCATTTTATTAAAAAAATGTATTTATTTTGTTACATTTTCACTTGGCCCCCAATACAGGTCGTGAATATTTTACAAGTTCCTTCCTGATCTCGTGCGCTGCCATACATGAGAGCTGTAAGGTTTACGCTGACACTTGGCCTGTTATGTACTGTGTGTCGGTGGATGGTGGGAACATTACACTGTGTGGGGGTCCACAGGGCGACACCGTACTCTAAGAGTAATATGTGTTTCCTTTCTTCTGGTCTTTTATAATTTGGTCATATATGTGTCCATCGGAGGAAAAATGGAACAAAAAAGAAAAGTTTGGATTCTTAGATGGTGCCAACACAAAAACACCTAAAGGCCACATTCACACCGAGTATTTGGTGATTTTTTTACCTCAGTATTTGTAAGCCATTACCAGGAGTGGGTGAAAAATGAAAAAGTGGTGACATGTTTCTATTATACTTATCGTCTGATTGTTCCACTCCTGATTGTGGCTTACAAATACTGAGGTAAAAAAACTCGTCAAATACTTAACGTGTGCATGTGGCCAAACAGTCTCAGCGCTGAAGGGGTTAATGCCCCAGTAATGGGGAATCTCCACATACCTCCACCACATATATGGCTGTTCTGTGCGTACAGGACCTGTGATGAGGTCACATGATCGATACAAGAAAGCTCGGAGCTCGCGCCCCTGTACTATCAGACCTTGTTCACACGTTCAGTATTTGAGGGTTTTTTTACCTCAGTATCTATCAGCCACAACCAAGAGTGGGTAAAAATACTGCAGTAGAAAACTCCCAAATACTCATTGTGTGCATGTGGCTTTAAATGTACAGGGACAAATACGCTGGGGTCAATATGCAGACATATACACACGGTGCGTCAGCACACTGCCAATAATGGACACATGAACTCCACCATTACTATACATGTATAATACATGAGGTACTTTGTAACATTATAATCAAAAGGCGATAAAGCCATCGGACCAGGACAAGCTGCGCCCAATGTGAATGCTCCCTAACTCCAGTGACTCACCTCTCTGTGCTTACCAAGGCCTCATAGTGACCGGAGAAGAGGTAGGAGCCATGTCTGACTGTGATTACAGCCAGTCTGCGGTAAGCTGGGGGGATAAAGGTGCACAGCCCCGGGGGGCCACACCCGCAATGTATTACTACAAGAGATCCAAACAAGGACCCGCAAACCTCTAGTGTATAAGTAATATGCAGGTGCACATTCACACTGTGCTCACTAACAAATATACACACAGAAAAAACACTAAGAAAAATCAAAAGAGTATGAGGTGAATGGAGCGGAGCTATTTGTGCACAAGGTGGATGGATCAGAGACGTGTGGGTACGACATGATGGGGCAAAGCCTTTGGTGTATGAGCTGGAGGGGCGGTGTGTGTATGGGGTGGGACCATGTGTGTACGAGGTGGGACCATGTGAGTACCGGGCAGGGAATGATTAGCATGTTTTTTCTGTGATATTTTTTTCCAGCCTTCTGTGAGAAGAGTCTTTTTCTGACTGAAACAACTTCCCTTCATTGATTTGACAGAGATTTCTGGTCTCATAAAAAATCCCACTTCTCTGCTAGTGTGGAACCTTAAACTCAAGCTGGAGGCACCAAGAGTAATGTTTGTCTCACTTCTCTGCTGGCTGCCTTCTTGGCTAAGACTTTATATTGTGGCGTCAGGTGAAGATGAGAGCCTCTCTGCTTGTTTTTCTTCCACCACTCTTCATATGGATGGAGAAGGCCTTTCTACTGCATTATGTCACAGTACAATAATTAAACATATCTGACTGTTGGGTGCGCAGCCATGTGCCGATTATTGCTGCTAGATGGTTTCCTCTAATAGGGGTTCATTCCCTTAAACCAGGGGTCTCAAATAAGGAAAACAATCTTCTAGCAGTACCACCATACCAGTACTAGCCCCCGGTCAATCAGAGGCCAGCAACTGACATCGGCATCTCTGTCGTAGCCGTGCATGACATCAATTCCATGCTCTGCCTCAGTTGTGGAGGAGGAAGCGGACACTGTTCGCCGAGGGAGCAAGATCAGATGAGAAGATTTTTTTATGTGTGTGTAAAGAGTGACAGAATGTGGGACATTGCTGCAAGTGACGCTCCCCCAGGGCTGTGGGATACTCGGCAGCCGGGCCTCTGGTTGCCAGGGGATATCACGGTGGTTGGCCCGGTCCGTGACCCAGGGCGGTCAGTGCAAAAAGGGGGGTACTTTTATATGGGGTTTTTGGGATTGTTCGTGACGCCACCTGTGGAATGCGGCCAAAGGGGAGCCGCCGCTGCGGAGCAGTCCTCTGGAGCTGGTGTTACAGCAGCAGGGATGGTGTGGCGCTCCAGGGCAGTGTAGTAAGATGGTGGTTGCGCTGGGCGTTGTAGTGCAGTGAGGGAAAGGTGGCGCAGATAAAGAATGGTGCAGTGCAGTGTGGTGCAGTCATCCGAGTTTTTACTCTCAGTTCTTATGACAGTTCCACTGGTGCACTGTACAGGTGTCAGCCTCCCACGTCGAGCTGCGTTCACCAGGCAGGGGTTCAGCACTTCCTCAGGCAGATTAGGAGTACCTGGCAGAACCCCACTTTCTCGTGTTCCTAACTAGACCATCTTCACGGTCTTTCTCCCTCCTGCCCTGCGCTGCCCACTCTCAATCCCGCTCGGGTGCTCTGAAGTCCCTTCTGTGCATCGGAGTTCCCGGACCTGCTTGACCCTCCTGGGGATTAGAATGCGGCTTCTGCAACTGACTATATAAGCCAGAAGCCTCCGGTTTTTCCAGCCGCGACCTGCAACACACGACTGGGCCAGGGGCCGGTCCCCTTCTTGCGGCCTATGATCCATCTGTCTTCTGACAGATGCGGGGCGTACGGGTGCCGTCCTGCACGCGCCGTACCCCCTAGGATTCCTTCTTAGAACGGAGCCTACTTCTCTGCTCCCCTCCTGGGCCTCTATTACTAGGCCCCTACTTGTGGAGCAGAGCTCCTGCTGAGACTCTGCTCCCGGACTGTTCTTCTGAACTGCCCTCTCACTACTCTTCTTCTGCCACCCTAAAATGGCTTCCCTTTATATATACCTACTACTATAGTGCTCCCTTAAACTACTTACTCCACCCACACCCACTACTGGTTCCCCCTACCTCTGGGTTCCCCCCACTCCAGCCAGGGACAGGGCTCAACAGGAAACATACATTGCGTCTTGCCCTTCCAGCCGGCCTGGAGCAGTGTAGTGTTGGATGTAGGTGTTGTGGTTCCGGGCAGCACTCCCTCTTTACCTGAGAGAAAGAGACACCACACCTCTGGGTGAGGTGCAGTACCTCTGTGGCAACTGAACCCTCATGGGCGCCACACAAGTACAATATGGGGACATTTCTTCAAGATGAGAAGCATTATTACAGTATAGGGGGCATTATTACAGGACAGGGACCATTACTACAGAACGAGAGACATTATTACACAATTGGGGACATGTTTAAAGAACGGGGGATATTATTACAGGATGGAGGTCAGAACTATTATAAGGGGCTAATTGTAAATCAATAATACTGTATGGGGCCGATTTGGGGACAGCTAAAGGAAAACATTTTAATAAAAATATTCAAAATAAGGTATAAAAAAATAACGAAATAATGTTTAGCCACTAAAAATGCTGTTTTATATAGAAACTGAAGTAAAAGAGAAGACCTATACCATAATCCATATTGTATGATAAACACCATTAAAAAGAATAGTTTTTTTCTCTGTGAGGCCAATACACCCGGCTGAGTTTGAGAGTGAGACCCCTGCCTTACACTATGTTGAATTGCTTGATTTTCGGTTTAGTGAACTTTTTCTTTACAGAATTGTTACTAGGTCCTAGAAGAGTAAATGCACTAGTTTAAAGTTACCTGACTTCTCACATACAGCTAATTTTACCTTTTAGATATGTTCTAGCATCAGGTATCAATGTGATTGTGGATTAATGTTCTGATATGTGTCAGAAACTAATAATAAGAGTAAATACTGGGTCTTTGCTAGGAGCAAAAATTTCCATAGTATTGGCTATCTTCCAAGAACATTGTCAGACCACTCTCTTGTCATCGTGGTTCTATGTTTTCCACATGTAAGGGTTAGGTAATCTAAACTTTGGAAACCGAACCCTTTTTAGTTACTGTGACGATACAACTTAAAATCTTAATAAGCCAGATGATTAGATTAGTTAAGCCAAGAGAAATACACTATTGTGTTTAAATTGACTTGTATATTTTTGTGTATTTCTAAAGGACAGACCAGTATTTGTATAATCCTGATTGCTGTCTCCTCTTGGTTAGGCGAACAATGTTGTTAGTTACTATGCTAATTACATATTATACTAAGTCAGCTGAAAGTTTATTCACAATAGCCCATGTGATACCAACTATGTAAATTGTTTAGCTCAAACAATGAGACATGAGGTTGCCCTCTCCCCCCAACCTGTAACTGATGACCTTACACAGATGTAAATATAAACAGGGATGTCTGTAGTGGTGCAAGCAGAGAATTAAGGAGAAGCAAGAGGACACACAGACTCTGACACCATCATCTTGGAAGCATGGATTTTACCTAAAGATACACAGATTTGGATTTTACATGATTTTAGCCTAAGGGTATCCGGCCCTGACTGGAAAGATTTGTATCTGCTCCACTGACCATCAGAGAGACATGGATACATTTTGGGGAGACCAGGTTGGGACGAGGAAGTCACCTGGCCCCATGGATATGTTGTTGTTTGGGGTTGTCAGGAGGGACTCACCGGTCTCCTGGAACCCATGGAGACATTCGGAGAAGCCAGAATGGGACCCATCGGTCATCTGGCCCCATGGACACTCTCGGAGAGGCCAGGTTGGTACCCTCAGGTCTCCTGGTTGTAATGCACACGCCCGGGCTGAGCGGCGTGTGCGTGTGATTCCACTGGACCGTGCCGGAGAGTGAATGCCTGGAGGGGCGTAACTAGGTATTCACCCGATCCGACCAGGGTCGCACGACAGCATACGATGCCAGTGCACCAAGGAGGAACCGAGCAGAGGGACCAGGTGCTACTCCAGGACAGACCCCGGACACGGCTGTTGACCCACACAGGGGAATACAGGAACAGACAGGTTAGGCTGGCACACAGACTGGTGGGTATAGGTAAGCACGACTGGTATGCAGGCAGGCGGGAATGCAGGCAGGGGGGTACAGGCAAGCACGGCTAGAGTGCAGACAGGGAGGCACTAGCAGGTAGGAACACAGGCGGGATAGGACCCAGTACACACTGGGACTCAGGAACAGAACCACAGATGTGGCAGACAAACACAGCAGAGTAAGGCCGCCCAGAGTGGTGAGCGAGAGCAGGGCAAGACGAGACCGCCTAGAGCGTTGAGCGAGAATAGAGCAGGACGAGGCCGCCTGTAGCGGTGAGCGAGAGTAGAGCAGGACGAGGCCGCCTGGAGCGGTGAGCGAGTGTAGGGCAGGACGAGGCCGCCTGGAGCGGTGAGCGAGAGTAGAGCAGGACGAGGCCGCCTGGAGCGGTGAGCGAGAGTAGAGCAGGACGAGGCCGCCTGGAGCGGTGAGCGAGTGTAGGGCAGGACGAGGCCGCCTGGAGCGGTGAGCGAGAGTAGAGCAGGACGAGGCCGCCTGGAGCGGTGAGCGAGAGTAGGGCAGGACGGGGCCGCCTGGAGCGGTGAGCGAGAGTAGGGCAGGACGAGGCCGCCTGGAGCGGTGAGCTAGAGTAGAGCAGGACGAGGCCGCCTAGAGCAGTGAGCGAGAGTAGAGCAGGACGAGGCCGCCTGGAGCGGTGAGCGAGAGTAGAGCAGGACGAGGCCGCCTGGAGCGGTGAGCGAGAGTAGAGCAGGACGAGGCCGCCTGGAGCGGTGAGCAAGAGTAGAGCAGGACGAGGCCGCCTGGAGCGGTGAGCAAGGCAGAGCAGGCTAGAACCGCCGGAGCGGTGAGCAAGGCAGAGCAGGCTAGAACCGCCGGAGCGGTGAGCAAGGCAGAGCAGGCTAGAACCGCCAGAGCGGTGAGCAAGGCAGAGCAGACTAGAACCGCCGGAGCGGTGAGCAAGGCAGAGCAGGCTAGAACCGCCGGAGCGGTGAGCAAGGCAGAGCAGGCTAGAACCGCCGGAGCGGTGAGCAAGGCAGAGCAGGCTAGAACCGCCGGAGCGGTGAGCAAGGCAGAGCAGGCTAGAACCGCCGGAGCGGTGAACAAGGCAGAGCAGGCTAGAACCGCCGGAGCGGTGAGCAAGGCAGAGCAGGCTAGAACCGCCGGAGCGGTGAGCAAGGCAGAGCAGGCTAGAACCGCCGGAGCGGTGAGCAAGGCAGAGCAGGCTAGAACCGCCGGAGTGGTGAGCAAGGCAGAGCAGGCTAGAACCGCCGGAGCGGTGAACAAGGCAGAGCAGGCTAGAACCGCCGGAGCGGTGAGCAAGGTAGAGCAGGGGGGACAGGGCTCTGTTCACACGGAACAGACAGGAAGGGAAAGGCAGAACCAGATACCCACAGGGTACTTGCAGTGAAGTAGCGAGTGGACCACAAACTCACTAACGGGAGTACAGTGACAACGAGCAGGAGTTAGGTACGAGTTCAGACTCTGCAGAAAAAGGAAAGGTACAGACATAGAGAAACACAGGAAACAGGCTAGAAGAGTATACAGACAAGAATAGACACAGTAGCAAGATACAGGAGCGGGTTTAGGTATGCAGCCCCTAGAAGGCGGGAGGAACAGGCCAGGAGCGTGTTCAGACAGGACAGACAAGATACAGGAGCGGGTCTAGGTATGCGGCCCCTAGAAGGCGGAAGGAACATGCTAGGAGCGTGTTCAGAGAGGAACAGGCAAGACACAGGAACGGGTCTAGGTATGCAGCCCCTAGAAGGCGGGAGGAACAGGCTAGGAGCGTGTTCAGACAGGACAGACAAGATACAGGAGCGGGTCTAGGTATGCAGCCCCTAGAAGGTGAAACGAACAGGCAAGGAGCGTGTTCAGACAGGCCTGGAAATACAGCCTCCAGGAAGGGCAGGCAAGCAAACAGAGAAGGGGACCTGGCACATTCAGAGTGAAAGAGCACACTGAATGAAACACAATGCTCAGGCATGGGTTAATTGGAGCAGCTGGTTTAAATACCAGGTGACAGACAGTAATAGGCTGAGGACGCACAAGGGGTGTGCCTGCAGCAGGTACAAAAAGCAGGAAGTGATCGGGCGCCGCCCTTAAGCAGCAGAAACAGAAGCAAACAGACAGCATGGAGGGAAGCCAGAGAGACAATCTGGATTGGAGATCAAGTGCGCGCTCTTGCACAGTGGGAGATGGACCACTATGCAAGGACGCCGCCAGGTATGTTACACTGGTCTTATACCTTGATGGACTACCAGCTTCCTAAGCTTGCCGCTACCTCCTCTCTATGTTTGCCCGTCAGAAGTGGGGGGCCATTGGTTGAGGTAGTCAACCCTGGAAGTCTCCAAAGTCGCAGTTATTCTAACCCAGGTGGGCGAGATTGAAGGGTGAGACTTTGCAATGTTGTACCATCTTGGGTATTTGCTGAGACTGTTCTACTTGTTTATTGTCCACTTTGTGGTTCTCTAAAGTATTGCCACACTGTTTTACCTGCACCCTGTGTTGTCTGAGTAGCGTTACGCCCACGGAAGACCCTGGGTCTTCACAGTTACCATTCATTTATAGCATGGGAGCAAAAAACTTTCTGAATACTATCGGATGAACGAGAGAACAGCCTTGATGCAGTAAGCACTTATACTGTAAAGGGTATGAATAGAACAAAATCTGAGCCATTAGAAAATGGATTACACCAGGAACTGTGGGAGACTTAAGACATATTTCCACAAGACTGTCATAGAGAAAAATTGTCAAATACATAAAGACATCTCCAGAGAGGGGAAATATCACCCTCACCTTGAACATATGAGATTAATTATAATTGGGGAAGTGAGAAAACGCTGACACTTCAACTTCCATTGAATAGGACCACCTGCTGTGAATAGATGTAACGGGTCTGGGAGGCGGAACCTCTGAGCTACTATACAAGGGGGCGGTCCTTGTAAGGGAGCGGGTGGCGACCAGGGAAGACGGGCAGGAAGTCACAGCAGGTGACCGGGACAGTCTCTGAGTGAACGGGCTGGAGGTCACGGCAAGTGACCGGGGCAGTCTCTGGATGAACGGGCTGATGGTCACGGCAAGTGACCGGGGCAGTCTCTGAATGAACGGGCAGATGGTCACGGCAAGTGACCGGGGCAGTCTCTAGATGAACGGGCAGATGGTCACGGCAAGTGACCGGGGCAGTCTCTAGGTAAAGGGTTGGTACGACCTGTGGCGGCTGATGATAGACGTGAGCTCCCAGGTGAGCAGGCGAGAGTCTCTGGATGAACGGGTGGTCACAGCATGTGACGGCGGAGCCTCCAGGAAGACCAACAGACAGGCGGCAGATGAGCGCTCCCAGGTGAGCGGGCAGAAGTCTCTGGACAGGCGGGTGGTCACAGCACGTGACGGCAGAGCCTCCAGGTAGGCTAGCAGACAGGCAGCAGATGAGCGCTCCCAGGTGAGCGAGCAGAAGTCACTGGACAGGCAGGTGGTCACAGCACGTGACGGCGGAGCCTCCAGGTAGGCTAGCAGGCAGGTAGCAGATGTGTGCTCCCAGGTGAGCGGGCAAGCTGGTCCATAGACAGACTGACAGGAGTTGGAAGGCAGACCGTCGGACCTCAGGCAAGCAGGCAGGTGGCTGATGTGCGCTCCCAGGTGAGCGGGCAGGCTGGTCCTTAGACAGACTGACAGGAGTAGTAAGGCAGACCGTCGGACCTCAGACTAGCAGGCAGGTAGCAGATAATCAGGCAGGAATCTGGCAGGTAACTGGCAGGTAACTGGCAACGGGACCTGAGGGCTGAAGCAGAGTAGTGAACAGTGCAACAACATTGCTCGGGCACCTCCATTTTGGAGGAGGTGTCTTATATATGGTGAAGTCCTCCGGCCATTGGCCGGGGACTCCTTAGGACGGCGTGCGCGGCCCCTTTAAGAGGGAGGGAGAGCGCGCGCGCCCTAAGCACAGTGGCCGGGAAGGAGCGCGCGCTGCCAGCAGAGCGGGAGGAGGACGCCGGGCACGGAGCAGAGAGGTGAGGGGAACAGCGTCCCTGCCTAGCAGGAGGCAGGGACGCCGAGGCTACAATAGATAATTGCCACAGGAGAATTTGATGAGAACCAGCCAACAAGACTGGGATTCATATACTCAGAGGGAGGTGGAAAAGGACAAGTACTTCCTCTGTTCAAAGGATATTTATGGAAGATATATTTTCGGCGTCGTAGCGAAGGGATGAACATTATCCATTCACTCAAATCCAAATGTCTCCAAATTAATATAGGACAGATAGATCATTCTATCCCTGCCATATTTCATCTCTATAGAAAGACAAAACCTTGATAGAAAACATGACAACTGTCATGTCCCATGACTTGGGAATTTTACAGACTTTATTTCACTTTGATTTAGTTGTTATGTATTGCTGTTTTGTTGCTATTCTGTAATGTTTGTCTAGAAGTTTGATTGTTTCGAAGTTTGTCCTTTCTCTCTACCTGTCTCCCTCTGATGTAATTCTGATGTAAGTAACCCCTCCCTTCTTCCCCATTTTTCTTCCTCATTCACCATCTTCAACCATGTTAGAAGTTCATGTGCTTCCAGACCGTTTCTAAAAAGATATTTTTACCTGCTGTACGTTTGCACTTCAACAAGATTTCTGCTTGAAAATAAATCTTCTGAATCTTCAACAACGTGCTACCTGCAGTCGAGTTAAGCTATGTGAGAACATCACTTCATATGAGTAAGGTTTAAGAGACAGCCTAGAAACGGTGTCTCACAGCGCCCTATCCTTGCAGCTTAGTCATGGAGTCAGAATGGTAAAAAGACTTTTGCCAAATTCATCTGTAAAGCCAGTCTACAGCTTCTATAAAGCTACAGAATAGTCATCAGACCATCTGCTCTCAGCATATAAGAAATCATCCAATGTTCATTCTGCCTGTGAATTACTATGGCTGAGGGGAAGACTTCACGGTCTCTACCAGATCCACTGTTAGGCCACGGCCCCACTATTAGCATTTGGTCAGAATTCGGTCATTATTATTTCTCAGGAGTGGGAACCAAAACCAGAAGTGGGTGATAAATGCAGAATTGGTGACTTGTTTCTATTATACCTTTTCTCTGATTGTTCTTCCCCTGGTTTTGGCTCCCACCCCTGAGAAAAAATACTGACCAAATACTGATTGTGGGGCCGTGGCCTTAGATGAAGAATGTATAGAGTTTAATCCACAGTCCGTTAAGTAGGCTAAACATTCTACAAAACCTACATTGAAAGTTAGAGAGAACGTTAAATCTATTAAACACGAACTTTCTTGTGTTATATCAGACTTATAGCAAAAATTGCTGAGTCACATCAACAGCCTCTCTCAGCCTGCTTCTCTCGCACTACCACTAGAGGAAGCCCTTGGACAACTGTGTTCAGATTATGAAATTTATGTCAGAAGGACAAACAAATACCATATTTTTCGGACTATAAGACGCACCGGACCATAAGTCGCACTTAGGTTTTAAAGGAGGAAAATAGGGGAAAAATTGTAAGCAAAAAATGTGGTCATGATGCCCTGTTATGGGGGAGGGGATCTGCGGCTGACACTGGTATTGGGGTAATGTCCCCCAATTCTGTTAATATCCTCCATCCTGGTATGTATGGCCCCACCTTCCTCGTATAAGTGGCCCCCATCCCATCCTGGTATACCTGGCCCTCATCCCCATCCCTGGTATGCATAGTACCTCTTGATCCCCCATCCTGGTATGCATGTCATCCCATTATCCCCCATCCTGGTATGCAAGGCACCCCTTTAGCCCCATCCTGGTATGCATGGCACCCTCTGAGCCCCCATTCTGGTATGCATGGCACCCCTCTGTGGCCCCATTCTGGTATACATGGCACCCTCTGAGTCCCCATCCTGGTATGCATGGCACCCCTTGAGCCCCCATCCTGGTATGCATGGCACCCTCTGAGCCCCCATCCTGGTATGCATGGCACCCTCTAAGTCCCCATCAAGCTGCCTACAAAAAAAAATAAACAATCATACTCACCTCCTTTCTCCTCCAGTGCTGTCCGGCTCTGCTGCCGACACTCTCACTGTGTGAGCTGCGCATGGAAGGGCACGCACTGCGTCCCTGCCATGCGCCCTCACACAGTGTGAGACGCTGTGCTGGAATAGTCACTGCTCCCCACGCCAGGACTCTGTGCGTGGGGAGCAGTGACCATTCAGTCTGTTCAATAGCTGGCACACTGGAGCCGCAGCGAGGCTCCTGCTGCCACTCTGCGGTCAGTGTGCCTGCTATTAAAGGCCATGGATATTCACTACAACCCATGAGAGTGGGTTGTAGGGAATATTCATGAGCTTTAATAGCGGGCACATTTTATACAAATGCACAAAGCATGGGCAACAAACAAGGAGAATTGGAACTACTAATGCAGGAAAAGGAATATGATGTCATTGGAATCACTGAAACTTGGTGGGACGATACACATGATTGGAATAAAAGGCTAAAAGGATACAACTTATTTGCAAGAAACAGACTTGATAAACGAGGAGGAGGTGTCGCATTGTATGTTAGAAAAGCGTATATCTGCACAGAGATTGAAGCTTCAGAGACTGGGAGTTCTGTGGAAACTGTTTGGGTAAGAATACAAGGAGAGAACAACGGAAAGGACACCATTGTAGGCATTTACTACAGGCCACCTGGGCAAGCTGAAGATATGGATGAACTCTTTATGTATCAAATGACCAAGTTCTCCAAAAAATATGACGTAGTGGTCATGGGAGATTTCAACTATCCAGACATTTGTTGGGAATCTCTCTCAAGTAAAACTAACAGGTCAAGCAAATTCTTATCCTCTCTTGCTGACAACTTTATCTTCCAAAAGGTAGGGGAGAAAACAAGGGGATCTGCTACTTTGGATCTAATCCTTATAAACAGGGAGGAAATGGTTGAGGAGGTAAAGGTGGCTGGGACCCTAGGAGGCAGCGATCATGCTATTATAGAATTTTGGATAACTAGAGGAGGAAGACATGTGAAGACTCAAACTTCAAGGTTAGATTTTAGAAAGGCAGATTTTAAGAGACTCAGAAAGAGAATAGGAGGGATCCAATGGCTGGATGTCCTTAAGGACAAAAATGTCCAGGAAGGATGGGAAGTTTTTAAAAATGAGATTCTCAAAGCACAATCGTTAACAATCCCGAAAAGTAGGAAGAATGGGAAGCATTTAAGGAAACCAGGATGGATGAACACAGAACTTAAACACATGCTAAAAAGAAAGAAAGAAATGTTTATTAAATGGAAAGAGGGAGGCATATCTAAAGAAGATTATAATGCAGTCTGCAGATCCTGCAGGGCACGTATCAGGTTAGCTAAAGCTGACAATGAATTAAGGCTTGCAAGAGATGTCAAAAGCAATAAAAAAGGATTTTGGGGGTATGTCAAAAGTAAAAGAAAAGTCAAAGATGCTATAGGATTTTTACAGGATGAAAATGGAGAAATGGTAAGAGAGGATGTTGAGAAGGCCGAACTTTTTAATTCCTATTTTGCATCTGTTTTCTCTCAGAAAGAAAATGTAACATCAACTGATCTTCACTGTCCTTTTAAAGGAATAGAGGAATCCAAGTTATCAGTAAACAGAAAGATTGTGAGGGAATATTTAGCTAACATAAATGAGTTCAAGTCTCCAGGTCCAGATGAATTACACCCCAGAGTACTGAAGGAGATTGTAGAAGAAATTTTAGAACCACTCTCCATAATCTTTGAAAATTCTTGGAGAACAGGAGAAGTCCCAGAAGACTGGAGAAGAGCAAATGTTGTTCCTATCTTCAAAAAGGGGAAGAAGGTGGACCCAGGGAACTATAGGCCGGTGAGTCTGACTTCTATACCAGGAAAGATCTTTGAACAAATTATTAAACAACATGTATGTAAGTACATGGATAAGAATGAAGTGATTAACCAGAGTCAGCATGGGTTTGTAACTAACAAGTCATGTCAAACTAACTTAATTTCCTTCTATGACAGAATCACTGACTGGGTGGATCAGGGAAATGCTGTAGATATAGTATATCTTGACTTCAGCAAAGCATTTGACAAAGTATCTCACATCATCCTTATTGAAAAAATGACCAAGTATGCAATGGACCAGGCAACTGTTAGGTGGATTCATAACTGGCTTAGTGATCGGACTCAAAGGGTGGTTGTAAATGGCTTCACATCCAGCTGGATGAATGTCTCAAGTGGGGTACCACAGGGCTCCGTCCTGGGACCTGTATTGTTCAACATCTTTATCAATGATTTAGACGAAGGAATTGAGGGTAAACTGATTAAATTTGCTGATGACACAAAGCTAGGAGGGATAGCTAATACTAGAGAAGAGAGAGAGAGGATTCAAAAAGACCTAAATAAACTGGAGCAGTGGGCAGCAACCAACAGAATGGTTTTTAACAGGGGAAAATGCAAAGTACTACATCTGGGCAATAAAAATGCAAAAAGCATATACAGAATGGGAGGAATAGAGCTAAGCAACAGTACATGTGAAAAAGACTTAGGTATACTAATAGATCATAGACTGAACATGAGTCAACAGTGTGATGCAGCAGCAAAAAAGGCAAATACAATTCTGGGATGTATTAACAGAAGCATACAGTCTAGATCACGTGAAGTCATTATCGGTCTTTACTCCTCTTTGGTCAGACCTCATCTGGAATACTGTGTACAGTTTTGGGCACCACATTTTAAAAAAGACATCGACAAACTGGAGCAAGTTCAGAGAAGAGCGACCAGAATGGTGACTGGTCTGCAAACCATGTCCTATGAGGAACGGTTGCAGGATTTGGGAATGTTTAGCTTGCAAAAAAGAAGACTGAGAGGAGACTTAATAGCTGTCTACAAATATGTCAAGGGCTGTCACATTGTAGAAGGATCATCTTTATTCTCATTTGCACAAGGAAAGACTAGAAGCAATGGGATGAAACTAAATGGGAGGAGACACAGATTAGATATTAGAAAAAACTTTTTGACAGTTAGGGTGATTAATGAGTGGAACAGGCTGCCACGAGAGGTGGTGAGTTCCCCTTCAATGGACGTCTTCAAACAGAGGCTGGACAGACATCTGTCTGAGATGATCTAGTGAATCCTGCTTTGAGCAGGGGGTTGGACCAGATGACCCAGGAGGTCCCTTCCAACTCTACCATTCTATGATTCTATGATTCTATGATTCTATGCAGGCAAGTCATTACATTCCAGTCAGCCACATAGTTCCAGCTCCATGCATGGCAAAAACTATGCACATTAAGCCAGTTACTGGACTGAATGCCTACGCTGCACCACACTTTCCTGCGTTCCTAGGTCAAAACACCACCGACTATATGAATAATGCTACTCAGCCTGCAACTGTCTTTCTAAAATCAGAGAAAACTGACATGTCTGACTTTGCAAAGTACATGGTTCGCCACAAACTAACTAAGACCGGTCTCACAGTCGATGATTAACCTGAAAACTACAGAACAGAGGTTGGAAATGTGCCTTTAGAACCGCAATTAGTGAACTCGGCATCACTGCTGCTGAAGAGTTAGATCTGCTGATCAGATGGCTCAAGCCACAATCCACAGAACGGATCAAGAGGCTTAGATCTGTCCACATCAGTAATCCAATGGCTGGTCTCACGGCTGCATGGGAGAGACAAGAACGAAGCTTTGGTAGTCCTGAAACCATAGAAAATGCACCATTCAAGCGACTGCAGGATTTTTCAAAATTATTCAATAGGACAGTTCAAAATTCCAAGAGCTTAGTGACCTCCTGTTAGAGCTTTAGATGGCCAAAGCAGACACGCACCTACCTGGCCTCAGCTACCTGGATACTGCTCGCTGCTCGTGGGGTAAACCCAATAGTTTCTAAGCTACCATTCAATATTCAAGATAAGTGGACCATAATGAGCTCAAGATACAAAAAAGCTAACCAAGTCTCCTTTCCTCCATTTTCCTACTTCTGTGAGTTTATCAAGGACATTGCAGAGTGTAAGACTGACTGTGACGATACAGAGTAAAATCTTAATTATGCCAGACATACTTTCTGATGGCAAGAGCAGCACACCTTTATTTTTATGTTGACTCTTTAATCTGTGTTCTTCTTTAGTTCATTAACACAGGCTATTATTTGTATAACCCTGAATGCTATCTGCTCTTTGATTCTGAAACAATGATGTGTATTTACAACTATGTAAATAGATTAGCTAGAACAATGAATGTTTGCTACATATGTTAAATACCATTGTAGGGTGTTTGCCAGTCAATCTTGGGAGATGAGCTGTGGATACTCAAGCCCTGTGAAATAATATCATCCCTAATTCTTAACCTGTGGATGTGTATTTAAGAAGGGACATGTGTTTCTGAGACAGAATGAGACTTGAGACAGAGTCAGAAGGACTTTGGAAGGAGAATGGGAGACATCCTTCAGGAAAGTAGATGGATTGCATGGCATCTAAAGAGACACAGATTTGTATTCTACATGATTCTAGCCTAAGGGTACCGGCCCTGACTGGAAAGATCTGATCCATTGACCATCAGAGAGACCATGGATACATTTTGAGGAGTCCAGGAGAGGACGAAGAAGTCACTTGGTCCCATGGATATGTTGTTTTGGGGTTTGCTAAGAGGGACCCACCGGTTGCCTAGAACCCATGGAGACATTTGGAGTTGCCAGGAGGGACCCACCAGTCACCTCGCCCCATGGAAACTCTCAGAGAGGCCAGATTTGGATCATCGGGTCTCCTGGTCTTGTACCTAGATGGACTGCTAGCTTCCTAAGCTTGCCACTACCTTCTCTCTGTGGGGGCCCGCCAGAAGCGAGGGGCCACTGGTTGAGGTAGCCGGCCCTGGAAGTCTCCAAAGTCGCAGCTGTTCTATCCCAGGCGGGTCAGCGGAAGGGTGAGACTGTGTAATGTTGTACCATCTTGGGTATTTGCTGGGACTGTTCTAGGTGTTTATTGTCCACTTTGTGGTTCAATAAAGTATTGCCACGCTGTTTTACCCTCACCCTGTGTTGTCTGAGTAGCATTACGCCCACGGAAGACCCCGGGTCTTCACATTTTGGTGGCAGTGGTGGGATACTACTCAGCCCAGCAGAGCTGGGGAAGCTGCAGGTGACTGGTGTTAGCACACACCGTCAAAGGGCTCCACAACATGGGAGGCATATAGACAGACCCAGCTGACCATAGGTGAGGCATGCATAGCGGGTTTCGGATGCTACCATGTCCAACCCCACCAGCCTGGCTTTGGGAGGAAGACCGGAGAGGATATACAGCAGCAGCAAGAAACAGCAACTACAGGAGCTGTGCCAGCTTCAACGGATTGAATACCAGGCCACCGACACTCATCGGATTTAATTCAGGAACCACAGGATGCAGAGGATGGCATGTGTGGACACAATGGATACCCGTCTGTTTTCTTCTATTACGTTTGGAGTTTATTTGCAAGGAAGACATGGAATATGCTCTGAGGAAACTGGATGATGTAAAGTTTTGTTCTAATTAAGGTGAGACCTCTTACATTCATGTCTGTGCTTAAAGACATGCTGATGGCCTGTCTCCAATAAGTGGAGAAGGATGATTGGGATCCTGTCATGTCTGGCTAGTTAAGATTGGGGGAGCAATGTGACGATACAGAGTAAAGTCTTAATTATACCAGACATACTTTCTGACCCCGGGTCTTCACACTGACTCAAGCTTTTCCTATGGAGAACCCAGCTGCCCTGGTTCATCCCCTCACAAGTATGAAAGTCCACGTTCAGGCAACAGAAACTGCAGCAGTCCAGTGTCAGATAAAAAGACTGATGTTCTTCCCACATCTTCACCAGCTCCAGACAAGAGCGAGGTATGTGAAAAGGTCAAAAATCCTAATCCTATGTGTCCCATTCATAAGAAGCCACTTCCCCTAAAGAAGTGCATCGGCTTCAGGAAGAAACAGCTCCAGGAACGCAAGGAGCTTCTAAAGAAGTTTGGGGTATGTTACAGATGTTGTATGTCTACTGAGCACTTTGCTAAATACTGTAAAATTACTGTTAAGTGTTTTGAGTGCGACAGTGAGGACCACATACAAGCGCTCCATCCATCCCAACCTAACTCTGCACCGCTTTGGCCTTGTTCCACCACAAGGCATGGCGGGGAGGACGCCAATAAAGCGGCAAGTCCTACCACAATTCCTCTATATGCACAGAAGTCTGCATAGAAAACCTGTGCAACAAGTCCTGTGCGAAGATATGTCTGGTGAATTTGCATCCTAAAGGTCAACCAGAGAAAACCATAAAGATGTACGCCATTCTGGACGATCAGAGCAACTGATCCCTTGCAAGGTCAGAACTCTTTGATTTGTTTAACTTAAAGGGAAACTCTCACCCCTACACCCTGGGCACCTGTAGTGGTGTTACGGAGGTCTCTGGGAGAAGAGCCAATGGACTCATAGTATCTTCTCCTGAGAACAATGTGGAGATACCCCTACCCACTCTCATTGAGTGCAACCAGATACCATCCAACAGAGAGGAGATCCCAACTCCAGAGGCTGCTCTTCATCACCCTCATCTAAAGACTATAGCCAACAAGATACCAGCTCTTGACAACAGCGCAAATATCCTGATTCTACTTGGCAGAGACATTCTCCGGCTACACAAGGTACATCAGCAAGTCAAAGGACCACATGATGCTGCATTTGCTCACCTCTTTGATCTAGGCTGGGTTATCATAGGTGATGTCTGCATGAAAAGCATGAAGAAACCTACAAGGATTTCCTCATTTAAGACTCATGTCTTGCCAAATGGTCAGTGCACTTACTTTCAGCCATGCCCACATCATTACTGGGTGAAAGAAAAGCTGAGTAACAGTAAGTGGCAGCAAGAAACCCTTGACAGCATGAACACCTTGCCGTCCTGTGATGACAACCTCGGGTCAACAGCGTTCAATTCCACAAGTGAAGACAACAAGCTGGTACCTGCAAGAGAAGACAGTAGAAACTACCTCAGGTTCCTATGGCACAAGGAGAATGACATCCACAACGAGGTCTTGGACTACTGGATGAAGGCTTACGTCTTCACGTACAGCCTCTCACCTGCAGTGGCACTCTATGGACTGAGATGAATAGCCCAGGAAGGTGAGAGAGAGTATGTATCTGATGTTCGTCTATTTGTGGAAAAGAGCTTCTTTGTAGATGATGTGCTTAAATCTCTGCCCACAAGGGAAGAGGCAATTCATCTGCTCTAGAACACAGGAAATGCTGTCGGCAGCAAACCTCAGACCTCACAAGATCATCTCAATCAGCCATGAGGTAATGAAGGTATTCCCATCTGAGGACAGTACAACGAGCTTAAAGGATCTTGATTTGGGTTATGACGTTCCTTCTATGCAACGCATCCTTGGTCTGCTTTGGGATAATAAACAGGACACGTTCTCATTCCATGTGTCAGTCTGCAAAAAACCTTTCCCCAAACTAGTCTTGTCTGTTGTGAACAGCATCTACAATCCTCTCGGGTTTATAGCACCCATCACCATTCAAGGCAAGATACTGTTGAAACAGTTGACAGCTGAGAAAATGGATTGGAACACTCCACTACTGTCCCAGAAACAACAAAGGTGGGAGACATGGAAGATGTTTCTGAAGGTCTTAGAACATTCCCAAGTCTCACGTTGTTATTCCTTAAGCTCCCTTTCAGCTACCACCAGAAGAGAATTCCACATTTACTCTGATACATCTACAGAGGCAATAGCTGCAGTAGCCTACCTGAAGACCTCAGAAGCCAACAACACGGTACATTGTGTATTTGTCCTGGACAAAGCCAAACTAGCCTCAAGGCCTGCTCACTCTGTACCAAGACTTCGTCTTTGTGCTTCTATACTGGTCTTGGAGGTCACCAAAGTTGATCCTTAACAGTGGCACCACATCTCCACTGACCTGCATCCAGCTTACCAAAGAACAAGACTCATGACTGCATCTAGCCTTTGTGACAACATTTGGCTGTCATCTCCAAGCTTTCTACATTAGGACCCTTGTTCTGTTGATGGTAGCAGTACATTTGAACTTGAGGAGCCAGATGCTGATGGAGACATGCTGCATATCTATAACACCAAAGTTGAAGCTGAGGCCTCATCACTCTGGACAATTCTTCATCGGTCATGCAGACTGGTATTCACCTGACTTATACCGCCAAGTGCTTCATGAGAGAAGGCATCACATGAACATTCTTACTGGACACAGCTTAAGACAGAGAGCTTACCGCCACATACCTCCAGTTGTGTTAGGACATGAGCTTTCACCAGTGGATTGTTGGGTTGGTGAAAGTGTTTGCATGCTGCGGTTTCCCCAATCCAAAGATGAGTTTTCAATTTGACTTGGATTATCCTACTGTTGTGGACTTCAGGCCACCAACCTGAAAACTGGACTTACAATTGTTATTGTTGTATCCTTGAGTGAACCTTTTTATCTTTCAGGCTGACGGTGGACATCATCAGAAGACATCACGTTAAAATGAATCATCATTGTAAACTCTAAAGATTTCAGACGGGGAGTGTCATATCCCACGATTTGTGAATTTTACAGACTGTATTGCACTTTCATTCAGTTGTTATGTATTGCTGTTTTGTTGCTATACAATATTGTTTGCCTTCCTTAGAAGGTTGTCCTTTCCCTGTTATTGAAAATGTATTTTTACCTGCTGTACGTTTGCACTTTAATAAGATTTCTGCTTGAAAATAATTCTTCTTCTGAATCTTCAACAACGTGCTTTCTGCAGTCGAGTTAAACTATCTGAGGACATCACTTAGTGTGAGTAAGGTTTAAGAGACAGCCTTGAAACGGTGTCTCACAGCACCCTATGCTTGCAGCTTAGTCATGGAGTCAGAATAACAATGATTTGTCCTGCCTAGGACCTTCAGGGGTGAAGATATCCTGAAAGTTGGGGATCTCATAAACCTGTAAAAGACTTAGCAGATCCCCCATATGAGCTCACCAAGGAGAGGTACGTGGGCGTAACCTTGATCTAATAAAAATGAAAGTATGAGATTTTGGTCACTTGTCGTCATCAAAGGCACAGCTTCATGTGGTTGTGTACATTTTCCTAAAAAGGAGTACCTCTCTATGCTAAGCTATAAGCCACTTCCGTGGCATAGGTTTAATTATCTTTCTTTTGCTGTCATTTTTACTCCATGTGATTGCATATACCGTATATTTTTGTTCCCATTTTGTAACATCTTTGTATATATTTTTTCTCTCATAAACATTGCCTACCCTTTCGAATTAAATATATAAATTTAATAGCTCGATTCATCTTGCTCTGTAAGCCGCATCCCTGAATCCATATGCTACCTGTAATGGGTGTCCAATCGGCCTGTATAAATTATACCTGAAACCACCAAATATTTCCTTTTGTTGTTGTGTAGTTTGCAGTGACCGTACCAGGGAGTGTATGTACAGTCATGGCTGGAAACGTTGGCACCCTTGAATTTTTTCCAGAGAATGAAGTATTTCTCCCAGAAAATTATTGCAACTACATGTTTTGTTATACACATTTATTTCCTTTATGTGTATTGGAACAACACAAAAAACTGAGAAAAAAATAAATTGGACATTATTTCACACACAACCCCATAAATGGGCGGGACAGAATTATTGGCACCTTTCCAAAATTGTGGGTAAACAACTTTGTTTCAAGTATGTGATGCTCGCTCAAACTCACCTGTGTAAAGTAACAGGTGTGAGCAATATGAAAATCACACTTGAAACAAGATAAAAAGAGAAGTTGACTCAATCTTTGCATTGTGTGTCTCACACTAAGCATGGAGAACAGAAGGATGAGAAGAGAACCGTTTGGGGACTTGAAAACCAAAATTGTTGAACAATATCAACAATCTCAAGGTTATAAGTCCATCTCCCAAGTTCTTAATGTTCCTTTGTCCTCTGTGCGCAACATAATCAAGAATTTAACAACCCATGGTACTGTAGCTAATCTTCCTGGACATGGACGGCAGAGAAAAATTAATGAAAGATTGCAGGATAGTACGGGTGGTGGATAAGCAGCCCCAAAGAAAATCAAGCTGTCCTGCAGGCTCAGAGTGCATCAGTGTCAGACTATTCATCGCCATTTGAATGAAATGAAACGCTATGGCAGGAGATCCAGGAGGACTCTACTGCTGACACAGAGACATAAAAAAACTAGACTGCAGTTTGCCAAAATGTACGCAAGTCAAAAATCCTTCTGGGAAAACATCTTGTGGTCAGATGAAACCAAGACAGAGCTTATTTTTTAAAGAACATCATTCTACCGTTTACCGAAAACGAAATGAGAAAATAACACACTACCTACAGTCAAATATGGTGGAGGTTCAACATTGTTTTTGGGGTCATTTTGCTGCCTCTGGCAGTGGGTGCCTTAACGGTGTACAAGGCATCATGAAATTTGAAGATTATTACAGGATTTTGGGTTACAATATGCTCAGTGAGAGAAAGCTGGGTTTGTGTCCTAGGTCTTGGATATTTGAGTAGTACAATGACCCCAAACATATGTCAAGAAGCATCCAGAAACTAATGGAAACAAAGTGCTGCAGAATTCTAAAGTGGCCAGCAATGAGTCCTAATCTAATTCCCATTGAACCCCTGTGAAGAGATCTTTAAATTGCTGTTGGGAGAAGGCACCCTTGAAATATGAGAGAGCAGTTTGCCAAAGAAAAGTGGTCCAAAATTACTGTTGAGAGGCGTAAGAAGCTTGTTGATGGTTATGGGAAGCGATTGATTGCAATTATTTATTCCAAAGGGTGTGCAACCAAATATTAATTTGAGGGTGGCAACATTTTTGTCCATCCTATTTTGGGGGGTTTTGTGTGAAATGATGTCCAATTGGCCTTTTACTCTTTTTGCAAACATTTTCTGGGAGAAATACTTCATTTTCTGGAACAATTTCAAGGGTGCCAACAATTTCAGCACCCATACACACATATATAATTATATATTCCAGGCTTTGGAATTGGAGGTATACAGTGCATTGTGAAAGTATTTGGCCCCCTTGAACTTTTCTACCTTTTGCGACATTTCTGGCTTCAAACATAAAGATATAAAATTCTAATTTTTTTGGGAAGAATCAACAACAAGTGGGACACAATCGTGAAGTGGAACGAAATTTATTGAATATTTTAAAAGTTTTTAACATATTAAAAACTGAAAAGTGGGGCATGCAATATTATTCAGCCCCCTTGAGTTAATACTTTGTAGTGCCACTTTTTGCTGCGATTACAGCTGCAAGTCACTTGGGGTATGTCTCGATCAGTTTTGCACATCGAGAGGCTGAAATTTTTACCCATTCTTCCTTGCAAAACAGCTCGAGCTCATTGAGGTTGGAATGAGGGCGTTTGTGAACAGCAGTTTGCAGCTCTTTCCACAGATTCTCGATTGGATTCAGGTCTGGACTTTCACTTGGCCATTCTAACACCTGGATACGTTTATTTTTTAACCATTCCATTGTAGATTTTGCTTTATGTTTGGGATCATTGTCTTGTTAGAAGATAAATCTCCGTCCCAGTCTCAGGTCTTTTGCAGACTCCAACAGGTTTTCTTCCAGAATGGTCCTGTATTTGGCTCCGTCCATCTTCCCATCAATTTTAACCATCTTCCCTGTCCCTGCTGAAGAAAAGCAGGCCCAAAACATGATGCTGCCACCACCATGTTTGACAGTGGGGATGGTGTTTTGAGGGTGATGAGCTGTGTTGCTTTTACACCAAACATATCGTTTTGCATTGTGTCCAAAAAAGTTCGATTTTGGTTTCATCTGACCAGAGCACCTTATTCCACATGTTTGGTGTGTCTCCCAGGTGGCTTGTGGCAAACTCCAAACAAGACTTTTTATGGATATCTTTGAGAAATGGCTTTCTTCTTGCCACTCTTCCATAAAGGCCAGATTTGAGCAGTGTATGACTGATTGTTGTCCTATGGACTGACTATCCCACCTCAGCTGTAGATCTCTGCAGTTCATCCAGAGTGATCATGGGCCTTTTGGCTGCATCTCTGATAAGTCTTCTCCTTGTTTGAGATGAAAGTTTAGAGTGACGGCCGGGTCTTGGTAGATTTACAGTGGTCTGATACTCCTTCCATTTCAATATGATCGCTTGCACAGTACTCTTTGAGATGTTTAAAACTTGGGAAATCTTTTTGTATCCAAATTCGACTTTAAACTTCGCCATAACAGTATCTCAGACCTGCCTGGTGTGTTCCTTGGACTTCATGATGCTCTTTGCACTTGAAACAGAACTCTGAGACTATCACAGAGCAGGTGCATTTATACGGAGACTTGATTACACACAGGTCGATTCTATTTATCATTACCAGTCATTTAGGACAACATTGGATCATTCAGAGATCCTCACTGAACTTCTGGAGTGAGTTTGCTGCACTGAAAGTAAAGAGGCTGAATAATATTGCACTCCCCACGTTTCAGTTTTTAATTTGTTAAAAAAGTTTAAAATATCCAATAAATTTCGTTCCACTTCACGATTGTGTCCACTTGTTGTTGATTCTTCCCCAAAAAATTTGAATTTTATATCTTTATGTTTGAAGCCAGAAATGTGGCAAAAGGTAGAAAAGTTCAAGGGGGCCAAATACTTTCACAATGCACTGAATATACCATACGCTCATTGTGAGTTTCACAATAACTGGCCTTGTAGGGAAAAGAGCCGTGGCCTCATCCAATCAATCATCAGCCAATTGCGTAATTGTCTTGATGATTGGAGGCAGCAGAGTTGTGTCCCCTGAGAAACTGGTGACAGCAGCGGGGTCTGCATGATCTCTCTGGTTTTCTCGCTGGCTAATTGGTGGCATCAGCATGATTTCGCCAGTGTTTTCCCCTTACAAATTGGTGTCAGTGGTGAGAGCTGAGCAATTGCCCCTGCTGATTTCCCTTACAAAGACCCTTTACAGACTAACTTGGACAGTTTACATAGAGCAAAAACTAAGCTCAAACACTGGATGATTATGGTAGGTAGTGATTATTCTTTAAACAGCATTATTTTGAACAAGAAGTTGCACACAATAGCTTTTGAATGATCATAAGGCTATGTTCATACACATTGTGTTTTTTTTCTGCAGCTAAATCTGCTGACAATTTTGCTCTGGCAAGAAAACAGCTGCATCAAAAATGCAGGTTTTGCTGTGTTGTTGATGCTTTTTTTCACTGCCTTTCTGTCTCTATTCATGCATGTACATAAATTTCTGTGAAAAAAAAAAATCTCATTCTGGTTTTGGCATAGTGGGAGGAGGTGAATTGTTCAGGAATAGTTTAGACACTGACAATGCCTTGAGTTTGTAGGACACTATTTACTTGCACACTATAGGGTATGCCATTCAGTTTGCACAGGCATTGTTCAATTTCACACCTCACTGGGCCACAAGTATTGTTCAATCTTACATGTAGGTCAGCTAATGTTTACACTCTACACATCACTTCAATTTAATCAATTTAATTAAACTCTCCCAGTACAAACAGCCATCCCAGTGACCAAGACAAGATGGTTAATCACAAAATAGAACCCATATTTTGCAATCAATAATGCTGAAAAAAATTTAGCTACATTTTTTGATGCATTTTTCTCACCACCCATTACTTCCTAGGGCTGAAAAAACGCTGATAGTTTATGTTCACGCACGTTGTGTTTTGCTGCATATTTTGCACCAGATTTTTATGCAAATTTTCAACGGCATCTTGCAGTACCAGCAAAGTGTATGAGAAACCAGAATTTTCTGTTCACACATGTTGCTTTTTGTTTGCTGCGTATTTTCTGCCTTGCTTGTTTTTTTTTGGAAAATAGAGCATGTCACTTCTTTCAGACATAGGAAGTAATGGGTGGTGAAAAAAAAATGCATAAAAAAATGCAGCTAAATTTTTTCAGCGTTTTTTCAGCATTTTTTATTGCAAAATATGGGTTCTATTTTGTGATTAACCATATTGTCTTGGTCATGAGATGGTTGTTTGTACTGGAAGAGTTTAAAATTAGTGATGTGTAAAGCGTAAACATTAGCTGACCTACATGTGAGATTGAACAATACCTGTGGCCCAGTGAGGTGTGAAATTGAACAATGCCTTTGCAAACTGAATGGCAGACCCCATAGTGTGAAAGTATATAGTGTCCTAGAAACTCAATGCATTGCCAGTGTCTAAACTATTCCTGAATAATTCACCTCCCCCACTATGCCAAAAACAGAATTAGATTTTTTTTTTTTCACAGAACTTTATGTACATGCATAAATAGAGACAGAAGGACCGTGAAAAAAAAACGCTGAAAAAACACAAAAAAATGCAGCAAAACCTGCATTTTTGATACAGCTATTTTCCTGCCAGAGAAATGTCAACAGATTTAGCGGCAGAAAAAAAACACAACGTGTGAACATAGCCGAAGAAGTGACATGCTCTAATTTGCCAAAAATGCAAGCAAGGCAGAAAATATGCAGCAAGCAAAAAGCAACGTGTGAACAGAGAATTCTGGTTTCTCATACACTTTGCTGGTACTGAAAGAAGCCGCTGAAAGTTTGCATAAAAATCTGCTGCAAAATATGTAGCAAAACACAGCATGTGTGAACATAGCCTAATGGTTAAAGAATACCGGATACATCTTCCATAATGAAAATACTTGATAAATGTTATACTTCTAGTACAGCAAATGACATCATCTTATTTTTCCATCAGGACACTCTGGAAAGTCTATCTACAGAATCAGACTTTTTAGATGCGCCTCTAAGCTTGGAAAAATTGAAGGTGTAGTGTTGATCGCCACTGAAAAAGCCCTCCTTAGGGCATATTCGTCACCCAAGCTAGTGGAAGTGTTTAATAAGTCTCTGGTTAGGAGATCTTTGCCATCCTCAATGCGGGATGCTAGATTTTGCTGTCTTGCCAAAGCCTGAGAAAAATGCCCCCTTACTAGGTTCATACTTGCCTATCTTTTGACAGCTGGTGCCTAGAAACTGGGAAAAGTACTGGCCAGTAGATAGTGGATAATATTATATTCAATGTGTTGAGTGGCCCAACCTACAATTGTAAATAAATCATAAAATCAACAGGTTTGGTTCAAGACCCCAAGATTTGTTTGTTAGGGTCTGTAAAAGAAAAGACACTGGACACACATGGTAAAACTGCGGTAGGACGTTTATTGTTTATTGCATATAAATTGATAACATTTTAGATGGATTCAGACGAACCCTCCTACAAAACGTGATTAACAAAGTCATTACTACAGGACTGTATGAGAAAGGGATTTATTCTAAAAGAAATACCAGAGCCAAAAATGAGAGAATCTAGGCTCCGTGGCTGGACACTTTTCCAAAATTGTTAGTATGTGATGGGTTCTTTGTCCCTGGAGCTTCTCTACTCGGTATAATGAGACTCACTAATATTGTTCATATACAGAGCATTTTAGGACAATAAAAACTGCCTAAATATGCGGATCCTGTCTGATATATATGTCACTGTACATAATATGTGATTTTGCTGTAGCCCTAATATTTCTGTACAGGGGATCTCTGTAGAGATCATCTTACCCCAGCATTCCGGAAAGGGAGAGATATTGGGGCACTTTATTGTAATTTATCTTTTAAAAAAAAACTTCACACTATTTTGTATGTGCTCTCAAGTAGTCCAATTTGGACATCAAAAAAGTATTTAAACTCCGAGAAAATTTGTTCAAAAACCATGTTTGGAAAAGCAAATGGCCTACACGGAAGCTGCTTTATCTTCAAAAGAAGTAGGATCGGCAATACCGAATTCCCTTGTCTATTGTCGTGGCTGTAATTGCTATAGCAGGTCTTACATGGGTTGTCCCATGAACAAAATACATTTTAATCAATAGATTATAAAAATAAAAGTTCCACAATTGGATGTGTTAAAAATCAATGTTCCTGTGCTGAGATAATCTTATAAATGTGCCTTGATATGTACTGAGTAATGGCCAGGTCTGACTATGCCACATCTCCTGGGCAGGCTAGGAATCAGAAGAAAAGATACAGATATTACAGCAGGGGAACACAGTTGGTTCTGTGAGGTAAAATATTTCCCAGTCTGTTTTTAAGCAATATTTTATCTCAAAGAAAGCAGGATAGGATGGGATCACAGCTACTATCCATATACTCCTTTTTGCTTCCTACCCCGGTCAGGAGCTGTGGTATGGTCAGACCATGTTCCTGAATGGTCAGACCATGTTCCTATACGGTCAGACGCAGCCATTACACAGCACATAGAGGGGGCACATTTATAAGATTATATCAGCACAAGAATTTTTTTTTTTAATACATCCAATTGTGGAACTTACTTGTATTCCAAGATCTGTTTATTAAAATGTACCGAATTTTTGGAATTATAAGAGGCACTTTTTTTCCCCAAAATGTGGGGGAAAATTGGGGTAGGTTGGCGGCTGCTGTATGAGAGGGGTCACAGGAGGCAGGGTCGCTGGTGCATGAATCTGGCGGCAGAATCAGAAGTGGGGCGATGCTTTGGGACCAGAGTTGAGAGGAGGGGCACTTGGCAGTGCAAGGCTTTGGCAGGCTCCAGGCTTTCAGAAAATGTCGGAAGTCCCCACACAGTTCGGGGACCTCAGGAAAATTACGGCGCTTGCGCAGATTGAGGTCTTGGCTCCAGAGATCTCAATTTGCGCATGTGCTGCCTCGGGTGGCCATTTTCCCAAAGTCCACTGCAGTGAAAAGGATGGGAAATGCGGGGGACTCCATACATTTTGTAAAGCCCGGATCCTGCCGAACTCCCCCCTCCTCTAAGCCCCAGGCCTGCATCATCGCTCCACTCCTTCCGCTACCGCCAGCTCCCTGTAGTAGCTGCACTGCCTCCTGGGACCCGACTCCACCTCAACCAGCCCCAAGTAACCTACCGTTAAAGCAGACTATAAGACGCACCACCATTTTATTAAAAACAAAATTTATTTTTTTATGTCCAAAATTTGGGGTGCATCTTATGATCCGCTGCATCTTATAGTCCTCAAAATACAGCACTCTGTTCATGGTACAACCCCTTTCAAAAAGGAAAAATGGGATATATTTAAAAAAAAAATAAAATTTATGGCTTTATTAGTGAGAAATTGCAGTAGTTAGATAAAGTTATCCAGGCTATCTAATGCCATAATGAGCAGACAGGATGAGCCGACCTCTGCTCCAGAAAAAAAGTATATGGGAGAATGTAGTTGGACCAATAAATTAATCAGAATCATCTAGTATAATTTAGACTTGGACAGAGTATAGAATTTTGCAAATGTTCATTATATATTAGGATTCATTTGACACCAAAGATAATTGTCAAATATCGATAAAAGAAAGGACCCCGAGTGTCATAAGTGTAGGATTAAGTTGGCTGCACCTATCATATGTTATGATTATGTTGTATTGGGGTATACTCAGCATGCAAAGTAATTTAAAAAATTTGAAATCACACCAAATGTTCCTAACAACAAGGAAAGGATCAACGATTAAAAAAGTAATTTGCAATTTTATTGATCTAATATTGGTAAGATAAAAAAAAAAGTATGTTCAGAGATTGCAATTAGCTTTTTCTCTGTGTGTCTTTTCTGATGTCCAACATTGTCAAATTTGTCTATAAAACATCTCTCACACTCTGAACATCTGCCACATTCTGTCTAGCATGAATTTTTTGATGTTTTAGAAGAGTTAATTTGTGCTTAAAACATTTCCCACATTCTGAACATGAATATGGCTTCTCCCCTGTGTGAACTCTCTGGTGTACAACAAGATTTGATGTCTGGTTAAAATATTTCCCACATTCTAAGCAGGAATATGGCTTCTCCCCTGTGTGAATTTTCTGGTGTTTCAGAAAATTAGATTTCTGGTTAAAACATTTCCCACACTCTGAGCACGAATACGGCTTCTCCCCTGTGTGAATTCTCTGGTGTATAACAAGATGCTTTTCACATTCAAAACATTTCTCACATACTGAACATGAATATGGCTTCTTCTTTGATCGAATTGTCTGGTGTATGGCAAGATTTGATATCTGGTCAAAGCATTTCCCACATTCTGAGCTGGAATATGGCTCCTTCTCACCTGTGTGGATTCTCTGGTGTATAACAAGATGTGATTCATGTTCAAAATATTCCCCACATTCTGAGCATGAATATGGCTTCTCCCCGGTGTGAATTCTCTGGTGTCTAACAAGATGTGATTTACGGCTAAAATATTTCCCACATTCTGAGCACGAATATGGCTTCTCCCCTTTATGAATTCTCTCGTGAATAACAAGATGTGATTCATGTTCAAAACATTTCCCACATTCTGAGCATGAATATGGCTTCTCCATGGTGTGAATTCTCTGGTGTCTAACAAGATGGTATTTACGGCTAAAATATTTCTCACATTCTGAGCATGAATATGTCTTCTCCCCTTTATGAATTCTCTCGTGAATAACAAGATGTGATTCATGTTCAAAACATTTCCCACATTCTGAGCAGGAATAGGGCTTCTCCACGGTGTGAATTCTCTGGTGTCTAACAAGATGGTATTTACGGCTAAAATATTTCCCACATTCTGAACATGAATATGGCTTCTCCCCAGTATGAATTCTCTCGTGAATAACAAGATGTGATTCATGTTCAAAACATTTCCCACATTCTGAGCAGGAATAGGGCTTTTCCAGTGTGTGAATTTGCTTATGTTTAACAAGATTTGTTTTGCTGTTAAAATATTTTCCACATTCTGAACAAGAAAATATTTCTTCCTTTGTGTGATTTGTTTGAGACACTGAGGGAAAAACTTTTTCCATATTTCGAACTTGAAAATGTTTTCTTTGCTGTAAGGGCACTTTGTTTTTTATAATAGTCCATGTTGAATCAGAAGTTAGGACCTGTTTAAAAGGATCAGATGATAGATTGCCATTGGGAAAGGATGATGGATTATCTGGAAAAACAGCTTTCACGTCAATTGTATCAAGGTCATCCGATTTAAAAAATGATGTCACATGTCCCTCTGATCTCCTGGTAAAGTCATCTGCCAAGAATGAAGCCAAATTATTTTTGAATAAAATATCCTTGATTTCAATTTTAAAACATTTGTACATAAAATGTTAATAGAAATCGCAATTCAAATTATTCAGTAAGACCATAACCATTCACAAATAGGGATGAGCTAGCACTAAAATGCTTGGATGCTCGTTACTCGAACTGAGCAATTCCTACAAGGAGGTAGCACATAACAAAAATTGTCAAGAAAGTTCACACAAACTTGAGGCATTTTAAGCTTTTAAAAGGGAATCTGTCACCCCTTGGGACTTTTCAGGCTGCTAATATGATGATAGAAAGGTGACTCTATACTTACCTGTATGGCCCATATTAGCGGTCTGGTTGCTGTGTAATAGCAGAAATAATTTAATAAAAAAGCTAAAAACTTAGCGTCCCCAGGATGCCAAGAAATCGCCGCCTACTAGCCCTATTTCCATACTCACCCCACCTCCCCTGCACGTCACAGGGCCCTGTGACGTGCAGTTCCCAGGCAGATCCCGTGCCTGCACTGTTTCCTCTGTACTGATGACCCTTCTTCTCCCCGCCATCAGTGTAGTGTTTTGCAGCAGGAAACTTGTGCGCAGGCGCTGGGAAGGCAGAGTGACTCACCGGCGCCTGCGCACAAGTTTCCTGCTGCACAAGGCTATACAGACGTCAGGAAGAAGAGCGCCGTCCGTACAGAGGAAACAGTGCAGGCACGGGATCCAGCCGGGAACTGCACGTCACAGGGCCCTATATCTAAATAGACAGTAAAATAAGATATAGCTGTATTTGTGTTTTTAATAATTGGACTAGTTGAAGATGTTATTAAATTACTAACAATAAAAATCAAGTTTTATTTACAATCTCTAAAATAGGGCCCTTTTCCTCCTAGGGGGAATTTGTTAATTTTTCGACATCATATTGGGGTACGTCCAACATTTTTTAAAATAATTTTAATTGTTTTTTTCTTCTTCACGGCATTTACCATACAGGCTAGGTAATATTCTCATTTTAACCAGACTTACGTATGCGGCAATAAGAAATAAAGAAAAAATCCCTTATGTTTAAATAGGGAAGAAAGGGTGTAACTACATTTTTTACATTTAATTTTTCTTTTTATACTTTTACTTTTTCAGGAGAGTACCGATGCTTAAGCGCACCAGAGAGGATTACATTTAAATACAACTATCAAAAGTTTGCCAGCGGCATCAAATGGTTAAAAGAACTGATTGGAGGTCAGCTCTGGCTACTCTTGTAAGGAGCGGAATCAGAAATGAGTTTCTTGAAGACTATTAGACATTTAAAGAGAACTTGCTAACATAGTCCAATCCCAACGTTTCTTTAATAAAAGTCTCCATTGCCTCTGCCAAATGTCTGACATCTAAATTTAAGACCACCAGGGAATTGCAGACTTCTAGAGAAGACAGTGAAGCACCCCACAATCAAACATATAAGACATAGGAAATCTGTAGCAATAGAAGACACAGTAAAAGAAACAAATGGTCATAAGAACAAAGTTTGACCAGAAAGACTGAACCTGGTCTTGTAGGGACCGTATGAGCAGATCCGGAAGCACAGAAAGGAGAGAAGGTAGATTCATCCAAGGAAGGCAACAGCATCATCACCCTCCACTTTTTTTTTTTTTTTTTTTAAGGGGTCACCATGTAGATTATATTTTTCTTCACAAGATTTTCTAAATTGTCAGCACATTCTACGTATACTGTCATTTGGCTTTACAGTTTAGAGATCTAGTCATCTTCTAATTCATGAGGTTAGGGTGGATTCTCCGGTTTATAAGCTCTGACTGGAATGGATCTCAGTCCAAAAAAGTTCTATCAACGCACAAAGCAACAGGGACAGTTTTGGGGGGAGTAACCTGTACTGGTTTAGTGGCAGCATGTTGACTATTTATTGAGATTTGGCCGGACTAGACCACCAGTAAAGCAGCCACAATCGGTAACTGAGAGGAACCTGTGACTTCTCTGCATTTAGTGGTTACTACTCACTTGGGTGGTTATCTGTAGAAATCTCTTTACAGCGCTCATCACCCCTCACACATCTCTCTGTTGTATGAATATGGGTCAGATCTTCACCCTGAAGAACATATTGTAAAAGTCACAGACAGATGGAGAAGTCACATCTATGATCAGCTCTAATTCTGCCATCTACACCATTCTGATTACACAAGTATAAAACTTACAGTACTGGACACAAAAGACTGAAACAAGACTGAGTACAAGACCTTCACAGAGGAGATCTCATGACCCCTTTTCTCTTTCTACCTGATGATCCTGAGGAATATTGGGATTTTCTTGTTTACAGTCTTGTGGAAGAAGATGACCGGGACATTTCTCTGGTGTTGTCCTCTTACTGGATAGAACTGAAGGAAAACACATACAGGGACTGAATTCATTATTTACATACAGATAATTATAGGCCGTGTGTATTTAGTCCGGTCTATTACCTGGTGATATGAGGGGCTGGTGATCCTCCATCATGACGTCCTTGTACTGATCTTTGTATCCTTCTAAATACTCACTCCTCCATGGAGAAAACCATGGTGAAATCCTGATAACAGTATTATTGTATCACCCTGATCCCTTCATAGGGCCACCGATTAGCTGTAGGGATTATAGGTTCATCGGAATCACCAGGAAATAGAGAGACTGGCAGGGCACCTAAGCAAATAAAACATATATTTTAGACCACACAACAAGCAGTTTCTTCCTCGGAGTCTGCAGTTGAATACATTTCTCATAGACTCATCTTCAATAATGCTAATTCTCGTCTCATTTACCAGAATCAGTGACTGACTACATCACCACCAAACGGCTATATGAAGGTTTTCAGTCTTACCCGGGCTGTAATATTTTATCGTATCAGATCAGGTAGATGCCGTCTGTGTTACAAAGCTAACGTCTGTCTGCAACTTGCTCAGATCGCTGTAGTGTAATGATTTAAATAGTGCCATTGACTTAGCTGCTGAATATCTTCTAAGCTGCCATGTTAGTCCTCCTATGAAGCTCCGTCACAGGCTTAGCTTCATGGGAGAACTGTGATTTTTCTATGAAGGTATTCTGCAAGTTTTTTGGCATGGACAGACAGGTCAGATATTTAAAAACATAAAAATAAAATAACCCCACTTTTTCCTCTTCCAAAATAAAGAAATGTGAATAAGGAGATAAATATATTTGGTATAGTCTTCTTATCGAAAAAAGTCTAATTTATCAAAACACAAAATTAGTTAACGCACATTGTAAAATGCCAGAGTGGGAAAAGACAATTAATGCTTAGTGCTAAATAGAAAGCAAGCCCTCACTTAACTCCACAGATGGAAAAATTTAATAAAAAAAAAAAAAAAGTTGCTGGACACAAATTTGTAACAAAAATTTATATATATCTCCTTGAAATTGTTCCGGAGAATGGAGTATTTCTCCCAGAAAATTATTGCATTTATACATGTTTTTTATACACATGTTTATTTCATTTGTGTGTATTGGAACAACACAAAAAAAGGCAAATTGGACATCATGTCATACACAACCCCAACAATGGGCCTGACAAAAATTGTGGGGAAACAACGGAGCATGTGATGCTTGTTCAAACTCACCTGTGGCAAGTAACAGTTGTGGGAAATATGAAAATCACACCTGAAACCATATAAAAAAAAGGGGAGATGTTGACTCAATCTTTGCATTGTGTGTCGGTGTGTTCCACATGCATGGAGAACAGAAAGAAAACTGTCTGAGGACTTGATAACTAAAATTGTTGAGCAATATCAACAATCTCAAGGTTACAAGTCCATCTCGAGAGATTTTGATGTTGCTTTGTCTACTCTGCGCAACATCAAAAATTTTACAACCCATGGCACTGTAGCTAATCTCCCTGGATGTGGACGGCAGAGAAATATTAATGAAAGATTGCAACTCAGGAAAGTCCGGGTGGTGGATAAGCAGCCTTAATCAAGTTCAAAAGAAATTCAAGCTGTCTTGCAGTCTCAGGGTGCATCAGTGTCAGCATGAACTATCCCTCGACATTTGAATGAAATGAAACGCTATGGCAGGAGATCCATGAGGACCCCACTGCTGACACACATAAAAATAAAGATAGACAGCAGTTTGCCAAACTGTATGTGAGTAAATCAAAGTCCTTCTGGTAAAGAGTCTTGTGGACAGAGGAGATCAAGATGGGGCTTATTGGTAAAGCACATCATACTACTGTTTACCCATAACAGAATGAGGCCTACAAAGAAAAGAACACAGTACCTACAGTCAAATATGGTGGAGGTTCAAATATGTTTTGGGGTTGTTTTGCTGCCTCTGGCACTGGGTGTACAGGACAGCAAAGTTGTAATGCAAAGGCACATTAATGAACAAAGCATTCTTTACAGCACAGTGAGATAGAGGAGGGGAGAGGGTTTGCTGAGGGAGATGATCCCTGTGACACCATTTCTTCCAGTCCTTATCTTTCTGCCTGACAATACTATGCACTGCTAGTTCAGGAACTCTACCTGACCTGTGCTTAGCTTCACTCCTGACTTGAATCCTTTTCACTTGCAGGGGCGCTTCTGTGAGATACAGATCACACACACACCACCTTTCTCTTCTGCTCTAGCCAGACAGTAAACAACTTCCCCACAATCCCCCTAGGGATCTGCTAAAACACTCTCCTTCTCCTGTGACTGTGTTAACTCTTAATTGCTGCATGCTTTTAAAGCACCGGCACTACTTCTGCATGTCACACCCTTCCTTCTTTTTTGAATGTCATCCTTGACATTCTTCTTAATAGGTCAATCTGACCAATTCTGAGACCGTGGTGAAAGTTGGATAGCTTTATATACAAATTGGCATAATGTTCATAAACATTGATAACAACCTATTCTTACTACCTTTTTCTTGTAGGATGCCTGTAAGAAATAAACAATTAACACAATTAAAACAATCAGCATCTCTTCAGCTGGAGCTTTTCATATGTCTTCAACCAGCTCTCTTAATCTATGCTTTAACAGTTCTTTGTTTCTACAAAGTCTTTTAAGAAAAATCAAAGCATGAAAACAAGTCTTTCCAGTAGGCAACATCTTCCATACTGCCTCTCGGTGGTGTATACCAGTCCAGTGGGCTTACTTGGTCCGCAGGCAGAGATACCAGTTTCCAGTCGACAGTCCTTGGTAATTGACTCGGTTCACCAAGTGTCTCATACGTCAGCATCACGGGTCTCCTCACTTCTCGAGTTGACATCCTCCTGGAGGGTTGTTCCTCAGATACCACAGGTTCTTCTGTCACAGGAGTTTCTTCCGCCGCACTCATTTCTAGTGCTTTCTCAGATGCTCTTGGCGGTGCCTCTGTAAGTTCATGCACTCGAGTCACCTGTTTCCGCACATTCTGGTAATTCCGCTCCTCCCGAGTGTCGATCGGTCTCTTCAAGGGCCGGTGTTCGATCAGCAGATCTGAATTGGACTTTATCTGTACTCCTTGGTACGAACTCTGGAGCCTCAGAACTTAGTTCACTCTCCTGGGAATGGTACATCCCTTTCCTTGCCGGTCCGAGAAATACAACGGTGTGTTCTTCTCCATCGGAATTTTCAAGGTCACTATCCACCTCCAGAGCTTCAGTCTGTGGAGGTCAAAAATAGCAAAAAAGTGGTACCCAGTTAGTTATAATAAATAGCAAGAGGGTAAAACGTAACCTTTATTCAGTATTATTTTTAAAAAAAGGTTCAAAAAAGGTGCAAGGTGCATGCATAAGTACAAGTAGTACCAAAGTACAATAATATTAAGACACAATAGGAAACTTATCCTTATCCTGATGGTGTTCCTATATAAGAAATAGGTCACACAAGACCTTTGAGGAAATGATTTTCAGGTAAATGATGAACACTAACAAAGATGTTAGTATTCATCATTTACCTGAGAAATCATTTCCTCAAAGGTCTTGTGTGACCTATTTCTTATATAGGAACACCATCAGGATAAGGATAAGTTTCCTATTGTGTCTTAATATTATTGTACTTTGGTACTTCTTGTACTTATGCATGCACCTTCCACCTTTTTGAATCTTTTTTTTTTTTAAATAATACTGAATAAAGGTTATGTTTTACCCTCTTGCCATTTATTAGTCTGTGGAGGTCCCTTAGTCGATCTCGGATGATGTCGGTCTACTTCTGGGGAGTCTTGTTGTGGTGAGAGATAATCACAGGGTAGTAGTAAATTCTGATGGACTATTCTGGTTTTCTTGTCTCCAGTTTCCAATCGGATTTCATACACTGAACTGTCATCAGCTTTCCTCCTTACGACCACATACACCTTGTCTTCCCAGTATGAACAAAGTTTTCCTGGACCGCCTTTCTCACGTACGTTCTTGACTAGCACCCGGCTTCCCAGTGCCAATTCTGCTCCATAACATTTTCGATCATAGTACTCCTTACTCTTGCTCTGTCCTTGCGTAACCACTTTGGATGCTATGTTGTATGCCTCTGCCATCCGATCCTTCCATTTCCGAACGTACTCCGGATACGCTCTGTAAGTCTCTGCCAATCAACATCATGCTTGATACTCCGGTGTCGGTCATGACGATCGTCCATACAATAGGAAAAAGGGTGAGTAACTCATTGCAACGCTCTTTGTACAGTTATAGGCATGTACCACTTTTGACAGAGCTCTTCCAGTCTTTCTTCTCATCAGTTGTTAAAGTGCGCAACATCAACAATAATGTCTAGTTAAAACATTCCACTTGTCCATTACCCTTTGGGTGATAGGGCGTTGTGTGGGATCTCTGAATTCTACAGTACTTTCCTAGCTTGGCAAAGAGCTGGTTCTCAAATTCTCTTCCTTGGTCGTGGTGTAACCTCGTAGGGAACCCAAACCTCAAAGCAAAATCATTAAAGATCTTCTCTGCCGCTGTTTGACCCGATTTATTGATGGTGGCATAAGCTTGAGCAAATCGAGTGAAATGGTCCATCACCACCAAGATGTAGTCGTAACCACCCTTGCACGTCTCGAGATGTAGAAAGTCTATTGAGACCATCTCAAATGGATACGTAGTTTGGATGTTGCCCATAGGTGCCCGGGTTGATGTGTTGGGACGTTTATCTTTCAGACACCCACACTCCCTGGTCATGTACCTCTCAATATCTCTCTGCATGTATGGCCAGAAGAAACATTCACGGATCAAATTTTTTGTCCTTTCCACTCCCAGGTGTCCCATGTTTTCATGGAGTTCTTTGAAGACCAACCTACGGAATACTCTGGGTAGTACCAACTTCCGGTTTTGTCCTCCTTTACGATACAGGATACCATCTTCACTGAGGTAGAGCTTCGTCTAGTCTTTAATTAAAACAGATACTGCTGGTGACTCATTGTCTCTCTCTCATTTACTTGGAAACCGATTTTGGTCCACTTAAAGTAGTATTCTACCAATTATCTGATCTTCCCATTGTGCTCTACAGATTTTCCCTTTTGGTAGTTGTTGAATAGACCGGGGGTGAACTTGTTCTCTCACTTTTATGGTGGTTTCCACCGTCAACAGACATCACAATGGTGTGTCTTCCACTTGATAAGCTTGCAATGGCTGGGTAGTGCTCTCAATTGCTTCCAGACTGACTTCATCCGAGCATTCTTGCAAGAACTCCTCAGGCTCTAGTGGCATTCTTAACAATCAGTCAGCATCCACATTGCATTTTCCTGGCCTGTACTTGATGCTGAAATTGAAGTCAGCTAGTTCAGCTACCCATCTCTGACCAATTGCATTCAGTTTGGCTGTAGTAACAACATAGGTCAAAGGGTTGTTGTCAGTGAATACCTCAAACTCTTTGCTGTAGAAGAAGAGATAGCCCATTTCAATGCCAGGAACTCCCATTTTCCGGAATGTAGATGGGAATTCTCGGCGTCTGTCAACGTTCTAGAACCGTAACCGATGACTCATTTTTCCACCTTGATGCTGATACAGGGCAGTTCCCAGTCCAACTTGCGAAGTGTTACATTGAAGAACAAATGGTAAATTGAAATCAGGATATCGCAAGATGGGTGGTTTTACCAGGTAGTCTACTAGTTCTTCCAATACCACCTGGTGGTCTGCTGTCCAGAGAATGGGCTCTTGGGACGAAACAGCATTGTTTCTTTTGACCCCGGTCCTACCCGCGGTCTTCTTTTTCCCCCTTGGGTGGTGTTGTCTCTGTCATTCCCCCCACCAAGAGGAGATATAGTGGGGTGTCAATCCTGGAGAAGTTACGAACGCAAGTACGATAGTAGAGGAATCCTAATATCTGCTTCAACTCCCCGACAGTAGAGGGCCACTTGTCTTTTAAGGCCAGTACCAGTGCGATTTCTGCTGGGTCCATGGTATATCATTCTCCGGACACAATTTTCCCTAGAAATCAGACTTGCCTTTTGAACAGTTCACACTTCTTTGGGGTCAACTTAACTCCGTGTTGTTGATACTGCTGTAATATGGTCCTCACATGTTCAACATGCTCCTGGAAGGTTTTGCTGTGTACCACATTTTCATCCAAGTACAGCTGGCAGATATCGTCCCTCAATCCTTCAAAACATGTCTACATTCTCCTCTGGAATTCTGCTGGGGCTAAACTGAGCACAAATGGTATGCAGATCCACTCATATAATCCCCACGGTGTGATGAATGCTGGCAAGGGTCTACTGGACTCTTTGACAAACCCTTGGCGGCATGCCTTACCCTGATCGAGGACAGAGAATCAAGTGCTTTCTGATATGCTGGATAGCCTATCTTAGATCTTTGGTATCGAGTGTAGATCAGGTACTGACTTTCGGTTTAGTTCCCAGTAATCACAACAGAGTCTCAGTGTACCGTCCTTCTTCCTAACACAGACAATAGGAGAGGAATAAGACGACAGACTTTTGGACCCAACCTCTGTTGATTAGATCTTGTAAATGCTCTTTCACTTCACGGTGTAATGGTTTTGGCACAGACATGTAACTTCTGGTTACTGGGTCATGTCTTTCAAACAGATTTTCAACTGCAACGATGGGATACAGCCTATATCAGAGTCATCTTTGGAGAATGCATGACACTCTTCTCTCAGCATCTGTTTTGCTACCGCTAGATCTTCAGCACACAAGTGTTCCAGGGGTACTGGAGGATCCCAGGACCCTGAGGTGGGTCATGCAATTTCTCCCCCTTGGTGGGGAGACTGAATTCACTGTAGACCCCTGGGCGGGTCTCACACTGGCTGGATACACTGTTTTAATGGTTTCGATGTGACCTAACAGTCTAATTTCGTGTCTCGTAGTATTCATCACCAGAGGTATATGACCCCAAGGCTATGGGGTCTAGGAGAGGGGAAAAGACAGAAAACACAGGCGCAGATCTAAGTGCAGATTATTAGGTTCAGCTATTTTTCAGAAGCTAATTTGCTCACCTTTAATGTAGCTTGTGGCATAGCGTATCGACCTCTTAGGTCTGACTGAGATGCCTTGACTCCTTGATGTGCAGCTATAGTCTGGATACAACGGATCTCTCAGCCAGGAGACCGTGGAATGAAGGTCAGGAGAAAATGAAAGGATTCATCCAGTCTGTTCAGCGCTCCCAGGAGACAGGCACCAGGCAGAGGTATTAAAAGTCTTCAGAAATTTACTTAAATAAAAATCATCATAAAAAAACGATACATAGAACAGCCGAAACGCGTTGTTCTATGCATCTTTTTTTATGATGGTTTTTATTTAAGTAAATTTCTGAAGACTTTTAATACCTCTGCCTGGTGCCTGTCTCCTGGGAGCGCTGAACAGACTGGATGAATCCTTTCGTAGTATTCATCACCGGTATTGTCGCTCGAGCAAACCCACCAGTAGGAATCGTTATCACAGTCTCACCTTGAACTAGGCCTTCTGGAAGTGCTGAGGAGTCTTTTGGCAAGAACAGGTCTTTTCTGGACTTTTCTTCCCGGAAGCCACACCTCACCCCCACCATTTGGTTTGCAGGGATGATGGTTGTGCGCAAGCCTATCTTGACTTCTTTTAGGTCCATTGTATTCTGTGCTTTACTCTATGAATCACATTTGCCAAGCGATGTGGCAATTGCATCAACCACCAGTGTCCCTGACTTGTGTTTCGTGATGACCTCACTGATTACATTATAACCCAGGATAGGATCCTCTGCCACGTTCTGATCACTGGTCATGAGAAAAGGTACCAAGAGCTCAATGGTGTGGCTGTTATTCGTGGCCCTGAGTTGGAAAGTCACTTTTACCCAGCCTATGAAAGGGATTTCGTTCTGGTTGACGGCTTTGCCATGGAGTTCCACTGGTCCCAAGAGTTCTATTAGTGACCAAAGGCAAGTGTGTGGCAGGTAGCGCCTTCTCCATTCTTCATTTAAAAGGCTCACTTGGACTCCTTTGTCCCACAGTGCTTTTACTAGGAGTCCATCTAGCTGGCACTGTATAAAGCACCTTTCACTGATTAGGCTATCTTTACTGACTGAGGAATCCTCCTCCCAGGAGTACATCGTTTGACCTCCGCACTGGGCATTAAGTACCTGATGCCCCTGTCTCCCTTGCAGCTGTTGTAGACGGGAACACACTTGGGGATAGTACTGACGCAGCCATTTTACCTCATGCGCCATTCTGGGGTTTGGTGAGATCTGGAGTTACTTCTGGGGCCTCCTCCATGTCGCTGTTACCAGTTGCCCCGCACTGGCAACCTCCTGTCTTTTAGCCCAAACGACCGTGACCATTGGCACTCCTTGGCATAATGTCCTTCCTCACCACATCTTAGACAGTGGACACACACCGTACTCTGATTTGATGAACGGCACACTTCACAAGCTGGGTATCTTCTGTTTTGGAACCCACTCCTGGGTCTGAGGGATACAGGTTCTGGCCTGGAACAAATCAACTTTTTCACCTCAATCAACTCGGCTCACAGTTCTCCTATTACTTCCTCCCAGTCAGCGCTGGCGGTCCTCTCTTTAGTTGGCGATTTAAGGTTCCCTCTCGGAGGTGGCACTGGTGGGTCTCCATGATGATCTTCGGACTGGCCACTGGGGGTCTTCACCTTCAACTTCAGCTGACTGATTTTGGTGATTTTAAGAGCAGAACCTTTCTTTAACTTCTGTTCGCTCTCTGACACCAAACTAGCTGCCTCAGTCATTTTTTCAATTAGGACTTCGTCTTCTAGGTACTGTTTCAGCTGCAACTTGATAATCCCTTGCTGATTAATCCCGTTCCCAATGATCTCAAGAACTTCTGGACTAGTCCAGCATCAAACTTCTTCTCCGCTTCTACATCTCTGGATGCAAACAACAGTCTATTCTTCAGCTCAATTTCTCTGAACAAGAAACTTTGGGGTGATTCATTATTTTTCTGTGAGAGGTTAATGAGTCAGTGGAACAATTCTGAAGTACTCTCTTCTTTATAGTGCCCTTTTAAAATCATCTTCAGCTGTTGCAAGGTCAATTGATTCTTCATTTCTAGCATACTACGGAGGTTCAGTCATGGGCTGAACGCTTTCACCACCCCCTCAACAATCTCATCTGGCTGGTAGACTTTCTGTAAGCCTGCATCGATCTGGTGCAACCAGTTCCTATAAGACAGTCTCTATTTCTGTTCACACTCTCCAATCTGTCCCAGGATCTTGAATGCTTTCCTTAAGGTGATTTGTGGTGTTAGAGAGGACTGTCTCCCTTATTTATCTAACCCGAGCAGGTTAAAGGTCCTGTCTGAGTCTATCACCCGTTCAGAGGTTTTGGGCGATTCCTGCAGGACTGTTGGGGCTTTGAATTGTTCTTTCAATTCCTGTGGTTCAGTCTGTGGATGGAGATTCCCGCTTTTAGTAATTTTTTGCTGCCCCTACGTCCTCCAACTTCAACCTGGTTAGAAACTGTGTTAGTTCCTGGAGGAATATCCCCATGACATCTTTAGATTCTTTCTCCCACAGCTCATCCATTTTTGCATAAATGGCAGCTAACAGTTGCCTGTGGTTGTGTGCTTTAGAAATCTGTTCTTCTGCCATCTTTATATGTTCTGCTACTTTTCTCAATTCTTCACAGGTTATCTGAAGAAGCAACTCACTAATTCTGTGCATTTGTATTTCCACATCCATTGCTGCTAGTGAGTTTTTCTTGAGGGCTGGTCCCCAATAACTGGTGTAGCAGAGTTCAGTTGAGGTGCTGTGCTGCTGTGTTTTTCCAGACACTTTTCCTCTTCTCCCTCTACACGCTAATTCCCACTCAGGATTCCCCATACGGGCCACCAATGTTACATGCACGCCCCTAGGTTCAGATAGAGGCGAGACAGGTTACATGAATTCTTTGGAATCCTGGGGGAACAGTTACGCAGGGCGACCATAGACCATGTGCTGCAGCTTCTCTCAGGCACACAGGGGTATTGACCCTCAGGCACAGACACGTAGGTTGTTTCACTTTCTGACCAGACACACTTGACAATAGTCCTTATAAAAGGTAGAACAGTAGCATTTAGTAAGAAGCCGCACAGCCAGTGCAAGTTAAGTCTTATGAGCAACAGGCTCCAGTGACAAACAGTACAGTTTCCTTAGCAGCACAGCAGTTCACAGTCTTCCCAGTAGTACAGGACAGCACAGTTCTAATGCAAAGGCACATTAATGAACACAGCATTCTTAGCTTCACTCCTGACTTGAATCCTTTTCACTTACAGGGAGATACAGAACACACACACCACTTTTCTCTTCAGGTCCAGCCAGACAGTAAACAACTTCCCCATAATCCCCCCCTGGGGCTCTGCTAAAACACTCCCCTTCTCCTGTGACTGTGTTAACCCCTTTAGTTGCTGGATGCTTCTGGAGCACAACACTTCCTGTCTCATGTGCTTGTGTTACTTCTAATAGTTGCTGAATGGTTTTAAAGCAACAGCACTACTTCTGCATGTCACATTATGGTTTTTGGAACAGGAGGAAGAAAAAAAAAGGAAAGCCCAAAAATAAAAAGTTGGTCAGGTTCGTAAAGAGTTAAATAAACCTGCATGTGGAAGGACTGTGTCTCCCAGCAACAACAGGGAGTGAAACAAGAAGTGAGGAGCCAGAAAAGTGAGATGAGTAAGCGACAGGACAGTCTGTCCTGTAAGGTAGAAGAGAAGACACACCACACCACAGCATCCTGACTGAAAGAACATTGTTGATTTTTGATGAAGACAGAGAAAGAAGCTTCCATTTATACGAGTATAACAAAGGGAGGATCCTCCATTTCTGTAAACTATAAAGATAAAGAATCCTTGTAATTAACTCAGCGAGAGCAAGACAGGGCCTCCTCCATCCTATCTGAGGTATACCGAGAGCGAGACAGGGCCTCCTCCATCCTATCTGAGGTATACCGAAAGCGAGACAGGGCCTCCTCCATCCTATCTGAGGTATACCGAGAGCGAGACAGGGCGTCCTCCATCCTATCTGAGGTATACCGAAAGCGAGACAGGGCCTCCTCCATCCTATCAGAAGTATAGAGTGACGGAGACTCCTTCATTTTATCTGAGATATACTGAGAGATGAATCTAGGTGTTCCTGCACTCAAGGCAAAAATTCAGTTTGGCACCCCCTCCTATACTCAATTTAAGCAATTTGAGTAGTCATGATGTGACTGCTCATATGCTTTTTGCATACTTGAAGTCACATGCCAACTAGCTTCTCTTTTTAATTCTCTCAATTTTCAGCGAAAACCTATAGCCCCTGCTTTATTGAGAAAATCTGGAAGAGAAGCTTATCAGCACATGACCCTAAGGCCACAGCCCCACTGTCAGTATTTAGTCAGTATTTTTTCTCAGGAGTGTGAGCCAAAACCAGGAGAGGAACAATCAGAGAAAAGGTATAATAGAAACAAGTCACCAATTCTGCATTTATCACCCACTCCTGGTTGATCAAATACTGATAGTGGGGCTGTGGCCTAAGTATGAAAATCACATATGATTGGTCAGCATTTCTAAGTTTCTTGTACCATTTTAAGTATGGAGAATATATCTTTTATATTTAATGAAATAGGAGCGTGCAAAAAATTGCCATATTTATGAAGGAAAGTATATTGTCCGAAGATTTAACGAATATATTAAGTGCCAAACAGATATTTTGCATCCCATATAAGGGGTATTGGGAGAAGGTCACAATAAAGTATCAAAGTCCCTCACCATAAGTCACTTTGATCATCCCCATCCCTGGAGAGGATCCCCGGCCAAGTCTTCCACGCAAACCCTGAAGGTGATTATATGGGTAATAATGTTTACAGAAAGTGAAATTTAATCTGTAAAGATTAAAACCAAAAGGTTAGAATCTCCTATGAATCCCAATCGTTCACCTTCTTCTCCAGTGACCTTGCTCCTTATGGTATGTGGGTGAAACCACGTGGGATTTCAAAACTAGAATCAAGATAAAAGTCGGCTTTATTCTTTGGGTCAATGCAATTATAGTGGTATCAAATTTACTTATTTTTTCTCCAATCCCCTCCACGACAGCACACTAGGAGGTATCCTCCCCATCCTAATTAGGGACAGGAACACAAGAAGTTAAATAGCGCCTCCCCGACACCATCCCCATTGTTTTCCTTTCCCTATGGGATGAAGAGGTTACCTAGTGTGGCTGCGGCTGGCGAGCAGGACCATACTAAATTTACCTGAACCAGGCTGCAGGGAGCGATCGCCTCCGGCCTTCCTTCCCTGTCAGCTCCCGTTCCCTCTGGAGCGGGGCCTCCTCACTCTCCTGCTCCTTCGGGTAAAGCTGAGTGAGGTTGGGGCTTGGGGCCTCCTGTAGCTCCCCAGCCGGTGTCTCCTCTATCCTCCATGGCAGCGTTCTGGCGCGCATGCAGGATGCGCCGGATTTTGGGGTATTCGGCCTGCAGGACGTCACTTCCGTTTGCATTCCACTGTGAAACGCATGGGGCCGCGGCGGCAAATTCAAATTGGAAACCGCGGTTTTGGCCCAGGAATGGAGGATCTTTCACCTGATTGGTGGAATTTTGGCGCTGGATCTCGGTCTCATCTATAAAAAGACCCAGATGAGAAGACACCATTAAGATAGGACAGAATATTCTGCTGCTATGGAGCCTCCTTCTCGCAGTCTTTTTCGCAAGCCAGAGCTGAGGGTCCATCTCCACCGAAAAGGAGAAAGTATACTGTTAGGGATACCTCTGACTCAGAAGAATTTGGATCCATGAAGGAACCTGAGGAAGGTGTTCTGAGTGAGGAACGTGAGGAGGATAAGAAGTATTACTTTTCTGCAGAAAATACGGAAGAATTATTGTTGCAGGTGAGAGACACTATGCAGGTGGAAAAGGAGAAGACGACCCGTACGGTTCAGGACGAGATGAAATCAAAGAAGAAGAAGTTGGTGTTCCTGGTGCATGACAGCATTCAGAGTCTGATAATGGATAAATGGGAGTCACCTGAGAAAAGGCTTAGTGCTACAGGAGAAATGAAGGACAGATTCCCTCTGGATGAAAATACGGCTAAACTATGGACGTAAATTCCGAAAGTGTATGTGCAAGTAGCAAGGGTAGCGAAGAAGACAACCCTTCCCTTTGAAGACTCTTCCCAGCTGAAGGATACAATGGATAGGAAGATGGACAGTCTGCTGAGGAAGATATGGGAAACATCGGTGAATATCGTTTCGACTTGTGTAGCACGTTCCATGTTCCTCTGGCTACAACAATTAGAAGAACATTTCTGGAAAGGTACTCCTCAGGAGGACCTCCTTGCATCTCTTCCTTTGCAACAAAAAGCCACTGGATTCCTAGCTGATGTCTCAGCGGAGTCTGTCAAGATTGCGGCAACATCGGCAGCCTTATCTAATGCCACAAGAAGAGATCAATGGTTGAAGATGTGGAGTGGGGACAATGTGCATCAAATTCTAAGCTTTGTTCCATCTCGTTTAAAGGAGAGTATATGTTTGGGGCAGTCTTGGACGAGCTGTTGGAGAAAGCATCTGAGAAGAAATCTCTGCCAGAGCCGAAAATTCCAAGCAACTTTAAGAAGAGACCATTTTTTTCCCCTCAGCAGCAACAGCAGAAAACAATTCAGTATAGAGGCAAGGGTAAAATCGGTTGCTGGAGTTACCCAAAAGGGGGAAGAGGGAAGAATATCTTTCAAAGTTCAAGGCAAGACAGACAATGACGCCAAGAAGGTAGGAGGCGGGATTGCAAGTTGCCTTCCGCAATGGCAGCTGATATCTCCGGACAGGAAGATCCTGGACATGGTGGGGATAGGAGCCAAAATCGACTTTGCTACCTACCCTCCAAGAAGGGTAGAAGTAACGTCCTTACCTTCTGCAAAAGATTACAGAAGATCCTAATGACAGGTCAAGATTCCTAAGAGCCAGAGGCCTTTCAGTGGAGGTGATCCATACACTGCAGAAAACAGGTCACGAATTCCATCTATGAAAAAATCTGGAAAGCCTTCAAACTATGGTATGAACCTCATCTATTAGATCCCTTTCGGCCGGACATGGCCAGAATCTTGGACTTCTTGCAGAACGGTCTGTCTAAAGGATTGAGACCAAGCATGCTTAAGGTCCAAGTCTTGGCTTTGAGCTCCTATTTTGATACTGATTTGACCCAGAACAGATGGATTAGGAGATTCATGACAGCTGCTTCTCAAATAAATCCAACAAGAGCTAAAATAATTCCACCTTGGGATCTCAATATAGTTCTTAGAGGCCTAGCTATGAATCCTTTCGAGCCAATATCTGAGGCACACAGACAAATTGTCATGGAAAGCAGCATTGCTTATAGTTCTGACTACAGCCAGGAGAGTGGGTGAAATCCAAGCCCTTTCCATCAGAGAACCTGTCTGTCATATTTTGGAGGACAGGATCATCCTCCAGTTGGAAGCTTCTTTTCTTCCCAAGGTGTCGTCTGATTTTCATATATCTCAGCCCATAATTCTCCCGCCCTTTTGCCAAAATCTATCAAATAGCAAGGAAGAAGAATACCACGCATTGGACGCGAGAAGGACTATAATCCACTACTTAAGTCAGACTGAAACCTGGAGGAAAGATCAGAACTTATTTGTTCAATATGGAGGCCCCAACAAATGGAAGAAAATTGAAAAAAAAATACGCTAGCAAGTTGAATTAAAAAAGCGATTTGTGAAACATACAAAATTCAGGATTTGCCTCTGATAAAATCCTTGAAAGCTCATTCCACTAGAGCTATATCTGTCTCTTGGGCTGAAAAGGCTAGAGCATCCATCAAGCAGATCTGCAGGGCAGCTACGTGGTCGTCTGTCCATACCTTTGCTAAGCATTATAGATTAGATGTTATGTCAAATAAAGACCTAGCATTTGGAAGGAAAGTCCTTCAGGCTGTTGTCCCTCCCTAAGATTCATTCTTTGGTATTACTCCAGGTATGCTGTCGTGGAGGGGATTGGAGAAAATAGAATTAGACTTACCGGTAATTCGGTTTCTAAGACCCTCCACGACAGCACGGGTAATTCCTGCCTTTTCCTTGTTGATCGAAAATTCCTTAGTGTTAATAAAATATTTAGAGCATTCATACTGTGTGGTCCTTTGAAAACACTGAGGATGGCACGGGGAGGGGCTATTTAACCTCTTCTGTCCCTGTCCCTAATTAGGATGGGGAGGCTACCTCCTGGTGTGCGGAGGGTCTTAAAAACCGAATTACCGGTAAGTCTAATTCTAATTTTTTTAAGCTTTGCTACATTTGTAGAGAGATGGACAAGAGAGACTAAGTAACTGTTAGCAAACACCACCCTCTGCTGGAACAAATTGAAAATGAAAGTAAACAAAGATTTGTGCTAGCAGGAACTAAATGTTGCTGGCAGATTTTCAGGGAGTGAGCCTTTTGTGTGCTGGACCTGAACATGTGACCCAGAGTATTTCCTGGGTATAAAGTCCCTGTGTGCCAGATTGCAGGGGCTTTTGGCACCAAGAGAGCGCAGGGTGCGGATGTGCACCGCAGGAGACGCTGCAGCCAGAGTTTTGGCGCCAAGCTGCAGAGTGGAGCAGACGTGCTCTAGAGGGACAGAAGAGCCCAGCGCCACAGGCCTCAGCCAGAGGGCTGCGCTGCAACAGAGTTGGACATTGCCTGAGAAGGTTCCGCACTCCTCAGAAAAGCCCCCCATGAGCCTTGCACATGTTGGTCAGGGTCAGGACCTGCGCACCACATTGCGTAAGTTCCTGAAATCCGACGCCACATGTCAAGAGCCGAGGTCAGGACCCTCTACCCCCAAGCATGAGAGAGACTACCGTCGATGGTCAAGTGAGAAAGGACCGTGACAGGAAAGATGCGCCAGCAGCAGCGGAGGAACCACGCAAGTGAACAGGGCCGTCACTTACAACTCTCACCTACCGTACAGGGGACAGTTGGGACTAGGATCTCAGGTTGGGTGAGGGCCGGTTGGTGCATGAGAGGATAAATGGGATCTGATAGACTTTATCTGTAAGAGATTTGCAGCCTAGTGGGAAGAACCTGTGACCACCGCTAGGGCCATATAAAGAGAAAGAACTCACGTGGTGTCTCCCACAACTGGGTGCATCACACTGTTGCAAAGGACTGTACGGTTATTCACTAAAATATTTCTCATTGTTATTCCAAGTTGCTGTTTATTACCCTTGCTACTAACCCCCTTTGTAGAACAGTTGTTATACATATAAAGTGGTTATATCAACCCCTGACTGTTCTCGTCTTGTGTCTGTGCGTTGCATTCCGGCACCTGCATTACACTTTCATACTAAACTATTTTTCTCTTCATATTCTGAGAGCCAATAAGCTTGTAGTTTTGTGGGACAAGAAGACATTTTCAGTGTTATATTTTTTATTTTGCACACAAATTTTTGATCTCTTTTTTTCCATCATACTAACCTGCATAAATGGAATAGCTACTTGTTTTTAAGGTGTTGAGTATATGGGATACATAATGTGACAGTTGTAGTGTATGTGCACTTTTCTTTATTTATTTTTGTTTTTACGTAAAACCCGCGTTATTCGTGGTGTAACTTTTTTATTATTAGATCTTTTACTAATTGTATTAATTTTTTTTTTTTACTTAGCCCCAATACAGGTCTTGAATATTTTACATGTTGATTTCTCATCTCATGAACTGCAGTATATTAGAGCTGTATAGAGTCAATTCACTTAAGTACAACCACATAAAATAGAGATTCTCAATGAAATAAAATACAAATCTTTATTAATATAAGGTTGCAAATTGTCTCTTCAGAGAGGAAGAGGACTAGAACTCTAGTGCCACCTACAGGAAGTAGCAATCCTAAAGGTCAATAGTGACTCTTTAATGAGCCTTATCACATGACTTAGGATAAAAGCCAATACCAGAAACTCAATTTGCAGACACTGTTTCGGGGTACTGCCCCTCGTCAGTGCAAAGTGGGAGTTTGGCTGGATGAGAGGCGTCAGACCGGTATCTAGGGGTAATATTTCTCCTTGCGGAGAGTGACGTGTTAACCAACCAACCAAGAGTGACCAATGTATGTATATACATACATTGGTCTAGAACACATGTCAAACTCTGGCCCGCAGGCCAAATCTGGCCCTCTGAGTGATTATATTTGGCCCGCAGACCCGGGGACTATGTTGGGCCCATTATACCGCATGGAGGACTATGTGCGGCCCATTACACTGTGTGGAGGATCACAGTTGGGCATCATACGTTGATGGGTCACCACACTTTTCTGGGGTGTACAGTAGAGTCATCATGCCTTGCATGTTGAGGGTACTGTGGAGGAATTCACTGTGGGGGTATTCTACTGTGTTTGGGCGGCACTTTTGTTGACCTCATACTTTATTATTGGTATTATTCGTTAATTCAAGTTTTTTTATCCTTTGTTATTACATATTTAACCCCTTTATGAACTTGGATTTATAGGTACATCCAAGGTAGTCTCTCTCTCTCGCTCTCTCTCTCTCTCTCTTTGATGCAGGTTCCAGCACTGAGCCCGCATCTTTCCTGGCACATGACAGCTGATCTGATCAGCTGTCATGTGCCCCTAACAGCCACGGGTGGAATCATGATTTACCCTCGGTTGTTAGCATGTTTAACCCCTTTAAAGCCCATGATGGACTAATACGCGTCTGTGCCCTGGCCTTTAAGAGCCTGACCCGTATTAGTATGTCATCGCGATCGCGCGCGCACACAGGCTGTGCGGGCGCGATCGCCGCCGGGTGTCAGCTGATTGTCACAGCTGACACCTGGTACTATGTGCAGGGAGCGGCATATTAACCCCCGCAATGCTGCGATCGACGTCGATCGCAGCATTGCGGTGGCAAGGGGAGGTGATCGGGATATTCACCTCCTCTTCCGGCCTCCAGCGCTGTCTGCTGCGGCTTCTCGGGTGTTGCCATGACGACTCGATGTCGTCATGACAACATCCGGGTCACCAGACAGCAGTAAGATTGTTTGGACATGCGCAGTGCATCTCCAAACTATCTTCTCCCTGTCCAGCGCTGACTGCCTGCATAGCACAGGGATGGTGCTCCATCCCTATGCTGTGCAGGCGATCAGAATAAAAAAAAAGTGAAAGTCCCATAGTGGGACAAAATAAAAAAGTAAAAAAACTCGCAGAAAGTGAAAAAAAAAAAAAGTAAAAATATTAAAAAAATATAAAAAAAATAATCCACTAAAAATAAAAATATAATATACCCATCAATAAATATTATTATGAAAAAAAAACAAACAAACAATAAAAGTACACATATTTGGTATCGCCGCGTCCGTAACGACCTGGCCTATAAAACTGTTCCACTAGTTAACCCCTTCAGTGAACACGGTAAAAAATAAAAATAAAAAACAAAGCTTTATCATCATACTGCCAAACAAAAAATGGAATAACACGCGATCAAAAAGACAAATATAAATAAAAATGGTATCGCTGAAAACGTCATCTCGTCCCACAAAAAACAAGCTGCCATACAGCTCAATCATCCGAAAAATCAAAAAGCTACAGCTCTCAGAATAAAGCGATGCAAAAAAATAATTTTTTCAAGAAAATAGCTTTTATTGTGTAAAAGCGCCAAAACATAAACGATATAAATGTGGTACCGCTGTAAACATACTGACCTGAAGAATAAAGCTACCTTATCAATTTTACCACACCCGGAGCAGAATAAAAAAATGTAAAAAAAAACACAATTCCTGAATTGTTGGTTTTTGTTTATTCTGCCTCCCAAAAGCTGGAATAGAAAGCGATCAAAAAATGTCACATGCCTGAAAATGGCACCAATAAAAACGTCAACTCATCCCGCAAAAAACAAGCTGTCACATGACTCTGTCGGCCAAAATATGGCAATGCAAAAGCTAGATTTTACAAAATATGTGTCTTTTAGTGTGTGACAGCTGTCAATCATAAAAACCCGATATGATTCTGGTATCGCTGTAATCGCACCGACCCGAAGAATAAAGTAATCTCATCACTTATACCGCACGAGGAACGGCGTAAAAAATAAACGCTAGGGCTGGGGTTGGGGTTGGTTTTTTTTTCAAAAGTAAAAAAAAAAAAAAAAAAATGACGATATGGCAACTAGTGTTGAACGCAAGGGCTCGCTACTTGAGTTTGCATCGGGTGCTCGGGTATGCACCGAGTATCGCGGGTGCTCGAGTCTCCGCCCCATATGCTTCACGGCCAAAAAAACCTCGCGGGGACTGCCTGCCATGCACGAGCGATCCCCGCATGTTTTTTTTGGGGTGTCTAATAACCGTGAAACATGCGGGCGGGGATTCAAGCATTTTACTTGAGCACCCGTGATACATGGTGCATACCTGAGTACCCGATGCAAACTCAAGTAGCGAGCACTTGCGCTCAAGAGTAATGACAACTTATTCAATATGATGACCTAATGTTATCAAATTCGGTGTCGTACCTCTGGGTTCAAAATGTTCACTATACCACTTAATAAAATCCTTGAAGGGTATAGTTTCCAAAATGGGGTCACTTGTGGGGGAGCTCCACTGTTTAGGCACATCAGGGGCTCTCCAAACGCGACATGGTGTCCGCTAACAAATTGAATGGAAATCGGCTCAAATTGTTAGCGGACACCATGTTGCGTTTGGAGAGCCCCTGTGTGCCTAAACATTGGAGCTCCCCCACAAGTGACCCCATTTTGGAAACTAGATCCCCCAAGGCACCTATCTAGATGCATAGTGAGCACTTGGAACTCCCAGGTGCTTCACAAATTGATTCGTAAAAATGAAAAAGTGTTTTTTTTTCCACTTTTTCATTTTTATGAATCAATGCCAGACATTGTCGATTTTCCGGTGGAGTCGGGGAAGACGACTACACTGAGGCTTGTTTCTCTATAATCCTCTACAGAAAGCATTTATGGAAAGGGAACAAACCCTTTAAAGAACTTGGCCAGAATTGAAATAGAATGAAAAAAATAGAAGCAGAAAAAGATATAAAGTTAATAAAAAAAAAACTCACCATAGTGGCACTGTTGCTCAAGCATTGATGTCTCCTACATCCACATAACCAGCGCAGGCAGCTGAGGAGGCCAGTGATTGGCTTCAGTAGACTAGTGGATATATGGCATATTAGAGCAGAATAAAATTATTTCCAAGATTCTGGGCCAGCAGTCCCATCTGTAATCCATGGCCACCAGATCAGAGACCTGGGAGCCTCCTAACTGGCATCCTTGCAACTTCTCCAGTTAGTATGTCCTGTGAAATCATTGTTGCAGCCAAACGCACACATGACATTGTGCCAGGCCTACTGATCAGAAGAAGCGCTGAGGATGCTAGTAAGAGGAAGATTACAAGGCTATGGTCTGTCAGTCACAGATTATTGACCAGGGTCCTGTGGATCTTCTTGTTCAATTCTAAGACAAATGGTCACTGCAGAAAAGTTAACACTGACCAGCTGGGACCATACCATGGTGGTCTTGGTGAATGAGGATATTTAACAGGCAAGTATATCATTTCATTCCCTGCTTTTATAAAAGGAAAGGAAAAAAACAGGACAACCCCCTTAAATCAATATTATACCTGCTAACTCTCCCAAAATGTTCTGAAGACTGCCAGTACGGCCATGTTCACACATTCAGTATTTTGTCAGTATTTGTAAGCCAAAATCAGGAGTGGGTAAAAAAAAATGCAGAAGTGGTGCACGTGTTTCTATTAGGCCAAGTTCACACAATCAGTATTTGGTCAGTATTTTGTATCAGTATTTGTAAGCCAAATATAGAAGTGGGTGAAAAATACAGAAGTGGTGAATGTTATTCTATAATACTTTATCCCTGATTGTTCCACTCCTGATTTTGGCTTACAAATACTGATGTAAAATGCTGAATGTGGCCTTAGGGTGGAGATCTCAGTGCTAAGGGTAGCACTAACTGTACATACAGCCTGGTCTTGGCACAGGTATACAGAGAGAGGAAGCATTTGTTGCCCCATCAACACATTCCAATATAAAGCAGTAATAGATGGGGTTCCAATAATAGTACCCTAGAAAATTACAAATATATTAGCGCACATGTCTGTGTAGTGGTGGGGGGTTGGAATGGCAGTACTGTGGGAACATCATACTGCGTGTGGAGGGATGGCGGTAGTGTGGGAACACCATACTGCGTGTGGAGGGATGGCGGTAGTGTGGGAACACCATACTGCGTGGGGGGGGTGGCGGTACTGTGGGAACACCATACTGCGTGTGGAGGTACTGTGGGAACACCATACTGCGTGTGGAGGTACTGTGGGAACACCATACTGCGTGTGGAGGTACTGTGGGAACACCATACTGCGTGTGGAGGTACTGTGGGAACACCATACTGCATGTGGAGGTACTGTGGGAACACCATACTGCGTGTGGAGGTACTGTGGGAACACCATACTGCGTGTTGTGGGAACACCATACTGCGTGTGGAGGTACTGTGGGAACACCATACTGCGTGTTGTGGGAACACCATACTGCGTGTGGAGGTACTGTGGGAACACCATACTGCGTGTGGAGGTACTGTGGGAACACCATACTGCGTGTGGAGGTACTGTGGGAACACCATACTGCGTGTGGAGGTACTGTGGGAACACCATACTGCGTGTGGAGGTACTGTGGGAACACCATACTGCGTGTGGAGGTACTGTGGGAACACCATACTGCGTGTGGAGGTACTGTGGGAACACCATACTGCGTGTGGAGGTACTGTGGGAACACCATACTGCGTGTGGGGGGATGGAGGTACTGTGGGAACACCATACTGCGTGTGGGGGGAAGGCGGTACTGTGGGAACATCATACTGCGTGTGGGGGGATGGCGGTACTGTGGGAACACCATACTGCGTGTGGGGGGATGGCGGTACTGTGGGAACACCATACTGCGTGTGGGGGGATGGCGGTACTGTGGGAACACCATGCTGCGTGTGGGGGGATGGCGGTACTGTGGGAACACCATACTGCGTGTGGGGGGATGGCGGTACTGTGGGAACACCATACTGCGTGTGGAGGGATGGCGGTACAGTGGGAACACCATAGTGCGTGTGGAGGTACTGTGGGAACACCATAGTGCGTGTGGAGGTACTGTGGGAACACCATAGTGCGTGTGGAGGTACTGTGGGAACACCATAGTGCGTGTGGAGGTACTGTGGGAACACCATACTGCGTGTGGGGGGATGGAGTACAGTGGAACATTATACTGTGTGTGGAGGGATGGTGGTACTGTGGGAACACCATACTGCGTGTGGGGGGTGGCGGTACTGTTGGAACACCACACTGCGTGTGGGGGGGTGGCGGTACTGTGGGAACACAATACTGCGTGTGGGGGGGTGGCGGTACTGTGGGAACACAATACTGCGTGTGGGGGGGTGGCGGTACTGTGGGAACACAATACTGCGTGTGGGGGGGGTGGCGGTACTGTGGGAACACAATACTGCGTGTGGGGGGGGTGGCGGTACTGTGGGAACACAATACTGCGTGTGGGGGGGGTGGCGGTACTGTGGGAACACCATACTGCGTGTGGGGGGGGTGGCGGTACTGTGGGAACACCATACTGCGTGTGGGGGGGGTGGCGGTACTGTGGGAACACCATACTGCGTGTGGAGGGATGGCGGTACTGTGGGAACACCATACTGCGTGTGGAGGGATGGCGGTACTGTGGGAACACCATACTGCGTGTGGAGGGATGGCGGTACTGTGGGAACACCATACTGCGTGTGGAGGGATGGCGGTACTGTGGGAACACCATACTGCGTGTGGAGGGATGGCGGTACTGTGGGAACACCATACTGCGTGTGGAGGGATGGCGGTACTGTGGGAACACCATACTGCGTGTGGAGGGATGGCGGTACTGTGGGAACACCATACTGCGTGTGGAGGGATGGCGGTACTGTGGGAACACCATACTGCGTGTGGAGGGATGGCGGTACTGTGGGAACACCATACTGTGTGTGGAGGGATGGCGGTACTGTGGGAACATTATACTGTGTGGTGGAGTGGGGGTCAAGAAAGTGGCACCGTACTATGGGAGCAATACTTGTTTCCATGTTGATGGTTTACATTTTTTTTTTAATCCAAAAGCAAAGCTGTGCATAATGTGAATGCTCCCTAACTCCAGTGACTCACCTCTCTGTGCTTACCAAGGCCTCATAGTGACCGGAGAAGAGATAGGAGCCATGTCTGACTGTGATTACAGCCAGTCTGCGGTAAGCTGGGGGGATAAAGGTGCACAGCCCCGGGGGGCCACACCCGCAATGTATTACTACAAGAGATCCAAACAAGGACCCGCGCTCCCATACTAGTAAAGTAATCTGCAGGTGCACATACAAACTTTGCTCATTAACAAATAAAAACTCAACAAAAACTCCAAAAAAAGTTGTGTGTGTGTAACAGGTGGATGGAGTAGAGCCATATGTGTGGGCGGTGAACATGGAGGAGTCATACATGAAGAGTGGATATCAAAAGAAACGATCAAGAAATCCCAAATAAGGTAGAATATAAGTTTTATTTATGAAACTTTATTCAAGAAACACTAAAAATTAAAACTTATATGATAACCGAGAGAAACATTCATGTGAAAAAAGGACGTGTGTACCACGCAGGACTGATTCAAAACATCCTATATATCACGTAAAATTATGGACACCAAATGTATCATTAATCAGATTTTGCCATATTACAACACCCCATTTGGCCTAGAACTATAAGCGTGATATTAGTATAAGGCCACAGCCCCACTATCAGTATTCGGTCAGTATTTTTTCCCAGGAGTGGGCGATAGATGCAGAATTGGTGACTTGTTTCTATTCTACCTTTTCTCTGATTGTTCCTCACATGGTTTTGTCTCCCACTCCTGAGAAAAAATACTGATCGAATACTGATAGCGGGGCCGTGACCTAACACACATACCCGCATGACCTAATGGTAACAAATCGCAGACAGATTAGTGTATCATATACCTGATAAGATATGACCAAGGGGGTAGCAGATTCCCTGGGTGGGCGCACCTGTCTGTGATTTGTTACCATTAAAGCTTTTTTTCTAATGGAGGAGGCTGATGGATCGGTCAACCGGCTGGTCCATCAGCAGTCATTTTATATCTAACAAGAGACGACTATGTGATAAAAGAGGGCGCTGTGACTGACAAAAATAACAAGAATACACTATGTAAGGGACAGCACTGTACATAACAGCAGAGGAAGCTATATAATAAGAGACTGCACCATATATAACGAGAGGATGGTACGTAATAAGGTACAGTGCTATATATAATAAGTGAGCACACTATATACTAAGGGACTGTGCTATACGTAATAAGGCTACATTCCTGTATCCATGTGCAGGGTCGGTGTGCTGCCCGCTTTTACAGACGAATTGAGCATGTCCTATTCTAATCCTCAAAATCGGATCAGAAAATGACATTCTCTGACCCTCACAGATCTCATTCTCAGATCCGTGATTTTCATGGATGTGTGAATGGATCTATAAAACTCTACAAGTCCGTGGACCATCTGATAAAAAAATCTGGCAGCTCACAGGCATTTCACACAAATGTGAGAATGCAGCCTAAGTGATTTTACAGATAACATTATCACTCCAAGTCACACAGTGCAGATACAGAATAATATTTACATCCAGGTACTTACCGCTGACGTCTCATCTGATCAGTCGGTTTCTGCTGTTTCTTCTACCTCTGGTCGGACCTTCATGTCGACATCTCCCAGCCACGACTCGTCTTGTCACGATGATCTCCAGCCTAGAAAATAACAAGGTCACATATACTGTATATATATACATGTCTCCCCCACACTGCAGCCCTGACTACAGATATGTACCCCACCATTAATATACTATTAACAACGCACCAATCAAAATATAAAGTGATAAGCAGCACTGTGCCCTCCATTAACTATAATCTCCACCAGCCAATAATATAAATTATTCAGTCTCTGTGACTCTCCCCAATTAACTGTAAGGCTATGTGCACACAGAAGATATGCAAGGTCTTACAGTACAAGCAAAGTGAATGAGATTTTTGAAGTGTCGTGCACACGTTGCTTATTTTTTCCTTGCGGATTTGCAGCATATTAAAATCTGCATAATGTCAATTCTTGCAGCATATTTCACCCATACTAATGAGTGGGGAAAATACGCAACAAAAACGTGGCAAAAAATATATTTTACACAGCATTCTTCCTGCCAACACATTAGGACATGCAGCAGAATTTTCTCCTGCAAACCCTGAATGTGTGCACATAGCCTTAGTCCAGGGGTCTCAAACTCAGCTGGGCATATGGCACACAGGAAAACATTTAATTTGGGGGCCGCATTATTTGCATGACAAAGTGACATTTTTAGTGATACCATTTTATTTTCTATACACCTTTTGATCTGGTCCTCATCTTGCAGACATGGTCCCCCATCCAGGTCTTCATATTGTAGACATGGTCCCCCATCCAGGTCCCCCATATTGCAGACATGGTCTCCCATCCAGGTCCCCCATATTGCAGACATGGTCTCCCATCCAGGTCCCCCATATTGCAGACATGGTCCCCCATCCAGGTCCCCCATATTGCAGACATGGTCCCCCATATTGCAGACATGGTCCCCCATATTGCAGACATGGTCCCCATATTGCAGACATGGTCTCCCATCCAGGTCCTCCATATTGCAGACATGGTCCCCCATCCAGGTCCCCCATATTGCAGACATGGTCCTCCATCCTGGTCCTTATCTTGTAGACATGTCCCCCATCCAGGTCCCCCCAATACTGCGCACAGGGTCCCCCCCCTATACTGCGCACAGGGTCCCCCTCCCCATACTGCGCACAGGGTCCCCATCCCCCCATACTGCGCACAGGGTCTCCGTCCCCCCCATACTGCGCTCAGGGTCCCCGTCCCCCAATACTGCGCTTAGGGTCCCCGTCCCCCCATACTGCGCTCAGGGTCCCCGTCCCCCCATACTGCGCTCAGGGTCCCCGTCCCCTGTGCTGTATTTCACATGACAGAGAAAAAAAAAGATTCTCACCTGTCCTCCATTCCCTCGGCGTTCTTTCTGCACCTGTGGCCCGCATGCTCAGACCCCGTAACGATCGCGGCTCTCTCCAACAGCCGCCGACATCAGCGTTGTAATGCAGTGTATTGCCGCGCAGAGACCGGCTCTCTGCACAGCAATATCAATGACAGCCGCCGGCCTATCAGAGGCCAGCAGCTGACATCTGCGCATGGCAGTGACGTCATATGCCGCTGCACTGGGACACAGATGTCAGCTGCTGGCCTCTGATAGGCCGGTGGCTGACACTGGTATTGCTGTGCAGAGAGCCGGTCTCTGCGCGGCCATGCACTGCATTACAGTGTTGATGTCGGCGGCTGCTGGAGAGAGCCGCGATCGTTACGAGGTCTATGTGCCTGCAGGCCGCAAGAAGCAGCCGGAGGGGCCGTGTGTTTGAGACCCCTGCCTTAGTCCATGTCCTGTGTCCCCTCCATTCATTATAAGTACTTGATAGCATCATAATGAATTTGGGGGTGAGAGACATTATCAGGTACTGAACATCCCCCACCACCTCCCAATTCATTACCAGTCACTGACAGCATCTTCTCCCATCTTTCAATTCATTATAAAGTGTCATATGCACCGTAGCCCCATCATTGCTCTCCGCCACCACCCACATCATTGCTCTTCCCCACCACCCACATCATTGCTCTACCCCACCACTTACATCATTGCTCTCCCCCACCACTCACATCATTGCTCTCCCCCACCACCCACATCATTGCTCTACCCCACCACTCACATCATTGCTCTCCCCCACCACCCTCATCATTGTTCTCCCCCACCACCCTCATCATTGTTCTCCCCCACCACCTCCATCATTGTTCTCCCACACCACCATATCATTGTTCTCCCCAAGACACCTCAGTGTCTTCTCTCCCAACACGACCATCATTGTTTTCCCCCACCACAGTATCCTCTCCCCAACCCCCATCTCTGCTCTCCCCCACCACCCCCATCATTGTTCTCCACCACCACCCCATCATTGCTCTCTCCCACCACTCCCATCATTGCTCTCCCCACCACTCCCATCATTGCTCTCCCCACCACTCCCATTATTGCTCTCCCCACCACTCCCATCATTGCTCTCCCCACCACTCCCATCATTGCTCTCCCCACCACTCCCATCATTGCTCTCCCCCACCATCCCCATCATTTTTCTCCCACATCACCCCCATCATTTCTCTTCCCACCAACCCCATCATTGCCCTACCCCACCACCTCATCATTGCTCACCACCATTATTGCTCTCCCACACCACCCCCATCATTGCTCTCTCCCACCACCCCATCATTATTCTCCCTCACCACACCTCAGTGTCCTTTCCCATACCCCCATCATTGTGCTCCCACACTATCCCCATCATTGTGCTCCCACACTATCCCCATCATTGCTCTCCCCCACCACCCCCATCATTGCTCTCCCCCACCACTCCCATCATTGCTCTCTCCACCACCCCATCATTGTTCTCCCCCACCACTCCCATAATTCCTCTCCACCACCACTCCCATCATTGCTCTCCCCCACCACCCCATCATTGCTCCCCCCCACCACCCCCATCATTGCTCTCCCCCACCACTCCCATCATTGCTCTCCCCCACCACTCCCATCATTGCTCTCCCCCACCACTCCCATCATTGCTCTCTCCACCACTCCCATCATTGTTCTCCCCCACCACTCCCATCATTGCTCTCCCCCACCAACCCCATCATTGCTCTACTCCACCACCCCATCATTGCTCATCCCCATCATTGCTCTCCCACCCCGCCCCCATCATTGCTCTCCCACACCACCCCCATCATTCCTCTCCCACACCATGCCATCATTGCTCTCCCCCACCCCTCCCTTCATTGTTCTCCTCCGAGTGTTGGTTAAAAAAAATGCACTCACCTCTCAGTACGTTCAACCGCAGCATCGTCATCGCTGGCAACTTTCTCTCTGACACAGGTGCACGGTGTCTTGACATCATCAAGCCACGTTTGCCTGTGTCAGAGAGAAAGTGACGGCAGGAAGCAGAGGATGGATGCCTACAGGTGCACTGACATTTTCTCCTGTAGGCAGCGAAGCTGCAAGGATCACTCCCTGCTCACCACGTATGATGAGGGCAATCATGGGCCCCCCGGAGCCTTGGGCCTCAGTATTAGCCGCCCAGCAAGGGCCCCCCTCCACCTCCAGGCCCCAGTGCAGCTGTACTGGCGGTATGTCCAACCTTGACTCTTTTGGCCTTACAGCCCCATTTCTCTGCACTGAGCTCAGTCTCGGGGGTTCCAGCGCTCTCTGTGTTATAGGTTTGCTGCATCTTGGTAGAAGTTTCTCCAGGTCTCTTACTTTAGGGCACGTTCACAATTTCAGTATTTGGTCAGTATTTTACATCAGTATTTGTAAGCCAAACCCAGGAGTGGGTGATAAATGCAGGTGGTGGTGGTGTTTTTATTCTACTTTTCCTCTGGTTGTTCCACTCATGGTTTTGGCTTAAAAATACTGATGTAAAATGCTGACCAAATGTGTGAATGTGGCCTTACACAGACTCTTGGTCACATTTACAGCATTATTTGCCCCTCACTATGGGCACAATTACCCCGTGCCGCCTTTTGTAGACCGTTTTATATGTGGAATGTAATGTGATTTCTCTGCTTGTAAAAAAATAGACACCACACAACTGAGGTCATTATCACCAGTGACCAGACGTCTACTACAGCGAAGTTCACTCAAATGAGCCCCCAAATATTCTGTAATAACTCTTGCTAAAATGAAACAATCTGAACAAACCAATGTGCTCCTCAGTATATGGCGCTTCGAACAAGCCAGGATGTCCCCGCATCAGAGCGATGAGGTAGGCGCCAGACAGCCATCACGACTTTTAACCTCATCAAAGAGCTGCAAAAAGGGCATAATTACACACGTACCGTGTCACCGTTGCTCAGGAGCTCAAAGCGAAAACTTCCAGCCCCTCATGTAATGCAACTGACTATACGTACGACAATTTTTGCAGTGTATTCTTCTTTTTTTTTTTTTGGTGACAAATTGGATTCTAAAGTGGATTTGAGGGGCCCACATATCAGGCTATTTTAAATACTTCAACTGTGGAAGTATTTATTATTAATTTTAGGGCACATACAGACAAGTGCGGTCCTTATGCGCCACGGACTGTACACAGAGAACACACGCACCCATTATAGCCAATGTGCCGATTTTCCACACGGACCAATGGTCTTCATAGAACAAATTGTAGCGTGTCCTACTTAAAGAATTTACAAATCAGACTAGTGCATGAAAATTGCAGGTTCTTGTCCTTGTTTCATTAGCGGACGAGCACACGGAACTAGTCACATCCCTAATTGGCGTCCGCGTCTGGGCTGAGTTTACGAATGGACGTCTGAACCCAACCCAAGTAAGACTGTTAAAGAGTTTCAAAGGTACCATTCACTTCCACTTCAGAGATGAGCAGTTCCAATGATATTATGATCCCCATACAATTTCTGAGACTCTTGCAGGATCAGCCGGTATCATGCACATGCCATATTCTAATATACAAGAGCTGATCGGACAAGTTTCAGCAAGCGTGTGGAGTCGTAGCTTTATCAGCACTGTTCCCTTTCAATGTGAAAGTGAGCAGTCCCAGAATATCCCTTTGAGGCCACGGCCCCCCTATCAGTATTTGGTCAGTATTTTTTCTCAGGAGTGGGAGCCAAAACCAGGCATGGGTGACAAATGCAGAAGTTTTCTCTGATTGTTCCTCACCTGGTTTTGGCTCCCACTCATGAGAAAAAATACTGACTGAATACTGACCAAATACTGACAGTGGGGCTGTGGCCTTATGCTTTAGCTCTTTCACTATGGGGGGAGATTTGTTTGTACTTGAAATTGTCAAAGGAATCATCTTCCATGTATGGCGCCCCAGTGAGGATGCTATTTCTTTCAGGAGGCTTCTTCAGTATTGGGGTGGGTTCACACATCCATAGGAATGTCTATGTGCTCCTCAAATTTTTTTTTAATCGGACTGCACAGAAACCCACTTAACATGTCCTATTGTGATCCTCAACATCAGATTAGAATAGGACAAACTCTGAGTTTCCTGAATCTTGTTTGAGTTTTTCAAAGATATGTGACTAGATCTGTTGTGGGGCAAGAAAATAGAAAAAAACATGTTGTGGGTGGCAATGTCCAGATGAAGAATAGGATGAGGTAGTATAGGATAACACAACAACCATTTTTTAAAGGACAGCAACGCATTTCAAAATCAGTCTGATTTCTTTCTCATACTAATACAAAGAAGTATATAAAACAACTTAGGAAGCCGTGATCCAAGGGAATGACATGTCCCCATGTACCTACTGGTGAGTATCAAAACAAGGACACACAATAGAACAATATATGAATCGTTTATAATCGTAATACTGTACAAATAAACTAACAAACTACAGTGTATATACACAATTTCTATTCGAAAAATCAAATAATTGTGAAAAAAAAAATAGGTTTCCAAAAAATAAAAAAATCGTGAATGGATCTGTGACACCTCTGTGTAAATTCCCCCTTACACCGAACATTCGGCTAATCTGTTCTGCGCACACCTTGACTCTCTTGTGTTCTGTCTGGCTCTTAGTTTTGCTTGTCCACAACAGTTGCTCATTCGAAGTCTACTGTCGCCAGCACTGTTCTGTGCTCTGTGGCTTCTTGGATACCAATTATGATGTTTTCGAGGCCTGATATTTGTGGTTCCCATTCCCCTATATCTAGAGCCTCAGTAATAGGTATTTGTGATATCCATTGTGTGCACAGCTGCTTCTTTATTGTGATTGATGGTATAGACTTGGGTTGTTCCGGACCTTGTTTTTCAGTCTTCTGCCAATATGACCATGTTTTTTATCTCCTAATTTGGCACAGCAAACTGGTGTTGTCGGACTGACTATGCTGCGGTCGCTCATAGATACAACAATGTTCTCTATTATATCTCTGGCATCCCAGAGGTTTCACTATCCAAGTAGGCCTCAAATCAGAAATTTTCCTTTCCATAGACAGCAAATCTGGTTAATCTTGTGCCTTCTCTTCATGTTCAGGCCAACAGTCCATTACAAAACAGAGCAAGAGAATAAATAAAAAGAACTGACCCCCCCAAAAAATGTATTAACCTCTCTGATGTCTTTAAATGGCAGGTACTGTCTGTCTCATTGACCTGACACTCAACAGTAACTTCAATTTGCCATGTGTCCCCAGTGTGCAGGGTACTGATGTATGCATGAGATTTAGGAAAATGTTTCATGCCATGCCCTCAAAAGGAAGCATAGTGAAACCCTCATCGAGGTGGAGGAACACAGTGCCTACCTCATTTACCTTGCAGTAGTTGGGAACGTTCCCTATAGATAATACTGTTTTCTTTTATATCTTTGATATACTACTCTACGTTGCATTCTTAACTGAAATCTCATGCATACATAAACAGTTATTGAATATCCTGCATTTTTAGAACAGGTACCATTGCTGGTTTATGCATTATCATACTTAGACTTGTGGTAACACTCTCTCTTTATAGGCATTCACCGTGGTCCCTTTTTTGGAGGCAATTTTGTTTTCATATTTTTAATCATATATTTGTGCATTTTATATTCATTCAACTTGTGGAGAGTGACAAGCCAAGCCTGGCATGTTAGAGTGAGTAGACTTATAGCCCATGCATGCTCCTCTGGGAAATTAAATATGCAAATTCTCTTTTCAGGGAGGAAGATGACTAGAACTCTAGCATCACCTAAGCAATCCTAAAAGTCAATATCGACTCTTTAACGAGCCTTGCCATATGACTTTGGATAAAAGCCAAACCAGAATCTCAATTTGCAGACATGGTGTTAAAATGTTGCTCCTCATCAGTGCAAAGTATGCAATCTTATTTGGCTAGGTGAGCATGCATGGCTTATAAGTCTCCTCACTCTAACATGCCAGGCTTGACATGTCACTCTCCACAAGGAGAAATGTTACACCTTAGACCCCAGTCCAGAGCCTCTCACCTAAACAAAGCAAATTTCATATTTTGCACTGATGAGGAGCGACACCCCGAAACACCATGTCTGCAAATAGAGATTCTGGTTTAGCTTTTATCTTAAATTATCTATTATGTCTTCATCAATTTAAAGGAACATTCTCTTATTTATACTCTTGTTAGTATGAATCAGTGGGAAATGGACATTTCCCATTTACTCTGGAGTACATTATTGATGACCAATGGACAAAAAGATCTACAGTACAGACCAAAAGTTTGGACACACCTTCTCATTTAAAGATTTTTCTATATTTTCATGACTATGAAAATTGTACATTCACACTGAAGGCATCAAAACTATGAATTAACACATGTGGAATTATATACTTAACAAAAAAGTGTGAAACAACTGAAAATATGTCTTATATTCTAGGTTCTTCAAAGTAGCCACCTTTTGCTTTGATGACTGCATTGCACGCTCTTGGCATTCTCTTGATGAGCTTCAAGAGGTAGTCACCGGAAATGGTCTTCCAACAATCTTGAAGGAGTTCCCAGAGATGCTTAGCATTTGTTGGCCCTTTTGCCTTCACTCTGCGGTCCAGCTCACCCCAAGCCATCTCAATTGGGTTCAGGTCTGGTGACTGTGGAGGCCAGGTCATTTGGCGTAGCACCCTATCACTCTCCTTCTTGGTCAAATAGCCCTTGCACAGCCTGGAGATGTGTTTGGGGTCATTGTCCTGTTGAAAAATAAATGATGGTCCAACTAAACGCAAACCGGATGGAATAGCATGCCGCTGCAAGATGCTGTGGTAGCCATGCTGGTTCAGTATGCCTTCAATTTTGAATAAATCCCCAACAGTGTCACCAGCAAAGCACCCCCACACCAACACACCTCCTCCTCCTTGCTTCACGGTGGGAACCAGGCATGTAGAGTCCATCCGTTCACCTTTTCTGCGTCGCACAAAGACACGGTGGTTGGAACCAAAGATCTCAAATTTGGACTCATCAGACCAAAGCACAGATTTCCACTGGTCTAATGTCCATTCCTTGTGTTCTTTAGCCCAAACAAGTCTCCTCTGCTTGTTGCCTGTCCTTAGCAGTGGTTTCCTAGCAGCTATTTTACCATGAAGGTCTGCTGCACAAAGTCTCCTCTTAACAGTTGTTGTAGAAATGTGTCTGCTCCTAGAACTCTGTGTGGTATTGACCTGGTCTCTAATCTGAGCTGCTGTTAACCTGCGATTTCTAAGGCTGGTGACTCGGATAAACTTATCCTCAGAAGCAGAGGTGACTCTTGGTCTTCCTTTCCTGGGGCGGTCCTCATGTGAGCCAGTTTCTTTGTATCGCTTGATGGTTTTTGCAACTGCACTTGGGGACACTTTCAAAGTTTGCCCAATTTTTCGGACTGACTGACCTTCATTTCTTAAAGTAATGATGGCCACTCGTTTTTCTTTACTTAGCTGCTTTTTTCTTGCCATAATACAAATTCTAACAGTCTATTCAGTAGGACTATCAGCTGTGTATCCACCTGACTTCTGCACAACACAACTGATGGTCACAACCCATTTATAAGGCAAGAAATCCCACTTATTAAACCTGAGAGGGCACACCTGTGAAGTGAAAACCATCTTGAAGCTCATCAAGAGAATGTCAAGAGTGTGCAAAGCAGTCATCAAAGCAAAAGGTGGCTACTTTGAAGAACCTAGAATATAAGACATATTTTCAGTTGTTTCACCCTTTTTTGTTAAGTATATAATTCCACATGTGTTAATTCATAGTTTTGATGCCTTCAGTGTGAATGTACAATTTTCATAGTCATGAAAATACAGAAAAATCTTTAAATGAGAAGGTGTGTCCAAACTTTTGGTCTGTACTGTATATATATAGGGAAGCCATCTTTTTAGAGAGTTGAAGAGTGAGTCAGAGGAGGAGAAGTGAAAGGAGCAGGGGCTCTGCTTGGGAGGCCGGCTCGGCCTGTCATGCCCAAGACTGAGAGAGGAGTGGGAGCAAGGGAGGAAGGCTCCAGTAACAGAAGGGATTCCAGGGGGTACGGTGAGTGCAGGACGGCACCCGTATGCCCGAATCTGCCAGGCGGTAGAGGGATCAGGCCGCAAGAAGGGAACCGGTCCCTGGACTAGCCGAGTTACTTTAAGTCTCAGCTAGAAAACCGGAGGCTTCGGCACTTCCAAGGTGCAGTTGCCATATCCGCACCTATGCCGCCGAGAAGGGCACCAAGCAAGGTCCGGGAACTTCAAGTTGCCCAGAGGGATCTCAAGGTACCCGAACGGGACTTTGTGTGGCGGGGCGCAGGGCTGGAGGGAGAGACCCAGTGCGGGAAGTCGGCTAAGAAAGGAACATACAGAGAGGGGTCCCGTTAAGTGCTCTTGAGATGCTCTAGGGAGTGCTGAACCCCTGCCTGGTGAAATCAGTGCGACGTGGGAGACTGTCAGCTGTATAGTGCTACCTGAGGAACCTGAATAACTGTGAGTAAACTCGGATGACTGCACCCCTCTGTTTCTGTCAGTTATTTCTACCATGCTATCGCTCCTGCACTACAACGCCCAGCATCACTACCTGCACCTACACTGCCCTGGAGCTGTGCTCTGCCTGTGGAGAGCCGCACCAACCCAGCTGCCCTAACATCTGCCCCAGAGGTCTGCAGCAGCGCCGGTACCCATTATGGGGAACCACAGGTGGCGTCACGAGACAAAACCGTTTATCATCCCTTCAAGAAACAACCCCTTTTTAAGAGTGATCCCAGGGTACGGGCCCGGGAGCCGACCGCAGTGACATCCCAAGAAGGTGAAGGTCCGGGTACCGAGTCCCCCATATCCCCCTGGGCGAGTCAGTAGCAAAAGACATTTTGAGTGAAAAACTCTTTCCATATTCTAAACTTGAAAATGGCTTAGTAGTGTTGAGCCACCCCCGTAGTGTTCGAGTTCGGTTCGGTTCGTCGAACACCCGTGTGTTCGCCGAACTGTTCGTCGAACTGTTCGTCAAACACCTTCGAACACCGTTAAAACCAATGGCAGGCAAACAAAAACACATAGAAACACATAGAAAACACCTTCAAAGGTGTCCAAAAGCTGACAAACTGCTCAGAAGACACAACTAACACATGGAAAAGTGACAAGTACATATAGTCATGAGAAAAGAAAAGAGGTGGAGGAGTAAAAGGAGGGGGAGACACAGATATAGGCATGTCATGCCCTTCTAAAATCCAAAAAGTGAGAAGCCGACACGTTCAGTCCGCTCCTGCCCGTGCCACCTCCGTGTCGCCGGGTTTGTGCCAGAGCTGCGGTGAACCCTGACGGCCAGCCCCCCTCTCCCAATACTGGTGCCTGTCCGCTGGTGGGTCGAGCGAGCCCCCCTGTGGTGGAGGCAGCTCTAAGTTTTTTAATTTAAATTGTCTCTCTAATTTGAATGAATACACTTTAAATCCATTTACAAGGATCTATTGGAGGGCAAGTCTCATGCCAGCAGCCGCGTAATTCCAGCTCCAGTAGCGTCCACTAAAGCTGCTGCAGTTAAAAAGCTTTTATAAGGATCGAGCTCGGCTGTCCACCGCAAGGCATCCTACTGCCAGTCCCAGCCCCTATGCCTTGGGGTGCCTCCTGATGCTCTTCACTGAGTATCCCGTGGTCCCGAAGCATTTCCTTAGAAAAAATTAAGTGTCCAAACTACAGGTGGTGTAGCTTGCTTAACAGCCGGGATAATCCGCTGACTAGCAGACACTGCTACTAGGCACAAAGTATTTCCTGGGCTAGATGCAGTTAAAAATTTGTAAGTAGATACTCTCGTTGGATGCTGAGAAAGCATTCCATAGAGTCTCCTGGCACGCCATATATGATTCTCTTAAAAAGCTTGGGGTAGGGGTCTAGGGGACCCTTTTATAGCCAAAATCACGGCCCTGTATCACAATACGTCACCTAGGCTGAAGATGAATGGAACTGTAGCACCCTGAGGGCTCGGTTGCTACAGACGTATTGCACCTCACCCAGAGGTGTGATATCTCACTCTCAGGTAAGGATGGACTGTGGATCAGGACCCGACACCTGCATGCATTACACCACATTGCCGTGGGGCAGGGCGACCAATATGCCCCTGAGATGGGCACGACAGTCCCTGTCCCTGGCTGGAGTGGGGGGAGGGAACACTGAGGAAGGGGAACCCTGTAGTGCAGGAGCAGGGAAGAAGCAGTTCCTGGGTGCATTGAGAAGGGAGTATAAAAGGTGGGCACCATCTTAGTTCAGTGCAGAGAAGTCTGAGCAGAAGTGGCAGGGAGCAGGGGCTCTGCATGAGCTCTGCTCCGGAGGCGGGCCTAGTAACAGAGGCCCAGGCCTGCAAGAGGGAGAAGGAAGGAAGAGGAGCGGAAAAGGCTCCAGGAACGAGGAATGAAGGGATCCCAGGGGTGCGGACGGGCGAGTCGCCACCACACGCCCGAATCCACCTGCGTGGAGGGGTCAGGCCAAAGAGGGAGACCGGTCCCCGAACTAGTGGAGGCAGGAAACGACCCTCAGCTAGAAACCGGAGGCTCTGACATTTTATGTGGCGCAGCCCCTCGCTACACCCGCTAGGAAGGCACCACATAGGGTCAGGGAAACTGGCGCCAAGTTTACCAAGAGGAGGCCCGAGGCAGCCGGACAGAAGTGTTGGTAAGAAAGGCCAGACAAAGGACACACAAAGGGGGTCCTGTGAAGCGCTCCAAAGTTATCTGGGAGTTGTCTGAGCCCCTCACCTGGTGAGCACAGTACGACGTGGGCAGCCGTTACCTGCAGACGTGGTCTGGATAATAAGAACTGTGAGTAAAGGCCCTGAACTGCATCACTGACTCCGTGTCGTTACTGCTGCTGCCCTGCACCATCACCCCCATCCTCCGCATACACTGCCCTGAGGCTATACTCCTCCCGTGGGGAGTTATGCTACGCTCTGCTGCACCCACAACACCAGCCTCAGCGGTCTGCCCTGTAGCGGCGGTTCACTCTGACCGCAATCCACGGGTGGCGTAGTCGGACATTTAAACATCAAAACCACATAAATAGTTCCGCCACTGGTTTGACCGCCCTGAGCCACGGAACCGGGTCGCCGCCACGGAGACTACAACCACCAGCATCCACCAAAAAGGGTCCGGCTCCGGGTGTCCCAAGGCCCAGGGGGTGCGTCAGAACATTTTCATCACCTTTCACAATCACCAATGGGACAAGGCAGGGATGTCCTCTGTCCCCTCTTTTATACATCCTAGTGACGGAGCACCTGCTCTCATCAATTCGCCATAACCCCAATATTAGGTGGATTGAGGTGGGAGGCACCGAGTACAAGTGCTCTCTATTTGCTGATGATGTCCTAGTATAGATCACTCAATCACATATATCCATCCATGCTGTTATGGCTGAAATAGATCACTTTGTTACATGGTCAAATTTTTAAATCAATGCAGCGAAGTCTGAGGCCCTCGATGTCTCCCTCCCCAAATCCATATAGGATTCCATCCAGTCCAACTTTCCCTTTGCCTGGCCCTCACAGGGTATCAAATACTTAGGAATTCCTATTCATAGAGACCTCTCCCATCTATGTTATCTTAATTTTGGGCCCTTTATTGAACAACTCCATACAGACCACGGTTGGCAAGTTAGAACTGTAAGATTCACTACGTGAACCACTGGTGTTTTGTGGGAAAGCACATGTACACTGCGTTCCAAATTATTATGCAAAAAGTGTTTAGGAGTGATAAGGGAAGAATTTGTTTGTTTGTCAGTTAAACTCATTGATGGTGATGTGTGTCAGGGCTCTTTATATCACTTAAAGCAATTGCAGACACCTGTGCTACTTAGTTTGGCAGGTGTGTCCAATGAAAGGCAAGACTACTTAAGAAGGCTCTCTCACATTATTAAGCAGCCTACATTTTCTGCCAAAATGGGAAAGAAAAAGGATGTGTCGGCTGCTGAGAAGCAACAAATTGTGGAGTGTTTAGGTCAAGGCATGACTACAATCAACATTGTGCGATGATCAGGATGAAGTGTCTTGGCAATCAAGAAGTATGTAGCTGATTCACAGTACACACGTGTGCGTGCTGATAAGGGCAAATTGAGGACTCTTTCCTACAGGCAATTACGTCAGGTTGAAAGAGCAGCGGCAAAAAAGCCTTGTCATAGCAGCAGACAAGTTTTTGAAGCTGCTTGTGCCTCCAACGTCCCCCGAACAACAAGATGCAGGGTCCTTCAGAGGTTTGCAGCTGTGCATACGCCATCCTGTCGACCTCCTCTATCCACTTCACACAAGCAGAAACGGCTCCAGTGGGCCAAACATTACATGAAGACTGATTTCAAAACTGTTTTGTTCACGGATGAGTGCCGTGCAGCGCTCGATGGTCCAGATGGATGGAGTGGAGGATGGCTGGTTGATGGACACCCCACGCAAACACGGCTACAGCGCCAACAAGGAGGAGGTGGAGTAATGTTTTGGGCTGGAATCATGGGGAGAGAGATTGTAGGCCCCTTTAGGATCCCTGAAGACGCTAAAGATGAACTCCATAATGTATGTGGATTTTCTCAAACAGCACTTCCTGCCATGGTTCAAGAAGAAGAACCGTGTATTTCACAGCAAGATCATTTTTCTGCATGATAATGCACCATCTCATGCTGCACATAAAACATCTGCATCTCTGGCTGATATGGGCATAAAAGGGGACAAACTTATGGTGTGACCCCCATGCTCCCCTGACCTCTACCCCATTCAGAACCTTTGGAGCATCATTAAAAGGAGTGTCTATGATGGCAGGAGGCAGTTCACATCTAAGCAACAGCTCTGGGAGGGTATTCTGTCCTCATGCAAAACAATTGAAGCAGAAACCATCCAAAACCTGACAAATTCAATGGACGAGAGAGTTCAGAAGCTCCTTTCGAACAAGGGGTCCTATGTGAAAATGTAACATCACCTAGAATAAAGTTTTGAGTTGAAAACTGTTTGATTTCAGTTTCTAACAACCTGCTAATGCTTATAATTTCAAAAATGACCATTTTTTTGGTCTTTATTAAAATGAAAAGGTTGATCGAAAAGTTTGGGGGATCTAAGAGTGTGGCAACCCAGTAGTCATGGTTACTTCGAATTCTGACAATATGAGGGTCATGCTGCAGGTAGTGCAGCAAGAAGACACTTATGTGTCTTGCGCATCTCGGAGCCCCAAAATTATTTTCCGGGCTAGATGCAGCTAAAAATTATTATTAATTTTAAATCTGGTGAAGCTTTAGTATAGATGGCCTAATAGGATCAGTGCTGCACACTGCTACAAAGCCCAAATTATTTTCCAGTCAAGATACAGATAAACATGATTAGTAATTTTAAATCTGGTGGAGCTTATTATAGATGGCCTAATAGAATCAGTGCTGCACACTGCTACAAAGCCCAAATTATTTTCCAGCCAAGATACAGATAAACATGATTAGTAATTTGAAAGCTTAAAACGGTTGGTAGGGTGATTTTAACCAATCATCAAGCTTTTACTCTCCCCAGGATGACACAGGGGTAGAAAAGTCGTTTCGGATCCATGATTTGTTCATCTTTATGAACGTGAGTCTGTCTACATTATCAGTGGAGAGCCGCGTGCGCTTATCTGTCAGCACACCACCAGCAGCGCTGAACACACGTTCAGACAGAACGCTGGCTGCGGGGCATGACAAGATCTCCAAGGCGTAAGTGGCTAGCTCCGGCCATTTATCCAGATGGCTTCAATGTTTACTTGGAGATACTCCTGTACCATCGTCTCTAGGCGTTGACTATGTGTCAGACTTCTTGTCTCCTGTGGCCTTGCAAAGGATGGGCTAAAAAAGTGGTGAAATGATTCCGCAAAATTGATGTTACCAGCAGATACTGTGGTTCTGTTACGGTTTGAGTGCTGAACACTTGACGGTCCCACGGTTGGCAAGTTGGAACTGTGAGATTCACTACGTGCACCACTGGTATTTTGTGGAAAAGCACATGTAAGATTCTGCAACAGTCTCTGCTGATACTCCTGCATGCGTGCATCCCTTTCTATGGCAGGAATAATTTCTGCAAATTTACTTTTGTACCGGGGATCTAACAGTGTGGCAACCCAGTAGTCAGGATTATTTCTAATTCTCACAATTCGAGGGTCATGTTGCAGGTAGAGCAGCAAGAAGGCACTAATGTGTGTTGCGCATCCAGGAGCACCAAGTCCCTGTTGTGTTGGTGGCGAGGTAACAATCATGCTTCCTTCCTCTGTCCTCTCCCCCCAACCTCGCACAACAGAAATGTGATCAAGGTCTCCCTCATCTGATGAGTCTTCCATCAGTTCGTCCTCCACTTCTTCCTGGGCTCCTGCACCTTCCTCACTAGTTTGGCTGCTACCATGCGCCCTGGTAAAACCATCTCCCCCACCCTCACATGCCTGCCGCCTTGGTGCTGCCGACCGTCTGGACCTTGCAGATGTTAGCCCTTCCGCATACAACTCCTCCTCTACTTCCTCCACCTCCTCTTGTGCCACCACCTGACTCCAAATTCTGTTTAACATGTGCTCCAGCATGTAAATCACCGGAATAGTCATGCTGATAATGGCATCGTCAGCACTAAACATCTTCGTCGCCATTTCAAAACTGTGCAGAAGGGTGCATAGGTCCCTGATCTGAGACCACTCCTCCAGCGTGATTTGCCCCACCTCTGAATCTCGTTGGCCCAGGCTATACGTCAGAACGTATTGCACCAGGGCTTGTCGGTGCTGCCACAGTCGCTGCAACATGTGCAGAGTTGAATTCCACCGGGTAGGCACATCGCATTTTAGCCGGTGAAGTGGCAGGCCCAACGACTTCTGTAGAGATGTAAGTCGCTGAGCTGCGGGATGCGAACGGCGGAAGTGAGCACACAGCGACCGTGCCCTCTGCAGAAGGCCATCTAGTCTGGGATAGTGGGCTAAAAATTGCTGGACAACCAGGTTCAACACGTGAGCCATACAAGGCACGTGTGTGACATTGCCCCGGCGAAGGGCCGCACCCAGGTTTGCAGCATTGTCGCACACGGCCTTCCCTGGCTTCAGGTCCAGTGGAGACAACCATTCATGAAATTGGTTCTCCAGAGCTGACCACAACTCCTCAGCTGTGTGACTCACATTTCCCAGACATTTCAATGTAAAAACCGCCTGATAACGTTGAGCCCTACTGCCAGCATAGTAAGGAGGTGTGCAGGATCCCTTCTGCGCAGTTAGAAAGCTTGTGGCATGACCAGACAGGCTTTGGGTGCAGGTGGAGGACCGAGAGGAGGTTGAGGAGGCAGAATCAGTGGAGGAACTTTGACATAAAGAGGATTGACGCACAACTCGTGGGGACGGCAAGACTTGGACAGCAGCCCCTTGTCCTGCTGTCACCATAGTTACCCAGTGCCCAGTCAGCGACATGTAACGCCCCTGTCCATGCCTACTCGTCCAAGTGTCTGTGGTGAAATGCACCCTGTCACACACAGAGTTTCTCAAAGAAGCGGTGATGTTGTGTGCGACATGCTGGTGGAGCGCAGGCACACCTTTCTTTGAGAAGTAGTGCCGACTGGGCATCTGGTACTGGGGCACTGCGACGGACATAAGGTCTCGAAAATCCTCTGTGTCCACCAGGCGGAAAGGCAGCATTTCTGTAGCCAAGAGCTTGCAGATGGTGAAATTCAACCTCTTAGCTTTCTCATTGCTAGGAGGAAATGGTCTTTTACTTGTCCACATCTGAGGGACCGAGGGCTGGCTATTGTGCTTAGACGGGGTTGATAAGGGTGTCCCCGGCAAACTGCCGGTCTGTGAGGAAGATGCAGGCGGACATGTTAGGTTGCCTTGATCCAAAGGTGGTGCTATCGATGTCGGACAGCGCTCAACACCAGCTGGTGTTACCACCTCCAAAGAAAATGATGACCTGCCAATCACGCTGGCTGTTGCGGGTAAAGAGGTGGCAGGTCTGCGCCCCAAAACAGGTGTGACTGCTGTCCCCCCAGTCACAGAGGATGAAGAGGCCGCGGATGCACAAGATATGGCAGACGGTGGTTGGCCTGGCCGGCTAGGCCGCATTGTAGCACACTGAGCTTCCCACTGCAACTTATGCTTCATGTCCATGTGCCGGTTCATGCATGAAGTACTCAAACTATGTATTTTTTGGCCTCTACTTAGCTTTTGCTGACAAATGTTACAGATAACACGAGTTGGGTCATCTTTATCGATCTGAAAAAATGCCCAGGCTATGCAAGGCTTAGCACCCATGCGACCTGAAGAGCCACCACGACTTGTGGTGAGAGGCAGAGTTGTGTTTGAGGATGCAGTTGTTGACGTGCTTCCAGTACTACGTCTCTGTCCAGGAAGGCGCAACCTGACCTCGTCGTCACTAGCATCTTCCTCCACCTCCTCTGCTGACCTCATCTCTTGGCTGACTGTGGGTTGACCGTAAGTGGGATCTCCAACCTCATCATCATCACCCTGTGCGTTATCACACCCGTCGTCCTCAGAGCCAACCTGTTCCTGCCCTGACAAAAAACTAAAGTTGTCGCTCCAATCAGGTATTTGAGTCTTATCATCGTCTTCCTCATTGTCTCCACCAACAGGAGTTACAGTTTGGGAATGAGGGTCTACATTATGGTCAGAACCTTCTGCGTCTGGTCCTGGATCTGACTCATAAAGATTCTGGGCATCAGTGCAGATCATTTCCTCGTCTGGATTCACAGAAGCGCTGGAGTCGACCTCTGATGCCCAGGCTATAGTATGAGTAAACAGCTCTGCAGACTCAACCATCTGTTCTACCTCATACTCAGACGGGCAGCTGGAGATTTGGGAGCTGTGAGGAAGCAAGTGCGATTGGGGTGACACCTTTGAGGACTGGAGTATTTGTGATGTTGAAGTTGATGTGGAGGAGATCCCACTTAAAGGAGCACTTGATATCCGTTGAAGCACCTGCTTTTTTTGTGCCTCATCTGGAATTTGTAGCGATTGGCGTGGCCGTAAGAAAGGGATCTTATCACATTGTCCGCTAAAAGAAGTAGACATTTTAGTTTGGCTGGAAGATGGTCTTTCTTCTGCAGATGTTACTGTTGCTTTAACACCTACCCCACGGACACAACCTTTTTTCCCCTTCCCAACACGCCTATTCCCCTTTCCACCAGCAGCAGGCCTTTTTCCACTCATTTTGGTGGTTAACTAATTCACAACTCTGGAGTTGTTTGCACAAAAAAACAATGGATGGGAACCGAGCAGAGCTGAGTGGCCAAACTGTGGTATTAGGCCAAAACTATTGGCTGGGTTAGATGCAGAAAAAAATTATATTCAATTTGCAACCTTATGGAGGTCAGTATAGATGGACTAATAGAACAAGTCCCACACACAGCTAGAAGGCCAAATATTTTTTCAGAGGTAGATGCAGAAAAAAATTATATTCAGTTTGCAACCTTATGGAGGTCAGTATAGATGGACTAATAGAACAAGTCCCACACACAGCTAGAAGGCCAAATATTTTTTCAGAGGTAGATGCAGAAAAAAATTATATTCAGTTTGCAACCTTACGGAGGTCAGTATAGATGGACTAATAGAACAAGTCCCACACACAGCTAGAAGGCCAAATATTTTTTCAGAGGTAGATGCAGAAAAAAATTATATTCAGTTTGCAACCTTATGGAGGTCAGTATAGATGGACTAATAGAACAAGTCCCACACACAGCTAGAAGGCCAAATATTTTTTCAGAGGTAGATGCAGAAAAAAATTATATTCAGTTTGCAACCTTACGGAGGTCAGTATAGATGGACTAATAGAACAAGTCCCACACACAGCTAGAAGGCCAAATATTTTTTCAGAGGTAGATGCAGAAAAAAATTATATTCAGTTTGCAACCTTATGGAGGTCAGTATAGATGGACTAATAGAACAAGTCCCACACACAGCTAGAAGGCCAAATATTTTTTCAGAGGTAGATGCAGAAAAAAATTATATTCAGTTTGCAACCTTATGGAGGTCAGTATAGATGGACTAATAGAACAAGTCCCACACACAGCTAGAAGGCCAAATATTTTTTCAGAGGTAGATGCAGAAAAAAATTATATTCAGTTTGCAACCTTATGGAGGTCAGTATAGATGGACTAATAGAACAAGTCCCACACACAGCTAGAAGGCCAAATATTTTTTCAGAGGTAGATGCAGAAAAAAATTATATTCAGTTTGAAACCTTATGGAGGTCAGTATAGATGGACTAATAGAACAAGTCCCACACACAGCTAGAAGGCCAAATATTTTTTCAGAGGTAGATGCAGAAAAAAATTATATTCAGTTTGCAACCTTATGGAGGTCAGTATAGATGGACTAATAGAACAAGTCCCACACACAGCTAGAAGGCCAAATATTTTTTCAGAGGTAGATGCAGAAAAAAATATATTCAGTTTGCAACCTGATGGAGGTCTGTATAGATGGATTAATAGAACAAGTCCCACACACAGCTAGAAGCCCAATATTTTTTCAGAGGTAGATGAAGAAAAAAATATATGCAGTTTGCAACCTGATGGAGGTCAGTATAGATGGACTAGTACAACAAGTCCCACACACAGCTAGAAGCCCAATATTTTTTCAGAGCTAGATGCAGAAAAAAATTATATTCAATTTGCAACCTGATGGAGGTCAGTATAGATGGACTAATAGAATGATGCTATGCCCAAAAGATTTTACTTCACTAGGTGCAGTAAAAAAATTGGTATTCTATACACAGGTGGTATATCTTGCAACACAGATAGGCTACTCCACTGACTAACACACTCTGCAATAGGCCAAAAAGGATTAGCTTTGCTAGATTCAGCCAAATGCTGTGAAAAAAACTTGCACAGCACTGGCACAGACCTGCCTGGCAAAAACTGATAGGAACTGATGTAACCTAGTCCTGAAAAGGACTCCAATTACAATTAGTCTTTACTCCCACAATCTATCTATTTAAGAGCACAGACCTGCCTGATAAAAGTCGTAGGAAATGCTGTAACCTAGTCCTTAAAAGGACTGCAATCACAACTATTCCCTACTCCCAAGCTATCTGTAGATTTGTGCGAAAATTGGCTTGAAATTAACAAGGTATAGCGCACACAGCAACAGCGGTGCCGTCTAACACGCAGCTGCAGCAGTGAGAAAATGGTGGCGACGGGGAAAATGGCTTGGTCTTATAGGGCAAGGACATGTGACATACACTGCCAATGACACATGCCCTTGCTTGTGTGAAAAAAAGCACTTCGCTCTGTGTGTGCGCTGCTGATAGGCTGACAGATTGCACCTCCCCACTGCAAATGCGGGAAAGAGAAAAAAAATGGAGATCTTCATTGTTCCTGCAGAGATCCATCCCCTGCCCCTCCCCCCACCCCGCTGTACACTCAAACTGCGTATTAACATTAATTTTCATCATTACTGAGAAAAAATCCAGTTATGATTTTGGTGCACGAACAGTTATCGAACATAACCTCGAACAGCCGAATTTTTCTCAAATTGTTCGTGTTCGCCGAACGGCTCGAACACCGCCCAAAACAGCTCGAATTTGAGATTGGCGAACAGTTCGAGTAGAACAACGCTCATCTCTACTTGTTAGCTGTAAGAGCAAACTGATTTTTAACATCCCATTGACTTTTATTTTTCTTAATAGTCTGTGATGAATCAGAAGGTAGGACCTGTTTAAAAGTATCAGATGATAGATCTTTGCTGTAAAGGGATGATGGTACATCTGGAATAGCAGTATACACTTCAGTTATATCTTGTGGGATATCAAGATCATCTGATTTAAAAATTGAAGATGTGAATTGTCCCTCTGATCTCCTCGTACAGTCATCTGCCAAGAATAAAGATAATTTTTGAATAAAATTTGCTTAAAAAATATATATTTTTAAACATTTAAGTAGTAAGAGCACCCACCTCTTGTCAACACGCCCACTTCCGGTTTTTGACAGGTGCCCCGCCACTTTTTTTGGCACCTGTCCCGCCTCCACTTCCGGTCTAAACCCCTCCCATCTCCTCCCCATTCTCCACCCACTCTCCGCCCCTATGTGTGTCAATACCTGTTACGTCAGTTACGTCCCTGCCCCCGGAAGCAAACCCTTAACGCCCCTATGTGTGTCAATATCTGTTACGTCAGTTCTGTCCCCGCCCCAGAAGCAGCCCATTTTCAGCCTCTGTTACGTCCCCCATGACCGCCCATATGCCCTTCACCCAAGGTTGTAGGTTAATGTGTAAGAGCCGTATGTAACAAAAACATGTCAAGACATGTTTTTGTGAGAAAAGGCAGCCCCAGGATCCCTAGTGTTTAAAAAAAATATACATTTATTGTAGATTCACTTAGAGGTATACACAAATCAAGAAATGGAAAAAGGTGTAAATAGATTTCAAAATACAACATTATGCAAGCAAATCTATAGGTTACAATACATTTCAATGCTAATATTTAAAAAGTTAACCATGCGCTCGGCGACAGCGGCGCGATTCTCTGTTTCGACAGCAAACGTCCTCTAGCGGCTGGCGTTGAGGTAGCGAGTAATTCGTTCAGAGCGTCTCTGGTCGTATTGTGACCGATCACGGTCGAAGGTATGTTTAACTCGGCCACAGCCCTCATAAAAACGTCCCATCCTTGTGGAGTGTTCTTTTTGGTTAGTCCGTGACTTTGCAGAGTGCTCCGTACAAGGTCCAACATATGGGTGCCGGGAATGACGGTCCCTTTTTAGACAATTCACCTTTCTCAGTCCATGTAGCAATGTCTTTGTGTTGCAAGAAACTGTTGAGTAGTATATCTGCATTTTTTCGGAAACGGGGATTGAGGTGATCTACAAACTGAGGGGCAGAGGGGCGTATCTCTATTTCACCCGCTGGTGATGGTGCTTGTTCACCATCAGGAGGGATCACAAGGTTTAAACGTGTAAGTTCAGAACCTTCGCGCTTAGCATGCAGCAAACTTCTCTGTAGTATTTCGGTGTATCTTTTAATCTTTACGTCGTCAGGCAAATCAGTGCGGCGTAGAATGTTGCCGATTTCGTCGTCTAACCTTTGGAGTGTCGTCTGACGCACGGTAGGCACCGGTGGACCGACGTTTTTTAGTCTGTTAATCTCATGCGCCGGAACCAAGTACATTTTCTCAGCACGTTCCATCATCTACCGGTTATTAAACTCGTTATTAGCGGTATAGCAATAGCTAGAAGCAGCCCTATGAAGCCTCCAGACTGATTCAATAGATACTGTTTTCTCCGAATGGACACTTTTTTGTCACTCAGATTTCTTATAGCTCTACGCCATTTTTGTAATATTTTTCTTTGATGCTCTTTGAGAGGAAGCCGCCCTTTCAGAATATTGAGATCTGTTTCCGCGATGGCAGCGATTAAATCTCTGCCAGCGGTCTTAGAATAAGCTTTCTTTCCGACGCGTTTGCTTTCACCAGCTTTTTCAAGAGAGCCCAGTTACACCTCACTCTCTCAGACATGTTGACAGAATGAAGGTTACGGGTATGAATAATCACAGCAGTGTAAAAAATTCACTTTTTAGAACGAGTTTTACCTTTTTGAACGTACGCTGCTGGTAAAGCTGGTGGAAACAAACCAGTTCTTAAGCGATATTCCTCGGGCGTATCACCTCTCAAATCTACGAGCAAGAATCCGTAAGGCTCTCGCGTAGCTTCTTTGAAAGCTTCTAAGATGAAACGCGAGTTCCTCGGATACATCTGTCTGGCTAGTGTCACAATTTGTATTTTATCGCGGGGGTTATTAAATAGAACCATGTACTTGGTATTCAAGGTGATGGTTCTACTCTTTTTCCCCTGACAAAAAAACATTTTGAACCAAATAGAACAGGCTCAAGCTTCTATGATGAACGTATTTAGTAAATGCTTTTTCCAGTTCTGAATTACAGCTAGCAGCATCCATGAGATCGTCCACCACCGCCAAGTTGATCATGTCAGGCGGGAATAGTTCGTCATCTACAAGGAAGGAATGACTCAGTTCATCGTACATTTTTTGCCAACAAGAATAAAACCAAACAATATTATCGGGTTTGTGAGATAAATGTGTTGTCGCGTGAGCTAAAACCTGTTTGACAAAATAGGATTTTCCTGAGTTAGAGGGGCCCGCTAGAATGCATGAGAATGGGTGTTGTAACCGGGGATCCATGATGTTGTATGTTTAAGACCTGTTGCACCACGGAGTAAATTCATCGAGCACGTTTCTCTTTAGACTTCACGACTAGTGTTGAGCGATACCTTCCGATATCAGGAAATATCGTATCGGATTGGATCGGGCCGATACCCAAAAAGTATCGGATATCGCCGATTCCGATACCGGAAACCAATGCAAGTCAATGGGACACAAATATCGGAATGAAAATAAACCCTTTCTTTCCTTGTAGGTTAATTCTACATGAAGTAAAACAACTAAGAATAATGTAGAATGACATGAAAAGCCGGCAATTCATCAGCGGCATACACCGGTACCCGACAATTTACAACAGAAAGAATAGAGCTTCACACATAGATTAGATAGATAGAAACATGTCAGTCACATATATATGAAGTACAGTGACTGTGTTGCTTACTGTACTTGTCATTTAGTGTAAAGGATTTATTAAAAAAAATATTAGTGTTTTCGTGCACCGTCTCTTTAAAAAAGCCGGCCGGCAATTCAGCAGCGGTACCCGACAATTTATAACAGACAGAATAGAGAATCACACATAGATTAGATAGATAGAAACATGTCAGTCACATATATATGAAGTACAGTGACAGTGTTGCTTACTGTACTTGTCATTTAGTGTAAAGGATTTATTTAAAAAAATAATAGTGTTTTCATGCACCGTCTCTTTAAGAAAGCCGGCCGGCAATTCAGCATCTGTACCCGACAATTTAGAATAGAAGGAATAGAGAATCACACATAGATTAGATAGATCGAAACATGTCAGTCACATATATATGAAGTACAGTGACAGTGTTGATTACTGTACTTGTCATGTAGTGTTAAAATAAAGGATTTATTTAAAAAAAAATTGGCGTGGGGTTCCCCTTAATTTTAGGCTCTAGCGGAGGTTAAGCAGACAGCTGGGGCAAATGTTTGAAGCCTGGGAAGGGGGTAATACCCACGGAGCTTCCCAGGCTACTAATATCAGCCCCCAGCTGAATACCTAGCCTTTACTAGCTATTAAAATGGGGGAACCCCCCCAAAAAAATAACGTGGGGTCCCCCCTAATTTAATAGCTAGCACAGGCTAGGCAGACAGCTGGGGGCTGATATTAATAGCCCAGGAAGGGTGCCATGAATATTGGCCCCCTCCCAGGCTAGAAACACCAGCCGTCAGCCGCCCCAGAAATGGCGCATCCATAGGATGCGCCAATTCTGGCACTTAGCCTCGCTCTTCCACGCTGCCCTGGTGCGGTGGCAGGGGGTAATAGGGTTGGGGTTGATGTCAGCTTATAATGCCAGCTGACATCAAGCCCAGGTTAGTAATGGAGAGGCGTCTATAAGACACCCCCATTACTAACCCCATAGTCAAAGTTAAAAGAAAACACAAACACCCAGAGTAAAGTCCTTTAATTGAAATAAAGACACAATTCTTTATTGTTCTAAATTAAACCATACTTACCATCACGCCCATTCCAGCTGAAGCCAACGATCTCCTGCAATAAAAGAAAAATAATAAAGCAACCTCATCCTTACCTTTCGATGGTTCCCAGGACAGCTCCAGCTCTGCTACATCGAGATGACAGGCTGGACCGCAGCAGAAAGCTGCCATCCAGCCTGTCATCCCGCAGACACTGAGAAGCGCAGGCATGCTTGCGCTCCTCAGTGTCTCTCTGTGACGTCATCCAGATGAGCCGAGTTCATGTCCAATGAACTCAGCTCACCTCATGCACGTCACTGACAGCGTGGGAAAATTCTCCTGCACTCAGCGCTTCAGCGTGAGAATTCTCCCACGCTGTCAGTGACATACATGAGGTGAGGTCATGTCCAATGAACTCAGCTCACCTCATGCACGTCACTGACAGCGTGGGAAAATTCTCACGCTGAAGCGCTGAGTGCAGGAGAATTTTCCCACGCTGTCAGTGACGTACATGAGGTGAGCTGAGTTCATTGGACATGACCTCGGCTCATCTGGATGCCGTCACAGCCAGACACTGAGGAGTGGAAGTATGCCTGCGCTTCTCAGTGTCTGCGGGATGACAGGATGGATGGCAGCGTTCTGCTGCGGTCCAGCCTGTCATCTCGATGTAGCAGAGCTGAAGCTGTCGTGGGAGCCATGGAAAGGTAAGGATGAGGTTGCTTTATTATTTTACTTTTATTGCAGGAGATCGTTGGCTTCAGCTGGAATGGGCGTGGTGGTAAGTATGGTTTAATTTAGAACAATAAAGAATTGTGTGTTTATTTCAATTAAAGGACTTTTTTCTGGGTGTTGTGTTTTTTTAAATACTTTACTAGAAATTCATGGTGGTCATGTCTAATATTGGCGTGACCCCATGAATTTTGGGCTTAGGGCCAGCTGATAATGCCAAGCTGGCCTTAACCCCTTTATTACCCAGTGAGCCACCGCACCAGGGCCCTGGATGAGTTGGGTACAGCGCCAGAAGATGGCGCTTCTATGAACGCGCCATTTTCTGGGGCGGCTGCGGACTCCAATTTGCAGCGGGGGTGGCCCAGAAAGCTTGGGTCTCCCTGCGCTGCGGATTCCAGCTCCCAGCTGCCTAGTTGTACCTGGCTGGGCACAAAAATAGGGCGAAGCCCCATGCATTTTTTTTTTTTAATTATTTCATGCAATTCATGGAATAATTAAGAAAAAAAGGGCTTCCCTATATTGTTGTGTCCAACCAGGTACAAATAGGCAGCTGGTGGTTGGGGGCAGCCCATTCCTGCCTGCTGTACCTGGCTGGACACAAATATAGGGCGAAGCCCCACGTCAATTTTTTTTAAAATAAATCCTTTATTTTAACACTAAATGACATTTGAGGAGTTAATAAAGATGCAGTCCCTAAATTATTATTTATTTTTTAATTAATTTTTCCCAAAACTTTTGACGTGGGCTTCGCCATATTTTTGTATGCCAGCCAGGTACAGCATCCAGCCATTTTCCGGGGTGGCTGCGGACTGCAATTTTCAGCGGGGGGCAGAAAGCTTGGGCCTCCCTGCGCTGCAGATTCCATCCCCCAGCTGCCTAGTTGTACCTGGCTGGACACAAAAATAGGGAGAAGCTTCACGTATTTTTTTTTTTTTTAATTATTTCATGAAATTCATGAAATAATTAAGAAAAAAAGGGCTTCCCTATATTGTTGTGTCCAACCAGGTACAAATAGGCAGCTGGTGGTTGGGGGCAGCCCGTTCCTGCCTGCTGTACCTGGCTGGACACAAATATAGTGCGAAGCCCCACGTCAATTTTTTTTAAATCATTTCAGGAAATTCATGAAATAATTTAAAAAAATTGATGTGGGGCTTCGCCCTATATTTGTGTCCAGTCAGGTACAGCAGGCAGGAACGGGCTGCCCCCAACCACCAGCTGCCTATTTGTACCTGGCCGGACACAACAATATAGGGAAGCCCTTTTTTTCTTACGTATTCCATGAATTTCATGAATTTAAAAAAAAAAAACGTGGAGCTTCGCCCTATTTTTGTGTCCAGCCAGGTACAACTAGGCAGCTGGGGGCTGGAATCTGCAGCGCAGGGAGGCCCAAGCTTTCTGGACCCCACCCGCTGCAAATTGCAGTCCGCAGCCGCCCCGGAAAATGGCGCATTCATAGAAGCGCCATCTTCTGGCGCTGTACCCAACTCATCCAGGGCCCTGGTGCGGTGGCTCACTGGGTAATAAAGGGGTTAAGGCCAGCTTGGCATTATCAGCTGGCCCTAAGCCCGAAATTCATGGGGTCACGCCAATATTAGACATGACCACCATGAATTTCTAGTAAAGTATTTAAAAAAAACACAAACACCCAGAAAAAAGTCCTTTAATTGAAATAAACACACAATTCTTTATTGTTCTAAATTAAACCATACTTACAGTCACGCCCATTCCAGCTGAAGCCAACGATCTCCTGCAATAAAAGAAAAATAATAAAGCAACCTCATCCTTACCTTTCCATGGCTCCCACGACGGCTCCAGCTCTGCTACATCGAGATGACAGGCTGGACCGCAGCAGAACGCTGCCATCCAGCCTGTCATCCCGCAGACACTGAGAAGCGCAGGCATACTTCCACTCCTCAGTGTCTGGCTGTGACGGCATCCAGATGAGCCGACAATGAACTCGGCTCACCTCATGTACGTCACTGACAGCGTGGGAGAATTCTCCTGCACTCAGCGCTTCAGCGTGAGAATTTTCCCACGCTGTCAGTGACGTGCATGAGGTGAGGTCATGTCCAATGAACTCGGCGCACCTCATGCACGTCACTGACAGCGTGGGAGAATTCTCACGCTGAAGCGCTGAGTGCAGGAGAATTTTCCCACGCTGTCAGTGACGTGCATGAGGTGAGCTGAGTTCATTGGACATGACCTCGGCTCATCTGGATGACGTCACAGAGAGACACTGAGGAGCGCAAGCATGCCTGCGCTTCTCAGTGTCCGCGGGATGACAGGCTGGATGGCAGCGTTCTGCTGCGGTCCAGCCTGTCATCTCGATGTAGCAGAGCTGAAGCTGTCCTGGGAACCATGGAAAGGTAAGGATGAGGTTGCTTTATTATTTTACTTTTATTGCAGGAGATCGTTTGCTTCAGCTGGAATGGGCGTGGCGGTAAGTATGGTTTAATTTAGAACAATAAAGAATTGTGTCTTTATTTCAATTAAAGGACTTTTTTCTGGGTGTTTGTGTTTTTTTTAAATACTTTACTAGAAATTCATGGCGGTCATGTCTAGTATTGGCGTGACCCCATGAATTTCGGGCTTAGGGCCAGCTGATAATGCCAAGCTGGCCTTAACCCCTTTATTACCCAGTGAGCCACCGCACCAGGGCCCTGGATGAGTTGGGTACAGCGCCAGAAGATGGCGCTTCTATGAACGCGCCATTTTCCGGGGCGGCTGCGGACTGCAATTTGCAGCGGGTGGGGCCCAGAAAGCTTGGGTCTCCCTGCGCTGCAGATTCCAGCCCCCAGCTGCCTAGTTGTACCTGGCTGGACACAAAAATAGGGCGAAGCGCCACACATTTTTTTTTTTAATTATTTCATGAATTTCCTGAAATAATTAAAAAAAAATTGACGTGGGGCTTCACACTATATTTGTGTCCAGCCAGGTACAGCAGGCAGGAACGGGCTGCCCCCAACCACCAGCTGCCTATTTGTACCTAGCCGGACACAACAATATAGGGAAGCCCTTTTTTTCTTAATTATTCCATGAATTTCATGAAATAATTAAAAAAAAAAAAACGTGGAGCTTCTCCCTATTTTTGTGTCCAGCCAGGTATAACTAGGCAGCTGGGGGATGGAATCTGCAGCGCAGGGAGGCCCAAGCTTTCTGCCCCCCCCCCCCGCTGAAAATTGCAGTCCGCGGCCGCCCCGGAAAATGGCGTGTTCATAGAAGCTGGATGCTGTACCTGGCTGGCATACAAAAATATGGCGAAGCCCACGTCAAAAGTTTTGGGAAAAATTTATTAAAAAATAAATAATAATTTAGGGACTGCATCTTTATTAAGTCCTCAAATGTCATTTAGTGTTAAAATAAAGGATTTATTTTAAAAAAAAATGGCGTGGGATCCCCCATAATTTTAGTCTCTAGCGGAGGTTAAGCAGACAGCTGGGGCAGATGTTTGAAGCCTGGGAAGGGGGTAATACCCACGGAGCTTCCCAGGCTACTAATATCAGCCCCCAGCTGAATACCTAGCCTTTACTAGCTATTAAAATGGAGGACCCCCCCCAAAAAAATGACGTGGGGGCCCCCCTAATTTTAGTCTCTAGCGGAGGTTAAGCAGACGGCTGGGGCAGATGTTTGAAGCCTGGGAAGGGGGTAAAACCCACGGAGCTTCCCAGGCTACTAATATCAGCCCCCAGCTGAATACCTAGCCTTTACTAGCTATTAAAATGGGGGACCCCCCCAAAAAAAATGACATGGGGTCCCCCCTAATTTAATAGCTAGCAAAGGCTAGGCAGACAGCTGGGGGCTGATATTAATAGCTCAGGAAGGGTGCCATGAATATTGGCCCCCTCCCAGGCTAGAAACACCAGCCGTCAGCCGCCCCAGAAATGGCGCATCCATAGGATGCGCCAATTCTGGCACTTAGCCTCGCTCTTCCACGCTGCCCTGGTGCGGTGGCAGGGGGTAATAGTGGTGGGGTTCATGTCAGCGCCAGCTGCCATGAAGCCCAGGTTAGTAATGATGGCCGTCTATATGACACCCCCATTACTAACCTACAAAGTGTTAAAAAGAAAAAACACACTACACCCAGAAAAAAAAAATTTATTTGAAATAAAACACCATTTTATTTAATTCTTAGTTTACTAAAAAAAAAATAGTTACCTGTCCACGTTCCTGCGCTCATCTCCCATGCACAGCTGTCACATCTGGAGATGGTGACAGCTGTGCATGGCTGCTGTAAGCTCACGCTGCCGGGAACACGTCCGCTCCCGGCAGCGGGAGCCACTGACTGAGGTCACCGGAGTGCATTCAGGCAGCGCAGCTCCGGAGACCTCCTTTACGGCAGTGCTGTACCGTGGGAATTTCTCACGATACAGCAGTGCCGTAAAGGAGCTAACCGGAGCAGCGCTGCCTGAACTCCGGTGAACCCTTACGGCCCCGTCATTCTAGCGGCGGCAGCGGTTCAGAGCGGTCACATTCTATGTGGCTGCTCTGAACTGGAGATCTTCGTGGGACACTCGTGGACTACTACGGGGGGGTAAGGATAAGGTTGTGGTTTATTATTTTATATTTTATTACAGGAGATCGATGGCTTCGGGGAATTAGGTGTCTAGGTGAGTATAGGTGTAGTTTTTTATTTTTTACTTTATTTTAGGTGGCGATCGGCGGGGACAGGTAATGTATGAACTAATTTCTTTTAGGTAACCACTGGCCACCAATGACATGTATCTAACATTTATTGGGGACACAGTAGGGCAATTTATATAGCAGGATCAGGCTGATGGGAACTACTGCTCCCATCGAGCTGATCCTGCTGGCAGGAGTGGACGGGGGACAGACATAGGCCGATGGGAGTAGTAGTGTCACATCGGCCTATGTCTGCCTGCACGCACAGACACCCCGCACACACACCCGCACACACACACACCCCGCACACACACACACACCCCGCACACACACACACACCCCGCACACACACACACACCCCGCACACACACACACACCCCGCACACACACACACCCCGCACACACACACCCCGCACACACACCCCGCACACACACACACCCCGCACACACACACCCCGCACACACTAATCATGACGGGTTTGGGAGGAGTGGCTGACCTGTGCGGCCGTGGGAAAGTTGATGTGAGTTCATGCAGTCAAGCATGAACTCACATGAACCCTCTGAGGGCACCGCGGCTACTTCAAATTAACAGCTGATCGGCATCACCTGATACCTCAGCTGTTCATTTGAAATAACCGGCGGGAAAGCGCAGCACAGAACGGGAAAGCCGGCGGTGAAGTCTTTTCACTGCCGGCTTCCCCGCCCGGGTCCTTCGCTCCTTGGTGCTGCACTCCCCGCCCGGTCCTAATTTACGATTGGGATTGGAGGTGGCGAGGGGAGCGGAGGATCGGGGTGGGAGGCTGCGGGGAAGCAGTATGGGGCTGCGCGATTGTTTAAAAGCCGGCGGCTTTTTACCGCGCGCCGGCTTTTAAACAGTCAGGAGAATTCTCCCACGCTGGGATGGCATTCTGATGACAAGCTGGATCGCAGCTGAGCGCTGCCATCCAGCTTGTCATCCTTCACAGACACTGCAGAGCGCAGGCATTATGGGAACTTCCGATTCCGGTATTCGATATTATAAAAGTATCGGAATTAAGTATCGGAATTCCGATACAGTGAATATCGGCCGATACCCGATATTTCAGTATCGGAATGCTCAACACTATTCACGACTCTATCTATAGCTACGCGTCGGTCGTTTGATGGTACGGTAGTCTGTAGCGTATTCTGCACCTGTAGCGGAGATAAAGGTAAGTCAGTTGTTTGAAGAAAAGGGAATTCATCGTTAATACCCATAGGGTAAAGAAGTAAAGTCATCAAACAACTGCCTCTTGGTATAGACGCAGCGTTGAGTTTTGCGTAGGGGTCGCGTTACAATATCCCAGTACTTTTTGATCCGCACAATACCATTCTGCTCTACAACGATCGTCTTTTCATTTCCAGGATCTGCAGAGTTCTTGTAAGCTAACACTAAATCTTTTAGACTGTTGAAATTGATAACGCCAGCGTTAGAGATATTAAGCGTGATACCTTTCACTTTCAAGATCGTGTCACCTGTGTTTAATTTGTAGCCGTAAGTTTTCGGACCGACGGATACAAATTCTGTGATGTGACTCCCCTGGGGTGTTTCGCTGGTGAGTTCACCCAGGTAATCACCTAAGGGAGGCTGCCACTCGCCGTCACAACTTACAAAAATGACGGAGCCTGTGTCGTGGTAAAGACAGCGCTCCTGCAGTTTGTCTAGAAGGGTATACAATTATAAGCGCGCATAAGCTGTAGTGAAGCATGCAATGAAAATGTTGGTGTTTTTGTTGACGGTGCGGTGTTCTTTTGTGTATTTCCAATTGACAGTCGCCGTATCGTCGCTGATAAAGTTTAACTCAGAAATCTCATAGTACGGGAGAAAGGCATACTCAAAGAGTTCATCGGCGTTGTTCACGACGCTGGTGGTAGGTAAATTAGAACGCTGCGCAAACTTTCCCCATAAAGAGTTTAAGAATAGTTTGGCGATTTGTCTTTTAGCTGAATTTGGTTCTATATGATTGGGGTCTAACTTTATACCTTCTTTTTCAAGATAGGCGGCTACATAGTATTTTTTCTTGGTTTCGTCCGTGCACCACGAGGAATACCCCGAGGCTTCCTGTTTGTGTCTAAGATGTAAATCGATGTATTGCGCAAATAGATCGGTCGTCGTCTCCTCAAAATGCCACACCTCGTAAATGTGTGCGAGTCTGTAACCCTTCTCCAAAGCCATTTCTACCTCTATCATGCACCACGTACCCGTCAGAGCCCTCTCTTCCTCTGAATGAGCGCAGGGATCCGCTTCTGAATGCAACGCGCATGTGTGACAGAGGGGGGAGATCAATTTTTTGTTCATTTTAACAGGGAGCACAGGGAAAAACAAATCCCTGGGCGGGTAGACTTTCACTTTGGCGATGCCAAAGTACTGCTTGATATAACCAAAGTGGTCATAGATTATTTTAGGATGTCCTACGGGGTACACTTTTGTTTTATTGACGTACGGGTATAAACTGGTGAAATCGTAGTACTCTATAGTTTCACCGGGTTCTTGTTTGTGATAGAGTTTGATAGCGTTAGTAAGACCACCGTACAGAGCGTCACGAGGCTCTAAAGGCTCAGGGAACTGCATGTGGCGCAGAAACGCTTGTAGGTCAGAGCTTTTTTCAACCATCTCTCGCCACTCGTTCTCCCGCAATACGCGGACGTCGAACCCCTGTTGAAGCAAGAAACATTTCTTCACCTCAAACATTCTATACAATTGCCCGTAAGTGGTCTTTGTGAGTTTGTTCGTGTCATTATCGTTATAGCAAACGGGACACCCGTGGTAAAAACACCCCTGAAATTCAAAAGCCGTTGGGCGACCGCTGACTCTCGCATAGCCATCTAGAAAAAAAGTTTCCTACTCTTTTCTCACCACCTTTCAAAGCCTGTTGCAGATCTAGGTTCTCTGTATGCGCTACGTACATTAACCATTGAATAGCCGGGGACGAGTAACGTTTGTGCTTTTTGTGATAATTATCCCCAGGCAAAATGGCTATTTTGTCTTCGGGGAGAAATTTAAAGCGGTACATGGCCAGACAAACAGATGCTAGTGTCATGAGCTGAAACGGATCTATACTGATGAGATTTTCAGTAAATGTATTTTTGCGCTTACAGAACTGTATTTGTTTTCTGGCTTTCATTTCTACGACGCGCTCGCGATACACTACGCAGGCGCGTCTCAAGACCTCTACGTCCTGTTGACAGTATGCTTTGAGCTCTGCTTGCAAATCAAACGTATTGTTTTTCACCGATTCGTACCATGTTGTGAATTCCTTTTTCTCACTATGCGTCATGTACTCTACGCCATAATAGTTAGCATCTGGCATAGGCCCTACATAGGACTGATTTTCATTAGTGTTAAAAAAATGTGGAAAGTGACCTTTAGCGCCTGAAAATCCCATAGCTTGCGGCAACTTACTGAGCTTCATGGGAATGAAGTTTAAAGAGTCGATGAGTCTCATGTCTAAATCGGGTAATGATACGCGCAAAAGGCGACCGCCTTGTGCTATAATGTTGACGCGCAGCTTCTCACGGATCAGCTCTTTAACGATAAAGTAGGAATCATATCGAGCAGCATTGTGAGCTATAAAAGTGTAACCTACATACCCACCCTTTGTAAAAAAAATGTACACAGTCGGTAGTACATGTTTTACCCACAAACTCCCAGCTAGATATCCTGTGCAAATCTGTGGCAAAAACGTAATTGAGATGGTGCGTTCCCGTCTCTTGCGTACATTCAAAATCGTAAAAGATGTATTGTTCCGTAGATTTCTTCGGTGTATAGCGCTGCATGTAACATAGATGATTATCAAATCTGCTCACCGGAACACCGCAAACAGAGCATCGTACACCGACGCATTGGTGTTCATCATCTACGATTCGGGGCACATAGCGATAGCATCGCTCGCAGAAAAATTTAAGTTTACAAAATGACCAGTCAGTCTCAGCGAGACTTCTGTGGAGTTCTAAGCAGCTCGCTGAACGACAAAATACACGGCAGCGTGGGCATTGCAGATGCTCTGCAGCTGTATAAGAGCAATCCAGCCTCTGACACGCGGAGCAAAAGTATTGACAAGAGTGATTATTTATTCGGTCTCCCATGACAGCACCACGAGAGAGAGGATCCGCCCATCAAGGACAGGAAACCTACAGGTTAAAAAGGGCGACCCTCTCTTCCCGCCTCAGTTTAGGTTTCCTGTCCATGATGGGAGACCTCGCAGATTTACCTGCAGAAGTTGGACTCCTGTCCCAGAGAGGGCCACAGCATGTGGTTGGAGCCGGTCCATCCCGGTCCTCTGGAGACGCCACGGTAGGGCTCAGTGGGGCGCCTCCGTGAGTGTTGCGGCAGGCGCGACATTGCCTCACGGGGAGGTAGATGTCCGCCAGGTGTGGGGCCGCTAGCGGGCTTCCTTCCCCCGCTACAATCGCAGGAGATCCAGGTCGCGCCGGCGGGGCACGTGACAGGCGCGGCCTAGTGACGTGACTTCCGGTGCGCCGGGCAGGAAGGCGGTGTGACATCCCTGGAAGGGGTCGGAGCTCGCGCGCGTCCAGGAAGTGCGCGCGAGCAGCAGAACATCGGGTGAGTAAAGGACCTGGCGGCGAGGAGCCCACCTGGGGCGATGAATCTACCTGGCGGGTTGAGGCCACCTGGGGAGGAAGACCAAGGAGCAGTTAACGCCCTCCTGGGTAAAAAAAAAAAAAAAAAAAGGAAACACACACCCACACATGGTACCGGTATGGCCAGTATATAAAGGGTCTGGTAACATACAGAGGTGCTTCCCAGCCCATTATTACAGTGTAAGCTATGGGAGATTCACAAGAGCTGTCACCTAGGCAACATCTGCTGCAGGAGCAGCCCTCTGGGGAGCCCTCACAACTAGTGGCGCAGCGTCATTCCCGGCTAGGGTCTGGTCGTTCAGCTAGAAAAGCTACCACTAAGAGCAGGAAGGACAGTCCGGTGCGGCGTGATTCCTCGCCAAGCATGTTGGATTCTTCTGCTTTTACGGTACCGAAGGTTCTGTGGGGTGAGTGGAATCTTCGTGAAAGTTCTACTAATGTTTCCTCCTTCTTTCTATCTATAACTTTCTTTTAGAGCAAGAAATGTTCCTCAAAATCCAAACACAGAGAATGTGCCTTATGTAGCTGTCCACTCCCTGATTCATATACCAAGAAGTTATGCCAGCTTTGTATTAGCAAGGTGATGTCGGAGGAAACCCCAGATTTTTCCCTAGGCCTAAGAACTTTAATAAGGGAAGAAATAGGCAAAGCCTTGCAGGGTTCAGAGTCTGGGCATATTCCTCAAGAAACCCAGCCGGGTTCAGACTCTGAACTATCGGTCGCCTCCTCCTCCGCCTTCTCTTCTTCTGACAGTGACCTAGATAGACAGTGCTTTCCCCTGAAGGAGGTTGATGCCCTAGTAAAAGCTGTCAGATCTACAATGGGGATAGTGGACACGAGGGCAGAGAAGTCAGCTGAGGATGTTATGTTTGGTGGTCTGGGACTAAAGAAAAGAAGGGGCTTTCCGGTAAATTCAAAGGTGAAAGACCTCATTGATAAGGAGTGGAGAAAGCCTGACAAGAAGGGTAGTGTTCCTCCATCCTTTAAAAGAAGATATCCATTTGAGGATGCTATGCGTTCCTCCTGGTTAAAAGCACCCAAACTGGATGTTGCTGTTACCAAAGCAGCAAGAAGAACTTCCCTCCCGTTCGATGATATGGGTGCATTGAGAGACCCCCTGGACAGACGGGCTGATACTTTCTTGAAAGGGGCATGGGAGACAGCTGCAGGAGCACTGAGGCCAACAGTAGCAGCTACCTGCACGTCCAGAGCCCTGATGGTTTGGCTTGAACAGCTAAACAGTCAGTTGAAGGATGGGGCTTCTAGGAAAGACATTATTTCTTCCCTTCCACTGGTTCAGGGGGCGGCAGCCTTTCTTGCTGATGCATCTGCGGACTCAGTAAGGTTGGCAGCAAAATCAGCAGCACTGTCAAATGCGGCTCGGCGGGCCTTGTGGATTAAATGCTGGCCAGGGGATTTACAGACTAAATCCAGACTGTGCACAATCTCGTGCGAAGGAGAATACCTCTTTGGTCAGACCATGGATGACTTATTGGAGAAAGCTGGGGACCCTAAGAGGGGGTTTCCATCAGTACCTCTACCCTCCTTTAAGAGATCGTTCCGGAAGAGGAAATTTTTCCGGAAAAGATATTTCAGGGAGCAAGACAAGTCTGACGAAAGGGGTCGAAAAGGTAGAGGTCTACTCTTTGGTCTGTCTCCAAAAATTGAGCAGAAGCCAGTGGATACACAATCAGCCCAGGTGGGAGAGAGATTGTCATTATTTGTCCCAGCTTGGGAACAGATTTCTCATAGCAATTGGATTTTAAGCCTGATTAAGTATGGTCTTAAATTTCAATGTAAAGCATTGCCTCACAAAAGATTCATGGTTGTTCCCCAGAATGCCAGGCTGCCCTCGTTTCGGAAATACAAGCCCTAATAAGAAAACACGTCCTGATTGAGGTTCCGGAGGCTGAAAAGGGTCTCGGTTTCTACTCCCCGCTCTTCTTGGTTCCGAAACCGGATGGAAGTCTCAGGACAATCATAAATCTGAAATCCCTGAATAATTTCCTTAAAATACATACCTTTAAAATGGAGTCTTTAAAATCCGTAATAAAGTTACTTTTTCCCCACTGTTATATGGTAGTGCTCGATCTCAAAGATGCGTATTACCATATCCCAATTCATAATGACTATCAGAAATACTTGAGGCTGGCCATTGAAATTGACGAGGTGGTTAAACACTTTCAATACACTGCACTCCCCTTTGGTTTAGCTATAGCCCCGTGAGTTTTTAGTAAAGTAATGGCGGAAGTTATGGCCCATGTAAGAGAAAGGGACATTCTAATTATCCCTTACCTGGATGATCTCCTGATAGTGGGGAACTCGTTTGTTCAGTGCAAGACCCACCTGCGGGAGACCATGTGGGTCTTAAAGAGCTTGGGGTGGTTTCTAAATTTAGAAAAGTCTAGACTATCTCCACTCAAGGTACAACAATATCTGGGGGTCATATTAGATTCTAGGAAACAGCTATGTTATCTTCCAGAAGAAAAAATTGATAGAATCCGGGGGTTGGTAGCACAGTGTATACGTAAACCTTCTATGTCACTCCGTAAGGCCATGTCACTATTGGGAACCTTCACCTCCGCTTTTCCTGCGGTTCGTTGGTCACAATTACATTCAAGAGCTTTTCAGTGGGATGTGTTGTACAATAACGCAGCTTTAGAGGGGAATCTAGACCGTGAGTTTACTCTAGGTCCTCGTGCCATACGGTCCCTTCGTTGGTGGTTACGACAAGACAATCTTGCTAGAGGGGTTCCCTGGGAATGTAGTCCAACTGCAGTCTTGTCCACTGATGCAAGTGCTGCAGGTTGGGGAACTCACTTTGAAGGGAAATTAGCGCAGGGAACCTGGTCAAGCAGTGAGCGACAGTTGTCATCAAATGCTAAGGAGCTTCTGGCGGTGCAGTATGCGTTCAACAAGTTCCTTATATATTTACAGGGCCAGCATGTCCGTATACTCTCGGACAATCAAGTCATGGTAGCTTACATAAACCACCAAGGGGGAACCCGCTCAAGAGACTTGATGAGGGTAGCGAACACACTTCTGCAGAAAGCCGAAGACCATTGTTCCTCTCTTTCGGCTACTCATCTAAAAGGGAAGGAAAACATCACAGCGGATTTCCTCAGCCATACTTCTGTAAAAGAGGTAGAGTGGTCCCTAAATATGCAAATATTCTCCAGAATCGTAGAAATGTGGGGCCTTCCGACTGTGGACTTATTCGCAACAAGGGCCAATCGGAAAGTGGTAAATTTTTGTTCCTTAGACCCCAGAGAGGGACCCCTGGCAGTGGACGCCTTCATGGTTCCCTGGAGATTCCCTCTGGCATATGTCTTCCCTCCCATGATCCTGCTCCCAGCAGTGATAAGAAAGATCAGGGCAGACCGGGCCAGAGTGATACTTATATGCCCCTTTTGGCCCAAAAGACTGTGGTTCCCTTATCTCCGGAAGATGTCCATATCGGATCCCTCGGTTCTTCCGGAGATTCCGGACCTCCTCACTCAAGGGCCACTTTCCCATCCTCCAGCCTCGAGTCTACATTTGATGGCGTGGAATTTGAGAGGGTGTTATTGACCAACAAAGGATTCCCCGCAAATGTAGTGAATACTCTCCTGGCTAGCAGAAAACCTGTTACCACCCGTATTTATGCCAGGACCTGGAGAGAGTTTCTGTCCTTTGCAGAAGTTAAGGTGGAGGAGGGGCCCCCTATTGGGAAAATTCTGGAATTTCTGCAGCGGGGCTTAGAATTGGGTCTCACTACCAGTACCTTGAAAGTACAGGTGTTGGCGTTGGGAGCTTTATTTTCTTCCAATATTGCAGATAACTATTGGATAGCCCATTTTATAAAAGCTTCCTTTAGGTGTAGACCCATTACCAAAGTAAAGACGTCTCCCTGGGATTTGAATTTTGTCTTAGATGCCTTGACCAGTCCTCCTTTTGAGCCACTAGATTTGGTCTCCCCCAAAATTATTTTCCTAAAGACGGTCCTGTTAGTAGCCCTAACTTCAGCCAGGAGAGTCAGTGACCTACAGGCCCTTTCAATATGCCCTCCATTTACGCAAATTCTGGACGATAGGATTATATTAAAACCTGATCCAGCCTTTCTTCCTAAAGTGGCCACTCGATTCCATAGAACCCAGGAGATAGTTCTCCCGACTTTTTGCTTCCCGCCCAAAAATCAAAAGGAGGAGAGGCTTCACACTTTGGACGTTAGGAGTTGCGTACTAAAGTACTTAAATGTATCACGTGGGTTTAGAAAGGATAAGTCCCTATTTATATGCTATCGGGGGGCTAGAAAGGGTTGTAAGGCCTCAAAGGCTACAATCGCTAGATGGATCAAGGAGGCCATTTCCCTCGCATACTCCTCGGGGGATAAAGAGATACCAGAGGGGTTGAGGGCGCATTCTACCAGAGCGGTATCAACCTCCTGGGCGGAGAAGACAGGGCTTTCCATTGAGGAAATTTGTAAGGCTGCCACTTGGTCTTCTCCCTCTACTTTCTATAGGCACTATAGATTGGATCTGGGTGGCTCTGCAGATCTCACTTTCGGGAGAAGGGTGCTTCAAGCTGTGGTCCCTCCCTAATTTCCTTTGTCTCTGTAATTTTCTCGTGGTGCTGTCATGGGAGACCGAATAAAGCCTTAGTTACTTACCGGTAATGGGATTTTTCGGAGCCCATGACAGCACCTTTATATTCCCTCCCTTCACTGGTGTTGTGCACTCCCGTAGAGTTGATTTCTTTTTGTGCACCCTTGCAGGAAATTGGTGAAAAGTAATGTACTTAATGTGATTAGTGTTGAGCATTCCGATACTTAAATATCGGGTATCGGCCGATATTCGCGGTATCGGAATTCCGATACTTAATTCCGATACTTTTACAATATCGAATACCGGAATCGGAAGTTCCCATAATGCCTGCGCTCTGCAGTGTCTCTGAAGTATGACCAGCTGGATGGCAGCGCTCAGCTGCGATCCAGCCTGTCATCAGAATGCCATCCCAGCGTGGGAGAATTCTCCTGATCGTTTAAAAGCCGGCGGGCGGTAAAAAGCCGCCGGCTTTTAAACAATCACACAGCCCCATACTGCTTCCCCGCAGCCTCCCACCCCGATCCTCCGCTCCCCTCGCCACCTCCCATCCCGATCGTAAGTTAGGACCGGGCGGGGAGCGCAGCACCAAGGAGCGGGGAGCGAAGGACCCGGGCGGGGAAGCCGGCAGTGAAAAGACTTCACCGCCGGCTTTCCCGTTCTGTGCTGCGCTTTCCCGCCGGTTATTTCAAATGAACAGCTGAGGTATCAGGTGATGCCGATCAGCTGTTCATTTGAAGTAGCCACGGTGCCCTCAGAGGGTTCACGTGAGTTCATGCTTGACTGCATTGCATGAACTCACATGAACTTTCCCACGGCCGCACAGGTCATCCTCACCTCCCAGACGATCAGCCCGTCATGATTGGTGTGTGTGGGTGTCTGTGCGTGTGTCTGCGAGTGTGTGCGGGGTGTCTGTGCGATGTCTGCGGGTGTGTGCGGTATCTGTGCGATGTGTGCGGGTGTGCGCGGTGTCTGTGCAATGTCTGCAGTGTCTGTGCGATGTCTGCGAGTGTGTGCGGTGTCTGTGCGATGTCTGCAGGTGTGTGCGGTGTCTGTGCGATGTCTGCGAGTGTGTGCAGTGTCTGTGCGATGTCTGCGGGTGTGTGGGTGCAGGCAGACATAGGCCGATGTGACACTACTACTCCCATCGGCCTATGTCTGTACAACGTCCACTCGTGCCAGCAGGATCAGCTCGATGGGAGCAGTAGTTCCCATCAGCCTGATCCTGCTATTTAAATTGCCCTACTGTGTCCCCAATAAATTTTAAATACATGTCATTGGTGGCCAGTGGTTGCCTACAATAAACTAGTTCATACATTACCTGTCCCCGCCGATCGCCACCTAAAATAAAGTAAAAAATAAAAAACTACACCTATACTCACCTAGACACCTAATTCCCCGAAGCCATCGATCTCCTGTAATAAAATATAAAATAATAAACCACAACCTTATCCTTTCCCCTCCGTAGTAGTCCACGAGTGTCCCACGATGATCTCCAGTTTAGAGCAGCCACATAGAATGTGACCGCTCTGAACCGCTGCCGCCGCTAGAATGATGGGGCCGTAAAGGAGCCCAGTCATTGCATAAGTGGGTTCGCCGGAGTTCAGGCAGCGCTGCTCCGGTTAGCTCCTTTACGGCCCTGCTGTATCATGAGAAATTCCCACGGTAAAGCAGTGCCGTAAAGGAGGTCTCCGGAGCTGCGCTGCCTGAATGCACTCCGGTGACCTCAGTCAGTGGCTTCCGCTGCCGGGAGCGGACGTGTTCCCGGCAGTGTGAGCTTACAGCAGCCATGCACAGCTGTCACCATCTCCAGATGTGACAGCTGTGCATGGGAGATCAGCGCAGGAACGTGGACAGGTAACTATTTTTTTTTAGTAAACTAAGAATTAAATAAAATTGTGTGTTTTATTTCAAATAAATTATTTTTTTCTGGGTGTAGTGTGTTTTTTCTTTTTAATACTTTGTAGGTTAGTAATGGGGGTGTCTTATAGACGCTCATCATTACTAACCTGGGCTTCATGGCAGCTGGCGCTGACATGAACCCCAACCCTATTACCCCCTGCCACCGCACCAGGGCAGCGTGGAAGAGCGAGGCTAAGTGCCAGAGTTGGCGCATCCTATGGATGCGCCATTTCTGGGGCGGCTGATGGCTGGTGTTTCTAGCCTGGGAGGGGGCCAATATTCATGGCACCCTTCCTGGGCTATTAATATCAGCCCCCAGCTGTCTGCCTAGCCTTTGCTAGCTATTAAATAGGGGGTACCCCACGTCATTTTTTGGGGGGGTCCCGCATTTTAATAGCTAGTAAAGGCTAGGTATTCAGCTGGGGGCTGATTTTTAGTAGTCTGGGAAGCTCCGTGGGTATTACCCACTTCCCAGGCTTCAAACATCTGCCCCAGCCGTCTGCTTAACCTCCGCTAGAGCCTAAAATTATGGGGGATCCCACGCCAATTTTTTTTAAAATAAATCCTTTATTTTAACACTAAATGACATTTGAGGAGTTAATAAAGATGCAGTCCCTAAATTATTATTTATTTTTTAATTAATTTTTCCCAAAAATTTTGACGTGGGCTTTGCCATATTTTTGTATGCCAGCCAGGTACAGTATCCAGCTTCTATGAACGCGCCATTTTCCGGGGTGGCTGCGGACTGCAATTTGCACCGGGGGGTTGGGGGGGGGCAGAAAGCTTGGGCCTCCCTGCGCTGCAGATTCCATCCCCCAGCTGCCTAGTTGTACCTGGCTGGACACACAAATAGGGAGAGGCCCCACGTATTTTTTTTTTAATTATTTCATGAAATTCATGAAATAATTAAAAAAAAATTGACGTGGGGCTTCGCCCTATATTTGTGTCCAGCCAGGTACAGCAGGCAGGAACGGGCTGCGCCCAACCACCAGCTGCCTATTTGTACCTGGCCGGCACAACAATATAGGGAAGCCCTTTTTTTCTTAATTATTTCATGAAATAATTAAAAAAAAAAATACGTGGGGCTTCGCCCTATTTTTGTGTCCAGCCAGGTACAACTAGGCAGCTGGGGGCTGGAATCCGCAGCGCAGGGAGGCCCAAGCTTTCTGGGCCCCACCCGCTGCAAATTGCAGTCCGCAGCCACCCCGGAAAATGGTGCGTTCATAGAAGCGCCATCTTCTGGCGCTTTACCCAACTCATCCAGGGCCCTGGTGCGGTGGCTCACTGGGTAATAAAGGGGTTAAGGCCAGCTTGGCATTATCAGCTGGCCCTAAGCCCGAAATTCATGGGGTCACACCAATATTAGACATGACCACCATGAATTTCTAGTAAAGTATTTAAAAAAAACACAACACCCAGAATAAAGTCCTTTAATTGAAATAAACACACAATTCTTCATTGTTCTAAATTAAACTCTACTTACCATCACGCCCATTCCAGCTGAAGCCAACGATCTCCTGCAATAAAAGAAAAATAATAAAGCAACCTCATCCTTACCTTTCCATGGTTCCCAGGACAGCTTCAGCTCTGCTACATCGAGATGACAGGCTGGACCGCAGCAGAACGCTGCCATCCAGCCTGTCATCCCGCAGACACTGAGAAGCGCAGGCATGCTTGCGCTCCTCAGTGTCTCTCTGTGACGGCATAAAGATGAGCCGAGTTCATGTCCAATGAACTCGGCTCACCTCATGCACGTCACTGACAGCGTGGGAGAATTCTCCTGCACTCAGCGCTTCAGCGTGAGAATTTTCCCACGCTGTCAGTGACGTGAATGAGGTGAGGTCATGTCCAATGAACTCAGCTCACCTCATGCACGTCACTGACAGTGTGGGAAAATTCTCACGCTGAAGCGCTGAGTGCAGGAGAATTCTCCCACGCTGTCAGTGACGTGCATGAGGTGAGCCGAGTTCATTGGACATGAACTCGGCTCATCTTTATGCCGTCACAGAGAGACACTGAGGAGCGCAAGCATGCCTGCGCTTCTCAGTGTCTGCGGGATGACAGGCTGGATGGCAGCGTTTTGCTGCGGTCCAGCCTGTCATCTCGATGTAGCAGAGCTGAAGCTGTCCTGGGAACCATGGAAAGGTAAGGATGAGGTTGCTTTATTATTTTTCTTTTATTGCAGGAGATCCTTGGCTTCAGCTGGAATGGGCGTGATGGTAAGTAGAGTTTAATTTAGAACAATAAAGAATTGTGTGTTTATTTCAATTAAAGGACTTTATTCTGGGTGTTTGTGGGGTTTTTTTTAACTTTGACTATGGGGTTAGTAATGGGGGTGTCTTATAGACGCCTCTCCATTACTAACCTGGGCTTGATGTCAGCTGGCATTATAAGCTGACATCAACCCCAACCCTATTACCCCACTGCCACCGCTACAGGGCAGTGGGAAGAGCGAGGCTAAGTGCCAGAATTGGCGCATCCTATGGATGCGCCATTTCTGGGGCGGCTGACGGCTGGTGTTTCTAGCCTGGGAGGGGGCCAATATTCATGGCACCCTTCCTGGGCTATTAATATCAGCCCCCAGCTGTCTGCCTAGCCTTTGCTAGCTATTAAATTAGGGGGGACCCCACGTCATTTTTTTGAGCGGGTCCCCCATTTTAATAGCTAGTAAAGGCTAGGTATTCAGCTGGGGGCTCATATTAGTAGCCTGGGAAGCTCCGTGGGTATTACCCCCTTCCCAGGCTTCAAACATCTGCCCCAGCCGTCTGCTTAACCTCCGCTAGAGACTAAAATTAAGGGGAACCCCACGCCAATTTTTTTTTAAATAAATCCTTTATTTTAACACTAAATGACAAGTACAGTAATCAACACTGTCACTGTACTTCATATATATGTGACTGACATGTTTCTATCTATCTAATCTATGTGTGAAGCTCTATTCTGTCTGTTATAAATTGTCGGGTACCGCTGCTGAATTGCCGGCCGGCTTTTTTAAAGAGACAGTGCATGAAAACACAATTATTTTTTTAAATAAATCCTTTACACTAAATGACAAGTACAGTAAGCAACACTGTCACTGTACTTCATATATATGTGACTGACATGTTTCTATCTATCTAATCTATGTGTGAAGCTCTATTCTTTCTGTTGTAAATTGTCGGGTATCGGTGTATGCCGCTGCTGAATTGCCGGCTTTTCGCGTAATACATTCTACATTATTCTTAGTTGTTTTACTTCATGTAGAATTAACCTACAAGGAAAGAAAGGGTTTATTTTCATTCCGATATTTCTGTCCCATTGACTTGCATTGGTTTCCGGTATCGGAATCGGTGATATCCGATACTTTTTGGGTATCGGTCCGATCCAATCCGATACGATATTTCCTGATATCGGAAGGTATCGCTCAACACTAAATGTGATTATGTTTTGTTATAACTAACCTTGGCGGTACTCTCATGCTCTGTTAACTAAACTGAGGCGGGAAGAGAGGGACGCCCTTTTTAACCTGTAGGTTTCTTGTCCTTGATGGGCGGATCCTCTCTCTTGTGTGGCTGTCATGGGCTCCGAAAAATCCCGTTACCGGTAAGTAACTAAGGCTTTTTGTGATGAAATGCAGAACTGCACTTTTCACAAAAGAATTTAGCTCCTATGAATCCTTTTATATTTTTTATACCGTAATAATGATTATCATGATGTAGAATATATAATATTTTGTCTGTGGGTTCTTTATCCGTGTGAAAATAGCGCCAGTCTCCCTGACTAAAGTATAGAACTTTAATGGTAACGTTCAAATACGTCTCAAACGCTCTAATGTCGCTAAAGCTCACTAGTTGATCGTCGGGTAGTTTCAAATTTCTGTGCAGCTCCGCCGCACGTTTCATTAAATCATCGTAAGGCGGGGCGTCTTCAGCCAGTAAGGCGTAGAGAGTCGCGGCCAAACACTGATTAGAGTCGTAATTGTTAAAATCAAACAACATTTGACGTTTCTGATGAATAATTCGTGTATAAACTATAGATCTCAGTCGTCTGCGTTTTATACCTCCCCGTCTATTCCTAACGACGCTTACTATCAATTTCAAGCAGTCGCCGGCTATGCACTCGGCGTTGCTTTGCAACGCGTTGCCCACGGCATTTAGAAAAGCAGTGGCGTCAAATTGTTCTCTACATTGTTTAAAACCGTAGATTGGATTTAGTCTACCGTCCCCTTCTAATCTTAATTGTATAAAGTCACCCGGCTCGATATCCCTCACGATCCTATCCAGTAACATTTGAATAGAACCGTGTATGATCTCCAAACTTTCTTCAAAGGAGCGTATACGGTCTAAATTCACAAATCTAAAATGGCTTTGAGGTTACTCATCTCCCTACGAACATGATATAAGTGTTCCAAAAAGCGTGAATGTTCGCTTATGGCCGGTGTATGAGGAGGTGAAAACTGTGGCGCTGCATCTTGTCGATCATCGTTCGAGATTTCAACGCCGGAGACTGTAGGTGTATCCGACGCGGAATTCTGCGGCGTGTCTAGGAATTGAGAATCTATCGAGGATTCGCGTTCTGCCGTCTCAGTGACGACTGTCGGCGAAAGCTGAAGAGTTGTAGTGTTCTGTGGGGGTCGTCCTTGCGTAATGTGTGGTGAGTCAATAGCAGAGCGCTTTACCCTATTCTTTAGTTTTTTTCGCCTCTTTAACGCGCGTGTAGCGTTTGTTGCTTTTTTAATACAACGTTTTATAACGCGTGGTTTATTGAAAAAACCTTTACGCGGGGGTCTGCTTTTCATACCGCGACCCGTCATGCCTAGTCATAATGTACGAGCCCTCGGTAGGTTTTTAACGGCTTCAACAGTCTCTGTGTACAGCGGTTCTAAAGCCATTATTTCTGAAATGCTGGCTCTATTCGGACGCTGTGCGGACAGTTCTGTACAACGATCCAACAGGTAAGCTAAATGATTGTGTGTGTTGATAAGCGTCATGGTATGACTGTATAGGTTGTTAAATACTCTTTTTACATCTAGGGGCCATTGTTTGTACGATGATATACTGTCTCGAGTTTTCTGTTTTTTAGGTTTTATTGGCCGTATTGTGGTGTTACGCGGTCGTTTCTGAACTTTAGACTTCTGTGGTGTAGCTATAGTGTCACAAACCTGTAATACATTTGGTTCAATACTCATTGACCTACCTGAGGGTCCTGCAGAGATTGTTTCAGAATCATGGGATGTTGAGGTTCCTGCATTTAGTTTGCCGCTTTTGTTGACAGATCTGGTTTTAGGGCTTGGATGAAATTAGTTACTTGTGGCTTTTTGCTCTGAGGGGTGTGAAGGGTTTATTTCTTTAAGTTGAGTGGGTTGCTTCCACAGATGTTCCAGCGGTGGCCTGCGTTCAAATTCTTTTTTCTCAAAAATAGTTCTGAAGGCTTGTCTACGTGCTGTCTTTGTAGGCGCGTCTGCGTAAGAAAATTGAGAGCTCGTAATTAATCTATGGCGCATCTTAGCAAAATAGGAAAATAAGAGTAAACATTGTTGTAACGGATTAGTACGGTTTAAAAAACTTACACGTCAGGTTGATAGGTCTCCAGAGCGGTTGGGTGGGGGATGAATAAGACGTTGACGGGTGTGTATAATTTTCTTCAGTTCTTGTACCGGTACCGAGTGGTGAAGCATTTTCTTTGTCTTCTGTTTCATCGTCTGATCCGGTTAAATCGATGATGGTCTCTGAAATAAATAACCGGTGATTTACCACACAGCTGTCGGTTCTATTGTAGAGCACGGCGACATTTGTAGTTGACAATACCTTCCGTAGATGTTGACTGGTACGTAGGGCTCCAGATATCCCGGCCTGTCACTGAATATACATGTTGTTGCGTACAAGCTTCATCGTCGCTGGTGGTGGCGGACGGACGGTCATCGTCAGAGACTGTACAATCTATGAAACTCTCTGAAATAAATAGATGTCGAATTACAACAAAACTTCACAAGATAATGTAGAGTACAAAGAGCTTTTTGTTACCGGTCTTACCATACATAGGTAGGCTGTGTATATCCAAGGTCCTGGAGTTATCCTGGGACCACTCGGCCAATACTTCTGCGTCCAATTGCTGCGATTCGTCAGTAGTTCCTGTGAGTCTGGGTATTGCGGATCTTCCGCTAGATCGAAATTAACATGACGGCCCCCAGAGACCATTTCACGTTGCGCTTCAGCCATCAGACACTGTGTCGCTGCATGGCATTCCTCTTCCATATCGTCGTCTAGGAATCTAGCTTTTAAAATAAAATAAAAGCGTGGTAGGTATCCCCCATCCTATAACTTCATTTTCACACATTCTCTCTAAAACTTTACTTAGTTGGCTGTCCGTGATTTGCTCTTCGCCGGCGCCGTGATCATTAAAATTACGGTTCATCTGTAACAAACGCATAACGTCATACAATATATAGCGACAAAATAAGCACATAAACTATAAAATACTTACAACAATTACAATTAAAAATTAATATACAAGACATAATAATGGTGACAATCAGGCATTCAGTATTAAATAAACATTATACAGCCCCATGATATGCTAAAAGATAATTACTTACATTGACGGTATTCAATATCTTGTCACCTCTTCAGACTGAGTGTTCTGATAATCTGAATGAACAATTCGCACGGATATATATATACACGGTTGACTATGTCACTTGAGCATTTTTTTGCTGCGGTATACTAAAACAAATGTTCCATAGGTTGGGAAAAATCAATCCATACCAGTTTTACCATGTATAACTATATTAGCTAGTTAATTAAGGACTGCCCTTAATTATCTTGTCAGAAACCAATAATCATTAACATTATTGTATTGATTGATATGGCTAGTTAATGTTACTTCATAGCCTGGGAATAGTTTTTTTGCTGCGTCATACTAAAAATGTTACCTAGAATGGGAAATCAATCCATACCAGTTTTACCATGTATAACTATAATAGCTAGTTAATTAAGGATTGAATCTAAATCCGACACCATTTTGTTTTCAAAATGCCTAACGTTGAAACTCTGTTACACAAGCATTATTATACAGCAAAGAGCCCCGCTTCCTACGGAGGGATACAGCAGCTCTATAATGCCGTTAAGAAATATGGCGTGCGTAGAAAGACTGTCGCAGAGTGGCTTAGCGATCAAGAAGCGTATTCTCTACACAAATCCGTAAGAAGACGGTTTATCAGAAAACGGATCATAGTTAGCGATGTGAATAGTGTCTGGCAGGCGGATCTCGTCTGCATGAATGACTACGCTAACGATAACGACGGTTTAAAATATATTTTAACGGTCATAGATGTTCTATCCAAATACGTCTGGGTCATCGGCCTGTGGACCGGCAAGGAGCTTGCAAAAGCTTTTGAGATGATTTTTAAAAGTGAGTGACGTATCCCGCAAAAACTACAAACGGATCGCGGGAAAGAATTTATGAATAAGCCCATCGCTACGCTTTGTAAAGAGTATAACGTACATCAGTTCTTTATGAATAATACGGTGAAAGCTGCGGTCGTGGAAAGATTTAATCACACGTTGAAAGCTCGTATGTGGCGCTATTTAATGGCTCATAACACATTGAGATATATAGACGTATTACCTGATTTAGTGCACTCTTACAATAACGCTTATCATCGCACTATAAGATGCAGTCCTGCCTCTGTCACGAAAGCTAACTCCATGACCGTATGGCGCAGCGCTTATCAAGACGTCTCTACAGTGAAAAGATTTAAGCCTCTATTAAAACCGGGGGATAACTTCCGGATTGTACAGCATAAGCATATCTTTTCAAAAGGCTACGAGCAAACCTACACGCTTGAAATTTTCGTGGTCTCGTCCGTAAATACACGATTCAGAAAACCTCTCTACGCATTAAACGATTTGAGCGGTGAAAACATAGAAGGGTCTTTTTATGAAGACGAACTACAAAAGGTGCCGCAAGACGCTAATAGGATCTACAAAGTTGAAAAAGTGTTGAAAAAACGCAGGCGTCGCGGTGCAACTCATTATTTTGTGAAGTGGCTCGGATATCTCGATAAATTCAATAGTTGGATAGAAGAAAATCAATTAACGACCGTATAAAGCATGGAAGACGATTCGTTTTCCGTTACGCTACCTAGCAATTCATCATCCAAAATCTACCCCGAAAATACTATTTCGAGTTACACCACCAAGCTAGCAAAGGCCGTTCATCTTTCAGGAGCTTAAGAAGTGGCGTTAACGGAAATACAGTACCCCCATACGTGGAACACGTTCGACGCTTTTGAAGGGAACTTCTACGCTGCTAAACACAACGAGCCGTTAGAGGTTTATCATGTAAAATCAGGATTTTACCCGAACACTCAAAAGCTGGTCAGTACAGTCAATGCGCGAATAGAATCGCTGAATTTATCCACGCCTGCCTATAGGATACGTTATGATGATCGACGTCGAGAGGTAATCCTACCCAACCCATCCCCTATACAGTTTGCTCTGGGTACTAAGCTAAAATTTATTTTCGGACTACAGACCGTCGATGATTCACCCGCAACTTTAATGCCGTGGAATCGCCGCTTTTACCCCGATTCAAAGGCGGGTTTTTATTCGCTTTTTGTATACACTGATATAATTCAACATCAGCTTGTGGGCGACAGCTGCGTTCAACTGTTACGGACCGTAGAAGTTAGCGGCGATGATAACGATATTGTCACAGTGCGCTACTCGCGGCCAGATTACATACCGCTGTGCAAACAACACTTTGACTCCGTAACTGTTACTGTCATGTCGGACCAGGGTACGGTGGTTAAATTCAGATACGGAAAGTGTATAGTGCGATTACATTTTAGGCCTCGCAAGACTACACCACGGTAAAAATGATGTCTCAAAGAGTTTACGGCGATCCCGCCTTGCACGCCCGGTACTATGTAGCTCAAGCAGGGCATGGCTTAGAGGGGTTCCGCGGTGATGAATACATGTACGGCGCCGGACTCGGTGGTCTGTTTAGAAGTCTTTTTAGAAGAGCAGTACCGCTTTTCAGAAAAGGCCTAGAACTAGTCAAACCACATGTAAAAACAGCCGTAAGAAACATTGCTAAAGACACTATCACGAGTATGTCTACGGCCGTAGTGGACAGATTGAATCGCACCTCTAAAAACAATCAAGAGGGCGATGGACTAATCTACGTAACCACAAAATCGCGTAAAAGAAAAAGAGAAAGAAACTCTTTACCACGAGCGAAAAGACCCCGCTCACCGTGATTCCCGCCGTGCCTCATGAATAACACCGCTCAACGTAAATCGAGTTCGCGTCAGAAGTCCGCAAGACGCCTCACGAGTGACATCTTCTAATAACAGGTCATGGCGTTTATTCACGATGCGTCGATAGAGTGCGCTAAAAGTGAACTGGATATCTTTACCGTGCCTCCCACGCAGACTAGCGTCGAAAAATCGTTTTTTGTCGAGGTGCAACCCATCGCCGCTCTAGCCGATAACGCACCCCTGGAATTTTTCGTATCGGGAAGCGGAAAATATTATTACAATTTAAATAATACACTCTTGAATGTCCAGTGCCGCATCCTGAAACAGGACGGTACGGTTCTCGCTGCCGGCACGCGTGTGGGACTTATTAATTACCCCATAGCCACACTTTTCAATTAGGTGGACATTACTCTGGGGGACCGTTTGATTTTACAATCTGATAACTTTTATAGTTACTGGGCCTACATTGAAACGCTTTTAAACTACAGTACGCAAGCGTTGAGATCGCAATTTACAGCGGGGTTATTCTATAAAGACACTGCAGGCCATCACCAGACCACCGTACTCGACGGCGAAAATCAAAATCATGGGTTCGCCCGCAGAGCCCACGCAACCCGTCTCTCAAGGCCTGTGGAACTCGTGGGCCCGATCTTCGGTGACATTTTTAATCAACCGAAACTCATTTTGAACGGTCTAGATCTTAAGATCAAGTTATCAAGAAATAAGGACTCGTTTTGCCTTATGACTCCAGAACAGGAACAGTTTAAGGTTCAGATCGTGAATGCAGCCCTCTACGTAAAGAGAGTACAAGTCTCTCCAGCCATCAGGATCGGTCACAGCCAAGCTCTTCTATCAAGCCCCACTAAATACGCTCTAGACAGAGCCTGTTTGAAAGTCTATAGCATCCCTGGAGGAACGAGAAATAGTAATCATGAAAATCTTTTTCTGGGCCAGATACCAAAAACGGTGATTCTTTGCTTTGTGGACAACGAGGCCTTCAGCGGCAGTTACCAGAAAAACCCACTTTGCTTTCACCATTATAGGATCAACCACACTGCTCTGTATTTGGACGGACAGCAGATCCCCGCCAAGCCATTTCACCCTAATTTTGACGCTGAACATGCTGTGAGGGAATATATGGCTCTTGTTCACATCTCCGGAAAACAAAAAGCCGACGCAGGATTAAGCTTAGACCGTGATGATTTTATGAGCGGCTACACTTTCTTCGCGTTCGATTTATCGCCGGATCAGGAACCGAGCGCTCACTTTTCGCTCATTAAAAGGGGTAATCTACAGGCCGAAATTCATTTTGTGGATGCCACACCACACACGGTGAATATGATCGTTTATGCTGTCAACATGGCTGTACTGGAGATTAACCAACGTCGAGAAGTCCTATACGACTTTAATTAAACTTTTGTGACTCCACAGTGGACTTCGTCTATAATGAATACTATGCAACTGTCATGCACTTTGAGCCGAAATCCCGTTACTCGGAGTATGTTTGGCGGGGTATTTCCCTGCGACCTCTTACCACGCCACGTTATCAGGTATAGACCTAGAGCCTATATCTTCAACACAGATTCTTCGGAAGAGCCCGGTACGCATTGGCTACTCATTATTCTATGCAGGAACAAATCCTTATTTTTTGACAGTTACAGGTTACAACCTGACGCCGCCGTATTTCCGAATACGATTATACAATTTTTAAGAAGAAACACCACGACGTATTGCTATCAGAACCGCCAGCTGCAAGACTCTATGTCGAGTTTTTGTGGACAGTTTTGTATTTACGTGTTGTATCATGTCGCTGCGAGAATTACATTGAAGCGATTACTGAAAAACTTTACAAATGATTTAAAACATAATGATCGTCTAGTAGATGCATTTGTACAAAATCTTTCTAACTCTATCACGATTTTACGTACGCCATTATGCGATTATAATCAGGTTTGCAAACCGCCCTGCGAAACATGATCTTGCTCTTGTTACGGTCCGGGTGGTGGAACCTCTGTGCCGAGGTGCAAGGAGGGACCCAGAGGGGGGTGACTAAGTATCAACCCGAACCGAACCTGGTCGGACGGCAGCAAACAACACCGTGACCAGGGAGGATCCGGGCTGAGGGACCAGGTGCTACTCTGGGGACGACCTTGTAAGAGAGCAGGTGGCTCCCACGGGTCAGATGGCTGGGACTGACCGGTATGACGGATGGACACGGCAAGCAGGCAGAAGCCTCTGGTAGCTGACAGGTGGTCAAGGTACGTGACAGCAGAGCAGGTAGTAGTCTCTAGGTTTACCAGACAGGTGGTCACAGCAAGTGACGGCAGAGCCTCCAGGCAGGCTGGCAGGAAACAGGCGGGCGCTCCCAGGTGAGCAGGCAGACCGACAAGGCAGGTATCAGGCAGGTAACAGGTGGGCGCTCCCAGGTGAGCGGGCTGACGGACACAGCAGGTAACAGGCGGGTGCTCCCAGGTGAGCGGTATGACAGACACAGCAGGTAACAGGTGAGCGCTCCCAGGTGAGCGGGAAGACTCTGCAGGTAACAGACGGATGCTCCCAGGTGAGCAGACAGACAGACAGGGCAGGTAACAGGCAGATGCTCCTAGGTGAGCGGACTGGCAGACAGGGCAGGTAACAGGCAGGTAACAGGTGAGCGCTCCAGGTGAGCAGGCTGGCAGGCTCGGCAGGTAACGGGCAGATAACAGGCTGGCAGGCAGGATGAGGAGTCAGGCTAGCAGCGGGACCTGAGGGCTGAAGCAGAGATCAGAAACTGTGCAACAACTTTGCTCGGGCACCTCCATTTTGGAGGAGGTGCCCTATATATGGGAGGACCCCCCTTTAAGAGGGGGGGAGCACGCGCCCTAAGCACAGTGCCCGGGGAACTGCGCGCGCAGACAGCAGGCTGAAAAGGAGAGCGGGGAGCGTGGTGAGAGGGACGGCGTCTCTGCCCGGCAGGAGGCAGAGACGCCGAAGCTACAGGGCTGCGCGCGCCGACAGCTATCTGGGAAGGAGAGCGAGGAGGTGAGAGGGACGGCGTCTCTGCCTGGAAGAAGGCAGAGACGCCGATGCTACAGTACCCCCCCCCCTTTACGCCCCTCCTTTTTTAGGCCAGAAAGGAATTTTTCAAGGAGAAGCGGGGCGTGGATGTTCTCCCTGGGTTCCCAAGTTCTCTCCTCAGGGCCAAACCCCTTCCAATCCACCAGAAAAAAAGTTCTCCCTCTTACCCTCTTAGTGGCCAGAATACTCTCTACCTCAAAGACGTGCTCAGCGGAAACCGGAGCAGGGGAAGTACCTGGATTGTTGGAAAAAGAGTTAAAGACAACGGGTTTGAGGAGAGATATGTGGAAGGAGTTGGGAATCCGTAAGGTGGCCGGGAGTTTTAACTTGTAGGCCACTGGATTAATTTGCTTGAGGATTTCGAAAGGGCCGATGAAGCGAGGACCTAACTTGTAGGAGGGTATCTTGAGCCGCACATGTTTGGAGGAGAGCCAAACCTTGTCTCCCGGACAGAATTGAGGCGGATCCAGACGTCTCTTATCAGCATATCTCTTCATCCGCTCGGAGGACTGAAGAAGTGCGGACCTAGTACTCTCCCAAATGGTAGAAAACTCGCTGACAAGAGACTCCGCGGCAGGGTTGTCCACAGAAGCAGAGACGGGAAATGGAATCCGGGGGTGTTGGCCATAGACAATAAAGAACGGGGACTCGGAAGAGGATTCGCTCTCGTGGTTATTATAAGAGAATTCGGCCCAAGGAAGGAGGTCCACCTAATCAGAATGGTGGGCGTTAACAAAGTGCCGGAGGTAGCTGGTAAGGATCTGATTGATCCGCTCCACTTGACCATTGGACTGAGGGTGGTAAGCGGAGGAGAAATCCAGGGTGACATCCAGCAGTTTACATGTGGCTCTCCAGAAGCGTGAGGTGAACTGAACCCCTCGATCCGACACGATGTGGAGGGGTAGGCCATGGAGACGGAAGATATGGCGGATAAAGTCCTTAGCCAGCTCAGGTGCAGATGGGAGACCAGGCAGGGGAATGAAGTGGGCCATTTTAGAAAAGCGGTCCGCGACCACCCAAATGACAGTACACCCGGCAGAAACAGGGAGATCGGTAATGAAGTCCATAGCGATGTTTTGCCACGGGGCAACAGGTATGGGAAGCGGCAGGAGATGACCGGCTGGTAAGTGTCTGGGAACTTTGTTGCGGCCACAAGATGAACAGGCAGAGACAAAGTCTACCACATCCTTACGCAGGGTAGACCACCAGTAATGCCGGGAAATTAGCAGGAAGGTCTTCTTTTGGCCGGCATGGCCACCTAGTTTAGAAGAATGACCCCAGTGAAGAACCTTCTCACGGTCAGGAACCGCTACGAACGTCTTGCCGGGTGGAAGACAAGTCAAATCCAAGGGGGCCACATTCATCACCTTGGAGGGGTCGATAATGTGCATAGGCTCCTCCTCTTGATCGGAGGACAGGAAGGATCGGGACAAGGCATCAGCTTTGACATTCTTGTCCGCCGGGCGGACATGAAGGATGAAATTGAAGAGGGCAAAAAACAAAGACCACCGGGCCTGACGTGGATTAAGTCTCTGGGCATTTTGGAGATATGCCAGATTTTTGTGATCTGTGTAGATAATCACCGGGTATAGAGCCCCTTCAAGCAGATAGCGCCACTCCTCCAGCGCCAATCTGACGGCTAGCAATTCTCGGTCTCCTTTGGAGTAATTGCGCTTAGAGGAGGAGAAGATTTGGGAGAAAAAGCCACAGGTTACCATTCTCCCGGATGAAGACTTTTGGGTGAGCACCGCTCCGGCTCCAGAGGAGGAAGCATCAACCTCCAGGTAGAACTGTTTGTTGCAGTCCGGACGGTGCAGCACAGGGGCAGAGGAGAAGGCTTGCTTCAGGGAAAGGAAGGCCTCCTCAGCTTCGGGTGGCCATACCTTGGGATTTGCTCCCTTACGGGTGAGTGTAGATATGGGAGCAGTCCGAGACGAGAAGTGTGGAATGAAGAGACGATAGTAATTAGCGAAGCCCAGGAATCGCTGTATCGCCTTCAACCCCTCCGGACGGGGCCACTTTAGGACAGCAGAGAGCTTCTCGGGATCCATACGCAAGCCTGTCTGGGAGATAACATAGCCCAGGAATGGAAGAGAGGTCTGCTCAAAAAGGCACTTCTCGTATTTAGCATAGAGGTGGTTCTGCCTGAGCCTAAGCAGGACCTGACGAACATCCCTCCGGTGTGTGGGAAGATCCGGAGAGAAGACCAAGATGTCATCCAGGTATACCACCACCCAGGAGTAAAGAAGGTCACGGAAGATGTCGTTGACCAGTTCTTTGAAGACGGCGGGAGCATTGCAGAGGCCGAAGGGCATCACACGGTACTCAGTGTCCGTCCCGGGTATTAAATGCCGTTTTCCACTCGTCTCCTTGACGGATACGGACCAGGTTATATGCTCCACGTAGATCCAGCTTGGAAAAGATCCTGGTGCTTTTAAGGCGATCAAATAACTCGGAGATGAGCGGCAGGGGGTATTTATTTTTAACCGTGATCTGATTGAGTCCTCTATAGTCAATACAGGGGCGTAGCGAGCCATCCTTTTTTTTTTACAAAGAAGAATCCGGCTCCAGCCGGGGAAGTAGACTTCCGGATGAATCCCCTAGCCAGATTCTCCTCTATGTACTCAGACATGGCTCGGGTTTCAGCCGCAGACAATGGATAAATACGCCCCAGGGGTGGAGTGGCGCCAGGTACCAGGTCGATAGGGCAATCATATGGCCTATGAGGTGGCAATGTCTCTGCTTCCTTTTTACTGAAGACGTTAGCATAGGGCCAGTAAGGAGCCGGAACACCAGGTAAATTAGTTGGGGTAGGTGGTGGGCAAACCTGATGAACCGGAACCAGGCAGGTCTTATGGCAGGCCGGACCCCACCGGAGTACTTCACCGGATTGCCAGTTCAACACGGGTTCATGTGTCTGGAGCCAAGGTAGGCCTAGCAATAGGGAGTGGGAGAGTCCGGGTAGCACATGGAAGGAGATTACCTCAAAGTGCAGCATTCCCACCTGCAGGGTTATGGGTTCCGTGACGAGCAGGATGGTCACCGGAAGGAGTCTTCCAACCACGGAGGCGACTGACAATGGTTCAGCCAAAGACTTGGTGGGAATCTGGTATTTCTCAACCAGGGACTGGGAAATGAGGTGTCCAGCGGCTCCAGAATCCAGGTGGGCGAGTTCAAAGTGACGGTTCTCTCCCCAGGAGATAGAGACAGACAAAGTCAGGGATGGAGAGGGCTTACTTTTGTTTAGGGCGACCTCTCCGAGCAGTCCTAGACACTGGAGTTTCCCGTCCTCTCTGGGCAGGAACGGATCAGGTGCTCCTTACTGCCACAATAGAAGCAGCTCCCCTCGGCTTGGCGTGACTCTTGGCGAGATTTGACCATCTTGGTCTGGTCGATCTGCATGGGCTCGCATGAGTGCGCCCGGGGAGTGACAGAAGAGGAGACAGGTCTCTGGAAAATAGGAGCAAGGCGGGGAAACCTTCTCTCACGGGTGGCCTCTTTGGTGCGCTCTTGAAACCGGATGTCAATCCGGGTAGCCAGTGACACCAGGTCATCCAGGGTGGTAGGAATGTCCCGACCGGCGAGCTCGTCTTTAAACCGACCGGAAAGGCCCTCCCAGAAGACGGACACCAGGGCCTCGTTATCCCAGGTAAGCTCAGAAGTGAGGGTGCGGAACCGTATGGCATATTGGCCCACGGTGAGACTTTCTTGGCGGAGACGTAGCAGAGAGGAGGCTGATGAGGTCTTACGTCCCGGTTCATCGAAGACTCTCCAGAAAGCAGTGAGGAAAGATGACAGGTCGGACACCAGGGGGTCCCCTTTCTCCCACAGGGGGTTAAGCCATGCCAGTGCCTCCCCAGTGAGATGGGACATGATGAATGCCACTTTGGCCCGGTCGCAGATAAACTGATGAGGCAAGAGTTCAAACTGCAGGGTGCACTGGTTTATGAAGCCCCGAGCTAAAGCGGGATCGCCTCCGAAACGAGGATGTGCAGAAAGTCGGGGTCCGGGGCAGGGTGCCATGGTATTGGTGGGCAGCGGCTCTGCCGGAGTGCGAGTCGTGCGACTAGCGGTGGTTACTGGTGGAGCAGTCAGTGTGTCCAGGCAGGAGTTGACACTCCGCAGGTGGTTCAGGATGGATTCCTGTTGGGATCTCTGACGGGAGACTTCGTGGTATAGGTCAGAGAGCGAGGGAGCTTGGGTGCCACCGGGTTCCATGGCCCGAGCAAACTGTTACGGGTCCGGGTGGTGGAACCTCTGTGCCGAGGTGCAAGGAGGGACCCAGAGGGGCGTGACTAAGTATCAACCCGAACCGACCCTGGTCGGATGGCAGCAAACGACACCGTGACCAGGGAGGATCCGGGCTGAGGGACCAGGTGCTACTCTGGGGACGACCTTGTAAGAGAGCAGGTGGCTCCCACGGGTCAGATGGCTGGAACTGACCGGTATGACGGATGGACACTTCAAGCAGGCAGAAGTCTCTGGTATCTGACAGGTGGTCACGGTACGTGACAGCAGAGCAGGTAGTAGTCTCTAGGTTTACCAGGCAGGTGGTCACAGCAAGTGACGGCAGAGCCTCCAGGCAGGCTGGCAGGAAACAGGCGGGCGCTCCCAGGTGAGCAGGCAGACCGACAAGGCAGGTAACAGGCAGGTAACAGGTGGGCACTCCCAGGTGAGCGGGCTGACGGACACAGCAGGTAACAGGCGGGTGCTCCCAAGTGAGCGGTATGACAGACACAGCAGGTAACAGGTGAGCGCTCCCAGGTGAGCGGGCAGACAGACTCTGCAGGTAACAGACGGATTCTCCCAGGTGAGCGGACAGACAGACAGGGCAGGTAACAGGCAGATGCTCCCAGGTGAGCGGACTGGCAGACAGGGCAGGTAACAGGCGGATGCTCCCAGGTGAGCGGACTGGCAGACAGGGCAGGTAACATGCAGTTAACAGGTGAGCGCTCCAGGTGAGCAGGCTGGCAGGCTCGGCAGGTAACGGGCAGATAACAGGCTGGCAGGCAGGACGAGGAGTCAGGCTAGCAGCGGAACCTGAGGGCTGAAGCAGAGATCAGAAATTGTGCAACAACTTTGCTCGGGCACCTCCATTTTGGAGGAGGTGCCTTATATATGGGAGGACCCTCGGCAATTGGCCGGGGACTCCTTAGGACGGCGCGCGTGGCCCCTTTAAGAGGGGGGGAGCGTGCGCGCGCCCTAAGCACAGTGCCCGGGGGACTGCGCGCGCAGACAGCAGGCTGAGAAGGAGAGCGGGGAGCGTGGTGAGAGGGACGGCGTCTCTGCCCGGCAGAGACGCCGAGGCTACAGGGCTGCGCGCGCCGACAGCTTGCTGGGAAGGAGAGCGGGGAGCGAGGAGGTGAGAGGGACGGCGTCTCTGCCTGGAAGAAGGCAGAGACGCCGATGCTACAGCTCTATTTCTGCTATAGAACTAATGTGCTTTTATAACGATATTTCCTTTTTGTAATGTGTACTACAAATGTTTATATCTTAGTATTTCTTGTTCAATAAATCATTCAATCTATTTTGCTGTGCCTGTTAACATTAACCCTGGGACTGCCTTTTCTCACAAAAAAAACATGTATTGACATGTTTTTTCTTACATAAGGCGCTTACACATTAACCTATTACCTTACAGAGAATCGAGCCGCTGTTAATGGGTAATGTGCCAAGTTTACACATTATCCTACAACCTTACAGAGACGCTGTCGACGAGCGCATGGTTAACTTTTTAAATATTAGCATTGAAATGTATTGTAACCTATAGATTTGCTTGTATAATGTTGTATTTTGAAATCTATTTACACCTTTTTCCATTTCTTGATTTGTGTATACCTCTAAGTGAATCTATAATAAATGTATATTTTTTTAAACACTTTTATTACGTCATTATTATGAACACTACAGAATGCTAACCCTAGGGATCCTGGGGCTGCCTTTTCTCACAAAAACATGTCTTGACATGTTTTTCTTACATATGGCTCTTACACATTAACCTACTGTTAGAACCCTCCTGTTAGTTCTTTTTCTATTTTGTTGGTCACATGACTTTCTGCCTATATAATCCAGCTCCGCCCTTCCGGTCTTGCTGGACTTCAGTGTTACATTTACTCTTAAGCTAGCCCGGTGCCTCGTACCTAACTCTGTAGTTTGCTTGGTCTTTGGACCACTAGTACTTTTTGTTTGTTTGTCTTTGCTCTGCTACAATTTCTGCTAGGAGGTGTCCAACTATATCCCAGTCCTTAGTTCTTGTAGGGACCCCTCCCTTATATCTATAGGTCTGCGTTCAGACTAGCTGGGGACTTAGGCGGGTCTGTTCACAAGGAACAGGTCCCCCGCTGCATCGTAGGGAATCAGCTTAGTCCTATTGTAGGGACAGTTTTCCTATCTTTCCTTAGTGCTTGTAGCAGTTCATAACAGTAAGTACAGCCCAAAATAAAACACTCTAAGGAAACTAATCCAGATATCAGCATGGTGTAGGTTCAGGAGTTGGCTCAACGCCTGCAAGGACTGTCTTTGGAGGTGGTCGAGCTCCAGCAGCATGTGAGTAGCTGTCCTGGAGCGCATTTTGTCGATTGAAGGTAGGACTGCCAGATTTTTTTTGTGGTAAACAGCAAGATTTTTTTTCCTTTAAAAACGCTTGTTTATTATATTTTCGTTTAAGACCCAGATCCTTGGGGAATGAATCACAGCTCATTGGGTTTATAATGTCACTTTTGCGCAAAGAACCACAGGGATGGGTCTTTTCTCTACAACCTAATGATCCATGTTTTAGATCTGTGGAAGATTTTTTTTCTGCTATGGGGTTGTTGTATGATGATCCTGATCGAGTCTCATCTGCTGAAACGGAATTAAGACGTTTGAAGCAGGGATCAGGTGATGTGGAAAATTATTGTACATACTTTAGAAGATGGTCGGCCGAAGTGGAATGGAATGACTCAGCATTAAAATGTCTGTTTCTTGCTGGTCTAGGTGAAAGGGTTAAGGATCTGCTGATTGCCTTCCCAAAACCTGGAACCTTGCAGGAGGCAATGCAATTAGCTATACGTGTGGACAGGAGACAGCGTGCTAGGATTAATGAAGAGAAATCTACTGCTATGGCAGCTCCTAGTTTTCAGAGGGTCTGCTCGGAAGGTGGAGAACCGATGGAGATTGGGGCGATGTCACCCCACTCTCAGGAAAAAGACCGCAGGTTTGCTAAGGGATTATGTTTTTATTGCAGTAAATCTGACCACTTTATTAAGAACTGTGTGCTTCATTTGAACAAAGAAAAAAAAAAAGAGGTCAGTTACGCCCGTATAGCTTGTTTAAACTCAAAAGAAGTATTTCTTTCTGGAAGCACCTCATTCCAGGAGTTGATTGAATTTCGGGTATTTGTGGATTATGGTTCTACACTCAATGTGATTGATAAGGGATTTTTGGAAAAATTTAAATTAGAACCCAAACTTTTGTCATCTCCTATTTCTGTGGTTGCTGTTGATGGCTCTCCCTTGAAATGTATTACTCACAAGGTTTTTGAATTTCCCCTCACCATTAATGGTATTCACCAAGAGAATTTGGATTTGGCGGTATTAAATAATTTGCCTTCTCCAGTGGTTTTGGGGTTACCTTGGTTAAAATTGCACAATCCTGTACTGGACTGGTCTACCCATGAAATTAAGTCTTGGAGTCCTAAGTGTCATGATAAATGTTGTAACGGTTGCATTGCTGCTGTGGAAAGAGGGGAATTACCTGTACCTATTCAGGATTTTTGGAAGGAGGAGTCGCAAGTTTTGCCTTGGAGGAATACATACAGACAAGCTTGGCCGCCGGTCACATTAGACCTTCTAAGTCTCCTGTGGCTGTTGGTTTTTTTTTTGTAAAAAAAAAGGAAGGCGGCTTACGTCCATGTCTGGACTTTCGCAAAATTAATAAAATTACCGTACGCAATTCCTACTCACTGCCATTAATTCCTGACTTGTTCAACCAGTTAGTGGGGGCCAAGTGGTTCTCTAAAATTGATCTCCGGGGGGCATACAATTTGTTACCTATGAAGGAAAGTGATGAATGGAAAACTGCTTTTAACACTCCGGTGGGTCATTTTGAGAATTTGGTTATGCCTTTTGGTCTTACCAATGCACCAGCGGTTTTTCAGAACCTTATTAATGACATCCTATGACCGTTGATTGGTAAGAATGTGGTGGTGTATTTGGATGACATTTTGATTTATTCGCCGGATCTGGAGTCTCATTGGCAGAGTGTACGTGAGGTATTGCAGTTGTTAAGTGACAATTCGCTTTTTGCTAAGCTGGAGAAATGTGAGTTCGCTGTGCAGAGAATTAGTTTTTTGGGATACGTTATCTCCAGCGAGGGCTTTGAGATGGACCCGGTGAAGGTTCAGGCGGTGCAGGAATGGCCTAGGCCTATTGGTTTGAAATCGATACAGAGATTTTTGGGTTTCGCCAATTATTACAGAAAATTCATTAAGAATTATTCTATAATTGTTAAGCCGCTGACCGATCTCACCAGGAAAGGTGCGAATACGGTTCAGTGGACTACGGAGGCCATTGAAGCTTTTGTGTATCTCAAGGAGAGGTTCAGTTCTGCCCCCATCCTTATGCAGCCTGATGAGACCAAGCCTTTTTTGGTCGAGGTTGATGCTTCTTCGATGGGGGTCGGGGCTGTTTTGTCTCAGGAAAACAAGGATGGAGAACATCCCTGTGCCTTTTTTTCAAAAAAATTTTCTGAGACCGAACTTAATTACGATGTTGGTAATCGGGAATTGCTGGCTATTAAACTTGCATTTGAACATTGGCGTCATCTCTTGGAAAGTGCTAAATTTCCCATACAGGTTTTCACTGATCATAAGAATCTGATCTATCTTGATGCTGCCAAGCGCTTGAATGCCCGTCAGGCTAGGTGGGCACTTTTTTTTTCGCGGTTTAATTTTTCTGTTACTTACATCCCGGGTACCAAGAATGTAAAAGCTGATGCTTTATCTCGCAGCTTTTCTCCCATGGTTGGTACCGAGGAGGAGGAGAGCATTTTACAGGAAGGAGTTGTGATAGCAGCATTGGACTCCGTTTTGGAAGATGGGGTTCTGAAAGCCCAGGAGGATGCCCCATCTAACACTCCCCATGGGAGGTTGTTTGTGCCTAGGAACTTTAGGAGAGATTTGTTTGTGGAGTGTCATGAGTCTCGGTTGGCAGGTCATCCAGGAATTTCTGAGACTAAGAGACTTGTAAGTCGCAGTTTTTGGTGGCCTGGGTGGCAGAAGGAAGTCATTAAGTGGGTGCATCAATGTACTGTGTGTGCTAGATCTAAGTCTTCACATGCTCCTGCTGCGGGGTTGCTTTGCCCTCTGGAGGTTCCTAGTGCACCTTGGACGTATCTTGCTATGGATTTTATTACTGACCTTCCAGCCTCTGAGGGTTTCACTGTCATCTGGGTGGTCGTGGACCGTTTTAGCAAGATGTGTCACTTGGTTCCTTTCATCAAACTGCCCTGCGCTAAGACACTCGCTAAGGCTTTTGTTAAGGAAATTGTCAGACTCCACGGCGTTCCTACCGACATTGTTTCCGATAGGGGACCTCAGTTCGTGGCTCGTTTTTGGCGTGCCTTTTGTGACAGGTTGGGAGTTCATTTGTTATTTTCATCTGGATATCATCCTGAGTCTAATGGACAGACAGAAAGAAAGAACCAGGATGTTGAACAGTTTTTGCGTTGTTTTGTGGCTGACAATCAAGAGGGGTGGTCTGAGTTTCTGCCACTTGCTGAATTTGCTCTTGACTTCAGTCTGTGTCCCTCAGCTTAAGTGTCCATTAGCTGAAGTGTCTGAAATTTGAATTAATTCTGAATAATATGATGCATGCAGACTGCACCTTACATGCCATCACAGCACTCTAATCAGCATCTGTTTATCCATTCCTCTTACAGGTACGTCTCCCAGCTTTTCCCATGCTGAATTCGATGCTGTCTTCCCTATACCGTTCTGTTCCAATTCTCTAATGGTACGTCTCCCAGCTTTTCCCATGCTGAATTCCATGCTGTCTTCCCTATACCGTTCTGTTCCAATTCTCTAATGGTACGTCTCCCAGCTTTTCCCATGCTGAATTCCATGCTGTCTTCCCTATACCGTTCTGTTCCAATTCTCTAATGGTACGTCACCCAACTTTTCCGTCTTAACTCCCATGCAGATTTCTCTATATTTCTCTACCCCTATGTCCTACTGGTATGTGACCCAGCCATCCCCCCCAGTTTCATTTATGGCCTTGTTTACTCTGTCTTGAGCATCCAGCATCTGGTTCAATCTAATCAGCTGATCAAGATGAGCACAGACCACTCCCATCTGCTTCACAGCTGAATGCATTCTGTAGCCCATATATTGAGAACTAGGAGTCTGTGTCAGACTTCAGTCTGTGTCCCTCAGCTTAAGTGTCCATTAGCTGAAGTGTCTGAAATTTGAATTAATTCTGAGTTGAATCTGAAGTGAACTGAAGGTAACTGGATACTAAGTCACAGTAAACAATGTTTGTCTTTGTTTTCACTCTCACCCACTTAATCCTTCACTTCTTTCAACCACCCCTAATCCCTACACCTAGTAAGGAACTCTTCATCTCTCCCTCCATTCTCCCCACCCATCTCACCTCCTCCTCAGAGCTATTCCACAACATACAATCCTTTGTCTCCAAACACAGACAGCCACCTCATGCCCTCTCCTGCTCCCACCTAATAACGCTTTCTCTGCTCCTCCTTACTGCCGGCGACATCTCTCCAAATCCTGGCCCTCCTCACCACATCCCTACATTCACTTCCACCTCCTACCCACGATCTATTCCAAACTCTTGTAACCCTTCTAACCTTATACCCATCCGCCCAGCCCCCGCTTCCCCAGTTCCACTAACAGGAGCTCTATGGAACGCTCGCTATGTATGCAATAAACTTTCCTACATTCACTATCTCTTCATCACTAACAAGCTTTCCTTCCTCGGCATCACTGAAACCTGGCTCACCCCCTCCGATACAGCCTCTCCTGCTGCACTTTCGTATGGTGGATTCCACCTCTCCCATACCCCCCGGCCCACCGGCAAGCACGGTGGAGGAATAGGTTTCCTCCTCTCAGATAACTGCTCCTTCACCCATATCCCACTGCCGCCCGCAATTACTCTCCCCTCTTTTGAAGTGCACTGCGTGCGCATCTACTCCCCATCCAACCTCCAACTGGCTATCATCTACCGCCCCCCATGATCAACCACCACTTTCTTCGACCACTTCACCACCTGGCTCCTTCATTTCCTCTCTGTTGACATCCCCACTATCATCATGGGCGACTTTAACATCCCCATTGACACTTCCCTCTCAGCTGCCTCTAAGCTTCTATCCCTCACTTTCTCCTTTGGTCTTACTCAGTGGTCTTCCACACCCACCCACAAAGACGGCCACACGCTGGACCTCATGTTCACCCGCCTCTGTTCCCTATCTAACCTCTCTAACTCACCTCTCCCTCTTTCTGACCACAACCTACTCACATTCTCTTCTCTCTCCTCCCCGGGGCAACAATCCCCACTCTACAAACTTGCATACCCTCGTAGAAATCTCAAACACCTTGGCCTACACTCTCTCTCTGAATCCCTCCTCCCTCTTACAGACATTAGTTCCTTACATGATGCAGATGCTGCTGCCACTTTATACAAGACCACAACAGCTGCAGCTCTCGATTCGGTCGCCCCCCTCACGCATACCAAGGCTCGCACAATCAACAGACAACCCTGGCACACCAGCCTAACTAAAGAACTGCGACGGGCCTCCAAGGTTGCTGAACTTAGATGGAAAAGGTCCCACTCCCATGAGCACTTCATCGCATTCAAACAGTCCCTCACTACCTTCAAGTCCACACTCACTGCAGCAAAACAAACATACTTCGCATCTCTCATATCCTCCCTGTCTCACAACCCTAAACAACTATTCAACACCTTCAATTCTCTTCTCCGTCCCCCAGTGCCTCCTCCCTCTCCTCTTATTTCAGCCAAAGACTTTGCCTCATTCTTCAAGCAGAAGATTGACACCATCAGACAGTTTTTGCCTAAAGCCCCCACCGCCCCTCCCCACACCTACTCAACCCTCCTCCTTCAAAACTACATTCTCCACCATTTCTGAAGATCAACTTTCCTCCTTACTCTCCAAATCACACCTCACCACCTGTAAACTCGACCCAATCCCGTCGCACCTCATCCCAAACCTTACCACTATCTTCATCCCAGCCCTAGCCCACCTCTTCAACCTGTCACTAACAACTGGTGTCTTCCCCTCATGCTTCAAACATGCCTCAATCACACCCATCCTCAAAAAGCCCTCCCTTGACCCATCCTCCGTGTCTAGCTATCGCCCCATATCACTTCTCCCCTATGCCTCAAAACTACTGGAACAACATGTCCATTCTGAACTGTCCTCCCACCTCTCCTCCTGCTCCCTCTTTGACCGCCTACAATCTGGTTTCCGACCGCACCATTCTACTGAAACTGCACTGACTAAAGTCACAAATGACCTACTAACCGCCAAATCTAAGCGACACTACTCTGTCCTCCTCCTCCTAGACCTGTCATCTGCCTTTGACACAGTGGACCATTCCCTCTTACTCCAGACTCTCTCATCTCTTGGCATCACAGACTTGGCCCTATCCTGGATCTCCTCATACCTAGCAAACCGGACATTCAGTGTCTCCCACTCACACACCACCTCTTCATCTCGCCCCCTATCTATCGGTTTCCCCCAAGGTTCAGTTCTAGGACCCCTGCTCTTCTCCATCTACACCTTAGGCCTGGGACAGCTCATAGAGTCTCATGGTTTCATTATCACCTCTATGCTGATGACACACAGATCTACCTCTCTGGACCCGATATCACCTCCTTATTAACCAAAATCCCACAATGTCTGTCTGCTATTTCATCCTTCTTCTCTGCCAGATTTCTAAAACTTAACATGGACAAAACAGAATTCATCATCTTTCCGCCATCTCATTCATCCCTCCCAACTGACCTATCTATCAACGTCAATGGCTGCCCACTCTCCCCAGTCCCTCAAGCTCGCTGCCTTGGGGTAACCCTGGACTCGGAACTCTCCTTCAAACCACATATCCAAGGCCTGTCCACTTCCTGCCGACTCCAACTCAAAAATATCTCCCGGATCTGCACATTCCTAAACCATGAATCTGCAAAAACACTAGTGCACGCCCTCATCATCTCCCGCCTTGACTACTGCAACCTCCTTCTCTGTGGCCTCCCCTCTAACACTCTCGCACCCCTCCAATCTATCCTAAACTCTGCTGCTCGACTAATCAACCTGTCCCCCCGCTATTCCCCGGCCTCTCCTCTCTGTCAATCTCTTCACTGGCTCCCCATTGCTCAGAGACTCCAGTTCAAAACCCTAACCATGACATACAAAGCCATTCACAACCTGTCTCCTCCATATATCTCCGACCTAGTCTCCCGTTACATACCTGCACGCAACCTCCGATCCTCACAAGATCTCCTGCTCTACTCCCCTCTTTTCTCCTCCTCCCACAACCGTATACAAGATTTCTCCCGTGCTTCCACCCTACTCTGGAACTCTCTACCCCAACGTATCAGACTCTCGCCTTCCGTGGAAACCTTCAAAAGGAACCTGAAGACCCACCTCTTCTGACAAGCCTACAACCTGCAGTAACCACTGCTCCACCATACCGCTGCACGACCAGCTGTACCCTCACCTACTGTATCCTCACCCATCCCTCGTAGATTGTGAGCCCTCGCGGGCAGGGTCCTCGCTCCTCCTGTACCAGTCGCTGTCACATTGTGTTCAAGATTATTGTAATTGTTCTTGTATTATACCCCTTTTTCACATGTAAAGCGCCATGGAATAAATGGCGCTATAATAATAAATAATAATAATAATAACAACCATACATCCTCTTCTGCTGGGTGTTCTCCTTTTTTTTGTTGTACTGGGAGACATCCGTCGTTTGGGTCATTCTCCAAATTGGTATCGGCTGTGCCGGAGGAGGAGAATTTTTCCGGTGATTTGGAGAGAGTTTGGACTGATGTACGTTGTAACCTTCAAGAGGCTAACGAAAAATCTAAGAGGTACTTTGACAGAAATCGTCTGGAGGTTTTGTTTACGGTTGGTGACATGGTTTGGTTGTCCTCTAAGAATCTGTGGTTGAGGATTCCTTCTAAGAAATTGGACCCGAAATTTGTACGGCCGTTTAAGGTACTTCAGGTAGTTAACCAATCTGCTGTTAGGTTGGAGGTTCCCACCTCCTGGAAGATTAATCCGGTGTTTCATGTTTCCTTATTGAAAAAAGCTGAGGTTTCGGATAGGGACGCCACTGTCTCTGTTCCTCCGGTGGTGGAAGACGGTGAATATGAAATTTCTCGCATTCTTAATTCTAGATGGCATAGAGGGAGATTGCAGTATCTCGTCACTTGGAAAGGTTTCGGTCCCGAGGATAACTCCTGGGTAAAGGCGGATGATGTCTCTGCTCCTAGACTTGTCGGAGCGTTTCACAGGAGGTTTCCTGATAGACCTGGGCCTGGAGGATCCGGAGGATCCTCATAGAAGAGGGGGATACTGTTAGAACCCTCCTGTTAGTTCTTTTTCTATTTTGTTGGTCACATGACTTTCTGCCTATATAATCCGGCTCTGCCCTTCTGGCCTTGCTGGACTTCAGTGTTACATTTACTCTTAAGCTAGCCAGGTGCCTTGTACCTAACTCTGTGGTTTGCTTGCTGTTTGGACCACTAGTACTTTTTGTTTGTTTGTCTTTGCTCTGCTGCAATTTCTGCTAGGAGGTGTCCAACTATATCCCAGTCCTTAGTTCTTGTAGGGACCCCTCCCTTATATCTATAGGTCTGCGTTCAGACTAGCCAAGGACTTAGGCGGGTCTGTTTACAAGGAACAGGTCCCCTGCTGCATCGTAGAGAATCAGCTTAGTCCTATTGTAGGGACAGTTTTCCTATCTTTCCTTAGTGCTTGTAGCAGTTCATAACACCTACAACCTTGGGTGAAGGGCATGTGGGCGGTCATGGGGGACGTAACAGAGGCTGAACATGGGCTGCTTCCGGGGCGGGGATGGAACTGACGTAACAGATATTGACACACATAGGGGCGGTAAGGGTTGGCTTCCGGGCGGGGACTGAACTGACGTAACAGGTATTGACACACATAGGGGCGGAGAGTGGGCGGAGAATGGGGAGGAGAGGGGAGGGGTTTAGACCGGAAGTGGAGGCTGGGCAGGTGTCAAAAGGGGCGGGGCACCTGTCAGAAACCGGAAGTGGGCGTGTTGACGAGAGGTGGGTGCTCTTACTACTCATTTACAGTATATATACGTATATATATATAAAATATCTATAGGAATTGCAAGTTATATAGCAAAATTCATCTACAAAGACAAAAACCGTTCACAATCTATCTGTAGATCTCAGAGCACGAACCAATAGAGCACGTTGTTTGACCCTCTTGGTTCTTCCTCCAAAATACTGGAATAATTCGCCAGCAAAAAATGTTATGTAGCACAAAATAATATCAATAAAAACTTCTATATATCCTGCAAAAATAAGCACCCAATCAGTTCCTTTGTCAGTTAATGGAAAAATAGAGAGTTTCCACATCACTATGAGCTCAATGACTCTTGCAAAGCAACATTGTTTCCATAAACCAATTGAAAAAAATCCAGCCTCCCAAAGTCAAATGTTCCCCTCGTTTCTGAGCCTTGTAGTGTGTCCAAACATTGTTAGCATCCACATGTTTGGCATTGCTGTAGCGGGAAGGACATGTTAATGGATACACTAAAAAAAATTACTATGTGCATTTCTCCAGAAGAACAAGGTGACACTATGTATTGACCACTAAAATGGCGTATTTAGAATTTTCAATCTCCAAAATCCATTGTGTGCCAATTTCCAGAAAGTTCATGTGGAGTTAAAATAGTCATTTCCCCTATAGATGAATTCCCTGGGGGAAACAGGGTCACTTCATGGGATTTTTTACTGTTCTGGTAGGATATTGTTGGATTCAGGAGAAATAACTACCATAAATCAATTGTGGGGATCCATTATTCTATTATCCCTTGTGAAAATGAAAAATATTGGGGCTACATCAACATTTTAGTAAATAAAAAAAAGTATTTTCAATGATTGCATAATACTTTTTGTCAATTCCTGTGATGTCATCAAGTGATAAACTTCCTGAATTTGGTTTTTGAAAAGTGGAAAAGGATAAAATAGAGGGTGATACCACACAAAATAATATTTAAGAGCATACAAATTCAATGTTTGAGCATTTGTAAATCTTCCAAATTTTTGGCAAATTTTAGATTTTTTTTAAAAGATAAACTTAAAACATATCCTAAATTCACCACTATCATAAAGTACAATGTGTCACAGGAAAAACAATCTCAGAATCTGTGGGATCCCTTTAAGCATTACCAAACTGTCTGCAGTAGAAAGCAATTAAATCAGAGTATATTGGGCACTAAGTGGTGTAGAAAAAAACTGTGACTATAGACCAGACCAGTTTAAAGTGGGGTCTGCGGGCCACATCTGGCCCTCTGGCTGCTCCACTCAGGCCCATGGATCGAAACAGTTGAAGTGCTGAAAACCGTGTACAACGGGCCTGCACCAAGCCCTTTTATGTCCGCCGCTCGCATCCCAATATCACCACTAACTGCATCCTCACCAATATATTGGTGGAGGGCTGAGCTGCCGGCTCCTTCTTCCACTAATCAGTGTGTGTGACTGAGAGAGCAGACACGATGACCTCATTATATAGTGTACACTGTGCAGAGCGTCCATGCATCAGTAAACATAAAAGAGTGCAGGCGGAACAGGAGCGAGGTGAGGTTGTGTTGTTTTTTTCAAATATATTTATGGTATGTTTGCCTCTGTATAGGGGGCTATGTGAGGGCTCATATTGTATATAGAGAGGCTATGTAGGGGCTCACTCTGTATATTGTGGGTGTGCCAGTGTCACTGGTTTTATATGTGAGGGGAGGTACAGTATGTGTCACTCAGGATGCTCTCCTGTGTGAACTAAGACCTACTTTCTTTCTGCCAGCATGTTATATGCTGGTGGGTTTACTCTGCTAAAGGGTGTGCGGTTTTATGGGAATGGCAAAGAGGACGGGATGCCATTCCCCCTACCTCCCCTCAGGGTGTAGCTGAGCAATGTGTAAAAGCTGAGTCCCTTTTTTTTTCTCTGGAGTGTGGTCTGGAGAGTGAAGTCTCCAGACAGTGTTGTGGAAGCTGCAGAGCTTTTTACAAGGACTTTGTTGTGCAGTTTGTGCTACCGAGAGCGGGCGGAACCCGCTAACCTATGGACTGAGCTATATTCTGTTTTGTTTTCCCGTTTAACCCAAAGTGGTCTTGTTTTATTTTTCCTGTGGAACCCTGCATGAGTTTATGCCATAATAAACCAGCAGAAAGGTAACCAGAGAACGTGTGTGCTGAGTCCGCCTCCGGGAGAGCCGAGCGAGTCGTCTTACCACAGTTGGTGGAAAATGCGGGCAGGATTCCAGGAACACGTGTACCTGCCACAAAGACTGGTGGATGTCATGGGTGAAGGCCGGCAGCCAGCCAGAGAAGTCCGGCAGCATGGAGGAGCTCTTTAAGCATCTGGTCCACAGCCAGCAGACCATGCAGCAGCAACACCTGCAGAGCCAGCAGAGCATGCAGCAGCAGCACCAGGAGACGACCAAACTGTTTCTTCAGCAAAACCAGTTGCAGCAAAAGTCACAGCAGCAGCACCAGCAGGAGGCGCAACAGCAGATACAGCTTCTGGCGGACGCCATCCAGAGCAGGGTGGCCGCCCCACCCCCCAGGGCCGACTGATGATTCTCACGTCAGGAAGGCGGTAAAGCGGGCCATGCAGAAGATGACCCCTGGGGATGATGCAGAAGCATTTCTGACTGTTTTTGAGAGGGTGGCTGATCAGGAGAAACTTCCACCAGGACAGTGGGCAGAGATTCTGGTGCCATACTTATCGGGTGAACTCCAAAAGGCATATTTCGACTTGGCGCTGCAAGATGCTAAGGAGTATCCTAAGCTAAAGACAGAGATCTTTGCACGCCTGGGAGTAAATATGGCGGTGAGAGCCCAAAGAGTTCATCACTGGGCGTATGCAAGCGACAAACCCCCCCCCGCTCGCAGATGTTTGACCTACTGCATCTTGTTCAGAAGTGGCTACAACTGGAGTCCTCCATTCAGGCCCAGATGGTTGAGCGGGTGGTGATTGACAGATTCATGCATTCCCTTCCCAAGCCAGTACACACCTGGGTTGCCCAGGGTGATCCCCAGAACGCAGATGACTTCATCGGCCTGGTAGAGAGGTACCAGGTAGTTGAGAGATCCCTTGGGAAACCGGATGCAGTCATTTCTCCATACTGGGATACCCAAAAGGGGGCGAGTTCAGCACAGAAGGGGTCTAGAGCCACCACTGGGGGGTGTCCCACTCCCACTGAAGGTGTCACAAGTACTGTTTGTAAAGATATAGTCTGTTGGCAGTGTCACAACCCGAGACACGTAGCCACCAGGTGTCAAATATCCCCTGAGCCCATGGACTGCAGCCTAGGCTGACGGGTCTCCTATTATACCTATCCAGCCTGTAGCGTGGACTGTCGACCCGGCGAGGGGCCTCAGGCGTGTGCAGTGTCCATTAATGGAGTAAAAGTGCTTGGGCTGTTGGACTCCGGGAGTCTGGTGACCTTGATCAGAGCTACCCTTCCCCACCAGTTGATCCCTTCCAAAACTGTGGGCGTTTGGTGCATCCATGGTGACGCCAAGGACTATCCCGTGGCCACAGTGACAGTGGGGACAGAATGTGGTGCCCAGTCCCATGAAATCGGGGTAGTGAAGGACCTGATACACCCCGTCTGATTGGGCCGTGATTTTTCCTTATTTTGGGACTTGTTGGGGAAGGGAACTGGACTAAGCAGCGTGGGGAAAAGCCAGGTCCTTGGAGAAGAATCCCCGATGAAGTCTCAGGTGGAGGAGTTCCCACTGTGCGTCCTTGTCGGTGACGAGGGTGAGACGGAGACCGACCTCCCTGAGTTAGATATGTCGGGAGAGAACTTTGGGACTGCTCAAGTTCGAGACCTGACCTTAAAGGGGGCGTTCGACCAGGGGCAGACACCAGATTCCCCCACTTTGCAGTGCAGGGGGAGTTGCTATATCGGGTGGCCAAACTAAGGGGCGGTGAGATAGTGGAACAGCTGTTAGTGCTGGGGCCATACATATGGAGGGTACTAGATATGGCCCATTCACATGTTTTGGGGGGACACCTAGGGGTCGAGAAAACTCAGGAGAGGATACCGAGAAGGTTTTATTGGCCAGGGTGTTACCGAGAAGTTCAAAACTATTGTAGGTCCTGCCCCACCTGCCAAATAACCGCTCCCTCCTCCCACTTCCGTTGCCCCTTAGTCCCACTACCTGTGATAGAGGTTCCCTTTGAGAGGATTGCCATGGACCTCGTGGGCCCCTTAGTTAAATCAGCTCGGGGCCACCAATATATCCTGGTCGTCATGGACTAAGCGACCTGGTACCCTGAAGCGGTTCCCCTAAGGAACTCGTCCAGTAAAAGTATAGCCCGAGAGCTGGTCCATATTTTTGCTCGGACAGGTCTGCCAAAAGAGATTCTGACAGACCAAGGAAACCCCTTCATGGGCAAGGTGATGAAGGAGCTTTGCAGAGTCCTTCAGATAATTCAGATTCGGACTTCGGTTTATCATCCACAGACGGATGGCCTAGTGGATCGCTTCAACAAGACCTTAAAGGTGATGCTCAAGAAGGTCATTAAAAAGGATGGGCGAGACTGGGACTACCTGCTCCCATTTCTGCTTTTCTAGATCAGAGAAGTTCCTCAAGCTTCCACTGGCTTCTTTCCATTTGAGCTCCTATATGGGCGGCATCCAAGAGGTCTCCTAGACATCGCCAAGGAAACTTGGGAGGCCAAAGTCACGCCACACCGGAGTATCATCGAACATGTCGCCCAGTTACAGGAGAGAATGTCCAAGGTGTTGCCCATCGTGAAGGAACATCTCCTCCAGGCGCAGGAAGCCCGGGCGAGGCTATATAACCGGTCGGCAAGACTAAGACAGTTCCAGCCCGGGGACCGTGTTTTGGTGCTAATCCCTACCGTCGAGAGCAAGTTCCTCGCCAAATGGCAAGGTCCATATGAGGTGGTGGAGAAAGTCAGCGAGGTTAACTATAAAGTCCACCAGCCTGGCAGAAGAAAGCCGCATCAAATATATCATGTGAATTTGCTCAAGCCATGGCGGGACCGGGAAAATGTGGAAACTCCTTGCCTGGGAGCCGCACCAGAAGGCAAGGTGGAGGAGGTCACAATTGCAGAGACTCTATCACCGGCCCAGAAGCAACAGTGTCGAGAATCACTACAGCGGAATCGGGAGCTGTTCTCAGAGTTGCCGGGGCATACTCAAGTGGTAGAGCATGACGTGCTAACAGAGCCGCACGTGCGAGTGAATCTGAAGCTGTATCGGATTCCGGAAGCACGCCGGGAGGTGATCTCGGCTGAATTGAAGAGGATGTTAGACCTCGGGGTAATAGAGGCATCACAGAGTGGGTGGTCGAACCCAATTGTCCTCGTGCCGAAACCCAATGGATAATGGAGGTTTTGTAATGACTACCACCGGCTGAATGAGGTATCCAAGTGTGACGCGTACCCAATGCCCCGCGTTAATGAACTCATCGAGAGGCTTGGACCGGTGAGGTACATCACCATTCTTGACCTGACGAAGGGCTACTGGCAGATCCCCATGTCCCAGACGGCTAAGGAGAAGATGGCTTTCTCGACACTTGATGGGTGTTTTCAATACACGCGGATGCTTTTCAGACTACAGGGGGCCCCTGCCACTTTCCAGAGGGCTATGGATCGGATCCTAGCCCCACATAAGAAGTATGCCGCAGCCTACCTTGATGACATTGTGGTCTTTAGCCCAGACTGGGCTAGTCACCTGCCTAAATTACAGGATGTTCTGGAGGCGCTAAGGAAGGCGGGATTTAAATCCGAGAAAGTGTGCCATTGGAAAAGAGGAGGCGAAGTACCTGGGCTATGTCATTGGGAGAGGCAAAATAAAGCCTCAAATCAAGAAAGTGGAGGCAATTCAAACCAGGCTGCAACCGCTCTCGAAGAAGCAGGTGAGAGCTTTCCTGGGAATGGTGGGATATTACCGGCGGTTTATCCTGAATTTCGCCATGATGGCCGCGCCACTAACGGATCTTATAAAAGGCACCAAATCAACTATGGTGAAATGGATGGAAGAAACAGAGACCGCCTTTCAACAGTTGAAGCTAGCACTGTGTAAGCAGCCAGTCCTGGTTGCGCCAGACTTTAAGGAAGAATTTGTGGTCCAGACGGACAGTTCAGAGGTTGGTCTAGGTGCTGTACTCTCTCAAGAGATAAATGGGGAAGAACATCCCATTCTCTATCTGAGCCGAAAGCTGTCCTCCTGTGAGAAGAACTACGCCATAGTAGAGAAAGAGTGTTTAGCCATAAAATAGATATACTGAAATATTACCTACTAGGCTGGAAGTTTAGATTAGTATTAGACCATGCCCCATTGAGATGGTTGAGGGAGAAGAGGGGTAAAAATGCCAGGGTAACTAGATGGTTCCTAGAGCTCCAAGATTTTAACTTTCATGTGGAGCATAGGCCTGGGAAGTTACATGGGAATGCAGATGCCCTCTCTAGGATTCCCTGCCTGGTGTCAGAAGGTGCCCAAACCCCCGGCTTTGGGCAGACGGGGGGAATATGTGACAGTGTCACTGGTTTTATATGAGAGGGAGGTATGTGTCACTCAGGATGCTCTACTTTGTGAACTAAGACCTACTTTATTTCTGCCAGCATGTTAAATGCTGGTGGGTTTACTCTGCTAAAGGGTGTGCGGTTTTATGGGAATGGCAAAGAGGGCGGGATGCCATTCCCCCTACCACCCCTCAGGGTGGGGCTTAGCAATGTGTAAAAGCTCAGTCCCTTTTTTTTTTTCTCTGGAGTGTGGTCTGGAGAGAGAAGTCTCTAGACAGTGTTGTGGAAGTGGCAGAGCTTTTTACAAGGACTTTGTTGTGTAGTTTGTGCTACCGAGAGCGGGCAGAAACCGCTTACCTATGGACTGAGCTATATTCTGTTTTGTTTTCCCATTTAACCCAAAGGGGTCTTGTTTTATTTTTCCTGTGGAACCCTGCATGAGTTTATGCCATAATAAACCAGCAGAAAGGTAACCTGAGAACGTGTGTCCTGAGTCCGCCTCCGGGAGAGCCAAGCGAGTCGTCTTGCCACAGGGGCTATGTGAGGGCTCATTGTATATAAAGGGGCTATTTGAGGGCTCACACTATATAAGGGGCTATGTGGGGGCTTACACTATACACTGTGTGCAGAATTATAAGGCAAATGAGTATTTTGATCACATGATACTTTTTATACATGTTGTCCTACTCCAAGCTGCATAGGCTTGAGAGCCAACTACCAATTAAGTAAATCTGGTGATGTGCATATCTGTAATGAGGAGGGGTGTTGACTAATGACATCAAAACCCTATATAAGGAGTGCTTAATTATTAGGCAACTTCCTTTCCTTTGGCAAAATGGGTCAGAAGAGAGATTTGACGGGCTCTGAAAAGTTCAAAATTCTGAGATGTCTTGCAGAGGGATGCAGCAGTCTTGAAATTTCCAAACTTTTGAAGCGTTATCACCGAACAATCAAGCGTTTCATGGCAAATAGCCAACAGTGTCGCAAGAAGCGTGTTGGCCAAAAAAGGCCCAAAATAACTGCCCATGAATTGAGGAAAATCAAGCGTGAAGCTGCCAAGATGCCATTCACCACCAGTTTTACCATATTTCATAGCTGCAACGTTACTGGAGTATCAAAAAGCACAAGGTGTGCGCTACTCAGGGACATGGCCAAGGTAAGGAAGGCTGAAAAACGACCACCTTTGAACAAGAAACATAAGCTAAAATGTAGAATGGGCCAAGAAATATCTTAAGACTGATTTTTCAAAGTTTTTATGGACTGATGAAATGAGAGTGACTCTTGATGGGCCAGATGGATGGGCCAGAGGCTGGATCAGTAAAGGGCAGAGAGCTCCACTCCGACACAGATGCCAGCAAGGTGGAGGTGGGGTACTGGTATGGGCTGGTATCATCAAAGATGAACTTGTGGGACCTTTTCGGGTTGAGGATGGAGTGAAGCTCAATTCCCAGACCTACTGCCAGTTTATAGAAGACAACTTCTTCAAGCAGTGGTACAGGAAAAAGTCGGTATCGTTCAAGAAAAACATGATTTTCATGCAGGACAATGCTCCATCACATGCATCCAACTACTCCACAGCATGGCTGGCCAGTAAAGGTCTAAAAGAAGAAAAAATAATGACATGACTCCCTTGTTCACCTGATCTGAACCCCATAGATAACCTGTGGTCCATCATAAAATGTGAGATCTACAGGGAGGGGAATAGTACACATCTCGGAACAGTGTCTGGGAGTCTGTGGTGGCTGTTGCACAAAATGTTGATTGAAAACAGATCAAGCAACTGACAGAATCTATGGATGGAAGGCTGTTGAGTGTCATCATAAAGAAAGGTGGCTATATTGATCAGTAATTTTTTTGGTTTTGGTTTTTGCATGTCATAAATGTTTATTTCTAAATTTTGTGCACTGATATTGGTTTACCTGGTGAAAATAAACAAGTGATATGGGATTATATTTGGTTTTTATTAAGTTGCCTAATAATTTGGCACAGTAATAGTTACCCGCACAAACAGATATCCTCCTAAGATAGCCAAATCTAAAAAAAAAACACTCCAACTTCCAAAAATATTAAGCTTGGATAGTTATGAGTCTTTTGGGTTGATTGAGAACATAGTTGTTCACCAATAATAAAAATCCTCTAAAATTAAACTTGCCTAATAATTCTGCACACAGTGTATTTAGAAAGGCTATGTTGGGGTTCAAACTATTTATAGGGGGTTATCTGGAGGCTCATATATAGGGGGCTTTGTGGGGGCTCACACTGTATTTAGGGGGCTATGTGGGAGATCACACTGTATATAGGGGGCTATATGTGTCACGGACATGGTTTGTGGAGCCACTGTGTCACGGACCGTGGAGAGCCTGTAGGGGCGTGACTAAGCGAGCACCAAACTGTTCACTAGAGCCTCTGATGATGAAGTTAGATTTGGCATTCAATGAATGCCAGGTGCCACTCCAGGACAGACCAACGGACGCACAGCAGCTGGATCCAGTAGGAAAGACTGGATGGTGCAGCATCTGCACCAGAGTGCACCACGCACTGCCCTAAGGACTTGGCTGGAGGCCCTGCTGGAAGCAGGCAGAGCATGGGGAAGGGGAGCACCGACCTCAGCGTGGCTGAGTGAAGTGACATGCTGGAGACCCTGCCTGTCAGAGCAGGGATCCGGCGTGGTGCTAACAGTACCCCCTCCCTTTACGCCCCCTCCTCTTCAGGCCATTGAGGAAGTTTCGGAGGATAATCGGAGCGTGAATGTACTCCTTAGGCTCCCAGGATCTCTCTTCGGGACCAAATCCCTTCCAGTCGACAAACAGGAAGTTCTTGCCTCTCACCTTCTTCTTGGCCAAGATGTTCTCCACCTCAAAAACATCATCTGAGGCGGTTGGCACGGGCGTGGTACTGGGATCCTTGATGAAGGGGCTCAGGATGGCCGGCTTCAGCAGAAGAGGAGGACTTCTGAATGAACCCACTGGCCAAATTCTCCTAAATGTAGTCCAACATAGCTTGAGTCTCAGCTGGGGACAGAGGGTAAATTCGGTCTCTAGGGGGTGTAGATCTGGGAATCAAGTCGATAGGGCAGTCATACGGTCTGTGATGCAGCAAAGTCTCTGCTTACTTTTTGTCAAATACATTGGCAAAGGACCAATAGACAGGCGGCAAACCAGGCAGCGATGCTGGAGAAGACGGGGCCTTAGCCGGACGTACTGGAGCCAGACAATTCTCATGACAGGAATGTCCCCAGCAGAGCACTTCTCCAGTCCTCCAGTCCAACACAGGTTTGTGCTGTAGTAGCCATGGTAGGCTTAAGAGAAAGGCGTGAGATATGTGGGAAAGAACATAGAAGACTATCTTCTCAGTATGAAGCATCCCAATACAGACCTCAAGCGACTCAGTAGCAAGACGAACTCTTCCGAAGAGTTCTCCCATCAACAGATGTTATATCCAGAGGGTTTTGGAGAGGACAAACTGGGATTTGGAAGCGATCAACTACAGCCTAGAGGATAAAATTTCCTGCTGCCCTGGAATCCAAATACGCTGTCTCAATAAACTGGGATTCATCGGTTGTCACAGCCACAGTAAGAGTCAGGGATAGAGAGGTGTCTTTTCCATCTAGCGAGGCCTCTCCTACCGACCCTAGATGCTGGAGTTTTCCAGCTTCACCAAACAGGCGCAAATGAAGTAGCCCATGTCTCCACAATACGGGCACTGGCCTTTAGCGTGGCGATCCCTCTGTCGCTGACTGGGGAGGGCAAAGCGGTCAACCTGCATGGGTTCCGGAGAGGCCTCAACAGGGGAGGGCGGAAGAACAAGCGGTCTTTCAAAGGACGGAGCTTGGCACTGCGATCCTCTTTCACGTGCCACCTCATGGCACGCTCTTGGAAACGAAGGTCTATACGGATAGCGAGGGAGATCAAGTCGTCGAAGGTAGTTGGTAGGTCTCGACCAGCTAGCTCATCCTTAATGTTTCGGAAAGCCCCTCCCAGAATGTTGACACCAAAGCTTCATTATTCCATCCGAGTTTGGACGCCAGAGTACGGAAGCGTACCGCATATTGTCCTACAGATGAGTTGGACTGACGTAAACGGAAAAGAGTGGAAGCTGAGGTGGTTCACCCGGGTTCATCAAATACTTTGCGAAAAGCCTCCAAGAATACCGGCAAATTGGAGATGATCGGGCCCTCTCTCTCCCATAATGGGTTCAACCACACTAGGGCCTCACCTCCAGGGTGCGACATAAGGAATGCTACCTTTGTTCGGTCCGACGGGAAGTGATGAGGAAGAAGTTCAAAATGTAGCCGGCACTGATTAATGAACCCGCGGCAGAGCTTCGGATTGCCCTCAAAGTGTGGTGGAGCTGCGAGTCGGGAACCTGAAGCTCGAACTAAGCAAACAGACTGAGAAGTTTCCGGAGAAGACACGGCTGCTTGAACGTGAGGAGACTCTGGAGAGATGTTTAAGGCCTTCAACTTGGTAGTCAGGGACTGCAACTGCGTCGACAACTTCTCCTGCATGCTTTTCTGTCGGCAGAGCTCTTGGTACATGGTCTGATCAAGTGGGATCCGGGATCCAGCGGGGTCCATGGCCTAAGCAAACGGTCACGGACGTGGTTTGTGGAACCACTGTGCCACGGACCGCGGAGAGCGTGGAGGGGCGTGACTAAGCGGGCACCGAACTGTTCACTAAAGCCTCTGATGGTGAGGTTAGACTTGGCTCCTGATGAACGCCAGGTGCCACTCCAGGACAGACCAACGGATGCGCAACAGCTGGGCCCAGTAGGACAGACTGGATGGTGCAGCAGGCAGAGTTTGTATCAGAGTACAACAAGCAGGATCTGCACCAGAGTGCAGCAGGCAGGCAGGCTCTGCACCAGAGTGCAGCAAAGACTGGCACGCAACCTTACACAACTTAGACTGCAGAACAGGAAGGTTGCTTAGGCCCCTTCCCAGTGGGGAGGAAGCAATATATACGTAATGTCCCACAGCCATTGGCTGGGGAGATAATAGCAAGTGCACACGCTGACCCTTTAAGAGGACGGGAGCGCACGTGTGCCCTAAGGACATGGCTGGAGGCCCTGCTGGAAGCAGGCAGAGCATGGGGAAGAGAAGCACCGACCTCAGTGCGGGTGAGTGAAGTGACACGCCGGAGACCCTGCCTGTCAGAGCAGGGATCTGGCGTGGTGCTAACAATATGGAGGCTCATACTTTATGTAGGGGCTATGTGGGGGTTCATTGTATATAGAGGGATATGTGGGGGCTCATATTGTATATAGAGAGCTATGTGGGGGCTTAAACTCTATTAAACAAATTAAACATTGAAGAATCCCCCGGCCCAGATGGCATTCATCCACGGATACTGAGGGAATTGAGCTCAGTAATTGACAGACCGTTGTATCTCAAATTCTTAGATTCTCTTGTAACAGGGCTAGTGCCACAGGATTGGAGGATGGCCAATGTGGTACCAAAATTTAAGAAATGTAAGAAGGTGGATCCAGGTAACTACCGTCCAGTAAGTCTGACATCAGTAGTCTGGAAAGTTTTTGAGGGCATCATAAGAGATGACCTGCAGAGTTATATCGCAGAGAATAATATAATAAATGATAATTAGCATGGATTCATGAGAAATGTGTAGTGTAAGTGCAAATCTGAATGTTGGTAATGCGACTGATGAGATTTATTTGGACTTTGCAAAGGCATTTGATACTGTACCACATAACAGCCTTATACTGAAGCTACAGAAGCAAGGACTTGGGGGAACTACACTGCTCAAAAAAATAAAGGGAACACTCAAATAACACATCCTAGATCTGAATGAGTGAAATATTCTCATTGAATACTTTGTTCTGTACAAAGTTGAATGTGCTGACAACAAAATCACACAAAAATCGTTAATGGAAATCAAATTTATTAACCAATGGAGGCCTGGATTTGGAGTTACCCCCCAAATTAAAGTGGAAAAACACACTATAAGCTGATCCAACTTTGATGTAATGTCTTTAAAACAAGTCAAAATGAGGCTCAGTATTGTGTGTGGCCTCCATGTGCCTGTATGACCTCCCTACAACGCCTGGGCATGCTCCTGATGAGGTTGCGGATGGTCTCCTGTGGGATCTCCTCCCAGACCTGGACTAAAGCATCCGCCAACTCCTGGACAGTTTGTGGTGCAACGTGACGTTGGTAGATGGAGCGAGACATGATGTCCCAGATGTGTTCAATCAGTTTCAGGTCTGGGGAATAGGCGGGCCAGTCCATAGCTTCAATGCCTTCATCTTGCAGGAACTGCTGACACACACCAGCCACATGAGGTCTGGCATTGTCCTGCATTAGGAGGAACCCAGGGCCAACCGCACCAGCATATGGTCTCACAAGGGGTCTGAGGATCTCATCTCGGTACCTAATGGCAGTCAGGCTACCTCTGGCGAGCACATGGAGGGCTGTGCGGCCCTCCAAAGAAATGCCACACCATTACTGACCGACTGCCAAACCGATCATGCTGAAGGATGTTGCACGCAGCAGATCGCTCTCCACGGCGTCTCCAGACTCTGTCACGTCTGTCACATGTGCTCAGTGTTAACCTGCTTTCATCTCCGAAGAGCACAGGGCGCCAGTGGCGACTTTGCCAATCCTGGTGTTCTGTGGCAAATGCCAAGCGTCCTGCACGATGTTGGGTTGTGAGCACAACCCCCATCTGTGGACGTCGGGCCCTCATACCACCCTCATGGAGTTGGTTTCTAACAGTTTGTGCAGACTGTAGAATCTGCTGAGTTTTGGGGTGCCAGTTAATATTAATTAACAAGAGCTACTAGATCTTTAAAAGGGGATTTATTACACATAGGATATTTACAATAACATACATAAGGGAAACCTAACTAAAGGACAAGGGAACAATGTAAGGGAAAGGGTAAAAGGAGAGGATGGTAGAAGATGGGAAGTGGGAAGAAGCAGAAGAAGAATAATAAACTAGTTTCATCTGCTAACTTTATATCAGATACACAGTCAGACATGGCCCACACATTGACCATCCCTGTAACACCTCCAAATAATGGTACCATCCAATCAGGTCACAGTCTTTGAAGTTCTCCAGAAACATGCACATGGCTGCTGATGCAGACACTCTTCTGAAGGTGGCGCTCTTAGGTTTAGAATGGGTAAGAGTATCAGAGGTCATACATAATGGCAGTGGTCTTCATCTTCCTGCTGATGGCATCTGGTATATAGCCAAAAGGTCTTTGTATCAAGTGGCCCGAGGACAGGTTCAACTGCATTTTGCTTGGAGATAAGAGGTCAACTTGAAGAACAATGGTTTGTAATCCAAACACCACAGGGGTTATGTACCTTTCAAGAGGCCAGATAAGATGTCCATCTCCCATGTAGGTGCTCTCTTTACTCTATCACTAGAACAAAAGGCACCACACCACAGGACACACAATGTCTTCCCGCCTCACAGGTTTTATGACTCCACAGCACAATGTCAATCTCTTTGATGTAGTCCTTTGATGAACTTTAGTGCTCTACAGAGTTTGTGGATCAAATTTTGAGTTCAGTCATTCACATTACACGTACGATAGATATTGTCCATGTTGGGTTTCAACACAGACACATGCACATTTGTGGCCTGCTAGAGGTCATTTTGCAGGGCTCTGACAGTGCTCCTCCTGTTTCTCCTTGCACAAAGGCGGAGGTAGCGGTCCTGCTGCTGGATTGTTGCCCTCCTACGGCCCCCTCCACGTCTCCTGGTGTACTGGTCTGTCTCCTGGTAGCGCCTCCAGCCTCTGGACACTACGCTGACAGACAGAAAACCTTCTTGCCACAGCTCGCATTGATGTGCCATCCTGGATGAGCTGCACTACCTGAGCAACTTCTGTGGGTTGTAGAGTCCGTCTCATGCTACCACGAGTGTGAAAGCACAACCAACATTCAAAAGTGACCAAAACATCAGATAGAAAGCATTGGACAATGCTTTTATTGTTTTAATATATACTATATTGAGAAAACAGAGTGAAATAAATCTTTTGAAGATAAAGAGTTAATTTTTCAATCCTTGCAAGTCTGGGAGCCCTAGTCTTATCGGGTATTTCATTTTGAATCCTATCCTATGGATCCCTGGCTGACAGATCCTGTCACACCTGTGATGAAGCTGCATACCTGAGAAGCTGGATACTGAAACAAGACCGTGAGGTCAACATGCAATATTACAAGATAATTTAAAGGTGAGCTTAAAACCTTTTTTCTTTTTCTAACCTACATAGAAAATCTACACTTAGATCTGCGCTTGTTCTTCGACCTCCCCCTATCTTTTAGACCCCACAGCCTTGAGGTAGAAACTGTTGTTTTACTAAAAATCTGACCTTGACATTACAATATTGCAGAACGATCTGGATCAGATGACTGAATGGGCAAACACTTGGCAGATGAGGTTTAATGTAGTTAAATGTAGAGTAATGCACCTAGGACGGAGTAATCGTATTGCTGTATACACATTAAATGGGAGTATACTTGGGACTACAGAACAGGAGAAGGACTTGGGTATTCTGGTTGCAATTAAGATGAGCAAGAGAACTCAATGTCAGCAGCAGCAGCAAAAGCAAACAAGATTTTAAGATGTATAAAAAGAGAACTAAAATCCCATGACCCCAATGTATTGTTACCCCTTTATAAATCACTGGTGAGGCCACATCTGGAATATGGGATCCAGTTTGGGGCTCCACATTTTAAAAAGGATATTCAGAAGTTAGTTCAAAGGCGGACAACTAGATTATTTCAAGGGATTGAGGCCTCTCATATGATGAGAGGTTGAAAAAAGTTGAGCTTGTTTAGCTTAGGTCTTAGGTCTTCAGACTGGCCACCGGGGGTCTCCAACTTCAGCTGACTCATTTTGGTGATTTTAGGAGCAGAGCCTTTCTTTAACTTCTGTTCGCTCTCTGACTCCAAACTAGCAGCCTCATTCATTTTTTCAATTAGGATTTCGTCCAGAATGCCAGGATCCTCTAGGTACTGTTTCAGCTGCAACTTGATGTCTTTGCTGATTAACCCCGTTCCCAATGATCCGAAGAACTTCTTCTGGACTAGTCCAGCATCAAACTTCTTCTTCGCTTCTACATCTCTGGATGAAAACAACAGTCTTTCCTTCAGTTCAATTGCTCTGAAAAATAAACTTTGGGGTGATTCATTATTTTTCTGTGAGAAGTTAATGAGTCGGTGGAACAATTCTGAAGTACTCTCTTCTTTATAGTGCCCTTTTAAAATCATCTTCAACTGTTGCAAGGTCAATTGACTCGTCATTTCTAGCTTATGGAGGTTCAGTCCTGGGCTGATCGCTTTCACCACCCCCCTTTCTGTATGCTTGCATCGATCTGGTGCAAAAAGTTCATATAAGACAGTTTCTCTTTCTGTTCACACTCTCCAATTTGTCCCAGGATCTTGAATTCTTTCCTTATGGTGAATTGTGGTGTTAGAGAGGACTGTCTTCCTGATTTATCTAACCCAAGCAGGGTAAAGGTTCTGTCTGAGTCTGTCACCCGTTCAGAGGTTTGGACGATTCCTGAAGGGCTGTTGTTAGGGCTTTGAATTGTTCTTTCAATTCCTGTAGTTCTATCTGCGGACGGAGATTCTCGCTTTTGGTAATTGGTGCCGCCCCCCCATCCTTCAACTTCAACCTGGTTAGAAATTATGTTAGCTCCTGGAGGAATGTCCCCATGACGTCATCAGCTTCTTTCTCCCCCAGCTCATTCATTTTTGCATTAATGGCAGCTGTAGCGCCGGCATCGCTGCCTCCTGCCCGGCAGAGATGCCGACCCCCTTACCGCCGGGGCCCCGGCCACCGCTCGTCTCCCATGCTGGCTGTGTGCGGGGTGCGCACACTGCGCGCAGATCTCTGGGCACTGTGTTTAGGGCACACGCGTGCTCCCTGTCTCTTAAAAGGGGCTGCGTGCACCATCCTAAGATGTCCCCGGCCAATGGCCGGAGGACAGGTAATATATTAGGCAACGTGTTAGTTTGGTCTCCTAACCTTTCTGTCAGTTCTCAGGTCCCCGTGCTGCTCACCAGCCTGTTAACCAGCCGTGCCCGCCAGCCTGTCTACCAGCCGTGCCCACCAGCCTGTCTACCAGCCGTGCCCGCCAACCTGTCTACCAGCCGTGCCCACCTGACTATTAGCCGTTGCCACCAGCCTGTCTACTTGCCGTGCTCGTCTGTCTGCCTACTACCGAGCCTATCTGCCGTGCCAGTCTACACCTGTCGCCAGTCCAGTGGGAGTCGCCTGCTCTCACACGAGGTCGATCCAAGAGTAGCACCTGGTCCACCATCTCGGTTCCTCCTTGGTTCACGGAGTCGACTGAGCCACCGTGTAGCCAGGGTTGGTCCGGGTTCGTCCCTAGTCATGCCCTTTTGGTCCCTCCACAGTTGACTGCGATTGTGTGCTTTAGAAATCTGTTCTTCTGACATCTTTATATGTTCTGCTACTGTTCTCAATTCTTCACAGGTTAACTGAAGAAGCAGCTCACTAATTCTGTCCATTTGTATTTCCACATCCATTGCTGCTAGTGAGTTTTCTTTTTGGCTGGTCCCCTTTAACTGGTGTAGCAGAGTTTAATTGAGGTGCTGTGCTGCTGTGTTTTTCCAGACACTTTTACTCTTCTCCCTCTACACACTAATACCCGCTCAGGATTCCCCGTACAGGCCACCAATGTTACATGCACGCCGCTAGGTTCAGATAGGACGAGACGGGGTTCATTAATTCTTTGGAATCCTGGGGGAACCATTACTCAGGGAGACCATAGGCTGCAGCTTCTCTCAGGCACACAATAGATTCAATTGCTGACAAGACACATCTGACAAGAGTCTTTTTCAACAGTTTAACAGTGGAATTTAATCTGAAGCATGGCCAGTACAATTCAGGGATATTACAGCAACAATCTTCATTGCAGTACAGTCTGAGTTTCTTGAGCAACCGACTCCAGTAACAATGCAGCAGTTTCTTCACAAGGCACAGTATTACAGACTCTTCAGTAGCATAATTCAGCATAGATTAGATCCCTTAGCAGCACACTTCTATGCATACACAACCACAAGCTTTTCCTTCACAAGGACACAATAGTACACAGCATTCTTTATCCTGCATGGAGATGGAGGGGAGGAGGGTTTGATGAGGGAGATGATCCCTGTGACACAATTCCTTCCAGCCCTTAATACTCTGCACTGTTAGTTCAGGGAGTTTATCTGACCTGTGTTTAGTTTCCTGATCTGAATCCTGTTCAGATGCCTTCTATCAGATCCAGATAACACACCACCTTTCTCTTCGGCTTCAGCCAGACTACAATAACAAGTTCCCCACAATCCCCCTGGGGCTCTGCTAAAATACTTCATGTTTCCTGTGACTGTGTTAACCCCGCTAGCTGCTGGATGCTTCTGAAGCAACAGCACTACTTCTGCATGTTACACCTACCACAAGAGGTAGTGATGGCAGACATTATAACAGCTTTCAAGAAAGGGCTGGATGATTTCCTAGATACACATAACATTGTGGGTTTGGCATTACTAATTTTTTACCAAAAATTCATCCAAAATTACTCTGTTATTGTAAAACCCCTTACTGACATGACTAAGAAGGGGTCTGATTTTTCCAAATGGTCGGATGCTTACCTCCAGGCTTTTTCTTCCTTAAAGAATCATTTTGCCACTGCACCTATACTCAGTCAACCAAATGTTTCCCAACCCTTTATTGTGGAGGTTGATGCGTCAGATGTCGGGGTTGGGGCTGTGTTGTCTCAGGTTACATCCCCTGGTAAATGGCGTCCACGCGCCTTCTTTTCTAAAAAAATTGTCTTTGGCTGAGAGAAATTATGACGTGGGCAATAGAGAACTTTTGGCGATCAAATTGGCGTTCAAGGAATGGCGACATTGGTTGGAGGGGGCTGTCCATCCTATTACTGTTATTACTGACCATAAGAACCTGCGATATCTCCAATCAGCTAAATGTCTCGACCCCAGGCAAGCCAGATGGTCCCTGTTTTTTACTAGGTTTAATTTTGTTGTTACTTTTCATCCAGGAGTCAAAAATGTCAAGGCTGATGCTTTGTCCCGGAGCTTCCCTGGTGGTCGTGACCATGAGAACCCTTCCTCGATATTACAGAAAGGGGTAGTCATTTTGGCACTGTATCTTGAACTGGAGGGTGAGGTGTTGGAGGCTCAGAGGGAAGCCCCTGCCTCCTGCCCTTCAGGAAGGTTATTTGTACCATCTAATCTGCCCTGAAAAGTAATTAAGGAACATCATAACTCTGTACTTGCTGGGCATCCAAGTGGTAAGGCAACCGCGGACCTCCTCTCTTGTCATTTCTGGTGGCCGGGGGTGCATCAGGATGTGATTGAACACGTAGCTGCTTGTGTATTTGCGCGTGTTTTAAGGTTCCGCATACCCGTTCGTCTGGTACTCTTCTTCCGCTACCTATCCCTAGTTGGCCATGGACACACTTGTCCATGGATTTTATTACTAACCTACCCATTTCTGCAGGAAAAACTGTGGTTTTTGTGGTAGTGGGTAGGTTCAGTAAAATGGTTCACTTCATCACATTGTCTGCACTTCCAAATGCCAAGACATTTGCTCAGGTGTCCATAAATGAGATTGTGAAGCTTCACGGGGTTCCCTCCGATGTGGTGTCAGATCGGGGGACACAATTTGTTTCCAAGTTCTAGAAGGAATTCTGCTCTCAACTGTGGGTGCAGCTGTCCTTTTCCTCTGCCTTCCACCCTCAGTCAAATGGTCAGACCGAGCGTGTCAATCAGAATTTGGAGACTTACCTTAGGTGTTTCGTCTCCAAAAATCAGGATTGGGCATCCTACTTACCGCTGGCAGAATTTGGCATTAATAATCATCAAGAATCCACTGACAGGTCACCGTTCTTCGGTGCGTACGGTTATCGCGCACAGTTTGGTACCTTTAGTGGGGGAGGAGCTTCAGGAGTTATTGAGGAGGAATGGTTTGCTTCGTCGCTCTCCTCGGTATGGCAGGGTGTTCTGAGTAATTAAAAAATCATGGAAGACAGGCATAAACGTATGGATGACAGAAAACGCTTGCCAGGTCCGGACCTGAATGTGAATGACTTTGTGTGGTTGTCTACCTGGAATATAAGATTGAAAGTTCCTTCTTGGAAGCTGGGACCTAGGTTTATTGGTCCCTATAAAATAACCTCCGTCATTAACCCAGCAGCATTTCGTCTTGAACTTCCTCAGGCCCTTAAGGTTCACAACGTGTTCCACATAGTAACATAGTAACATAGTTTGTAAAGCCGAATAAAGACTTGCGTCCATCAAGTTCGACCTGTTAGTTCTGTAATTGCTAAAGTTGATCCAGAGGAGGGCAAAAACCCCAAATGATTTAGCCAATCTTCTCCTGAGGAAAAATTCCCTCCCGACTCTGAAACCAGCAGTCAGAATAAATCCCTGTATCAACTTACTATTTTATCCTATTTTTAAGAATATGCTGAAATCTGCCTGGTATCTAGAAATGCATCCAGTCCCCGCTTGAACTGGTTTAGTGAATCCGACATTACCGTCTCCTCACTCAGTGAATTCCATATTCTCACTGCTCTTACCGTAAAGAACCCCTTCCTATGCTGGTGCTGAAACCTTTTCTCTTCCAGTCTTAGTGAATGCCCTCTTGTTACCGTAATATCCCTCCTTTTGAACAAATCCCTGGCAAGGTCTCTATACTGTTCCCTAACATATTTGTACACATTTATTATGTCCCCCCTCAACCTTCTCTTTTCCAGGCTGAATAGTCCTAGTTTTGCCAACCTCTCTGGGTATTGCAGTCCCTCCATTCCCTTTATTAATTTTGTTGCCCTCCTTTGTACCTTTTCAAGCTCATTTATATCCTTTCTATATATTGGGGCCCATAACTGAGCACAGTATTCCAAGTGTGGTCTGACCAGTGCTTTGTACAGTGGAAGAACAATGTTCTCATCCTTTGCAGCTATATCTCTTCTGATACATCCCATTACCCTGTTTGCCCTTACAGCAGCGGCCTGACTTTGGGCACTCCAATTTAGTTTGCTATCAATCAAGATGCCCAAGTCCTTCTCCATCTCTGAATTCCCCAATGATTTCCCATTCAGTGAGTACTGGTGACTTCCATTTTTCCTTCCCATATGTATGACCTTACATTTCTCCTCATTAAACCTCATTTGCCATTTAATGCTCCACCTACCCAGCTTATCCAAATCCCTCTGTAGGTCTGCACTATCCTCTTTTGTATTAATTGTTTTACATAACTTTGTGTCATCTGCAAATATTGATATTTTACTATTTATCCCGTTGACTATGTCGTTAATAAAGATATTAAATAACATTGGGCCTAGCACAGACCCCTGTGGTACCCCACTAGTGACGCTTACCCAATCTGAGTATATTCCATTTATAACCACCCTCTGCCTTCTATCCTTTAGCCAGTTAGCTACCCACTTGCAGACATTTTCGCCCAGCCCCATCATTCTCATTTTGTATACCAACCTATTATGTGGCACGCTATCGAACGCTTTTGAGAAGTCGAGATACACGACATCCACTGGTTCCCCCTGATCTACTCGAGAGCTAACCTCCTCGTAGAAGTCAATCAGGTTTGTTTGGCAGGAGCGATTCCTCATGAATCCATGTTGGTTCGGGGTTAATAGATTATTAGCATCAAGATGCTCCGTAATTGCCTCTTTAATGAAGCTTTCAAAAATTTTGCCCACAACGGATGTCAGACTCACCAGCCGATAGTTTCCGGCGTCACTTTTCGCTCCCTTTTTGAATATTGGCACTACATTCGCCTGTCGCCAATCAAGTGGTACAGACCCAGTCTCAACAGAGTCCTTAAATATAAGATATAATGGTCTGTCTATCACATTACTTAGTTCCCTTAGTACCCGTGGGTGTATGCCATCAGGTCCTGGTGATTTGTTTATTTTAATGTTACTGAGGCATTTCTGTACCCCAACTTGGGTTAGATTTGTCATACTTAGTGGAGGATTAAACTTGTCACTTCTCATTTCGCCTGTTAGTTCTATTTCCTTTGTGAAAGTTGTCGAAAAAAAATTATTTAATAAATTAGCTTTATCCTCATCTTTCTCTATGATTTTGCCTTCATCACTTTTTATCGGTCCAATATTATCCGATTTAATCCTTTTACTATTTATATACGTAAAGAACAGTTTGGGATTTGATCTACTTTCCCTAGCAATACGTCTCTCTGTTTCCTCCTTCGCTATTTTTATTTGTTTTTTGCAGGTTCTTGTTTTTTCCTTGTAACACATTAGTGCCTCCTTACTGTTTTCCTGTTTTAATCTCTTGAATGCCTCTTTTTTGCTATTTAACGCCCCTTTTACGTTCTTGTTCAACCATATTGGTTTCCTCTTATTTCTGGCCCTTTTATTCCCATACGGTATATACCTCTCGCACTGAGTATTCAGAATTCTTTTGAAGGTTTCCCATTTACTATTCGTATTCCTTTGATTAAGAACTTTGTCCCAGTCTATAAGTTGAAGGTTTTCTTTCAGCTGATCAAACTTCGCCCTCCTAAAGTTTAATGTTTTTGTTGTTCCCTTATTGATAACCCTACTGAAGGGCATTTTGAAGTCGATAATATTATGGTCGCTATTACCTAGGTGCCCCCCTATCTGTACCTCAGTTATTCTATCAGGCCTATTAGTCAATATTAAGTCCAACACGGCCTTCCCTCTCGTTGGTTCCTGCACTAGTTGGGAGAGATAATTATCCTTAATATTTGTCAAGAACCTTTTTCCTTTCTGAGATCTACAGGTTTCTGTTTCCCAGTCAATATCCGGGTAGTTGAAATCCCCCATTACAATCACTTCATTATGTTTTGCTACTTTGTCTATTTGTCCTAATAGCAAATTCTCATTCTCCTCTGTTATATTGGGTGGCTTATAGCAGACCCCCAGTAATATTTTATTATTATTTTTTGCCCCCTCTACCTCTACCCACATGGACTCGACCCCCTCTTCTCCCTCTCCTATATCTTCCCTTAGTCTGGGCTTTAGACATGACTTTACATATAAGCAGACTCCTCCGCCTTTCCCCTGTTTCCGGTCCCTTCTAAATAAACTATAATCCAATAAATTTACCGCCCAGTCGTAGCTATCGTCTAGCCAAGTTTCTGTTATACCTATGATGTCATACCTCTCCTCTGATATAAGCGCCCGCAGCTCATCCGCCTTATTGGTCAGGCTTCTTGCTTTGGTCAGCATGCAAGATAAAATTTTGGGGTTATTTAGCATCCTATTCTTCTCTAACGTTCTAACTGTACTATCCCCACCCCCCTCTCCACCCTCATTATATTCACTTCTCCCCTTCCCCCTTGCTTGCCTCACATCCCACCTATTTCCTTGGTTCCCCCCCATCTCTAGTTTAAATACTCCTCCAACCAATTAGCCATCTTCTTCCCCAGCACCGCTGCACCCTCCCCATTGAGGTGCAGCCCGTCCCTACGGTAGAGCCTGTAGCCGACCGCGAAGTCGGCCCAGTTCTCCATGAACCCAAACCCTTCTGCCTTACACCAACTCTTTAGCCACTTATTCACCTCCCTAACTTCCCGTTGGCGCTCCTGTGTGGCTCGCGGGATTGGTAGTATTTCTGAGAAAACTACCTTGGAGGTCCTTGCCCTAAGCTTCCTACCTAGATCCCTGAAATCATTTTTAAGGACCCTCCATCTACCACTCACTTTGTCATTGGTGCCAATGTGGACCATGACCGCTGGGTCTTCGCCAGCCCCTCCCAGTAACCTGTCAACCCGATCCGCGATGTGCCGGACTCTAGCGCCAGGGAGGCAGCACACCGTTCGGCGATCCCGGTCTTTGTGACAGATTGCCCTGTCTGTCCCCCTAATAATAGAGTCACCCACTACCAGGACCTGTCTAGCCTGCCCTACACTTCCCCCCTCCCCCTCATTACTGGAGCATACACTCCCCCGGCGGTCAGAGGACCTGTCGTGCTCCAATAATGCCGGTTCTGAACCAGCCTTCCTATACTTCTTCCTCTATCCCTCCTAACTGTTATCCAGCTCCCTGCCTGTTCAGCCTGCACTTCCCCACTATGCTCCACCCCCAGTGTTGACCCATTAAGTGTCTGCTCGGTGAGCAGCAAACTCCGTTCCATGTTGTCGATGCTCCTCAGTATCGCTATCTGAGCACTTAGATCCAGGATTTGGGCTTCCTAGTGCACGATATGCTCACATCTCTCGCAGCAGTATGGACCCTCGAGCGGTAGCTCACGGAATGCATACATTGCACAAGATGTACACTGCACGGCTCCGGCCAACATGGACGCCATTCTAAATATGGGGATACAGTCAGTATATATATACAAGTACAAAACACAATTATTTATATATAGGTATATGGACAGGGATCAATTAGGGATGTGCAAGTGTATCGATTAGATATCGGCGCGGGATCAGTTAAGTATGGACGGGGGATCAATTAAGTATCAATTAAGTATGGACGGGGGAATCAGCTGAGTTGGTCAGGTGGATTAATTAAGTATGGACGGTGTGTCAATTAACTATGGACTGGGGATCAATAATTATGGACTGGGGAAATAATTAAAAAGTATGTGGAACCTCTTGAGCCCTCACCTCTACCATCGCCCCCAGTAATGGTTGATGGTAATCTGGAGTTCCAGATTTCGAGTATTGTAGATTCTCATCTCCAGCGTCGTTCTCTACAATACTTGGTGCACTGGAAAGGCTATGGTCCAGAGGAGAGAATGTGGGTTTACCTGGGGTGACCTGGGGTGAATGCTCTCAGGTTGGTTCGCTCATTCCACTCCTCTTATCCGTAGAGGAGGGGGTGTGTCAGAGGTGACCGACAGTCGCCCTGCAGTTGGTTGCAGGAGATCTCTACGTTTGACATTACAGACATCTCCTTAGAGGCTGTCTCTAGGACCCAGCGGCTACCTCCCTCTGGCTACTTAACACCCTGCATGGGTGTATAAATACCTGCTGTGTTTCAGAGGGAAGTGCCAGCAATATTCATTACTACCTGTGAAAGCTTTAGCAAGAGCAGTACTTCGTCCTCTCTGGAGCTTGAGAAAGTGTGCGTATTTGTCTGGAGTTCGTCTAAAGCTAAACAATTTCCCCCTGTTTGTCCACCCCTGTTGTCTATAGTGTTTAGTGGAGATCGACTAGTGCTCATATCCTCCCTTCCCTAGCCTTAGTCATACGCCAGGGAAAGACAGGGCAAGGCACGCGTGTGGCGATTGGTGAAAAGCCAATACAGGGACGTTAAGGGAGACAGGGTTATGCTAGATCAACCTAGGAGGTCTCCACTTCTCCCCTTTCCCTAGAGTCTGGGCTGCCTTTCCCTCTGTGTTGCACTAAGTGTTTCCCACACCTTGTGTGACACCAGATCTTGGACAGTGTACCCCTGCCTCTTCTATACCTGGTGTGTGTCTCCTTCGCCTCTCCTCCTTGTTTGGGAAAGGAAGCTTGCCCCCTTCCACTAGTATTGTCTGATAGGAATTTTTTCAACATATTTTCCACAATGGCCTGGTATAGTACCATTTTAGTAGACCTCTCCACCTCAGAAAGGAGAGATGGAAGGTTATCCTTGTAGCGTGGATTTAGCAGGGTAAACAATCAGTACTCTTTTTTGGCCAAGATAAATGTAACGTGAGGGTCATGGGAAAGGCAGCGTTACATAAAGTCTGCCATATGTGCCAAGCTATCTACAGCCAACAATTGTCTCTGTCTCCACCATGATGCCTACTTTACTACTCCTCCATCTCTTCATCCTCATTTGCCTATACACGTAGGAGAGATGGGACAAAGATTGTGTAGGTACTAACCTCTGTTGCGCTAGAAACCAGCTCTTGTTCATTATTCTCATCCTCAGACTCCATCTTCTCATTGTTACGAAATCCATGCTGAATAGATGAGATGAGGCTTGGCTGGGTAGAATCTCACTTTCTTATGTCTTCCTTCATCTCCACTAGGTATGCATGCAAAGCTTCACCTTTAATTGTGAGCAGCAACTGTTTAAGTAGGCATAGAAGCGGGACCGTTGTGCTGATTATGGCATCATTGCCGCTCACAATCTTTATGGAGTCCTTAAAGTCTTGGAGAACCGCACAAATGTCAGACATCCATGCCCATTCTTCAGTTGTTTTGTGCGGAGGCTGCCCAGAATATACACGGGCGTGTTGGAGTTGGTGTTCGGCAACTGGCCTCTGCTGCTTACAAAACCTTGCCAGCATGTGCAGTGTGGAGTTCCAGCATGTGTTCACGTCGCACACCAGTCTGTGAGCTGGCACTTGCATGGGCTGCTGCAGTAACGCCGGACTGGTGGCAGCTGTAGCTGACTTGCGAAAATAGGTGCTGACGTGGCGCACCTTGACCAGAAGCTCTGGCAAATCTGAGTAGGTTTTCAGAAACTGCTGAACCACCAAGTTTAGCACGTGGGCCAAGCATGGGACAGGTGTGAGCTTGCCAAGCTTCACAGCCGCCATCAGGTTACGGCCATAATCACACATGGTCATGCCTGGTTTGAGGTTCAGCAGCGAGAGCCACAGGTCTGTCTTCAGCACAACCTGTGGCCGCTTCGCTGAGGCAGTGCTGCAGAGCATCTGGCTTATGTGGATGATGTGCTCTGAGATACCCAATTGGAGATGGAGGATAAGGAGGAGCAGGAGGGAGTGCAGGAACTGGTGTAGGAGGTGGAAGAAATCCTGATAGAAGTAGAGCCAGCAATCCTCGGTGTTGGTAGTACATGTGATGTGCAAGGGTGGGACTTGGCCCTAGCCTCCACAATGTTCACCCAGTGTGCTGTCATGAAAATGAAGCGTCACTGGCCACAAGTGTTTGTCCAGGTATCGGGCGTTAACTGGACAATCCCAGTAACTGCGTTGGTAAGGGCACAGGTGATGTTCCTGGACACATGCTGGTACAAGGCAGGGATGCCACACCTCATGACTTGGTGACTTAATAACAACCTGACTTATCGGCAACTGTATCTCATCCTCATCTACCTCATTAGACAAAATTTGCTGTTTCTCACCGTCATGTTCTAGTGACCATGCCTGCTCCAAGTTTTGTGCATCACTTAACAGCATGTCCTCCTGTCCCTCTTGGAACCTGCAAGGTGAGAGGTCACAATCAAGAAATGTTGTTGAAAGAGGCTATAATATTTTTTATTTTTTTATTTCTCTACGTATGAGAAAAAGGGCTGACACTCGGACCACACTGTGATCAAAATAATCGGTCTGTTTTTCTCGTATGTGGTGGAAAAATCAGACGAGTGAATGAGCCCTAAGGAGGAGGTTAATGTCTTCAGCCCTTTCAAATCTCACAGGGTGCAGTAAATCTCACAAGAACTCTTTGAAATGGTAGCTTCACATGAACATATTAAAAAATTGTTCATAGTTTCATCTAGAAAAGTGGGACGATTTTTTTCTCACTTGTCATCCGTAAGTAATCTGTGTGTTTACATCAGCAGCTATTAATAATTTACAAGACCATTTACAGTTTCCTGTTACAGAATAGCAATGCATCCATCTTCTAATTTACAGAAGAGACTAGTGCATGCTGCAGTTTTTTAAACACGCAGATTGGATTAGTGGAAAAAAATTGCTCATCTGCACTGCCCCATAGAATAATATTGGTCTGAATGGTGTCTGTTTTTTTTCATGAACAACACTTGCATCAAAACTACGGTCAAGAAAAGGCTGGAGCAACGGCCTAAGGACATGTGGGCAGAAGCCGGCATGACAAGGGTGCAGCACAGGTGGGGAAGGGATAGAGAAGGTCGGGTCTAAAGGTGAACTTATAGGACCACCGGGGGAGTGGCTCGGTCTTTCCTTCCCAGCTCTCGGACACAACACAAGTACCTGAATCATGTTGGCCGAACAGCTTGTGGGGGCCTTGCAGGCTGTGGCAGCCGAACACCCCTCCGGATGGCTGGAGGTTCAGATGGCCCAGATCTTGGGTGGAGGAACGGAGACTAAAGCATCGGGAATTCGGTGAGGAACAGAGGCTGAACGACCCCCGGTCCCGCACGACCCCTCAGGGCCCGCAAGGGAGCCACCACTAAAAGACATGGTAGTGTCCCCACTCAGTTGTCCCTAAAAAAGAATCCAATAAATTTATATTAATACATCACTTATCCTATCCAAAGGGTAGTTCGGTGAACCACGGCATTGCCGCAGAACTAAGCTCGGTAGTCTACACCTCCTTCGATGAAGCAATCAGGTGGCTAAAAAAATTAGGAAAGGGTACCCTGATGGCAAAAACAGATATTGAAGGGGCATTCAGGTTACTACCAGTACATCCAGATAGTGTCCGACTGCTTGGTTGTTTCCGGGAAGGAGCATATTACATAGATCGCTGTCTGCCAATGGGGTGTTCAATTTCATGCTCCTTATTCGAGGCATTTGCCTTCTTCCTGGAATTGTTCATTAGAGATGTATCTGGGGGGCACCAGTTATCCACTATCTCAACGATTTTTTTATGTTTTGGCCTTAAGGACTCACCGCAATGCGGATCCACATTAAGCACCATGCAGTGGGTAGCAGAGTTATTCGGGGTCCCCCGAGCACCTGAAAAGACTGAAGGCCCGGCTGCACAGATTAGTTTCCTTGGGACAGTTGTTGACTCAGAGAAATGGGAATCAAGGTTGCCAGAGGAAAGGTGGTGGCACTGAAGGCCGAGGTGGCTACGGCCAGGCGACTTAACCACTTCGCACCAGAGCCTGTTTTTGCCTTCGTGACCGGGCCAATTTTTTCAATTCTGACTACTGTCACTTTATGAAGTAATTACTCTGGAACGCTTCAACGTATTCCCCTGATTCTGAGACTGTTTTTTCGTGACATATTGTACTTCATGATTGTGGTAAAATTTCTTCGATATAACTTGCGTTTATTTGTGAAAAAATCGGAAATTTGGTGAAAATTTTGAAAATTTTGCAATTTTCAAACTTAGAATTTTCATGCCCTTAAATCAGAGAGATATGTCACACAAAATAGTTAATAAATAACATTTCCCACATGTCTACTTTACATCAGCACAATTTTGGAACCAAAATTTTTTTTGTTAGGAAGCTATAAGGGTTAAAAGTTGACCAGCGATTTCTCATTTTTCCAACAAAATTTGCAAAAACATTTTTTTAGGGACCACATCATATTTGAAGTCACTTTGAGGGGTCTTTATGACAGAAAATACCCAAAAGTGACACCATTCTAAAAACTGCACCCCTCAAAGTGTTCAAAACCACATTCAAGAACTTTATTAACCCTTCAGGTGCTTCACAGGAATTTTTGGAATGTGGAAGAAAAAAATTAACATTTAACTTTTTTCACAAAAATGTTACTTTAGATCCAATTTTTTTTATTTTCACAGGGGTAACAGGAAAAAATGGACCCCAAATTTTTTTGTGCAATTTCTCTTGAGCGTGCTGATACCCCATATGTGAGGGAAAACCACTGTTTGGGCGCACTGCAGGGTTCGGAAGGGAAGGAGCGCCATTAGACTTTTTGAATGTAAAATTTGTTTGAATAATTAGCGGACACCATGTTGCATTTGGGGAGCCCCTGATGTGCCTAAACAGTGGAAACCCCCCACAAGTGACACCATTTTGGAAACTAGACCCCTTAGGGAACTTATCTAGATGTGTGGTGAGCACCTTGAACCCCAAGGTGCTTCACAGAAGTTTATAATATTGAGCTGTAAAAATAAAATTTTCACATTTTTCCCACAAAAACGTTTTTCATCCCTTAATTTTGCATTATCATAAGGGTAATAGGAAAAATTGCACCATAAAGTTTGTTGTGCAATGTCTCCTGAACACGCTGATACCCCATATATGGAGGCAAACCACTGTTTGGGCGCACGGCAGCGTTTGAAAGGGAAGGAGCGCCATTTGACTTTTTGAATGTAAAATTTGTTTGAATAATTAGCGGACGCCATGTTGCATTTGGGGAGCCCCTGATGTGCCTAAACAGTGGAAACCCCCCACAAGTGACACCATTTTGGAAACTAGACCCCTTAGGGAACTTATCTAGATGTGTGGTGAGCACCTTGAACCCCAAGGTGCTTCACAGAAGATTATAATTTTGAGCTGTAAAAATAAAATTTTCACATTTTTCCCACAAAACCGTTTTTCATCCCTTAATTTTGCATTATCATAAGGGTAATAGGATAAATTGCACCATGAAATTTGTTGTTCAATTTCTCCTGAACACGCTGATACCCCATATGTGGAGGCAAATTACTGTTTGGGAGCATGGCAGGGTTTGAAAGGGAAGGAGCGCCATTTGACTTTTTGAATGTAAAATTTGTTTGAATAATTAGCAGACGCCATGTCGCATTTGGGGAGCCCCTAATGTGCCTAAACAGTGGAAACCCCCCGCAAGTGCCACCATTTTGGAAACTAGACCCCTTAGGGAACTTATGTAGATGTGTGGTGAGCACCTTGCACCCCCAGCTGCTTCACAGAAGTTTATAATATTGAGCCGTAAAAATAAAATGTTCACATTTTTCCCACAAAAAATGTTTTTCATTCCCTAATTTTGTATTATCATAAGGGTAACAGGATAAATTTCACCATGAAATTTGTTGTACAATTTCTCCTGAGTACGCCGATACCCCATATGTGGGGGAAAACCACTGCTTTGGTGTACGGCAGGGTTCGGAAGAGAAAGGAGCGCTATGTTGGCTGGGATAGGCAGCAGACACCATGTCACATTTGAAGAGTCGCTGTCATGCCAAAACAGCAGAAACCCCCACAAGTGACCCCATTTTGTAAACTACACCTCTCAAGGAATTCATCTAGGGAAGTAGTGAGTATTTTTTAATTTTTTAATTTATACCACTGGGCAGTGAAAAAAGCATAATTATATTTTTTACCACAAAAAAATGTTTTATCCTCAGATTTTACATTTTCACACAGGGCAATGGGTAAAAATGGTGCCGAAATGTGTCACACAATTTCTTCTAAAAGTGGCAATACCCCATATGTGGCTGTATCGTACCGCTCAGCCATACGGCGAGATCTGGGGGGGACGGAGTGCTATTTGACAATTGGAGAACAAATTATTGTAGAATAGGCATTTGGATTTGGGAGCACAAAATTTTCTGAATTTCTTTTGGGGGGCAAGGGCCATTTCGCTTTTCCAGAGCCTTTCTGCTACCAGTAACTTGGAAGTCCCTTATATTTTTAACAGATGACGGACCTGAGTGGGGATTAGCTTTTTTTGAGGACTGAGTTGAAGCTTTTATTGGGAACATTTTACGTAACATTTATCCGGCCCTCTAGGCTGAGCACTTACATCGAGGTTTCCATCTAAATTTCCAAGTGATGTAATTCAGATGAAACCCCTGCCGGATCCATTCACTGTAATGAGGCAGCATAGTTACTCTGGACTCCGTCTGGCCTCTGTTTAGCGGTGTCCTTTTTTTCAGAAGTGCACAAAACTGTGGCCAACCGCATTTTTATGCACGGCTAAAACAAATGACACCGTGGGATCCCAGGCTAGACGGCGTCCACAGTGGCCTATATCTGCCTCATTACAGGGAATCTTCCATCATGGGTTCCGGCTGAATCACGTATTTCAGAGATTTACACGGAAACTCTGGTGTAAGCGCTCAGCGCAGAGCGCAGGATAAATGTGGGCAGAGCCTTACTGCGATCTTTGGGAGACATAATAAACAAATCAGTAGCAGGTGAAGAATTGGTTTTATTTATTTTTTACGCCATTCCTAGTGTGATATAACTGATTAGATTACTTTATTCTTCGGGTCGGTGCAATTACAGAGATACCAGATTTATATCGGGTTTTTATGACTGACAGCTGTCACACACTAAGAGACGCTTTTTTTTGCAAAATCTAGTTTTTGCATCACCATATTTTGAGAGCTATAATTTTTCCATATTTCGGCCGACAGAGTCATGTCATGGCTTGTTTTTTGCGGGACGAGTTGACATTTTTATTGGTACCATTTTTGGGTACGTGACATTTTTTGATCGCTTTCTATTCCGTTTTTTGGGAGGTAAAATTAACAAAAACAAACAATTCAAGAATTGTTTTTTGAGGGTTTTTTTTATGCCGTTCTGCATGTGGTAAAAGTGATCAGGCAGCGTTATTTTTCGGGTCAGTACGTTTACAGCGATACTACACTTACTGTATATCTTTTTATGTTTTGGCGCTTTTACACAATAAAACAATTTTCTAGAAAAAAATATTTTTTTTGCATCGCTTTATTCTGAGAGCTATAACTTTTTTATTTTTTGGCTGATGGAGCTGTATGGCAGCTTTTTTTTTGTGGAACAAGATGACGTTTTCAGCGGTACCATTTTTATTTCTATTTTGTTTTTTGATCGCATTTTTTTCCACTTTTTGTTTGGCAATATGATGAAAAAGCATATTTTTTTGCTCCGTTTTTTATTCATTTTTATTACGGTGTGCACAGAAGGAGTTAATTAGTGTGACAGTTTTATAGCTCGGGTTGTTTCGGATGCGGTGATACCAAATAAGTGTACTTTTTTTGGTTTTGTAAAAATATACGGATTTATTAGTTTAATATTTTATTTATTTATTTTTATTTATTTTGTGATTTTTTTTTAACAGTTTAAAAACTTTTTTTTAACTTTTTTTTACATTTTTACTTAGTCCCTGTATGGGACATTAATTTTTATTTTTCTGATCACTGATCTCATGTAATGTAATAGACATGTATTACATTACATGAGATCTTCACTGACTGTTTCACAGTCAGTCTCCTGCCTGGCTTCAGCTGCAGGCTGAGCCAGGCAGGACACCATATATGGCAGATCTGGAGGCGGTCATGTGACCTCCAGCTGCCATAGAAACCCCAGGTCCTGGAAGGTATCAGGGGTCGTCGGAGAGGTAAGTAAGACGACCCCCTCTCCTCCTTCTATCTTCTATATGCCGCGATCACTATAGATCGCGGCATATAGAACATAGCAAAGGGTTAACATCACTGGGACCTGATCCAATCAGGTCCCGATGATGTTCCCTGTCAGAGCTAACACTTTGCAACGGAATCGCAGCGCTTGCAGGACCCTGGGTGTCCTGAGCGCTGCGAGACCACCCACCGTTTTTAAATGTCGGCACTGCACAGAGCCCAGCAAGCGCCGACGTTTATCTACAGTGGACGGTCGGGAACCGGTTAAAAAAATGACACTAAAGGAGATCCAGTCATTATTAGGCAAGTTGAACTTCACTTGCAGGGTTATACCCATGGGCCGGATCTTCTCCCGGGGCTAGCAAAAGCAACAGCTGGAGTGAGGGCCCCACATCATTACATCAGGTTGTCGAAAGAAAACAGGGAGGACTTGACGGTGTGGGTGACATTCCTATAAGAGTACAACTGTTGTTCACTTATAATGGAAGGTAACAGATAATGTTAACTTGGAACTGTTCACGGACGCGGCAGGTAGCACAGGGTTCGGCGCCTATTTCAAGGGACAATGGTGTGCCGGGGAGTGGCCCGGCAATTGGAATCAGACGGGGCTATTAAAAAAACATAACCCTGCTTGAAATCTTCCCAATCTTAGTAGCGGTAACACTGTGGGGCCCACAGCTATGCAACAAAAGGATTAGTTTACGCTGCGATAACATGGGGGTGGTAATGGCAATTAACAATGTGTCAGCATCTTCCCCACCAGTAATCAAGGTATGAAGGCAGCTAGTATTGGAATGTCTATTGACAAATGCCTATATAATGACCTCACATATACCAGGTGAACAGAATTCCAAGATGTGCCCATTGAAAACATTTGAGCGTTTCAAGAGACTGGGGAGCAGTTCCAATGGCCCTCTGTTATGTCACAAAGATGGAACATGTCTGTCGAGATACCAGTTCACCAGCATTTTCAGAGCATGCCTGGGTAAGGTGGGATTGGATCCATGCAGCTTCACCCCCCACTCTTTCCGGATAGGGGCCGCAACAGAGGCAGTGGCTTGCGGTCTAATCGCCGAGACCGTTAAAAGTATTGGGAGGTGGGAATCAAAACGTTATTTGTCATACGTTAGACCAGACACAGTGGTGAACATATTAAAAAAAAAACTATTGCCTTTACTAACCATACATTGTCTTTTGCTTAGGTCACCCTTTACTTGTCTGGATAATGGGCCACTCCTACGTACATTGGGGCACGCTGAGAGCAGATGGGAAACAGGAGGGAAGGCAACTCGGCATTCCAAGGGACACAGCCATTATACAGTGGCTGGGGTTTAGAGTAATGGCATGGAGTAGGGTGCTACGGGAGGTAAACAAAACTGCATGCTTAGATCGCCCACCAGATATATTACTGCGGCATGTAGGGGGTAACGACTTGGGAGTTTGGCCGTGCAGGGAATTAAGTAGGGTGTTCAAGCAGGATTTTTCGTGGCTTTGGGCATCCTTTCCAGGGATGGTAACAATCTGGTCGGAGATTGTTCTCCGCAGAAGTTGACGAAATGGCAGGTTGATAGCAGGGTTAAACAATGCGCGGAGAAAAGTGAACAGGGCCATTTCAAAATTTGTATCAGAAAATCGAGTATCGGTCAGGCATTTTAATTTGGAAAATGGCTTGGGTGATTTTTGGAGAAGCGACGGAGTCCATTTAAACAATAAGGGGAGTGACTTAAGGTCATCAGCCCTGCGCAGAGGATAACCATTAAAACATAAAATACCATAACTGACCGTCAAGGAGGGGCGCAGGGCTAAACTGCGCTTCGACCCCCACCCATTAGCAAAAAATGCCTGCTCAATACCATCCTCGATGCCAGACAGGAAAATATCCAGGCAGATATCGATGAGATGGACACCATCATTAACCATGAGCCTAGAATTGTCCCCTTCAAGCTGGCGGTGTCGTATAACAACTGTAATGCACACGCCCGGGCTGAGCGGCGTGTGCGTGTGATTCCACTGGACCGTGCCGGAGAGTGAATGCCTGGAGGGGCGTAACTAGGTATTCACCCGATCCGACCAGGGTCGCACGACGGCATACGACGCCAGTGCACCAAGGAGGAACCGAGCAGAGGGACCAGGTGCTACTCCAGGACAGACCGCGGACACGGCTGTTGACCCACACAGGGGAATACAGGAACAGACAGGTTAGGCTGGCACACAGACTGGTGGGTATAGGCAGGCACGACTGGTATGCAGGCAGGCGGGTATGCAGGCAGGGGGGTACAGGCAAGCACAGCTAGAGTGCAGACAGGGAGGCACTAGCAGGTAGGAACACAGGCGGGATAGGACCCAGTACACACTGGGACTCAGGAACAGAACCACAGATGTGGCGGACAAACATAGCAGAGTAAGGCCGCCCAGATTGGTGAGCGAGAGCAGGGCAAGACGAGACCGCCTATAACGGTGAGCAAGAGTAGAGCAGGACGAGGCCGCCTGGAGCGGTGAGCAAGAGTAGAGCAGGACGAGGCCGCCTGGAGCGGTGAGCAAGAGTAGAGCAGGACGAGGCCGCCTGGAGCAGTGAGCAAAGGCAGAGCAGGCTAGAACCGCCGGAGCGGTGAGCAAAGTCAGAGCAGGCTAGAACCGCCGGAGCGGTGAGCAAGGCAGAGCAGGCTAGAACCGCCAGAGCGGTGAGCAAAGGCAGAGCAGGCTAGAACAGCCGGAGCGGTGAGCAAAGGCAGAGCAGGCTAGAACCGCCGGAGCGGTGAGCAACGGCAGAGCAGGCTAGAACCCCCGGAGCGGTGAGCAAAGGCAGAGCAGGCTAGAACCGCCGGAGCGGTGAGCAAAGGCAGAGCAGGCTAGAACAGCCGGAGCGGTGAGCAAGGCAGAGCAGGCTAGAACCGCCGGAGCGGTGAGCAAAGGCAGAGCAGGCTAGAACCCCCGGAGCAGTGAGCAAAGGCAGAGCAGGCTAGAACAGCCGGAGCGGTGAGCAAAGGCAGAGCAGGCTAGAGAACCGCCGGAGCGGTGAGCAAAGGCAGAGCAGGCTAGAACCGCCGGAGCGGTGAGCAAGGCAGAGCAGGCTAGAACCGCCGGAGCGGTGAGCAAGGCAGAGCAGGCTAGAACCGCCGGAGTGGTGAGCAAGGCAGAGCAGGCTAGAACCGCCGGAGCGGTAAGCAAGGCAGAGCAGGCTAGAACCGCCGGAGCGGTGAGCAAAGGCAGAGCAGGCTAGAACCGCCGTAGCGGTGAACAAAGGCAGATCAGGCTAGAACCGCCGGAGCGGTGAGCAAAGGCAGAGCAGGTTAGAACCGCCGGAGCGGTGAGCAAAGGCAGAGCAGGCTAGAACCGCCGGAGCGGTGAGCAAGGCAGAGCAGGCTAGAACCGCCGGAGCGGTGAGCAAGGCAGAGCAGGCTAGAACCGCCGGAGCGGTGAGCAAGGCAGAGCAGGCTAGAACAGCCGGAGCAGTGAGCAAGGCAGAGCAGGCTAGAACCGCCGGAGCGGTAAGCAAGGCAGAGCAGGGGGGACAGGGCTCTGTTCACACGGAACAGACAGGAAGGGAAAGGCAGAACCAGATACCCACAGGGTACTTGCAGTGAAGTAGCGAGTGGACCACAAACTCACAAACGGGAGTACAGTGACAACGAGCAGGAGTTAGGTACGAGTTCAGATTCTGCAGAAAAAGGAAAGGTACGGACATAGAGAAACATGAGAAACAGGCTAGAAGAGTATACAGACAAGAACAGACACAGTAGCAAGATACAGGAGCGGGTCTAGGTATGCAGCCCCTAGAAGGCGGGAGGAACAGGCTAGGAGCGTGTTCAGACAGGACAGACAAGATACGGGAGTGGGTCTAGGTATGCGGCCCCTAGAAGGCGGAACGAGCAGGCAAGGAGCGTGTTCAGACAGGACTGGAAATACAGTATCAAAAAGGAATAGTCGGCACTCCGTATAGCTAGAGTGGTGCACGTGGAAAACAATGTCTGTAGGAAAAGAAAATCCCGGCACTCACGTGTTGATAATCAGTTGATTTATTCCACAACTCACACAAGACGTTTCAGCCTGTCCAAGGCTTTTTTCAATTGAAAAAAGCCTTGGACAGGCTGAAACGTCTTGTGTGAGTTGTGGAATAAAAGGACTGGAAATACAGCCTACAAGAAAGGCAAGCAAACACAGAAAGGGACCTGGCACATTCAGCGTGAAAGAACACACTGAATGAAACACAATGCTCAGGCATGGGCTAATTGGAGCAGCTAGTTTAAATACCAGGTGACAGACAGCAATAGGCTGAGGATGCACAAGGGGTGTGCCTGCAGCAGGTACAAAAAGCAGGAAGTGATCTGGCACCGCCCTTAAGCAGCAGAAACAGACACAAACAGACAGCATGGAGGGAAGCCAGAGAGACATTCTGGACTGGAGATCAAGTGCGCGCTCTTGCACAGTGGGAGATGGACCACTATGCAATGACGCCGCCAGGTATGTTACAACAACACCCCTTTTGAAACGCACAAAGCGGGACATGCGAGCATTGAGGGTTCTGCGAGAGCGTTCAACAGCCGCCAACTCCCTAGCACCTTGCCACACAACACGAGGAATGACCTCAGACCAAACCAAAACCAGCTCTGAGAAGAAGCAGTGGAACATGTCCACATCAGACCGCATAATCGTCAGCAGCTCGGCAAGGCGGAAGGAGCAGAGGTCATTCCCGCCAGCATGAAGAACAAGAATGACGGGGGAGGAGGCAGGCTGGGAAATCCTCACAATCTCCGGTAGAACTTGAGACCAGGTTAGGCCACGAATGCCTTTCCAAAACACCTCCAAACCCCGGAAACCAAAGCCTCTTCCTCCTGGACAACTGTCTGCTCTTTGGGCGGCCCAGAAAATGTAGGAGTGACCTAGGATCCACACAGTAGGTCTGGTAGCACCTAAGGGAAAAAATTATGTTATTAAATTAGCAAATCCGGTCTGATATACTTCGCAAAGCAAGCAGAACGCCACCTGCCAATCCGTTGAATCTCGACATTGGATAAACCTGCTTGAGCAACTTCGGTAGCCGCCCCAATTCTAGATGAGTGGGTGCCAAAATCTTTTGGGGGAAGACCTAGTAAACCCAGGCCTTTATGAAAAAAAAATGAAATTGAAACTTTGTCAGAGGGGAACCGTCTTCATGGAACAAAAATGAATGACCGCAGCGTCTGTGTTGAAGGAAATTCGTTACTAAAGTTAGTGGGTATATCGGACCCGGAATGGAAAACAAAGGGACCCATGTCCCTGCGCCTGAACGGTCTGTTTTAGATTTACGTATACGAATACGTAAGCCACCCTGACAGAAGGATACATCATCGTTGCGAAGGCCTCCTGGGCTGCACTTAGAAGCTGATACCAACTCACTAATGCGAAATGCACCAAAGAATGCAAGACCAAAAGCGGCTGAAAATAAAGACACCTCGTAAGGAGAGGAGCAGAGGGAGGTGAACTCAATGAGGCGCTTAAGGAGGTTAAAGGAAATGGGCCATCTGCTCTCCTCCCGGGGGTGACTCCTGCTCCTGCCCCTTACAGCCCGCCGTATAATAAAAAAATTTGTCACATCCACCCATTCACAAAGCTGAAAGTGAAAAGACAAACCTGACAAACGGCTTTGGGCAACTGCACCTGATGCACCAGTACTGTGAAGATGAAGAAGATACTGTATAGTAACTTCTAAACGGGCAAGGAAACCAGTTTGTTACCTACGAATACAAGCCACTCATTCCATGCCTTACCGTAGGCCCGCCAAGTCGCTGGGGCAACAGATGATCTGACCAGCGGCATTAGCTGTTCTCCGCAACCTCCCATACACTGGATGGGCTTGGAAGACCCTCCGACTGGGCACTGGGACACGGGTGTCGAAATCTCTGAAAATCAAAACGCAAAAGTGAGTCAGTGACAACATTCATAGAACCAGGAATATGGCGTGCCCGAAACCATAGGTTGATAGATATTGTAATACTGAAAACCTAATTAGCTTTATCACAGGAATGGACGAAGATGCGAGATGATTTATTGCATGGACTACACTCATGTTATCAGACCAAAAGCAGATGCGCTTATTGCGCAAATGGGGGCCCCAGATGCAAATTGCAACTGCAATGGGGAAAAGTTCCAGCAATGTAAGATTTTTAACCCAGTCCCTGGAGTGCCAGGACTCGGGCCACTTTTCAACACACCACTGTTCTCCGAAAATCACACCAAAACCTAAGGATCCTGAGGCATCAGAAAAGAGACAGATCCTCATTAGAAGACTCTGCTGACTGGAAACAAGTACGACCATTGTAAGAGGAGAGAAACTGTCTCCAAACTACCAGGTCAGCCCGCAAAGAGGGGGTTTTACGGATCCGGTGATGGGGAAGCTTTATGCCTTTAGTAGAAAGGGACAGATGGCGAGAAAAAATTCTTCCCATGGGCATGAACCCGACATGCAAAAACAAGGAGGCCCAACAGGGACTGCATTTGACGCAGAGTGACGCTTTTGACAGCGAAAAAAAACCCTTAGTGATAGATAATAATTTTGAAATCTTGTCCTCGGGCAGACTAAAAACTATTTCTACTGAGTCAATTTCAATACCCAGGAAAGATAAAGAAGACATTGGTCCGACAGTTTTTTCAATGGAAAGGGGAACTCCAAAACAAGACATAAAAGAACAAAAAGTGTTCAACAAATAATGACAAGAACTGGAATCCCGAGGGCCAACGAACAAAAAATCATCAAGATAATGAATGATTGAAAAGGAATTTGTTTCATACTTAATGACCCATTCAAGGAAGGAGCTAAACAGTTTGAAATAATGGCAAGAAATGGCGCAACCCATTGGAAGGCAAGTGTCATAGTGGTATTGCCCGTCCACCAAGCAACCTAAGAGGTGATGACAGTCAGGATGAACCGGCAAGAGGCGAAAAGCCAACTCGATGTCAGATTTTGCCATTAAAGCTCCTTGACCCGCATCCCTGACCAGGGCGACTGCTCTATCAAAGGAAACATATGTGACAGACGTGTCACTATCAGAAATACCGTCATTAATAGAGGAACCCTTAGGATGTGAAAGGTGGTGAATGAAACAAAACTTTCCGCTCTCCTTCTTCGGTACAATATCTAGCGGAGATACCCGTAGATTGTAAAAAGGAGAGGTTGAAAAAAGACCCTTGATTCTTCCCAAAAATAATTCTTTTTGAAGCTTCTCACTCAGTATCTGAGGAAAATCTCTGGCAGATTTTAGATTTGAAGAAAGACAGGGAAACCTGCTGAAAGTGAAAGGAATAAAGAAACCAAATGTGAAACCAAAGTAGAGTTGGGCCCCTGCCTCCTTATTGGGGTACAGGTCGAGCCAAGGCCCCATCTCGGACACGCTCACTGGAGTCCTTTTTTTCAGATTAACCAGAGGGCACTGTTGGAAACTTTGTGGAGGGTCAGGAACATTTAATGGCTGCATGGGGGGCTCCACAGGCAGAACACTCATGCTTATATTTACAGAGTCCGTAAAAACGGCAGTGCCCCTCATTGAAAAGCCAGCATGTGCCCGGTCTGCGAACGGCCGCTGACCCGGGACCAGTGAGGGGGCCAGGGGCTGTTGACTGAAAGGAAGATGATGCCTTTTGGGCCATCATTAGTCTGAGCCATGTATCTGTGGCTTTTACCCCCCATCCCAGATGAAGCTGAAGGGACAAGCGCCTTCTAAAATCCTCATCATAATGCCACCAGGCACTGCCTCCATGGGACTTGTAAGAATTATATATACAGTAGAGTCTATGTAAACAAACATCTCCGAGCATCGCTCAGGGTGCCTCTGACCCATGATACATCCCATAACAAAGAAGGCATGAAGCCAATTATTCATAGTCCTTGCGACCTTCGGTTTGCGGTCAAAAGGTCTATCGGCAACACGGCGTTCCATGTCAATGGTGTGTTGGTCAGTGGAAACCAGTGACCAAATATCAATGTATTCATTTGACCAAATTTTATTTTGAGTTTCCTCATCTAAGTGAGATCCTAACGGGGAAATACCGCAGAAGAAAAAGTCTTTATGTATGCTAGCCTGGACCGGGGTGAGATCCCGCTGAACTGGGGGGTTCTGCATTAACATAAGTGGGTTGACTAAAATTTTTCTACCTGAGGTGGAAGCTATTACCGGTGATGAACCATTCCCCCAAGCCCCAGAGTATTGGTACTCACCGCAGCCTTGCTGAATCGTTGTAACGGGAACTGAAGACGGAGCGATCATACCCTCCTGACGTTGAGGAAGTCCGGGTAACCTGTCACGGCGCCGTGAATGACGATGCGAACCCCTCTGCGAATCAGCTGAAGAGTTAAACGGCTCGTCCATAGATGACGGTGAACATAAGAGTGAGGACCTAGAGCGGTAGCTCCTTCTGGCTGATCTTGAGCTATGTGAAGAATGGCTGGTACGCCGTTTGTGACTTTTTAGAATGTCTGCGTGGAACTGGGCTGCAGGAAGTTGAAGGGGATGAAGAATCCGTGGTACAGGTACCGCGCCCGCGATGGCGGCGATGACGAGCCAGAGATCCTGCACCCGCGTATGGATCAGCAATGGGAATAGATGCCATATCAGAGCCAGAGGGCATCAAAGGTGCTGTGGAAGAGATGATTGGGTCAGGGAGGTTAGGAATGGGGGTTAGAACCTGTGGGATGGGTGGGGGCTGTGGGGAGGGCGGAGGTGATGACGTGGCTAAAATCACTGACTGTGATGGATAGCTGATTGGTAGTGGTGGAGGCGGGGGGGGGGGTGATGAATACGTCTGAGGGTGCCGGCGGTTGTGAATTACTGGCAGCCTCCTCAACAGAGGAAGAGCTGCTACTAGCATGGCCACCCATAGCTACAAAAGCAGGCTGCCATTGTAAAGTGGGGCAAACAGAGGAGTAACGAGGGGGCTCTGCAATGCTCTGCAGCATGTAGTGATTATTGGCCCCTTGAAGAAACCTTTGTGAGGGGGGTACTGTTTTACTGGGCTGTGAGGTGGGAGTTGGAACCGCCGGCTGTGCAATACCTGAAATACAGCGTGCAGTAGCCGCGGGTACCGTGTGAGGGATGGTGAGCGACGCTTTATTTAAAATTGGCGTCGAGAGTGAGGATGGAGGGGCCGGTCCTGAGCAGCTGCACACGCCGCGTGCTGCAGCCGAGGAGAAATCAAGATGGTGGGTGGGCGGGGCCACAAACAGACCCGGCGCAGGAAGCGCCGCGCCTAACAGTGGCGGCGCTGTGTTGCCTTCTAAGCGTGTAAGGCTTACAGCCGCCGCCATTACACCCCGCTGTGAGGATGATCTCACCACCGGCGCGCGCACAGCCTTCTTGCGCACGTGCCGGGATGAGTCTCCACTAGGGCTGAGTCTCACTGTCGGGTGGATACGCCGAGCGGGTCGCATGGGTCTTTATTCTGCTGGGGAAGAGGAGCGACCGACTCACCAAGTATGCAGGTAAGCCAGACGCTCCCCTCCTTCCTGATCTTATCTCATATAGCCTGAGCAAGGCTGTCACTGTCTGTCATCTTACCGGTCTCTCACCAGCAGACAACCAGTCTCCGGGTTTCACGCTGTAGGGAGAGACCGGAAGATGACACACAGGGACATTTATTTGAAAGGGAATGGGACGAGGACAGGAAACAGGGAACCATTGGGCAGGCCAAAACCAGAGAAGGGGACATGGGAATACAGGGGATTTTAACCCCTTATAGCAGGGCACCTCAGTCAGAGGCATCTGACTAAGGGTAAGACTGCCCCTGCAATACACCGCTTTACAGTAGTACAGTGCATCACCGGAGCAATCAGAGGCTTGTACATTGTATGATCGCACTAATGAGAGTTGTGGAAAAAAGTTTAAAAATAAGTTTTAAGTAAGAAAATAAATCACAGTTTTATCAATAAGAAATATACATCACTATGGGGAAAACAATCTCCCTGCACAATGTTGGTGAAATCACGTCCACAACGACTTTATTATACTCTATTATCGTGGGGTGATTATCTCATATGTCCTGGATTCAACTGTACAGACATTAAGAATGGGGCTAAGTGAGTATTTATTAGTCAGTGGGGTGGGTGGTACCAGACTGTGAGTGTGAGGGGCACCATGTAGTGTCATACGGTGTGCGGGGGGATGGCAGTACTGTGAGAACATTATACTGTGTGGGGTATGGTGGTGCTCTGAGAACATTATACTGTGTGTGGGGTGATAGCGAACTGTGGGAACATTATACTGTGTGGGGTATGGCGGTACTCTGAGAACATTATGCTGTGTGTGGGGGGGGTGGCGATACTGTGGGAACATTATACTGTGTGGGGGGATGGCGGTACTGTGGGAACATTATACTGTGTGGGGGGGTGGCGGTACTGTGGGAACATTATACTGTGTGGGGGGATGGCGGTACTGTGGGAACATTATACTGTGTGTGGGGGGATGGCGGTACTGTGGGAACATTATACTGTGTGGAGTATGGCGGTACTGTGAGAACATTATACTGTGTGGGGGGGATGGCGGTACTGTGGGAACATTATACTGTGTGGGGGGGGATGGCGGTACTGTGGGAACATTATACTGTGGGGGGATGGCGGTACTGTGGGAACATTATACTGTGTGGGGTATGGCGGTACTGTGGGAACATTATACTGTGGGGGGGTGGCGGTACTGTGAGAACATTATACTGTTTGGGGGGATGGCGGTACTGTGAGAACATTATACTGTGTGTGGGGGGATGGCGGTACTGGGGGAACATTATACTGTGTGGGGGGATGGTGGAACTGTGAGAACATTATACTGTGTGTGGGGGGATGGTGGAACTGTGAGAACATTATACTGTTTGTGGGGAGATGGCAGTACTGTTGGAACATTATACTGTGTGTGGGGTGATGGTGGTACTGTGGGAACATTATACTGTGTGTGGTGGGATGGCGGTACTGTTGGAACATTATACTGTGTGGGGGGTGGCGGTACTGTGGGAACATTATACTGTGTGTGGGGTGATGGTGGTACTGTGGGAACATTATACTTTGTGGGGTATAGCGGTACTGTGGGAACATTATACTGTGTGTGAGGGGATGGCGGTACTGTGGGGACATTATACTGTGTGTGGGAGATGGTGGTACTGTGGGAACATTATACTGTGTGTGGGGTGATGGTGGTACTGTGGGAACATTATACTTTGTGGGGTATAGCGGTACTGTGAGAACATTATACTGTGTGGGGGGATGGCGGTACTGTGAGAACATTATACTGTGTGAAGGGGTGAATGTAATGGGGGAACATTATACTGTATGGGGGGATAATACACACTGCATTGGGGCATCACTGTTTGTGGCTGCAAAGAAAGAGCTACTATAAGTGCTTTTCTTCTTCTTCCATAGTTGGGTCTTATGTATCTATCAGAGGAAAAGGATGAAAACATCAGGATTATTAAAAATTGGTATCAAAAGCCCCAAAATACACTGTGTTCCAAATTATTATGCAAATAATATTTTCTCAGATTTTCCCAAATTACCTATATGAATTGCAGTCATTGTAATTTTCCAGTCAAATAACTATTAGAGTACAATTGAAAGGTTTTTGTACAAACTGCCTATGATAACAGTATATTTTTAAAAAAATAAAAAACTCAAGCTGCACTTAAAATGCATGTTCCAAATTATTATGCACAGCAGAGTTTTCAACCTTTTCATTTTAATACAGAACAAAAAAATGGTCATTTTTGAAATTATAAGCATTAGCAGGTTATTACAAACTGAAATCAAACAGTTTTCAACTCAAAACTTTATTCTAGGTGATGTTACATTTGCACATAGGACCCCTTGTTCGAAAAGAGCTTCTGAACTCTCTCATTCATTGAATTTGTCAGGTTTTGGATGGTTTCTGCTTCAATTGTTTTGCATGAGGACAGAATACCCTCCCAGAGCTGTTGCTTAGATGTGAACTGCCTCCCGCCATAATAGACACTCCTTTTGATAATGCTCCAGAGGTTCTCAATGGGGTTGAGGTCAGGGGAGCATGGGTGCCACACCATAAGTTTGTCCCCTTTTATGTCCATAGCAGCCAGAGATGCAGATGTGTTATGTGCAGCATGAGACGGGGCATTATCATGCATGAAATGATCTCGATGGTCCAGATGGATGGAGTGGAGGATGGCTGGTTGATGGACACCCCATGCAAACATGGCTACGGCGCTAACAAGGAGGAGGTGGAGTAATGTTTTTGGCTGGAATCATGGGGAGAGAGATTGTCGGCCCTTTTAGGATCCCTGAAGGGGTAAAGATAAACTCCATAATGTATGCTGAGTTTCTCAAACAGCACTTCCTTCCATGGTTCAAGAAGAAGAACCGTGTATTCCGCAGCAAGATCATTTTCATGCATGATAATGCCCCATCTCATGCTGCACATAACACATCTGCATCTCTGGCTGCTATGGGCATAAAAGGGGACAAACTTATGGTGTGGCACCCATGCTCCCCTGACCTCAACCCCATTGAGAACCTCTGGAGCATCATCAAAAGGAGTGTCTATGATGGCGGGAGGCAGTTCACATCTAAGCAACAGCTCTGGGAGGGTATTCTGTCCTCATGCAAAACAATTGAAGCACAAACCATCCAAAACCTGACAAATTCAATGGACGAGAGAGTTCAGAAGCTCTTTTCGAGCAAGGGGTCCTATGTGCAAATGTAACATCACCTAGAATAAAGTTTTGAGTTGAAAACTGTTTGATTTCAGTTTGTGCTAATGCTTATAATTTCAAAAATGACCATTTTTTTGTTCTTTATTAAAATGAAAAGGTTGAAAACTCTGCTGTGCATAATAATTTGGAACATGCATTTTGAGTGCAGCTTGAGTGTTTTATTTTTTTTAAAAATATACTGTTATCATAGGCAGTTTGTACAAAAACCTTTCAATTGTACTCTAATAGTTATTTGACTGGAAAATTACAATGACTGCAATTCATATAGGTAATTTGGGAAAATCTGAGAAAATATTATTTGCATAATAATTTGGAACACAGTGTAGTCTCAGTACTGAAGGGGTTACTGCCCCCTGCGCCCAGTAATGGGGAATCTCCACCTGCAGAGCCGCCACCACATATATGGCTGTTCTGTGCGCACAGGACCTGTGATGAGGTCACAGGGGGGGAGGAGTCAGGGGTCACATGATCAGGGGCCTCAGTGGATGCAGGACTCTGCTGTGCTGGTTGTCATGGTGCTGGATGAGGTGAAGGTTATGTGTGGGGTCAGGAGGGGTTTACAGTGTGGATGTAGCAGAGCCGCGTGTACGAGGTGTACGGAGCGGAGCCGGGTGTGTACGAGGTGTACGGAGCGGAGCCGCGCGTGTACGAGGTGTACGGAGCGGAGCCGCGCGTGTACGAGGTGTACGGAGCGGAGCCGCGCGTGTACGAGGTGTACGGAGCGGAGCCGCGCGTGTACGAGGTGTACAGAGCGGAGCCGCGCGTGTACGAGGTGTACGGAGCGGAGCTGCGTGTGTACGAGCTGTACGGAGCGGAGCCGCGTGTGTACGAGGTGTACGGAGCGGAGCCGCGTGTGTGTATGAGGTGTACGGAGCGGAGCCGCGCGTGTACGAGGGGTACGGAGCGGAGCCGCGCGTGTACGAGGTGTACGGAGCGGAGCCGCGTGTGTGTATGAGGTGTACGGAGCGGAGCCGCGCATCTACGAGGTGTATGGGGCGGAGCCGTGTATGAACAGAGGCGGAGTCACGCGTACAAGGGTTTATTAAAAACTAACTTAAGGTAGATATTCTTGTTTTGTGGGTGGGGCGTAGTATGAGGGTGTGTCCATACCAAGATGATCACATTTACTAACATTTACACCAGAATGTGCTGTCAATTGTAGCAGAAATCTAATCGGGTTTAAAGGAACCTGACATCAGTGAATCTGTGATTATTCTGATCTCAGACTCCGACAGACACTGAATGATGACGATGGAGCTTGTAGCTGAGCTGTATGGTTTATTGTTTTGCCTCCATGTGTGTGTGTACAACATATACGGAGCGGAGCCATGTGTGTACGAGAAGGATATACAGGGGCAGAGTCCTGTGTGTACAACACCCATGGGGGCGGATCTGTGTATGGGAAGGTAACCATATGTGTGTGTTACCCTGAGTCATTAGGGCCATACAGCATCCCGGCCCAATCACTGACTCATCATTGGAAACACGTCGGTTCCATTTTGATTGATTGCTCCACTGTCTGGGGATGTTGGTGCAGACGTCTTTAAGAACCTGTGCCTGCCATGTCATGGCCGGGGGCAGAAGTGGCGCTCTGGACTGGTGTGGAGGAGAGATTGTTGGCAATAACCTTGGTGAGGCTGGGGCGCATACATGTCGGCTCACTGCACTCTTGATGAGTATTTGGTGAGATTTTGATTCTACAGATTTTCTGCAGTTTACATACGTTTTTTTCCCTGCAGATTTTCCACATGTAATGCAAGTCTATGGAGAAAATCTGCACATAAAACTCTTTCTCACAAGGGAAATTGACATGTTGCAGATTTCAACCCCTCCACCCCACAAGTCATTTTACACAATTGTTTTAAAAAAATAAAAAAGCGCACAGTGGGCATGATGTTACGGGGACCCCCTACCGCCCCCCTTTCCTTTCCAATACAATAATGTACTACGTAAAACTGGATGAGTGAGGATCGGTCACAGCTTTATTAACTCTTTTATTCATTTCATTAGAAAGGCATTTCATTACTTTTTCCAAAATCAGCTCGTTGCCCCATGCCCTGTGTCTCCACACAGGCAAGTTGGCCAACAAGCGGAACTCTCCAACATGTCCTTTCTTTATTTCCAGGCCACGGAGGATCCTGCGTACTCGTATGCAGGACTCCGACCCCCACCCATCACTCTTAACGCTTGCTCAACTCCGTCTTGGAGCCCTGAGAAGAATATATCCAGACCAATATCAGTTAATTGAACTCAGTTGGGCCGTATAAGGCCTGCTGTATCCCCTTCCAGTTGTCAGTGTGGTATCACTACTCCGCCTCTGTCCTTTACAAATTTTGCCATCCATGCGTTGATTATTCGCCTTGTTCGTTCGATGGCCGTGATGTTTTGAGCACCTCGCCATACCACTCGCGGCACAATCTCCGACCACACTATTAGATTTGGGAAAAATGCTCTGAAGTGCCCTGTGTCTAGCTTCATCATTGTAATTAATTCCACGCTCGTGATGGCCGAGGTAGTTTCCCCCGGCGTGTATGACTAAAATGTCTGGCCCTCTTGCTTCTCTTCCTATATCAATCACCTCTAGTAGTACCTGTGGCCATCGCAGGCCTCTAATGCCTTTCCAGTTTAAATATGTCTCGTGAAATCCCAAATTCCTCCCACCTGGGCGGACTTTCGCCCTTTTTTCTGCCTAGCATATGTACGAGTGGCCTATAACCCAAACTGTTGACTTTGTGTCACCTGGAAGAAAACAAACGTTAGGAGAACAAGTCTGGTCTTATGTATCTCGTGAAACTCATGGATTGCCATCTCCCTATCCTCTGTACTTCCGTTTCTGACAGTTCTGCTCTTGCTGCTTCCGTGGCTGCGCCTATGAGGAATGAGTGTGTCCCGTAATCTTTGAGGTGATTCCCTGCTGATGTTAGGCATTTATTAAATACTGATTGGAACTGGTATGTCGTTAATGGGGATCCGTCAATGTGTGATAGGAAGAAATTCCTTTGTGGTCTGATGGCTATATGTTTTAAGTATTTTAACCGGACAAAGTGTACCGTTTGTGGGTTGTAAAAGCACCCAAGTGCCCTTGCCAGCTCGGTCCGTTTTGGATTTTCATAGGCGTATTGCGTTATTGGCTATGACTACGTCCTGGTATAATAAGCCACCGCTGGTTCTATTTTTGGATCGAGGGCCTAATTCGCCTATACGCATCGCCCCCAAGACGGCAATGGCAAATGCGGTAGACAGTAGTGTCGTTTCAAATTGTGAATGGCATGTAATTAATGTTAGGGATATAATGTGGGAGAGGCGTTTTAATAACATGGGACGTCTACACTCCTTGCTTGGCTGAGCCCTTTTCCACCCTGTCAAGGCTTGTCTGATGATGAATCTTTTTGTAACATTTCCCCAATTCAGTAGTTGGAAAAGAAATGCTACTCTGGCCAGCCACCGCTGCGCCGACGCCCCTGATATGCCTCTCATCATTAGCTGGTGGAGAAATTCTATGGTGATTATTATCCTGGCTTGGTCACATTGGTCAACCCGTCTGCCTGCCACTAGTCGTGTCCACTCTTCCCACGCCTTACCGTATGCTTGCCACGTCGACGGGGCGACTGACGTTCGGATTAATGGCATCAGCTGTTCGCCACTAGATCCCATAGGGATGGAGGGCAAAGGGATGGAGTTGGGCATGAGCTCTGTGATAGCTAGACCCCTCAGCGCCGTGGCTAGCGCGAACCCACATATTGTGGTTTAGGCACAGAAGTGCTAGCCGGCGTAGTAGGCCTAGCACTGGGAGAGACCAAGATGCCATCTTGTTTATGCAGTGCGCTAGGCTGGTATTTTTTGTTATCAAGCGTATATTTTTGTTTGCCAGCCGCGTGTCCATAGCTCTATTGCTGCCACTATCGGGAAGAGTTCCAGGAGTGTTTTGTTTTTTTTTTGTCAGTCCTTGTTCTGACCAATAAGGAGGCCATAAGCCTGAGCACCATCAGTTTACATAGTTTTTTTCCCTGCAGATTTTCCACATGGAATGCAAGTCTATGGGGAAAATCTGCAAATAAAACTCTTTCTCACAAGGGAAATTGATATGTTGCAAATGTCGCAAGAAACACGTCAGGAGGGATTTTTTGGGATTTGTTATAAGGTACACTTGGGTACTGCCCTTGAGATGGTGGGAACTAACACCAAGGGAACGACAGGGTAGCATCAGCCCTTAGAGAAACAGACCAACTGAGAAGGACAGGAAAACCTGGACGGTGTCTACATGCAAACAAATGGGTGAGATCCACACCTTTTCTTTCTATGTTGCACAATAGCACTTTAAGTTATGTTTCATGTTATTTAGCTGTCAGGACTGGATGTCTACTAAGAGACCGTTAAGTGTAAAGAGTCTTTTTGTGTCCTGAAGCTAATAAGGGGCATTGTCAAGTCAGAATTTGGAATATAGGACATAAAATGACAACTCTTTGTTGTGTTTCGTTTTCTTCAGCAGGGACAGATAATCTGGTCAGAGTTGATGGGAAGATGCATGGAGCTAAAAGCAGAGCAATCTTGGGAGAACACCTGTTAGAGCCTGCAAAGACTTGATATTGGGGCACAGGGTCACCTTCCAGCAAGACAATGACCCTAAACATACTGCCAAAGCTATAATGGATGGTTTATATCAAAGCATTCATGTGTGTGAATGTCCAATTCAAAGTCCAGACCTAAATCCCAATCACAAACGTCTCCATCGAATCTCACTGAGGTAGAGGGAGTGTGCAAAAAAAGAATGAGGGGAAAAAAAATCCAGTCTCTAGATGTGCAAAGCTGGTAGAGACAGAACCCAAAAGACTTGCGGCAGTAATTGCAGAGAAAAGTAGTCCTACAAAGTATTGATTCAGGGGTCTGAATACAAATGCACATCACAATTTTCAGCTTTATATTTTTTTAAAAAATTTAAAAAAAAAAAAAAAACAAGTATAATTTCCTTTACACTTCACAAATACTTGCTACTTAGTATTTATATATCACATAAAATCCAAATAAAAACATTTAAGTTTGTGGATGTAATGTGAAAAAAATTGGAAACGTTCACAAGGTATGAGTACTTTTTCAATGCACTGTAAATGACAGCTTAATAAAAGTATTATGGTAGTATTATTATGTCGGCTTATTAGATGTTTTAGCACAGTTTCTAATCCTGACAGTATCTGCTATTCACTGTGATGGTGAAGCTGCTCCTTTGTGTTCCCCCTCCCTTCTGGGACGTTACATCACAGATTAGGGATGTGGCCTGCTCCTGGCTTCTAGTAACAACCAGTCTCTTGATAATATCTTATTCCATTCATTCTGAGATCAGGGGGTGTGGACAGCCTCTGACCAGCTACAGTCATTTGTCTGTTCTCTGCCTGCCCTTCCCCTTTAGGAGGAATTTAAAGGGAAGGTGAAATTAAAAAAAAGCTTTTCAACAGTTGGAAAAATCTAAGTATTAATTTTTAAAATAATTTGTTTTTTTATTAAATAAAATATGAAAAATAATTTAAAAAATGTTTGGTATTTCCACTTTTAAACACTAGGGGGAGCAGTGATGTAATGTGTAACACCCCTCTATCCACTTCTATGGAAGAAGTGGTGTAATGCGTGACCCTGCTCCGTCCACTACATTACTACTTCAATAGAAGTGGACAGAGCAGAATCACACATTAATTGCCCCCCAGCTCCCTCTCAAAAAAAAAAAAAAATTCAGTGAGGCCACGGCAGAGCATATCTCATAACTTTGCAGCCCTTACAAAGTATTGTTCTTCCTACTGAACCACCAATAGATTCCCCATATAGTTCTCCATACAGTCCAATGGGCCCCACATGGTGCTCCACAGTCACTAGAACTACCGGAGGGGTCATTTTGACCCTTTTGCTATTTATTTTTCCTATAATTTCTAAAATTGTAACAAATGAGTTCTGAGTTTTTGTGACTTTTATTTATTCATGGTAGTGTATATTTTAGGACACAAAAATGAATTGTAATTTTTTCAGGGGCCCGGATTTTACAATTCATACCTATAAGTACTGATGGGGTCAATTTGACCCCATACATAAAAGTAGTAGTAGGCAAGTCACCTAATATTACAGAGTACAGAAAATCACAGTGCTTCTCCCTAGTTGTAGAGTGTAATTGTGTCTTTGCATATCAGGGATGATTCAGCATTTTGTTTTGTCTAAACTTGTCTGAACATGTTTGATCCATGTCTCTTCTAGCAATTTCGGTCTGCACTTCAGTAGCAAACATTACAGTTGAAGCTACAACTCTGCATGTTTGTACAGTGTCGTTTTATTACTTCTGCGAACTTACAAGTCCCTTTTTGCGACGTATATTTGAAGCATGAGTAAGCTGAGGGGTCGGACAAGTGATGACATTTTGAAATGTCTTCAGAATTTATCAGAAAAAGGAGTCAGAAGAAGAAAATCAGGAACAAATAGACTCAGAGTCTGATGAAGAATATTTTCCTCATGATATTTCCCAAGAATCAGATTCAAGCAGTAACAGTGATATAATTGACGATACCGAAGATTCTGGAGAGGATGATGGACGTCCTACTACGTCAACAAGATGTACGGCCACACCACAATTGCGGAGAGGAAGAGGGACCCAACCACAATATTTTGGATACGGAGGGAGAAAGAAAGGTACAGTGGACATTCCACCTGCTGGTGGTCATAAAGAGACTTGTCGCGATGGAACTGTGTGGGAAGTTGTCCCAATTGCTCCTGCATCTACTGGCCGACTGTCCCAACAAAACATTCTAAGAGAAACAGCTGGACCCACCCCTTATGCCAAACGGGAGATCATCAATGGGAATGTATCAAGTGCATGGAGATTGCTAATTGATGAACCTATACTTCGCCACATAAAAAAAGTGTACAGAAATGGAGGCTCGTCAGAAACTTGAAGATGATAAATGGACAGTTTCTCTAATCGAGCTTAATGCATTTACTGCAATATTATATGCGAGGGGCGCATATAATGCAAATGGTCTTTCTGTAAAAACCTTGTGGTCAAGTACTTGGGGTCCTCGCTTCTTTCAAGTCACTATGCCGAGAAGTAGGTTCAAAGAATTGATGCGATTTGTACGATTTGACATCAAATCCACCCGATCTGATACATTGAAGAATGACAAGTTTGCTTTATTTTCTGAAGTGTGGAATCGCTTCATTGGAAATTGTATACTGTGTTACAAACCTGGACAAAACCTGACAGTTGATGAACAGCTTTTTCCAACTAAATCAAGATGTCCTTTCACCCAATATATAGCCAATAAGCTGGACAAATTTGGAATAAAATTCTGGCTGGTAGCTGACGTAGAATCCAAATACCTCTGCAACGGGTTTCCATATTTGGGAAAAGATGAACAACGACCGGCTGATCAGTCTCTTGCACAACACATTGTTCTCAAACTAATGGATCCATTTTTGAACAAGGGAAGAAATGTTACTACAGATAATTTTTTCACTTCATTGAAACTTGCCAATACACTGAAAGCCAAGAGAACAAGCATTGTGGGAACGATGAACAATGCAAGAAACGAGATTCCATCTTTGGCAAAAAAACTATGAACAAATACATATGAGACTACTCTGATGAAGAATGGTGACATCACTCTTACAGTTTACCAAGGTAAACCAAATAAGAATGTCACTTTGCTCAGTAGTCTTCACCCAGATGTAGAAGTTGGAAACGACAAGAAAAAAAAAACTGAAACGGTAACATTTTACAATAAAACAAAGGTTGGAGTGGACACAGTAGACCAGATGGCTCGAAAGTACACCACAAAATCTGGAAGCCGCCGATGGCCTTTTCAGGTGTTTTGTAATGTACTTGATTTAGCAGCTATAAACGCAACAATACTCTATAAAACAGCAACTGGGAGTCAAATTAGCAGACAGGAGTTCATTCTTCAGCTGGCATTAGACCTTCGCAAGAATTATTTGGAATCAAGAAGTGGCCCATCATCCGCAATGTCTGAACCACAAACAAAAGGACAAGAAATCCGCAAGCGTCGAAAATGTGGAGTTGGAAGATGCAACGAAAACAAAACAATTAAAACTTGCGCAAGCTGTAACAAACCAGTTTGTGGAAAATGCACTGGGAAAGTGGAAGAAAGTACTGTTTGTGTTAACTGTTGGACACCGCATGCTATGACCATGTAAAAGGAAAATGCATTTAAACTGCTGTACTTGATCTTAACACTGTTCCTACTAAGTTAAAATAAATGTTCTTTAATTTGTTGGCAAAAAAAAGTTAGTACTTTTGAATGGGGGTCAAAATGACCCCTAATGGTAATTATAGGTATTATGAAACATGCGGTAGTTCTAGTGATAATGGCCTCACAAAGATAGGATAGATATCCTGTAGATATATAATTTCACAAGCCCCCTACATACTGTATAATAAACTTGCACCCTTTAGTGCCTTTCATGCGGCACTGAAGGGTGTTTAGCCAAATAAATAATAAAATGACGTGGGGTCTCCCTATTTTTCATAACCAGCCAAGGTAAATCAGACAGCTGAAGGCTTATAATATCATGCTGGGAAGGTCTCTAGTTATCGGGCCCTTCCCAGCCTAAACTTACAAGCAGGTATCCGCCCCAGAAATGGCACACCACATTAGATGCTCCAAATCTGGAGCGTCACCTTCACTCTTCCCAATTGCCCTGTTGCGGTGGCAATTGGGGGTAATGGTAGTTGAAGTTGATTACAGTTGTGAATTGTCAAAAATTACAGCTGGCATCAAGCCCTGGTGTTAGTAATGGAGACGGGTCTATCAGACACCCCCTTTACTAATTCAAAAACATTCCCCAAAACTTTCCCGGGGTCACCAATTTATTTAAAAAAACAAAACATGCAGGTCCGCCATAGTCCACACATGGAAACCTGAAAAAGAGAGAAATTAAGACAAGACACTGTCCCTCGTTCACCAATTTATTAGAAAACAAAAAGTTCCCATGCAGGTCCATGGCGTTCCCACGACGATCCCCGAATACGACATCCAAAGGCTACGGAGCCTTGTTAGGAGGCTATAGCAGCAGCCACTCTGGGTCCTGCTGCGCTCTGTGAGACCCGGCGGCTCTGAACAGAGGTGACGTCAGTAGCTACAAAGCTCATCAGAGTCGCTGAGTCACGCTGCCCTCTGTATAGTGGCCCCACAGTGCTCCACAGTATAATGGCCTAATATAGTCCCCCATATTACAATGTCCCCATACAGTGCCCCATATTGTAATGGCCCCATATAGTGCTCCACAGTATAATGGCTCCATATAGTACCCCATATTATAATGACCTAATATAGTGCTCCACAGTATAATGGCCCCATATAGATCCCCGCACAATAGTGTACCCCATATAGTGCCTTACAGTTTAATGGCCCCATATAGTGGCCCCATAGTGTAATGTGCCTCATATAGTGCATCCTGGTATATGGCCCTTTCCTGGTACATGTTCCCAATCCTAGTACATGTTTTCCATCCTGGTACATGTCCCCCATCCATTCAATGCATAGAGAAAAAACAACGCATTATTTCTGGCTAAAACTTCTGAGTCCCTTCCTATAGCAATGGAAATTAAAGAAACATTTGGAAAATACTCTGGTCTGAAGATAAAATGGAGCAAATCAGTTATACTTCCATTGGATAATACAGATGAGAATGCTTCCCACTACATTAACTCGGGTTTACAAATGGTATCTGAGTTTAAATATTTAGGCATCAATATATCGGCAAAAATAAATGATTATGAGAAGTTGAATCTTGATCCAGTCTTAATTAAATTTAGAGGTAAACTAGGCGTCTTGTCTAAGTTACCGTTGTCGGTTGTGGGCCGTGCTAACCTGGTCAAAATTATCTGGATGCCACAATTGCCGTATGTTCTACACAACTCCCCAATATGGATAAATCAGAGGTTTTTCTTTAAAGTCAGTCAGGAGTTTAGAAAATTAATATGGGGCAAACAGACTCCGATAATTAAACTGGAAACATTGCAAAGAAACAAAACAATGGGAGGGCTTGCGGTTCCTAACCCGTGGGTATATTATGTGACATTTCAGCTTCAACATATCCGGGGATGGGACGACCCTGGGGGAGGGGGAGCTCAGCGTATGTTGTTTATCATGGTTACCACTCTGCTACGGTGAGCGGGAGGTTACCGCTCACTTTAGCAGGCTCGTAACCATGATAAACAACGGGTTACTAGGAACGCGTGTGCCCCTAGTAACCCGATGTTTATCATGGTTACCAGCCTGATCGCTGCTCCCACTGGTCACACACAGCGATGTGTGCTGACCAGCGGGAGAGCAACGACCAAAAAATGGTCCAGGACACTTTGCAGCGATCAGCGACCTCACAGCAGGGGCCTGATCGCTGCAAAGTGTCACACATAGCGACATCGCTGGTGAGGTCGCTGTTGTGTCACCAAAACCGTGACACAGCAGCGATCTCGCTAGCGATCTCGCTATGTGTGACGGGGGCTTAAGGAATTCTCACAGCTGGAAAACGAATATGGGTTACATCACTCTGAATTCTATAAATACTTACAATTTAGGCACGCATATTGGGTGGAAGGCTTTGTTTTGGAAGGAGGGGTACCCCGAAACTCAATAATACAGAGAATAGCTAATATAAAGTAATGAGATCAGTCCACGAGAACTGTGTATAACATTCTCTTAGACATTATATTCACAAACCAGCCGATGCGATCAAAAGAGAAATGGGAGAGTGTAATGGGACCCATAGAGGAAAATCACTGGTCAGATATACTGGAAAGAGTTCCACAGCTGTCTTTAAGTGAAACCCATAGACTGTCCCATATATATGTGATACACCAGGTATACAGAACACCTCAATTCTTATTTAACATAGGATTTCGTTCCAAGTCCCCACTGTCCTAGATGCAAAACTAACATAGCAGATATGCTTCATATGATGTGGAACTGTCCTAACTTGGTGTCCTTTTGGAAGAGTGTTGTAGCAATGATTAACAGGGTTTATTCAATTGACGTAGAGCTCTCACCATTTGTATGTATATTGGGACATGATGAACATCTGACTATTGTTGAGTATGGCAAAATTGCAACGGCACGTATGTTATATATGGCAAGAAAATTGATAGCCCAAAAATGGATAGCAGATCAGGAGCCTATATTAGAATTTATTGATGAAGTTAGCTGGCTAGTAAATTTGGAAAAAGGCATATACCTAAAAAGAGATGCTATCTCTAAATTTGACAAGATATGGGGTCTATGGATTGATAGCTCTGGTCTGACATCTAGGGAACTGAGGAGATTGCGCCTCGGCTTGCTTTGAGGTACGTTTATATGATGCCTCAAATTAAACTTCTTTGAAAATTAATTAAAATGTTATTAGTACTTCCACAAGTTATATGTAATTGGATTGACTATTGTTACTATGTTCAAATATTTGTTCATCTAATTATGCTGGTTTTGCAGAGCCAAGATGTATAAATAACTCATGTTTAATGCGTCTTACGGTTGGGGGGGTGGAGAACTGTGTTTCTCCAATGTTTGTCTGGTTGTTGTTTTTCACTTTTTTTTCCTTTGTGTAAATCTTTATAAAAATCAATAAAAAAACATTTGATTTAAGAAAAAGAAAAAAAACGCTTGTACTCACCTTCCCTCCGCTTCCATGCAGTGCGGCGTCCACTTCTGTGTGTTCAGAGCACAGTAGCGTGATTATTTCCCTGCTGTGCTCTGAACATGTCAGAGGTAATCAGTGATCGCAGCCTGTACTGTAAGACTATGTGCCCACGATGCAGAAATGAAGCAGAAATTTTCCGGAGCATTTCTGCATGTCCTTGGCAGAAAAAAAGCATGTGGATTTTACATGCGTTTTTGAATCGTTTTTACTTGGGGATTTGCCGATGCGTTTTTCCAATGCATTGCATAGGCAAATCCGCATGTGGAAACGCACAAGAAATGGTCATGCTGTGTTTTTTTCCCGCATCTAAAATCCGCGCAGAATAAATCCAGACCATGTGCACAGAACTTGCAAAATCATAGGAAGTCATGGGATACGTTGTCCAATGCAATTCTGCTGCATTTCCGCACAGAAAAAAACGCACAAAAAATGCACCAAATCCGCATCGTGTGCACATAGCCAAATACTGATGACAGGCTGCGATCACCTCTCCCAGCCTCCACAGATATGCACTCCACACCTCTGCTCCCCGACACCTCCCGTCATTGCAGGCACTTTCCCCCTGCGATGACAGGGGGAAAGTGTAGCCACAGCATACACTGGGGGCTACACAAAGATGACGCCTATCTCCTCCCACATCTGTAACCTGGACAGACCAGAGGGTATTCCCAGGTCACACCTAGAGGCAGGAGAGGCTTCAATACAAGAGATGCGGTCAAACGGCAACTGCAGTCTCTTATGGCCAGAGGCTGCCTTATTTGAGGTGTGTAAGTGTTGTGCTCAGACACTTATACATCACCAAATGCAAGTGGCAGCCCCCAGTGGCTGAAGTAAAAATTAATAAATAAACTATTAAAGTGGTACATTTAATTTTGTATTAAAAATTATTGATTATATATTCTTTTGATCCAAAAATAAAAATCACAGCACCTTCCCTTTAACTTCCCTCAGATGTTTTTGCAGGTTTGGTCGGAAATTCCATGTTTTTTTCTTAGGGTATGTAGAAGAACTGACATTGGACACACATGGTAAAACTGTGGTAGGACGTTTATTGTTTCTTGCACAAAAATTGATAATATTTAGATGGATTCGGACGAAACCTCCTATAAACAGTGATTAACAAAGTCATTACTACAGAACTGTATGAGAAAGTGATTTATTCTAAAAGAAACGCTAGAGACAAAAATGAGAGAATCTGGGCACAGTGGCTGGATACATCAGACCTGGCATACATTGTGTAAGAACGAGAAGGGTTCTTTTTCCCTGGAGCTTCTCTACTCGGTATAATGAGACTCACTGATCTTGACCATATAAAGAGCGTTTCAGAATAACAGAAACTGCCTACATGAGGACCTTGTCTGATCTCTATGTCCTTGTATAAAGAACTATGGATATAGTGTTATTCTTATGTATATTATATGTGATGCTGCTGCAGCCCTAATATTTCTGTACAGGGGTCAGTGTATAGATAATCTTACCCCAGCATTACAGTTTGAAATAAGGAAGATGGAGACATTTTATTTTAATTGAAATGGATCACACCAGATGTTCCAACAAAGAAGGAATGTATCATACGTGTAAATAGATATTTTCAAAATGAACAGGTTTAATATTGTGATCTACAAAAGACGTTTGTTCATACACGGAGATTGTGGATTGAAAGAGATTGATGAATGGTAGATTACTGAGATTGGAAGTAAGGTAGAAGAGGGAGGAGGGAGAAATGTTGGGTATTTTTGGGGAGGTTTAAGGGAAGGTGAAGCAATACTCTTGTCCACATAGTGAATATATAAATATATAACTGAAAAATATTCAATGCCGATGGAATATTGCATTTATTTGCTGTTTTAGATAAAGTATGTACAGTATATTAGTAACTGCATATGTTTTAATTCAAATTCAAAGTTCTTACTTGCTTTCTCGTTTATTTATTTGTCATTACTTTGACTCTGTTATGTGCTTTCTTGTACAGTTTGTCAAAAATATATGGTTTCTCCCTATGTGAGTTTTCTTTTTATGGTCAACAAAATATGATTTTCGAGTAAAGCATTTCCCACCTTCTAGGTAGGAGAAGGACTTCTCTCTTTGTGAGATATCTGATGCTTAGTAAGACTCATTTTGTAGGTAAAACATTTCCCACACTCTGAACATGAATAAGGCATCTCCCCTGTGTGATTTCTCTGGTGTACAACAAGATGTGATTTCTGCTTAAAATGTTGCCCACATTCTGAACATGAATATGGCTTCTCTCCCGTGTGAGTTCTCTGATGAGTAACAAGAACTGATTTATCTATAAAACATTTCCCACATTCTGGGCATGAAAATGGCTTCTCTCCTGTGTGAGTTCTCTGATGTTTATCAAGATAATTTTTCTTTGCAAAACATTTCCCACATTCTAAACATGAAAATGGCTTTTCCCCTGTGTGAGTTCTCTGATGCATAACAAGATGATTTTTCTTTGCAAACCATTTCTCACATTCTGAACATGAATATGGCTTCTCCCCAGTGTGAGTTCTCTGATGCGTGACAAGATTTGCTTTATATGCAAAATATTTCCCACATTCTGAACATGAAAATGGCTTCACCCCTGTGTGAGTTCTCTGATGTTTAGCAAGATTTATTTTATTTGCATAACAATTACCACATTCTGAACATAAAAATGGCTTCTCCCCTGTGTGACTTCTCTGATGTGTAACAAAATGTGATTTCTGTGAAAAACATTTCCCACATTCTGAGCATGAAAATGGCTTCTCCCCTGTGTGAGTTCTTTGATGTTTAACAAGTTTTGCTTTAACTGCAAAACATTTACCACATTCTGAACATGAAAATGGCCTCTCCCCTGTGTGAGTTCTTTGATGTGAAAGAAGTCTTGATTTCCTTGTAAAACATTTCCCACATTCTGAACATGAAAATAGTTTCTCCCCTGTGTGACTTCTCAGATGTGTAACAAGCTGTGAATTATATGAAAAATATTTCCCACATACTGAACATGAATATAGGTTCTCCCCTGCGTGAATTATTTGATGTTTAACAAGTTTTGCTTTAACTGCAAAACATTTGCCACATTCTGAACATGAATATGGCTTCTCCCCTGTGTGAGTTCTTTGATGTATAACAAGTCTTGATTTCTTTGGAAAACATTTACCACATTCTGAACATAAATGTGACTTCTTCCCTGCATGAACTTTTTTTCGTCCAACAAGATCCAATTTCTGGTTAAAATCCTTCCCACGCTCTGAAGAAGAAAATCTATTCTCCTCTATGTGAATTTTTTGATGTGTAAGAAAAGATGTTTTGAGAGAAAAACATTCTTCATATTCTGTACTTGAAAATGGTTTGTTTGCTGAAAGAGCAGTTCTATTTTTAACGCCTCTTTTGTGACTTTTATTTTTCTTAATCGTCTGAGATGAATCAGAAGATAGGACCTGTTTAAAAGGATCAGATGATAGATCTTTAAGGGATGATGGTATTTCTGGAATAGTGGCATAGACAGCACTTATATCTTTTGTGACATCAAGGTCACCAGATTTAAAAATTGAAGATGTTGGATGGCCTTCTGATCTCCTGGTACAGTCACCTGTCAAAAATAAAGATTATTTTTGAATAACATATCTTGAACTATATTTTTTTAACATTTCTAAAATACCCAAAGAAATTGCAAGGTACAGAGGGTGAAATACGTACTGGACACATCAACAATTTTCTAAGTAAATATATTTCTAAAGGTGCTATTGACATGAAATTCTCACCAAATGTCAACAACAACCCACCCAATCCACACAGGCAAAGAAATCAAACCATAGATGTCCATAAATTAAGTCATGTGTAATAATGAGAAATTACACAGGGAAAAAGTATTGAACACATGGAGAGTTGCAAGAAGTCATGGAAAGTTATGACATCAGCTGAAATCTATCAATAATTAGAGCAATCCTGCTTCCAACATTCCAAGATGAGAAAACCAGTGAATCCAGTAGAAAATGTATGGACGGAACTAAAGTTCAGGGTTCATAGAAGGAGCCTGCAGAACCTTCAGGATTTGAAGAGTGTCAAAATCACACATGAGCAATGCATGCGACTAGTTTCTCCATACAGGAGGTGTCCTGAAGCCATCATCACCAAGGAAGGCTTTTGTATGAAGTATTAATTAAATTTCAGTAAGTGTGTTCAATACATTTTCCCTGCGTCATTTCTCATTATTACACAGAACTTAATTTATGGACATCTATGGTTTTTTCTTTGCCTGTGTGGATTGGATGGGTTATTACCGACATCAAGTGAGAATTTCATGTCAATGGCACCTTTAGAAATATATTTACTTAGAAAATTATTGATGTGTTCAATACTCATTTCACCCGTTGAATGTAGCAACATAGTAAATAATTGTAAGGCAAAAACAGATAATCCAACAGAAGACCTCAGGGCACAAACCAGTAGAACACTTTTTTCGTTCGGCATTCCAAATATTGGAATAATAAGCCACAAAAACGCTATGTAGGCCAAAATGATATCAATAAGGACTTCTAATCCACTCCCCATAAAAGATCCCAATTAGGTCCATTATCTGTCAATGGAAAAATAGAGGGTTTCCACATTCTTAGTAGATGGAGGACTCTTGAAAAACAACATGGCTTCCAAAAACCAATCCAGCAAAATCTGATCTCCCAAAAGCCAAATGTCCGCCTCACTTTTGAGTTCTGCAGTTACACGAACAGTGTTAGTGTCCACATTGCAATATCAGGAAGAACCCACTTAAAAATTTACGGTGTGTCTTCAGAAGCACAAGCTGGGCACCATTATTTTGGCGATAAGATGGCATATTTTTAATTTTCACTATACAACAGTGACTGCATGCTAGTTTCCAGCGAATACATGTATATTAAAAATAGTCACTACTCCTATAGATGAGTTCACGGTGGGAAACTGAGTCAACTTTTAGCAGTTTTCTGCTGTTCTGGTCTTCTGCCTTTTTGGAACCTTAAGTGATCTGCAAATGGAGATCACAAACTATTCCAGCAAAATCTGCATTCTCATAAAAAAATGCCACTTCCTTTACTTCTCAGTCCTGCCATGTGCCCAAACACTAGGATATCGTCCAATTCAGGAAGAGTTGTAAAATATATCGTGGAGGTCCATCTTACTATTTCCCCTTTTTTCATTCTTGCATTTCAATTTTTTGTTAATTGCTGTGATACACCATTTCCCAAATGTGGTGTTTGATACTATGAGGAGCGCAATTTTCTAAAATATTGTCCCTTCAAGTAACTCAAAAAATAGGTAAATTTCTTTGAACATATGATAGTTAGTTGTTTAAGCCTTTTAAAGTCCTAAAAATGAAAGGATGTTTGAAAAATGCTGGCGATGTAAAGTAGAAATACGGAAAATGCTAATTATTGACTATTTTGTGTAGTATCACTAATTGTTTTAACCCATTAAGGACCGAGCCACTTTGTAGGTTAATGACCGGGCCAATTTTTTCAATTCAAACCAGTCACTTTATGAGGTAATAACTCTGGAACACTTCAACTGATCCCCCTGATTCTGAGAGTGTTTTTTTTCGTGACATATTGTACTTCATAATAGTGGTAACATTTCTTCGATATAACTTGCGTTTATTTGTAAAAAAAAAAAAAAAAACAGAAATTTGGTGAAAATTTTGCAATTTTCAAACTTTGAATTGTTATGCCCTGGAATAAGAGAGATATGTCACACAAAATAGTTAATAAATAACGACAATTCCCACATGTCTACTTTACATCAGCACAATTTTGGAAAAAAAAAAATTTTAAGAAGTTAAAAGGGTTAAAAGTTGACCAGCGATTTCTCATTTTTCAAACAAAATTTCTAAAAACTTTTTTTTAGGGACCACATCACATTTGAAGTGACTTTGATGTATCTATATGACAGAAAATACCCAAAAGAGACACCATTTCAAAAACTGCACCCTCCAAGGTGCTCAAAACCACATTCCAGAAGTTTATTAACCCTTCAGGTGCTTCACAGGAACTGACGCAATGAGGAAGAAAAAAATTTACATTTAACTTTTTTTTTCACAAAATATTACATTTAGACCCAATTTTTTTATTATTACAAGGGTAACAGATAAAAATGGACCCCAAAATGTATTGTGCAATTTCTCCTGAGCGTGCTGATACCCAATATGTGGCGGAAAAACAGTTTGGGCACATGACAGGGCTTGGAAGGGAAGGAGCGCCATTTGACTTTTTGAATTCAAAATTTGCTGGAATAATTAGCGGACGCCATGTCACGTTTGGAAAGTCCCTGATGTGCCTAAACAGCGGAAACTCCCCACAAGTGGCCCAATTTTGGAAACTAGACCCCTCAATGAACTTATCTAGAGGTATGGTGAGCACTTTGAACCCCCAGGTGCTTCACAGAAGTTTATAACAATGAGCCATGAAAATAAAAAATAAATTTAAAAAAATCACAAAAATTTTATTTTAGCCCCAATTTTTTTATTTTCACAAGGGTAACAGGAGAAAATGGACCTCTCATTTTTTATGCAATTTCTCCCAAGTACGCCTATACCCTACATGTAATTGGGAACTACTTTTGAGGCACAGTGCAAAGGTCAGAAAGGAAGGAGCACCATATTGTAGTGCAGATTTTACTGTTGTGGTTTGCAGGTGACATGATCCACTGGAAGAGTCCCTGAGGTGCCAGAATAGCAGGTTCCCCCATAAATGACCCCATTTTACAAACTACACCTCTCAATGAATTCATCTAGGGGTGCAGTGATCATACTGACACCAAGGGTGTGTCACCGAATTTTATACCATTGGGCAGTAAGGAAAAAATAATTAAATTTTTACAGCAAAAATGTTGTTTTAGCCCCAGATTTTACATTTTCATACTGGGATAATTGCTAAAATGGCACTAAAATTGGTTTCGCAATTTCTGTTGAATGTGGCAATACCTCGTATATGGCTGTACAGTACTGCTTAGCCACACGGCGACACTCTGGAGGGACGGAACGCAGATTTTCCTAGAATAGTTTGCGGACTCCATATACAAAGCCCCTAAGTGCTAGAAGAGCAGAATCCCCCCTCAAGTGACCCCCATTTTGGAAATTACAGTGCTGGCCAAAAGTATTGGCACCCCTGCAATTCTGTCAGATAATACTCAGTTTCTTCCTGAAAATGATTGCAATCTCAAATTCTTTGGTATTATTATCTTCATTTAATTTGTCTTCAATGAAAAAACACAAAAAGAATTGTCCTAAAGCCAAATTGGATATAATTCCACACCAAACCTAAAAAAGGGGGTGGACAAAAGTATTGGCACTGTTTGAAAAATCATGTGATGCTTCTCTAATTCGTGTAATTAACAGCACCTGTAACTTACCTGTGGCACCTAACGGGTGTTGGCAATAACTAAATCACACTTGCAGCCAGTTAACATGGATTAAAGTTGACTCAACCTCTGTCCTGTGTCCTTGTGTGTACCACATTGAGCATGGAGAAAAGAAAGAAGACCAAAGAACTGTCTGAGGACTTGAGAAACCAAATTGTGAGGAAGCATGAGCAATCTCAAGGCTACAAGTCCATCTCCAAAGACCTGAATGTTCCTGTGTCTTCCGTGCGCAGTGTCATCAAGAAGTTTAAAGCCCATGGCACTGCGGCTAACCTCCCTAGATGTGGACGGAAAAGAAAAATTGACGAGAGATTTCAACGCAAGATTGTGCGGATGGTGGATAAAGAACCTCGACTAACATCCAAACAAGTTCAAGCTGCCCTGCAGTCCGAGGGTACAACAGTGTCAACCCGTACTATCCGTCGGCGTCTGAATGAAAAGGGACTGTATGGTAGGATACCCAGGACAACCCCACTTCTTCTTCTCTGGTCAGATGAGACAAAAGTAGAGCTTTTTGGGAAAAAGCATCAACATAGAGTGTACAGGAAAAAAAAAATAGGCATTCAAAGAAAAGAACACGGTCCTTACAGTCAAACATGGTGGAGGTTCCCTGATGTTTTGGGATTGCTTTGCTGCCTCTGGCACTGGATTGCTTGACCGTGTGCATGGCATTATGAAGTCTGAAGACTACCAACAAATTTTGCAGAATAATGTAGGGCCCAGTGTGAGAAAGCTGGGTCTCCCTCAGAGGTCATGGGTCTTCCAGCAGGACAATGACCCAAAACACACTTCCAAAAGCACTATAAAATGGTTTGAGAGAAAGCACTGGAGACTTCTAAGGTGGCCAGCAATGAGTCCAGACCTGAATCCCATAGAACACCTGTGGAGAGATCTCAAAATGGCAGTTTGGAGAAGGCACTCTTCAAATATCAGGGACCTGGAGCAGTTTGACAAAGAAGAATGGTCTACAATTCCAGCAGAGCATTGTAAGAAACTCATTGATGGTTACCGGAAGCGGTTGTTCGCAGTTATTTTGGCTAAAGGTTGTGCAACCAAGTATTAGGCTGAGGGTGCCAAAACTTTTGTCCGGCCCTTTTTTGGAGTTTTGTGTGAAATGATCAATGATTTGATTTTTGCTTCATTCTCTTTTGTGTTTTTTCCTTGCAAGCAAATTAAATGAAGAGAATAATACCAAAGAATTTGTAATTGCAATCATTTTCAGGAAGAAACTGAGTATTATCTGACAGAATTGCAGGGGTGCCAATACTTTTGGTCAGCACTGTATAACCCTACCAAACATGTGGACACTAAATGTGGTTTAGACACACTGCGGTGCTCAGAAGGGAGGGAGGATTTGGATTTGGGAGCGCAGAATTTGCTGAATTTTCCCCTCACCCATGACAGCACACCTTGAGAGAGGGATCCACGCCACCAAGGACAGGAAACCGTCTGAAATAAAAGGGCGGTACCTCTCCCTCGCTTCAGTTGGTTTCCTGTCCTTGATGGGAACCTGTCTGAAGATGGGCCCGTTACGGTGTGGAAGAGCGGGCACCTGCCTGTGCACCGGGCTCCGGGTCCCAGAAGCGCCGTCTGCGGTTCCCTGGAGCAGTGTCCGAGCGGGCGCAGGTGGTGAGGAGGGCTCCGGCTCCCCGCAGACTGCTGCGCTGTCCTCTCCCTGCTGCAGGCTCGTGGCTGGTCGCACGCCGGGAGCAGCGTCTTCCGGGTGTGAAACGCCTGATGTCACGGCGCGGTGCACGCTGGGAGAGGCGTGCCTGATGATGTCGGGGGCGGCACCCGGAACCAAGATGGCGGCGCCCTGTAAACGCTTGCCGGCCGGTTTTTTAAAAGATCGGCCGGTGGGTGTCAGGAGGGGGGAGGACACATGGACCGGAGGAGGTCCGGATGTGCCCTATTTAAGGTGGGGGGGCTCCTGACAAGCGCTGCTTATACTCATGCTCGGGTGTAGCAGCTATGGCAGACCAGGACAGCCAGGAGCAGCAGCAGCTGACACCTCCACCGCATCAACGCCAGCGGAAGAAGCAGTCAGACACCTCGCACACGGACGGCCGTTCCAGCAACCGCAGCGGCAGCAGGAGGAGTAAGGTGTCGGACGCTTCAGGGCCATCCAGAAGGGATTCGTCTTATGTCCCGCCACAGCCTCCAAATCCGGTACTCTTTTGTGACTTCAGGGGTGAGTGATCTTCGTGAATGTCACTTAATAGTAATGGAAAGTTATTATGTGCTTCATTCCTTAGGAACCTAAGAAGAGTAGCGCCAAAAAGAAGCACAGGGTTTGAACCTTATGCCAGGCCCCCCTTTCCATAGATTGGTTAATACAGCTTGCACAAAGCTGTTTCTGCCAAACGATAGCGGAGAGCACCCAGGATTTCGCCTCTAATTTGAGGTCCGTAATCCGTTCAGAGGTGCAGGATTCCCTGAAAGGCTTACTAAAGGGGAAAAAGAGATCCCATAAAGATATCTCCTCCGACTATGATTTATCCTCCCAGTCAGAGGATCTTTGCCTCAGTGATTCGGCATCCTCCTCTTCATCAGACAGTGGTAGGCCCTGTTTCCCTATTGAGGATACTGACAAGTTGGTCAGAGCAGTCAGATCTACCATGGGGTTGAGGGAGGAGAAGGCAGCCAGGTCCCTGGAAGATATTATGTTCGCAGGCCTGGAGGAAAAAAAGACGCTCCTTTCCAGTCAATCCCCAAATTCAGACCCTTATAGACCGTGAATGGAGGAAGCCGGAGAAATCGGGAGTATTACCCTCATCCTCTAAAAGGAGGTACCCCTTCGAGGATAGTGTCTCTGAGTCCTGGGACAAAATTCCTAAAGTTGACGGGTCTGTCGCCCGATCATCCAAAAGATCGTCCCTACCCCTGGAGGATTCGGGCAGACTAAAGGATGCTCTGGATAAGAAGGCAGATTCCTTCCTGCGTCACACCTGGGAAGCAGCGGCAGGGGGCCTGAAGCCAGCAGTAGCAGGCACTTGTGTCGCTAGGTCACTTATGGTGTGGCTTCAGCAATTAGGAGACCAGCTCAAGGATAAAAAGATGTCCAGAGATAAAATCCTCTCCAATCTGCCTTTGCTACAAGCAGCATCTGCTTTTTTGGCCGACTCCTCAACGGATTCAGTTAAACTCGCTGCCAGGTCGGCAAATTTGTCTAATGCTGCCAGACGAGCCCTGTGGCTCAAGGGTTGCCCAGGAGACCTACAATCTAAGCATAAGCTTTGTTCTCTTCCTTGTGATGGTAAACTTTTGTTTGGCCAAAAACTAGACGAGCTTTTGGAGAAGGCTGGCGATAGAAAGAGAGGTTTCCCAGGGTTCACAGGGGAAACAAAAAGGTCCTATTTTCGGAGGAAGAGATTTACCGGGTCGCCCTCCGGGAGAAAGGAAAAGATGGGAGCCCAGATCTAAAAAGGACTCTGGTTACATGTTTGGAGGACCATCCTCCAGTTCCAAAAAATCTCCCCAATGACGCGAGGCTAGAGGTCGGGGGAAGGCTTTCCCATTTTATCCCAGCTTGGGAAGCCATCACTTCAAATCCCTGGGTGTTGGATATCATAAAGAATGGCCTAAAGATACGCTTTTGTCAGGTCCCTCACCGAACCTTCATGATCACCTCCAGGAGGAAGTCCAGGGAGGAGCAGATGGCTCTAGAATCAGAGGTATTAGACTTAGTCAACAAGCAGGTCCTTCACGAAGTTCCAGTTTCACAATGGGGACGGGGATTTTATTCCCCCGTTTGTGATAAAAAAACAAAACAAATGGGTCCTTAAGGACCATTATCAACCTCAAAAGTCTACATCAGCTGATAATCAACCAGACTTTCAAGATGGAATCAGTGAACTCTGCAGTGAAACTCTTACACCACAATTGTTTCATGGCGGTCATCGACCTAAAAGATGCCTACTATCACGTCCCAATCCATCCAGACTACCGGAAGAACCTAAGGGTAGCCCTGTTCATCCAAGGGCAATTGAGACATTTCCAAATCACTGCCCTACCTTTAGACTCTCGATAGCACCGAGAGTATTTACAAAGGTTATAGCGGAGGTGACAGCTTTTCTCCGAATCAAGAACGTGGTGATTGTTCCCTATCTGGACGACTTTCTGATAATAGGGAAATTGGAGGACCACTGTTCCTCTCAACTTTTAGAGGTCAGGACAGCTTTACATCACCTGGGGTGGTTAATAAATATTCAAAAATCAAAGCTATCCCCCTCAAGGACTCAGATCTTTCTGGGCTTGACCCTAGATTCCCAACGCCAATCCTGTTTCCTCCCGGAAGACAAGGTTTGCAAAATAATCAGCCTGGTCTCAAGGGCCATAAGGTCTCAAGTGATGTCCTTGAGAGAAGCAATGTCCCTACTAGGCTCCATGACTTCCTGTCTCCTGGCAGTCAAATGGGCCCAGAGTCATATGAGGCTTCTTCAGTGGGAGGTCATGTCAGCTCAGAAATCCTTCAACGGACATTTAGGAAGAAAACTCTCTCTTTCTTTGGTGACAGTAAACTCCCTCTCCTGGTGGACAAACAGGGAGAATCTGACCGCAGGCTTACAATGGTCCAAACCAGTCGACCACACAATTACAACAGATGCAAGTGGCTCCAGCTGGGGGGGGGTCATCTAGCAGAGCTCTCAGTTCAGGGGCTCTGGCTACGTCACGAAAAAGAAGCATCATCAAACCTAAAAGAGCTTTTGGCAGTGGAGAAATCCCTGATAGGCTTCCTTCCCCACATACAGAGTCGCCATGTCCAGATCAGGTCCGACAATCGGACGACAGTGGCGTATATAAATCACCAGGGAGGAACAAGATCTCGCTCCCTTATGGTAGTGGCAAACAGGATCCTGCATCTAGCAGAACAACATCTCCCATCCCTCAGTGCTCTTTTCATCCGGGGGGTAGAAAATTCAAGAGCAGATTTCCTCAGTCGCCACACTTTAAGACAAGGAGAGTGGGCTCTAAACCAGATAGTCTTCCAACAGATTATCCAGCTATGGGGGTCACCGGACATAGATTTGTTCGCCACCAGGGCGAACAGGAAGGTGGAGAGATTCTGTTCACTAAATCCAACAGAGAATCCCTATTCTGTAGACGCTCTCCACATTCCCTGGAATTTCAGGAAGGCCTACGCGTTTCCACCGATAGTGATTATCCCGGCAGTTGTGAGGAAAATTCGGGAGGAGGGGGTGAGGATAATTCTAATAGCCCCCTTTTGGCCCAAAAGACCCTGGTTCTCCCTGCTTCGCCTAATGTCGGTCTCAGATCCCTGGGTCCTGCCGGACAGGCCGGACCTTCTCATCCAGGGACCAATATTCCATGCACAAGCCAAAGGTTTCCATCTGGCGGCTTGGAATTTGAGAGGTTGTTACTGAGCAATAGGGGGTTTTCACCAGGCCTAGTTTCTACCCTGTTGGGTAGTAGAAAGCCCATAACAACTAAAATTTATTCCAGAATCTGGGGAAAATTCCTGGATTTTATAGACTCCCCATTGTCGGATAAACCTCCAGTTAGAGAAGTCTTAGAGTTTTTACAAAAGGGACGTGACCTAGGGTTGGCTACGGGAACACTTAAAGTTCAGGTGTCCGCCCTTGGGGTGCTCTATATGTAACCTGGCAGGGAACAGATGGGTCTCTAGATTCATTAAATCCTGTTCCAGAGCTAAGCCAGTTCGGGCTCTCAGAGTTCCTCCCTGGGACCTAAATTTGGTTTTAAATGCACTCTCTGGGGACCCATTTGAACCCCTGCAGGTTATCTCTCCAAAGATTCTCACCCTCAAAACCATCCTCTTAGTGGCCCTAACGTCTGCCCGTAGGATGAGTGACCTGCAGGCCCTTTCTGTTGATCCCCCATACACCCAAATTCAGGAGGACCGGGTCATCCTGCATACAGATCCAGCGTACCTTCCAAAAGTTGTATCCAGATTCCACTGTAATCAGGAGATTGTACTTCCCTCTTTCTGCAGTAACCCTAAAAACCCTGAGGAGGTTAGGTTCCACAATCTAGATGTTAGAAAGGCATTACTACAGTACATAGACATGACTAGGCAGTGGAGGAAGGACAAGTCCTTGTTTCTGGCCTTTCAGGGGAGTAGGAAAGGTCACGGGGTATCAAAATGAAATATTGCTAGGTGGCTTAGGGAGGCCATTTGTCTAGCTTATACATCTACAGGTGTTCCGGCACCGGACGGTATTAAAGCTCATTCCACCTGAGCTGTCGCAACCTCCTGGGCAGACAGAGCAGATGTCTCGACTGACCGGATATGTAAAGCTGCTACTTGGTCTGCACCATCCACCTTCTACAAGCACTATCAGTTGGATCTATCCTCCTCTGACCTTTACCTTTGGGAGAAGGGTACTTCAGGAGGTGGTCCCTCCTTAGGATGCTCATATTCTCCAAAATTCTCTCAAGGTGTGCTGTCATGGGTGAGGGGAAAACACCAAGGTTACTTACCGGTAGCCTGTTTTTCCTGAACCCATGACAGCACCCGTAGTTCCCCCCCCCCCCCTGTCTTTCTCAAGCCCTGGTGAACCACTTTACATTTTGGGTGATTATATATATATATATATATTGTAGGTGTTGGCTATGTGTCTAACCTTTTCTGGAGGTCCTCTCAATGCTCTGTAATCCAACTGAAGCGAGGGAGAGGTACCGCCCTTTTATTTCAGACGGTTTCCTGTCCTTGGTGGGGCGGATCCCTCTGTCAAGGTGTGCTGTCATGGGTTCAGAAAAAAACGGCTACCGGTAAGTAACCTTGGTGTTTCTTTTGGGAGGCAAGGAGCTATTTTGCTTTTCCAGAGCCTTTGTACTACCAGTAACGTGGAAGCCCCCTATATTTCCATTAACACATGACATACCTGAGTTGGGGCTTTTATGTGAAGCTTTTATTGGGAATATTTTACATAACATTTTAGATCACATTTATCCGGCGCTCTACGCTGAGCACTTACTTTGGGGTTTCCATCTCCGAATGACGCAATTCAGATGAAACCCCTGTGGGATTCATTCACTATAATGGGATGAGGCAGCAGAGTTACTCTGGACTCCGTCTGGCCTCTGTTCAGCGTTGTCCTTCTTTTCAGAGGTGCACAAAACTGTGGCCGACCGCGCTTTTATCTACACCTAAAAAGATGGACACCACCAGATCATAGGTCAGACGGCGTCCACGGTGCCTCCATCTGCCTCATTACAGGGAATCTTCCGTCAGGGGTTCCGTCTAAATCACTTATTTCAGAGATTTACACGGAAACCCAGGTGTAAGCGCTCAGCTTAGAGCGCAAGATAAATGTGCACCGAGCCTTACTGCGAACTTTGGGAGGCAGAATAAACAAAATCAGCAGCAGGTGAAGAACTGGTTTTATTTATTTTTGACACCGTTTCTCGTGCAGCATAAAAGTGATTAGGCGACTTTATTATTCGGGTCGGCGCGATTACAGCGGTGCCAGATTGATATTGGGTTTTTATGACTGACAGCTGTCTCACACTAAAAGACGCTTTTTTTGCAAAAACTAATGTTTGAATCACCATATTTAGAGAGCTATAATTTTTCCATATTTCGACCGACAGAGTCATCTAAAGGCTTGCTTTTTGCAGGACAAGTTGACGTTTTTATTGGTACCATTTTGGGGCAAATTACATTTTTTGATCGCTATCTATTCTGATTTTTGAGAGGCAGAATGTACAAAAACCAACAATTCAGGAATTTTTTTTTTGTCGCTACTTGTGTGATAAAATTGATAAGGCAGCTATATTCTTCGGGTCAGTACGTTTACAGCGGTACCACATTTATGCAATTTTTTTATGTTTTTACATAAAAATGTTAAGAGAAAATAATTATCTTTCCATCACTGTATGCTGACAGCTATAACTTTTTAATTTTTCAGCTGATGTAGCTGTATGGCGGCTTGATTTTTGCGGGACAAGATGACTATTTCAGCGATACCATTATTATTTACATCCGTCTTTGTGATCACGTTTTATTCCACTTTTTTCCAGCGGTATGATGAAAAGGCATAGTTTCCAATGTGTTTTTTTTTTACGCTGTTCAATGAAGGGGTGAGCTAGTGTGACATGTTTATAGAGCAGGTTTATTTTTATTTTTTTACATAAAAATGTGTATTTATTAGTGTAATATATTTAATTATTTAACTTTTTTTTTTTAGATTTTTACAACTTTTTTTTAAACTTTTTTACTTAGTCCCACTATGGGACTTTCAGTTTTTCTACAGGTATTATGTACTGCAATGCACTAGCATTGCAGTACATTATACCTGTAGTGAAAGCCCCTGAGACCATGCTGTGAATTGATCTCAGGAGCTTTCCGTAGCTTGGTGACCCGGGGGTCGTCATGATGACCCTGGGTCACCATGGCAACGGTCGGGGCGCCGATCAGAAGGCAGAAAGAGCTCCGGTTCCTCTGCCTGTCTCTTGAACGCTGCGATCGCAGCATTCAGGGGGCTAACCGCCAGTTGCGGAGATGACACTGCTCCTGGCTGTTAGTGCAGGAGCTCAGCCACCAGCCGCGCTGAGCTCCGGCACTGATCAGGCAGGAGAAGCTGAAATTTCAGCTTCTCCTGCCCGATACTGCAGTGATCGGTCAATCAGATTGACTGACCAATCGCAGCAATCTGGATGCAGGGACCACCGGCATGGGTCCCTGCACCTCTTTCCCTGCCGCTCAGCTGTTTGTGACAGCTGTCGGCACTGAACTGTCATTGCGAGTTTACACGCAGTGACAATTCAAAGTCATGACGGGGATAACCCGCCATGGTGCACGAACGAGCATCCAGCCATGACGGGTTATCCCCGTCATTGAGTGTTAAGGGGTTAAAGGCATTCAATGTTTAAACTTTCTAATTCTTCAAAATTTTGGGCAAGTTTTAGATTTTTTTTCATAAACTTAAAGCAAATTAACATTAACGAAAAGTACAATGTTTCACGAAAAAAAACAACAATCTCAGAATCACTTGAATCAGGTTAGCATTTTATAGTTATTACATAAAATGACACATGTCAGATGTGAAATATGGGGTCTGATTAGGAACAAAACTGGCTGCAGCAGAAAGCGATTAAATGAGAGGATCTTGTGCAATCTCTACTGTAGAGAAAAACTGTGACATCTCTGGGTAATTATAGTATGTGACCTGGTAGCTCTCGGCAATCCAAACTATTGTAGGGGATAATATTTTCTGTCAGATGAGTTTCTTTAAGAAATATTAGACATTCAGAGCGAACTTTTCAACATAGTGCACTAAACTGGAGTTGCACTCATTTATGATGGACCATTGGAGGTTCTATAAGTCCTGACTAGAAAAGTAGAAAAAGTATTAGTGCTTCCCATTTCAGGAGAGATTTTGCAATAATCTTCATTCTTAGGATCAAAAACATGAAATGCATGATATGGAGCCACCAATCACGCACAGCTTAGAGACATATCATGGCATAGGTTTAACCTTTTTTTTGTGTCGTTTATCGTGAACTTCTTTGAAGTTAGACTGTTCTTTTCTTATAGAAAATGAAGAGTCAGAATATAGGGAAACTCTGCTGTTATTGTACAGAAATTCACATTTGGCCAAGATTAAACATTATTAGTACAATACATTACATTTAATAAAGGGGATTTTTATTTTCTGGCCTCTCAGATTAAACAATGGATGATCCCAGTACAAGTCCTTATAGAAATACTCAAACTAATGGGGATAGATTTGGGTGGAGGAGCATGCAGTGGTATAGTGGCAAAATCGTGACCTTTAATTATGATATGACCGGACAACACCGCCGACAAATCAGTGACAGACAGTGACTGAGAATAATCTGTAACTTTTCTACATTTAGTGGTTACTACTCACCTGGGTAGTCATATGTAGGAATCTCCTCTTTACACCGCTCATCACCCCTCACATATGTCTCTGTAGTATTAATATGGGTCAGATCTTTATCCTGAAACAAATATTGGAAAAGTCACATCTATGATCAGCTCTAATCCTGACATCTCCACTGTTCTCATTACACAAGTATAAAACTGGTGGATAAAACAAGACCTTCACAGCCGTTTACACATCATAGGGGAGATCTCATGACTAGTGTTGAGCGATACCTTCCGATATCAGGAAATATCGTATCGGATTGGATCGGGCCGATACCCAAAAAGTATCGGATATCGCCGATTCCGATACCGGAAACCAATGCAAGTCAATGGGACACAAATATCGGAATGAAAATAAACCCTTTCTTTCCTTGTAGGTTAATTCTACATGAAGTAAAACAACTAAGAATAATGTAGAATGACATGAAAAGCCGGCAATTCATCAGCGGCATTCACCGGTACCCGACAATTTACAACAGAAAGAATAGAGCTTCACACATAGATTAGATAGATAGAAACATGTCAGTCACATATATATGAAGTACAGTGACAGTGTTGCTTACTGTACTTGTCATTTAGTGTAAAGGATTTATTAAAAAAAATATTAGTGTTTTCGTGCACCGTCTCTTTAAAAAAGCCGGCCGGCAATTCAGCATCTGTACCCGACAATTTATAACAGACAGAATAGAGCTTCACACATAGATTAGATAGATAGAAACATGTCAGTCACATATATATGAAGTACAGTGACAGTGTTGCTTACAGAACTTGTCATTTAGTGTAAAGGATTTATTTAAAAAAATAATAGTGTTTTCATGCACCGTCTCTTTAAGAAAGCCGGCCGGCAATTCAGCATCTGTACCCGACAATTTAGAATAGAAGGAATAGAGAATCACACATAGATTAGATAGATAGAAACATGTCAGTCACATATATATGAAGTACAGTGACAGTGTTGATTACTGTACTTGTCATTTAGTGTTAAAATAAAGGATTTATTTAAAAAAAAATTGGCGTGGGGTTCCCCTTAATTTTAGGCTCTAGCGGAGGTTAAGCAGACAGCTGGGGCAAATGTTTGAAGCCTGGGAAGGGGGTAATACCCACGGAGCTTCCCAGGCTACTAATATCAGCCCCCAGCTGAATACCTAGCCTTTACTAGCTATTAAAATGGGGGACCCCCCCAAAAAAATGACGTGGGGTCCCCCCTAATTTAATAGCTAGCACAGGCTAGGCAGACAGCTGGGGGCTGATATTAATAGCCCAGGAAGGGTGCCATGAATATTGGCCCCCTCCCAGGCTAGAAACACCAGCCGTCAGCCGCCCCAGAAATGGCGCATCCATAGGATGCGCCAATTCTGGCACTTAGCCTCGCTCTTCCACGCTGCCCTGGTGCGGTGGCAGGGGGTAATAGGGTTGGGGTTGATGTCAGCTTATAATGCCAGCTGACATCAAGCCCAGGTTAGTAATGGAGAGGCGTCTATAAGACACCCCCATTACTAACCCCATAGTCAAAGTTAAAAGAAAACACAAACACCCAGAGTAAAGTCCTTTAATTGAAATAAAGACACAATTCTTTATTGTTCTAAATTAAACCATACTTACCATCACGCCCATTCCAGCTGAAGCCAACGATCTCCTGCAATAAAAGAAAAATAATAAAGCAACCTCATCCTTACCTTTCGATGGTTCCCAGGACAGCTCCAGCTCTGCTACATCGAGATGACAGGCTGGACCGCAGCAGAAAGCTGCCATCCAGCCTGTCATCCCGCAGACACTGAGAAGCGCAGGCATGCTTGCGCTCCTCAGTGTCTCTCTGTGACGTCATCCAGATGAGCCGAGTTCATGTCCAATGAACTCAGCTCACCTCATGCACGTCACTGACAGCGTGGGAAAATTCTCCTGCACTCAGCGCTTCAGCGTGAGAATTCTCCCACGCTGTCAGTGACATACATGAGGTGAGGTCATGTCCAATGAACTCAGCTCACCTCATGCACGTCACTGACAGCGTGGGAAAATTCTCACGCTGAAGTGCTGAGTGCAGGAGAATTTTCCCACGCTGTCAGTGACGTACATGAAGTGAGCGGAGTTCATTGGACATGACCTCGGCTCATCTGGATGCCGTCACAGCCAGACACTGAGGAGTGGAAGTATGCCTGCGCTTCTCAGTGTCTGCGGGATGACAGGATGGATGGCAGCGTTCTGCTGCGGTCCAGCCTGTCATCTCGATGTAGCAGAGCTGAAGCTGTCGTGGGAGCCATGGAAAGGTAAGGATGAGGTTGCTTTATTATTTTACTTTTATTGCAGGAGATCGTTGGCTTCAGCTGGAATGGGCGTGATGGTAAGTATGGTTTAATTTAGAACAATAAAGGATTGTGTGTTTATTTCAATTAAAGGACTTTTTTCTGGGTGTTGTGTTTTTTTAAATACTTTACTAGAAATTCATGGTGGTCATGTCTAATATTGGCGTGACCCCATGAATTTTGGGCTTAGGGCCAGCTGATAATGCCAAGCTGGCCTTAACCCCTTTATTACCCAGTGAGCCACCGCACCAGGGCCCTGGATGAGTTGGGTACAGCGCCAGAAGATGGCGCTTCTATGAACGCGCCATTTTCTGGGGCGGCTGCGGACTGCAATTTGCAGCGGGGGTGGCCCAGAAAGCTTGGGTCTCCCTGCGCTGCGGATTCCAGCCCCCAGCTGCCTAGTTGTATCTGGCTGGGCACAAAAATAGGGCGAAGCCCCACGCATTTTTTTTTAAAATTATTTCATGAAATTCATGGAATAATTAAGAAAAAAAGGGCTTCCCTATATTGTTGTGTCCAACCAGGTACAAATAGGCAGCTGGTGGTTGGGGGCAGCCCATTCCTGCCTGCTGTACCTGGCTGGACACAAATATAGTGCGAAGCCCCACGTCAATTTTTTTTTAATTATTTCATGAAATAATTTTTTTAAAAAAGGGCTTCCCTATATTGTTGTGTCCGGCCAGGTACAAATAGGCAGCTGGTGGTTGGGGGCAGCCTGTTCCTGCCTGCTGTACCTGGCTGGACACAAATATAGGGCGAAGCCCCACGTCAATTTTTTTTAAAATAAGTCCTTTATTTTAACACTAAATGACATTTGAGGAGTTAATAAAGATGCAGTCCCTAAATTATTATTTATTTTTTAATTAATTTTTCCCAAAACTTTTGACGTGGGCTTCGCCATATTTTTGTATGCCAGCCAGGTACAGCATCCAGCTTCTATGAACGCGCCATTTTCCGGGGTGGCTGCGCACTGCAATTTTCAGCGGGGGGAGGGGGGGGGCAGAAAGCTTGGGCCTCCCTGCGCTGCAGATTCCATCCCCCAGCTGCCTAGTTGTACCTGGCTGGACACAAAAATAGGGAGAAGCTTCACGTATTTTTTTTTTTTAATTATTTCATGAAATTCATGAAATAATTAAGAAAAAAAGGGCTTCCCTATATTGTTGTGTCCAACCAGGTACAAATAGGCAGCTGGTGGTTGGGGGCAGCCCGTTCCTGCCTGCTGTACCTGGCTGGACACAAATATAGTGCGAAGCCCCACGTCAATTTTTTTTAAATCATTTCAGGAAATTCATGAAATAATTTAAAAAAATTGATGTGGGGCTTCGCCCTATATTTGTGTCCAGTCAGGTACAGCAGGCAGGAACGGGCTGCCCCCAACCACCAGCAGCCTATTTGTACCTAGCCGGACACAACAATATAGGGAAGCCCTTTTTTTCTGAATTATTCCATGAATTTCATGAATTTAAAAAAAAAAAAACGTGGAGCTTCGCCCTATTTTTGTGTCCAGCCAGGTACAACTAGGCAGCTGGGGGCTGGAATCTGCAGCGCAGGGAGGCCCAAGCTTTCTGGGCCCCACCCGCTGCAAATTGCAGTCCGCAGCCGCCCCGGAAAATGGCGCGTTCATAGAAGCGCCATCTTCTGGCGCTGTACCCAACTCATCCAGGGCCCTGATGCGGTGGCTCACTGGGTAATAAAGGGGTTAAGGCCAGCTTGGCATTATCAGCTGGCCCTAAGCCCGAAATTCATGGGGTCACGCCAATATTAGACATGACCACCATGAATTTCTAGTAAAGTATTTAAAAAAAACACAAACACCCAGAAAAAAGTCCTTTAATTGAAATAAACACACAATTCTTTATTGTTCTAAATTAAACCATACTTACCATCACGCCCATTCCAGCTGAAGCCAACGATCTCCTGCAATAAAAGAAAAATAATAAAGCAACCTCATCCTTACCTTTCCATGGCTCCCACGACGGCTCCAGCTCTGCTACATCGAGATGACAGGCTGGACCGCAGCAGAACGCTGCCATCCAGCCTGTCATCCCGCAGACACTGAGAAGCGCAGGCATACTTCCACTCCTCAGTGTCTGGCTGTGACGGCATCCAGATGAGCCGACAATGAACTCGGCTCACCTCATGTACGTCACTGACAGCGTGGGAGAATTCTCCTGCACTCAGCGCTTCAGCGTGAGAATTTTCCCACGCTGTCAGTGACGTGCATGAGGTGAGGTCATGTCCCATGAACTCGGCGCACCTCATGCACGTCACTGACAGCGTGGGAGAATTCTCACGCTGAAGCGCTGAGTGCAGGAGAATTTTCCCACGCTGTCAGTGACGTGCATGAGGTGAGCTGAGTTCATTGGACATGACCTCGGCTCATCTGGATGACGTCACAGAAAGACACTGAGGAGCGCAAGCATGCCTGCGCTTCTCAGTGTCCGCGGGATGACAGGCTGGATGGCAGCGTTCTGCTGCGGTCCAGCCTGTCATCTCGATGTAGCAGAGCTGAAGCTGTCCTGGGAACCATGGAAAGGTAAGGATGAGGTTGCTTTATTATTTTACTTTTATTGCAGGAGATCGTTGGCTTCAGCTGGAATGGGTGTGGCGGTAAGTATGGTTTAATTTAGAACAATAAAGAATTGTGTCTTTATTTCAATTAAAGGACTTTTTTCTGGGTGTTTGTGTTTTTTTTAAATACTTTACTAGAAATTCATGGCGGTCATGTCTAATATTGGCGTGACCCCATGAATTTCGGGCTTAGGGCCAGCTGATAATGCCAAGCTGGCCTTAACCCCTTTATTACCCAGTGAGCCACCGCACCAGGGCCCTGGATGAGTTGGGTACAGCGCCAGAAGATGGCGCTTCTATGAACGCGCCATTTTCCGGGGCGGCTGCGGACTGCAATTTGCAGCGGGTGGGACCCAGAAAGCTTGGGTCTCCCTGCGCTGCAGATTCCAGCCCCCAGCTGCCTAGTTGTACCTGGCTGGACACAAAAATAGGGCGAAGCGCCACACATTTTTTTTTTTAATTATTTCATGAAATTCATGGAATAATTAAGAAAAAAAGGGCTTCCCTATATTGTTGTGTCCGGCTAGGTACAAATAGGCAGCTGGTGGTTGGGGGCAGCCCGTTCCTGCCTGCTGTACCTGGCTGGACACAATTATAGGGCGAAGCCCCACATAATTTTTTTTTAATTATTTCATGAATTTCCTGAAATAATTAAAAAAAAATTGACGTGGGGCTTCACACTATATTTGTGTCCAGCCAGGTACAGCAGGCAGGAATGGGCTGCCCCCAACCACCAGCTGCCTATTTGTACCTAGCCGGACACAACAATATAGGGAAGCCCTTTTTTTCTTAATTATTCCATGAATTTCATGAAATAATTAAAAAAAAAAAAACGTGGAGCTTCTCCTTATTTTTGTGTCCAGCCAGGTACAACTAGGCAGCTGGGGGATGGAATCTGCAGCGCAGGGAGGCCCAAGCTTTTTGCCCTCCCCCCCCCGCTGAAAATTGCAGTCCGCGGCCGCCCCGGAAAATGGCGCGTTCATAGAAGCTGGATGCTGTACCTGGCTGGCATACAAAAATATGGCGAAGCCCACGTCAAAAGTTTTGGGAAAAATTTATTAAAAAATAAATAATAATTTAGGGACTGCATCTTTATTAAGTCCTCAAATGTCATTTAGTGTTAAAATAAAGGATTTATTTAAAAAAAAAATGGCGTGGGATCCCCCATAATTTTAGTCTCTAGCGGAGGTTAAGCAGACGGCTGGGGCAGATGTTTGAAGCCTGGGAAGGGGGTAAAACCCACGGAGCTTCCCAGGCTACTAATATCAGCCCCCAGCTGAATACCTAGCCTTTACTAGCTATTAAAATGGGGGACCCCCCAAAAAAAAATGACGTGGGGTCCCCTCTATTTTAATAGCTAGCAAAGGCTAGGCAGACAGCTGGGGGCTGATATTAATAGCTCAGGAAGGGTGCCATGAATATTGGCCCCCTCCCAGGCTAGAAACACCAGCCGTCAGCCGCCCCAGAAATGGCGCATCCATAGGATGCGCCAATTCTGGCACTTAGCCTCGCTCTTCCACGCTGCCCTGGTGCGGTGGCAGGGGGTAATAGTGGTGGGGTTCATGTCAGCGCCAGCTGCCATGAAGCCCAGGTTAGTAATGATGGCCGTCTATATGACACCCCCATTACTAACCTACAAAGTGTTAAAAAGAAAAAACACACTACACCCAGAAAAAAATAATTTATTTGAAATAAAACACCATTTTATTTAATTCTTAGTTTACTAAAAAAAAAATAGTTACCTGTCCACGTTCCTGCGCTGATCTCCCATGCACAGCTGTCACATCTGGAGATGGTGACAGCTGTGCATGGCTGCTGTAAGCTCACGCTGCCGGGAACACGTCCGCTCCCGGCAGCGGGAGCCACTGACTGAGGTCACCGGAGTGCATTCAGGCAGCGCAGCTCCGGAGACCTCCTTTACGGCAGTGCTGTACCGTGGGAATTTCTCACGATACAGCAGTGCCGTAAAGGAGCTAACCGGAGCAGCGCTGCCTGAACTCCGGTGAACCCTTACGGCCCCGTCATTCTAGCGGCGGCAGCGGTTCAGAGCGGTCACATTCTATGTGGCTGCTCTGAACTGGAGATCTTCGTGGGACACTCGTGGACTGCTACGGAGGGGTAAGGATAAGGTTGTGGTTTATTATTTTATATTTTATTACAGGAGATCGATGGCTTCGGGGAATTAGGTGTCTTGGTGAGTATAGGTGTAGTTTTTTATTTTTTACTTTATTTTAGGTGGCGATCGGCGGGGACAGGTAATGTATGAACTAATTTCTTTTAGGTAACCACTGGCCACCAATGACATGTATCTAACATTTATTGGGGACACAGTAGGGCAATTTAAATAGCAGGATCAGGCTGATGGGAACTACTGCTCCCATCGAGCTGATCCTGCTGGCAGGAGTGGACGGGGGACAGACATAGGCCGATGGGAGTAGTAGTGTCACATCGGCCTATGTCTGCCCGCACACACACCCGCACACATCGCACAGACACCCCGCACACACACCCCGCACACATCGCACAGACACCCCGCACACACACCCCGCACACACACCCGCACACACACACACCCGCACACACACACACCCGCACACACACCCGCACACATCGCACAGACACCCCGCACACATCGCACAGACACCCCGCACACACACCCCGCACACACACACACCCGCACACACACACCCCGCACACACACACCCCGCACACACACTAATCATGACGGGTCCGGGAGGTGAGGCTGACCTGTGCGGCCGTGGGAAAGTTGATGTGAGTTCATGCAGTCAAGCATGAACTCACATGAACCCTCTGAGGGCACCGCGGCTACTTCAAATGAACAGCTGATCGGCATCACCTGATACCTCAGCTGTTCATTTGAAATAACCGGCGGGAAAGCGCAGCACAGAACGGGAAAGCCGGCGGTGAAGTCTTTTCACTGCCGGCTTCCCCGCCCGGGTCCTTCGCTCCTTGGTGCTGCGCTCCCCGCCCGGTCCTAACTTACGATCGGGATGGGAGGTGGCGAGGGGAGCGGAGGATCGGGGTGGGAGGCTGCGGGGAAGCAGTATGGGGCTGCGTGATTGTTTAAAAGCCGGCGGCTTTTTACCGCGCGCCGGCTTTTAAACAATCAGGAGAATTCTCCCACGCTGGGATGGCATTCTGATGACAAGCTGGATCGCAGCTGAGCGCTGCCATCCAGCTTGTCATCCTTCAGAGACACTGCAGAGCGCAGGCATTATGGGAACTTCCGATTCCGGTATTCGATATTATAAAAGTATCGGAATTAAGTATCGGAATTCCGATACAGTGAATATCGGCCGATACCCGATATTTCAGTATCGGAATGCTCAACACTACTCATGACACCTTCTCTCCATCTACCTGATGATCCTGAGGAACACTGGGATCTTCTTGTTTACAGTCCTGTGGAAGAAGAGGACGGGGACATCTCTCTGGTGTTGTCCTGTTACTGGATATAACTGGAGGAAACAGATACAGGCACTGAATTCATTCTTTACATACAGATAATTATAGACTGTGTGTATTTAGTCCTGTCTATTACCTGGTGATGTGAGGGGCTGGGGATCCTCCATCATGACGTCCTTGTACTGATCCTTGTGTTCTTCTAAATACTCCCACTCCTCCATGGTGAAATAGACAGCGACATCGTGACACCTTATAGGAACCTGACACATACAATGATACCGTCATCCCCCCGATCCCTTCATAGCATTACTGTATAATGTCCCAGCATTCCCAGAAGTGTCACCTCTCCAGTCAGCAACTCAATCATCTTGTAGGGGAGTTCTAGGATCTTCTGGTCATTGATGTCCTCATGTATCAGGGGGTGAGATGGAGGCTCAGTGATTGGGATCAGGGTTCTTCCCCATCCCTCAGACTCAGAGGCCTGACAGCGCTCACTAGAGGTCTTCTCCACTACTGCATAATCCTGTTATAGAGAAACACATTAATAAATCTCACACTCAGACATTTCCAGAGTCCTCACCTCTCCGGTTCTGTTATTTCCATAGATAAGAATGATGTAATGTGATGTCATCAGAATCGCTTACCTCTCCAGTAAGCCAGTAAAGGATCTCTAGGGTGAGGTGTAATATCCTCTCCTCCATCTTGACCCCGTCCCTATCCATCCTTGACGGGTCAATCAGGAATATTCTCTTATATAGATCTCCACTGAAAGGATCCGATATTGTAGGGACCTGAACATGAAGAAGATGAGCCGATGTAACCTCATAAAAAATCCATGCGATAATATAATTACTGGAAATAATAAGGGGAAACATATCAGGAGATAGAATGTGTAGATATTGTATTCTCAGATCGTGTAAACTGGAATGTTATAAACATCACCCACTTGCTGCACTTGTAGCTCGGATGCGACTGTAGGCTGTGGGCACATGTTGCAGATTTGGTTTGGTTTTTGTCGGGTTTTTTCCTGCGCGGATTTGTCACAAAACCTGATGTCAGCAAAGTGAATGAGAAACCTGAAGTGTCATGCACACATTGAGTATTTTTAACTTGCAGATTTGGTGCAGAAAATAATCTGCAGCATGTCAATTATCTGTGTGTTTTTGCCTGCGTTTTTTCATCCATTGAATGCACTGAAAAAACGCAGGCAAAAACGCAACGTTTTTGAGGCTGCGTTTTCCAGCCAAGAGATGCAGAAACGTTGCAGAAATTTCTGACATCAAATACTCAATCTGTGCACATAGCCTAAAAGAGGACTCCACTTCTCACATTTACCCATCCATTCATCTACCACAACAGGCAGACAATTGGCTAAGCGCACCCCCCAGCCCGCTCACACATCCACACCACACTTCTTGCAGTCACAGCTCGCCATTTTGATAGGCCACTGAGAAAACCTGCCCTAAGTGAGACACTAGTAAACATGCACAGCTAACTTTTAGAAGCACCTGAGAGGTATTCTTCTGCTTAAATTTAAAAAAAATCACAATTTTACAAAACAGAAAGAGAACATTCCCCAATCTTGATGAGACAGAGAATGTCTTTTCACCAGTTTATATTACATTAGTTACCATTTTTTCAGTAAGCCATTAAAAATGATCAATCACTGAAGACCAGGGCCCGACAGGGACTAAAAAGCAGCTCTGGCACATAAAATTTACCAGCCCACATACAATAAGTGTCCTCACCCAAATAGTACATCACCGACAGGTTGTGCCGACTTTAGCTTTAATTGTTACACTACTCGCTTAAATGTGTTAGACAACCACTTTAAAAATGTAAGCTGCAGTGACCATATAGTGACTAGACACCCATTCATCACATACAGTCTGCGGACTATCACACTGCAGACTATGATAAAACATATGGCACTGATCAAACCAGGGATTGAAGCTTGAAGAAGACAATTTGCATATTCCAGGTGCCTTCTGGGAAAAGCGAAGAGTCTCCTTCAGCTAGAAGATCGTTGGGTACAGCCGGGACCAGCTGCTTGGAAAGCATCGCCAAACCAGGGATTGAAGCTTGAAGAGGACAATTTGCATATTCCAGGTGCCTTCTGGGAAAAGCGAAGAGTCTCCTTCAGCTAGAAGATCGTTGGGTACAGCCGGGACCAGCTGCTTGGAAAGCATCGCCAAACCGCACGCCTGACGGCGCGCGAATTTGTTTAATTTGTTTGTCCTAGGGTATCACAAGAAAGAAGACAGACATCAAGTCAGCAGGGACAAGGAGCAGCATGGCAGATGTGACAACCTACATGGTGAACTGCAACATGTGCTACATGTTCACAGATCGACCAGAAGCTGAAACCAACTTCACCTGCCAGAAGTGTAGACTACTGGCTCTTTTAGAAGAAAAGGTGCGGGGACTGGAAGAAAGAATTGCGACATTAAAACTCATCAAGGAAAATGAAGACTTCCTGGACAGAACAGAAGCGTCACTACTGGTCACGGAAAGTCAAGGAAGCATCAGAGAACCTCCAGAGGCAGACAAGTGGAGGCAAGTGACCAAAAGAAGCAAGAAGACCATGGAGACACCACCAACCACACAACTGAGAAACAGATTCCAAGGACTAGTGGAGGACGAAGATGGCACACCTAAGGATGAGGAACTACCAGCAAGCAAAAAAGGAAAGAGCACCCAGAAACACCCAGAAGCGACAAGAAAAAGGACAGCCAAGAAGGGAAGAAGAGTGGTGGTGGTGGGAGACTCACTACTGAGAGGAACAGAAGCAGCTATCTGCAGACCGGACATAACCGCAAGAGAAGTATGCTGCCTCCCAGGGTCGAAGATCAAGGATGTTACCGATAGGATACCGAAGCTCATCAGTTCCAAGGATGTCCACCCATTTCTTCTGATACATGTTGGCACCAATGACACGGCAAAGAAGGACCTACCGACAATCTGCAAGGACTTTGAAGCATTGGGGAAGAAAGTAAAAGAACTGGATGCGCAGGTAGTTTTTTCTTCTATCCTTCCAGTAGACGGGCATGGCGTCAGGAGATGGAACAGGATCCTTGAGGTGAACAACTGGCTGAGACGATGGTGCAGACAACAAGGATTTGGATTCCTGGACCACGGTGTGAATTACCTCTATGACGGACTCCTTGCCAGAGACGGACTACACCTCAACAAACCCGGGAAACACACATTCGCCAGGAGACTCGCAACACTCATCAGGAGGGCGTTAAACTAGAAGAAGAGGGGATGGGAAGAAAAACGCCGGACACGATCATGCAACCAGAGAACATACTAATGAAAGATATGAAGTGCGACAAAGAAGGTCCAAGACAAGATACTTGGAAGGGAGGTAAGAAAATTTCTAATACAATCCTGTGATGAACCTGTAGCCGCCATCTTGGTAATGATAAATCATATCCAGGGATGGCCACACTTCAGCAGCCCCCACCCTTGGGACCTTCTGTTAAAACGTCAACTAGATAGTTTCCCCCCATCCAGGCTCCTGTAAGATAAGAAGCCTACTTAACACTTGAATGCTAGGAGCTTCAAAGACTTCGAGAGGAAACACAGCCAGCAGGGGGGGGTGCTTCGTCTATCTGTACCTGACCATTTGTCCCATAGGACTAGTTTCTTTGTCTGTCACAAGCATGGAGGCATAAGATATAGAAACATGAATAGTACACGCATGTTGCGTGGGATGGGCCAATAAAAAAATATCACGGCGTCCCGGAGCCATTGCGCACACAAGCCTCCGCGGTAGACGTTTGTACGTGCTCTGGAAGCCAAGATATAGCGCGGAGCCATTCCTGAGGACCGTATGGTATCATAATTGATATCAAAAGGTCGGTTACGGCGGCCCGAATCCATGGGAACCCCTGGGGGTATCATGAGACCATCCCAGAAGAAGTTATTGGGTTCCATAGAATTTGGGCTTCTGATCGAAGTTAGACCTGAGGGTGGAGACTGAGCCAGCTGACCTCACCAGCAGTGGGCGGGACGGGGCAGGTAAGATAGCAGGACAGACAAGAGACAAGTCAGTCTTGACCCAAGAGTGGGGTGCTGAACATCTGAGCACCAGCTGAGGCCACCAAGGGGAGGAGCAGTTTGACCATGCGGTGGTAGGCCTCAGCCTGTAACAAAGAACCGTGCCTGCGACCGCAGAATCCTCTCCCTGCGTCACAAGAGAATCAAGAAACCGGTAACTGATATGCTGTGGTGATTCTGTGTGTTGTATTCCATTGTTGTATAGTTTAGCCTGACCTTATACCTGTGTATATTTAGTTGTATATCGTGTATCTAGTGTATTATTATAATCAATTACCTCAAGTAATTGTGGGCCTGCCTTTTATTCTGCATAACGAACGCACGTCCGTGTGAGCTCGGCTCAAGCCAAAAACGCTACCCAGGGTTGGTTCCTGACCCGATATAGGCCCATTCACGGACTGGGCGTATATCTAAAATAGGGACTGGTGGCAGCATACCAACTGGGGATTGGGGAAGGCTGGTAGTGACGGTCGGAGGTTCAGATATATATATTCCTGGCGCGGCCAAGGAAGATATATATACCGCCCTCACTACAGAGGGCCCCGATACCCAGTAGGTTACAGGACAGTCTCCCTGGCGACCGCTTATCCTAGGTGCAGTTCCTTGACTGACCTGAGGCTAAGAGGGCGCTAGCGAGTTGTGCTGTGTAGTGACGTTACGGTTTAGTGACGTTGAAGGGATAACACACTACCGTGTTCCCTGCGCTGGTTGCAGCTTCCTGGCACTACTTTCTCTAGGTGCAGTACCTTGACTGACCTGAGAGGTAAGGGGGCGCCAGAGAGCTGCACCCACCGGCCGGCTTTCATCACATTGGTGGCAGAGCGGTGGGATTGCAGAATAATAGTGTTGTGGGACCCCTACTCCCAGGCACTAAAGACTGCCAGTGGTAACTTCCACTGCTGGAGTCTTAAGGTCAGCCCAACGTTAGACGGTCAGGCTAAAAGTATAACAAGGTGTGTGCAAACTCAGGGTTGCAGCGGTGTCGGTTACCAAGATGGCAGACGGCACCAGGAGCAAGACCCTGCAGGAGGCTAATGCTACGGTCCGTGTGGCAGGAGGGGAGGACATTGTTACTCATGGCGAGGAGGAGTCCAGCCCGGGCACCTCAGGGAGCCAGTCCCCAGTATACGGTCCCGCAGTGGGCTGCCCACCACCTACCCAGCCCAGCCTGTCCAGATCACAAGCCCTTTTACAAGCGGCTATGGCAAGTCTCCAGTCTCATGGCGATGCCGTCTACAAAACCCTCCTGGCAGCATCAGAGAAGGCAGCGGAGGAGGAGCGCGAAGCTGCGGAGCGCCGGGAGGCTGCGGAGCGTGCAGAGCGGGCTGCAGAGCGCCGGGAGGCTGCGGAGCGTGCAGAGCGAGCTGCGGAGCGCCAGCACCAACTGGACCTGGCCCAGCGGGGGCTTCCGCTAGAGCAACCAACCCATCAGGAGACCAAGTCGTCCAAAGTCCGAGCTGAGGACTTCCCTCTACTGGAGAAGGATGGGGACCTGGACTCCTTTCTGGTGGCATTTGAACGGACCTGTCTTCAGCACCATCTGGCCCGGGATCAGTGGGCCAGATACCTGACCCCCCGTTTGAGGGGTAAGTCCCTGGATGCCTTGGGGGACTTACCTGCCGGGGAGGTACAGAACTACGACTGCATCAAGCGGGCCCTGATCCGGCAGTACAACCTCACTCCCGAGTCGTACCGCCAGAAGTTCCGGAGCCTGCTGCGTGGCCCCAAGGACACCTGGACCGATCATATGCGGGCGCTGTTGAGAGCCGCAGAGCACTGGACCTCGGGTCTAGCGCTTACTACCCGCCAGGAGGTCCAGGAACTGTTCGTCACGGAGCAGTTTTTGTGGAACTGCCCAGAGGACCTCCGACAGTTCCTCCGTGACCGAAAACCAACAGGGGCTTCTGCTACAGCCGCCCTGGCAGACGAGTATGCCAATAACAGGGCGCCTGAGCTGAAGAAGTCTGCCAGCAGCACCTGGAGAGGGGGTAAGCCCAGTCATGCCCCTGTTTCCCCGGCCCCTAGAACACAAGGGGTGTATCCCCCTGTTGCCCTCTCCAGGCAAGGACCAGACGTAAGACGTTGTCATCTATGCAACAAACCAGGACACTTTAGGGCTGAGTGTCCCCAGCGCCAAAAGACCCCATCCCAGTCCCAGAGAGCGCCCAATGTTTTGTGTGTGGGAGGGGGTGGTGGTAGGTCCCTGGACAACATCCAACCCGTCACCATAGGCCGTTCTGCGGTCATGGGACTGCGGGACACGGGCGCTGAACGAACACTGGTACGGCCTGAGGTGGTGTCCCCCCAGGACTTGGTACCAGGAAAGACTCTTTCCGTCTCCGGGGTTGGAGGCGTGGAGCCGGCACTTCCCGTTGCCATGGTGTATTTGGACTGGGGTGCCGGAAGGGGGATGCGGGAGGTGGGAGTAACGCCAAATATTCCCGCAAATGTTTTATTAGGGACCGACTTGGGGCGTCTAGTATCGCAGTATGTACCCTCTGAACCCCCAAGTTCGGCCCCCCAAGAGTGTATTGATTTGTCTGCTGCTAATGCCAACCATGTTGTATGTAGTGTGTGTCCTGCTGAGGAGGAGGGAGTGAAACCTGAGGGTAACACCTGCACAGACACAACACAAACAGGGTTAGTGAAAGCAGGTGGGGAGTGTGGGGATGCCCGCAGAGGTGCTCAGCCGGCGTGCCGTGACCTCTTGTCCTCCGGTGAGGGAGGGGGCGGGCAGGATTCTGTAGAGGGAAGCTCAGGGATGGAGAGGGGGGCAGCTACCGGCAGTGTAGGGCTCCCAGGGGTATCCAGGCTGCTGAGTATAGGCCCACTGCAGGGGGAGGAACAGGCCATGGGAGGTGGGGGTGTCCCAAGAGAGGAGCCGCCAGGTAAGACCCCAGGGCAGGAGTTCCCCACATCCGAGATGTCCAAAGGCCTAGGAAGCCTGCCTGATCGGGCGGCTTGGTCAGAAACAGAGGGGAAGCAGGCACTACCCACGGTCACAGCGGTCATAGCCGCTGTCACCAGGAGTGGGAGCGCCGGAGCCCAAGGAGCCTTGCAGAGGTCCGACGGCTTCCCCACTTCTGACCAAGTGTCTGCCGGGTCAGACAGCGGCCAGGTGACATGCCCGGAGGGGCTGACAGAGGATGTGGCAGTTTCGTCGATTCTGGCCACATCAAGTCAGGAATTTCAGGCTGCGTTGGAAGCAGACGACAGCCTGAAAGCTCTCAAGGAACAGGCGGCACAGCCTCCCATGGAGTCAGACTGCGAGCGGGTGGTCTGGGACCAGGGACGGCTGTACCGGGTAACGGTCCAGCAGGGTTCACCGGAGGCGTGGCCCAGGGACCGACAGTTAGTGGTACCCTATCCGTTCAGGGCGGAATTGTTGCGGATCGCACACGAGATTCCGATGGCCGGACACCTAGGGATCGCTAAAACCAAGGCCAGGATAGCTCAGCATTTCTACTGGCCTGGGATGGGAGCCGCGGTGGGTGCCTACTGCCGTTCGTGTGACACCTGTCAGAGGGTGGGGAAGGCGGGGCCGCGCCCCAAAGCCCCACTGGTAACTCTGCCAATCATCGAAGAGCCTTTCTCGAGGGTTGCTGTGGATCTTATTGGACCTCTGTCCACTCCCAGCCACTCCGGGAAATGCTTCATACTCACGGTAGTGGACTATGCCACCCGGTACCCGGAAGCGGTAGCTTTGTCGTCCATTCGGGCCGACAAGGTGGCTACCGCCTTACTGGAGATCTTCTCCAGAGTGGGTTTCCCCCAAGAAATGCTCACCGACCGAGGGACCCAGTTCATGTCGCGGCTGATGGAGTCCCTCTGTAAGCAAATGCAGGTGCAACATCTGGTGGCCAGCCCGTATCACCCACAGACTAATGGCCTGTGTGAGCGGTTCAATGGCACCTTAAAGCAGATGCTTAAGATGTTGGTCGACTCCCACGGGAGAGACTGGGAGCGTTACCTCCCACACCTCCTATTTGCTTACCGGGAGGTTCCGCAGGCCTCAACGGGGTTCTCCCCCTTTGAGCTCCTGTACGGGCGACGGGTACGGGGCCCCCTGGCTCTGGTGAAGGAAGCATGGGAAGGGGATTTGGCCACCCCCGAGGTGTCGGTCATCGAGTATGTCGTGCGCCACCGGGACAGGATGATGGCCTTGGCAAAGCTGGTGCAGGACAATATGGCCCAGGCCCAGGCCGACCAGAAGCGGTGGTACGACCAGAATGCTTGTGAGAGGACCTACCAGGTGGGTCAAAAGGTGTGGGTACTGGTCCCCGTACCACAGAACAAGCTTCAGGCAGCCTGGGAAGGTCCCTACTTCGTGCACCAGAAACTCAATGCCGTCACCTATCTGGTCACCCTGGATCACGCCCGTGGAAGGAGGAAGGCCTTCCACGTGAACATGATGAAGGCTCATCATGAGCGGGAAGCGACTGCCCACCCAGTGTGCAACCTTCCCGAGGAAGGAGAGGTAGAAACCCTCCTGGATCTGCTCACCCAAGCCAAGGCGGGTGGGTCCATCGAGGATGTGGGGGTTGGCCACCAGCTCACGGAGGACCAACGGTCCCAGCTGGGGACCACCCTGCACCCCTTCCGGGGGCTGTTCAGCAGCCTGCCCGGAAGGACTGAGATGGCTGTCCACGACGTGGACACTGGCGATCACCCGCCGATCCGGCGTTCAGCATATCGGGTCTCTTTCGAGGTGCAGGGAAACATGCGCCAAGAGATAGACGAGATGCTGAAGCTGGGGGTGATCCAGGCATCCAGCAGCGCGTGGGCCTCGCCTGTAGTCCTCGTACCAAAGAAGGACCGAACTACACGGTTCTGCGTGGACTACCGGGGGCTCAACGCTGTAACGGCCACCGATGCGTTCCCCATACCACGCATCGATGACCTGCTCGATCGGATGGCCGGGGCTAAGTACCTGACCATCATGGATCTGAGCCGGGGGTACTGGCAGATTCCTCTGACCCCCGCGGCAAGGGAACGCTCTGCCTTTATCACCCCTTTTGGACTGTACGAGTCCACAGTGATGCCATTCGGCATGAAGAATGCCCCTGCCACTTTTCAGCGGATGGTCAATACGCTGCTTGAGGGACTTGAAGGGTACGCGGCTGCGTACTTGGACGATATTGCAGTCTTCAGTCCCACTTGGGAGGATCACCTAGAGCACCTGCGGCAGGTGCTCGGTCGGATCCACCGGGCAGGCTTGACCATCAAGCCGGAAAAGTGCCAGCTGGGCATGAGTGAGGTCCTCTACCTGGGTCACCGGGTAGGCGGGGGGGTTCTGAAGCCAGAACCGGGGAAAGTGGATGCCATCGCATCCTGGCCCACTCCTAGGACCAAAAAGCAGGTGATGTCCTTCTTGGGGACCGCCGGGTACTATAGGAGGTTCGTCCCACACTATAGCACCCTGGCCAAGCCCCTGACGGACCTCACCAAGAAGAAGCTGCCCGTCGCAGTCGACTGGACAGTCGCCTGCGAGACAGCTTTCGGGGCACTCAAGGCCGCCCTAAGTAGCTCCCCTGTACTGCAAGCTGCCGACTTCGACCGGCCGTTTGTGGTACAGACCGACGCCAGTGACTTTGGCCTCGGTGCTGTGCTAAGTCAGGTCAACACGACAGGCCAGGAACATCCTGTCTTGTACCTGAGCAGGAAGCTACTGCCCCGGGAGGTGGCTTACTCCACGGTGGAAAAAGAATGCCTGGCAATTGTATGGGCCCTGCAGCGTCTGCAGCCCTACTTGTACGGGAGCCATTTCACCGTGGAGGCGGACCACAACCCCCTCAGCTGGTTACACACGGTCTCTGGGTCGAATGGCAGGTTGCTACGCTGGAGCCTCGCTCTCCAGCAGTACCACTTCTCCATTCGCCACAGAAGAGGCCGTGACCACGGTAACGCTGACGGGTTATCCCGGCAAGGGGAGGGTGCAGAAGGACGCACGGGGGAACACAGGAATGTGCTACCCCCTCGCGCCCTCGTATAGGGGGAGGTGTGATGAACCTGTAGCCGCCATCTTGGTAATGATAAATCATATCCAGGGATGGCCACACTTCAGCAGCCCCCACCCTTGGGACCTTCTGTTAAAACGTCAACTAGATAGTTTCCCCCCATCCAGGCTCCTGTAAGATAAGAAGCCTACTTAACACTTGAATGCTAGGAGCTTCAAAGACTTCGAGAGGAAACACAGCCAGCAGGGGGGGGTGCTTCGTCTATCTGTACCTGACCATTTGTCCCATAGGACTAGTTTCTTTGTCTGTCACAAGCATGGAGGCATAAGATATAGAAACATGAATAGTACACGCATGTTGCGTGGGATGGGCCAATAAAAAAATATCACGGCGTCCCGGAGCCATTGCGCACACAAGCCTCCGCGGTAGACGTTTGTACGTGCTCTGGAAGCCAAGATATAGCGCGGAGCCATTCCTGAGGACCGTATGGTATCATAATTGATATCAAAAGGTCGGTTACGGCGGCCCGAATCCATGGGAACCCCTGGGGGTATCATGAGACCATCCCAGAAGAAGTTATTGGGTTCCATAGAATTTGGGCTTCTGATCGAAGTTAGACCTGAGGGTGGAGACTGAGCCAGCTGACCTCACCAGCAGTGGGCGGGACGGGGCAGGTAAGATAGCAGGACAGACAAGAGACAAGTCAGTCTTGACCCAAGAGTGGGGTGCTGAACATCTGAGCACCAGCTGAGGCCACCAAGGGGAGGAGCAGTTTGACCATGCAGTGGTAGGCCTCAGCCTGTAACAAAGAACCGTGCCTGCGACCGCAGAATCCTCTCCCTGCGTCACAAGAGAATCAAGAAACCGGTAACTGATATGCTGTGGTGATTCTGTGTGTTGTATTCCATTGTTGTATAGTTTAGCCTGACCTTATACCTGTGTATATTTAGTTGTATATCGTGTATCTAGTGTATTATTATAATCAATTACCTCAAGTAATTGTGGGCCTGCCTTTTATTCTGCATAACGAACGCACGTCCGTGTGAGCTCGGCTCAAGCCAAAAACGCTACCCAGGGTTGGTTCCTGACCCGATATAGGCCCATTCACGGACTGGGCGTATATCTAAAATAGGGACTGGTGGCAGCATACCAACTGGGGATTGGGGAAGGCTGGTAGTGACGGTCGGAGGTTCAGATATATATATTCCTGGCGCGGCCAAGGAAGATATATATACCGCCCTCACTACAGAGGGCCCCGATACCCAGTAGGTTACAGGACAGTCTCCCTGGCGACCGCTTATCCTAGGTGCAGTTCCTTGACTGACCTGAGGCTAAGAGGGCGCTAGCGAGTTGTGCTGTGTAGTGACGTTACGGTTTAGTGACGTTGAAGGGATAACACACTACCGTGTTCCCTGCGCTGGTTGCAGCTTCCTGGCACTACTTTCTCTAGGTGCAGTACCTTGACTGACCTGAGAGGTAAGGGGGCGCCAGAGAGCTGCACCCACCGGCCGGCTTTCATCACAAATCCACAGGGAGAAGATTGGAACAAAACAAAATCGTGTAAACTGCGTGCTAGCAAATGCCAGGAGCCTGACAAACAAGATGGATGAACTGGAAGCAGAAATATCTACAGGTAACTATGACATAGTGGGAATAACCGAGACATGGCTAGATGAAAGCTATGACTGGGCAGTTAACTTACAGGGTTAAAGTCTGTTTAGAAGGGATCGAAGAAGTCGGAAAGGGGGTGGAGTCTGTCTATATGTAAAGACGTGTCTAAAGCCTACAATACGGGAGGATGTATGGGAGGGAAATGAGGAGGTCGAGTCCTTATGGGTGGAGATACATGGGGCAAAAAACAATAATAAAATTATCATAGGAGTCTGTTATAAACCACCAAATATAGCAGAAGCCACGGAAAGTCTATTAATGAGACAAATAGACGAAGTAGCAAAAAATAATGAGGTGCTTATTATGGGGGACTTCAACTACCCCGATATAGACTGGGAAACCGAAAGCTGTAGATCTCAGAAAGGAAACCGGTTTCTGCCAATTATCAAAGACAATTATTTGTCACAACTTGTGCAGGAACCAACTAGAGGGACGGCCCTTTTAGACTTAATATTAACTAACAGGCCAGACAGAATAACTGAGGTGCAGGTCGGGGGGCACCTGGGAAATAGTGACCACAACATTATACAATTCCACAAGTGCTTCAGTAGGGTGCCCAGCAAGGGAGTCACAAAAACACTGAACTTTAGGAGGGCAAAGTTTGATCAGCTAAGAGATGCCCTTCACCTTATAGACTGGGATAGTATCTTTAGTAATAGGAGCACGGATAGAAAATGGGACATTTTCAAAACAGTCCTACATAGTCACTGTAGAAGGTACATACCTTATGGGAATAAAAGGGCTAGGAATAGGAGGAAGCCAATGTGGCTAAATAAGGAAGTCAAGAGGGCAATGAAAAACAAAAAAAAGGCTTTCGGTAAACTTAAACAAGAAGGCAGCGAGGAAGCGCTAATATCTTATAGGGAAAAAAACAAAATCTGTAAGAAACAAATAAGAATAGCAAAAGAGGAGACAGAGAGACTAATTGCCAAGGAAAGTAAAACAAATCCCAAACTGTTCTTTAACTATATAAACAGTAAAAGGATTAAAACTGATGGCGTTGGCCCATTGAAAAATAACCTGGGTAAAGTCATAGAGGGCGATGAGGGTAAAGCAAACCTACTCAATAGCTTCTTCTCCACTGTTTTCACAAAAGAAAACAATTTATCGGAGGAAATGCAGAGTGATAAAGTAAATCCTCTGCTAAATATCACCCACCTAACCCAGAGGGAAGTTCAGAAACGCCTAAATAATATCAAAATAGACAAGTCACCAGGCCCAGATGACATACACCCCCGGGTACTAAAAGAATTAAGTAATGTGATAGACAGGCCGCTGTATCTTATATTCAAGCACTCTTTATGGACAGGGACTGTCCCACTAGACTGGCGCCAAGCAAATGTGGTACCAATATTCAAAAAGGGGTCTAAAAGTGACCCTGGGAACTATAGACCAGTCAGCTTAACGTCTGTTGTGGGTAAATTGTTTGAAGGATTTCTTAGAGATGCTATTGTAGAATATCTTAATGATAATAACTGTCTAACTCCATATCAACATGGATTCATGAGGGATCGCTCCTGCCAAACAAACCTGATCGCCTTCTACGAGGAGGTGAGCTCACAGCTGGACCGGGGAGAGTCAGTGGATGTTGTATACCTTGACTTCTCCAAAGCGTTTGATACCATGCCACACAAAAGGTTGGTATATAAAATGAGAATGCTTGGTCTGGGGGATAATGTGTGCAAGTGGGTAAATAGCTGGCTGAGTGATAGAAAGCAGAGGGTGGTTATCAATGGAGTAAGCTCAGGGTGTGTCAGGGTTACTAGCGGGGTGCCTCAAGGGTCTGTCTTGGGCCCTATATTATTTAATATATTTATTAATGATCTAGTGGAAGGGTTGCATAGTAAAATAGCAATATTTGCAGATGATACTAAACTTTGTAAAGTAGTTAATACAGATGAGGACAGGGCACAGCTACAGGAGGATTTAGATAAATTGGGGAGTTGGGCCAAAAAATGGCAAATGGGGTTCAATGCCGATAAATGTAAGGTCATGCACATGGGAAAGAAAAACAGCAGTCACCCATACATATTAAATGGGAAACCGTTGGGGAAATCTGACATGGAGAAGGACCTGGGCGTCTTGGTTAACAGCAAATTAAATTGGAGTGCCCAGTGTCAGGCAGCAGCTGCGAAGGCAAATAGAGTCATGGCATGCATCAGAAGAGGAATAGGGGCATATGATGAGAACATTGTTCTTCCTCTGTATAAAGCGCTGGTAAGGCCGCACTTAGAATATTGTGCACAGTTCTGGGCTCCGGTGCTCAGGAAAGACATATTGGAGCTAGAGAGGGTACAAAGGAGGGCGACTAAGGTAATAAAGGGAATGGAGGGACTAGAATACCCAGAGAGGTTGTCAAAATTAGGCCTATTTACATTGGAAAAGAGAAGGCTTAGGGGAGACCTCATAAACATGTATAAATACATCAGGGGGCAGTACAGAGATCTCTCCCATGACCTGTTTATACCAAGGATGGTGACAAAGACGAGGGGGCACACTATGCGTCTGGAGGAAAGGAGGTTCCTGCACCAGCATAGAAGGGGATTCTTTACGGTCAGAGCCGTGAGACTCTGGAACTCTCTGGGAGAGGAAGTGGTGATGTCCAACTCACTTAAAGAGTTCAAGAGAGGCCTGGACGCCTTTCTTGAGAACAATAAAATTACATCTTATGCTTAGTTAATTAATCCAGGGATTTAATCTTACTGCCAGATTGGTGTCGGGAAGTGAATTTTTCCTCAGTGATGTAAATTGGCCTATACCTCATGGTTTTTTGTTGCCTTCCCCTGGATCAACGCTGCGGAATAGCTGCAGTGCACAAGAAATAGGCTGAACTGGATGGACGCTTGTCTTTTTTCGGCCTTATAAACTATGTAACTATGTAACTACAGTACAGACCAAAAGTTTGGACACACCTTCTCATTTAAAGATTTTTCTGTATTTTCATGACTATGAAAATTGTACATTCACACTGAAGGCATCAAAACTATGAATTAACACACGTGGAATTATATACTTAGCAAAAAAGTGTGAAACAACTGAAAATATTTCTTATATTCTAGGTTCTTCAAAGTAGCCACCTTTTGCTTTGATGACTGCTTTGCACACTCTTGGCATTCTCTTGATGAGCTTCAAGAGGTAGTCACCGAAAATGGTCTTCCAACAATTTTGAAGGAGTTCCCAGAGATGCTTAGCACTTGTTGGCCCTTTTGCCTTCACTCTGCGGTCCAGCTCACCCCAAACCATCTCGATTGGGTTCAGGTCTGGTGACTGTGGAGGCCAGGTCATCTGGCGTAGCACCCCATCACTCTCCTTCTTGGTCAAATAGTCCTTACACAGCCTGGAGGTGTGTTTGGGGTCATTGTCCTGTTGAAAAATAAATGATGGTCCAACTAAACGCAAACCGGATGGAATAGCATGCCGCTGCAAGATGTTGTGGTAGCCATGCTGGTTCAGTATGCCTTCAATTTTGAATAAATCCCCAACAGTGTCACCAGCAAAGCACCCCCACACCATCACACCTCCTCCTCCATGCTTCACGGTGGGAACCAGGCATGTAGAGTCCATCCTTTCACCTTTTCTGCGTCGCACAAAGGCACGGTGGTTGGAACCAAAGATCTCAAATTTGGACTCATCAGACCAAGGCACAGATTTCCACTGGTCTAATGTCCATTCCTTGTGTTCTTTAGCCCAAACAAGTTTCTTCTGCTTGTTGCCTGTCCTTAGCAGTGGTTTCCTATCAGCTATTTTACCATGAAGGCCTGCTGCACAAAGTCTCCTCTTAACAGTTGTTGTAGAGATGTGTCTGCTGCTAGAACTCTGTGTGGCATTGACCTGGTCTCTAATCTGAGCTGCTGTTAACCTGCTATTTCTGAGGCTGGTGACTCGGATAAACTTATCCTCAGAAGCAGAGGTACTCTTGGTCTTCCTTTCCTGGGGCGGTCCTCATGTGAGCCTGTTTCTTTGCAGCGCTTGATGGTTTTTTCAACTGCACTTGGGGACACATTCAAAGTTTGCCCAATTTTTCGGACTGACTGACCTTCATTTCTTAAAGTAATGATGGCCACTCGTTTTTCTTTACTTAGCTGCTTTTTTCTTGCCATAATACAAATTCTAACAGTCTATTTAGTAGGACTATTAGCTGTGTATCCACCAGACTTCTGCACAACACAACTGATGGTCCCAACCCCATTTATAAGGCAAGAAATCCCACTTATTAAACCTAACAGGGCACACCTGTGAAGTGAAAACCATTTCCGGTGACTACCTCTTGAAGCTCATCAAGAGAATGCCAAGAGTGTGCAAAGCAGTCATCAAAGCAAAAGGTGGCTACTTTGAAGAACCTAGAATATAAGAAATATTTTCAGTTGTTTCACACTTTTTTGATAAGTATATAATTCCACATGTGTTAATTCATAGTTTTGATGCCTTCAGTGTGAATGTACAATTTTTAAAGTCATGAAAATACAGAAAAATCTTTAAATGAGAAGGTGTGTCCAAACTTTTGGTCTGTACTGTATGTAATCAGACAAATTCACAGGCAGAATAAAGTACATAGTAGCGCTCTCCTGACAAGTCTGTTTTACTAATACGGGTGTTCCCTATTAACCAATTGTGGAGTTCCTCTGTGATCCCATCCTGGAAATGTATGAATTAGGCTAAGTGCCCACGATGCAGAAATGCTGTATATTTTTTTCTGCATCTCCCTGGCAGGAAAAACCCATGCAGATGTTACATGTGTTTATCCTGCCAGGTAGAAGCGTTTGTCAAGTGTTTTTGCATGCATTCCTGCATGCGGGTTATCAAGCGCTGTTCCAAGCGATTTTGGCATCACTTGGACAAGTGCTTGACAACTTGGTCACACTATATAAATCCGTGCAACTGGCATGGATTTATATAGTGTGACCAAGTTAATAGTTAAAAAAAGAATAAAAATGTTAAAAAAAAACAAACAAAAAAAAACATTATACTCACCTTCTGATGGCCCGCGGTCTTCTCTCCAGTGCGACCGGTCTCTCGTACGGCTCACGGTGGTGTAAAAGGACCTTCCATGACGTCAGTGATCGCGTGACCTGTCACATGACTAAATGACGTCATGGAAGGTCCTTTTACACTGGAAGGTGAGTATAATGTATATTTTTTACTTTAAAATTTTTTTTTAACAGGTACTATGGTACCCGGGTCTGGGGGAGAGTCTCCGGGTACCATCCACACATTGAATCGCTTAATATCCGCATGTGCACATGTAGTCATGCGGATATTAAGCGATTCAATGCAAGTCAATGGCGGCAATTACGCTGTGTGTCCGCAAAATTAATGGACATGCTGCGGATTTTTACGCAATGATAATCCACAGCGGAAATTTCCGCAGCATGTGCACAGCACATGCGGATTATCATTGGGGGCCATGGGGCACGTATTACCAAGGGTCTTTTTAAGCGTTTTTTGCTGTGGAAAAACGCACAGTGGGCAAGCAGCCTTAGGCTGAATTCACACATCTGTGTGTCACGGTCTGAGTGCAGACAGTTATTCACGGACTGGCCATGGGTCTCTTGACCTGAACTCATAAGTATATGACAGGCTGTAAAGATAGTCAATTACTGGTCAATCGACCTGCAGCCAGTCCCTGAATGACGGTCTGTACTCGGACTGCAACACACAGATATGTGAATGCCGCCTTAATTGAATAAATTGTCACTATTCTTCATGTGTACTAACAGTCTGGCAGTGTTCAATTATCCCTTACTACAGGGCCACCATCAGGGCATTACTGCCCTTACTAGTGTATGGGGTCCAGTGAGCAGAAGCAAAAAGGGAAGGCCCGGACCCAGTCCCACCCCACCTTTCTTGCTTCTTTTTACTGGGCCCCAGGGTGTAATAATGCATTGTGCATCAGCGGCGTACATCTCTGTGCTGGGAGCTTTCCTGGAGCTCCATGACCGTCAAAACAGAACAGCAGCGCAGCTCCAGGGGACATGCCCCTGCACCTTCAGTGAAAAGCTGGTGACGGTGCCTACGCGATGATGTCACCACGTAGGTGATGGTATGTACACACGGCAGAATACCTGTACACTTACACTATATACAGTGTGTATAATGTCACTGGTGTTCCCTGTATTACCTGTACACTGACACTATATACAGAGCTTCTGTGTGTAATATCACCAGTGATCACTGTATTATTTGTACACTGACAATATATACTGTGTATAATGTCACTGTTGATCCCTTTACACTACCTGTACACTAACATTATATACAGAGCTCTTGTGTATAATGGCACTTATGGTAATATTAGTATTGTGCTTTTTTATTAATGATTAGTTTTGTAGTATTCGGTCACTATGTGGCAGTAATATGTAATCTGGTCATGGTGTGGTGGCATTTGTTTCTTGCATGTGGTGGTAATATGCGGTCTGGCCATGGTGTCATGGCATTTGTCTCTTATATGTGGTATTATTGGTCATTTAAAAAAATGTATGTGACACATTCCTTTAAAGAAAGAAAAAAAAAATCTAAGAAGAGTATTGGATATTTTTAGAAATGTTTAATGGTTAGTGTGAAGAATGGCTCCAGAGAGATTGTGCAGACTCCCACCCCTGCCACCACATGTGAAGAATGGCAACAGAGAGATCCCACAGAATCCCACCGCTGTCACCACATGTGAAGGATCCGCACCTCGCCACCTGCCTGACGTCACAATTACATCTGACGGTACATGTGATACGGATCTGCCCTTTGCACCAATGTGACGTTCCGCACCCCCTCGGGGACGCGTAAGGTCAGATTGGTACAGTTCTACACAGACACCCCCTGTCCACATGGGTACAGGAAGGTATCGGGAGTGAGAAGAGGTGGCCCACTCGGTCACTGACGTGGCACCACACTCGCTCACACCCCTGACAGGCTGAGAGGCCCCTCTCACTGACCCCAGTGAAACAGTACCTTGTCAGCCTGGTAGAGCAGCCACCAGTTTCTATTAGATATAACGAGAATTATATTGGGCCAGAAACCAGCCCCGGTAGCGTGTTAGTTGGACCGAACAACGGACGTGAGGATTCGTGGATAGAGATAAAAGTGCAGCCCAAGGTTAAGACCAAACTCAGTGGTGCTAGGGGTTTCTGAAAGGCTGTGCCAGGTATCTCCCCATCCCTACGCGCTAGACTGGGCTGGGAGCCAGGCTGACATTCTCCATTCTCTTGGGATCTTGAAAATCTATTTTATAAATAACTAGGACATATAGTATTTCCATAACTCGGTAATGAATTATAGTTTTCTGACACAAAAGGAGCCGCATGGCTTGGCTCTCCTATGGGTCTTCCTGTTGAAGCCCGACAGCTAGCTGGTGGGGGTGTAACTTCCTGGCTTGGAGTTGCTAAGTGAGATATTTGTCACTCACCGACATTCGGCCTCCTCCTTCCTTTTTGGCTGCAGAAGTGTCCAATTACAACTGTATGCTGTAAATCTTTATAATTCCTTGTCAATTAGGATACAATTATTGACATGGGATTATATCTCCAATATTCTTCACACCTCCTCCCTTTAGAGGGCGCTAGGGGGCAGCACCTCCCAGGTGTTTACGCGTGCACCCGTCCGCAACCTCCCCTTGTCAGAATAAACCATCGGTATTGCCTTGGTCGCAGCCCTTTTTGTGGCGAATAGCGCAGTGATACTGCTGGAGCGCGAGGCTCCAGCATACCAACCTCCCATTCATTCTGGATACGGTATGTAACCAGCTGAGGGGGTTGTGGTCTGTTTTCACGGTGAATTGGCGCCTGTACAAGTATAACTGCAGACGCTGCAGGGCCCACAAAATTGCCAGACATTCCTTCTCTATCGTGGAGTAGGCCACCTCCCTTGGCAGGAGCTTCCGGCTCAGGTACAAAACAGTGTGTTCATCGCATGTGGTGTCGACCTGGCTTAGCAAAGCACTGACGTCAAAGTCACTGGTATCGGTCTGCACTACAAAAGGCCTGTAGTACCGGGGAGTTAGAAAGGGTGGTCTTCAGCGCCTAGAAGGCCGTCTCACAGTCATTACTGTAGTCTAACCGACGGCAGAAAGCAGCTTCTTGATGAGGTCAGTCAGGGACGAACCTCCATTAGTACCCCGCAGTGCCCACGAAGGACATCACCTGTTTCTTGGTCCTGGGGTGGGCCAGGATGCGATGGCATCCACCTCCCGGGCTCTTGCTTTAGAGCGCCCCCACCTACCTGGTGTCCCAGGTAGTGGACCTCATTCATACCCAGCTGGCACTTTTCTGGCTTAATGGTCCCACCTATCTGTTGGATCCACCCAAGTACCTGCGCCAGATGCTCCAGGTGATCCTCCCAGGTGGGACTGAAGATGGTAATGTGATCCAGGTACGCAGACGCGTTCCCCTCAAGTTCCTTGAGCAGTAGGTTAAACATCCGCTGAAAAGTGGCAGGGGCATTCTTCACGTTGAATGGCCTCACCGTGGACTCGTACAGTCCGAATGGGGTGATAGTAGCAGAGCATTCCTGTGCCTCGGTGTCATAGAAATATTGAAAATCTCTCTTTTCCTCCAAGCCACTTTTCCCTCCTCTCCTATAGTATTTGTCAAGGGATCAAGAGCTTACACTCTGAGAAGAGGCTAGTATGCAAATTATCACACACAGGACGAGTAGCTTGTAGGCATATGCCAGTACAAAGATGTGACAAACCCAATTAGCATACGAGTGTGTTTTCCAGTTACACAGGCTCGTGATAAATTTACATGTAGATGAAGAAGATTTAATCCCGGGCTTCAAAAGAATTCAAACAGAAGTTAGAGACTCTAATGAAAATATGAAGGCTGGAGCCCAGCCCACATGAGGTCATCACAGGGGGTGTGTGGGTAGGTCTCCCCCGCGGCATAAAAGACACAGCCAAAGAGGGGGGGGGGGTTAGTATTCAATGCCGGGGGTGTAGAGTCTATAAGCAACAGATCACGTTCGATAACGGTCAAATCACTGGAGCGCCCCCCCCTCCAGCTAAACGGAATCATCTCTGCGATCTGTCTAGTACGCAAGTCTTCTTTAATCCTGTTTATTTTGTGTAACTGTATATTCTGTACTGTAAATGTCCATTTGTAACATTTTTGTATATATTTTTCATAAACTCTGCCTCCCTTTTGGATTAAATATAAAATTTAAGAGTGCCGTTTCTTTTGCTCTGTAATCGTTCCCTTACCCCAAGTCGTCCGACCCGGCCTGTATTATATTTCAAATTGGGTCGGTGGTTGCAGCGAATAATAATAATTGGGTTATCGTGAAGCTGGCAGTAATCGTACGGGGGCGTATACACATATTCCATGCGTTGTAATCCGGAGGTGTGTACGCCATACGCTTTCTGCTGACTTGTCAATAGCTACGTAGTGAGTAATCGGGATCGTGTGAGCGCGAATCCCTACTCAATCCTGACACTCGGTGGTCAGGGGAATCTGCCAATATTCCCGGCTCAGATTAATTATGGTCAGGTACTTGGTCCCGGCCAACTGATTGAGCAGGTCATCAATGCACGGCATTGGGTACGCAGAACCAGGTTGTCCAGTCCTTCTTTGGGACGAGGACAACAGGAGAGGCCCAAGCGTTGTTGAATGGTTGGATGACCCCCAGCTTCAGCATCTCGTCAATCTCCTGGCGCATATGCTGCTGTACCTCCAGGGAGACGCGATATGCTGAACGCCGGATTGGGGGGTGATCTTCGGTGTCCACGTGATGGATGGCTGACTTTGTCCTTCCGGGCTTGTGGCTGACCAAATCCCGGAAGGGGTGTAGGGTTGCCCACAGCTGGGACCGTTGGTCCAACAACAGCTGGTGGCAAACCTCCACGTCTTTGATGGCCCCACCCGCCCTAGCCTGGGCGAGCATGCCCGGGAGTGTCTCCGCCTCTCCCTCCTCTGGAAGGTTGCATACGGGGAGGGCGCTGGCCTCCCACTCATGGTAGGCCTTCATCATGTTTATGTGGAAGGCCTTCCGCCTTCCTCGGGCATGGTCCAGGGTGACCAGGTACGTTACGGTATTGAGCTGCTGGTGCACAAGGTATGGGCCTTCCCAGGCCAGCTGAAGCTTGCCCCGGGGTACGAGGACCAGTACCCATACCTTTTGACCCACCTGGTAGGTCCTCTCACAAGCATTCTGGTCGAACCATCGGTTCAGGTCAGCCTGGGCTCGCGTCATATTATCGTGCACCACCTGAGGAAGGCCTGCATTTTGTCACGGAATTGCGCAACATATTCGATGACCGACACTCCAGGGGTGGCCAATTCCCCTTTCCAGACCTCCTTCACCAGAGCCGGCCGTACAGGAACTTTAAGGGGGGAGAACCCCATTGAGGCCTGTGGAATCTCCTGGTAGGCAAATATCAGGTGTCTGAGGTACAGCTCCCAGTCGTGCCCGTGGGAGCCAACCAAAATCTTAAGCATCTGCTTCATGGTGCCATTGAACCGTTCGCACAGGCCGTTGGTCTGTGGGTGGTACGGGCTAGTCACCAGATGTTGCCCCTGTATTAGCTTACAGAGGGACTCCATCAGCTGCAACATGAACTTGGTCCCCCAGTTGGTGAGCATTTCCTGGGGAAAACCCACTCAAAAGAAAATCTCCAGTAAGGCGGTGGCCACCTTGTCGGCCTGAATGGACGACAAGGCTACCGCTTCCGGATACCGGGTGGCATAGTCTACGACTGTCAGTATGAAGTGTTTCCTGGAGCTGATGAAAGTGGCTGTCGGGCCAACCAAATCCACAGCCATATTCCTGAAAGGATCTTCAATGATGGGCAGTTACCAGTGGGGCTTTGGGGCGCCACCTTCCCCACCCTCTGACAGGTGTCACACGACAGGCAGTAGGCAGTCACTTCGGCCCCCATGCTAGGCCAGTAGAAATGCTGGGTTAGCCTGGCCTTGGTCTTAGTGATCCCTAGATGTCCAGCCATCGGAATCTCATTCGCCATCCGCAACAACTCCACCCTGAACGGATAGGGTACCACTCTGTCGGTCCTTGGGCCACAACTCCGGTGAACCTCGCTGGACCGTTACCCGATACAACCGTCCTTGGTCCCAGACCGCTTGAGGTCCGAGTCCGAGGGAGGCTGTGCCGCCTGTTCCTTAAGAGCTTTCAGGCTGTCATAAGTCTCGAACGCCGCCTGAAACCCCTGACTGGACATGGCCACAATAGACGAGACTGCCACGTCTTCCGTCAGTTCCCCGGGATCTGTCTCCTGGCCTTCGTCTGACCCGGCAGCCACTTAGTCGGAAGGGGAGAAGCTGTCGGACTCCCAAGGGGCCTCTGGGTCCCAGGTGCCACCACCGCAAGTGACAGCGGCCACAGCCGCTGTGACCACGGGTAGCGCCCGCTTCTCCTCGGCTTCTGACCAAGTCACCGGTCTAAACAGAATACGCTGGCCCTCTGACACCCCGGTTGTAGAGGAACCCTGCCATTCGGCCTTACCTGGAAGCCCTACCTCTCCTGAGACTGCCCTGCCCTCCATGGCATGCTCCCCCTCCGAAACCAATCTGCCCTCTTCCGGTCCCCTCTGTGGCAACCTCAGAGGACAAATTGTTCCAGCATGCCGGCTGGCCCCACTCAAAGGCCTTATCACAACTGACTAGATTAATCTCCTCCCCCCTGAGGGGAGAGGGACACAGTACACCACCCACTCCCACATCTCCATCAGTAGGCATGCTACTAACATTGGCATCAACAGGGATGGACATGACATTGTCTGGAGAGTTAGGCCTTGGGGTTCAGTGGCCACATAGTGGGAGACTAGCTGCCCCAAGTCTCTTCCAAGCAAAACACTGTCAGGAATATTCAGAGTTACCCCCACCTCCCGCACTCCCCCTCCCGGCGCCCCAGTCCAAATACACCTTGGCGACGGGCATCGCCGGCTCGACACCAATTCAAGAGACGTTGAGAGTTTCCCCAGGTATCAAATCCTGGGGCAACACCAGTTCAAGCCGCACATCTCAGCGCCGGTGTCTCGCAGTCCCATGCCCTGGCGTGGCCTATGGTGACGGTGTGAAGGTTGTCAAGGGACCCCCCACCACCCCCACACTCACACAAAACAGTGGATGGTTTCTGGGACGGGGATGGGCCCTTCTGATGCTGGGGACACATGACTTTCAAGTGGCCCGGCTGTTTGCAGAGGTGACACAGTCGAGGTTACCCTACCGACTTGGAGAGGAAAGCATGGGTAGGTGCTCCCTTGGGCCTGGGGGCAGGGACAGCAGGCACTGCGTTCGTCTTACTCCCTCTCCAGCTGGCAAGTTTCTTGGCCGCTGGAGTCCTGTTGTTGAGTACTCGTCAGCAAGTGTCGCTGCTGCAGAAGCCCCCATTGACTTCCAGTCACAGAGGTATTGTTGGAGGTCCTCAGGGCAGTTCCACAGAAACTGCTCAGTCGCGATGAGCTCCTTCAGCTGCTGGACGATGGTGAGCTCCAGTCCCGTGGTCCATTAGTCAACTGCTCTCACTAGGGCCCGTATGTGATCGACCCAGCTGTCGGCAGGACCTCGCTGTATACTCCGGAGCTTCTTCCCGTACATATCAGGGGTCAAGTTTTACTGCCGGACCAGAGCCTGCTTGATGTCCTCATAGCTCAGGGTGGTCTCACTAGGCAGGTACACAAAGATTTGCAGGGCCTTACCCCTGAGGTGAGGGGTTAAGAACCGGACCCACTGGTCCAGAAAGGGGGGGGGGGCGGGGGAGTCCTCCGCCCATAGCTTCGGGACTCGGATGTCAGGGGACTCGCGACTGGCTGGGGCCTGCAGCTGGAGCCGAAGCATATTTTTCTGGTGCTAATGCTCCCGCTCTGCTGAGTCTGTTGCGACGTTCCACTGCAGCTGTGAGTCTCATAGGTGGCCTAGTCTTCAGCCTTGAGCCTGGCCAGGGCAGCTTACACAAGGTCATCCAAGCCTGCCTGGCTGGGGGGATGGTCAGGTGGTGGGTGGCCCACTACGGGACCCATCGCCGGCAACTCTCTTCTTGGGGAGCTTGGGCTGGTCTCCCCTTCTTCCATAGCGACATAGTCTTCCACCTCCGCCCTACTATCCGGAGCATTGGCCAGCTCCTTGGTTCTGGCCATCCTTGCACTCTATGGTCACTGACACCGAACTGCAAACTGATGCACCCACACATCTTACAGTATTTGAACTTGGACTGTCTAGTGCTGAGCTGATCTTAAGACCCCAGCAGCAAAAGCTACTACTGGCAGTCTTTAGTGTTTGTGAATATGCGTTCTACACTCACACACACTATTATCTCGATCCCACCGCGCTGCCACCACATGTGAAGAATGGCAACAGAGAGATCCCGTAGAATCCTACCGCTGCCACCACATGTGCAGGGTCCGCACTTCGCCACCCACCTGACGTCACAATTACATCAGACGGTACATGTGATACGGATCTGCCCTTTGCACCAACGTGACGTTCCACAACCCCCTTGGGGACGCGTAAGGTCAGATTGGTACATTTCTACACAGACACCCCCTGTCCACACGGGTATAGGAAGGTAAAGGGAGTGAGAAGAGGTGGTTCACTCAGTCACTGACATGACACCACACTCGCTCACATCCCTGACAGGCTGAGAGGCCCCTCTCACTGACCCCAGTGAAACAGAACCTTGTCAACCTGGTAGAGCTGCCACCAGTTTCTATTAGATATAACGGGAATTATATAGTGCCAGAAACCAGCCCCAGTAGCGTGTTAGTTGGACCGAACAACGGACGTGAGGATTCGTGGATCGAGATAAATGAGCAGCCCAAGGTTAAATTATATATTTAATCGCCTTAAGGGCACACTAGACAAGACACTATATACATAAAGGTTATATATACATAATGGTCCGGGATGCAAACACAATAGTAGTGGTACAAAAAGATATAAGCAAATATTAAGAGTCAGTTACCAGTCAGATGGAAGGCATAGCTTGCGGGGGAAGGCTGCCACATGGGAGGCTTGTGGGTCTCTCTGTGGGAGTGACTTCCCTCACAAGATGTGTTGTCGCAACCACCCAGAGAAAAAGCACTGGGCTAGAGCTTCAGGAGCTTTTAACCTCTCTGGGTCACTCCCCCTTCTGCCCCCTGGGCTGGACCTAAATCTCCACCCCTTGCCTCCCTTAGCAATAAACTCCAAAAACTTAAATGGGTTATACTTCCTTAATTGACGGACCTAGGGAGCCGGTTCTGGTGTCATCGGATCCAGCCGGGCCCCTGCTACGCGTGGAGACCAAACACAGTGGCTCTAGGGGTTTCTGAAAGGCTGTGCCGGGTATCTCCTCATCCCTACACGCTAGACTGGGCTGGGAGCCAGGCTAACATTCCCCATTCTCTTGGGATCTTGGAAATCTATTTTATGAATAACTATGACATATAGCATTTCCATAACTCGGTATTGAATAGTTGTCTGACACAAAAGGAGTCGCATTGCTTGGATCTCCAGGGGTCTTCCAGTTGCAGCCCACCAGCTAGCTGGTGGGGGTGTAACTCCTTGGCTTGGAGTTGCTAAGTGAGATATTTGTCACTCACTGTCTCTCAGCCCTCTCCCTCCTTTTTGGCTGCAGAAGTGTCCAGTTACAACTGTATGCTGTAGATCTTTATAATTCCCTGCCAAATAGGATACAATGATTGACATGGGATTATATCTCCAATATTCTTCATAGTTAGACTCTTTTGGCAGCGCCCTACTATACTCTATCTTGTTGTGGTGGCGGGCTTAAAAAAAATCTTTTGGACAAAAAAAAAGCTGATGGCTATGTATGTGATGTGGTGTTTGATGGGAATTGTTTATGTGTGATTGATGAGGATGTGGTGCAGAAGTGGAATTTTTCCAAAAGTAGGTGGTGGGACTGTGGAAAGTTCACAGGTGGAGGTGGAGCCTGGGCAGAGTCTCAAGGGGGCCAGAAAATTTTGCCGGTATGGGGCCCTGAAATTCCTGGTGGCAGCCCTGCCTCACAATATCATACTGTACAAGAACACATCCCATTGAGAAGGGGAAAAGTAACATCCAGTCGTCATTTAGATCTCAGCTACACTTTTTGAAGTGCCACAAACTGATTTAAACCATTGAGCAGCAGCTGAAGTTTTTAAGATTTCATGCCATTCAATAAATGGTTTTGCATGGCAGCTGTAGCTCCATAGGTGAAATCAGTTAGTTGAATCACAAAGTCTTCACGTAGGCCAGTCGTTTCCAAGAGAAATAACACTGGAATCTGTCGACACAGAGTAGATGCTCCAGAATTATTATTCATAGACTCCGGTGAATGCCCTAAAGGCCCAATTAGAGGCACTGATAAATGACAAACAAGCATTTCTATAAAACACTTGTTCCTGATTATTAGCCTGGAACCTCCAGCCCGGGATCTCACGGAATTCTGGAAGATCAGGCACATTCTTGTTTAAGGAATTTTCATCCATTCTTCCTGGGGAAATTCTTCCAGTTCTGTGAGATTCCTGGGTGGTCTTGCACGGACTGCTATTTTGAGGTCTAGCCACAGATTTTAAATGATGTTCAGAAAATGGGACTGTGAGGGCCCTTGTAACAGGTTCAGCTTGTGCCTTTTGAGGTAGTCTATTGTGGATTTTGCCGTGTGTTTAGGATCACTATCCATTTGTAGAAGCCATGCTCTTTTCAACTTCAGTATTTTTGGTGTTATGTTTGCATCAAGAATTTGTTGAAATTCATTGAATCCATTCTTCCCTCTACCCGTGAAATGTTCACAGTGCCATTGACTGCAACACAACCCCAAAGCATGATTGATTCACCCCCATGCTTAAGAGTTGGCGAGATGTTCTTTTCCTGAAACTCTGTGCCCTTTTTTCTCCTCACATACCTTTGATCATTGTGGCCTAAGAGTTGTATTTTAAGCTCATTGGTCCACAGGACTTGTTTCCAAAATGCACCAGGCTTGTTTAGATGTTCTTTTGCATACTACTGACGCTGAATTTTATGGTGAGGACGCAGCAGAGGTTTTCTTGTGATGACTCTTCCATGAAGGCCATATTTGTGCAGGTGTCTCCGAACAGTAGAACAACGTACCACAACTCCAGAGTCTGCTAAATCTTTCTGAAGGTCTTTTGCAGTCAAACAGGGGTTCTAATTTGCCCCTCTAGCAATCCTGCTAGCAGTTCTCACTGAAATTTTGCTTGGTCTTCCAGACCTTATCTTAACCTCCACTGTTACTGTTAACTGCCATTTCTTAATAACATTTTGAACTGAAGAAAGGCAACTTGAAAATGCTTTGATATGTTCTTATAGCCTTCTCCTGCTTTGTGGGACTCCACCATTTTCAGATTGCTAGGCAGCTGCACAGAAGAACCCATGGCAGCTGTGTTTTGGCACAAGGTTAAACGTTGGGTTTTTATAAAGCTGGGAAATTTCCATCACCTGGCCTTTCCTAATGATGATCGTGAACAAGCCATAACACTAACAGGCTAATTATCTGCGTACACAAATCTCCAAGGGTGCCCAAACTTTTGCATCGGCCCATTTTACTTTTTGCAAATTTTAAAATGTAACAAATTACAGCAAATATATTTGTCCAGTCTAAGAGCAGAAAAATACCAGCACCTCTGCAACATTCATAGCCCTAGCAGCATACCAGTATATCTGTGGGATTCTATTACACACCTCCTCCCGTTTTTAACCAGGTGCTACAGTGAAGAAAGTCTATGATAAAGTCCTTGCAAGAGAAAAAAAAAAAAAAAAGAGTAGCACTCACCGGTAAATGTAAAAAACACTGTTAGGACAGTGTATCACATGCTCCCCTGCCCGTCTGTTTTTACTATGGATCAAGAATAAAAGATTGTTTTTTACATTTACCAGTGAGCGCTAATCTTTTTCTCTTGCAAGTACTTCAATATATTTGCTTGCCTAAAAAAAAGAAAATGGGTCATCTTTAACGTTAGCTTTTTTACAGATCATTTAATCTTCCACGTGCTTAACTGTTTGCAATAACAGCAATTTTGATCAGGGGTGCTGATGTCACAGGAGGGGAGGAGTCAGGGGTCACATGATCAGGGGCCTCAGTGGATGCAGGACTCTGCTGTGCCGGTTGTCATGGTGCTGGATGAGGTGAAGGTTATGTGTGGGGTCAGGAGGGGTTTACAGTGTGGATGTAGCAGAGCCGCGTGTGTACGAGGTGTACGGAGCGGAGCCGCGAGTGTACGAGGTGTACGGAGCGGAGCCGCGAGTGTACGAGGTGTACGGAGCGGAGCCGCGAGTGTACGAGGTGTACGGAGCGGAGCCGTGTGTGTACGAGGCGTACGGAGCGGAGCCGCGTGTGTACGAGGCGTACGGAGCGGAGCCGCGTGTGTACGAGGCGTACGGAGCGGAGCCGCGTGTGTACGAGGCGTACGGAGCGGAGTCGCGTGTGTACGAGGCGTACGGAGCGGAGCCGTGTGTGTACGAGGCGTACGGAGCGGAGCGTGTGTGTACGAGGCGTACGGAGCAGAGCCGCGCGTGTACGAGGCGTACGGAGCAGAGCCGCGCGTGTACGAGGCGTACGGAGCGGAGCCGCGCGTGTACGAGGCGTACGGAGCGGAGCCGCGCGTGTACGAGGCGTACGGAGCGGAGCCGCGCGTGTACGAGGCGTACGGAGCGGAGCCGCGCGTGTACGAGGCGTACGGAGCGGAGCCGCGCGTGTACGAGGCGTACGGAGCGGAGCCGCGCGTGTACGAGGCGTACGGAGCGGAGCCGCGCGTGTACGAGGCGTACGGAGCGGAGCCGCGCGTGTACGAGGCGTACGGAGCGGAGCCGCGCGTGTACGAGGCGTACGGAGCGGAGCCGCGCGTGTACGAGGCGTACGGAGCGGAGCCGCGCGTGTACGAGGCGTACGAGCGGAGCCGCGCGTGTACGAGGCGTACGGAGCGGAGCCGCGCGTGTACGAGGCGTACGGAGCGGAGCCGCGCGTGTACGAGGCATACGGAGCGGAGCCGTGTGTGTACGAGGCGTACGGAGCGGGACCGTGTGTGTACGAGGCGTACGGAGCGGAGCCGTGTGTGTACGAGGCGTACGGAGCGGAGCCGTGTGTGTACGAGGTGTACGGAGCAGAGCCGCGTGTGTGTATGACGTAAGCAAAACCGTCTGTGTATGTTAGGTATATAGCATGGCTGTGTGTGTGATGGAGGTGTAAAGTCCTAGTCTGTCTGTGTGTGGAGGAGGTGAATGTATTTTTCAATAACTTTTTCTTCAATTTTCATATGGCAGAGGGAACAAAATCCAGAAACTCATAAAATTATATATATTTTTTTTAACAATGCACTGTCTGGTAAAAGCGATAAGAAAACTTTACTCTTTAGGTCGGTGCAATTACACAATATCACATTTCTATACCGTATATACTCGAGTATAAGCCCGAGGTACCTAATTTTACCACATAAACTGGGAAAACTTATTGACTCATGTATAAGCCTAGGATGGAAATTCAGCAGCTACTGGTAAATTTCTCCATCCTGGTATGCATGGCCCCCTCATGCAAATCCTGGCATATGCATGGCACCCCTCATCCCCAATCCTGGCATATGCATGGCACCCCTCATCCCCAATCCTGCATATGCATGGCAGCCCTCATCCCCAATCCTGGTATGCATGGCAGCCCTCATCCCCAATCCTGGTATGCATGGCACCCCTCATCCAATCCTGGTATGCATGGCACCCCTAATCCTCAATCCTGGCATGCATGGCACCCCTAATCCCCAATCCTGGTATGCATGGCACCCCTCACCCCCAATCCTGGTATGCATGGCAGCCCTCACCCCCAATCCTGGTATGCATGGCAGCCCTCATCCCCAATCCTGGTATGCATGGCAGCCCTCATCCCCAATCCTGGTATGCATGGCACCCCTAATCCCCAATTCTGTATGCATGGCACCCTAATCCCCAATCCTGGTATGCATGGCAGCCCTCAACCCCAATCCTGGTATGCATGGCAGCCCTCATCCCCAATCCTGGTATGCATGGCACCCCTCATTCCCAATCCTGGTATGCATGGCACCCTCATTCCCAATCCTGGTATGCATGGCAGCCCTCATCCCCAATCCTGGTATGCATGGCAGCCCTCATCCCCAATCCTGGTATGCATGCATCCCTCTCCCCCAATCCTGGTATGCATGGCAGCCCTCATCCCCAATCCTGGTATGCATGGCAGCCCTCATTCCAATCCTGGTATGCATGGCAGCCCTCATCCCCAATCCTGGCATGCATGGCCCCTCTCATTCCCAATCCTGGCATGCATGCCCCTCTCATTCCCAATCCTGGCATGCATGGCCCCTCTCATTCCCAATCCTGGCATGCCTGGCCCCTCTCATTCCAATCCTGGCATGCATGGCCCCTCTCATTTCCCAATCCTGGCATGCATGGCCCCTCTCATTCCCAATCCTGGCATGCATGGCCCCTCTCATTCCCAATCCTGGCATGCATGGCCCCTCTCATTCCCAATCCTGGCATGCATGGCCCCTCTCATTCCCAATCCTGGGCATGCCTGGCCCCTCTCATTCCCAATCCTGGCATGCATGGCCCCTCTCATTCCCAATCCTGGCATGCATGGCCCCTCTCATTCCCAATCCTGGCATGCATGGCCCCTCTCATTCCCAATCCTGGCATGCATGGCCCCTCTCATCCAATCCTGGCATGCATGGCCCCTCTCATTCCCAATCCTGGCATGCATGGCCCCTCTCATTCCCAATCCTGGCATGCATGGCCCCTCTCATTCCCAATCCTGGCATGCATGGCCCCTCTCATTCCCAATCCTGGCATGCATGGCCCCTCTCATTCCCAATCCTGGCATGCATGGCCCTCTCATTCCCAATCCTGGCATGCATGGCCCCTCTCATTCCCAATCCTGGCATGCATGGCCCCTCTCATCCCCAATCCTGGCATGCATGCCCCTCTCATTCCCCAATCCTGGCATGCATGGCCCCTCTCATTCCCAATCCTGGCATGCATGGCCCCTCTCATTCCCAATCCTGGCATGCATGGCCCCTCTCATTCCCAATCCTGGCATGCATGGCCCCTCTCATTCCCAATCCTGGCATGCATGGCCCCTCTCATTCCCAATCCTGGCATGCATGGCCCCTCTCATTCCCAATCCTGGCATGCATGGCCCTCTCATTCCCAATCCTGGCATGCATGGCCCCTCTCATTCCCAATCCTGGCATGCATGGCCCCTCTCATTCCCAATCCTGGCATGCATGGCCCCTCTCATTCCCAATCCTGGCATGCATGGCCCCTCTCTTCCAATCCTGGCATGCATGGCCCCTCTCATTCCCAATCCTGGCATGCATGGCCCTCTCATTCCCAATCCTGGCATGCATGGCCCCTCTCATTCCCAATCCTGGCATGCATGGCCCCTCTCATTCCCAATCCTGGCATGCATGGCCCCTCTCATTCCCAATCCTGGCATGCATGGCCCCTCTCATTCCCAATCCTGGCATGCATGGCCCCTCTCATTCCCAATCCTGGCATGCATGGCCCCTCTCATTCCCAATCCTGGCATGCATGGCCCCTCTCATTCCCAATCCTGGCATGCATGGCCCCTCTCATTCCCAATCCTGGCATGCATGGCCCCTCTCATTCCCAATCCTGGCATGCATGGCCCTCTCATTCCCAATCCTGGCATGCATGCCCCTCTCATTCCCAATCCTGGCATGCATGGCCCCTCTCATTCCCAATCCTGGCATGCATGGCCCCTCTCATTCCCAATCCTGGCATGCATGGCCCCTCTCATTCCCAATCCTGGCATGCATGGCCCCTCTCATTCCCAATCCTGGCATGCATGGCCCTCTCATTCCCAATCCTGGCATGCATGGCCCCTCTCATTCCCAATCCTGGCATGCATGGCCCCTCTCATTCCCAATCCTGGCATGCATGGCCCCTCTCATTCCCAATCCTGGCATGCATGGCCCCTCTCATTCCAATCCTGGCATGCATGGCCCCTCTCATTCCCAATCCTGGCATGCATGGCCCCTCTCATTCCCAATCCTGGCATGCATGGCCCCTCTCATTCCCAATCCTGGCATGCATGGCCCTCTCATTCCCAATCCTGGCATGCATGGCCCCTCTCATTCCCAATCCTGGCATGCATGGCCCCTCTCATTCCCAATCCTGGCATGCATGGCCCCTCTCATTCCCAATCCTGGCATGCATGGCCCCTCTCATTCCCAATCCTGGCATGCATGGCCCCTCTCATTCCCAATCCTGGCATGCATGGCCCCTCTCATTCCCAATCCTGGCATGCATGGCCCCTCTCATTCCCAATCCTGGCATGCATGGCCCTCTCATTCCCAATCCTGGCATGCATGCCCCTCTCATTCCCAATCCTGGCATGCATGGCCCCTCTCATTCCCAATCCTGGCATGCATGGCCCCTCTCATTCCCAATCCTGGCATGCATGGCCCCTCTCATTCCCAATCCTGGCATGCATGGCCCCTCTCTTCCCAATCCTGGCATGCATGGCCCCTCTCATTCCCAATCCTGGCATGCCTGGACCCTCTCATTCCCAATCCTGGTATGCATGGACCCTCTCATTCCAATCCTGGTTGCATGGACCCCTCTCATTCCCAATCCTGGTATGCATGGCCCCTCTCATTCCCAATCCTGGCATGCATGGCCCCTCTCATTCCCAATCCTGCATGCATGGCCCCTCTCATTCCCAATCCTGGCATGCATGGCCCCTCTCATTCCCAATCCCTGGCATGCATGGACCCTCTCATTCCCAATCCTGGTATGCATGGACCCTCTCATTCCCAATCTGGTATGCATGGACCCTCTCATTCCAATCCTGGTATGCATGGACCCTCTCATTCCAAATCCTGGTATGCATAGCCCCTCTCATTCCCAATCCTGGTATGCATGGCCCCTCTCATTCCCAATCCTTATATGCATGGCCACCTCATTCCCAATTCTGATATGCATGGCCCCCCTCATCCCCATCCTGATATGCATGGCCTCCTCATCCCCAATCCTAGTATGTATGGCCTCCTCATCCCCAATCCTGGTATGCATGGCCTCCTCATCCCCCAATCCTGGTATGCATGGCCTCCTCATCCCCCAATCCTGGTATGCATGGATCCATCACTGCACATATAAAAAATAAACACTTATACTCACCTTTCTTCCTCACCTCTGCTCTAGCGCTGCATCCTGTCTGCTGCAGCAGTTCAAGTCAGCATCTGAGCAGCGCATGGTGTCACTGCCATGCACTCTCAGATGCTGATGTGAGCTGCTGGCATATTCACTCCTCTCCATGCCGGGACTATGAGCCGAGGGGTGCTTTTTCAGCACAAAAAATGGGCTGAAAAACTCGGCTTATGCTCGAGTATATACGGTAATTTTTTAGGTTTTGTTACTTTTGCTTACTATACACTATTTTTTACAATAAATACTTTCTTTTTGCATCATCTTCTGCTATAACTTTTTTATATTCTCTTCACCAGAGCTGTGCGGGGACTAATTTTTTGGGGGATGACATGATGACTGCAGTGATTTTTCATATGTGACTTTTTGATCACTTTTTATTATATTTTGTGCTTGCCTGGATTATGAAAAAGCTTTATTTTTGCATATTTTATATTTATTTTTTACAGTGTTTATCACACAGGATAAATAATGGAAGACTTTTATAGATTGGGTCGTTCTGGACGTGGCGATATCATGTATGTGTACTATTTTGTGGTTTCATTTATTTATTTTCACATAAAAACAGTGTTTTTAGTGCCTAAACAACTGTTCGAGACATTTGGGGTCTGTTTTCTATTTTTTTCATTTTTATACATACCAAGTACATGTACTTCTTTTGTCTTCTTTTACATAGAAAACAACCATTTTAGTGGCTTAAACATTTTCTAATTTTTTTTCTATATGTATTTCTACAAAATGTATTTGATTTTTTTTTTTTTTACTTAGTCCCAATCTGGGAATTCAACTTCACTTTTCTAATTGTAGGTTTAAATAGCCTGTAATAAATGTGCACGTCAGTCTTAGGCCGGGTTCACACGAGCGTATTAAAAAATTATCCTGCAATTTCTAATGATTTTTTTCTCACTTATCTGTGTGCAACTCGTTTTTATACAGCAGCAGTGAATAAAAATGTACCAGACAAAATACTAATTCTTATGTTAAAGGATGGTAATGAATCCATACAATCGGATACTATACAGTGGGTCATTAGGACACTCAATTTTTTATTTTTTTTGCACACCCACACGTGAATGGGAGAGTCTCATCCGACACTGAAGAAACTAGTGCATGCCACAATTTTTTTCATGCTCAGATCCAGTTATTAAAAAAAATGAATAAGTAAATCGCTCGCTGCACTATTTCATTGAAAATATGCTTGTGTGAACCTACCCTTACACTAACAGGAGGCGTGGTAGATCCGGGTAACGACACGCTGAACAACCTACCACAACTGGGTGATCCCAAGTACATTACTTGTCCTGGGGTCGCCATGGCAACCATCGGCTAAACACAAGTATGGGTTGACTATAAGGTTAAATATGGGATCCCAGTCCCTCAAACAACTCTCTACATACCACTGTCACTATTGACAGTAGCATTTAAGGGATTAAACGCCTACAACCAGTACTGACACTGATCGCAGCTGTTGCAGCACCTCAATAAGTCACAATATTTTTTGCGCAACTCGGAAGAATATTGCGACATTTGCCATTTACACGCCAGTCCTCACTAGCCACGCCAATATAGACATAGCATGGGAGGGGCAGGGCGTCACTACACCCATTCATCAAATTTATGACAAGTTATGAACTTTAGTGGCTAAATTTACTTCAGAAATGTACTTCGATCCCTGACTAAACTGCACTTGTGAGGGTGGTGTGCGCCACTTAATGAATTAGGAGCATTATACTCCCGAGACCCTTCATTAAGACCAGCAAAACACAATGGAAGTCTTAATGAATTGGCTCCCTCATTTCATTACACAAGTATAACACAAATAATACTGGTGGATAAAACAGACTGGACACAAGACCTTCACAGCCATCTACACATGATAGGGGAGATCTCATGACATCTCCTCTCCATCTACCTGATGATCCTGAGGAACACTGGGATTTCTTGTTGACAGTCTTGAGGAAGAAGAGGATGGGGCATCTCTCTGGTGTTGTCCTCTTATTGGATGGAACTGGAGGAAACACATACAGGGACTGAATTCATTCTTTACATAAAGATAATTACCGTGTGTATTTAGTCCGGTCTATTACCTGGTGATGTGAGGGGCTGGGGAACCTCCATCATGATGTCTTCATACTGATCTTTGTGTCCTTCTAAATACTCCCACTCCTCCATGGAGAAATAGACGGTGACATCCTGACACCTTATAGGAACCTGACATATACAATGATACCGTCATCCCCCGATCCCTTCATAGCGTTACTGTATAATGTCCCAGCATTCCCAGCAGTGTCACCTCTCCAGTCAGCAGCTCAATCATCTTGTTGGCCAGTTCTAGGATTTTCTGGTCATTGATGTCATCATGCATCAGGGGGTGAAGTGGAGGCCCCGTAATTTGGCTCAGGGGTCTTCCCCATCTCTCAGACACAGGGGCCTGACAGCGCTTACTAGAGGTCTTCTTCCCTGCAGTGTAATCCTGGTTATAGAGAGACACATTAATAATCTCACTACAGACATTTCCAGAGTCCTCACCTCTCCAGTTCTGTCCATCTGTTATTCCCATAGATAACATTGATGTAATGCGACGTCATGATAATTTCTCACCTCTCTAGTAAGTCGGAAGAGAATCTCTAGGGTGAGGTGTAATATCCACTCTACCATTTTCTTCCTGTGCCTTTCCATCCCTGATGGGTCAATCAGGAAAATTCTCTTATATAGAAGATCTGAACTAAAAGGATCAGAGATTGTAGAGATCTGAATGGGAAGAAGATGAGCTAATGTAACATCATATAGAATCGCATATAACAACACAATTACAGGAGATAATAGGGAACATATGAGGAGATAGAACATGCAGATATTGTATTCTCATACTGTATAAACTTGACGCGCTCCCCGCTGTTTGATGGGATGTGGGTGGGGTTCCCCGCGCATCACAGTCCAGCATCCACCGCGCGCATTCCCAATGTATGCAGGAGAGGGAAAGTAACCTGTAATGGGTGCCTAATTGACCTGTATAAATGACTGGTGGTGGCAGCTAATAGTTCCTCTTGTTACTGGGGATTTAGCAGGGATCGTATCGGGGTATATATATATATATATTAACCAGATGGGAGAATTCCATATAAATATCCATCTCTATAAGACTATAAAACTTAGCTTTAATATTTAAATTAAAATGTGTAGAGGGTATTAAAATATTGTCCCTAGTCTGTCTAAATCATCAATAGGATGTACACTCTGTGACTTTCTGATGGTATCGAGGGGCGCCACCATCAAGGCTGAATAGGACAATTAGTTATAGCACATGACACCCCAACATGTTTCACCGTGCAAGCAGCGTCATCAGGGGATGGGATCCTGACATATTTATATGGGATTTTCCCATCTGGTTAATAATTGTATATACATTCCTCCAAGGCTATTTTGTCCTCCGTGATTTTGATATTGGGGAATACATATATTCCATGCATTAGAATCGGAGGTGTATATACCATACATTCACTGTGAGTTCCCCAATAACTGGCCTGGTAGTGGAAACAGCTGCGGCCTCGTCTATCACTCATCAGTCAAATGCATAATTGTCCCGACGATTGGAGGCAGCGGAGTTGCATCCCCTGAAAAGTGGTGGCAGCATTGGGATCTGCGCGAATCCCCCTGCGGTTATCCGTGACAGTAATATTGCATTAATATTCCATTGTGCCATGTGATGCTAGAGACATCCTTCCGCCTCAGGAACAATTATTTTCACCTTTGATGTAGAACCTATTTGCTACTGAGGAAGTACAGAGTAATTGTTTGCTATTCCAGAAACTATCAGAGGAGAAGACTTTAGTGATTGTGATTTATCTGATTCTGAACATAATCCATAACATGGAACATAAGTTAAACTGCTGACTAATACATCTCATCCATGCTCCCAATCACTGGCTATGTTGGTCACTGCTTCAGTCACTGATTGGTTGTAGACATCACTGGTCACTGATTCAGTCACTGATTGTTTGTAGACATCACAGGCCCAAGCTTAGTGTCCCAATCACTGGCTATGTTGGTCACTGCTTCAGTCACTGATTGGTTGTAGACATCACTGGTCACTGATTCAGTCACTGATTGGTTGTAGACATCACAGGCCCAAGCAGTGGTGGCACAGGAGTTGTGGGGGGGGGAATCATTAATATGACTAATAGGCTGTGTGCCCACGATGCATTTTTTTAAGCGTTTCCGCAGCGGCAAAAAAGCTGCAGAAACGCTTAAAAAAACGCAGGGTAGAAGGCCTGCCATGTTCCCCAATGATAATCCGCATGTGCTGTGCACATGCTGCAGAAATTTCCGCTGCGGATTATCATTGCAGAAAAAAAACGCAGCACTAACAATTATTTTGCGGAAGTGCTGCGTTTTCGCCGCCATTGACTTGCATTAGAACCCGCCAATTCCGCAAGACTGCATCTGTACTTGAGTAATTGGCGCGTTCTAATGTGCGGATGGTACCCGGGTGTGGAGGAGAGGAGAGTCTCATCCACACCCAGGTACCATTAAAAAAGCTGTAAAAAAATAATAAAATAAAAAATAAATGTATATTTACCTTCCGGCGGCCCGTGCTGCACTCCTCCTTGCTTCCCGGCACTTCGCGATGGAATGAAGGACCTGCGCCGACGTCAGAGTCATGTGACGGGTCACGTGACGCTGACGTCGGCAGGTCCTTCAGTGTACCGCTGCCGGCAGCCGGGACCGAGTGAAGCAAGACAGCGCGGGCCATCGGAGGGTAAGTATATTTTTATTTTTTTTATTTTTTACATTCTCTCGGGTCACACTATATAAATCCATGCCGTTTGCATGAATTTATATAGTGTGACCAAGTTGACAAGCACTTTCCAAGTGATGCTAAAATCGCTTGTCAACCCGCATGCGGAAATGCAAGTGAAGAACGCTTCACATCCGCTTGTCCCTGGCAGGAAAACGCATGTACAATCAGCATGTACAATCCGCATGTGTTTTTTTCTGCCAGGGAGATGCAGAAACGCTCAGGAAAAAATCCTGAGCATTTCTGCATCGTGGGCACATAGCCTTACTATTATTTTATAGTAGTTAGTTTTTTTCTTTACATCTACTAATAAAACCTATATACTCGTATTTTAGACCACACACAACAAGCAGTTTCTTCCTCGGAGTCTGCAGCTGAACACATCTCTCATAGACTCATCTTCCAGAACACTAATTCTCGTCTCATTTACTGACAGGCAGGCATAATACACCGCACTACAGTACTATTTTCCTCCCCTTCTTCCAAGAGCCATAACTTTTTTATTTTTCCAAGATGTACTTTTGAATGACACCATTCAATTTATGCACTGGAAAGAAGGGACACAATTCCAAATGTGTTAAAATTTAAAAAAAAAAAAAAAGTGCAATTTCACAATTATTTTTTTATTTTTATTTACCAAGTTCACTATACGGTAAATTTGACCTGGCAGTATGATTCCCCAGGTCAGTACAATTACGCAGACACCAAACACGTATAGTTTTTTTTTTAAAGTGGTAAAAAAAACAACTATAATTTTGTTGTGTCTCTATTTTCTGAGATCTGTTACACTTTCAATTTTTGGGATCTGGGGCTGTGTGAGGGCTTATTTTTTGCGCCCTGTGCTGTCATTTTTACCTATATCATTTTGGGTTATACATTTGTTATTGTATTTTATTGCAATACAGCATCAGTCAAAAAAAAAAAAAAAATTCTGGCGTTTCGATTTTTTTCTCGTTACGCCATTTACAGATCGGATTTATTTTATATATTTGACAGCTTGGACATTTATTAAGCAGCAATACCAAATATGTGTATTTTGTTTTTATTTTCAATGGGGCAAAAAGAGGGTGATTTGCACTTTTGTTTTTTTCATATTTTTAAAAATATTTTTCTTTACTTTTTACTGTTTTTTTAGTCCATACAGAGCAGTACATTAGCACGTCATCAGCATTGTTACATATAGCAAAAATCACAATCTACGTATGTCAGCTAAACGCTGGCTTTCACATCAGAATTGTCATGACAGGCATGGAGCTCTTCAGCAGATTCCCGGCTGTCATGGCAATCCATCGGCGCACCACGATCTTGTCACGGGTGTGCCAATGGGCATGTGGGATGATGCGCCCCCCCTGCTGACGCATGTGAAATGCTGCAGTCAGAGATTGTCAGCAGTATTTAACAGGTTAATAGTCGACAAAAAAAAAAAAATCACCCATCATCTGCTGGGAAAAGTGTGGGCTCGTCATGTGAACCCGCATGAAAGGCAGGGACGCGACATATGATGTACATGTAAGTCATATGTCGTGAAGGGGTTAAAAAAAAGGTTTTAAAGCGGAAAAATATCACAGATTTAGCAAAACAGAAAGAGAACATTCTCCATTCTTGATGAAGACAGAGAGAAGACATCTTCTATATATCTGAGGTAACTGAAAGACAACATCCAATATTGTATCTGAGGCAGAAAGAGATCAATATAGAGCAGGGGTCCTCAAACTGCGGCCCGCGGGCCGAGGACTTTTATCCGGCCCGCCGGGCTGTGGGCAGAGGAGAGCGGTGTCAGCGCCCGCCCTTCCCACCGCTTTCTCAGAGCCCTGGCAGCCCAATACTTACCTCTCCCCGTGCCTCCGCAGATCCGCTGTCTTCCTTGTCTGCGCTCCCTGTGAAGTCTCAGGTCAGAGGGTGCGGTGACTTCTTTCCACCGCGCCCTCCCCTGAGCCGTCACAGGCAGCGCAGAGAGGGCCAACGCCGGAGAAGCTGGAGTCCGGACCTGAGCAGCGGCAGCAGGCAAGGAGGGAGGTGAGTATTGGATTTTTTTTTTTTTTAATGTATGGAGGCATGGGACATAATATTAGGGGTGACATCCTGCATGGGGCATTATATGGGGGGTGACATCCTGAATGGGGCATTATAAAGACAGGGGAGTGATATCCTGCATGTGTCATTATATGGGGGGAGGGGGTGACATCCTGAATGGGGCATTATATGGGGGGCTGACATCCTGAATGGGGCATTATAAAGACAGGGGAGTGATATCCTGCATGTGTCATTATATGGGGGGGGGGGTGACATCCTGAATGGGGCATTATATGGGGGGTGACATCCTGAATGGGGCATTATAAAGACAGGGGAGTGATATCCTGCATGTGTCATTATATGGGGGGAGGGGGTGACATCCTGAATGGGGCATTATATGGGGGGCTGACATCCTGAATGGGGCATTATAAAGACAGGGGAGTGATATCTTGCACAGGGCATTATATGGTGGGAGAAAGGGAAATCCTGCATGGGGCATAATAAGGGGGGAACAGCCTGCATAGGGCATTATAAGGGGGAAACAGCCTGCCTATTGAGGACCTATGCTGCCTATTGGGGACATTTACCTGCCTATTGGGGACCTATGCTGCCTATTGGGGACATTTACCTGCCTATTGGGGACCTATGCTGCCTATTGGGGACATTTACCTGCCTATTGGGGACCTATGCTGCCTATTGGGGATATTTACCTGACTATTTGGGACCTATGCTGCCTATTGGGGACCTATGCTGCCTATTGGGTACATTTACCTGCCTATTGGGGACCTATGCTGCCTATTGGGGACCTATGCTTCCTATTGAAATACTGGTTGATTTAACTTTACTTGTTCATCAGTTTAAATATTGTATTTGTTCCTGTATTGTTTTTTTTTACTACAAAATAAGATATATGCAGTGTGCATAGGAATTTGTTCATAGTTTTTTTAAAAAACTATATTCCGGCCCTCCAATGGTCTGAGGGACCGTGAACTGGCCCCCATTTAAAAAGTTTGAGGACCCCTGATATAGAGCCTCCTCCATGTTATCTGACAGGAAAAATCTATATCTGCACCGTGTTATCCAGTAGATAGAAAAATCATCAAAGCTGAGAGTCCTCAGTAGTCAATACCTTAATGGCCAAAGGAGAAAAGATGGGAACACACACACATTATACCTGTGGAGGTTAGAAAGGGCCCTGCACTGTGTGAGGAATACGTATGCCCTTACTTCCTGTTTCCACAGTTGGGTGGTATGTATCTATCAGAGGAAGAGGAGCAAGATATTATGATTCTCAGAAAGTGGCAACAAGAAAACACCAAACCAGTCTCAGCACTGAGGGGGTTAATGCCCACCCAGTAATGGGGGATCTCCACATACCTCCAGCGGCAGAGCTGCAACCGCATCGTAAACGCTAGAATGTATGGGCTCCTTCCAGGTATGACGTCATTTCCGGGGGGCGTGTCCTGACGGTGCATTACGGGCGTGTTCTAGTTTACCACCAGACGCCATAGTCTCATACAGACACGGCTGCCGAAGAAGCAGCGGGAGGAGGTCAGTGCTGCTGGCTGGTGATGGCTCTGTGGGTAGGGACATGTTGGTGGGGATGCTGCGGGTTTGTGGTGGCTCTGTAGGGACATGTTGGGGGGGATGCTGCGGGTTTGTAGTGGCTCTGTGGGGACATGCTGCGGGTTTGTGGGGTGGCTCTGGGGAGGACGCTGCAGGTTTGTGGGGAGGCTCTGGGGAGGACGCTGCAGGTTTGTGGGGTGGCTGTGGGTTTGTGGGGTGGCTCTGGGGGGGGGACGCTGCGGGTTTGTGGGGTGGCTCTGGGGGGGGGACGCTGCGGGTTTGTGGGGTGGCTCTGGGGGGGGATGCTGCGGGTTTGTGGGGTGGCTCTGGGGAGGACGCTGCAGGTTTGTGGGGTGGCTCTGGGGGGGACGCTGCGGGTTTGTGGGGTGGCTCTTGGGGGGGGGGGGGACGCTGTGGGTTTGTGGGGTGGCTCTGGGGGGGGACGCTGTGGGTTTGTGGGGTGGCTCTGGGGGGGGACGCTGCAGGTTTGTGGGGTGGCTCTGGGGGGGGGATGCTGCGGGTTTGTGGGGTGGCTTTGGGGGGGGGACGCTGTGGGTTTGTGGGGGGATGCTGCGGGTTTGTGGGGTGGCTCTGGGGAAGGGGGGGGGTGATGGTGCACGCCTGTGGGGGATCCTGCGTGCTTTTGGGGCCGCTGGGGGGTGATAATGTTTATAGAGGGCAGTCTGCTGGGATTTGGGGTGGGGGTTTATGCTTGGGGAGGTGACTGATGTGGGTTTATGCTTAAAGGGGGGGGGGTTAATGTTTCATTGGGGGACACAAAAAACCATGGGTGTATGCTGCTGACACTATGCAAAAAAAAAGTTAGCTCTTCCCCAGAAGGGTGCATCATCAACTGGCATGAAGCTAATCCGTTTTAACTTGGTGTCAGTAGGAGGCAGACACGAGTCTGGACCCAGGCCCATCTCTACCTTAGGGTGTTTTCACATTGTGTTCTGTGTCCCCGTCGGGGCATACGTCTCAAATCCCCGGCAAAACGGGGTTTGGACTTATGCGCTGACGGTGACCATAGACTGCAATGGTGATGGCAAAGCGAACGTGTGCTTTCTGGAGTATACACCCACAGTAGGTGGACACTCAGACATAGGCTACTGTGTCTGAGAGTCCGCCTTCTGTAGGCGTACACTCCCAAAAAAAAGTGCATGTTCCCTCTGCCATCACAATTGCAGTCTATGGCTCCCATCAGCGCATACATCAGACCCCGTTTTGCTGGGGATTTCGGACGTATACCCCGACTGGGACACAGAACACAATGTGTATGTAGCCTTAGGCTGCGTGCACACGATGCGTTTTTCATGCGTTTTCGCTGCGGAAACGCATGGTAATCCGCACCCCATGGTCCCCAATGGCATTCCGCAATGTCAATGCACATGCTGCGGATTTTTCCTCAGCGTTTCTGCAGCGCTCATAAATCAGCAACATGTTCATTAATTTTGCGGAAGCACCGCCATTGACTTGCATTGAGACGCATAGAATCCGTGTCTGTACATTTGTACACGCGGATTATATGCGTTTCAATGTGCGGATGGTACCCAGTTCTGGAGGAGAGAAGACTCCTGTTAAAAAAAGAATAAAATAAAGTTTATATTCACCTGTCCGGCGGCCCCTGCAGTGCTTCTCCTTCCAGGACCCGAGATGACGTTGCGGTCATGTGACCGCAGGCTGTCTTGCGAGATGCCTGCAAGCCAGGAAGGAGCGCGACAGCACACGCGGCGGGGCATCGGAGGTAAGTATAGCTTTATTTTTTATTTTTACGGTCACACTGTATAAATCCATGCTGTTTGCATGGATTTATACAGTATGACCTAGTTGTCAAGCACTTTCCAAGTGATGCTATCGCCTGGAAAGTGCTTGTCAGTCCACATGCGGAAACGCATGTGAATCCGCATATATTCTGCAGGAAAAACGCATGTACAATCTGAATGCTTTTTTTTCTGCCAGGGAGATGCAGAAATACTGCAGAAATTTTCTGCATCGTGGGCACATAGCCTTAGGGGGGGTTTTTGTTTGTTTTTATTGCTGATTCCCCTTTTTCTTTCAGATACGGTTTGTGAGGGCGACAGTGGAATTGTTTCACTACTGTATCCTCTGTGGTCTGAGGCAGGACCCTAACACAACAAGAGTGTGAGTGTTTGGGATTCCCTGGCAGACTGTCCTTGTTACTAATCCCCTGCCCGCTCGCCCCCCAGATCCAGTAGGTGCAGGGAGGGAAGACTGATCAGTTACCTGCTAGCTGCCCAAAGGTCTTTGTTCAGGTTATCTCATGCCCAGCTTCATCATCAGTCTGTGAAGAAGGATTCAGGTTCTTCAGTATAGATATATCCTACCAGGCAGTGAAGGTGCTCGATTAGCCACCTGCACATTTTCCAGAGCCTCCTGCGGCCCCTCTCTTAAAAAAAAAAAAAAAAAAAAAAAAAAATCCAGACTTCAGTCTAGACTTTCTCTGGTGGTCGGGCCACACCCCTGGCAGCCTAAACAATCAAGCACGCCGGCTCTCCAGCTCTTTCCACCCTCCACCTATCAGGGCACACTTTGCATTCTGGTGCGCAAGATGACTGCACGTATTTTTCCTAACGCTGCCTCTTTCTCCCCCTTCTTCTACTCGGCGCCATCTTTCTGTCGCCAGTTTATAACACTGCCACAGCTCACCTGAACTCTGCTGCCTCATCGCCTGGTTCTGCCGGATCACCGCCACCTTCAGCCTCTCCAGGTCCTCGGGATGCAGGGTCTGAGTAAGCTCTGCCACAGGGGGCAGCTCTTTATCCACAGCCTAGCTCCCGTCTAGCACCTGTTTCTTTCTCTTCTCTCTATACCTAACCCCAGGGAGTCTCACTCCCATTGTCCTGCATTTTGCATGTTTCTCCTGTAACAAAAGGTTTCCCTGTGGTCAGACCTGGTCCCTTTGCCAGGACTGCAGTCCACCCACAATGTCACCTCCCCAGGAGCTCCTCACTGCCTATAACGAGGTTGTGTCGTCGTCCACTCCCCCCCCCCCCCCCCCCCCCGCAGCTGCCTATTCAGCTTCCAAAAAATCCACTAGCCTCACCTTCCAGGGCTCCCGCTTTTTGAAGAGCTAGATAAGATGATCTCTAATGCCATGGGGGGGGGGGGTAAGAGTATTTTGCTTCCGCAACAGAGGGCCTAATGCCCTCCTCCCAAGAGACGCACAGTCTAGTTTTGGTCCTTTCAGAAATTCTCAGTGTAGAACAGCAGCCAAAAGGACAACTCTCCGGCCCACCAGGAAAAGAGACCTTTCTTTAGGCTAGCCCCCTCCTGGCATCAACGAACTCACCAGCGCCAGTCCGGATCTAGCAGATTCTCTTTAGTATGACGCGGTGTTCCCACCTGGGATGTTTCTGAGGGTGGATGGCCGTCTCCTTTGGTTCCTGGATGAGTGGCTCTCAGTAGTCAACAGCGCTTGGGTCTGAGATGTTGTCGACTACAGCCACAAAATGGAATTTTGGAATTTTCCACGCTGCCTTGTTTTCGAGAGTAATTTCCCCAAAGACCCCCTTCCCTTATTCCCGGGTTTTTCAAGGCTATTGATTTTCTATCCGAAGCAGGCATCATGATCTCAGTTCCAGGACGCTGAAACATCAAACACCGGAGGCAGGCTGAGGGGTTGGGGCAAAGCCAAAAACCTTACCCACAATCCTCCCATAAATGCACTTTTATAAAATTTGAATTATTTCTATACATAATGTTATTTATACAATATTTCTACAATTAAAAGTTTGAGATTTCTGTGGTAATGGTTATTTGTTTCTTTTAAACTTGTTCTGAATGTAAATTAAACATTTCTCTGATTAAGCTTCCACATTTTAGCCTTTCATTTTACTCATAGGCCAGGAAAAGCCCATGATGCATCTGTGTAAACAATGTAAAAGGTACTATAATAACATGGCTTAGACAGGTAACCCACTTTCTAAACAATGAAGTTCACTTGTACAAGCTGCATAGATAAAAACCTGCTTAAAGGGAACCTGTCACCTGGTTTTCCCCATTAAAAGTATGACCACCACCTGTATGCCCTAGAATGCTGTATATAAGTCCCCAACCGATCTGCACAACAACAACAAAAAACCCTTATGTTAGACTCGCCTACAGGGTGGTCCTGTCCAATGGGTTTCTCTAGTGTTAATCCGGCGCCTCCTCTTCCTGAGATTGCCGTCCTTCTTTCTTCAAGTGGAGGACGTGTCCTACATTATCCAGACAGTGTCCTACATTATCCAGACAGTGTCTTTCATTGTGCTCCTGCACAGGCGCACTTCTCTGCCATTTCGCCGTACAGAGCAGAGAAGTGTGCCTGTGTAGGAGCGTGATGGCAGAGGCTGTGTGGCTGACATTGGATGTGTAATCCACAAGAAGCAGAGAAGGAGGACAGTGGCGGATGAAGACCAGCGACATCTATAAGACTGTACGTTACTAGATTGTTCCGGCCGTGCTATAGACCACACATGAGGATGGTACTAGATAGTGCCGGCCGTGCCTCAGACCACCGTGAGGACGGTACTAGAGAGTGCCTGCTGTGCCCTTGACCACACGTGAGGATGGTACTAGAGAGTGCCTGCTGTGCCCTTGACCACACGTGAGGATGGTACTAGAGAGTGCGTGCTGTGCCGCCGACCACATGCTGCAGATAGCAGAGCAGAAAGGCAGTTATCTATAATATAACCGGAGATGCGTGTCTCAGTTTGAACAACACTACTCAAAAAAATAAAGGGAACACTCAAATAACACATCCTAGATCTGAATGAATGAAATATTCTCACTGATACGGTGTTCTGTACAAAGTTGAATGTGCTGAGAACACAATCACACAAAAATCATCAATGGAAATCAAATTTATTAACCAATGGAAGCCTGGATTTGGAGTCACCCCCAAAATTAAAGTGGAAAAAACACACTACAGGCTGATCCAACTTTGATGTAATGTCCCTAAAACAAGTCAAAATGAGGCTCAGTATTGTGTGTGGTCTCCACGTGCCTGTATGACCTCCCTACAACGCCTAGGCATGTTCCTGATGAGGTTGCGGATGGTCTGTGGGATCTCCCAGACCTGGACTAAAGCATCCGCCAGCTCCTGGACAGTCTGTGGTGCAACGTGACGTTGGTGGATGGAGCGGGACATGATGTCCCAGATGTACTCAATCGGATTCAGATCTGGGGAATGGGCAGGCCAGTCCATAGCTTAAATGCTTTCATCTTGCAGGAACTGCTGACACACTCCAGCCACATGAGGTCTGGCATTGTCCTGCATTAGGAGGAACCCAGGGCCAACCGCACCAGCATATGGTCTCACAAGGGGTCTGAGGATCTCATCTCGGTACCTAATGGCAGTCAAGTTACCTCTGGCGAGCACATGCAGGGCTGTGCGGCCCTCCAAAGAAATGCCACCCCACACCATTACTGATCCACTGCCAAACCGGTCATGCTGATAGATTTTGCAGGCAGTAGATCGCTCTCCACGGCATCTCCAGACTCTGTCACGCCTGTCACATGTGCTCAGTGTGAACCTGCTTTCATCTGTGAAGAGCACAGGGCGCCATTGGCGACTTTGCCAATCCTGGTGTTCTGTGGCAAATGCCAAGCGTCCTGCACGGTGTTGGGCTGTGAGCACAACCCCCATCTGTGGACATCGGGCCCTCATACCACGCTCATGGAGTCGGTTTCTAACCATTTGTGCAGACACATGCATATTTGTGGCCTGCTGGAGGTCATTTTGCAGGGCTCTGGCAGTGCGCCTCCTGTTCCTCCTTGCACAAAGGCGGAGGTAGCCGTCCTGCTGCTGGGTTGTCGCCTTCCTACGGCCCCCTCCACGTCTCCTGGTGTACTGGTCTGTCTCCTGGTAGCGCCTCCAGCCTCTGGACACTATGTTGACAGACACAGCAAACCTTCTTGCCACAGCTCGCATTGATGTGCCATCCTGGATGAGCTGCACTACTTGAGCAACTTCTGTGGGTTGTAGAGTCCGTCTCATGCTACCACGAGTGTGAAAGCACAACCAACATTCAAAAGTGACCAAAATATCAGCCAGAAAGTATTGGTACTGAGATGTGGTCTGTGGTCCCCACCTGCAGAACCACTCCTTTATTGAGTGTGTCTTGATAATTGCCAATAATTTCCATCTATTGTCTATTCCATTTGCGCAACAGCATGTGAAATTGTTTGTCAATCAGTGTTGCTTCCTAGGTGGACAGTTTGATTTCACAGAAGTTTGATTTACTTGGAGTTCTATTCTGTTGTTTAAGTGTTCCCTTTATTTTTTTGAGCAGTGTAGTTTAGAGCATATCTGCTATGTTATAGAGGCCTCATCCACACTAAAATACTTTCTTCTGTTACTAACGTCATACACTGGGGGACATCTCAGGGTGACAAGGGAGGGTGGTTCACTGCGATTGAAGGGAGCATTGGTGATACCAGACAAATTGTTAGTGAAGGTGCAAGAGGCGAGGAACAAATGGAAGAGGAAGAGGTGATGGGGGCGAGCAACAGTCAGAACATGAAGAGGATAATGTGAACACTCCTGGTTGGGACTTCATCTGCTGGATTCGCTCTAGTGGGTGTCGGTCCCCATTATACTAGTTCTATATCTAGTGAAATTAATTATTTGGTACAGATAATGTCACCGGAGTACACGATATAATCGAAATTGGTTTTCTTAGTACTGTGGTATATAAAGCAGGCTACATTTCATCTTTTAATTCTTTGGTGATGATATTGTTCTCCAGACAGGGGTACCCATTAGTGTTGAGCGAGCACTAAATGTGCTCAACTTAGTGATTCAGCGGTTTCTCAAAAATTACTCAGATCTGCCAGAGCTGCTCATAAAAACGCCGCGTGTGTGCCCATTTTAGAAAGTCAGCTACAGCTTTCGCCACCCTGGCAGTGCTTCAGCAGCGTTTGCAGCTTCCAACTCACCGACTGGTGTGCGATTTGACCATACGTTGGAAATCAATGTTGCAGATGTTGGGAAGTATTTGTGAGCAGCAGAGGGCAGTACCAGCTTCAACATGTTCGTTGGAATTCAGGTCAGCCTCCGCACATAACAGCTGATGAGTGGGGATGGATGTTTGACATCTGTGTTGTCTACAAAACATTAAGGATTCCACCAAGATGGTGAGTGGCGATGACGCCATAATTAGCATCACCATCCCGCTTCTCTGTCTACTGAAACGCTTGCAGCTCACAAAAACAAGGCCTTGCAGGCAGAGCAAGGAACTATACAGGGTGATGCTACACAGCCCAGCTTCATCTTATCTCAAGACAGATTGGGTGATAATGAGGAGGAGGAGAACATGGACAGTCGTACTCTTAGTGAGGACAGGGAAGTCTTGGCTTTCTTGGAAGTCTTAATACCCCTCTTTTAGTCTGTGGGAAAGCTGTATGAGTTTCGCTTAACGATGACCTTCAGTGGCTTTGCATATGCATGTTATTTCTGAAAACGTATTGTAGATCAGGCCATTGCCCAACTCTGTAGTCATGAAATTCAAGGCGCAAAGAAACATCTTTGTGTGTTGAAGCACCACCAAGAAGTGTGAGCTGATGTTGGACGGGCTGTCATTGCTTATGGAAGAAGCTGCATTAAAGGACTTTCCTGGGAGAAATGACAGCCGGCGTAGATACGGTTTCCCTCTATGCCAGTCATTTCACCAAGCTAAATAATATGGCTGTGGTGAAATACAACTGTCACTAAGAAGCAATGTCAGACTGAAGAACAGTGGGCCCACCAGAGGATTTGATTCTGAGGGCCCACCTTTCTCCCCTGCTCAAGAGCCCCATAGCAGCTGCAAGGCTTGCATTATGAACTCTCCTGAAGTAGGGCCCACCGGGGGAGTCTCCAGTTCTCTGGTGGGCGTGTGCAACCCTGCCGAGAAGCATCCCTGGCCAAGGTCCCCGGACACTCTTTGGCTATTTTTTTTTTACTGTGAACTGGCTCCAACAATCTATAACATTGCAATCTATAAGATCCATTCACTGGCTCCCAATTGCCCAGCGTATCCAGTTCAAACTACTAACACTGACCTACAAAGCCATCCATAACCTTTCTCCTCCGTATATCTCTGAATTATTTTCCCGCTATATTCCCTTTCGTAATCTTCGGTCTAACATGCTGGAGAAACTTGCACCTACTGCCACTCAGTGTCTTCAGCTACTTTGTGAGAAACTAATGTTTGGGCAGCCATTCTACCAAATAAAATTCCTGAGATATGGAAATTGTGGATGGCTTCGTTTCTGGTACTGGGTGCTAATACCAAACCGTGGAGTGCCATTCACTGGATATTCCTGACTGGTTGGAGACAAGTTCATTCCCACAGAAAAGTACCAGCAGCAAGCTAAGGAGATAGTGGCCTCTGTCATCATGAAGGAGTTTGCTCATTGTCTAGGGGACCGATCACTGCTGCTGTCTACCTTGTGAACATTGTGTTGAAGCTTGCGAGGATTAAGAGGTTTCATTGGCGAGTCTGGTTTTTATACTAAAGATCCTACTGTTTTTATAGTTTTAAATGAGCACACACAGACCGTGGTTTCTGCAGCAGCGCATCCAGGCCGGGATAGTGGCGGAGAAATTTCTGTACCATCAGGTAAAGGATGCAAGGCAAGTGTGTGAGGTTGCTCCAGCGTAGGGTCGCCACTAGTGTTGAGCGAACATGCTCGACACTGCTCGGTACTCGCCCGAGCATCACGCTACTCGGGATGTTCGGCGAGCACCGAACATTTCCGGGTTATTCGGGCGGGAGCTCTGGTCTCCACCCTGCATGTTTGGCGGTCTTTACAGAGCCAATGAACATGCAGGGATTGCCAGCCAGTCACTGTAATGCCGCAGCCATGTTGGTTGTGGGCATTACATTAATTGGCTGGCCGCACAGCGTCACCTCGAGTATTTAAAACCGGGCGCCGCCATCTTGGACACAGACAGCTGGGATCAGACTGTGTACAGACAGCGCTGCTGATTTAGGGAGAGATATATACTGCGAAATAGTTAGTGTAGGGTCTGTAAAGGCTGCCAGATCAAACAAACAGTCCTTCTCAGGACTAATATCCATCCCAGATATCAGGCAGGCAGGCTGTATAAGAGACGCAGTGGTTATACCAGCAAACGCTGCATTACAGTCCTGTGTGCTCCTGTTGCTGAAATTGATGGACTTAGCTCCAGGTCTCGGGGGCCAGGAAAAATCCTTTTTTTTTCATCTAAATCCTCTTTTTTTTTCCCTCCTTCACACTGTACAAATACCCATCTTATTAACCTTTTGGTGTCCGTCCCCCCCCCCAAAACAAAAAGTGTGTCTCTGATTTTTCAGACACAAATATATATATTTAAAAAAGTCTGGTATACACCAGTAAATTATAACTGTGGTTTTGCTGTTCCACGGTAAAAAATCTCTGTTATCCTGCTTTTGGCATTTTTTTCCGTAAAAAAAAAACTAATAGTGTCTCCCTGATTTTTCAGACACAAATATATCTGTTGAAAATAGTCTGGTGTAGGCCAGAGAAACAGAAGTGTGGTTTTGCAGTTCCACGGTTCAAACCTCTGTATTATCCACTTTTGGGCCATTTGTATCTAAAAAAAAAAACAGTTTGAATGTGTCGCTCACTGTTCAGCCGCAAATATATATATTTAAAAAAGTCTGGTATACACCAGTAAATTATAACTGTGGTTTTGCTGTTCCACGGTAAAAAATCTCTATTATTCAGCTTTTGGCATTTTTTGCTGTAAAAAAAAACTAATAGTGTCTCCCTGATTTTTCAGATTGTTTAAAAGAGTCGGGTGTAGGCCAGAGAAATAGAACTGTGGTTTTCCTCTTCCACGGTTCTAATCTACTTTTTATTACCCTTTTTCCATTGATAGTGCGAGTGTAAGCTATTTTACTTCCTTTACAATGGGCAAGGCGCGTGGCAAGGGACGTGGAACTGGACATTCTGGTGATGGTGCGTGCAGAGGACGGGGCTGTGGCCAAAGTGAAAATGTGCCACAACCAACAGCCACATCTTCTCGCTCCCAGTTCTTGACCGAATTACTAGGGAAGCACAGAACAACACCAGTATTGCGAACTGATCAGTGTGAACACGTTATTAATTGGATAGCAGATAATACTTCCAGTTACCTGGGCACCACCACCTCCGGTCTGTCTTCCACACAGACAACTCTTAGTAGCCGTGAGTCTCGACCGCATACTCCTCCTCACCCTGATGCTCCTTCCTCCTGCCATGCCGAGTGTCGTCAGACAGCAACTGATCCCACACTTGGACACTCTGAAGAGCTGTTCACTGGTCCATTTCCAGATTTGTGCCCCTCGCCTGCTCCGCTTGAAGTGGTGGAAGAGGAGATCCCATGTAGCGATGACCAAATATTTGAACAGCCACGGCCACAGGAAGTCGACGCTGGCAATTTGTCACAAGAGGTGGACGATGACGAGACACAATTGCCAGGAAGTGAGGAGGAGGATCGTGGTGTGCAAGTGGAAGAGGAGGAGGTGGTGGATGATCTAGTAACTGACCCAACGTGGCAGGAGGACATGCAGAGTGAGGGAGGCAGAGTACCCCAACAGGCAGGAAGAAGCAGTGTGGTGGCCGCACACAGAAGGCAGGCAACAGTTCCCCGTAACACCAACACGAGGGATGTTGCCAGTACAACCTGTAGGTCTTCCAGAGTCTGGAATTTTTTTAAAGACTCTGCTGATAACCCGAAAAAGGCCATTTGTACCACCTGCCAGGCCAGCATCAGCAGGGGTGACAAAACTACCAGCCTGACCACCGCCAGCATGATCAGGCACATGGCAGCAAAGCACCCGACTTTGTGGGGCGAATCCCAGGGTCCACAACCAGTGTCAGCGGGTGTCACCACTGCTTCTTCTACTGTTGTGCGTGCAATAGAACCCCCTGTTGTGTGTGCAAGGCAATCCCCTGTCCATACTGCATGCAAAGATGCGCCCTCCTCTCAGTCTTCACTTGTTATGGCAGTTTCTGAAGAAACAGCATCAACGTCCACGTCCCACCGCAGCGTTCAATTGTCCATATCCCAGACCTTTGAACGAAAGCGGAAATTCGCAGCTAACGCCCCACAGGCCACAGTCCTAAATTCGCACATTTCACGACTGCTTGCATTGGAAATGCTGCCTTTTAGGCTGGTGGAGACGGAATCCTTCCGCAACCTTATGGCGGTGGCCGTCCCTCGGTACTCGGTCCCCAGCCAACACTATTTTGCCCGGTGTGCCATCCCCGCACTACACAAGCACGTGTCCCAAAACATCTGCCGTGCCCTCAGCAACGCAGTTACTGGGAGAGTCCACCTGACAACGGACACGTGGACAAGTGCTTGTGGCCAGGGACGGTACATCTCCCTGACGGCATACTGGGTAAACATAGTGGAAGTAGGGACCCAGTCTGACCTTGGGACGGAACACATCCTCCCCACACCGAGGATTGCGGGCCCTATGTCAGTCAGAGTTGCCCCCACAGTGTACAGCTCCTGCGCATCCTCCTCCTCATGTTCAGCCTCCATCTCAGATATCACCACCTAAGTTACAAGCTGGAAGCACTGCAGTACTGCCTCCGCCAAGCGGCAACAGGCTGTGCTGAAACTCATAACCTTAGGTGAGAAACCTCACACTGCTTGTGAGTTGTGGACAGCAGTGAAAGAGCAGGCAGATCTGTGGCTGACACCGCTGAACCTACATCCAGGCATGGTCGTGTGTGACAATGGCCATAACCTGGTGGTGACTCTGAGGCGATACAAGATCACACACGTACCATGCCTGGCTCATATGCTTAACCTCGTGGTTCAGCGGTTTCTTAAATCGTACCCCGAGTTGCCAGATCTGCTCGTCAAAGTAAGCCGCCTGTCAGCTCATTTTCGCAAGTCGGCTACAGCTTCCGCCGCCCTTGCTGTGTTGCAGCAGCGTTTGCAGCTTCCGTCAGACCGACTGGAGTGTGATGTCCCCACACGTTGGAACTCTACCCTCCACATGTTGCAAAGGATTTGTGAGCAGAAGAGAGCAGTTGTGGAGTACCAACTGCAACAAGGCCGTCGATATTCAGGTCAGACTCCACACATAAGACCTCAGGAGTGGACCTGGATGTCTGACATATGCACCATCTTGACAAACTTTGAGGAGTCCACCAAGATGGTGAGTGACGATGACGCCATCATTAGCGTCAGCATTCCACTTGTCTGTCTTTTGCAACGCTCTCTGCAGAGAATTAAAGAGGAGGCATTGCAGCCAGAGTATGATGAGATGGATCAAGAAGCCGTAGTGGTCGATTACACACAGCCCAGCCTCATCTCATCCCAACGTGAATTGGGGGACAATGAAGGAGAGGAGGAGGAAGAACAGGAGCTTGTATCATGCGCTGTAGACGGTAGTACCTGTACAACTGTCATACCGTCGGTTCAGCGTGGGTGGCCTGAGGACAAGGGCGAGGAGGAGGAGAGTATGGTCAGTCGTCATCTTGGTGAGGACACGGAAGTCTTGCCCATTACCAGTCTGGCACGCATGGCTGACTTTATGTTACGCTGCCTTAACCGTGACCCTCACGTTGTGAAAATGTTGAGTGACAGTCATTACTGGTTGGTGACACTTTTAGACCCCCGCTACAAGGAAAACTTTCACTCTCTTATTCCTGAGCTGGAGAGGTCTACAAAAATGGGGCAGTACCAGAAGGCCTTTGCTGCAGAACTGTTAAAAAAATTCCCATCTGAACACGCTAGCGGCAGAGTTCACAGTTCGTTGCCCAACCAAGGCATACATGTGAGAGAGACGCAACTCCAATCCAGCAGAGGCAGGGGAACACTGTCAACGTTCTGGGACAGTTTTCTCAGACCCTCCTTTCCGACAGACCCTGAGGCGCGGGGTACTCTCACAAGGAGTGGAAAGTTTCAAAAGATGGTGAGGGAGTACCTTGCAGACCGTACCAGCGTCTTCCGTGATTCCTCTGTGCCTTTTAATTATTGGGTATCCAAGCTGGACACTTAGAATGAACTCGCTCTGTACGCCTTGGAGGTCCTGGCCTGCCCTGCCGCTAGCGTGTTATGGGAGCGTGTTTTTAGTGCCGCTGGGGGAATTATAACTGATAAGCGCACTCGCCTGTCAACTGACAATGCTGACAAGCTGACCCTTATCAAAATGAACAAGGGCTGGATTGGGCCAGACATCTCATCACCACCAAATGACAGCAGAGTAACATAAAGTCAAATCCACTGTGTTATTTCGGGAGGTGTATTCACATGCACCGTTTCACACCCACACATGGGTATACGCTTCCTCAATTCGGCTTTTTTTTGCTCTTCTCCTTATCCTCAGCCTCCACCACCACTATACCACCAGGATGACCGTGGTCCGTGTTGCCATTATTGAAAGTTCCTCCGTCCTTATTTTTGTCAGCTTTTGCTTGGAAGGCATAAGCAAAGACTATGGGAGACCCATTCCCCAATAATGGGAATAATGTTTGTAATATGCTGTACTGCATGGCTCTTGTAAGGGGCATTGCAAGTTCCTCCATCCTAATTTTTGGCAGCTTTTGCTTGGAAGGCATAAGCAAAGACTGTGGAACACCCACTCCCCAATAATGGGAATAATAGTTTTAAGATGCTGTACTGTATGGCTCTTGTAAGGGGCATTAAAACCGTCTTGTTAAGCTACTGTGACCTCCACCACTTTTCCAAGGGGCACTAAAACCGTCTTGTTAAGCTACTGTGACCTCCACCACTTTTCCAAGGGGCATTAAAACCGTCTTGTTTAGCTACTGTGACCTCCACCACTTTTCCAAGGGGCATTAAAACCGTCTTGTTAAGCTACTGTGACCTCCACCACTTTTCCAAGGGGCATTAAAACCGTCTTGTTAAGCTACTGGGTGTTATGCACACGCCCGGGCTAAGCGGCGTGTGCGTGGGATTGGTAGTGATTCCACTGGACCGTGCCGGAGAGTGAATGCCTGGAGGGGCGTGACTAAGTATTCACCCGATCCGACCAGGGTCGCACGACGGCATACGACGCCAGTGCACCAAGGAGGAACCGAGCAGAGGGACCAGGTGCTACTCCAGGACAGACCCCGGACACGGCTGTTGACCCACACAGGGGAATACAGGAACAGGCTGGTAGGCTGGCACACAGACTGGAGGGTATAGGCAGGCACGACTGGTATGCAGGCAGGCGGGTATGCAGGCAGGGGGGTAAAGGCAAGCACAGCTAGAGTGCAGACAGGGAGGCACTAGCAGGTAGGAACACAGGCGGGATAGAACCCAGTACACACCGGGATTCAGGAACAATACAGGCAGAGGGTTACAGGCAAGCACAGCTAGAGTGCAGACAAGGCTGAGCAGGGAGGACAGGGCTCTGTTCACACGGAACAGACAGGAAAGGAAAGACAGAGCCAGATACTCACACAGTACTTGCAGAGACAACAAGCAGGAGTTAGGTACGAGTTCAGACTCTGCAGAAAAAGGAAGGGAACGGACATAGAGGCAAAACAGGTAAAGGACAGGAGAGAGTTCAGACTGGAACTGAGTGTACGGAGGAGACCGACACTGCAGAGGGATACAGGAGCGGGTCTGGGAATACGGCCCCCAGAGAGGCGGAACGAACAGGCAAGGAGCGTGTTCAGACAGGACAGACCAGACGCAGGAGCGGGTCTAGGAAATCGGCCACTAGAAGGCGGAACGAACAGGCAAGGAGCGTGTTCAGACAGGACAGACCAGACACAGGAGCGGGTCTAGGAAATCGGCCACTAGAGGGCGAGAGGAACAGGCTAGGAGCGAGTTCAGACAGGTCAGACAAGATACAGGAACGGGTCTAGGTAATCGGCCCCTAGAAGGCAGGAGGAACAGGCTAGGAGCGTGTTCAGACAGGACAGACAAGAGAACACAGAAAGGACTCAGTTCAGACACGGGAGCTGATACCGTAAGGCAGGAGACATACAGGACTCAGTTCAGACACGGGAACTGATAACGAAAAGCAGGAGACATACAGGACTAAGTTCAGACAGGCCTGGAAATACAGCCTCCAGGAAAGGCAGACAAGGAAACAAAGAACGGGACCTGGCACCTTCAGAGTGCAAGCACACACTGAAGGAAACACTATGCTCAGGCAGGGATAGAAGGGAGCTGCTGAGCTATATACCAAGTGACAGACAGCAATAGGCTGAGGACGCACAAGGGGTGTGACCCACAGCAGGTACAAAAGGCAGGAAGTGATCGGGCGCCGCCCTTAAGCAGCAGAAACAGACACAAACAGACAGCATGGAGGGAAGCCAGAGAGACATTCTGGACAGGAGATCAAGTGCGCCCTCTTGCACAGTGGGAGATGGACCACCATGCAAGGACGCCGCCAGGTATGTTACAGTACCTCCCCCCTTACGCCCCCTCTTCTTCAGGCCTGCCAGAATCTTCCGCAGGGAATTCGAGGACCAGTCGTTCACTGGGTTGGAGGGGGACAGAGACTTGAGGGTAATCTCTGCTTCGAGGTACATCTTGTCAAGCTCACAGGAAAAAATAGACGGGTTATCAGGTACATAATGAGGAAAAGTCACTGTCTCTTTGTTATCTGGTGGTATCCCGGAGGATTCAGGAAACAACTGGAGGTCCTCCGCCGGGTCAGAAGAGTGCAGAGGCTCAGAGAAAACAACTGCTTCAGAGTACACTAGGTCGGACTCACTGGAGGAAGCAGGCGAGGTATCGGGTACCGAGTATAGGAAAGTCTCTGTCCATTCACCACCAGGTGGCACCCCGAAGGGTTCTGAACACAACTGGAGGTCCTCCGCCTGGTCGGAGGGGTGTAGAGACTCGGGAGTAACCTCTGCTTCGGAGTACACTAGGTCGGACTCACTGGACGAAGCGAGCAAGGTATCAGGTACAGGATATAGGAAAGTCTCTGTCCATTCACCACCAGGTGGCACCCCGAAGGATTCTGAACACAACTGGAGGTCCTCCGCCGGGTCAGAAGAGTGCAGAGGCTCAGAGAAAACAACTGCTTCAGAGTACACTAGGTCGGACTCACTGGAGGAAGCAGGCGAGGTATCGGGTACCGAGTATAGGAAAGTCTCTGTCCATTCACCACCAGGTGGCACCCCGAAGGGTTCTGGAGACAGCTGGCGGTCCTCCGCCTGGTCAGAGGGGTGTAGAGACTCACGGGTAACCTCTGCTTCAGAGTACACTAGGTCGGACTCACTGGAGGAAGCAGGCGAGGTATCGGGTACCGAGTATAGGGAAGTCTCTGTCCATTCACCACCAGGTGGCACCCCGAAGGGTTCTGAACACAACTGGAGGTCCTCCGCCTGGTCGGAGGGGTGTAGAGACTCAGGAGTAACCTCTGCTTCGGAGTACACTAAGTTGGACTCACTGGACGAAGCGAGCGAGGTATCAGGTACAGAGTATAGGAGAGTCTCTGTCCTTTCGCTACCAGGTAGCACCCCGAAGGGTTCAGGAGACAACTGGAGATCCTCCGCCTGGTCGGAGGGGTGTAGAGACTCGGAGGTAACTACCACTTTGGGGTACCCATTGTCAGGCTCACAGGACGAAGCGGACATAGTATTGAGTACCGGGTGTAGAGAAGTCTCACTCCATTTGTCATTGAGTGGTATCCCGGAGGGTTCAGGAGGCAACAGGGGATCCTCCGCCAGGTAGTAGAGGTGCACAGACTCTGAGGTAACCACAGCTTTGGAGCATCCTTGGACATGCACACCGGTTAAAGAGAAAGAAGCATCTGATGCCGGGTGCAGGAAGTTCTCCTGTGTGGAGTCTGGATGGGCAGAAGTCTCTTCGGCCAGGAGAACTGGTGCACTACCCACGCACATTACCCATTGGGGTTTCTCCGGGATACAGGGAGATGAAGCTTCAGTAGGGACTTCAAGGTTGGGGTCAGGAGGTCTCAGGGAGGACAGACCCTGGCGTGACGGCTTGCCTCTAAGTCTAGCACGTCTGGACTGCCTCTTGAGGTTGAGAGAAGTATTCCGGAAAGCGTAGTCACCCTGTGAGGATTCTGGGTGGGCAGTAGTCTCATTGGGCTGGAGGACTATTGCGCTACCCACACACATTACCCGTCGGGGCTGCTCCGGGATATTGGGAAGTGAAGCTTCAGCAGGGGCTTCAGAGTTAGGGTCCTCGAAGACCATACGAAAGGCCACCAGGAAGGCCTGCAGGTCAAGGATGACAGGATCCCATGCTTCCCATAGGGGGGTGACCCATTTCAAGGCATCACCCGCTAGGTAGTCAATCATAAAGGCCACTTTAGCCCAATCGGAAGAAAAATAGAGAGGGTAGGCCTTAAAGTGTAGCATGCATTGCTCCACAAATGCACGACACTGTCTTGGATCCCCATAGTAACGTGGCGGATCCGCAGGAACGAGGGCTGATAGATCCATCTGGACGGGTGCGTAACTCGCCTGGAACTCAGCTAAAGGGGGGAAAAAAAATTTATTTATTTTAATGCATGTATTCGCTGGAAAAACTTCTCAAAGAGCGAAGGCCGTGGGGCTCAACGGGAACCATGGCCTGAGCATGCTGTTATGCACACGCCCGGGCTAAGCGGCGTGTGCGTGGGATTGGTAGTGATTCCACTGGACCGTGCCGGAGAGTGAATGCCTGGAGGGGCGTGACTAAGTATTCACCCGATCCGACCAGGGTCGCACGACGGCATACGACGCCAGTGCACCAAGGAGGAACCGAGCAGAGGGACCAGGTGCTACTCCAGGACAGACCCCGGACACGGCTGTTGACCCACACAGGGGAATACAGGAACAGGCTGGTAGGCTGGCACACAGACTGGAGGGTATAGGCAGGCACGACTGGTATGCAGGCAGGCGGGTATGCAGGCAGGGGGGTAAAGGCAAGCACAGCTAGAGTGCAGACAGGGAGGCACTAGCAGGTAGGAACACAGGCGGGATAGAACCCAGTACACACCGGGATTCAGGAACAATACAGGCAGAGGGTTACAGGCAAGCACAGCTAGAGTGCAGACAAGGCTGAGCAGGGAGGACAGGGCTCTGTTCACACGGAACAGACAGGAAGGGAAAGACAGAGCCAGATACTCACACAGTACTTGCAGAGACAACAAGCAGGAGTTAGGTACGAGTTCAGACTCTGCAGAAAAAGGAAGGGAACGGACATAGAGGCAAAACAGGTAAAGGACAGGAGAGAGTTCAGACTGGAACTGAGTGTACGGAGGAGACCGACACTGCAGAGGGATACAGGAGCGGGTCTGGGAATACGGCCCCCAGAGAGGCGGAACGAACAGGCAAGGAGCGTGTTCAGACAGGACAGACCAGACGCAGGAGCGGGTCTAGGAAATCGGCCACTAGAAGGCGGAACGAACAGGCAAGGAGCGTGTTCAGACAGGACAGACCAGACACAGGAGCGGGTCTAGGAAATCGGCCACTAGAGGGCGAGAGGAACAGGCTAGGAGCGAGTTCAGACAGGTCAGACAAGATACAGGAACGGGTCTAGGTAATCGGCCCCTAGAAGGCAGGAGGAACAGGCTAGGAGCGTGTTCAGACAGGACAGACAAGAGAACACAGAAAGGACTCAGTTCAGACACGGGAGCTGATACCGTAAGGCAGGAGACATACAGGACTCAGTTCAGACACGGGAACTGATAACGAAAAGCAGGAGACATACAGGACTAAGTTCAGACAGGCCTGGAAATACAGCCTCCAGGAAAGGCAGACATGGAAACAAAGAACGGGACCTGGCACCTTCAGAGTGCAAGCACACACTGAAGGAAACACTATGCTCAGGCAGGGATAGAAGGGAGCTGCTGAGCTATATACCAAGTGACAGACAGCAATAGGCTGAGGACGCACAAGGGGTGTGACCCACAGCAGGTACAAAAGGCAGGAAGTGATCGGGCGCCGCCCTTAAGCAGCAGAAACAGACACAAACAGACAGCATGGAGGGAAGCCAGAGAGACATTCTGGACAGGAGATCAAGTGCGCCCTCTTGCACAGTGGGAGATGGACCACCATGCAAGGACGCCGCCAGGTATGTTACACTGGGACTTCTACGTCTCTTCTGAGGGGCATTAAAAGCGTGTTGTTAAACCACTCTGAACTCCACAGCTCTTCCAATGGGGCATTGAAATGTTTTTAATTAACTCTAACCTCCACAACCCTTCAAACGGGCATTGCATTTCCTCCTAATTTTTGGCAGCTTTTGCTTGGAAGGCATAAGCAAAGACTATGGGAGACCCATTCCCCAATAATGGGAATAATGTTTGTAATATGCTGTACTGCATGGCTCTTGTAAGGGGCATTGCAAGTTCCTCCATCCTAATTTTTGGCAGCTTTTGCTTGGAAGGCATAAGCAAAGACTATGGGACACCCACTCCCCAATAATGGGAATAATGTTTGTAATATGCTGTACTGCATGGCTCTTGTAAGGGGCATTGCAAGTTCCTCCGTCCTAATTTTTGGCAGCTTTTGCTTGGAAGGCATAAGCAAAGACTATGGGAGACCCACTCCCCAATAATGGGAATAATGTTTTTAAGATGCTGTACTGTATGGCTCTTGTAAGGGGCATTAAAACTGTCTTGTTAAGCTACTGTGACCTCCACCACTTTTCTGAGGGGCATTAAAACCGTCTTGTTAAGCTACTGTGACCTCCACTTCTCTTTCGAGGGGCATTAAAACCATCTTGTTAAGCTACTGTGACCTCCACGTCTCTTCAAAGGGGCATTAAAAGCGTCTTCTTAAGCCACTCTGAACTCCACAGCTCTTCCAAGGGGCATTGAAATGTAGTTTTTAATTACCTCTAACCTCCACGACTCTTCCAACGGGCATTGCATTTCCTCCTAATTTTAGTCAGCTTTTGCTTTTCAATGCAAAGGCAAAAACTAAGGGAGACCCACTCCCCAATAATGGGTAGAAGGTTTTTAGTACGCTGTAATCCACGTCTGTTTCAAGGGGCATTGCAGTTCCTCGTAATTTTTGGAAAGCCTTCCATTCATTGCTTAGGCCAACAGTGTACAGGAGACCCAGTTGCTATAAATGGAAAAAACGGTTTAGTTAAGGCCCTCTATCCTCCATGTCATTTCCAAGGGGCATTGGAGTGCCTCGAAATTTTTGGTAGGCATTGCAGTCACTGTATGCCCTATAACTGTGTAGCTGAACCGCTCCTTTTGTTACAGAAACATATCGTACAAGACATATGTGGTTGACTGGCCTGATATTGATGTGAATGGTCCCTGTTCCTCCTGCTCTTTCTCCTTTGCCACCACCTCATCCATCATTTATCACCTGAAGCTTTGTTTTAACGGGAGTCATAGAACTGGGATAGTAGTAGGAAAACATCCAGCAATCCTCGGAGGAGGTAGGATATGCGCCAAAACGCTGACCACCTCAGGCCTAGCCGCTACTACATACATGTGCTTGCATTCCAAGAAAACAAAGCAGATGCTAACTTCTATCATCATCATCATGCTCCTCACCTTGGCACTCTCAACTCTGGGGACTGAGTATGGATACCAGGCCGCCAACGCAGCCATGACGTGGTGGCCAGATTCCGCCTCCACATGCATAAAAGGTCCAATTTCAAGTGCAAGCAAACAGTATGGTATTGCAACCTGGGGGTGGGTGGGTGGCAGGCTGCACACTTACGCTTGCATTCCAATAAAACAAAGCAGATGCTAACTTCTATCATCATCATCATGCTCCTCACCTTGGCACTCTTAACTCCCCTGATGGAGAAGCCAGGGCCCACCGGAGGAGTCTGGTTCTCTGGTGGGCTCGTCCAATGCTGCCCTAAAGCAGGCCAGGCTAAGAAAAGTGTGTGGGAAGGTGACAGGAGAAATAGGGGCGGCTGGGGACCGTTTATGGACACCTGGCCGCCCCCAGGCAGCTGGGGACCGTGTGTGGACACCCGGCCGCGGGGCGGCTGGGGACCGAGCATGGACACCCGGCCGCCGGACGGCTGGGGACTGAGTATGGATACCTCGCTGCCGAAGCAGCCATGAGGTAGTGGCCAGCTTCGGCCTCCTCCAAACTAAAAGGCCCCATTTCAAGTGCAAGCTAGCAGTATAGTATTGCAGCCTGCTGGTGGGTGGGTGGGTGGCTGGCTGCATATTTGCGCTTGCATTGCAAGGAATGGGGGAGGTACAATTGAACACTGCCCTGGGACAAGGACTTGCACGGGGATAGTTGCAAGTCTGCATCTTCTGATGCGGCAAGGATCGTTTCTGATGGGCACACTTTTAGGCAGTGACCTGAGTGTCAGAGATGCTTCCAGGGGTCTTTCCCATGTTGTTCCCATGTCTTTTCAGCACTGTATGCATGTGTCACACAGCACATGGCCAGATAAGGTTGTAAAATGTTAAAATGACATTTCCCGGTGAATGCATTTGTCACGGTTGAAAGCAATACAAAAGTGCAAAAACGCATAAAAAATGCTACTTGTGAACATAGCCCAAGGTGTGGAGGAGTATTTTTTGGGGGGGTTATTTATTTTACCTTATACACAAGTCTTTACCCTGGAAAGGAACTTCCTTAACATATTTCACAGGAAAGCAGTTTCAGTTTCGTTTTTGAACTTTTTATTGTGAGCCCTTAAAAGTGGCTTAATACCTCTGACCACGTTGTTGACAGCAGTGACCTGGGGGTCAGAAATGCTTCCTGGGGCGATCCCCATGCTGTCCCCATGTCATTTGAGCACTGTCACTATCGTTTTGGGCACTTGTTAGGCTTGTAAAAGACTGCCGGGGGTGCCGCCGCAAAAATGCTCGGGTCTCCCATAGACTAACATTGGGCTCGTTGCTCGGGTCGAGCTTTGAGCACCCGAGCATTTTAGTGCTCGCTCAACACTAGTCGCCACCAGGTTTGCACCGTTGTTGCACACATCCTTCCCTTGCTCCAGGTTCAGTGGAGATAGCCATTGCTCAAACTCAGCCTGAAGAGCTGTCCACAACTCTTCAGCTGTATGACTGTGATCTCCAAGGCATATTCATTTTAACACTGCCTGATTGCGGTGAGCCATGGCTGCACAGTACGGAGGTGGGGGAATTCTTTCTGCACTGTTGGAATATGTGTCTCATTAAGGCAGAGGTTGAGGGCGCAGGTGGAGGCCCTAGAGGAGGCACAGGCATCGGATGAAGTGTTAGATATAGAAGTTTTTCCCACAAGCCTTGAGGATTCCAACACTTGCTGTCTAGTGACACCTTGATGTCTAGTGGTCCAGTTCTCCATCCCCTGGTGTGTATTAGTTTAGTTCTCCAAACCTAGCTGTTTAGTAGTTTAGTTTTCCAACACCTGTTGTCTATTAGTTTAGTTCTTCATGTTCTGGTGTGCATTTGTTTCATTCTCCAACTTTAGCTGTTTAGTAGTTTAGTTCTCCAATCCCTGTTGTCTATTAGTTTGGTTCTCCATCTTCTGGTGTCTAGTGGTTTAGTTCTCCATCCCCTGGTGTGTAGTACTTTAGTTCTCCAACCCTAGCTGTTTAGTAGTTTAGTTCTCCAATCCCTGTTGTCTATTAGTTTGGTTCTCCATCTTCTGGTGTCTAGTGGTTTAGTTCTCCATCCCCTGGTGTGTAGTAGTTTAGTTCTCCAAACCTAGCTGTTTAGTAGTTTAGTTTTCCAACCCCTGCTGTATATTAGTTTAGTTCTCCATGTTCTGGTGTGTATTTGTTTCGTTCTCCAACCCATCCATGCACACCCCCAGGGGTTAACGTCTGATGACGAGGGTTTGGATTCTGTTAGGATCCTACTTCGTCCGGGCCCGGATCAACTGAAAAAAAATTTGGGCATTACTACACATGCTTTCCCCCTCTCTTGAGTCTGTGAAGCTTGGTATCACACCTCTGATTCCCCGGAATAGAATGTGTGAACAGCTCTGCAGACTCGCCCATTTGTGGTTCCCCACAGTCAGTTGAGCAGTTGGAGTTGGAGAGTTGTGACGCGGAGGAAAACAAGGGTAATTGGGGTGCCACCTCTGAGGACAGTACTGTGTGTGATGTTATGGTGGAGGAAGAGGAGCAGAGGCCACTTGATGCCACGCTTGTCATCCACTGGAGCACGTATTCTTTCTGGCCCTCACCTACAAAGCATACCGTTGTCTCTGCATCACCGACTTGGCCCTAGCTTGGATCTCTTCATACCTAACCGACCGGACATTCATTGTCTCCCACTCACACACCACCTCTTCCTTTTGTCGGTGTCCCCCAAGATTCAGTTCTAGGACCCCTGCTCTTCTCCATCTACGCCTTCGGCCTGGGACAGCTCTTACAGTCTCAAGGCTTTTAGTATCACCTCTATGTTGATAACACACAGCTCTACCTCTCTGGACCTGATATCTCCTCCATACTAACCAGAATCCCACAATGTCTGTCCACTATTTCAGCTTTCTTCTCTGCTAGATTTATAAAACTTTACATGGATAAAACCAAATTCATCATCTTTCCACCATCTCATTCACCCCCCCAACTGACCTATCCATCAAAGTCAATGGCTGCCCACTCTGATCTGTCCTTCAAACGTCAGATCCAAGCCCTTTCCACTTGCTGCCGACTACAACTCTAAAATGTCTCCGGTATGCACACATTCCTCAACCATGAATCTACAAAAACACCAGTGCATGACCTCATCCTCTCCCGCCTCGATTACTGCAAGCTCCTACTCTGTGGCCTCTCTTCTACCACTCTCGCACCCCTCCAATCTATCCTAAACTGTGCTGGCGGGCTAATCCACATGTCATCCCGCTATTCCCCGACTTCTCTCCTCTCTGTCAATCCCTGCGCTGGCTCCCCATTGTCCAGAGACTCCAGTTGAAAAGCCTATGTTTGGCATACCAAGCCATTGAAAACCTGTCTCCTCCATACATGTGTGACCTAGTCTCCCTGCACGCAACCTCCCATCCTTCCAAGATCTTCTCTACTTCCCTCTTATCTCTTCTTGCCACAATCGCATACAAGACTTGTCCCTTACTTCTCCCCTACTGTGTAACTCTGTGCCCCAACACATCAGACTCTCGCCTACCCTGGAAACCTTGAAAAGGAAGCTGAAGACCCACTTCTTCTGACAAGCCTACAACCTGCAGTAACCCTCGCTCCAGCATACCGCTGCACGACTAGCTATACCCTGACCTACTATATCCTCACCCATCCCTTGTAGATTGTTTGTGTGCCCTCGCAGGCAGGGTCCTCTCTCCTCTTGTACCAGTCAGTGACTGCTTTTCACATGTAAAGTGTCACGGAATAAATGTCACTATAATAATAATTATATTACTTGTACTCTGGGTCAATTGATGGCACTTCCCTTGTGTCTGCCCCTAATTTGATGCGTTTGGCAGCTTTTGGACCAGTTTGAAGGTGTTGTGTATGCGTTTGTTGTTGCCCCCCATTGAATCCTATGGCGTTCGTGAATGTTCGGCGAATTTTGCAAATTTGACACTCGTAATCTTAACAGAACATTGAAACATTCGCTCATATCTGCTCACTAACATATCCCGAACAGGAACCCATACATTCTGATCAGAGGCGTAAGTAAAGTCTGATGGGCCTGGTGCAAGATTTGGACCACCACCCCCCCCCCCCCCCAGGAAAAAAAAAATATATATATATATATATGACTTCCATCAGGTACATATGTTCCTCATCATGGTCCCTTATCTTAGAGCCCCATACTGGTATATACAGTATATATCCCCCATTCTGGTGTTGTTCTTTACTGTATAGAAAAAAAGTAAAGCATTACACTCCCCAGGGGTGAACACAGAAGTCATAGTTCCCCATAGTCCCCCCTACAGTATTATGCTCCTACTTATAGTATAATGCACTCCCCATAGTACTCCATACAGCATAATGCACAGCCCATAGCCCTCCCTATTGTATAATGCACTCCCCATACTCCTCCATATAGTATAATGCATTTTCAATAATCCACCATACAGTATAATGCAAACCTTATAGTCATGCATGTAGTATAATGCACAGCCTATAGTCCTCTGTATAGTATAATGCACAGCTCATTCTAAAATATGTTCCCCATCCTGGTATGCGGCCCTCATCCAGGACCCCATCCTGGAATATGGCCCTCATCCTGGTATATATTCCCCATCCTGGTGTATGGCCCTCATCCTGGTATATGGCCCCATCCTGGTATATGGCCCCATGCTGATATATGGCCTCGCTGTTGATCAATACAAAAAAAACAATAAACGCTCCTACTCACCTTCCTAGCACTCACCATGCTGTGCGGCGTCCACATCTGAAGCTGGCAGCTGATTTTGGTTGATTTTGACAGGAGCACATAATGTCACTGCCATGCGCCCCCAGTCTCCTCTGATTGGCCAGCAGCATGTATTGCGGAGCACGGATCCGGCAAGTTTTTGCGCTGCAATACACTTCAGCTGAATGTGTGTTCGAGGATGCACATTCAGCTGAAATAGGGGCTGGCCTCAGGTACGTTACGGCCCTGATTATGATGTTCTATTATATATCTGGCAGGAGCCAATATATTGTGATGCCTTCACTATTATATACCACCAGGAGCCCTTACATTATAGTGTTTTTAACAGTGAAAAGGCTAGAATGTATGGGCTGCAGTCAGGACCTGGATGGAGCCCATACATTATAGTGTCTTCACTAGTGAGCCAGCTAGAATGTATGCGCTGTAGTCAGGACCTGGTAGGAGCACATAGATTCTGCTGCCTCCAATAATATATACCTGACAGGAGCCCATACATTCTCCTGCCTCCAATAATATATACCTGACAGGAGCCCATACATTCTCCTGCCTCCAATAATATATACCTGACAGGAGCCCATACATTCTCCTGCCTCCAATAATATATATCTGACAGGAGCCCATAGATTCTCCTGCCTCCAATAATAAATACCTGACAGGAGCCCATAGATTCTGCTGCCTCCAATAATATATACCTGACAGGAGCTCATACATTCTGCTGCCTCCAATAATATATACCTGACAGGAGCCCATACATTCTCCTGCCTCCAATAATATATACCTGACAGGAGCCCATAGATTCTCCTGCCTCCACTAATATATACCTGACAGGCGCCCATACATTCTGCTGCCTCCAATAATATATACCTGACAGGAGCCCATAGATTCTGCTGCCTCCACTAATATATACCTGATAGGAGCCCATACATTCTCCTGCCTCCAATAATATATACCTGGTAGGAGCCCATAGATTCTGCTGCCTCCACTAATATATACCTGACAGGAGCCCATACATTCTCCTGCCTCCAATAATATATACCTGGTAGGAGCCCATAGATTCTGCTGCCTCCAATAATATATACCTGGTAGGAGCCCATAGATTCTGCAGCCTCCACTAATATATACCTGACAGGAGCCCATACATTCTCCTGCCTCCAATAATATATACCTGACAGGAGCCCATACATTTTCCTGCCTCCAATAATATATACCTGACAGGAGCCCATACATTCTCCTGCCTCCAATAATATATACCTGACAGGAGCCCATACATTCTCCTGCCTCCAATAATATATATCTGACAGGAGCCCATACATTCTCCTGCCTCCAATAATATATACCTGACAGGAGCCCATAGATTCTGCTGCCTCCAATAATATATACCCGACAAGAGCCCATACACTCTCCTGCCTCCAATAATATATACCTGACAGGAGCCCATACATTCTGCTGCCTCCAATAATATATACCTGACAGGAGCCCATACATTCTCCTGCCTCCACTAATATATACCTGACAGGAGCCCATAGATTCTGCTGCCTTCACTAATATATACCTGACAGGAGCCCATAGATTCTGCTGCCTCCAATGATATATACCTGGTAGGAGCCAATAGATACTGCTGCCTCCAATAATATATACCTAGTAGGAGCCCATACATTCTCCTGCCTCCAATAATATATACCTGACAGGAGCTCATTAGTGTTGAGCGAGCATGCCCGAGCATCTCACTACTCGGGATGTTCGGCGAGCAACGAGCATTTTCGAGTTACTTGGGCGGGAGCTTGGGTCTCCGCCCTGCATGTTTGGCGCTCTTTACAGAGCCAATGAAAATGCAGGGATTGCCAGCCAGTCACTGTAATTCCACAGCCATGTTGGTTGTGGGCATTACAGTGATTGGCTGGCCGCACAGCATCACCTCGAGTATTTAAAACCGGGCGCCACCATCTTGGACACAGTCGCTCCAGATCAGACGGTGTAGGGAGAGTGCTGCTGAGCTAGGGAGAGTCCTTCTCAGGACTAATATCCATCCCAGATATCAGGCAGGCAGGCTGTATAGGAGACGCAGTGGTTATACCAGCAAACACTGCATTACAGTCCTGTGTGCTGCTTTTTAAATTGCTAGACTTAGCCCCAGGTCTCAGGGGCCAGGAAAAATCCTTTTTTTTCCATTTAAATCCTCTTTTTTTTCCCTCAGTCAGACTGTACAAATACCCGTCTCATTAACCTTTTGGTATCCCCCCCCCCCCCCCCCAAAAGAAAAAAAAAAAAATTGAGTGTGTCTGTGAGTGTTCAGACACAAATACAGTTATATGAAAAAGTTTGGGCACCCCTATTAATCTTAAGCTTATTGTTTTATAAAAATTGGTGTTTTTGAAACAGCTATTTCAGTTTGATATATGTAATAACTTTTGGGCACAGTAATGTTTCTGCCTTGAAATGAGGTTTATTGTACTAACAGAAAATGTGCAATCTGCATTCAAACAAAATTTGACAGGTGCATAAGTATGGGCACCTCACCAGAAAAGTGACATTAATATTTAGTAGATACTCCTTTTGCAAAAATAACAGCCTCTAGTCGCTTCCTGTAGCTTTTAATGAGTTCCTGGATCCTGGATGAAGGTATTTTTGACCATTCCTCTTTACAAAACAATTCCAGTTCAGTTAAGTTTGATGGTCGCCGAGCATGGACAGCCCTCTTCAAATGATCCCACAGATGTTCAATGATATTCAGTTCTGGGGACTGGGATGGCCATTCCAGAACATTGTAATTGTTCCTCTGCATGAATGCCTGAGTAGATTTGGAGCGGTGTTTTGGATCATTGTCTTGCTGAAAGATCCATCCCCTGCGTAACTTCAACTTTATCACTGACTCTTGAACATTATTGTCAAGAATCTGCTAATACTGAGTGGAATTCATGCGTCCCTCAACTTTAACAAGATTCCCGGTGCCGGCATTGGCCACACAGCCCCAAAGCATGATGGAACCTCCACCAAATTTTACTGTGGGTAGCAAGTGTTTTTCTTGGAATGATGTGTTTTTTTGCCGCCATGCATAAAGCCTTTTTGTATGACCAAACAACTCAATCTTGGTTTCATCAGTCCACAGGACCTTCTTCCAAAAAGAAATTGGCTTCTCCAAATGTGCTTTTGCATACCTCAGCCGACTCTGTTTGTGGCGTGCTTGCAGAAACGGCTTCTTTCGCATCACTCTCCCATACAGCTTCTCCTTGTGCAAAGTGCGTTGTATAGTTGACCGATGCACAGTGACACCATCTGCAGCAAGTTGATGCTGCAGCTCTCTGGAGGTGGTCTGAGGATTGTCCTTGACTGATCTCACCATTCTTCTTCTCTGCCTTTCTGATGTTTTTCTTGGCCTGCCTCTTCTGGCCTTAACAAGATCTGTCCCTGTGTTCTTGCATTTCCTTACTATGTTCCTCACAGTGGAAACTGACAGGTTAAATCTCTAAGACAGCTTTTTGTATCCTTCCCCTGAACAACTATGTTGAATAATCTTTGTTTTCAGATGATTTGACAGTTGTTTTGAGGAGCCCATGATGCCACTCTTCAGAGGAGATTCAAACAGGAGAACAACTTGCAAGTGGCCACTTTAAGTAGCTTTTCTCATGATTGCATACATCTGGCTATGAAGTTCAAAGCTCAATGAGGTTACAAAACCAAAAAAAGTGCTTTAGTAAGTCAGTAAAAAGTAGGTAGGAGTATTTAAAACAAGAAAATGATAAGGGTGCCCATACTTATGCACCTGTCAAATTTTGTTTGAATGCAGAGTGCACATTTTCTGTTAGTACAATAAACCTCATTTCAAGGCAGAAACATTACTGTGTCCAACAGTTATTACATATATCAAACTAAAATAGCTGTTGCAAAAACACCAATTTTTATAAAACATTAAGCTTAAGATTAATAGGAGTGCTCAAACTTTTTCATATAACTGTATATCTGTTTAAAAGAGTATGGTGTAGGCCAGATGACTAGAACTGTGGTTTTGCAGTTCCACGGTTCAAATCTCTGTATTGTCCACTTTTTTGCCTTTTTTCCATAAAAAAAAACAGTTTGAGTGTCTCGTTGACAGTTCAGACACAAATATATCTGTTTAAAAGATTCTGGTGTAGGCCAGAGAACTAGAACTGTGGTTTTCCTCTTCCACGGTTCAAATCTGGGTGTAATCACCTTTTTGCATAAAAAAACAGTTTCAGTGTCTCGCTGACTGTTCAGACACAAATATATCTGTTTAAAAGATTCTGGTGTAGGCCAGAGAACTATAACTGTGGTTTTCCTCTTCCACAGTTCAAATCTGGGTGTAATCCACCTTTTTGCATAAAAAAAACAGTTTGAGTGTCTCGCTGACTGTTCAGACACAAATATATCTGTTTAAAAGATTCTGGTGTAGGCCAGAAAAATATAACTGTGGTTTTCCTCTTCCATGGTTCAAATCTGGGTGTAATCCACCTTTTTTCATAAAAAAAACAGTTTCAGTGTCTCACTGACTGTTCAGACACAAATATATCTGTTTAAAAGATTCTGGTGTAGGCCAGAGAACTAGAACTGTGGTTTTCCTCTTCCACCGTTCAAATCTGGGTGAAATCCACCTTTTTGCATAAAAAAAACAGTTTCAGTGTCTCGCTGACTGTTCAGACACAAATATATCTGTTTAAAAGATTCTGGTGTAGGCCAGAGAACTAGAACTGTGGATTTCCTCTTCCACGGTTCAAATCTGGGTGTAATCCACCTTTTTGGATAAAAAAAAACAGTTTCAGTGTCTCGCTGACTGTTCAGACACAAATATATCTGTTTAAAAGATTCTGGTGTAGGCCAGAGAACTAGAACTGTGGTTTTCCTCTTCCACGGTTCAAATCTGGGTGTAATCCACCTTTTTGCATTAAAAAAAACAGTTTCAGTGTCTCGCTGACTGTTCAGACACAAATATATCAGTTTAAAAGATTCTAGTGTAGGCCAGAGAACTAGAACTGTGGTTTTCCTCTTCCACGGTTCAAATCTGGGTGTAATCCACCTTTTTGCATTAAAAAAAACAGTTTGAGTGTCTCGCTGACTGTTCAGACACAAATATATCTGTTTAAAAGATTCTGCTGTAGGCCAGAAAAATATAACTGTGGTTTTCCTCTTCCATGGTTCAAATCTGGGTGTAATCCACCTTTTTGCATAAAAAAAACAGTTTCAGTGTCTCACTGACTGTTCAGACACAAATATATCTGTTTAAAAGATTCTGGTGTAGGCCAGAGAACTAGAACTGTGGTTTTCCTCTTCCACCATTCAAATCTGGGTGTAATCCACCTTTTTCCATAAAAAAAACAGTTTCAGTGTCTCGCTGACTGTTCAGACACAAATATATCTGTTTAAAAGATTCTGGTGTAGGCCAGAGAACTAGAATTGTGGTTTTCCTCTTCCACGGTTCAAATCTGGGTGTAATCCACCTTTTTGGATAAAAAAAAACAGTTTGAGTGTCTCGCTGACTGTTCAGACACAAATATATCTGTTTAAAAGATTCTGGTGTAGGCCAGAGAACTAGAACTGTGGTTTTCCTCTTCCACGGTTCAAATCTGGGTGTAATCCACCTTTTTGCATTAAAAAAAACAGTTTCAGTGTCTCGCTGACTGTTCAGACACAAATATATCTGTTTAAAAGATTCTGGTGTAGGCCACAGAACTAGAAGTGTGGTTTTCCTCTTCCACGGTTCAAATCTCCTTTTAATTACCCTTTTGCCATTGATAGTGCGAGTGTAAGCTATTTTACTTCATTTACAATGGGCAAGGCGCGTGGCAAGGGATGTGGAACTGGACTTCTGGTGATGGTACATGCAGAGGACTGGGCCGTGGCCAAGGTGAAAATGTGCCACAACCAACAGCCACATCTTCTCGCTCCCAGTTCTTGACCTAATTACTAGGGAAGCACACAACAGCACCACTATTGCGAACTGATCAGTGTGAACAGGTTATTAATTGGATAGCAGATAATACTTCCAGTCACCAGGGCACCACCACCTCTGGTCTGTCTTCCACACGGTCAAGTGTTAGTAGCCGTGAGTCTCGACCGCATACTCCTCCTCACCCTGATGCTCCTTCCTCCCACCATGCCGAGTGTCATCAGATAGCAACTGATCCCACAGTTGGACACTCTGAAGAGCTGTTCACTGGTCCATTTCCATATTTGGGCCCCTCGCCTGCTCCGCTTGAAGTGGTGGAAGAGGATATCCCATGTAGCGATGACCAAATATTTGAACAGCCACGGCCACAGGAAGGCAACGCTGGCAATTTGTCACAAGAGGTGGATGATGACGAGACACAATTGCCACGAAGTGAGGAGGAGGACCGTGGTGAGGAAGTGGAAGAGGAGGAGGTGGTGGATGATCTAGTAACTGACCCAACGTGGCAGGAGGACACGCAGAGCAAGGCCAGCAGCACACAGGGGGAGGGAGGCAGAGTACCCCAACAGCCAGGAAGAAGCAGTGTGGTGGCCACAGACAGAAGGCGGTGTAAGGCAGCGCTAGTCATCATACTGGGGGTTACTCGCTTCGCTGCGTCAATCTATGCACACGTGCAATGTCTTTATGTTTTTCTCACAACACTGCAGTTTATTACTTCATAAGCCACAGTTCACCGGGTCCAACTCCGTGGCACGCCGATACACATATCTACAATATTCATGAGCCAAGTGGCACACAGGCCCACTTGCTCCAGGTTACAGCCTACGGCAAGGTAATAAATTATCAATGTCCATATCAACGTCCAGGTAACAAAGTGTATTACCTTTGCCGGGTTTAGTTGCTGCAGTCCATTTAATCCGCCACCACTGTGGCTTTGTGGCTTCCCAGGTAGGGGTCTCTAGCCGTCGTTCCCTCAAAGGCCACTGACATCCACACAGGATCCAGGCTTTGCCTTTCAGGACTCTTCCTCAAGCCTCTGCCTTCCAAGGCCACTAGCATCCACACAGGATCCAGACTTTGCCTTTCAGGCACCAGGCTTCACTCGGCCTCACGGTCGGTGTCCCACACACACGGGAACAGGCCTTACGCCTCTCTCACAGAACACACCTGTCTCCCATCAAGCAGGGTTTATATATGCATCCCGTGCACACACACACACACACATACTGACAGAACCTTGCTGATGTCACAGTCATGTGATCAGACAGACATTCTGTGCGCGCAGGACCTGTGCAATGTCACAGTCATGTGACCAGTCACCTGAGGGGGAAGGTACATGGTCAGGTAAAACACATCCTGGACCATTACCGTAATGCCAGCAAGTCGCTGCATTACATATCCACCCCCTCTGTTCAAACTTGTGGGGTTGATCACATAATATACACAATCACTATAACCCCCAGCTCACATAGAGACCATGTACTTTACAATTGTGCTACTCAGCCCCTGGAACATTAGTCAACGACATTAGCCCATTCCTTAGGGACCTACCATTTGTCACTGTCACTGACTTCGTCAGGTCACCTTTCCGGGTCGTAACCTTGTCAGAGCCCCCCCGCTCCCAACGATCAGTTGTAACCTTGTCAGGTCTCCCCCGCTCCCAGCGGTCAGTCGTAACCTTATCAGGTCTCCCCCGCTCCCAGCGGTCAGTCATAATCTTGTCAGACCTCCCCCACTTTCAGCGGTCAGTCGTACAGCGATGTGACTCACATGCCCTGGTATCTAAGGTCCGGTTCGACTCCGTACTGTCCCGTCCTCTATTGGTTCGTTTGTATGGGCTGCTCAAACCTGAGTTACTGGAGGTCTCACTACCTCTAAACCCATGCCCACTACTCTCAGGACATCTTGAAAGGTCCCTAACTCCAGCTATAGCTGTTCTGTTATCTAGGGGGCCCTTTCTCTGTCTGGTCTCATAATTTCTAGACGGCTGCCATCTTCTGCTACTCAGATGATGCTGTCTATCCACTCGCAGTCTAGCGAGATTCAACTGTTCTACCTCTTGCAGGTAGGTCACTCGGTACTCCAACAGCATGCGCATATATCCCAGGCTTTCTTCTGTTCCTACAGCGGAGAATGATACCATGCCGTCTTCGTCTAGTATCCAATCCTGACAATCACGTGGACTGCTTACTTTCACCACACCAGACTTCTTGACCATCATCTGCATGGCTCGACCATTTCTCCCAACGAGCTTCCTCACCAGAACCTGAAGCACCCGGATGACCTCTTCATTCATACTGTGAGCTTTCCTCATCAACTCCAGTTGTCTAACGGCTTGTTCCGTCTTCAACCGGAGAAACCGCTTTGTGCGAATACATCGCCAGTGCATGTCACTTAGGATAGCCACCCTCTTCACTGTGACTTTGGTCGTGGACAGGACCACCAGCTGTTTAGCTTCTGAGGTCAAGTACACCTTACAGGCTCCCCACGGTCTTCTTAAACTCCTCATGCACGGACTCACTGGTGCATTCTTCCCTCAAATCCTCGGGTATATCTACGAGGCACTTGTACCGAGACGTTTCGGTCTCACCAGTGGTTTCCAGATGATCAACCAGCTCAGGTTTCAGGGACAACTGACCTCCAGCTTCTTCACCCTGTATGCTTTCCCTGAGTTGACTCACAGCTACAACTTCACGAATTTTCGTCTTGACCACTTCCATCTCATATTTATCTGTGGTTAACACTCTCTTAGCTCTCCTCAGGTCCACCTTCTCACGGTATAATGGAGTGAGTGCAACGTGTTCGCCCTTTTCCTTCTCCAAGAAGGCCTCGTTCACTGAGTGATACTTTGTCAGGCGACTTTTGAGCCCGGAAACTTCTTCCTCTAGCTCCGCCACTCGCCTCTCAGCAGCCCGTCTCTGAAGCTCTTCCTGCTTCAACTGCTCTTCCAGCAGCAGAGCTCTCTCAGACCTCTCCGTCTCCAATGCGCCCACTCGGCTCTCAATAGCCAGTCTCTCACGCTTCTCTTACGTCCCCTGGGTTTGTAGCAACTCCTTGAGCTGCTTGATCTCGGCTCCGACATCCACCGAACCCTCAGAGCCCACATCACTCGAGGAGGTATCGGCTTCATACCTCCCATCACCAGCGGTCAACTCCTGGCCCTGGTCTGTGGTTTTTCCGATGGACTCCTCCATCCTCTCTCTCTCAGCTTCCATCTTGCTGACTGTTTCCTTAAGGTACGTCTCTGCCTTTTGGAGAGAATCACAGTACATCTGTAGCTCCTTCACCTGAGCCTCCAGATCTAGGGTCTTTCCCCGGAGATCATCATTCTCCTCACGGGTGTCTTGCAGAGTGGTCTCAACCACTTGGAGCACTTGCTCTGCACCCGCCTTATCCTCCTCTAGTTTTTCCTTCACCTTGAGGAGATCCTCATAATCTCTCTTACTCTGTTGCAGTTCCCTACTGCGTTCACCACACTCCTTCTTGGAGTCACACAGCTCCTGGTTGAGCTGTTTGCGCAGTCGTTCTAGGATTTGTTCACACCAGCAACTTCATGCTGCAGCGCCTCTTTGAGGGCATACAGCTCTAACTGTACCAGGGAGAAGCGATCTTTCACCTCGCATAACTCATCTTCACACACCGCTTTGTCAATCTCTAATTGAAAAACCTCCTCCTTGATTTTGCGGCGGTCCTCCTTAATTCCGTAGAACATTTCCTTCCACTGGTTAATTTCCGCGTGGCTTTGCTCCACGTCTCGCTGCCAGTTCCTCATAAGCTGGTGTATTTTCTGCTGTTCATACTCCAGGTTCAACTGGTCTGAGAACACGTTCCCCAGGTTTTCATATAATTGCTGCACTTCACTCTGACACGGCAGCCTGATGGGCTCCAGCTCTTGGTCATGACTGGCCACCTCCCCTTTCAGGGCTGTCGGATCCCTCTGACTCAGGACTGTATCCGAGGTTGCTACTGGCAGCGTCACCTCCTCTTCTGCCTCTGAAGGAGGATCCACCCTTGAAACAAAGGCACACAGTACTACATTTTCTTTATTTTAACTTGCAGCAAAGACTACAGGAGCAACCTTTTTGTGGCCCTTGCGCCGTCTACGAGATGGGGACTGTCTCACCTCGCCTAGCCCCTCTTGACTGACTTCTCATTCTACTTTCGTAGTGTCACCGTCAGCTACAGGGTCTGTGTCACTCCCCATTGTGTTGTGGACTAACAGGTCACCTCCCACTTTGACGTCACCCCTTTCTACTGGAGCTACCCCGTTATCAACGGTCACATTGTCATTTTTAGGAGGTACCAACCCACCACCAGTAATTTTTTTTGATTTTCTATCCTCCACGCTGTTTTGAACAACCGCCTCTTTTTTAGACTCCGCCCCCTTTTTAACAACCACACCGGCAGGGGAATTTTTACAAGAAAAATCAACAATAGTCTTAGGACTCAGTTCACAACAGCTCTTACCACCTCCCCGGGCACTCTGGGACAACGATGGCGCCCCTGGAGAGTTCATAGAATGGTCCACTGCCGCCATTCCACATGGTGCCCATAGCTCCCGCACCATGTCCAGTTTCATGTTCAGTAGACGTTTCTCATATATGCGGTCTGACTCGTTAGACCCATTTGCTGCTCCGTTCACAGCCATCGCGGTGCACTGTTCACACCAGAACTTCACCGCTCTCCCTTGAAAAATTTTCGTGGCCCCGCCGAGCCACCGCAAAACCGGATTTGAGAGCGATGAGAATTTTCGCAACCGCGCCGAGTTGCAGCACAAACCGGATTTGAGCGCGGCGACAATCTTCGCAACCCCGCCGAGTTGCAGCAAAAACCGGATTTGAGTGCGGCGACAATCTTCGCAACCCCGCCGAGTTGCAGCAAAAAACAGATTTGAGTGCGGCGACAATCTTCACAACCCCACCGTGTTGCAGCCAGATGCTTTAATCCACACTCGTCCTGTGCCGTCGCCCCTAGCAACCGGGCTGCAGTTGCCCCTAGCAACCGGGTTGTCGTTGCCGCTAGCAACCGGGCTGCAGTTGCCCGCATTCTCGAGCCATATGTAAGGCAGCGCTAGTCATCATACTGGGGGTTACTCGCTTCGCTGCGTCAATCAATGCACATGTGCAATGTCTTTATGTTTTTCTCACAACGCTGCAGTTTATTACTTCATAAGCCACAGTTCACCGGGTCCAACTCCATGGCATGCCGACACACATATCTACAATATTCATGAGCCAAGTGGCACACAGGCCCACTTACTCCAGGTTACAGCCTACGGCAAGGTAATAAATTATCAATGTCCATATCAACGTCCAGGTAACAAAGTGTATTACCTTTGCCGGGTTTAGTTGCTGCAGTCCATTTAATCCGCCACCACTGTGGCTTCCCAGGTAGGGGTCTCTAGCCGTCGTTCCCTCAAAGGCCACTGACATCCACACAGGATCCAGGCTTTGCCTTTCAGGACTCTTCCTCAAGCCTCTGCCTTCCAAGGCCACTAGCATCCACACAGGATCCAGACTTTGCCTTTCAGGCACCAGGATTCACTCGGCCTCACAAGGTCGGTGTCTCACACACACGAGAACAGGCCTTACGCCTCTCTCACAGAACACACCTGTCTCCCATCAAGCAGGGTTTATATATGCATCCCGTGCACACACACACATACTGACAGGACCTTGCTGATGTCACAGTCATGTGATCAGACAGACATTCTGTGCGCGCAGGACCTGTGCTATGTCACAGTCATGTGACCAGTCACCTGAGGGGGAAGGCACATGGTCAGGTAAAACACATCCTGGACCATTACGGTAATGCCAGCAAGTCGCTGCATTACAGCGGGCAACCGTTCCCCATAACACCAACACGAAGGACGTTGCCAGTACAACCGGTAGGTCTTCCAGAGTCTGGAATTTTTTAAAGACTCTGCTGATAACCCCAAAAAGGCCATTTGTACCACCTGCCAGGCCAGCATCAGCAGGGGTGACAAAACTACCAGCCTGACCACCACCAGCATGATCAGACACATGTCAGCAAAGCACCCGACTTTGTGGGGCGAATCCCAGTGTCCACGACCAGTGTCAGCAGGTGTCACCACTGCTTCTTCCGCTGTTGTGCGTGTAAGAGAACCCCCTGTTGTGCGTGCAAGGCAATCCCCTGTCCATACTGCATGTCCATGTCTTGGTGAGGACAAGGAAGTCTTGCCCGTTACCAGTCTGGCAACCATGGCTGACTTTATGTTACGCTGCCTTAACCGTGACCCTCGCGTTGTCAAAATGTTGGGTGACAGTCATTACTGGTTGGTGACACTTTTAGACCCCCGCTACAAGGACAACTTTCACTCTCTTATTCCTGAGGTGGAGAGGTCTACAAAAATGGGGCAGAACCAGAAGGCCCTTGCTGCAGAACTGTTAAAAAAATTCCCATCTGAACACACTAGCGGCAGAGGTCACAGTTCATTGCCCAACCAAGGCGTACAGGCGAGAGAGACGCAACTCCAATCCAGCAGAGGTAGGGAAACACTGTCAACGTTCTGGGACAGTTTTCTGAGACCCGCCCAGCTTACAGGCCCTGAGGCGCAGGGTACTCTCACAAGGAGAGGAAAGTTTCAAAGGATGGTGAGGGAGTACCTTGCCGACCGTACCAGCGTCCTCCGTGATTCCTCTGTGCCTTTTAATTATTGGGTATCCAAGCTGGACATTTGGAATGAACTCGCTCTGTACGCCTTGGAGGTCCTGGCCTGCCCTGCCGCTAGCGTGTTATCGGAGGGTGTTTTTAGTGCCGCTGGTGGAATTATAACTGATAAGCGCACTCGCCTGTCAACTGACAACGCTGACTAGCTGACCCTTATCAAAATGAACAAGGGCTGGATTGGGCCAGACTTCTCATCACCACCAAATGACAGCAGAGTAACATAAAGTCAAATCCACTGTGTTATTTCGGGAGGTGTATTCCCATGCACCGCTTCACACCCACACATGGGTATACGCTTCCTCATTTCGGCCGTTTTTTGCTCTTCTCCTTATCCTCAGCCTCCACCACCACTATACCACCAGGGTGACCGTGGACCGTGTTGCCAGCATTGCAAGTTCCTCCGTCCTAATTTTTGGCAGCTTTTGCTTGGAAGGCATAGGCAAAGACTATGGGAGACCCACTCCCCAATAATGGGAATAATGTTTTTAATATGCTGTACTGCATGGCTCTTGTAAGGGGCATTGCAAGTTCCTCCATCCTAATTTTTGGCAGCTTTTGCTTGGAAAGCATAGGCAAAGACTATGGGAGACCCACTCCCCAATAATGGGAATAATGGTTTTAATATGCTGTACTGCATGGCTCTTGTAAGGGGCATTGCAAGTTCCTCCGTCCTAATTTTTGGCAGCTTTTGCTTGGAAGGCATAGGCAAAGACTATGGGAGACCCACTCCCCAATATTGGGAATAATGTTTTTAACCCCTTTACAACCCAAGGCGGTTTGCACGTTAATGACCAGGCCAATTTTTTCAATTCTGACCACTTTTTCAATTCTGGTCACTTTATGAGGTAATTACTCTGGAACGCTTCAACGGATCCCCCTGATTCTGAGATTGTTTTTTCATGACATATTGTACTTCATGATTGTGGTAAAATTTCTTTGATATCACTTGCATTTATTTGTGAAAAAAATGGAAATTTGGCAAAAAATTTTAAAATTTTGCAATTTTCAAAATTTGAATTTTTATGTCCTTAAATCAGTGATATATGTCACACAAAATAGTTAATAAATAACATTTCCCACATGTTTACTTTACATCAGCACAATTTTGGAACCAAAATTTTTTTTTGTTATGGAGCTATAAAGGTTAAAAGTTGACCAGCGATTTCTCATTTTTCCAACAACATTTACAAAACCATTTTTCTAGGGACCACATCACATTTGAAGTCACTTTGAGAGGTCTTTATGACAGAAAATACCCAAAAGTGACACCATTCTAAAAACTGCACCCCTCAAGGTGCTCAAAACCACATTCAAGAACTTTATTAACCCTTCAGGTGCTTCACAGGAATTTTTGGAATGTGGAAGAAAAAAATGAACATTTAACTTTTTTCACAAAAATGTTACTTTAGACCCAATTTTTTTTTATTTTTGCAGGGGTAACAGGAAAAAATGGACCCCAAAATTTGTTGTGCAATTTCCCCTGGGCATGCAGATACCCCATATGTGGGGAAAAAACACTGTTTGGGCGCACGGCAGGGCTCGAAAGGGAAGGAGCGCCATTTGCATTTTCGATTGTAAAATTTGCTTGAATAATTAGCGGACGCCATGTTGCGTTTGGAGAGCCCCTGATGTGCCTAAACAGTGGAAACCCCCCACAAGTGACCCCATTTTGGAAACTAGACCCCCCTGGGAACTTATCTAGATGGGTGGTGAGCATTTTGAACCCCCAGGTGCTTCACAAATTAATCCGTAAAAATGAAAAAGTATTTTTTTTTCCAGTTTTTCATTTTTACGAATCAATTTGTGAAGCACCTGGGGGTTCCAAGTGCTCACTATGCATCTAGATAGGTGCCTTGAGGGGTCTAGTTTCCAAAATGGGGTCGCTTGTGGGGGGTTTCCACTGTTTAGGCACACAGGGGCTCTCCAAACGCGACATGGTGTCCGCTAACAAATTGAATGGAAAATCGGCTCAAATTGTTGGCGGACACCATGTTGCGTTTGGAGAGCCCTTGTGTGCCTAAACATTGGAGCTCCCCCACAAGTGACCCCATTTTGGAAACTAGACCCCCCAAGGCACCTATCTGGATGCATAGTGAGCACTTGGAACCCCCAAGTGCTTCACAAATTGATTCGTAAAAATGAAAAAGTGGGGAAGAAAAAACACTTTTTTATTTTTACAGATTAATTTGTGAAGCACCTGGGGGTTCCAAGTGCTCATTATGCATCTAGATAGGTGCCTTGGGGGTCTAGTTTCCAAAATGGGGTCACTTGTTGGGGAGCTCAAATGTTTAGGCACACAGGGGCTCTCCAAACGCAACATGGTGTCCGCTAACAATTTGAGCCGATTTCCATTCAATCTGTTAGCGGACACCATGTCACGTTTGGAGAGCCCCTGTGTGTCTAAACAGTGGAAACCCCCCACAAGTGACCCCATTTTGGAAACTAGACCCCTCAAGGATTTTATCAAGGGGTATAGTGAACATTTTGAACCCAGAGGTACGACAGAGAATTTGATAACATTAGGTCATCATATTGAATAAGTTGTCATTAGTCTTGAGCGCAAGTGCTCGCTACTTGAGTTTGCATCGGGTACTCAGGTATGCACCATGTACTGCGTGTGCTCGAGTGACATGCTCGAGTCGCTGCCCCGCATGTTTCACGGTTATTAGACACCCAAAAAAAAACATGCAGGGATCGCTCGTGCATGGCAGGCAATCCCCGCAAAGTTTTTTGGGGCGCAAAGCATATGGGGCGGAGACTCGAGCATGTCACGCAAATACCCACGATACTCAATGCGCACCAGAGCACCCGATGCAAACTCAAGTAGCGAGCACTTGCGCTCAACACTAGTCGCCATATCGTCATCTTTTTTTCTTACTTTTGAAAAAAATCCCAACCCCATAGGGAGTATATAAGGTGGGCACCATCAAAGATCAGGGTCAGTCTGTCAGAGCCAGTAAGAAGCAGAGTTCCAGATGAGCCTGCAGAGAGAGAGTGGAGCAGAGAAGGAAAGACCCAGAGGGGACAAAGAAAGGACTCTGAGAACCCAAATTCAGTCCACGGGTGAAGAGTCGGCAATAGGGTACCGGATCCCAAACTGGTGGGGGCAAAAGCACACCCTAGCCAGAGACCGGAGGCCGTGGGCAGCGTCTGCCACGGCCACCCACCACATCCACCCCGAAGGCAAACCACGTGGAGGGTCAGGGAACCCAAGGCCAAGGGTCTCCCAACAGAAGGCCCGAGGGAGCTGGACCTAGGTGGATCACTAGTGGGGACGGCCAGAGGAAAGGACAGAAGGAGAGCTCAGGGTCACGCTCCGGACTTGCTTGGGGGTTGGCTGAATCCAGGACCTGGTGGACGCAGCACGGCTCGGGTGGTCACTTGAAGCTGGAGTGACCGGAACATCAGCAGTGAGTAAATACCCTAAACTGCACAACCCGACTCTGTCTTCACTTAACATCTACGCTGCACCACCACAACCCCCATCCTCTGCACCTGACCCCCTGAGGCTATACCCCACCCGTTGGGGGTTATACTACCAAAAGCTGCACCAACACCATCAGCCTCAGCGGACCCTGCTGCAGCGGCGGCCATAGTGACCGCAATACAACGGGTGGCGTAGTCGACATAAAGAACTTAATAACATCTGTAGGACTGCCACATACAACTGAGCTTGACACCCTGGGCACGGACCGGGTCACAGCCACTCGGAAGACTACAACCCCCATCTGATCCGGCTCCGGGTATTCCCCTAAAGAATATGGCCCAGGGGGTGCGTCACATACTTGCGCTTGCATTGCAAGAAATGGGGGAGGTACAATTGAACACTGCCCTGGGACAAGGACTTGCACGGGGATAATTGCAAATCTGCATCTTCTGATGCGGCAAGGATCACTTCTGATGGGCACACTTTTAGACAGTGACCTGGGTGTCAGAGATGCTTCCAGGGGTCTTCCCCATGTTGTTCCCATGTCTTTTCAGCACTGTATGCATGTGTCACACAGCACATGGCCAGATAAGGTTGTAAAATGTTAAAATGACATTTCCCGGTGAATGCATTTGTCACGGTTGAAAGCAATACAAAAGTGCAAAAACGCATAAAAAATGCAACTTGTGAACATAGCCCAAGGTGTGGAGGAGTATTTTTGTTTTTGGTTATTTATTTTACCTTATACACAAGTCGTTACCCTGGAAAGGATGTTCCTTAACATATTTCACAGGAAAACAGTTTCAGTTTTGTTTTTGTATGTTTTATTGTGAGCCTGTAAAAGTGGCTTAACACCTCTGACCACGTTGTTGACAGCAGTGACCTGGGGGTCAGAAATGCTTCCTGGGACGATCCCCATGTCATTTGAGCACTGTCACTATTGTTTTGGGCACTTTTTAGGCTTTCTACAGACTGCCGCAAAAATGCTCGGGTCTCCCATAGACTAACATTGGGCTCGTTGCTCGGGTCGAGCACCCGAGTATCACGGTGAGCTCAGCCCGATCTTCGAGCATCCAAGCATTTTAGTGCTCATTCAACACTAGAGCTCATACATTCTGCTGCCTCCACTAATATATACCTGACAGGAGCCCATACATTCTCCTGCCTCCAATAATATATACCTGACAGGAGCCCATACATTCTGCTGCCTCCAATAATATATACCTGACAGGAGCCCATACATTCTGCTGCCTCCAATAATATATACCTGACAGGAGCCCATACATTCTGCTGCCTCCAATAACATATATCCCCGACAGGAGCCCATAGATTCAGCTGCCTCCAATAATATATACCTGACAGGAGCCCATAGATTCTGCTGCCTCCAATAATATATACCTGAAAGGAGCCCATAGATTCCGCTGCCTCCAATAATATATATTTGACAGGAGCCCATAGATTCTCCTGCCTCCACTAATATATAGCTGACAGGAGCCCATACATTCTGCTGACTCCAATAATATATACCTGACAGGAGCCCATAGGTATATATTATTGGAGGCAGGAGAATCTATGGGCTCCTGTCAGGTATATATTATTGGAGCCAGCAGAATGTATGGGCTCCTGTCAGGTATATATTATTGGAGGCAGGAGAATCTGACAGGAGCCCATACATTCTCCTGCCTCCAATAATATATACCTGACAGGAGCCCATAGATTCTGCTGCCTCCAATAATATATGCCTGACAGGAGCCCATAGATTCTGCTGACTCCAATAATATATACCTGACAGGAGCCCATACATTCTGCTGACTCCAATAATATATACCTGACAGGAGCCCATAGATTCTGCTGCCTCCAATAATATATACCTGACAGGAGCCCATACATTCTCCTGCCTCCAATAATATATACCTGACAGGAGCCCATAGATTCTGCAGCCTCCAATAATATATACGACAGGAGACCATACATTCTGCTGCCTCCAATAATATATACCTCACAGGAGCCCATACATTCTCCTGCCTCCAATAATATATACCTGACAGGAGCCCATAGATTCTGCTGCCTCCAATAATATATACCTGACAGGAGCCCATACATTCTGCTGCCTCCAATAATATATACCTGACAGGAGCCCATACATTCTGCTGACTCCAATAATATATACCTGACAGGAGCCCATACATTCTGCTGCCTCCAATAATATATACCTGACAGGAGCCCATACATTCTGCTGCCTCCAATAATATATCTGACAGGAGCCCATAGATTCTCCTGCCTCCAATAATATATACCTGACAGGAGCCCATAGATTCTGCTGCCTCCAATAATATATACCTGACAGGAGCCTATACATTCTCCTGCCTCCAATAATATATACCTGACAGGAGCCCATAGATTCTGCTGCCTCCAATAATATATACCTGACAGGAGCCCATACATTCCGCTGCCTCCAATAATATATACCTGACAGGAGCCCATACAGTCTGCTGCCTCCAATAATATATACCTGACAGGAGCCCATAGATTCTGCTGCCTCCAATAATATATACCTGACAGGAGCCCATACATTCTGCTGCCCCCAATAATATATACCTGACAGGAGCCCATACATTCTCCTGCCTCCAATAATATATACCTGACAGGAGCCCATAGATTCTCCTACCTCCAATAATATATACCTGACAGGAGCCCATAGATTCTGCTGCCTCAATAATATATACCTGACAGGAGCCCATACATTCTCCTGCCTCCAATAATATATACCTGACAGGAGCCCATAGATTCTCCTGCCTCCAATAATATATACCTGACATGAGCCCATAGATTCTGCTGCCTCCAATAATATATACCTGACAGGAGCCCATACATTCTCCTGCCTCCAATAATATATACCTGGCAGGAGCCCATACATTCTGCTGCCTCCAATAATATATACCTGACAGGAGCCCATACATTCTCCTGCCTCCAATAATCTATACCTGACAGGAGCCCATACATTCCGCTGCCTCCAATAATATATACCTGACAGGAGCCCATACATTCTGCTGGCTCCAATAATATATACCTGACAGGAGCCCATACATTCTGCTGCCTCCAATAATATATACCTGACAGGAGCCCATACAGTCCGCTGCCTCCAATAATATATACCTGACAGGAGCCCATACAGTCTGCTGCCTCCAATAATATATACCTGACAGGAGCCCATAGATTCTGCTGCCTCCAATAATATATACCTGACAGGAGCCCATACATTCTGCTGCCCCCAATAATATATACCTGACAGGAGCCCATACATTCTCCTGCCTCCAATAATATATACCTGACAGGAGCCCATAGATTCTCCTACCTCCAATAATATATACCTGACAGGAGCCCATAGATTCTGCTGCCTCAATAATATATACCTGACAGGAGCCCATACATTCTCCTGCCTCCAATAATATATACCTGACAGGAGCCCATAGATTCTCCTGCCTCCAATAATATATACCTGACATGAGCCCATAGATTCTGCTGCCTCCAATAATATATACCTGACAGGAGCCCATACATTCTCCTGCCTCCAATAATATATACCTGGCAGGAGCCCATACATTCTGCTGCCTCCAATAATATATACCTGACAGGAGCCCATACATTCTCCTGCCTCCAATAATCTATACCTGACAGGAGCCCATACATTCCGCTGCCTCCAATAATATATACCTGACAGGAGCCCATACATTCTGCTGGCTCCAATAATATATACCTGACAGGAGCCCATACATTCTGCTGCCTCCAATAATATATACCTGACAGGAGCCTATACATTCTCCTGCCTCCAATAATATATACCTGACAGGAGCCCATACATTCCGCTGCCTCCAATAATATATACCTGACAGGAGCCCATACATTCTGCTGGCTCCAATAATATATACCTGACAGGAGGCCATACATTCTGCTATCTTCCAGAATGTATGGGCTCCTTCCAGGTCCTGAATGCAGGCCGTACATTCTAACTGGCTAACTTTACGAGGCGTGCGGAGCTGTGCGTGTGCGAGGTGTCCGGAGCGGAGCCGCGCGTGTGCGAGGCGTCCGGAGCGGAGCCGCGCGTGTGCGAGGCGTACGGAGCGGAGCCGCGTGTGTGCACGATATCCGGAGTGGAACTGTATGCGTGTGTACGTGTATGGAGCAGAGTGACTTTTGTGGAGCGGAACAGCATGTATATATTCTGTGTAAAAGATTTTTTTTACTTTTTAAACTTAAGGTAGATATTCTTGTTTTGTGGGTGGGGCGTAGTATGAGGGTGTGTCCATACCAAGATGATCACATTTACTAACATTTACACCAGAATGTGCTGTCAATTATAGCAGAAATCTAATCGAGTTTAAAGGAACCTGACATCAGTGAATCTGTGATTATTCTGACCTCAGACTCCTACAGACACTGAATGATGACGATGGAGCTGAGCTGTATGGTTTGTTGTTTTGCTTCCATGTGTACGTTACACTGAGTCATCAGGACCATACAGCATCTTGGCTCAATCACTGTCTCATCATTGGAAACACGTCCATTTCCTTTTGATTGATTGCTCCACAGTCTGGGGATGTCAGACGTCTTTCAATTTTCGCGCTTGCCATGTCATGGCCAGGGACAAAAGTGGCTGATATGCTGTCCTCATACACGTTACAACGGTGTGTAGTGAGACATGTAGGTAATCCCCGTCTTATTAAGAAAAGAGGCTGACGGTGTAACCTTATTTTATTGATTGGAGATTGACAGGAAAGGGTGAAACTATAGGATGTAATAACGGGTATTTCAGAATATATAACTGTACAATGCATGAGATACAGAAAGTCTGTAATATACAAGCTGATGATTATCTATCTAATACATCAAACATAGTTGTAACAACACAGCATTAAAAACAGATAGTGGCTTACCAACTATGCATGAAGCAGGCTGTTAACAAGGAGAACAAGATAGAAAACAAGTGATGTGGGTTCTCTTTATGAGCATACAGGAACAATGGCTGCTGCTCCTTTCAGTGTCTTAACAACCATGATGCAACAGGAACAATGTCTTAGGAACTTCCAATAATAATACATTGCAAACTGAAACTAAAATGTACACATTAAATGGCCAGCAGATGGTGCTGTTACCAAACAATATAAAATACAGGGTTAAATACACACAGAAACTATGACAAGGTACTGTCTCACATAACGACGCACCAGCGATCCCGACAACGATTTAACCTGGCCGATATCGTTGCTGCGTTGCTAAGTGATCGCTGGTGAGCTGTCAAACAGGCAGGCTCACCAGCGATCAGGGGAGCAGCGACATCGTGGAAAGAATCTTTCCACGATGTCCTGCTCCTGGTTACCAGCCTGCTGAAGCAGGAGCAGACTGGTAACCATGATAAACAGCGGGTTACTAGGGGAACACGCGAACCTAGTAACCCATTGTTTATCATGGTTACCACTCTGCTACGGTGAGCGGGAGGTTACCGCTAACCGTAGCAGAGTGGTAGCTATGATAAACAGCGGGTTACTGAGTGCGCGTGTGCCGCTGTTTATCATAGTTACCAGCCTGATCGCTGGTCCCGCTGGTCACACACAGCGATGTGTGCTGACCAGCGGGAGGGCAAGGACCAAAAAATGGTCCAGGACTCTTTGCAGCGATCAGCGACCTCACAGCAGGGGCTGATCGCTGCAAAGTGTCACACATAGCAACATAGCTGGTGAGGTCGCTGTTGCGTCACCAAAACCGTGACTCAGTAGCGATCTCGCTATGTGAGATGGGGGCTTTATGACTGTTGTACCTGTAAATAAACACAAAGTGAATAACTTTCAAATAGCAAAATTTACTATTAGGACTGCACAGGTGGTGCGTGGGAGAGATTGTGAACAGTAAGCTTGGTGAGGCTGGGGCACATACATGTCAGCTCACTGTGTTTTGAAACCGGACCATTAAGCTGTGTGCTCACGATGACTATCAGGCCACGTGGAGTATTTGGATCACAATGTATGGACTGTCCACAGATCTCCCACCTCAAACTTGACCTCCTCATATATGCGTATGAGACAGGTCGGGATACCCGCAGACAGTCTGTGCAAATTCCGCTCAGCTGTACCGTGCACACCTTGCCTCTGCCATGTTCTGTCCGGCTCTCAGTGTTTGTTGACCACCACGGCTGCTCCAGTCACATCTACTGTTCTGTGCTCTGTTGCTGAAACACTTCGGCTGTGTGCCCACTATGTGTTTGCATGGATTTATATAGTGTGACCAAGTTGTCAAGCACTTTCCAAGTGATGCTAAAATCGCTTGGAAAGCGCTTGTCAACCCGCATGCGAAAATGCATGTGAAGAACGCTTCACTTCCGCTTGTCCCTGGCAGGAAAATCGCATGTACAATCCGCATGCTTTTTTTCTGCCAGGGAGATGCAGAAACGCTCAGGAAAAATCCAGAACATTTCTGCTTGGTGGGCACATAGCCTTATGATGTTTTGGGTTTTTTTCAAACAAATTTTTAAAGATTTTTTTAATACATTTTTTAACAGAAAAAAACATTTTTATAGGCACAACAAGGTCTTCAGTATGATTCGTGCTATTTACAAACAGGTGAACAATATAACTCGGTGTAATAGAATGTCACAATCAAAGGTTAGGATCATATATACATTAATACGATAACGTCCACTTCAACAATGTTCTTGTATCAGTACATTCTACATATTATCTCTTTTATCCCTGGCTCTTGCAATCATCTTTCTTTAAGTATCCTGTAAAAGTTTTCCCAGAGAACCTTTCAATCTTTCGATATGGTACCATGTAGATGCAATAAATGGTGTAACAATTTATGATATTTCTTCTGTGTTACAATATTTCTCAACAAATGGTTTCCACTTGACAAAGTACTGTATTTATTAATTTCTCTTTTTCATCTACAGTAGTACTGTACTATAGTAGGTTTTTCAATTGCGAAATGGATTCCTGGAATGTTGGGATCGAAGTTCTCAGCCAACATCCCAGCACCAGTCTTTTGGCTAACAGGATTATCACATGTACTGTACTAGTGGGGAATTGAGGAAAAATGTTTCTTTTCTTTAGCCTTCTCCCTTGGCCAGTAGTGGAATAATATACTGAGGAGGTGTGTGTGTGTGTGTGTGTGGGGGGGGGGGGGGATAGTGGGACATAGAAACATAGAAAGATAGAGCTGGAAGGGACCTCTAGGGTCATCTGGTCGAACCCCCTGCTCAATGCAGGATTCACTAAATCATCTCAGACCGATGTCTGTCCAGACTCTGTTTGAAGACTTCCATTGAAGGAGAGCTCACCACTAGTGATGAGCGAGTATGTTCTGTTAACCCTTTTGCCGAGTATGCGCGGGCGAGCACCGAGTAGTTACAGCTGCTCGGTGTTATGTTTGAATCACTCCCGTGTGCATGATTTGCGACTGTTTGACAGTTTTAATACATGTGAGGAATGTGTAAGAAATAGGCATTCCTCCCATGTATTAAAGCTGTCAAACAGTCGCAAATCATGTACACGGGATAGATTCAAACATATCACCGAGCAGCTGTAACTACTCGGTGCTCGCCCGAGCATACTCGGCGAAAGGGTTAACAGAACATACTCGCTCATCACTACTCACCACCTCTTGTGGCCGCCTGTTCCACTCATTGATCACCCTCACTGTCAAAAAGTTTTTTCTAATATCTAATCTGTATCATCTCCCATTCAGTTTCATCCCATTGCTTCTTGTGTTTCCATGTGCAAATGAGAATAAAGCTGATCCCTCTACAGTGTGACAGCCCTTGAGATATTTTCAATTTCCATATATATACATATTTTCAATGCCATTCAGAATTGGCCTCAAGAAATTATGCAGTCTTGGACATGTCCGAATACAATGTAATAAGTCTGTAGAGGGGGTTCTACATTTTGGGCATTGTGTGATCCAATCGGGTTTAAGAGGAGTCATTGAGAGATCAAAAGCATAAATTGCCTTATGGATAATTTTCAATTGGGTTTCTCTCCACTTCTCTTTACTATTTATGATGTTATCGAGGCCTGATATTTAAGGTTCTCATTCCCCTCTATCCAGGTCCTCAATCAATAGGTATTTGTTATTTCCATTGTATGCAGAATTGCTTCTCTATTATGATCACTGGTAACAACATGGCTTGTTGCTGACCACGTTCTTCATTCTTCTGCCTGTTTGACCATGTTTTTGTCTCTTGATTTTTTACCATGAATTGGTGTTTTCTGACTGACTCAGCAATTGTCACTCATAGACACTGCACTGTAGCTCTTTATTCTATCCCTAGCAACCAAGTGGTTCCACTTAGTAAGTTGTTCTTATATCAGAACTTTTTCTTTCCTTTCTTCCGCAGATGGCACATCTGGTTAAATATTGTGCCCACCCCCATGTTCAGGCCAACAGCCTATAGCAAAAAAGAGCAACCAAACAAATGCTCAAAACAGACGCCCAAAAAATGTATTAAAGGGACTCATGTCACCACAGAATGACTGTTCAAACTAAGTCGTGCCGCTCAGTGCTTCACGGAGTGGCCAACCATTTAAGTAAACCTTTCCAACTGCTTGGTTTCCTGCTATCTCCACACCCTCTCTTCTTTGATTGACTGGATTCATAGAGCCAGGGAATGGCAAAGATAGATGGAAAGCAAGCAGGTGGAAAGGGGATTTTAAATGATTGGCCACACCATGGAGCACCGAGCATCTGTACTTGGTTTGAACAGTCATCCTGTACTGACAAAGTCCCTGTAACCTCTCAGAGACATCTGCCACAAAGGTATAGATAGATATATGTGGAGATATATGTAACAATCAGCTTAATTCCACAAATGGTGCCACTATCAATATCATATTTATAGTCAACCTGCACCAGATAAAATTCCAGTCCACTAGATATTAAAAACAATTATAAACGTATAAATCTATCTGCACAATGTGTCCAAATGTTTCTCAGCTTTCAAAATGAAGTTACAAGAATCTAGTTGTGAGATCATAATACCGATTGGTACATATCAAGATCCTCATACAATCCAATGTGTTTCTGAGATGCACACTTTCCTTCATCAGGGATGGGGTATATGGTATTCCCTCAATCATATAAAGGCAGTCCATCTTCAGAGATCTTGACGTTCCTTTGTCCACAGCACACGACATAATCAAGAAGTTTACAACCCATGGCATTGTAGCAAATCTCCCTGGATGTGGGCGTCATAGAAAAATTTATGAAACGTTGGAACGCAGGATAGTCCGGATGGTGGATAAGAAGCGCCAATCAAGTTACAAAGAAATTCAAGCTGTCCTGCAGGCTCAGGGTGCATCAGTGTCAGAGCGAACTATCTGTTGACATTTGAATGAAATTAAACGCTATGGCAGGAGACCCAGGAGGACCCCACTGCTGACACAGAAACATAACAAAGCTAAACTGTAGTTTGCCAAAATCCTGGGAACACATCTTGTGGACAGATGAAACCAAGATAGAGCTTTTTGGCAAAGCGAGGAATGGGCCAACCGCTGACACAGAGGAGAAAGGGAGAATGAGCCGGAGCTGTGCTCAGGAGCGGTGTCCTGTCACCCACTGAGTGCAGCTCTGGAGTGGCTCATTCTCCCCGGCTCCTCTTTGTCAACGGTCAGAGGATTATAGCAGGGGACACTTAGGACAGGTGAGTATATGGATTTTATTATTTTATTTTTATACAGGGACACTGCGGGAGCAGACACTACTACCCTCATCATTGTCCCTGCTGGTGCTGATCACAGCGCCGGCAGGGAACTATGAGAAGGGCAGCATTCAGCACTGGCGTTTGGAAACAGCACGAACTGTAGCGCTGATTCCCAGGCGCCGGTACGTGTCACACGGATGTCATCCGCGTCGCACGTTTTGCGGACTGTGCATCTGTAAAAAAAACGGACATGTCAGCGTGTGGAGCACACAGTCCATGAAAACACACTGACATGTGCACAGACCCGTTGATTTTAATGGGTCTGCGTGTATCAGTGTCTCTGGTACGTGTGGAAACTGTCATCACAAAAAAACGGAAATACTGATGTGTGAAAGAGCCCTTAAACATACTGCCAGAGGTACAATGGATGGTTTAGGTCAAAGCATAGTCATGTGTTTGAATGGCGCATTCAAAGTCCAGACCTAAATCCCATTGAGAATTGCAGCGAAAGTTGGTCCTACAAAGTATTGACTCAAGGGTCTGAATGCAAATGTACCTCACAATTTTCAGATTTTTATTTTTTAATCATTTAAAAAAACAAGTATCATTTCCTTTGCACTCCACAAATATTTGCTACATTTTTAAGTTTATAGATGAAATGTGAAAAAATGTGGAAAGTTCACGAGGTATGAACATTTTTTTAAGGCACTGTAAATTACAGCTATGAGAAAACTATTAGTATTACGAGGGTCAGTCAATAAGTAATGCCTCCTATTTTTTTTCTCCTTAAATAAGGTAGTTATGTTAAATATTCGAATTTGGCACAATTCCTCAAACCTTCTTCTCCAATCCACAGCAATTGCAACTTCCTGCACCAACAGGTGGCAGGACTGTATCCGTTTGCAAAATGGCTGACATCGATGTTCGCATTAGACAACATTCTGTGATTGAATTCTTGCATGCAGAAGGAGAAACGCCCATTCGAATTCATGAGAGACTGAAAAATGTGTACGGTGATGCAACAGTGGATGTCAGTACTGTTAGACGATGGGTTCGTCGCTGTAACACAGCTGAAGGGCCATCATCGTTGGCTGACAAAATGCAGAGTGGCAGGCCAGTAACCGCAGTGACTCCAGGCAACATTCAGCGAGTCGATGACATCATTCGTGGTGACCGCCGGGTGACTGCAGATGAATTGTGAAGCATTATCTGCCTCAGTAAAGTCAGTGTGATGAAAATTATTGGACAACTGGGATACAGAAAAGTTTGTGCATGGTGGGTACCAAGAATGCTTTTTACCATGCTGGGATACATGCCCTTGTTAAACGGTGGACCAAGACTGTGGAAATGGATGGAGATTGTATTGAAAAGTGACAAATTAATCGTTAATGTTGTGGTTTTCAACCTATGTAATTGCATTTGAATTTCTTGCCAATTAAAAGGAAAAAAAAAAATAGGAGGCATTACTTATTGACTGACCCTCGTATTATGTCGGCTTATTAGATGTTTTAGCACAGTTTCTAATCCTGACAGTATCTGCTATTAACTGTGATGGTGAAGCTGCTCCTTTGTGATCCTCCTCCATTCTGGGACGTTACATCACAGATCAAGGGGCATAGCCAGCTCCTGGCTTCTAGTAACAGCCAGCCCCTTGAATAATATCTCATTCCATTCAGTCTGAGATCAGTGTGTGTGGACAGCCTCTGACATACTACAGTCATTCACCTGTGCTCTGCCAGCCCTTCATTTTCCCTTCAGGAAGAATTTAACCTCCCTCACAGATAATTCTGTCAATTTATTTAGGTCAGACACACCTTTGATGTACAAAACAGGATTTTATGGAGTAAAGTTATTAACCCCTTTACAGCCTGGGGCGTAATAGTAAGCACCAGGTTGTCACCCCCTGTTCAGCGAGGGCTCCGGCGCTGAGCCCACACTGAACCGGGCACATGTCAGCTGATTTATACAGCTGACATGTGCACGCTACAGCTGCGGGTAGAACTGCGATCCACCCGCGGCTGTTAACCTGTTAAATGTCGCTGTCAATCTCTGACAGCGGCATTTAACAGCGCCAAGCCGGAAGCGCGTCACTTACCCCGCCCTTCGGTGACCCCGTCATGTGATCACGGGTTACCGATACGTGGGCATGACAACCCTGGGACTGCAGCAGACCCCAGTGGTTGTCATGTACTGATCGCTATGAGCGCCACCTAGTGGTCGGCGCTCATACCACAGGAGCATTTCTGCTATATAGAGGTGATCTGCTAATCACCTCTATGTAGCAGAGGTGATTGGACATTTGCTGCTTCTAGTCTCCTATGGAGAAGCAAGCAAAAAGTGTAAAAAAAAATGTTTTAAAAAATATTTAAAAAATATGAAAGTTTAAATCACCCCCCTTTCGCCCCATTCAAAATAAAATAAAAAAAAAACCACATACACATATTTGGTATTGCCGCGTTCAGAATCGCCCGATCTATCAATATAAAAAAATAATTAATCAGATCGGTAAACGGCGTAACGAGAAAAAAATTCTAAATGCCAGAATTACGCTTTTTGGTTGCCGCAACATTGCAATAAAATGCAATAACGGGCGATCAATACATCGGATGTACCCCAAAATGGTATCAATAAAAACGTCAACTCGGCGCGCAAAAAATAAGCCCTCGCCCGGCCCCAGACTCCGAAAAATGGAGACGCTACGGGTCTTGGAAAATCGCACAATTTTTTTTTTTTTTTAGTAATCTTTGGATTTTTTTTCACCACTTAAATAAAAAAGAACCTGTACATGTTTGGTGTCTACGAACTCGTAATGACCTGGAGAATAATAATGGCAGGTCAGTTTTAGCATTCAGTGAACGTGGTAAAAAAAAATTAAAACACTTTTTTTGCAATTTCACCGCACTTGGAATTTTTTTCCCGTTTTCCCGTACATGATATGGTAAAACCAGTGATGGTGTTTAAAAGTACAACTCGTCCCGCAAAAAATAAGCCCTCACACGGCCATATTGACCAAAAAATAAAAACACTATGGCTCTGGGAACAAAAAAAAGAAAATGCAAAAACGTAAAATACCAGGGTCCTTAAGGGGTTAAAATTGTATAATCATAAATCAGCTGGTTTGGCTGGAGACATCATGTTTTTTTTAAATTAGGGAATGTAGAAGAAATTACACTGTGAGACAGATGTTTAACAAAGTTATTACTACAGGACTCTATGAGAAAGTGATTTATTATACAAGAAAGCAAAGCCAAAAATTAGGGAATCTGGGCACCATGGCTGGATGCTCCTGACCGGGCCCCCAATCGTGTTAGTACGAGACGGAGTCTTTGTCCCTGGAGCTTCTCTACTCCTTATAATGAGACTCACTGATCTTGTTGAAATAAAAAGAGTTTGGAGTAAAATAGAAACTGCCTGAATATGAGGACCTTGTCTGATCTATATGTCCTTGTACAGACAACTATGGAGATGGCTCTATTCTTCGGTATAAAATATATGAAGTTTCTGTAGCCCTAATAATTCTGCGCAGGGGTCTTTGTATAGATAATTTTGCTCCAGCATTACAAATTGAGATAATGGAGATGGAGAGAGGGAGACATTTTATTATAACTGGAATGGATCACACTAGACATTCCTACAAAGAAGGAATGGATCATATATGTAAATAGTAATTTGCAATATGAACATGTTTATTATTGTAATATAGAAAAGTTAAAGACGTTTGTTCACACACGGAGATTGTGGATTGAAAGAGATTGATGAATGGCAGATCACTGAGATTGGGAGTAAGGAAGAAGAGGGAGGAGGAAATGTTGGGTATTTTTGGGGAGGTTTAGGGGGTAGGGTAGCAATACTCTTGTCCATATAGTGAATATATATATATAATGTATATCTGTGAAATATTCAGTGCATATGGAATATTGCATTTATTTGCTGTTTTAGATGACAGATGTATATTAGTAACTGCATATGTTTCAATTCAAATTCAAAGTTCTAACTTGCTTTCTCGTTTACTTATTTGTCATTACTTTGAGTCTCTGTTTCATATTTTTTTCTTGTACAGTTTGTCAAAAATATATGGTTTCTCCCTGTGTGAGTTTTCCTTTGTGGTCAACAAAATATGATTTTCAAGTAAAGCATTTTCCTTATCCTAGGTATGAGAATGGTTTCTCCCTTTTTTAGATATTTGATGTTTAGTAAGGTTCCTTTTATTGGCAAAATGTTTCCCACATTCTGAACATGAAAATGGTTTCTCCCCGGTGTGATTTCTCTGGTGACTAACAAGATGTGTTTTCTGCTTAAAATGTTGCCCACATTCTGAACATGAATACGGCTTCTCCCCTGTGTGCGTTCTCTGATGAGTAAAAAGATGTGATTTATCTATAAAACATTTCCCACATTCTGAACATGAAAATGGCTTCTCCCCTGTGTGAGTTCTGCAATGTCTGTCAAGATGTGGTTTCCTTACAAAACATTTCCCACATTCTGAACATGAAAATGGCTTTTCCCCTGTGTGAGTTCTCTGATGCGCAACAAGATGATTTTTCTTTCCAAAACATTTCCCACATTCTGAACATGAATATGGCTTCTCCTCTGTGTGAGTTCTCTGATGTGTAACAAGATTTGCTTTATATGCAAAATATTTCCCACATTCTGAACATGAAAATGGCTTCTCCCCTGTGTGAGTTCTCAGATGTTTAGCAAGATTTATTTTATTTGTAAAACAATTACCACATTCTGAGCATGAAAATGGCTTCTCCCCTGTGTGACTTCTCTGATGTGTTAGAAAATGTGATTTATGTGAAAAACATTTCTCACATTCTGAACATGAAAATGGCTTCACCCCTGTGTGAGTTCTTTGATGTGTAACAAGTTTTGATTTAACTGAAAAACATTTCTCACATTCTGAGCATGAAAATGGCTTCTTCCCTGTGTGATTGCTCTGGTGACTAACAAGATGTGATTTCCGTTTAAAACATTTCTCACATTCTGAACATGAAAATGGCTTATCAACTGTGTGAGTTCTCGGATGTGTAAGAAAAGATGTTTTGAGGGAAAAACTTTCTTCATATTCTACACTTGAAAATTGTTTGTTTGCTGTAAGAGCAGTTCTATTTGTAACGTCTCTTTTGTGACTTTTATTTTTCTTACTAGTCTGAGATGAATCAGAAGATAGGACCTGTTTAAAAGGTTCAAATGATAGATCTTTACTGTAAAGGGATGATGGTATTTCTGGAATAGTGGAACAGGCGTCAATTATATCCTGTGAGACATCAAGGTCCTCAGAATTAAAAACTGAAGGTCTCAGATGTCCCTCTGATCTGGTACAGTCATCTAAAAAAAATAAAGATTATTTTTGAATAATATATTCTGAATTATATTTTTTTAACATTGCAAAAATAGCTAAAGAAATTGCAAGTTACAGCGAGTGAAATAAGTATTAAACACATCATCAATTTTCTAAGTAAATAAATTTCTAAAGGTGCCATTGACATGAAATTCTCACCAGAAATCGTAAACAACCCATTCAATCTACACAAGCAAAGAAATCACACCATAGATGTTCATATATTAAGACACTTAAAATTTATGGTATGCATGTCTCCAGAAGCACAAGCTGGGCACCACTTACTGGGTACTAAAATGGTATATTTGCAATTTTCACTCTCCAACATCCACTGTGTGCTAGTTTCCTGAGAATACCTGTGAAGTCAAAATAGTCACTACTCAAAGATTAGTGATGAGCGAGTATGTTCGGTTAACCCTTTCGCCGAGTATACTCGGCCAAGCACCGAGTATTTATAGCGTTCTCGGGCTTTAAGTTTTCGTCACTCCGTTAACATGATTTGCAACTGTTTGACAGATTTAATACACGTGAGGAATGCTGGAAAAACAGGCGTTCCTCACATGCAGGGCCGGCGTCAGCACCCGGCGCACCCGGGCAAATGCCGGGGCCCTGAGCAGGCAGAGGGGCCCACTGGCGGTCGCGCACCCCGCCGGGCTGTGGGCAGAGGAGAGCGGTGTCAGCGCCCGCCCTTCCCCCCGCTTGCTCAGGGCCCTGGCAGCTGGATACTTACCTCTCCCCGTGCCTCCGCAGATCCGCTGTCTTCTTGCTCTGCGCTTCCTGTGACGTCTCAGGTCAGAGGGCGCGGTGACGTCTTTACACCGCGCCCTCCCCTGAGCCGTCACAGGGAGTGCTGAGCGGGAAGACGCCGACAACGCTGGAGTCCGGACCAGAGCAGCGGCAGCAGGTGAGAAGGGAGGTGAGTATTTGATTTTTTTTTTTAATGTATGGAGGCATGGGGCATTATAAAGAGGGGGGGGGGATTCCTGCATGGGGCATTATAAAGAGGAGGGGTGACAGCCTGCATGGGGCATTATAAAGGGGGGGAGATTCCTGCATGGGGCATTATAAAGAGGAGGGGTGACAGCCTGCATGGGGCATTATAAAGAGGGGGGGGGATTCCTGCATGGGGCATTATAAAGAGGAGGGGTGACAGCCTGCATGGGGCATTATAAAGAGGGGGGGGGATTCCTGCATGGGGCATTATAAAGAGGAGGGGTGACAGCCTGCATGGGGCATTATAAAGGGGGGGAGATTCCTGCATGGGGCATTATAAAGAGGAGGGGTGACAGCCTGCATGGGGCATTATAAAGGGGGGGGAGATTCCTGCATGGGGCATTATAAAGAGGAGGGGTGACAGCCTGCATGGGGCATTATAAGGTGGGGAACAGCCTGCATGGGGCATTATAAGGTGGGGAACAGCCTGCATGGGGCATTATAAAGAGGGGGGGACATCCTGCATGGGGCATTATAAAGAGGAGGGGTGACAGCCTGCATGGGGCATTATAAAGAGGAGGGGTGACAGCCTGCATGGGGCATTATAAGGTGGGGAACAGCCTGCATGGGGCATTATAAAGGGGGGGGGCAGCCTGTATGGGGCATTATGTGGGGGGGTAACAGCCTGCATGGAGCATTAAAAGGGGTCGGGGCTGTATGGGGCATTATGTGGGGTCGAACAGCCTGCATGGAGCATTATAAGGGGGGGGGGGCAGCCTGTATGGGGCATTATGTGGGGGGTAACAGCCTGCATGCAGCATTATATGGGGACCGGTATCCTGTATGGAGCGTTATATGGGGGCCAGTATCCTGTATGGAGTTTTATAAGGGGACCAGTATCCTGTATGGAGCGTTATATGGGGGCCAGTATCCTGTATGGAGCTTTATAAGGGGAGCAGTATCCTGTATGGAACGTTATATGGAGGCCAGTATTCTGTATGGAGCCTTATATGGGGGCCAGTATTCCGTATGGAGCCTTATATGGAAGCCAGTATTCCGCATGGAGCCTTATATGGGGGTCAGTATTCCGCATGGAGCCTTATATGGGGGCCAGTATTCCGTATGGGGCCTTATGTGGGGGTCAGTATTCCGCATGGAGCCTTATATGGGGGCCAGTATTCCGCATGGAGCCTTATATGGGGGTCAGTATTCCCCATGGAGCCTTATATGGGGGTCAGTATTCCGCATGGAGCCTTATATGGGGGTCAGTATTCCGCATGGGGCCTTATATGGGGGCCAGTATTCCGCATGGGGCCTTATATGGGGGCCAGTATTCCGCATGGAGCCTTATATGGGGGCCAGTATTCCGCATGGGGCCTTATATGGGGGCCAGTATTCCGCATGGGGCCTTATATGGGGGCCAGTATTCCGCATGGAGCCTTATATGGGGGTCAGTATTCCGCATGGAGCCTTATATGGGGGTCAGTATTCCGCATGGAGCCTTATATGGGGGTCAGTATTCCGCATGGGGCCTTATATGGGGGCCAGTATTCCGCATGGAGCCTTATATGGGGGTCAGTATTCCGCATGGAGCCTTATATGGGGGTCAGTATTCCGCATGGAGCCTTATATGGGGGCCAGTATTCCGCATGGGGCCTTATATGGGGGTCAGTATTCCGCATGGGGCCTTATATGGGGGCCAGTATTCCGCATGGAGCCTTATATGGGGGCCAGTATTCCGCATGGGGCCTTATATGGGGGCCAGTATTCTGTGTGGAGCGTTATATGGGGGCCAGTATTCTGTGTGGAGCGATTCACCGGTTTCTGAGCTATTGTGGAATTTACAATAGATATCACTCATGTAATGTAAGAAGTGAAATCTTTGCATTGTACTATATATATATATATATATATATATATATATATATATATATATATATATATATATATATATATATATATATATATATATATATATATATATATTTCTCTGCGGTATCTCTGCATCATGAATCGTGGTATGTGTTAAAGGGGCCCTCTGAGACTCTTTCGCCCGGGGCCCAGAAAAACCTGGAGCCGGCCCTGCTCACATGTATTAAATCTGTCAAACAGTCGCAAATCATGTTCACGGAGCAACGAAAACTTAAAGCCCGAGCACGCTATAAATACTCGGTGCTCGGCCGAGTATACTCGGCGAAGGGGTTAACCAAACATACTCGCTCATCACTACTAAAGATGAATTCACTGAGGGAAATTTAGTGAACTTTTAGAGGTTTACTACTATTTTGGTTTTCTGCCTTTTTGATCTGCAAAACTATTCCTGCAAAATCTGCATTCCCATAACCAAATGCCTCTCCTTTATTTCTCAGCCCTGTCATGTACCCAAACAGTATGATATTGTCCAATTCAGGAGAAGTTGCAAAATATATTGTGTAATCCAATTTTTTCTATTTCCCCCTGTAAAACTGAAAAAAAAAATCAAAATACATCAACATTTTAATGAAAAAAATCTATATATTTTTCGCACCTCACTTTTTCTTAATTATAGGTATGTATAGATTTACTTTTCTATACCCTGTATACCCAAAGGAGAGGTCTGATATCGCCCAGGAGGTGACAGATTCCCTTTAAGGGTTACATTTCCTCAATGTGCTTTTTGGTACAATTTCCTTGCAAAATATGGTAATTGGTTCTTTATGCCTTTCAAAGCCATAAAAAAATAAAAGGATGATTGAAAAATACTGTCAATGTAAAGTAGAAATGAGGTAAATGCGAAATCTTAAATAATTTCCTGAATTGTAGATATTTTTTAAATAAATATCAAGGTTGGCCCGTGACTTTGTCCAAGCTTTTAATTTTGGCCCTCTGTGTATTTGAGTTTGACATCCCTGTTTTAATCCCTAAAGGACTGAGCCTCTTTTTAGGATATTGACCGGGCCTCATTTTTTAAATCTGACCAGTGACACTTTATGAGTTAATAAATCTGAAATGTTTCAACGGATCCCACTGATTCTGAGAATGTTTTTTCGCGACATATTGTACTTCATGAAAGTGGTAAAATTTGTTCGACATGACTTGCATTTATTTCTGAAAATATCAGTAATTTGGCGAAAAATTTAGAACATTTCACAATTTTCAACATTTTAATTTTCCTGCCCTTAAACCAGAGAGATATGTCACACAAAATAGTTCATAAATAACATTTACCACATGTCTACTTTACATCAGCACAATTTTTTTTAGGAAGTTATAAGGGTTAAAAGTCGATCAGCAATTTCTCATTTTTACAACAAAATTTACATTTGAAGTCACTTTAGGGAGCCTATATGACAGAAAATACCCAAAAGTGACACCATTATAAAAATTACACCCCTCAAAATCACATTCAAGAAGTTTATTAACCCTTAAGGTACTTCAAAGGAATTACTGGAATGTGGAAGAAAACAATGAACATTTAACTTCACAAAAATTTTACTTTAGCCCCAATTTTTTTTATTTTCACAAGGGTAACAAGAGAAAATGAACCCCAAAATTTGTTGTGCAATTTCTCCTGAGATACCCCATATTTGGGTGAAAACTACTGTTTGGGTGCATGGCAGGGCTCAGAGGGGAAGTAGCGTCATATTGGAGTTCAGATTTTGCTGGAATGGTTTGAGGATGCCATGTCATATTGGCAGAGGCCCTGAGGTGCGAGAACAGCAGAAACCCCCATAAGTAAAGTCATTTTACAAACTACACCTCTCAATTAATTAATCTAAGGGTGCAGTGAGCATGTTGATACCATATGTGCCTCAAAGAAATTTATACCATTGGGCGATGAGGAAAGAATAATTACACTTTTACCACTAAAATTTTGTTTTAGCCCCAAATTTTTAATTTTTATAAGGGCTAATAGAAAAAAAAATGAACCTCACAGTTTGTTGTGCAAATTCTCCTCATTGCGCTAATACCCTGCATGTAATCAGGAACTACTTTTGATGCACAGCGCAAAGCTCTGGAGGGAAGGAGCGCCATATTATAGTGGATAATTTACTGTTAAGGTTTGCGTGTGCCATGACCCACTGGGAATTCCCCTGAGGTGCCAGAACAGCAGAACCCCCCATAAGTGACTCCTTTTTACAAACTACACCTCTCAATGAATTCATTTAAGGGTGCAGTGATCATATTGACACCACAGGTTGTGTCACAAAATTTTATACCAATGGGCAATGAAGAAAAATAATTACATTTTTACCACCAAAATTTTGTTTTAGCCCCAGATTTTACATTTTCACACGGGAAATTGGTAAAAAATGGCACAAAAATTTGTCACACAATTACTGCTGGCTGTATAGTTCTGCTTAGTCACATGGCAAGACTCGGGAGGGACAGAGCACTATTGCCTCCTGGAGCACAGATTTTCCTAGAATAGTTTGCAGACTTCATATACAGAGCCCCTAAGTACTAAAAGAGCAGAATATCCCCCTTAAGTGACCTCATTTTGGAAATTATACTCCTGCCAAACATATGTGCACTAAATGTGGTTTAGGCACACTGTGGGGCTCAGAAGGGAGAGGGCATTTGGATTTAGGAGCGCAAAATTTGTTGGATTTCTTTTGGGGAGCGAGGAGATATAGCGCTTTTCCAGAGCCTATGTGCTACCAGTAACATGGAAGCCTCCTATATTTCCAGGAAAGGGCTCATTAAGTTTATTTTTTAGCCCTAAAAAATTTTTTTCACCTCTAGTGTTCATTCTTTTAGAGCCCTATAGACCACTTTTTTATTTTATTTAATTTGGACCACTTTCAGTCCCCCTTTTGGGGGTTAGTGGCAGGAGCTGCTTCTAATTATTCTTAAATCTCCCCACTATAAAAATCCCCTTTGGCTGCTCAACTCAGGACCTGCGGTTGGGGGCTGCACTCTCCTAACTTTCAGGACCTGTGGTGATGCACATCTGATCCTGAGTCACGTGATCTGTGGGCGGACACGTGGCCTGCAATTTTGGAACCTGGAAGGGGTGAGCATGAGCAGCGGTCTGCAGCACACGGCATGTGGTGTGCCAAGCTACCTGTACCTTGCGGTGAGACGTGCCTGCTCCTTCCATCCTCACACTAACACCGGAGTTGTGCAGGGGTGCACAACTCCAATAGGTGAGTGGCCTTTTGTCTGTTTCCATCACATCTACCTATCAGGTCCTTCACATAGTGCGCTTTTCTCCCTTTCTCTTCCTATATTTCCATTAACAGATGATGATCCTGAATGGGGACTTTTTTTGTAGAGTGACATGATACAGATGAAATCCCAGAGGGGTCCATTCACTATAATGAGGCAGCACAGTTACTCTGGACTCTGTCTGGCCTCTGTTCAGTGGTGCCTTTTTCAGAAATGCACAAAACTATGGCCGACGGTGTTTTTATGCAAGCCTAAAGAGACGGACACCCTGCCGGATCATAGGCCAGATGGCGTCCACAGTGCCTCTATCTGCCTCATTATAGGGAATCTTACATCAGGGATTCCGTCTGAATCACATATTTCAGAGATTTACTCGGAAACCCCGGTGTAAGCACTCAGCACAGAATGCAGGGTAAATGTGAGCCGAGTTTTTTTGCTATCTTCGGGAGGCAGAATGAATAAATCATCAGCACGTGAAGAAGAATTGGTTTTATTTATTTTTTAATCCGTTCCCCGTGCAGTGTAAATGATTACACGACTTTTTTCTTAGGGTCCGTGCGATTACAGCGATACCAGATTTGTATGGCTGCTGTCACACACTAAAAGACACTTTTTTTGCATCGCCATATTTTGAGAGCTATAATTTTCCCATATTTCTGCCAACAGAGTCATGTCAGGGCTTGTTTTTTGCGGGACGAGGTGATATTTTCATTGGTGCCATTTTCGTGCACATGACATTTTTTGATCGCTTTCTATTCTGATTTTTGGGAGGCAGAATGAACAAAAACCTGCAATTCCGGAACTTTTTTTTTTGGGGGGGGGGGGGGTTAGAGGGAAATTTATGCCGTTTCGCATGTGGTAAAATTGATAAGGCAGCTTCATTCTTTGGGTCAGTACGATTACCTCATTTAGAGTCATCTTTTTCTGTTTTGGCGCTTTTACACAATAAAAACGTTTATAGAAAAAATAATTTGTTTTTGCATTGCTGTATTCTGAGAGATACCACTTTTTAATTTTTCCGCTGATGGAGCTGAATGGCGGCTTGTTTTTTGCGGGACAGGATGGCGTTTTCATTGATACTATTTTTATTTACATTCATCTTTTAGTTCGCGTTTTATTCCACTTTATTTCCAGCAGCATGATGAAAAAGCATACTTTGCCACATTTTTTATATTTTTTTTACAATGTTCACTGAAGACGTTAACTAGTGTAAGGGTATGTGCACACGATGCAGAAATGAAGCAGAAAATTTCTGCATCATTTCTGCATCTCCCTGGCAGAAAAAACGCATGCAGATTGTGCATGCGTTTTTCCTGCAGAATACATGCGGATCCACATGCAGATTCACATGCGTTTCCGCATGCAGATTGACAAGCGCTTTCCAGGCGATGTTAGCATCACCTGGAAAGTGCTTGATAACTAGGTCACACTGTATAAATCCATGCAAACAGCATGGATTTATACAGTGTGAACCGAGAGAGTGTATATACTTACCTCCGATGGCCCGCGCTGTCCTGCTCACTCCGTTCTCCCGGCTGCCGGCAACTTTGAATTGAAAGACCTGCCGACGTCAGCGTCACGTGACCCGTCACATGACTCTGACATCACCGCAGGTCCTACAACTCACTGCAAGTGCCGGGAACCAAGCGGGAGCGCTGCGCGGGCCGACAGAAGGTAAGAATACATTTATTTTTTATTTTATTCTTCTTTTTACAGCTTTTTTAATGGTACCTGGGTGTGGATGAGACTCTCCTCTCCTCCACACCCGGGTACCATCCGCACATTAGAACGCACCAATTACGCAAGTACAAATGCTGTCTTGCGGAATTGGCGCGTTCTAATGCAAGTCAATGGCGGCGAAATCGCCGCGTTTCCGCAAAATTAATTGACATGCTGCGGATTTTTGACCGCAGCGTTAACGCTGCGGAAAAATCCGCATCATGGGCACAGCACATGCGGATTTCCATTGGGGAACATTGCTGCCCTTCTACCATGCGTTTTACATGCGTTTCCGCGGCGTTTACGCAACTGCAAAAACGCCGCGGAAACGCATGAAATACGCATCGTGTGAACACAGCCTAACAGTTTTATCAATCGGGTCGTTCCTGATGCGGCGATACCAAATATGTTTACTTTTTCTGTTTATTTTTTTACATAAAAATGTGTATTTATTAGTGTAATATATAAGGAAAATATATATTCTTGTACAGTGTTAGCCAGTATATAGAAAAATATTAAGATTTGAGAGTCCTCAGTGGTTGATACCTTTTAATGGCTAACTGAAAAGATGGTAACAAATTGCAAGCTTTCGAGACTACTCAGGTCTCTTCATCAGGCTAGTATAACACAAAATCTGAAGAGTCACATATTTATACACAATAAGACACAAAAATAATGCATAGATAAGACAGGTGATGGAAAGCAGAGTTATTATGGAAGAGATAAACAGTTCTGGCTATAAATATTTTAGCAGTTAATAGATAAGGAGTGTGAAGGTTTTATTGTCCTGTGACTTGGTCCAGTGTTATGATGGCCTCACAAGTCTGAGAAGCACATTCCTTAGTTGATGTAGAATGACATAAATCCATGCGACACATTGATTCCTGCTCTCAAAGTGTTAAAGGTTATCATCAGTTTATATTCTGAGATTCTTCTTTTCCTTTGAGATTTGAAGTTACCTTTTAATACCAGTAATTTCATATCTTTTATGCTGTGATCAGGGGAACAAAAACATAAAGACCCCTAGCTGGACATTTGGTACATATATATATGTACATCTCCTCCAGCTACAGGTACCTTTCCGTGCAACCAGAAAAAATGTAAAACCTGTCCGTTTATAACGACCACAGACAAGATAAAGATCCCCAATTCACATCAGGACTATAAGATCCCAGGTACTTTCAGCTGTATCACATCTAACGTAGAGTACTTAATTATATGTACCAAATGTCCAGCTAGGGGTCTTTATGTAGGGGAGACAGGGCAAAAACTTAGGACAAGGATGAATCATCACCGCCACACAATAAAAGAAAAAAAGAATATATCTACCTGTAGCCAAGCATTTTTGTTACCCTGATTACAGCATCAAAGACAGAAATTACTGGTATTAAAAGGTAACTTCAAATCTCAAAGGAAAAGAAGAATCTCAGAATATAAACTGATGATGACCTTTAACACTTTCAGAGCAGGAATGAATGTGTCGCATGGATTTATGGCATTCTACATCAACTAAGGAATGTGCCCCTCAGACTTGTGAGGCCATCATAACACTGGACCAAGTCACAGGACAATAAAACCTTTACAGTCCTTATCTATTAACTGCTAAAATATTTATACCAGAACTGTTTATCTCTTCCATAATAACTCTGCTTTCCGTAATCTGTTTCATCTATTGCATTATTTTTGTGTCTTATTGTGTATAAATATGTGACTCTTCAGATTTTGTGTTATACTAGCCTGATGAAGAGACCTAAGTAGTCTTGAAAGCTTGCAATTTGTTACCATCTTTTCAGTTAGCCGTTAAAAGGTATCAACCACTGAGGACTCTCAAATCTAAATATTTTTCTATCTACTGGCTAACACGGTACAAGAATATATATTTTCCCTATATCAAAATGGAGTATACCAGAATGTAAAGCATCTTCATGGAACTTAAGCCACTTCTGAAGAAACGTGCACAATTGGACATTTTTTTCTTATATAAACGCAAAAAGGAGAATCTAATTCCTAAAGGACTCTGGAATTCAAACCCAATTCTTCATACCTACAATACTCATAATGCACAAAACCTTTGCCACAGGACTTCTGAGAGACTAAGGAACCACCTTTTGCATGTCTTCTACAGCATCAAGAGTAAAGTCCAAGGGCAATTTGAAACTCGGGAGGAAAACACTTACAGAAAACACAGAGCAAAAATTACAGCAATACTACAACAAACTACGGACCCTTCTGATTCATAACAAGGAAAAGAAGCTGCACAGATTGCGCCTAAACTCAGGACGCTAAACAAACAGTTACAAAACAAAACCAAAACCTGACAATTTGGACAACCACTCCATTCCATACACAGAAGCATCTAACTGTGTCATCAATCTCCCAGATTATACACCAAACAAAGCGGAGTTGGCTGTGCTTTCTAGAGGACTCTTATTTTGTCTTACCCTAGATAAAACTGAACTCTGTAGTGATATGGAAAATTATTTCAGGAGACTGCGCCTGAGGGAATACTTCAATACTACAGAAGATTCAGAACCCACCAGAACTGAAGGAAAAGGGATCTTGACAACCAAGAAGAGGTCAGATTGGACACCTCCACCTGGACGCAACCTTCATTTGGATACATATACAGACTCCTTCAGACATGTGATAAAATCCACCATCCTAGACACAAACAGGAGACAAGCATCCAACATCAGCGCCCAGGAGAGAAAGGCCATACAATCTTTGAAAACCAACAAAGAAATCAACATTAACCCCTTAAGCCCCGGAGCATTTTCCGTTTTTGCATTTTCGTTTTTGCTCCCCTTGTTCCCAGAACCATAGCGTTTTTATTTTTTGGTCAATATGGCCATGTGAGGGCTTATTTTTTGTGGGACGAGTTGTACTTTTCAACACCATTACTAGTTTTACCATATCCTGTACGGGAAAACGGGAAAAAAATTCCAAGTGCGGTAAAATTGCAAAAAAAGTGCAATACCACAGTTGTTTTTTATTTATTTTTTTTACCACGTTCACTGAATGCTAAAACTGACCTGCCCTTCTTATTCTACAGGTCATTACGAGTTCATAGACACCAAACATGTATAGGTTCTTTTATATTTAAGTGGTGAAAAAAAATTCCAAAATTTGGTAAAATAATAAAAAATAGCGCCATTTTCTAAGACCCGTAGCGTCTCCATTTTTCGTGATCTGGGGCTGGTTGATGGCTTATTTTTTGCGCACCGGGCTGACGTTTTTATTGATAACATTTGGGGTAGATCCGATGTTTTGATCGCCCGTTATTGCATTTTATTGCAATTTTGCGGCGACCAAAAAACGTAATTCTGGCGTTTAGAATTTTTTTCTCGTTACGCCGTTTACCGACCGGATTAATTCTTTTTTTATATTGATAGATCGGGCGATTCTGAACGCGGCAATACCAAATATGTGTATGTGGGGTTTATTTTTTATTATTTTATTTTGAATGGGGCGAAAGGGGAGTGATTTAAACTTTTAGATTTTTTTATATTTTTAAAAACTTTTTTTTTTTACTTTTTGCATGCTTCTATAGTCTCCATAGGAGACAAGAAGCAGCAACTATCCGATCGCCTCTGCTACATACAGGGGACGAGCAGATCCCCTGCATGCAGTAGAAATGGTCCTGTGCTATGAGCGCCGACCACTAGGTGGCGCTCATAGCGACAAGATCATGACAACCACAGGCGTCTGCTGCAGACCCTGGGTTGTCATGCCCACCCATCGGCGACCCGCGATCACGTGATGGGGTCGCCGGTGGGCGGGGCTTATGACGCTCTACCCGGAAGCGCGCGTTAAATGCTGCTGTCGGAGATTGACAGCGGCATTTAACATGTTAACAGCCGCGGGTGGATCGCGATTCCACCCGCGGCTGTTGCGGGCACATGTCAGCTGTAAGAATTAGCTGACATGTGCTCCGTTCAGTGAGGGCTCAGCGCAGCAGCCCTCACTGAACGGGCAGTACGCAAATATGCGTACTAATACGTCCCCGGTATTTAAGGGGTTAAACCTGCTGACAAGGGTGGTGCAATAGTGATGATGAACACATCAGACTACATGAAGGAAGCAAATAGACAACTGATGGACAAGCGCTACTACAAAGAATTGGAGTTTGACCCTATACAGGACTATTACAAGGAACTAAACAAGTTGGTATCTTGTCTGCCTGACGAATCCATAAGAGCCGATGACCTGATACCAGAGAGTCCAAGAATAGGAATATTCTATATGCTCCCCAAAATACACAAATCTGGTAATCCAGGAAAACCAATTATTTCATGTGTGGGCACCCTTACTGAGCAAGTTTCTGGATGGGTAGAGTGTGTTCTTAAACCACTGGTAAAGATTACACGCAGCTACATTCAGGACACGACAGACATAGTGAATAAACTAGCAGCAATAGGTCCTCTACCAGAAGGAACCATCCTGGCCACCATGGATGTGGAATCTTTGTATTCTAATATCTCACACCAGGATGGATTAAATGCCTGCACAATCTTCATGGAAAATACAGGAATTGATGTTGATTCTGTGGTCAAACTTATAGAATTCATCCTCACCCACAATTACTTTGAATTTGATAACAACATATATCTACAGGAAACTGGTACATCGATGGGAAGTAAAATGGCTCCGCAGTACTCAAATCTTTTCATGGCCAAGCTTGAAAGTGACTTTTTGTCCTCATGTCCCATCAGGCCTCTGGCCTACTATCGTTTCATTGATGATATTTTAATCATCTGGACGGGGTCTGAGCAACAGCTGAAGAAGTTCCATGAACACTTTAATCGATTTCATCCCACCATCAACCTAACACTCAACTACCCCTGTACTGAAATTAACTTTTTGGACACCATCATCAAGCTACAGAACAATGAAATAGAGACATCCTTGTACCGGAAACCAATCGACCGTCCTACTTACCTTAAATGGGACAGTTTCCATCCAAAACACATAAAAAACTCTATTGTTTACAGCCAAGCCATCAGATACAATCGGATATGTTCCAACCAGATGGATAGAGACAAACACCTTGATGGCCTCAGAAAGACCTTTTTGAATCAGGGCTACCATCCAAGAACAATTGAGAACCAGATTACAAGAGCCACCAGAATATCAAGGAATCATCTCCTACATTACAAAACCAAACAAGAAAACAACCGGGTGCCTCTAGTAGTCACCTGCAATCCAAATCTGGAGGCGCTAAGTAGAGCTGCACGGAAAATACAACCCTTACTACAAAAAGATGCCCGATTACAATCTATTTCCAGACCCCCCACTTCTGTGTTTCAGGCAGCCCCCAAATCTATGAAGCATCATTGTCAGAAGCTCCCTGTCATCTCCACCAGCTACAGGAACCTTTCCATGCAACCAGAAAAAATGTAAAACCTGTCCGTTTATAACGACCACAGACAAGATAAAGATCCCCAATTCACATCAGGACTATAAGATCCCAGGTACTTTCAGCTGTATCACATCTAACGTAGTGTACTTAATTATATGTACCAAATATCCAGCTGGGGGTCTTTATGTAGGGGAGACAGGGCAAAAATTTAGGACAAGGATGAATCATCATCTCCACACAATAAAAGAAAAAAAGAATATATCTACCTGTAGCCAAGCATTTTTGTTACCCTGATTACAGCATAAAAGAGATGAAATTACTGACATTAAAAGGTAACTTCATATCTCAAAGGAAAAGAGAAACCTCAGAATATAAACCGATGATGACCTTTAACACTTTGAGAGCAGGAATGAATGTGTCGCATGGATTTATGTCGTTCTACATCAACTAAGGAATGTGCCCCTCAGACTTGTGAGGCCATCATAACACTGGACCAAGTCACAGGACAATAAAACCTTCACAGTCCTTATCTATTAACTGCTAAAATATTTATAGCCAGAACTGTTTATCTCTTCCATAATAACTCTGCTTTCCATCACCTGTCTTATCTATGCATTATTTTTGTGTCTTATTGTGTATAAATACATGAATCTTCAGATTTTGTGTTATACTAGCCTGATGAAGACATCTGAGTAGTCTCGAAAGCTGGCAATTTTTTTACCATCTTTTCAGTTAGCCATAATAAAGGTATCAACCACTGAGGACTCTCAAATCCATGTAATATATATATATATATATATATATATATATATATATATATATATATATATATATTATTTATTTATTTTCTCATTATTTTCTATTTTTTTTTAAATATTGGGACAATTTATTTTTCGTTTTTTTTTACTTTTTTACTTAGTCCCACTATGGAACTTTCACTTTTTTACTTTGATTGCAGGTTTAATGCATTGCAATGCACTAGCATTGCAATGCATTATACCTGTACAGAAAGCTTCTGAGACCATGCTTTCATCAATGTCTCAGAAGCTTTCCATAGCTTGTTGAAACGGGTCACCATGGTAATTGTCACGATACAGCTGTCAGGTGAACAGAGATCAAGGGCTCCTACCCTGACCCTAACACTAGGGGGCGCCCTAGCTCACCCTATTCCACGGGATACCTCTGAAGGTGAGGATGCTGTGGCCTCCGCCCCCGCCCTAACTCCTGTGTTAGCCCTCCGACTGTTCTCCTTCCCAACCCGGGGAAGAGGGGGGCTACTGTGCACCACAATACACCAACCCGACAAACAGGGCAACACGGACAGGGGTTAACAGAAAACTCCAGGCACACAAAATATTCACTCACATATAACAGAGGGAAACACCGGGGTGTGAAGGTAGAGGGATAAACCAAAATGGAGACGGATAATGAATAACCATGCATACAAACCAGGCACCAGTCACAAGTTATTCCTCCCAAACTCCTTCTCATTAGATACTCCACTCCCTCCTAGTCATGCAACAAAAGCTATCTCTGACAAGAATTAATATCAGAGCCCAGATTATATAGGGAAAATTAGTGGCTAACCGAGCTCAGCTGTGAGCACAGCAAAATCTAACATGGCCGATTAACCCCTGTTCTGCTGGAAGAAAATAAACACACTTAAAATGATGGAGAAGTGCTTCTTCTCAGAGCTGGAGCAGGAGCCCTCTGGCGCTGAGGTCTCCCGGCTCCAACCTATCGCGGTAATCCCGTGACAGTAACAAATCGGGCTCCCGTGATTACGTCGGGGGCGTCAATCTGAAGGCAGAGCTCCCTTCCCGCTGCCTACCTCCTAAATGTTGAGATCGATCTCAGCATTTAAGGGAATAATCAGCCAGGGACAGTGCTGGCACCATTCCTGGCTGTTAGTGCAGAAGTTCGGTCACTAGTAGCACAAGCTCCTGCTTTGATCGGACAGGAGGTGCTGATATTTCATCTGTGAGCGGGGACCGACGGCATGACCTTCTCCTGTGCCGCTCATCTGTCAGTACTGAACAGTCACTGCGTGTTTACACGCAGTGACAATTAAAAATCATGACGGACTTTGTACGTCATAGTGTGGAACTGACACTCGCTCATGACATGCTTTGTCAGTCATTGGACATAAAGGGGGTATGGGCATACAAAATCAATGTTTGAACATTTCTGATTCTTCTGATTTTGTCATTAATACAGTAAACTAAAAGCAAATTTAGCCTAAAATTACCACTAACGAAAAGTACAATGTTTCACGGAAAAAAACGAACAACAATCTCAGAATTGAAGTAATTAGAGTATGTAACATGTTAGTAATTGGAAATCCAAACTATCGTAAGGGACATATATTTTGTCAGATGACTAAGAAATATTAGACATTTAGAGGGAACTTTTCAACATAGTGCATTACTATTGAGTTACACTCATTTATGATGGACCATTGGAGCTCGTATAAGTCACAACTAGAAATGTAGAAAATGTATTAGTTCTTCCCATTTCAAAAGCGATTGTGCAATAATATTCATTCCTTAGGATCGAAAACATCATGAATTTCATGACATGTCATGGCACAGGTGTAATGTTTTTCGTGTAGTTTATCGTGAACCTCTTTGAAGTTAGACTGTTCTTTTCTCACAGAAACTGAAACGTTAGGATAAAGGGAAACTTTGCTGTTATTGTACAGAAATTCATATTTGGCAAGATTAAAAATTATTAAATTTAATTTAATCTACTAATGAGGGGGGATTTTTTATTTTCTGGACTCTCAGAGTCAACAATGGATGACTCTAGTACAAGTTCTTATAGAAATACTCAAATTCTCATAGAAAATATGTGTAATAGAAAATATTAGCAGCTGCAGCCCCAGCAGAGAGGAATATTCTCTCCCCTCCCCTCTTTCAGCTGCTGTAGGAGAAAAGAGCCGACACTCTTAGATGTAGGATTGTACAACAGACAAAAAGATGTGAATCATCTTAGTTAAGATGCATGTAGTTCTTTGGAAGCCTAAATGACTGAAAAAATATGCCTTTTATAATAAACACAAATATTTAAAATAGACAGGGTTCATGTGTTTATACATAAGCAGGGCAGTAGAAGAAACCTTTTGTCCGCAGAAAATACATTAATCTTTCAAGGGAAATAATTTATTGTTACACTAGACACATTTGTCCCTGTAAGAGAAGTGTTGCACCTGCAACAGACTTAATGTCTCCGAAAGGAAATATTGAATATCGAAATTTGTATAAATCCGATTGTGATGAGACATATATTTTTTGCGGCAGGGCTAACAGGAGAAGATGCATAATTTTTCACTACGGTAAGCCTTGTCAATGAGCCAACAATTCAACAATGGATGACTCTAGTACAAGTTTTAGGTGAAGGACCATGCAGTGGTGTAGTGGCAGAATGGGGACCTTAAAAATTGTGATATGCCCAGACAACACCCGCCAATAAACCAGTGTCAGCCAGTGAATGAAAAGAATCTCTGAATTTAGTGGTTATTACTCACCTGGGTAGTCATACGTAGAAATCTTCTCTTTACACTGCTCATCACTCCTCACATATGTCTCTGTATTATTAATATGGGTCAGATCTTCACCCTGAAACAATATTGTAAAAGTCACAGACACATGGAGATCAGATCTAAACCTGCCATCTCCACAGTTCTCATTATACAACTATAAACCATATAACACTGGTGGATAATATAAGATGAATACAAGACCTTCACAGCCGTCTACACATCACATAGGAGATCTCATGACATTGTCTCCATCTACCTGATGATCCTGAGGAACACTGAGATTTTCTTGTTTACAGTCCTGTGGAAGAAGAGGACGGGGACATCTCTCTGGTGTTGTCCTCTTACTGGATAGAACTGGAGGAAACACATACAGGGACTGTATTCATTCTTTACATACAGATAATTACAGGTTGTGTATATTTAGTCCTGTCTATTACCTGGTGCTGTGAGGGGCTGTGGAACCTCCATCATGACGTCCTTGTACAGATCTGTGTGTTCTTCTAAATACTCCCATTCCTCCATGGAGAAATAGACGGTGACATCCTGACACCTTATAGGAACCTGACACATACAATGATACCGTCATTCCCTGAACCTTTCATAGTGTTAATGTCCCAGCATTCCCAGCAGTGTCACCTCGCCAGTAAGCAGCTCAATTATTTTGTAGGGGAGTTCTAGGATCTTCTGGTCATTGATGTCCTCATATATCACTTGGTGAGATGGAGGCCTCATGATTAGACTCAGGGTTCTTCCCCATTCATCAGACACAGAAGCCTGACAGCGCTCACTAGAGGTCTTCTTCACTACTGTGTAATCCTGGTTATGGAGAAACACATTAAAAAATCCCACTACAGTACATTTCCAGAGTCCTCACCTCTCCAGTTCTGTCCATCCCATAAATAAGAATGATGCAATATGATGTCATCAGAATCGCTCACCTCTCCAGTAAGCCGGAAAAGGATCTCTAAGGCGAGGTGTAATATCTTCTCGGCCATCTTGTCCCTCTCCCTATCCATCCTTGATGGTTCAATCAGGAAAATTCTCTTATATAGAAGATCACCACTGAGAAGATGCGATATGGTAGAGACCTGGGAAGATGAACCAATGTAACATCATAAAGAATCCCAATTAATAATACAATTACAGGAGATAACAAGGTAAACATAGATTGAAAATGAGTTAAGTGGACCCAACAGCCAGCTCACATATCCATACAGGGCCGGCTTCAGGTTTTTGTGGGCCCTGGGCGAAAGAGTCTCAGTGGGCCCCTTTAACACATACCACGATTCATGATGCACAGATACCGCAGAGAAATATATATATCATCCCCTTATAATGCCCCAAGCAGGATGTCACTACCCCCTTATAATGCCCCATGCAGGATGTCAACCCCAGAAAGCATTTAGAGAACTAAAGCAAGTAGATAGTAATGAGGCATTAAATAAATATAGAAAATTAAATAAATTCTGTAAAAACCAAATCAATGCAGCAAAGGTTGAGGCACAGAGAATCATTGCCAGAGAAAGTAAAAATAACCCCAACATATTCTTAAACTACATAAATAGTAAAAAACTAAAAAATGATAGTGTTGGCCCCCTTAAAAATAGTCTGGGGGAAATGGTGGATGAGGAAAAAGCCAATATGCTAAATTATTTTTTTTCAACCGTATTTACACAAGAAAATCGCATGACAGAAAACATGATCAGTGATAACAAAAATTCTCCATTAAATGTCACTTACTTAACCCAGCAGGAAGTACGGCGGCGTCTAAAAATCACTAAAGTTGATGGGATACACCCGCGAGTACTGCAAGAATTATGTAACTTCATAGATAGACCACTATTTTTAATCTTTAAAGATTCCATAATAACAGGATCTGTACCACAGGACTGGCGTATAGCAAATGTTGTGCCAATATTCAAAAAGGGGACAAAAACTGAACTTGGAAATTATAGGCCAGTAAGCTTAACCTCTACTGTGGGTAAAATCCTGGAGGGTTTCCTAAGAGATGCTATACTAGAGTATCTGAAGAAGAATAACCTCATGACCCAATATCAACATGGGTTTACGAGGGACCGTTCCTGTCAAACTAATCTGATCAGTTTTTATGAGGAGGCAAGTTCTGGACTGGACCAAGGAAATGCAGTGGATGTTGTGTATATGGACTTTTCAAAAGCTTTTGATACGGTTCCACACAAAAGGTTGATACATAAAATGAGAACAATGGGGATAGGGGAAAATGTATGTACAGTATGTGGGTTAAGAATTGGCTCAGTGATAGGAAACAAAGGGTGGTTATTAATGGAAAACACTCAGACTGGGTCTCAGTTAACAGTGGGGTACCACAGGGGTCAGTATTGGGCCCCTTTCTTTTTAACATATTTATTAATGACCTTGTAGGGGGCATAAAGAGTAATATTTCAATATTTGCAGATGACACTAAACTCCGCAGGGTAATCAATACAGAGGAGGACAATTTTATATTACAGGAGGATCTATGTAATCTAGAAGATTGGGCTGATAAATGGCAAATGAGCTTTAATGGGGATAAATGTAAGGTAATGCACTTAGGCAGAGGAAATAAAATGTATAATTATATGCTTAATTGTAAAACACTGGGCAAAACTATAACTGAAAAAGACCTGGGTGTATTGGTGGACGACAAGCTCACGTTTAGTGGCCAGTGTCAGGCAGCTACTGCAAAGGTAAATAAAATAATGGGATGCATTAAAAGAGGCATAGATGCTCATGAGGAGAACATAATTTTACCTCTATACAAGTCACTAGTGCGACCACACTTAGAATACTGTGTACAGTTCTGGTCTCCGGTGTATAAGAAAGACATGGCTGAACTAGAGAGGGTGCAGAGAAGAGTGACCAAGGTTTTAGAGGACTGGGGGGTCTGCAATACCAAGACAGGTTATTACACTTGGGGTTATTTACTGTGGAAAAAAGAAGGCTTAGGGGTGATCTTATTACTATGTACAAGTATATGAGGGGACAGTACAAAGACCTGTCTACTGATCTTTTTACTCTGAGGCCAGAGACAGGGACAAGGGGGCATCTTCTACGTCTGGAGGAAAGAAGGTTTAATCATAATTACAGACGGGGATTCTTTACTGTAAGAGCAGTGAGACTATGGAACGCTCTGCCGCATGATGTTGTAATGAGTGATTCACTATTAAAATTTAAGAAGGGCATGGATGCCTTTCTTGAAAAGTATAATATTACAGGTTATATATACTAGATTCCTTGATAGGGTGTTGATCCAGGGAACTAGTCTGATTGTCGTATGGCGTCGGGAAGGAATTTTTTCCCCAATGTAGAGCTTAGTGTTTGCCACATGGGTTTTTTTTTGCCTTCCTCTGGATCAACATGTTAGGCTATGGGTTGAACTAGATGGACTTAGTCTTCCTTCAACCTTAAAAACTATGTTACTATGTTATAATGCCCCATGCAGGATGTAAACCCCCCCTTATAATGCCCCATGCAGGATGTCACCCTCCCCCTTATAATGCCCCATGCAGGATGTCACTACCCCCTTATAATGCCCCATGCAGGATGTCACCCCCCCCTTATAATGCCCCATGCAAGATGTCACCCCCCCCTTATAATGCCCCATGCAGGATGTCACCCCCTCTATAATGCCCCATGCAGGATGTCTCCCCCCCCCCATATAATGCCCCATGCAGGATGTCTCTCCCCACGCCTATATAATGCCCCATGCAGGATGTCACCCCCCCTCGCTTATAATGCCCCATGCCTCCATACATTAAAAAAAGAATCAAATACTCACCTCACTTCTCCTCACCTGCTGCCGCTGCTCAGGTCCAGACTCCAGCGTCGCCCGTGTCTTCCCGCTCTGCGCTGTGACGGCTCAGGAGAGAGCGCAGTGTAAAGACGTCACCGCGCCCTCTGACCTGAGACGTCACAGTTAGAGGATGCGGAAGAGACCGGAGCTGCTGCGGAGGCACGGGGAGGGGTAAGTACTGTGCCGGCTGCCGGGGCCCTGAGCAAGCGGGGGGGGAACGGGCGCCGTCACCGCTTTCCTCCGCTTATGGGTCCCATAGCGCGGCAGGGTGCCCGACGGCGAGTGGGCCCCCCCCCCCGCCTGCTCAGGGCCCAGGCACTTGCCCGGGTGCTGGCGCCGGGCCTGCATCCATACCATACTTGTCAGGGCCACCGAAACGCCTATTCTGGGTGACACACTAGTACACATGCACAACAAACTTTTAGAAGCATCTGATGGGTACTCTTCTTGCTCTCTGACATACACAAGGTCCTTTTTGAGGTTGTGGGTATGTATAGAGCAGGAAGAAACAACCTCACTAAACTTAGGATTTAATATGTAAAAAGTAAAGTACAAGGCTTAAAAAAAAATGACAAAACAAACATGAAAGGCTAACAAGATTTACACACAAGGCAAAAACAGAAACATCTTATGGATTGAATCTTCTGGAAGAGGAGATCACAGCAGAAATTATGACAGATAAGAGGGAGAGGGAGGGAAAATGGTTGCTAGGCTGATAGGCGGCGATTTAGGGGATTAATAATCAGATAGGCGGGCACTGCTTGGCGTACCCGGGACGCCAAACCTGTTGAAAACCAAAAAGATAAAACTACTTTTCTCTGCAATTCTCTACTATGGGCCATACAGGTATGTATAGATTTACTTTTCTATACCCTGTATGCCCATAGTAGTGGTCTGATAACTCCCAGGGGGTGACAGATTCCTTAAATGTGGGTCAGTGGGTGAGTTTATCTACTACTCTTTCCCATGCTACATTTAGACGGCTGTTGTAAAACTTGGGCCAGTCACGTCTGCAAATGTAGAAATTGACTTGCTCTGTGTGCCACTCCATCTGATTGTCCACATAGTGGACGGGTGCAGGAACCGTCTATTTCCTTGCATTTGTTTGGCCTGCAAATTGATTGTGATTTTTGCACAGCACAAAGGATAACATTTGATAGCACTTGGGTCGAAAATTAGTTTGAATGTAGCTTAAGGCTGAATTAAGACATCTCTATGTCACAGTCCCACTGTGATTTTTCGGACTGACCTCTGGACTCCTGATGCAAATTCAGCAGCCTCATCATGGGTATACATAAGTTCAGGTCAGAAGACCCACAGATAGTCCTTAAATGGCGGTTTCAGACTGTGATATATGGATGTCTGAATGAGTTTGAATTCAGCCGTGTATCACAGTCCGAACACGGACCATGATGCACAGCGTAACCATGGGCCTCCTGAATTTGACTGTCTCATAGGGATATATTTCCCTCCCAACTATGAAAGATAGCAAAGAGGGACATAATCTCACAAGGGAGTGAAGAGGCACCAGGTCTCTTCTTCAGCCTTACAATCTGTAACCTCGGACCGGAGTACAGAACCTGACCGGCGCGCTGCATACAGGAGATGCTCGTCAGAAGCAAAAGCGATTTATCACAAAAGAGATTAGAGCAGAAAGACAGCACTCACCAACAGGTCCATCAACTTAATGGACCCGTAGAAGTGCATTTTGGTGCACGAAATGGCCGTCGTCCTCCTCTCACCCCCGCACCCTCTAGCCATCCGCTGTTCCTGAAATGTCTAGTCTGGATTAAAGAAATCTGTTTCAGTGACTGTTGGTGAGTGCTGTCTTTCTGCTCTAATCTCGTTTGTGATAAATAACAAAGAGGCACACATTCTGCGGTATGGCAACATTTATTTTATGCCAAGTCAGTAACCTAACCTCACCCTCAACATCTTTTATATGAGCCCACACAGAAATATTACTCATAGTGAAGCCCTTTAGTGTTCCCACACAGTGTGGGACCCTTTTCATGGTCCCCACAGTGCCCCCCATTCACTTTGATGCTTCCCACACAATACGATACCCCTCCAAACACAACACAGTATATGTCTCCACTGTATACATAAAGCCCTGCTCCTCGTTTCCACTGCCTAGCTATTAGATCTCTCTTCCACTATTCAGTCTATGCAGAGTCTGAATATCCTGCCAGGACCTATAGGTCATGTGAGAATGATAAATGCCAACAACAAAACACAACAAAACATCAGTATTGCGCTTTTCTCATATTGGGGCTCAAAGCACCAAAGGGTCCTGGCCGGATTTCCAGTGTCTGCATAGACTGAATGGTGGAGGAGGGATCTGATGGTTCTCTGCTTCACCGTTTTATTCAGCAGTAGCTGTTTTGAGATGACAGATAAAGCTGAAGTCGGGACATAGCCCCTACTTCCAGCGAGACAGCTCCCTAAATTCAGGATAGTCCAGCTGAATCAGGGATGGTTGGGAGGTATGGAGCATATAGGAGTCTGTTAGATCTGAGTTAGGAAACCTGTTGCCAGTCTGTGCTTCGCAGTCTGTTCTCGGACTGTGATACATGGACGTCTGAATTCTGCCTCATTGATACTGCCCTACATCAATTACACCCCGGTGTCTGATACATGTAGAATTATACATTTTCTCACAAAGAAGTGACATATAGATATTATTAGCCCCCGTCAGGTCACTAATTCTTAGTTCTGCTATTCTTAAAGGAGTTGTCCACTTTCAGTAAAGTGGTTCTCAAAGCGTGTAAAGTACATAACAAGCTCATGAGGTACTCGACCTACCAGGGTCCAGTGCCAGTTTCCGCTGCTGCTGTGGTCGTGGTATTGTGAGTAGAATGGTGAGGTCACGTCAGCAGTGCAGGTCACAGCTCTAGCCAGTAACTGAGCTCTGCGTCGTGCCCCATCAACCTCTATATGAGCACTGAGCTCATCTACTGGCTAAAGAAGTGACAAGCTGATGTGACAATACTGCTCTAGTCATAACACCAGGACAGCAGAGCAAGCGGGCTCTGGACCCTGTTGGGGCAAGTACCGGAAGAGTTTTTTATATTATGTACTTTTCACAGTTTGGAGATCACTTTACTGAACATGAACATCCCCTTTAACACCTTCATAATGGGGCGATTTTCCATTTTCGTTTTTTCCTAACCTTCTTCAAGGAGCCATAACTTTTTTAATTTTTCCGTCAATATAGCCATATGAGGGTTTGTTTGTTGCAGAATGAGTTGTATTTTTGAATAACACCATTTACTCTACCACATAGTGTATGGGAGAAAAATTCAAAGCGCGTTAAAATTGCAAAAACAAGTGCAATTCCACAATATTTTTTGTGGGTTTTTTTTTTTTTTATTTACCATGCTCAATATATGGTAAAACTGAGTAGGCAATATGATTCTCCAGGTCAGTAAGGGTACGCAGATACCAAGTTTTTTTTAATGGTGAAATAAAATTCGAAACTTTGAAAAAAAAAATTTGCTTGTGTAGGCATTTTCCAAGGCCAGTAACATTTTCATTTTTTGGGGGGATATGGAGCTGTATGATGGCTTATTTTTTGCGCCATTGAGCTGACGTTTTTACTGATACCATTTTGGGGGGAGATACTATAATTTTCATCACGTCTTTTTGCATTTTATTGCAATGTTGAGGCGGCTATAAAAACTTAATTCTGACGTTTTGATTTGTTTCTTGTTATGCTGTTTACCAATGAGATAACTTTTTTATATTTTGATAGATCAGACTTTTACAAACACAGCGATACCAAGTATGTGTATTTTTTTATTGTTTTATTTTTAATGGGGCAAAAGGGGGTGATTTGAATTTTGTGTTTTTTTTCCACTTTTTCATATTTTTAAAAACTTTTTACTTTATTTAATAGTCCACAAAGGACACTTGAAGCTGCAATTATCCGATCACCTGTGCTATACATAGCACTCCTATTTATAGAGAAAAATCATGATCTCCTATGAACGCTGGCCATAGGTTAAACAGCTGGCACCAATCGCAGCTGTTGCAGCACCTCAATAAGTCACAATATTTTTGCACAACTCAAAAAAATATTGCAACATTTGGGCATCACTACTCCCGTTCTTCAAATTTATCATAGAATCATAGAATGGTAGAGTTGGAAGGGACCTCCTGGGTCATCTGGTCCAACCCCCTGCTCAAAGCAGGATTCACTAGATCATCTCAGACAGATGTCTGTCCAGCCTCTGTTTGAAGACGTCCATTGAAGGGGAACTCACCACCTCTCGTGGCAGCCTGTTCCACTCATTAATCACCCTAACTGTCAAAAAGTTTTTTCTAATATCTAATCTGTGTCTCCTCCCATTTAGTTTCATCCCATTGCTTCTAGTCTTTCCTTGTGCAAATGAGAATAAAGATGATCCTTCTACAATGTGACAGCCCTTGACATATTATGATAAGTTACGTCACTTTACTGGCGGACTTTGCTTCAGAAATGTACTTCTGTTAATGAATTGGGTACACTGCGATCCCTTTCATTAACATTTGCGTTCGAAATGGAAGTCTTCATGATTCGACACCCCTATTTTCATTACACAAGTATAAAACATAATAATACTGATGGCTAAAACAAGACTGAACACAAGACCTTCACAGCCATCTACACATCATAGAGGAGGTCTCATGACACCTTCTCTCCATCTACCTGATGATCCTGAGGAACATTGGGATTTCCTTGTTTACACTTCTGAGGAAGAAGAGGACAGGGACATCTCTCTGGTGTTGTCCTCTTACTGGATAGATCTGGAGGAAACACATACAGGGACTGTATTCATTCTTTACATACAGATAATTATAGGCCGTGTGTATTTAGTCCTGTCTATTACCTGGTGATGTGAGGGGCTGGGGAACCTCCATCATGACATCCTTGTACAGATCTTTGTGTACTTGTAAATACTCCCACTCCTCCATGGAGAAATAGACGGTGACATCCTGACATCTGATAGGAACCTGACACATACAATGATACCGTCATCACCCCGATCCTGTTACTGTATAATGTCCCAGCATTCCCAGCAGTGTCACCTCTCCAGCCAGCAGCTCAATCATCTTGTAGGTGAGTTCTAGGATCTTCTGGTCTTTGATATCCTCGTGTACCATGGGGTGAGGTGGTGGCCCGGTGATTGGACTCCGGCGTTTTCCCCATCCCTTAGACACCGATGCCTCACAGCGCTCACTAGAGGTCTTCTTCACCACTGTGTAATCCTGGTTATGGAGAGAGACATTAATAAATCTCACTACAGACATTTCCAGAGTCCTCACGTCTCCAGTTCTGTCCATCTGTTATTCCCATAGATAAGAATGATGTAATATGACGTCATCAGAATCTCTCATCTCTCACCTCTCCAGTAAGCCGGAAGAGGATCTCTAGCGTGTGGTGTAATATCTTCTCCACCATTTTGTCCCTGTCCCTATCTATCCTTAATGGGTAAACCATTCTCTTAATATAGAAGATCTCCACTGACAGGATCCGATATTGTAGAGACCTGAATGAGAAGAAGATGAACTCATGTAACAACATAAAGTTTCCAGTGTAATAAAACAATTACGGAGATAATAAGGGGAACATATGAGGAGATAGAACATGTAGATGCTGTATTCTCAGATCCTATAAACTGAAATGCTCAGATGGGCCAGTCCGGCCTGTGACCGCATTGTCTGCTACAGTGTTAACAGTATCTGCGTCCTCAGGACGCGGATACTGTCAACAGTTGAGGCATAGCACAGAGCCACCGGCTCCCTGATCCATCACTTACCCCGACAGGCCAAAAGCTTCCTTTATGTCTGCAGCCTGCAAGAGGTCGGCGCCACGCAGGGGACGTCGGCGGCACGATGACGTTACTGCATTGCGTTGCCCATGTTCACAGCGAGACCGAATGGAAGAAGAGATGGAGGCTGGAAGTCTGGATGAGATGAGTATAAGGTATTTTATTTTTATTTTGGGGGGCTGTGGGGGATCATTATACTATATAGAGGACTGTTGGGATACCAACATATTATATATGGAACTGCTGGGGGGACCATCATACTATATAGGGGTTTGTGAGGTGGACCATCATATTATATAGGGGGCTGTGAAGTGGACCATCATACTATATAAGGTGCTGTGAGGCGGACCATCATACTATAGAGGGGACTGTTGGGGGGCCTCATACTATATAAGGAACTGTGAGCAGGACCAACATACTATATAAAAGGGCTGTGAGGTGGACCATCATACTATATAAAGGGCTGTGAGGTGGACCATCATTCTATACAAGGGGCTGTGGGTGGGACCATCATACTATAACGGGTGTTGTGGGGGGACCATAATACGGTAATGGAAACTGTGGGTGTATGGGCAATCATCATACTATATGTTGGTTTGTAGGGGATCATCATTCTGTTTTGGGGCTGTGGGAGATAATCATGATATGGGGGGTCATTATACTGTGCGGCCTGGCTGTGGAAGGACCATCATACTGTATGGGGTAGCTGTAGTGGACCTTTAAACTGCATGGGGGACTATGGTTGAACTATCATACTGTGTGGGGAGGCTGTGGTGGACATTATATTGTACGGGGTGGCTCTTGTGAAAATTATACTGTATTGGGTGGCTGTGGACTTCATCATACTATGTGATGGTCTATAGTGGCCATTATACTGTGTGGGAGGCTGTGGTGACCCATCTTACTGTATCGGGTGGTTACGAGGAACATCATACTGTATGGGGGGCTTTGGCGGACATCATACTATCATACTGTATGTTAGGGGCTGTTGTGAACATCATCCTGCTTGGGGGACTGTAGTGATCATCTTACTATATGGGGTGCTGTGAGTCATCATGCTTTGTGTGGGGTTTGTGAGGCAATCATAACTATGTGGGGTCATCATATGCATATGAGGTTCATCATACGCTATTGGGGTCATGAAAGGGATATTCTCTTGGGTAAGACCACTTAGGGGCTTCAGTAGGGGCAAAATAACTAAGTTCGGGAATACAAATCCCTCTCTTCGTGTCTTAAAAAGTTGGGAGATTGGTCCTTCTTTGACTGATGTGATAGGTCTTTTCCTATGGGGCCTGTTAATTCTATGTACACCCCTGCTCAGAAGCATTACTACAATAAAGAGGCACAGCGAGTCATTATTAGGCTATGTGCCCACGATGCAGAAATGCTCCGGATTTTTCCTGAGCGTTTCTGCATCTCCCCTGGCAGAAATAACGCATGCGGATTGTACATGTGTTTTCCTGCCAGGGACACACGGATGTGAAGCGTTCTTCACTTGCATTTCCGCATGCGGGTTGACAAGCGCATTCCAAGCGATTTTAGCATCACTTGGAAAGTGCTTGTCAACTTGGTCACACTATATAAATCCATGCAAACGGCATGAATTTATATAGTGTGACCCCAAAGAATGGTTAAAAATAAAAAAAATAAATCTATACTTACTTTCCGATGGCCCCTGCAGTTTTGCTTCGCTCCGTCCTGGCTGCCGGCAGATCGCGATACACTGAAGGACCTGCCGACATCAGCATCGCGTGACCCGTCACATGACTATGACATCAGCGCAGGTCCTTCAGTCCACCGCGATCTGCCGGCATGGGAGGACGAGCGCAGCAGGGGTCGCCAGAAGGTAAATATAACATAGATTTTTTATTTTATTCTTTTTTTTACAGGTACTATGGTACCTGCGTCTGGATGAGAGTCTCCTCTTCTCCAAACCCGGGTACCATCCGCACATTGAAACGCGTGGAATGCACATCTACATATGCAGTGATACGGATTCCATGCGTTCCAATGCAAGTCAATGGTGGCGAAAACGAAGCGCTTCCGCAAAATAATTGGTAGTGCTGCGTTTTTTCCCGCAATGATAATTCGCAGCGGAAATTTCCACAGCATGTGCATAGCACATGCGGATTATCATTGGGGAACATGGCAGGCCTTCTACCATGCGTCTTTTTAAGTGTTTCTGCAGCATTTTTGCCGCTGTGGAAACGCTTAAAAAACGCATCGTGGGCACACAGCCTTATAAAGGAGGCATTTTGGGGATTGTTATCATTATAGGGGAAGCAAGGAGGCATTATTATAAGAAAGCACAGGAAGGTGGTTTTATTATTATAAGGAGGTACGGGGTCATTATTACAAGGGGTTTTGAATAGAAGAAGAGGTTATTGCGGTCTGGGCCGAATGGAAAGGAAAAGGTAAAATGAATCACAATCACTTTTCCATTCAACTAACACAATAGGCTTACAATGAGCTAAGCGCATCCCACAGCCAGCTCACACATTCACACCAAACTTCTAGCAGCCATCACTCGCCATTTTGATAGGCCATGAAGATGCCTGCCCTGGGTGACACACTAATACACTAGCACAGCTAACTTATGGAAGCACCTGATAGATACTCTTCTTGCACTTTGGCATACACAGAGTAAAACAACCAAGCTATACTTTTCCTCTTTGAGGTTGTGGGTAAGTTTAGAGCAGAAAAGAACAAACATATTAAACTTTAGATTTAATATATAAAAAGTAAAGTACAAAGCTTAATAAATGACAAAAAAAAATTAACCGGTAACAAGATTTACACACAAGGAAAAAAAAAAGTACAAAAATAAATGAGTTAAATACAGAAACATCTTAAGAACTGAATCTTCTGGCGGTGGAGATCACTGCAGAAATTAGGACAGATCTACAATTCACATAGTCTCTCCTGGATCTGACAATGAATTCTTCTTTCTGGAGGAGGTATTATAAAAGGGTCTCAGGTGAGAGGAGGATGGCTAATTATATGCACAGAAAGATGGTGAAAAGCGTTGATATTATATTTCTGTGGTTTCCTGAGGCTATGAGCATGGTCTAAGAGGCTTCTGTCAGTGCAGCACTGACAGGTATAAAGCATTGCAATGCATTATACCAGCGATCAGCGTGATAAAAAGTCCCATAGTAGGAGTAAGAAAGTAAAAAAAAAAAAAAAAAAGTAAATGAAAAAAATTATAAAAATATTTTTTAGAAAAATTCCAAAATAAAAAATATACATATTATACCCATAAATACATATTTTTAAGTAAAAAAAATAACTACATGTTTTGTATTGCCACGTCCAGAACGCCCTGACCTATAAAACTTTCACACTAGTTAATCCCTTCAGTTTACACCACAAAAATAAATAAATAAAAAAAGAGGCAAGAAAAAAAAGATGCTTTTTCATCATGCCGCCAAACAAAAAGTGGAACAAAACGCGATCAAAAAGATGAATGTAAATAAACATGGTATCTCTGAAAACGTCATCTTGTCCCGTAAAAAACAAGCAGCCATACAGCTCCATCAGTAAAAAAATAAAAAAGATATAACTCTCAGAATAAAGCGATGCAAAAATAATTATTTTTACTATAAAATAGTTTTTATTGTGTAAAAGCACCAAAACATAAAAAAAGATATAATTATAGTATCGCTGTAAATGAACTGACCCGAAGCATAAAGCTGCCTTATCAATTTTACCACAAGTGAAATGGCATATAAAAAAAAAAATTCCTGGGATTGCTGGTTTTTCTTCTGCCTCCCAAAAATCAGAATGGAAAGTGATTGAAAAACATAACATTATGTAACCGGAAATAAGAACAATAAAAACTTGTCATGCTAAAAATAAGCCCTCACATGACTGTCAGCAAAAGTATAAGAATATTATAGCTCTCAAATATTGCGATGCAAAAACATTTTTTGCAAAAAAAGTCTTTTAGTGTGTGACAGCAAACATGAAAAAATATATAAATTTGATATCGCTGTAATTGCACCGACCCGAAGAATAAGTCGTTCAATCACTTATAACGCACGAGGAATGGTGTAAAAAATATATATAAAACCAATTCCTCACCTACTGTTGATTTGTTCATACTGCCTCCCAAAGATAGCAGTAAGGCTCGGCTCACATTTATCCTGTGCTTATGCTGAGCGCTTACACTGGGATTTCCGTGTAAATTTCTGAAATGCATTATTCAGACGGAACCCCCGCGGGAAGTTTCCTTATAATGAGGCAAATGGGGACACTATGAATGCCGTCTGGCCTGTGATCCAGCAGTCCATGTTCAGCAGAAATTAGGGCCAAATTTGGATGCCATTTTTACCCATTTGCCGTGTGAAAATGTAAAATCTGGGGCTAAAACAAAATTTTTGTGTGGTAAAAATGTAATTATTTTTTCTTCAATGCCCAAAGGTATAAAATACCCGTGGTGTCAAAAGGAGCACTGCAAACTTAGATCAAATCATTGAGAGGTGTAGCTTGTGGTCACTTATGAAAGGCATCTCAGGGGCTCTTCCAGTGGGTCGTGGCACCTGCAAATCAGAACAGTAAAATCTGCACTATAATATGGCGCTTCTTCCCGTCTGAGCTTTACACCGTGCCTGAAAAGTATTTCTCGATTACACGTAGAGAATTGGCGCACAACATTTTAGCAGTAAAAATGTCATTATTCTTTCTTCACTGCCCAATGGAATAAAATTCTGTGAGGGATGTGTGTCAACATGCTCACTAGATGAATTGACTGGGGTGTAAAATGGCACATCAGGGGCTCGGCCAATGTGACAATACACCCTCAAACCATTCCAGCAAAATCTCAATTCCAATATGGCGCTTCTTCTCTTCTGAGCTTTGCATTGTGGTTCAAAAGTAGTTTTTGACCACATATGGGGTATCCGTGTACTCAGGAGAAATTGCACAATAAATTTTCGGGTCCATTTTCACCTGCCATCATTGTGAAAATGAAAAAATTAAAATTTGGGGCTAAAATATTTTTGTGGGAAAAATATTTTTTTTCCTTTTCAAAGTTCAACGTTGTAAAATTCTGTGAAGCACCTATGGGTTGAACGTGCTCACCCCACGTCTAGAAAAATTCCTTGAGGGGTCTAGTTTACAAAATGGGGACACTTGTGGGGCATTTCCACCCCCATTCTATCAAAATCTCCATTCCAAATTGTTACTTCTTCATTTCTGAGCCCTGCCGTGCACCCAAACAGTAGTTTTGCCACAAATTTGGGGGGGTCATTTCCTCCTGTTACCTTTGTGAAAATAAAAAATTTGGAGCTGATGTAACATTTTGTGAAAAAAGTAAAATGTTCATTTTTTCCTTCCACATTGCTTTAGTTCCTCTGAAGCACCTGAAGGGTTAATAAACTTCTTGAATTTGGTTTTGAGGACTTTGAGGGGTGCAGTTTTTAGATTGGTGTCACATTTGGGTATTTTCTGTCATATAGGCCCCTCAAAATCACTTTTACAGTGATTTTACACCCCTGTCAGTGTACATTGCTGTCTTCTACAGCATTGACATCAGTGATGGCTGATGTCACGGCTGTAGAAGTGACCCAGATCACCGCGGGACAATCGGGGTAATCGTGGACCGCGTCGTTGGCGGCGGACAGGTGAGGAATATGGTTGTTTGTATTTTTATGTTTTTTTCAGGAGATCGAGGGCTTCGCGAACAGAGGGTAATAAAAAAAATTGTAGAACGGTGTGTTTTATTTCATTAATACTTTATTCTGACCGTGTCTTTTATTGAAAAAGTGCCGACCACTTTACTACGTGGTTAGTAATGGGGGTGTCTTATAGACGCCCTCCATTAGTAACCTGGGCTTCACGTCAGCCGCCAATACAAGGCTGATGTGAACTGCAACCCCATTACCCCACTGCCACCGCTACAGGGCAGTGAGAAGAGAGAGGCTAAGCGCCAGATTTGGCGCATCTTATGGATGCGCCATTTCTGGGACTGCTAAGGAGTCATATTAATAGCCGGGAAGGGGGATAGTCTTCATGGCCCCTTCTCTAGCTATTAATATCAGCCCGCTGTCCAGTTTAGCCTTTGCTGGTTATATTGTAAAGGGAGATCCCACGTCAACTTTTTTGGGGGGTCCCCCTGTAGTCCAGCCAGTAAAGGCTAAACAAACAGCTGTGGGCTGATATTAATAGCCAGGGAACATTGTTGGCTAATGGCCCCTTCCCCGGCTACTAATATCAGCCCCCAGAGGTTGGCTTTCCCTCTGCTGGTTATAAAAATCACACGGGAGCCCACGCCATTTTTATTTTTTTTTATAGGCTCTGTGCCCATAATTCAGATGTAGCAGCGCTTTGGACGCAAATCTTTTCTGCGTCCAAAGCGTTGCATTCTATTGAATGCAGGTAAATCCACATGTGTTCACTGAACCATGCGGATTTACCACATTCAATACTTTCTAGTGGTCAAATTTCTGTTGCGGAGACTAGCGACTCCGCAAAAGAATTTGACATGCTGCGGTCCTGAAAGACGCGCCGCATGTCAGTGTCCACGGGTGATTCGCAGCCTCTGATGCACGCATAGTGGACATGAGATTTCTAAAGATCCCATCCACTATGCTGTAACATCTGGACGCTGCAGGTTTGACGCTGTATAAACACGCAGCGTCAAACCTGCAGCGGCTCCTGATCGTGGCCACGTACCCAAAATCCCTCGCAGCATGTTAATTTCTGTAGCGGACACGCTAGTCTCCGCAGCAGAAAACTTCTGCTTCAAATCCACATAGTGCGCACATACCCTATGTAATTAAAAAACAATCTCAGAATCAGTAGGATCCGTTGAAGCGTTCGAGAGTTATTACCACATAAAGTGACAGTGGTCAGAATTGTAAAATTTGGCCTGATCAATGAAGGTAAAAACAGGTTGGGGGGTAAAGGGTTAAGATATCACAATTTTAGCAAAACAGAAAGCGAACATTCTCGATTCTTGATGAAGACATCTTCTATATCTGAGGTAACTGAAAGACAACATCCATTATTTTATCCAAGGCAGAAAGAGATCAATATAGAGCCTCCTCCATCTTATCTCACAGGAAAAATCTATATCTGCACCGTGTTATCCAGTAGATAGAAAAATCATCAAAGCTGAGAGTCCTCAGTAGTTGATGTCTTCAATGGCCAAAGGTGAAAAGGTGGTAACAAATATAATATAAACTGATGAAGAGACCGGAGGAGTCTGGAAAGCGACTATTTGTTACCAACATTTCAGCCATTGACCCCTTTACGCCGAGGGTGGTTTGCACGTTAACGACCAGAACAATTTTAACAATTCTGACCACTGTCACTTTATGAGGCAATTACTCTGGAACGCTTCAAAGGATCCGACTGATTATGAGACTGTTTTTTCGTGACATATTGTACTTCATGATAGTGGTAAAATTTATTCAATATGACTTGCATTTATTTGTGAAAAAAATCGGAAATTTGGTGAAAATTTAGCAATTTTCAAACTTTGAATTTTCATGCCCTTAAATCAGAGAAATTACACAAAATAGTTAATACATAACATTTCCCACATGTCTACTTTACATCAGCACAATTTTGGAACCCAAGTTTGTTTGTTTTTTTAGGAAGTTATAAGGGTTAAAGGTTGACCAGCGATTTCTCATTTTTCCAACAAAATTTACAAAACCATTTTTTTTTTTTAGGGACCACATCGCATTTGAAGTGACTTTGAGGGGCCTTTCTGACAGAAAATACCCAAAAGTAACACCATTCTAAAAACTGCACCCCTCAAGGTGCTCAAAACCACATTCAAGAAGTTTATTAACCCTTCAGGTGCGTCACAGGAATTTTTGGAATGTGGAAGTAAACAATGAACATTTACCTTTTTTTTTACAAAAATGTTACTTTAGACCCAAATTTTTTTTTAGTTTTGCAAGGGTAACAGGAAAAAATGGACCTCAAAATTTGTTGTACAATTACTCCTGAGCAGGCTAATAATCCATTTGTAGGGACAAACCACCGTTTGAGCACATGGCAGGGCTCGGAAGGGAAGGAGCGCCATTTGACTTTTTGAATGTAAAATTTGCTTGAATAATTGGAGGACGCCATGTTGCGCCTAAACAGTGGAAACCCCCCACAAGTGACCCCATTTTGGAAACTAGACCCCTCAGGGAGCTTATCGAGATATTTGGTGAGCAGATGGATCTGTATGGCTGCTTGATTTTTGCGGGAGAAGATGACGTTTTCAGCGGTACCATTTTTATTTACATTTGTCTTTTTGATCGCAGTTTATTAAATTTTTTGTTTGGCGGTATGATGATAAAGCATCGTTTCTTGCTTAATTTATTTTTTTTTTTACCGTGTTCACTAAAGGGGTTAACTAGTGGGACAATTTTATAAGTTAGGTCGTTCCAGATGCGGAGATTCCAAATATGTGTACTTTTATTGGTTTGTTGTTTTTTCACAATATTTATTTATGGGTACAGTATATTTTTATTTTTCTTTTCACTTTCTGACACTTTTTTTTTACTTTTACACTTTGTCCCATTTTCATTTTTTGATGACTGATCGCTTGCATAGAATAGAGAAGCAGTAGAATCTCTATGCTACGCAGGCTGTCAGCCCTGCACACACAAGTTACTTTGATTGTGCACTGCCCATGACCAAAGTAACTCCCTGATGCCTGATGACCCAGATGTCGACATCGGGTCACCATGGCAATTACCGTGCCCATGCAGACAGCGAGGGATGTCGGAGACAAGGTGCTCTTGGAATGCTGCAATCGACTTCAATCGCAGCTTTTCGGGGGTTAATGTGCCGGGTATCAGCTGTGAGAATCAGCTAACACCCGGCGGCGATCGCCCCGCACAGCTTGTGTGCGGGTGCGATGGCATTGCACATAATAGTACATACCTGGTCCAATAGGTCCAGGGCACAGGGACATACTATTACTGACAATGTCAGAAAGGGGTAAAAGGCTTCAACTACTAAGGACTCAATTGTGATTATTTTTTATTATATCTGGGGCACATAGAGATATGGGGGAGTCCTCTGTTCCCACAGACACATCCCCAATATATCCCCATGACAGCCGGGGCCTAACAATGGAGTCCTAGAACGTGACATTAAATATATAAAGTTAAAACAATATAAGGTAGAATACATTGACATTGTGTAAAGAGATAAGACGTTCTACTTGTGGAATAATCTGTCCCCAGAATGTCTCCATTACAATGTACCGCTCCTACCGCAGAGAACAGCCCCTCATACATCTATAGCACCGGCCCCCCGGCCCGGATCCACATCTCCAGACTGAGAAACTGATCCAGGAGGTCGGTGCTGTGTCCCAGGGTCACCTGTATCTGTATCAGGAATGGGGGAAGGGAGGGTTTATTAGGAGATGGGTGTCATATTGTGGGGGAAAACTTCTAGTGTCATAGTGTGTGTGGGGATGGCGGTACTGTGGGAACATTATACTGTGTGTGAGGGCAAGAAAGGGGCAATGTACAATGAGAGCAATAAGTTTCCTCACTTCCTGTTTCCCATAGTTGGGTGGTATATATATATATATATATATATATATATATATATATATATCAGAGGGAAAGGAAATAAATGTTATGACACTTAGAAAATGGCAACAAAAAATAAAACACCAGAAGAGACTCAGCACTGAGGGGGTTAATGCCCCCGCGCCCTGTAATGGGGGATCTCCACATACCTCCACCTGCAGAGCCGCCACCACATATATGGCTGTTCTGTGCGCACAGGACCTGTGATGAGGTCACAGGAGGGGAGGAGTCAGGGGTCACATGATCAGGGGCCTCAGTGGATGCAGGACTGTGCTGTGCTGGTTGTCATGGTGCTGGATGAGGGGAAGTTTATGTGTGGGGTCAGGAGGGGTTTACAGTGTGGATGTAGCAGAGCCGCGCGTGTACGAGGTGTACGGAGCGGAGCCGCGTGTGTACGAGGTGTACGGAGCAGAGCCGCGTGTGTACGAGGTGTACGGAGCGGAGCCGCGTGTGTACGAGGTGTATGGAGCAGAGCCGCGTGTGTATGGAGCGGAGCCGCGCGTGTACGAGGCGTTCGGAGCGGAGCCGCGCGTGTACGAGGTGTATGGAGCAGAGCCGCGTGTGTATGAGGTGTACGGAGCGGAGCCGCGCGTGTACGAGGTGTACGGAGCAGAGCCGCGTGTGTACGAGGTGTACGGAGCGGAGCCACGTGTGTACGAGGTGTACGGAGCGGAGCCGCGTGTGTACGAGGTGTACGGAGCGGAGCCGCGTGTGTACGAGGTGTACGGAGCGGAGCCGCGTGTGTACGAGGTGTACGGAGCGGAGCCGCGTGTGTACGAGGTGTACGGAGCAGAGCCGCGTGTGTACGAGGTGTACGGAGCAGAGCCGCGTGTGCATGAGGTGTACGGAGCAGAGCCGCGTGTACGAGGTGTACGGAGCGGAGCCGCGTGTGTACGAGGTGTACGGAGCAGAGCCGCGTGTGTACGAGCTGTACGGAGCAGAGCCGCGTGTGTACGAGGTGTACGGAGCGGAGTCGCGTGTGTACGAGGTGTACGGAGCGGAGCCGCGTGTGTACGAGGAGTACGGAGCGGAGCCGCGTGTGTACGAGGTGTAAGGAGCCGATCAGTGTGTACGAGGTGTACGGAGCCAATCAGTGTGTACGGAGCGGAGCTGCGCGTGTACAAGGCGTGCGGAGCGGCGTGTGTACGAGGCGTACGGAGTGGAGCGGCGTGTCTACGAGGCGTGCGGAGAGGCATACGGAGCGGAGGCACGTGTACGAAGAGGAGCCGCGCATGTACGGAGCAGAGCCGTGTGTGTGCACGGGGCGTACGGAGCGGAGCCGCGCGTGCACGGGGCGTACGGAGCGGAGCCGCGCATGCACGGGGCGTACGGAGCGGAGCCGCGCGTGCACGGGGCGTACGGAGCGGAGCCGCGCGTGCACGGGGCGTACGGAGCGGAGCCGCGCGTGCACGGGGCGTACGGAGCGGAGCCGCGCGTGTACGAGGCGTACGGAGAGGAGCCGCGTGTGTACGAGGCGTACGGAGTGGAGCCGCGTGTGTACGAGGTGTACGATGCGGAGCCACGTGTGTACGAGGAGTACGGAGCGGAGCCGCGTGTGTATGAGGTGTACGGAGCCGATCAGTGTGTACAAGGATTGCGGAGCGGCGTGTGTACGAGGCGTACGGAGTGGAGCGGCGTGTGTACGAGGCGTACGGAGCGGAGGCACGTGTACGAAGAGGAGCCGCGCATGTACGGAGCAGAGCCGCGCGTGCACGGGGCGTACGGAGCGGAGCCGCGCGTGTTCGAGGCGTACAGAGCGAAGGCACGTGTACAGAGAGGAGCCGCGCATGTACGGAGCAGAGCCGTGTGTGTGTGTGTACGAGTCGTACGGAGCGGAGCCGCGCGTGCACGGGGCGTACGGAGCGGAGCCGCGCGTGCACGGGGCGTACGGAGCGGAGCCGCGCGTGCACGGGGCGTACGGAGCGGAGCCGCGCATGCACGGGGCGTACGGAGCGGAGCCGCGCATGCACGGGGCGTACGGAGCGGAGCCGCGCATGCACGGGGCGCACGGAGCGGAGCCGCGCATGTACGGAGCGGAGCCACGCGTGTTCGAGGCGTACAGAGCGAAGGCACGTGTACGGAGAGGAGCCGCGCATGTACGGAGCAGAGCCGTGTGTGTGTACGAGGTGTACGGAGCGGAGCCGCGTATGTACGAGGTGTACGGAGCGGAGCCGCGTGTGTACGAGGTGTACGGTGCGGAGCCGCATGTGTACGAGGTGTACGGAGAGGAGCCGCATGTGTACGAGGTGTACGGAGCGGAGCCGCGTGTGTATGAGGTGTACAGTGCGGAGCCACGTGTGTACGAGGAGTACGGAGCCGAGCCGCGTGTGTACGAGGTGTACGGAGCTGATCAGTGTGTACAAGGCGTGCGGAGCGGCGTGTGTACGAGGCGTACGGAGTGGAGCGGCGTGTGTACGAGGCGTACGGAGCGGAGGCACGTGTACGAAGAGGAGCCGCGCATGTACGGAGCAGAGCCGTGTGTGTGTACGAGTCGAACGGAGCGGAGCCGCGCGTGCACGGGGCGTACGGAGCGGAGCCGCGCGTGCACGGGGCGTACGGAGCGGAGCCGCGCGTGCACGGGGCGTACGGAGCGGAGCCGCGCGTGCACGGGGCGTATGGAGCGGAGCCGCGCGTGCACGGGGCGTACGGAGCGGAGCCGCGCGTGCACGGGGCGTTCGGAGCGGAGCCGCGCGTGTTCGAGGCGTACAGAGCGAAGGCACGTGTACGGAGAGGAGCCGCGCATGTACGGAGCAGAGCCGTGTGTGTGTACGGAGCGGAGCCGCGTATGTACAACATTGTCAGGAACGACACCGGCAAGATCAATATCCCACCGCTGCCACCAATTTGTCAGGGATTCCACCCACACACGACACCGGGGAGATCACACAATATCTCACCGTGCCGTCACGGTGTCCGTATTTCGTCCGGAGTCGCGAGCACGCGATCCAGACTACTCTCTACGTAGGTATCGGTAAGCGACCAGTGAGCGTATGGCTCAACACCCTGGGTTCCACAGCCTGGAAACCGTGTTTAACGCCCTCCGTACGGTCACTGTCAGCTTCACGATAGTCCAATTATTAATACTCTCTGCCACCACTGGCCGAGTTTAAAATATAATACAGGCCTGGCCGGACGCCTGCGTTTTGGTAGCGTATATGGCTTCGGGGGAGGGAACGATTACAGAACAAAAGAAACAGAACTATTAAATTTTATATTTAATCCAAAAGGGAGGCAGTGTTTAGGAAAAATATATACAAGGAGACATTAAAATACATAGGCTGTTACATAAAATAAAACAGGATAAAAAAGTGAAACACTATAAAGTTCACTGCAACGACTCAATATAGATGGAGGAGGGGCTCTCCGGTTGGAATATGCTGTTATTGAACAGGACCCGTTGCTTATAATTCTTATTCCCCCCTGGCAATGAGTGCTCATGTATTCTCCATGGGTTCTCTTATACCTAAGGGGAGATCTGGCCACATGCCCCTTGTGTTGACATCATGTGGGCCGGTCTCCAGCCTGTACATTTTTATTAGAAACGCTAACTTCTGCGATAACTCATCCCTCGTTGATCGAACTACGCCATTTTTTCCCTTATGATTTTATCTTTATTTTGATATCACACTTCACATAGCTGCAGTCTGCTATTCTGGTGTTTTTGCGCTACAGCTCCCTGATTTTGGTTACAGCCCTGGAAAACTACCTTCACATTCCTGGGCTGATTTGGTCACTACATATATGGGTCCCGTTACTGTCGGACCTATGGAATTCACAAGATTTCATATCGGAGTCAGTGCGTCTAGAAATTTACCTTTGAGGCTCGGGAAGCAGCCTCAACAGTTACACGCAAATTAGTGCAAGCCTGCGTTTTAATTACCTCCTGCATCTTTCAGAGACAAAATGCTCGCTTCCTAATGAAGTTATAACACTCCTTGGCTGGCCGTGTTTGCATAAACTATTTACCAGGCGTGTGTTAATTGGGGCTTTTGTGCTGAGCAGAAGGGGAATAAGGGAGGGGGGTGAACATTTATGTCAGGCAGATACGGACGAACATTTTCCTGATATTAATATGTTCCTGACAAACATGTATAGAGCAGAGCAGTGTGTGTACAGAGCAGAGTCGTGTGTGTAAGATGTGTTCGGATCATAACCATGTGTGTAGAGTGTCTGCAGTCATTTGTGTATAATGTATGGAACCTAGGATATGTGCAGAATGGAACTTTGTATAGGATGCATGCAAAGTGGAGTTAGGTGCGTAGTATGCGTGCGTAGCCGTGCATGTAGAATGTGTGTGGAGCTGTTTGTGTACAGAGCAGAGGCGTGAATGTAAAATGTGTACAGAGCAGTGCCATAAGTGCAGAGGGGGTCAGCGGTGCCATATGTGTATGATGTGTGACATGTCCACCCTCGCTGGAGCTAAATGACTGGGGGGGAATCACCTAGTCTATCTAAAATGATTACAGCCCCCAATGTACATCTCCCACTCACGAATAATCACCCCAGACGGCCCCCACTAAGGTTTAGCTCAGGAGCTCGCACTCTTAGTCTACGTTTCCACAATTTGGTGAGTATTTAACTCTGCGTATTTTCAAAAAAATTCAAGTAACCTATTTTACGTAATGAGTGCAGAAAACCTTCAACATCAAAAGCTCATTTGATAACCCCGGGGCTGATTCATACGTCAGATATTGGCATACGATTGCGATCCGTCTTTCTCACACCTACAATGGTCTGTGGAGCTGTTCACACATCAGATGGTGATACAAGTGTCCGATCACACTCGGTAATGAAAGTCTATGGATCCATGAAAAGATCGGACAACACTCGCACACCATTTGTTTTTCTTGGAGTTATAGATACGAGAAGGTAGAGACACATTTTATTTTTTGGCACTTTGATGGGACGTAATAAAAAGAATGAACATCATACGGTAATTTATTGGTCCAAAAACATAGAGAGGTATTATCAGATTCATTACAGAGGAATGATCCCATATAAACAGGTGTATATTGTATTCCCTGTGCTTGTTAGGTGGGAATGATGGTGGAAGATATCTGATCATTCCCCTGTAATCTACACATAATCCCTGTCCATTCCATGAGCGCCGTGAACAAAAATCAGGAATTCATAAATGTTTCTTTTTTTGACATTCACTGTGTGATAAAAGTGATAAGAAAACTTTATTCTTCAGGTCAGTGCGATTACAATGATATTTATATTGTTTTTTTATGTCTTGTTACTTTTGCTCACTAAAAACAATTTTTTACAATAAATTATTTCTTGTTACATCATCTTCTGCTATAGCTCTTTTTATAGTTTTGTCACCAGAACTCTGTGAGGACTTGTGTTTTGCGGGATGAAATGATGACTTCAGTGATATATTTTTTTTATAGCTGACTTTTTAATCACCTTTTTTTATATTTTTTGTGTCACTATGATGAAGAAGTTTTATTTATTATGAGTTTTATATTCATCATACAGGATAAATAATGGGAGACTTTTACAGATCGGGTCATTCAGACCACGGCGATACCAATTAAATGTACTTTTTTGTATCCTTTTATTGTTACATAAAAACAGTGTTTTCGTGACTAAATATTTTATGGGGACATTTTACACTTGGTATAAGTAAGAAAAAAAAATACAAAACCAAGTAGGTGTTCTTTTTTTTTTACATAGGAAATAACTTTTGGTGGCTCAAAATTTTTCCATTATTTTTTGTGGGGGTAGATGTTTATATCTATTTTACAAGCTTTATTTGGCTTCTTTTTTTTTTTTTTTTGTTAACATAGCCTCAGAACAGGGCTTACACTTTCATTTGTCTGATTGCAGGTTTACTAGCCTGTAATACACGTGTAATGCCCTTGTTACACCTGTCAGTCTTACGCCGGGTTCATACGACCGAAATTTCGAACAATTTTTTTCTTACTTGTCATCTCAACAATTCGTTCTTCTACAGCAGCAGTGATTACAAATGGACCAGACAAAATATAGTTTCTATGCTAAAAAGCAATGTAAAAATCGGATTCTATAAGGCTCCTTATGGCATCTGATTTTTTTTTTACGCACCCATAGACTTGAATGGGCGAGGATCATCCGATACTGTAGAATCTAGTGCATGCTGGGCTTTTTTCACGCTCAGATATGGTTCATTAAAAAAAAATTGCTCATTTGATCTGCCCCGTTAAAAATATGCTCGTGTGAACCTACACGTAAGCCGGGATCACACAACTGTAAATTCTATGATCCGAGAGAATCAGGTCGATTATGACACTTTGATCTGAGTTTGCTCTGAGTGTCAGCATAGTGTGATCTGATTCTCTCGGATGAAAGAACCGTAGCACATTGTGACGAGCGGATGGAGAATAAAATTTCTCCATCTTCTCAATTGTGTGAGCCTGCGGAAATCGGACTGCACACAGATGTACAGTCCGATGTTTTCCTCACAAGCATAAACTTGAATGAGTAAATGTCTTCCAATTTCAGCATGCCGCAACAGTCTGGCAGTGAAATAAATTGGTCAACAGCCCCATTGCATAACATTGGTCCGAGTGCTATCTAATAAAATATCGGATAGCACTCTTTCGATTTATACACTATTGTAAGCCTAGCTTGGGTGATCCCAAAATAATTACTTTGCCTGGGGACGCCAGGGTTGCCTGGGTTGCGTATAAGGCTTAACTCCTTTAAAGCCTTGGGCGTATTAGTACACCCTAGGCTATCACCCCCGGTTCAGTGAGGGCTCCGGCGCTGAGTCCGTTGTCGGCGCTCATAGCACATGAGCATTTCTACTGCATACAGGCCATCTGCTCATCACCTGTATGCAGTAGAAGCAATCAGAAAACTGCTGCTTCTAGTCTCCTATGGAGACTATTGGAGCATGCAGAAAATGTAAAAAAAAAAATGTTTTTAAAAATATGAAAAAAATATAAAAGTTTAAATCACCCCCCTTTCGCCCCATTCAAAATAAAATAATTAAAAAAAAAAACCACATACACATATTTGGTATCGCCGCATTCAGAATCGCCCGATGTATCAAAATAAAAAAAGAATTAATGCAATCGGTAAATGTCGTAACGAGAAAAAAATTCTAAACGCCAAAATTACGTGTTTTTTTTTCGTCGCAACATTTCAATAAAATGCAATAACGAGCAATCAAAACATCACATCTGCCCCAAAATGGTATCAGTAAAAACGTCAGCTTGTCGCGCAAAAAATACTCCCTCACCCGGCCCCAGATCCCGAAAAGTGGAGACGCTACAGGTCTCGGAAAATGGCGCCATTTTTTTTTTTTTAAGCAAACTTTGGAATTTTTTTCCACCACTTAAATGAAAAGGAACCTATACATGTTTGGTGTCTACGAACTTGTAATGACCTGGAGAATCATAATTGCAGGTCAGTTTTAGCATTCAGTGAACGTGGTCAAAACAAAACAAAACATGGAATTGCATTTTTTTTGCAATTTCACCGCACTTGAAATTTGTTTCCCGTTTTCCAGTACACTATATGGTAAAACCAGTGATGGCGTTGAAAAGTACCACTCGTCCCGCAAAAAATAAGCCCTCACATGGCCATATTGACAGAAAAATAAAAAGGCTATGGCTCTGGGAAGAAGGGGAGCAAAAAATGAAAACGGAAAAACCTAAAGTTGTTAAGGGTTTAATTAGGGAGCCTGTAAGGATTGTACTCACTCAGGTGCGATGAGAGGCAAAAAGGAGGCATGTTCCTTTAAATGTCCTTAGCGGTTTATTGGCTTCATAAACTGTCAAAAGAAAAATACAAACAGTCTTTAGTCCAGGCAAAAGTAAAAGAAAATAGTCCTTTTAGCAAAGTCTCTGGTAAACCGGTCCTGTGGTCACACAGGCTGGTAAGCATCCAGCACATAGCTCAGTCTGGAGGCAACACATAGGAGGCCTTCTCCCTCCAAACACAGACCATGTGCCAAATAACAGCCTCCATTATCTAGACTGTAAACCACACCCAGAGGTGAGGTATGTGGGTAGCTAGACCCGCCCAGCTCTTCACAGCTTGCACCAAATTGTCCTCTTAGTGCGTGCGTGCACTAGAGAAAATACTCCGGGTTACATCACAGAGACCAGCCATCACTGTGATACATACCTCCCATCGACTCCGCGACCATTAGCCACCTTACATACCTCCCCCCTCTGCCTAAAGCCATGGGGCTTGGCACATTCTACTACCAGACAGGGGATTCTCGAGAGGGCATTGACTCGCCCAAGGGGATGGGGACGACTCGGTACCCGGGCCTTTGCCTGGCCTTGAGGATGTCGCGGTCGTCGGCTCCCGGGCCCGTACTCTGGGGTCAGCTTTTAAAAGGGGATTGTTTGTTAATTTTATGAAAGTTTGTGACGCCACCTGTGGTTTCTGGTGAGAATCACCAGCGCTGCGGCAGTCCACTGAGGCCGGTGATAAGGCAGCTCGATGGTATAGCTCCCCACAGGTGGAGCTAGGCCTCAGGGCAGCGTACAGAGAGGGGGATGCAGGAAAGGCGAGACCCAGCCGAGTCAGAGCAAGAACAGGGACAGACACGATAGTCACTTTAGTACCTTTTACTGATGGAAATTCAGGCACGTCCCGGAGCATTATAGGGTGAAGGGTGCATATCAGGATCCTCCCCAATGAGCGGGTGTAGGGCCTCCTGTTTCTTGCCTCTGCGTGGTAAGTTTCTGACCTGCCTAAAGCTAGGCCTAACTTTATCTCTGTCCTGCACTGGCTGACGTCGTGGTAGGGCCTTCTCTTGGAGTGCACGCTCCCAGCTTACGGGGCCTATGTGTCTCCTGGCTCTGTTACGTATCAGCTCTCTGGTGAACCTGGGACCTGTAGTTCTCCAGGGATTCCGGTTATGCCTTACTGGGTCGTAGAGATCCCGGTAAGCTCGGACCCGGTGTCCGGTATATGTTTCGGGGTGAGCTGGATAAGCTCCTCTGCCCCCACTGCTAATCACTTTCCACTCGCCTTCGGCCATGCTCGTGCCCTCACTAGGCTACTCACACTAACGGCAGCTTGCCGCACTTCACCGATCTTATGGCGCCGGCACACCTTAAGCTTTGAGCTCCCTGAATCTAGCTAGCAGGAGCCTCGTGCTCCACTGCTGAACTACTAGCTGAGTTCTCTATACTAGACTGAGCTCCACTGCGGACAGACCTCTTTCAGGCTTCTCTACTGCAGGAACTCTTCAGAGGAACTGCTGAATCACTGAGCTGCCTAGCTCCACCTTCCCTATTTATATCCCTAACGGGCTCCCTCTGCTGGTCTGAGGTGGAAGGTGAAGATGTGTGAATGTTTATGGGGGCCTCTTGTGAAGGATTCCATCAATACACCCTTCTAGGATCTGTGGCTCCAAGCGCAGCTGGGCGCCACATTCCACCCTAGCAAAGCTCAGGTCTCCTGGGCTGAAGTACATTTTAAAACAACAATGGTAAACATCAACAATGCAATAACTCTTCCCTTTATGGGAGGCACATTTCTTAAACGTTGCATAATAACATAAACAGGTACAAAACGTCCTCAGAATTCAAGTCTCTTATGGTGAGGTTCCCAGACAGGATGTCCATCTCACAGGGTAGAGTACTTGGTTGTTTGAGGGACCTGTCCCAAACCCTCAACGTAGGCCCTGGGGTGGCTGCAGGGCATGAAGATCCCGATGTGGACCTCCAGTAGAGCCACTCCAGACAGGTTTTTCTTCTGAGGTCACCTAAAAGGGACACTCCAGGGAGCGCAATTATATACAATAAATAGTTTTTGGGCTGCACACAGTCCTCAGCCACGGAGTTCTTAGATAATAAGGAAGTCATTAGGCAAAGTGTCCATATCACTTAAACTGTTCATTAATAAAGCAAAGCACAAAATAATATACATATGCATGAAAACACACAGAATTATTCAATTTAATTCAATGCTATATAATACCCCAGGGGTAACTATCTACATTTGTCAGAGTTTAGCTATCTTACTGATTATATCTGACAGGGGGTTGACCTTTAGTACTACGCGTGGACCTGCGTGGTATTGGAATGCGTGAGGCACTAATAGGTGCTCTACCTCCCAATGTGTCAGTACTAGGTGTGGAGGGGCTACAAGGCTGCATTGACCTCTCTACTGGACCGACAAGTTCACCATTGGCTGGGCCTTCTTGCTCTTCTCCTACCGGGGATCCTTCGTCCAGGGATTCTTCTTGAGCTGGCTCCTTCACAGCACTTACAGGCTCTTCTTGCTGTGGGTAGAAGGTGATTACAGGGATGATTACTGCTCCTCCTAGTTGGGGCCAATCTGCCGGGAAATCTCCTAAGTCAGTGTGTATTACTGCTTCTTTAGGCTCCTCCGGGATAACGAGAGGCACTTCCTCTTGGGGTTTTAGCAGATCTGGACACAACTTTAGGTGATCCCTGGATACTGTTGCAGTCGTCCTTCCTCCGTCTCTACTAATTATGCAGGTCTTCTTATTATCAAATCTTGAATTCAACATAGTGTAGGGTTCTCTCTCCCACTGGTCATCAAGTTTATTGTTTCTTCTTTTCCTTTTTAGTACTACTTCACCAAGTGTGAAGGGTTCTGCTTGGGCACCTCTGTTGTATTGAGCTTCCTGCTTGTCCCTCACCCGAGTGAGACTATCTTCAACACAGGCTTGTACTCTTGTGTACTGCTCCTGTCTGGCCGTGTCCCAGTCCTCAGTGGTCACATCCGCTTCTGGTTCTACAACACCAAGCTCCAGGTCCATGGGCAGCTTTCCTGGCCTTGCCCGCATGAGATATGCCGGCGTACAGTTGGTGGAACTTACTGGTATGTGATTGTACAGATCTACTAGGTCAGGTAGTAGGTCTGGCCAATGATTTCTCTCCTCAAGTGGTATGGTCTTTAGCAGGTCGATGATGATGTTATTCATCTTCTCACAGAGACCATTGGTTTGTGGGTGGTACAGTGTAGTTCATATCTTCTTACACCCGTATAGATGGCAGAACTCCTTGAACAACTCAGCCTCAAAGGCCGGGCCTTGGTTCGTCAGCACCTGCTCAGGATAACCATGGGGTCTACAGAAATACGCTTGGAACGTCTTTGCTGCTGTCTCTGCCGTCAGGTCTTTGACGGGGGCGACCACCAGGAAACGTGAGTAGTGATCCACCATGGTCAGTGCATAAGAGTACCCTGACCTGCTGGGGGGCAGCTTGACATGGTCCAGGTCCACGATCTCCAGGGGACGAATCGTCTTGATGGGTTGCAGGGGTGCCTTCTGGCTGCTGTAGTCTTTTCTTCTAAGGCCACAGGGTCCACAGTCCCGGCACCACCGCTCAATGGAGCTGCGCATTCCTACCCACTAGAATCGACACTTCAGCAGGGTCTCTAGCTTTTTCCAGCCAAAGTGCCCCGCCTGATCGTGGTAGGCCTCCAACACCATTTGGATGTCTGTCTTGGGGACCACTATCTGCCATACCATCTCATGGGTTTTTGGATTGACGTACCTCCGGCACAGCTTCTCACTGTAGATAAACAGCCGGCTTCTCTCGTTCCACAGCTGCTTTGCTTCCAGAGACGCTTTTTTTTTCCAGGGAGGAACCTTCTTGGGTTATCAGCTCCTTAATGCGGCTTACAACCGGGTCACTGTCCTGGGTCTCTTTCTCGCTGTGGTGAGGCAGGGGGTTTAACGTCTTTCCACGCTGCCTCCTGGAGGCTCGTTGCTCGTGGATCATCCCATTCCGGTGAAAGGCAGGTAGCTCAATCTCTTCCAGATCACCCACTTCTTCTTCCGTGTCTGACTGGTGAGGCATCCTGGACAGGGCATCGGCGTTGGCGTTCTTGCGGCCCGCCCGGTATTTAATTGTGAATTGATAATTTGACAGCCGAGCCATCCATCGTTGTTCCAGTGCCCCTAGCTTAGCTGTTTCAAGATGGGTCAAGGGATTGTTATCAGTGAAGGCAGTGAACTTACTGAAGGCTAGATAGTGCTTGAACCTTTCAGTGATGGCCCAGACCAAGGCCTGGAACTCCAACTTAAAGCTGCTATAGTTCTATGGGTTCCTCTCGGTCGGGCGGAGCTTCCTGCTTGCACATGCGATCACTTTCTCTTGGCCATTCTGCTTCTAACTTAAGACAGCTCCCAGTTCTTCGTTGCTGGCATCAGTATACAGCAGGAACGGTTGGCTGTTGTCAGGGTAGGCTAAGATCTCATCACCTGTCAGGATCTCCTTCATTTCCTGAAACTTGCTCCTTACCCCAGTGGAATGGGGGATTTCTGCCTTTGGGGGACTGCCTTACCAGGAGGTCTTGCAGAGGAGCTGCTTTCTTGGTGTAATCTTTTACGAACCTCCGGTAGTATCCTACTAGTCCCAGAAACTGACGCACCTCCTTGAGGTTCTTCGGCTCCGGCCACTTCTGGATGGCAGTGACCTTCTCCGGGTTTGGTGCTACCCCTTCTGGACTGACAATGTGCCCCAGGTACTGTAGCTTTCTCTTGAGCAGGTGGAACTTTGAGGGCTTCAGCTTCATCCCGTACCGGGACAGTGACTCAAATACCTCCGCCAGGTGCTTCAAGTGGTCCTCATACGTTTTGGAGTACACTATCACGTCATCCAGGTATAGTAACACAGTCTTGAAGTTGCGGTGTCCCAGGCAGCACTCCATCAATCTCTGGAACGTTCCAGGGGCATTGCAGAGTCCAAACGGCATACTGTTGAACTCGCAGAGTCCCATCGGGGTAGTGAAGGCCGTCTTCTCCCGATCCTCCTCAGCTACAGCTACTTGCCAGTACCCACTAGTGAGGTCAAGGGTGGAAAAGTAATTTGCAGACTTTAAAGCAGCTAGGGACTCCTCTATGCGTGGTAAAGGGTATGCATCTTTATGTGTAATGCGATTTACTTCTCGGTAATCTACACACATTCTCATGCTCCCGTCCTTTTTCCTAACTAGCACTAGGGGAGCTGCCCAGGGACTACAACTATCCCTTACTACCCCCGCCTTTTTCATGTCGTGCAACATTTCCTTAGCCTTCTGGTAGTGAGCTTGTGGTATAGGCCTGTAACGTTCTTTGATGGGTGGATGGTCACCTGTGGGGATATGGTGTTGAACCCCCTTAATCCTCCCAAAGTCAAGTGGATGTTTACTGAACACCTGCGCGTATTCTTGAACCACCCGGTGTATACCCTGTTTCTGATGGGCAGGAGTGGTGTCTGTCCCAACATGGAGCTGTTGACACCAATCCTCCACCTGGGTTGCAGGGTCATCATCCTCCACTTCGTCTGGTGAGGCTTATGACTCCGCCTTGTGAATGCAGTTGTTATTTACAGCATGTAATTTGGCAACAGTGGCATAACATGGCAATCTGACCTCATCTTCCCCACAGTTGAGAAGACGGATGGGCACCCTCCCATTGCGTACATCTACCACTCCTCTGGCGGTTAAGAGGGTGGGTCTGTGCTCGGAGCAAAGGGGTTCTACTACCGCCTGGTAGCTCTGTCCTCTAAGACCTATGGCGGCTCTACACCAGATAAGCATTTCACTCATCGGGGGGATCACAATGGGTATGGGGTCTGTCACTCGCACATTACCGATTTCACCATCTGTTAACCTTACTTGCTGTTGGTACATCAGGACTCGGATCTCCTTCTGCAGCGCCCTCCTCTGTCCAGGTCTGGCAGTGTCAGCTATCTGTTGGAGCAAGAACACAACTTCTCCCAAACAGTTACCAACAATGTTAGTGCCTAGTACCATATACGGATTGGTATCATCAGGATTAGTCTCTACTACAATTAGTCCCTGGTCCTTCAGCTCCACTCTCCCCACTTTTACTGTCACATTCTTAACCCGATTAGGTTAAGGGGGAGTCCATTCGAGGCATAAACAGAAAGATTTGGAGCTGGCGGACGTAGGTCGTCCATGGACCAGAACCTCTTGGAGAGGACGTCAGGCATTATGGTTACCTGAGATCCTGTGTCCAGCAGAGCGTGCGTCGGGATGCCGTCCAGCACAATGGACAGGAAAGGTCTTCCTCCGACGAACCTGTTGTACCAGTCTGATGGGCCTGGGGCGTTTACTCCTGGGTGTCGGCCCTCGGCCCCAGGGTTTTCTCGTTTAAAGGACAATTCTGGGCGGTGTGTCCGGTCTTGTGGCAGCGGTAGCAGGTAGGGTCCTTCTGTGGACGGCGCTGGTCACTGATCCTTGTAGAGGGTGGTGTTGTACTCCTCTTCCTTCACATCCAGGGGACATCCTCAGGGCTATCGGCTAACAGGATTTTCCCTCCTTCCTCGGGCTCCGTCCACAGCTGCAGAGCACTCAGCACAGTGGTTAGGGTTTTGCTCAACTGGCGCACTTCAGAGCGCAGACTGTCCAGCTCTCTAGGGGACGTTGCTGGAACCTTGGCTTCAGCAGCCACTGGGGAAAAGGTGGGTGTAGCAGGCACTGGGGTAGCCCCACCCTGGTAAAATTGGACGGCATTTGTTCCCAGGGGCTGCAGTCCTTTTATAGCCATGTCCTTAAGATTGTCAAAGGTGGCATCTGGATGATCCAGGGACCACCAACGCACAGTCCCGCTCTCCTCAGGAGACTTCAGTCCACGGACAAACTGTTCCTTCAGCATTTTGTTCTCATTTTCGATGCTGGTTGGACTAACCTGTTTCAGAGCCCGCAGGGCCCCTTGTAGACGCCAGGCATAGTCCTGAACATTGTCCTCCGGCTGTTGGGAACAGTTGTAGAACCTCATCCGGAGGTCCGCCTCATTATGATCCTCAAAAACATTCTGTAGCTTTTTAAAGATTGCGGACACTGACTCCTGGTCTGCGGCTGACCATGTTTCTACTTCCCGTTCCGCAGCGCCAGTCAGTTGTCCTAATACAACAGTGGCCCTCTGCTTGCCTGTCATAAAGTACATGTCCAAGATACCACATATCTTCTGTTTGAATCCAGACAGGGTATCTGGTTTGCCGTTGTACTGGGGGAGCCACTTTGCTCCAGGAATGTATGGTAGAGTTATGGAGATGACAGGAGTCACAGGCGCTGCTGGTGAAGCGGCCGCCTCGGCCCGCTCGGCGTGGGGCGCGGGTTGAACATCAGGGCCGTTAACCGGTATTCCGGCGTCGTGCTGTTCCTCGGACATTCTGGCGCCCCCTAGCGAACCGTGGCCTACCTTCTTTTCTTTTCTTCCGGTAGGCCGCAGCTCCGCAGGTGACGGTCGTCTTCAGGACCTTGCGTCCTACGTCAGAGCGTTCAGCGATGCTCCTTCCAGGACCTGGCGCTTCCTGGTTTGACGTCGAGGCGTGGGGCGTGTCCGGGGCTTCGCGCGCTTTTGCAGGTACGCCCCTCAGTTTCCCACGGTTACGTTCTTCTTCTCACTCGGCGGCCTAACAATGGCGGCAATCTTCACCACAGTTTAACATACACAGTTTTTAATTAAAGGCGCACAGTACCCGGTGGCAACGGGCATAACACTCTGTCGTTGCAGCGGTCACGCGATCCTGTTCGTGATGCCAGGAAAGATGACTCGCCCAGGGGGATGAGGGCGACTCGGTACCCGGGCCTTTGCCTGGCCTTGAGGATGTCGCGGTGGTCGGCTCCCTGGCCCGTACTCTGGGGTCAGCTTTTAAAAGGGGATTGTTTGTTAATTTTATGAAAGTTTGTGATGCCACCTGTGGTTTCTGGTGAGAATCACCAGCGCTGCGGCAGTCCACTGAGGCCAGTGATAAGGCAGCTCGATGGTATAGCTCCCCACAGGTGGAGCTAGGCCTCAGGGCAGCGTACGGAGAGGGGGATGCAGGACAGGCGAGACCCAGCCGGGTCAGAGCAAGAACAGGGACAGACACGATAGTCACTTCAGTACCTTTTACTGATGGAAATTCAGGCACGTCCCGGAGCACTGTAGGGTGAAGGGTGCATATCAGGATCCTCCCCAATGAGCGGGTGTAGGGCCTCCTGTTTCTTGCCTCTGCGTAGTAAGTTTCTGACCTGCCTAAAGCTAGGCCTAACTTTATCTCTGTCCTGCACTGGCTGACGTTGTGGTAGGGCCTTCTCTTGGAGTGCACGCTCCCAGCTTACGGGGCCTATGTGTCTCCTGGCTCTGTTACGTATCAGCTCTCTGGTGAACCTGGGACCTGTAGTTCTCCAGGGATTCCGGTTATGCCTTACTGGGTCGTAGAGATCCCGGTAAGCTCGGACCCGGTGTCCGGTATATGTTTCGGGGTGAGCTGGATAAGCTCCTCTGCCCCCACTGCTAATCACTTTCCACTCGCCTTCGGCCACGCTCGTGCCCTCACTAGGCTACTCACACTAATGGCAGTTTGCCGCGCTTCACCGATCTTATGGCGCCGGCACACCTTAAGCTCTAACTGAGCTCCCTGAATCTAGCGAGCAGGAGCCTCGTGCTCCACTGCTGAACTACTAGCTGAGTTCTCTAAACTAGACTGAGCTCCACTGCGGACAGACCTCTTTCAGGCTTCTCTACTGCAGGAACTCTTCAGAGGAACTGCTGAATCACTGAGCTGCCTAGCTCCACCTTCCCTATTTATATCCCTAACGGGCTCCCTCTGCTGGTCTGAGGTGGAAGGTGAAGATGTGTGATTGTTTATGGGGGCCTCTTGTGGAGGATTCCATCAATACTCCCTTCTAGGATCTGTGGCTCTAAGCGCAGCTGGACGCCACATTATCAGCATTACGATGTAGCTTCCTTTCTCTATGTTCTACATAGAAGTTGAAGTCCTGTAGGGCTAAAAACCAGGCATTTTCCCACTTTGTTTCTCTCATCCATCTGAGTGGGGCATGGGCAGATACTAATCTAAATTTTCTACCTAACAGATAGTACCGTAAGGTGTCCACTGCCCACTTTATGGCCAAGCACTCCTTCTCTATGACCAAATAATTTTTCTCGCAGGAGGACAGCTTTCTACTCAGGTAGAGGACAGCGTGCTCCTCCCCATGTATCTCCTGGGAAAGGACTGTTCCTAAACAGACATCTGAGGCATCTGTCTGGAGTATGAACTCTTTCTTGAAGTGGGGGGCAACTAGGACCGGTTGCCTACACAGAGCCACTTTCATCTCTTGAAAGGCCATTTCCGCCTTTGCAGTCCTACTGGCCATGGCTGATTTTGTCCCCTTAAAGAAGTCAGTCAGGGGTGCCGCCATCATGGCGAAGTTTGGGATGAACCTCCTGTAGTATCCCACAATCCCCAGGAAGGCTGTAACCTGCTTTTTTGACAGCGGTCTCGGCCAGGTTTGGATTGCCTACACTTCACTGATTTGGGGTTTGATCTCGCCTCTACCAACTACATGACCCAGGTATTTGGCTTCTTCTTTCCCCATGGCACACTTCTTTGGGTTTATTGAAAAGCCCGCCCTCCTTAAAGCATCAAACACCGCCTGGACCTTTTTCAGATGACTCTCCCAGTGTGGGCTGAATATAACAATATTGCACAGGTATCCTGCGGTGTATTGCTTATGGGGAGCAAGGTTTCAATGTTATGATCTGCAACATGTACTAAGCAAAGATAGGGGAAAGCTGTCCCTACAGTAAGACTAAGCTGAATCCCTACGATGTAGCGGGCTGCCTGTTCCTAGTGAACAGACTTGTCTTAGCCCTCGGCTAGTCTGAACGAAGACCTATAGAATTAAGGGAGGGGTCCCTAAAAGAACTAAGGACTGGGACAAAAATGGGACACCTCCTAAACAGAAGTTGTTGCAGAACACAAAAAGACAAACTGACAAAAATGTACTATAGGTCCAGAGGACCAAGTGAACTTGACAGAGAAAGGCACCGAAGCACCAGGCTAGAGAAACAGTCAAACACTGAAGTGCAGCACAGCAAGAAGGGCGGAGCTGGAATATAAAGGCAGATGGTCACGTAACCGCAAAACACAAGATAGAAAAAACAAACAGGAGGGTTCTAACAGTACCCCCTATTTTATGAGGATCCTCCGGATCCTCCAGGCCCAAGCCTATCCGGAAACCTCCTGTGGAAAGCTTTAACAAGCCTAGGAGCAGAGACATCATCCCTTCTTACCCAGGAGTTGTCTTCGGGACCAAAACTCTTCCAGGAGACAAGATACTGCAATCTCCCTCTATTCCATCTAGAATTCAAGATACGAGAAATTTCATATTCGCCGTCTTCCACCACAGGAGGAACTGTGACAGTGGCGTCCCTATCAGATACGTCAGCCTTTTTCAACAAGGAAACATGAAACACAGGATTAATCTTCCAGGAAGTAGGGACATCCAACCTAACAGCAGACGGGTTAACAACCTGAAGCACTTTAAATGAACCCACAAACTTAGGACCCAGATTTTTAGAGGGAATCCTCAACCGCAGGTTCTTCGAGGACAACCAAACCATGTCACCCACAGTAAACAAAACCTCTTTACGTTTCCTGTCAAAATACTTCTTGGACTTCTTGTTAGCCTCTTGAAGGTTGCAACGCACATTAGTCCAAACTCTCTCCAAATCACCGGAAAAATTCTCCTCCTCCGGCACCGCCGACCCCAATTTGGAGAACGAACCAAAAGACGGATGTCTCCCAGTACAACAAAAAAAAGGAGAACACCCAGCAGAGGTGGATGTATGATTGTTAAGAGCAAATTCTGCAAGAGGCAGAAACTCAGACCACACCTCTTGATTGTCCGCCACAAAGCAACGCAAAAACTGTTCAACATCCTGGTTCTTTCTTTCAGTCTGTCCATTAGACTCAGGATGATAACCAGACGAAAATGACAAATGGACTCCCAACCGGTCACAAAAAGCACGCCAAAAGTGAGCCACAAACTGAGGTCCTCTATCAGAAACAATATCCGTGGGAACGCCATGGAGCTTGACAATCTCCTTAACAAACGCCTTAGCGAGTGTATTGGCGCAGGGCAACTTAATGAATGGATCCAAATGACACACCTTACTAAAATGGTCCACAACCACCCAGATGACAAAAAACCCTCGGACACAGGAAGATCAGTAATAAAATCCATTGTGAGATGCGTCCAAGGCGCACTAGGAACCTCCAGAGGGCAAAGCAACCCCGCAGCAGGAGTATGTGAAGCCTTTGACCTAGCACACACAGTACACTGACGCACCCACTTGATGACTTCCTTCTGCCATCCAGGCCACCAAAAACTGTGACTGATAAGTCTCTTAGTCTCCGAAATTCCTGGATGACCTGCCAACCGAGACTCATGACACTCCACAAACAAATCTCTCCTAAAGACTCTAGGCACGAACAACCTCCCATGGGGAGTGTTAGATGGAGCATCATCTTGAGTTTTCAGAATCCCATTCTCCAAAACGGAGTCCAATGCCGCCACCACAACTCCTTTCTGTAAAATGCTCTCCTCCTCCTCGGCACCGACCGTAGGAGAGAAGTTGCCAGATAAAGCATCGGCTTTAACATTCTTAGTACCAGGGATATAGGTAACAGAAAAATGAAACCGAGAAAAAAAAAGTGCCCACCTAGCTTGACGGGCATTCAAGCGCTTGGCAGCATCCAGATAGATCAAATTCTTATGATCTGTGAAAACCTGAATAGGAAATCTAGCACCTTCCAAAAAATTACGCCAATGTTCAAACACAAGTTTAATAGCCAGCAACTCCCGATTTCCAACATCATAATTCAGTTCGGTTTCCGAAATTTTTTTCGAAAAGAAGGCACAAGGATGTACTCCACCCTTGTTCTCCTGAGACAAAACTGCTCCGACCCCCACCGATGAAGCATCGACCTCGACCAAAAAAGGCTTGGTCTCATCAGACTGCATAAGGATAGGGGCAGAACTGAACCTCTCTTTGAGATACTCAAACGCTTCAATGGCCTCAGTAGTCCACTGGGCCGTATTCGCACCTTTCCTGGTGAGATCGGTTAGAGGTTTAACAATTACAGAAAAATTCTTAATGAATTTCCGGTAATAATTGGCAAAACCCAAAAATCTCTGTATAGATTTCAAACCAATAGACCTAGGCCATTCCTGCACAGCCTGAACCTTCACAGGGTCCATCTCAAAGCCCTCGCTGGAGACAATGTAGCCCAAAAAACTAATTTTCTGCACAGCGAACTCACATTTCTCCAGCTTAGCAAAGAGTGAATTATCACTCAATAACTGCAAAAGTTCACGTACACTCTGCCAATGGGACTCTATATCTGGTGAATAAATCAAAATGTCATCCAAATACACAACCACATTCTAACCAATCAAAGGTCTCGGGATGTCATTAATAAGGTTCTGAAAAAATGCAGGTGCATTGGTAAGACCAAAAGGCATCACCAGATTCTCAAAATGACCTACCGGAGTGTTAAAAGCAGTTTTCCATTCATCACCCTCCTTCACTCGTAACAAATTGTTTCCCCCCCGGAGATCAATTTTGGAGAACCACTTGGCTCCCACTAACTGGTTAAACAAGTCAGGAATTAACGGCAATGGGTAGGAATTGCGTACGGTAATCTTATTAATTTCACGAAAATCCAGACATGGACATAAACCGCCGTCTTTTTTTTTAACAAAGAAGAATCCAACTGCCACAGGCGACTTAGAAGGTCTAATGTGACCAGCAGCCAGGCTAGTCTCTATGTACTCCTCCAAGGCCTTTCTTTCATGGATAGTCAGATTAAACAAGCGACTTTTGGGAAGAGTAGCACCCGGAACAAACTCAATGGCGCAATCATAATCCCTATGAGGAGGTAAAACTTGCGACTCCTCCTCCGAAAAAAACCTCCAAAAATCTTGAATAGGTACCGGTAATTCCCATTTTTCCACAGCCGCAATGCGACCATTACAACATTTATCATAGCATTTCGGACTCCAAGACTTAATCACATTAGTAGACCAGTCCAATAAAGGATTGTGCAGTTTTAACCAAGGCAATCCTAGAACAACTGGAGAGGACAAATTATCCAAAACAACCAAGTCCAAAATTTCTTGGTGAACTCCATTGATAGTGAGGGGAAATGCAGCAGTCTTGTGAGTAATACATTTCAAAGGAGTGTTATCAATTGCAACCACAGAAATAGGTGATGACAAAGGTTTGGATTACAATTTAAGGTTTTCCAAAAACCATTCATCAATCACATTAAGTGTTGAACCACAATCCACAAATACCTGAAATTCAATCAAATCTCCCTGCAGAGTAGTACTGCCAGAAAGAAATACTCCTGCAGAGCGTAAACAAGCTATACGGGCATAACTGACCTTTTTTTTTTCTTTACTTAAACGACGCTCACAATACTTAATCAAATGGTCAGCTTTACCACAATAAAGACACAATCCCTCGGCGAATCTCCAGTCTTTTTCCTGAGAGCGGAGTGACATCGCCCCAACCTCTATCGGTTCCCCGCCGTCAAAGCAGAGTTTCTGGGGACTAGGAACTAACATTACAGGAGTCTTTACCTCATTGAGCCGGCACCTCAGTCTCCTGTCTATACGAACAGGTAACTGCATAGCATCCTGCAGAGTATCAGGTGCAGGGAATGCAATTAGCAAATCCTTAATGCTTTCACTCTGACCAGCAAGAAATAAACATCTCAGCGCAGGATCATTCCCCTTAACTTCTGAAGACCATCTCCTGAAGTGTGTGCAATAATTTTCAACATCATCTGACCCCTGATTCAAACATCTAAGTTCTGATTCAGCAGATGAGATTCGATCAGGATCGTCATATAATAGCCCCATAGCAGAAAAAAATTCTTCTACAGACCTTAAACACGGATCATTAGGCTGGAGAGAAAAGGCCCACCCCTGTGGTTCATTCCCAGAGGACCTTGGTCTCAATCGAAAATATAACAAACAAGCATTTTTAAAGGAAAAAAAATCTTGCTGCTTACCATAAAAAACATCAGGCAGTCCTACCTTGGGTTCGACAAAATGCGCTCCAGAACAGCTACTCATGTGTTGCTGAAGCTCAGCCACCTCCAGAGACAATCCCTGCAGGCGTTGAGCCAAATCCTGGATGGAAACCATACTGATCCCCGAATTTCTTTCCTTTTAGTTTTTTGGGCTGGACTTACTGTTATAATCTGCAGCATGTACTAAGGAAAGATAGGGGAAAGCTGTCCCTACAGTAAGACTAAGCTGAATCCCTACGATGTAGCGGGCTGCCTGTTCCTAGTGAACAGACCCGCCTTAGTCCTCGGCTAGTCTGAACGAAGACCTATAGAATTAAGGGAGGGGTCCCTAAAAGAACTAAGGACTGGGACAAAAATGGGACACCTCCTAAACAGAAGTTGTTGCGGAATACAAAAAGACAAACTGACAAAAATGTACTAAAGGTCCAGAGGACCAAGTGAACTTGACAGAGAAAGGCACCGAAGCACCAGGCTAGAGAAACAGTCAAACACTGGAGTCCAGCACAGCCAGAAGGGCGGAGCTGGAATATAAAGGCAGATGGTCACGTGACCGTAAAACACAAGATAGAAAAAACAAACAGGAGGGTTCTAACATTCAATCCATAGCTCTCTGGACGGTGGTAGGGGCCCCCTACAGTCCAAACAGCATCCGGACATATGGGAAGCATTCGTCCAGCGTAGAAAACGCAGTCTTCTCTTTGGCTGCCTGTGCCATGGGGATCTGCCAATAACCCTTCGTCAAATTCAAGGTGGTTATGTACCTTGCTGGCCCAAGTCACTTGATCAGCTCATCGACGCGTGGCATGGAATATGCATCGAACTTGGAGACTTCATTAGACTTCCGATAGTCGTTGCAGAACCTCCATTCCCCATCGGACTTTTGGACCAGGACAATCGGGCTCGACCACCCGCTCTTGGATTCCTCAATGACCCCGAGCTTCAGCATACGAGCCACCTCTTTGGAGATCAACTCTCGTCAGGCCTCAGGTATCCGAAAGGGCTTCAAGTTCACCCGCACATCTTGCGCCGTCAGAACCTCGTGTTCTATGACCCCTGTATAGCCCAGCAATTCAGAGAACAGATCCTGGTTCTTCTGTAGCAACTCCTGACACTGCTGTTTCTGGGCCTTCGTTAGCGTTTCCGCTATTGCGACTCCTCTAAAGTCACCTTCTGGCTTGCCCAGCAAGCATGGAGCTTCCACAGCCTCTCTGTCTTCCAGGGCTTGATGAGGTTGACGTGGTATATCTGGTACGGCTTACGTCGTCCTGGTGGAGGAAACTTGTAGTTCACTTCACCAATTTTTTCCACCACCTCATACGGCCCTTGCCATTTGACCAAGAACTTACTCTCCACCGTAGGAATTAGCACGAGGACTCAGTCTCCCTGATTGAATTGCCTCACTCTGGCTGACCGGTTGTAGACCATGGCCTGAGCTTCTTGTGCCTGTTCCTTTATGATGTGCATCACCTTCGCAATCCTCTCCTGCATCAGAGCGATGTGCTCGATGACGCTCCTGTGGGGCGTGACCTCGGCTTTCCAGGTTTCCTTTGCAACATCCAGGACACCCCGCGGATGTCGGCCATACAGGAGTTTGAATGGCGAGTACCCCGTAGAGGCCTGTGGAGAACAATAAATACGGTAGGAGACAGTCCATGTCTCTACTGTCCTTTTCTATGGCCTTTGTCTGGGTTCCACAGAGACGACACCGGGGAGATCACACAATATATCACCAGTGTCGTTACTCTGTCAGGATTTCAGCAGGGATTCACGAGCACACATCCCGACTACTCACTACGTAGGTATCGGCTATGAGCGTATGGCATCACACCTCCGGATTCCAACGCATGGAATATGTGTACACTCCCCGTACGGTCACTGTCAGCTTGAGGATAGCCCAAGTATTATTATTTACTGCCACCACTGTTCAGATGTGAAATATAATACAGGCCTGGCCGGACACCTGTGTTCTGGTAGCATATGGCTTCGGGGAAGGGAACGATTACAGAGCACAAGAAACAGGACTATTAAATTTTATATTTAATCCAAAAGGGAGGCAGTGTTTAGGAAAAATATACAAAAGGTTTTACAAAAGGAGACAATACAATACATATGCAGTTACACAAATAAAACAGGATTAAAGAAGAAACTTACTATACAGTTCGCAGAGACAACGCAATATGTTACGCTCGCGCCCGGCGTGAGCATGGTTAGTGGTCCCACTGGGCCACGAACCGAGCAGTACCTTGAGGGGCGTGACTAGGCGCCTCGCCATATCCGACCACGAACACACGGCAGCTTAAGCGACTCCGTGATCCGAGGAGGGACGTGGTAGGTGGCCCAGGTGCTACTCCAGGTCAGACTCCGGTCACAGCTGTTGACCCACACCGGGGAATGCAGGAACGGACAGGTGGGTACTGGCAGGCACGGCTGGTATGCAGACAGGTGGGTACTGGCAGGTACGGCTGGTATGCGGAAAGGCGGGTACAGGCAGGTACGGCTGGTATGCAGACAGACGGGTACAGGCAGGTACGGCTGGTATGCAGACAGGCTGGTACAGGCTGGTACAGGCAGGTTCGGCTGGTATACAGACAGGCCGGTACTGGCAGGTAGGAAAACAGGCTGGATAGGGACCAGTACAGACTGGGATACAGGAACAGAGCTGCAGGTGCGGAGGACAAGCAAAGCAGAGCAGAACCGCAGGTGTCGAGGACAAGCAAAGCATAGCAGAACCGCAGGTGCGGAGGACAAGCGGCAACCGGAGCAGAGTGGAACCGCAGGTGCGGAGGACAAGCAGAGCAGAACCGCAGGTGCAGAGGACGAGCAGAGCAGAACTGCAGGTTATGAGGATAAGCATAGCAGAGCAAAGCTGCAGGTGCTGAGGGCAAGCGGAGCAGAGCCGCAGGTGCAGGCAGACAGGAGAGGGCTCTGTTCACATGGAACAGACTGGGAAACACAGGAAGATAGCTAGAACACAGGAGGTAGAAATGGAGGCAGGGAAACGGGACAACCAGAACCAGATACACACAAGGTACTTGTATTGAAGTAGCGAGTGGACACAAAACTCACAAACAGAAGTACAGAGATAACGAGTTGGAGTTAGGTACTGGTTCAGACACAGGAGGAAAAGGGAAGGATCGGACATAGAGACAAACAGGTAATGGACTAGGACTCAGTTCAGACAGGAACTGACACTGGAACGAGATACAGGAACGAGCCTGGGTACTCAGCCCCCAGGGAGGCAGGAATAGACCAGAAGTCACAGATACAGGTAACGGGCCTGGGCACTCAGCCCCCAGGGTGGCGGAAACAGACAAGATACAGGACAGGACCTGACAACTCAGTTGCACAGAACACACTGAAAGAGAGTGTTGCTCAGGCACCTCCCACTGGGTGGAGGGTGTTTAAGTATCCAGTGACTCACAGCAATAGGCTGGGGACGCATTAAGACTGCGCACGCTGTAACTTTAAGAATCAGGAAGTGCCAGCGCCGCCGCCCTAAGCCAGCAGACAAGAGACATGCACACAGCAAGTGAAGGAGTATAGTGCACATCCTGGACTGATAGGTAAGTTGGCAGTCTTGCATGGTGGGAGATGGTAAGCCATGCCAGGGATGTTACACAATATAGCCGGAGGGGAGCTCTCCTATGACCGTTCAGCGGAACGTGACCGCTTGCTTATGATACATATACTCCCTGCAATTAGTACTACTCCAACCTCAGCAGACTCTTTTATGCTGAAGGGAGAGCCCTGCCCACACACCGCCTGGGGTGACATCACGGGGGCTGGTCTCCAGCCCTCATATTTTTATTAGATATCTGTTTTTTGTGATAGATTATCGTGGGTTGATCGTAGAGGCCCGAAAGTGATAGCATTTTTTCCGTTATGATTTTACCTTTCTCCAGAGACCACACACGGTATAGCTGTAGTCTGCTATTTTGTTTCTTTTGCGCTACAGTCCCCCAGAGGGGCTTACAGCAACTGGAAAATATCCATATTGTTCCTTAGCTGACCTTGTCACTAAAAATATGGGTATCATTATTATCATAATTATGGAACTTGAGCTATTCCATATTTCGTATCGCTGCCGGACGTCCTGGGAATCTCTATTAAATTCCCTTTGATGTCCTGGGAATGAAGTTTCTCAGCTAGATGTTGATTTATCGCAAGCCTGTGTCTAATTATCCCCTGCTTCTGCCAGGGGGAAAGACCCTCACATTTTAATTGGGTTGTAGCACCTCTCTTGTGCCAGTATTTCTTTAAGCTACTTCTGCTGTGGGTGATAATTTGCAGAGAGATCGCTCTTTTGATTGTCAGCTCTTCTCTGGTGACAAATGGTGGATAAGAGAGGGGTGAGAGGCAAGAGGGGTTTAGGAGAAATTGTTCATATTTTCTTAATATTTCCCTGACAGCCTTTCTGAGCATACTCTTCAGAGTCATGTTAAACCTTTCCACAAGGCCGTCTATCTGAGGATGGTATACTGAAGTCCTCAGTTCGGAGATTTGCAGGACTTTGCATAACTCTCTCATCACCTTACTCATAAAGGGAGTTCCCTGGTCAGTCAGGATCTCCTTTTGGTAAGCCTGTTCGAGAAAAAACATGGACCAGAGGATAACCAATATTCATTGATGCTCACGAGCAGATTTAACCAGGGGACCGACCAAGTCCATAGCAATTCTTTCAAACGGCACTTCAATAATGGGTAATGGCACGAGCGGACTTCGAAAGTGAGAGGTGGGGGCGGTTAACTGGCACATAGGGCAAGACCTGCAATACTTCAATATTTCCCGGTGACTTCCGGGCCAATAGAACCTTTGCACGATCTGTTCCTGCATTTTTTCCACTCCCAGATGTCCACCCAAGACATGTGAATGGGCCATGTCCAACACCTTCCGTCTATAGGGGGCTTCGCACTATTAACTGCTCCACACGCTCCTCCCTCACTTTCGTGACCCGGTACAACAACTCCCCACTTATCATAAAATTGGGAAACCTTGTGTCAGCCCCCGGCTCCTGTGCAACCCCATTTATGACATTGCTATTATTAAAGACTTCCTTCAGAGTTAGGTCCCTATGTTGGGCAAACCCAAAATTCTCACTGGTCACCCCTAAGTCAGGAATGTCAGACTCAGAGGACACTACCTCCTCATCCCCCACAAGAACACAAAAGTGAAACCCGCCTGACTCTTGGTGTGGTGATACTCCTTTAGAGTTACCTGGCTTCTTAACTACGCCAGCGAACCCTGAACCCTTCCCCCACGGATCCCAAAATAAACAAAAGTCCCAGCCAATAATGATAGGGTGCAACAAGTCCTGAACGATGCCGACTTCGTGGGCTGTTTTAATATCCACTCTGGCCATCGCATAGTCCTTAGCATCGTCATCAATACACTGTACGCCGACTTTTTATCCCCGGGATCAGTTGGAAGAGAAGAGTGGCCCTCACAAGGGTCATCAGACTCCCGGAGTCTAGCAGCGTTGTTACCGGACACCCATTCACTTTCACGGGACACGCTTGTGGCCCCTCGCTGGGTGGACAGTTTACACTGCAGGCCGCATATGCATAATATGAATACCGGCATCTTATGCTGCAGTCCATTTGCTCGGGGGTCAGGGGACAACGAGCGGCTATGTGGCCTGGGCCGTGGCACCTCCAGCGAATGACATCACCCAAAGGGACCTTGGGCACCACCTTCCCCGCTCTTTGGACCTTGGACGCCCCGCCCCCTTTTTGGCCAAGTTGTGACCCCCAGTATGGAGAACCCTCGACCCCTGGTATCTCTCAACCAGTCCAATCAGTTCATCTGCATCCCGGGGATCACCCTGGGCAATCCAGGTCTGTATTGGCCTTGACAGGTGTGAAGACACGGGGTCTTCCGTGGGTGTAACACTACTCAGACAACACAGGGTGCGGGTAAAACAGTGTGGCAATACTTTATTGAACCACAAAGCGGACAATAAACACATAGAACAGTCCCAGCAAGTATCCAAGATGGTGCAACATTACACAGTCCTTACCCTTCCGCTGGCCCGCCGAGAATAGAGTAGCTGCGATTTCGGGGCTTCCAGGGCCAACTACCCCCACCAGTAGCACCCCTCTTTTGGCGGGCCCCCAAAGAGAGAAGGTAACAACAAGCTAGGGAAACTAGCCGAGAGCAGTGAAGTCTGGGGCCAGGTGGCCTGATTGTCCCAACCTGGATTCTTCAAGACGTCTCTGAGGGTTCAGCAATGGTCAATGGAGCCGATCTGTGGTCCTTCAGCTGGGGCCAAAGCCCCTAAGCTGACATGCTGTAGAATGACTCAGAATAAAAGCAGAGACCCCTTTTTTATAGATCACAGTTGTCCTTGCAGCCATCATTCACAGGTCAAGGGTCAGACATCAAGGTGGAAGGGGTCCCTGACTCATTATTTAAGCATCTTATCAACTTGCATGGTTTGGTATAATACGAAATCAGCATATTATCACAGTATTGCTCCTGTCTCTATCTTGCAAGATTTACAGACCATAGGTTACAGTACATCTCATTCAAGTGTCAACATTCAGGATTAGTCAAACAATAGCCTGTGTTAATCAACCAAAGTAGAACACTAACGCAAAAGTCAATAAGATAGGATAACATAAAAGCATATGGCTCCTGGCTTTCTGAATTTGTCTGGCATAATTAAGAAGAAAAGCTGTGTCGTCACAGCAGGGAATGCACAAACCGGTCCATTACCACTTGCTCTACCATCTGCCAGGCGTAGAGGACTCCGGCTGCAGCCAGTTTTGGATCAGTTGCAAAAGGTCAAACATTTGGGAGCGAGGGGGTTTGTCCCGGTAATACGCCCAGCGGTGGACCCGCTGTGCCCTGACAGTCATCGTCACCCCCAAGCGCGCCTGAATGTCTTGAGTTCACCATACTCCTTGGTGTCCTGCAGAGCCAAGTCATAGTAAGCTTTCTGGGGTTCCCCTGTCAAGTATGGTGCCAGCACCTCGGCCCACTGATTTAGCGGAAGTTTCTCCCTCTCGGCGACCCTTTTAAACACAGTCAGGAAGGCCTCTATGTCATCCCCGGGGTCATTTTCTGTAATGCTCTTCTTACCGTCTTGCTGACGTGTGAATCATCACCTGGAATTGGGGTTGGGGCGGTTGCCCTGCCACGGATCACCTCGGCTAGGAGCTCCATCTGCTGTTTGTGCTGCATCTGCTGCTGTTGTTGCCACTGCTGCTGTTGCCACTGCTGCTGTTGATTTTTCTGGAGATTAACCTCCACCAGTTGTTTTATTAGCTCCTCCATGCTGCCGGGCGTCCCCTGCTGGCTGGCGGCCTTCACCCAGGACATGCTGTCCTTATTGTAGCAGTCACAGGTATCTGCTGGGAAGGCTGCCTGCATGTCTAACACCAATTGTAGGGATTGTACTCACTTGGTGCAATGAGAGGCAAAAAGGAGGCATGTTCCTTTAAATGTCCATAGCAGTTTACTGGCTTCATAAACCGTCAAAAGAAAAATACAAACAAACAGCCTTTAGTTCAGGCAAAAGCAAAAGAAAATAGTCCTTTTAGCAAAGCATCTGGTAAGCCGTTCCTGTGGTCACACAGACTGGTAAGCATCCAGCACACAGCTCAGTCTGAAGACAGCACACAGGTCTTCTCCCTCCAAACACAGACCATGTGGCAAGCAACAGCCTCCATTATATAGGCTGTAAACCACACCCAAAGGTGAGGTATGTGGGTAGCTAGACCCGCCCAATTCTTCACAGCTACTCGTAACCCGGTCCCAGGTGCACCAATTATTCTTCTTAGTGCGTGCATGCACTAGAGAAAATACTCTGGGTTACATCACAGAGACCAGCCATCTTTGTGATACATACCTCCTACCGACTAAGCGACCATTAGCCACCTTACAGAGCCCCATCCCTCAATATAACCCTCTATGTCAGGGAGACAACAGCAGGATCATACAATATCCCACTGCTGCCACCAATTTGTCAGGGATTTGACACACGCAAGATCCCGATTACTCACTACGTAATTATCGGCAAGCGAGCAGTGAGGGTATGGCTTACACACTTCTGAATTCCAAAGCATGGAATATGTGTATACGCCCCCGTATGATCACTGCCAGCTTCACGATAACCCAATTAAGATTATTCGCTGCTACCACCAATTAGTTCTGGCCGATTGGAAGCCTTATAGGTAGCGTATATGGCTTCGGGGGGAGGGGGGGGGGACAATTGCAGGACAGAAGAAACAGAACTATTACATTTAATATTTAATCCAAAAGGGGGGCAGTGTTTATGAAAAAAATATACAAAAGATTTTACAAAGGGGGACAATACAATACAGAATATACAGTTACACAAAATAAAAAGGGATTAACGGAATAAACCTACTAAACAGATTGCAGTGACGATACAGTTTAGCTGGAGGGGGAGGCACTCCCATGGACCATTATCGAACAGGACTCGTGCTTACAAAATATGTATCTCTCGGCATGAGTATAGATCCAGGTTCCGCTGGATCTTTTATGCCGAAGGGGAGACCCTGCCCACACACTCCCCTGTGATGACCTCACGTGGGCAGGTCTCCGCCCTTCCTGGTTTTATTAAAATCTCTAATTTCTGCGATAACTTCTTGCTGGTTGATCGCAGAACTTAGCACGTGATACCATATCTTCTATTGCGAATTTACCGTTTTTTAGAGACCACACATGACATAACTGCTGTTCGTTATGTTTGCCCTGTTGCTTTACAGCTCACCGGCGGGGCGTACAGATAATGAAAAATATTTATCTATTCCTTAATTAACCCCGCTGCTAAAAATATGTGTCCCATCGTAATCGGAATTCTAGAAACTCCGATATTCCATATTTCATATCAGTGCCTAAAAGTCTGCTTGATGTCTGGTGATTGCAGCTTGGAAAGTCCTGGCTATTGTGGAGAGTGAGATAGATCCCCTTTGAAGTTTTAACAAATTGTTTCCTCTTTAACCCCTTAAGCCCCGCGGGTGGTTTGCACGTTAATGACCGGGCCAATTTTTACAATTCTGACCACTGTCACTTTATGAGGTAATTACTCTGGAACGCTTCAATGGATCCCCCTGATTCTGAGATTGTTTTTTCGTGACATATTGTACTTCATGATTGTGGAAAAATTTCTTCGATATCACTTGCGTTTATTTGTGAAAAAAACGGAAATTTGGCGAAAATTTTGAAAATTTTGCAATTTTCAAAATTTGAATTTTTAAGCCCTGAAATCAGAGCGATATGTCACACAAAAGAGTTAATAAATAACATTTCCCACATGTCTACTTTACATCAGCACAATTTTGGAACCAAAATTTTCTTTTGTTAGGGAGCTATAAGGGTTAAAAGTTGACCAGCGATTTCTCATTTTTCCAACAAAATTTACAAAAACATTTTTTTAGGGACCACATCACATTTGAAGTCACTTTGAGAGGTCTTTATGACAGAAAATACCCAAAAGTGACACCATTCTAAAAACTGCACCCCTCAAGGTGCTCAAAACCACATTCAAGAACTTTATTAACCCTTCAGGTGCTTCACAGGAATTTTTGGAATGTGGAAGAAAAAAATGAACATTTAACTTTTTTCACAAAAATGTTACTTTAGACCCAATTTTTTTTATTTTCACAGGGGTAACAAGAAAAAATGGACCCCAAAATTTGTTGTGCAATTTCCCCTGGGCACGCAGATACCCAATATTTGGGGAAAAAACACTGTTTGGGCGCACGGCAGGGCTCGGAAGGGAAGGAGCGCCATTTGACTTTTTGATTGTAAAATTTGCTTGAATAATTAGCGGACGCCATGTTGTGTTTGGAGAGCCCATGTGTGCCCAAACTTTGGAGCTCCCCCACAAGTGACCCCATTTTGGAAACTAGACCCCCCAAGGCACCTTTCTAGATGCATAGTGAGCACTTGGAACCCCCAGGTGCTTCACAAATTGATTCGTAACAATGAAAAAGTGAAAAAAAAAAACACTTTTTCATTTTTATGAATCAATTTGTGAAGCACCTGAGGGTTCCAAGTGCTCACAATGCATCTAGATAGGTGCCTTGGGGGGTCTAGTTTCCAAAATGGGGTCACTTGTGGGGGAGCTCCAATGTTTGGGCACACAGCGGCTCTCCAAACGCAACATGGTGTCGCTAACAATTTGAGCCGATTTTCCGTTAAATTTGTTAGAGGACACCATGTTGCATTTAGAGAGTCCCTGTGTGCCCAAACATTGGAGCTCCCCCACAAGTGACCCCATTTTGGAAACTAGACCCCCCAAGGCACCTATCTAGATGCATAGTGAGCACTTGGAACCCCCAGGTGCTTCACAAATTGATTCGTAACAATGAAAAAGTGAAAAAAAAAACACTTTTTCATTTTTATGAATCAATTTGTGAAGCACCTGAGGGTTCCAAGTGCTCACTATGCATCTAGATAGGTGCCTTGGGTGGTCTAGTTTCCAAAATGGGGTCACTTGTGGGGGAGCTCCAATATTTGGGCACACAGCGGCTCTCTAAATGCAACATGGTGTCCGCTAACAAATTTAACGCAAAATTGGCTCAAATTGTTAGCGACACCATGTTGCGTTTGGAGAGCCGCTGTGTGCCCAAACATTGGAGCTCCCCCACAAGTGACCCCATTTTGGAAACTAGACCCCCCAAGGCACCTATCTAGATGCATAGTGAGCACTTGGAACCCCCAGGTGCTTCACAAATTGATTCGTAACAATGAAAAAGTGAAAAAAAAAAACACTTTTTCATTTTTATAAATCAATTTGTGAAGCACCTGAGGGTTCCAAGTGCTCACAATGCATCTAGATAGGTGCCTTGGGGGGTCTAGTTTCCAAAATGGGGTCACTTGTGGGGGAGCTCCAATGTTTGGGCACACAGCGGCTCTCCAAACGCAACATGGTGTCGCTAACAATTTGAGCCGATTTTCCGTTAAATTTGTTAGAGGACACCATGTTGCATTTAGAGAGTCCCTGTGTGCCCAAACATTGGAGCTCCCCCACAAGTGACCCCATTTTGGAAACTAGACCCCCCAAGGCACCTATCTAGATGCATAGTGAGCACTTGGAACCCCCAGGTGCTTCACAAATTGATTCGTAACAATGAAAAAGTGAAAAAAAAAACACTTTTTCATTTTTATGAATCAATTTGTGAAGCACCTGAGGGTTCCAAGTGCTCACTATGCATCTAGATAGGTGCCTTGGGTGGTCTAGTTTCCAAAATGGGGTCACTTGTGGGGGAGCTCCAATATTTGGGCACACAGCGGCTCTCTAAATGCAACATGGTGTCCGCTAACAAATTTAACGCAAAATTGGCTCAAATTGTTAGCGACACCATGTTGCGTTTGGAGAGCCGCTGTGTGCCCAAACATTGGAGCTCCCCCACAAGTGACCCCATTTTGGAAACTAGACCCCCCAAGGCACCTATCTAGATGCATAGTGAGCACTTGGAACCCTCAGGTGCTTCACAAATTGATTCGTAACAATGAAAAAGTGAAAAAAAAAACACTTTTTCATTTTTATAAATCAATTTGTGAAGCACCTGAGGGTTCCAAGTGCTCACAATGCATCTAGATAGGTGCCTTGGGGGGTCTAGTTTCCAAAATGGGGTCACTTGTGGGGGAGTTCCAATGTTTGGGCACACAGGGACTCTCTAAATGCAACATGGTGTCCTCTAACAAATTTAACGGAAAATCGGCTCAAATTGTTAGCGACACCATGTTGCGTTTGGAGAGCCGCTGTGTGCCCAAACATTGGAGCTCCCCCACAAGTGACCCCATTTTGGAAACTAGACCCCCCAAGGCACCTATCTAGATGCATAGTGAGCACTTTGAACCCCCAGGTGCTTCACAAATTGATTCGTAACAATGAAAAAGTGAAAAAAAAAAACACTTTTTCATTTTTATGAATCAATTTGTGAAGCATCTGAGGGTTCCAAGTGCTCACAATGCATCTAGATAGGTGCCTTGGGGGGTCTAGTTTCCAAAATGGGGTCACTTGTGGGGGAGCTCCAATGTTTGGGCACACAGCGGCTCTCCAAACGCAACATGGTGTCGCTAACAATTTGAGCCGATTTTCCGTTAAATTTGTTAGAGGACACCATGTTGCATTTAGAGAGTCCCTGTGTGCCCAAACATTGGAACTCCCCCACAAGTGACCCCATTTTGGAAACTAGACCCCCCAAGGCACCTATCTAGATGCATTGTGAGCACTTGGAACCCTCAGGTGCTTCACAAATTGATTTATAAAAATGAAAAAGTGTTTTTTTTTCACTTTTTCATTGTTACGAATCAATTTGTGAAGCACCTGGGGGTTCCAAGTGCTCACTATGCATCTAGATAGGTGCCTTGGGTGGTCTAGTTTCCAAAATGGGGTCACTTGTGGGGGAGCTCCAATATTTGGGCACACAGCGGCTCTCTAAATGCAACATGGTGTCCGCTAACAAATTTAACGCAAAATTGGCTCAAATTGTTAGCGACACCATGTTGCGTTTGGAGAGCCGCTGTGTGCCCAAACATTGGAGCTCCCCCACAAGTGACCCCATTTTGGAAACTAGACCCCCCAAGGCACCTATCTAGATGCATAGTGAGCACTTGGAACCCCCAGGTGCTTCACAAATTGATTCGTAACAATGAAAAAGTGAAAAAAAAAACACTTTTTCATTTTTATAAATCAATTTGTGAAGCACCTGAGGGTTCCAAGTGCTCACAATGCATCTAGATAGGTGCCTTGGGGGGTCTAGTTTCCAAAATGGGGTCACTTGTGGGGGAGCTCCAATGTTTGGGCACACAGCAGCTCTCCAAACGCAACATGGTGTCGCTAACAATTTGAGCCGATTTTCCGTTAAATTTGTTAGAGGACACCATGTTGCATTTAGAGAGTCCCTGTGTGCCCAAACATTGGAGCTCCCCCACAAGTGACCCCATTTTGGAAACTAGACCCCCCAAGGCACCTATCTAGATGCATAGTGAGCACTTGGAACCCCCAGGTGCTTCACAAATTGATTCGTAACAATGAAAAAGTGAAAAAAAAAACACTTTTTCATTTTTATGAATCAATTTGTGAAGCATCTGAGGGTTCCAAGTGCTCACAATGCATCTAGATAGGTGCCTTGGGGGGTCTAGTTTCCAAAATGGGGTCACTTGTGGGGGAGCTCCAATGTTTGGGCACACAGCGGCTCTCCAAACGCAACATGGTGTCGCTAACAATTTGAGCCGATTTTCCGTTAAATTTGTTAGAGGACACCATGTTGCATTTAGAGAGTCCCTGTGTGCCCAAACATTGGAGCTCCCCCACAAGTGACCCCATTTTGGAAACTAGACCCCCCAAGGCACCTTTCTAGATGCATAGTGAGCACTTGGAACCCCCAGGTGCTTCACAAATTGATCCATAACAATGAAAAAGTGTTTTTTTTTCACTTATTCAATTTTACGAATCAAATTGTGAAGCACCTGGGGGTTCCAAGTGCTCATTATGCATCTAGATAGGTGCCTTGGGGGGTCTAGTTTCCAAAATGGGGTCACTTGTGGGGGAGCTCCAATGTTTGGGCACACAGGGACTCTTCAAATGCAACATGGTATCCGCTAACAATTTGAGCCGACAATTTGTTAGCGAATACCATGTTGCATTTGAAGAGTCCCTGTGTGCCCAAACATTGGAGCTCCCCCACAAGTGACCCCATTTTGGAAACTAGACCCCCCAAGGCACCTATCTAGATGCATAATGAGCACTTGGAACCCCCAGGTGCTTCACAAATTGATTCGTAAAATTGAATAAGTGAAAAAAAAACACTTTTTCATTGTTATGGATCAATTTGTGAAGCACCTGGGGGTTCCAAGTGCTCACTATGCATCTAGAAAGGTGCCTTGGGGGGTCTAGTTTCCAAAATGGGGTCACTTGTGGGGGAGCTCCAATGTTTAGACACACAGGATCTCTCCAAACGCGACATGGTTCCAATTTGTTAGCGGACACCATGTTGCGTTTCGAGAGCCCCTGTGTGTCTAAACATTGGAGCTCCCCCACAAGTGACCCCATTTTGGAAACTAGACCCCCCAGGGAACTTATATAGATGTGTGGTGAGCCCATTGAACCCCCAGGTGCCTCTCAGAAAATCATAATGTTGACTTGTGAAAATAAAAAAAAAACATTTTTTCCACAAAAATGCAAAAAAAAATATTTTCACAAGGGTACTAGGAGAAATTGCACCCCATAAGTTGTTGTGCAATTTCTCCTGAGTACTCATATACCCCATGTGTTGGAAAAAAACTACTGTTTGGGCGCATGTAAGGGCTCGGAAGGGAAGGAGTGACGCTTTTGAACGCAGACTTTGATGGAATGGTCTGCGGGCGTCATGTCATGTTCTCAGAGCCCTTGATGTGCCTAAACAGTGAAATGCCTAACAAGTGCCCCCTTTTTGGTAGTGTTAGTTGATTTTTGAATTTTGTAATGTAGTGTTATACATCAGTTGTGTAGGACAATCTGACGAACACTACACAACTGATGTATGACAACCTGACGAACACTACGTCAGCTGTGCAGTGTTCGTCAGGTTGTTATACTTCAGAAATTAATTCAATAGTCCATCGAAGTATGGTACCTTTTGAAGCAGTCTTTCATACACAGGCCAGGTTTGTCAGGGCAGGTGTCACATTGATAAATGGTGTCCTTGCGTATTCCACTTTTATAACACACTCGGCACCTCTTTTGTGACTTTCCTTTTTTTCCGCTGTGAGGGATCTGCCCTGGGAAATGCTGGCCTGGTACAATCCTTGGTCCTTCAATTCCAGAAGTACTGGGGCCCTCTCTGTCACCGCTGCCAAATATCAGGGCCTTGATAACTGTTTCCTGAAACTGAAGGTACGACGCAGAAGTCTGGCCTGCACATTGTGACAGAAGGAAAGCATTGTGCATTGCCATCTGTACAATGTGCACGGCCAGCTTCTTGTACCACACTCTGGACTTTCTCAAAGCACTGTATGGCTGGAGGACTTGATCAGAGAGATCAACTCCCCCCATGTACTTGTTGTACCCCACTACACAGTCTGGTTTGACGACCTGTGTAGTGGAACCTCGTACAGTGCTGAGTGTGCTGCCATCACCATGTATGGTGGTCAAGAAAAGGACATCCCTTTTGTCCTTGTACTTGACCATCAACAGGTGGTCGCTACATTGGGCTCTGCTCTCACCCCTCTTGAGCAGCTGCCCAATTAGCGTCTTTGGGAGGCCTTTCTGAATTTTGCGGACAGTACCGCAGGCTGCGGTACGTCGCGCAGAGAGGGACTGGAAGAGCGGGATACTTGTATAAAAGTTATCCACGTAGAGGTGATAACCTTTATCAAGCAGTGGGTGCACCAAGTCCCACACAATTTTCCCACTCACTCCCAGAACAGGGGGGCATTCAGGGGGTTCAATCCGGGAGTCCTTCCCTTCATAAACTCTAAACTTGTGAGTGTATCCTGAGGTACTCTCACAAAGTTTATACAGCTTGATCCCGTACCTTGCCCTCTTACTGGGCAGGTACTGCCGGAATCCAAGCCGCCCCTTAAAAGAAATTAAGGACTCATCCACACAAATGTCCCTTTGGGGCACGTACACTTCACCAAACTTGTTGTTGAAGTGTTCGATGACCGGCCGAACTTTGAAAAGACGATCAAAGTTCGGGTCATCGCGTGCAGGACACCTTGCATTATCTTGGTAATGCAAGAACTTGTAGATGGCCTGAAAACGTGTCCGGGGCATGACCATTCGGAACACTGGAGTGTTATACAAAACGTCAACACTCCAGTATTGCCGAAGCTCGGGCTTCTTCAAGATCCCCATAAGAAGGACCAGGCCCCAAAACTTCATCATTTCTACTGCGTCTACAGGAGACCAGTTAGAAAATGATGAAGAGGGGTTTTGTTCTAAAAATTGATGAGCGTATAAATTAGTTTGGCCCACCATGAGGTTTATAAAATCCTCAGAGAAAAAGACTTTGAAAAAGTCTATTTCTGTGAGGCCGGTGGTGTCAAACTTGATTCCTGATTCCGCTACGAAATCAGGAATCAGCGGCTCATAATTTTCAGGGGGCGAAGTCCATATAGGCTCAGTAGTGGGGGGCGCTGGAACATCTCTCCTGCGACGACGGCGGGGCGGGCCAGCAGAACCTGAGGAAGAGGAGGAAGAAGAGAAGGAGGAAGACGACGAGGAGTCGGAAAAACAAAGAAATGTGGGATCCTCACCCTCACTGTCAGTGTCGGAGGCAAGAATAGCGTATGCCTCCTCCGCTGAATAATGAGTTTGGGATGAGCTGGACATTGTTTGTTATGTATGTGCTGCGTGTGTGTCAATTCTTTGAGAGTGTGTGTGTGTCAGTACTTTATTTAGAGTGTGTGGAAAAAGGAAATACTGTATGTGGTGCAAACAGCGAGCACGAGTGTGGATTGGTGAACTATGCCACCGATCAATACTCGGCGGCTGCTGGATGTGCGCACAAATGTGTGGGGAGTGGGAAGAGGGGAATTGGGTTGGATGAGGGGAGATCAGATTACTTACCAAAGTCCTCTCTGTTCTTTCAGGACCGGGAGCCCGTAGCAGGAGCCCGGCGCTGGTGACCGGGAGCCCGGCGCTGGTGACCGGGAGCCCGGAGCAGGAGACCGGGAGCCCGGAGCAGGAGACCGGGAGCCCGGAGCAGGAGACCGGGAGCCCGGAGCAGGAGACCGGGAGCCCGGAGCAGGAGACCGGGGGCCCGGAGCAGGAGACCGGGGGCCCGGAGCAGGAGACCGGGAGCCCGGAGCAGGAGACCGGCGCTGGTGACCGGGAGCCCGGAGCAGGAGACCGGGAGCCCGGAGCAGGAGACCGGGGGCCCGGAGCAGGAGACCGGGGGCCCGGAGCAGGAGACCGGGAGCCCGGAGCAGGAGACCGGGAGCCCGGAGCAGGAGACCGGCGCTGGTGACCGGGAGCCCGGAGCAGGAGACCGGGAGCCCGGAGCAGGAGACCGGGGGCCCGGAGCAGGAGACCGGGGGCCCGGAGCAGGAGACCGGGGGCCCGGAGCAGGAGACCGGGAGCCCGGAGCAGGAGACCGGGAGCCCGGAGCAGGAGACCGGCGCTGGTGACCGGGAGCCCGGAGCAGGAGACCGGGAGCCCGGAGCAGGAGACCGGGGGCCCGGAGCAGGAGACCGGGGGCCCGGAGCAGGAGACCGGGGGCCCGGAGCAGGAGACCGGGAGCCCGGAGCAGGAGACCGGGAGCCCGGAGCAGGAGACCGGGAGCCCGGAGCAGGAGACCGGGAGCCCGGAGCAGGAGACCGGGGGCCCGGAGCAGGAGACCGGGAGCCCGGAGCAGGAGACCGGCGCTGGTGACCGGGAGCCCGGAGCAGGAGACCGGGAGCCCGGAGCAGGAGACCGGGGGCCCGGAGCAGGAGACCGGGGGCCCGGAGCAGGAGACCGGGAGCCCGGAGCAGGAGACCGGGAGCCCGGAGCAGGAGACCGGCGCTGGTGACCGGGAGCCCGGAGCAGGAGACCGGGAGCCCGGAGCAGGAGACCGGGGGCCCGGAGCAGGAGACCGGGGGCCCGGAGCAGGAGACCGGGGGCCCGGAGCAGGAGACCGGGAGCCCGGAGCAGGAGACCGGGAGCCCGGAGCAGGAGACCGGCGCTGGTGACCGGGAGCCCGGAGCAGGAGACCGGGAGCCCGGAGCAGGAGACCGGGGGCCCGGAGCAGGAGACCGGGGGCCCGGAGCAGGAGACCGGGGGCCCGGAGCAGGAGACCGGGAGCCCGGAGCAGGAGACCGGCGCTGGTGACCGGGGGCCCGGAGCAGGAGACCGGGGGCCCGGAGCAGGAAGACGGGAGCCCGGAGCAGGAAGACGGGAGCCCGGAGCAGGAGACCAGGAGCACGGAGCAGGAGACTGGTACTGGAGCTGGAGATCAGAAGCAAAAGAATTAACAGGGACACTGGGGTGAGGCGGATTGGGATGGGAAGGGGGGTAAAAAGACAGGGGAGTGGGAAGAGGGGTAAAAAGACAGGAGAGTGGGAAGAGGGGGATTGGGGTGGATGAGGGGAGATCAGAGATGGACTTACCAAAGGGTCAGCAGGACTGGAACAGAAGACCCAGAGCAGGAGACCAGGAACCCGGAGCAGGAGACCAGGAGCCCGGAGCAGGAGACCAGGAGCCCGGAGCAGGAGACCAGGAGCCCGGAGCAGGAGACCAGGAGCCCGGAGCAGGAGACCAGGAGCCCGGAGCAGGAGACCAGGAGCCCGGTGCAGGAGACCAGGAGCACGGAGCAGGAGACTGGTACTGGAGCTGGAGATCAGAAGCAAAAGAATTAACAGGGACACTGGGGTGAGGCGGATTGGGATGGGAAGGGGGGTAAAAAGACAGGGGAGTGGGAAGAGGGGTAAAAAGACAGGAGAGTGGGAAGAGGGGGATTGGGGTGGATGAGGGGAGATCAGAGATGGACTTACCAAAGGGTCAGCAGGACTGGAACAGAAGACCCAGAGCAGGAGACCAGGAACCCGGAGCAGGAGACCAGGAGCCCGGAGCAGGAGACCAGGAGCCCGGAGCAGGAGACCAGGAGCCCGGAGCAGGAGACCAGGAGCCCGGAGCAGGAGACCAGGAGCCCGGAGCAGGAGACCAGGAGCCCGGTGCAGGAGACCAGGAGCACGGAGCAGGAGACTGGTACTGGAGCTGGAGATCAGAAGCAAAAGAATTAACAGGGACACTGGGGTGAGGCGGATTGGGATGGGAAGGGGGGTAAAAAGACAGGGGAGTGGGAAGAGGGGTAAAAAGACAGGAGAGTGGGAAGAGGGGGATTGGGGTGGATGAGGGGAGATCAGAGATGGACTTACCAAAGGGTCAGCAGGACTGGAACAGAAGACCCAGAGCAGGAGCCCGGGAGCCCGGAGCAGGAGACCAGGAGCCCGGAGCAGGAGACCAGGAGCCCGGAGCAGGAGACCAGGAGCCCGGAGCAGGAGACCAGGAACCCGGAGCAGGAGACCAGGAGCCCGGTGCAGGAGACCAGGAGCCCGGTGCAGGAGACCAGGAGCCCGGAGCAGGAGACCAGGAGCCCGGAGCAGGAGACCAGGAGCCCGGAGCAGGAGACCAGGAGCCCGGTGCAGGAGACCAGGAGCCCGGTGCAGGAGACCAGGAGCCCGGTGCAGGAGACCAGGAGCCCGGAGCAGGAGACCAGGAGCCCGGAGCAGGAGACCAGGAGCCCGGTGCAGGAGACCAGGAGCCCGGCGCTGGTGACCAGGAGCCCGGCGCTGGTGACCAGGAGCCCGGCGCTGGTGACCGGGAGTGGAGCTGGAGACTCGGACCAGAGCTGGAGACCGCTGCAGGACGCAGAAAAAAAAGGTAAGGGGGGGTAAAAAGAGGGGGGAGGGGGGATTGGGGTGGATGAGGGGAGAACAGACTTACCAAAGTCTTCTCTGCAGGATCAGCAGCAGGCTCTGGAGCAGGAACTACAGCAGGTCAGGAGCAGAAGATCCAGGACGCAGGAACAGAAGATCCAGGACGCAGGAACAGAAGATCCAGGAGCAGCGGCAGCAGCAGCAGCGACTGGAACAGTGAGAATATTCTGTGGCACTACAAGGCCCAGAACAGACACATCAGATGTGATCGCTCTGTAGAAATCCTCACCAAATGTGAGGGTCTGCAGGGCGGTCACAGGGTGATGATGGGCTGGTGACAGGTGGAGGTAATCTGATTGGAGCAATCATTGATGACATCGATCGCTCCAATCAGAGTACCTGAATACAGGTGACCAGGCGGTCACAGGGAGGTGTCACCCCTCTGTGACCCCCTGTGGTGCGTGTTGTGCCCCAGCCATCTGATTGGTGACACTGATTGCACCAATCAGACATGGCTGGAGCAGAGCACGCACCACAGGGGGTCACAGAGGGGTGACACCTCCCTGTGACCGCCTGGTCACCTGTATTCAGGTACTCTGATTGGAGCGATCGATGTCATCATTGATCGCTCCAATCAGAGCAGTCTGGGGGCTTGAGTCACATTACAGGGGGTCATGGGGCGGTGACAGGCAGGTCACAAGCCGGTCACCGCCCCATGACCGCCCTGTCACCGCGCGGTCGCGCTACGATCGGTGCGATCGATGTGATCGGCGATCGCACCGATCATAGCAGTCCGGGGCCAGGGCTGGGGTGTCCTAGCAACAGTCTAGGATCGGTGCTCATAGGAGCACCGATCCTAGGCTGCAGATCACTGTTTCTGGCAATCACATTGCCGGAAACAGTGAGAAATGCTGTGATTGGCTATTCAGATTTGAACAGCCAATCACAGCGATCGCTGGTGCGGGGGGGCGGCGACAGCCCCCGGGATGATGACGCCATCTACCAGGAAGTAGGATGGCACCGTAACTTTAATGCTGGCACCGCGACTTAAGTCGCGGTGCCGCATTAAAGATATGACGTACTAATACGGGTCTGGCTCTTAAGTCCCAGGGCACAGACGCGTATTAGTACGTCAGATGTTATTAAGGGGTTAATCAGGTGTCTATTCATCACCCATGTCTCTCCATTTGGTATGTTAATTAGCCTGGGTAATTGAGTTTGCCACTTCTTTGGTGCCCTGCCATTTGCATAGAAGCAGCCTCTTAGATCGTGAGTAGTGTTGAGCATTCCGATACTGAAATATCGGGTATCGGCCGATATTCGCGGTATCGGAATTCCAATACTTAATTCCGATACTTTTAGCATATCGTATACCGGAATCGGAAGTTCCCATAATGCAATGAGCCAGTTTCATTTTATTCAGCCAATGAGGATCCTAAGAAGTGAGGGCACATCCTGTTAGGCATGTAGGCATGTTGACTAATGGCATGGCTGTGATTGGCTGCTGAAATGATGTCATGATGCACTATAAAAGCCGCCGCCGCCATTTTGAGCTCACTCTGCTGTGAATTCAGTTAGGGATAGGACGCTGTTGTTCTGAGGGACAGTTTTAGCTACCTATTTGCTTTATTCTGCTTTACCCAAGCTACTTTATAAATCGCTGTGCCTTGCAGCACTAGTGCACAGTTCTCTGTGCTGTTCACCGCTGTCTGCAAGGTCTGTGTGTGTGAGTGCTGCTCACGCTGTAGTGTGTGCTTCAGCCAAGTCTGGTTGTAGTGCGCTCAGTGTGCGTCACTGCCTCATACATTGTCCTTTTTTGCTAATTGATAATTTTTCCTGATTTCTCCTATTAGTGTGGTGGTTCCATCCGTATTTAGCTAAATTGGTTCCAAACCCACTATATAGGAGTAGATAGAGAATTTTTTTTTTGTCTTGCAGCGCTAGTGCACAGTGCTCTGCATCTGCACTGTTCACTGCTGTCTGCAAGGTCTGTGTGTGTGACTGCAGCTCACGCTGTAGTGTGTGCTTCAGCCACGTCTGGTTGTAGTGCGCTCAGCGTGCGTCACTGCCTCATACATTATCCTTTTTTGCTAATTGATAATTTTTCCTGATATCTCCTATTAGTGTGGTGGTTCCATCCGTATTCAGCTAAATTGGTTCCAAACACACTATATAGGAGTAGATAGAGGAGCCTTTCTGCAGCATTGTGCCCTGCAGCCCCAGCCAGATTAGTATTAACCTATTTTTTGTAGCCTCATCTATTGCATTGTAGGTTACCTTCCTACATTGTAATAGCTACAAAAAGTTTGTGATACTATCGGTATTACATCTTTGGGCACATCCAGTGTCTTTTTGTGACAAAAAAACCTAAATAAAGTACACCAAACACTCCACTTTACAGTTGTGTAGGCCACATTAGCTCATATTAAAGTCTAGTCCACACTTTATAAAATTAGTGTTTCTTATACCTGCTAGCAGCTGTTCAGGAATAAGCACACTAAGCCCTTCGTACTTTTCTGCCTATCTTTATCAGTCTACCAAGAGGAATAAGGCAGGGAGTAAGGCATGTGGTCGTGGTCGTGGGCGTCGAGTTTCTGCAGGGAGAGGACGTGAGGATTCTGTGCCTGCAGGGAGAGGACGTGGGGATTCTGTGCCTGCTGCGGGCACCAGTGACTCAGCATCCCCCAGTTTTACCAGGGAACAGTCCTTTATGCGCAGCTTTGTAGGAGCTAGCCGTACCCCACTGCTGCGGGAGGACCAAATTGAAGCCGTTGTCGGATGGATGGCAGCTAACGCATCAACTTCAATTAGTTCCAGATCCTCTCAGGTCCTGAGCACTGAAGAGCACCCATCTGTCTCTTCACCACCTGCCAAATTGCCCAGGCACTCAGAGAGCCCTGGACAGGAGCCATCTCTGCTTCTGTTCTCTGAATCTCTTGGCTTGGAAAGGGGCCAGCCAAGCAGAATTCGAGAATTTGAAGAAGAGGTAGTATGCAGTGACGCGCAACCGTTTTGTCTCTCTGAATCTGAAGAGGCGGGTGGGCCAGTGCCTATGGTCAGCAGCACACCTCAGTACGCATCTGATGATGAGACTCAGGTGCCACTTTCTGGTGCGTACTGTGCTGTCGAGACTACCCAGGAGAAGCAGTTGTTTGAAGAGGGTGGTGTAGATGATGAGGTCCTTGACCCATCATGGCGTGAGGGACAGGAAGGTGGTGGGAGCAGCTCTGAGGAAGAGATTCCCCGAATGGCCCAAAAAGGAGTGAGAGGGAGGGGGCAGACTTGGTTGCCTGTAGCCTCCACTTCGGCACCCATTAGGAGCATGGCTCTTCCAAAATCGAAAGCGAGCGCTCCCAAGACTTGCAGTGCCTGGTCCTTTTTTGACACAGTTGCAGATGACATTTGCTTTGTCAAATGCAAGCTGTGTAATCAGAAGGTGAAAAGAGGGAAAAGTGTCAGCAACCTCAATACCACAAATATGTGGAAACATGTGTGGACCAAGCACGTGGTGGAGTTACAAAAACACACTGAAGACCTAGGCCAACCTACAGCACCACCTACCACCTCTTCAGCTCGTGTTGTAGCCTCTTCCTCCAGCTCACACACAGCTGGTTCGGCTTCCTCACAGGATCGCCATGGAAGATTCTCTGGCACTGTTGTACAGAGACACAGTGTAATTCCACCCACAGCACCACTTTCCCTGTCATCCTCACACTCCCAGGCCAGTCTACAGACATCGTTAGCACAGGCTTGGGAGAAAAGGCGCCCATACTCGGCAAACCACCCCGAGCACAGACTCTGAATGCTGGCATTGCTAAACTACTGGCCCTTGAAATGCTATCATTCAGGCTGGTGGAGACTGACACCTTCCGTAACTTTATGGCATTGGCAGTCCCACAATACAACGTGCCCAGCCGCTTTTATTTCAGCAGACAAGCCGTCCCTGCCTTGCAACAGCATGTGGAGGGAAAACTTAAACATGCGCTACAAAACGCCGTCAGTAGCAAGGTCCACCTGACCACCGATGCGTGGACCAGTAAGCATGGACAGGGACGATACCTTTCCCTCACTGCCCATTGGGTAAATGTTGTGGAGCCAGGTACAGATCTTGAGAGTGGCGCTGTACGTGTTCTGCCAACGCCAAGGATTGCAGGAATCCAGTCTGTACACATTGACTCCTCCTCATACTCCAGTTCCTCTGAATCAGCGCTGCAGGAGCCGTCACTGTCTGCCTCCACATCGACCCGTGAACGGTTACCTGTTATGATGACCAATATGAGCACAGCCGTGGCCAAACGTCAACAGGCCGTATTAAAATTAATTTCTTTGGGGAATCGAAGCCACACAGCGCAGGAGCTCTGGAATGCCATCAAGCAGCAGAGCGACGTGTGGTTTTTGCCAGCGAATCTCCAGCCAGGCATGGTAGTGTGTGACAATGGCCGAAATCTGGTGGCAGCTCTGGGCCTAGGCAACCTCACTCACATCCCATGTCTGGCACATGTGCTCAACTTGGTCGTGCATAGTTTTTTGAGGGACTATCTGGATCTTGATGCACTGCTTCACAAGGTCCGCATAGAGTGCGCTGACTTGCGGCGTTCGCGCATTGCAGCTCGGCAGCGCCGATTACATCTTCCGGAACATCGCATCATATGTGACCTACCCACCAGGTGGAATTCAACGTTACATATGTTGGAGAGGTTGTGTGAGCAGCAGGCAGCAGTAATGGAGTACCAGCTGCAGCAGGCGCAAACAAGTCGCAGTGCGCGCCGTTCACACTTCACCACCACTGAGTGGGCTTCTATGAAGGACATTTGCCACGTTTTGCGTGCCTTCGATTATTCCACGCGGATGGCGAGTGCAGATGATGCACTAGTCAGTATGACTATCCCCCTTATCTGCCTGCTTGAAAAAACACTGCAAGCACTAAGGGACGAGGTTTTGGAAGAGGTGGAGGATGAGGAGTCACAAATGCCATCTGCTTCTCTACAGTCTGTGCAACGTGGTTCCTCACAAAGGCCTAGGCAGGGGACACTTTGTGAGGAGGATGAGGAGGAGTCAATGGAGGAGGAAGACATTTGTCCAGAGGAGGGAGGTACACAATGCTCTAGTAGTCAGTATCTAGAGCGAGGGTGGGGTGATGCAGAGCAGGCAGAGATCACGCCTCAAGCAGGGGACAGCGTTTCTTGGCCTGTTGGCAGTCTGCAGCACATGGTTGATTTCATGCTGCAGTGCCTGAGAAACGACCGCCGCATCGCCCACATTCTCAACACGGCAGATTATTGGGTGTCCACCCTCCTAGATCTTCGCTACCGGGACAACTTACAAAGCCTCATAACACCGTTGAACCGGGAGCATAAAATGCTGGAGTACCAAGACGCACTGGTGCATTCCATCATGTTCTCCATTCCTACCGAGAGCAGTGCTGCTAGTGCTTTACAAAGCAGCTCAGTGCGTCGAGGCAGTGGAGGAAGCTCTGCACAAAGAGGGAGCAGAAGCAGCGCCTCAGCACAAGGCAAGACCAGTATGGCCCAAATGTGGCAAAGTTTTGTGTCCCCGCCGCCACAAATGTCTACACCATCACAGACGGCTCCAGTCAGCAGGAGGCAACGTTTCCGTCAGATGGTGACAGACTACATGTCTTTCCCTCTCAGTGTACTCCCAGACGGCTCTTCCCCCTTTAAGTTTTGGGTCTCTAAGCTAGATACATGGCCAGAGCTTACCAGTATGCATTGGAGGTGCTAGCTTGCCCTGCTGCTAGTGTATTATCGGAATGCATCTTTAGTGCCGCAGGTGGTGTACTAACAGACCGTCGCATGCGACTATCCTCCGATAACGTTGACCGGCTTTCTTTTCTCAAAATGAACAAGGCCTGGATCTCGCATGAATTTGCCAGTCCTCTTCCAGAATAAATAATTGGTTGGCAACAGTATCCAGGTCTCCTGTTGTGTTCATGTTTCTACCACCTGAACTGTAATCCCTGAGCTCCAACACCGCCAGTTGCTGCTCAGAAGTGCCGTCTGCACAGTCAATGCTTGCTGCCGTATTATTGGGGTTCAGTAATGTCAGCTGATCCCCAGTTGTGTGTCCGGCAAATTCTCCTGCTCTGTCCACATCCACTGTACTACAGATTTAAAACTTGCTCCAATTACACCTCTGGCTCCTCTGTTTTTAGTATTTACCCTGGGCTCCAACACCGCTAGTTGCTGCTCAGAAGTGCCATCTGTACAGTCAACGCTTGCTCCAGTGTTATTGGGGTTCAGTAACGTCAGCTGATCCCCAGCTGTGTGTCTGGCAAATTCTCCTGCTCTGTCCACATCCACTGTACTACATATTTAAAACTTGCTCCAATTACACCTCTGGCTCCTCTGTTTTTAGTATTTACCCTGGGCTCCAACACCGCTAGTTGCTGCTCAGAAGTGCCGTCTGCACAGTCAACACTTGCTCCAGTGTTATTGGGGTTCAGTAACGTCAGCTGATCCCCAGCTGTGTGTCCGGCAAATTCTCCTGCTCTGTCCACATCCACTGTACTACATATTTAAAACTTGCTCCAATTACACCTCTGGCTCCTCTGTTTTTAGTATTTACCCTGGGCTCCAACACCGCTAGTTGCTGCTCAGAAGTGCCGTCTGCACAGTCAACACTTGCTCCAGTGTTATTGGGGTTCAGTAACGTCAGCTGATCCCCAGCTGTGTGTCCGGCAAATTCTCCTGCTCTGTCCACATCCACTGTACTACATATTTAAAACTTGCTCCAATTACACCTCTGGCTCCTCTGTTTTTAATATTTACCCTGGGCTCCAACACCGCTAGTTGCTGCTCAGAAGTGCCGTCTGCACAGTCAACGCTTGCTCCAGTGTTATTGGGGTTCAGTAACATCAGCTGTTCCCCTGCTGTGCGTACGGCAATTTCTCCTGCTCTGTCCACATTCACACTACTACAGATTTTAAAGTTGCTCCAATTACGCCTCTGGCTCCTCTGTTTTCAGTATTATCCCTGAGCTCCAACACCGCCAGTTGGCGCTCAGAAGTGCTGTCTGCACAGTCAACACTTGCTGCCGTGTTATTGGGGTTCAGTAACGTCAGCTGTTCCCCTGCTGTGCGTACGGCAATTTCTCCTGCTCTGTCCACATTCACACTACTACAGATTTTAAAGTTGCTCCAATTACGCCTCTGGCTCCTCTGTTTTCAGTATTATCCCTGAGCTCCAACGCCGCCAGTTGGCGCTCAGAAGTGCTGTCTGCACAGTCAACACTTGCTGCCGTGTTATTGTGGTTCAGTAATGTCAGCTTTTCCCCTGCTGTGTGTCCGGCAAATTCTCCTGCTCTGTCCACATTCACACTACTACAGATTTAAAACTTGCTCCAATTACACCTCTGGCTCCTCTGTTTTCAGTATTATCCCTGAGCTCCAACACCGCCAGTTGGCGCTCAGAAGTGCTGTCTGCACAGTCAACACTCGCTGCCGTGTTATTGGGGTTCAGTAACGTCAGCTGTTCCCCTGCTGTGCGTACGGCCATTTCTCCTGCTCTGTCCACATTCACACTACTACTGATTTTAAACTTGCTCCAATTAGGCCTCTGGCTCCACTCTGTTTTTAGTATTTACCCTGGGTTCCAGCACCGCCAGCTGTTTCCCAGCAGTGTCTTTGGCATGGGTACTCCCTCCTGCCCAGCCTGGTTCCAGCACGCCAGCTGTTTCCGGGTAGTGTCAACGTCACTTTGCCTCTAATGTGTTGTTCTGTCGTGTTGCGGTCGGGTTAGCCGACTCTATGGTGCCTGCAGTTTAGGTGACTCCTATTTGGGCTGTGGGATCTGGCAATGAAGGCTGGTTCCATAGTGCCAATAAGACAAGCACCCCCTGTAGGACTGTGGGTTTCGGTAACTGCGGCCGGCTCGCGGCCTTGCAACTTTTTTTTACATGGGTACCTTCTGCTACTCATCCGGGTTCCAGTACCATCAGCTGGTTCTCGGCAGTGCCTTTGGCTTAGGTGCCTCCTTCTCGGTATCCAAGTTCCACCAACGTCTGCTGGTCCTTGGTAGTGCTTTCTGGCACAGGTACGTCCTGCTTAGTAACCGAGTTCCAGTACCGTCAGCTGGTCCTCGGTAGTTCCATTGGCTCTTGTACCTTCTGCTACCCATTCGGGTTCCAGTACCATCAGCTGGTTCTCGGCAGTTCCTCAGCCTTCTTGTACCTTCTGCTACATTTCCAAGTTCAAGCTTTTTGAAATGGTTCTTGGTAATCACTCTGGATCTCCCTGACGAGGACCCTGAAGACGAGGACCCTGAAGACCACCCCGAAGAAGACGAGGACCCTGAAGACGAGGACCCTGAAGACGAGGACCCTGAAGACCAACCCGAAGAAGACGAGGACCCCGAAGACGACGACCCTGAAGACCACCCCGAAGAAAACGAGGACCCCGAAGACGACCCTGAAGATGAGGACCCTGAAGACCACCCCGAAGAAGACGAGGACCCTGAAGACGAGGACCCTGAAGACGACGACCCTGAAGACCACCCCGAAGAAGACGACCCTGAAGACGAGGACCCCGAAGACAAGGACCCCGAAGACAAGGACCCCGAAGACGAAGACCACCCCGAAGAAGACCAAGAAGATGACCCTGAAGAAGTTGACCAAGAGGACAAAGAACAAGAAGACAACCACCAAGATGCAGAAGAACAAGAGACAGAAAACCAAGAAGCAGAAGTACAAGAAGCTGCAGAACAAAAAGCAGAAGAACATTAAGCATAAGACTAAAAATCAGAGCAAAAGATATTATCTAAATTATAAGCAGAAGATGACTAAGCAGTGTATGGGGGTGAGTCCGTTCCTCCTTGTGGTGCCCCTGGAAAAGACCTGCTGCTGCAGGCCAAACTGAACGCGGACAAATCCTGTTGTAAATCTTTTGTGACGGGCAGAACGAAAGGTGTAATGTTCAAACTTTTATAGATAACAACTACAGGAATGCCTGTCACAAATAAGAATATGATGAAGAAGAAGAAGGTGAAGAAGTAGAATATGAAGAAGAGTAATAGTTGAATAAGAAGAATATGAAGAATGTAAAAAAAAAGAATAATACGAAGAAGGTAAAGAAGAAGAAGATGCTGATGAAAAAGATGCTGATGCTGAGGATGATGAAGGAGAAAGTGTGGGAGAAGTAAAAAAGAAGGTGAAGAGCATGGAAGTAGTGAAACATAAATATCCTACAAAATATAAAAAAACGTAACAGTCAATATTTCCGTAACTCAGAACGTCTTAAAAAAAAATATTAATTCCTGCTATTCCATTTGATTGGGCTAAATCTCTATGCCTTTATTGTCTCCCCCACCTCCCCCAATACATTCTACATTATTCTTAGTTGTTTTCCTTCATGTAGAATTAACCTACAAGGAAAGAAAGGGTTTATTTTTATTCCGATATTTCTGTCCCATTGACTTGCATTGGTTTCCGGTATCGGAATCGGCGATATCCGATACTTTTTGGGTATCGGTCCGATCCAATCCGATCCGATATTTCCCAATATCGGAAGGTATCGCTCAACACTAATCGTGAGCTCTTTCTCCTTTGACAAATAGTAGAGGAGAGGGGTTTGGAGGGACAGTGATTTTTAATATTTTCTATGACACTCTAGATACCGCTATCACTATTGACAGCGGCATTTGAGGGAATAAACCGCTACAATCAGTGCTGTTGCAGCACCTTAATAAGACACAGTTTTTTTGTGCAACTCGGAAGAATATTGCGACATTTGGCATAAGTACATGTAAAGATAAGAAACTTGGTCAAGGGACCAATGTGAGACTGAAGAAGATGCTAACATCATCCTCACTCTTAGAGGAGAATCACACAGCTGTATAACTTGGATGAAGATCACAAAGCACTGCTCGGACTGGCCAGCGGCTCTCCCGACCGAAGCGTGACAGCATGTGTTTCTATGCAGCTCTCACGCTCATGTTGGGCGAGCCAACGGCCAGTCCGAGCATTGCGCTGTGATTGTCTCGTTCGCGTCATATGGCCATTTGACTCTCCCCTTACAGAGCTACATCTCTGGCTGGGAGAATTTGGTGAAAATCCACTACACCTGCCTTCATATGTGTGTGAGAGCAGTGGAAGTGCCAGGAGGCCACATGCATACTGCTCCAGGTCAATTCAAATCTCTTTGCCTTCAGTATGACAGAGTTCATGATGTAAGAGATATCTTCAGAGAGGAAGAAAACTTAAACTGTAGTGCTACCTATGAGAAGTAGCAATCCTTAAAGTCAATATAGACTTTAACTAGGCTTGCCACTTGACTTAAGGCCCCGTCACACTAAGCGATGCAGCAGCGATCCCGACAACGATACGACCTGTCAGGGATCGTTGCTGCATCGCTAATACATCGCTGGTGAGCTGTCAAACAGGCTGGCTCACCAGCGATGAGGGGAGCAGCGATATCGTGGAAAGAATCGTTCCACGATGTCCTGCTCCCGTTCCCAGCCTGCTGGTTAAGCAGGAGCAGGCTGGTAACTATGGTAAATATCGGGTTACTAAGTGCGCGTGTGCCCCTAGTAACCCGCTGTTTACCATGGATACCACTCTGCTACGGTGCGCTGGAGCCTCCGCTCACCGTAGCAGAGTGGTATCTATGGTAAACAGCGGGTTACTAAGTGCGCGCGTGCCCCTAGTAACCCGATGTTTATCATGGTTACCAGCCAGATCGTTGGTCCCGCTGATCACACACAGCGATGTGTGCTGGCCAGCGGGAGGCCAACGACCAAAAAATGGTCCAGGACACTTTGCAACGATCAGCGACCTCACAGCAGGGGCCTGATCGTTGCAAAGTGTCACACATAGCGACATCGCTGGTGAGGTCGCTGGTGAGTCACCAAAACCGTGACACAGCAGCGATCTCGCTAGCGATATCGCTTAGTGTGACGGGGCCTTTAGAATAAAAGTCAAACCAGAAGCTCTATTTCCAGACACGTGCTTTGGGGTGTTTGTCCACCATCAGTGCAAAGCAAAAGGCCTGATTTGGCTGTATCTGGGGCTACCGATGAAGCTCTAAGGATGTGGTCAAACAGCAGTATGTTCTCTCATGCGAGAGGATTGGGCCGATTATGTTAATGACACTCGGCTCAAACTCAAACTGTCAGAGTTTGAGCCGAGTGTCATGTTAGTGTTATCCGATTCTCTTGCATGAGAAAATCGGAGTGAAAGTGTGGAGATGACGGAGAATTTAATTTCTCCATTGTCTTTACATGTAAATCGGACTGCAATCTGATGACATCCGAGTGCAGTCCGATGTTTCACACTAACCCATGGACTTGTCTGAGTGAGCATGGTCTGAATATTGGATGCACTCACAGCATGCAGCAATTTTTTTTATTCTCATGCCGAATCAGCACACACAAAAAATCGCAGATCTGCACTAATGTGTTTTCATTGGCTGTAAGCCATAATCATCAACATTAACAGAACTAAACACTTGAAATAGATCACTCTGTTTTTAATGACTCTATATATAATATATGAGTTTCACTTTTTGGATTGAAGAACTGAAATAAATTAACTTTTTGATGATATTCTAATTTTGTGGGGAGCACCTGTAGAATCTTGGTGAAACAAAATCCTCTGGGGGCCACGTCCTGCACATTCATAGCTAAAGTGCTCAATTACAGAGACCTAGATACAGTGGTCAAGTTGACTGGAAACCTGGGCCACCTTTCACTAGAAAATCAGACATCTCAGTACACCCAGGTTTCTCAGCTGCAATTCACAAAGACAGAGTCAAGTTTCCAGCAGCTAAGTGGAAGCTTCGAGACCTGAATATGAAATATGCCATTTTATATACCACCAAGATTCACTTAGTTCACTGAAATACTGTGCACCCGTTTCAGAATGCAGAAGAGTTCTTACCTTGGATAAAACATCGAGGCTTGAGGAATCGTTAACCCCAGAGAAGTTGGACACCGAATGAGTAGAGTATACAATGGGCTACATGCCATTCAATTTGTATGTCTTACTGAGTTCTACTATACTGCTGCACCATGCATAAACTCTGCTATATCACCTTTTCTCCACCATCAATCAGTAAGTGGAGGGCAGTGATAATGTATAAATATGTATTTCAGAGATGAAAAGCGAAGATAAAGGACTTCAGTTACAGACGTGACACTGGTGTGTCAGATGTAACAGACACTCTGCAGCTGGTTGCAGAAGGTTACTTCGCTTGCCATTGATGAAGCCTTCTTGATCCGTCTGCTTTTAGGACCCAGATGTTACCTGTCACGGGTGTGTCAGAAGTGACAGACAGTCGCCCTGGTTGCAGGTCTCTTCGTTTGGCATTACAGACACCTTCTTAGAAGCTGTCACTCTAGGACCCAGCGACTATCTTCTTATGGCTAATTAATTCCCTGGCCTGGGTGTATAAATACCTAATGTTTGCTAGGGGGAAGTGCCGACGATATTCATTATCCCTTGTGAAGGCTTGAGCAAGAGTAGTACTTCTTCCTCCCTGGTACTAGAGGACGTGTGCGCATTTTTTTTGAGTCTACTAAAGCTAAGCGTTTTTCCCTTGTTTGTTCCCCCTTGTTGTCTTTAGTGTTCAGTGGGGACTGACTAGCGCTCGTCCCCTCCCTTCCCTTGCCAGGGCCAAACGCCAGGGAAAGACAGGGCGAGGTTCGCGTGCGACAATTGGTGAAGAACCAATATAGGGACATTAGTGGAGACAGGGTGATATTAGATCAGCATAGTATGTCTCCACTCCCCCATTTCCCTAGAGTCTGGGCTCCCTTTCCCTCTTCCCTTTGTGTTGCACTAAGTATTTTCCACACCTTGCGTCACATTACCGCCGGCCGTGCACATTTTGAAAAGAAAAAAAAAACCTGACACTTTGGGGTGGTGGGGGGGTTTGTGTGTTTTTTGGGCGTGGACTTTTTTTCTTTTCTCCCTTAGTATGCTTTCAGTTGCAGAGCTCGCAGATCGTCTGCGCAGCCTGTCTCTGGAGGTGAATGACCTCCACTGTGAGATTCAGCAACAGCATCAGCGGCTACAGGTCGCTAATGTGGGAGTCTCTGCAGTTAAGCCTGTCCAGCCTGAACCCAAGGTTGTCCTCCCGGACAGATTTTCAGGAGGTAGGGACAAATTTTTTGTATTCAAAGAGGCCTGCAAACTGTATTTTAAACTTCGTCCCTACTCCTCCGGAAATGAGGAACAACGGGTTGGAATTGTGATGACTCTACTGCAGGGATTTCCTCAATCGTGGGTGTTTTCTTTACTGCAGGATTCAGTTTGTCTCCAATCTGTTGAGAGTTTTTTAGGGCTCTTGCCCTCATCTATGATGACCCTGACCGAGTCACCTTGGCTGAGTCTAGGCTACGTCGCCTTCAGCAGGGGAATCGGTCAGTGGAGACGTACAGTTCTGAATTCCGTAGATGGGCAACGGATTCTAAATGGAATGACTCAGCCCTTAGAAGCCAATTTTGTGAAGGTCTTTCTGAAAGGTTGAAAGATGCCTTGGCAGTATATGAAACCACTCAGTCCTTGGAGGCTGCCATGTTTTTGGCCATACGTCTTGATAGATGCCTTCGGGAAAGATGGGTTACACCTCCTTCTCCAGGGCCTTCTTGTCGGGGTTATGTACCTTTGCCGGGGGAGCGGTCTGGCGGTGAACCTTAGATGCTATGGGTTCATCTCTCAGAAGGAATTCTTCAAACAGGAAAAGGGAGACAAAGACGGAGGAATTTACGTTCAGAAGAAACCCCTAACGAGGAAAGACGAATCCTCCATAATTCTGCCATCTCCATAAAGTCCCAAAACATCATGTGGAGTGAAAATCAAAAGTAAGTTTATTACAGGTGACAACAATGGATAACAAAACAATGCCAAAAAATTATAAATACACTAAAAACAGGGGCGCATGTCCGGGAAATATGTAAAAATCATGAAGGGAACAACCAATCTCACAAAAAATAAATGCCAAGATATAAACGTCACATATGCAAAAAAATAATAAAATAAAATGAAGTATACATATGTATCGTGTGCCAAAACCATGCAAATGGAGCAAGAAAAATGAATACTAAAATTGTGTAATAGATGATATATAATACATGATAAATGCTGCTGCAATTGAATATATACAAATAAATATAAATTATATAGATATGAGTCCATCAATGTATATATAGAAGTATATAAATGTTAATAATACACACACAAATAGAGTCTCACGCAGGGTAGATGCAATAGAGAAGTATGTAAAGTGCTAGTGCATATATACTTTCCAAAATGTGCAAAAACGCAGTATGTGCAGAAAAGGCTTAGTGGAAGCCAAATGCAGCAGCAAAATTAGTCAAATAATCATTATGGTAAAGCAGACTCCAAAACAACATAGGCTCAAAGGATAATCTTTAGGTACTAGACCACATCATTGGCATGTGACATAGATAATGGTAAGGACTTACAATCAAAAGGCTCCCTATCCCGGGCTGCGTCCACCCCGAGGCGCGTTTCGGCAAGCGCCTTCATCAGAGGGTGGAAGCATCAGGCAGGCCGGAAGTATAAGCAGAAAGAAAGAGTCAATCAGAGAGTGGGGGTGTATTGTTGCGGACCAATCGCAGAGGAGGGGGCGTGGTGTGACACAAAGCAGGCTCCAGTGTGTAGAGTAAAAGTATGCATAGATTTACTTTTCTACAACCTGTATACCCATAGTAGAGGTCTGATAGGGGATGACAGATTCCTTTTAATGTTCACATCCAGTGCGTACAACAATATAAATATCTAGGGAATGAAGTCAGTAGATTCCCATTAGACTTTGAGGACTTGAACCTACAACGGTTGTTACAAAAGCTTAAGCAATAAATCATTACATGGAAGAAATTATGTTTATCTGTAGTAGGAAGGCTGAAGCTGATAAAAATGCTACTGATGCCACAGTTACTGCACATAGGACATAATGCACCTATTTGGCTCCCAGTTAATCGTCTTCACCATATAAATGTGTAATTCAGAGATCTGACTTGGAACAGAGGTCACCAGCGACAAAGTATTAGCGTTACAAAGGACTGGCACTGACAAACCTGTAACTCTATTACCTTGTTGCAAAAGCCAACCTTTAAAAGGTGCCTTCCATGGAGATAAGGGATTCTACTGGACAAAACTTCATAAACTATGAAGCTGACATCTATAGCACTGTATCTAATCCTGACAGTATCTGCTATTCACTGTGATGGTGAAGCTGCTATATTGTGTTCCCCCTCCCTTCTGGGACGTTACATCACAGATTAATGGGCGTAGCCTGCTCCTGGATTCTAGTAACTGCCAGACCCTTGATAACATCTCCTACTATTTAGTCGAGATCAGGGGGTGTGGACAGCCTCTGACCAGCTACAGTCATTCGTCTCTGCTCTGGTTGCCCTCTCATTCCTCATGGGGAGAAATTTAACCTCCCTCATAAATGTTTTTGTCCATATATTCAGGTCCGACACCTTTGATGCACAAAACAGGGTTTTATGGAGTAAAGTTATTACAACTGTATAATCATAACCTGCAGGTTTGGTCGGAGGCACCAAGGTCTCTTTTATTAGGGTATGTAGGAGAACTGACATGGGACACACACGGTAAAACTGCGGTAGTACGTTTATTGTTTATGGCACATAAATTGATAACATCTAGATGGATTCAGACGAACCCTCCTACAAAATGTGATTAACGAAGTCATTGCTACAGGACGGTATCAGAAAGTGATTTATTCTACAAGAAACATTAGAAACAAAATGAGAGAATCTGGGCATTGTGGCTTGATACTCCGCGCCTGGCCTCCAGTGTGTTAGTAAGCCCGTTTGAGAATAATAGAAACTGCTAACTATGAGGACCTTGTCTGATCTTTATGTCCTTGTATAAAGAACTGTGGAGATAGCGTTATTCTCTGTATAAAATATGTGATGTTGCTGTAGCCCTAATATTTCTGTAGAGAGGTCTCTGAATAGATAAGCTGACCCCAGCATTATGGATTAAGAAAAGGAAGATGGAAAGAGTGAGACATTTTATTTTAATTGGAATTGATCACACTAGAAGTTCCATCAAAGTCCAACATGTAAATTGTAATTTGTAATATGAACATGTTTATTATTGTGGTATAGAAAGATGAATGACGTCTGCTCACACATGGAGATTGTTGGGTATTTGTTGGGAGGGAAGGGGTTTTAATACTCTTGTCCACATAGTGAATATATAAATATAGAACTGTGAAATGTTCAGTGCACATGGAATATTGCATTTAATTTCCTTTTTAGATAACAGTAAGTAACTGCATATGTTTTAATTCAAATTAAAGTTCTAACGTTCCTTCTCATTTACTTATTTGTCATTAAGTTGACTCTCTGTTATGTGTTGTCTTGTACAATTTATAAAAAATAAAAGGTTTCTCCCTGTGTGAATTTTCCTTTGTGGTCAACAAAATGTGATTTTTGAGTAAAATATTTCCCTCCTTCTAGGTATTAGAATGACTTCTTCCTTTGTGAGTTATTTGATGTTTAGTAAGACTCCTTTTATTGGTAAAATATTTCTCACATTCTGAACATGAAAATGGCTTTTCCCCTGTGTGAGTTCTCTGATGTGTAACAAGATTTGTTTTATATGCAAAACATTTCCCACATTCTGAACATGCAAATGGCTTCTCCCCTGTGTGAGTTCTGTGATGTGTTACAAGATTTGTTTTATATGCAAAACATTTCCCACATTCTGAACATGAAAATGGCTTCTCCCCTGTGTGAAATGTCTGATGTGCAACAAAGTGTGTTTTCTTTGCAAAACATTTACCACATTCTGAACATGAAAATGGCTTCTCCCCTGTGTGAGTTCTCCGATGTGTAACAAGATGCGATTTATCTACAAAACGTTTCTCACATTCTGAACAGGAAAATGGCTTCTCCCCTGTGTGTGTTATCCGATGTCTAAAAAGGTGTGAGTTATCTATAAAACATTTCCCACATTCTGAACATGAAAATGGTTTTTCCCCTGTGTGAGTTTTGTGATGTCTAAAAAGGTTTGATTTATATATAAAACACTTCCCACATTCTGAACATGAATATGGCTTCTCCCCTGCGTAAATTCTTTTTTGTCTAACATGCTCTAATTTCTGGTTAAAATATTTCCCACACTCTGAAGAAAATCTTTTCTCCTCTATGTGAATATTTGGATGTGTAACAAAACACGTTTTGAGGGAAAAACTTTTTTCATATTCTAAACTTGAAAATGATTTGTTTGCATTCAGAGCAGTTAGATCTTTAACGTCTCTTTTGTGACTTATATTTTTCTTAATAGTCTGTGATGAATAAGAAGGTAGGACCTGTTTAAAAGGATCAGATGAAAGATCTTTGCAGTGAAAGGATGACGGCGTTTCTGGAATAGTGGCATAGATGTCAGTTGTATCTTGATTGATATCAAGGTCATCTGATTTAAAAACGGAAGTTGCCAACTGTCCCTCTGATCTCCTGGTAAAGTCATCTGCAAAGAATAAAGATCATTTTTATATAAATTATGATGAATTATATCTTTATAACATTTCTAAAATACGTAAAGAAATTTCAAGTTACATAGCAAAATTCAATTTTTTACTAAGACAAAAACAGTTAAAAATCTAACAGTAGACCTTGAAAAGCAACATGGCTTCCAAAAACCAATCCAACAAAATTTTTTGTTCCCAAACCCAAATGTTCCCCTTACTCCTGAGCCTTATAGTGTGCTCAAAAACTGTTAGCGACCACATGTTTAACATTCCCGTAATGGGAAGAACCCACTTCATCATTTACTGTGTGCATGTCTCCAGAAACACAAGCTGGCCGACACTTATTGGGTACTAAAATGGCAAATTTGCCATTTTCATTCTTCAACATCCACTGTGTGCTAATTTCCAGAGAATACCTGTGGAGTGAAAATAGTCACTACTCCTAAAGATGAATTCACTGAGGGAAATTGAGTCAATTTTACGCTATCTATTGATTTTCTACTGTTTTTTTCTGGCACCTCAGGTGATCTGCAAATGGTGCCCCCAATTATTCCAGCAAGATCTGCAATTTCAGAGCCAAATTACGCTCCTCTCCTTCTGAGCCCTTCCATGTGCACAAACAGTATGATATTGTCCAATTTAGGAGAAGGATCCCACAATATATTTTGCACCATTTTGTTCTATTTCCCCTTGTAAAATTGAAAACATTCAGGCTACATCAACATTTATTGTGATACACCTAAAGGGTTAAATTTCCTAAATGTGTTTTTTGATACTATGAGGAGTGCAACTTTCTGAAATATAGGCCCTCCCAGTGACTCCAAAAGAGATTTGGTCCCCAAAAAATAGGTAAATTGCCTTGAACATATGATAATTTTGTTGTTGAAGCCTTTTAAAGTCTTAAACAAAATAAAAAGATATTTGAAAACTGCTGTCAACATAAAGTAGAAATACACTGTGTGCCGAATTATTAGGCAAATGAGTATTTTGATCACATGATACTTTTTATACATGTTGTCCTACTCCAAGCTGCATAGGCTTGAGAGCCAACTACCAATTAAGTAAATCTGGTGATGTGCATCTCTGTAATGAGGAGGGGTGTTGACTAATGACATCAACACCCTATATAATGTGTGCTTAATTATTAGGCAACTTCCTTTCCTTTGGCAAAATGGGTCAGAAGAGAGATTTGACGGTCTCTGAAAAGTCCAAAATTCTGAGATGTCTTGCAGAGGGAGGCAGCAGTCTTGAAATTTCCAAACTTTTGAAGCGTGATCACCGAACAATCAAGCGTTTCATGGCAAATAGCCAACAGGGTTCGCAAGAAGTGTGTTGGCCAAAAAAGGCGCAAAATAACTCCATGAATTGAGGAAAATCAAGCGTGAAGCTGCCAAGATGCCATTCACCACCAGTTTTGCCATATTTCAGAGCTGCAACGTTACTGGAGTATCAAAAAGCACAAGGTGTGCGATACTCAGGGACATGGTCAAGGTAAGGTAAGGAAGGCTGAAAAACGACCACATTTGAACAAGAAACATAAGATAAAACGTCAAGAATGGGCCAAGAAATATCTTAAGACTGATTTTTCAAAGGTTTTATGGACTGATGAAATGAGAGTGACTCTTGATGGGCCAGATGGATGGACCAGAGACTGGATCAGTAAAGGGCAGAGAGCTCCACTCCGACTCAGACGCCAGCAAGATGGAGGTGGGGTACTGGTATGGGCTGGTATCATCAAAGATGAACTTGTGGGCCCTTTTCAGGTTGAGGATGGAGTTAAGCCTGCCTAATAATTCTGCACACAGTGTACAATAAGTGCTGTACTGTATTAAATACTTTGTGTGGTATTACTATTTGTTTTAATGGCATACAAAATCAATGTTTGAACTTTCTAATTATTCTAAATATTTGTCAAATTTCACATTTTTCCATAAATAAACTCAAAACAAATTAACCTAAAATTACCATTAATGAAAAGTACAATGCGTCACGGAAAAAACAACAATCTCAGAATCGTTGGAGCAGGTTAAGCATTTTAAAGTTATTACTATGTAAAGTGACCAGTCAGATGTGAAATATGGGGCCTGGTTAGGAACAAAACTGGCTGTGGCAGAAAGTTATTCAATGAGAGGAACTTGAGCAATAACTACTGTAAACATAAACTGTGACATCTCTGGATAATTTTGTGACATGGTAGCTCTCATGTCGTAGGGGACAATATTTTCTGTCAGATGAGTTTCATTAAGAAATATTAGACATTTAGAGAGAATTTTTCAACGAAGTGCACTAAACCGAAGTTACACTCATTTATGATGGACCACTGGAGCTTCTATAAGTCCTGACTAGAAAGGTAGAAAAAGTATTTCTTTCAGGAGAGATTACACAGTAACTTTCATTCCCTAGTATCGAAATCGCCATGAAATTCATGACATGGAGATATTAGAGTCATCAATCACACACAGAGATACACATGACATAGACGTAACGTTTTTTCATGTAGTTTATCATAAACTGCTTTGAAGTTAGACGGTTCTTTATTCACAGAAACTGAAAAGTCAGAATAGAGGGAAACTCTGCTGTTATTGTACAGAAATTCACATTTGGTGAAGAGTAAAAATTATTAAATTTAAAATATTCCACTAATAAGGGGGAATTTTTATTTTCTGGCCTCATGGATTCAACAATGACTTAAGTACAAGTTCTTACATAAATGATCAAAATAATGGGGACAGTTTTGAGTGGAGGAGCATGCAGTGGTCTATCTGCAAAATGGTGACCTATAATTGTGGTATGACTGGACAAGACCGCAAATAAAGCAATGTCAGCAAGTGACTGAGAAGAATCTCTGACCTCTCTGCATTTAGTGGTTACTACTCACCTGGATAGTCATATGTAGGAATCTCCTCTTTACACCACTCATCACCCCTTACATATGTCTCTGTAGTATTAATATGGGTCAGATCTTTACCCTGAAACAAATATTGTAAATGTCACAGACACATGGAGAAGTCACATCTATGATCAGCTCTAATTCTGCCATCTCCATAGTTCTCATTACACAAGTATAACACATATAATACTGGTGGATAAAACAAGACTGAACACAAGACCTTCACAGCCGTCTACACATCAAAGGGGAGATCTCATGACACCTTCTCTCCATCTACCTGATGATCCTCAGGAACATTGGGATTTTCTTGTTTACAGTCCTGTGGAAGAAGAGGACGGAGACATCTCTCTGGTGTTGTCCCGTTATTGGATAGAACTGGAGGAAACACATACAGGAACTGAATTCATTCTTTACATACAGATAATTATAGTCCATGTGTATTTATTCCTATTACCTGGTGATGTGAGGGGCTGTGAAACGTCCATCATGACGTCCTTGTACAGATCTTTGTGTACTTCTAAATACTTCCACTCCTCCATGGAGAAATAGACAGTGACATCCTGACATCTTATAGGAACCTGAAACATACAATGATAGAGTAGTGTTGAGCGAGTATGTTCTGTTCCGAGTATGCTCTAGCCGAGCACCGAGTAGTTACAGCTGCTCGGTGATATGGTTGAATCGCTCCCGTGTGCATGATTTGCAACTGTTTGACAGTTTTATTACATGTGAGGAATGTGTAAGAAATAGACATTCCTCCCATGTAATAAAACTGTCAAACAGTCGCAAATCATGCACACGGAAGCGATTCAACCATATCACCGAGCAGCTGTAAATACTCGGAGCTCGGCCCGAGCATACTCGGCGAAAGGGTTAACAGAACATACTCGCTCAACACTATGATAGAGTGATTCCTGCGATCCCTTCATAGCGTTACTGTATAAAGTCCCAGCAGTGTCACCTCTCCAGTCAGCAGCTCAATCATCTTGGAGGTGAGTTCTAGGATCTTCTGGTCATTGATATCCTCATGTATCAGGGGTTGAGGTGGAGGCCCCATGATTGGGCTCATGGTTCTTTGACATCCCTCAGTCACAGGGGCCTGACAGAGCGCCCTAGAGGTCTTCTTCACTACTGTGTAATCCTGGTTATAGAGAGACACATTAATAAATCTCACTACAGAGATTTCCAGAGTCCTCACCTCTCCAGTTCTGTCCATCTGTTATTCCCATACACAAGAATGATGTAATGTGATGTCATCAGAATCTCTTACCTCTCCAGTAAGCCGGAAGAGGATCTCTAGGGTGAGGTGTAATATCTTCTCTGCTATTTTATCCTTATCCATATCCATCTTTAATGGTTAAATCAGGAAAATTCTCTTATATAGAAGATCTCTTTTGAGGGGATCCGATATTGTAGGAACCTAAAATGGGAGAAGATGATCCAATGTAATATCATGAACAATCCTGTGTAATAATACAATTATTGGAGATAATAAGGGGAAACATATCAGGAGATAGAACGTGTAGATATTGTATTTTCTCTTGCCTCACATGGACTGGAAAATAAGTTGAATTGCTCACTAAGACATCTCCTCCATGCTCCCAATCACTGACTATGTTGGCCACGACTTCGGCAACTGATTGCCTGTAGGAATCGCAAGTTCTTTGGGACTGAGCAGCAATTAGAGACTGCCAGGGGACCCAAGCAACGGTGGTATTTTTATTATTTTAGAACATTCTGTTTAAATAAACTCATAAGGCTCCCTTTCACATTAAACTAAAGTTGTCTGGAACTGCAGATGATGTCAGGTGAGAGAAGGATCTGGAATTTGAATTTCAGAAGCTGATCTGTTTGTTCTCCCTGGAGATAAGCCTCTGCTAGATGAGTCTGCCAACAACTCTCTCAGAGGCTATGTGCCCACAATGCAGAAATGCTCAGGATTTTTTCCTGAGCGTTTCTGCATCTCCCAGGCAGAAAAAAACGCATGCGGATTGTACATGCATTTTCCTGCCAGGGACATGCGGAAATGAAGCGTTCTTCACGTGCATTTCCGCATGCGGGTGTCAATCGCTTTCCAAGGGATTTTAGCATCACTTGGAAAGTGCTTGACAACTCGGTCACACTATATAAATCCATGCAACCGACATGGATTTATATAGTGTGACCTGAGAGAATGTCAAAAAATAAAAAATAAACCTATACTTACCCTTCGATGGCCCCCGAGTCTTGCTGCGCTCCTGTGCTGGCTGCCGTCAGATCGCGGTACGCTGTACTGAAGGACCTTCCGTCACATGATTGTGACGTCACCGCAGGTCCTTCAGTCCTGCGCGATCTATCGGCAAGCACAGGGAAGGAGTCCGGGGGCCGTCGGAAGGTGAATATAATCTTTATTTTTCATTTTATTCTTTTTTTACAGCTTTTAATGGTACCTGGGTGTGGAGGAGAGTCTCCTGTCCTCCACACCCGGGTACCATCCGCACATTAGAACGCGCCAATTATGCAAGTACAGATGCAGTCTTGCGGAATTGGCGCGTTCTAATGCAAGTCAATGGCGGCGAAAACGCAGCACTTCCGCAAAATAATTGGTAGTGCTGCGTTTTTTTCCGCAATGATAACCCGCTGGGGAAATTTCCGCAGCATGTGCACAGCACATGCGGATTATCATTGGGGGACATGGCAGGTCTTCTACCATGCGTTTTTTAAGCGTTCCTGCAGCGTTTTTGCCGCTGCGGAAACACTTAAAAAACGCATCGTGGCCACACAGCCATAGAGACCAGAGGAAAGCCTGGCAGAGTATTATGTCTGTGTGTTTGGGAGAGTCGGGAGAGACAGCTGTCAGCATGATCATTTAGCCAACACTTATCTCATGTGCTGGGGCCATGAATATTACATTTGCAGGCAGGGATAATACACCGCACTACAGTAGTACAGTGCATCACCGGAGCAATCAGAGGCTTGTATGTTGTATGATCGCACTAATGCACTTAAATTAAAAAAGCTTTTAAGTGAAAAATAAAGATCACAGTTTTAGCAAGAGAGAAAGAGAAAATTCTCCATTATTGATGAAGACAAAGAGAAAACATCTTCTATAGATCTGAGGTAACTGAAAACGAGCATCCATTATTTTCTTTGAGGCATAAAGAAAGAAATAGAGAGATGGAGCCCCTCATACATCTATAGCACCTGCGAACTGTCCCAGATTCATAATTTCCAGCCTTGGGAAACTAATCTAGGAGGTCGCTGGTATGAGCCGGGGTCATCTATATCTGCATCAAGAATGGGTTTAAGGAGTAGTTATTAGCCAGTGTGGTGGGTGATAACATATTGTGGGGGGCAACTTGTAGTATCATAATGTGTATGGGGGGAAATGTTGGTACTGTGGGTACCTTATACTGTGTGTTGGAGGATGGCGGTACTGTGGGTACATTATACCCTGTGTGGGGGATGAAGTGGCGGTACTGTGGGAACAGTATACTGTGTGTGAAGAGACGGAAGTACTGTGGGTACCTTATACTGTGTGCCGGGGGATGGCGATACTGTGGGAACATTATACTGTGTGGGGGGGTGGCAGTACTGTGGGAACATTATACTGTGTGTGGGTGGATGGTGGTACTGAGGGAACATTATACTGTGTGTGGTGGGATGGCAGTACTGTAGGATCATTATACTGTGTGTGGGGGGGATGACGGTACAATGGGAACATTATACTGTGTGTGGTGGGATGGTGGTACTGTGGGAACATTATACTGTGTGTGGTGGGATGGCGGTACTGTGGGAACATTATACTGTGTGTGGGGGGGTGGTGGTACTGTGGGAACATTACTGTGTGTGGGGGATGGTGGTACTGTGGGAACATTACTGTGTGTGGGGGATGGTGGTACTGTGGGAACATTATACTGTGTGAGGGGTGATGGTGGTACTGTGGGAACATTATACTGTGTGTGGGGGGGATGGCGGTACTGTAGGAACATTATACTGTGTGTGGGAGGATGGCGGTACTGTAGGAACATTATACTGTATGTGGGGAGATGGCACTGTGTGTGGGGGGATGACAGTAGTGTGAGAACATTATACTGTGTGTGGGGGGATGGCGGTACTGTAGGAACATTATACTGTGTGTGGGGGGATGGCGGTACTGTAGCAACTAGCAAAAGAGGGAAGGAGGGACAATACAGGCACCAAGCATGCTAAATGATCAATTGTGGAAACAATATCATGAAAAAGATATAGAAATTTTATTATTATTAGGACACTGAACATCACCATTTAAAAACAGGAGGGATCTTCAGTCTATACTATATAAGAACTGGTCAATCCTTCTGTCAGAACCAAAATTACAACATCTTATATCAACAAAACCGTCACTCACCGCAAGGAGGGCGAGAAGTCTCAAGGGCAATTTGGTCAGAAGCCATTTTGAACGGCCAACATTAAAATTAAACAGAGGCACAGTATTTAAAGGATCTCATGCTTGTGGAAGCTGTACTGTATGCTCATTTATGCTATCTACTTATATTTTTGTGAACCCAATGGACAAACAGGAATTTCATTTGAGGAATTTTATTGTCGGACTAAAAATGTCATCTATGCCTTAGTCTGTCCATGTTCTCTTGTTTATATTGACCAGACATCACAAGAATTACATAAACGTATACAACGAATATTGCTTTGGCAGACATTCATCTTAAAGCACAAAAGCAAATTTCTACTGTGGCCATGCATTATTTACAACGTCATCATTGAAAAACTGCCGGGACCATGGTTTACGGCCTGGATCGACTCTCCCCCAATATTCGGGGTGGTGATTCAACACCAGCTCTACTACGTCTTGAATCCAGATGGATTTACATGATGAACTGTGTGTCCCCTAAAGGGATCAACGAGGATTTGTTGTTTACTGTTTTTTTTGTTTATAAAAGATAGGGTACTATCATTAAATCAGTACTGATTACACTTTGGTGGGGATATCATAGAATCATAGAATGGTAGAGTTGGAAGGGACCTCCTGGGTCATCTGGACCAACCCCCTGCTCAAAGCAGGATTCACTAAATCATCTCAGACAGATGTCTGTCCAGCCTCTGTTTGAAGACGTCCATTGAAGGAGAACTCACCACCTCTTGTGGCAGCCTGTTCCACTCATTGATCAACCTAACTGTCAAAAAGTTTTTTCTAAAATCTAATGTGTGACTCCTCACATTCAGTTTCATCCCATTGCTTCTAGTCTTTCCTTGTGCAAATGAGAACAAAGATGATCCTTCTACAATGTGACAGCCCTTGAGATAATTGTAGACAGCTATTAATTCTCCTCTCAGTCTTCTTTTTTGCAAGCTAAACATTCCCAAATCCTGTAACCGTTCCTCATAGGACATGGTTTGCAGACCGGTCACCATTCAGGACGCTCTTCTCTGAACTTGCTCCAGTTTGTCAATGTCTTTTCTAAAATGTGGTGCCCAAAACTGGACACAGTATTCCAGATGAGGTCTGACCAAAGAGGAGTAAAGTGCGATAATGACTTCACATGATCTAGACTGTATGCTTCTGTTAATACATCCCAGAATTGTATTTGCCTTTTTTGCTGCTGAATCACACTGTTGACTCATGTTCAGTCTATGATATATTAGTATACCTAAGTCTATTTCACATGTACTGTTGCTTAGCTCTATTCCTCCCATTCTGTATATGCTTTTTTCATTTTTATTGCCCAGATGTAGTACTTTGCATTTTTCCCTGTTAAAAACCATTCTGTTAGTTGCTGCCCACTGCTCCAGTTTATTTAGGTCTTTTTGAAGCCTCTCTCTCTCTTCTCTAGTGTTAGCTATCCCTCATAGCTTTGTGTCACAGGAAATGTAATCAGTTTACCCTCAATTCCTTCATCTAAATCATTGATAAAGATGTTGAACAATACAGGTCCCAGGACAGAGCCCTGTGGTACCCCACTTAAGACATTCACCCAACTGGATGTGAAGCCATTTACGACCACTCTTTGAGTCCAATCACTAAGCCAGTTATGAATCCACCTAACAGTTGCCTTGTCCATTCCATACTTGGTAATTTTTTCAATAAGGATGGTGTGAGATACTTTGTCAAATGCTTTGCTGAAGTCAAGATATACTATATCTACAGCATTTCCCTGATCCACCCAGTCAGTGATTCTGTCATAGAAGGAAATTAAGTTAGTCTGACATGACTTGTTAGTTACAAACCCATGCGGACTCTGGTTAATCACGTTATTCTTATCCAGGTACTTACATACATGTTGTTTAATAATTTTTTCAAAGATCTTTCCTGGTATAGAAGTCAGACTCACCGGCCTATAGTTCCCTGTATCCACCTTCTTCCCCTTTTTGAAGATACAGTAGGAACAACATTTGCTCTTCTCCAGTCTTCTGGGACTTCTCCTGTTCTCCAAGAATTTTCAAAGATTATGGAGAGTGATTCTAAAATTTCTTCTACGATCTCCTTCAGTACTCTGGGGTGTAATTCATCTGGACCTGGAGACTTGAACTCATTTATGTTAGCTAAATATTCCCTCACAATCTCTCTGTTTACAGATAACCTGGATTCTTCTATTCCTTTAATAGGACAGTGAAGATCAGTTGATGTCACATTTTCTTTCTGAGAGAAAACCGATGCAACATAGGAATTAAAAAGTTCTGCCTTCTCAACATCCTTTCTTACCATTTCACCATTTTCATCCTGTAAAAATCCTATAGCATCTTTGACTTTTTTTTTACTTTTGACATACCCCCAAAATCCATTTTTATTGCTTTTGACATCTCTTACAAGCCTTAATTCATTGTCAGCTTTAGCTAACCTGATACGTGCCCTGCAGGTTCTGCAGACTGCATTATAATCTTCTTTAGATATGCCTCCCTCTTTCCATTTGATAAACATTTTTTTCTTTCTTTCTTTTTAGCATGTGCTTAAGTTCTGTGTTCATCCATCCTGGTTTCCTTAAATGCTTCCCATTCTTCCTACTTTTCGGGATTGTTAACGATTGTGCTTTGAGAATCTCATTTTTAAAAATTTCTCATCCTTCCTGGACATTTTTGTCCTTAAGTACATCCAGCCATTGGATCCCTCCTATTCTCTTTTTGAGTCGGTTAAAATCTGCCTTTCTGAAATCTAACCTTGAAGTTTGAATCTTCACATGTCTTCCTCCTCTAGGTATCCAAAATTCTATAATAGCATGATCGCTGCCTCCTAGGGTCCCAGACACTTTTACCCCCTCAACCATTTTCTCCTTGTTTACAAGAATTTAGATCAAAAGTAGCAGATCCCCTTGTTTTTCCCAAGGAAGATAAAGTTGTCAGCAAGAGAGGATAAGAATTTGCTTGACCTGTTAGTTTTACTTGAGAGAGATTCCCAACAAATGTCTGGAGAGTTGAAATCTCCCATGACCACTACGTCATATTTTTTGGAGAACTTGGTCATTTGATACATAAAGAGTTCATCCATATCTTCAGTTTGCCCAGGTGGCCTGTAGTAAATGCCTACAATGGTGTCCTTTCCGTTGTTCTCTCCTTGTATTCTTACCCAAACAGTTTCCACAGAACTCCCAGTCTCTGAAGCTTCAATCTTTGCGTAGATATAAGCTTTTCTAACATACAAAGATACACCTCCTCCTCGTTTATCAAGTCTGTTTCTTGCAAATAAGTTGTATCCTTTTAGCCTTGTATTCCAATTATGTGTATCATCCCACCAAGTTTCAGCGATTCCAATGACATCATATTTATTTTCCTGCGTTAGTAGTTCCAATTCTCCTTGTTTGTTGCCCATGCTTTGTGCATTTGTATAAAAACATTTTAGTTTGTGATTGGTTTCTCTTCCTCCCATATTTTTAATATTTAGATTTTTTGTCTTTGTTCTTTCTTTCCACTTCCAATAGCAGAGATCCCAATAGTATTTGTCAGCGGTATAGCTTTTTCTGGCCTTTTGCTTCCCTTCCCACATTGTTCTAGTTTAAAGCTCTCCTGATGAGTGTAGCAAGGCGACTTCCAACTACATGTTTTCCAGTCTTCGTAAGGTGCACCCCATCTCTAGCAAGTAGTCCATCATATAGGTAATTCATTCCGTAATCCAGAAATCCAAATCCTTGTTGACGGCACCATCGACGTAGCCAGTTGTCCACCTGTAGAATCTTATTCCACCTCATTGTTCCATGGACATCCACTGGGAGGATGGATGAGAAGACCACCTGCGCTCCCAATTCTTTCACTTTCTTGCCTAAGTTTTCAAAGTCACTACAGATGGTTTCCAGGTCCTTTCTTGCGATGTCATTTGTCCCCACATGTATTAGCAGGAATGGGTAGTGATCTGTAGGTCTGAAGAGTCTTGATATCCTGTCAGACACATCTTTAATTTTTGCACCTGGAAGACAGCACATTTCTCTTGAAGATATGTCTGGCCTGCAGATAGCGGCCTCTGTTCCTCTCAACAGGGAAATCCCCCATGACCACCACTCTTCGTTTTTTCTTCACAACATTTTTCTTTCTCCATCCAGGAGGATTCTGAGGGCTTACAAGGTTATTCATTGTGGGCAAAGTCTTATCTTGCAGTATTTCTTCGTGGTTCTCCTGTGTGAGAGCCAGGTCCTGTTTCCTGTATATACTTTGTAGATGTCTGAGCCAAATGGTATACTAATTAACTACTTGCATGTATCATTACATTTAGTGACACTTTCTGTCCTCTATGACCTATTTGGGAGATATGAGTCATCAGTGTATATCTGTTTATCTGATAACAATAATTAAATTTCTTTGTAAGGTGCCGCCTGCTTCTGACACCCAGTGCTGTATCTGCTGTTGTCCTGTGATGCAGGCCTTTCTCCCTCTTCCTTTTTATGTCACCTCGGGTGTTTGTACCTGTGCCTCTATGATGTCATCTGGGCCCCTCCGGCAGACACCCTGATCTCCTCTCTGTGGTGTCATTCTCTGCCCTATTTTCCTGCTGCACATCGTTACAGATTGTCTAGACCCGCCCCCGTAGCTCGTCACTTCCCCAGCTATGTGTTCCACTCTGACAAGCACACTAACTGAAGGGGGAGTTCCCTCCTCCATCTATTTCTACTTCCGGTATGTGTACTTTATTCCGGCGGTGCGTTCCAATGTGGAACGCACGCCGTCTGCCTACACACAATCAGACCTTCTTTAATGTGCTGCAGCTTATTTCAAATGAGGCCATGGTGGGCAGTGTGCAATTGTGGATCCCGGAACTTGACTTGAGGACTCACATATTCCGTAGTGAGTTTATCATCAGGGGGTATTATCTTCGTTTGGACTCTGGTCCAGTACAGGTATTCATGGACTCTCTCTTTGACTAATGGGTGTATGTGCTTTCTGGAGTATATATTTCAAACGTTTGGGTTACTGACTCTATACCCCTGATGAAGCCATAATTGGAAGGCGTAACGCGTAGGTTTTGTATATCTGACATCTCCTTTATTTTTCTGTGGATGCATATTGTTGGTACTCTTAGATTCCTTCTTATCTTGGGACCTTTCTCTTTTTTATTTCTTACTATATACTTACCTATCAGGTATCCCAATTTCTTGGGGACCATACATTGGATAATAAGATATACAGTGGTCCTGGAAGGTGTAGGTAAATCATGTTATTATACAAATACCAGATATATTACATTATTTATCATATCTGCTAAATATTCCCCACATATTAATTGTTTGTTATCAAATATTATATTGGATTGATATGTCAATTTTTGTAAGGGGATCTCTCTGTCCATAGGTCTCTTTTTTTGTCTTGCATGGTTTTTAATCATGTTTTTAAATGGTGGTGTTCAGTGTCCTAATAATAATAAAATTTCTATATCTTTTTCATGATATTGTTTCCACAATTGATCATTTAGCATGCTTGATGCCTGTATTGTCCCTCCTTACCTCTTTTGCTAGCTCAATATTTACATAGGGACCTTGGCACAAGCGTGTATTTAGATAATTGTAGTGCTGGCTCAGATACTATTTATCCACTGGAACTGTCGGAACATTATACTGTGTGTGGTGGGAACACAGTACTGTGGGAACATTATACTGTGTGTGGGGGATGGCGGTACTGTAGGAACATTATACTGTGTGTGGGGAGATGGCAGTACTGTGAGAACATTATACTGTGGGAACATTATACTGTGTGTGGGGGGATGGTGGTACTGTGGGAACATTATACTGTGTGTGGGGGGATGGCGGTACTGTGGGAACATTATACTGTGTGTTTGGGGGGATGGCGGTACTATAGGAACATTATTGAGCGTGGGGGGGATGGCGGTACTGTAGGAACATTATACTGTTTGTGAGGGGATAGCAGTACTGTGGGAACATTATACTGTGTGTTTGGGGGGATGGCGGTACTATAGGAACATTATTGAGTGTGGGGGGGATGGCGGTACTGTAGGAACATTATACTGTGTGTGGGGGGGGTGGCAGTACTGTGGGAACATTATACTGTGTGTTTGGGGGGATGGCGATACTATAGGAACATTATACTGTGTGGGGGGGTGGCGGTACTGTGGGAACATTATACTGTGTGTGGGGGGATGGCAGTAGTGTGGTAACAATATTCGCTGTTTTATACAAAAATCTGCTGAGTTTAACTGTCCAAGTGGTGCAGATGTGAAGTCGCGTTTTAAATGTGTTTTCTATAGTACAGAAAAGTTTTGATTCTGCACATAAAAAAAGTAACAGCATTTTTTTACATGCTTTTTTTTAGGCTCCACATAGAAAACAAGAGAAAAAAACACCAAAACCGTAGGGTTCAGCAGTGTCCTTGGACGCACAGCGGGCGCCGTTTTTGTTAAATTAGTTTTGTTACAATACACATATAAAGAGATATATATATACACACACACACATTTAAGAGGTAGAAGGGGAAGAAAGGAAAAGCACCTGTAAAAACAGGTGGAGAGACAGGAATATAGATAATACCATCTTCTAAATAATGTAAAATACTGTTTGTTGAATTCTAACAGTTCTCATGAAATCACATCCACTTTGTTCAAACAGTTGAACACAGCAAAATTTTTGTGCACAAAAAGCAGCAGAAAATATGCAGCATTTACGCTACATGTGAACAAGGTCTAAGTGTCCAAGCAAAGTGGACATGATCCCATGAAATCTCCACCGCTGTGGTCTAAATACGCTGCTGAACTCTGCGGTTTTGGTGCATTTTTCTCTGTATAGACTTCTTCTGAAAAAAATGTAGGAAGGGGCACTTTCATGTGCATCATACTTTATGGGTGCAATGACAGGGGAATCTAGGGTTTCAGTAGTTTTTTTTTTTTTGTGGGGAGGGGATAGCACAATGAAAACTTTTGCCATGGGACCCCATTATTTCTATAAAGTGGCAACAGAAAAAAAAACCAAAATAGTCTCCGTAGTGAAGGGGTTAATGCAGCCCGCACCCAGTAATGGGGGAACTCCACATACCTGCACCTGCAGAGCCGCCACCACATATATGGCTGTTCTGTGCACACAGGACCTGTGATGAGGTCACAGGAGGGGAGGAGTCAGGGGTCACATGATCAGGGGCCTCAGTGGATGCAGGACTCTGCTGTGCTGGTTGTCATGGTGCTGGATGAGGTGAAGGTTATGTGTGGGGTCAGGAGGGGTTTACAGTGTGGATGTAGCAGAGCCGCGCGTGTACGAGGTGTACGCAGCGGAGCCGCGAGTGTACGAGGTGTACGGAGCAGAGCCGCGTGTGTACGAGGTGTACGGAGCGGAGCCGGGTGTGTACGAGGTGTACGGAGCGGAGCCGGGTGTGTATGAGGTGTACGGAGCGGAGCCGCGTGTACGAGGTGTACGGAGCAGAGCCGTGTGTGTATGAGGTGTACGGAGCGGAGCCGCGTGTACGAGGTGTACGGAGCAGAGCCGTGTGTGTATGAGGTGTACGGAGCGGAGCCGCGTGTGTACGAGGTGTACAGAGCGGAGCCGCATGTGTACGAGGTGTACGGAGCAGAGCCGCGTGTGTACGAGGTGTGCGGAGCGGAGCCACGTGTGTACGAGGCGTACGGAGCGGAGCCATGTGTGTACGAGGCGTACGGAGCGGAGCCGCGTGTACGAGGTGTACGGAGCGGAGCCGCGTGTTTACGAGGTGTACAGAGCGGAGCCGCGTGGGAACGAGGTGTACGGAGCAGAGCCGCGCGTGTACGAGGTGTACGGAGCGGAGCCGCGCGTGTACGAGGTGTACGGAGCGGAGCCGCGCGTGTACGAGGTGTACGGAGCGGAGCCGCGCGTGTACGAGGTGTACGGAGCGGAGCCGCGCGTGTACGAGGTGTACGGAGCGGAGCCGCGCGTGTACGAGGTGTACGGAGCGGAGCCGCGCGTGTACGAGGTGTACGGAGCGGAGCCGCGCGTGTAAGAGGCTTACGGAGCAGAGCCGCGCGTGTAAGAGGCTTACGGAGCAGAGCCGCGCGTGTAAGAGGCTTACGGAGCAGAGCCGCGCGTGTAAGAGGCTTACGGAGCAGAGCCGCGCGTGTAAGAGGCTTACGGAGCAGAGCCGCGCGTGTAAGAGGCTTACGGAGCGGAGCCGCGCGTGTAAGAGGCTTACGGAGCGGAGCCGCGCGTGTAAGAGGCTTACGGAGCGGAGCCGCGCGTGTAAGAGGCTTACGGAGCGGAGCCGCGCGTATAAGAGGCTTACGGAGCGGAGCCGCGCGTGTAAGAGGCTTACGGAGCGGAGCCGCGCGTGTAAGAGGCTTACGGAGCGGAGCCGCGCGTGTAAGAGGCTTACGGAGCGGAGCCGCGCGTGTAAGAGGCTTACGGAGCGGAGCCGCGCGTGTAAGAGGCTTACGGAGCGGAGCCGCGCGTGTAAGAGGCTTACGGAGCGGAGCCGCGCGTGTAAGAGGCTTACGGAGCGGAGCCGCGCGTGTAAGAGGCTTGCGGAGCCGCGCGTGTAAGAGGCTTACGGAGCGGAGCCGCGCGTGTAAGAGGCTTACGGAGCGGAGCCACGCGTGTAAGAGGCTTACGGAGCGGAGCCACGCGTGTAAGAGGCTTACGGAGCGGAGCCGCGCGTGTAAGAGGCTTACGGAGCGGAGCCGCGCGTGTAAGAGGCGTACGGAGCGGAGCCGCGCGTGTAATAGGCGTACCGTGCGGAGCGTAGCCGTGTGTGTGTGAGGCGTGCGGAGCTGCGTGTGCGAAGCGTATGGATTGGTCCCGCGCGTGTACGAGGCGTATGCAGCGGTGCCGCGCGTATACGAGGCTTACGGAGCAGAGCCACGCGTGTACGAGGCTTACGGAGCGGAGCCACGCGTGTAAGAGGCTTACGGAGCGGAGCCACGCGTGTAAGAGGCTTACGCAGCGGAGCCACGCGTGTAAGAGGCTTACGGAGCGGAGCCACGCGTGTGAAAGAGGCTTACGGAGCGGAGCAGCGCGTGTACGAGGCTTACGGAGCGGAGCCACGCGTGTAAGAGGCTTACGAAGAGGAGCCGCGCGTGTAAGAGGCGTACGGAGCGGAGCCGCGCGTGTAATAGGCGTACCGTGCGGAGCCACGTGTGTGCGAGGCGTGCGGAGCTGCGTGTGCGAAGCGTATGGATTGGTCCCGCGCGTGTACGAGGCATATGCAGCGGTGCCGCGCGTATACGAGGCTTACGGAGCAGAGCCACGCGTGTACGAGGCTTACGGAGCAGAGCCACGCGTGTAAGAGGCTTACGCAGCGGAGCCACGCGTGTAAGAGGCTTACGCAGCGGAGCCACGCGTGTAAGAGGCTTACGGAGCGGAGCCGCGCGTGTAAGAGGCTTACGGAACGGAGCCGCGCGTGTAAGAGGCTTACGGAGCGGAGCCGCGCGTGTAAGAGGCTTACGGAGCGGAGCCGCGCGTGTAAGAGGCTTACGGAGCGGAGCCGCGCGTGTAAGAGGCTTACGGAGCGGAGCCACGCGTGTAAGAGGCTTACGGAGCGGAGCCACGCGTGTAAGAGGCTTACGGAGCGGAGCCACGCGTGTAAGAGGCTTACGGAGCGGAGCCGCGCGTGTAAGAGGCTTACGAAGAGGAGCCGCGCGTGTAAGAGGCGTACGGAGCGGAGCCGCGCGTGTAATAGGCGTACCGTGCGGAGCGGAGCCGTGTGTGTGAGAGGCGTGCGGAGCTGCGTGTGCGAAGCGTATGGATTGGTCCCGCGCGTGTACGAGGCGTATGCAGCGGTGCCGCGCGTATACGAGGCTTACGGAGCAAGGCCACGCGTGTATGAGGCTTACGGAGCAGAGCCACGCGTGTAAGAGGCTTACGGAGCGGAGCCACGCGTGTAAGAGGCTTACGCAGCGGAGCCACGCGTGTAAGAGGCTTACGGAGCGGAGCCACGCGTGTAAGAGGCTTACGGAGCGGAGCCACGCGTGTGAAAGAGGCTTACGGAGCGGAGCAGCGCGTGTACGAGGCTTACGGAGCGGAGCCAGGCGTGTAAGAGGCTAACGAAGAGGAGCCGCGCGTGTAAGAGGCGTACGGAGCGGAGCCGCGCGTGTAATAGGCGTACCGTGCGGAGCCACGTGTGTGCGAGGCGTGCGGAGCGTAGCCGTGTGTGTGTGAGGCGTGCGGAGCTGCGTGTGCGAAGCGTATGGATTGGTCCCGCGCGTGTACGAGGCGTATGCAGCGGTGCCGCGCGTGTACGAGGCTTACGGAGCAGAGCCACGCATGTACGAGGCTTACGGAGCAGAGCCACGCGTGTAAGAGGCTTACGGAGCGGAGCCACGCGTGTAAGAGGCTTACGCAGCGGAGCCACGCGTGTAAGAGGCTTACGGAGCGGAGCCACGCGTGTGAAAGAGGCTTACGGAGCGGAGCAGCGCGTGTACGAGGCTTACGGAGCGGAGCCACGCGTGTAAGAGGCTTACGGAGCGGAGCCACGCGTGTAAGAGGCTTACCGAGCGGAGCCGCGCGTGTACGAGGCTTACCGAGCGGAGCCGCGCGTGTAGAATCATAGAATGGTAGAGTTGGAAGGGACCTCCTGGGTCATCTGGTCCAACCCCCTGCTCAAAGCAGGATTCACTAGATCATCTCAGACAGATGTCTGTCCAGCCTCTGTTTGAAGACGTCCATTGAAGGGGAACTCACCACCTCTCGTGGCAGCCTGTTCCACTCATTAATCACCCTAACTGTCAAAAAGTTTTTTCTAATATCTAATCTGTGTCTCCTCCCATTTAGTTTCATCCCATTGCTTCTAGTCTTTCCTTGTGCAAATGAGAATAAAGATGATCCTTCTACAATGTGACAGCCCTTGACATATTTGTAGACAGCTATTAAGTCTCCTCTCAGTCTTCTTTTTTGCAAGCTAAACATTCCCAAATCCTGCAACCGTTCCTCATAGGACATGGTTTGCAGACCAGTCACCATTCTGGTCGCTCTTCTCTGAACTTGCTCCAGTTTGTCTATGTCTTTTTTAAAATGTGGTGCCCAAAACTGTACACAGTATTCCAGATGAGGTCTGACCAAAGAGGAGTAAAGACCGATAATGACTTCACGTGATCTAGACTGTATGCTTCTGTTAATACATCCCAGAATTGTATTTGCCTTTTTTGCTGCTGCATCACACTGTTGACTCATGTTCAGTCTATGATCTATTAGTATACCTAAGTCTTTTTCACATGTACTGTTGCTTAGCTCTATTCCTCCCATTCTGTATATGCTTTTTTCATTTTTATTGCCCAGATGTAGTACTTTGCATTTTTCCCTGTTAAAAACCATTCTGTTGGTTGCTGCCCACTTCTCCAGTTTATTTAGGTCTTTTTGAATCCTCTCTCTCTCTTCTCTAGTATTAGCTATCCCTCCTAGCTTTGTGTCATCAGCAAATTTAATCAGTTTACCCTCAATTCCTTCATCTAAATCATTGATAAAGATGTTGAACAATACAGGTCCCAGGACGGAGCCCTGTGGTACCCCACTTGAGACATTCATCCAGCTGGATGTGAAGCCATTTACAACCACCCTTTGAGTCCGATCACTAAGCCAGTTATGAATCCACCTAACAGTTGCCTGGTCCATTGCATACTTGGTCATTTTTTCAATAAGGATGATGTGAGATACTTTGTCAAATGCTTTGCTGAAGTCAAGATATACTATATCTACAGCATTTCCCTGATCCACCCAGTCAGTGATTCTGTCATAGAAGGAAATTAAGTTAGTCTGACATGACTTGTTAGTTACAAACCCATGCTGACTCTGGTTAATCACTTCATTCTTATCCATGTACTTACATACATGTTGTTTAATAATTTGTTCAAAGATCTTTCCTGGTATAGAAGTCAGACTCACCGGCCTATAGTTCCCTGGGTCCACCTTCTTCCCCTTTTTGAAGATAGGAACAACATTTGCTCTTCTCCAGTCTTCTGGGACTTCTCCTGTTCTCCAAGAATTTTCAAAGATTATGGAGAGTGGTTCTAAAATTTCTTCTACAATCTCCTTCAGTACTCTGGGGTGTAATTCATCTGGACCTGGAGACTTGAACTCATTTATGTTAGCTAAATATTCCCTCACAATCTTTCTGTTTACTGATAACTTGGATTCCTCTATTCCTTTAAAAGGACAGTGAAGATCAGTTGATGTTACATTTTCTTTCTGAGAGAAAACAGATGCAAAATAGGAATTAAAAAGTTCGGCCTTCTCAACATCCTCTCTTACCATTTCTCCATTTTCATCCTGTAAAAATCCTATAGCATCTTTGACTTTTCTTTTACTTTTGACATACCCCCAAAATCCTTTTTTATTGCTTTTGACATCTCTTGCAAGCCTTAATTCATTGTCAGCTTTAGCTAACCTGATACGTGCCCTGCAGGATCTGCAGACTGCATTATAATCTTCTTTAGATATGCCTCCCTCTTTCCATTTAATAAACATTTCTTTCTTTCTTTTTAGCATGTGCTTAAGTTCTGTGTTCATCCATCCTGGTTTCCTTAAATGCTTCCCATTCTTCCTACTTTTCGGGATTGTTAACGATTGTGCTTTGAGAATCTCATTTTTAAAAATTTCCCATCCTTCCTGGACATTTTTGTCCTTAAGGACATCCAGCCATTGGATCCCTCCTATTCTCTTTCTGAGTCTCTTAAAATCTGCCTTTCTAAAATATAACCTTGAAGTTTGAGTCTTCACATGTCTTCCTCCTCTAGTTATCCAAAATTCTATAATAGCATGATCGCTGCCTCCTAGGGTCCCAGCCACCTTTACCTCCTCAACCATTTCCTCCCTGTTTATAAGGATTAGATCCAAAGTAGCAGATCCCCTTGTTTTCTCCCCTACCTTTTGGAAGATAAAGTTGTCAGCAAGAGAGGATAAGAATTTGCTTGACCTGTTAGTTTTACTTGAGAGAGATTCCCAACAAATGTCTGGATAGTTGAAATCTCCCATGACCACTACGTCATATTTTTTGGAGAACTTGGTCATTTGATACATAAAGAGTTCATCCATATCTTCAGCTTGCCCAGGTGGCCTGTAGTAAATGCCTACAATGGTGTCCTTTCCGTTGTTCTCTCCTTGTATTCTTACCCAAACAGTTTCCACAGAACTCCCAGTCTCTGAAGCTTCAATCTCTGTGCAGATATACGCTTTTCTAACATACAATGCAACACCTCCTCCTCGTTTATCAAGTCTGTTTCTTGCAAATAAGTTGTATCCTTTTAGCCTTTTATTCCAATCATGTGTATCGTCCCACCAAGTTTCAGTGATTCCAATGACATCATATTCCTTTTCCTGCATTAGTAGTTCCAATTCTCCTTGTTTGTTGCCCATGCTTTGTGCATTTGTATAAAAACATTTTAGTTTGTGATTGGTTTCTCTTCCTCCCATATTTTTATTATTTAGATTTTTTTGTCTTTGTTCTTCTTTTCCACTTCCAGTAGCAGAGATCTCAATAGTATTTGTCAGCTGTATGGCTTTTTCTGGCCTTTTGCTTCCCTTCCCACATTGTTCTAGTTTAAAGCTCTTCTGATGAGTGTAGCAAGGCGACTTCCAAATACATGTTTTCCAGTCTTCGTAAGGTGCACCCCATCTCTAGCAAGTAGTCCATCGTATAGGTAATTCATTCCGTGATCCAGAAATCCAAATCCTTGTTGACGGCACCATCGACGTAGCCAGTTGTTCACCTGTAGAATCTTATTCCACCTCATTGTTCCATGGCCATCCACTGGGAGGATGGATGAGAAGACCACCTGCGCTCCCAATTCTTTCACTTTCTTGCCTAAGTCTTCAAAGTCACTGCAGATGGTTTCCAGGTCCTTTCTTGCGGTGTCATTTGTCCCCACATGTATTAGCAGGAATGGGTAGTGATCTGTAGGTCTGAAGAGTCTTGATATCCTGTCAGACACATCTTTAATTTTTGCTCCTGGAAGACAGCACATTTCTCTTGAGGTTATGTCTGGTCTGCAGATAGCGGCCTCTGTTCCTCTTAACAGGGAATCCCCCATGACCACCACTCTCCGTTTTTTCTTCACAACATTCTTCTTTCTCCATCCAGGAGGATTCTGAGGGCTTACAAGGTTATTAATTGCTGGCAAAGTCTTATCTTGCTGTATTTCTTCATGGTTCTCCTGTGTGAGAGCCTGGTACTGGTTCCTGAGCAGTATGGGTGCTGACTGCCTCTCGATCCTCGTGCTTCTGTGGGTCACATGCTTCCATTCCTGTTTCGTCAGGTGCAGTTCGAATTTCTTCTCTTTCTGAATCATGAAGAGATAATTCTGCTCTGTCTAAGAACTCTTCACCTTCCTTAATGATTTTCAAGGTAGTTAAGTGTACGAGGCTTACGGAGCGGAGCCACGCGTGTAAGAGGCTTACGGAGCAGAGCCACGCGGGTAAGAGGCTTACGGAGCAGAGCCACGCGGGTAAGAGGCTTACGGAGCGGAGCCACGCGTGTAAGAGGCTTACAGAGCGGAGCCACGCGTGTAAGAGGCTTACGGAGCGGAGCCACGCGTGTAAGAGGCTTACGGAGCGGAGCCACGCGTGTAAGAGGCTTACGGAGCGGAGTCACGCGTGTAAGAGGCTTACGGAGCGGAGCCACGCGTGCAAGAGGCATACAGAGCGGAGCCACGCGCGCAAGAGGCTTACGGAGCGGAGCCACGCGTGCAAGAGGCTTACGGAGCGGAGCCACGCGTGTAAGAGGCGAGCGGAGCCGCGCGTGTAAGAGGCTTACGGAGCGGAGCCACGCGTGTAAGAAGCTTACGGAGCAGAGCCGCACGTGTAAGAGGCTTACGGAGCGGAGCCGCGCGTGTAAGAGGCTTACGGAGCGGAGCCGCGCGTGTAAGAGGCTTACGGAGCGGAGCCGCGCGTGTAAGAAGCGTACGGAGCGGAGCCGCATGTGTAATAGGCGTACCGTGTGGAGCCACGTGTGTGCGAGGCGTGCGGAGCCGCGTGTGTACGAAGCATGTGCGAAGCGTATGGATTGGTGCCGCGCGTGTACGAGGCGTATGCTGCGGTGCCGCGCGTGTACGAGGCTTACGGAGCAGAGCCACACGTGTAAGAGGCGAGCGGAGCCACGCGTGTAAGAGGCGAGCGGAGCGGAGCCACGCGTGTAAGAGGCTTACGGAGCGGAGCCACGCGTGTAAGAGGCTTACGGAGCGGAGCCGCGCGTGTAAGAGGCGAACGGAGCGGAGCTGCGCGTGTAAGAGGCGAACGGAGCGGAGCCGCGCGTGTAAGAGGCGAGCGGAGTCACGCGTGTAAGAGGCTTATGTAGCGGAGCCACGCGTGTAAGAGGCTTACGGAGCGGGGCCACGCATGTAAGAGGCTTACGGAGCGGAGCCACGCGTGTAAGAGGCTTACGGAGCGGAGCCACGCGTGTAAGAGGCTTACGGAGCGGAGCCACGCGTGTAAGAGGCTTACGGAGCGGAGCCGCGCGTGTAAGAGGCGAGCGGAGCCGCGCGTGTACGAGGCGTACGGAGTGGAGCCGCGCGTGTAAGAGGCGTACGGAGCGGAGCCACGCTTGTACGAGGCTTACGGAGCAGAGCCACGCGTGTACGAGGCTTACGGAGCAGAGCCACGCGTGTACGAGGCTTACGGAGCAGAGCCACGCGTGTACGAGGCTTACGGAGCAGAGCCACGCGTGTACGAGGCTTACGGAGCAGAGCCACGCGTGTACGAGGCTTACGGAGCAGAGCCACGCGTGTACGAGGCTTACGGAGCAGAGCCACGCGTGTACGAGGCTTACGGAGCAGAGCCACGCGTGTAAGAGGCGTGCGGAGCCGCGCGTGTAATAGGCGTACCGTGCGGAGCCACGTGTGTGCGAGGCATGCGGAGCGTAGCGGTGTGTGTCTGAGGCGTGCGGAGCCGCGTGTGTACGAACCGTGTGCGAAGCGTATGGATTGGTGCCGCGCGTGTACGAGGCTTACGGAGCGGAGCCGAGCCACGTGTGTAAGAGGCTTACGGAGCGGAGCCACGCGTGTAAGAGGCTTACGGAGCGGAGCCACGCGTGTAAGAGGCTTACGGAGCGGAGCCGCGCGTGTAAGAGGCTTACGGAGCGGAGCCACGCGTGTAAGAGGCTTACGGAGCGGAGCCACGCGTGTAAGAGGCTTACGGAGCGGAGGCGCGCGTGTAAGAGGCTTACGGAGCGGAGCCGCGCGTGTAAGAGGCTTACGGAGCGGAGCCGCGCGTGTAAGAGGCTTACGGAGCGGAGCCGCGCGTGTAAGAGGCTTACGGAGCGGAGCCGCGCGTGTAAGAGGCTTACGGAGCGGAGCCGCGCGTGTAAGAGGCTTACGGAGCGGCGCCACGCGTGTAAGAGGCTTACGTAGCGGAGCCACCCGTGTAAGAGGCTTACGGAGCGGAGCCGCGTGTGTAAGAGGCTTACGGAGCGGAGCCGCGCGTGTAAGAGGCTTACGGAGCGGAGCCGCGCGTGTAAGAGGCTTACGGAGCGGAGCCGCGCGTGTAAGAGGCTTACGGAGCGGAGCCGCGCGTGTAAGAGGCTTACGGAGCGGAGCCGCGCGTGTAAGAGGCGTACCGTGCGGAGTCACGTGTGTGCGAGGCATGCGAAGCGTAGCCGTGTGTGTGTGAGGCGTGCGGAGCCGCGTGTGTACGAAGCGTGTGCGAAGCGTATGGATTGGTGCCGCGCGTGTACGAGGCGTATGCAGCGGTGCCGCGCATGTACAAGGCTTACGGAGCAGAGCCACGCGTGTAAGAGGCTTACGGAGCAGAGCCACGCGTGTAAGAGGCTTACGGAGCGGAGCCACGCGTGTAAGAGGCTTACGGAGCGGAGCCACGCGTGTAAGAGGCTTACGGAGCGGAGCCACGCGTGTAAGAGGCTTACGGAGCGGAGCCACGCGTGTAAGAGGCTTACGGAGCGGAGCCGCGCGTGTAAGAGGCTTACGGAGCGGAGCCACGCGTGTAAGAGGCTTACGGAGCGGAGCCACGCGTGTAAGAGGCTTACGGAGCGGAGCCGCGCGTGTAAGAGGCTTACGGAGCGGAGCCGCGCGTGTAAGAGGCTTACGGAGCGGAGCCGCGCGTGTAATAGGCGTACCGTGCGGAGCCACGTATGTGCGAGGCGTGCGGAGCATAGCCGTGTGTGTGTGAGGCGTGCGGAGCCGCGCGTGTAAGAGGCTTACGGAGCGGAGCCGCGCGTGTAAGAGGCTTACGGAGCGGAGCCGCGCGTGTAAGAGGCTTACGGAGCGGAGCCGCGCGTGTAAGAGGCGTACCGTGCGGAGTCACGTGTGTGCGAGGCATGCGAAGCGTAGCCGTGTGTGTGTGAGGCGTGCGGAGCCGCGTGTGTACGAAGCGTGTGCGAAGCGTATGGATTGGTGCCGCGCGTGGACGAGGCGTACGGAGCGGAGCAGCGTGTGTACGAGGCGTACGGAGCGGAGCCGTGCGTGTATGAGGCGTGCGGAGCCGCGCTTGTACGAGGCGTAAGGAGCGGAGCCGCGCGTGTACGAGGCGTAAGGAGCGGAGCCGCGCGTGTACGAGGCGTAAGGAGCGGAGCCGCGCGTGTACGAGGCGTAAGGAGCCGCGCGTGTAAGAGGCTTACGGAGCCGCGCGTGTAAGAGGCTTACGGAGCAGAGCGTGTAAGAGGCTTACGGAGCAGAGCGTGTAAGAGTCTTACGGAGCAGAGCCACGCGTGTAAGAGGCTTACGGAGCAGAGCCACGCGTGTAAGAGGCTTACGGAGAAGAGCCACGCGTATAAGAGGCTTACGGAGAAGAGCCACGCGTGTAAGAGGCTTACGGAGAAGAGCCACGCGTGTAAGAGGCTTACGGAGAAGAGCCACGCGTGTAAGAGGCTTACGGAGAAGAGCCGCGCGTGTACGAGGCTTACGGAGAAGAGCCGCGCGTGTACGAGGCTTACGGAGAAGAGCCGCGCGTGTACGAGGCTTACGGAGCGGAGCCGCGCGTGTAAGAGGCTTACGGAGCGGAGCCGCGCGTGTAAGAGGCTTACGGAGCGGAGCCGCGCGTGTAAGAGGCTTACGGAGAGGAGCCGCGCGTGTAAGAGGCTTACGGAGAGGAGCCGCGCGTGTAAGAGGCTTACGGAGAGGAGCCGCGCGTGTAAGAGGCTTACGGAGAGGAGCCGCGCGTGTAAGAGGCTTACGGAGAGGAGCCGCGCGTGTAAGAGGCTTACGGAGAGGAGCCGCGCGTGTAAGAGGCTTACGGAGAGGAGCCGCGCGTGTAAGAGGCTTACGGAGAGGAGCCGCGCGTGTAAGAGGCTTACGGAGAGGAGCCGCGCGTGTAAGAGGCTTACGGAGCGGAGCCGCGCGTGTAAGAGGCTTACGGAGCGGAGCCGCGCGTGTACGAGGCGTAAGGAGCGGAGCCGCGCGTGTACGAGGCGTACGGAGGCGCGCGTGTAAGAGGCTTACGGAGCCACGCGTGTAAGAGGCTTACGGAGCCACGCGTGTAAGAGGCTTACGGAGCCACGCGTGTAAGAGGCTTACGGAGCCACGCGTGTAAGAGGCTTACGGAGCCACGCGTGTAAGAGGCTTACGGAGCGGAGCCGCGCGTGTAAGAGGCGTACGGAGCGGAGCCGCGCGTGCAAGAGGCGTACGGAGCGGAGCCGCGCGTGTAAGAGGCGTACGGAGCGGAGCCGCGCGTGTACGAGGCTTACGGAGCGGAGCCGCGCGTGTACGAGGCGAGCGGAGCCGCGCGTTTACGAGGCGTACGGAGCGGAGCAGCATGTGTATGAGGCGTACGGAGCAAAGCCGTGCGTGTACGAGGCGTACGGAGCGGAGCCGCGCTTATACGAGGCGTAAGGAGTGGAGCCACGTGTGTACGAGGCGTACGGAGCCACGCGTGTAAGAGGCTTACGGAGCAGAGCCACGCGTGTAAGAGGCTTACGGAGCAGAGCCACGCGTGTAAGAGGCTTACGGAGCAGAGCCACGCGTGTAAGAGGCTTACGGAGCAGAGCCACGCGTGTAAGAGGCTTACGGAGCAGAGCCACGCGTGTAAGAGGCTTACGGAGCAGAGCCACGCGTGTAAGAGGCGTACGGAGCAGAGCCACGCGTGTACGAGGCGTACGGAGCAGAGCCACGCGTGTACGAGGCGTACGGAGCGGAGCAGCGCGTGTACGAGGCGTACGGAGCGGAGCCGCGCGTGTATGAGGCGTACCGTGCGGAGCCACGTTTGTGCGAGGCGTGCGGAGCATAGCCGTGTGTGTGTGAGGCGTGCGGAGCCGCGTGTGTACGAAGCGTGTGCGAAGCGTATGGATTGGTGCCGCGCGTGTACGAGGCGTATGCAGCGGTGCCGCGCGTGTACGAAGCTTACGGAGCGGAGCCATGCGTGTAAGAGGCTTACGGAGCGGAGCCGCGCGTTTAAGAGGCTTACGGAGCGGAGCCGCGCGTGTAAGAGGCTTACGGAGCGGAGCCGCGCGTGTAAGAGGCTTACGGAGCGGAGCCGCGCGTGTAAGAGGCTTACGGAGCGGAGCCGCGCGTGTAAGAGGCTTACGGAGCGGAGCCGCGCGTGTAAGAGGCTTACGGAGCGGAGCCGCGCGTGTAAGAGGCTTACGGAGCGGAGCCGCGCGTGTAAGAGGCTTACGGAGCGGAGCCGCACGTGTAAGAGGCTTACGGAGCGGAGCCGCGCGTGTAAGAGGCTTACGGAGCGGAGCCACGCGTGTAAGAGGCTTACGGAGCGGAGCCGCGCGTGTAAGAGGATTACGGAGCGGAGCCGCGCGTGTAAGAGGCTTACGGAGCGGAGCCGCGCGTGTAAGAGGCTTACGGAGCGGAGCCGCGCGTGTAAAAGGCTTACGGAGCGGAGCCGCGCGTGTAAGAGGCTTACGGAGCGGAGCCGCGCGTGTAAGAGGCTTACGGAGCGGAGCCGCGCGTGTAAGAGGCTTACGGAGCGGAGCCGCGCGTGTAAGAGGCTTACGGAGCGGAGCCGCGCGTGTAAGAGGCTTACGGAGCGGAGCCGCGTGTGTAAGAGGCTTACGGAGCGGAGCCGCGCGTGTAATAGGCGTACCGTGCGGAGCCACGTGTGCGCGAGGCGTGCGGAGCATAGCCGTGTGTGTGTGAGGCGTGCGGAGCCGCGTGTGTACGAAGCGTGTGCGAAGCGTATGGATTGGTGCCGCGCGTGTACGAGGCGTATGCAGCGGTGTCGCGCGTGTACGAAGCTTACGGAGCGGAGCCATGCGTGTAAGAGGCTTACGGAGCGGAGCCATGCGTGTAAGAGGCTTACGGAGCGGAGCCACGCGTGGAAGAGGCTTACGGAGCGGAGCCGCGCGTGGAAGAGGCTTACGGAGCGGAGCCGCGCGTGGAAGAGGCTTACGGAGCGGAGCCGCGCGTGGAAGAGGCTTACGGAGCGGAGCCGCGCGTGTAAGAGGCTTACGGAGCGGAGCCGCGCGTGTAAGAGGATTACGGAGCGGAGCCGCGCGTGTAAGAGGCATACCGTGTGGAGCCACGTGTGTGCGAGGCGTGCGGAGCGTAGCCGTGTGTGAGGCGTGCGGAGCCGCGCGTGTAAGAGGCTTACGGAGCGGTGCCGCGCGTGTACGAGGCTTATGGAGCGGTGCCGCGCTTGTACGAGGCGTATGGAGCGGAGCCGCGCGTGTACGAGGTTTATGGAGCGGAGCCGGCCGTGTGCGAGACATATGGAGCGGAGCCATGCGTGTACGAGGCTTATTGAGCTGAACCGTGTGTGTACGACTTGTACAGAGCCGTGTGTACATTATTGTGTCACCTCCTTGTCACACCCAGTTTCCCCCTTACAGCCCCATTCCTCTGCCTTGAGCTCAGTCCCGGGGGTCCGGCGCTCTCTCTCTTATAGATTTGGGGCATCTGATAGACTCCATACTAAATAAGGAAGGAGTCACTGACTGTCGTGGCCCCTCCCCGGGCCGTGGCGATTGGTGACCTCCCCTTCGCTGCCCCTTACTGACCAGTGATCCTGAAGTTCCCGGAAGGGTCCAATAGAGCGGAAGGGACGGCTGCTACAAGCCGTCCCATGGATACATAAACACTGGGACATCCCACCTTCCCCCCTTTCTTTGTTGGTCCCGAAGCCGAACGTCGATATGGACAATCCTGGATCGGGTCAGATTGTTGAGGCCCTCCAGGCTGGGTTTGCACAGGGGGTCGAGCGCTGGTTACAGGCCCTAATGTATGGGCTCAGCGCTCATCCCCCTGGCCCCAGCTTTAAATCCCCGGATCACCCTGCCCCAGGCCCTCAACCTCTCATGGGACTATCTTGCTCTCCAGACCCAGTCCACTCTCCCCTTGGGCCCACTCACCCACTCCAGCAGGAGGAATTACCCACAGTTCGCCGATTCCCACACCTGGGACTTGGGGCTTCATTGCTGCCGCGGCCTGGCCCTGTCCCCCGTTCTTGCCCGGCCAATGTAGCCACACAGCAGCAGAGGTCTCAGGTGGCTGCGCGCCCTGGCGCTGGGGAGCTGGCGGCTGTTTTAAAGCGTCGTGCGCGTGCTGGCGTGGGGAGTGTGCGGCCGCGTCGGTCCGGCGGGCGCATGCCGGCAGGGGTGCTCAGCTGAGGCGGTGCGACGGGTGCTGGCCGGCGAGGTGCTGGGGGGTTTTGCGCAGCGGTCACGCGCAGGAACTGGGGAGCCGGCGCGCGACTCCTCTGGCTCGGATATGCTTCCTGGGGGAGGCGTGGCTAGAGAGCCGGAAGCACATCACATGACCCGGCAGGCCGCGCCCCCCAGTTCAGGATGCTGCGGGGCAGAGGAGGATGCTGCGGGGCAGAGGAGGAACCTGCTCCTCATGCGGCGGCGGGCCCTGTGCCTCACTCACAGCGGGCGCAGGGCTCCGCTGCACTAATACCTGAAGATGTGCTGTCTGCAGGGTCGGCGGCGGGCGCAGAGCAGATTCAGGGCTCCTGCCCGCCGCCGGCTCTGGGGACAGCACAGAGCCCATTGTTACCCACCCCCAAGACCACTCCTGTCCCACATCCCGCCGAGGAGCGTCCTGGAGAGCGGAGGTACAGCCGGCACTCCCGCCCTCCAGAGCGCTTTAGGCACAGCACCCCGCAGCCTCACAGAAGAAGCTGCCGTCCATATATTACTCAGTCCCCGCCCCCTCAACACACAGCAGGGGCTGTGGCAGAGCAGAGTTCCAGACAGGAATCCTCTGCTGGGGGCTGTGCTCTGCCTCCCCCCCAAACACCTCTAATAAAAATAACAGAAAAAGTTCCCAAAACAGAACACATGACATTACACAACCAGGGGACATAGCGGCCCCTGTTATCACCGCAGCCCATCTATCGCCCATTCCCGGTATCAATAATAATAATCTTTATTTTTATATAGCGCTAACATATTCCGCAGTGCTTTACATACATTATCGTTGCTGTCCCCATTGAGGCTCACAATCTAGATTCCTTATCAGTATGTCTTTGGAGTGTGGAAGGAAACCGGAGAACCTGGAGGAAACCCACGCAAACACAGGGAGAACATACAAACTCCTTGCAGATGTTGTCCTTGGTGGCATTTGAACCCAGGACCCCAGCGCTGCAAGGCTGCAGTGCTAACCACTGCGCCACCGTGCCGCCCCAGTGATACCCCCAATACCCCCCTGATGGACACTACACGCAGCTTAAATGCTTCAGCGCCCATCCTCGTCTCCTCCATGTATCCCTATAATAGCGCAGTGACGCACACGCTTGACACCGCTATAGCATCGCAGCGCCCATTTGATCATTTATCAGTTAATGTTCCCCGGACGCCCTCCAGCTGGCCACAAATAGCACCGACATGTCCCGGCGGGACGCTTGTAAATGGCGCAGAACCCCCCATACACCCTCAGGCACAGAGAGACTCCAGGCGTACTCGCTCCAGGCGAACTCGCTGTAGTTCGTCCTCCGACAGATCTACACCATCGAACACAAGTCACCGGCAAAGGAAGCGGTCTTATCAAACAAAGCAGAGATTGGCATCCCACAGGAGGGGTCGCAGGTCAAGGTCCTCAAGGTGGCGCTCACCATCCTCCATTTCAGAGATGTCGAGCGCATCGTCGAGCCCCAATAGCCGCCTGCACCGATCCCGTCCTCCGGGGGACAGAAATAGTACAATGGCACCCTCCAGAGCAGCTTACAGCCTGCACGATGCATCGATTTCACGCAGGTCTACGAGCAGAGGCATGCCGCTCACCCCGCTCGAGTCTGGTGCCGGAGTTCCTCCACACATCGGAGACCCTCCTCCAGCCGAAGGAATTGGTGAGTGCAATATGATGATAACTGAAATGGGAAATAGTAACACCAACTTAATAGCGGCCCTTAAGGCCCTGGTCGAACAACTCTCCATGCCACCAGTTGCAATACATAATTCTACGAAAACAACTCCACCATTAGCCAGCATACACAAGGACGCATTCTTTTGCGGGATAAGCCCACTAGGTTCACACATAGACGAGGAAACAAGAATTAAAATTTGGAATAATGACTACATTGACATTTGGTCACTAGTATCCATGGACCAACATACTACAGACAAAGAGAGAATGATAGCCGACAGTCCATTCGACAGAAACAGGCAAAAGGTCACAAAGACAATGAGTAACTGGTTACAGGCGTTTTCTGTGCTAGGTTGTATAATGGGCCAAAAGCATCCAGAACGCTGCTCGGAACTATTCATATACCAGGATACGGTGTATAACTTGTACAAAGCACACGGCGGTTCAGCATGGTGGCGCTACGACGAAGAGTTCCGGAGGCGGTTGGCTCTGCAACCACAGCTGGGCTGGGGGGTAAAAGCTACAGACGTATGGTTGCGACTAATGCTGTCACAGAAACACCATCCCTTTCCAACAATGGCTACTGGACAACCGGCAACAGCAGGCCAAAATTCAGTGGTCGTACGTAGACCAGGGGCCTGCTGGCAGTACAACGAGGGACATTGTCGCTTTTACGCCTTATGCAGATACAAGCATGAATGCTCAGCCTGTGGAGCAGCCCACCCTGCAGCGAGATGTTCTCGCCCCGCAAGCAAATTATCAATTAAACTCCCACAGTCAGAATCCAAGGACCCCAGTGAGCGTAAACGCGATGGGCCCCTGGCTAGACCAATATCCTAAGAAAGACGCAGCGGGGCAGTTACGTTTTGGTTTCACATACGTTTTTTTCATTCCCTTCAAACTTAATAAATCGTCCACCTTTGCAAATAACCTTAAATCTGCAAGAGAGCACCCCGAAATACTTAAGAAAAAAATACTAAAAGAAGTAGCCCTAGGCAGAGTAGCGGGCCCCTTCCCAACACAACCATTCAGTAACCTAAGAGTTTCCCCTCTGGGAATAATCCCCAAAAAAGAGCCAGGCTCATTCCGTCTAATCCATCATTTATCTTACCCGAAAGGAGAGTCTGTGAATGACGGTATTTCATCTGAAGACGCCTCAGTCTCCTACGTGTCATTCGACAGAGCAGTAATGTTAGTACGCGACGCGGGGCCCGGAGCGCTGCTCGCTAAATCAGATATAGAATCCGCCTTTCGCCTACTTCTGGTACACCCAGACTGCTACCACCTGTTGGGATGCCAAGTGGACAATGAATACTTCTACAACACTTGCCTCCCAATGGGTTGTTCTATATCCTGTTACTACTTTGAGCTATTCAGTGCTTTCCTAGAATGGGTGCTGAGGTACGAAACCGGCAGTAGGTCCGTCACACATTACCTAGATGACTTCCTATTCGTCGGACCCAAAAATTCAAATCAATGCCAATCATTACTCAACGAATTCACAAACATCTCGCGACGGTTTGGAGTCCCATTATGCCCAACAAAAACCATAGGCCCCACAACAAAGCTGTCGTTCTTAGGCATCGAAATCGACACCGCAGCAAGGTTGTTCCGCCTCCCAACGGAAAAAAATACAAAAAAGCACTACACCTCATTGAGGGATTTTGCGCAGCACGAAAAGTAACACTACAACAGATGCAAGTGTTACATGGTCTCCTCGTGTTTGCAAGCTGGGTGATGCCAGTCGGAAGGGTGTTTTCTCGTCACTTATCCCTCGCAACAAAACGTGCATTAAAACCAAGTCATAGAATCATTATCACCAGGCAGCTTCAGGCGGACTTAGAGGTGTGGAAAACCTTCTTACAATCATTCAACGGGCACACGCTATTTATGTCAGAGGAGCAGTCCAACATTGAATTAAGATTATTCACTGCGGCGGCAGAATCAGGCGGATATGCAGCGATACTAGATAACCAATGGTGCACAGGCTTATGGCCTCCGTATTGGTCTGAACAAGGGTTGACAAATAACCACACACTACTCGAACTCTTCTCAATAATGGTAGCAATAGAAATACGGAGCACCCACCTGGCGAACAAAAATATACGCTTCATAACAAGAAACACTAGCCTAGCGCACTGCATTAATAAGATGGCATCATCGTCTCTCCCAGTGCTAAGCCTACTACGCCGGCTAGCATTCCTGTGCCTAACACACAATATATGGGTCCGCGCGAGGCACGATGCTGAGGGGTCTAATGCTGCTGCTAACGCTTTATCACAATTCAATTGGCAGGTTTTCAGAGAGCTCCTCCCCAACGCACATCCGTCGGGCACCACTTGCCCCCAATCCCTCTGGGATATAGTGGCGAACAGCTGATGCCATTAATAAGAGCGTCAGTCGCCCCGTCGACGTGGCAAGCTTACGGTAAGGCATGGGAAGAGTGGACATGACTAGTAGCAGGCAGACGGGTTGACCAATGTGAACAAGCCAGGTTACAAGTCACCATAGAATTTCTTCACCAGCTAAGGATGAGGGGCATATCAGGGGCGTCAGCGCAGAGGTGGCTGACTGGAGTGGCATTTCACTTCCAACTACTGAATTGGGGAGATGTGACAAAGAGATTCATTATTACGCAAGCCTTAAAAGGATGGAAAAGGGCTCAGCCAAGTCAGGAGTGCAGACGTCCCGTGTCACTAAAACTGCTGTCACAAATCATATCCCTAACACCAGTAACATGCCACTCACAATTTGAAGCAACACTACTGTCTACTGCATTTGCTATCGCCTTCTTTGGGGTGCTACGCATAAGCAAATTAGTCCCTCAATCCAAAATCATCACCAGTGGAGGCTTATTACACCAGTACGTAGTCATAGCCAATAATGCAATACGCCTACGCATACGCAAATCCAAAACGGACCCAGCCGGCAGAGGCACTTGGGTGCTTTTACAACCCACTAACAGTACACTGTGTCCGGTAACAATAGTAAAAACATATACAGCCATCAGGCCACAAAGTAATTTCTTCCTATCACACATTGACGGAACTCCATTATCTAGATACCAGTTCCAATCTATATTTAATAAATGCCTAACATCAGCAGGGTACCACCCCAAAGATTACGGGACACACTCATTCCGCATAGGCGCAGCCACGGAAGCAGCCAGAGCAGGACTGTCAGAGACTGAAGTGCAGAGGATAGGGAGATGGCGATCCGCGTGTTTCACCAGATACATAAGACCGGACTTGTTATCCTAACGTTGTTTGTTTCTTTTACAGGTGACACAAAGCCAACAGTGTGGGTAATAGGCCACTCGTACATATACTGGGCAGAAAAAAGGGCGAAAGTCCGCCCGAGCGGGAGGAATATGGGGTTTCATAACACATATTTCAACTGGAGAGGTATTAGAGGTCTACGATGGCCACAGGTGCTAATGGAGGTGATCGAGATAGGGAGAGAAGCGACAGGTCCGGTCATATTAGTGATACACGCCGGGGGAAACGACCTCGGTTATTACAAGAGCGCAGAACTAATGGCAATAACGAAGCTAGACACTGAGCGCTTCAAATCATTTTTTAGAAAACTAACGATAGTATGGTCGGAGATGGTGCCGAGAGCGGTATGGCGAGGTGCGCGAGACATAACGGACAAGGCGGCTAATAAATATTCGGATGGCAAAATTTGTAAAAGAAATAGGTGGTGTAGTGATACGACATCGAGAGCTGGAAGGAGATAGAGCAGGCCTCATATGGCCCGATGGGGGTCACCTAACCGATATTGGACTGGACATATTCCTGTCAGGACTCCAGGACGGAGTGAAACAAGCGTTAATGATGATGGGTGGGGGTCTGAGTCCTGCCTACGAGTACGCAGGATCCTCCGTGGCCTGGAAATAGAAAGGACATGTTGAACAGTTACACTTGTTGGCCAACTTGCCGGTGTGGAGACACGGCATGCTGCAACAAGCGGAATTATTGTGGAATAAAATGCCTTTCTAATGGAATGAGTGTAAAGAGTTAATAAAGCTGTGACCGAGCCTCACCCATCCAGTTGTAAGAGTTACATTATTGTATTGTTAAAGGGGGGAGAGCGGTAGGGGGGCTGAGCGTTGGGGTTTGGTTTGGGGTCCTCACAGTCTTGGTAGAAGTCTCTCTTTCTTACTTTATTATAGTCTCTGCTGTGCTGGTTGTCATGGTGCTGGATGAGGTGAAGTTTATGTGTGGGGTCAGGAGGGGTTTACAGTGTGGATGTAGCAGAGCCGCGTGTGTACGAGGTGTACGGAGCGGAGCCGCGTGTGTGTACGAGGCGTACGGAGCGGAGCCGCGCGTGTACGAGGCGTACGGAGCGGAGCCACGCGTGTAGGGAGCAGAGCCGCGCGTGTACAAGGCGTAGGGAGCGGAGCCGTGCATGTACGAGGTGTACTGAGCGGAGCCGCACGTTTACGAGGCGTATGGAGCGGAGCCGCGCGTGTGCGAGGCGTACGGAGCTGAACCGTGTGTGTACGACTTGTACGGAGCCGTGTGTACATTATTGTGTCACCTCCTTGTCACACCCAGTTTCCCCCTTACAGCCCCATACCTCTGCCTTGAGCTCAGTCCCGGGGGTCCGGCACTCTCTCTCTTACAGATTTGGGGCATCTTGGTAGAAGTCTCTTTCTTACTTACACAGACTCTTGGTCACGGTTACAGCATTATTTGCTCTGCACTACGGGCACAATTACCCCGCGCCGCCTTTTCTACACAGTGTGGAATGTAACCTTTGATTTCTCTGCTTGGAGACAAATAGACCCCACACAGGAGGTGATTATGACCAGTCACCGGACGTCTACTATATGGGGCATTAGATTTTTGAATGTCCTCTTATTTTTTTAGGATGTTAGAAGGATTATAAGTTTTGAATGAAATTACCAAAGAGTTAATAAAGCTGTGACCGAGCCTCACCCATCCAGTTGTAAGAGTTACATTATTGTATTGTTAAAGGGGGGAGAGCGGTAGGGGGGCTGAGCCCCTCTGAAATTTCCAAAATGGATCTGTCTTTTTGTGACCAGTTCATCTTTGATGTGGCAATGTTTTAATTTTTTTTTTTAAATATTAACTTTTTTTTTTTAATAATTAATGATCTGAAAAATAATTTGAAAAGGGTTGATTTTTTTCCACTTTTAAACACTAGGAGGAGCAGCTGCTGAAGTTTTCCTAGTGTACGCCTAGATTTCTACAACTGAGTTCATAGCTCAGTGGTTAATGCACTGGCTTGTAAACAGAGTTTTGGGTTCTAGTCCCATCAGCAAACAGTGACTTTTTATTATTATTATTTCAGTTGTCAAAGTCACTTGTAAAAATCAGTTCTCAGACAGGGTAATTAGCCTCAAACTGACATCATTCTGATGTATGATTTTGATATCTGATCATATCCTAAAATGGACACTGTAGTGCAGAGACATTTTGTTGGTGACTGCAAAGTGACGCTGACATGTGGAAAATGTCACCGAGGGCGACTGTTAGTTGGTGCTGCTCGCTGTATCACATGCTAGGATTAGATATATGATCTTTATCATGCATTGGGATTAGATACAGGGCTCAGTGTAGTGTATCACACATGAAAGGATTCGGTACACTGCTCTGCTTGCTGTATCACACATGATTGGCATTAGATACGTGGCACTGTGGGCTGTATCACACATGATGGGATTAGATACATGACTCTGCTATGTCAGTGTAAGCCTCTTTCAGATGTCTGTAACGCAGAAACGTTTAAATGAAGCTTACACTGACATAGCAGAGCTCAGTCAGTGCTCAGAGCACAGCAGTGTGATGATTACACTGATGTTTTCGGACCACTGCGGTGGCAGTGATCTGCAGCCTGACATTGTACTACTAATCCCAGGCTACCGAGGTGTTCTCACTGCTGGAAGAAGTCACTTGTGCAGTCCTGGTCTCACTGATCAGAGCAGCGCTGACTTCTCCAGCGGTGAGAACAGCACGGCAGCTTGGCAGTAGCACAATGTAAGTGTCACATGAGGACAGAGAGATGCCTGTGTGCAATGCAAAGGGAGAGGTGGGAAAACAGGAAAAGGGGAGCTCTGATGACAGGAAGAGGGAGAAGATGGTGACCCCTAAACACTCACCTATTGCTGTATCCTGCACTCCCTATTACCTTAGACGAGTTCTCCCCCCATGCGCCGTCACGTGCCTAAGTCCTGGCTGACCCTGTGCTCAGCCCTGTATAGTGTAAAGAACTGTAAGGTGCTAGTCTTACTACTACAATAAGACAACACCGGGGAAGAGACAAACGGGAAAACCACAATAACAAATGGAACTCCACAGGTATCACAAGGCACACAGCAGTTTCTCCAGAGCAGTAAGGCACAGGATAGAAACTCTATAGCTGGCATAGGAGGAAGCTATGACAGGTTTAAATAAGGAAAGGGGAGTATTCCCAATAAGCTGCAGCTGACACAGGAGCCAATGGAAAACTCAGCTGAATATAAACAAGGAATTCTTAACCCCTTTCATACAACAAGAAACCAAAAACCTGTTTAAATCATGAATGGCCACGCAGATACCAAAGAGGACCTGTGATCAGCTAACCTCTTTGATCTTCTAATCCCAGACCCACCACAGGGTCCAGCAGGGTGTAGCACATTCATGACAGTCAGGCTGCTGATCCCCACCCTGATTCTCACCACATCTGCTGTCACGCTGAGCACTGTGACTGGTAATGGAGAAATTGTAGCTCGCAGCTGTGAACTACAAATAAATGGCTTCTGGCTCCGCCCAAGATGGCATGCCCAGGTCACAGCTGGAGGCAGCCACAGTGTCGGAGATGCGGTCAGACACGAACCACAGTCTCCTGTGCCCAGAGGCTGCAGTATTTGCGGTGCATAGGTGTCGTGCTCAGACACTTACACACCAGAAAATAAAAAACGGCCGCCTCCATTATCTGCAGAAAAAATTACATAAAAAATGTGAAAACAGTACATTTAATTTTGTATTAAAAATAATTGATTATATAATCAATAATTATTAATATAAAAATCACAGGATATTCCCTTTTAAGAGGTTGTCAGGTGCCTCTCCCACTGTAGAGGTGAGCAGCTCCAATAACGTTACAACCCCACACACATGCACGATGGTCAGGTAGTTATTTGGTATTGATGGCACATAGGTTTATGTATGAGCAGTGTGTAGGGGGGTCCGATGTTGAGTGGTAAATTTTAGTGGAAACGATAAAGGCTAGCACTTAACAAAATGGAAAGGCACGGTGCTAGTGAAGGGAGCCAGTGGTTCCGTCAGTAATAAAACATAAAAATCACTGCACACGTAGAGAGGTATGGTATGCTTTAAGTGAAACTTTATTTGAAGGGTGATGCTTGAGGCGACTAGTGGTAGTCACCTCAAGCATCACGCTTCAAATAAAGTTTCACCTAAAGTTTACCATACCTCTCTACGTGTGCAGTGATTTTTATGTTTTATTTATGAGTGGTAAATTTTGACAGTGTTAATAGAAGATTGAGGTCAGAGAGCGGGAGGGAAGAATTAGTAAAATCATTATCTGATCAGAGCTGGTAGAAGTACAGGACCAGTGTATTCCCGTCTTCATGAGCTGTAGAGTTAGTAGCTGTGAAAGGCCGAGAGAGGAGGTTAGAGATAAGATGAGTAGCAGATGGGGAGTGCAGATTAACAGTGGGGATGGTAAAGTCTTCGTGGTCTGCTATATAAGGTCCCATGAGCTCAGTAATAGGTATTTGTGATTTCCATTGTGTGCACAGCTGTTCTTTATTGTGATTGATGGTATGGTATAGACTTGGGTTGTCCCTGACCACTTTCTTCACTCTTCTCTCTGCCCTAACTCTCTGCCTATTTGACCATGTTTTCCATCTCCTGATTTGTTACTCTGACCTGCTGTTTTCTGACTGACTCGGCAGCGGTTGCTCACAGACACTGCACTGTAGCTCTGTACTCCATCCGTGGCATCCCAGAGGTTCCGCTATCCAAGTAGGCCTCGTATTAGAACATTTCCTTTCCTCAATTCTACAAACAACTTAAATGATTAATCTTGTTCCTCCATCCACCCCTCATGTTCAGCCTACTACAAAGCAGCGCAACAAAAGAAATAGTCAGAACTGATGCCCAAAAATGTATTAACTCCTCAGTTACATCTGCCACTCAGCATGTTGGGTGCTGGCTGATAAATAATAAAAAAGTGGAAAACATCTTTAACTAGTTTGATGCAGCAATCAGTAGAAACCATGTTGGAGTAACTACAAGTGATGAGCGAGCGTGTATTGCTAACCCTTTCGGCGAGCATGCTCGGGTGCTCTCTGAGTAACAAACAGGCAATCCCTGCATGTATCAGAGCTGTCTAACAGATGTGACACATTCACCCGCGGCGACACTAACATAGATGCCGGCACGCTGCAAATATTCGGCGAGCACCCGAACGTGCTCGCCAAAAGGGTTAACAATACACGCTCGCTCATCACTGGTAACTACAGTTTATTTTTCTTCTTTTCATAAATGAATAATACAAGCAAAGAAACTTTGTATTAGATCTTATCACAGAAAACTGAATTTTTTATCAGTCCTCGTGACACTGTCCACATGTCAGTATTACCTTGCAGTCAGCAACAAACTGAAGCTGTATTGTGATCCTAAACTTTATCCTCCAGGACAGTCCTCCCACACAGCATGAGGTCCCTCACATTCATCCACACAATAGGATGGCCCCCACACAGTGTGATGGCCCTACATAGAGTATAATGGCCCCTCACATTGCCCCCTAAACAGTATAATGGCCCTGACATAGGCGTCAAAATAGTATAATTGATCCCCACAAAGCCCTTCAAACAGTATAATTGACTGCCACCAGGCACCCCGTCATGGGTCCCATAGCAGCTTTGTGGTTTGCCACTATTACTGTTACTCCACAGACTGCAGTTAGACATGATGCTGAACACAAGAGTGAATTCATGGGGATGGTCTATAAGATTTCTGGAATTTATAAAATGCCGCTAGCTGAATATGGGGAAAATTATACTCTGTTAGTATGGGCAACTGGGAAAGGGATATTGGGCCCATTAGTGACAACCAATGGACAAGCATACTTGAGGCAATCAAATCTATATCCCTACTGGAACATTGCAGCCGGTCATAACTATAAATCATCCATAGGGGATATATGAACCCTGTGTTTCTCCACAAGGTCGGCATACGTACAGAGGCCAAAGGTCTGAAGAGCTTAGCGGAACCTGATGATCTTATACACATGCTGCGGGATTATAAATAGTTTTTGGAGTAAAGTTATTACAATTGTATAATCATAATAAGAAGGTTTAGTCAGAGACACCAAGGTATTTTATTACGGTTTTTAGAACTGACACTGGACACACAGTAAAACTGCGGTAGGACATTTATTGTTTCTTGCATATAAATTGAGAACATTTAGATGGATTCAGATGAACCCTCCTACAAAACGTGATAACAAATTCATTACTACAGGACTGTATGAGAAAATGATTTATTCTAAAAGAGCCAAAAATGAGAGAGTCTGGGCACCATGTCTGGATACTCCGGGCCTGGCCTCCAGAGTGTTAGTACTAGACGGGGTCTTTGTCCCTGGAGCTTCCAGACTCGGTATAATGAGACTCACTGATCTTGTTCATATAGAGAGTGTTTGAGTAAAATAGAAACTGCCTAAATATGAGGACCTTATCTGATCTATATGTCCTTGTACAAAGAACAATGGAGATAGCCCTATTCTTCTGTATAAAATATGTGCTGTTGCTGTAGCCCGAATATTTCTATACAGGAGTCTTTGTATAGATAATCTTATCCCAGTATTACAAATTGAGATAATTGAGATGGAGAGCAGGAGACATTTTAATTTACTTCAAATGGATCACACCAGACGTTCCAACAAAGAAGGAATGGATCATATTTGTTCCCTTGTCAAAGCCACCAGCAAAACGTGCGTCTGGAATCAGCTCCTGGTGTGAAGTCTGTACATACATGATGTATACTTATCTATGTTTACTTTTCATCTATTCATTTATTTGATTATGCATTGTTTCTTCTGGCAGTTTAGCACCGTTTGCTTATTATATTAATATCAATCAGGAATAGCACTATGCTTTTTATATCCATATTTATTTCCTGTGACCCCCTGGTGCAATAGTACTGAGCCACTATTAACATGCACTTTATAATTGTACATATATGAAATTGACATTTTGGATTTAGTATATAACATAATACCTCCACCAATGATGTTTATCATGTTTTAACAAATGGTTGTACATTATCCCCCTTTGTTGTTGTTGTATTTGGTTTTAAATATATTGATTCAATAAAGGCTTCTATTTTTTGGAATTTTATGGTTATGTATCTTATAGGTTTATATATGATAAATATTCAGTGCAGATGAAATATTGCATTTAATTTGCTTTTTAGATAACAGATGTATATAAGTAACTGCATATGTTTTAATTCAAAATGTAAGTTGGTTTTTTTTCTGTAAATATATTTATTAAAATTTTGTCAAAGATAAGATACAACAATCAGGAAAAATAATCAAGAAAAATAGTATACATATGAATACATATGAATTAACATTCAGGTATAATGCAACTTTATGAAGAAACAATCAAACTTGTAATCCAAGATATCTCAGATTGGACTCATCTTGCCCAAACACCACTTAGTAAATTTTAAACTAAACATTCTTAAATGGTGTAGGAAAAGGACAGTGAAGAGGAGATAAAGTCAGGTAAAGAGAAAGGAAAGGAAATAGAGACAAAAAGATTGGAAGTGGGGAAAAGGGGGGAGGGACTAAACCATCCTCGGTCCCAATTACCTTATATGGAGGTTATGAGGACTCACTTAACCAGTCCCGAAACTCTAAGCTCACCTTGAATGTCTTCCAAAGGAACCATGTTTGGCCCTGAACAGTCACAGAGTCGCTGTCTTGAGCCATCATCGACTCCATGCGGCCCAATCTATCCATTTCGGACACCCACTCAGCCGCAGATGGAACCCTCACCGCTCTCCAGTATTGGGGGATAATTGTTCTGGCCGCCACTAAGCAGAACCTCAGAATTCCTTTCTTTATGGTTGTTATAGACCCAGGAATCAATGAAAGGAGGGCAATTTGAGGGGATGGTTCACAGTGGACACCAGTCATCAAGCGAAAGGCATTAAAAACCGCACCCCAAAATGGACGCAGAAGCCTACAAGACCACCATATATGAACCATAGACCCTTCCTCATTGTTGCATCTCCAGCATGTATTCGGGATTGCAGGATTGAATTTATGGAGAAGCACAGGACACCTATACCAACGTGTTAAAATTTTATAATTTTTCTCTTGTGATCTGCAAGAGACAGAGATCTTGTGTGTAAGGGTAAAGATCTTCAAGCAATCAGCTTCAGAGAGGGTAGTCTGCAAGTCTCTCTCCCATGCTGTAATAAAGCTAGGGGTGTCAATAGATACTGTTTCCAGGATCAAATTATAAAGCAAGGAGACTGTGGGTAGGGCCCTCAGTAGACAGCATCATGTCCCCTAACTCCCCCACATCGGAGAGCCCAGAGAGCCTGTCCTCCACCTGTCCCAATCTCACCCGGTCATCAGACCTCCAACATAAAAACGTAGCCCTATCCACCGCTGGGGGGAAATCAATGTTGTCGAAGAGGGGGCTCAGTCTGCACGGTGTATTACTGAGTTTCAGTTTCCCCCGATTTCTATCCCAAAATCTCAGCACTATCTGCGTAAGTGGTGGAAAGTCTGAGATCGAGGGCCTAGAATTGGCACCACACCATGGTGCCCAATATAGAGAGCCAGGGGAGAGGAGTATTTCTATAGTCACCCACTGTTTGTGCAAGTCATTGTATCTCCAATCAACCAATCTAGACAAGAGAATAGCTTGATAGTATCGTTTGAAATTAGGGAGACCTGTGCCCCCCTGTGTCTTGGATCTAGTCAAAACCGAGAGCCTAATTCGGGGTCTACGAGCGCCCCAAACAAAACTACTGATAGCAGATTGTAAACGATTAAAGAAATAATCAGGTATTGCTATTGGGGCAGTTTGAAAAAGATAAAGGAAACGAGGGAGAATATCCATTTTAATAACGTTTATACGGCCGAACCATGAAAGCTAAGGTCTACTGTATTTTTTAAGATCCAAAAACGTTTTGTGTAAAAGTGGGACATAGTTCAATAAAAACAGGTCTATCCCATCTCTGGGGATCCAAACTCCCAGGTACTTTATTGCTTTATCCTCCCATTTAAATGGGAAGGAAGTTTGAAGTCTCCGAAATAAATCGTCAGGGAGAGATATATTTAGGGCCTCTGTCTTGGAATAGTTAACTTTAAAATTAGATAGTTCTCCAAACCGTTGGAACTCTCTCATCAGCACTGGGAAGGCAATGGTCGGATTAGTGATGTACATCAAAAGGTCATCTGCATAGATTTGACAATTTGAAATGATTCTGACCAACATTGACGCCTTTGATATCTGATGCGTTCCTCAGTGCTACCGCCAGATGCTCCATTGCAATGATGTAGAGTAAGGGAGAAAGAGGGCACCCCTGTCTTGTGCCATTAGCTATATGAAAAGGGGATGAGAAAATAGCATTAACTTTAAGTCTGGCTGTGGGACCCCGATATAGTGCCATAATCCTACCCAGCATGTCCGGACCCAACCCAAGTTGTGTCAAGGCAGACCTCAGAAAGCTCCACCCCAAGCGATCAAATGCCTTTTCTGCGTCAATAGATAATAGACATGCTGGGATCTTATGTTTATGCATATGGGAGGTAAGGAGCAATGTTTTTATAGTATTATCTCTAGCCTCTCTGCGGTATACAAAACCTGCCTGATCTCCATGAATAGAGCTAGGAAGTAGTGAGCTTAGTCTGTTTGCAATTGCTTTGGCATATACTTTTACATCTACATTAATTAGGGAGATAGGTCAATAATTTGCGCATACCAAGGGGTCCTTTCCTGGTTTGGGAATAACGACAATCGTGGCAGCTAAGGTTTGAGGGGCAAAATGGCAATTCTCAGAGATGGAATTGAAGAGCTTCGTCATAAATGATATTAAATTTGGTGCAAATAATTTATAAAAATTAGCCGGGAATCCATCCGGGCCGGGGCTTTTGCCATTTGCCAAAGACTTGACCGTATCCAGTACCTCCTGTTCCGAGAACGGGGTCTCAAGGGCCACCACTTCCTCAGATGGCAGAGGCGGAATCGGAGTGAAATTTACATAATCATCGACTCTTTCCTGGAAGTCGGACACGGCCATGTCTGCCAAAGGTCCCCTAAGGTTGTAAAGGGAGTTGTAATAATCCCTAAATGAGTCTGCAATCTCCAGAGGGGAATGAAGAGATTTACCTGATTTAGATTTAATGATGGGTATATATGTAGTAGGAATTCGAGGATGTAAAAATCGTGCTAAAGCTCTACCAGGTTTGTCTGAGTATTCATATAGATATCTACGGAAGCGGTCTCTCTGTCTCGCTGCTGCTGTATCTAACAATGAGCTCAAGTCAGTTCTAGCTTTCAACAGATTAATCATGACCTGTGGATTTTGTGATCCAACTCTAAAGACTGAATATGCGTCAGCAGATTAGTAATGGCAGAAGCCCTATCCTTCTTCAATCATGCCCCTTGTTGGATGAGTACTCCCCGTATGACTCCCTTTAGGGCCTCCCACTGAAATGGCAAAGCTGTGGGGTCATCTTTATGATTATTGGAGAAATCTGAGATGGCTGTCCTGATTGCCTCTTGGCAAGTGGGATCTTTAAGAAGCCCCGGGTGCAAGGACCAAGTCCACTCGCTCAATGAGAGTTCTAGTAATGTCAAGGAGAGTAAAACCGAGGCATGGTCTGACCAAATCATTGGGTCAATTTTTTGTCAACAGGTGAAACGAGAACAGTCTGTGACTAATTAAAAAATAATCTGTTCTGCAATATGAATCATGTACCGTGGAGAAAAAAGTATAGTCACGTGTGGAGGGGTGGGTCAGTCTCCAAACATCGACCAATCTAGATTCCGTTAGTTTAGCTCTCAGGCTCTCCAACTGGGAAGCGGGGATGGCCGACCTACCCGTAGATGAGTCCAGGACCCGATCCAGCGTGAAATTGAGGTCTCCTCCGACTATTACTGCACCCTCGGCGAATGCAGCAAGGTCGCTTAAGTATGCTTTACAAGTTCTAATCTGAACCTGGTTAGGGAGATAAAAGTTAGCGATGGTAAATACATCTCTGATAATTTTAATCTTTAGGAACAAATACCTTCCTTGCGTATCAGGTTTAGAGGCAAGTACTTGAGCCTGTAGCGACTTGTGTAGGGCAATACTGACCCCTTTAGATTTTGAGTCTGGGTTGCTGCTATGGAACCAATGTGAATAATATTTATGGTTGAGCGATGGTATCCGATCTCACCTAAAGTGTGTCTCCTGAAGAAGTAATATATGAACCCGTTTCTTATGCATATGGTAAAGTACCTGTGAGGTTTTTTCTGGGGTATTAAATCCTCTAATGTTCAGAGAAGAAAGTTTCAAAGTGGACATTGTGAATTAATACAAGAATCAGTGATGGGACCGAGTGGTGGTATGAGGGAAAGAGGTATTGGGTGTAGAAGAGTAAGCCCTTAAGAAAGAAGAAATGGAAGAAAAATCAGTAGGAAGATTAGAAAGGGCAGAATATGAATAAAAGGTTCAGACGGAGAAAGAAATTCCGTCTTATTAGACCACAGGTAGCTACCCCTATGGACTAAGATTAAACAGAGAAATCTCTGTAAGTAGTGTCAAAGACACACCCTAATTTGGGAGGTGACTGTACCCTAAAACACGAGCAATCAGCCAGGCCCCCACAGCAAATTAATTATACATTGTTAATTAATTTATGCAACTAAACAAATCCAGTGCCCCTGAATTATCCAAATTCCCTTTAACACTACATAAAACCAGAGGCAACTCAAAATGTAAGTTCTAACTTGCTTTCTCGTTTACTTATTTGTCATTACTTTGACTCTCGTGTGTTTTCTTGTACATTTTGTAAAAAAATACAAGTTTTTTTCCTGTGTGAGTTTTCCTTTGTGGTCAACAAAATATGATTTCCAAGTAAAGCATTTCCCATATTCTAGGTAGGAGAATGGTTTCGCCCTTTGTGAGATATTTGATGTTTAGTAAGACTTATTTTGTTGGTAAAATATTTCCCACATTCTGAACATGAAAATGGTTTCTCTCCTGTGTGGCTTCTCTGATGTGTAACCAAATTTGATTTCTTTGCAAAACATTTCCCACATTCTGAACATGAAAATGGTTTCTCCCCTGTGTGAGTTATCTGATGAGTAGCAAGACGTGATTTATATGCAAAATATTTACCACATTCTGAACATGAATATGGCTTATTCTCCAAGTGACTTCTCTGATGTGAAACAAGATACGATTTGTCTGCAAACCATTTTCCACATTCTGAACATGAAAATGGCTTCTCCCCTGTGTGAGTTATCTGATGTGTAACAAGATTTGATTTATCTGCAAAACATTTTTCGCATTGTGAACATGCAAATGGCTTCTCCCCTGTGTGAGTTATCTGATGTCTAACAAGATTTGATTTATCTGCAAAACATTTCTCACATTCTGAACATGAAAATGGCTTCTCCCCTGTGTGAGTTCTCTGATGTCTAACAAGATTTGAGTTATATGCAAAACATTTCCCACATTCTGAACATGAATATGGCTTCTCCCCTGCGTGAACTCTTTTTTGTCTAACATTCTCTAATTTCTGGTTAAAATATTTTCCACACTCTGAAGGAGAAAATCTTTTCTCCTCCATGTGAATTTTTGGATGTGTAACAAAAGATGTTTTAATGGAAAAACTTTTTTCATATTTTAAACTTGAAAACGGCTTGCTTGCTGTCAGAGCACTTTGATATTTAACACCTCTTTTGTGACTTTTATTTTTCTTAATAGTCTGTGATGAATCAGAAGATAGGACCTGTTTAAAAGGATCAAATGATAGATCTTTGCTGTGAACGGATGATGGTATATCTGGAATGGTGGCATAGATGTCAGTTGTATCTTGATTGATATTAAGGTTATCCGATTTAAAAACTGAAGATGCCAATTGTCCCTCTGATCTCATCGTACAGTCATCTGCCAGGAATAAAGATTATTTTTAAATATATTATGAATATATTATGATGAATTATATTTTTATAACATTTCTAAAAAAAAAAGTGCAAGTTATGTAGCAAAATTAAATTGTTTACTAAGACAAAAACAGTTAAAAATCTAACAGTAGACTTTGAAAAGCAACATGGCTTCCATAAACCAATCCAGCAAAATCTGTATTCCCAAAGCCAAATGTCCCCCTCGTTCATGAGCCTTATAGTGGGCCCAAAAACCGTTACTGTCCACATGGTTAGCATTTCAGTCGGGAAGAACCCACTTAAACATTTACAGTGTGCATTTAGACCTACAGATGACTGCCCATTCCTGCTAATACATGAGTGGCCAAATGACAAAAAAGTGAAAGAACTGGGAGCGCAGGTGGTCTTCTCATCCATCCTCCCGGTGGATGGCCATGGAACAAAGAGGTGGAACAAAATTCTACAGGTAAACAACTGTCTTCATCGATGGTGTTGTCAGCAAGGATTTGGATTTCTGGATAACGGAGTGAATTACCTATACGATAGACTACTTCCTAGAGATGGGCTGAACCTTACCAAGACTGGAAAACACATATTTAGAAGCCACCTTGCTACACTCATCAGGAGAGCTTTAAACTAGAACATTGTGGGAAGGGAAGCAATAAGCCAGAGAAAGCCATACAGTGAACAAATACCATTGAGAGCTCTGCTATTAGAAGTTGAAAGGAAGAACAAAGACAAAAAAATCAGAATAATAAAAATATTGGAGATCACAAACTAAGATGTTTCTATACAAATGCACATAGCATGGGCAAAAAACAAGGATAATTGGAGCTGCTAATGCAGGAAAAGAAATATGATGTCATTGGCATCACTGAAACTTGGTGGGACGATACACATGATTGGAATACAAGGCTAGAAGGATGCAACTTATTTGCAAGAAACAGACTAAATAAACAGGGAGGAAGTGTTGCATTGTATGTTAGAAAAGCGTATATCTCCACAGAGATTGAAGATTCAGGCTATGTGCCCACGTAGCGTTTATGCGCCGTTTTTACGGCCGCGAAAACGCTTGTAAAACAGTCTGCCATGCAAAGCAATGTGAATTCGGATGTGCTGTGCACATGATGCGCTAATTTGCACGCCGAATTCGCATTGCGTTGCAAAACGCAGCATGACCATTTCTACTGCGATTACGCTGCAAATTCGCGGCCATTGAGGAACATTGAAACGCAGCAAACCCGCAGGTGTATGTGGATTTGCTGCGTTTCAATTAAATTCAATGGCCGCGAATTTGCAGTGTAATCGCGGTGCGTATGGTACCCGGGATGAAGAGGAGACTACAACTCTTCATCCCGGCTACCACGTGGTTAAAAAAAGAAATAAAAAAGTTAAAAATAAACAAAACTTGTATATTTACCTCTCCGGCGGTCCCCGGTCTGCTCCCGGCCACATCCTCTCTCTTCGTCATCCCGCAGTGTACTGTCAGGACCTGCGGTTACGTCATTTAGTCACCTGATGGTCATGCGACCGCTGACGTAGGCGGTCAGGTGATGGTCGCGTGACCATCAGCTGACTAAATGACGTCACCGCAGGTCCTGACAGTACAATGCGGGACGCTGAAGAGAGAAGACGCGGCCGGGAGCAGACTGGAGGAGACCAGAGAGCAGACCGGGGGCCGCTGGAGAGGTGAATATACAGTTTTTTGTTTTTTTTTTAAAGTTTTAATTCTTTTTTTTTTACTATAGATGCTGCATTTAAAACATCTAAGTTGTTCACACATTATACAGTTATATGAAAAAGTTTGGGCACCCCTATTAATCTTAAGCTTAATGTTTTATAAAAATTGGTGTTTTTGCAACAGCTATTTCAGTTTTATATATGTAATAACTGTTGGACACAGTAATGTTTCTGCCTTGAAATGAGGTTTATTGTACTAACAGAAAATGTGCAATCTGCATTCAAACAAAATTTGACACGTGCATAAGTATGGGCACCTCACCAGAAAAGTGACATTAATATTTAGTAGATCCTCCTTTTGCAAAAATAACAGCCTCTAGTCGCTTCCTGTAGCTTTTAATGAGTTCCTGGATCCTGGATGAAGGTATTTTTGACCATTCCTCTTTACAAAACAATTCCAGTTCAGTTAAGTTTGATGGTCGCCGAGCATGGACAGCCCTCTTCAAATGATCCCACAGATGTTCAATGATATTCAGGTCTGGGGACTGAGATGGCCATTCCAGAACTTTGTAATTGTTCCTCTGCATGAATGCCTGAGTAGATTTGGAGCGGTGTTTTGGATCATTGTCTTGCTGAAAGATCCATCCCCTGCGTAACTTCAACTTTGTCACTGATTCTTGAACATTATTGTCAAGAATCTGCTGATACTGAGTGGAATCCATGCGTCCCTCAACTTTAACAAGATTCCCGGTGCCGGCATTGGCCACACAGCCCCAAAGCATGATGGAACCTCCACCAAATTTTACTGTGGGTAGCAAGTGTTTTTCTTGGAATGCTGTGTTTTTTTTCCGCCATGCATAATGCCTTTTTGTATGACCAAACAACTCAATCTTGGTTTCATCAGTCCACAGGACCTTCTTCCAAAAAGAAATTGGCTTCTCCAAATGTGCTTTTGCATACCTCAGCCGACTCTGTTTGTGGCGTGCTTGCAGAAACGGCTTCTTTCGCATCACTCTCCCATACAGCTTCTCCTTGTGCAAAGTGCATTGTATAGTTGACCGATGCACAGGGACACCATCTGCAGCAAGTTGATGCTGCAGCTCTCTGGAGGTGGTCTGAGGATTGTCCTTGACTGATCTCACCATTCTTCTTCTCTGCCTTTCTGATGTTTTTCTTGGCCTGCCAAGAACTGTCCCTGTGTTCTTCCATTTCCTTACTATGTTCCTCACAGTGGAAATTGACAGGTTAAATCTCTGAGACAGCTTTTTGTATCCTTCCCCTGAACAGCTATGTTGAATAATCTTTGTTTTCAGATCATTTGACAGTTGTTTTGAGGAGCCCATGATGCCACTCTTCAGAGGAGATTCAAACAGGAGAACAACTTGCAAGTGGCCACTTTAAGTAGCTTTTCTCATGATTGCATACACCTGGCTATGAAGTTCAAAGCTCAATGAGGTTACAAAACCAAAAAAAGTGCTTTAATAAGTCAGTAAAAAGTAGGTAGGAGTATTTAAAACAAGAAAATGATAAGGGTGCCCATACTTATGCACCTGTCAAATTTTGTTTGAATGCAGATTGCACATTTTCTGTTAGTACAATAAACCTCATTTCAAGGCAGAAACATTACTGTGTCCAACAGTTATTACATATATCAAACTGAAATAGCTGTTGCAAAAACACCAATTTTTATAAAACATTAAGCTTAAGATTAATAGGGGTGCCCAAACTTTTTCATATAACTGTAAATCCATGCCGGTTGCATGGATTTATATTGTGTGATCAACTTGTCAAGCACTTTTCCAAGTGATGCTCAAAATCGCTTGGAAAAGTGCTTGAAAAAACGCATGAGAAAACGCATAAAAAAACGCTTCTCTCTGGCAGAAAAAACGCATGTAAATCTGCATGCGTTTTTTTCTGCCAGAGAGAGGCAAAAACGCTCTGCATCAAATCTGCTACGTGGGCACATAGCTTCAGAGACTGTGAGTTCTGTGGAAACTGGGTAAGAATACAAGGAGAAAACAACGGAAAGAACACCATTGTAAGTGTTTACTATAGGCTACCTGGGCAAGCTGATTATATGGATGAACTCTTTATGCAGCAGATGGCAGAAGTTGTCGAAAAAATATGACGTAGTGATCATGGGAGATTTAAACTATCCAGACATTTGTTGGGAATCTCAAGCAAAAGTAACAGGTCCAGCAAATTCTTATCCTCTTTTGCTGACAACTTTATCTTCCAAAAGGTAGGGGAGAAAACAAGGGGATCTGCTACCTCGGATCTAATCCTCATAAACAGGGAGGAAATGGTTGAGGAGGTAAGGGTGGCTGGGACCTTAGGAGGCAGCGTTCATGCTATCATAGAATTTTGGATAACTAGAGGAGGAAGACCTGTGAAGAGTCAGACTTCAAGGTTAGATTTCAGAAAGGCATTTTAAAGGGGTTGTCCAGTACTATTCATAATAGCCCAATATATTTTTATGTTGAAAAGAAGTTTATTTGTAATTACCTTGCATTTCTGTTACTGCCTATGAGCGGCGCTATCGCTGGGCGCTCACAGGCATCACGTGTCCCCCCGCTGATGTCAAGTGAGGTGTGACATCAGTGACGGGGTCCCTGCAGTGGATGGTGGGCTGTGGTCGGGGTTACCCCGCGCGTCACGTGATGCCTGTGAGCGGCTCTATCACTGGCCGCAGTGAAAGCAATGCAAGGTAATTACAAATAAACTTCTTTTCAACATAAAAATACATTGGGCCATTATGAATAGTACTGGACATCCCCTTTAAGGGACTCAGAAAGAGGATAGGAGGGATTCAATGGCTGGATATCCTTAAGGACAAAAATGTCCAGGAAGTGGGAAAAAATTATGCTGAGAAGACCGAACTTTTAAATTCCTATTTTGCATCAGTTTTCTCTCAGAAAGTAAATGTAACATCAACTGATCTTCACTGCTTTATTGAAGGAATAGAAGAATCCACACTATCTTTAAACAGAGAGATATTGAGGGAATACTTAGCTAACATAAATTAATTCAAGTCTTCAGGTCCAGATTAATTACATCCTAGGGTACTGAAGGAGATCGTAGAAGAAATTTTAGAACCACTCTCCATAATCTTTGAAAATTCTTGGAAAACAGGAGAAGTCCCAGAAGACTTGAGAAGAGCAAATGTTGTCCCTATCTTCAAAAAGGGGAAGAAGGTGGACCCAGGGAACTATGGGCCTGTGAGCATTACTTCTATACGAGGAAAGATCTTTGAACAAATTATTAAACAACTGGGCCCTGTGTTGTTCAACATCTTTATCAATGATTTAGATGAAGGTATTGAGGGTAAAGTGATTAAATTTGACGATGACACACTAGGAGGGATAGTTAATACTAGAAGAGAGAGAGAGGATTCAAAAAGATCTAAACAAACTGCAACAGTGGGCAGCAACTGACTAAATGGTTTTTAACAGGGAGAAATGCAAAGTCCTACATCTGAACAATGAAAAAAGCATATACAGAATGGGAGGAATAGAGCTAAACAACAGCACATGTGAAAAAGACTTGGGTATACTAATAGATCACAGACTGAAAATGAGTCAACAGTGTGATGTAGTAGCAAAAAAAGGCAAACACAGTTCTGGGTTAACAGAAGCATACAGTCTAGATCACGTGAAGTAATTATCGCCCTCTGCTCCTCTTTGGTCAGACCTCACCTGGAATACTGTGTCCAGTTCTGGGCACCACATTTTAAAAAAGACATGAAGAAACTGGAGCAAGTTCAGATAAGAGCGACCAGAATGTTTGCAGATCGGTCACCAATGTTCTATGAGGAACGAGTAGAGGATTTGGGAATGTTTAACTTGCAAAAGAGAAGACTGGGAGGAGACTTAATAGCTGTGTATTTAAATCATATAAAGACCTTAATCTAAAAAATAACCTTTATTAACAAATCCTAAAAAGGTCATAATACTTCACTCAAGTATCTTTATCAATGATTTAGATGAAGGTATTGAGGGTAAAGTGATTAAATTTGACGATGACACACTAGGAGGGATAGTTAATACTAGAAGAGAGAGAGAGGATTCAAAAAGATCTAAACAAACTGCAACAGTGGGCAGCAACTGACTAAATGGTTTTTAACAGGGAGAAATGCAAAGTCCTACATCTGAACAATGAAAAAAGCATATACAGAATGGGAGGAATAGAGCTAAACAACAGCACATGTGAAAAAGACTTGGGTATACTAATAGATCACAGACTGAAAATTTTAGGATTTGTTAATGAAGGTTATTTTTTAGATTAAGGTCTTTATATGATTTAAATAATTTTTGTGACCTTATAGATACTGTATTTACTTCAAAATTCTTAATAGCTGCCTACAAATATCTCAAGGGCTGTCACATTGTAGAGGGATCAGCTTTATTCTCATTTGCACAAAGAAAGACTAGAAGCAATGGGATGGAAATGAATAGAAAAAGATACAGATTAGATATAAATTGACACTGAGAATGATTAATAAGTGGAACAGGCTGCCAGGAGAGGTGGTGAGTTCTACTTCAATGGAAGTCTTCAGAGACTGGACAGACATCTGTAGGAGATGATATAGTGAATCCTGCTTTGAGCAGGGGGTTGGACCAGATGACCCTGGAGGTCCCTTCCAACTCTACCTTTCTATGTTTCTATGTCTCCAGAAGCACAAGCTGGGCACCACTTATTGGGTACTAAAAATGCATATTTGCAACTGTCATTCTCCAGCATCCACTGAGTGCTAGTTTCCTGAGAATATCTGTGGAGTCAAAATAGTCACTACTCCTAAAGATGAATTCATTTTATGCGGTTTTCTACTGTTCTGGCACCTTGGTGATGTGTAGATGGTGCTCGCAACTATTCCCGCAAAATCTGCATTCCCATTTCCTTCTAAGCCCTGCCATGTGCCCAAACAGTATGATATTGTCCAATTTAGGAGAAGTTGCAAAATACATTGTGGGGTCCATTTTTTTTCTATTTCCCCTTGTAAAATTGAAAACCTACATTTATTGTGATACAACTAAAGGGTTACATTTCCTGAATGTGGTTTTTGATACTATGAGGAATTACATTTTCTAAAATATATGCCCTTCAATTAACTTCAAAAGTGATTTGGCTCTCAAAAAAATTGGTTTTATAAAAAAAAATTTTTATCATATGATGATTGGTTGTTTAAGCCTTTTAAAGTCCTAAAAATATAAAACGATGTTTGAAAAATGCTGTCTACATAAAGTAGAAATACAATAAGTGCTATTTATTAAATATTTTGTGTGGTATTACTATTTGGTTTAATGGAATACAAAATCAATGTTTGAGCTTTCTTTTTCTTCTAAATATTTGGCAAATTTCATATTTTTCCATAAATAAACTAAAAAAAAATAACCTAAAATTACCACTAATGAAAAGTACAATGTGTCACAGAAAAAAACAACAATCTCACAATCACTTGGATCAGGTTAAGGTTATAATTATTACTACTATTACATTACTACTACTTTATTACTACATAAAGTGAAACGCGTCGCATGTGAAATATGGGGCCTGGTTAGGAACAAAACTGGCTGTGGCAGAAAACGATTAAATGAGAGGATCTTCTGCAGTAACTACTGTAGACAAAAAGGAGAGATCGTGAAGTAATTTTCATTCTTTAGGATCGAAAACATCATGAAATGGAGTCATTAAATTCATCAACCACACACAGAGACATATCATGACCTAGGTGTAATGTTTTTTCATGTAGTTTATCGTGAACTTCTTTGAAGTTATACGGATCTTTTCTCACAGAAACTGAAAAGTCAGAATAGAGGGAAACTCTGCTGTTACTGTACAGAAATTCACATTTGGCGAAGAGTAAAAATTATTAAATTTAAACTACTCCACTAATAAGGGGGGATATTTATTTTCTGGCCTCATAGATTCAACAATGGATGACTCAAGTACAAGTTCTTATATAAATGTTCAAACCAATGGGGACAGTTTTGGGTGGAGGAGCATGCAGTGGTCTAGCGGCAGAATGGTGACCTTTAATTGTGATATGACCAGACAACACCACCGAAAAAGCAGTGTCAGCCAGTGACTGAGAAGAATCTGTGACCTCTGTACATTTAGTGGTTACTTCTCACCTGGGTAGTCATATGTAGGAATCTCCTCTTTATACCGCTCATCACCCCTCACATATGTCTCTGTAGTATTAATATGGGTCAGATCTTTACCCTGAAACAAACATTGTAAAAGTTACAGACAGACAGAGAAGTCACATCTATGATCAACTCTAATTCTGCCATCTCCACCGCTCTCATTAAACAAGTATAAAACATATAATACTGGTGGAGTAAACAAGACTGAACACAAGACCTTCACAGCCGTCTACACATCATAGCGGAGATCTCATAACACCTTCTCTCCATCTACCTGATGATCCTGAGGAACATTGGGATTTTCTTGTTTACATTCCTGTGGAAGAAGAGGTTGGGGACATCTCTCTGGTGTTGTCCTCTTGCTGGATAGAACTGAAGGAAACACATACAGGGTCTGAATTCATTCTTTACATAAGATAATTATAGGCCGTGTGAATTTAGTCCTGTCTATTACCTGGTGATGTGAGGGGCTGGGGAACCTCCATCATGATGTCCTTGTACAGATCTTTGTGTCCTTCTAAATACTCCCACTCCTCCATGGAGAAATAGATGGTGAGATCCTGACACCTTATAGGAACCTGACAGATACAATGATACCATCATCCCCCCGATCCCTTGATAGTAACACCATTACTGTATAATGTCCCAGTATTCCCAGCAGTGTCACCTCTCCAGTCAAGAACTCAATCATCTTGTAAGTTAGTTCTAGGATCTTCTGGTCATTGATGTCCTCATGTAGCTGGGGGTGAGGTGGAGGCCCAGTGATTGGGCTCAGCGGTCTTCCCCTTGCCTCAGACATAGGAGCCTGACAGCACTCACTAGCGGTCTTCTTCACTGCTGTGTAACCCTGGTTATGGAGAGACACAATAAATCTCACTACAGACATTTCCAGAGTCCTCACCTCTCCAGTTCTGTCCGTCTGTTATTCCCATAGATAAGAATGATGTAATGTGATGTCATCAGAATCTCTCACCTCTCCAGTAATGTGAAAGAGGATCTCTAGGGTGAGGTCTAATATCTTCTCCGCCATTTTGTCCCTATCCATATCCATCTTTGATGGTTAAATCAGGAAAATTCTCTTATATAGAAGAGCTCCTTTGAAAGGATCCGATATTGTTGGAACCTAAATGGTTAGAAGATGATCTGAGGCAACATCATCAAGAATCCTGTGTAATAATACAATTATTGGAGATAATAAGGGGTAACATATCAGGAAATAGAACATGTAGCTGTTGTATTCTCTCTTGTCTCACATGGACTGGAAAATAAGTTGAATTGCTGACTAAAACCTGACTAAAACATGTCCTCTTGCTCCCAATCACTGGCTATGTTGGCCATGACCTTGGCAACTAATTGGCTGTAGGAATCGTGAGTTCTTTGGGACTTAGCAGGAGTTAGAGACTGACAGGAACCTAAGCAGCGGTGGTATTTTTATTACTTTACAATATTCTGTTTAAGTAAACTCTTAAGGCTCCCATACACATTAGACTAAAGTCAGCAGGAACTGCAGATGAATCAGGTGAGAGAAGGATCTGGCATTTGAATTTCAGAAGCTGATCACTTTGTTCTGAATGGAGTGCCAACAAGTCTCTCATAGAGACCACAAGAAAGTCCGGCCGACTAGAACGGTTGTGTGTATGGGGGAGTCAGGAGAGACAGCTGTCAGTATGATCGTTTGGCCAACAGTTATCTCATGTGGGGCTATTAGTATTACACTGACAGAAGGGATAATACACCGCACTACAGTAATGCATCGGAGCAATCAGAGGCTTGTATGTTGTATGATCGCACTAATGAGAAATGTTTAATAAAGTCTAAAAAAGGTTTTAATTGAAAAACAAAAGATCACAGTTTTAGCAAGAAAGAGAACATTCTCCATTATTGATGAAGACATAGAGAAGACATCTTCAATATATTTCAGATAACTGAAAAAGCAGAATTTAATATTTTATTTGAGGCAGAAAGAAAGCCAGAGATAGAGCCCCTCATACATCTATAGCTCCTGCCAACTGTCCCAGATCCATCATTTCCAGCCTTGGGAAACTGATCCAGAAGGTCGCTGGTATGTGCCAGGTTCATCAGTATCTGCATCAAGAATGGGGATTTATTTATTAGCCGATGTTGTGGGTGGTACCATATTGTGGGGGGCAACTTGTATTTTAAAGGGGGTAAGGTCGGTACTGTGGAAACATAATACTATGTGTGGGGAGAAATGTTGGTGCGGAGGTTATAAAGGGGCACTGTACTGTGTGAAAAATAAGAAAAGGCTGCAGCAATGGCCTAAGGCAGTGGGGAGGAAGCTGGCATGACGGGGGTGTGGCATAGGTGGGAACAGGTCTTGGGGGTGGGGTCAGGTGGGGGCCGCTTATAAGGCTGGTACAACACAAATTCTTACCTGTACCATGATGTCGGCAGAACAGCTGCTGGAGGCCCTAAGGACGGCGGCCATGGAGCATCCACCTGGCTGGCTAGAGGATCAAGTGGCCCAAATCGCCGGCTGCGGACCTGGATCACCGTCCCCGCAAGTGAGGTGCCCCCATCGCACGAGGCCGCCGGTAAGGCTGTCCCCCAACTGGGCCCCGAAACCCAGACGTCGGCGGAGGAGCCCCTCCAGAGAGCCCGTGGGATCCTCTGCTAGCTCCTGTGCCCGATCTCAGCCAGACCCCCCCATCTCCCGCCAGCCCCCGTACACCCAGAGACCCTCTAACACCACCCCCTCCCACCAAATCCAAGTCCCAAAGTAGCGCCGGGAGAAATCTGTCGGCGCGGCCTGTTTTCCAGGCCTCTGTCTACGCCCACCGATAGTATGGAGGACCAGCGCAGTTCAACAGTATCGGGCCGCGGCGGCGAGGTGCTGGATGGGCGACCGGGAATGCCTGGACAAGAGGAGAGGTATTCCCCATTGAGCGGCGACTCCGCAGTGGCAGTGAGATGCCAGCGACGCCGCGATCAGGAGGACCTGCGGTCACGTGGCCAAGAGGACCTGCGGTCACGTGACAGCGGAGAGGAGCAGATACTGTTGCGGCCCGGTAAGGCAACCAGGGCCAGGGAGGAAGACCTGCTTTCGCATGACCAGGAGGACCTGCGGTCACGTGAACGCTGGGATGCCCACAACTTTCAGAGGCTTGAGGACTGGGATGCAGTCAGCTGTGTGCAAGGGAGCAGACCCCTCCATCCACCCCCCGCAGTTTTCTACAGCCCCCTCCCACACTCCTTTACCCTCGGGTGTCAAGCACAGTCGGGTGACCCCCTCCCCGTCACCCCTACCTGCTAGTCTCACCTAATTTTTCGTAGCTTCCCCCCCCTGCCTGCCGGTCTCACGCAGGCCCTCGTAGCCCCATCCCCTTTGCCTGCCAATCTCATGCAGGTTCTGGTAGCCCGCTCCTCGTCATCCCCCCTGCCCACCACCGCTCCCCTAGAGTTTCCCTGCGACCACGGTGGAATATGCCTTCTCATGAGGAGCACCAGGATGGCCTACAGCGGGCGAACGGGACGGACGGCTGGATGCGGGATTTCCGGTGAGTATTACACTATGTCATGTCCGTTTCCCCACATATTGACGTCACAGAGCGTAGTTCACAGTCAGAGGTCGGGCGAGTTAGAGCGAGTGGCAAGGGGAGGGAATCCAGCGGGGACCACCTCAGAAATAGTATCCCCACAAGAAGAGTCGGGTATCCAGAACATGCTTACAGTTCTAAAAAATTGCGTAGCCACGCTGGAGGCCCAAAAACAACCGCCGGCTCCAGTGTCAGCCTGGGTCCCATTGGGGGGCGTGGTGGTGAGGAGAGAAGGAGTAGGGCAGGGGGACCCACAGACACAAGTGGCAAGTCCCGGGCCTGTGTCAGAGCAGACCACAAAGGAAAAAGGGGATAAGATTCACCTGGATTATAGGGCGCAGGGCGAGGTATAAATCTGCTACGAGGGTCCCCTGGGGGCCCACTTAAAGGAGGTAAAAGAACAAATTTGGAAGGATGAGTATGTCTAAATATTTTCACTCCTGCCGTAAGAGAAGTTTAACCCAGACAAGAATAAGAATGACGATAATAAAAAAGAGGACGAGAAAAAGCGGAGGTGGCGATTAATCCCACAAACCTTCACCAGTTGGTTGCAGGCATTCTCTATCTTAGAAAGCGTCATAGGGGAGAAAGCACCTGAGAACTGTTTGGCGAGATTTACAAGCATGCTCGGGCGAACACCTAGTATCTTCAGCATGCTCGGTTTTATGTTTGAATTATGTTTGAATCACTCCCATGAGCATGATTTGCGACTGTTTGACAGCTTTAATACATGGAATGTCTGTTTCTTAGGTATTCCTCACATGTATTAAAGCTGTCAAACAGTCACAAATCATGCACATGGAGTGAGTGAAACATAACACTCGAGCACACTGAAGATACTCGGTGTTCGTCGGAGCATGTCTGCTGAAAGGGTTAACAGAACATACTCGCTCATCACTAATGACGAACAATTTCGTCAAAGAAAGGCAGTTAGACCATCAATCAGATGGGACCAAAAAGATATAGGGCTGTGGTTGAGGTCGAGGTTCGGGCACCCCTTTCCAGGCGGGGCCGGCTCATTCAGCCATGGAAGCAGGGGAAGAGAAAAGGGACAGGCGGGACAAGCAAGCGGGCAGAGGTCAGGTTTATGCTGGCAGTTCAATGAGAGCCAGTGCAAATTCGGTGCGGACTGTAAATACAAGCACGCCTGCTCTTTCTGTAATGGGTCCTCACATGGTGCGGATAGATGTTTTAAGAAAGGAAGAGGTGGGGCCACTCACGGCAATTCCCAAAGGAGTGACGCCGGTGAAACTAGCAAAAATGCTTCTCTTTCTAAATAGATTCCCAGATAGGGAAATAGAGGAGCTGCTGGTGGCAGGCTTTGAGGTGGGTTTCAAGATCCCTTCCGCCTTTGTCGAGGTTCCCCATTACCAATAAAAACTTGAAATCGGCCTGCCAGTATCTGGCAGTAGTCACGGAAAAGTTAAGAAAGGAGGTGGCATTGGGCAGAATGGCGGGACCATGCAGGGAGTTACCATTAGAAAACCTAGTGGTGTCTCCACTGGGGGTCGTACCCAAAAAAGAACCAATAAATTTAGATTAATCCACCATCTGTCGTATCCAAGGGGTAATTCAGTGAACGACGGCATCGCGGCAGAGTTAAGCTCTGTGGTTTATACCTCCTTGGACTAAGAGGTCAGGTGGGTCAGAAAATTGGGAAAAGGTAAGTTGATGGCCAACGCGGACTTTTAAGGTGTGCTCAGGTTACTGTCGGTGCACCCTGATAGCGTCCGACTGTGGGGTTGCTTTTGGAGGGAGCATACTTCATAGATCGATGCCTGCCCATGGGCTGTTCCATTTCTTGCTCCTTGTTCGAGGCGTTCAGTAGCTTCCTGGAATGGGTCATACGAGACGTGTCTGGGGGGGTGCGCCAATCATTCATTACCTAGATGATATTTTTGTGCTTCGGCCCAAAGAACTCACCACAATGTGAGTCTACATTGTACACCATGAAATGGGTAGCGGAGCTATTCAGAGTCCCCCTGGCACCGGGGAAAACCAAGGGCCTGGCCGTGCAAATTTGTTTCCTGTGGACCGTTATCGACTCAGAGAAGTGGGAACTCCGGTTACCAGAGGAGTAGGTGGTGGCATTAAGGGTCGAAGTGGCAAGGGCTAGGCGACTTAAAAAGATGACGCTGAGGGAGACACAATCGTTGCTAGGCAAGCTGAATTTTGCATGCAGGGTGATGCGCAAGGTATAGGTAATGCTTTGTCCGAAGATGATCAGGTAGGCTTGCTGCTCCTATGGTTAAGCGAAGGAGCTAGGGAGGGTTGGTCAGTTTCCAAAGTAAATCGATTAATCGTGGGTCTGGGATTCGGCTTTAGGACAAGGGGGGTTAGAGATTAGACAAAGAACCCTCTAGTAAAGCAGGCAGTTAAAGGGTTTCGTTGAGGGTGGGCATAGAGGGATGGGAGGTGCCCGGTGTCGATTAAGCTTCTGGAACATTTGGGGAAGGAACTGGTAGGAATCTGCAGCTCGGAATATGAGATAAAGCTCTTCCGGTTAGCTTTTTCCTGAGCTTTTTTCGGGGCACTAAGGGTTAGTGAGCGGATAGCCCCATCCAAGAAAAAAGGTGGGGGAGGGCTAACAATGGACGTGTGGGCAGCAAAGAAAGGTATGGAATTTTGGTTAAGGTACTCGAAAAGACCAGCTGGGAAGAGAGAGGAAGGTACGGTTGGGAGCAGTGTGGGGGTCAAAGATGTGTCTTTTAAAAACCTTTGAGAATTTCAGAGGGTATGTGGGGAATTTGTGTGGGCCACTGTTGCGTCACGAAGATGGAACATTTTTATCGCAATACCAATTCACGATCATTTTTATAAAATGTCTGATCAAAGTGGGGTTGGATCCGCTCAGTTTTGCCCCTCACTCCTTCAGGAGAGGAGCCACTACAGAAGCTGCGGCTTGTGGTCTGAAAGCGAAAACGCATAGGGAGGTGGGAATCAAAATGTTTTTTATCATACGTGATGCGGTAGTTAACCTGTGAGAAATGTGTGTGTTCTATCCATATATGGTCTTCTGCTTAGGTTCCCCTCTACTGGTTTGGATAATGGGCCACTCCTACATCCACTGGGGCGTGTCACGGGCAGACGTGAGATGAGATGGAAGGCAATTCGGCACCTCAAGGGACAAAGCCACCATACGCTGGCTAGGTTTTAGAGGGATGGGGTGGAACAAGGTACTGCAGGAGGTGAACAAATTTGTTCGTCTAGATCTCTTCCCAGACATACTGCTGTTACAAGTAGGGGGCAACGACTTAGGAGTTCGGCCATGTAGGGAACTAATTAAAGACGTTAGGCACGATTTCTCATGGCTTTTGCCATCTTTTCCGGGGATGGTGACAGTCTGGTCAGAGATTGTTCCCCGCAAGAGGTGGTGAAACACCAGGTCAGTAGAGAGCCTGAATAGAGCATGGAGGAAGGTGAACAGGGCAGTTTCGAAATTTGTTTCCACAAACAGCAGAGTATCAATTAGACATTTTGGCTTGGAAAATGGCTTGGATGATTTTTGATTGAGTGACGGAGTTCATTTAAACAATGACGGAATTAACGTATGGTCATCAGCCCTGTGTAGGACCATCAACCCGGTGATTTTTATGAGAGGAAGGGGGGTCTCGAGTACTTAAGGTGTCAAGTACTCTCGTGGTGGCGTGCTTAGGGTCCTTGAAGTTGGTTATAAATTGGTATGGGAGTGTCCACGGGACATGGATCCCTCGGTTATATGTGTGGTATTTGGGTCTGGTGATTTGTGGGACTCACGGGAAAGGAATGTCAAGTCCCTGGTGTGGCGGTTTGAAACCGCTTTTGAACCCCCCTGTTTCGAGGGGTTCGTGGTGCTCCCGAACTTGAGGTGCGCGGCTAGGAGTAAGTGGAGTTGTGTCATTGGGATCACCAGACCCTTCTTAGCTTCAAGGACCTCAACGCGTCTTTATGTATATATAAACATACAACACGTTTTTATTATTGCGGTAATAAAAGGCCACTGTGACCAATTACATCCAAGCCATGGTGTCTGTCGTTTTTGGGGGATAGAGTTAAGATGGGGCGGGGGCCAATCCACCTTGAATTGACAATACCAACTGTGAAGACACCGGGTCTTCCGTGGGCGTAATGCTACTCAGACAACAGAGGGTGTGGGTAAAACAGCATGTCAATACTTTATTGAACCACAAAGCAGACAATAAACACACAAAACAGTCCCCAAGATGGTACAACATTACACAGTCTCACGCTTCCTTCTCCGCCCGCCTGGGATAGAACAGCTGTGACTTTGGAGACTTCCAGGACCAACTACCTCAACCAGTGGCCCCCCGCTTCTGGTGGGCCCCCCAAAGAGAGGAGGTAGCGGCAAGCTTAGGAAGCTAGCAGTCCATCGAGGTACAAGGCCAGGAGACCCAAGGGTCCCACCCTGGCCTCTCTGAGAGTTTCCATAGGGCCAGGTGACTTCTTCATCCTCTCCTGGTTTCCCCAAAAGTATGCATGGTCTCTCTGATGGTTAATGGAGCAGATCCAAATCTTTCCAGTCAGGGCCGGTACCCTTAGACTAGAATCATGTAGAATACAAATCTGTGTCTTTTTAGATGCCATGCAATCCATCTACTTTCCTGAAGGATGTTTCCCATTGTCCTTCTGAACCTCTGTCCCAAGACTGACTCTAACAGAAGCATATCTCCTTTTTAAATAAACATACACAGGTCATGGGGTTTTTGGAGGGCACCCTCAAATGGCTCAGTTATCATTGTTTTAGATAATCCATTTGCATAGTTGGTATCACAGGGGCTATTGAAAATAAACTGTCATTAGCATAGTAAACACGATTGTTTCCAAACGAATAGAATTCAGCATTCAGGATTATACAACTATACAAATAATTGTCTGTCCACAGCCAAAGAGATACACATATGTTTACAAGTCAATTTAAACACAATAGTGTACTTCTCTTGGCTTAACAAATCTAATCGTCTGGCTTATTATGATTTAACTCTGTATTGTCACACCAACGTCATGTGTTCTCTTACTCCCTGTCTTTTATAGTTGGGTGGTATGTATCTATCAGAGGAAAAGGCACTAAATGTTATGATTCTTAGAAAGTGGCAACAAAAAAACACCAAAACAGTCTCAGAGCAGAAGGGGTTAATGCCTGCCCAGTAATGGGGGATCTTCACATACCTCCACCTGCAGAGCCGCCACCACATATATGGCTGTTCTGTGCGCACAGGACCTGTGATGATGTCACAGGAGGGGAGGAGTCAGGGGTCACATGATCAGGGGCCTCAGTGGATGCAGGACTCTGCTGTGCTGGTTGTCATGGTGCTGGATGAGGTGAAGTTTATGTGTGGGGTCAGGAGGGGTTTACAGTGTGGATGTAGCAGAGCCGCGCGTGTACGAGGCGTACGGAGCAGAGCCGCGTGTGTACGAGGTGTACGGAGCGGGGCCGCGCGTGTACGAGGTGTACGGAGCGGAGCCGCGTGTGTACGAGGCGTACGAAGCGGAGCCGCGCGTGTACGAGGCGTACGGAGCGGAGCCGCGCATGTACGAGGCGTACGGAGCGGAGCCGCGCGTGTACGAGGCGTACGGAGCGGAGCCGCGCGTGTACGAGGCGTACGGAGCGGAGCCGCGCGTGTACGAGGTGTACGGAGCAGAGCCGCGCGTGTACGAGGTGTACGGAGCGGAGCCGCGCACGTACGGAGCGTAGCCGCGCCTGTACGAGGCGTACGGAGCGTAGCCGCGCGTGTACGAGGCGTACGGAGCGTAGCCGCGCGTGTACGAGGCGTACGGAGCGTAGCCGCGCGTGTACGAGGCGTACGGAGCGTAGCCGCGCGTGTACGAGGCGTACGGAGCGTAGCCGCGCGTGTACGAGGCGTACGGAGCGTAGCCGCGCGTGTACGAGGCGTACGGAGCGGAGCCGTGTGTGTACGAGGTGTACAGAGTGGAGCCGTGCGCGTGTACGAGGTGTACAGAGTGGAGCCGTGCGCGTGAACGAGGTGTACGGAGCGGAGCCGCGTGTGTACGAGGTGTACGGAGTGGAGCTGCATGCGCATGAGGTGTACAGAGCGGAGCCGCGTGTGTACAATGTGTACGGAGTGGAGCCGCGTGTTTACGAGGTGTACGGAGCGGAGCTGCGTATCTACGAGGTGTGCGGAGCGGAGCTGCGTGTCTACGAGGTGTACGGAGCGGAGCCGTATGTGTACAATGTGTACGGAGCGGAGCCGCATGTCTACGAGGTGTACGGAGTGGAGCCGCGTGTGTACAAGGTGTACGGAGCGGAGCCGCATTAGTATGAGATGTACGGAGCAGAGCCGCGTGTGTACAAGGTGTACGGAGCAGAGCTGCATTAGTACGAGATGTACGGAGCGGAGCCGCGTGTGTACAAAGTGTACGGAGCGGAGCCACGTGTCTACGAGATGTACGGAGCGGAGCCGCGTGTCTACGAGGTGTACGGAGCGGAGCCGCATGTCTACGAGGTGTACGGAGCGGAGTCGCGTGTGTACAATGTGTACGGAGCGGAGCCGCATGTCTACGAGGTGTACGGAGCGGAGCCGCGTGTCTACGAGGTGTACGGAGCGGAGCTGCATGTCTACGAGGTGTACGGAGCGGAGCCGTGTGTGTACAAGGTGTACGGAGTGGAGCCGCTTGTCTACGAGGTGTACGGAGTGAAGCCGCGTGTGTACAAGGTGTGCGGAGCGGAGCCACATTAGTATGAGATGTACGGAGCAGAGCCGCGTGTGTACAAGGTGTACGGAGCGGAGCTGCATTAGTACGAGATGTACGGAGCGGAGCCGCGTGTGTACGAAGTGTAAGGAGCGGAGCCGCGTGTCTACGAGGTGTACGGAGCGGAGCCGCGTGTCTGCGAGGTGTACGGAGCGGAGCCGTGTGTGTACAATGTGTACGGAGCGGAGCCGCATGTCTACGAGGTGTACGGAGCGGAGCCGCATGTCTACGAGGTGTACGGAGCGGAGCCGTGTGTGTACAATGTGTACGGAGCGGAGCCGCATTAGTACGAGATGTACGGAGCAGAGCCGCGTGTGTACAAGGTGTACGGAGCGGAGCTGCCTTAGTACGAGATGTACGGAGCGGAGCCGTGTGTGTACGGAGCAGAGCCGCTTGTCTACGAGGTGTACGGAGCGGAGCCGCATGTCTACGAGGTGTACGGAGCGGAGCCGCGTGTCTACGAGGTGTACGGAGCGGAGCCGCGTGTCTACGAGGTGTACGGAGCGGAGCCGCGTGTCTACGAGGTGTACGGAGCGGAGTCGCATTAGTACGAGGTGTACGGAGCGGAGCCGCTTGTCTACAAGGTGTACGGAGCGGAGCTGCATTAGTACGAGATGTACGGAGCGGAGCCTCGTGTGTACGAGGTGTACGGAGCGGAGCCGCGTGTGTACAAGGTGTACAGAGCGGAGCCGCGTGTGTACAAGGTGTACGGAGCGGAGCCGTTTGTGTACAACGTGTACCGGGCGGAGTTATGTGTGTACAGGGCGGAGCTATGTGTGTTAGACCTGTATCGGGTGAAGCCGTGTGTGTTAGAAGTGTGCGGAGCGGAGCCGTGTATGTGTACGACGTGTACGGAGCGGAGCCACATTAGTATGAGATGTACGGAGCGGAGCCGCGTGTGTACAGGGTGTACGGAGCGGAGCTGCATTAGTACGAGCTGTACGGAGCGGAGCCGCGTGTGTGCGAAGTGTACGGAGCGGAGCCGCGTGTCTACGAGGTGTACGGAGCGGAGCCGCGTGTCTGCAAGGTGTACGGAGCGGAGCCGCGTGTCTACGACGTGTACGGAGCGGAGCCGCGTGTCTGCGAGGTGTACGGAGCGGAGCCGTGTGTGTACAATGTGTACGGAGCGGAGCCGCGTGTCTACGAGGTGTACGGAGCGGAGCCGCGTGTCTACGAGGTGTACGGAGCGGAGCTGCGTGTGTACGAGGTGTACGGAGCGGAGTCGCATTAGTACGAGGTGTACGGAGTGGAGCCGCTTGTGTACAAGGTGTACGGAGCGGAGCTGCATTAGTACGAGACGTACGGAGCGGAGCCTCGTGTGTACGAGGTGTACGGAGCGGAGCCGCGTGTGTACAAGGTGTACAGAGCGGAGCCGCGTGTGTACAAGGTGTACGGAGCGGAGCCGTTTGTGTACAACGTGTACCGGGCGAAGTTATGTGTGTACAGGGCGGAGCCATGTGTGTTAGACCTGTACCGGGTGGAGCCGTGTGTGTTAGAAGTGTGCAGAGCGGAGCCGTGTATGTGTAGGACGTGTACCGGACGGAGCCGTGTGTTTTAGAAGTGTGTGGAGCCATGCCTGTTTGTGATGTTGTACGAGGTATAAGGAGCGGAGCCGTGTGTGTACTAGGTGTACGGAGCGGAGCCATGTGAGTACAACTTGTACGGAGCGGAGCCGTGTGTGTACGACTTTTACGGAGTGGAGCCGTGTGTGTACGACGTGTAAGGAGATGAGCCATGTGTGTACGGGATGGAGGCATGTGTGTACACCGTGTACTGGGCGGAGCCGTGTGTGTGTTAGAAGTGTGCGGAGCTGTGCCTTTTTGTGATGTTTACAGAGCGGAAATGTGTCCAATGTGTAGAGAGCAGAGATGTGTTCTGCTCCCAACTTTTGAAGAACAGAAAGAGGGACAAATTATATGGCGCTAAGCGGCAAATTGTGGTCATGCTAATAGCCACACCCCAATACATGCCTATTTAGTATTTCTTTCTAACCTGGCAGAGGAGAGGTCAGAGAGCTGGTTGCAGTGAGGGACATACAGCAAATGCCCGAGACTGCATGGCGCGCTGTAGACCCAAATCCGGGACTGTTCGTTGTATCAGTTAGGACTAGAGATGAGGGGATCGATTCACGAGACTCTGGTCCTGCGTCCAGGTCAGTGGTACATGCGGCTGGACGGAAGGCCGCAAATCTCTTACCTTCCAGTGTCCCCGACGCGGCTTTTGATTAGCCAAAGCTGGGGCAGCATCAATTGTGCATCCTGCTCATCTCTAATCGGGGTTTATGGATTTGTATTTTTGTTCATTCACAGTCGGAGCAGCCAGAACTTTCTCATCTTTATGTAGCCTCACTGTGACTAAACAGCTTCTAATCTTAATCAGCCAGACATCTAGATTTGTTAAGCCAAGAGAAATACACTATTGTGTTTGTATTGACTTGTGAATGTATGTGTTTTTCTGTGGCTGGTCAAGAAGGACATACTACACTCCTGTGAAAAATTAAAGCATCAATATTTCCAAATTAATTTTGAACTGGAAACAATGGTCGGATTGAAATTAAATTTTGTATGGCTATAGGCTAGACCTTGAATTTCATGATACGGAAATTGTTATGATGCTTTCAATTCAATTATAGGGGCTGCAACCCTCTAAACACCCCAAATTGGAAAGCGGTTTGAACAATTCCAAAGAAGTTGACTCTTTTCTGAAACTGTCAAATGGATTGGTTTGAAAATCTCATCAGTGATTGTCGATTGCCTATCATTTGTGATCATGTCAAGTTCAACCGCCTACGATAAAAACTACCCCTGCAGGGGCATGGCCAGCTATGGATCTGTGAAGACACACACACCAGAGCTCCTCCACATCAGTTGTGAAAAGATCTGATTAACCGACTCTACAAGGCATCGAAAAAGCCAAAAAGGGCAGGAGTACTGTCTCTGCATCACCAACAGCCATTGTGCAGGGAAATATCCAAGCTTATCTCCTGCCCAGCAGCTTATCAGCACCTGTAATAGCTACCACAACAACAGAGACCTGGACACAAGGTAATATGCAATCAATTCCTGCCTCCCCCTCCCAAATGCTTGCTTTGGAGACTCACTCCAGCCTCAGTATGAACTCTGCTGAAGATCCTGGCTTCTGCAGGGTAATCACTACTGCAGTTACATCTCCTACAAGTACACGTTATGTCCAAGATGGAGCTGGCCTCCTGTGTGGAGTCAGAGACAGACAGGCACAGAGGGGGCAGGGCACAGGAGGGAGTGAATGCAGACCAGCCACTACACAGAGATACAGTGGAAAGTGAAAGTGGAGTTTGTGCATCTGAAACAGAACAGGATCTGGCAGCTCCTTGCAGAAGATTAATTAACCCTATCCCTCCTGATAACATACCTCCACAGAGGGCCCTTTTGAGTCAACTATCCACACAGGGAAATACAGCTGGCTTACAAAAAGCATTTAATCACAGCTCCCTGTGTGCTCAGGATCATATATTAACCCCTTTGGAGCCTGCTCAGAATCTCATGGATCTTTCTTCAACTTCTAAGAACACAAACCGAACAATCCATGGTTGATGACACTAAATATCCTACCTCCACTGAACCCTCAATTGCACCACAACCAGCACCATCATGGGCCGCGAGCTCACGACCAGTGACTTTGGCTGACATTCAAACACTTTTGCAATCTTTCCCAACTAAAGAGGATATGACCTCATTTGCAAAATACATCGTAGAGGAGTGCAAACAGGAATTCGCAAAACTGCAATCTGATGTGGTTACCCTGACAACCAGAGTGGACACCATAGCACAGAACATGACTATTACCTCTGCCACTATCACAGCGCTCCAGGATACAATACACGTCCAATCTACCCATATCATCAACCTCCAATCTCACCTGGACGACTTGGAGAACCGCGGAAGACGAAACAATCTACGCATCAGGGGCTTGCCGGAATCGGTGGTTACTGCGGACTTACCCTCCACTCTTAATCACATATTCAATAAAATACTGGGGGCCCCCCCTTCCTCCGTGATAGAGCTAGACAGAGCTCACAAGGCATTACGCCCTATGGACTTAGACCCCAATAAACCAAGAGATGTCATCTGTCGAGTCCACTACTACAAAGCTAAGGAGGAGATCCTGCTCAAATCCAGGGACATCTCTGCAACAATGTACAAAGGCAAGCGGTTGATGATCCTCCCTGACTTGTCTAGGCGGACATTATCAATGAGAACAGCTTTGAAACCACTCACAGACGCACTCAGGGAACGGGATATTCCCTACCATTGGGGTTTCCCGTTCTCCCTTCAAGTTAGACACAATGGACGCTCGGCCAGACTACTCACCCCGGGAGACCTGCCGGAGTTTTTAAAACAACTCAATCTCCCACAAATATCAATCCCACAGTGGTTCCAGTTTTTCACACTGTCTTCGGCTTTAGAGGACGTGGGCGGGACAGAGAGGCTTCATCTTCTATTAATCTCCCCCAGAGAGTCACCAAGCTCTCCCAGCGACCACCGCAGACGCCCAGAAAAAGACCCTGAACCTGGAGGCCCATGTTTAGTGGCATACTCCATTTGAACTGCCTGTTAGTCTTAAGATAGCCTAACGTCTTCTCCTAAAAGGAGTCAGGAGGGAAAAATGGGTAGCTCCACTGGGGAGCACATACAAATATCTGACCAAATGCATAGGTCTTAATGCCTTAACCTTGCTAGCACCTATCAACATAATATTCACCTAGATTTGTTGACCCCACTGTAACCTCGTGGGAGTTTAATGGTTTTGCCTTTCAGTAAGTTTCAGTAATGTTTTTCATAGTCGGTTGGTGGTTAATCTTTTTTCCTGCAACGCAATTCACAAAAGGAGTGTTAGTGTTCACGATGCTTAGCTGTCACTTTCCCCCTGAAGGGACACCGCCAGGCGATCGGGTACCCCCATACGCTTGGTTCTACTTAAAATGGTTACTTATACCCCGAACAGTAGTTCTTTACTTACTGTTTCTTTTGTTATGTTTGTTTCACCCTATTGTCTTTTTCCCACAGTTGCTTCAAATGTCCATCGATGCTTGCAATCATCTCACTCTGAGGGGAGCGGACCGCCGAGAGATTCAACCCAATGGCGACACTTAAGTATGCCTCCTTCAATGTGAAGGGGTTTAACATCCAGGAAAAAAGGGCCCAAATTCTTAGATTACTTCACAAAAAAAGGTACAGATCGCGTGCTTACAGGAAACACACTTTAAAGAACATCATACCCCTACCCCTAAAAACAAATATTATACCCACTGGCACCTGTGTAATAACACCCAATCTAAGAGTAAGGGAGTTGCTATCCTCATTCACAAAAGCCTGACACACGAGTTTGTCGAATGCATTAAAGATCCAAATGCAAGGTATATGCTCCTAATTTTAAAAATTGAAGGCAGACTTTTCACAATCATCAATGCTTATACCCCTAACCAGGGTCAAACTCAGTTCATTCTCTACCTAATAGACAAAGCCATTCCCATTGTCCAGGGTACAGTCATTCTGTGTGGAGACCTCAATTTAACACTAGATCCTACATTAGATAATTCAACAGGAAAAGCATCTCTATCTTATTCAGCTATAAAAAAAGTAAAGAGGACATTTCTCCAACTACAGCTCTGTGACGTTTTGCGCCTCACACAACCGACTGTCAAAGATTATACCTTTTATTCCAACCCCCATGATTCTTACAGCAGAATTGACTATATCCTGGTGCAACACCGAGCCCTATCTTGGCAGCCGGAGACGGAGATAGGGACTATGCTTTGGTCTGACCATGCTCCCATATTCTGTTCTCTCGTTATTCCCAATCTACCCAAGCTTTCAAGGTCATGGAAACTAAACAAATCCTTGTTACTGGACCCTTTGTGCACCCAGGATGTAACCAACACAATATCAAACTTTGAGGAAGACCACAAATTTGACGTATCTTCCCCCACAATCAAATGGGAGGCACTGAAATGCGTTCTTAGGGGTCTATTTATTAAACATGGCTCCCGATTGAAGCGAGAGAGGGCACATAACCTCAATATCGCTCTGCGTAAAGTAGAAACCCTTGAGGTAGCCCACAAACATGCCCTCTCCACAGCAACACTCCGAGACCTATTAGCAGCCAGACAGGAAGCCAAAAAACTATTAGACTTGGGATATAGACGCTATCTCCAGGTCTGTAGCAGTAAGTTCTATGAACATAGCAATAAATGTGGACGCATGCTAGCGACAGCTCTAAAATCCCAACAAGCCCAAAATCACATCTCAAAAATAAAAGACAACTCGGGTCAAATGCTAAACAAAACGGAAGATATTACAACTGAATTCCATAAATATTATACTCAACTATACAATCTCGATGGTATACCAAACAACACATCCCCTGTTAATACTTCCTTGATTGGGACAGACACGCCTGAGACACAAGCACAGAACCCTTTAAAAATGTCTCCCGCCACATCTCTAGGTGAACCCTTAACAGAGTCCGAATTGCAGTTAGCTACCCAGTCGTTAGCGAGTGGAAAAAGTCCAGGCCCAGATGGATATACAGTCAAATTCTATAAAACATTCCTTCCCCTCCTTTCACCTCTCCTGCTGGGAGGATCTAATCACGCATCCTGCACAAACCCCTTCCCTCCCCAAACTACAGAGGCACATATCCCTGTTCTCCCAAAAAAGGGTGGGGACCCACACTTATGTTCTAGCTATAGACCAATCTCTCTGCTGAACGTGGATCTGAAGATCTACTCGAAAATATTGGCGAACAGGCTGCAACCTTTCTTAACTGCACACATACACTTGGATCAGGTGGGATTCCTCCCTGGGCGGGAAGCTCGGGACAACACTTTAAAGACAATTGACATTATTCATCATGCCCAATCAAGAGGTATCCCTCTACTGATACTCTCGTTGGATGCTGAGAAAGCAGTCGATAGAGTCTCCTGGCATGCCATATATTACTCTCTTAAAAAGCTTGGGGTAGGGGACCCTTTTATAGCCAAAATCGTGGCCCTGTATCGCAATCCGTCAGCTAGGCTGAAGATAAATGGAACATTATCATCACTTTTCATAATAACCAATGGGACAAGACAGGGATGTCCTCTGTCCCCTCTCTTATACATCCTAGTGATGGAGCACCTGCTCTCATCAATCCGCGATAACCCCAATATTAGGGGGATTGAGGTGGGAGGCACCAAGTACAAGTGCTCTGCATTTGCTGATGATGTCCTGCTATATATCACTCAACCACATATATCCACCCCTGCTGTTATGGCTGAAATAGATCACTTTGGTACATGGTCAAATTTTAAAATCAATGCAGCGAAATCTGAGGCCCTCGGTGTTTCCCTCCCCAAATCCATACAGGATTCCATGCAGTCCAACTTTCCCTTTGCCTGGCCCTCACAGGGTATCAAATACTTAGGAATTCGTACTCAAAGACCTCTCCCATCTATTTTATCTTAATTTTGGGCCCTTTATTGAACAACTCCATAGAGATCTTACTTCTTGGACGGTGAAGGATTTTTCCTGGTTCGGCAGAATAAATATACTAAAAATGAACGTCATACCTAAACTCTTATACCTCTTCCAAACCATTCCCGTGGTAATTCCCTCAAATTTTTGGAAAAGACTGCGCAGTAGCTTTTGCAGATTTATCTGGGCAAGTGGGCGTCCACGCATTCGGGGAGACATTCTGATCAGACACAAACAAAAGGGGGGCCTTAGCTTTCCGGATTGTAGAAGGCATTACATGGCAGCAGTACACGCTAGAAACCTGGACTTCTTCCATCATTCGGAGGGGAAATTATGGGTCAAAATAGCTCAATCCATTTGTCCTAAAGCTGTTAACACTCTCCCATGGTGCGCCCATTTAACTGTCCCCTCTCTTAGCCTCATGTCATATAGTACTTATGCCACTGCTTTGGCTTTGAGATCCCATAAAAAAAGCTTATCCTTAATCGACCCCCAGGGCCCCTTGCTCCCGATTTCAGATAATCCGGATTTCCCACCAGGACTATCTGCAAATAGATTTCTCGATTCAAACAAATCCCATCCGATATTCTTTTCTCATGTCATCTCCAATACTTCGCTGCTCCCCCTCAATGACTTGTTACAGGGAAGAGCCACTTCCCCGAAGGCTAATTTTGAATATAGTCAGTTACAACACTTCTATTCAACTGTGAAGAAGCGCATACATCTTCATAGAGATCTCACAAACTTTGAAAAATTGTGCCTATCATTGTCACCCCCTACACACTCCATCTCCCTACTGTATAATCTCCTCATTGCCCAGGTAACTGACAATAGGCCAGGATTCTGCGGTGCATGGGAAGGGTAACTAGGGAAGTCCTTCTCTGACTCACAATGGGATAAATGTTTTTTCCTAACACATAAAACCTCAATAGGGTCCAAAGCTCAGGAAACCTCCTTCAAAATTATCTCTAGATGGTACCGGGTACCAGCAGTCCTTCATAGATGGTACCCAGTGGTCTCAGACAGATGTTGGAGATGTGGGGAGGGGGAAGGGACAATGTCACACATATGGTGGGGGTGCCCTATAATAAGTGCATTTTGGGCAAAGGTGGTTCCCATGATTGAGAAAATAACTGGTTTGACTATCCCTAATACGCCAGAAGCCCTCCTTTTATCAATGTTACCACTAAGTAAACGTAGCTATAAAAGGTCATCAATAGGCTACCTAATACAGGCGGCTAAGAATGTCATTCCACGACATTGAAAAAGCAGAGACCCACCCACTGTGGAGGAATGGTTTGCGGAGATTTCTCTCCTTAATAGGATGGAGCATCTGATTGCCATCTCACCGGCTGATGTTGATAGATACTGTGTGATTTGGAGGGATTGGATGGATTTCCAAAACTCTGATGCCTACCATCTAGCCCCCAACTAAAGTTATCCGGGATGTCGTCACAACAGTGATCATAATCACACTCTATTGATTGGTGGTCTGCCGTGGTCCGCTCCCTCTCTCTCTATCTTTCATATGGAAAAATACATGCTTGATCTGGATATTGATGGAAAACCCTCCCTGTACCCCCCAATGTACTGTAGTTATGCATAGATTTATAGTTACGCTACCCCTTTTACTATGTATATTGTATTTTCTTGTACTTTTTCAACACAAAAATAAAAAACTTGAATTTGAAAAACAAAAAATACCCCTCCGATGCACCCCTAAACTCAAACCCTCCCCAAAGGGTTGAAAATGGGGCGATAATGATAACCTTGGTTGAATCAATATGCTTTCAAAGGCTCCCAAAATTGTCAGGAAGCTTGTCAAGAAATCGTAATGTTTATCCCCCTTTTCAGGGGTTTTGCATATGTATTTCTTAGAATTTACGCCATAGAACATCATGTTATGCAAAGAGGCAAACATTATGTTCATCTCCTCACATCTACTGATCATTCTAACCAATCTGCATCATCAGATTACCTGTCAAAAGCCACCAAGGGGAAAAAACACCCTTAACAACCCCCCTCATAAAAGTGGGGGGTTGGGGTATTTTAGACACAGTCAGCATGGATTGTGGTGTGTAATGCTGTAGTAAGGCATGTTCCACATTTTTGTGGCACTACTGGCACCCCCAACCCTCATTTTGGGGGGGGAAACACAAAAAGGACGCCAAATTTCAACCCCATTAAATGACTTTGGATTGGAGGGAAAATTTTGAAACTTGAGTCAAAAGGTGGTGTAAGCCTCCTCTCCCTCCTCCCAAAACTCCATTACTGTGCGAAAGAAGAAACCACGCCTTTCAACTCTTTTTCATGTCGGCACTTGTGTTTCTGATGAACTTGTGATTTTAACCATTGTTTCAGGTGTCTGTTGGGTTTTTGTTTTTCCTTACAGCTACACCTTAAGGCTATGTGCACACTGTGTGTTTTTGATGTGTTTTTTCCTCACGGAAATGCACCAAAAACGCTAGGTAATATCTGACTGCTTTCCATATTGTATCTATCTGTCTCTCCTGGTAGGAACCTATCTGAAATCCCGCCCTGCATATCTGACTGCTTTCCATATTGTATCTATCTGTCTCCCCTGGTATGAACTTATCTGAAAACCCGCCCTACATATCTGACTGCTTTCCATATTGTATCTATCTGTCTCTCCTAGTATCTCTTCTGAACCCATCTCCAAATTTTCACACCTCAATCCTTTGATCCCAATACATACTGATCCCTATCTGTCTATTTCCTGAAAGCATTTAGCCTCTGGCTCCTAAATACTTCCTCCCCACCACCTCCACACTGTGTTTTGTGTCCAGTCTCTCTGCGCCTCCTCCCTCCTGCCTTCTGCTCACACCTGGTTTAATCCATGTTCTGTTAAGAGCTTCATATATCCAGAGACTCAGGTCTGGCTAAGACCGGTCTGGCTCTGAAGGGTTGCTCTTAAGGCTATGTGCCCACGATGCAGAAATGCTCAGGATTTTTCCTGAGCGTTTCTGCATCTCCCTGGCAGAAAAAAACGCATGCAGATTGTACATGCATTTTCCTGCCAGGGACATGCGGAAATGAAGCGTTCTTCACTGGCATTTCCGCATGCGGGTTGACAAGCGCTTTCCAAGCGATTTTAGCATCACTTGGAAAGTGCTTGTGACAACTAGGTCACACTATATAAATCCATGCAAACGGCATGGATTTATATAGTGTGACCTGAGAGAATGGTTAAAAATAAACCTGTACTTACCTTCCGATGGCCCCCGAGACTTGATGCGCTCCTGTGCTGGCTGCCGGCAGATCGCGGTACGCTGTACTGAAAGACCTGCCATCACATGACTGTGACGTCAGCGCAGGTCCTTCAGTCCTGCGCAATCTGTCGGCAAGCACAGGGAAGGAGTCCGGGGGCCATCGGAAGGTGAATATAATCTTTATTTTTTATTTTATTCTTTTTTTTATGGTACCTGGGTGTGGAGGAGAGTCTCCTGTCCTCCACACCCGGGTACCATCCGCAGATTAGAACGCGCCAATTACGCAAGTACAGATGCAGTCTTGCGGAATTGGCGCGTTCTATTGCAAGTCAATGGCGGCAAAAACGCAGCACTTCCGCAAAATTAATGGACATGCTGCAGATTTTTTAGCGCAGCATAAACGCTGCTGAAAAATCCGCAGCATGGGCTTTGAAAGTGCGGAATTGCATTGGAGACCATGGGGGAAGGTTTACCAAGCGTTTCCCAAGCGTTTACGCTTCAGAAATTCCGCAGCGTAAACGCTTGAAAAACGCATCGTGGGCACCCAGCCTAAGGGTCTAATCAGAAATATGTCAGATATGGGCCAGAAGGTACGAAAAGCTATTTACTAATTGTACTTTGTTTCTCTTTCTCATTCACACTTAAACCTTCACTATGCTTACATATGCCCTTACTGTGTTTGCACCACTAATCCTCACTCTCCTTAGAATCAGAGAATGGTAGAGTTGGAAGGGACCTCCTGGGTCATCTGGTCCAACCCCCTGCTCAAAGCAGGATTCACTAAATCATCTCAGACAGATGTCTGTCCAGCCTCTGTTTGAAGGCGTCCATTAAAGGGGAACTCACCAACTCTCGTGGCAGCCTGTTCCACTCATTGATCACCCCAAGGCTATATGCCCACGATGCAGAAATGCTCAGGACTTTTTCCTGAGCGTTTCTGCATCTCCCTGGCAGAAAAAAACGCATGCGGATTGTACATGCGTTTTCCTGCCAGGGACATGCGGAAGTGAAGCGTTCTTCACATGCATTTCTGCATGCGGGTTCTCAAGCGTTTTCCAAGCGATTTTAGCATCACTTGGAAAGTGCTTGTCAACTTGGTCACACTATATAAATCCATGCAAACGGCATGGATTTATATACTGTGACCGAAAGAATGGTAAAAAATAAATATATACTTACCCTCTGATGGCCCCCGCAGTCTTGCTTCCCTCCGTTCTCCCTTGCCGGCAGCGGTACACTGAAGGACCTGCCGACGTCAGCGTCGTGTGACCAGTCACATGACTATGATGTCAGCGCAGGTCCTTCAGTCCATCGCAAACTGCCGGCATGCGAGGAGGAGCGCACCGCGGGCCGCCAGAAGGTAAGTATATATTTATTTTTTATTTTATTCTTTTTTTTTCACAGGTTCTATGGTACCCGGGTCTGGAGGAGAGTCTCCTCTCCTCTAGACCTGGGTAACATCTGCACATTAGAACGCATGGACTGCGCATCTACATATACAGTGATGCGTAATCCAAGCGTTCTAATTCAAGTCAATGGCGGCGAAAACGCAGCACTTCCGCAAAATAATTGGTAGTGCTGCGTTTTTTTCCGCAATGATAATCCGCAGCGGAAATTTCCGCAGCATGTGCACAGCACATGCGAATTATCATTGGGGAACATGGCAGGCCTTCTACCATGCGTTTTTTAAGTGTTTCTGCAGCGTTTTTGCCGCTGCGGAAACGCTTAAAAAACGCATCGTGGGCACACAGCCTAACTGTCAAAAAGTTTTTTCTAATATCTAATTTGTGTCTCCTCCCATTCAGTTTCATCCCATTGCTTCTAGTCTTTCCTTGTGCAAATGAGAATAAAGATGATCCTTCTACAATTTGGCAGCCCTTGAGATATTTGTAGACAGCTATTAATTCTCCTCTCAGTCTTCTTTTTTGCAAGCTAAACATTCCCAAATCCTGTAACCGTTCCTCATAGGACATGGTTTGCAGACCGATCACCATTCTGGTCACTCTTCTCTGAACTTGCTCCAGTTTGTCTATGTCTTTTTTAAAATGTGGTGCCCAAAACTGGACACAGTATTCCAGATGAGGTCTGACCAAAGACAAGTAAAGTGCGATAATGACTTCACGTGATCTAGACTGTATGCTTCTGTTAACACATCCCAGAATTGCCTTTTTTTGCTGCTGCATCACACTTTTGACTCATGTTCAGTCTGTGATCTATTAGAATACCTAAGTCTTTTTCACATGTACTGTTGCTTAGCTCTATTCCTCCCATTCTGTATATGCTTTTTTCATTTTTATTGCCCAGATGTAGTACTTTGCATTTTTCCCTGTTAAAAACCATTCTGTTGGTTGCTGCCCACTGCTCCAGTTTATTTAGGTCTTTTTGAATCCTCTCTCTCTCTTCTCTAGTATTAGCTATCCCTCCTAGCTTTGTGTCATCAGCAAATTTAATCAGTTTACCCTCAATTCCTTCATCTAAATCATTGATAAAGATGTTGAACAATACAGGTCCCAGCACAGAGCCCTGTGGTACCCCACTTGAGACATTCATCCAATGGATGTGAAGCCATTTACGACCACTCTTTGAGTCCGATCACTAAGCCAGTTATGAATCCACCTAACAGTTGCCTTGTCCATTCCATACTTGGTCATTTTTTCAATAAGGATGGTGTGAGATACTTTGTCAAATGCTTTGCTGAAGTCAAGATATACTATATCTACAGCATTTCCCTGATCCACCCAGTCAGTGATTCTGTCATAGAAGGAAATTAAGTTAGTCTCACGTGACTTGTTAGTTACAAACCCATGCTGACTCTGGTTAATCACTTCATTCTAATCCAGGTACTTACATACATGTTTAATAATTTGTTCAAAGATCTTTCCTGGTATAGAAGTCAGACTCACCGGCCTTTGGTCCCCCTGGTCCACCTTCTTCCCCTTTTTGAAGATAGGAACAACATTTGCTCTTTTCCAGTCTTCTGGGACTTCTCCTGTTCTCCAAGAATTTTCAAAGATTATGGAGAGTGGTTCTAAAATTTCTTCTACGATCTCCTTCAGTACTCTGGGGTGTAATTCATCTGGACCTGGAGACTTGAACTCATTTATGTTAGCTAAATATTGCCTCACAATCTCTCTGTTTACAGATAACTTGGATTTTTCTATTCCTTTAATAGGACAGTGAAGATCAGTTGATGTTACATTTTCTTTCTGAGAGAAAACAGATGCAAAATAGGAATTAAAAATTCGGCCTTCTCAACATCCTTTCTTACCATTTCACCATTTTCATCCTGTAAAAATCCTATAGCATCTTTGACTTTTCTTTTACTTTTGACATACCCCCAAAATCCTTATTTATTGCTTTTGACATCTCTTTCAAGCCTTAATTCATTGTCAGCTTTAGCTAATCTGATATGTGCCCTGCAGGTTCTGCAGACTGCATTATAATCTTCTTTAGATATGCCTCCCTCTTTCCATTTGATAAACATTTCTTTCTTTCTTTTTAGCATGTGTTTAAGTTCTGTGTTTATCCATCCTGGTTTCCTTAAATCGCATTCTTCCTACTTTTTAGGATTGTTAACGATTGTGCTTTGAGAATCTCATTTTTAAAAATTTCCCATCCTTCCTGGACATTTTTCTCCTTAAGGACATCCAGCCATTGGATCCCTCCTATTCTCTTTCTAAGTCGCTTAAAATCTGCCTTTCTGAAATCTAACCTTGAAGTTTGAGTCTTCACATGTCTTCCTCCTCTAGTTATCCAAAATTCTATAATAGCATGATCGCTGCCTCCTAGGGTTCCAGCCACTTTTACCTCCTCAACCACTTCCTCCCTGTTTATAAGGATTAGATCCAAAATAGCAGATCCCCTTGTTTTCTCCCCTACCTTTTGGAAGATAAAGTTGTCAGCAAGAGAGGATAAGAATTTGCTTGACCTGTTAGCATTACTTGAGAGAGATTCCCAATAAATGTCTGGATAGTTGATAGATGTGTCTGCTGCTAGAACTCTGTGTGGCATTGACCTGGTCTCTAATCTGAGCTGCTGTTAACCTGCGATTTCTGAGGCTGGTGACTCGGATAAACTTATCCTCAGAAGCAGAAGTGACTCTTGGTCTTCCTTTCCTGGGGCGGTCCTCATGTGAGCCACTTTCTTTGTAGCGCTTGATGGTTTTTGCAACTGCACTTGGGGACACATTCAAAGTTTGCCCAATTTTTCAGACTGACTGACTGACCTTCATTTCTTAAAGTAATGATGGCCACTCGTTTTTCTTTACTTAGCTGCTTTTTTCTTGCCATAATACAAATTCTAACAGTCTATTCAGTAGGACTATCAGCTGTGTATCCACCTGACTTCTGCACAACACAACTGATGGTCCCAACCCCATTTATAAGGCAAGAAATCCCACTTATTAAACCTGACAGGGCACACCTGTGAAGTGAAAACCATTTCCGGTGACTACCTTTTGAATCTCATCAAGAGAATGCCAAGAGTGTGCAAAGCAGTCATCAAAGCAAAATGTGGCTACGTTGAAGAACCTAGAATATAAGACATATTTTCAGTTGTTTCACACTTTTTTGTTAATTCCACGTGTGTTAATTAATAGTTTTGACGCCTTTAGTGTGAATGTACAATTTTCATAGTCATGAAAATACAGAAAAATCTTTAAATGAGGTGTGTCCAAACTTTTGGTCTGTACTGTGCATGTGTAATATATATATATATATATATATATATATATATATATATATATATATATACACACATATGTATGTATATATATACTGCTCAAAAAAATAAAGGGAACACTTAAACAGAATATAACTCCAAGTAAATCAAACTTCTGTGAAATCAAACTGTCCACTTAGGAAGCAACACTGATTGACAATTAATTTCACATGCTGTTGTGCAAATGGAATAGACAATAGATGGAAATTATTGGCAATTATTAAGACACACTCAATAAAGGAGTGGTTCTGCAGGTGAGGACCACAGACCATATCTCAGTACCAATGCTTTCTGGCTGATGTTTTGGTCACTTTTGAATGTTGGTTGTGCTTTCACACTCATGGTAGCATGAGACGGACTCTACAACCCACAGAAGTTGTATATATATATGTGTGTATATATATATATATATATATATATATATATATACACATATATACACACGTGGTCAAAATTGTTGGTACTCCTCGTTTAATGAAAGAAAAAACGACAGTGGTCACAGAAATAACTTGAATCTGACAAAAGTAATAATAAATTAAAAATCTATGAAAATGAACAAAAGAAAGTCAGATAATACTTTTCAACCCTGCTTCCACAGAATTTAAAAAAAAAAAATTAACTCATGAAATAGGCCTGGACAGAAATGATGGTACCCCTGAAAATAATGTGACAAAAGAGACATGTTAAATCAAGTTGTGTCCACTAATTAGCATCACAGGTGTCAACAATCTTGTAATCAGTCAGTGGGTCTGTGTAATGCACACGCCCGGGCTGAGCGGCATGTGCGTGTGATTCCACTGGACCGTGCCGGAGAGTGAATGCCTGGAGGGGCGTAACTAGGTATTCACCCGATCCGACCAGGGTCGCACGACGGCATACAACGCCAGTGCACCAAGGAGGAACCGAGCAGAGGGACCAGGTGCTACTCCAGGACAGACCCCGGACACGGCTGTTGACCCACACAGGGGAATACAGGAACAGACTGGTTAGGCTGGCACACAGACTGGTGGGAATAGGCAGGCACGACTGGTATGCAGGCAGGCGGGTATGCAGGCAGGGGGGTACAGGCAAGCACGGCTAGAGTGCAGACAGGGAGGCACTAGCAGGTAGGAACACAGGCAGGATAGGACCCAGTACACTCTGGGACTCAGGAACAGAACCACAGATGTGGCGGACAAACACAGCAGAGTGAGGTCGCCCAGAGAGGTGAGCGAGAGCAGGGCAGGACGAGGCCGCCCGGAGCGGTGAGCAAGAGTAGAGCAGGAAGAGGCCACCTGGAGCAGTGAGCAAGAGTAGAGCAGGACAAGGCCGCCTGGTGCGGTGAGCAAGAGTAGAGCAGGACAAGGCCGCCTGGAGCAGTGAGCAAAGGCAGAGCAGGCTAGAACCGCCGGAGCGGTGAGCAAAGGCAGAGCAGGCTAGAACCGCCAGAGCGGTGAGCAAAGGCAGAGCAGGCTAGAACCGCCGGAGCGGTGAGCAAAGGCAGAGCAGGCTAGAACCGCCGGAGCGGTGAGCAAAGGCAGAGCAGGCTAGAACCGCCGGAGCGGTGAGCAAAGGCAGAGCAGGCTAGAACCGCCGGAGCGGTGAGCAAAGGCAGAGCAGGCTAGAACCGCCGGAGCGGTGAGCAAAGGCAGAGCAGGCTAGAACCGCCGGAGCGGTGAGCAAAGGCCGAGCAGGCTAGAACCGCCGGAGCGGTGAGCAAAGGCAGAGCAGGAGGGACAGGGCTCTGTTCACACGGAACAGACAGGAAGGGAAAGGCAGAACCAGATACCCACAGGGTACTTGCAGTGAAGTAGCGAGTGGACCACAAACTCACAAACGGGAGTACAGTGACAACGAGCAGGAGTTAGGTACGAGTTCAGACTCTGCAGAAAAAGGAAAGGTACGGGCATAGAGAAACACGGGAAACAGGCTAGAAGCGTATACAGACAAGAACAGACACAGTAGCAAGATACAGGAGCGGGTCTAGGTAGCAGCCCCTAGAAGGCGGGAGGAACAGGCTAGGAGCGTGTTCAGACAGGACAAACAAGATACAGGAGCGGGTCTAGGTAATCGGCCCCTAGAAGGCAGGAGGAACAGGCTAGGAGCGTGTTCAGACAGGACAGACTAGATACAGGAGCGGGTCTAGGAATGCCGCCCCTAGAGGGCGGGAGGAACAGGCTAGGAGCGTGTTCAGACAGGCCTGGAAAAGCAGCCTCCAGGATAGGCAGACAAGAGAACACAGAAGGGACCTGGCACATTCAGAGTGCAAGAGCACACTAAATGAAACACAATGCTCAGGCAGGGATTGATTGGAGCAGCTGGGTTAAATACCAGGTGACAGACAGCAATAGGCTGAGGACGCACAAGGGGTGTGCCTGCAGCAGGTACAAAAAGCAGGAAGTGATCGGGCGCCGCCCTTAAGCAGCAGAAACAGACACAAACAGACAGCATTGAGGGAAGCCAGAGAGACATTCTGGACTGGAGATCAAGTGCGCGCTCTTGCACAGTGGGAGATGGACCACTATGCAAGGACGCCACCAGGTATGTTACAGTACCCCCCCTTACGCCCCCTCTTCTTCAGGCCTGCCAGAATGTTCCGCAGGGAATTTGAGGGCCAATCCTTCACTTCAAGGAGATCACTTCCACTGTCCACTGGAAAAACTGGTCTCCTCTGGGTAGCTAGGATGCTACCTCCTATCCAGCCATCCTCAGCAACAGACGAAATGGGTGGAGTACCAGGAACAGCACACAAGGAAGTCTCTCTCCATATATTTTCAGGTGGCACCCCAGAGGGTACAGGAGACAACTGGAAGTCCTCCACCGGGTTGGAGGGGAGCAGAGACTTGGGGGTAATCTCTGCTTCGAGGTACATCTTGTCAAACTCACAGGAAGAAATAGACGGGTTATCAGGTACAGGGTGAGGAAAAGTCACTGTCTCTTTATCTGGTGGTACCCCGGAGGATTCAGGAAACAACTGGAGGTCCTCCGCCGGGTCAGAAGAGTGAAGAGGCTCGGGGAAAACATCTGCTTCAGAGTACACTAGGTCGGACTCACTGGACGAAGCAGGCGAGGTATCGGGTGCCGAGTATAGGAAAGTCTCTGTCCATTCACCACCAGGTGGCACCCCGAAGGGTTCTGGAGACAACTGGAGGTCCTCCGCCTGGTCGGAGGGGTGTAGAGACTCGGGAATAACCTCTGCTTCGGAGTACACTAGGTTAGACTCCCTAGGCGAAGCGAGCAAGGTATCAGATCCAGGATATAGTAAAGTCTCTGTCCATTCATCACCAGGTGGCACCCCAAAGGGTTCTGGAGACAACTGGAGGTCCTCCGCCTGGTCGGAGGGGTGTAGGGACTCATGGGTAACCTCTGCTTCGGAGTACACTAGGTCGGACTCACTGGATGAAGCAGCCGAGGTATCAGGTACCGAGTATAGGAAAGTCTCTGTCCATTCGCTACCAGGTAGCACCCCGAAGGGTTCAGGAGACAACTGGAGATCCTCCGCCTGATCGGAGGGGTGTAGAGACTCGGGGGTAACCTCTGCTTCGGGGAACACTAGGTCGGACTCACTGGACGAAGCGGGCGAGGTATCAGGTACAGAGTATAGGGAAGTCTCTCTCCAATTGTCATCAAGTGGTATCCCGGGGGATTCAGGAGGCAACAGGGGGTCCTCCGGTGTGGATTCTGGGTGGGCAGCAGTCTCTTCGGGCAGGAGAACTGGTGCACTACCCACGTACACTACCCGTTGGGGCTTCTCCGGGATACAGGGAGATGAAGCTTCAGTAGGGACTTCAAGGTTGGGGTCAGGAGGTCTCAGGAAGGACAGACCCTGGCGTGAAGGCTTGCCTCTACGTCTAGCACGTCTGGACTGCCTCTTGAGGTTGGGAGAAGTATTCCGGAGAGCGTAGTCACCCTGTGAGGATTCTGGGTGGGCAGTAGTCTCATTGGGCTGGAGGACTATTGCGCTACCCACACACATTACCCATCGGGGCTGCTCCGGGATATTGGGAAGTGAAGCTTCAGCAGGAGCCTCCGGGTTAGGATCATCGAAGACCATTAGAAAGGCCACCAGGAAGGCCATTATGTCCAGGACGATAGGATCCTGTGCATCCCATAGGGGGGTGATCCAATTCAAGGCATCACCTGCTAGGTAAGACATCATGAATCCCACCTTAGCCCGATCTGTGGGAAAACATAGAGGGTAGAACTTGAAGTGTAGCATGCATTGCTCCACAAATGCACGACTCTGTCTTGGATCCCCATAGTAACGTGGCGGATCCGCAGGAACGAGAGCTGATAGATCCATCTGGACGGGTGCGTAATTCGCCTGGAACTCAGCTAAGGAAAAAAAAAAATTATTTATTTATTTTTAATGCATGTATTCGCTGGAAAAAGTCTCAGAGAGCGAAGGCCGTGGGGCTCAACGGGAACCATGGCCTGAGCATGCTGTAATGCACACGCCCGGGCTGAGCGGCGTGGGCGTGTGAGTCCACTGGACCGTGCCGGAGAGTGAATGCCTGGAGGGGCGTAACTAGGTATTCACTCGATCCGACCAGGGTCGCACGACGGCATACGACGCCAGTGCACCAAGGAGGAACCGAGCAGAGGGACCAGGTGCTACTCCAGGACAGACCCCGGACATGGCTGTTGACCCACACAGGGGAATACAGGAACAGACTGGTTAGGCTGGCACACAGACTGGTGGGAATAGGCAGGCACGACTGGTATGCAGGCAGGCGGGTATGCAGGCAGGGGGGTACAGGCAAGCACAGCTAGAGTGCAGACAGGGAGGCACTAGCAGGTAGGAACACAGGCAGGATAGGACCCAGTACACACTGGGACTCAGGAACAGAACCACAGATGTGGCGGACAAACACAGCAGAGTGAGGCCGCCCAGAGAGGTGAGTGAGAGCAGGGCAGGACGAGGCCGCCTGGAATGGTGAGCAAGAGTAGAGCAGGACGAGGCCGCCTGGAGCAGTGAGCAAGAGTAGAGCAGGACAAGGCCGCCTGGTGCGGTGAGCAAGAGTAGAGCAGGACAAGGCCGCCTGGAGCAGTGAGCAAAGGCAGAGCAGGCTAGAACCGCTGGAGCGGTGAGCAAAGGCAGAGCAGGCTAGAACCGCCGGAGCGGTGAGCAAAGGCAGAGCAGGCTAGAACCGCCGGAGCGGTGAGCAAAGGCAGAGCAGGCTAGAACCGCCGGAGCGGTGAGCAAAGGCAGAGCAGGCTAGAACCGCCGGAGCGGTGAGCAAAGGCAGAGCAGGCTAGAACCGCCAGAGCGGTGAGCAAAGGCAGAGCAGGCTAGAACCGCCGGAGCGGTGAGCAAAGGCAGAGCAGGCTAGAACCGCCGGAGCGGTGAGCAAAGGCAGAGCAGGCTAGAACCGCCGGAGTGGTGAGCAAAGGCAGAGCAGGGGGGACAGGGCTCTGTTCACACGGAACAGACAGGAAGGGAAAGGCAGAACCAGATACCCACAGGGTACTTGCAGTGAAGTAGCGAGTGGACCACAAACTCACAAACGGGAGTACAGTGACAACGAGCAGGAGTTAGGTACGAGTTCAGACTCTGCAGAAAAAGGAAAGGTACGGACATAGAGAAACACGGGAAACAGGCTAGAAGCGTATACAGACAAGAACAGACACAGTAGCAAGATACAGGAGCGGGTCTAGGTAGCAGCCCCTAGAAGGCGGGAGGAACAGGCTAGGAGCGTGTTCAGACAGGACAGACAAGATACAGGAGCGGGTCTAGGTAATCGGCCCCTAGAAGGCGGGAGGAACAGGCTAGGAACGTGTTCAGACAGGACAGACTAGATACAGGAGCGGGTCTAGGAATGCAGCCCCTAGAGGGCAGGAGGAACAGGCTAGGAGCGTGTTCAGACAGGCCTGGAAAAACAGCCTCCAGGAAAGGCAGACAAGAGAACACAGAAGGGACCTGGCACATTCAGAGTGCAAGAGCACACTAAATGAAACACAATGCTCAGGCAGGGATTGATTGGAGCAGCTGGGTTAAATACCAGGTGACAGACAGCAATAGGCTGAGGACGCACAAGGGGTGTGCCTGCAGCAGGTACAAAAAGCAGGAAGTGATCGGGCGCCGCCCTTAAGCAGCAGAAACAGACACAAACAGACAGCATGAAGGGAAGCCAGAGAGACATTCTGGACTGGAGATCAAGTGCGCGCTTTTGCACAGTGGGAGATGGACCACTATGCAAGGACGCCGCCAGGTATGTTACAGTCTGTATATAGGGCTACAGATACTCACTGTGCTGTTTGGTGACATGGTGTGTACCACACTCAACATGGACCAGAGGAAGCAAAGGAAAGAGTTGTCTCAGGAGATTAGAAAGAAAAATATAGACAAGCATGTTAAAGGCAAAGGTTATATGACCATCTCCAAGCAGCTTGATGTTCCTGTGACTACAGTTGTACATATTATTCAGAAATTTAAGATCCATGGGACTGTAGCCAACCTCCCTGGATGTGGCTGCAGGAGGAAAATTGATGATAAATCAAAGAGACGGATAATACGAATGGTAACAAAAAAGACCAGGATAACTTCTAAAGAAATTAAAGGTGAACTTCAAGCTCAAGGAACACCAGTGTCAGATCACACCATCTGTCGTTGTTTGATTCAAAGTGGACTTCATGGGAGACGACCAAGGAGAACACCATTGTTGAAAAAAATCATAAAAAAACCAGACTGGAATTTGCCATACTACATGTTGACAAGCCACAAATCTTCTGGGAGAATGTCCTATGGACTGATAAGACAAAAATGGAAGTTTTTGGGAAGGCACATCACCTTTATGTTCACAGACGGAAAAATTAAGCATATCAAGAAAAGAACACTGTCCCTACTGTGAAACATGGAGGAGGCTCTGTTATGTTCTGGGGCTGCTTTGCTGCATCTGGCACAGGGTGTCTTGAATCTGTGCAGGGTACCACGAAATCTCAAGACTATCAAGGAATTCTAGAGAGAAATGTGCTGCCCAGTGTCAGAAAGCTTGGTCTCAGGTCATGGGTCTTGCAACAGGATAATGACCCAAAACACACAGCTAAAAACACCCAAGAATGGGTAAGAGGAAAATATTGGACTATGCTGAAGTGGCCTTCTATGAGCCCTGACCTAAATCCTATTGAGCATCTTTGGAAAGAGCTGAAACATGCCGTCTGGAAGAGGCAACCTTCAAACACGAGACAACTGGAGCAGTTTGGTCATAAGGAGTGGGCCAAAATACCTGTCGAGAGGTGCAGAAGTCTCATTGACAGTTACAGGAATCGTTTGATTGCACATTCTACCTATTGTGTCCCCCCATTTCTTTATAGATTGTAGCTTGTGAGCAGGAACCTCACTCCTCCTGTAATTGTTGAACAATGTATTACTTTGTGACAAGGACCACAGCCTCTGTCCCCTGATGATGCTTCGTTTTAGGGATGGATAGGGGCTTTGACAATGACTATAGTCTCTGCCTGCTGCTCTGATTACACTTTGGTGAGTATCCTGGCATGCTCTGGGGATACTCAAGTGAATCATCATCAGACAGGAAGTATAGAAAATAAATACAAAAGTAGTTAGATAGTGTAGTTAGGTAATGGTAGGGAATTTTTAAAGCAAGTACATTAGAAAATTGCTTTGATTATGGGACTAAATAGGGAAAAATACTTTGCCTTTGGACCACCACTTTAAGAACATGTTTGTAACTTATTAATGTTTGTCGTTGGTGATGTTCCTTTTTCTGCAGTAATTAATCCTTGTGACTGTCCATCATAAAATTGCAAGTAGTAAGATTTGTCTTGTTCTTAATGATCAGTGTGCTAAGTGTGAATGTGTATGAAGAAGTAAGGGAGTCACTGAAGGCTCCTGTAAGAGTGCCAGCTCCCGAGCCAAACCTTAGAGGGGTAGTCTGGGTAGTGAGTGTGAGATGTACATTGGGGGATGTAATCACTTTAGACAGACTGAGTGGTATTATAGTGGTTTTCCCCCGGTAAAATCCACACTAGTGATGAGAGAGCACTAAAATGCTCAAGTGCTCTGAACTCGAATAGAGTGCTCGGACAGGTTCGATTCGAGTAACGAATATAATGAAAGTCAATAGGAAACTCAAGCATTTTTTCAGCAGACCCTAACAGGAGGGCAGGAAAATTACTGAAATGGATGAAAACAGTGCTCAAATGGAATGGGAACAGCATGAGGAAAACGCCTGGATGCATCTCTGACTCCAAGGTTGCTGCTGGGAACAATGTTGTCAGAATATTACTCCCCTTTAAAGGACTGACAAGAAAACATACAAAACCAATCAGGTCACCTCGCCACTTACCTCAATGTACTTTGTCAGCTTCCTAAGCTTGCAGCTACCGCCTCTCTGTGGGTGCCCAGCAAAAGCGGGTGCCACTGATTAGGTTAGTTGGCCCTGGAAGCCCCAAAATCGCAGATGTTCTAATTCCCGGCGAGCCAGCAGAAAGGTGAGACTCTGTCATTTGCACCATCCTTTTTACTTTCTAGAACTGTACTATATATTATTGACTGTTGGTGGTTCAATAAAGTATTGCCACACTGTGTTACCCTCGCCCTGTATTATCTGAGTAGTGTTATGCCCAATGCGAAGGAGAGTGGGCATTCAGTGGGATGAGCTCTGGTCCATGTGGTCTTTATAAAGACACGCAGGCTAGTGGTCGAGATCACCCACTGACCCTCGTGTCTCCACAACTACCTTATCTGAGCATGTGGTGTGTGTGACATAGTCAGACACATCCTGTTTAATTTATGAAGGAGGGACTCAAATTCACAAAGCCTATGCGGACAGTGCAAGAACTGCCAAAATTAGAAGGAAGAGAGACTCTGAAACATCTGGTTTTAGACATAAAGGAGGGCCTCATACACATTCTGTAAAAAATGTTAGCTAGTGGGACTCCTAAAGCCTATGCACAAAGTGCAAGGACTGTCAAAAAATAGAAGGAAGAGGGACTCTGATACACCTTGTATTAGACAGATAGGAGGGCCTCATACACATTCTGTGACAAAATGTTAGATAGTGGGACTCCTAGACTCATAAAACCTATGCACTAAGTGCAAGAGATTTCAAAAATTAGAAGGAAGATAACTCTGTTGATGTGGAGGAGGACAAGAAAAAGAAGAAATCATGAACCGTACACCCTTTTTTGGGTGGGAAGGGGTGAATGGGAATACACCAGAAAAAAAGGAACATTTGAATAGGCTTTATGTTCCGCTGCGGTCATCCATTGGGGTTGAGAAGTCTGGCCTAGTGATGAGCGAGTATGTTCGGTTAACCCTTTCGGCGAGTATGCTCAAGCGAGTACCGAGTATCTTCAGCGTACTCGGTGATATGTTTGAATCACTCCTGTGTGTATGATTTGCGACTGTTTGACAGCTTTAATACATGTGAGGAATGCTTGTTTCTTAAGCACTCATCATATGTATTAAAGCTGTCAAACAGTCGCAAATCATGCATACGGGAGGATTCTCTGAGGATTTTGTAAACTTCATGGTGGGCCAAACTAATTTGTACGCTCATCAATTTTTGGAACAAAACCCTCTTCATCATTTTTTAACTGGTCTCCTGTAGACGCAGTAGAAATGATGAAGTTTTGGGCCCTGGCCCTTCATATGGGGATCCTGAAGAAGCCAGGAATTCGGCAATACTGGAGTATTGACATCATGTATAACACTCCAGTGTTCCGAATAGTCATGACCCGGACACATTTTGAGACCATCCACAAGTTCTTGCATTACAACAATAATGCAAGGTGTCCTGCATGCGATGACCCGAACTTTGATCGTCTTTTCAAAGTTCGGTCGGTCATCGAGCACTTCAAGAACAAGTTTGCTGAAGTGTACGTGACCCAAAGGGACATCTGCATGGATGAGTCTTTAATCCATTTTAACCCCTTAATAACATCTGACGTACTAATACGCGTCTGTGCCCTGGGACTTAAGAGCCAGACCCGTATTAGTACGTCATCGCGATCGCGCCCGCACACAGGCTGTGCGGGCGCGATCGCCGCCGGGTGTCAGCTGATTGTCACAGCTGACACCCGGTACTATGTGCAGGGAGCGGTCACGCACCGCTCCCAGCACATTAACCCCCGCGATGCTGCGATCGAAGTCGATCGAAGTCGATCGCGGCATTGCGGGGGCAAGGGGAGGTGATCGGCGATACTCACCTCCTCTTCCGGCTTCCAGCGCAGTCTGCAAAGGCTTCCCGGGTGTTGCCATGACGACCCGATGTCGTCATGACAACATCCGGGTCACCAGAGAGCAGGAAGATTGCTTGGACATGCGCAGTGCATCTCCAAGCAATCTTCACACTGTGCACTTCTGACAGCCTTCATGGCATAGGGATGGTGCTCCATTCCTGTGCCATGCAGGCGATCAGAAAAAAAAAAGTGAAAGTCCCAGAGTGGGACAAAGTAATAAAGTGTATAAACTGTGTGAAAGTGGGAAAAAAAAAAAAAAAAAAATGTGCAAAAATATTATAAAAAAATAAAAAAAATAATACACCAAAAATAAAAATATAATGTACCCATCAATAAATATTATTATAAAAAAAATAAAAAAAAAACAATAAAAGTACACATATTTGGTATCGCCGCGTCCGGAACAACCTGACCTATAAAACTGTCCCACTAGTTAACCCCTTCAGTGAACACGGTAAAAAAAAACAAAAAAAAAACAGTGCTTTATCACCATACCGCCAAACAAAAAGTGGAATAACACGCGATCAAAAAGACGCATATAAATAAAAATGATACCGCTGAAAACGTCATCTCGTCCCGCAAAAAACAAGCCACCATATAGCTCCATCAGTCGAAAAATAAAAAAGTTATAGCTCTCAGAATAAAGCGATACTAAAAAATATTTTTTTCTATAAAATAGCTTTTATTGTGTATAAGCGCCAAAACATAGAAAAATGATACAAATGTGGTACCGCTGTAAACGTACTGACCCGAAGAGTAAAGCTGCCTCATCAATTTTACCACACGCGGAACAGAATAAAAAAAAAAACAATTCCTGAATTGTTGGTTTTTGTTTATTCTGCCTCCCAAAAATCGGAATAGAAAGCGATCAAAAAATGTCACGTGCCTGAAAATGGCACCAATAACAACGTCAAGTCATCCCGCAAAAAACAAGCCATCACATGACTGTCTGCCAAAATCTGGAAAAATTATAGCTCTCAAAATATGGCGATGCAAAAACTAGATTTTACAAAAAATGCGTCTTTTAGTGTGTGACAGCTGTCAGTCATAAAAACCCCATATGATTCTGGCATTGCTGTAATCACACCGACCCGAAGAATAAAGTCGTCTAATCACTTATACCGCACAAGGAACGGCGTCAAAAATAAACTCTTGAGTTAGGATTGGGCTAGGGTTAGGGCTGGGTTTGGGGCTAGGGTTGTGCTGGGGCTAGGGTTGTGCTGGGGCTAGGGTTGTGCTGGGGCTAGGGTTGTGCTGGGGCTAGGGTTGTGCTAGGGTTAGGGCTGGGGTTGGGATTTTTTTCAAAAGTAAGAAAAAAAGATGACGATATGGCGACTAGTGTTGAGAGCAAGTGCTCGCTACTTGAGTTTGCATCGGGTGCTCTGGTATGCATTTAGTATCGTGGGTATTTGAGTGACATGCTCGAGTCTCTGCCCCATATGCTTCGCGGCCAAAAAACTTTACGGGGATTGCCTGCCATGCACGAGCGATCCCCGCATGTTTTTTTTTGGGTGTCTAATAACCGTGAAACATGCGGAGCAGGGACTCGAGCATGTCACTCGAGCACACGCTGTACATGGTGCATACCTGAGTACCCGATGCAAACTCAAGTAGCGAGCACTTGCGCTCAAGAATAATGAAAACTTATTCAATATGATGACCTAATGTAAACAAATAATGTGCCGTACCTCTGGGTTCAAAATGTTCACTATACACCTTAATAAAATCTTTGAGGGGTATAGTTTCCAAAATGGGGACACTTGTGGGGGAGCTCCACTGTTTAGGCACATCACGGGCTCTCCAAACGCGACATGGTGTCCGCTAACAAATTGAATGGAAAATCGGCTCAAATTGTTAGCGGACGCCATGTTGCGTTTGGAGAGCCCCTGTGTGTCCAAACATTGGAGCTCCCCCACAAGTGACCCCATTTTGGAAACTAGACCCCCCAAGGCACCTATCTAGATGCATAGTGAGCACTTAGAACCCCCAGGTGCTTCACAAATTGATTCGTAAAAATGAAAAAGTGAAAATAAAACACTTTTTCATTTTTATGAATCAATTTGTGAAGCACCTGGGGTTCCAAGTGCTCACTATGAATCTAGATAGGTGCCTTGGGGGGTCTAGTTTCCAAAATGGGGTCACTTGTGGGGGAGCTCCAATGTTTGGGCACACAGGGACTCTCTAAATGCAACATGGTATCCGCTAACAAATTGAATGGAAAATCGGCTCAAATTGTTAGCGGACACCACATTGCGTTTGGAGAGCCCCTCTGTGCCCAAACTTTGGAGCTCCTCCACAAGTGACCCCATTTTGGAAACTAGACCCCCCAAGGCACCTATCTAGATGCATAGTGAGCACTTGGAACCCCTAGGTGCTTCACAAATTAATTCGTAAAAATGAAAAAGTGGGTTTTTTTTCACTTTTTCATTATTACGAATCAATTTGTGAAGCACCTGGGGGTTCCAAGTGCTCACTATGCATCTAGAAAGGTGCCTTGGGGGGTCTAGTTTCCAAAATGGGGTCACTTGTGGGGGAGCTCCAAAGTTTGGGCACAGAGGGGCTCTCCAAACGCAATGTGGCGTCCGCTAACAATTTGAGCCGATTTTCCATTCAATTTGTTAGCGGATACCATGTTGCATTTAGAGAGTCCCTGTGTGCCCAAACACTGGAGCTCCCCCACAAGTGACCCCATTTTGGAAACTAGACCCCCCAAGGCACCTATCTAGATGCATAGTGAGCACTTGGAACCCCTAGGTGCTTCACAAATTGATTCGTAAAAATGAAAAAGTGTTTTTTTTTTCACTTTTTCATTATTACGAATCAATTTGTGAAGCACCTGGGGGTTCCAAGTGCTCACTATGCATCTAGAAAGGTGCCTTGGGGGGTCTAGTTTCCAAAATGGGGTCACTTGTGGGGGAGCTCCAAAGTTTGGGCACAGAGAAGCTCTCCAAACGCAATGTGGTGTCCGCTAACAATTTGAGCCGATTTTCCATTCAATTTGTTAGCGGATACCATGTTGCATTTAGAGAGTCCCTGTGTGCCCAAACATTGGAGCTCTCCCACAAGTGACCCCATTTTGGAAACTAGACCCCCCAAGGCACCTATCTAGATGCATAGTGAGCAGTTGGAACCCCCAGGTGCTTCACAAATTGATTCATAAAAATGAAAAAGTGTTGTTTTTTTTCACTTTTTCATTGTTACGAATCAATTTGTGAAGCACCTGGGGGTTCCAAGTGCTCACTATGCATCTAGATAGGTGCCTTGGGGGGTCTAGTTTCCAAAATGGGGTCACTTGTGGGGGAGCTCCAATGTTTGGGCACACAGCAGCTCTCCAAACGCAACATGGTGTCGCTAACAATTTGAGCCAATTTTGCGTTAAATTTGTTAGCGGACACCATGTTGCATTTAGAGAGCCGCTGTGTGCCCAAATATTGGAGCTCCCCCACAAGTGACCCCATTTTGGAAACTAGACCACCCAAGGCACCTATCTAGATGCATAGTGAGCACTTGGAACCCTCAGGTGCTTCACAAATTGATTCATACAAATGAAAAAGTGGTTTTTTTTTCACTTTTTCATTGTTACGAATCAATTTGTGAAGCACCTGGGGGTTCCAAGTGCTCACTATGCATCTAGATAGGTGCCTTGGGGGGTCTAGTTTCCAAAATGGGGTCACTTGTGGGGGAGCTCCAATGTTTGGGCACACAGGGACTCTCTAAATGCAACATGGTGTCCTCTAACAAATTTAACGGAAAATCGGCTCAAATTGTTAGCGACACCATGTTGCGTTTGGAGAGCCGCTGTGTGCCCAAACATTGGAGCTCCCCCACAAGTGACCCCATTTTGGAAACTAGACCCCCCAAGGCACCTATCTAGATGCATTGTGAGCACTTGGAACACTCAGGTGCTTCACAAATTGATTCATAAAAATGAAAAAGTGTTTTTTTTTTTCACTTTTTCATTGTTACGAATCAATTTGTGAAGCACCTGGGGGTTCCAAGTGCTCACTATGCATCTAGAAAGGTGCCTTGGGGGGTCTAGTTTCCAAAATGGGGTCACTTGTGGGGGAGCTCCAAAGTTTGGGCACACATGGGCTCTCCAAACACAACATGGCGTCCGCTAATTATTCAAGCAAATTTTACAATCAAAAAGTCAAATAGCGCTCCTTCCCTTCCGAGCCCTGCCGTGCGCCCAAACAGTATTTTTTCCCCAAATATTGGGTATCTGCGTGCCCAGGGGAAATTGCACAACAAATTTTGGGGTCCATTTTTTCTTGTTACCCCTGTGAAAATAAAAAAAATTGGGTCTAAATTAACATTTTTGTGAAAAAAGTTAAATGTTCATTTTTTTCTTCCACATTCAAAAAATTCCTGTGAAGCACCTGAAGGGTTAATAAAGTTCCTGAATGTGGTTTTGAGCACCTTGAGGGGTGCAGTTTTTAGAATGGTGTCACTTTTGGGTATTTTCTGTCATAAAGACCCCTCAAAGTGACTTCAAATGTGATGTGGTCCCTAAAAAAATGGTTTTGTAAATTTTGTTGGAAAAATGAGAAATCGCTGGTCAACTTTTAACCCTTATAGCTCCCTAACAAAAAAAAATTTTGGTTCCAAAATTGTGCTGATGTAAAGTAGACATGTGGGAAATGTTATTTATTAACTCTTTTGTGTGACATATCGCTCTGATTTCAGGGCTTAAAAATTCAAATTTTGAAAATTGCAAAATTTTCAAAATTTTCACCAAATTTTTGTTTTTTTCACAAATAAACGCAAGTGATATCGAAGAAATTTTTCCACAATCATGAAGTACAATATGTCACGAAAAAACAATCTCAGAATCAGGGGGATCCGTTGAAGCGTTCGAGAGTAATTACCTCATAAAGTGACAGTGGTCAGAATTGTAAAAATTGGCCTGGTCATTAACGTGCAAACCACCCGCGGGGCTTAAGGGGTTAAGGGGAGGCTTGGATTCCAGCAGTACCAGCCGGTCGCGCTGTCCTATTGTGCGCAGTGCTGGGCCTTTCAGTGCCAAAGGAGCCTGTGACACCACAATCGCAGCTCCTGCTGCTGCTACAGAAGACATCTGACATAAGACATCTGACAGTAGGATTTTTTGATTCCTCCTCATCCACCCCAATCCCTATCTCCCCCATTCCCATCTGCCTTTCTGTCACCAAGGGCTAATCAGTACTTGATCGCTCAACTTTTGTCAGGTTTTTTTTTTTTGTGCTTTCTGCAGAGGCCAAACAGTGCATACTTTCATGCACTACTAAACTAATTTCTGATGTATGACAACCTGACGAATACTACACAACTGACGTAGTGTTCATCAGGTTGTCCTATGTCAGTTGTGTAGTGTTCGTGTAGTGTTGTCCAACACAACTGACGTATGACACTGCATTATAAAATTCACAAATCAGGTATCAGTTCCAAAAAGGAGGCACTTGGTGGGCATTTCCATTGACAACGTGACATGACGCCCACAGACCATTCCATCAAAGTCTGCATTCCAAAGCGTCACTCTTTCGCTTCCGAGCCCTGACATGCGCCCAAAGAGTAGTTTCTTCCAACACATGGGGTATCAGCGTACTCAGGAGAAATTGGACAACAGATTTTGAGGTCCACTTTCTCCTGTTACCCTTGTGAAAATATTTTTTTTAACATTTTTGTGGAAAAAATGTTTTTTTTTATTTTCACAAGTCAACGTTATAATTTTCTGTGAAGAACCTGGGGATTCAAGGTGCTCACAACACAGCTACTAGATAAATTCAATGGTGGGGTCTAGTTTCCAAAAATAGGGCACTTGTTGGGCATTTCCACTGTTTAGGCAAATCAGGGGCTCTGAACACGTGACATGACGTCCACACGTCCACAGACCAATCCATCAAAGTCTGCATTCCAAAGCATCACTCCTTCGCTTCCGAAAATAAAAACATTGCAGCTAAAAGATCGTTTTTGTGGAAAAAAAAAGATTTTTTTTTCACGGCTCTACGTTATAAACTTTTGAGAAACACTTGGGGGTTCAAAGTGCTCACCACACATCTAAATAAGTTCCTTAAGGGGTCTAGTTTCTAAAATGGGGTCACTTGTGAGGGGTTTCCACTGTTTAGGCACATCAGGTGCTCTCCAAAAGCAACATGGTGTCCGCTGTCAAATCCAGCGAGTTTTGCGTTGAAAACGTCAAAGGGTGCTCCTTCCCTTCCGAGCCCTGCCGCGCGCCCAAACAATGGCTTTCCCCCACATATGGGGTATCAGCGTACTCAGGAAAAATTGCATAACAACTTTTGGGGTCCAATTTCTCCTGTTACCCTTGAAAATAAAAAAATTGGGGTCTAATGTAAAATTTTTGTGAAAAAAAGTTAAATGTTCATTTTTACCTTTCACGTTCAATTAATTGCTGTGAAGCACGTGAATGGTTAATAAACTTCTTGAATGTGGTTTTGAGCACCTTGAGAGGTGCAGTTTTTAGAATGGTGTCACTTTTGGGTATTTTCTGTCATAAATGCCCCTCAAAGTCACTTGAAATATGATGTGAACCCTAAAAAAATGGTTTTGTAAATTCTGTTGTAAAAATGAGAAATCGCTGGTCAACTTTTAACCCTTAGGCTATGTGCCCACGCTGCGGAAATGAGGCAGAAATTTTCTGCTTCATTTCTGCATGTCCTCTCCCAGATAAACGCATGCGGAATTCCGCACACGTTTATCGTGCGTTTATCGCGCGATTTCCACATGCGGAATTGCCTTTCGTTTTTTATTGCACTGCAAAGGCAATTCCGCTTGCGGAAACGCAAAATTAATGAACATGCTGCGGATTTTTCCCCGCAGCAAAAACGCTGCGGAAAAATCCGCAGCATGGGCATTGAACTTGCGTAATCACATTGGGGACCATGGGGGGCGGATAACATAGCGTTTCACAAGCGTTTACGCTGCGGAAATTCCGCAGCATATCCGCTTGAAAAACGCTACGTGGGTACATACCCTTATAACTTCCTAACAAAAAAAAATTTGGTTCCAAAATTGTGCTGATGTATAGTAAACATGTGGGAAATGTTATTTATTAGCTATTATGTGTGACGTATCTCTCTAATTTAAGGGCATGAAAATTCAAAATTTGAAAATTGTGAAATTTTCAAAATTTTTGCCAAATTTCCGTTTTTTTCACAAATAAATGCAAATCATATCGAACAAATTTTACCACTATCATGAAGTACAGTATGTCACGGGAAAAAGTCTCAGAATCAGTGGGATCCGTTTAAGCATTCCAGAATTATTACCTCATAAAGTGAAAGTGGTCAGAATTGTAAAAATTGGCCTGGTCATTAATGTGCAAACCACACTCGGGGGTAAAGAGGTTAAGGAGTGACTGCCGAAACATGTTGGTCCTGTTCACATCCATGACCTGTCTTATTTATGCACCTTTTTAACTTAAGAATAAATGTGAAGTTTTAACTGTTATGATCTGCAACAAGTACTAAGGAAAGATAGGGGAAAGCTGTCCCTACAGTAAGACTAAGCTGAATCCCTACAATCTAGTGGCCTGACTGTTCCTAGCGAACAGACCCGCCTTAGTCCTTGACTAGTTTGAACGAAAACCTATAGCATAAGGGGAGGGGTCCCTAAAAGAATTAAGGACTGGGACAAAAATGGGACACCTCCTAAACAGAGAAGTTGTTGCAGAACACTAAAAGACAAACTGATAAAAAGGGACTAGAGGTCCCAGAAGGACCAAGCGAACTGACAGAGAAAGCCAAAAGGGCGGAGCTGGAATATAAAGGCAGATGGTCACATGACCACAAAACACAAGCTGGAAAAAACAAACAGGAAGGTTCTAACAGTACCCCCTCTTTTATGAGGATCCTCTGGATCCTCCAGGCCCAGGCCTATCCGGAAACCTCTTGTGGAAAGCTTTATCAAGCCTAGGAGCAGAGACATCATCCACCCTTATAAAGGAGTTGTCTTCGAGACCAAAACCCTTCCAGAAGACAAGATACTGTAATCTCCCTTTATGCCATCTAGAATTCAAGATACAAGAAATTTCACATTCGTTGTCTTCCACCACAGGAGGAACTGTGACAGTGGCGTCCCTATCTGATACATCAGCCTTTTTCAACAAGGAAACATGAAACACAGGATTAATCTTCCAGGAAATAGGGACATCCAACCTAACAGCAGACGGGTTAACAACCTGAAGCACTTTAAATGCACCCACAAACTTAGGACCCAGTTTTTTAGAGAGAATCCTCAACCACAGGTTCTTTGAGGACAACCAAACCATGTCACACACAGTAAACAAAACCTCCTTACGTTTCCTGTCATAATACTTCTTGGACTTCTTGCTAGCCTCTTGAAGGTTGCAACATACATTAGTCCAAACTCTCTCCAAATCACCGGAAAAATTCTCCTCTTCCGGCACCGCTGACCCAAATTTGAAGAACGAACCAAAAGACGGATGTCTCCCAGTACAATAAAAAAAGGAGAACACCCAGCAGAGGAAGATGTATGATTGTTAAGTGCAAATTCTGCGAGAGGCAGAAACTCAGACCACACCTCTTGATTGTCCGCCAAAAAACAACGCAAAAACTGTTCAACATCCTGGTTCTTTCTTTCAGTCTGTCCATTAGACTCAGGATGATAACCAGACGAAAATGACAAATGGACTCCCAACCTGTCACAAAAAGCACGCCAAAAGCGAGCCACAAACTGAGGTCCTCTATCAGAAACAATATCCGTGGGAACGCCATGGAGCTTGACAATCTCCTTAACAAACGCCTTAGCGAGTGTCTTGGCGGAGGGCTACTTAATGAATGGAACCAAATGACACATCTTACTAAAACGGTGCAAGTCCACCCAGATGACAGTAAAACCCTTGGACACAGGAAGATCAGTAATAAAATCCATTGTGAGATGCGTCCAAGGCGCACTAGGAACCTCCAGAGGGCAAAGCAACCCCGCAGCAGGAGTATGTGAAGCCTTAGATTAGATCAGGGGGAACCAGTGGATGTCGTGTATCTTGACTTCTCAAAAGCGTTCGATAGCGCGCCACATAATAGGTTGGTATACAAAATGAGAATGATGGGGCTGGGGGAAAATGTCTGCAAGTGGGTAGCTAACTGGCTAAAGGATAGAAGGCAGAGGGTGGTTATAAATGGAATATTCTCAGATTGGGTAAGCGTCACTAGTGGGGTACCACAGGGGTCTGTACTAGGCCCAATGTTATTTAATATCTTTATTAACGACATAGTCAACGGGATAAATAGTAAAATATCAATATTTGCAGATGACATAAAGTTATGTAAAACAATTAATACAAAAGAGGACAGTGCAGACCTACAGAGGGATTTGGATAAGCTGGGTAGGTGGAGCATTAAATGGCAAATGAGGTTTAACGAGGAGAAATGTAAGGTCATACATATGGGAAGGAAAAATGGAAGTCACCAGTACTCACTGAATGGGAAATCATTGGGGAATTCAGAGATGGAGAAGGACTTGGGCATCTTGATTGATAGCAAATTAAATTGGAGTGCCCAAAGTCAGGCCGCTGCTGTAAGGGCAAACAGGGTAATGGGATGTATCAGAAGAGGTATAGCTGCAAAGGATGAGAACATTGTTCTTCCACTGTACAAAGCACTGGTCAGACCACACTTGGAATACTGTGCTCAGTTATGGGCCCCAATATATAGAAAGGATATAAATGAGCTTGAAAAGGTACAAAGGAGGGCAACAAAATTAATAAAGGGAATGGAGGGACTGCAATACCCAGAGAGGTTGGCAAAACTAGGACTATTCAGCCTGGAAAAGAGAAGGTTGAGGGGGGACATAATAAATGTGTACAAATATGTTAGGGGACAGTATAGAGATCTTGCACGGGATTTGTTCAAAAGGAGGGATATTACGGTAACAAGAGGGCATTCACTAAGACTGGAAGAGAAAAGGTTTCAGCACCAGCATAGGAAGGGGTTCTTTACGGTAAGAGCAGTGAGAATATGGAATTCACTGAGTGAGGAGACGGTAATGTCAGATTCACTACACCAGTTCAAGCGGGGACTGGATGCATTTCTAGATACCAGGCAGATTTCAGCATATACTTAAAAATAAAATAAAATAGTAGGTTGATACAGGGATTTATTCTGACTGCTGGTTTCAGAGTCGGGAGGGAATTTTTCCTCAGGTGAAGATTGGCTAAATCATTTGGGGTTTTTGCCCTCCTCTGGATCAACTTTAGCAATTACAGAACTAACAGGTCGAACTTGATGGACGCAAGTCTTTATTCGGCTTTACAAACTATGTTACTATGTTACTATGTTACTTTGACCTAGCACACACAGTACATTGACACACCCACTTGATGACTTCCTTCTGCCATCCAGGCCACCAAAAACTGTGACTGATAAGTCTCTTAGTCTCCGAAATTCCTGGATGACCTGCCAACCGAGACTCATGACACTCCACAAACAAATCTCTCCTAAAGGCTCTAGGCACGAACAACCTCCCATGGGGAGTGTTAGATGGAGCATCATCTTGAGCTTTCAGAACCCCATCCTCCAAAACGGAGTCCAATGCCACCACCACAACTCCTTTCTGTAAAATGCTCTCCTCCTCCTCGGCACCGACCGTAGGAGAGAAGCTGCGAGAGAAAGCATCGGCTTTAACATTCTTAGTACCAGGGATATAGGTAACAGAAAAATGAAACCGAGAAAAAAAAAGTGCCCACCTAGCTTGACGGGCATTCAAACGCTTGGCAGCATCCAGATAGATCAAATTCTTATGATCTGTGAAAACCTGAATAGGAAATCTAGCGCCTTCCAAAAAATGACGCCAATGTTCAAACTCAAGTTTAATAGCCAGCAACTCCCGATTTCCAACATCATAATTCAGTTCGGTTTCCGAAAAAATTTTTGAAAAGAAGGCACAAGGATGTACTCCATCCTTGTTCTCCTGAGACAAAACTGCTCCGACCCCCACCGATGAAGCATCGACCTTGACCAAAAAAGGCTTGGTCTCATCAGGCTGCATAAGGATAGGGGCAGAACTGAACCTCTCTTTGAGATACTCAAACGCTTCAATGGCCTCAGTAGTCCACTGGGCCGTATTCGCACCTTTCCTGGTGAGATTGGTCAGAGGCTTAACAATTATAGAAAAATTCTTAATGAATTTCCTGTAATAATTGGCAAAACCCAAAAGTCTCTGTATAGATTTCTAACCAATAGGCCTAGGCCATTCCTGCACAGCCTGAACCTACACCGGGTCCATCTCAAATCCCTCGCTGGAGACAATGTAGCCCAAAAAACTAATTTTCTGCACAGCGAACTCACATTTCTTCAGCTTAGCAAAGAGAGAATTATCACTCAATAACTGCAAAACGTCACGTACACTCTGCCAATGGGACTCTAAATCTGGTGAAGAAATCAAAATGTCATCCAAATACACAACCACATTCTTACCAATCAAAGGTCTCAGGATGTCATTAATAAGGTTCTGAAAATATGCAGGTGCATTGGTAAGACCAAAAGGCATCACCAGATTCTCAAAATGACTTACCGGAGTGTTAAAAGCAGTTTTCCATTCATCACCCTCCTTCACTCGTAACAAATTGTATGCCCCCCGGAGATCAATTTTAGAGAACCACTTGGCCCCAACCAACTGGTTAAACAAGTCAGGAATTAACGGCAATGGGTAAGAATTGCGTACGGTAATCTTATTAATTTCACGAAAATCCAGACATGGACGTAAACCCCCGTCCTTTTTTTTTAACAAAGAAAAATCCAATTGCCACAGGCGACTTAGAAGGTCTAATGTGACCAGCAGCCTGGCTCGTCTGTATGTATTCCTCCAAGGCCTTTCTTTCTGGAATAGTCAGATTAAACAAGCGACTCTTGGGAAGAGTAGCTCCAGGAACAAACTCAATGGCGCAATCATAATCCCTATGAGGAGGTAAAACTTGCGACTCCTCCTCTGAAAAAAACCTCCAAAAATCTTGAATAGGTACAGGTAATTCCCTGTTTTCCATAGCCGCAATGCGACCATTACAACATTTATCATAGCACTTCGGACTCCAAGACTTAATCACATTAGTAGACCAGTCCACCAGTCCAGCAAAGGATTGTGCAGTTTTAACCAAGGCAAACCTAGAATGACCGGAGAGGATAAATTATCTAATACAACCAAGTCCAAAATTTCTTGGTGAACTCCATTGATAGTGAGGGGAAATGCAGCAACCTTGTGAGTAATACATTTCAAGGGAGTGTTATTAATTGCTATCACAGAAATAAGTGATGACAAAGGTTTGGATTTCAATTTAAGGGTTTCCAAAAATGCTTTATCAATCACATTAAGTGTTGAACCACAATCCACAAATACCTGAAATTCAATCAAATTTTCCTGCAAAGTAGTACTCCCAGAAAGAAATACTCCTGCAGAGCGTAAACAAGCTATACGGGCGTAACTGACTTTTTTTTTTCTTTACTTAAACGAAGCTCACAATACTTAATCAAATGGTCAGCTTTACCACAATAAAGACACAATCCCTCGGCGAACCTCCGGTCTCTTTCCTGAGAGCAGATTTTCTGGGGACTAGGACCTGACATTACAAGAGTTTTTACCTCATTCACCCTGAACCTCAGTCTCCTGTCCACACAAACAGCTAACTGCATGGCATCCTGCAGAGTCTCGGGTGCGGGGAATGAAATTAGCAGATCCTTAACCCTTTCACTCAGACCAGCAAGAAATAAACATTTCAGCGCAGGATCATTCCAATTGACTTCTGAAGCCCATCTCCTGAAGTGTGTGCAATAATTTTCAACATCACCTGACCCCTGATTCAAACGCCTGAGTTCTGCCTCAGCAGATGAGGTTCTATCAGGATCATCATATAATAGCCCCATAGCAGAAAAATATTCTTCTACAAACCTTAACCCCTTTGCAACCCATGACGTCTTAGTAAGCACCCCGTCACATGATCGCAGGTCACCGATGGGTGGGCATGACAACCCAGGGTCTGCAACAGACGCCTGTGGTTGTCATGAGCTGGTCGCTATGAGTGCCACCTAGTGGTCGGTGCACATAGCACAGGACCAATTCTGCTATATGCAGGGGATCTGCTGATCCCCTGTATGTTGCAGAGGCGATCGGATAGTTGCTGCTTCTTGTCTCCTATGGAGACTATTGAAGCAAGCAAAAAGTGAAAAAAAAAAACGTTTTTAAAAATATAAAAAAAAAATTAAAAAATATAAAAGTTTAAATCACCCCCCTTTCGCCCCATTCAAAATAAAATATTTAAAAAAAAAACCCTACAAAGGCATATTTGGTATCGCCGCGTTCAGAATCGCCCGATCTATCAATATAAAAAAAGAATTAATCCGAATGGTAAACGGCGTAACGAGAAAAAAAATCTAAACGCCAGAATTACGTTTTTTGGTCGCAGCAAAATCGCAATAAAATGCAATAACGGATTATCAAAACATCGGATCTACTCCAAAATGTTATCAATAAAAATGTCAGCCCGGCGCGCAAAAAATAAGCCCTCACCCAGCCCCAGATCCCGAAAAATTGAGACGCTACAGGTCTTAGAAAATGGCGCTATTTTTTTTTTTTTTTTTACCAAATTTTGGAATTTTTTTCACCACTTAAATATAAAAGAACCTATACATGTTTGGTGTCTACGAACTCATAATGACCTGGAGAATAAGAATGGCAGGTCAGTTTTAGCATTCAGTGAACGTGGTAAAAAAAGTAAATAAAAAACAACTGTGGTTTTGCACTTTTTTTGCAATTTTACCGCACTTGGAATTTTTTTCCCGTTTTCCCGTACACGATGTGGTAAAACTAGTAATGGCGTTGAAAAGTACAACTCGTCCCGCAAAAAATAAGCCCTCACACGGCCATATTGACCAAAAAATAAAAACGCTATGGCTCTGGGAACAAGGGGAGCAAAAAACGAAAAAGCAAAAACGACAAAACCCAAGGTTGCGAAGGGATTAAACATGGATCATTAGGTTGGAGAGAAAAGGCCCACCCCTGTGGTTCATTGCGCAAAAGTGACATAAAACCAATGCGCAGTGATTCATTCCCAGAGGACCTTGGTCTCAAACGAAAATATAACAAACAAGCATTTTTAAAGGAAAAAAAATCTTGATGTTTACCATAAAAAACATCAGGCAGTCCTACCTTGGGTTCCACAAAATGCGCTCCAGAACAGCTACTCACGTGTTGCTGTAGCTCAGCCACCTCCAGAGACAATCCCTGCAAGCGTTGAGCCAAATCCTGGATGGAAACCATACTGATCCCCGAATTTCTTTCCTTTCAGTTTTTTGGGCTGGACTTACTGTTATGATCTGCAACAAGTACTAAGGAAAGATAGTGGAAAGCTGTCCCTACAGTAAGACTAAGCTGAATCCCTACGATGTAGCGGGCTGACTGTTCCTAGCGAACAGACCCGCCTTAGTCCTCGGCTAGTCTGAACGAAGACCTATAGCATAAGGGGAGGGGTCCCTAAAAGAACTAAGGACTGGGACAAAAATGGGACACCTCCTAAACAGAGAAGTTGTTGCAGAACACTAAAAGACAAACTGACAAAAAGGTACTAGAGGTGCCAGAAGGACCAAGTGAACTGACAGAGAAAGGCACCGAAGCACCTGGCTAGAGAAGCAGTCAAACACTGAAGTCCAGCACAGCCAAAGGGGCGGAGCTGGAATATAAAGGCAGATGGTCACGTGACCGCAAGACACAAGATGGAAAAAACAAACAGGAGGGTTCTAACATTAACAATAGAAAAAGACTTATATTGGAAATCTTTTTTTCATTTTATTTAGGGACCACATCACATTTGAAGTGACTTTGAGGGGACTTTATGACTGAAAATACCCAAAAGTGACACCATTCTAAAAACTGCACCCCTCAAGGTGCTTAAAACCACATTCAATAAGTTTATTAACCCTTCATGTGCTTCACAGGAACTAAAGCAACGTGGAAGGAAAAATGATCATTTAACTTTTTCACAAAAATTTTACTTCAGACCCAATTTTTTTTTATTTTCACAAGTGTGACAAAGTTATTGGCAAAGTACTGAAGGGGAGATATGTTTCACTGAGGCTATTTGCTTCAGTGATGTGAAACCTTGAAGTTTTCTCCAGCATGTTATGTGCTGAGGGGTTAATCGGCTATTTTTAATGGGCTAGGTTTTTATGTGAACAGCTGGAGATCGGGTGGGAGGCTGTTCACCATATATCCACTACAGGGTGTGGCCTGGGCTATAAATAGCCAGCCTTTTGAATCATTTAGTGTTTAGTAGGGCTGGAGAGAGGAATTCCAGTGCTTTGTGTCTGACAAGGAAAACCTGAACCGTTTGCTTGCTAAACCCTGAGCGGGCCGATCACCACTACCACAAGGACTGTGCTTTGTGCAACCACTTTGTTCTCCTGTTTTTGCCCAAAGGGTCATGTTTATTTTTGGTTCACCATGGTTTATGCTGCCTGTATAATAAACCTGGGAAGAATTTAAAGAGACAGTGTTCCCATGTCTACCTCCGTGTGCTTCATCTGCCATTTTTGTTTATGCTTGAAAAAGGCCACTTGCTGGCCGAAAGTTTGCTTTTATGATGCATTTCAGATGAATAAAGGAATAGAATTATCTCTCTGGTGCCTTAGAAACAATTTGTCTCTACCTCCGTGTGTTGTCGAGTGGTCCGATCTACCACGGGTGGTGGAGAATGTGGGAAAGATCCCCAGAGAGCACGTGTGACGGCAGTAGATAACCTGCATGTCTTGGGAGAAGTTGTCAGTGATCCAGAAAGCGAAGTCAGACAGAATGGAGGACCTGATTAAGCACTTTCTGAAAGATCAACAGCAGCAACAGTTGGCCCAACAGCTGGCACATCAGGAGACAAGTAAGCTGCTGTTGCAACAGATCCAACAGCAGCAGCAACAAAAGTAGTACCGACAACAGCAGCAGATTGAGTTGCTCACTGAGGCGCCTCCCCCATGTCCAGGTGATGACTCGTAGGTTCGGAAAGTGGTAAGATGAGCCATGCAAAGATGAACCCAGGGGATGATGTGGAGGCATCCACATCGGATAGCATGTGGATGCTACCCATCCACATGGTTCACCCACTCTGAACGGGTAGCAGAACGAGAGAAGCTGTCACCAAAGCAGACGGTGGAGGTGTTGGCCTCCTATCTAACTGGCGAGCCCCAAAAGGCTTATTATGACCTGGCCTTACAGGATGCACAAGAGTATGCCAAATTAAAAACTGAAATTTTGGCATGCGCAGGAATGACTATGTCGGTCAGAGACCAAAGAGTTCACCACTAGGCATATTGTGGTGACAAAGCCCCTCACTCCCAGATGTTCGACTTACTGCATCTTGCACAAAAAGTGGTTGCAGTTGGAGTCCTCCACTCCAGCCCAGATGGTCAAGTGAGTTGTTATAGACAGATTCCCTTCCTAGGCCGGTGCAGACCTTGGTTGCCCACAGGGACCAACGAAATGCAGACGACTTAGCTGTCCTACTAGAAAAGTACCAGGTGGTTGAGAAGTCCCTAAGGAAGCCAGGTGTTGTTGCATCCCCATACTGGGGTACCCAGAAGGAGCCCGAATCTCAAAAGAGGGTTAGTAAAGCCACAACTGGGGGGAGTTAGAGGTTCCAAGGGGTCGCTGAGGGGTTTCCAAAAGCTGCTGGTAAAGACTTGACCTATTGGAAATGTCACGATCCTGGACACCTAGCCGCCGGTTGTCCTATGTCCTCCGAACAGATGGATCAGCCTGGTGAGGGGCCGCAGGCATCTCCCGTAACAATAAATGGGATACTGGTGACAGGACTCTTGGACTGGAGTTTAGTGACTCAGATAAAGGCCACACTCCCCCACCAGTTAATCCCTGGGAAAAACGTGGGTGTCCGTTGTATTCATGGGGACGCCAAGGACTACCCTGTTGCAAGAGTGACTAAAAACAAACTGCGGCGTTGAGTCCCATGAGGTGGTAGTGGTTAAAAATTTGCTACACCCCGTGATAATAGGGCGGGACTTTAGCTTGTTATGGGACTTATGGCGGAAGGGGGGGGGGTGCCAAGTATCTCAGACAGGAGCCAGGTCAACCATGATGAATGTCCATTGAAGTAGGATGAGTTTCCCCGGTGTGTCCTTGCTGGTGATAAGGACAGTGACCCAGGAGGCTGAGATTCCTGAATTGGGTGTTTCTGGGGGGAATTTTGGGACTGCTCAAATGCAGGATCTTACTTTAAAAGGGGCATTTGACAATGTGTCTGTGATAAATGGGGTCGCTCGAGAGTCGGGGGCTGACACCAGGTTTCCACATTTTGAAAAGGCTAGGGATAATGAGATCCACCAAGGTAATTCAAGATTGGTACAGCAGTAATTGGACTAATTAAAAATATCTTTTAGACTAATTAAATATACTGTGTCACCGTCTTGTTGTGTTTCTTTGTACACATTATTTTTTATGTCAGATATTTTAACATGAACTCAGTTCACCTCATTGACGTTACTGCGAGCGTGAGAAAGTTCTCACCGTGCATGCGGTGGCATCATTTTCCGGCACTGCGAGCGTGAGAACTTTCCCATGCTCGCAGTGACGTTAATGAGAATGAGATGAACTGAGTTCATGTTACATGAACTCGGCTCATCTCGATGCCGTCACAGCAAGTCAGTGTCTCTGCTGGATGGCAGGCTGGATGGTCGCATCCAGCTATGATCCAGCCTGCCATCTAGATGTAGCAGAGCTGGAGCAGTCGCGGGACACATGGATGTTCCTTATGTCGGAAAGGTAAGGATGAGGTTGCTTTTCTATTTTACTTTTATTGCAGGTGACATTGGCTTCAGGTGGAATGGGCATGACAGTAAGTAGAGTTTAATTTGGATTATTAAAAGAATACTGTCTTTATTTCAAATAATTTTTTTTCTTCACGGTGTGGTTGTCTTTATTGCACATATCACTTTTACTATGGGGTGATAGACGCCTCTCCATTACTAACCTGGGCGTGATGTCAGCTACAGGGCAGTGTGGCAGAGCGAGGTTAAGTGTCAGAATTGTCGCATTTTATGGATTCTCCATTTCTGGGGTGGCTGAGGGCTCCTGTTTTTAACCTCGGAGGGGGGTAATATTTATGGCCCCTTCGTAGGCTATTAATATCAGCCCCCAGCGCTCTGCCTAGTCTTTGCTAGCTGTTAAAATAGGGGGACCCCCACGTCATTTTTTTAGGGGGTCCCCAATTTTAATAGCCAGTAAAGGCTAAGTATTCAGCTGGGGGCTGATATTAGTAGCCTGGGAAGCTTCATGGGTATTACCCCCTTCCCAGGCTTCTAACATCTGCCCCAGCTGTCCGCTTAACCTCTGCTAGACTATAAAATTACGGGGGACCCCAAGAATTTTTTTTTTTTATTTTAAACAAAGCCTTTATTTGTAGGCCTCAAAAAAAGGTTGTTTTTAATAAATACAAATAATGCAGAATTTTTAAACAAAAATAACATTTTATTAAACAAAATATATTTGGTATTGTTTTTTGAAAAACAGATCAAACAAATGCAACAGGTGTTAAAAACAATAAAAACTAACAGGACATTCTAAAACCTATAAATTATGATATTTAGGGGGGGGGCGCATAAAAATGGGTACCTGGGCTAGGGGTTGGGAGAGGTTGGGGGGGCACATATTTGGGGGACCAGACAGCGGGGGAGTTAAGTATGGGAGCAACGATGGGTCCAGATTGGACGGGGTCAGGTGTTCCGGGACTGACCCAACATTGCTTGGATACATTTGCCACAGGAGATTGATTGAATGAATCATTTGGAAAAGGAGATGTTGAATTGACATTGGATTTGGGGTTTTGTAAAAATAATGCACCATAACTTGTATGAGGTTGTGGCAGAGGAGAGCAGGAACCAGAAGATGAAGGAGGTGGTGGCGGGGGAGAGCAGGAACCAGCAGATGGAGGAGGTGGTGGCGGAGGAGAGCAGGAACCAAAAGATGGAGGAGGATGAAGGGGATCCAAAAATGATGCCGGCCTTGGAGGAGGCTGTAGGGGAACGAAACATGTGTGAGGCCTTGGAGGAAGGTGGATGTACCCAGGCTGGGCCTGTAGGGTCTGGCACCTAGGAGCAAGAGGCTGAGGTAGGGTGGCTTGCATGGCTGTGTGTTGATGGCAATGATTGTATTTGATTTGCATTAGAAAGCTGCCACTTTTCCAGCAAATCAAATAGAACCATTGGCATGTTTGGGGGGGTGGCAGCAGAAATCAAGATTTGTATAGCCGTCCTGGTCCTCAGCCTCAAGTGGAAAGGAACCTTCTCCAAATATTGGGCCAGACTCCTACAGAACCCCTCCTTACCATCCTCAATCACAACCTCCTCACGGTTGGTGTTTTTTTGTGATCTTGTGGCCCCTCCTTCGCCAGTTGACATCAGGACGGCTCATGGGTGGCTGGGGGGAGCTGTCCTGAGAGACACTGGTGCTGCTTGTTTCAAGGGACTGCTCCTCAGCCTCCGAACCCGCAGGTTTTACCTTTTTGGATCTGCGTGGAAAAGCAAACAACAATGAAGGCTATATAACATGTCTACTTACATTACAAAATAGCATAGTGTTACAAACTTATGGTCTCAGATCAATGACGGGTGACAAAAGTTGCAGCTTTTCAAAAGAGAGATACTCCCGCTTCTTGATAACGGTTGGATCACTCTGGGAGCTTATCTGTCTCTCCCGCCTAAATTGATTCCGGCAGCTTCTCCACTGTTTCTGTACTGTAAGCATTGGAAAAACATAATCTATTTAGGATTTGTAATGATTCAGACAAGTACGTTACAAAGTAAAAGCAAAAAAAAACACAAATACTTATGCCTTCCTGATCTATTTTAGACATCTTCTGGAAGTTTGGGTACAGACTCCCACTTATGTTCCTCCAGACTTCATTTCACTGGCCCACATCCTGGTAGCCAACATGTCCAATGTCCCATAACTAGGGCCGCTGCTGCACTAATGAAATAAGGCTGCTCACATTCATTTTTTGCCTCTGCTTCTGTGGAGGCATGACTGTGTGGAGACTTCCTATATATGACATCACTTGTTGGAATTAATGAGCTTTCTGGGTTGTCCTGATCAATTTAGTGGGATTTGGATACTTGTGTGCGTTTTTTTATGCAACAAAACGGATGGTAAGTGTGCTGCGCGTATTTTCTCTCGCACTCATTGACTTGCATTGGTGAGTCTCGTCCGATATACGCAGCATGCTGCGATTTTTTTTTCAGTACGATTTCAGCTGAGAAAAAAATCCCATATGAGATGCACCTCATAGAATAACATTGGTAAGAGTGCAATATGATTTTTTATCGGATTTCTCTCATCCGTTTTTCTCGCAAGTGAGTATGAGCCCTAACTGTGAGAAAAATTACGCTATCATGGAAAAAGAGTGCTTGGCAATCAAGTGGGCAATTGACACCCTGCGGAACTACCTATTAGGCCGAAAGTTCAGGCTAGTGTCAGATTATGCACGACTAGAAAAAAGGAAAAAAATCTCACCATACTATATCATCTCATGCCTGCTTCATCTCAGTGGAGTGCCGTATCCAAAACTGCTGACCTGCAGAAAAATCCATCAAAAGCATAAAGTGGGAAGGCACCTTCAGTTAAAACAATCTTCAAACTTTATTTGATATCAAAAAGAGAATAAAAATTTCCACATGTTGGCGGTAAAAACACTCTGACGCATTTCTGGTGCTGAGAGCGTTCCTGTTTTTGCCCAAAGGGCCATGTTTATTTTTGTTTTGCCACAATTTATGCTGCCTGTATAATAAACCTGGGAAGAATTTAAAGAGATAGTGTTCCCGTGTCTATCTCCGTGTGCTGTCAAGTGGACCGATCTACCACACAAGGGTAACAAGAGAAAGTGGACCACAAAAGTTGTTGTACAATGTCTCCTGAGCATGATGATACCCCATATGTGGGGGAAAACCTCTGCTTGGGCGCACGGCAAGGTCCGGAAGTGAAGTAGCACCATTTGACTTTTGAATGCAAAATTGGCTGGAATTGAGAGCGGACACTATGTCGGGTTTCAAGAGCCAATGATGTGCCTAAACAATGGAAAACCCCCACAACTGACCCCATTTTGGAAACTACACCCCTCAAGGATTTTATCCAGGGGTATAGTAAGCATTTGTACCCACAAGTATGGCACAGAATTTGATATCATTAGGTCGTCATATTGAAAAAGTTATTTTTTTTCACAAAAATCTTGCTTTATCCCCAAATCTCTCACTTTTGCCAGAGATAACACCAAAAAGTGGACCCCACAATTTGTTAACCACTTTCCTACGAGTGCAGTGATACCCCACATGTAGTCAAAAAATTCTGTTTGGACAAACGGCAGGCCTCAGAACAGAAGGTGCACCATGTGAATTTTGGAACACAAATTTGGCTCTATTTGGAATAAAGTAGATTGTCATAGTTGCAGAGCCTGTGTGGTTCAAGAGCAACATAAATACTCCATAAATGTCTTTTTTTGTAAACCAATATAAATGATAAATAAGTAATATAGATGAAAAAAAAAATGTTGTGTAGCAAGACAGTCGTATAAACAGTCAAACTAAGATGAATGGTCAAAAATGTTTATGTGAGTAATCAAGTCGTGGAATTAATTTTCAGATGACCTGACTTTTATCAAGGACATTTGTGGGTTCCACATTCTGGAGTATACAGATGTGGGCATATGGATGAGAATTTGTCTGAATAGTAGTTTGGTATGTGATTGTTTAAGTCCTGGAATTGTCAGATGACCTTTTTTCAAGAACATTTGTGGGGTCCACATTCTGGAGTATACAGACGTGGGCATGTGGACGAAAATTTGTCTGAATAATAGTTTGGTATGTGATTGATCAAGTCCTGCAATTATGAAATGTGGTAAAATGTGATTTACTGATGAGAATATTCTCTTCATTACTTGTTCCATAAAAATTGCTCTCCTGAGGCCCACTAAGCAAAAAATATAAATTATTTGAAAATAAAAAAATCCCAATAATTGTAAGATGTTTGGTAGGTCTCAAAACAGGGGGAGATACCAAGGCCTGGTTCGGATAGGCACATGGGCAAGGCAATGGTACCAGGAATCACTCCTTCTACCGTGCATCCTACAAACATGGCGTCTTTTTGGGGGATAATTTTGGGTGGGAGTGGCAGGGACGGTGCAAAGAAAATGGCGCTTTGCAAAGTCTCTGGACATCCTCGGACTTAAAGGCTTCCTCTTGTGCCATCGAGTCAAATATCAGACACTCAACAATTTTCTCCTGGAACTGGAGGAAAGGGAGTGCTCCTTGGGAGTTTTTGTACAGGACAAAACTGTTGTATGTAGCAATTTGGATTAGGTAGATTGATATCTTTTAATACCAGGCCCTGGTTTTACGCTTCACCAGGTTTGGTTGAGGCACCTGGTCTGACAGGTCAACGCCACCCTTGAGTTTATTGTAATCTGTGATGCAGATTGGTTTCTGTTTGTCCCTGGTGGCACCACTGTCTCTGACAGTCAGAGTGGTGTCCGCATGCAGCGTGGTCAGCATGTAGACGTCCTTCCTGTCATTCCACTTCACTGCAAGATGTTGGTGCTTGTAAGTGAGAATGACGCCCCTTCTCCAAACATCTGGGCACCAATTGTGATGGAAACCCTACTGTTTCTCCTGACTGTCCCACAGACCCCTGTATTTGCAGCAAGGAGGGATTTGTATAGGGGGATACTCGTGTAATAGTTGCCGGTATGCACATGGTACCTTTGATGAAGAAAGGTGTCATTAGCTCCCACACAATTTTACCTGGGATGCAACTGTCTGGTTGCAGTTTGGGGGGCTAATTTGGCGGACCCTACCTTCATATATTAGGAAAGTGGTTGTGTACCCTGATGTGCCCTTGCACATTTTCTACAGTTTGACACCATATTTGGCTTGCTTGGAGGGGATGAATTAACGGAATGATACACGGCCCTTGAAACTCATGAAGGACTTGTCAACTGCCACATTTTGCTCTGGGATATATGAATTTAGAAATTAATGTTGTAAGAGGGAAATTAAGGTTCTCAATTTGTTTAGGTGATCATAATTGGGGGTCATTTCTTGGGGGGCTAGGGAATTATCACTAAAATGAAGGAATCTCATTAAGGCTTCATAACGGGACATTACAGTTGCAAATACAGGGGGTACTGTGGACAGATTTTGTTGCCCAGTAGGATCAGAGTGTGTTTGTTTGTTTTTTTTATAATTCCATGTTCAGGGTAAAGCCCAAAACATTTTTTATTTCAGGGACATTTGTGGGGATCCAGGAACGGGAATGAAAGGCACTGGGTTTTTGGAAAATGTATTGTCGGCATATAAATTGGTTTTTGGTCTTCACTGACAGGACAGCACTTTGGGGGTAGTTTATCTCTCTTCTCTCCCAGAAAAACTACGAGGAGAGAAGAGAGAGGCACAGCCCAAGTGCTGCCATATTTACTAATACCCTGTCTTATTGCCTGTCTTACGGGCGCCAAACATGTGGGGCGGGGACTCAAGCATGGTTATCGTGCACCTGTGATACTCAATCAAGTAGTGGCGTTCACGCTCGCCCATCATTAATCCACACATCACACCAGGGTAGATGTGACACACATCCATCATACATGGCTTCACTCCGTACATGCCCAGCTACGCACCGTACACGTCCTACATGTACGACTCCACCCCGTAAACGTAATAAATACACGACTCCGCCCCGTACACGTTGTACATACACGGCTCCACTCCTTCCACCCACAGTACCTCTCCGTACACGTTGTACACCCACGGCTCCATTCCGTACACCCATGGCTCTGCTCTGTACACCCCCTACATGCACGACTCTGCTCCATACACTTCGTAGATGCATGGCTCCGCTCTATACATGCACAGATCCGCTCCGTCTCCGTACACTTCATATACGCACGACCCCACTCTGTAAACATCGTACATACACAGTACCGCTCCGTACATGGTGTACATGCATGACTCTGCTTTGTACACTCACTGTTTCTCTCAGTTCACGTTGTACACCCACACACACACAACTCCGCTCCGTACACGTTGTACACACACGACTCCGCTCCGTACATCCACGGCTCTGCTCCGTACACCCAAAGCTCTGCTCCTTACACACACGGCTCTGCTCCGTACACGTCGCACACACGGCTCTGCTCTGCACGCCTCGTACACGCGCGGCTCCGCACTCCTCGTACACGCGCAGCTCCGCTCCGCACACCTCGCACACTCGCGGCTCCGCTCCGCACGCCTCGTACACGCGCGGCTCCGCTCCGCACGCCTCGTACACGTGCGCGCTCCGCTCCGTACACCTCATACACACGCGGCTCCGCTCCGTACACACGCGGCTCCGCTCCGTACGCCTCGTACACGCGCGGCTCCGCTCCGTACGCCTCGTACACGCGCGGCTCCGCTCCGTACGCCTCGTACACGCGCGGCTCCGCTCCGTACGCCTCATACACGCGCGGCTCAGCTCCGTACCCCTCGTACACGCGCGGCTCCGCTCCGTACGCCTCGTACACGCGCGGCTCCGCTCCGTACACCTCGTACACACGCGGCTCCGCTCCGTACACCTCGTACACACGCGGCTCTGCTACATCCACACTGTAAACCCCTCCTGACCCCACACATAACCTTCACCTCATCCAGCACCATGACAACCAGCACAGCAGAGTCCTGCATCCACTGAGGCCCCTGATCATGTGACCCCTGACTCCTCCCCTCCTGTGACCTCATCACAGGTCCTGTGCGCACAGAACAGCCATATATGTGGTGGCGGCTCTGCAGGTGCAGGTATGTGGAGAGACCCCATTACTGGGCGCGCGGGGGGGCATTAACCCCCTCAGTGCTGAGACTATTTTGGTGCTTTTCTGTTACTACTTTCTATGACTCCTGACGTTTTGCTCCTCTTCCTCTGATAGATACATACCACCCAACTGTGGAAAACAAGAAGTAAGAAATTTTCCTCACATAGTACATTAACACTTTTTGGCCCCACACACAGTATAATGTTCCCACAGTACCGCCATCCTCCCACACACAGTATAATGTTCCCACAGTACCGCCATCCCCCCACACAGTATAATGTTCCCACAGCACCGCCATCCCCCCACACACAGTATAATGTTCCCATAGTACAGCCATCCCCCCACACACAGTATAATGTTCCCACAGTACCGCCATCTCCCCACACACAGTATAATGTTCCCACAGCACCGCCATCCCCCCACACACAGTATAATGTTCCCACAGTACCGCCATCCTCCCACACACAGTATAATGTTCCCACAGTACCGCCATCCTCCCACACACAGTATAATGTTCCCATAGTACAGCCATCCCCCCACACAGTATAATGTTCCCACAGTCCCGCCATCTCCCCACACACAGTATAATGTTCCCCCAGTACCGCCATGCGCCCCACACACAGTATAATGTTCCCCCAGTACCACCATGCGCCCCACACAGTACATTGTTTCCACTGTACCGCCATCCCCTTCGCACACAACACGCAGGGCTACCACCAAGCGTTTCAGGGCCCCTTGAGTTGAGATTCTGCCCAGGCTCCATCTTCGCCTCCATCCCTTGAATCTTCCACAGTCCCACCGCCCACTCTTGGAAAACTCTCCTTCTGCACCCCATCCTCACCAATCACACATTACCAGTTCCCATTGAACACCACATCACATACATATCCAGCAGCTTTTGTTTTGGCCAAAAGAATTTTTAAGTCGCCACCACGACAAAGAGACTCTTCTGGCCGGGCCCTACTCTACTCTAACCTATTAAATATTTCATAAAATGCCCTATACTCGTTTTAGATATATTTTAATTATTTTCTTTAAGGGAATGTGTCGCATACATATTTTAAACTAATTGAAACCGGATTGTGATAATTTTTTTAGCATCTGTATTTCTGATTGCAGATTATTATATTCTGCTTTCTGCTCTCTTGCCTGTTTAAAGATATGGACATTGGACATATTCAAAGCATGTATATATATCACAACACATTATAAGGGACTCTATTTCCTTGGGAGAGTTTTCTATACATGTTCTCATGTTTAGGCTATGTGCCCACGTTGCATTTATGAAGCAGAAAATTTCTGCTGCATAAATGCAAGTCCTCTCCCGGAAAAACGCATGCGGAATTCCGCACACGTTTATCGCGCATTTTTCGCGCGTTTATCACGCGTTTTCCACATGCGGAATTGCCTTGCGTTTTTTATGCATTGGACAAAGGCAATTCCGCTTGCGGAAACGCAAAATTAAATGACATGCTGCGGATTTTTGAACGCGGCATAAACGCTGCGGAAAAATCCGCAGCATGTGCATAGAACTTGCGGAATCCCATTGGGGACCATGGGGTGCAGATATACATGTGTTTTTCAAGCGTTTACGCTGCGGAAATTCCGCAGCATATACGCTTGAAAAATGCTACGTGGGCACACAGCCTTTGTGACATTCAGATGTCAATGTGCAGGAAGGGGGAAGAGGTGAGCTATGACACTAACTACTGTGAATGATGGTGGTTTCTGTCATCTCTCATTGTAATCCAGCTTGTTTTGATAATGAGGTGACTGTTGAAAAGGGATCTCTTCTGGACCTGTTGGTCTATTAGAAAAGCAGTTTCTGTTTATTTATTATTTTATGATATAAGGGGGGACATCAACATTAAAGTAAATTCTTTCAAAGCTTTAAACTATGATTAAAAGGATTGGCCATTTTCTGGGTATTGTTGAGATGATGATAAGGCATTTACCAATATGCATTTCTTGAATTTCAGCATTTAAGCGGTTTTCTGGTCCATATTGAAATTTCTGCAGTCACTCTGTGTAACTGCAGACTTATGAATCCCTGCACTGTGCATTGCGGAGATTCACCGGTTTCTGAGCCGAGACCGGAGGGAATGTATGCGTTATACATACTCCTGAACAGTGGGCACAGAGTGCATGTTTATGGAGAGAGAGGTCGCGCCCACTGGCCGGGAGCATGTATAACACATACATGCCCTCCGGTCCCAGCTCAGAAATCGCCGAATACCCTTTGCGCACAGTGCTTGTGCTGGTGGGATTCATAAGTCTGTAGTCACACAAAGTGACTGCAGACTTATCCATATGGACTGGGCAATCCCTTTAAATAAGAGACATGGGAATTAGATTATTGGCTATGTTAAATTTCTGCACTAAGTGCCTTTTAATCATCTCACAAACACATTGACCACTCTCTGGTTATTGTTAACCAATGTCCTTAACCCTCAACTGGTGAGGTGGGGTTTGCCACTCCCCAGGGAATTTTTGTTCGGCTGCCATTCATTGAATGCTGGTATGAGGATACGTGTCTCACTAGCTTCCATCCATTTGTGGGTGTCAAAAATTTGTTATACTCATGTGTAATCAATCACCAATAAGAAAACGATTAAAACAAACGTGATCTTTGCATTTTCTGTAAAAATAAGAGATTTCTAAACACTGGGGTATAGGAAACCCCACATCACCAGTTGCGTGACGAAAATCCCACCTCACCAGTTGAGGGTTAAAGGGAACCTATTAGGTCCGCTGTGCCCTCTAATCCAGCAGCAGTCAGCTATATGCGATTATACCCCCTCCCTAACCAGTCCTGTGTAACATATATCAGTTAAATAAATGCTTTAAAAAAGCATTTATGACCTCTTCTTTCCCAATTCTAATGAGGGCTTTGACTAGTCAGCCCTCTTGCCATGTTATCACGCCCCTGTGCATAATTTGCACGAGTGGCGTCATCGCCAGCTAATGCAAATGTGCTCATGCACACCACTCATTCCGGCAGCGTCACTGCGGCTATGTAGCCAGGTGTATGCTTCACGGCTTCAGAGGTGCGCACTATGCATGACTGGAATATGGTGAGATCTTTCCAAATCTTTGGCTTTATATACAGTGGTGGCCAAAAGTATTGGCACCCCTGCAATTCTGTCAGATAATACTAAGTTTCTTCCTGAAAATGATTGCAATCACAAATTCTTTGGTATTATTACCTTCATTTAATTTGCTTGCAAGGAAAAAACACAAAAGAGAATGAAGCAAAAATCAAATCATTGATCATTTCACACAAAACTCCAAAAATGGGCCAGTCAAAAGTATTGGCACCCTCAGCCTAATACTTGGTTGCACAACCTTTAGCCAAAATAACTGCGAACAACCGCTTCCGGTAACCATCAATGAGTTTCTTACAATGCTCTGCTGGAATTGTAGACCATTCTTCTTTGGCAAACTGCTCCAGGTCCCTGATATTTGAAGTGTGCCTTCTCTAAACAGCCATTTTGAGATCTCTCCACAGGTGTTCTATGGGATTCAGGTCTGGACTCATTGCTGGCCACCTTAGAAGTCTCCAGTGCTTTCTCTCAAACCATTTTATAGTGCTTTTGGAAGTGTGTTTTAGGTCATTGTCCTGCTGGAAGACCTATGACCTCTGAGGGAAACCCAGCTTTCTCACACTGGGCCCTACATTATGCTGCAAAATTTGTTGGTAGTCTTCAGACTTCATAATGCCATGCACACGGTCAAGCAGTCCAGTGCCAGAGGCAGCAAAGCAACCCCAAAACATCAGGGAACCTCCGCCATGTTTGACTGTAGGGACCGTGTTCTTTTCTTTGAATGCCTCTTTTTTTTTCCTGTACCCTCTATGTTGATGCTTTTTCCCAAAAAGCTCTACTTTTGTCTCATCTGACCAGAGAACATTCTTCCAAAATGTTTTAGGCTTTCTCAGGTAAGTTTTGGCAAACTCCAGCCTGGCTTTTTTATGTCTCGGGGTAAGAAGTGGGGTCTTCCTGGGTATCCTACCATACAGTCCCTTTTCATTCAGACGCCGACTGATAGTACGGGTTGACACTGTTGCACCCTCGGACTACAGGGCAGCTTGAACTTGTTTGGATGTTAGTCGAGGTTCTTTGTCCACCATCCACACAATCTTGCGTTGAAATCTCTCTTCAATTTTTCTTTTCCGTCCACATCTAGGGAGGTTAGTCACAGTGCCATGGGCTTTAAACTTCTTGATGACACTGCGCACGGAAGACACAGGAACATTCAGGTCTTTGGAGATGGACTTGTAGCCTTGAGATTGCTCATGCTTCCTCACAATTTGGTTTCTCAAGTCCTCAGACAGTTCTCTGGTCTTCTTTCTTTTCTCCATGCTCAATGTGGTACACACAAGGACACAGGGCAGAGGTTGAATCAACTTTAATCCATGTTAACTGACTGCAAGTGTGATTTAGTTATTGCCAACACCTGTTAGGTGCCACAGGTAAGTTACAGGTGCTGTTAATTACACGAATTAGAGAAGCATCACATGATTTTTCAAACAGTGCCAATACTTTTGTCCACCCCCTTTTTTAGGTTTGGTGTGGAATTATATCCAATTTGACTTTAGGACAATTCTTTTTGTGTTTTTTTCATTGAAGACAAATTAAATGAAGATAATAATACCAAAGAATTTGTGATTGCAATCATTTTCAGGAAGAAACTGAGTATTATCTGACAGAATTGCAGGGTTGCCAATACTTTTGGCCACCACTGTATATCTATACATAAAGGTTTAGAGATGACCATTGTCACTCAAACAACTTATGCAGTTCCGGCATTCATTTACTATTTGTAAGTGTAGTGCACTATTCATGAGTGCATTTTTTACTTCTATGTTGTAGGCCAATTCTGTTTGGCCTTGTTTGTGTCATCTGTTTTTTATTTTTTCTATGTTATACCCAGGTCTTTACAGGAACTATTGTTCAAATTTAAAACTAATTAGTAAAGGTTATATTTTAATGATACCTACATAGTGCTTTCGGTTATAAAAATATAGGGTGAGAGAGGTTGTTGGATATCATCCTAAAATTTTTGCTCGTTATCAAATTAAGAATAGGAACAAACAACTTGCAGATTCGCTGGTGTAGATCAGAAATTATAGTGTCCATTGCCACAAGAAAGAAATTAGCTTTGAAGTGCTCTTCAGGATTTGCAGCTTCATGTTGCTTTGAATACCCATGCAATCTGTTACCAAATTAGCTTCAGAAAAGCAGAGTAGTCTACTTTTCCTAGAGTAATTTCATCTCTTCAGAGAGAGCTTTCTGTTTTTGGCAGCTCCAACTTCCAAGGAGACAGATCTAGATTGTAGTATTTTGTTTCTCTCCTCAAAACTGGTAAGAACTTTTACCTAAAATGTCGCTAAAACCACTACCATGAAAAATAGTCAAGGGAGACCTTCAGCTTCCAAATGTGCATCATTTGTAAGTTTTCCAGCAGAAATAACTTTATCAAGAGCCTTCAAAATGCTTGGCAGCTTTTGAGCAATGTGACGTACAGCCTCTATTCTTGAGCTCCACCTGGTGTCACTTAAACCCTGCAAAGACCTTCCAACTATATCCAGCAAGGTGCTCCATCTCTCATGGCTGTTGCTAAACAGAATGTATAGCTGGTTTACGTTTCCAAAAAAAGTCTTCATTTTAGGGCAGCTTGCAGGAGCTTGCACACCTACAACGTTTAAAGAATGGGCAGCACAAGGACAGAAGAATTTTGGCCCTTACACCTTTAATCCTACCAGACATGTTTGCTCCATTATAATATCCCTGGCCTCTGCAGTTTTTGAGGTCATTGGCATGCTCATTCAGTCTTGATATAATCATGTCCACAATTTGTTCGCCCATCTTGTGAAAAGAAAACAAAAAATTCCAAAAACCTTTCTTGGACATGCCAAATTCCTGTTTGGGGATCCCTGGAAACATACCTTAAAACTATAAAATTGTTTTTCAGTGTGCAAGACATCTGGAGTAGCATCACAAATTAATAGCTTCTTACCTTTCTGAAATTATGGCATCCAGGACATGTTTTGCACAAATATTTAGAAATAATGAGCTGGATTTTTTTCTAGATGCTCTTTGAGTACTCTGTCATATTGTGACAAGATTTCCAAGGTTCCGAGATAATCAACTTTAAGTAGTGCTCCAGTTCTCTGCAGTGTTCCCCTGAAAGACCTATTGCATGAATCTAAATGCAGGGTCACATCTAAGTCTTTCTAGAAGAGCCACAAGCTTCTCCGCTTCCTTTGCTAAATTTCTTTGCATCTCAAAGTCAACACAATGGCGACTTAGGGCCTTTTGGAGTGTTCTCCAATTCCAGCAGTGCTTCCTGGCTGGCGCTGCACTCAATAAGGAAAGTGCTTCTGACTGTGGTGGCTCCTCCCTGAGCCGTGGCGATTGGTGGTCCCCTCCGCTGCCCCTTAGGACCGAAGGGACCAATAAAGTGAAAGGGATGGCTGTCACAAGCCGTCCCATAGTTATAAAAAAAACAGAGATGTCCCACCCTCCTTCCTTTCCCCGGTGGTCCTGGAATCGATTGGCCCTGGAATCGAGAGTCTCATGGAAGGATCAGATCAGTTTGTTGAGGCCCTGTGGGCTTGGTTTACACAGGGGGGCGAGCGCTGGTTACAGGCCCTCATCTCTGGGCTTAGCCCTCATCCCCCTGTACCCAGCTCTGAATCTCCACTTCTAATGTCAGTCCCCGTAGTGCCGGCCTGTCCCCTGCAGCCCCCTCGCGGCGAGAGACCCATGCCGCCAGCGACCCCCTCTCTGTTCACCTTGCCCCCTCTCACCATGCTCCCCGACCCACTGCGTGCCGTGGTACCGGCGGACGGTGTGTCTCAGGTGCTAGGCCCATGCCCACCACCGGTGTCTGCGGCGAGTCAGGAGCCCTCCAGCCAGGCTCCATGTGATGCGACACAGGTGGCGGCTGCACCAGCGACAAACGCAGCGCTGGATATAGGCCCGCGCCTGCCGTCGAAGGAAATGTATATAACGCTGCTCCCACACCCAGGCAGGCGCCGCATGCTGCGCACAGGCAGCGGTGCGGCCAGTGCAGCGCCTGGACTTGGTCCGCACCCGCCGCCAGTGTCCAACGTGGAGCCGGTTAGATCGAGAGAGCTCCTGCCCCCCCATGTCACCTAGGCAGGCACCGCATGCTGCAGCCCAGGCAGCGGCGGCCAGCGAGGCACATGCTCTAGGCCGGCACCCGTCGCTGGCGGCCGCGATGTTCCAGGCACGACCCCCCCTCCCCTCATGCTCCACTACCTGGCTACAGTCCACGTTGAAGGTGCGCCCTCCAGAGCGCTTCAGGAACAGCACCCCACTGTCCCGCAGAACCCGCTGGTCTCAATGTCATAAGACCCCGCCCCTTCATCACACAGCAGAGGCTGAGGCAGAGCAGAGCGCTGGCTTACAGTTCTCTCCCAGGAGCTCTGCTCTCCTCCTCTGGCACCAAATAAAAAAACAAAACAATAGTAAGAATAAAAATAAAAGTAAAAGTACACAAAACACCACACACAACAATACCCCACTGACAGGCACGGCAGGGATCGTACCCACTTCGGCACCCCCGGACATGACATTAGCCCAGCTCTCATCTATTCACCCCGGCAGCAACAATGGCGTGGCGACGGATGCGCTTAACCCCGCAACCACCATAACTACAGCAGCTCAGCTCACAAACGATCACCTCAGTTTTAACATGCCCCTTACACCCACCAGCTGGCAACAAGTACGCACCTGTCCCGCCGAAGCCGGGGGCCTCAATCTCAGAAGTCCCCAGCGCGTGTGACGCTACCCCCCCACCCCGGCATACTCACCTTCCCGGTCCCTGTCTCCCATCAGGGAAGCGCCCTGGAGAGCGGAGGTCCGGCAGGCACTCCCGCCCTCCGGAGCTCAGCTCTTCAGTCACAGCCGTCCACAGAGCAAGAAGTCCCCGCCCCCTCAGCACAGTGCAGAGGCAGAGCCAAATTCTTGGCAAGGAGTTGTGCTCTGCCTCCCCCTCAAGCAAAAAGAAAAGAAAAAGTTCCCCACAACACATCACAAAACAATACCCCACTGACATGTGCGGTAGGAAACGCATTCACCTCTGCGCCCCCTGAGATGACAGTAGCCCAGCTCTCATCCATTCACCTCAGCATCAATAATCGCGATGCAGGGGATGCAGTTAACTCCGCGCCCCCCTCTGTAACTACAACAGTGCAGCTCCCAACCGATCCCATCTGTTTTACCGTGCCCTTTACGTCCACCAGCTGGCCACAAGTAGTACCCACATGCCTGTATACACATGCCGGCGAGAGGAGCTGTCGGCACAGGCATGGAGGAGATCGACATCACACAGGAGGGGGCACTGGCTAGGTCCTCCAGGTGGCGCTCACCATCCGAGATGTCAAGCTCATTGGTGAGCCCCGACAGCCAGTCGTATCGATCCTGTCCTTCGGGGGACAGAAGCGAGACAATGGCACCCTCTAGAGCTTTCAGCCTGCACGAGCCAATGACATCACGCAGGACTTCAAGCCAAGGCACGCCTCTAATCCCGGACGATACTGGTGCCGGAGTTCCTCCATACATCAGAGTCCCTCCTCCAGCTGCAGGCACGGGTGAGAGTGACATAACGGGAATGGGAAGTAGCAACAACTATTTGATAGCGGCCCTTAAGGCCCTAGTTGACCAACTATCCACGCCACCAGGCACGGAAAATAATACGACAAAAATGACACCGCCATTAGCCGGCGTGCATAAAGACGCATTCTTTTGCGGGATCAGCCCATTAAGCTCACACATAGATGAGGAAACTAAAGCAAAAATATGGAATAACGAGTACATCGAAATATGGTCACTTGTATCCACTGACCAGCATACTATCGACAAAGAGAGAAGGGTAGCCAACAGACAGTTCGAAAAATGCAGACAAAAGGTCACAAAAACAGTGAGCAACTGGTTACAGGCGTTCTCTGTGCTCGGTTGCACTATGGACTAAAAGCATCCGGAACGCTGTCTCAACTATTCATATACCAAGATACTGTGTATAATTCGTACAAAGCCCACGGCTGCAACTACAGCTGGGCAGGGGGGGACGGGTAAAAGCTACTAACGTATGGCTACAACTAATGCTATCACAAAAACACCATCCATTTACAACAGCAGCCAATGAACAACCGACAACAGCAGGCTAAAATTCAGTGGTCGTACGTAGACCAAGGGCCTGCTGGTAGTATAACGACGGACATTGTTGTTTGTCGGCTTATGCAGATACATACATGAATGCTCAGCCTGCAGGGGAGCCCACCCCGCGGCAGAATGTTCCTGCCCAACAAGCAAAGTATTAATTAAACTCTCACAAGCAGAATCCAAGGATCCCGGTGAGCGTAACAGCAAAAGGCCCCTGGCTAAACTCGTATCCAAAAAAATCAAAAACATTTCTCGACGGTTCGGTATTCCACTCTGCCCAACAAAAAACCATAGGCATAACAAAAGGCGCATCCAAAACGAGTCATAGAATCAGAAACAACAGGCAGCTACGGGAAAAACTCAGAAGGGTAAAAAACCTCTTACAGTCATTCAACGGTCACACTTTATTACTGTCAGCAGAAACATCCAACAATGACCTAAAAATTATTCACCGGAGCAGCAAAAATAGGGCGGTTATGCAGCGATACTAGACACTCCGTGGATCACGAGGCTATTGCCCCCTTATTGGGCTGAGCAAGGACTGAAAGAAAGCAAAAAAAAAACAAATGCTCCTCGAACTCTTTCTGATATTCCCCCCGGGCCCATAAGTGTCTTTGTAATTACCTTCTGTTGCAGTTACTGCCTGTGAGCGGCGCTATCGGCTGCTCACAGGCATCATGTGACCCCCGGCTGCAGCCGCCTACTTGCTTCATTTACATACTCACCCCACCTCCCCTGCACGTCACAGGGCCCTGTGATGTGCATTTCCCGGCCGGATCCCGCGCCTGCGCTGTTTCCCTTTTACGGATGGCACTCTTCTCCCTGCCGTCTGTGTAGTGTTGTGCAGCAGGAAACTTGTGCGCAGGCGCTGGGAAAACAGGGTGACTCGTCTGTGCACAAGTTTTCTGCTGCACAAGGCTATACAGACGGCAGGAAGAAGAGCGCTGTCCGTACAGGGGAAACTGCGCAGGTTCGGGATCCGGCCGGGAACTGCACGCCAGGATGGCTCCTCTTGACCCTTTGGCTGATTAATGCTGTCACTTTATGCATACAATGGCACTAAAGTTTTTTATAGTATGTTATCTTCAATTATTTAGAGGGACATTTTCCCCTACTCTGGTGAGGGACACAAGATTGCTCCCATATTGTTTGATACTGTTTAAATAACTATTGATTCTTTATTATGGTTACAGCCTGTTGGAGATTCATAACTGGTACTATCTTTACAATTAATGTTAGACATTCTCTTGGCATCGGGGTCATTAGTGTAATCAATTGACAGTAGGTGGTATACTACTGTCACCTCCTGATTGTAATATTTAATTTACCACACCTGTACACTGCAGGTACCACACAGTGCTGATGACCTTGGTGACTCGGGTATGTAGTGTTGGTCATCCTCTTTCGTCCCCTGACACGGATATTTAACTCCCATCACTTATCATCTGCTCAGGGATTTGTAGGTACCTTTAGAGTGAGCATACGGGGAGCGGGGGCGCCATTTGCGTTCAAGAGGGTGCCAACCTGCGCTGGTAGGCTGGGAGAGATTAGGGGCCAGTTTAGGGCATTGCCCCTTCTCCATTTGATTGTAACTATTGAGCTGGGAACTTTTTCTGGACGTTTTTTGTTTCTTGGTTCTTTTGTGTTTTTTGAGGGCTAATAATATTTTAATGATACTAATAAACAATTAATTTTAGGTGTATTTTTTCTGTGTATATACACTTATATTATCACTTGAATCTGCGACTCCTTTTATCTGAGAGATAGCGGATCAGAGCAGAGTAGACCAAGCATTCCTGGAAGTTACAGATGAAGGGGAAAATAGAGACATGTCTGTAGTTAGCAGCGCAGTTCTGGCCGAGGGAGGATATATTAAGTAATGGGTGTATGCTGCCATGTTTAAAGAAGGAGGGAAAGATACTGGATGAGCGAGGTTACGTATTTTAGTTAAGTGTATGGTGGCCGCTGGGGAAAGGGATTGGAGGAGGTGAGAGGGGATAGTATCAGTGATGCAGGTAGTAGGGTAAGAAGATGCGAGTAGCATGGTTAACTTCTTCAGTGACTGGTTCAAAGACAGAAAGTGAGCTAGATTAAGTGTAGGAGGAAAGAGAATGCAAGATTTTAGGGGATTGGTAGAAAAGTTAAGCCTTAACAAACATGATCTCTACAGCCAATCAGTGGCTGAAACTGACCAACATAGCGAGTGGATGAAAGCATGGAGGAGAAGTCTTACTCAGCAATTCAACTTACGGTATATTCCATGACATGGATTGTGATCAGGATCAGAAGATTCAAAATTCAAAATCACTTAAGCCTCCTCCTCTGTGTGCAAATAAATAAATTAGCGAGTCGTCTGGACGTCTCTAGCATCAAATGGCACAATGGAAATGCAATGTTACGATGTCATATCAATAGTAATCTGAAATCAACACCATCCACAGATATATCTGTGATCCGGAGACCTAATTCCTTTGTGGGTTCAACCACCAGGATTTTCACCCTCGGGAAACCACAGAAATATAATATCAAGTCTTTGCAGCATCTTTCTGTGCATACAATTAGCCATCCTCCTCTCACCTGAGACCCTTTTATAATACCTCCTCCAGAAAGAAGAATTCATTGTCAGATCCAGGAGAGACTATGTGAATTGTAGATCTGTCCTAATTTCTGTGGTGATCTCCTCCGCCAGAAAGTTCAATCCCTAAGACATTTCTGTATTTAACCCATTTATCTTTGCACTGTTTTTGCCTTGTGTATAAATCATAATATCATTCCATTTTTTGCCATTTTTTTTGAGCATTGAGCTTTATTTTTGGTATATAAAATCTAAAGTTTAATAAGCTTTCTCTTTGCTGCACTAAATGTACCCACAACCTCAAAGAGGAAAAGTATAATTGTTTTTTTTTTTTTTTTTACCCAGTGTATGTCAAAGTGCAAGTTAGCTGTGCATGTGTTTAGTGTGTCACCCAGGGCAGGTGTCTCCATGACCATTCAAAATGGCGAGCGGTGGCTGCCAGAAGTGTGGTGTTGGATGTGTGAGCTGGCTGTGGGGTGCGCCTAGCTCATTGTCATCCTATTTGGGTAGTTGTATGAACAAGTGAATGTGAAGAGCAGAGTTTTATTTTACAGTCGCATCAGAGTAACAAATGAAGCAAGTGGGTGATGTTTATGATATTCCAATTTATATGATCTGAGAACACAACATTTGCATGTTGTATAGCATTATATGTTGGTAGAATCATTGCTAAAAAACATATACAGTGCCTACAAGTAGTATTCAACCCCCTGCAGATTTAGCTGGTTTGATAAGATGCAAATAAGTTAGAGCCTTCAAACTGCAAATGAGAGGTTTTATGAACAGAAGCATAAATCTTACAAACCAAAAAGTTATGTTGCTCAGTTGAATTTTATTAAATTTTAAACATAAAAGTGTGGGTCAATTATTATACAACCCCTATGTTTAATATTTTGTGGAATAACCCTTGTTTGCAATTACAGCTAATAATCGTCTTTTATAAGACCTGATCAGGCCGGCACAGGTCTGTGGAGTTATCTTGGCCCACTCCTCCATGCAGATCTTCTCCAAGTTATCTAGGTTCTTTGGGTGTCTCATGTGGACTTTATTCTTGAGCTCCTTACACAAGTTTTCAATTGGGTTAAGGTCAGGAGACTGACTAGGCCACTCCAACACCTTGACTTTTTCCCTCTTGAACCAGGCCTTGATTTTCTTGGCTGTGTGCTTTGGGTCGTTGTCTTATTGGAAGATGAAATTACGACCTTTGGGTCGTTGTCTTGTTGGAAGATGAAATTACGACCTATCTTAAGATCCTTGATGGAGGAGCGGAGGTTCTTGGCCAAAATCTCCAGGTAGGCCATGCTATCCATCTTCCCATGGATGCGGACCAGATGGCCAGGCCCCTTGGCTGAGAAACAGCCCCACAGCATGATGCTGCCACCACCATGCTTGACTGTAGGGATGGTATTCTTGGGGTCGTATGCAGTGCCATCCAGTCTCCAAACGTCACGTGTGTGGTTGGCACCAAAAATCTCGATCTTGGTCTCATCAGACCATAGAACCTTAAACCAGTCTGTCTCAGAGTCCTCCAAGTGATCATGAGCAAACTGTAGACGAGCCTTGACATGACGCTTTGAAAGTAAAGGTACCTTACGGGCTCGTCTGGAACGGAGACCATTGCGGTGGAGTACATTACTTATGGTATTGACTGAAACCAATGTCCCCACTGCCATGAGATCTTCCCGGAGCTCCTTCCTTGTTGTCCTTGGGTTAGCCTTAACTCTTCGGACAAGCCTGGCCTCGGCACGGGAGGACACTTTCAAAGGCTGTCCAGGCCGTGGAAGGCTAACAGTAGTTCCATAAGCCTTCCACTTACGGATGATGCTCCCAACAGTGAAGACAGGTAGGCCCAACTCCTTGGAAAGGGTTTTGTACCCCTTGCCAGCCTTGTGACCCTCCACGATCTTGTCTCTGATGGCCTTGGAATGCTCCTTTGTCTTTCCCATGTTGACCATGTCTGAGTGCTGTTCACAAGTTTGGGGAGGGTCTTAAATAGTCAGAAAAGGCTGGCAAAAGAGATCTTTAATCCACACATGTGAAGCTCATTATTCTTGGTGCCTGAACTACTTCTTAATACTTTAGGGGGACCAAACAGAATTCTTGTGGTTTTAGGGGTTGAATAATAAATGACACTCTGAATTAACTTTTAACGTTTTTAAAAAAAAAAAAAAAAAAAATTGCTGCAGTGCATTTCCCACTTCCAGGCTGATCTACAGTACAAATGTCACAATGCCAAGTTAATTCCGCATGTGTCAACCAGCTAAATCTGCAGGGGGTTGAATACTACTTGTAGGCACTGTACCTTTGCGGTAAGTATATCCCATAAATAAAGCCTACAATCCACATGGACTGTTTGAGCAAAGCAAGCAACCGTGATTTCCGAAACGTGTAAGGAAGTGTGGACCCAATCGGCTCCCATACTCTTCTGATTGTGTGACATCACACGCTGTTCAAGGCTTCAGTGCCCTGCTTTAGTTTCCAGAAATGTCACCGGCCGGAGCTCACGGATCGCGGCATCGCACCTTAGCACATCATTTGCTTTAATTGGCATACTCCAGAGTTTGTCCTTGTGAGAGATATTGTCTGGATTTTACTGCACTAACTAAAGATAGGTTTCCAAATATTGGACTTCCTGACCAGGTCTCCATAGCGGTGAGTGGGTATTCATCCTGCTCCGGCTATATTACATTGTTCCATTTTTGTCCAACCTGTTTATCGTGTTTCATGTGTGATATCTCTGATGGTTGATTGTAATCAGGCTGCTACTACCACAACCTCCTTCACATTTTTGCATGTACATTTTCCAGCCTACAAAACATTTCTTACCACATACCAACTGCAGCCTGATTCTTATGATTCTGAGGAAGAATTAGATTTTATTATACATTATTGGATGGAGAGCAGATTTTCTGTGTAATTACCAGTTCCCTAGTTATGTACCCGCCATTATTTTTACTGGTTTGTGCAACAGTATTTTTATGTGTATCACAACTCCCCCATTTTTTCTGGAAGTTGCCCACATTTGCTTCCTTTGCTCAGACAGTCCACGTAGATTGTAGGCTTTATTTATGGGATATCATAAGTGCAAAGGTATAGGTTTTTTTATCACTGATTCCATTCCTCATTTGTATCACATCATTAATAGGTGTGTGCAATACCATTTTCTGCTTGGTGTGGACTTCCCTCTCCTTCTCATATACTTTCTACACTTCTGGGAGCGCGGGTGTTTGACTAGATTTACCTTATTATGTTTCCCCTTATTATCTCAGTAATTGTATTATTAAACTGGATCTTTATGATGTTACATCAGCCTCATCTTCTTCTTATTCAGTTCCCTACAATATTGGATCCTCTCAGTGGAGATCTTCTGTATAAAAGAATTTTCCTGATTGAACTATCAAACATGGATAGGGACAAAATGGCAGAGAAGATATTACACCTCACCCTAGAGATCCTCTTCCGGCTTACTGGACAGGTGAGAGATTCTGATGATGTCACATTACATCATTCTTATCTATGGGAATAACAGATGGACAGAACTGGAGAGGTGAGGACTCTGGAAATGTGTGTAGTGAGATTTATTAATGTGTCTCTCCATAACCAGGATTACATTGTACTGAAGAAGACCTCTAGTGAGCGCTGCCAGGCCCCGGTGTCTGAGGGATGGAGAAGAACCCTTATCCCAATCACGGGGCCTCCACCTCACGCCCAGATACATGGGGACATCAATGACCAGAAGATCCTAGAACTCACCTATAAGATGATTGAGCTGCTGACCGGAGAGGTGACACTGCTGGGAATGCTGGGACATTATATAGTAACGCTATGAAGGGATTGGGGGATGACAGTGTCATTGTATTTGCCAGGTTCCTATAAGGTGTCAGGATGTCACCGTCTATTTCTCTATGGAAGAGTGGGAGTATTTAGAAGGACACAAAGATCTGTACAAGGACGTCATGATGGAGGTTCCCCAGCCCTTCACATCACCAGGTAATAGACAGGACTAAACATACACAGCCTATAATTATCTGTACGTAAAGAATGAATTCAGTCCCTGTATGTGTTTCCTCCAGTTCTATCCAGTAAGATGACAACACCAGAGATATGTCCTCGTCCTCTTCTTCCACAGGACTATCAACAACAAAATTCCAATGTTCCTCAGGATCATCAGGTAAATGGTGAGAAGGTGTCATGAGATCTCCCCTATGATGCGTAGACGGCTGTGAAGGTCTTGTGCTCAGTCTTGTTTTATCCATCAGTTTTATATGTTTTATACTTGTGTAATGAGAACGGTGGAGATGGCAGGATTAGAGCTGATCATAGATGTGACTTCTCCATCTGTCTGTGACTTTTACAATATTTGTTTCAGAATAAAGATCTGACCCATATTAATACTACAGAGACGTATGTGAGGGGTGATGAGCGGTGTAAAGAGAAGACTCCTACATATGACCACCCAGGTGAGTAGTAACCACTAGATGCGCAGAGGTCACAGATTCTTCTCAGTCACTGGCTGACACTGCTTTTTCGGTGGTGTTGTCTGGTCATATCACAATTAAAGGTCACTATTCTGCTGCTTGACCAGTGCATGCTCCTCCACCCAAAACTGTCCCTATTAGATTGAACATTTATATAAGAATTTGCAGTGGAGTCATCCATTGTTAAATCTATGATGCCAGAAAATAAAAATATCCTCTAATTAGTAGAGTAAATTAAATGTAATAATTTTTAATCTTGGCTATATGTGAATTTCTGTACAATAACAGCAGAGTTTCCCTTTACGCTGACTTTTTTTTAACACTTTTCACTGGCTTCAATAGGTTCCTTAGGAGACTTGAAGCTGTGATCATCCGACCACTTGTGCTACACTTAGCAGAGCTTCAGCCCTTATATGTGTAGAAAAAATGATCAGCAATGATAGGCAAGGAGGTCTTCGACAATCATGTGACAGGGGCGCCGATGGGCTGGTCTTGTAACGCGCTTCCGGTAACCGCGAGTTAAATGCCGCTGTCACAGATTGACAGCGGCATTTAACATATTAACAGCCGCGGGTGCGATTCCACCCGCGGCTATTGAGGGCACATGACAGCTGATTAAATCAGCTGTCATGTGCCTGAAAAGATGTGGGCTTAGCGACAGAACCCGCATCAAACAAAGGGAGGAGACTTATGACGTAACTATACATTGTAGGTCGTAAAGGGGTTAAAAAGCTAAAACAACCAATTATCATATGTTCAAGGAAATTTATAAAACCTACTTTTTGGGGACTAAATCACTTTTGGAGTTACTTGGAATGCCTATATTTTAGAAAATGGCACTTTTCATAGCATCAAAAACTACATTCACGAAATTTAACCCTTTAGGAGTATCACAATACATTTTTTACAAGGGAAAATGGGAAAAAATGAACTTCACAATATATTTTGCAACTTCTCCTAAAAAAGAACAATATCATACTGTTTGGGCACATGGCAGGGCTCAAAAGGAAAGGAGCACCATTTGGCTTTGGGAAATCCCTCAGTGAATTCATCGTTAGGAGTAGTGACTATTTTGACTCCACAGGTATTCTCTGGAAACTAGCACACAGTAGATGTTGAAGAATGAAAATTGCAAATATGTCATTTTAGTACCCAATAAGTTGTGCCCAACTTGTGCTAAATGTTTAAATGGGTTCTTTCCGTCACTGCAATGCTAAACATGTGGACGCTGACAATTTTTTGGCACACTGTAAGGCTCAGGAGCAATGGGGACATTTGGCTTTGGGAACGTAGATTTTGTTGGATTGGTTTACAGAAGCCATGTTGCTTTTCAAGGTCTACTGTTAGATGTTTAACTGTTTTTGTCTTAGTACATAATTGAATTTTGCTACATAACTTGCAGTTTCTTTGGGTATTGTAGAAATGTTATAAAAATATAAAATTCATCATAATTTATTTAAAAATAATCTTTATTTTTGGCAGATGACTGCACCAGGAGATCAGAGGGAAAATTGAAATCTTCAATTGACCTTGAAATCAATCAAGATATAACTAAAGTGAATGCCACTATTCCAGATATGTCGTCATCCTTTCACAGCAAAGATCTATCACCTGATCCTTTCAAAAGTCCCAAAAGAAGTGTTAAGTATCCAACTGTTACACATCCAAAAATATACATAGAGGAGGAAAGATTTTCTTCTTCAGAGTGTGGGAAATATTTTAACCAGAAATCAGAGCTTGTTAGCCAAAAAAGAGTTCACGCAGGGGAGAAACCATATACATGTTCAGAATGTGGTAATTGTTATGCAAGTAAGACAAATCTTGTTACACATCAGAGAATTCACACAGGGGAGAAGCCATTTGCATGTTCAGAATGTGGTAGACGTTTTGGAGATAAATCTAATTTTTTTAGACATCAGAGAACTCATACAGGGGAGATGCCTTATTCATGTTCAGAGTGTGGGAAATGTTTTACCAACAAAAGGAGTCTTACTAGACATCAGATATCTCACAAAGTAAAAAGTCATTCGCATACCTAGAAGGTGGGAAATATTTTACTTAAAAAAATAATTTTTTGTTGTCCACAAAAGAAAGCTCACACAAGAAGAAACCATATATTTTTGACAAACTGTACAAGAAAACACATAACAGAGAGTCAATATAATGATAAATAAGTAAATGAGAAAGCAAGTTAGAACTTACATTTGAATTACAAAATATACCGTAGTAATATAATGTACATCTGTTATCTAAAAAGCATATTGAATGCAATTGCATTGAATTGTTCCCTATTGCAAATTACTATTTACATATATGATCCATTCCTTTATTGGAATGTCTGGTGTGATCCATTCCAATTAAGGTAAAATGTCTCCCACTCTCCATCTCCCTTATCTCAGTTTGTAATGCTGGCAAAAGATTATTCAGAGACCTCTGTACAGAAATATTAGGGCTACAATAATATCACATACACCGACGAGTAAAAGGGTAACAATGTTTTGAACTTTTGAATTTCCGGCTCCATATCTCACCATCCACTACTGCTTCGAAAGTGAGACTACCATCATTTTATAGACAATCATCTTGGCTATCTCATACATAAATTTGACTTGCAACTATTTAGCATATGTTTAGTTATGTGTATTAGTATTTGCAACTATTTAGCATACGATTAGTTATGCAGATTAGTATTTTTGTATACTAAAAATACTACCTTTTCTCAGATTCCCTAATAGCTCAGTTATTATGTTATTATGTTATTAGGTATTAGGTAGATTCCCAAGCAAAAGGTCACTGGTTGAGATAGAGAAGCAGCCACGAAAAAGATTTCCCAAAAAAAAGAAAAACTGCTTCAGCCAGCTCACCGATAGTGGTCTCTCGGCCAAGAAAATTGTCTAACTGCATCATGTGAGTGCCATGACAAATGGAAGAACATAAAATGAAGTCCGTCCATCCCTTCAAAAGCCAAGAGGTGGGCGTCCAGGCAAAATATTGAAGTCAATAAGTCGGCTCATCAGTTCTGGCGTGACAAACATGACAGTGAAGGTGGCTTGTGCGCTTCATAATACTGAGATCACAGATGTCCAAGCAAGCACCGTGCAATGCATATTACACAAGTCTTGAATGGTGGCCCGAAAAAAAGGTGAAGAGGCCTCAACTTCAATATTGTCATAAGAAGCGCTGGTTCAAGTTTTCAGAAAAGTGGACAGTAGTAGATTGGAAACGGTTAATTTGGAGCAGTGAAACTAAAGTCATTAGACTAGGCTCTGATGGGTACAAATGGGTCTGGAAGAAACAAGGGAAAAAGAGGTTTAAGGATCGAGAAACTGAAGCAACTGTGAAGTTCGGCGGAGGAAGCTTAATGATATGAGGTTGTTTTACAGCCAAAGGCATTGGATACTTGACCAGGATCGATGGTGGTGTCGACGCTGAGCATATGTGAGAATCCTACAAGATGAGTTACTTCATACACTTTAGTACTATGGGTATGAAAAGGACGACATAGTGTTCCAGTAGGACAATGACTCAAAGCATACTTTGAGATTGGTGAAGAAATGGTTCAATCACAATGAAGTAGAGGTGCTGGAATGGACCCCACAGTCCCCAGACCTCAACCGAATCGAACACTTGTGGTTAAAGTTGAAAAAAAAAACTGTATACATACCCAAGTGAGTCGACCAGTATGCATCAACTTTGGAAACGTTTAGAAGAGACCTGGGATCAGATTTCGGTTGAGACATGTTTGAATCTGATCGAGAGCATGCCCAGAAGGATTCAGCCAGTGTTGAAAACCAAAGATGAATTTACAATATACTAACAAAATAATAAAAATTTAGATTTTTAGGAGCAAAACAGTAATAATGCAGTGCCATGACAGGAATCTGCATAACTAATCATATGCAAAATAGTTGCAAGTCAAATTTATGTATGAGATAACCAAGATGATTGTCTATAAAATGATGGTAGTATCACGTTAGAAGCAGTAGTGGATGGTGAGATATGGAGCCCAAAAGTTCACAACATTGTTACCCTTTTGCTTATCAGCGTATTCTATACAGAGAATAGCGCTATCTCCATAGTTATTTATACAATGACATATAGATCAGACAAGGTCCTCATATTTAGGCAGTTTCTATTATTCTCAAACACTCTTTATATGAACAAGATCAGTGAGTCTCATTATACCGAGTAGAGAAGCTCCAGGGACAAAGACCCCATCTCGTACCAATATGCTGAAGGCCAGGTCCGGAGTATTTGTATTCAGCCATGGTGCCCGGATTCTATAATTTTTGCCTCTAGAGTTTCTTTTAGAATAAATCACTTTCTTATACAGCCCCTTTAATCATGTTTTGTAGGATGGTTCATCTGAATCTATCTAAATGTTATCAATTTATGTACTAGAAACAATAAATGTCCTACCGCAGTTTTACTGTCTATGTTCAGTGTCAGTTGTTCTACGTTCCCCAGTAAAAAAAAAAAAAACATGGAGTCTCCAGCCAAACCTTCTGATTATGATTTTACAATTCTAATAACTTTACTCCATAAAATCCTGTTTTGTGCATAAAAGGTGTGTCGGATCTGAATATATTGATAAAACATCTATGAGGAAGGATAAGTTCCTCGGTAAGGGGAGGGCAACCAGAGAACAGACGAATGACTGTAGCTGCTCAGAGGTTGTCCACGCTGATCTAAGAGGCAACACAAAAGAGCAGCTTCACCAACACAGTGAATAGCTGATACTGTCAAGATTAGAAACAGCGCTATGGATATCAGCTCTATAGTTTATGAACGTTTTTTCAGGAGAATACTTTATCTCCCTGGAATACCCCTTTAAAGGTTGGCTTTTGCTGCAAGGTAATAGAGCCACAGGTTTGGAAGTGCCAGTCTACATCATCCTTAGCCGTTTGTAACACTTCTAGTTTTAGTCTCTGGTGACCTCTGTTCCAAAGCAGATCTTTGAAATACACATGTATATGGTGAAGACGTTTAAGTGGGAGCCACATAGGTGCATTATGTTCTATCTGCAGTAACTGGGGCTTCAATTAAGCCATAGGTGATGGGGCTAGGCCTGAGGAAAATTCCTCCACCAATGCACAGTTTGCTTTGGGGAGATAGTGTTTCCCGAGGGCCAGGCTCAATTCCAGGGGGCAGCTTGGGGTCTTTAGGACACTGACGAGGAAATGGAGGGTTGTTGTTGTTGCTGGCTGGAGCTGGATTCATGTGCTATGGTTGTGGTATCCATTGTCTGGAGGAGCATAGGCTGTGACTGCAGACTATACTGACAGGAGATACAAAAGCTGTGGGCCAACCAAATGTTGGAAGACAGTGGAACTATCGGCTCCAGGATGGGATCTTGTGGACTGGGACATAGTCACAATGCAATCTATCTGAAATTGCTGTAAGACCGTGGATATAAGGAATAAAAATAGTTACATTGTTAACCTGCCTAGGTGAGTATTACAACCCACAACCTCAGTTATTCACATCAGGTTTCCCTAAATCTGACTTGGTCAAATAGCTTGACGCAGTCCACAGTTACTTTTATTTTACGTTGTAACCACAGCTGTGGCTGTAATTACAAAGCTCTACAGCAGGTTCAGTATGTTTCCACACACATCCTGGGGGACCCATAACGAACTTTGTATATGATTCCCAACACTGCCTCACAATTGATACAGTGACGAGCAAATTGGTATCAACGTTTTCAACTTTCAGGCTCCATATCTCACAATCTACTATTGCTTCGAACATGAGACTACCATCATTTTACAGACCATCATCTTGACTATCTCATACAGAAATTTGACTTGCAACTATTTAGCATATGATTAGTTATGCAGATTCTTGTCATGTCACTGCATTGTTTCTGGTTTGCTCCTGGTGGCGGAAAAATCTTTTTCTTCCTGTATACTACAAAATATAACCTTTTCTCACATCTCCTAATAGCTCACTGTGTGTTATGAGGTTGATTCCCAAGTGAAAGTTCACTGGTTTGAATAGGTGTAGCCATTAAGAAGATTTCCCAAGAAAAGAGAAACTGCATCATCCAGCTCATCAATAGTGCTCTCTCAGCCAAGAAAATTGCCAAACTGCATCATTTGAGTGCCATGACAGTTTTAAGAATACAAAATGAAGTCCATCCATCCATTCAAAAGCCAAGACGTCCACGCAAAATATCGGAGTCAACAAGTCTGCTCATGACCAGGTCTATCAGTTCTGGTGCGACAAATGTGGCAGTTGAGGTGGCTCATATGCTCGTATCACAGATGTCCATGCAAGCATCGTGCGATGCACTATACACAAGTCTAGAATGGTGGCTCGAAAAAAAAGTGAAGAAGCCTTGACTTCAATATCGGCATAAGAAGCGTCGGCTCAAGTTTTCCAAAAAGTACTAAAAGTGGACAGTAAAAGATTGGAAATGTGTGACTCGGAGCGATGAGACGAAAGTCAATAGACTAGGCTCTGATGAATGCAAATGAGTCTGGAAGAAAAAAATGATTAAAGTGGCTAACGGATCGAGAAATTGAAGGAATTGTCACGTTCGGTTTTGTTTCACAGCCAAAGGTGTTGGATACTTAACCAGGATTGATGGTGGTCTCAATGCTGAGTTAATTGTGAATATCCTCCAAGACTAGTTCCTTCACACACTCGAGTACTATGGGTATGAAATGGACAACAGTGTTTAAGCAGGACAATGACCAGAAGCATACGTAGAGATTGACGAAGAAATGGTTCAGTGAGAATTAAGTACAGGTGCTGTATTGGCCCCCACAATCCCCAGACCTCAACCCAATCGAACACTTGTGGGTAGAGTTGAGGAAAAAGCTGTATACAAACCCAAGTGAGTTGACAAGTATGCACCAACTTTAGGAGCGTGTAGAAGAGACCTGGGATCAGATTTTGGTCGAGGCACTGTTGAATGCTCAATGGTGGATTTACAAAATACTAACCAGGTAATAAAAATTTAAATTTAGATTTTTAGGTGCAAAACAGTAACAATGCAGTGATATGACAAGAATCTGCATAACTAATATGCTAGATAGTTGCAAGTCAAAAATATGTGTGAGATAGCCAAGATGATTGTCTATAAAATTATGGTAGTCTCATCTTAAAAGCAGTAGTGGATGGTGAGAAATAGAGCCTGAAAGTTAAAAGTTTAAAACCTTGTTACCCTTTTGCATTATGTGAAGTGTGAACCATGTCCTGTAGTTTTTGGAGTGTTAGGGTAGTCATGTGATATGATGTGAATTTCCATTTATTGTATTATGGTAATGTAAAGTGTATCAGTAATGTAAAGGGTTATTGCACAATGTGAGTAGTGTATGGTACAGAATGTACACAGGGTAAGCACAGGATAAGATATAGTTTAGTGTTTAAGACAAAGATAGTGACTATAGGTAAGCAAGTACAGTAGGGTAAGTAAATGTAATGTGCATATTGTGTTTGTAAGGGAGATCTGTCCAGCAATAGGTTGAAGGAACAGATACAGTTAATGTTTGGGACTAGCCCATAATGGGAGGGTCTAGTAACAGTAAAATGAAGCTTCTTCCTATATGTAGAGTTCGAGAGTTCATTGGTGATAGTGACCAGATCAAATTCATGGTGTAGTGGGCTAATGGCAAGAACATTTGTTCTGGACGTTATGAAGCCTTATAAGAGTCACTGAAGATATTCCTGCAACATCCGGAGCCTAAAGCTCAAAACAGGTGCTAGGAAGAGCACCATAACCAATTCTGTACAGAGGAAGTTGGACGTGGAAGGTGTGTGGGAAAGGTAACGGATCTTGGCAATACTGCGGGACTGTACGGGAAATCCCTTGGGCTGAATCAATCAGTAAGCCTAGGGGTAGTCCGAGCAGAATGGGAAGTAAAGCGGGAAATGTACTGTATTACGGAAACAAGAAAAGGAGAATGCTATGCCTGGTACTGCCTTTTAAGGTCTGATGTACTTGAACTGTCCAGTAAACTTTTGAATTTTGAAACGAAGTGAGTGTCCCCTGATATGTGTGCGGCTGTTCCGGAGTATGGAGAACTGAAGACAGCAGAGGCCTGCAGCCTACAAGTGAGTGCAATGCACCCTAAATTAGATAGCACAGTGTGACTTGGTCACTGTTTTTCTGTAAAGTGCCAGGGCGTCATAGAGCAGCAGCTCTACATCTCCCTGGCACATTACACAACAATGTCACGCCACTCCGTGGGAACAGTGGCACTAACATAGCTGGAATGGGGCTAGTGTGAGTGCACTGGTTTTATTGGAGTCCTGAATTAAGATGGGATTGTCCAGTAGTCGACAACCACTTAACACTTTACCTTACTGTCTGTAATAACTCATTGTCTTAGAATTCCAGCAAACTGAATGGGATTTATAGAATACTCAAGCACACTGAGCTTTTTTGTACACGGTGTACAATGACCTGCGGTGCATTTTTGTAACCCGCAACATATATATTTATCTTGCTGGAGCTCTGAGTTTTCTGTGCTGATTTTTCCCATAGAGTTGCATCAGATGCAGAAAATCCACAGGATAAAAAATGCACATGTAATTTTAGCTTGTGTGCTTTGTGAAAATGCAATAAAAATGCAAGAAATTGACAAATTAATTTATCAATATAGTTCTGTCATAGCCAAATACATGGAAGTATCAGAAACAAAGCAGCTTTATTTATAACTTAATAAAAGAGACAAAAATCTAAGCTAAAAATGCAATAAAACTACGTAACCTAATGGGTGTGGAAAGTCTGCAGCATCAAAAACTCACCAAATCCTCATTGTGAGCGCAGAGCATTAGGGTCCGGGCTCCGAACGCCTTAGTCATGTGCAGTGAGCCGACATATATGCGCCCCAACCTCACTAAGGTTATTGCCAACAATCTCTCCTCCACACCAGTCCAGAGTGCCACTTCTGCCCCCGGCCATGACATGACTGGCACCGGTCTAGAGTGCCACTTCTGCCCCTGACATGGCAGGCACTAGTCCAGAGCGCCATTTCTGCCCCCGGCCATGACATGGCAGGCACCAGTCCAGAGCGCCATTTCTGCCCCCGGCCATGACATGGCAGGCACCAGTCCAAAGTGCCATTTCTGCCCCCGGCCATAAAATGGCATGCACCAGTCCAGAGCGCCATTTCTGCCCCCGGCCATAAAATGGCTGGCACCAGTCCAGAGCCTCTAATGCCCCCGGCCATGACATGACTGACACCGGTCCAGAGCGCCACTTCTGCCTTTGACATGGCAGGCATCAGTCCAGAGTGCCACTTCTGCCCCCGGCCATGACATGGCAGGCACTAGTCCAGAGCGCCATTTCTGTCCCCGGCCATAAAATGGCAGGCACCAGTCCAGAGCACCATTTCTGCCCCCGGTCATGACATGGGGAAATTTACCAGTAGCTTCTGCATTTGCCACCCTAGGCTTATACTCGAGTCAATACGTTTTCCCATTTTTTTGTGGTAAAATTAGGTGCCTCGGCTTATACTTGAATATATACGGTACTTATTCTCCATCTATCTCCGCCCTTCTCTGGTTCTATAAAGCAAGAGCTGTCAATCAATTTAGAGGGAGGGCGGATATAAGAGAAAAAAACAAGTAGATGATATTGAACACTTAAATGTGTGGCCACACCAAGTGTGCACAGAGCACCTGTGCTTGCTTTCAATAGACATTCTTTGCTGACAGAGTCCTTTTAAAGGGGTTGTGAAGACCCGGGGTCTTCCGTGGGCATAATACTACTCAGACAACACAGGGTGAGGGTAAAACAGTATGGCAACACTTTATTGAACCACAAAGTGGACAACAAACAGAACAGTCCCAGCTAATACCCAAGATGGTACAGCACATTACACAGTCTCACTCTTCCGCTCCGCCCACCTGGGATAGAACAGCTGCGACTTTGGGACTTTCAGGGCCAACTACCTCAATCAGTGGCCCCCCGCTTCTGGCAGGCCCCCACAAAGAGAAAGTAGCTTAGGAAGCTAGCAGTTCATCAAGGTACAAGGCCAGGAGACCTGAGGGTCCCACCCTGGCCTCTCCAAGAGTTTCCATGTGGCCAGATGACCGGCTGGTCCCAATCTGGCTTTTCCCAATGTCTCCATGGGTTCCAGGCGACCGGAGGGTCCCACCTGGGAACCCCAAACAACATATCCATGGGGCCAGGTGACTTCATCTTCCCAACCTGATCTCCCCAAATATATCAATGGGTTCTCTGATGGTCAATGGAGCAGATCCGTATCTTTCCAGTCAGGGCCATATACCCTTAGCCTGGAATCATGTAGAATCCAAATCTATGTCTCTTTGGGTAAAGTCATGCTACCAAGCTGATTGTCTGAGCCTGATCTTTAATTCTCCTTGTCAAGTTTCTTTCAATTCTCTATTTCAAACTTTTCTTTTTTTAAGTACACATCCACAGGTCAAGAGTTAGGGATGATATGATTCCACAGGGCTCAGGTCTCATTGTTTGAGCATTTAGTCAATTTACATAGTTGATATAGCAGGGGGCTCTTTAAATAAACATCTAGCTGGCTTTCATATAAAATGCAATTAGCATAGTAACAAACATCATTGTTTCACAGACTAATAGAAGACAACAATCAGGGTTATGCAAATACTGGTCTGTCCTTCTTGACCAGCCACAGAAATACATCTATTTACAAGTCAACAGAAACACAATAGTGCATTTCTCTTGGCTTAACAAATCTAATCGTCTGGCTGATTAAGATTATAAGCTGTATTATAAGGGTTCACAGGGGTTGTGCAGTGAAAACAAGTTATCACCTGACTATGGGATAGGTGATAACTTGCTGATCAGTGAGTGTGCGACCGCAAGGGCCTGCACCGATAGGCAAAACAGGGACTTTCTATCCCCGTTACAAAATGGAGTGGCTGGTTGGATGCCTGATCACTACTCAGTTCATTCTCAATGGGGCTGCTGGAAAAAGTAAAGCTTTCTGCAGCTCCATAGAACAAGAATGGAGCTCAGACTGAGCATGTGCACTGCTGCTCAATTCTAAGGGCTCGCTCACACTAGCGTATAATCAGTCCCATTCTCATCCAGGAGATTGGGACGATTTTTTCTCACTTGTCATCCGTATACAATTTTTTTTTTCCGCAGCAGCTATTAATCTTTTACAGGAAAATTTAGTTTCCCATCTTACAGAATTGTAGTATATCCGTAAAAATTGGATGGCACTGATGGTCCGTACGACATCTGATTTTTTTTCTCACACCCATCAGATTTCAGAATGAAATTACAGCATGCTGCGATTTTTTTCTCACGCCAAATACAGCTGAGAAAATACACAGATCTGCACGGCCTCATTATAACATTGGTCTGAGTGCAATCTGATTTTTTTATCGAATTGCACTCATCCGAGTTACTGTGTATGCCAGTGTGAGCGAGCCCTTAAAGACATAAGTGCTCCATTCTGTTGATCAGTGCAGGTCCCAGCTGTTGGACACCACCTATCACTTATCTTGTTAGGTGATAAAGGGGTTGTCTGATTTAAAATAAGTTCTCTCTATTCATGCTTGGAAGCATTGTTAGAATATACAGATTTCCCTCATAGTGAGAGTTTAGTATTATGTACTGTATACCTGGGGTGTCCAGCAGGGGCGTACATAGAAGTCATGGGGCCCCATAGCAGAAGCTCTAATTGGGCCCCCCCTCCCCCCTACAAAAAAAAAAATATTTGTGTCACAGAAGAGCAGATCTCATAACTTTCCAGCCTTTACATAGTAATTTACCTCCTTCTGAAGTCGTAGATTCCTTCTTCATTGCCCCCATAAAGTATGATGCCAACAAAAGTGCCCCCCAAACAGTATGATACCCCTATAGTGCATTCCTCCACATGCACAGTATAATGACACTATTGTACCCCACTTCAACTCCCACGGCAAAGTATGGTAACCCTAACACAGTATAATCCCCCAACTGTGAACCCCACAGAGCCCTCCATACACTCTCATGGCCCCACACAGCCCTCCAAACAGTAAAATGGCCCCCACACAGCCCTCCAAACAGTATAATGACCGTACACAAACCTTCACACTGTATAATTGCTTTCATACAGTATAATGGCCCCCCACATAGCCCTCAAAATATTATAATGGCCCCACATAGCCTTCCATATAGTATAATGCACCACCAATAATCTTCAATATAGTATAATGCGCCCCCCATAATCCTCCATATAGTATAATGAACTTCCCATGGTCCTCCATAGAATATAATGCACTCCCCATAGTCCTCCATACAGTATATTACACACCCCATAGGGTAAATGCAGCCCCCATATAGTATAATGCACGCCACAGTCCTGCAGTATTATGGGCACCACGTACTCACTGATTTTAAAATACCGTATATTTTAAATAAGCCGACCCGAATATAAGCTGAGGCCCCTAATTTTACCACATAAAAATGGGAAAACCTATTGACTTGAGTATAAGCCTAGGGTGGGAAATGCAGCAGCTACTGGTAAATTTCCCCATCCTCGTATGTGTGGCCCCCTCAATCCCACAATCCCTGGTATGTGTGGCCTCCTCAATCCCCCAATCCTGGTATGTGTGGCCTCCTCAACCCCCCAATCCTGGTATGTGTGGCCTCCTCAATCAAAGTATCCTGGTATGTGTGGTCTCCTCAATCCCCTAATCCCTGGTATGTGTGGCCTCCTCAATCCCCCATTCCTGGTATGTGTGGCCTCCTCAATCCCCCATTCCTGGTAAGTGTGGCCTCCTCAATCCCCCATTCCTGGTAAGTGTGGCCTCCTCAATCTCCCATTCCTGGTAAGTGGCCTCCTCAATCCCCCATTCCTGGTAAGTGGCCTCCTCAATCCCCCATTCCTGGTATGTGTGGCCTCCTCAATCCCCCATTCCTGGTATGTGTGGCCTCCTCAATCCCCCATTCCTGGTATGTGTGGCCTCCTCAATCTCCCATTCCTGGTATGTGTGGCCTCCTCAATCCCCCATTCCTGGTATGTGTGGCCTCCTCAATCCAAGTATCCTGGTATGTGTGGCCTCTTCAATCCAAGTATCCTTGTATGTGTGCCCTCCTCAATCCCCCAATCCTGGTATGTGTGGCCTCCTCCATCCCCCATTCCTGGTAAGTGGCCTCCTCAATCCCCCATTCCTGGTATGTGTGGCCTCCTCAATCCCCCATTCCTGGTATGTGTGGCCTCCTCAATCCAAGTATCCTTGTATGTGTGGCCTCCTCAATCCCCCAATCCTGGTATGTGTGCCCTCCTCAATCCCCCAATCCTGGTATGTGTGGCCTCCTCAATCCCCCATTCCTGGTATGTGTGGCCTCAACCCCCCAATCCTGGTATGTGTGGCCTCCTCAACCCCCCAATCCTGGTATGTGTGGCCTCCTCAATCCCCCATTCCTGGTATGTGTGGCCTCCTTAATCCCCCATTCCTGGTATGTGTGGCCTCCTCAATCCAAGTATCCTGGTATGTGTGGCCTCCTCAATCCCCTAATCCCTGGTATGTGTGGCCTCCTCAATCCCCTAATCCCTGGTAAGTGTGGCCTCCTCGATCCCCCATTCCTGGTATGTGTGGCCTCCTCAATCCAAGTATCCTGGTATGTGTGGCCTCCTCAATCCCCCATTCCTGGTATGTGTGGCCTCCTCAATCCAAGTATCCTGGTATGTGTGGCCTCCTCAACCCCCCAATCACTGCACACAAAACAATAAACACTTATACTCACCTTCCTTCCTCACCTCTGCTCCAGCGCTGCGTCCTGTCTGCTGCAGCTCATGTCGGCATCTGAGCTGCGCGCGCTCTCAGAAGCCGAGGTGAGCTGCTGCCGGCACATTCACTCCTCTGTACTGACAGCAGGAGATGCGGCTCAGCACTCCTCCGTGCCCACTGTTGAAGAGAATGAATATTCCGTCTTCTCCACGCCCATTGGAGTGGAGAAGAGGGAATATTCATGTCCCTTTAGCAGCGGGGACACGTGGTGGCTGCAGCTGCGGCTACAGCGTGTGCCCCGCTCCTCTGCCGCCGCAACCTCCTACTCGCCTATCCTCCTCATTCCCATGCTGCTTGGGGCCCTCACGGGCCCCCTCCGGCCACGGGCCCCATAGCAGTGGCGTGGTCTGCCGCCATTGGAGGTACGCCACTGGTGTCCAGTTTTCCCAAGGGGCCACATGAGGCACTGTGATTGTTGTAGAGTGCCGAACCAATAGGCTGAAATGAATTCTGCTCAATATTAATATATTGCTATTTTATATTATTTGTATCACTTAATACTGAGCAGAATTAATTCCGCTGACTCGCTGCTACATGTTACGATAGATCTTATTGTAACTTGTATCCTTACTTGTAGCAGTGAATCAGCACCAGATAATTCACTGCTTTTTATAAAATTCATAAATCATTTGTTCCCGTTATTCAGCCATTGTACCTTGATAAACAGCTACACACAGTACAATGCCACCACATCCCTTCCACACACTGTATGATGTCCCCACATCCCTCCCACACAGTACAATGCTACCACATCCCTCCGACACACAGTATGATGCCCCCACAGCCCCAGCCACACACAGTACAATGTCTCCACAGGTCCCTAACATAATTTGATGGCCCCACACAGACAATATGATGACTACATAGTATGGTGGACCTCCAAGCCCCCCTCCACACATGGTTTGATGGTCACCACACACGCAGCCTCCCACACAGTGATGGCACCCATATTTCCCCACAGACAGTAATAATGGTCATCACAGACCTCATCACACACAGGACGGTCTTCACAGCGCCCCATGCATGATATAATGGTTCTCACAGGCCCCTATACACATTATCATCCCCCAGACAGTATTATGGTCACCACAGCCCACCTATATAGTATGAGCCTCCACACAGCCCCCCCCCCCCCCATATTCTAATGAGACTCCACACATTTACACCCAAAAAAAATACTCATCTTGCTTCCATTTCCCCGGGGCTCTGCTCCTGTTTTTCCTGTGTGCATGGAGGTTCTGCACAGCAGACGCAATGTAGTGACATCATCACGTCTTCTGTTACAGTTGCTTGCGCTGACTGGTGGGAGGAGCCAGTTGCTCTCTTCTCCTCCAATATGTTCATGCCAGCAGGGTCGCCTTCTCCACTATATATTGTGACGCTGGCAGGGTTGCCTCCTCCACTATATATTGGGACGACGGCAGGGTTGCCAACTTGACTTTTTATTTTTTTCTGAACATCTTATCAAAAAAATCAGGCAAAATTATTTTATGGACACATTGAAAAATCATAATAAATCATTATGACTGTACATGATACATATCTCCAGCCCATAATTCTGATATGAAGACAATAGCTGTATTCACTGTAAAATGGTGAGAATTAGGGTATGTGCACACAATACTTTCTGACAGCACTTTCAACACAGTATACTCTATGCTGTGTCCAAAGCGCTGCACGCAGGTGAATCCGCATGTGTTCACTGAACACATGCGGATTCACCGCATCCTATAGATTGCACTGATAGAATTTTTCTTGCAGAGACTAGCGTCTCCGCAAGAGAAATTGACATACTGCGGTCTAGAAAGACGCGCCGTATGTCCGTCTCTGTGGGTGAGCCGCAGGAGCACATGGACGCATAGTGGGCATGGGATTTCTTGAAATCCCATCCACTATGCTGTAACATCTGGCAGCTGCGGATTGCACGCAGCGCAAGTGCGCTGCGTCCAATCAGCAGCCATTCATGACCGTGTGCACGTACCCTTACAGTGAAAATTATCTGCGTAAGTTTCTTCTAAAAAAAAGGTCACGGACACCTTAAATATTTTTTTACGGACCAGGCCAAAAATTGCCATATTTTTATGGACTGTCCTGGAATTTTTTTGACACCGCGAGGGTGGTTGCAAGGTGCAGCTTGTGGGCCACTGTTTTGAGCCCTTTGGCTGCCTCGGTCCACGAGCCTAGCAGGAACACCCAGAGGGCCAGACGTGGCCTGCGTGTTGCACTTTACCCAGGTCTGATGTACACCCATGTACTATAGATTGAAGTTACTGAAAATTGAATGTCCTCCTTCCTGGCTAAAAATACTCCTCAAAATTGGTAAGAGAAGTGTTTTTACTCCTCTGTAAAATATGTAGTTTAACCTCTGCCAGAGCTGGTCCTATGGGCAGTGGGGGACCAGCAGTCAGACCCTCAGCAACTGATGGCCTTTTAATAAAAATCTGTAAAAAAAAATGTTTTGTCCCATATGACTTGTACAATAGATCAGCTGTATGGGCCACAGAGGATGGTAAGGGGCCACAGAAGGCCGAGATACACTGCTGGGACCGAATAAATTGGTTACATAAGCAATTATCGTCTTTTTATTTACCTTTTTTTTTAATTTAAGTTCTGCCCAGGATAGGAAAGAATTATTGTCAGCGAGATCTGAATGATTTAGCGCGGGTCTACTGGTGAGGACTTTGCTACAGATTGTTTCCCCAACAAATTGCAATGTGTGAACACACCCCGAGCTTTTGAAATATAAAAATGAAAATTCAACCCATAATTCTCAAACACTTTTATTAAAACACATATAAATAAGTCTTGACATATTTCTCTGAAGTGCCATTATCTTATTTGTTTGGACATTGTGATAATTTACATATATAAATTATTATAACAACGTAAAAGATATAAATATATTTAGTCATACCAGTCTATAACCATGAACAATATAACAAAATCAATACGTAGAACTAAGCCATGTTAGAGATACTGTAAGTACTGATGAAAACAAAATGCACGCGAGTAACAACCTCACTTGACTGACATCACCCTCTTCCCTGTGCAGAAAAACCCTGCCACATGCAGCTTCATGCATGTGAAATCAACCCCTTCCCTACATAGCCCACCCCACCACATGCAGTCTCACGCAAATAACATCAGCAACTAACCCGAGCAGCTGCCCTGCATACAGTCCAACACGAGTGACATTGCCGCCATTCACCAAGCAGATCCCCAGCATGCAGCCCCATGAAAGTAACATCCCCGCACAGCCCCAATGAGTGACATCACTCCCTTTCCTGCACAGCCCCCCAGCATGCATCTGTGGCGCCCCTGAAGGTTCGGTCGCCACAGAGGTACTGCATCTCACCCAGAGGTGTGTTACCTCACTCTCAGGTAAGGAAGGAGTACAGCCCGGGACCCTAACACCTGCATCCAACACTACACTACTCCAGACCAGCTGAAAGGGCAAGATGTGTCGCGCTTCCTGCTGAGCCCTGTCCCTGGCTGGAGTGGGGGGAACCAAAGTAGGGGGAACCATGTAGTGGGTGTGGGTGGAGGAAGAAGTTCAGGGGAGCATTGAAAGGAGTGATATAAAAAGAGGGTGGAACAATCTAGAAGGGTTCTTCAGTGAGAGGAAGAGTTGGGTGCAGGAGCTCTGCTCAGGAGAGGGCCTGAAGAGACGCCCTGGACAGACTGAGGGAGAGAGGAGCAGGAGAGGCTCCAGGAACATGGAAGGGACCCCAGGGCTACGGGAAGTGCTGGAGGCCACCCGTACGCCCACATCTACCAGGCGGTGGAGGGGTCAGGTCACACAGAGGGGACCAGTCCCTAAATCAGCAGAGTTCTTCAAGTCTCAACTAGGAAACCGGAGGCTGTAGTATTTCAGGTACTGCAGCCACAATCCACATCAGTCTCACCAAGAAGGTAACCATAGAGGACCCAGGGGACAGAGAAGACGTCGGCCCGACAAGGTCCGCGGTCACTGGAGTGGGACACTAGGTGTGAGGTGCAGGGAGATGGCCAGAAGGAACACATAGAAGGGGGTCTATGTACTCTGAAGGTATCTGGGGGTTGGCTGAACCCCTCCCTGAGTAAGCACAGGACGACGTAGGAGGTTACCCTGGCCCTGGTAACTTGGAGTCTGAAAATCGTGAGTAAAATCCTGCAGACTGCACCCCACCGTCTGTCAGTAATTGCTGCTGCGCCATCACTCCCTGCACTACACTGCACCACGAGTGCTACTTCATAAGAGCAACATCTACACTGCCCTGGAGCTATCTACACTGTCCTGGAGCTAAGCACTACCTGTGGAGAGCTAAACCAACTCTGCTGCATTCACACCAGCTCCAGAGGACCTGCTCCGCAGCTGCGGCTCCACATAGCCGCATACCACAGGTGGCGTCACGAACTGTATATAAAAACTATAAATCCCCTGTAAATATTCGCCTTTGAATTGACCGCCCTGGGTCACGGACAGGGTCACCACCACTGTGACATCTCCCTTAGCAACGACCGGCCCGGCACCGAGTACCCCATGGCCCAAGGGGCGCGTCACATCCTCACGCGAGTAACATCGCCCCTTCTCCACATAGGCTCTCAGCCCTACGCGAGTGACATTACCCACTTCACTATGCAGCCCCATGTGAGTTGCATCAGTCCTTTAACCAAGTATCCCCCAGCCCCATGCAGCCTCACGAGGGTGACATTACACTTTTCCTGACAGCCACAAGCAAGTTACATAACCCCCCTCCTCCGCACAGCCCCTCCACATCACCTTCCCTAGTCCGCACAGCCCCTCCACATCACCTTCCCTAGTCCGCACAGCCCCTCCACATCACCTTTCCTCCTCCGCACAGCCCCTCCACATCACCTTCCCTCCTCCGCACAGCCCCTCCACATCACCCCCCTGCTCCGCACAGCCCCTCCACATCACCCCCTTCTCTGCACAGCCCCTCCACATCACCCCCCCTCCGCAAAGCCCCTCCACATCACCCCTCTTCGCACATCCCCTTCACATCACCTTACTCCTCCGTACAGCCCCTCCTCCGCCGCACAGTCCCTCCACATCACCCCCATCCTCCGCACAGCCCCTCCACATCACCCCCCATCCTCTGCACAGCCCCTCCACATCACCCCCTCCTCCCCATAGCCCCTCCACATCACCCTGCCATCCTCCGCACAGCCCCTCCACATCACCCCCCATCCTCCGCTCAGCCCCTAATCACCTTCTCCATGCAGCCCTACTCAAGAAACAACCCTTTTACTGTGAAAACCATCCCAATATGCAGCCCCATATAAGTAGCAGCGGCGATTTCCCTGTGAAAGCCCCCCAACAAGGCCTCCTTCCCTGTGAAAGCCCCCCAACATGCCCTCCTTCCCTGTGAAAGCCCCCAACATGACCCCCTGCCTGCAACGACATGCATTCTGAAGTAGTCACATGATGCACTTTTTATGCTCCCAAAATACAATCTTAGATATTTACAGTTAGTTCTATATGAGAATAAAATAAAAGCCATGACTTCCATCTCCACGTAGCTCCAGTATGCCGCACCACAGTCCACTCAGGATCGCATGTACACAGCTTATTCACCGGCAGCCACAGCACAACGCTGCGCTCTGATATCCGATCTGACCTGGACTGAGGAGCCTCTGCCCCTTCCGGTGACGTCGTTCCCTCAAAAAATCAACTCCGATCTAGTCGCTACCCTAAATCCAAGTCAGCAAAAGGACCTGGTTCCTCTGCCAACTAGGGAATAGCCGGCTCTGTATAGAGAAAGCTAAATCCAAGTCGGCTATTGGTTCAGGTCCTTCTGTGCACTGGGCTTTCGCTTTCTCACACAGAGCTGGCTATTTCCTAGTTGGCAGAGGGACCAGGTCCTTTTGCTGACTTGGATTTATCCGGCTCTATATAAGATGCTAAATCCTAGTGGACTAAAGGACACTTATTGTATATAGATATATATGAATCCTGTAATGTTATTTTTCACAGTAATATTAAGCCGCAAACTAGATATGAAGCCTGATTACAGATATTTATTTTTATGTGACGGTTATACTCAAGAATTTTCCCCCTAATTTCGGTCTGTACAATCTCCTGCACCGATCTCATCCACGTCCTGTTTCATTTACTGGTGATCATTTTTGTGGATCATACGACCACAGATTTTTTTCAGTGCTTGAACCTAGGAGTGTTTTAACTCTTGGGCAATTTTCCGTTTTTTCATTTTCATTTTTTTCCTCCCCAAAACTTTTTCATTTTTCCATCCACATCACCGTTGAGCACGGCAATACCAAATTTGTTTATTTTTATAAATTTTTTTAATGGGGCAAAGGGATATTTTGTATTTTTTTTCTTATATTTTAATGATATATGGCGTAACTGCATAATATGTTGTGAAGGGGTTAATACAATAACTATTAGCCCAGTAGACCAGGTCCTTCTGCCCACTTGGATTTAACCTGCTCTCTATGAGAAAGCTAAATCCCAGTGGGCAAAAGGAGCAGGTCCCTGTGAGTCTTTTAATACTAGACCTAGCAGGCTAAAGGACAAGGGCCTTCTGCCCACTAGGATTTAGCCTGCTCTCTAAGACACCGCTAAATCCTAGTGAGCTAAAGGACCAGGTCCCTGTGAGTGTTTTAACACTAGACCTAGCAGGCTGAAGGACTAGTTCCTTCCTCCCACTAGGATTTAGGCATCTTTATATAAGAAAGCTAAATTCCAGTGGGCTAATTATATATATATATATATATATATATATATATATATATATTATATATATATATACCAGCTTTACAAATGTAATGATTTCATGGTGTTTTTAGACTAGATCAGAGTTGCTGCACTAAGGTTCAAGATTTCTGTGCACACTGAAGGGCGTCCTCCTTAAAAAAATAAAAAAAATTTAATTGCTTATTATTATTTTCAATACTTTTAGGCTACATTACCACGATCAGGAACAGCAACGCTTTGGACGCAGCGTATTCTCGCTGCGTCCAAATCACGCAGGTAGCTCCGCATGTGTTCATTGAACCATGTGGAGTTACCGCATCCAATATGATTCTATTGTGCAAATTTCATAGTGGAGACCAGCGTCTCCGCAACAGAAATTGACGTTCTGCGCCTCGTAAATCCGTACCGCTGGCGAGTTTACGCAGTGTCAAACAGAAGCACCGTGGGCGTGGGATTTCTATAAATCCATCCACTGTGCTTCTAATGTAGAACGCAGCGCTTTGGATGCAGCGCAGGTGAGCGGTGTCCAAAACGCTGCCATTACGGAGCGTCGGCTCATCGCCTTATATGAACAAGATAAATATTTTTCTTCACCTCAGTATACAGGCACCATAAAAATACATTGTTTTATATACAATATATTTCTATGGAGCTTTATACTCTGCTACTGGACTCATTGCAATGTAGAGTCAAGATAACCAAAATCTCCTATTTTCCTCAGTATGGGCTGTAGCTCAGTGGGTAGAGCACACAGCCTGTGAGCTATTGGGAAGAATTGTGTGACACTGTGATTTATAAATTCAATTCCTGGGTGAGACAGATATCAGGAGTGAGATTATGTGAATGTATAATTTAATTTATGCACTAAGAGGTGATCGGCCTCGCCTCTTGAGGAGCTACAGAGCGTTCAAATGTCGGAGAGAGGGTGAGGTTCCTGATTTCTGTGTACACAGTGCTGTCTATAAGGACGTCTTCCCTGCAGCAACTCTATTCTAGTTGTCTCATTACAGAGATAACTAGATCGGAGTTACTGCACAAAGGGTCATGATTTCTGTGCACAGCACTGTCTATAATGACGTCCTCTGTACAGCAACTCAATTCTCTGTCTCACTGCAGAGGACTAGATCGGAGTTGCTGCACTGAGGTCCATGATTTCTGGGCATGCAGAATAAGGACGTCCTCCGCACAGCAACTCCATTGTAGCTGTCTCAGTACAGAGATTATTAGATCGGAGTTACTGCACGGAGCTTCACGATTTCCGCACCACCAGCGTGTCTATCATGGCTCATTCAGACATCCATACACATCTCGGAATGCAATGCACATACTGGCCACGGGTCTCCCGACCCAAGCATGAGGCTTCATATATTTCTATGAGGCTATCACGCTCTGGTTGGCAGAGCCTCGGCTAGTCCTCGCATTGCATTCTGAGATCAGACTAAGGTGCATGGACGTCTGAATGAGTCCTTATACAGATTACACTAAGGCTTCCATACACATAAAGCCAAGTCGGCAGGATCAGTCAATAATCTGACGTGTATTGGGGCTTCCTGCCTCTCCTTTGCTTATTGATGTCAGAGGAGAGAAGGATCCGGTGTGCAGGAATTCCATTAGTTGATCCTCTTGTTCTCTCTGAAGATAAGCTGCCACCAGAGGAGCTCGACACCTGCACTCTAATAGAGAGCACAAGGATTCCTGTATGTGATAGTCATGAGAGCTGTCAACCATAGGATTGTAGGGATTAGGTGGTTTTGGGCCTTAAATGATTTGTGATAATTTGCTGATCAGTGAGTGTCCCACTCGCACTGATAGGGAAAAATGGGGAATTTTCATCCCTTTTACAAAATTAGGCCTCTTTCACATGTGTGGATATTTCCGGTACTGGAAAAAAACAGTACTGGAAATATCAGTGTCCGTTATACGTGTGGCAACAGTGTGCCGCATGAGGAGCACACGTACCGGCGCCTGGGAATCAGCGCTACAGTTAGTGCTGTTCCCAAGCGTCAGGTGCTGAACGCTGCCCTCATCATTGTCCACTGCTTGCGCTGCGATCAGCACTAGCAAAGGACAACGATGAGAGTAGCATTCTGCTCCCACTGTGTCCTTGTGTAAAAATAATAACATTTAAAAAAAAATCTTTATATGCACCTGTCCAAAGATGTTCCCCGCTGTAAGTCACCTGGCCACTCACGCCAAGGAGCCGGGGAGAATGACTCGCTGCAGCGATCGTGCCCCAGACCTCCGCTGAGCTCACCAAGCGGTGTCCAGTCACTCACTTTGTTCAGAGCAGCTCCGGTGCTCGCTCGCTGGGGCAAATCAATTTCCCCGGTTCCTCGGCGTGAGCGGTCAGGTGGATTACAGCAAGGGACATCTTCAGACAGGTAAGTATAAGGATTATAAGCGCAAGCAGGGGACAATGATGAGGGCAGCATTCAGCACCCGGCGGTGGCTTGAGAACAGCGCTAACTGTACAGCAAATTCCTAACATGTCAGTGTTTTTTGCCCATGGACACGCGTCAGACCCTCAGCGAAAAGAAATGTATGCCTCTTAACAAAAAAAATATATCTGTCAAAAAATGTTCTGCCCCATTTATGACCTGGATGACTAATCAGGATGCAGGGGCCACATAGAAAGCCAAGTCGCATAAGCAAGTACTTTTTTTTTTTAAAGGTTGCTGCTGAAGACAAAATAAATTATTTTGCTGCAGATCGTTTCCCCAACAAATTGCAATGTGTGAACATGCCCTGTGATGTAGCAGACATCCCTTTAATGGTTCAGTGTGTTTTGAATGACCATGTACCTTCCCCTTTAACTGACTGGTCACATGACTGTGACATCACACAGGTCCTTATGCACACAGAGGGTGTGGACACATGACTGTGACATCAGTTAAGGTTCTATCTGTGGGTGTGTGCGTGTGCTGCAATATATATAAACCCTGTGTGTTGGGAGCTCCTGTGTGGGCACCGTGTGAGAGATACGAGGCTGTTCCCTGTGTGTATGGGGGGAACACCGCTCGTGTGAGGCCTGGTGGACTCCGGTGGAGGTGAAGTCTGGATCCCTGTGAGAGTGTGGGGGATGCCAGTAAGCCTCGGAGTGCCACACAAGCGTCCTTGAGGGCAGAGCCTGGATCTGAGAGTGTGAGAGATGCCAATGGCCTTGGACGGGAGGAGGGCTGGAGACCACGTGTGGTCAAGCCTTAGAGCCACAGTGGTGGCGGACTGAAGCAGCTAAAACCGGCAAAGGTAATACTCTTTGTGTTCTGGACATTTACATGGACATTGCTTTATTATTACCTTGCGGAAGGCTGTAACTAGAACCAAGTGGGCCTGTCTGCCACTTGGGCTTGTTTGACATTTTCTGTGTGAACGGCGGTTTATGATGAGGCAATAAACTGCTGAGTTGAGAAAAACGGAAAAACATTGCACGTGTGAGTTGATTGACGCAGCGAAGCGAGTATCCCCCAGGATAATGACAAGCGCTGCCTTACAGCCCTGATACAAATCCACCTGCAGTTACTCTTCACTAATATCACACCAAGATTTATAATTATAGAAATGAAAATTCAGCCCATAGTTCTCAAAAAGTTTCATTAAAACACAGAATTATTTGTATAACACAAAGGAGACATATCTAAATATATTTATACATACAAATGCATAACAATGAACTTTACAAATCAATAAGTAGAATTAAGTCATGTTGGACATTAGGGCCAATGAAAACAAAAACCTTTTGTATCCGAGTTACCAGGAGGGCGCCTATTGCTAACCAGCAAAGGTTCAGGAGCTATGAAACCACGCTGTGTCCTCAAATGGCAATGGTGACAGAAGTAACCTGGGACTTCTGTCTGGATGTTTGTCGACAAAATAAATAGTACCAAGACAAGAGAAAAGAGGCAGCAAGGGGGCCTGCAGCAGTGCAAACACACACAGGAGCCCAAGAAAATAAACACTGTGAAAACAACTTGAGGGGACACAAATCCCATTCTCCAACCCCTGCCATCCACTGACCCCAAGCTGGGTGGGGGAGGTTGGAATGGTGTCATAGCACACTATAGGCAGAACAAAATTTGCAATCTAGTTGCGATAAAAGCCTTATCTTTCGAGACTACCTGACAACTCAGCACCCTTGGAACAGAAGCCAGTGGAGGTTGACAAGAGACTAGAGAGAAAAAAAAAAAGGCAACCGGTCAGAAGGAAGGGAACCTGGGCGGCCCCATAACACACTTCCTAGGATGGTGCAGAAAAAAGCCATAGAGAACCATCAAGAAAAAGAAAGTACAGAAAGTGGGGGGAGACACGGAAAAAAGGAGGAGGGGGGAGACGCGTAGTAACTAAAGACTTTATTCGTTCACCCATGACAGCACCACAAGAGAATTACAGAGAGGAAATTTCTAGGGAGGGACCACAGCTTGGAGCACCCTTCTCCCAAAGGCGAGATCGGTAGAGACACACATATCTAACCTATAGTGCGTGTAAAAAGTAGAAGTAGAGGACCAGGTAGCAGCCTTACATATTTCCTATATGGAGACGTCTGTCTTCTCCGCCCATGAGATCGCCACTGCCCGAGTAGAATGGGCTTTCTGGTATTTCCTCACCGCCGGTTGATGAATAGGCAAGAATGATCTCTTATCCACCTGTCAAAAGTGGATTTTGAGGCCCTATACCCTTTCCTAACCCCCTGGTAATATAAGAAAAGGGACCCATCTTTTCTGTAACCCTCCAAGATATTTAATAACGCATCTCCTAACATCCAATGTGTGTAATTTTGTTTCCTTCTGGTTTTTAGGGTTTGTACAGAAGGAGTGTAAAAAAAACTCTTGGGTTTTGTGAAAACGAGCTGACACTGAGGGAGATAGGCTGGGTCTGGTTTGAAGATTATTTTATCCTCTAATATTTGAGTGAAGGGGGGGCCGTGCTTGGATATCGCCTATCCTTCTGGCTGAGGTTAATGTGATAAGAAGTGATGTTTTAAGGGAGATCATTTTTAGGGATACTGACTCTAAAGGTTCAAAAGGTGGGTTGGTCAGTGCATTTAGGACCAGGTTCAAGTCCCAAAGTGCCCGTTTAGATTTTACAACAACAGGCCTAGATCTAAATGATGCCTTAATAAATCGTGAGATCCAGTAGTTTCCTGCCAGATCACAGGAAAACAAGGCGCCTAATGCTGAGACCTGAACCTTCAGTATACTAGTAGTCAAGCCCAATTCCAGGCCTTTTTGAAGGAATTCTAAAATCTTTCCTATAGGTGCCCCTTCTTCTACTTTGGCACCTGAGTAAGATAGAATTTTTTGCCAGGTTCTAGCATAATATGCATGTGGTAACCGGCTTCCTACTACACAAAAGGGTTTCTATTAGGTTGGAAGAAAACACTTTTCAATAATGCCCTTTCAAATTTCACACCATCAGATGTAATCCTGGAGCTGGAGGGTGGACAATCGGCCCCTGAAAGAGGAGGTCCGGGATCTCTGGCAGGATCCACGGGTCTGTCACCAACATTTCCCTCAGACAGGCAAATCAGGATCTCTTGGGCCAGAAGGGTACTATGAGAAATATTCATGCTCTGTCTGCCCTGATTTTCCTTATGACTGCTGGTAGCAGGGATAATGGGGGGAAAGGCATAAGCTAGACTGAATGTCCATGGAATTAGGAGAGTCCACAACCAGGGGATCTTCTCTGGGATTCAGAAGCAGATATCTCTTACTTTTCGATTTTGTCTGGTGACAAATAAGTCAACAACTCTTTTTTCAGATGGCCCAGATGTGGGGTCTTCCAGTGGTGAACCTAATACCCATTCTCCCTCAAGGTACTGCAGCTTAGGAAATCTGTCTTGGTGTTTTCGCTTCCTTTTATATGTAAGGCAGATTAGATGTATTTCTGCCTTCTGCAACAGCTTGTCTGCCACTTTCATTAGAGATTTTGATCGGGTTACCCCTTGGTGGTTTATATAGGCCACGGCTACATGGTTGTCCGAGAACACCTTGACGTCTCGGCCCTGCAAGGATACAAGGAATTTGTTTATTGCTTTATCAATCGCCAATATCTCTTTGGCATTAGAGGAGAATTTTTTTCTCTTCCTCTGACCAAACCCCCTGAACCAGATCTTCTCCTAGATGGGCTACCCAATCCGACTTCCATCAGTGACTAACACCCGGGAGGGGCTCACCCCCTAGGGAACCCCCCCTGGACACGTTTCGGTCATCCAACCACCATTCCAGGGACTGTGTTGAGCAGGGGGCATATTGTAAATTTACCTTCCAGCTGCCCCCTAGAACTGACTCATTATATAACACATCCAACTGTAGCGTGGAATTGAGCCCATAAGACTGCGGGGAAACAGGATGTAAAAAGGTACCCAAAAGGGATATGGCACTCCTAAGTGACATAGAGGGGACATGGCTTTCTTCACTTGATGCTGAATCGTTCTAATCTTTTGAGGCGGTAGGTAAGATTCTTGCTTGTTTGAATCTAGCATGACTCCCAGGAATTGCTGGACCTTTGAAGGAACTAGCTTAGATTTTTGTAGATTTAACAACCAACCCAAGCTTTGTAAGGTCGCCATTACTTCCTTCAAATGATGTTCTCAATCATGGAAGGAACTCCCAACTACCAGGAAATCGTCCAGATAGGGGATGATGAGAATGTCCTTTTCTCTAACATGAGCCATAGCCTCTGCCATCACTTTAGTGAAACCCTGGGTGCTATGGCAAGCCCAAAGGGAAGGGATGTGTACTGGAAGTGTTTAATTACACCTCCGATATTCACCTCCACCCTCAAGTACTTTTTGAAATCCGTATGAATGGGTACATGGTAGTACGCATCTTTGAGATCCTAGACTGCCATATAAGAACCAGGAAAGAGAAATTTTTGATGCTGTTTTTAGCATTTTCATTTTAAAAGGTATACACCTTAAGGTATTTATTCAGGGTCTTCAGATTGACTATAGTCCTGAAGGAGCCATCTGGTTTGGACACCAGGAAGAGAGGGGAGTAAAACCCCTGACCTCTTTCTGTTACTGGAACCTCTGCCAGGACTGACTTTGCAATTAAGTCATGAACCTCCTGCTGCAGGAAAAGCTGCTGCTCTGGAGAGGAGCGAGAGGGAGTAACCATAAATCCACCTCGGGGTAGAGAAGAAAATTCTAACTTCAGTCCCGATTTCACCAGACCGAGAATCCATCTGCTCGCAGTGATACGCTCCCAGGCTGGGAAAAGGGAGGAGAGCCTTCTCCACACCTGGGCTAAACGTCATTGCCCTGACTTTTGGGCTCCCTGAGAGGAGGATCCGAACAGCAGTCCTCTACCTCTCGGCTTGCACTCCTCGTACTTGTCCTGGTCCTTCGCTGGTCTACTGCGGATAAACTTCTTTTTCCGAAATGACCGTTTGTAACTAGGCATAGATACTGATGGAAACCCTTTTTTAGAGTCTCCTGCCTTCTCTAGTAGCTCATCCATTGTAGGACCGAACAGATATTCTCCCTTGCAAGGGATGGAACATGACCTGGACCTGGCCTGAATGTCCCCCGGCCAACACTTTAACCATAGGGCTAAACGTGCAGCATTTGAGAGGGCGGTCAATCTTGCTGCTAATCTTACAGAGTCCGCTGATGCATCAGCAAGAAAGGCTGCAGCACCCTGAACAAGGGGAATTGAGGCAAGTTTTGACTTCTTGCTACTCCCTCCTTTAACTGTGATTCTAACTGCTCCAGCAAAATCATTAGACTCCTGGAAGTGCAGGTAGCTGCCACTGCAGGCTTTTAAGGCACCCGCTTAAGTCTCCAATGTGCCTTTTAGAAAAGGTATCCGCCCTTCTGTCAAGCGGATCCTTTAACGCCCCCATGTCGTCGAAGGGTAGAGATGATTTTCTGGAGGCTTTGGTTATGGCCACATCTGGTTTAGGGACTTTGGACCAAGAGGAGCATGATGCTTCATCAAAAGTATACTTCCTCTTAAATGAAGGTGAAAGAGAGCCTTTTCTTTCTGGCTTCTTCCACTTTTTCTGGATTAACCCTTGAATTTTACTATTTAAGGGAAAGCACTTCTTCTGGTCTAGACCCCCAAACATTCTATCCTCAACAGATTTCTCTGTCTTCGAGTCCACCCATTGTGGTATGGACGGCTTTGACCAGGGCGTTAACTTCGTTCAGGGAAAAACAAACAGTGACGACCTGAGTCGCTATCTGAAGAGGATGCAGAAAGGGAAGAATCATCCGAATTCTCAGGATCAATAGGAACTGAGGAGCCTTCGAATACTGAAGAAGGTACCCTTCTCTGCTGTCCTAGTTTTTTTTTGGAAAAGGGGCCTTGCCTATCTCTTCCTTGATCAAGGATCTTAATCCTGAGGAGAAATTGGTGGTCTCTTCTGCTACAGTATGATCAATACATGATCTACAGAGTTTTTTAAGGCAAGGGTCTGGCAGGGGGATTTTACATAAGGCACACTCCTTGTGCTTGGATTTTGTACACTTCTTTCCCTGTAAAATTAAACAAGGAGAAGGGACAATCACCAAGTGAACTTTCACAAAGATCACTTACCCTTTGCTCAGACATACGGTACCGGGTTTGTTGAAGGATCTTTCTCAGCCGGAGGGTTCTTGCTCGGTGCGGCATAAATCTTCCTCCTGCTTGAACCTGTCTTTCTGGACCTCGTAGATCCATGCCTTCATGTGGAACGGTCGCTCCCTCCATTAGAACGAGGGCGGCACTGGACCACTGATTCGTCGGGTTCCCCACGCAGCAGCTGATCTTGTTGCTACTGCTCGCAATGGCTCATCGTGGAATGTCACGTGAAGAGCTGGGAAGCATCCCAGCAGTGGAGCCAACATTTTTTTTTAATTGGCCACTGCTCGGTACCATCGGGTCACCAGACCCTCTACGTGGCTCTGGATAGGTTCCCTGGCGGGGAACCCCTCCCCCGGACTAGCTCGCCCCTCTGAAACTTCTGGGTGACCATGCAGGCTGCCATCTTGGCTTCGGCCGCGTCGCGCCAAGCAGCCGCTCCAAACCCATCACATGCTGCACATCACGCAGCCGCGTCATCCTTCATATGGAGCTTCACTATACGAGCTCCAGATTCTCTGCAAGACAACTTGCCAATCACATCTGTAAGGCCGTGTTCACGTGTGGCGTAAATGCTGCAGGTTTTCTGCAGGTGTCTGCACCGAACTACACAATAACCATCTTCTCAGGTTATTGCATTTTTACTGCATTTATTTATGTGCTTTCTGAATTATTTGATGAGTTTTTGTTGCAGATTTGAAGCAGCGTTATTAATGCATTTTTTTATAACACTGAAAAGCTTTGATTCTGAAACTAAAAAAGTCCCAGTGTTTTCTACATTCGTCTTGCATTGTTAATGATGAAGCTTTAGGGTATGTGCACACAATCCGGGCAGTGCCTTGGACGCTGCATACTTTATGCAGCGTCCAAAGCACTGCGTTATATGAATGCAGGTGAATCCGCATGTCTTCATTGAACCATTTGGATTCACCACATTCAATACACTGCCACAATTTGTAAGAATCTGAGATTGTGGGTTGTAAGTAATCACACAGGCAAGTTAACGATGCAACAATATTTTATTAATGACATCCGTGGTAATTCAGCAATTCCAAGTAAATGGCCAAAATACAGTTCTCTCAGTCCTTAAGTTCTCAACCTGGATCAGTAGTTCCACTGGCTTTTTATCAGGCCATACTCACTGTCTCCCAACTTTTGGTTGGCCCACAGATTTAGCATCTCCAGCCAGTATAGTCTGTAGTCACAGTCCACGATCCTCCAGACGACAGATAAAACGATGGAAGCACAAATATCCAGTAGCAGCAGTCCTTCAATAAAGTTTAAATCCAAACGACATATCCACAACTGAAGCACGTTTATCCAGCTTAGTAGATAACTCTTCTCCAACACGCCGTAAGCTATCCATCAGCTCCGCGTCCACAGCCATAGATCATATCCCTTCAGCGTCCTTCCACCAACTCCCAACTCAAACATGTCCCTTCTCCCTCTCTGGGCTCAGCCCCCTCCAAGGTCAGATGGGATGACACCCTTCCCCTTAAGCATTTACTGTTAGCTGAAACAATGAAGAATATTCCAGGAGCCTTCATCTGAGAGGCCCCCTGTGGTGATGGCTCCACTGTGTCTACAATCAACACTCACACAATGAGATTATTCCCTGTTTGAACAATGGTTAGAGACTCCTGAGATACAGATGAGATTAGTGGAATGCTGGACATTTTACAAGTGAATCTAGTGCACATACTGACAAGCAAGCAGAACTATATAAAGCATAACAAGTAAATCACTAATAAAACATAATAATAATATTGACGGAACCAGTGCTCCGTAATGGGAAAGTCTCATAGTCTTTAGTAAGTGGGCAGATCCTCACACACCGCATTCAATACATTGTACTGATCAGATTTCTCTTGTAGAGACTAGCGACTCCGCAAGAGAAATTGACATGTTGCGGGTCTGAAAGATGCGCCGCATGTCAGTTTCCGCAGGTGCACGGAGACACATAGTGGGCAGAGGATTTCTACAAATTACATTCACTATTCTGTAACATCTGGCCGCTGCGGGTTTGACGTTGCATAAGCACGCAGCGTCAAGCCCACAGCGGCTCCTGATCGTGTGCACATACCCTTATTCTGCCCAGCAAAAGGTAGTTGACAGGGACAGTTAGAGTTAATGTTTAGGACCAGCCCAGAATTGGAGGGACCAAGCTGAAGGGAAAGAGACCGTTTCCTGTTAGAACTGCAGAAAGGACCCAGTGTGCATAGAGAAAGCACCTAAGATCCAATGTGATCTGTGCCACATTACATGGGTGACCCAAATGAGAAAGGAGATGGAGATAGCGTGATCAGGAACAGAAACGAGGAAGAGTAACTGAAAAAAAGTGATTGAATTTGTGTGAGAAAAATATTAAGCATGATCAACAAAATGTTTGAGAAGATACAGTATGTACTCACTATATACTGCATATAACCTTCCACAAGTTAAAGTTCAGTAAAAATTATATTTTTGAATGGTGCTCTGCCTCATTGAACTGTGAAACATCTGGTTCAGGCAAACCAACAGCATCAGTTATATGCGGCCTGCATGGGCGTAACACCCTCACAGAAAAAGTCCACACACCTAGCCAGGACCATCACATTCATGCAATGTGCTGGGGCGCCCTGCTCCATGTAACACCACCATTATTTTTCACTTAAAATCTCTTTTAGACTTTTTTCAACAAACTTCATTAGTGCGATCATACAACATACAAGCTTCTGATTGTTTCGGTGATGCACTGTACTACTGTAGTGCGGTGTTTTATCCCTTCCTGTCAGAGTAATACTAATGGCCCCATACGCATGAGATAACTGTTGGCCAAACAATCATGCTGACGACTATCTCTCCCGACTCTTCCATACACATGACCATTCTACTCGGCTTGGCTTTCCTGTGGCCTCTATGAGAGAGCTCTTGGCCAACTCCTCTAGTGGAGGCTTATCTTCAGGAAGAGCAAAGGGTTAAGCTTCTGACATCATCTGCAATTCCAGCCGACTTTAGTCTAATTTGTATGGGAGCCTTATGAGTTTACTTAAACAGAATGTTGTAAAATAATAAAAATACCACCGCTGCTTGGGTTCCCCATCAGTCTCTAATTCCTTGTCTGTCCCAAAGAACTTGTGATTCCTACATCCAATCAGTTGCCGAAGTCGTGTCCAACATAGCCAGTGATTGGGAGCATAGAGGAGACGTCTTAGTCAGCAATTCAATTTATTTTCCATTCCATGCGAGACAAGAGAGAATAAAACATGTACACGTTCTATCGTCTGATATGTTTGCCCTTATTATCTCCAATAATTGTATTATTATACTGGATTCTTTATGATGTTACATTGCCTCATCTTCTCACTATTCAGATTCCTACAATATTAGATCCTCTCATTGGAGATCTTCTATATAAGAGAAGTTTCCTGATTTACCCATCAAGGATGGAAAGGAACAAGATAGCGACAAGATGGGGGAGAAAATATTACACCTTACTCTAGAGATCCTCTTCCGGCTTACTGGAGAGGTGAGAGATTCTGATGACGACACATTGCATCATTCTTATCTATGGGAATAACAGATGGAGAGAACTGGAGAGGTGAGGACTCTGGAAATGTCTGTAGTGAGATTTATTAATGTGTCTCTCCATAACCAGGATTACACAGTAGTGAAGAAGACCTCTAGTGAGCGCTGTCAGGCCTCTGTGTCTGAGGGATGGAGAAGATGGCGGAGAGGATATTACACCTCACCCTAGAGATCCTCTTCCGGCTTACTGGAGAGGTGAGAGATTCTGATGACGTCACATTACATCATTCTTATCTATGGGAATAACAGATGGACAGAACTGGAGAGGTGAGGACTCTGGAAATGTCTGTAGTGAGATTTATTAATGTGTCTCTCCATAACCAGGATTACACAGTAGTGAAGAAGACCTCTAGTGAAAGCTGTCAGCCCCCTGTATCTGAGGGATGGGGAAGAATCTTGAGCCCAATCACTGTGCCTCTACCTCACCCCCTGATACATGAGGACATCAATGACCAGAAGATCCTAGAACTACCCTACAAGATGATTGAGCTGCTGACCGGAAAGGTGACACTGCTGGGAATGCTGGAACATTATGACATAATGCTATGAAGGGATCGGGGATGACAGTACCATTGTATGTGTCAGGTTCCTATAAGGTGTCAGGATGTCACCGTCTATTTCTCCATGGAGGAGTGGGAGTATTTAGAAGGACACAAAGATCTGCACATGGACGTCATGATGGAGGTTCCCCAGTCCCTCACATCACCAGGTAATACAGGACTTAATACACACAGCTTATAATTATCTGTATGTAAAGAATGAATTTAGTCTCTGTATGTGTTTCCTCCAGTTCAATCCAGTAAGAGGACAACACGAGAGCGATGTTCCCGGTTTCTTCTTCCACGGGACTGTAAACAAGAAAATCCCAATGTTCCTCAGGATCATCAGTACTATTGTAAAAATAAATTTTTCTATAGCGCCAACATTTTTCACAGCACTTTACATTTAAGAGGCGACATGTACAGACAATATAGATATACAGTAACTGAGTAAACGCATAATTCAACAGATACCAAGAGGGCCCTGCTCGCAAGCTTACAATCTATTAGTAGATGGAGAGAAGGTGTCATAATGTGTAGACGGCTGTGAAGGTCTTGTGTTCAGTCTTATTTTATCCTCTAGTATTATATGTTTTATACTTTTGTAATGAGAACGATGGAGATGGCAGGATTAGAGCTGATCATAGATGTGACTTCTCCGTCGGTCTGGACTTTTGCAATATATGTTTCAGGTTAAAGATCTGACACATATTAATACTACAGAAACATATGTGAGGGGTGATGAGCGGTGTAAAGAGAAGACTCCTACATATGACTACCCAGGGGGTGGTAACGACTAAATGCAGAGAAGTCCCAGATTTTTCTGAGTCATCAGCTTTCACTGCATTATCGGTGATGTTATCCGGCCATATCACAATTGTGTGATCACCATTTTGCCGCTAGACCACTGCATGTTACTTCACTCAAAACTGTTACTTTGGACATTGAAAGCTTTTCTTCTATAGAGCTTACAACCTGGAGGATCCACCTTCCTCCTGGAATTTGAAGATGCCCAAATTCTAACAGTCTATTCAGTAGGACTATCAGCTGTGTATCCACCAGACTTCTGCACAACACAGCTGATGGTCCCAACCCCATTTATAAGGCAAGAAATCCCACTTTTTAAACCTGACAGGGCACACCTGTGAAGTGAAAACCATTTCCGGTGACTACCTCTTGAAGCTCATCAAGAGTATGCCAAGAGTGTGCAAAGCAGTCATCAAAGCAAAAGGTGGCTACTTTGAAGAACCTAGGATATAAGACATATTTACAGTTGTTTCACACTTTTTTGTTAAGTATATAATTCCACATGTGTTAATTCATAGTTTTGATGCCTTCAGTGTGAATGTACAATTTTCATAGCAAGAAAATACAGAAAAATCTTTAAATGAGAAGGTGTGTCCAAACCTTTGGTCTGTACTGTGTATGTATGTGTATATATATATATATATATATATATATATATATATATATATATATATATATATATATATATATATATTTTATACTGTTGATGTGGGGGGGCAGCGGCGGAGGTGCGGGGCACAAGTGGCAGCAGCCGCCTGCTGCAGCCTACACTGTGCCCGCTACTAAAAGAAAATGAATGTTCCCCATGGGTGGGGAGCAGTGAATATTAATTTTCCTTAATAGCGCGCACGCTGTACCTGCAGCGCAGCTCCTGGTATGTATGGCCTCCCTTCATCCCTCATCCTGGTATGTATGGCCCCCCCTCATCCCTCTTCTTGGTTTCTTGGAGACCACTTCTTGTGACGGAGGAAAATGCTGAGACATTGTCCTTCCCGATCACTGAGAGAACTGCTCTGTCCTCCTGCCCCACACTGGGCGGCACGGTGGCGCAGTGGTTAGCACTGCAGCTTTGCAGCACTGGGGTCCTGGGTTCACCAAGGACAACATCTGCAAGGAGTTTGTATGTTCTCCCCGTGTTTGCGTGGGTTTCCTCCGGGTTCTCCGGTTTCCTCCCACACTTTAAAGACATACTGATAGGGAATCTAGATTGTGAGCCCCGATGGGGACAGCGACGATAATGTATGTAAAGCGCTGCGGAATATGTTAGCGCTATATAAAAAAAAATAAAGATTATTATTATTATTATTATCCGTGCCGAGCAGGAGAGGAAGATACCGGGACCTGCAAATAGACTGCTTGTCCTGAGTGAGAGGCTGAAGAACCTTCCATCTGACTAGCTACACGACTTTTCACATGACCTGGAAGGAACTGTAAAATGGGGTTATGTATACACAGTGTTTGTGTATGAAAATGTTGTGGAGCTCTGTGTATGTAAGTGTGCATATGTAGCAGAGCTACAACACGGGCAGCATGGTGGCTCAGTGGTTAGCACTGTTACTTTGCTGCTCTGGGGTAGTGGATTCAAATCTCACCAAAGAACATCTGTAAGGAGTTTGTATGTTCTCCCCAAATTTGTGTCAGTTTCCTCCAGGTTCTCCGGTTTCCTTCCACACTCCAAAGACACACTGATAGGGAATTTAGATTGAGACCCCAATGGGGATGATAATTGTCTGTAAAGTGCTGCAGAATATTATGGTGCTGTATAAGTAATCCATAATAAATATAAACAGAGCTGTTTGAATGTGTATATGTAACAGCTGTATGTGTATGTAAATGTGTATATGTAGCAGAGCTGCTTATGTATGTAAATGTGCATACGTAGCAGAGCTGTGTGTATGTAAATGTGCATATGTAGCAGACCTGTGTATATGTAAATGTTCATATGTAGCAGAGCTGAGTGTGTGTGCATTGTCCAGCAGTGTTGTGTGTGTGTGTGTCTATGTATGTATGTAAGCTGAAGAGTGCTATGTAATGTCTGTGCCGTGACACTATATGTAAATTAAACACTTGGTGCAGAGAAACACTAACAATAGATTTATTACTTCCCTATTCTACCCCAGTGCATTACAATTAGTGATATTGACCCCTCCACTTTACACCACCAGGGAAGTATTTCTCCCAGAATATAATTGGAATTACACATGTTGTGTTATACACATGTTTATTTCCTTTGTGTGTATTGGAACAACACAAACAAAACAGATAAAAAACAGGGCATAATTTCACACAAAACGCCAAAAATGGGCCGGACAAAAGTGTTGGAACAATCTACTTAATTGTAGCATCGGCGTCTCTGCCCCCTGCTAGGCAGAGACGCCGTCCCACTCACCTCCTCGCTCCCCGCTCTGCGTTCTCCTGCGCTCCTCTTCATGCTGCTTGCGCGTGCCGCTCCCCGGGCACTGTGTTTAGGGCGCGTGCGCACACGCTCCCTCCCTCTTAAAGGGGCCGCGCGTGCCATCCTAAGGAGTCCCCGGCCAATAGCCGAGGATCCTCCCATATATAAGGCACCTCCTCCAAAATGGAGGTGCCCGAGCAAAAGTTGTTGCACAGTGTTTCTGACCTCTGCTTCAGCCCTCAGGTCCCACTGCTAGCCTGACTACCAGTCTTGCCTGCCAGACTGTTACCTGCCTGTTACCTGCCGTGCCTGCCAGCCCGCTCACCTGGGAGCACTTGCCTGTTACCTGCCGTGCTTGCCAGCCCGCTCACCTGGGAGCACTTGCCTGTTGCCTGCCTGTTACCTGCTGTGCCTGCCAGCCCGCTCACCTGGGAGCACTTGCCGTGACCACCTAGAGACTCCTGCCGTCACTTGCCGTGACCACCTGCCAACCCACCTAGAGACTCCTGCTGTCATTTGCCGTGTCTACCTGATAGCATACATGGAGGCTTCCGCTCGCCAGCCTGCCTGCTGTGCCTACCTGCTATTCCGGTCAGTCCCTGACATCTGTACCATGGGAGTCACCTGCTCCCTTATAAGGTCGTCCCCAGAGTAGCACCTGGTCCCTCGGCTCGGTCCCTCCCTGGTCACAGAGTCGTTAGCCGCCGGGTTGATACTTAGTTACGCCCTTCTGGGTCCCTCCTTGCACCGTAGCACAGAGGTTCCACCCCCCGGACCTGTAACATTAATATTTGATTGCACACCCTTTGGAATAAATAATTGCAATCAATCACTTCCTATAACCATTAACAACTATCTGCAAATCTCAGTGATCTGCCATTCATTACAATTACTTTCAGCTCACAATCTCCATGTCTGAACAAAGTCTACACTACTGTGTTTGGCATGACTAGCTTCCAATTCAGATTTTTAAAATGCACACACATATATGTTGAATACGATAACAAGGAATGTATCGTATAAAAATGTAAAGTAATTTAAAAAATGTGAAGTATTTTTTTTATTATTTATTAAGTCCAGATATTTAATGCAGAAGTAAAAGATTAGCTAATTTCTATCTAGTTTTGATATTATGAACTTTCACACTAGGGGGAGCTGCTGCTGACATTTGTATAAATCCTATAAAGAGAAGGAAATACCACAAGTTTCAAAGATAAATAAATCCAGATACCTCAAAAATCAAAATGCAAACCAAAAAAGGGAGGTATTAAAAGACTACAATATTATCCAATACAATTAGTAATATATTTTATTTCATTCAAATACAAACAAAGTAAAAACAGACAACAAGACGGTAAAAATAACATAAAACATAATTAAATATTGTTGTGAGGGGGTCGGGGTATGTCTCCAATTTACCTTAATAATCATGGTCTCCTTTGTATGATATATTATTTAGGGAACACTGTGTTTAATGATTTGTGTATGACATGATTTGATCCCTTGTTTGCCAAAATTTTCAATTTAGGCTTTATTATTATGGCACTAATTTATCATCATGGTAACTAAATGCTTGTTAATTAATTGTATATACATATATACCTAAGGCACAAGCACTTTATAAATTAATTAATTTCATATATCTATATGCTTAGGGCACAAGCACTTTATCTATATATTTTTGGTATATATATATATGTATATATATATATATATATATTATTTATTGCACTTCGAATATTATGCTGCCATTGGAGATAATCATGTGTATTTAATTTATATTTATTTCTATTTTACGGTGAATCAAAGAAACTTTTCTGTCATTTAAATATATACACGTCTTTATATAGGAGATTAATGTAGAATATTCATTGTGAGCATCCCCCCTTCCCCCCTCCTGAGCTGTATTTTAATTATGTTTTATGTTATTTTTACCATCTTGTTGTCTGTTTTTACTTTTGTATTTGAATGAAATAAAATATATTACTAATTGTATTGGATAATATTGTAGTCTTTTAATACCTCTTTTTTTGGCTTGCTGCTGACATTTGCCCTGAAAACCTAATGTACTCAGGGCCGTCATCAGGGCATTTCTGCCCTTACTGACGTATGGGGCCCGGTGAGCAGAGGGGCCCCGACCCAGCCCCACGGGGCCCCCCTCTGCTCACCGGGCCCTAGCGATCTGAACTTGCGAACCTCGGACGCAGGTTCACTTTAAAACTATTAACGCGCAGGAAGCTTCCGCACGGCAATAGTTAACACCTGCCAGCCAATCACAGGCCAGCAGCTGTCTGATGTCAGTGCACACGTCGCCAGCGTCTGACATCAGTACCGGCCTGTTACTGGCTGGCGTCCGCGCCTCAGATGCAGAGCAAAATCGTCGGTGGAGCGGCGGCAAGGTAAGAAGAACTTTTTTCATTTTATTTTGTACAGCGGAGACATGGGGTCAGAATGCAGGGGAGACACATGGGAAGTGAATGCTGGGGAGACACATGGGGACTGAATGCTGTGGAGACACATGGGGGCAGAATGCAGGGGAGACACATGGGGGCAGAATGCAGGGGAGACACATGGGGGCAGAATGCAGGGGAGACACATGGGGGCAGAATGCAGGGGAGACACATGGGGGCAGAATGCAGGGGAGACAAACGGGGGCAGAATGCTAGGGAGGAGACACATGGGGGCAGAATGCTAAGGAGGATGAGACACATGGGGGGCAGAATGCTGAGGAGGAGACACATGGGGCAAAATACAGGGGAGACATGTGGGCAGAATGCGGAGGAGACACCTGGGGGCAGAGTGCTGGGGAGACACATGGGGTAGAATGCAGGGGAGACACATGGGGCAGAATGCAGGGGAGACACATGGGGCAGAATACTGGTGAGACACATGGGGGCAGAATTCTGAGGAGGAGACACATGGGGGCAGAATTCTGAGGAGGAGACACATGGGGCAGAATGCTGAGGAGGAGACACAAGGGAGCAGAATGCTAAGGAGGATGAGACACATGGGGGGGCAGAATGCTGAGGAGGAGACACATGGGGCAAAATACAGGGGAGACATGTGGGCAGAATGCGGAGGAGACACCTGGGGGCAGAGTGCTGGGGAGACACATGGTGTAGAATGCAGGGGAGACACATGGGGCAGAATGCAGGGGAGACACATGGGGCAGAATGCAAGGGAGACACATGGAGCAGAATGCTAAGGAGGATGAGACACATGGGGGGGCAGAATGCTGAGGAGGAGACACATGGAGCAAAATACAGGGGAGACATGTGGGCAGAATGCGGAGGAGACACATGGGGCAGAGTGCTGGGGAGACACATGGGGTAGAATGCAGGGGAGACACATGGGGCAGAATGCAGGGGAGACACATGGGGCAGAATGCAGGGGAGACACATGGGGCAGAATGCTGGTGAGACACATGGGGCAGAATGCTGGGGAGACACATGGGGCAGAATGCTGGGGAGACACATGGGGCAGAATGCTGGGGAGACACATGGGGCAGAATGCTGGGGAGACACATGGGGCAGAATGCTGGGGAGACACATGGGGACTGTATGCTGGGGAGACACATGGGGCAGAATGCAGGGGAGACATATGGGGCAGAATGCAGGGGAGACATATGGGGCAGAATGCAGGGGAGACATAGGGGGCAGAATGCTGAGGAGGAGACAATGTGGGCAGAATGCGGAGGAGGATGAGACACAGGGGGAACAGAATGCTTAAGAGGATGAGACACACAGGGGGGCAGAATGCTGAGGAGGATGAGACACATGGGGGCAGGATGTATTTTATTTTTGAAGATACTGTTTTCCGTGAGGGAGGGGTGGGGGGTCCTGTTACTGTGCAGGGCAGCACTATGTCACTTTTTTTCTTCATCTGGTGTAGGGTAACAGTTGGGAAAAAATTGGGGAATGTGCTCTGCAAATTGCTTTAGATAACTGTTATTTTCTGCAGAGACGAGTCCTGGCTGGAAGAAGTGATGGCGGTCTGGTGCTGGATGAAGGAGAAAAGCGAAGATGAAGGACTTCAACTAGAGACGTCACTGGTGAGTCGGTGTGTTACCGGTACGCTATACACTACACTATACACTGGGCTCCAGTGTATAATGTCACTGGTGATCACTGTATTATTATCTGTACACTGACACTATACACTGTATACTGTGTACAGCGCTCCTGTGTATAATGGAATTTATGGTTATATTAGTATTGTGGTTTTTTTTTTATTAATGATCAGTATTGTAGTATTCAGTCTATGTGATGGTAATATGTGGTCCGATCATGGTGTGACAGTATTTGTTCCTTGTACATGGTATTATCCGGTCACTATGTAGTGGTAATATGTGATATGGTCATAGTGTCATGTTATTTGTCCCTTGTATGTGGTAGTATTGGTCATTTTTAAAAAAATTACTGTATGTGACACATTCCCATAAAGAAAAATATATAAAAAAGAGTATTGGGTATTCTAAGAAATATTTAATAGGTTAGAGTAGAGTAGGGTAGAATACAGTAGAGTAAGACCCAGCCAGAAGAGTCTCCTTGTCGTGGTGGCGGTTTAAAAAATATTTTGGCCGAAACAAAACCTGCTGGTTATGTATGTGATATGGTGTTCGATGTGAACTGTTAATGTGTGATTGGTGAAGACGTGGTGCAGAAGTGGAGTTTTTCCAAGAGTGGGCAGTGGGACTGTGTAAGGTTCTAGGGGTGGAGGCGGAGCCTGGGCGGAGTCTCAAGGGGGCCCGGAAATTTTGCCAGTATGGGGCCCTGAAATTCCTGGTGGCAGCCCTGAATGTACTACTCGCTTGTATCACGACTGCTGTAAATGTGGGCGGGATCTGGTCACATGTCTGATGTCACTTCTCCCCTCCCTTTCTAGCTGTTTGCAAATGGAGGGGGAGGATAAAGTTTAGGATCACAATACAGCTCCATTGAGTTGGTGACTGCAAGGTAATATTGACATGTGGACAGTGTCACCGAGGCCTGTTAAAAATTCAGTTTTCTTTGATAAGTTTTATTACAAAGTTTCTTATCTTTGCTTGTATTGTTCATTTAAGAAAATAAAAAAAAAACTGTAGTTACGCTATCACTGCTTAGATAACATGCTTTCTACTGATCGCTGCATCAAAGTAGTTAAAGGGTTTTCCACTTTTTTATTATTTAAAAGCCAGCACCCAACATGAATGGACATCAGCCTGTGTGTTAATGTAACTGAGGGGTTAATAGATTTTTGGGCATCCGTTCTATTTCTTTTGTTGCGTTGCTTTATAGTAGGCTGTTGGTCTGAACATGAGGGGTGGGTGGAGGCATGAAATTAAAGAGGTTGTCCACTACAATATGAAATGCCCCAATGTATTTAAACGGTGGAGATAAGTGTTTTTGTAAATACCTTCTGCTGTGCGCCTTACCTGTGAGCGGCGCTATTGCTGACCGCTTACCGGCATCACATGACCCCCGGCTGCAACCAGCTCTGGCATCTGCTGACGTCACGTCAAGTTCTGGCTGCAGTCTGGTGTGACTCCGTGAAGCGCTCCCCAAAGATTGATGGGCTGTAGGCAGAATTTCCACGCCCATCACAGCCCAGCATCCTCCGTGCGCTTTCCCTCTCCTGCATTCATTGTGAAAGCGAGCGGGGTCACGTGATGCCTGTGAGCGGTCAGCAATAGCGCCGCTCACAGGCAAGACGCACAGCAGAAGGTATTTACAAAAACACTTATCTCCACCTTTTAAGTACATTGGGGTATTTTACATAGTAGTGGACAACCTCTTTAATCATTTAAGCGATCTGTAGAAGTGAGGAAAGGAAATGTTCTAATACGAGGCCTACTTGAATAGTGGAGCCTCGGGGATGCCACGGATGGAGTGCAGAGCTACAGTGCAGTGTCTGTGAGCAACAGCTGCCGAGTCAGTCAGAAAACAGCAGGTCAGAGTAACAAATCAGGAGATGGAAAACATGGTCAAATAGGCAGAGTTAGGGCAGAGAGAATTGTGAAGAAAGTGGTCAGAGACAAACCAAGTCTATACCATCAATCACAATAAAGAAGCAGCTGTGCACACAATGGAAATCACAAATACCCATTACTGAACTCATGGAACCTTACAGTGGGGAAAAAAAGTACCGTATTTTCCGGAGTATAAGACGACCCCCAACTTTTCCAGTTAAAATATAGAGTTTGGGATATACTCGCCATATAAGACTACACTTTTTCTAACCCACATACGGTAAAAAAAAAAAAAAAAAAAAATCAGATTTGATTTCAATATGGTAATTTTAAAGTGATGAACCTTACCTGCGATTGGCTGGTTGTTGTATACAAATCCTGCTTGGATTAGTCAGTTCTCCCTGCCTGCCCTGCCCTCCCTGTCTCCAAGACTATCAGAGCGGTAGCGCATCCCTCTGGCCTGCCCTTCCTTCTCTTTTTTCCATACCCCGGGCGTCCCGGACGTCTGCAGCTTGCTTCACTTACACTTTCCCGGTGAGGCTCCCCCTCACCTCGTCACTGCAGTCCTCAGGAGCGAGATCAGAGAGGCAGAGAAGGAGGTACCGGTAATAGGATACAAGGGCGGGCCAGAGGGATGTGCTACCGCTCTGATAGTCTTGGAGACAGGGAGGGCTTATAAATTACCATAATTAAATGCACTATAAGATGACACCCGGCGTATAAGATGTCTCCTGACTTTTGAGAAGATTTTCAAGGGTTAAAAACTAGTCTTATACTCCAGAAAATACAGTAATTAGTCAGCCACCAATTGTGCAAGTTCTCCCACTTAAAAAGATGAGAGAGGCCTGTAATTGACGTCATAGGTAGACCTCAACTATGAGAGACAAAATGAGAAAACAAATCCTGAAAATCACATTGTCTGATTTGGAAAGAAATTTTTTCCAAATTTTGGTGGAAAATAAGTATTTGGTCAATTACAAAAGTTCATCTCAATACTTTGTTATATATCCTTTGTTGGCAATGACAGAGGTCAAACGTTTTCTGTAATTCTTCATAAGGTTGGCACACACTCTTGCTGGTATTTTGGCCCATTCCTCCATGCAGATCTCCTCTAGAGCAGTGATGTTTTGGGGCTGTCGCTGGGCAACGGACTTTCAACTCCCTCCAAAGGTTTTCTATAGGATTTAGATCTGGAGATTGGCTAGGCCACTCCAGGACCTTGAAATGCTTCTTACGAAGCCACTCGAAATGCTTCTAACGAAGACACTCCTTCGTTGCCTTGGCGGTGTGCTTGGGATCATTGTCATGCTGAAAGACCCAGCCACGTTTCATCTTCAATGCCCTTGTTGATGGAAGAAGTTTGCACTCAAAATCTCACGATACATGGCCCCATTCATTCTTTCATGTACACGGATCAGTCGTCCTGGTCCCTTGGCAGAGAAACAGCCCCACAGCATGATGTTGCCACCCCCATGTTTCTCAGTAGGTATGGTGTTGTTTGGATGCAACTCAGCATTCTTTCTCCTCCAAACACAACAAGTTGTGTTTCCACCAAACAGTTCTACTTTGGTTTCATCTGACCATATGACATTCTCCCAATACTCTTCTGGATCATCCAAATGCTCTCTAGCAAACTTTAGACTGGCCCGGATATGTAATGGCTTAAGCAGGGGGACACGTCTGGCACGGCAGGATGTGAGTCCCTGGAGGCGTAGTGTGTTACTGATGGTAGCCTGTGTAACACTTGTCCCAGCTCTCTGCTGGTCATTCACTAGGTCCCCCCGTGTGGTTCTTGGATTTTTGCTCAAAGCTCTTGAGATCATTTTGACCCCACGTGGTGAGATCTTGTGTGAAGTCCCAGATCGAGGGAGATTATCAGTGGTCTTGTATGTCTTCCATTTTCTAATTATTGCTCCCACAGTTGATTTATTCACACCAAGCTGCTGGCCTATTGCAGATTCAGTCTTCCCAGCCTGGTGCAGGGCTACAATTTTGTTTCTGGTGTCCTTTGACAGCTCTTTGGTCTTCACCATAGTGGAGCTTGGAGTGTAACTGTTTGAGGTTGCGGACAGGTGTCTTTTATACTGATAACAAGTTCAAACAGGTGCCAGTACTACAGGTAATGAGTGGAGGACAGAGGAGCCTCTTAAAGAAGAAATTACAGGTCTGTGAGAGCCAGAAATCGTGCTTGTTTGTAGGTGACCAAATACTTATTTTCCACCAAAATTTGAAAAAAATTTCTTCCCAAATCAGACAATATGATTTTCAGGATTTGTTTTCTCATTTTGTCTAGTTGAGGTCTACCTATGATGTCAATTACAGGCCTCTCTCATTTTTTTAAGTGGGAGAACTTGCACAATTGGTTGCTGACTAAATACTTTGTTTCCCCACTGTATATAGCAAACAGTGAAGACTTTACCATCCCCACTGATAATCCACTCTCCCCATCTGCTACTCATCTTCTATCTCTAGCCTTCTCTCTCGGCCTTTCACAGCTACTAACTCTCCACCTCATGAAGACGGGAATACACTGACCTCTCTCTTCTCTGACCTCTATCTTCTATGAACTCAGTTAATATTTGCCGCCCAACATCGGACCCCCCTACACACTGCTCATGCATAAACCTATGTGCCATCAATACCCAATAACTATACTTGCCCAAATGCATATGTGTGGGGTCGTAACGTTATCGAAGCCACTAACCTCTACAGTGGGAGAGACTTATGACAAACCCTTTAAAGGAAATATCCTGTGATTTTTATTTTTGTATTAATAATTATTGATTATATAATCAATTATTTTTAATACAAAATTAAATGTACTGTTTTCACATTTTTTATGTATTAAGTTTTTCTGCAGATAATGGAGGCGGCCATTTTCATTTGCTGGTGTCTTAGCACAACACCTACACACCGCAAATACGGTAGCCTCTGGGCATAGGAGATTGAGGTCGGTGTCCAACCGCATCTCCTACACTGTGGCTGCCTCGAGCTATGACCTGGGCACGCCATCAGGGGGAAAGCCAGGAGCCATTTGGTTGTTGCTCACAGCTGCAAGCTAAAGTTTCTCCCTGATACCGCTCACAGTGCGCAGCGCGAGCAGAGACAAGAGATGTGGGGTGAGGTATCAGGGTGGTGTTTCTGTTGCCTGACATTGTACTACAGCCAGGCTACCGTGCTGTTCTCACCACTGGAGAAGTCACCGCTGCTGTGATTGGTGAGACCAGGACTGCAGAGGTGACTTCTTCCAACGGTGAAAACAGCTCATTAGCCTGGGATTAGTCGTGCAATGTTAGGCTGCAGACTATCGTCAATGTCACCGCAGTGGTCAGAGCAACTCAGTGTAATCATCACACTGCTGTGCTCTGAGCACTGAGCTCTGCTATGTCAGCATAATCCTCATTCAGATGTCCATGAATTACAGACATCTGAAAGTAGATTACACTGACATAGCAGAGTCGTGTGTCTAATCTCATCATGTGTGATATTGCCCACAGAGTCGCGTATTTAGTACCCATCATGTGTGATACAGCCCACAGAGTAGCATACCTAATCCTGCCATCTGTGATATACTACACTGAGCCCTGTATCTAATCCCAACGCATGATAAAGTTTGCATATTTAACCCCAGCATGTGATACAGCGAGCAGCACCAATTAACAGAGTCAGCGCTGCCAGTCGTCCTCGGTGACGCTTTCCACATGTCAGTTACTTTGCAGTCACCAACAAGATGTCTCTGCACTGTGATCCCAAACTTTATCCTCCCTTATCCTTTTGCAAACGCCCATAAGAGCAGAGAAGTGACATCAGACAAGTAAGCAGACCCAGTCCACATTTACAGCAGTCATAATGCAAGCTAGCAGTACACTAAGTTTTTATGGCAATTTCAGCAGCTGCTCCCCCTAGTGTTTAGAGGTGGAAACAATCAAAGCCTTTCAAATTGTTTTTCATATTTTATATAATTAGAAAACAAGTTAAACCCGAAATTCCCCCCAGGCAACTCCTCTAAACTATTTCTAAACAGTTAAAAAAAGAAGCCCCTGCTCTTTCACCAAATTGCTCCCCAGGGCCAATTACTACCACTCACAGCTGTCCTCCACGGTTCATCTCCCACTCCGTGCCACAATTTTCAATACACCCAACTACAGCATTTTTTTCGAGCCGTGACTAACAAGCCGGATATAACAAGACCCTTGTCGGCATTCAAGAGGCTCTGTATCTCTTCATCAACTGTGAACCATGCAATCTCAATTCTTTATGAACTACTTTCCGCTCCGGATCTTGAATCTCTTCCTCACTTTTGTAGGGCCTGAGAGTCCGACTTACACCAAAAATTTTCCATGGAACAATAGCATAAGTGCTTCCATCTTTCACAAAAATCGCTTATCGCAACAAAGGCCCAAAAGAGAAATTATAAAATTGTCTCACAGTGGTAACGGGTCCCACCAGTCCTACATAAATGGTTCCCCAACACATCTAATATATGTTGGCACTGTGTTCCACATTTGATGGTCCTGTATGGCCTTGGAGGCGTTCTGGAGGGATGTTCTTAAAGTAATTAAAGGGGTTGTCCAGTACTTTTAAAAATATGCCAATGTGTTTTAATGATAAATAGAAGCTTCTTTCTAATTACCTCCTGGTGCTGTTTCGATAGCGCCGCTCACAGGCAGAAACAGCACCAGGCGGTAATTAGAAAGGAGCTTCTATTTATCATTAAAACACATTGGCATATTTTTAAAAGTACTGGACAACCCTTTTAAGGAGGTAACTGGCATAGAGGTTGCTAATACACCAGAGGCTACTCTCCTATTCATGTTCTCTCTGTCTGGATCAAAAGTTAAAAATTCCCTTCAAAGACATGTGCTCCAAGTTGCCAAAACCATCATCCCACGACATTGGAAGTCCACTGTGGTCCCGTCTCTTGAGGAGTGGTTTGCGGAAAACACAAGGATCCATCATATGAAACTATTAATCTCACATGCTCAGGAGAGGAATAAGATTTCCACCAGGTGGTTCCATTGGGATGCTTTTTTGGCCTCACCCTTATATAAATCCATTGGAATCTAGTGCTCTTAATAACGTATTCCCATCCTAACAGGTTACACCTCACGATAATAGCTTTTGTGTGAAGCTGGTCTCAGAAGTGGCCCGTACCAACATGCCTTCCCCCTGGTTGTCTACCTTTTTTCCCCAGTTCCCTTTCCTTCATTATCTTCTGGGTTTTTGTTATGTGCTCCACTTAGCACTGTTAGGCTATCTGCCCACGATGCAGAAATGCTCAGGATTTTTTCCTGAGCGTTTCTGCATCTCCCTGGCAGAAAAAAACGCATGCGGATTGTACATGCGTTTTCCTGCCAGGGACATGCGGAAGTGAAGCGTTCTTCACATGCATTTCCGCATGTGGGTTGACAAGAGCTTTCCAAGCGATTTTAGCATCACTTGGAAAGTGCTTGTCAACTTGGTCACAGTATATAAATTCATGCCACCAGCATGGATTTATATAGTGTGACCGTAAAAGAATGGTAAAAAATAAATATATACTTTCCCTCTGATGGCCCCCGCAGTCTTGCTTCCCTCCGTTCTCCCTTGCCGGCAGCGGTACACTGAAGGACCTGCCGACGTCAGCGTCGCGTGACCCGTCACATGACTATGACGTCAGCGCAGGTCCTTCAGTCCACTGCGAGCTGCCGGCAAATGAAGAGAAGGAGAGCGGGGGCCGTCGGAAGGTAAATATAATCTTTATTTTATTCTTTTTTTCACAGTTTCTATGGTACCCGAGTCCGGAGGAGAGTCTCCTCTCCTCTAGACCTGGGTACCATCCGCACATTGGAACTCGTGCATTCCGCATGTGCTTATCTAGTGAAGCGGAATGCACGCGTTCTAATGCAAGTCAATGGCGGCGAAAACGCAGCACTTCCGCAAAATAATTGGTAGTGCTGCGTTTTTTTCCGCAATGATAATCCGCAGCGGAAATTTCCGCAGCATGTGCGCAGCACATGCAGATTATCATTGGGGAACATGGCAGGCCTTCAACCATGCATTTTTTAAGCGTTTCTGCAGCGTTTTTGCCGCTGTGGAAACGCTTAAAAAACGCATCGTTGGCACACAGCCTTAAGGGTGGTCCTTATGCCTACTCTTAGGTTAATTACTTCTTTTGTATAGACTTACTTGGTCACACGTTATAAGTACTTCATAGATTAGCATTTATATATCAATGTTCAACCGTAAAAATGACATTTCTTTCTATGTATTGCAATATTCAACCACATTCCAGGTATGACGTACTTTGTTTATTTCCTGTTAAAAAAAATCATTTCTTTCAATAAACTTTGAATTTAAAAAAAAACAAAAAACAAAACAAGTTAATTTTAAAAAAAATTAAAACATTACCAAATCAGAAAGGAACAGGTCACAAAAAGACATTCAAAACTTATAAACCTTCTAACATCCTAGAAAAATAACAGGGCAGTCAGCAATGACCGGTCCGGTAACTGGGGATAATGACCTCAGTTGTGGGGTCTATTTGTCTCAGAGAAATCACACGTTACATCCCACACATCACACTGTAGAAAAGGGGCGTGGGGTAATTGTGCCGTAGTGCGGAGCAAATAATGCTGTAACGGTGACCGAGGGTCCGTGTAAGTAAGAGACCGAGAGAGACTTCTACCAAGATGCCCCAAATGTGTAAGAGAGAGAGCGCCGGACCCCCGGGACTGAGTTCGTACACGTGCGGCTCCGCTCTGTACGCCTCATACACGCGCGGCTCCTCTCCGTACGCCTCGTACACGCGCGGCTCCTCTCCGTACACCTCGTACACGCGTGGCTCCGCTCCGTACGCCTCGCACACGCGCGGCTCCGCTCCGTAACGCCTCGCACACGCGCGGCTCCGCTACGTAACGCCTCGCACACGCGCGGCTCCGCTACGTACGCCTCGCACACGCGCGGCTCTGCACGCCTCGCACACACGCGGCTCCGCTCCGTACACCTTGTACACACGCGGCTCCGCTCCGTACACCTCGTACACGCACGCGCTCCGCACACCTCGTACACGCACGCGCTACGCACACCTCGTACACACACGGCTCCGCTCCGTATGCCTCGCACACGCGCGGCTCCGCTCCATACACCTCGTACACACACGGCTCCGCTTCGTACACCTCGTACACGCGCTGCTCCGCTCCGTACACCTCGTACACGCTCTGCTCCGCTCCGTACACTTCGTACACGCGCGGCTCGGCTCCGTACACCTCGTACACGCGCGGCTCCGCTCCATACACCTCATACACGCGCGGCTCGGCACGCCTCGTACACGCGCGGCTCGGCTCCGTACGCCTCGTACACACGCGGCTCTGCTCCGTACACCTAGTACACACGCGGCTCTGCTCCGTACACCTCGTACACGCGCGGCTCTGCTCCGTACACCTCGTACACGCGCTGCTCCGCTCCGTACACCTCGTACACGCTCTGCTCCGCTCCGTACACTTCGTACACGCGCGGCTCGGCTCCGTACGCCTCGTACACACGCGGCTCTGCTCCATACACCTCATACACGCGCGGCTCGGCACGCCTCGTACACGCGCGGCTCGGCTCCGTACGCCTCGTACACACGCGGCTCTGCTCCGTACACCTAGTACACACGCGGCTCCGCTCCGTACACCTCGTACACGTGCGGCTCCGCTCCGTACACCTCGTACACGCGCGGCTCCGCTCCGTACTCCTCGTACACACACGGCTCTGCTACATCCACACTGTAAACCCCTCCTGACCCCACACATAAACTTCCCCTCATCCAGCACCATGACAACCAGCACAGCAGAGTCCTGCATCCACTGAGGCCCCTGATCATGTGACCCCTGACTCCTCCCCTCCTGTGACCTCATCACAGGTCCTGTGCGCACAGAGCAGCCATATATGTGGTGGCGGCTCTGCAGGTGGAGGTATGTGGAGAGACCCCATTACTGGGCGCATTAACCCCTTCAGTGCTGAGACTGTTTCGGAGTTTTCCTGTTGCTACTTTCTATGACTCCTGACGTGCTGCTCCTCTTCCTCTGATAGATAGGACCCAGCTATGGAGGACGGGACACATGGAAGCCCGTCTTCCTCCCATAGTACATTAACCCTTTCTTGCCCCCACACAGTATAATGTTCCCGCCTCAGACGGACACGTCAGGCTCCGCACTGTATCTTTTGGCCACGCCCCTGACCACACCCCTTTGCCCCCATTTCCCATCTCTTTCTCCCTGGCAGGAGGAGTTGTCAGAGGGGCGGATGCAGTGAGGGGCATTCAGCAGAGGCCGGGGACAGCAGGGTGCAGGGAGAGATCAGGGCCGTCCTCTGGATCCAGGACGGGTTATTTCTGATCATTCATAGTTGTCCGCACTGTATCTTTTGGCCACGCCCCTGACCACACCCCTTTGCCCCCCATTTCCCATCTCTTTCTCCCTGGCAGGAGGAGTTGTCAGAGGGGCGGATGCAGTGAGGGGCATTCAGCAGACGCCGGGGACAGCAGGGTGCAGGGAGAGGTCAGGGCCGTCCCTCTGGATCCAGGACGGGTTATTTCTGATCATTCATAGTTGTCCGCACTGTATCTTTTGGCCACGCCCCTGACCACACCCCTTTGCCCCCCATTTCCCATCTCTTTCTCCCCGGCAGGAGGAGTTGTCAGAGGGGCGGATGCAGTGAGGGACATTCAGCAGAGGCCGGGGACAGCAGGGTGCAGGGAGAGGTCAGGGCCGTCCCTCTGGATCCAGGACGGGTTATTTCTGATCATTCATAGTTGTCCGCACTGTATCTTTTGGCCACGCCCCTGACCACACCCCTTTGCCCCCCATTTCCCATCTCTTTCTCCCTGGCAGGAGGAGTTGTCAGAGGGGCGGATGCAGTGAGGGGCATTCAGCAGACGCCGGGGACAGCAGGGTGCAGGGAGAGATCAGGGCCGTCCCTCTGGATCCAGGACGGGTTATTTCTGATCATTCATAGTTGTCCGCACTGTATCTTTTGGCCACGCCCCTGACCACACCCCTTTGCCCCCCATTTCCCATCTCTTTCTCCCTGGCAGGAGGAGTTGTCAGAGGGGCGGATGCAGTGAGGGGCATTCAGCAGACGCCGGGGACAGCAGGGTGCAGGGAGAGGTCAGGGCCGTCCCTCTGGATCCAGGACGGGTTATTTCTGATCATTCATAGTTGTCCGCACTGTATCTTTTGGCCACGCCCCTGACCACACCCCTTTGCCCCCCATTTCCCATCTCTTTCTCCCCGGCAGGAGGAGTTGTCAGAGGGGCGGATGCAGTGAGGGGCATTCAGCAGAGGCCGGGGACAGCAAGGTGCAGGGAGAGATCAGGGCCGTCCCTCTGGATCCAGGACGGGTTATTTCTGATCATTCATAGTTGTCTTTCTAATAATTTTTATTAATTTTATATACAAAAATAAGGAAAGGAAGGAATAGGGAATACCGTGAGGGGGGCAAGGAAAAATGGCTAAAGGTGGGAAGAAAAAAAAAAGGGGAAGGAGTGAAAGGGAAGGGAAAGAGAGGTACTCAATAATACCATAAGTTACATTCAGATACAATATATAAACAAAACAATACAACCAATAAAATCTGTTACAATAAAATTTCACTGAAAAGATATAATGTTAAATCAAACAGAACTTGACTTGAACTAATAGCCAGATATAAATTTCACCTGTGACCTGGCTAAGCGATGGACTAGTTGATCAGGGAAATAGTTCAGACCATCTTAGCCATTTTTTGGAAAATTTATGGAATTGGTTATTTATAATGTCAAATTTATATTCATAGGTTTTATGAAGCTTAATTCTTTCTATTATGTCTGGAAAGAGAGGAGGATCTGTTTTCTTCCAATGAAAAGTTATGGCATTTTTTAATAACAAGGAATATGTGTATAATAATAGATCTAAGTGAGTGATTAATATTTTCAATGCCAATAGACAATAAAGCCATTTGAGGAGTTATAGTTATTCTACTTTTGGAAATCTTATATATGAGTTTGATTGTTTGTGACCATAATAATTTAGTTTTTGGACAATTCCAAAAAATATGCAACAAGTCACCTCTGGAACCGCAATTCCTCCAACACAATGGTTGATTATTAGGATTTATATTTGATAACCTTGTTGGAGTGTAATACCACCTAGTGAGTAGTTTATAATGTGCCTCGTGAAGGGGCATTGAACTATTTGACGCATAGGAGTAATTCAAAGCATTCTCCCAATTTTCTGGAGGAAGAGAGAAATTTAGAAAAGATTCCCATTTAATCATGTAGGCATTTTTAACCAATTCAGTGTCCTTATTAAACCAACTATAAATATTTTTAAGGCTCCAAAATATTTTATAATTAAAATTACCAAGCAAGGTTGAAGTGGCTTCAGAACATAAAGGTTTACTACTAATTAATTTATGGATAAGATCCTTCATTATTAAATAGTGTAAGAAATCTGTTGAGGATAAATTAAATTTGTTTTTGAGATCTATAAATGAATAAAAGATTTTTATGAGGGAGAAAATTTTCTATTTCTTTATTCCACAATTTGCCCAACAAGGGGGGTATATAAGAATTTTCCAGAGAAGCAATGAAAGTTAGTGGAAGGAATTTTACGTAATGAAATTTATCTGAACCTCTTATTGGTTTAGATAGTTTTTGCCAAGCGTATATAATGGCTTGAAAAATAGGGTGAGAAGGAGGACCAAAAGGTTTTGTAAATATGTGTCTAAAAGTAGATCACGAGGATGTATATTATTATTTAGTGTAATCTCTAAATCAAGCCAGGCCGGAGCAACCGAATGTTGTAGCCAGCATGAACTTTGTTTGACTAGGCATGCTAAATAATATGCCGTAACATTCGGAAGGCTAAGTCCCCCATGTAACTTAGTCTTATAAAGGATGTCTTTAGCAATTTTAGCCTTTTTGCTTCCCCAAATGAATGAATTAACAAGAGACTGAAGGCTGGTCAAATATGCGTTGAGATTTTCAGTGGAAGTGATCTAAAAATATAAAGTATTTTTGGGAGAATGAAAGTCTTTATTGTTAGATTTTTACCTATCCAGGATAAATCCTGGTTACGATATATCGTTAAGTCTTTTGATATTGCGTTAATTAATTGATCAAGATTACAAGAAATTATAGTTTTGACATCCTTTGTTATTATAATACCTAAGTAATTAAGATATTTGTCTGCCCAATTAAAAGAAGAGAGCATTTTAATGTTATTAATTAAGTCATCTTTTAAATTGAAGCAGAGTATTTTTGATTTATCATTATTTATCTTAAAATAAGATACATCTGAAAATATTTTAAGAAGATTAATTAACTCCTTTATTGAGTTTAAAGGGTCCGAGAGGGTTAAAAGTATATCGTCTGCGTATAAACTAATCTTAAAATGGCGCGAGAGAGTAGATATGCCAACAATATTTTGGCTTTCTCTAATCTTTTGAGCTAGTGGTTCCATGGCTATTGCAAATAACAAAGGGGAGAGGGGACATCCCTGCCTAGTGCCATTTGAAATTAAAAAGGAATTAGATAGATGGTTGTTTACATAAATTTTTGCTCTCTGGTTTGAATATAGTGCCATGATATTGGTCAAGAATTCATTATTAAATCCAAATTTCGATAAAGTGTGTTTTAAAAATTTCCAATTCAATCTATCAAATGCCTTTTCAGCATCTAAAGCAACTAAAATAGATAGAATTTTAAAGGAGTTAATTAATTTGATGGTATTAATTATCCTTCTTGTGCCGTCTATGGATTGCCTACCTTTAATGAAACCAATTTGGTCGTTGTTGATTAAATTGGGCAAAGCCTCGTTCAACATATTCGCTAAAATTTTTGAATATATTTTTAGATCTACATTTATTAATGAAATAGGCCTATAATTTTTGAGTTTTTCTAAATCACTATTTGGGTTGGGGATTAAAACGATCGTTGCTTCCAATATCTCTGCCGGAAAGGAACCTTGAGAGGATGCTAAATTAAATGTTTGGGTTAAGTGTGGGGCTAAAATTTCGCTAAAATTTTTAAAGTATTCACCACAAAAACCATATGGATCAGGGTATTTCGCATTTTTAAGATGTTGAATTACTTCAGCTGTTTCTTTAAGCGTGATTGGAGCAGTCAATAAGGTCAACTCTTTGTTATTTCGTTTTGGTAATTCAATAGAAGAAAGGAATGATTCAATGCTACTCTCTTCTTGTTGTGGGGTATGGGACTGGAGATTTATATTATGTAGGTTGCGATAAAAATTAGCAAAGATTTCTGCAATATCTTTGGGGTGATATTTAAAGGAGCCATCAGCTGACTTAATTCTGTCGATTCTATTATGAATTCTTTTTTGTTTTATACGATTCATCATGAACCTAGTTGGCTTATTAAGAAATGAATATGATTTAAATTTTAATGTTCTAATCAAGGAATCATATGAAGAAAAAATTTCTGCCTTTAACTCCTGTCTAAGCTTAAGAATTTCTCTTTGGAGTGCTGATGAGGGAGATGAAAGGTTAATTTGTTGAGATTCTTTGTCTTCGATTAGGGATTGAAGTTTTGTAATTTTGGCTCTGTTGATTTTTTTATGCCTAGAAGAAATTTGCATTAGTATTCCTCTTATGAATGCTTTGTGGGCATTCCAACGTACAATAGGATTTATTGAGTCAGAATTATTGTCGATAAAATAATTTTTTAGGGATGTTTCTATTTCAGATTTATAGTTGGGATGTGAGATTAGAGATGAATTACACTTCCATAAAAAAATCGTTTTTTATTGGAGTACCTAAATTAACTGCTCCAATAACAGGGGAATGATCCGATATAGTTTTTGCATTTATTGTGACCCTTTTAAAATTGGAAAAAACAAAAACCTCTGTGACAATTAAATCTATACGTGAGACGGACTGATGGGCTTCTGAAAAATGTGTGAATTCTTTAGAAGAAGTGTTTATACATCTGAAAACGTTGAAGAACCAACCATTAAGAGAAGAAGATAGATGATGCATTGAAGATGAAGAATCCATAAAACCGTCTGGAACGATGTTAAAATCCCCCAACGTAATCAAAATTCCTTTTTTTATTAGTGATATTTTTTTCAATAACTTGTTGAGGAAATCAATATGACCTCTGTTAGGAGCATATAAATTGACAAGGGTGCAGGGTTGGTCATTTTGATAACAGACTAGTATATGAAACCTACCCTTGCTATCCTTATATTCTTCAATAAATTTGAAAGGAGTGGAATTTTTTATTGTAGTAATCACGCCTGCGTTTTTCCTAGTATTGAGGGATTCGAAGATATGTGGAAAATTTTTATGGTAAAATCTAAGAAGTTGCTAATCTTCAAGCGGATGTAATTTGTATCCAGGAAACAAAATTCTCAGTAAACAACCATGCTCATTCATAGTTGTAGCCGCCAGAACCTTCTCCTTTATATGGAGCTTCACTCTACGAGCTCCGGCTTCTCTGCAAGACAATTTACCAATCTCATCTGTAAGGCCGTGTTCACATGTGGCGTAAATGCTGCAGGTTTTCTGCAGGTGATCGCACCAAACTACACAATAACAATCTTCTCGGGTTATTGCATTTTTACTGCATTTATTTATGTGTTTTCTCCATTATTTGATGCATTTTTGGTGCAGATTTGAAGCTACATTTTTAATACATTTTTTATTACACAGAAAAGCTTTAATTCTGTAGTTAAAGTCCCAGTGTTATTTACATGGGTCTTTTACAGATTTATTTACAGGCTCCTCATGGAAGTCTATAGTGAAGAAAGCACCAAAACCGCACAATTCAGCAGCGTCTACAGTCACTAAGTGGTCAGAAGTTTTCATAACATCCACTTTGCTTGGACGGTTAAGAGCAGCAGATTTTCTGTGCAAAACAGCCTATATTGTTCCCACAGTACCGCCATCCCCCCACACAGTATATTGTTACCACAGTACCGCCATCCCGCCACACACTGTATAATGTTGTTATTATTATTATTATCTATTTATATAGCGCCATTGATTCCATGGTGCTGTACATAAGAAGGGGTTACATACAAAATACAGATATCACTTACAGTAAACAAACTAACAATGATAGACTGGTACGGAGGGAAGAGGACCCTGCCCTTGCGGGCTTACATTGTACAGGAATGGGGAAGGAGACAGTAGGTTGAGGGGTTGCTGTAGCTCCGGTGTTGAGACGGCAGCGTGGTCAGTGCAGGCTGTAAGCTTGTTTGAAGAGATGGGTTTTCAGGTTCCGTCTGAAAGATCCAAATGTGGCGGATAATCGGTCATGTTGAGGCACAGAATTCCAGAGGATGGAGGGTATTCTGGAGAAATCTTGGAGGCGATTGGGTGAGGAACGAATAAGTGTGGAGGAGAGAAGGAGGTCATTGGAGGACCGGAGATTACGTGAGGGAATATATTGGGAGATTAGTTGAGAGATGTACGGAGGAGAGAGGTTATGGATGGCTTTGTACGTCAGTGAACTGGATACGCTGGACAATTGGGAGCTAGTGAAGGGATTTTCAAAGGGGGGTAGCAGAGGAGTAGCGAGGCGAGAGAATTGAGTGATTCCATAATTTTTTCCCTCTGCTTGGTCTGAAAAAAATTACCCTTACTGAGTACCACATTTTTTATCCTGATTTCTTTTAGTGTTTCTTAAAGCCCTAAAGTTGCCATTTGAAATGACTTTAGTTTTGTGCCATGTCTGTGATATACTTTTTTTCAACAACATTAAACAACTGAATGAACATCCTCCGAGCCTGGTGATTCCATAATTTTTGCCAGGGGTTGTACACAGGAGCTCTGAATATAATGTCAGTGTACAGGTAATACAGGGATCACCTGTGACATTATACACCAGAACTCCGTACATAGTATATAGTGTCACTGTACAGATAACACACTGACTTACCTTTGACATCTCTAGTTGAAGTCCTTTATTTTCGCTTTTCTTCTTCATCCAGCACAGCCCGCCATCACTTCTTCCTGCCAGGTCTCATCTCTGCTGAAAATAACAAACAGTTAGTGCACCACTTCCAGAACAAATGAAGGAAAAAAAGCGACATAGTGCCGCACTTCACAGTAACAGGATCCCCCCCCCCCCACACACTGGAAACAGTATAATCAAAAATAAAATACATCACAGCAATAATAATATCCCTTAATTAGCCCTTACAGTGATAATGTCCCACATCCTGGTCCCATATGTACTCCATTCTGGACCACACGTCTCTTTCCTGCCCCCATATGTTTCCATCCTGCCCCCATGTGTCTCCATCCTGCCTCCATAGTGCGGCTTTACAAAAAAGTTAAAAAAAAAAGTTTCTCCTTACTTGACACCTGTCCAGCGGCGTCCTCTCCCTCATCCATCAAATAGTAAACATTGGAGAGAGAATGGTGAACTGGCACCAGCCATACTGCAATAAGTAAATAATGAATAGAATATATTGTATAGTATAAGAAAAGTTTTTATTCAGCAAAGCTAGACACACAAATAAAAAACATTAAAAACATAGAAATTCCCCTTGTGGAGAGACCTAAAGATGATGAAGCAATTTCAATATAGGTATCTATCTAAAGGGTGCTTCCAATTGCTAAAGTGGTTTAGTAAAAATACATATCTATATTCAATGTACAGGATTATCAAAATAAGATCAAATCCATTGGATATATGGATATCCTCAGCAGAAAAATATTCAAATACAGGAGTGATTTAAACCACTAAGAGATATTGAGGGTGAAAGCACCCATGTGTATAGCCTTAATGATAATATCCATACACACCTTAGATGAAAGTCTCCAAGTGGATGCAATGGGAGGGATACCAAGCCCTACGAGTTACGCCACTGCTGTGGCTTCCTCAGGGGTTAAGAGCACTCTTTTGCCAGTTCACCATTCTCTCTCCAATGTTTACTATTATATTTTGGGTGTATAGGCACAGTATCTGCTAGGATTATGTGAGCGTGGTGCTGGTATCTGTGCCTCATCCATCTGAGCCACCGACGCATGGCAGTAACTTAATACGCCGCTGACGAGCACGCTGACGTCAGCTGCCGGTCTGTGATTGGCTGGCGGCTGTTAACTATTACCAGCATTAGATTTCAATTGAATGTGCATCCAAGGGCGCACGCTCAGTTACTAAACTGTCAAAATCCTGCCCCTGGGGCCCAGTCCCATACGCCAGTTTGCCCCATACACTTGAGATAACTATTGGCCAAATGATCATTCGGCTGACAGCTGTCTCCACCGACTCCCCCATACACACCACCATTCTATTTGCCTGGACTTTCCTGTGGTCTCCATGAGAGAGCAGCTGGCAGACTTATCTAGTGGAGACTTATCTCCAGGGAGAACAATGTGATCAGCTTCTGAAATTCAGCATGCCAGATCCTTCTCTCACCTGACATCATCTGCAGTTCCAGCTGACTTTGGTCTAATGTGTATGAGAGCCTAAAGAGTTTACTTAAACAGAATGTTTTAAAATAATAAAAATACCACCACTGCTTGGGAGCATGGAAATGTCTTAGTCAGCAATTCAACTTCTTTTCCAGTCCATGTGAGATAACAGAGAATACAACATCTACACGTTCTATCTCCTGATATGTTTCCTTTTAGTATCTCCAATAATTGTATTACATTTGATTCTTTATGATGTTACATCTTCCTCATCTTTTCCCCTTTCAGAGTTTTACAATATTGGATCCTCTCAGTGGAGATCTTCTGTATAAGAGAATTTTACTGATTTAACCATTAAAGATGGATATGGACATGGACAAGATGACGGGTAGGATATTACATCTCACCCTAGAGATCCTCTTCCGGCTTACTGGAGAGGTGAGCGATTCTGATGAATCACATTACATCATTCTTATCTATGGGAATATCGGATGGACAGAACTGGAGAGGTGAGGACTCTGGAAATGTCTGTAGTAAGATTTATTAATGTGTCTCTTCATAAACAGGATTACACAGTAGTGAAGAAGACCTCTAGTGAGTGCTATCAGGCCACTGTGTCTGAGGGATACGGAACACCCCTGAGCCCAATCATGGGGCCTCCACCTCACCCCCTGAAACATGAGGACATCAATGACCAGAAGATCCTAGAACTCACCTACAAGATGATTGAACTGCTGACTGGAGAGGTGACACTGCTGGGAATGCTGGGACATTATACAGTAATGCTATGAAGGGATGAGGGGATGATGGTATCATTGTATGTGTCAGGTTCCTATAAGGTATCAGGATGTCTCAGTCTATTTCTCCATGGAGGAGTGGGAGTATTTAGAAGGACACAAAGATCTGTACAAGGACGTCATGATGGAGGTTTCCCAGCCCCTCACATCACCAGGTAATAGAACTAAATACAGACGGCTTATAATTATTTGTATATAAGGAATGAATTCAATTCCTGTATGTGTTTCCTCCAGTTCTATCCAGTAAGAGGACAATGCCAGAGAGATGTCCCCGTCATCTTCTCCCACAGGACTTTACAGAAGAAAATCCCAATGTTCCTCAGGATCATCAGGTAGATGGAGAGAAGGTGCCAGGAGATCTCCCTTATGATGTGTAGATGGCTGTGAAGGTTTTGTGCTCAGTCTTGTTTTCTCCACCAGTATTATATGTTTTATACTTGTGTAATAAGAACGGTGGAGATGACAGGATTAGAGCTGATCATAGATGTGACTTCTCCATATGTCTGTGACTTTTACGATATTTGTTTCAGGGTGAAGATCTGACCCATATTAATACCACAGAGACGTATATGACGGGTGACGAGCATTGTAAAGAGGAGATTCCTACATATGACTACACAGGTGAGTGGTAACCACTAAATGCAGAGAAGTCACAAATTCTTCTCAGTCACTGGCTGTGGCTGCTTTATCAGTGGTGTAGTCCGGCCTTATCATAATTGTACGTAGAATATGTCAACAAGTTAGAAAATTACTTGAAGAAAAATTATTATGAATGGCCTCTAAGAGAAAGTGGAGGGTAACGATGCTGTTACCTTCCTAGAATCCTGATATCTTATTGGATGAATCTACCTTCTCTCCCTTCTGCGCTGCTGAATCTGCTCATATGGTCCCTACAAGACCACAGACATGTGCGCTTACACAGTACGCAGACATGCGCACACACACAGTACGCCGACATGCGCACAAAGGATGCAGACATGCGCACACATACCCACACAGACATGTTCGCACACACACAGTACGCAGCCATGCACACACATGCAGTACACAGATATGCACATACACAAACATATACACAGCTACACATACAGGCATACATACATATACATATTTGAAGACAAATTCACAAAAACACATATAAACAGACATAAATATATACACAGTCATACACACTGACATACATAGATATACACATCATACATGCACACACAGATATATTAGACACAGCCACCTGCCCCCGGCTTGTCTCCCTTCCAGTTTCTGTGGCATGTGGCTGTGGAGGGTGCGCTTCTTGATTGCCGTCACTTAAACAGACATCGTAGCGTGCAGTGCACTGTGCGGCTGTGTCTGCTAGTAATGACACGGCCGGGGCGACACTGCACCTTTAATTTGCTTGTGTGTCGCCCGGCTACGTCATTACTAGCAGACACTGCCGCACAGTGCACTGCGTGTAACCATCTCTGTTTAAGTGACGGCAATCAAGCAGCGCCGGCGGCTATGCACACACACAGCCCCTTTGCAATACACATATACACACACATTGCCCCTCTATAACAATATATACACACACACACACTGCCCCTCTGCAATACACATATACACACACACATTGCCCCTATGCAGTATGTGTATATATATATATATATATATATATATATATATATATATATGTACAAAATATACAGATGCTTCTCACAAAATTAGACTATCTTCAAAAAGTTAATTTATTTCAGTTCTTCATTACAAAAAGTGAAACTCGTATATAATATATAGAGTCATTACACACAGAGTGATCTATTTCAAGTGTTTATTTCTGTTAATGTTGATGATTATGGCTTGCAGCCAATGAAACCACAAAAGTCATTATCTCAGTAAATTAGAATACTTTATAACAACAGTTTGAAAAATTATTTTAAAATCCAAAATGTTGGCCTACTGAAATGTATGTTCAGTAAATGCACGCAATACTTGGTCGGGGCTCCTTTTGCATCAATTACTGCATCAATGTGGCGTGGCATGGAGGCGATCAGCCTGTGGCACTGCTGAGGTGTTATGGAAGCCCAGGTTGCTTTGATAGTAGCCTTCAGCTCGTCTGCATTGTTGGGTCTGGTGTCTCTCATCTTCCTCTTGACAATACCCCATATATTCTCTATGGGGTTAAGGTCAGGTGAGTTTGCTGGCCAATCAAGCACAGTGATACTGTTGTTTTTAAACCAGGTATTGGTACTTTGGGCAGTGTGGACAGGTGCCAAGTCCTGCTGGAGAATGAAATTTCCATCTCCAAAAAGCTTGTCGGCAGAGGGAAGCATGAAGTGCTCTAAAATTTCCTGGTAGACGTCTGCGCTGACTTTGGTCTTGATAAAACACAGTGGACCTACAACAGCAGATGACATGGCTCCCTAAACCATCACTGATTGTGGAATCTTCACACTAGACCTCAAGCAGCTTGGATTGTGGCCTCTCCACTCTTCCTCCAGACTCTGGCACCTTGATTTCCAAATGAAATGCAAAATTTACTTTCATCCAAAAACATCACCTTGGACCACTGAGAAACAGTCCAGGTCTTTTTCTCCTTGGCCCAGGTAAGACGCTTCAGGCGTTGTCTATTGGTCACGAGTGGCTTGACACAAGGAATGCGACACTTGTAGCCCATGTCCTGGATACGTCTGCGTGTCGTGGCTCTTGAAGCAATGACTCTAGCAGCAGTCCACTCCTTGTGAATCTCCCCCAAATTATTGAATGGCCTTATCTTAATCCTTTCAAGGCTGCGGTTATCCCGGTTTTTTCTACCACACTTTTTCCTTTCACTCAACTTTCCATTAATATGCTTGGATACAGCACTCTGGGAACAGCCAGCTTCTTTAGCAATGACCTTTTGAGGCTTACCCTCCTTATGGAGTGTGTCAATGACTGCCTTCTGGACATCTGTCAAGTCAGCTGTCTTCCCCATGATTGTGGAGCCTACTGATACAGACTAAGGGACCTTTTTAAACGCTTAGGAAGCCTTTGTAGGTGTTTTTTGTTAATTATTCTAATTTACTGAGATAATGACTTTTATGTTTTCATTGGCTGTAAGCCATAATCATCAACATTAACAGAAATAAACACTTGAAATAGATCACTCTGTCTGTAATGACTCTCTATAATATATGCGTTTCACTTTTTGTATTGAAGAACTGAAATAAATTAACTTTTTGATGATATTCTAATTTTCTGAGAAGAACCTGTATATTTTGTACCCATAAATAAATATTATTATGGAAAAAAACATATATATTTTTTATTATTTTTTTTCATTTTTTTTTTAAATATTTTCACAACTTCTTTTTAACTTTTTTTTTCACTTGTTTACTTAATCCCACTGTGGGACTTTCACTTTCTGCAGTCTGATTGCAGTTATAAGGTATAACAGTGTAGGATCACTAACCAGTCTCCATTTTTCAAATCTGACATGTGTCACTTTATGTGATGATAACTTTGGATGCTTCTTCTGATTCCAGTGATTCTGAAATATTTTTAGCTGTGACACATTGTACTTTATGTTTCTGGTAATTTTAGGTTAATATATTTTGCGTTTATTTTTGAAAATACATGAAAATTGCCAAATGATGTAGAAAAATTTGTAATTTTCAAACTTTAAATTTGTTTACTCCTTAATCAGATAGTGATACCAGACTAGGCTGAGATATCAAACGGGCACTTTTCATCCACGTTCACCAACAAACCGTCTGCTCCAGGGATCTTTCAACAAGGCAAAAATCAAAGTTCACAACCTAATATAACTAGTTTAACACAAAAAGAAGTACGCCTGCGTCTGAGCAAATTAAACATTGACAAATCCCCCAGCCCAGATGGCATTCATTCACGGATATTGAGGAAATTGAGCTCAGTAATTAACAAACCGCTGTATCTCGTATCTCATATTCTTAGACTCTCTTGTAACAGGGGTTACAAGATTGGATCCTCCACAGGATTGGAGGATAGTCGATGTGGTACCGATATTTAAGAAAGTTAAGAAGGTGGATCCAGGTAACTACCCTCCAGTAAGTCTGACATCAGTAGTGTGCAAAGTTTTTTGAGGGCATCATAAGAGATGACCTGCAGAGATATATTGAAAAGAATAGTAACATAGTAATGTAGGTTGAATAAAGATCTAGGTCCATCAAGTTCAACCTTTCTCCCCCAATTGTTCTCCCTACACTAACACTTCACTAACTTACTGGGACTTGGCCTACAAATGTATTATTGCCATTTTTATTATTGCTGCACTATTACAATTAAACATGCACCCGTTTATAATTTTTTTAGTTAGTTTTATCTTTGGTATTACTCTTGTAATTCTAATAATGGTATTACTAAAATCCCTATGCCTAAATCTGTTGATCCAGAAGAAGGCAAAAACCCCAGGACACATTCTGCCAAATTGCTTAATGGGGAAAAATTCCTTCTTGACCCCGAGAAAAGGCGATCAGTCCTAGAACCCTGGATCAAACCTAATTATAATACTAGTTATGTTAATTACTATTACCATACTAAATTCACTACTATAGGTGTAACATTTTGTACCACATAACAGCCTTATACTGAAGCTACAGAAGCAAGGACGTTGGGGAACTATATGCATATGGCTAAGGAATTGGCTAAATGGTAGGAAACAAAGAGTCATCATAAATGGTACGTTCTCTAAATGAATATAGTCAGCAGTGGGGACCGCAGGCATCTGTGCTAGGATTCTTTTTAACCTCTTTATTAATGACCTTGTGGATGGGATTGAGAGTAAAGTGTCAGTGTTTGCTGATGACCCCAAACTATGTAGGATAAGGTGACTGAATGGGCAAACACTTGGCAGATGAGGTTTAATGTAGATAAATGTAGAGTAATGCACCTAGGACGGAGTAATACTATTACTGCATATACATTAGCCCCTTTCGGACATGAGGCATAATAATACGTCCCTGTGTCCTGGGCCTTAATGACCAGATACGTATTATTACGCCTCGGCGAATGCGCCTGCACAGAGGCTGTGCAGGCGCGATCGTCAGTGGGTGTCAGCTCATTCTGACAGCTGATACCCAGCACTCTCGCACCGCTCCCAGTCCATTAACCCCCTAAATGCTGTGATCGAAGTTGATCGCAGCATTTCGAGAGCAGGCACAGGTAAGACAGTACGTCTTACCTTGGATCAAAGACTTCGCGATATCATCATGGCGTCCCAATCGTTGCCATGGTGACCCAATCGACATCCGGGTCACCAGCCACCAGCAAGTTAGTTAGATCATGTGCAATGCATGATCTATCTAACTTTTGTCAGTGCAGCGCTGACAGCCCGCATAGCATAGGGATGCTCCTGCATCCCTATGCTATTCAAGCGATCAGTCTGCAAAAAATGAAAGTCCCATAGTGGGACAAAGTAAAAAAGTGAAAGAAGGTGAAAAAAATTGTAAAAATATTAAAAAAAAGAAAATATAATCCCCAAAAAATAAAACTATATTGTACCCATAAATAAATATTATTATGAAAAAAAAAAAACAATAAAAAAAAATCCGGAACGACCTGACCTATAAAATTGTCCCACTAGTTAACCCCTATAGTGAACAAAAAAAAATAAATAAAAAAATTAATCAAAGGTGCTTTATCATCATACCGCCGAACAAAAAGTGGAATAAAACGCAATGAAAAAGAGGAATGTAAATAAAAATGGTACCGCTGAAACCGTCATCTTGTCTCACAAAAAACAAGCCACCATACAGCTCCATCAGATGAAAAATAAAAAAGTTATAGCTCTCAGAATAAAGCGATGCAAAAAAAAATATTTTTTTCTATGAAAGTTTTTGTTGTGTAAAAGCGCCTAAACATAAAAGAAACTATATAAATGTAGTATCATACATACTGACCCAAAGAATACAGCTGCTTTATCAATTTTACCACACGCGAAACGACATAGCAAAAAAATATAAATTTCTTTGTTAGTTTTTGTTTATTCTGCCTCCAAAAAATCGGAATAGAAAGTGATCAAAAAATGTCAAGTGCCCGAAAACGGTAACAATAAAAATATCAACTTGTCCCGCAAAAAACAAGCCCTTACATGACTCTGTCGGCCGAAATATGGAAAATTATAGCTCTCAAAATATGGCGATGCAAAAACTAGTCTTTGCAACGAAAAAAAGGGTCTTTTAGTGTGTGACAGCAGCCAATCATAAAAACCTGATATAAATCTGGTATCGCTGTAATCGCATCGACCCGAAGAATAAAGTCGTCTAATCACTTATACCGCATGAGGAACGGCGTAAAAAATAAATAAAACCAATTCTTCACCTGCTGCTGATATGTTCATTCTGCCTCCCAAAGATCGCAGTTTGGCTCGGCTGACATTTATCCTGCTTACCCCGGGATTTCCGTGTAAATACGTGATTCAGACGGAACCTCGGTGGAAGAGTCCCTGTAATGAGGCAGATGGAAGCACCATGGACGCCATCTGGCCTGTGATCCCATGATGTCCATCTTTTTATTAGGCGTGCATAAAAGTGTCGTCGGCCACAGTTTTGTGAACCTCTGAAAAAAAGGACACTGCTAAACAGAGGTCAGACGGAGTCCACAGTAACTCTGCTCCCTAATTATAGTGAATGGATCTCTTGGGATAGGGTTAGGGTTGTGTTGGGGTTAGGGTTGTGTTAGGGTTAGTATTAGGGTTAGGGTTGTGTTAGAATTAGGGTTGTGTCAGGGTTAGGGTTGTGTTAGGGTTAGGGTTGTGTTAGGGTTAGGGTTGTATTAGGGTTAGGGTTGTGTTGGGGTTGGGATTTTTTCAAAAGTAAAGAAAAAAAAATGATGACGATATTGTGACTAGTGTTGAGCGCAAGTGCTCGCTACTTGAGTTTGCATCGGGTGCTCAGGTATGCACCGAGTATTGCGGGTGCTCGAGTGACATACTCGATTCTCCGCCCCATATTTTTCGCGGCTGTTATATAGCAAAAAAAAACATGTTGGGATTGCCTGCCATACACGAGCAATCCCCACTTTTTTTTCTTTGGGTGTCTAACAACCGTGAAACATGCGGGGCGGGGACTCGAACATGTCACTTGAGCACCCGCAATACTTGGTGCATACCCGAGTACCCGATGCAAACTCAAGTAGCGAGCACTTGTGCTCACGACTAATGACAACATATTCAGTATGATGACCTAATGTTATCAAATTTTGTGTTGTACCTCTGATAAAACCCTTGAAGAGTGTGTTTCCAAAAATGGTGTCAATTGTGGGGGGTTTCCACTGTTTAGGCACATCAGGTTCTCCCCAAATGTGACATGGTGTCCGCTAATTATTCAAGCAAATTTGACATTCAAAAAGTCAAATGGCACTCCTTCCCTTCCGAACCATGCCGTGCGCCCAAACAGTAGTTTTCCCCACATATGGGGTATCTACGTGCTCAGGAGAAATTGCACAACAAATTTTGTGGTCCATTTTTTCCATTACCCTTGCGAAAAAAAAAAAAAATTGGGTCTAAAGTAAAATTTTTGTGAAAAAAGGTTAAATGTTCATTCTTTCCTTTCACATTCGATTAATTGCTGTGAAGCACGTGAAGAGTTAATAAACTTCTTGAATGTGGTTTTGAGCACCTTGAGGGGTGCAGTTTTTAGAATGGTGTCAATTTTGGGTATTTTCTGTCATAGAGACCCCTCAAAGTGACGTCAAATTAATGTGGTCCCTAAAAAAAATGGTTTTGTAAATTTTGTTGGAAAAAATGAGAAATTGCTGGTCAACTTTTAACCCTTAACTTCCTAACCAAAAAAAAATTGATTCCAAAATTGTGCTGATGTAAAGTAGACAAGTGGGAAATTTTATTTATTAACTATTTTGTGTGACACATCTCTCTGATTGAAGGTTATGAAAATTCAAAGTTTGAAAAAAGCAAAATTTTCACATATTTCCAATTTTTTTCTCAAATAAACTCATGTCATATTGAATAAATGTTATCACTATCATGAAGTACAATATCTCACGAAAAAACAGTCTCAGAATCAGTGGGTTCCCTTGAAGCTTTCCAGAGTTATTACCTCATAAAGTGACAGTGGTCAGAATTGTAAAAATTCGCCTGGTCATTAACGTACAAACAGCCTTTGGGGGTAAAGGGGTTAAATGGGAGTATACCCAAGTCTACAGACATTAGAAGGACTTTAGTATTCTGGTTACAGGTAAGTTGAGCAGCAGTACTCAATGTCAAACAGAAGCCACAAAAGCAAACACGATTTTAGGATGTATAAAAAGAGAGAGTAAATCCCGAAATTCCAGCGTATTACCCCTCTATAAATCACTTGTGAGGCCACATTTGGAATATGGGATCCAGTTTTGGGCTCCACATTTTAAAAAGGATATTCAGAAGTTAGAGTCAGTTAAAATGTGGGCAACTAGATTATTGCAAGGCATCAAAGGCCTCTCATATGATGAGAGGTTGAAAAAGTTGAGCTTGTTTTATTTTTTCAACATTCTTTTATTTATTTTTAGGATGATAAAAGGCTTACAAGTTTAGCAACAGGTTTTTATATATTCAATTAAATTTAGAAAAAAAAATTTTTAGATAATAAATCACTTTTGAAATTACGTTGAGGGGCCTAGAATTTAGATAGAACCAGGGGAGAAGAGGAAATACAAATCCAGGATGCACAAGAGTAGTCAGTAAACGGGCCATGGACACAACAGAATCAAATACATAAGGTGGTAACTGAGCACATAGGACTGAACCCGAGGAGAATAATGCTGTATCTGGCGGCTTCCAGCAATATGCTTCGAGCTTTAGTAGGGTGTGGTGCTTTCCAATTACCTGAAGCAGGGAGCTGATTATTCCAGCTGGACAGCACACACTGCCATACTGCCAGTCTGGATGATAGTACTGGTCCCAGCCACCCTAATGTTAGTGACTGGACAGAGCCTGCGCCACCCAGAGCTTCTGGTTCCAATATCCCCTCCATCACCAGCGCCGTCCACAAAATGAATGATGGTGGCGACTGGTGACCGAAGCAGATATCACAGGAGCAGATCCCAGAGGAGATGTGTCACACCATTTGCAGGAGCCCCATCTGGAAACCAGATCAAAAGAAAACCCCATGAAGTGACTCCATTTTATAAATTATAACCATCAGTGAATTAATCTATAGGAGTAGAGACTATTTTGGCACCTGACTGGGAGCTTGTTTTTTACTGGGATGAGTAGAAGTATTTATTGGTATAATTTTTGCATACATAACAATTTTTGGTGCCTTTTTATTCCAATATTTGGGGGGGCAGAATGAACAAATAGTTGAACACCACCCTCCACTGGTTCATGCTATGAGGTCTTCTATTAGACTGGGAACTGTCATTGTCTTAGTGAATAATTAATTTTTACTACATAACTTCCCATTTCTATGCACAGTTTGAGTAGAAATGTTCAAAAATATGATTTCAATGATATTTTATTCAAAACTAATAATTGGTTTTATTTTTCACAGATGATTGTGACAGTAGATCAGAGGGAGAGCTGACATCTTCAATTTTTAAATCAGATCTTGAGCTCACACAGGATACAATTGAAATGAATGCCATTACTCCAGATATACCATCATCCCTTCACAGCAAAGATCTATCATCTGCTCTTTTGAAACCGGTCCTATCTTCTGATTCATTACAGACTACTAATAAAAATCACAAAAGAGGCATTGAAAAACGAACGGCTCTTAATGGAAAGAAGCCAATTCTACAGTCAGAATATGGAAATAGTTTTCCCCTCAAAACATCTTTTGTTAAACATCAAAAAATTCATACAGAGGAGAAGAGATTTTCTTGTTCCAAATGTGGGACATGTTTTAACTGGAAATCAGAACTTGTTAGGCATGACAGAATTCACACTGGGGAGAAGCCATATTCATGTTCAGAATGTGGAAAATGTTTTAACCGGAAATGGATTCTTGTTTGTCACCAGAGAACTCACACAGGGGAGAAGCCATATTCATGTTCAGAATGTGGAAAGTGTTTTGGAGATAAATCACAACATGTTATACACCAGAGAACTCACACAGGGGAAAAGTCGTTTTTATGTTCAGACTGTGGAAAGTGTTTTGTAAACAAGTCACACCTTGTTATACACCAAAGAACTCACACAGGGGAGAAGCCATTTTCATGTTCAGAATGTGGAAAATGTTTTGTACATAAATCCGACCTTGTTATACACCAGAGAACTCACACAGGGGAGAAACCATTTTCATGTTCAGAATGTGGGAAATGTTTTGCAAGGAAATCAAATTTTGCTAGACATCGGAGAACTCACACAGGGGAGAAGCCTTTTTCCTGTTCAGATTGTGGGAAATATTTTAACCAGAAACCACATCTTGTTACACACCAGAGAATCCACACAGGGTAGAAGCCTTTTCTCTAATGCTTCATTGGGGAACACAGGAGACCATGGGGTGTATGCTGCTACCACTAAGAGGTTGACACTAGGCAAAAGAAATTAGCTTCTTGTTAGTAGGGTACACCCACCAACTGGCACAAAGCTAATCATTTTTAGCTTAATGAGCACAATGGGCTGCGAGCATTGTGTCCCACAGGGAGAAACATGGGTAAGAAATATCTTTATTCTTGTGTCTAGGTTAATAGCTGATGTTTTTCAAACAGCTTCCTACTCAGCGGCAGGATAGTGTTACACTCACGCCGCTAGGTTCACATAGGACGAGACGGGTTTCATTAATTCTTCGGAATCCTGGGGGGACTGTTACTCAGGGCGAACATAGGCTGCAGCTTCTCTCAGGCACACGATAGAGTCAATTGCTAACCAGACACCTCTGACAAGAGTCTTTTTCAACAGTTTAACAGTGGAATTTAATCTGAAGCACGGCCAGTGCAATTCAGGGATATTACAGCACAATCTTCATTACAGTACTGTTTGAGTTTCATGAGCAACCGGCTCCAGTAAGAATACAGTAGTTTCTTCACAAGGCACAGTATTACAGTCTCTTCAGTAGCATAATTCAGCATAGGTTAGATCTCTTAGCAGCACACTTCTATGCATACACAACCACAGGCTTTTCCTTCAGAAGGACACAATAGTACACAGCATTCTTTATCCTGCATGGAGATAGAGGGGGGAGGGTTTGATGAGGGAGATGATCCCTGTGACACAATTCCTTCCAGTCATTATCTTCCTGCCCAATAATACTCTGCACTGTTAGTTCAGGGAGTTTATCTGACCTGTGTTTAGTTTCTCTCCTGATCTGAATCCTGTTCAGTTGCCTTCTGTCAGATGCAGATAACACACTACCTTTCTCTTCGGCTTCAGCCAGACTACAATAACAAGTTCCCCACAATCCCCCTGGGGCTCTGCTAAAACACTCCCTGTCTCCTTTGACTGTATTAACCTCTCTAGTTGCTGGATGCTTCTGAAGCACAACACTTCCTGTCTCCTGTGCTTGTGTTATTTGTAATAGTTGCTGGATGCTTTTGAAGCAACAGCACTACTTCTGCATGTCACAATAGCATAGACTATGCTGCCATATATTTAAAGGCCGCCACACATATGGTAGTATCCCACTTGTTCCTCTCTTGCTAAACAGGCATATATGTATTAACCCTGACATCAACACACATCACCATTTAGCATTGGCACTTTATAGTTTTGAGATTTTTTCTTCCCTCTCCATTATTTTTTGTGGACTACATGCTTTTTAATACCTGAGTCCCACTGTTATTGCTTTTATCTTTTACATGTATGTCTACAATTGTTGGCAATTTGTGTCTATGAAGTAACAAAACTTATTATATATATTGTTGGACGTATGACTCCATGTTTTCAGTAGCATATTCCGTGTTGGGAGTGTCCACTTATCTAATTGAATAGGCCTTTCATTGACATAGGGCCTATTATACACAGTGTGTTCATATGCTACGTTTTCTGCTCAGATTATATTGTTTAAAAGGGCAATAGAGTGTTACAGATCACTCTGATTTCCCACGTAGAGATTGAGAGAACAGTGTGGCCTGATCCACATCCATGAGGACAGTCCTTTGCCTCCTAACTTCATCCCAGTCATCCACCATAGCGAGATTGTGCCGGGGCGGGGAAGACGGATCATTTCCGGTGTTCCCAAGCAGACCCGGGGCATACTGTGAAGAAGGAGTCGGGATTTCAATAGGACAGGTACCTCTCCTTCTCAAGGTCTTCGCAGCAAAAAAAAGGGCAATAGGGGGGCTCGTGACCTAATGTGACTGCCTGCCTCTGGGTCCATAGCGCAGGGCACTCACCCTTGGCAGTGCTCACCTCCTTCCCATGGTGCTAGTAGCCTCATTCCTCATCATCTGGTTCCCTTTCCCAGCCAAATGATGAAATCGAGGCCCCAGCTTATTGGGGCTTACTCTTCAAAGCCACGCACCCCTTCCTTTCCCTCAGCGCGAGCTTTCTAAGTGCGCTTTCTCTGGCCATGTTTCCCGCTTGGTACCCAAACCTAACTTTTCTTCACCGGAGATGCTTGTCTGGGCATGATTCCCCACATGCTTTGTTCCCGGGCTCTGCCTCTTCTTCCCTGCTCAACGCCATTTCCCTCCAGACGCCGACCGCTCCACACCTGCAGACCTATCGCGCTCCACACCTTCAGCCACTCCAGGATCACCTCGGGACCTCACTCCACATATCAGCACTCCTCGGAACAGGTAGGCTGTCCTTTGGGCTCACAGGTTCAGCACTCAGCAGCTCTCCCCTGGTACACCCTATCACCCTATGTCTATCCCAAGAGAGACTTGCTCGTGCCCATTCCCTCCCTATTATTCTTCATTTTGCATGTTTCTCCTGTAAAAATTATTGCCCTCAGGTCAGCAATCGGCCCTCTGCCCCAACTGCAACCCTTCCACGATGCAGAGCTCCCAGAAGCCCCCCACTGTCCGGGAAGAGAATGCACTCCCTCCCCCCCCAAATGGGATGCCACAATATCTAAGTCTTATCGCTAATCTAACCAAGATTTCCCAGAACCTGGTTTCGGTCATTGTCTGCCTAATACAGCAGCAAACCCTAGTACTCCAAACATTCCCCGGGACAAATTGGAAACCACCCCATATTGTCTTCGTCATGGTAGATCACACACAAGTTCCAGGAAGCGATCTCACTCCTCACCCTCCACACTCTCCAGAATGACCTCCGTCTCCCGCTCATATTCTCCCGGGCCCCATACAGCTTCGGTATCTGAATTCCACTCTGAGTTGGACTCAGATGTTGATTCTGAACAAACATCCAAGTGGCGAAACATGAGGGACAATCTGATTCTTGCCATAAATCAAATCCTCAACTGTCAAGGATAAGGACTCCCTTCCCACAGAGCCAACAGTCTCTTTCAAGAAGGTGAAATCCCCCACTTCTTTGGGTTTTCTCAAACCATAAGGAGTTTGACCCAATTTTTTCCCAAGATTGGGAGCACCAGGAAAGGCGCTTTCAGAGACAACCCCTTCTCTAGTGAGCTGCTCAAACTCTGGGCTGAGTCTCCCATGGTGGATCTTCCGGTTTCCCGGATGTCCTCAATTACAATCCTTCCTCTTTCAGAGGGCGCCTCCCTCAAGTCTTACCTTCCAGGGTCTTTGGCTGTTCGGAAACAGACTGGACCAAATCATCTCCGACGCTAGCGTGGGGAAGATTACCTCACTTCCCCAACAGAGACCAAAACATCCACCGGCTAGATAACGCACCCTGAAGTTTCATTCCTTTCATCAATTTTCTTTGGGACTTCTAACCGCCAGGACCACTCCCTGGCACAGCAGGATAAGGATTAAATTCAGCTACCTCCTGGTGGCTGTCAAAGCAAGCCGTCCCGATTCCAGGTCAAACAGATTTTCTTCTGCATGATTGATTGCCCCCAACTGTGCACCCTCCCAGGGTGGGCGGCTGTAACTCCTATTCGAGGGAAGACGGCCGCCCTGAATATTCAGGGATGCGTGGCTTTCTGTAATCGACAACACCTGGGTCAGAGAAGTCGTCTCCACCAGTTACAAAGTAGAGTTCTCATTGTTATGATCTGCAACATGTACTAAGGAAAGAAAGGGGAAAGCTGTCCCTACAGTAAGACTAAGCTGAATCCCTACGATGTAGCGGGCTGCCTGTTCCTTGCGAACGGACCCGCCTTAGTCCTCGGCTAGTCTGAACGAAGACCTATACAATAAAGGAAGGAGTCCCTTAAAGAACTAAGGACTGGAACAAAAATGGGACACCTCCTGAACAGAGAAAGTTGTTTCAGAACACAAAAAGGCAAACTGACAAAAAGGTACTAGAGGTCCCAGAAGGATCAAGCGAACTGACAGAGATAGGCACCGAAGCACCTGGCTAGAAAAACAGTCAAACAACACTGAAGTCCAGCACAACCAAAAGGGCGGAGCTGGAATATAAAGGCAGATGGTCATGTGACCACAAAACACAAGATGGAAAAAACAAACAGGAGGGTTGTAACAGTACCCCCTCTTTTATGAGGATCCTCCGGATCCTCCAGGCCTATCCGGAATCCTCTTGTGGAAAGCTCTAACAAGCCTAGGAGCAGAGACATCATCCGCCCTTACCCAGGAGTTATCATCGGGACCGAAACCCTTCCAGGAGACAAGATACTGGAATCTCCCTCTATACCATCTAGAATTCAAGATACGAGAAATTTCATATTCGCCGTCTTCCACCACAGGAGGAACTGTGACAGTGGCATCCCTATCTGATACATCAGCCTTTTTCAACAAGGAAACATGAAACACAGGATTAATGTTCCAGGAAGTTGGGACATCCAACCTAACCGCAGACGGGTTAACAACCTGAAGCACATTAAATGGACCCACAAACTTAGGACCCAGTTTTTTAGAGGGAATCCTCAACCGCAGGTTCTTTGAGGACAACCAAACCATGTCACCCACAGTAAACAAAACCTCCTCAAAATACTTCTTGGACTTCTTGTTAGCCTCTTGAAGGTTGCAACGTACATTAGTCCAAACGCTCTCCAAATCACCGGAAAAATTCTCCTCCTCCGGCACCGCCGACCCCAGTTTGGAGGCCGAACCAAAAGACGGATGTCTCCCAGTACAATAAAAAAAAGGAGAACACCCAGCAGAGGAGGATGTATGATTGTTAAGAGCAAATTCTGTGAGAGGCAGAAACTCAGACCACACCTGTTGATTGTCCACCACAAAACAACGCAAAAACTGTTCAACATCTTGGTTCTTTCGTTCAGTTTGTCCATTAGACTCAGGATGATAACCAGACGAAAATGACAAATGGACTCCCAACCTGTCACAAAAAGCAGGCCAAAAGCGAGCCACAAACTGAGGTCCTCTATCAGAAACAATATCTATGGGAACGCCATGAAGCTTGACAATCTCCTTAACAAACGCCTTAGCGAGTGTCTTGGCGCAGGGCAACTTAATGAATGGAACCAAATGGCACATCTTACTAAAACAGTCCACGACCACCCAGATGACAGTAAAACCCTCAGACACAGGAAGATCAGTAATAAAATCCATTGTGAGATGCGTACAAGGCACACTAGGAACCTCCAGAGGGCAAAGCAACCCCGCAGCAGGAGTATGTGAAGCCTTTGACCTAGCACACACCGTACATTGACACACCCACTTGATGACTTCTTTCTGCCATCCAGGCCACCAAAAACTGCGACTGATAAGTCTCTTAGTCTCCGAAATTCCTGGCTGACCTGCCAACCGAGACTCATGACACTCCACAAACAAATCTCTCCTAAAGGTTCTAGGCACAAACAACCTCCCATGGAGAGTGTTAGATGGCGCATCATCTTGAGCCTTCAGAATCCCATTCTCCAAACGGAGTCCAATGACGCCACCACAACTCTTTTCTATAAAATGCTCTCCTCCTCCTCTGCACCGACCGTAGGAGAGAAGCTGCGAGATAAAGCATCGCTTTAACATTCTTAGTACCAGGGATATAGGTAACAGAAAAATGAAACCGAGAAAAAAAAAGTGCCCACCTAGCTTGACGGGCATTCAAGCGCTTGGCAGCATCCAGATAGATCAAATTCTTATGATATGTGAAAACCTGAATAGGAAATCTAGCGCCTTCCAAAAAATGGCGCCAATGTTCAAACGCGAGTTTAATAGCCAGCAACTCCCGATTTCCAACATCATAATTCAGTTCGGTTTCCGAAATTTTTTTCGAAAAGAAGGCACAAGGATGTACTCCATCCCTGTTCTCCTGAGACAAAACTGCTCCGACCCCCACCAATGAAGCATCAACCTCGACCAAAAAAGGCTTGGTCTCATCAGGCTGCATAAGGATAGGGGCTGAACTGAACCTCTCTTTGAGATACTAAAGCGCTTCAATGGCCTCAGTAGTCCATGGGACCGTATTCGCATCTTTCCTGGTGAGATCGGTTAGAGGCTTAACAATTGCAGAAAAAATCTTAATAAATTTCCTGTAATAATTGGCAAAACCCAAAAATCTCTGTATAGATTTCAAATCAATAGGCCTAGGCCATTCCTGCACAACCTGAACCTTCACCGGGTCCATCTCAAAGCCCTCGCTGGAGACATTGTAGCCCAAAACTAATTTTCTGCACAGCGAACTCACATTTCTCCAGCTTAGCAAAGAGTGAATTATCACTCAATAACTGCAAAACTTCACATACACTCTGCCAATGGGACTCCAGATCTGGTGAATAAATCAAAATGTCATCCAAATACACAACCACATTCTTACCAATCAAAGGTCTCAGGATGTCATTAATAAGGTTCTGAAAAAATGCAGGTGCATTGGTAAGACCAAAAGGCATCACCAGATTCTCAAAATGACCTACCGGAGTGTTAAAAGCCTTTTTCCATTCATCACCCTCCTTCACTCGTAACAAATTGTATGCCTCCCGGAGATCAATTTTAGAGAACTACTTGGCCCCCATTAACTGGTTAAACAAGTCAGGAATTAACAGCAATGGGTAGGAATTGCGTACGGTAATCTTATTAATTTCACGAAAATCCAGACATGGACGTAAACCCCCGTCCTTTTTTTTAACAAAGAAAAATCCAACTGCCACAGGCGACTTAGAAGGTCTAATGTGACCAGCAGCCAGGCTAGTCTGTATGTACTCCTCCAAGGCCTTTGTTTCAGGGATAGTCAGATTAAACAAGCGACTCTTGGGAAGAGTAGCTCCCGGAACAAACTCAATGGCGCAATCATAATCCCTATGAGGAAGTAAAACTTGCGACTCCTCCTCCGAAAAAAACCTCCAAAAATCTTGAATAGGTACCCGTAATTCCCCTTTTTCCACAGTCGCAATGCAACCATTACAGTTATCATAGCACTTCGGACTCCAAGACTTAATTACATTAGTAGACCAGTCCAGTAAAAGATTGTGCAGTTTTAACCAAGGCAAACCTAGAATGACCGGAGAGGATAAATTATCTAATACAACCAAGTCCAAAATTTCTTTTCCATTGATAGTGAGGGGAAATGCAGCAACCTTGTGAGTAATACGTTTCAAAGGAGTGTTATCAATTGCAATTACAGAAATAGGTGATGACAAAGGTTTGGATTTCAATTTAATTTTTTTCCAAAAACCCTTTATCAATCACATTAAGTGTTGAACCACAATCCACAAATACCTGAAATTCAATCAAATTTTCCTGCAGAGTAGTACTCCCAGAAAGAAATACTCCTACAGAGCGTAAACAAGCAATACAGGCGTACCTGACCTCTTTTTTTTTTTCTTTACTTAAACGAAGCTCACAATACTTAATCAAATGGGCAGCTTTACCACAATAAAGACGCAATCCCTCGGCGAACCTCCGGTCTCTTTCCTGAGAACGGAGTGACATCGCCCCAACCTCCATCGGTTCTCCGCCGTCTGAGCAGATTTTCTGGTGACTAGGACCTGGCATTACAGGAGTCTTTACCTCATTCAGCCTGGACCTCAGCCTCCTATCCACACGAACAGCTAATTGCATGGCATCCTGGAGAGTCTCGGGTGCAGGGAATGCAATTAGCAAATCCTTAACCCTTTCACTCAGACCAGCAAGAAATAGACATTTCAGAGCAGGATCATTCCATTTGACTTCTGAAGCCCATCTGCTAGAGTGTGTGCAATAATTTTCAACATCACCTGACCCCTGATTCAAATGCCTGAGTTCTGCCTCAGCAGATGAGATTTGATCAGGATCGTCGTATAATAGCCCCATAGCGGAAAAAAATTCTTCTACCGACCTTAAGCATAAATCATTAGGTTGGAGAGAAAAGGCCCACCCCTGTGGTTCATTGCGCAAAAGTGACATAATTAAACCAATGCGCAAAAGTGACATAATTAAACCAATGCGCTGTGATTCATTCCCAGAGTACCTTGGTCTGAAACGAAAATATAACAAACAAGCATTTTTAAAGGAAAAAAAATCTTGCTGTATACCATAAAAAACATCAGGCAGTCCTTCCTTGGGCTCCACAAAATGCGCTCCAGAACAGCTACTCACGTGTTGCTGGAGCTCGGCCACCTCCAGAGACAATCCCTGCAAGCGTTGAGCCAAATCCTGGACGGAAACCATACTGATCCCCGAATTTCTTTCCTTTTAGTTTTTTGGGCTGGACTTACTGTTAGGAACTGCAACATGTACTAAGGAAAGAAAGCGGAAAGCTGTCCCTACAGTAAGATTAAGCTGAATCCCTACGATGTAGCGGGCTGACTGTTCCTTGCGAACGGACCCGCCTTAGTCCTCGGCTAGTCTGAACGAAGACCTATAGAATAAAGGAAGGAGTCCCTAAAAGAACTAAGTACTGGAACAAAAATGGGACACCTCCTGAACAGAGAAAGTTGTTGCAGAACACAAAAAGACGAACTGACAAAAAGGTGCTAGAGGTCCCAGAAGGACCAAGCGAACTGACAGAGATAGGCACCGAAGCACCTGGCTAGAAAAACAGTCAAACAACACTGAAGTCCAGCACAGCCAAAAGGGCGGAGCTGGAATATAAAGGCAGATGGTCACATGACCGCAAAACACATGATGGAAAAAAACAAAAAGGAGAGTTCTAACACTCATCTTTCCCCCACTATCGCTTCTTCGAGTCCTGGTCCCCAAAGGATCCTTCGCTGGTATTCGTTTTTGTTCAGGCAATTTCCGCTTTCCTCCAGTAAGGCGTCATCGTTCCCATTCCCTCTGAGGAATGCTTCTCAGGTTTCTATTCAAACCTTTTTGTGGTCCCAAAAAAAGATGGTTCTGTCCGTGCTATGCTAGACCTCAAACTCTCAAATAAGTGAGTGCGTCTCCACCGCTTCAGGAGGGAATCCCTCCTCTCAGTAATTGCCTCCATGGAGCCTGCAAAATTCCTCTATTCAGTGGACATCCAAGGCGCCTACTTTCACATCCCAATCTGCCCATCTCACTAAAGGTTTCTCCGCTTTGCAGTTCTGGATTCTTACTTTCAATTTATGCCACTCCCCTTCAGTCTAGCGTCTGCTCCCAGAGTGTTCACTAAAGTTATAACTGCTGTCATGGCTCTTCTCCGCCCCAAAGGAATTCTAGCCACCCGCTACCTGGACAATCTGCTAATCAAAGCCCTGTCCTATCTGCACTGCTGCGAGAGTCTTCATCTGACTCTCGATGCGCTTTCTCGCCTGGGTTAGCTCATCAACACAGCGAAGCACCTAGTTTTCCTAGGCATGCTTTTCGATACCGCACACACCAGAGTTCTCCCCAAAGAAAAAGTCTCCCCCCTCCTCCTTTTGTGGGATTCATTCTCTCAGACGTCCATCGCCCTGTCAGCTTCGGACCTGCATGACTGTTCTGGGCTAGATGGTAGCTGCCATGGGAAGTGGTTCCCTTCACAGTTTCACACTCGCCCCTTTCAGCAGGCACTTCTGTCACGTTGGGATAATAAGATTTCTTAACTGGACGGTCACGTTCTCCTTCCCCCGCAAGTAAGATAGTCGCTGGTTTGGTGGCGCCTCTCTCTCCGTTCGTCGCAAGAGATCCTTCCTCCCGCTACACTGGCAGATTGTGACAACAGATGCCAGCCTGCTCTGTTATTGCGCAATCTTTCAACACTTCACAGTCCAAGACCATTGGAAACTTTGGGAGTCCTCACTGCCCATCAACATTTTGGAGCTCAGGGCTATCTGTCTCACTCTCAAGCACTTGCAGTTCCTTCTAGCGGGCCGATCTGTGTGTATCCAGACTGACACTGCCATGGCCATGTCATACATCAATTAGCAGGGCGGAACTTGAAGCAAATCTGTTGTTAGGGCACACAAAAGGTGTGTTCTCATCTTAAGTGTCTGCTGCTAAATTGTATATAGGATATATACGGCCGAAGAAAACACGAGCGATGACATCTATTCAGTGTCAAATGTGAGTTCTGTTTTATTGGTCAAATACTCCGCTTTTTATAGAGAAAAATCAGGGAGTTTACACATTACACATGATCCGCTTGATCTCCTAATTAGTGAAGACATCTGTCACCACATGTCATTATCCATATTACCTTAATGGTTTAATCAAATAAGTAAAGCTGACCTCCCTCTTGTAAGTAAGGTTCAAAGTTCAATCAATATGGTCAGTTATCTTAATTATTCTGTTATTTCTCTTTAAGCAATAAAGTTCATTTGCAGAGTCCTTATTATCAGATTAATTTGTTAGTAGAAGAATCATTAGTGTTTTTCCATTTGGTAATTGCCATGTAGCCTATAGACTTTGAATGAGGTAACTGGGACTACGTGGAACAGAATGTAGACACCATCTTGGATTTTGGATGTCTGCAAGTCTTAATACATATATATAAGTAGGAAGTTATACAGTACAGACCAAAAGTTTGGACACACCTCATTTAAAGATTTTTCTGTATTTTCATGACTATGAAAATTGTACATTCACACTGAAGGCATCAAAACTATGAATTAACACATGTGGAATTATATACTTAACAAAAAAGTGTGAAGCAACTGAAAATATGTCTTATATTCTAGGTTCTTCAAAGTAGCCACCTTTTGCTTTGATGACTGCTTTGCACACTCTTGGCATTCTCTTGATGAGCTTCAAGAGGTAGTCACCGGAAATGGTCTTCCAACAATCTTGAAGGAGTTCCCAGAGATGCTTAGCACTTGTTGGCCCTTTTGCCTTCACTCTGCGGTCCAGCTCACCCCTAACCATCTCGATTGGGTTCAGGTCTGGTGACTGTGGAGGCCTGGTCATCTGGTGTAGCACCCCATCACTCTCCTTCTTGGCCCTTACACAGCCTGGAGGTGTGTTTGGGGTCATTGTCCTGTTGAAAAATAAATGATGGTTCAACTAAACGCAAACCGGATGGAATAGCATGCCGCTGCAAGATGCTGTGGCAGCCATGCTGGTTCAGTATGCCTTCAATTTTGAATAAATCCCTAACAGTGTCACCAGCAAAGCACCCCCACACCATCACACCTCCTCCTCCATGCTTCACGGTGGGAACCAGGCATGTAGAGTCCATCCGTTCACCTTTTCTGCGTCGCACAAAGACACGGTGGTTTGAACCAAAGATCTCAAATTTGGACTCATCAGACCAAAGAACAGATTTCCACTGGTCTAATGTCCATTCCTTGTGTTCTTTAGCCCAAACAAGTCTCTTCTGCTTGCTGCTTGTCCTTAGCAGTGGTTTCCCAGCAGCTATTTTTCCATGAAGGCCTGCAGCACAAAGTCTCCTCTTAATAGTTGTTGTAGAGATGTGTCTGCTGCTAGAACTCTGTGTGGCATTGACCTGGTCTCCAATCTGAGCTGCTGTTAACCTGCGATTTCTGAGGCTGGTGACTCGGATAAACTTATCCTCAGAAGCAGAGATGACTCTTGGTCTTCCTTTCCTGGGGCGGTCCTCATGTGAGCCAGTTTCTTTGTAGCGCTTGATGGTTTTTGCAACTGCACTTTGGGGCACTTTCAAAGTTTGCCCAATTTTTCGGACTGACTGACTTTCATTTCTTAAAGTAATGATGGCCACTCGTTTTTCTTTACTTAGCTGCTTTTTTCTTGCCATAATACAAATTCTTACAGACTATTCAGTAGGACTATCAGCTGTGTATCCACCTGACTTCTGCACAACACAACTGATGGTCCCAACCCCATTTATAAGGCAAGAAATCCCACTTATTAAACCTGACAGGGCACACCTGTGAAGTGAAAACCATTTCCGGTGACTGCCTCTTGAAGCTCATCAAGAGAATGCCAAGAGTATGCAAAGCAGTCATCAAAGCAAAAGGTGGCTACTTTGAAGAACCTAGAATATAAGACATATTTTCAGTTGTTTCACACTTTTTTGTTAAGTATATAATTCCACATGTGTTAATTCATAGTTTTGATGCCTTCAGTGTGAATGTACAATTTTCATAGTCATGAAAATACAGAAAAATCTTTAAATGAGAAGGTGTGCCCAAACTTTTGGTCTGTACTGTATATTCATATAACTTCTATAAATATACATATATTTATATTCTTAACAGTCCCCCCTTTGGAGACGTACAAAATGTAATCCTATCTTGCCCTAATTTTTTGTTGCATCTATTGATGGGACCTAGTGCACTTATCTAACTAATTGGACCAAAATTGGACAATGAAACTAAGCTAATCTTCACTGTATATACAAGACGACCCATCCCTTGTGGATGGATCCTCTCCTAACGGACTCAAGTGTGCAGAAGGTCAGATCCTATCCCTTACTAAATAGTCCATATTTGGCAGGCTGGGCAAGTGTCCTTCTGATTTAGGGGAAGTTGGGAACACAGTCTTTTCAGGGGTTCCAGGTAGAGTTCATCATTTGAATCTCCAAAATCTGTAGGCATCATCATCATGGTGTTGTCCATAGTTTGTGTCATCTGGTAGTGGGAAGCGTGGATCCATTGACTGCTGTGGTAGTAAACAGGACATGGAATGGGCTGTCATCTTTGGGCTCAAGGATTGATCCACCTCTTGAACTTTTGGATGAGGTACCAGTCCTTGAATTCGATCTCATGGGTCCCTTTTAGATTTTGGGAATCAGGGAGGAGAAAACTCGAGAACATATTTTAGTCACATGTTTAGTTAATTCAACAACAAACTTAGTCTGCATATGGACAACTATTGGCGAAAAATATAATCTTTACCTGGGAGTATTTACAAATAGGATCTCATAGGGTCTAATTTTAGTTGGGCCTACTGGTGTGTGTCTGAGACTTAATAACCCAAGGGAAAGATTCTTATGCTATGGCTTTCCTGTTTCTTGTGTGACTTTAACTGTGTAGGGTAACTCTGTCCTAAGGCCTTACATTTTTCTTTTTTTGGATTGGCTGTGAGTGCAGATCCTTTATCACGTTCTATATACTCTGTAGCTGTGGTCCCGGTCAATTGATTTTTCACGGGAAAGGCTTCTGGCCATCCTGAGAAGATGTCTACTAAGGCATACTCAAATCCCCCTGAGTGTGGCATTTGTATGCACTGGAAAAGGGTATAGTGGTTTTGTGTGCACTTCTGAGGGATCTTCTCTGTAATTTTCTTGGTTGCAGCTGTTGTTGAAAAGCCTGGTACGTGGTAATATTGTTTCTCAAGGTTATGTATCTTCATTTTTGATTGATGGGTGGTGCCATGAGCCCATCTGGCTATCATTGGTTAACTCATTTCCGACCTTGTCAGTAATAGTACGTAGCTGTGCCCTGGGACTTATGGACCAGCTACGTATTATTACGCGCGCTGCGATCGCGCCCGCACACAAGCTGTGCGGGGCGATCGCCGCCGGGTGTCAGCTGATTGTCACAGCTGACACCCGGTGCTATGTGCTGGTAGCGGTCCCCGAAGTCGATCGCAGCATTACGGTGGCATGGAGGGAGGTGATCGCTATACTCACCTCTCCTGCCGGCGTCCAGCGATGTCTGCGGCGGCTTCCGGATGTTGCCATGACGACCCGATGTCGTGATGACAACATCCGAGTCACCAGGAGGCAGGACGTTACTTTGGTCATGCGCAGTGCGCGACCAAAGTAATGTCTTCTCTGTGTGCAGCGCTGACAGGCTGCATGACAAAGGGAGCTGCTGCTCTCTATGCCATGCAGCCGATTAGGCTGCAAAAAGTGAAAGTACTATAGTGGGACAATGTGTAAAAGTAAAAGAAGAAGTAGAAAAGTGAAAAAAAAAAATGAAAAAAAATTGTAAAAAAAAAAAAAAGTGAACAGAATAATCCTCCAAAAATAAATATATATTGAACCCATAATATTTATTTATTCGGGAAAAAAAATAAACCAATAAAAGTACACATATTTGGTATCGCTGCGTCCAGAACGACCTGACCTATAAAACTGTCCCACTAGTTAACCCCTTTAGTGAACATGGTAAAAAAATAAAATAAAAAACGAAGCAAAAAAAAATGCTTTATCATCATACTGCCAAACAAAAAAAGGAATAACACGCGATCAAAAAGACGAATGTAAATAAAAATGGTACCGCTGAAAACGTCATCTTGTCCCGCAAAAAACAAGCCACCATACAGCTCCATCATCTGAAAAATTAAAAAGTTATAGTTCTCAGAATAAAGAGATACAATAAAAAATGTTTTCTAGAAAATCATTTTTATTGTGTAAAAGCGCCAAAACATAAAAAAAACTATATAAATGCGGTACCGCTGTAAATGTATTGACCCGTAGAATAAGGCTTCATTATCAATTTTACCACACACGGCATAAAAAAAACGCAAAAAAACTATTTCTGAATTGTTGGTTTTTGTTTATTCTGCCTCCCAAAAATCAGAATAGAGAGCGATCAAAAAATGTCACTTGCCCGAAAATGGTACCAATAGAAACGTCAACTTGTCCCGCAAAAAAAAAGCCATCACAAGACTCTGTCGGCCAAAATATGGAAAAATTATAGCTCTCAAAATATGGTGATGCAAAAACTAGTCTTTGCAAAAAAAAGCGTCTTTTAGTGTGTGACAGCTGTCAATCATAAAAACCCGATATGAATCTGGTATTGCTGTAATCACACCGACCGGGAGAATAAAGTCATCTAATCACTTATACCACACGAGGAACGGTGTAAAAAATAAACTCTAGGGTTAGGGTTGTGCTAGGGCTAGGGTTGTGCTAGGGTTAGGGTTGGGGTTAGGCTTGGGCTAGCGTTAGGCTTGGGCTAGGGTTAGGGTTGGGGTTAGGGTTTGGCTAGGGTAGGGTTATGGGTTGGGCTAGGGTTGGGGTTAGGGTTGGGGCTAGGGTTGGCGTTGGGCTAAGCTACGGTTGGGGTTAGGGTTGTATTAGAGTTGGGGTTGGGATTTTTTCAAAAGTAAAGAAAAAAAATGATGACAATATGGCGACCATTGTTGAGCGCAAGTGCTCACTACTTGAGTTTGCATCGGGTGCTCGGGTATGCACTGAGTATCGCAGCTTCGCGGCCAAAAAAAACGTTGTTGGGATCGCCTGCCATGCAGGAGCGATCCACGCATGTTTTTTTTGGGGTGTCTAACAACCGTGAAACATGCAGGGCAGGGACTCGAGCATGTCACTTGAGCACCTGCGATACTTGGTGCATACCTGAGTACCCGATGCAAACTCAAGTAGCAAGCACTTGCGCTCAAGACTAATGACAACTTATTCAATATGATGACATAATGTTATCAAATTCTGTCGTACCTTTGGGTTCAAAATGTACACTATACCCCTTGATAAAATCCTTTAGGGGTCTAGTTTCCAAAATGGAGTCAATTGTGGGGGTTTCCACTATTTCAGCACATCAGGGGCTCCCGAAATGCGACATGGCGTCTGCTCTTGATTCCAGCCAATTTTGCGTTCAAACAGACACACAGTGCTCCTTCCCTTCTGAACCCTGACGTGCGCCCAAACAGTGTATTTTCCCCACATATGGGGTATTGGCGTACTCAGGAGAAATTGCACAACAGTTTTTAGGTTCCATTTTCTCCTCTTACCCTTGTGAAACTAAAAAATTTGGGGCAAAAATATCATTTTTGTGGAAAAAGTTAGATTTTTTTATTTTCACAGCTTCGTGTACTAAACTTCTGTGAAGCACCTGGGGGTTATGGGTGCTCACCACACATCTAGATAAGTTCCCTCAGGGGTCTAGTTTCCAAAATGGAGTCAATTGTGGGGGTTTCCACTATTTCGGCACATCAGGGGCTCCCGAAATGCGACATGGCATCCGCTCTTGATTCCAGCCAATTTTGCGCTCAAAAAGACACACAGTGCTCCTTACCTTCCGAACCCTGCCGTGCGCCCAAGCAGTGGTTTTCCCCCACATATGGGCTATCTGCTTACTCAGGAGAGCTTGCACAACAAGTTGCATGGTACTATTTCTCCTGTTTACCTTATGAAAATGCAAAACTGGGGGCTGAAAAACATTTTGTGGGAAAAATGTGAACATTTTATTTTAACGGCTCCATGTTATAAACTTCTGTAAAGCACCTGGGGATTCAAGGTGCTCACCACACATCTAGATAAGTTCCCTGAGGGGTCTAGTTTCCAAAATGGTGTCACTTGTGGGGGGTTTCCACTGTTTAGGCACATCAGGGGCTCTCCAAATGCAATATGGCATCCCTAAATTATTCAAGCAAATTTTACATTCAAAAAGTCAAATGGCGCTCCTTACGTATAGGGTATCTGCGTGATCAGGGGAAATTGCGCAACAAATTTTCGGGTCCATTTTTTCCTGTTACCCCTGAAAAAATAAAAAAATTGGGGTCTAAAGTAACATTTTTGTGAAAAAAAGTTAAATGCTCATTTTTTTTTTCCCCATCTCAAAAATTCCTGTGAAGCACGTGAAGGGTTAATAAACTTCTTGAATGTGGTTTTGAGCACCTTGAGGGGTGCAGTTTTTAGAATGGTGTCACTTTTGGGTATTTTCTGTTATAAAGGCCCCTCAAAGTCACTTCAAATGTTTTTGTAAATTTTGTTGGAAAAATGAGAAATCACTGATCAACTTTTAACCCTTATAGCGCACTAATAAAAAAAATTGTAGGGTTCAAAATTGTGCTGATGTAAAGTAGACATGTGGGAAATGTTATTTATTAACTATTTTGTGTGACATATCTCTCTGATTTAACGGAATAAAAATTCAAATTTTGAAAATTTTCTAAATTTTCACCAAATTTCCAATTTTTTCACAAATAAACGCAAGTGATATCGAAGAAATTTTACCACAATCATGAAGTACAATATGTCACAAAAAAACAGTCTCTCAGAATTAGCGGGATCCGTTGAAGCGTTCCAGAGTAATTACCTCATAAAGTGACAGTGGTCAGAATTGTAAAAATCGGCCTGGTCATTAACGTGCAAACCACCCTGGGGGGGTAAAGGGGTTAAAGTGCTCTTGAAAGGTGGTTTCCCTTTTTGTAACAGTCTGTATTAATGTTTTTCATCCTATCTGGCCTCATCCTGGATCCATTTGTCCTTTTCTTCTTCTTGGGATGCTTGTATCTGTAGGGCCAAAAGCATATTCTCCCAGAAATGTTCATCAATTTAGTTTCCGGGTCCATCAAAGAACATAGATGAGATTTTTTTTTTTTGTGCCAAGTAGTAGTATTGCTGCTTCTTTTGCTGCTTTGTCTGCCAAACTGTTGCCCACTGCTTCTTTTGAGGTCCCTCCAGTGTGTGTGCCTTAACCTTTATCACCGCAATTCTTTCTGGCATCAGCAGAGACTCCATCAGTTCTTGTATGGCTTTATGGTGTTTTTACTGAGATTCCATTAGCCGTGATGAAATCTCTTGCCCTCCTGATCGGTTTATAGTCGTGTGACACGCCTCAAGCATAGCGGCTTGTAAGTGTAGATGTTCGCAGTCTTCTGGGCAGCCATCTTGCAGGCTTCTGTTGAGGCAAGTTGTTCTGCCTCCTGTGCAGACAGGGTTCCTTGATTGACTTCATTGACTGCACATAGGTCCTGTACCATGTGGTACTTGGTAGGCGGAACCTTTAGTGTCTTCTTATTGACCGGGAACGATGGAGTGTTGCATGGTGACTTGATAGGGACAGTGGCTCCATTCCCGAGGTAGATCTTGAGTTGTTAAGCAATAGCAGTAGATTGTGGAATGGAGAGTGGATACTGCGGTTTTCTTGGCATCAGAGCTCCTGGTTTTGGTTTCCCTTCTACATGTTGAACATGGAGTCTTCCAATGTCTTCTGGGCCTTGTGGCCATAGGATGTTTGGGACTTGTGCCAGCAGTGTAATATCCACTGGGTCAACAGGGGTGTCCTGTAGAGTGAAGAGGCCATACACTCCAGATGATTCTTCCTTTGATAGTGGAGTAGTCAGGGTCACAGTTTCATCTTCGTTAAAACTTGAATATTGGCCTGAAGTTTTGCTAGTAGATCTGCTTCTAGTAGGTTCACTGGGCAGATTTGTAAAGACAATCAATTGGGACAGAATACTTTGTGTAGTTGTAGGCCTATCTGTAGGGGGTTTGGTGATTGGTGTATAGCATGTAGCTCCATCCACCCCCACACAAGGTATCACTTCGTCTGTGAGGCAATCTGGGTTGGCTGCACCGATAAATCAATATTTATTATTAGACTTCTGGCTGCATCGGTATCTACCAGGAAATTGAGGAGGTTTATGTTCAACTTCTATCTGAATGATGAGGGTTAATATACTTCGTGGTCTTGTGGAGTGTAAGAATATATGTGCTTCTTGTGTATGAGGATTCAGCTTGCCAATATCCTATTATGGTCTGGAGCCTGGTGGATGTCCTAGGAGTGGCTGACGCTGGTGTCCAAGCTTCTTTATTTCGGGGCTGACTTGTATTTCAAATCCAAGATCCTGAAACATCTGATCCAATCGATGGAAGACCCTCTCCACAGTTTCTCCTTTTTCCTGCATGACATCCTGAATAGTGGGAGTCTGTTCTGGTATGTGATTCTTTTCCCAGGCATAAAGCTTATGGAGAAAATCTTCTCCGGATACATGCAATTCAAGCCATTCTACATGCAGGTTGTCGGTTTCAAAGGCTAGTCGCATCCTCGGCCAAAAAAGAATTTCCTGCTTTAATTTGAGTGAGCCTTTCTAAGTCTGTCCACGAGGCAGAGTGTGCCTTCTGTATCTGAAATATCTTCCTGTAAAATGGCATTGGATGCTTTACTGGGTCTGGTAAGCTATTCACCAGGGTATCTGCCTCTTGAACAGGTCGGGTGCCAGGATGTAAACTTTGGGGCTTACATGAACAGGATGAAGATGATGATATTCCCTCATCATATAGTGGTAGATGCTGGGTCTTGCTCATGGGGTACTGAGGGGTATCAGTCTGAGCTGCTGATTCCTGTGTTCCCTGTTCTTCCTGATCATGTACTGCTTTGTCATCCTCATCTTTTTCTTCATTATCCTTTTTATAGACTGCAGTAATTAGTGGACCTAAAATGGACGCTGGACAGCAAGTGGCATAGGGAGTACCATCTACATAAACAACAGGGAATAGGGCAGTACTATTTGGATTGGTTATCTGACAGACCGAACAAGTCTCACGATAATCTGAATTCTGCGTTTGATAGTTGGCACATGTCCAGTTGTCGGGAATATACAATTGTGCTCAAAAGTTTACATACCCCGGCAGAATTTTTGCTTTCTTGGCCTTGTTTCAGAGAATATGAATGATAACAAAAAATGGTTATTGTTTGGATGAAGCCATTTATTGTCAAACTGCTGTGTTTTCTCTTTAAATCTTAATGACAACCGAAAACATCCAAATGACTCTGATCAAAAGTTCACATACCCCAGTTCTTAATACCGTGTATTGCCCCCTCTAACATCAATGACAGCTTGAAGTCTTTTGTGATAGTTGTCGATGAGGTTCTTTATTTTCTCAGATGGTAAAGCTGCCCATTCTTCTTGGTAGAAAGCTTCCAGTTCCTGTAAATTCCTGGGCTGTCTAGCATGGACTGTGCGCTTGAGATCTCCCCAGAGTGGCTCAATGATATTGAGGTCAGGAGACTAAGATGGCCACTCCAGAACCTTCACTTTGTTCTGCTGTAGCCAACGACAGGTCGACTTGGCCTTGTGTTTTGGATTGTTGTCATGTTGGAACGTCCAAGTACGTCCCATGCTCAGCTTCCGGGCTGATGAGTGCATATTTGCCTCCAGTATTTGCTGATAACATGCTGCATTCATCTTTCCTTCAACTTTTACCAAGTTTCCTGTGTCTTTGTAGCTCACACATCCCCAAAATATCAGCGAATTCACCTCCGTGCTTTACTGTAGAAATGGTGTTCCTTTCATCATAGACCTTGTTGACCTCTTTCCAAATGTAACGTTTATGGTTGTGGCCAAAAAGTTCAATTTTGGTCTCATCACTCCAAATTACTGTTATGTTCTGCTACCAAAGCTAAGGAAAGAGAGGAGATCTGTCCCTACTATAAGACTCAGCTGAATCCCTACGATGTAACAGGGAACCTGATCCTGCGATCAGACCTGCTAAAGTCCTAATCTAGTCTGTACGGAGACCTATAGATTTGGGGAGGGAATCCCTACAAGTACTAAGGACTGGGAGGAATATGGGACACCTCCTAACAGAAATAGTAGCAGACAGACGAACAAACAAAATAGATAGAACATAGAGGTCCGTAGACCAAGCAAACTGAGTTAGATACAGAGCACAGGCTAGCTAGAAAGTAGATATACAATGAAGTCCAGCAAAGCCAGAAGGGCGGAGCAGGATTAAATAGGCCAACAAGGTCATGTGACCAGCAAAGGAAAAAAAACCTAACAGCAAGGTTCTAACAGTACCCCCCCTTCTAAGAGGATCCTCCGGATCCCCTAGGACCAGGCTTATCAGGAAATCTCCTGTGAAACGCTCTGATAAGTCTGGACGCGGAAACATCATCTGACCTCACCCAAGAGTTATCCTCGGGTCCGAAACCTTTCCAGGCCACAAGATACTGCAAACTACCTCTATACCGTCTAGAGTCAAGGATGCGAGAAATTTCATATTCCCCGTCCTCCACCACCGGAGGAACAGAGGCAGAGGCGTCACCATCCGACACAACAGCTTTTTTTAACAGAGAGACATGAAAGACCGGATTAATTCTCCAGGAGGTAGGAACCTCCAACCTAACAGCAGATTGGTTGACAACCTGAAGCACCTTAAAGGGCCCTACAAACTTGGGACCCAATTTCTTAGAAGGAATCCTCAACCGCAGATTCCTAGAGGACAACCAAACCATGTCACCAACAGCGAACAAAACCTCCTGTCGTTTCCTATCAAAGTAGTCTTTAGATTTTCTGTTGGCCTCCTGAAGATTACCACGCACATCCGTCCAAACTCTTTCCAAATCACCGGAAAAATTCTCCTCCTCAGGCACGGCAGATCCCAACTTGGAGAACGACCCAAACGACGGATGTCTCCCAGAACAACAAAAAAAAGGCGAACAACCAGCAGAAGAAGATGTATGATTGTTCAGAGCAAATTCGGCAAGTGGCAGAAACTCAGACCACCCCTCTTGATTGTCTGCCACAAAACAACGCAAGAACTGCTCAACATCCTGGTTTTTCCTTTCTGTCTGGCCATTAGATTCAGGATGATATCCGGACGAAAACGACAAATGAATTCCCAACCTGTCACAAAAGGCACGCCAAAAACGAGCCACGAACTGAGGACCCCTATCAGAAACAATGTCAGTAGGAACGCCATGAAGTCTGACAATTTCCTTGACAAAGGCCTTAGCGAGAGTTTTAGCGCAGGGCAGTTTGACGAAGGGAACCAAGTGACACATCTTGCTAAAACGGTCCACGACCACCCAGATGACAGTAAAACCCTCAGAGGGGGGAAGGTCAGTTATAAAGTCCATAGCCAAATGTGTCCAAGGAGCACTGGGGACCTCCAAAGGACAAAGCAACCCCGCAGCAGGAGTATGTGAGGACTTAGATCTAGCACATATAGTACATTGGCGCACCCACTTAATGACTTCCTTCTGCCATCCAGGCCACCAAAAACTGCGACCCACCAGTCTCTTGGTCTCAGAGATTCCGGGATGACCTGCCAACCGAGATTCGTGACACTCAACAAACAAATCTCTCCTAAAGGTCCCAGGCACAAACAACCTCCCATGAGGAGTGTTAGATGGGGCATTCTCCTGAGCTTTAAGAATCTCATCTTCCAAAACGGAGTCTAAAGCAGCTATCACAACACCTTCTTGTAAAATGTTTTCCTCTTTCTCAGCACCGACTATGGGAGAAAAACTGCGAGACAAGGCATCCGCCTTAACATTCTTAGTACCAGGGATGTAAGTAACAGAGAAATTAAACCGCGAGAAAAACAGTGCCCACCTAGCCTGACGGGCATTCAGGCGCTTGGCAGCGTCAAGATATATCAGATTTTTATGATCCGTAAGAACCTGAACGGGAAATTCCGCACCTTCCAAGAAGTGGCGCCAGTGTTCAAATGCGAGTTTAATAGCCAATAATTCCCGATTACCAATATCGTAATTCAATTCAGTCTCCGAAAATTTTTTTGAAAAAAATGCACAGGGATGTAATCCATCCCCGTTATCCTGAGACAATACTGCGCCAACCCCCACAGAGGAAGCATCAACCTCAACCAAAAACGGCCTAGTAACATCAGGCTGCATAAGGATGGGAGCAGAGGTGAACCTCTCCTTGAGATACACAAAAGCTTCAATGGCCTCAGAAGACCACTGAACCGCATCAGCACCTTTCCTGGTGAGATCAGTCAGAGGTTTGACAATACTAGAAAAATTTTTTATGAATTTTCTATAGTAATTGGCGAAACCCAAAAACCTCTGTATCGATTTCAAACCAATAGGCCTAGGCCATTCCTGCACAGCCTGAACCTTAACCGGATCCATCTCAAAACCTTTGCTGGAGATAATGTAGCCCAAAAAACTAATTCTCTGTACAGCGAACTCACATTTCTCCAGCTTAGCAAAAAGCGAATTGTCCATTAATAACTGTAATACCTCACGCACGCTCCGCCAATGAGACTCCAGATCTGGCGAATAAATCAAAATGTCATCCAAATACACAACCACATTTTTACCGATCAAAGGTCTAAGGATGTCATTAATCAGATTCTGAAAAAATGCAGGAGCATTAGTAAGACCAAAAGGCATAACCAGATTCTCAAAATGACCCACAGGAGTGTTAAAAGCAGTCTTCCATTCATCACCCTCCTTCATGCGCAACAGATTGTATGCCCCCTTAAGGTCAATTTTAGAGAACCACTTGGCCCCCAATAACTGGTTAAACAGATCAGGAATCAATGGCAGTGGGTAAGGATTGCGTACCGTAATTTTGTTAATCTCACGAAAATCCAGACAAGGACGTAAACCGCCGTCCTTTTTTTTTACAAAAAAAAATCCAACCGCCACAGGAGACTTAGAGGGCCTAATGTGACCGGCGGCCAAACTTGTCTGTATGTATTCCTCCAAAGCCTTCCTCTCAGGAATAGTAAGGTTAAATAAACGACTTTTAGGAAGAGTCGCTCCAGGGACAAATTCAATAGAACAATCATAGTCTCTATGGGGAGGCAAAACCTGCGATTCCTTCTCAGAAAAAACTCTCCAAAAATCCTGAATAGGAACAGGCAATTCTCCCCTATCCAAAGCTGCAATACGCCCGTTACAACACTTGTCATAACATTTATGGCTCCAGGATTTAATTTCACTGGTAGACCAATCCAGTACAGGATTGTGAAATTTTAACCAGGGCAAACCCAATATTACTGGAGAAGGCAAGTTATTCAACACTACCAAATCCAATTTCTCATGGTGAACACCATTAATAGTGAGAGGAAATTCACTGACCTTGAGAGTAATATTCTTCAAAGGGGAGCCATCCACAGAAACCACAGCAATGGGGGATGATAAAGGTTCAGGTTTTAAATTGAGTTTTTCCACGAATCCCCCATCAATAACATTCAGTGTAGACCCGCAATCAACAAACACCCGAAATTCCATTAATTTTTCCTGAGCAATCGTGGAAGCAGCTAAAAATATACCCTTGGAATTTAAACAGGCAATACGGGCGTGACTGACCATTTTTTTTTCTTTCTTCATACGAAGCTCACAGCCTTTAATCAAATGACCAGATTTCCCGCAATAGAAACACAAGCCTTCTGAAAAACAACGGTGTTTTTCTTGAGAGCGAGGTGCCACCGATCCAATCTCCATCGGTTCACCACTGTTAGTACACACATTATCATAACCAGAAACTGACATAGCAGAGGATTTGCTCTCATTAACCCTAGCACGCAGTCTTCTATCCACCCGTATAGCTAATTGCATAGCCTGTTGCAAATCCTCAGGTGTAGGATAAGCAATTAGCAGGTCTTTAACCTTTTCACTGAGCCCAGCAAGAAATAGACTTTTCAGAGCAGAATCGTTCCACCCTGTTTGAGTGGACCAACGACGAAAATGTGTACAATATTTTTCCATATTACCTGATCCTTGTTTTAAACGTCTCAACTCAGTCTCAGCTGATGCCACACGGTCAGGATCATCATATAATAGTCCTAAAGCAGAAAAAAAACTATCCACTGATCTGAAGCATGTATCACTAGGTTGCAAAGAAAAGGCCCACTCCTGAGGCTCTTTGCGCAAAAGTGACATTATGAACCCTACGCGCTGGGATTCATCCCCAGAGGACTTGGGTCTCAAACGAAAATACAATAAGCAAGCATTTTTAAATGAAAAAAATTCTCGATGTTCACCAAAAAATAAATCCGGCAAACATACCTTAGGCTCCAAGAAATATGCTCCAGGACAGTTACTCACGTGCTGACGGAGCTCGGCCACTTCCAGAGAGAGTCCCTGCAGGTGTTTAGCCAAATCCTGAACCGACACCATGATAGAACAAAAAAAATCTTTCCTTAGAGAATTTACAGGCTGGACTTACTGTTATGTTCTGCTACCAAAGCTAAGGAAAGAGAGGAGATCTGTCCCTACTATAAGACTCAGCTGAATCCCTACGATGTAACAGGGAACCTGATCCTGCGATCAGACCTGCTAAAGTCCTAATCTAGTCTGTACGGAGACCTATAGATTTGGGGAGGGAATCCCTACAAGTACTAAGGACTGGGAGGAATATGGGACACCTCCTAACAGAAATAGTAGCAGACAGACGAACAAACAAAATAGATAGAACATAGAGGTCCGTAGACCAAGCAAACTAACAGAGTTAGATACAGAGCACAGGCTAGCTAGAAAGTAGATATACAATGAAGTCCAGCAAAGCCAGAAGGGCGGAGCAGGATTAAATAGGCCAACAAGGTCATGTGACCAGCAAAGGAAAAAAAACCTAACAGCAAGGTTCTAACAATTACCTTGTTCCAGAAGTTTTGAGGCTTGTCTCTGTGCTGTTTGGCATATTGTAGGCGAGATACTTTGTGGCATTTGCACAGTAATGGCTTTCTCCTGGTGACTTGACCATGCAGCCCATTTTTCTTCAAGTGCCTCCTTATTGTGCATCTTGAAACAGCCACACCACTAGTTTTCAAAGAGTCCTGAATTTCAGCTGATGTTGTTTGTGGGTTTTTCTTTGCATCCCGAACAATTTGGCCGAAATTTTTGTTGGTCTACCTGACCGTGGTTTGGTTTTTACAGAGCCCCTGATTTTCCATTTGTTAATCACAGTTTGAACGCTGCTGACTGGCATTATCAATTCCTTGGATATTTTTTTGTATCCTTTTCCTGTGTTATACAGTTCAACTACCATTTCCTGTAGATCCGTTGACAATTCTTTGGCTTTCGCCATGGCTCACAATCCAGAAACGTCAGTGTCTGGATGAAAGATGCAAGAGTCTGTCTGGATTCCAGAAACTCACTCAGCTATTATGCACACACACTGATTACAAGCAAACAGGTCACAGGTGAGGATGTTACCTTTAGTAGCCATTCAAACCTATTTGTGTCAAATTCTGTGCATGTTATCAGGCCAAAATCACCAGTGTATGTGAACTTTTGATCAGGGTCATTTGGATGTTTTTGGTTGTCATTAATATTTAAAAAGTGAAAACACAGTAGTTTGACAATAAATGGCTTCACCCAACCAATAACCATGAGTGGACAAAAAGTTTTTTTGTTATCATTCATATTCTCTGAAACAAGGCCAAGAAAGCAAAAATTCTGCCGGGGTATGTAAACTTTTGAGCACAACCGTATATATAGGAGGTATCCATGGTTCAGGTGTAGCTACTGCAACTGACGCACTTTACTCAGGCGATGACTGATTGGCATAACATTCAATAACATTGTCATATTCCTCTCTCCACATCTGTCTTTTCACTTTCCTTGTCATTTTATACAAAACTTCAGCATCCTGTAAGGCTTTATAGTACCTGGGGTGCTTCTCTCTACCCTTTAACACATTCTTCCATTCCTTCTTATTTAATCCTCCTCCTTTTGGGGTCGGAAGGAGGGTCTTTTTCACATGCTTTTTCCTTGCTTTCTCCACTACCAGCGCTGTTGGCTGTGTGTGTTCTGTGTGTGTTGACTGATTACTCCCACCCATTTTACCATCTAAATCTTGAATGTAGCGTCTGAGGGACATGTGTGTCTTTTTCTTGAAACAAAGTTCCCACGGAGTTTTGAATAGTTAACCTGGTAGGTGTATTTAGTCTGAGTACTTTAATTTCTGGCCACTTGACTGGGTAGGCTATATGTTTAATGCAGGGTTCCCCAACTCCAGTCCTCAAGGCCCACCAACAGGTCATGTTTTCAGGATTTCCTTAGTATTACACAGGTGATAATTCCATCACCTGCACAGGCAATAATTCCATCACCTGTGCAATACTAAGGAAATCCTGAAAACATGACCTGTTGGTGGGCCTTGAGGACTGGAGTTGGGGAACCCTGGTTTAATGTATAGGGAAAGGGGTTTCAGTGACTTTGTGATAGCTAGTATCTTGAACACAGTGATATAGGAGGTTAGTTAAAAATTAGTCTGTTTCACAACCAGGGCTTTAAAAAGTCTTGTGTACACTGAGAACACATCTTTTAAAACACCAGAACACCAGATAAATTGTTAGAATATGTTTTCACAACACTTTCCCTTTAACAAAAAAAATAAATCCGTTCACGAGTGTCACACATGGACACATAAAATTGCAGCTACGCTAGTGAATAATTAAAGAAGTTGTGCACTACTTTAGACTAATCCCCCAATATATGCCCCCGGCGCCCCTAAGCCTTTTTGTAAATACCTTCCATTGCAGATAATGCCTGTGGGCGGCATTATCGGTGGCCGCTCACAGGCATCACGTGACCCCGCACTGACGTCACGACAAGTGAGGCGTGACTCAGCGCTGGGGTCCCCGCGGTGGCTGCTGGGTTGTGGGTGGGGTTACCCCCCGCATCACACCCAGCATCCACCACGCGCTTTCCCAATGAATGGGGAGAGGCAGAGTGCCGGGTGTGACACGGGGGGTAACCCCGCCCACAGCCTGGCATCCACCTGGAACCAGGAAGAAAAAGACCCCCAGCTGCTGCCAGCACTTGTCGTGACATCAGCAGATGTCAGAACCGGCTGCATCCGGGGGTCACGTGATGCCTGTGAGCGGCCAGTGATAGCGCCGCTCACAGGCAATACATACAACGAAAGGTATTTACAAAAAGTCTTAGGGCCCCGGGGGGATACATTGGGGGAGGGGTAATCTAAAGTAGTGGACAACCCCTTTAACCACATTAGCTTGCTACCGTAGACTTTGGTCTCCAACACTCTCTAAACTGTACCAGTTAAAACATTAAAAGAAACACAATCTTATCCCTTTTAAGAAATTCTCTTTTTACGTGAATGCTTTAACACTTTATTTTACAGTTCTGAAGTACACAAAAACAAAACCAGTTTATAATTCTCTAATCTCACAATGAATGTATACAGAATGAATTCAAAACTTTAACTATATGCTAGCTTTTTAGTACGCCTCCTGCCGGCAAATCATACACACAACATAAACAGATACAGATAGAAAAACAGCTTATGATGACGCTGCTACCAGACTTTGCAATACTATTTAACTGTGAATGTTTAACTAAACACCTCTCTAATTCCTATGACCCTGTCACCGCCAATCCGGATTCGATATTACAAGATGCAAGATGTTACAAATGCTACACCACTCTATAGGCTCAAATGTACATACACCACATATAGGCAGCTTCACTTTCAATTACATCAGTACCATCTGTGAGTAACAGCTGGAAAAAATTACTGCAGATACAAATGATTATTTCCACCACTTCAACGGTACCAGCCATCTGCTCAAATGGACAGGTCTTTAACTGTACCACCAACACGTACAGTCCACTACACCCTTGATACGCCCAGTCTCCCCCTTGAAACTGGCGCACAGAAAAAGTATCAGCCTATCCCTAAAACTGATTCAGAGTAATTTGAAATGACTGCAACCTTTACAACTCTACCATCTACAGATTGACAGATTGGCGGGCTATCTGCCGAGAAATTTTCAACATTCACAGATGCAAGTAGCACAGCAGAGAGAGACAAAGCACATAAGGCAGACAATTAAGGAAATTGTGACCGGGTTGGTTCAAGAGGCTAGGACTTGTCAGTGAACGGTCACTATGTGTCCGAGAGTCTGACAGATGACTGACCTTTATCTCAGCTTGGAGACACAAGAGGTCTCTAGGTAAGATGATTTATTTTCTTACCTAGTTAGGAGTTGCAATCTCCTTCCTTGAGTGTGTCCCTTCTTAGATTGGAGGCGCTGTTGCATCTGGTCATCCCCGAACGTCTCGTCCTAGCCCCACGTTAGGCACCAAATGTTAGGGCCAGGGCCAGCTCCAGGTTTTTGTGGACCCTGGGCGAAAGAGTCTCAGCGGGCCCCTTTAACACATACCACGATTCATGATGCACAGATATGGCAGAGAAATATATATATAGTACAATGCCAAAGATTTAACTTCTTACATTACATGAGTGATATCTATTGTAAATTCTACAAAAGCTCAGAAACACACAGTGCAAACCGGACAGTATAGTCCTCCATACAGTATTATGGGCACCTCATAGTCCTCCATACAGTATTATGGGTCCCATATATTGCTCCATACAGTATTATGGGCCCCATATATTGCTCCATACAGAATAATGGTGTTACGGATCCGGGTGGTGGAACCTCTGTGCTGCGGTGCAAGGAGGGGCCAGAGGGGCGTGACTAAGTATCAATTCGGTCCAACCAAGGTTGCACGGCGGCTCAGTCGCCTCCGTGAACCACGGAGGAACCGAGCAGATGGACCAGGTGCCACTCTGGGACCGACCTTGTATGAGAGCAGGTGACTCCCACGGGTCAGAAGGCAGGAACTGACTGGTACAGCGGATGAGCTTCGGCTGGCAGGCTGACGGGTGGTCCGGGTAGACAAGCAGGCTGATTAGGCAGATAGTCAGGCGAGTGTTCCGGGTAGGCAAGCTGGCGGCACAACAGGTAGCTGGCTGGTGCTTCCAGGTAAGCGGGCTGGCAGGCACGGCAGGTAACAGGCAGGTGCTTCCAGGTAAGCGGGCTGGCAGGCACGGCAGGTAACAGGCAGGTGCTTCCAGGTAAGCGGGCTGGCAAGCATGACAGGTAACAGGCGGATGCTTCCAGGTAAGCGGGCAGGCAGGCACGGCAGGTAACAGGCAGGTGCTTCCAGGTAAGCAGGCATGCAGAGCCCATAGACAGACTGGCGGACTGGACTGTAGACCGACTGTCGGGCAGAAGAGAAATCAGGCTAGCGGACTGAGCAGAAGATCAGACTCCATATTGGAGGAAGTGCCTCTTATAGGGAAAGCCCTCCGGCGATGGGCCGGGGACTTTTTAGGATGGCGCGCGCGGCCCCTTTAAGAGGGAGGGAGCACACGCACCCTAAGCACAGAGCCAGGTAAGCTGCGTGCACCAGCAGCAGCTGCAGGGAGGCCGGAAGACGCTGGAGCAGGACCGCGGCGGTAAGGGGGACGGCGTCTCTGCCTGGCAGGGGGCAGAGACGCCGATGCTACAGTACCCCCCCCTTTACGCCCCCTCTTTTTCAGGCCAGCAAGAAATTTTTTAAGAAGAAGAGGGGCATGGATGTTCTCCCTGGGTTCACAAGACCTCTCCTCCGGGCCAAACCCCTTCCAGTCCACCAGAAAAAAGGTTTTTCCTCTTACTCTTTTGGTGGCCAAAATGTTCTTTACCTCATAGACGTCCTCAGCGGAAACTGGAGCTGGAGTGGTTCCTGGATCGTCAGAAAAAAAATTAAGAACAACTGGTTTGAGGAGAGATACGTGGAAGGAGTTGGGAATCCATAAGGTGGCCGGGAGTTTTAGCTTGTAAGCCACGGGATTGATTTGCTTGAGAACCTCAAACGGACCGATGAACCGCGGACCCAACTTATACGATGGAATTTTGAGCCGAACATGTTTGGAGGAGAGCCAGACCCTGTCTCCCGGACGAAAAAGAGGTGGATCCAGACGTCTCTTATCGGCATGTCTCTTCATCCATTCAGAGGACTGAAGAAGTGCGGATCTAGTGTTTTCCCAAATAGTAGAACATTCGCTGACCAGAGACTCCGCGGCAGGATTGTCCACTGAAGCGGAGACGGGAAACGGGATCTGGGGGTGTTGACCGTAGACCACAAAGAACGGGGATTTGGAAGAAGACTCACTCTCATGGTTGTTATAGGAGAACTCGGCCCAAGGTAGGAGCTCAACCCAATCGTTATGGTGAGCATTGACGAAATGCCGGAGAAAGCTGGTAAGGACCTGGTTGATACGTTCCACTTGACCATTGGACTGAGGATGATAAGCAGAGGCGAAATCCAGGCTGACATCTAACAGCTTACACATAGCTCTCCAGAAGCGCGAAGTGAACTGGACCCCGCGATCAGTCACAATGTGGAGGGGTAGGCCGTGGAGACGAAAGTTGTGAAGGATGAAATCCTTAGCCAGCACAGATGCGGACGGGAGACCAGGCAGAGGCATGAAGTGGACCATTTTAGAAAAGCAGTCAGCGACCACCCAAATGACGGTACAACCGGCAGAAACAGGGAGATCCGTAATAAAGTCTGTAGCAATGTGTTGCCCCAGGGCGGAAGGTACGGGTAGAGGCAGGAGACGGCCGGCGGGCAGATGCCTAGGAACTTTGTTACGGGCACAGGAGGAACAAGCCGAGACGAAATCCGCAACATCTTTGCGTAGCGAAGGCCACCAGTAATGCCGGGCGATGAGCAGGAAGGTCTTCCTCTGGCCAGCATGGCTGGCTAGTTTGGATGAATGACCCCAGAGAAGAACCTTCTTACGATCCGGAACCGCTACAAAAGTCTTACCGGGTGGAAGACGAGACAGGTCAAACAAGGCCACGGTCATTACTCTGGAGGGGTCGATGATATGCAGAGGCTCCTCCTCTTGGTCGGGGGACAGGAATGAGCGGGATAGAGCGTCGGCTTTAACGTTCTTGTCAGCAGGGCGGTAATGTAGAGAAAAGCAGAATCGGGCAAAGAACAGAGACCACTGGGCCTGACGTGGATTGAGTCTCTGGTCGTTCTGTGATCTGTGTAGATGATCACCAGGTGCAGAGCCCCTTCCAGCAGGTAGCGCCACTTCTCCAGCGCCAATTTGATGACAAGCAGCTCACGATCTCCTATGGAGTAGTTGCACTCAGACGAGGAGAAGAGCTTGGAGAAAAAGCCGCAGGTTACCATTCTCCCGGACGGGGATTTCTGGGTGAGCACCGCTCCGGCTCCGGAGGAGGAAGCATCAACCTCCAGGAAGAACTGCTTGTTGCAATCCGGGCGGTGCAGCACAGGGGCGGAGGAGAAAGCTTGTTTTAGGGAGACGAAGGCCTCCTCCGCTTAGGAAGTCCATTCCTTGGGATTTGCTCCGTTACGGGTGAGCGTGGAGATGGGAGCGGTCTGGGAGTCTGGGAGGAGAAATGAGGAATGAAGAGGCGGTAATAATTTGCGAAGCCCAGGAATCGCTGAATCGCCTTCAACCCCTCCGGTCGGGGCCATTTTAAGATGGCAGAAACCTTCTTGGGATCCATCCAAAGACCAGTCTTGGAGATAATATATCCCAGGAATGGAAGGGAAGTCTTCTCGAAGAGACATTTTTCAAATTTAGCGTAGAGACGATTCTGCCGGAGCCTAAGCAGAACCTGATGAACATTCCTCCGGTATGAGGGCAGATCCGGAGAGAAGATCAGGATATTGTCCATGAACACCACTACGCAAGAATACAAGAGGTCACTGAAAATGTCGTTAACTAGCTCCTGGAAGACGGCTGGGGCATTACAGAGACCAAAGGGCATCATGCGGTATTCATAGTGACCGTCCCGGGAGTTGAATGTCTTCTTCCACTCGTCTCCCTGGCGGATCCGGACCAAATTGTACGCCCCACGTATATCGAGCTTGGTGAAGACCCTCGCGCCTTTAAGGCGGTCGAACAGCTCCGAGATGAGAGGCAGGGGGTACTTATTTTTGATGGTAATTTGGTTAAGCCCCCTGTAATCGATACACGGCCGTAGCGAGCCGTTTTTCTTTTTAACGAAGAAGAATCCTGTTCCAGCTGGGGAAGTAGATTTCTGAATGAATCCCCTAGCAAGATTCTCCTCTATGAACTCAGACACGGCCCGGGTTTCAGCCAGCGACAAGGGGTAGATACGCCCGCGGGGAGGTGAAGCGCCTGGTACCAGGTCGATGGGGCGATCATACGGCCTATGAGGTGGTAGTGTCTCGGCTTCCTTCTTGTCGAAGACGTCCGCATAGGACCAGCAGGGTGCCGGCAGACCGGGTAGATTAGCCGGAGTAGACCGAGGTCGAGCCGGGCAAACCGAAACCAGGCAGGTCTCATGGCAATCCTGCCCCCAACGGAGCACCTCACCGGATCGCCAATTCAGAACGGGTTCATGTTTCTGTAGCCAGGGTAGACCTAGCAAAAGGGAGTGAAAGAGTCCGGATAGCACATGGAAGGAGATCCTCTCCGAGTGCAGCATTCCCACCTGAAGGGTTACAGGCTCTGTGGTGCGCAAGATGGTCACCGGAAGGAGTCTTCCATCCACGGAAGTGACTGCCAATGGTTCAGCCAGACGTTTGGTGGGAATCTGATACTTCTCCACAAGGGACTGAGAAATGAGATTCCCAGCGGCTCCAGAATCCAGATGGGCGGTTTCAAAGAAGCAGGTCTCTCCACAGGAAATAGAAATGTATAGAGTCAAGGACGGAGAGACACTGTCCTAGACACTGGAGTTTCCCAGCTTCACCGGACAGGAACGGATCAGATGCTCCTTACTACCACAGTAGAAACAGCTCCCCTCGGCTCGGCGTGTTTCTTGGCGAGACTTGACCATCTTGGTCTGGTTGACCTGCATGGGTAAGGGCGAGCGTGCCCTGGGAGTTGCTGGTTGGGAGGCAGGTTTCTGGAAAACAGGAGCGAGACGAGGATATCTTCTCTCCCGGGTAGTCTCCTTCGCTCGTTCCAGGAAACGGATGTCAATTGGGGTAGCTAGTGACACTAGGTCATCCAGGGTGGTAGGAATGTCCCGGCCGGCTAGCTCGTCCTTGATCCGTCCGGAAAGACCCTCCCAGAAGGTGGACTCCAGGGCCTCGTTGTTCCAGGCAAGCTCAGATGCGAGGGTACGGAACTGTATGGCATACTGGCCCATGGTGAGACTCCCTTGTCGGAGACGGAGCAGTGAGGAGGCAGAAGTCCTTCGTCCTGGCTCATCGAAGACCTTCCAGAAGGCAGTGAGGAAAGCCGGAAGATCGGACACCAGGGGATCCCCTCTCTCCCATAAAGGGTTTAGACATTCCAATGCTTCCCCGGTGAGGTGAGACATGATGAACGCCACCTTGGCCCGGTCAGAGGGAAACTGATGTGACAGGAGTTCAAAGTGCAGCGTGCACTGTTTCAGAAAACCCCGACATAAGACGGGGTCACCCCCAAAACGAGGAGGCACAGAGAACCGGATGCCATGGCACCAGTAGGCTGAGTCGCCGCCGGAGCGGGTGCCGCTCGGCTCGAGGCGGACACAGGTGGGACTGACAGCGTGTCCAGGTGGGAGTTGACAGACCGCAGGTAGGTCAGGATGGTTTTCTGTTGGGATCTCTGACGAGAAACCTCCTGGTACAGGTCAGCAAGCGAAGGAGCCTGGGGGCCACCGGGTTCCATGGCCCGTGCAAACTGTTACGGATCCGGGTGGGGGAACCTCTGTGCTGCAGTGCAAGGAGGGACCAGAGGGGCGTGACTAAGTATCAACTCGGTCCGACCAAGGTCGCACGGCGGCTCAGTCGACTCCGTGAACCAGGAAGGAACCAAGCAGAGGGACCAGGTGCCACTCTGGGACCGACCTTGTATGAGAGCAGGTGACTCCCACGGGTCAGAAGGCAGGAACTGACCGGTACAGCAGATGAGCTTCGGCTGGCAGGCTGACGGGTGGTCCGGGTAGACAAGCACCCTGATTAGGCAGATAGTCAGGCGAGTGTTCCGGGTAGGCAAGCTGGCGGCACAACAGGTAACAGGCAGGTGCTTCCAGGTAAGCAGGCTGGCAGGCACAGCAGGTAACAGGCAGGTGCTTCCAGGTAAGCAGGCGGGCAGAGCCCATAGACAGACTGGCGGACTGGACTGTAGACAGACTGTCGGGCAGAAGAGAAGTCAGGCTAGCGGACTGAGCAGAAGATCAGACTGGCGAACAGGACTGACTTGCAGAGGACCTGGGGGCTGAAGCAAAGTAAGAATCACAAAGCAACAACCTTGCACGGGCACCTCTATATTGGAGGAGGTGCCTCTTATAGGGAAAGCCCTCCGGTGATTGGCCGGGGACTTTTTAGGACGGCGTGTGCAGCCCCTTTAAGAGGGAGGGAGGGAGCGCGCGCGCACTCGCCCTAAGCACAGAGGCAGGGAAGCTGCGTGCACCAGCAGCAGCTGCAGGGAGGCCGGAAGACGCTGGAGCAGGACCGCAGCGGTAAGGGGGACGGCGTCTCTGCCTGGCAGGGGGCAGAGATGCCGATGCTACAAATGGACCCCATATAACGCTCCATGCAGGATACTGGTCCCCATATAATGCTCCATACAGGATACTCGTCCCCATATAAAGCTCCATACAGGATACTGGTTCCCTTATAATGCTCCATACAGGATACTGGCCCCCTTATTATGCTCCATACAGAATACTGGCCCCCATATAACGCCCTATACAAGATACTGGCCCCCACATAAAGCCCCATGCAGGCTATGCCACCACATAATGCCCCATGCAGGATGTCACTTCTCCCCCATATAATGCCCCATGCAGGATGTCACTCCCACCCCATATAATGCCCCATGCAGGATGTCATTTCTCCCCCATATAATGCCCCATGCAGGATGTCACCTCTCCCCCCCATATAATGCCCCATGCAGGATGTCACTTGTTTCCCCCCTGTGACAGTGTCACTGGTTTTATATGTGAGGGGAGGTATGTGTCACTCAGGATCCTCTCCTGTGTGAACTAAGACCTACTATGTTATATGCTGGTGGGTTTACTCTGTTAAAGGGTGTGCAGTTTTATGGGAATGGCAAAGAGGGCAGGACGCCATTCCCCCTACCTTCCCTCAGGGTGTGGCTGAGCAATGTGTAAAAGCTCAGTCCCTTTTTTTCTCTCTGGAGCGTGGTCTGGAGAGTGAAGTCTCCAGACAGTGTTGTGGAAGCTGCAGACTTTGTCTGTGCAGTTTATGCTACCGAGAGCGGGTGGAACCTGCTCACTTATAGACTGAGCTACATTTTGTTTTGTTTTACCGTTTAACCCAGAGGGGTCTTGTTTATTTTTCCTGCGGAACTCTGCATGAGTTTATGCCATATAATAAACCAGCAGGAAGGTAACCTGAGAACGTGTGTCCTGAATCTGCCTTCGGAAGAGCCGAGCGAGTCATCTTGCCACAGTTGGTGTGAGAGTGCGTTCAGGATTCCAGGAACACGTGTACCTGCCACAAAGACCGGTGGATGTCCTGGGTGAAGGCCGGCAGCCAGCCAGAAAACTCCAGCAGCATGGAGGAGCTCATTAAGCACCTGGTCCAGAGCATGCAGCAGCAACCCCTGCAGAGCATGCAGCAGAGCATGCAGCAGCACCAGGAGACGACCAAACTGTTGCTTCAGCAAATCCAGTTGCAGCAAAAGTCGCAGCTGTTATGTTGTGCAACTTAGAACTAAGGAATAGGAGGGAAAATCTGTCCCTGCACTGAGACTCAGCTTTACCCTATGCTGGGCTGGGTGCCCTATTCCTTATGAATAGCCTCACCGAAACTCCTGCACTGAACTCAAACGAAGACCTGTAGGAAAGGGAAAGGGGTCCCTAAAAGATCTAAGGACTGGGAGCAGAAGCAGGAGACCTCCTAACAGAAAAGTTAGTTGCAGAAACGAAAATTAAAGGAAACAAAACTGGTGGAACAAGAAGTCCCAGGATAACAATAGTCAAAAGCAAGAAGAACTAAACCAGGCTACTTAGCCAGAGCATGAGCGAAACAACACTGATATCCAGCAGGGAATGGGGGCCAGGTGCTGGGTAATAAAGAGTGCAGAGATCACGTGACCAAGAAACCCAGCACCAGAGGAAAAGACTAGAAGCCAGCAAACCACAACAAGATGGCCGATAGTAAAGCAACATAGATTTTAACAGCAGCAGCACCAGCAGGAGGCACAACAGCAGATACAGCTTCTGGCAGACGCCATCAAGAGCAGGGCGGCTGCCCCACCTCCAGGGTCAACTGATGATTTTCACGTCAGGAAGGCGGTAAGGCGGACCATGCAGAAGATGACCCCTGGGGATGATGTAGACGCATTTCTAACTGTTTTTGACAGGGTGGCTGATTAGGAGACACTTCCACCAGGACAATGGGCAGAGGTTCTGGCGCCATATATCGTGTGAAAGGCATATTTCGACTTGGCGCTGCGAGATGCTAAGGAGAAACCCAAGCTAAAGACAGAGATGTTAGCACGCCTGGGAGTAAATATGGCGGTGAGAGCTCAATGAGTTCATCACTAGGCGTATGCTAGCGACAAACCCCCTCGCTCGCTGATATTTGACCTACTGCACCTCGTTCAGAAGTGGCTACAACCGGAGTCCTCCACTCTGGCACAGATGGTTGAGCGGGTGGTGATTGACAGATTCATGCATTCCCTTCCCAAGCCAGTACAGACCTGGGTTGCCCAGGGTGATCCCCAGAACACAGATGACTTCATTGGCCTGGTAGAGAGGTACCAGGTAGTTGAGAGATCACTCGGGAAACTGGATGCAGTCATTTCTCCATACTGGGATACCCAAAAGGGAGTGGGTTCAGCACTGAAGGGGTCTAGAGCCACTACTGGGGGACGTCCCACTCCCACTGAAGGTGCCGTTAGGACTGTTGGTAAAGATATAGTCTGTTGGCGGTGTCACAACCCTGGACACGTAGCCGCCAGGTGTCAAATATCCCCTGAGCCCATGGACTGCAGCCTAGGCAGAAAGGTCTCCTATTATGCCTATCCAGCCTGTAGCGTGGACTGTCGACGCGGCGAGGGGCCGCAGGCATGTGCAGTATCCATTAATGGAGTAAAAGTGCTTGGGTTGTTGGACTTCGGGAGTTTGGTGACCTTGATCAGAGCTACCCTTCCCCACCCGTTGATCCCTTCCAAAACTGTGGGCGTTCGGTGCATCCACGGTGATGCCAAGGACTATTCTGTGGCCACAGTGACAATGGTGACAGACTGTGGTGCCCAGTCCCATGAAGTCGGGGTAGTGAAAGACCTGATACACCCCGTCATATTGGGCCCTGATTTTTCTTTATTTTGGACTTGATGGGGAAGGGAACTGGACTAAGTTGCGTAGGGAAAAGCCAGGTCCTTGGAGAAGAACCCCCAACGAAGTCTCAGGTGGAGGAATTACCATTGTGCGCCCTTGTTGGTGACTAGGGTGAGACGGTGACCGAGGAGGCCGACCTCCCTGAGTTAGATATGTCCTGAGAGAACTTTGGGACTGCTCAAGTTCGAGACCTGACCTTAAAAGGGGCGTTCGACCTGGTTACTGTATGTGATGGGGCTGGCCAAGAGCCGGGAGCCAACACCTGATTCCCCCACTTTGCAGTGCAGGGGGAGTTGCTATATCGGGTTGCCAAACTAAGGGGCGGTGAGATAGTGGAACAGCTGTTAGTGCGAGGGCCATACAGACGGAGGGTACTAGATATGGCCCATTCACATGTTCTGGGGGGACACCTAGGGGTTGAGAAAACTCAGGAGAGGATACTGAGAAGGTTTTATTGGCCAGGGTGTTACCGAGAAGTTCAAAACTATTGTAGGTCCTGCCCCACCTGCCAAATAACCGCTCCCTCTTCCCACTTCCATAGCCCCTTAGTCCCACTACCTGTGATAGAGGTTCCCTTTGAGAGGATTTCCATGGACCTCGTGGGCCCCTTAGTTAAATCAGCTCGGGGCCACCAATATATCCTGGTCCTGGTCGTCATGGTCTATGCGACCCGGTACCCCGAAGCAGTTCCGCTAAGGAACTTGTCCAGTAAAAGTATAGCCCGAGAGCTGGTCCATATTTTTGCTCTAACAGGTCTGCCAAAAGAGATTCTGACAGACCAAGGAACCCCCTTCATGAGAAAGGTTATGGAGTCCTTCAAATAACTCAGATTCGGACCTCGGTTTTTCATCCATAGACGAGCGACCTAGTGGAACGCTTCAACAAGACCTTAAACGCGATGCTCATAAAGGTCGTTGAAAAGGATGGGCAAGACTGGGACTACCTGCTCCCATTTCTGCTTTTATCAGTCAGAGATGTTCCTCAAGCCTCCACTGGCTTCCCTCCGTTTGAGCTCCTATATGGGCGGCATCCAAGACATCACCAAGGAAACATGGGAGGCCGAAGTCACGCCACACTGGAGTATCATCGAACATGTCGCCCAGTTACAGGAGAGAATGTCAAAGGTGATGCCCATTGTGAAGGAACATCTCCTCCAGGCACAGAAAGCCCAGGCGAGGGTATATAACTGGTCAGCGAGACTAAGACAGTTCCAGCCCGGGGACAGTGTTCCTCGCCAAATGGCAAGGTCCGTACGAGGTGGTGGAGAAAGTCAGCGAGGTTAATTATAAAGTCCACCAGCCTGGTCGAAGAAAGCCGCATCAAATATATCATGTGAATTTGCTCAAGCCGTGGCAGGACCGGGAGCCTGTGGAAACTCCTTGCCTGGGAGCCGCACCAGAAGGCAAGGTGGAGGAGGTCACTATTGCAGAGACTCTATCACCAGCTCAGAAGCAACAGTGTCAAGAATTACTACAGCGGAATCGGGAGCTGTTCTCAAAGTTGCTGGGGCATACTCATGTGGTAGAGCATGACGTGCTAACAGAGCCGCATGTACAAGTGAATCTGAAGCCGTACAGGATTCCGGATGCACGCCGGGAGGTGATCTCGGCTGAGGTGAAGAGGATGTTAGACCTCGGGTTAATAGAGGAGTCAAAGAGTGGGTGGTCGAGCCCAATCGTCCTCGTGCTGAAACCCAATGGAGAATGGAGGTTTTGTAATGAGGGCTGAATGAAGTATCCAAGTGTGCCGCGTACCCGATGCCCCGCGTCGACGAGCTCATTGAGAGGCTTGGCGAGGTACAGTACAGACCAAAAGTTTGGACACACCTTCTCATTTAAAGATTTTTCTGTATTTTCATGACTATGAAAATTGTACATTCACACTGAAGGCATCAAAACTATGAATTAACACATGTGGAATTATATAGTTAACAAAAATAGTGTGAAACAACTGAAAATATGTCTTATATTCTAGGTTCTTCAAAGTAGCCACCTTTTGCTTTGATGACTGCTTTGCACACTCTTGGCATTCTCTTGATGAGCTTCACCACTCTTGACCTGAGGAAGGGCTACTGGCAGATCCCCATGTCGCAGACGGCCAAGGAGAAGACTGCTTTCTCAACACCTGATGGGTGTTTTCAATACACGCGGATGCCGTTTGGACTACAGGGGGCCCCAGCCACTTTCCAGAGGGCTATGGATCGGATCCTAGCCCCACATAAGAAGTATGCCGCAGCCTACCTTGACAACATTGTGGTCTTTAGCCCAGACTGGGCTAGTCACCTACCTAAACTACAGGCCGTTCTGGAGGCTCTAAGGAAGGCGAGATTTACCATAAATCCAAGAAAGCGTGCCATTGGAAAAGAGGAGGCCCAAGTACTTGGGCTATGTCGTTGGGAGAGGCGAAATAAAGCTGCAAATCAAGAAAGTGGAGGCAATTCAAACCTGGCCGCAACCGCTCTCCAAGTAGCAGGTGAGAGCGTACCTGGGAATGATGGGATATTACTGGCGTTTTATCCTGAATTTCGCCATGATGGACGCTCCACTAACGGATCTTTTAAAAGGCACCAAATCACCCATGGTGAAATGGATGGAAGAAACGGAGTCCGCCTTTCAACAGTTGAAGCTAACACTGTGCAAGCAGCCGGTCCTGGTCGCACCAGACTTTAAAAAATAATTTGTGGTCCAAACGGACGCTTCAGAGGTTGGTCTAGGGGCTGTACTCTCTCAAGCGATAAATGGGGAAGAACATCCCATTCTCTATTTGAGCTGAAAGCTGTCCTCCTGCGAGAAGAACTACGCCATAGTAAAGAAAGAGTGTTTAGCCATAAAATGGGTCGTGGATACACTGAAATATTACCTACTAGGCCGGAAGTTAAATTAGTATCATGCCCCATTGAGATAGTTGAGGGAGAAGAGGAGTAAAAATGCCAGGGTAACTAGATGGTTCCTAGGGCTCCAAGATTTTAACTTTCATGTAGAGCATAGGCCCGGGAAGTTACATGGGAATGCCGATGCACTCTCTAGGATTCCATGCCTGGTGTCAGAAGGTGCCTAAACCCCCGGCTTTGGGCAGAGGGGGGGAATATGTGACAGTGTCACTGGTTTTATATGTGAAGGGAGGTATGTATCACTCAGGATGCTCTCCTGTGTGAACTAAGACCTACTTTATTTCTGCCAGCATGTTATATGCTGGTGGGTTTACTCTGTTAAAGGGTGTGCGGTTTTATGGGAATGGCAAAGAAGGCGGGACCCCATTCCCCCTACCTCCCCTCAGGGTGTGGCTGAGCAATTTCTAAAAGCTCAGTCCCTTTTTTTTTTCTCTGGAGTGTGGTCTGGAGAGTGAAGTTTCCAGACAATGTTGTGGAAGCTACAGACTTTGTCTGTGCAGTTTGTGCTACCGAGAGCGGGCGGAACCCGCTCACCTATGGACTGAGCTATATTTTGTTTTGTTTTCCCGTTTAACCCAGAGGGAACTTGTTTATTTTTCCTGTGGAACCCTGCATGAGTTTATGCCATATAATAAACCCAATTAAGCAAAAAATATATAGATATGCCAAAGCATTGTAAAGATTCCTCAGGACCACTTCCAATATCCACACAAATAGTTTTGTCAGAAAATAGCAAAATTGGGGATTTAAAATGTAACTTTTACTGAGTATTTTTCTTAAAAAGAGAATTTTTTTGGTAGACCAACATATTAAAATTGCAAGAGAGAACTGACTGATGACCCTTGTCCCTATAAGAGTACAATTATTGACAGTGGTCAAAATTATTAGGGTCTCAATACACACGAGTCCATATAGTGAACAGACTCAATACATATAACATTTGAATGTACAAAGGATTAAATAAGAAAGATCTCACCCATATTCAGTTTTGTCCTCTATGTCCTTTGTACCTCCTCAGGATTCCCTGTTAGTGGTGGAGTTCTCATCGTTTATTGTCCCTGCCAGTCCCTATAACTTAGAGATGGCCCTGAGACCCCAAGAACTCCTGCCCTTACAGCCCTGAACTAGCCCTATTGGTGCCTCCTGACGCGTTTCTTCAGGATTCTGAGTCTTCAGGGGATTGGCACATGCATCTCCACATCGGGAATAAAGGAAAAAGACCCACCCTCTAGATTATGGATGGGATAAACAGATAGTTGAGTATTAGAAAGTGCACTCATTATATAGGGCAGTTTTAAGTGGGAACCTCCCCCACTCCATATGTTTCCCTACCAAGATTGGATCAATTTCAAATAATAACAGCCTCAAGGGCCAATCAGAGAAATGTCCTACCCTCAAAAATGGTCCAATTTGAGTATATCGCTTAATCAAAATCAAATTGTTCCACATGACACCTAGGATTCGTAGTCTACATGTTCTGGACATCGTGTGGAACGCAAGAGTGCGTTCCACACACTCTAACTGGTGTCATTTCCGGTGCGCGTACGGGAGGAAAGACGTCATATCTGGTGTGTCATCCACTGGTACTAATGTGGATAAGGAATTTGCCATCATGGATTTCATCAACTGCCAAACACAGGGCGTCATCTACAAGGGCACCTGCGAATGTGGCCTTGAGTATATAGGAAAAACGAGAGGTGAACTAAGACGCAGAGTGGGTGAACATATTGGTGACATTATACATAAAAGAGACACCCCTATAGCTAGGCATGTCGATGAATTCCATGGTGGTAATAAAACTGTGTTTAAATTCATAGGCATTGAGAAAGTGGCTAAACCATTTTGGGGGGGGGGGGAGATTGGGACCGTCTACTTTTACAGAAAGAATCAAACTGGATTTTTTTCGGTTGAAGACCATATCCCCTCAGGGACTTATTGAGCAATTAACATACAGCTGCTTTATTTAATATTTTCTGAATATACGCCTAATTTTAAATATGTCAGGACAGAACCCAACTTAAAAATACCTTTTTTTTTAAAGATATAATTGCCTTTTATGTAATATGATTCAGAATTGGTTCCTTCCTAATTATGAATTGAGAAAGTATTGATATGGTCCATGTTCTAATCATAATAACATTGACATATAAGGTGCCTGAAATGTATTTCAAATTGTGTAATGCAGGCCCCTTTATGTGTATAATGGTAATGTGCGCATGTGGCGATTTGGGGGCGACAATACGTCGTTGGACCGCGGCCCCTGCCACACTGATGGATGTTGGAGCGACATGTGGGATGCGTTCACTGGGGCAGGTGCCCTTTCAACACGCAACTGAGTCCTATCTTTATGGGGACCAATATGATGTGGAGCGCACGATGCATTCCACAAAATAGGATGTGACGTCAATTCACATAGGTGGAGCGCACAGTTCGTGCGATGCGTTCCACCTGGACAGGAGGTGACGTTGGTCGGAATGACGCACCGGATGTGACGGTGACTCGCACAGGTGGAACGCACAGTACGCATATTGCGTTCCACCTGAACAGGATGTGGCGTTGGTCGATGACACACCGGATATGACGTCTTTCCTCCCGTACGCGCACCGGAAATGACACCAGTTAGAGTGTGTAGAACGCACTCTTGCATTCCACACGATGTCCAGAACATGTAGACTACGAATCCTAGGTGTCATGTGGAACAATTTGATTTTGATTAAGCGATATACTCAAATAGGACCATTTTTGAGGGTAGGACATTTCTCTGATTGGCCCTTGAGGCTGTTATTATTTGAAATGGATCCAATCTTGGTATGGAAACATATGGAGTGGGGGAGGTTCCCACTTAAAACTGCCCTATATAATGAGTGCACTTTCTAATACTCAACTATCTGTTTATCCCAACCATAATCTGGAGGGTGGGTCTTTTTCCCTTATTCCGGATGTGGAGATGCATGTGCCAATCCCCTGAAGACTCAGAATCCTGAAGAAACGCGTCAGGAGGCATCAATAGGGCTAGTTCAGGGCTGTACTAGTACAGAGTCAGCTGTGGACTGCCCTTGTAAGGGCGGGAGTTCTTGGGGTCTCAGGGCCATCTCTAAGTTATAGGGACTGGCAGGGACAATAAACGATGAGAACTCCACCACTAACAGGGAATCCTGAGGAGGTACAAAGGACATAGAGGACAAAACTGAATATGGGTGAGATCTTTCTTATTTAATCCTTTGTACATTCAAATGTTATATAATAAGCCAGCAGGAAGGTAACCTGAGAATGTGTGTTCTGAGTCTGCCTCCGGGAGAGCCGAGTGAGTCGTCTTGCCACACCCCCCATATAATGTCCCATGCAGGATGTCACCTCCACCCCCCCATATAATGCCCCATGCAGGATGTCATCTCCCCCCCCATATAATGCCCAATGCAGGATGTCACTTGTTTCCCCCCTGCATATAATGCCCCATGCAGGATGCCACCTCTCCCCCCCATATAATGCCACATGCAGGATGTTACTTGTTCCCCCCCATATTATGCCCCATGCCTCCATCCAACTAAAATACTCACCTCACTTCTCACCTGCTGCCGCTGCTCAACTCCAGACTCCTCAGCATAGCCGACGTCTTCCCGCTCTGTGCTGTGACGGCTCAGGAGAGAACGCGGTGTAAAGACGTCACCGCAGCCTCTGACCTGAGACTTCACAGTGCAGCAGCCACGGAAGAGACCGAACCTGCTGTGGAGGCATGAGGAGAGGTAAGTATTGTGCCGCCGGCCGCCAGGGCCCTGAGCAAGCAGAGGGGGGTGCCAGGCGCTGGCATCGGCACCACTGCTCACGGGTCCCATAGCACGGCGAGGTGCCCGACGGTGAGTGGGTTCCCCCACCTGCTAAGGGCCCTGACACTTGCCCGGGTGCTTACGCCGGGCCTGGTTAGGGCACACAAAAGGTGTGTTCTTGTCTTAAGTGTCTGCTGCCAAATTGTATATAGGATATATACGGCTGGAGAAAACACAAGAGATGACATCTATTCAGTGTCAAATGTGAGTTCTGTTTTATTGGTCAAATACACCGCTTTTTATAGAGAAAATCAGGGAGTTCACACATTACACATGATCTGCTTTATCTCCTACTTAGTGCAGGCATCTGCCGCCCCCTGTCTTTATCCATATTACCTTAATGGTTTAATCAAATAAGTCAAGCTGACCTCCGTCTTGCACGTATGGTTCAAAGTTCAATCAATATGGTCACTCATCTTAATTATTCTGTTATTTCTCCTTAAGCAATAAAGTTCATTTGCAGAGTCCTTATTATCAGATTAATTTGTTAGTAGAAGAATCATTAGTGTTTTTCCATTTGGTAATTGCCACTTAGCCTATAGACTTTGATCAGAATGAGGTAACTGGGACTACGTGGAACAGAATGTAGACACCATCTTGGATTTTGGATGTCTGCAAGTCTTAATGCATATATATAAGTAGGAAGTAAATATTCATACAACTTCTATAAATATACATATATTTATATCCTTAACAACGTAATGGCAGAAGTCTCTTGAATTCTGGCCTGGGCCGAAAAGAGGGTGCCAGCGATCTCAGCAGTTCACATTCCCAGAGTGGAAAACTGGGCCACCGACTTCCTAAGTTGTCAGGTCCTCTCCTCCAGAGAGTGGTCCCTGAACCCATTTAGGTGTTTAGGCATATCTGTCAACGGTGGGGCACGCCTGACATCGACATAATGACATATAGGATGAACAACAAGGTTCCTCAGTTTGTGTCCAGGTCTTGCAACCCCCTCGCGATCGGCTCCATTGCCCTGGTTCTTTCATAGTCGCAGTTTCTCCTTCCATACCTCTTTCCACTGCCACTGATTCCCAAGCTCATCAAGAAGATAAGGGTGGAAGGAGTGGCAGTCATTGTTGTGGCTCCCGACTGGTCCAGAAGAGCGTGGTACACAAAAGTGGTCAATCTCATCACAGACGTGGAAATTTCCGGATCATCTAGACATCCTTTCCCAAAATCCTCTCTTCTACTAGAATTCACAGTCTCTCAATTTAATGGCATAGCTGTTGAAGCCGCAGTCCTGAAAGACGCAGGCTTCCCTGACCAGGTTATCCAAACCATGATCAAAGCAAGAAAGCCCTCATCCTCCCAAGTCTACCATTGCCGTTGGAAAGCCTTTTTCGCTGGTGCGAGGCCAACCAGGAGGCCCCCATGTCTTTCTCAATCCCCTCCCTTCTGGCCTTTCTCCAGTCAGGTCTCGAGTTTGGACTATCACTTAGTTCTCTTAAGGGCCATGTCTCTGCCCTTTCAGTCCTATTTCAGAGTAATCTAGCTTCTCATTCTCAAGTCAGGACTTTCTTTGCTCATTCTATTCCTGCCTATCATCCTCCCTTGAACACCTGGGATTTCAATCTGGTTCTGAACGCTCTTCAGGGCTCAAACGAGGTTTGAACCTCTTCAAGATGTTTCTTTGTTCTGGCCCTCCTGGAAAGTTGTCTTTGTAGTGGTAATCACCTCCATCAGGCACGTCTCAAAGCTGGCGTCCTTTTCCTGGAATTCACCCTTTCTTGTTTTTCACCAAGACAAGGTGGTGCTCTGTCCTGTTCCTTCTTTTTTTTCAAAGGTGGTTTCCCCCATTCACCTCAACGAGGAACATCATTCTCTCACCCTTTTGTCCTTCACCAACTTATGCTTGGGAGCAGTCTCTCCACAAGTTGGATCTCTTCAGAGCTCTACGTCTCTGTCTTTCCAGAACATCTTTCAGAATCATTGACTCTTTGTTTGTGATTTCCGATGGTAGAGGTCTTCCAGCCTCCAAGGAGACAATCACTCTCTGGATTCGTTCTGCCATCCTGGAAGCTTATCAAGCACAGGATAGGCTGCCACCATGCGGGCTCAAGGTTGTCTCCACACATGCAGTGGGGGCTTCCTGGGACTGTTCGTCATCAGGCCTCTGCTTCGCAGCTCTGGAAGGCTGCTACATGCTCTTCTGCACACACCTTCTCGAATTTCTACAAAGTGCATACCTATGTCTAGGCTGATGGGAGCCTAGGTAGGAAGGTTCTGCTAGCAGCAGTCGCCCAGGAATTAGACCTGTTTGGGCATTTTTCCTTTCTCTTTTCCCACCCTTGGGACTGCTTTAGGACATTCCATGGTCTCATGTGTCCCACAGTGAAGCGTTAGAGAAAAGAGGATTTTGGGTACTTAGTGTAAAATCCCTTTCTTGGAGCCTTCATTGCGGGACACAGTTCCAGCTCCTGTTGTATATATGTTGCCATTTTTTTAATATGTACTTTTTTGATGCTTCTCATACTGCTTTCTCACTAACTGATCAGCAGGATACACCCACCAACTCGCAGAAAGGTAATCAGTTAATGAGAAAGCAGTAAAAGCAACAAGAAATACGAACAACTTAAACCCCAATATATATACAACAGGAGCAGTAACTGTGTCCCCCAATGAAGGCTCCGAGAAAGGGATTTTACGCCAAGTACCCCAAATCCTCTTTTTCATGGTCAGAATGTGGGAAATGTTTTAACCAAAAATGGTACCTTCTTGAAAATCAAAAATCCCACGCAAGGAGAAGTCATTATTATACCTAGAATGTGAAAAATGGAATTACTAGAAAACATATTTTGTTAAGCAAAAATAATGCACTATGAACTATATATTTTATTGACAAATTGTACAAAAATCATGTAGCAGGCAGTCATATAATTAAACAAAAGAGGGAAATTACTTTAGAATTTACTGTATTTTTAGTCTATAAGACACTCTTTTAACACGAAAAAGTCTTGCTAATAAGTGAATGCCTCCTATAGTCTGGTGACCCCTTCCTGTCTCTCTCCTCCTGCCCCACACTAATCTATGTGATTGCTGCAGAGATACCGGGACCTGCACAAAAGCTGCTCATCCTGAGTGAGCAGCTGAAGAACCTTCCATCTGACTATCTCCAGGACCTTTCACATGACCTGGAAGGAACTGCGAAATGGGCTAAGGTAATGCACAGTGTATGTCCATGCAAATGTAGGAGAGCACTGTGTATGTAAATAATAATAAGAATATTATTTTTTATTTTAATAGCGCCAACATATTCCGAAGCACTTTACAATTTTAGGGGGACTTGTACAGACAATAAAGACATTATAGAATAAGCATAACTCAGATATTAAAAGGAATGAGGGCCCTGCTCGCAAGCTTACAATCTATGAGCTGTGCATACTGTATGTAGTAGAGCTGTGTGTATGTGACTGAGCATATGTAGTAGAGATTTGTGTATATAAATGGGCATATGTAGTAGAACTACAGCATTGGCAGCACGGTGGCTCAGTGGTTAGCAATGTGGTTTTGCAGTGCCAGGGTTCTGGGTTTAAATCCCACCAAGGACAACATCAATAAGGAGTTTGTATATTCTTCATGTGTTTGTGTGGATTTCATTCCACACACCAAAGATATACTGATAGGGAATTTAGATTGAGAGCCCAATTGGGGACAGTGATGATAATGTCTGCAGAATATAATGAGGCTATATAAGCAATGAATAATAAAAATAAAGCTATGTGTGTATACAGGGCCAGGACAAAGTATTTTTGTGCCCTAGACAGATGAAACCAATGGCTCTCTTCCACCAAAGGCTCTCTTCCACACCCCTGCCCCTTCCCCCTCATTCCCTCACCATGCTGGCCTCCTTAATACTACCAGGCTCATCTCAGGTCATTTCTTAATCTATCACATATTTACGACTTGATCCTTCTATACAGGGGCGGACACTGACTGCTTAGGGCCCATGTGCAAGAAATGTGTCTGGGCCCCCCACCTTTTATGGCGACAAAGCTACAGATGTATATATAGCCACACACATATATACTGTATGTACCTCTTAAATAGCCTCCTTTATTATGTATATTGCCGTCCCTTATTACACAGTGCCGTCTCTTGTTATGTACAGCACCGTCCCTTACATATTTGATTATTCATATCCCCCTGTTCTTTATTACATACTGTCCTCTCTTGTTAGATATATAATGCAATGACGGCTGATGAAGCATAGGAAAACTTCTTTTCTGATGGAGTAGCTGATGGACTGGTCTTCTGGTCACCGGCTGCTCCATCAGCAGTCATTTTATATCTAACAAGAGACGACTATGCAATAAAATAGGGCGCTGTGACTGACAAAAATAACAATAATACACTATGTAAGGGACAGCACTGTACATAACAGCAGAGAAAGCTGTATAATAAGAGACTGCACCATATATAGCTAGAGAGGATGGTACGTAATAAAGGAGGGTGTTATACATAATAAAGGATGAAACTATATAACTAAGGATGGCGCTATACATAATAAGTGAGTACACTATATACTAAGGGACTGTGCTATACATAATAAGGCTACATTCCTGTATCCGTGTGCAGTGTCGGTGTGCTTCCCTGTTTTACAGATTCATTGAGCATGTCCTATTATGATCCTCAAAATCGGACATTCTCAGACCCTCACAGATCTCATTCTCGTGATTTTCATGGATGTGTGAATGGATCTATAAAACTCTACGAATCCGTGGACCATCCGATAAAAAAATCTGGCGGCACATGGACATTTCACACAAATGTGAGAATGCAGCCTATGGGATTTTACAGATAGCATTATCACTCCAAATCACACAGTGAAGATATAGAATAATATCTACATCCAGGCACCTACCGCTGACGTCTCATCTGATCAGAGACGGTTTCTGCTGTTTCTTCTCCATCTGGTCAGACCTTCATGTCGACATCTCCCAGCCACGTCTCGTTTTGTCACGATGATCAGTGCAGCCCTAAAAATAACAAGGTCACATATATTGTATATATACATGTGTCTCCCCCACACTGCGCCTCTAACTACATATATGTACCCCCCCCCATTAATATACTATTAGCCACTTAGTAATCAAAATATAAAGTGATAAGCAGCACTGTGCCCCCCATTAACTATAATCTCTACTGGCCAATAATATAAACTATTCAGTCTCAGTGACTCTCCCCAATTAACTGTTAGGCTATGGGCAAACAGAAAATATACGAGGCTTTACAGTACAAGCAAAGTGAAACCCCCATCATTGCTCTCTCCCAGTACCCCATCATTGCTCTCTCCCAGCACCCTCATCATTGCTCTCTCCCAGCACCCCCATCATTGCTCTCTCCCAGCACCCCCATCATTGCTCTGTCCCAGCACTTCCATCATTGCTCTGTCCCAGCACCTCCATCATTGCTCTGTCCCAGCACCCCCATCATTGCTCTCTCCCAGCACCCATCATTGCTCTCTCCCAGCACCCCCATCATTGCTCACTCCCAGCAACCCCCGTCATTGCTCTCCCCATACCCACCATCCTCATCATTGCTCTCCCCATAATCCCCATCATTGCTCTCCCCAGCCCCATCATTGCTGTCCCCAACTCCATCATTGCTCTCCGCATCCCCATCATTGCTCTCCGCATCCCCATCATTGCTCTCCCCATCCCCATCATTGCTCTCCCCATCACCACCATCCCCACCATTGCTCTACCCATCCCCATCATTTCTCTCCCCATCGCCACCATCCCCATCATTGCTCTCCCCCACCTCCCCTCATTCTCCTGTTCCTCTCCCCAGCGTTTCAGTAAAAAAACAACAACAACATACCTCTCTGCTCGTTCTCCTGCAGCATCCTCGTTGCCGGCAACTTTCTCCCTGAACCAGGCTCGCGCTGCATGATGACGTCATCAAGCTGCACGCGTCTGTGTCAGGGAGGAAGCGCCAGGCAGGAAGCTGAGGTCGGGTCCCTCCAGCTCCGCTGCCATTTTCTCCTGTCAGCAGCGGAGGTGGAGGGATCGCTCCCTGCCCACACGAGAGGGAAATCTGGCCATGGGCCCCCCAGAGCTTCGGGCTCCGAGAAGCAGGCCAGATTGCCCTCAATAGTAGCCGCCCGGCAAGGGCCCCTCTGACCCTCCTGGGCCCCGGTGCAGTTGCACTGGCGGTATGTCCGTCCCTGCTTCTATAGGTATGTTGTCTGACTGCTATTGCAATGCGGAGGCTGTTCTAGATGCCACTTATATTGTCTGAGTGGCACCTATCCTCTTAATAACTATTTTGTGTGCCTTGCTATTCCCTGGGGACGCCTAGGGTCTTAGCTTGCGCTTATTGTCGCACATACCTCAATTGATATATTTGATTCCTTGAGTTTTGAAGGAAATTGCTTCAGAGGTCTCTTCTATCATTATATTCCATGTTGGCACTTAGCATTGTATTAGCATTACAATTTTTTCTTGGCATGGTTAATTGAGCATATTGAGGGTAGACAGTTTTGGCCAGTTTCTATCTATCTTTACGGCCCAACTATAACCAGTGTAATGGTAATTATCATACTTGTATTATAACAATTGGTAACATATAATGTGGACAGGGGTATGGTTTTTGTATTATTTCATGGTTTTAAGTGATTTTACTATTTTCATGTGTGTCATTTTTGTACTGATAAAATTTGTATGTGTAGCACCCTGAGGATTCGGCTGCTACAGGGGTATTGCACCTCAACCCAGAGGTGTGATATTCCACTCCCGGGTAAGGATGGAGTGTGGAACTGAGCTCAGTTAGCTGCATGCACTACACACATCCCATTTCCGAGGAACAGACCGATGGTACTCCCACTAGAGAAATGTGCAGGTACGACAGTGTCTGTTCCTGGCTGGAGTGGGAGGGGGGTGGAACATCCCAGTAGTGTAGGGGCAGATAGGGGGAGCAGTCTGGGTAGTGCTAGGAGCTCATTGGGTGCTGGTCACCTGAGCTCACACATAGAGGGAGTATATAAGGTGGGCACCATCTTAGGACAGGGTCTTTTGCAGAGTGAGGTCAGTCTGTCAGAGTTGAGTCAGAGAAGCAGAGCAGAGGAGAAAAGCAGCTCCAAGGCCAAGAGAGAGAGAGAGGAGAAAGAAAGACCCAGAGGGGGAGAAAGAAGGAACTCCAAGAGCCCAAATTAGACCAGAGGGTGAAGAGTTGGCAACAGGGTACCGGATCCCAAGCTGGCAGAGGCTACAGCACACCTTAGCCAGGAACCGGAGGTCGTGGGCAGGATCGATCTGCCACGATCACCCACTAAATCCACCCGGAAGGCAGACCAGGAATAGGGTCAGGGAACCCAGAAACAAGGGTTTACCACCAAGAGGCCCGAGGGAGCCGGACATAGGTGGATCCCTGGTGGGGAAGGCCAGAGAAGAGGACAGGACAGAAAGGGAGCTCAGGACCACGCTCCAGAATCACCTGGGGGTTGGCCGAGTCCAGGACCTGGTGGACGCAGCACGGCTCGGGTGGTCACTTAAGGCCGGAGTGACCAGAACAACTGCAGTAAGTAAACAAACCCTGAACTGCACAGCCCGACTCTGAGTCTCATTTCCATCCCCGCTGCACCACCACAACCCCCATCCTCTGCAACTGACCCCCTGAGGCTATACCCCTCCCGTTGGGGGTTATACTACCTGAGCTGCACATACATCACCAGCCTCAGCGGACCCTGCTGCAGCGGCGGCCTTTTGACCGCAAATCAACGGGTGGCGTAGTCGACACAAAAGAACATCTAGTAACATCATAAGGACTGCCACACACTGAGCTTGACACCCTGGGCACGGACCGGGTCACAGCCACTCGGAGACTACAACCCCCATCTGATCCGGCTCCGGGTATCCCTAACAGCACTGGCCCAGGGGGCGCGTCATATGCTTATTCTGATATCAGATGTGCACTTCCTTCCTTGCATTGATTCTTTCCTCTTCCTATTATACACTAATAGTGGCAGACCACACTGCTGCTATGGGGTCTGTGAGGCTGGGGTGTCTGGTGACAATCAATTATACTGTTTGAAGGGCTATGTGGACACCAATTATACTGCTTGGAGGGCTATGTGGGGGCCAAGGATATTGTTTGGAAGGCTTTATGGAGGCCAATCATACTGTTTTGAGGGATATGTTTGGGCCATTATACTGTTTGGAGGGATGTGACAGACATTATACTGTATGGAGGGCCACCATACTGTGTGGAAGGCTGTGTGGGGGCCATCCTTTTATGTGGATGGATGTGAGGGGCCTCATACTGTGTGGGAGGACTGTGTTGGAGCCATCCTACTGTGAGTGGGGGCCATTATACTGTGTTGGGGTCACTGCGCGGTGTGGTAAGACGCCTCACTCGGCCGCTTCCGGATGTAGACTCAGGAACCGTGTTTTCTCTGCAGGCTTTATTATGTGGCATAAAGCCCTGCAGCTCCAGGAAAGATAAACACTGCTCAGCCACACCCTGAGGTGGAGGTATGGGGAATGAATTCCCTCCCATCTCTATGTCATTCCCATAAAACCACACCCTTTAAAAGAGTTAACCCCCCAACATATAACATGCTGGCAGAAAGTTTATTGGCTTCAGTTCACACCGGCTAGCAACCTCCGTAACACATACCTCCCCTCATATATCATACCAGTGACTCTGTCACATATCCCCCCCCCCATGCCTAAAGCCGGGGGTTTGGGCACCTTCCGATACCAAACAGTGAATTCTGGACAGGACATGAGCATTCCCGTGTAACGTCCCGGGCCTATGCTCTACGTGAAAGTCCTGAAGAGCTAGGAACCATCTAGTGACCCTGGCATTTTTACCCATCTTTTCCCTCAACCATCTCAACGGGGCATGGTCTGACACCAACTTAAACTTCTGGCCTAGCAGGTAGTATCTTAGTGTATCTACGGCCCACTTTATGGCTAAACACTCCTTTTCTACTATTGCATAGTTTTTCTCGCAGGAGGACAGTTTCCGGCTCAGATAGAGAATGGGATGTTCTTCCACATTTATCTCTTGAGAGAGTACAGCTCCTAGACCAACCTCTGAAGCGTCTGTCTGGACCACAAACTCTTTCTGAACACAGTGCTGCCAATAGCCCTTCGTCAGGTCAAGAGTGGTGATGTATCTCACCGGTCCAAGCCTCTCGGTGAGTTCGTCGTCGCGGGGCATCAGGTGCACATCACACTTGGACACCTCATTCAGCCGGCGGTAGTTATTACAAAACCTCCACTCTCCGTTGGGTTTTGGCACGAGGACGATTGAGCTTGACCACCCACTCTTTGACTCCTCTATCACAACATCCTCTTCACCTCAGCCAAGATCACCTCCCGGCGTGCTTCCGGAATCCAATACAGCTTCAGATTCACTCTTACATGTGGTTCTGTTAGCACGTTATGTTCTACCACCTGAGTATGCCCCGGCAACTCTGAGAACAGCTCCCGATTCCGCTGTAGTAGTTCTTCACACTGTTGCTTCTGGGCTGGTGATAGAGTCTCTGCTTTTGGGAGTTTCCACAGTTTCCACAGGTTCCACGGCTTGAGCAAGTTCACATGGTAAACTTGGTGCGTCTTTCTTCGGCCGGGCTGGTGGACTCAGTATTTCACTTCATTGAGTTTCTCCACCACCTCATACGGGCCTTGCCACTTGGCCAGGAACTTACTTTCGACAGTGGGAATGAGAACCAGAACGCTATCCCCAGGCTGGAACTGTCTCAGTCTTGCCGACAGGTTATACACCCTCGCCTGGGCTTTCTGCACCTAGAGGAGATGTTCCTTCACGATGGGTATCACTTTCGCCATTCTCTCCTGTAACTGGGCGACGTGTTTAATGATGCTCCGGTGGGGCGTGACCTCGGCCTCCCAGGTTTCCTTGGCGATGTCTAGAAGACCCCTTGGATGCCGGCCATATAGAAGCTTGAATGGAGAGAAGCCAGTGGAGGCTTGGGGAACTTCTCTGAAGGAGAAAAGTAGAAACGGAAGCAGGTAGTCCTAGTCTCGACCATCCTTCCCAACGACCTTTTTGAGCATCGCTTTCATTGTCTTATTAAAGCGCTCCACCAGACCATCGGTCTGCGGATGGTAAACGGAGGTTTGCAGATGGGTAATCTGAAGCACTTTACACAGCTCCTTCATCACCTTGCTCATGAATGGGATTTCTTGGTGTATTAGGATTTCCTTCGGCAGGCCGGTCCTGGCAAAGATGTGGACAAGTTCCCGGGCCATACTCCTACTGGACGAGTTCCTTAAGGGTACTTCTTCGGGCTACCTGGTCGCATAGTCCATGACGACCAAGATGTATTGGTGGCCCCGGGCGATTTAACTAAGGGACCCATGAAGTCCATGGCAATCCTCTCAAAGGGAACTTCTATCACAGGTAGTGGAACTAAGGGACTACGGAAGTGGGAAGTGGGCGCGGTTATCTGGCAGGTGGGGCAGGACCTACAATAGTTTAAGGTCTCCCGTTAACATCCTGGCCAATAAAACTTCACTATTCTCTCCTGAGTTTTTTCAACCCCTAGGTGTCCTCCCAGAATATGTGAGTGGGCCATGTCTAATACCCTCCGACGGTATGACCCTGGAACTAACAACTATTCCACTACCTCTTCATCTTTCAGTTTGGTTACCCGGTATAATAGCTCTACCTGAACTGCAAAGTGTGGGTACCTGTTGTCCGCCCCCGGCTCTTGGGCAACACCATTACAAACCGTAACATGGTCCCACGTCCCTTTCAAGGTCAAGTCCCGAACTTGTGCTGCCCCAAAGTTCTCTCTGGGCACCTCTAATTCAGGGAGGTCGGCCTCCTCGGTCAGTCTCGTCCTCATCGCCGAGAAGGACACACAGTAGAAACTCATCCACTTCCGATGTCGACCGAGGTATTTATCTAGGGTCCTGGCTTTTGTCCCTGTGACTGAGTCTGGATGCCTTCCCCCACAAGTCCCAGAACAAGGGAAAATTGTGCCCCAATATGATGGGATGTATCAGGTCCTTGACCACCAAGACCTCGTGGGATTGGGCGCCACAGTCTGCTCCGACTGTAACTCTGGCCACCGGGTAGTTCTTGGCATCCCCATGTATGCAGTGGACGCCCACAGATCTGGCGGGTATCAGCTGGTGGGGAAGGATGGCACTGATCAAGGTCACCAGACTCCCGGAGTCCAACAGCCCCAGGACCATCACTCCATTAACGGACACGGCACACACCTGCGACCCCTCGCCGGGTTGACAGTCCACACTGCAGGCTGGGTAAGCATAGTATGAATATCGTCTCCCTAGGCTGCAGTCCATTGGCTCAGCAGATGTATGACACTGAGCGGTTACGTGTCACGGATTGCGACATTGCCAACAGATCACATCCTTAACAACAGTCCTTGCAGCCCCTTCAGTGGAAGTGGGATGCCCCCCAGTTGTAGCTCTGAACCCCTTCAGTGGTGAACCCACCCCCTTTTGGGCACTCCAGTAAGGGGAGGTGGCTATGTCGGGTTTCGCCAGGGATTTTTCGACCACTTGGTATCTCTCTACCAGACCTACGAAGTCGTCTGTGTTCCGAGGGTCGCCCTGGGCAATCCAGGTCTGCACCGGCCTGGGAAGGGAATGGATGAACCTGTCCATCACCACACACTCAACCATCTGGGCAGGAGAGGAAGACTCTGGCTGCAGCCATTTCTGGACAAGATGTAACAAGTCAAACATTTGTGAGCATGGAGGTCTGTCGCCAGCATAAGCCCAGTGGTGGACCCTTTGACAGACATAGTCACTCCTGAGCGTGCCAATATTTCGGTTTTTAATTTGGTGTATTCCTTTGCGTTCTGTAAAGTCAGATCGTAATAAGCCTTCAGCGGCTCCCCAGTAAAATATGGCGCCAGAACCTCCGCCCATTGCTCCAGCGGCAATCTCTCCCGTTCCACCACTCTCTCAAAAACAGTCAGGAATGCCTCAACATCATCCCCCCGGGGTCATCTTCTGTAACACTCTCCTTACCATCTTCCTGACGTATGCGTCATCACCTGGACTTGTCCGAGCTTTCGCCTTGCCACAGATCGCCTCTACAAGTAACTCGATCTGCTGTTGGCGATGCTGATCCTGTTGTTGCTGTTTCTGGAGCTGAACCTGTTGTATCAGCAACTTAGTGGTCTCTTGTTTCTGCTGTAGCTGCTCACGGTGATGCTGCTGCATGCTCTGCTGCATTTTATGCAAGTGCTGCTGCTGCATGGTCTGCTGGCTCTGCACCAGGTGCTTAATTAGCTCTTCTATGCTGCCGGACGTCTTCTGCTGGCTGGCAGCCTTCACCCAAGACATCCACCGGTCTCTGTAGCAGGCACACGTGTTCCTGGAATCTTGCACGCACTCTCGTACCAACTGTGGTAAGACGCCTCACTCGGCCGCTTCTGGAAGCAGACTCAGGAACCGTGTTTTCTCTGCAGGCTTTATTATGTGGCATAAAGCCCTGCAGCTCCAGCAAGAATAATCACAGCGTTATTGGCAAAACAACAAAACAAAAGATAAACGATAGCACAGTCCATAGCTGTGTGGGGTTTGCCCACACAGGTTGTAGTCCCAGCTTTCAACTCCTCTCTGAGCTGTGGCATTCCAGTCTGGAGTCTTTGCCACTCCAAACTCACAACAGAGAAAAGAAAACCAGGACTGAACATTTAAACGTTGCTCAGCCACACCCTGAGGTGGAGATATGGGGAATGACTTCCCTCCCATCTCTATGTCATTCCCATAAAACCACACCCTTTAAAAGAGTTAACCCTCCAACATATAACATGCTGGCAGAAAGTTTATTGGCTTCAGTTCACACCGGCTAGCAACCTGCGTGACACATACCTCCCCTCATATAGCATACCAGTGACTCTGTCACAGCGGGTAAAATACTTTTTTGGGGGGTACTGTAGGGTCATCATACTATGCATGTGAAGGAAATCACTGTGTGGGTATAATACTGTGTTTGGCATACCTAGTTTACAAATCAGACCTGTGAAATACACATCTATATGTTGAATATGATTAAAAGGAATGTATCAGCCAATAAAAATGTAAAGTAATTAAAAAAATGTGAAGTATGTTTTTATTATTTATTAGGTCAAGAAATTTAAAGCAGAAGTAAAAGACAAGCTCATTCTTACCTAGTTTTGATATTTGAACTTTCATACTAGGGGCTGCTGACATTTGCCATGAAAACCTAATGTACTACTCACTCGTATTACGACTGCTGTAAATGCGGGCAGGATCTGCTTACATATGTCTGATGTCACTTCTCCCCTACCTTTCTGGTCGTTTGCAAAAGGAGTGGGAGGTTAAAGTTTAGGATCACAATACAGCTCCATTTTGTTGATGACAGGAAGGTAATAATGACCAGTGGACAGTGTCACGAGGACTGGTAAAAATTCAGTTTTCTCTGATAACATATATTACAAAGTTTCTTATCTTTGCTTGTATTATTCGTTTATGAAGAAGAAAATAAACTGTGGTTACTCTTATATCTGCTTAGATAACATAGTTTCTACTGATTGCAAAGTACTTAAAGGGGTTTTCAACTTTTTTATTATTTAGCAGCCAGCACCCGACATGTATGGACATCAGCTTGTGTGTCAGATGTAACTGAGTGGTTAATACATTTTTTGTGCATCAGTTCTAGCTATTTCTTTTGTTGCTTTAGGCTGTGGACCTGAACATGAGGGGGGGGATGGGTGAATGGAAGCACATGATTAATCATACATGGGGTCTATGGAAGTGAGGAAAGGAAATGTTCTAATATGAGGCCTACTTGAATAGTGGAGCCTCGGGGATGCCATGGATGGAGTGCAGAGCTACAGTGCAGTGTCTGTGAGCAACAGCTGCCGAGTCAGTCAGAAAACAGCAGGTCAGAGTAACAAATCAGGAGATGGAAAACATGGTCAAATAGGCAGAGAGTTAGGGCAGAGAGAAGAGTGAAGAAAGTGGTCAGGGACAAGCCAAGTCTATACCATCAATCACAATAAAGAACAGCTGTGCACACAATGGAAATCACAAATACCTATTACTGAGCCCATGGGACCTTATATAGCAGACCAGAAGACTTTACCATCCCCACTGTTAATCTGCACTCCCCATCTGCTACTCATCTTATCTCTAACCTTCTCTCTCGTACTTTGTTACGCCTGCAGGTGGCACACGTGGTTAACTAAACCCTATTTTGCCACGGGGTCGGGCTTGCCTAGGAGGGGCTTAGCTAAGCGGCTACCAGGTGGAGCTCCTGATGGTGAAGTCAGACTTGGTTGCAGGTAGCCACCAGGTACCACTTCTAAGCAGTCCTCGGTACTGCAGCTGCTGACCCCAGGGGTCAGGTACGCTGACACGGATATGAACATGTACTCCATTCAGACAAATAGGTTCAGGATCCTCAGGCAGAACGGTTACTGATATGGAGACACTGGACTGATTCAGGTACCGCCGGAGCAGCAGCAGGATACCGATGCCGCAGATGCAGCTTCAGTGTTCAGAGACTGGTTGTAGCAGTCCGGATATACGGGTTACTCGGACAGACACACGTACAGACACATGGGTCTCGGATACTGTTTCAGGGACTGGCCGCACATGAACCAGAGACAAGGTTTAGGCCCTGGCTGCACTAGAACCAGGGACTTCGGGTTCAGGACTGGCCGCACAAGGACTTGGGACTTCGGGTTCTGGATTGGCTGCACTGGGACCAGGGATTCAGGTTCAGAACACTGGCCACACTGGGAACAGGGGACCTCACAACTTCATGGATAGAACACCACACTACCTTATGACTCAGTGTGTTGCTTGGCACCTCCCTATTGGGGAAGGTGCCTTTTATACAAGATGTATCACAGCAGTTGGTTGGGGGCCATCTTGCAGGTGAACTCTGATACTAAATGCCTCCCCACTATTGGTGGAGGGAATTTTAGCATAGCTCCCAACCGTCCCGCATATTGCGTGACCTTCACGATTTTGAGCCTCTGTCCCGCAGTCCCGGCCGGCACCCTGCTTCTCCTGCACAGCAGTGAGAAGCCGACACGCCCCCTCCTTGTATCAGGCCACGCGCCCTCTGTCTCCTCGTTCACTGAGAGCGACTGGACTGTGAGGCTGTGTGCCCACGTAGCGTTTTTCAAGCGTTTATGCTGCGGAATTTCCGCAGCGGAAACGCTTGTGAAACGCTAGGTAATCCGCACCCCATGGTCCCCAAGGGGATTCCGCATGTTCTATGCCCATGCTGCGGATTTTTCCGCAGCGTTTATGCTGCGTACAAAAATCCGCAGCATGTCATTTAATTTTGCGGAAGCGCAGCGGAACTCCCGCCATTGACTTGCATTGAAACGCATAGAAATCGCGACTGTACATTTTTACAAGCGGCTTCTATGCGTCTCTATGTGCGGATGGTACCCAGTTCTGGAGGAGAGGAGACTCTCATCCAGACCTGGGTACCATTGTACCTGTAAAAAAAGAATAAAATAACAAATAAAGTTTATACTCACCTTTCCGAAGGCTTTTCTCTGAATGCCGGCATCGCTTGAGGACCTGCGGTGACGTCACAGTCATGTGACCGCAGGCCCTTCACCGCTCTGTCTCGCGATATGCCGGCAGCCAGGAACCAGAGAGGAAGCAGCGCTGCAGCCACGCCGGGGCCTCGGGGGTGAGTATAGCTTTATTTGTTTTAATTTTTACGGTTCACACTGTATAAATCCATGCTGTTTGCATGGATTTATACAGTGTGACCTAGTTGTCAAGCACTTTCCAAGTGATGCTATCGCCTGGAAAGCGCTTGTCAATCTGCATGCGGAAACGCATGTGAACCCACATGTGGATCCGCATGTATTCTGCAGGAAAAACGCATGCACAATCTGCATGCGTTTTTTCTGCCAGGGAGATGCAGAAATGCTGCAGAAATTTTCTGCTTCATTTCTGCATCGTGGGCACATAGCCTGAGGTAATTTCAGAAGCAAAAAAAAACAATGCCTTCCAGCAGAGTGTGTGTGTGTTGTCTCCTCTTTTGCAGGCACCATTAGTACATCAGAACTAGTTTTTACTTGAGCTGTGGTGTAGAAAGGATCACAGAGGCAGGGGCGTACATAGGAATCATGGGGCCCCATAGCAGAAGTTCTAATTGGGCCCCCCCCCCCCAAACAAAAAAATGTAAAGAATTGTTGGGGTCACAGAATACCATATCTCATAACTTTCCAGCCTTTACAAAGTTATTTTCCTCCTGCTGAAGTCCCAGATCCCTCTTTCATTGTCCCATAAAGTATGATACCAACAAAAGTGCCTGCCAAACACAGTATGATACCCCCATGGTGAATTCCTCCTCCACATGCACAGTATAATGACACTACTGTACCTCACCTCAACTCCCAGGGCAAAGTATGGTGACCCCAACTGTGACCCCCACACAGCCTTTCATGCAGTATAATGGGCCTACATACAATATAATGGCCCACACTAGCCCTCCAAACAGTATAATGGCCCCCACACAAACCTTCACACTCCACAGAGTATAATGGACTCCCCATGGTCCTCCACGCAGTATAGTGCACTGTGATGTGGGGCATCCTGATCTGTGTATCTGCAGTGTGAAATCAGGGGCCCAAAGTCACCTTTCAATAATGCCCATTCTTGTGCCAGAGAGAGAGAGAGAAAGGTAAAAAGAGAGGGAGAGAATATATATATATATATATATATATATATATATATATATATATATATATATATATATATGTATATGTGGCACCCCAGGGGTCTGGTTTTCCACAGTAATGTAATGTTATGTCTGAGAGCAGGTGGGAGGTCCTTTGGTCAGGGATCCTGTGCATGCCACACCTCCTGCCCAGTCTTGGGAGGGGAAGAACTTCCCCTGTATAAACCCGGGGCTGAGGCAGGGTGAGTCAGACAAGGAGAGTGGAGACAAGAAGCAGCATAGGAAACAGCAGACTTACAAGGAGTCAGGGGCTGGCAGCTGCAGAGCTTGCCCTGACTAAGAAGATTCTTTACCGGACCCGGAGTCCGAGGCTGTGGGGACTAACTCCTACCCAGCAGCAGAATCCGTCAGGCAGGGGATTTCAGGTCCCCTGGCCCAGAAGCCCGAAGGCACGGTCACACGCGTGGGACCAGCACCGCCATCGTGGAGCGGAAGCCATTAGAAGGCCCCGAGTCACCGGCCATACGGGTGAGCACCACACGGTACACTCAGGGACGTGGGCTACTTATATCAGCTTCTAGCAAGGTAGCCAGAAGAGTACAGTCAGTTTGGGAGGCCTACAACTACGCCTGGCCAGGGGAGATCCCATCTGCTCAAAGACTGACCAGGCCCCGTTTGCTAGCAAGTACTCCGGGAGGGTCTGTCGTTGTTACCAGTAAAGACCCTGAACTACACCGTACCGTCTCTGAGTGGTTCCTGCTACCCCCATCATCCACGTCGGCTGCCCTGAGGCCATACCCCTCCCGTTGGGGGTTATACTATCACGCTGCACAATCCTACCACCGGCCTCAGCGGTCTGCCCTGCAGCAGCAGCTTCCTGGCTGCACTCAACGGGTGGCGTAGTCATCAACTATTTACTACTAATAGACTGCCGTCTAGTTTGACTCCCTGGGCACGGACCGGGTCACCGCCACGAGACTACAACCCTCCACTGATCCGGCTCCGGGTAGGCTCCCGCGTGCGCAACGCAGCGCGACACCGGCCCAGGGGCGCGTCAACTTTGGCGTAGTCGGCAGGATTTCGTGCCCGCAACCACCGGGTACTGCGTGCCTGAAAAGCAAAGACTGTTCAAACTTACCAGTGGTGAAGGTTTCCCGCCATCCGACGCCATCTTCGACCTTCTTCCCGCCATCCGTGGAGTTTTCCCGCCGTTGGACGCCATCTTGGGGACGCCGCGCGGGAAGAAGAGGGGCGTGGACTCCGAAAGCGCGCGAGAACTGAAGCCCCGCCTCACGTCCGGACGTTGCGTAAGGTCCTGGAAGGAGCCCAGCAGACGCCGACGTCACAGGAGCGCGACGGAAGGTCCTCAACCCTGACGATCCACTGCGGAGCCGCGGCCTACGGAAGAGGATCATCGCAAGGTAGGCCACGGTCCACTAGGGGGGAGGAAGATGTCGGATACGGAGGAGAGCTTCACTGCCCCAACCCCCGCCAGCGCTACCGCTGCTGCAGTTATGCCCTTCACCATGCCCTATATCCCGGGAGCAGCTTGGCTACCCCAGTACTCAGGGGAGTCACATACCCTGCATGACTTTAGAGAAAAGCTGGATAGCCTCTTCCAGGTGTACCCCCTCACAGAAGAGCAAAAAGTGAGCATCCTGGTGGCCCAACTAACCGGGGCAGCCAAAAGGGAAGTAAAATCCTGGCCACCTGGGAGGAAGACTGTCGCAGGGATACTAACCCGGTTGAAGGACACCTTTGATACCCGCACCTCAGCCGAGATTAAGCTTAGATTCTACGGGTGCAAGCAGCGAGCGCATGAGAGTATAAGGGACTATGCACTAAACCTACAAGAGGCCCTGAGGGCCATAAAGCAGACCGACCCTGATGGGGTGGGAAACGAGGACAGGCTGTTGACTGAACAATTTATAGAGGGTTTATATTGCAATGCCCACCGAACCCAGTTGCGGGCAATGGCCTTACAGGATCCCCATCTGGACTTTGCACAGTTCAAGGACAGAGCCATCCGGGTGCTCCGAGAACCGGCACCAGGTGGCGTTGTGACCCACAGACGCCCCACTACCACTTACTACCAGGAGGCGGCGCCCTTGTCAGCCGGGCCTGTGGGAGCTGATGCGCAGGCTTTGGACAATGACCCGGCTCCAGACCTACGCCATCAGGTCCAAGAGCTAGCTAAGAGCGTTGCTGCGCTAACCCGAACTGTGCAGTCTTTACAGGTTTCCACCCCAGGGAAGATCCAGCTGGCATCCGGACCGGAGGACATCCCGTGGCGTCGACCAAGGAGGACCCCACCGGCCAGAGGAAGACCCAGTGACCGATACAGCGAGGACGGACGACCCATCTGCCGCCGCTGCAATCAACCCGGACATATGGAAAGGTACTGTTCTTTAAACGGGCACAACCTGGGGTAGAGGGCCAACCCCCAGGAAAAAGATCACCAGGCCCATCGAACTGGCGCGACAGATATGTGGGAGGACGTCCAGTCTTGCCTGTGGTACTGGATGGCATTCCCATGAGTGCCCTACTGGATACCGGGTCACAGGTCACCACCATCCCGTACGTGCTCTTCAAGCAGTACTGGAATGACTCGGATATTACCCACTACCCTGACGACGACTTGAGTATCATCGCCAGCAATGGCCAGCCCGTGCCACAGATCGGATTTAAGGAGGTGGCCCTCAAAATCGGTAGAGTCGAACTGGCCGCACAGGGACTGATCATTGTAGATATTGATAAACATGAGAGTCACCCAAAAATAACTCTAGGAACTAACGTAATTGAAAATTGTCTTGCAGAGGTGATTTTCCTTTTACAGCAGGTTGCCAAGAACGCCAGCTCCGGCGAGCAGCGGGTGCTCCAGAAAGAGATCCGGGCACTGATGCAACGGCAACAAGTGGAACTCTCCGGCGGTGAGATTGGTAGCGTAAGAATGTGTGACCCTTTTCCTATTGCCATGCCCCCAAAAAGTGAAATGATGATTTGGTGCCGGGCAGCTATTGGTCTGAGAGGAAGAGATTACCAGGCAATGGTAGAACCAGTTTACTCAGACAGTAGGCCCACCATTTTGACAGCACGGGGGGTGGTCAATGTACGCCATGGGAGGGTGCCCATTCGCATAATAAATATCGGGGAGAGGGAAGTGTACCTGCCCCGGTATGCCACGCTAGCCAAATTATATACCACTAATCAAAATTCTATACAATCTGTGGAACCCTTGCCTCCATCTCACCCGGAGGAAGGTAACGGCTCTAAGAAAGACATGGAGGACTGGTGTCAGCAACTACATTTGGGTACTGATTCCACTCCCTCACATCAGAAACAAGGAGTCTATCGGGTGGTTCAAGAGTATGAGAGAGTGTTTAGTAAACACCCGTTAGACTTCGGGCGAGTCAAGGGGGTAGAACACCGCATCCCCACGGGAGATCATCCTCCCATAAAAGAGAGGTATCGACCCGTACCCCCTGCACATTACCAACACGCCAAGGGGATGCTTAGAGACATGAAGGAGGCTGGGGTAATCCGGGATAGCTGTAGCCCCTGGGCAGCCCCACTAGTTTTAGTCAAAAAGAAAGACAACACCATGAGGATGTGTGTAGATTACCGGAAAATCAACCGTATCACACACAAGGATGCGTACCCCTTACCAAGGATAGAGGAGTCATTGGCTGCTTTAAGATCTGCTAACTTCATCTCTACCGTGGATCACACTAGCGGGTACTGGCAGGTTCCTGTAGCAGAGGCGGACCGGGAGTAGACCGCATTCACCACCCCGATGGGACTTAGCGAGTTCACCTGCATGCCGTTCGGACTCTGCAACGCCCCAGGAACCTTCCAACGATTAATGGAGTGCTGTCTGGGCCACAGAAACTTCGAGACGGTCCTGTTGTACCTGGACGATGTCATCGTATACTCCAAAACTTATGAGGACCACCTGAAACACCTGGCGGAGGTGTTCGAAGCTCTGGCGAGTTACGGCCTAAAGGTGAAACCCTCCAAGTGTCACCTCCTGAAACCAAAGGTGCAATACCTGGGACACGTGGTGAGCGCTGACGGAGTGGCTCCCGACCCCGATAAGATCACCGCAATTAAGGGATGGCCAAGCCCCTCCAGCGTAAAAGAAGTGCGGCAGTTCCTAGGGTTGGTAGGCTACTACCGAAGGTTTATTCCCGGTTTCACCAAAAAGGCAGCGCCTATGCAGGACCTCCTGATAGGCCAGTCCCGGAAGGCCAAGAACCAGAAGCCGCCCTTCAAATGGGAAGAGCTAGAAGAAGAGTCCTTCCGCCAGCTGAAGATGGCCCTCACGGGGGATGAAATCTTGGCGTACCCAGACTATAGCCAGCCCTTCATCCTCTACACCGACGCCAGTAACATCGGGCTAGGAGCCGTACTGTCCCAGATTCAGCAGGGGAGAGAACGAGTGATCTCCTATGCCAGCCGAAAACTGCGACCCACCGAAAGGAACCCCGAGAATTACAGCTCATTTAAGCTAGAGTTCCTGGCCGTGGTATGGGCAGTCACCGAGCGCTTTAGGCATTACCTCGCTTCTTCCCGGTTCACCGTATACACGGATAACAACCCGTTGATACACCTGGACACGGCAAGACTCGGTGCCCTGGAGCAGAGGTGGATGGCCCGTCTGTCCAACTACGAGTTCACAATCAAATACCGGGCAGGACGCTCCAATACTAACGCGGATGCCCTGTCCAGGATGCCCAACCTGCCGGACGAAGGAGAAGATCCGGAGGGACTGGAAGAAGTTGAACTCCCTGCGTTCCACCGTCATGGGACTATCCAGTATTCCCACCGGGTAAGGGGTAAACAGGCTGCTACGTTGAACCCCTTACCCCACTACAACTGGGCGGAAACGCAAGACAGCGACCCTGCCGTCCGACTGGTGAAGGAGATGCTGACTCGGCCGGAGGCTCGACTTGAACCAGACGCTCCGGAGGAAGCCAAACAACTATGGGCGGAGAAGAGTCGACTATTCCTTTATAAGGGGAAGTTGTGCCGCAGAATGGTCAACTCCCGGACGCATGAACTACTCTGGCAAGTAGTGGTGCCACGAAGAGACGCAGCCATGGTGATGGAGGCATACCACGACGGAGCTGGACACTTCGGGTGGAAAAAGCTGGAGTTCCTGCTGCGCGAGCGGTTCCACTGGGTAGGCATGAGGGGAACCATCGAGAAGTGGTGCAGAGACTGTGGCCCGTGCAATCTGAGAAGGAAGGACCGGGCCAGCCAGAAGACTCCCCTGCAGTCCATCGTCACCCGGCAACCGTTGGAACTGGTAGCCTTGGATCATGTAAAACTGACCCCAAGCAGAAGTGGCTACGTCTACGCGTTAACCATCGTGGATCATTACTCCCGGTTCTTGGTTGTCGTCCCCGTCAAGGACTTAACGGCTCAAACAGCAGCTAGAGCCTTCCAGCAGCACTTCTGCCGTCCACACGGGTACCCGGACCAAGTGCTGACGGACCAGGGACCTGCCTTTGAAGCGGAGGTCTTCCAGGAATTCTGCAATCTGTATGGCTGCCGGAAGATAAGGACGACACCCTACCATCCGCAAACTAATGGACTTTGTGAAAAAATGAACCAGGTGGTAATGGATCTTCTAAAAACATTGCCCCTGGAAGAACGCAGTCTGTGGCCTGAGAAGTTGCCCGATCTGGTGGACCTATACAACCACATCCCGGTAGGTTCCACCAACTGTACCCCGGCTTACCTAATGAGGGCGAGACCTGGTAAGTTACCTGTTGACCTGGAAATGGGAGTCCTGACACCTGAGGACACTTCACCAGAAACAGACTGGGACACAGAGAGGCAGCAGCAGTACCGGAGAGTACAAGAGAGCGTGGAGCGAAGTCTCTGTCAGGCTAGGGAAAGACAAGAGAAGACTTACAACCAGTATGCTCCCGCTGTTCCCCTGGTACCCGGAGAGCAGGTCTTGAAGAGGAAAAGACGGCTCCACAAGTTGGATGACCAGTGGGAGGAGGACCCGTACACCGTACTGCCCTCAAGCCACGAGAACCCGAAGGTCTGTACCATCAGTAAAGACGGAGGGGAAACCACAGCCATTGTATCCCGGGACCACCTGAAGAAGTGTCCCGAACAACTGAGGAACCCTGAAGAGGAACAAGAAGACCATCGACCCGTGGGAGAAAGGGAAGATATGGTTAGTACCGTGCTCGGGGACTTCCCTCGGTCTTGGACTCAAGTCAATGGTGCAGTTGTGGTACCCGTACTCACCTTCCTCCAACCATCATTCCAAGAACCTACGGAGCAACGGGTAGAGCTGGAAGAACAGCCGGTCCAGGAGGCAGAAGACTCCACACGAGTAGAACAGGAGAATCAACCCTCTGCTTATAGTGAGCCTGCCGTACCCCTAGTGAGACAAAGAGCCGGTAGACAGCTGCCCAGTTTACCCTTGACAGCTCCTACACCCTGTAGTTCAGGGCCAGACAGTCAGCTCCGTAGGTCCACTAGGGCCACTAGAGGCCAGTTACCCGCACGCTGGAGAATTTGAAGTGTAAAAATAGTTTTATTTATGTTTATCTGTGTATTGTTGCTTGTGTATAATTTTGTGTTTCCAGTTGTTTTTAGGAAACCTTGGTGGATTTACCGGGAATCCTTGTATATAGTTGGAGCGTAACCCAGGATGGACTAGAGACTGTTAAGGACTCGGGGTAGGACAGACCCCTACCTGGTTACGTCTCCCTGTGTTGGTGAAATGGACACCTTGCTCTCTTCAGAGACTGCACCCGGTTGCGGACACGCCGTAACCATCTTTATATGTTTTCTTATTGTATTATTAATGTTTTTGCCTTGTTATGTTTTTCTAAATGTGTTTAGTCCCGGAGTACTAAATTTCACTAGGGGGGAATGTGGCACCCCAGGGGTCTGGTTTTCCACAGTAATGTAATGTTATGTCTGAGAGCAGGTGGGAGGTCCTTTGGTCAGGGATCCTGTGCATGCCACACCTCCTGCCCAGTCTTGGGAGGGGAAGAACTTCCCCTGTATAAACCCGGGGCTGAGGCAGGGTGAGTCAGACAAGGAGAGTGGAGACAAGAAGCAGCATAGGAAACAGCAGACTTACAAGGAGTCAGGGGCTGGCAGCTGCAGAGCTTGCCCTGACTAAGAAGATTCTTTACCGGACCCGGAGTCCGAGGCTGTGGGGACTAACTCCTACCCAGCAGCAGAATCCGTCAGGCAGGGGATTTCAGGTCCCCTGGCCCAGAAGCCCGAAGGCACGGTCACACGCGTGGGACCAGCACCGCCATCGTGGAGCGGAAGCCATTAGAAGGCCCTGAGTCACCGGCCATACGGGTGAGCACCACACGGTACACTCAGGGACGTGGGCTACTTATATCAGCTTCTAGCAAGGTAGCCAGAAGAGTACAGTCAGTTTGGGAGGCCTACAACTACGCCTGGCCAGGGGAGATCCCATCTGCTCAAAGACTGACCAGGCCCCGTTTGCTAGCAAGTACTCCGGGAGGGTCTGTCGTTGTTACCAGTAAAGACCCTGAACTACACCGTACCGTCTCTGAGTGGTTCCTGCTACCCCCATCATCCACGTCGGCTGCCCTGAGGCCATACCCCTCCCGTTGGGGGTTATACTATCACGCTGCACAATCCTACCACCGGCCTCAGCGGTCTGCCCTGCAGCAGCAGCTTCCTGGCTGCACTCAACGGGTGGCGTAGTCATCAACTATTTACTACTAATAGACTGCCGTCTAGTTTGACTCCCTGGGCACGGACCGGGTCACCGCCACGAGACTACAACCCTCCACTGATCCGGCTCCGGGTAGGCTCCCGCGTGCGCAACGCAGCGCGACACCGGCCCAGGGGCGCGTCATATACACACAGGTCCACTATATATTTTTTTAGAGGGGGATATTCCTGGGATCGCCCCCTGTGAGTGCTGTCAGCAGGTGTGCGATCCCCCCCCACCCCGTGCCCTGTGTGACCCCAGTATAGAAGCAGTGCAGTGTAAGTGTGGGGGGGGGGGCTGTAGAAGCTGCCGTGAGTCTGCAGGCAGCAGCGGATGATGCAGTCAGGCAGATGCAGCAGAGTGGAGGCGGCTACAGTGCTAGGACAAGTTCGGCTCTGCTGCCCCCAGTGTCATCCTCCTGATTCTGGGACATTCCAGTCGCTCCTGGTGCTAGATGCTCAGAGCCTTGCTGGGTCCTGTAGTCTGCTGCACCTGCTGCAGCTCCTTCTCTATCTCCCTGGCTTTCATCACGATGGGTCCCAGCACCGCATACACCAGTGCCCGGACCTGCGGTGACCTGCGTCAGATGCAGAGGAGGAATGATGGGAGAGGGAGTGTCACATGACGCTCCCTCCTCCAGTCATTGCTTTCAACTGTATCGACATCTGCCCGCCGATACAGTTGAATGCGGAGTGCGGGGTGCGACGCTGACTGGCCAGAGAAGGGGAAGGGCAGATGCAGGAGGGGCGGCGGGGGCCCGATGTAGGAGTGGCAGCGGGGTCCCCCCGGCTCACGGGCCCCATAGCAGTCACGTGGCCTGCCGCCATTGGCGGTACGCCACTGCACAGAGGAGCAGCTATCAGACCATGGATGTCCGGCTGACCTGTAGCTTACAGGAGGTCTGCACAATGCAGGAAGAGCAGGTTCTACTGCAGTCTCCAGCCCCGAATAGAAAGTGAAACTTCCCTGAAAGAAATGATCTGTGGTGTTATTTATAGTATGTACACCCCGTAGTATCAGGGCACCACAGATCCCAGCAGACGCTGGTCGCTATAAATCACCGCTGGACAGAGATCATTGTTGTAAAAACTAAGTTCCTGTTATCGTTACCACACAACAATGATCTCTGTCCAGTGGAGATCTATAGCGACCAGCATCTGCTGGTATCTGTGGTGCCCTGATACTACGGGGTGTACATACCATGGGGCCCTTCCTGAATGGACGCACAGATGACGTCACACTGCCCAGTGTGATCAAAAGCCGCCAGATGGTTAGAGATTCACGGCCTCCTGTGCAGCCGCCAGGTACCACTGACCTGGACGCTGGACCAGAGACCCTGGAATCCATCCGCTCATCTCTAGTCCCAACTTTCCCTGATACAGCAGACAGTCCTGGATTTCGGTCTGCACCCTGCAATCTCGGGCATCTGCTGAATGACCCTCATTACCAGCACCCCTCTGAGAACTCCTGTACTTCCCCATGCTATAAAAGCCTGGAGGGGACGAATCCCATTCACCGACAAATATCTTGCTTGTAAGTCTCATCATATATGTTTATAGGAGAAGTGGCATTATATTTTGCAGGCCTGTGATGCTTAACCTTGTGTGTTTTCTTACATAGTCTCTTAATAGCAAATATACTAATCCTGGCAACTATATACACTAGTAATATCAAAATTCCTATTTGTAGAATACCTTGTAGGATACCCATTAGCCATCCACCTATACCCTTGAGCCAATTGACAGGATTAAGAAATGAGAAAGTGTCGCTCCACCAGGAATCTTTGTTGACATGATGTTCTTGGAGCCACGCATCCCTCATTTCTCTAACTATCTCTATCTTGGTCTTTACCTGGAAATTTCCGGCAGGGTCTATGTAGTGGCAACAGATAGGGCCTATTATCTGACACATCCCGCCCTCTCTAGCAGTCAAGTAATCTAGCACTATGGTGTGTTGGTTAGTAACTGCAATTACCGTATATTCCGGCGTATAAGACGACCTGGTGTATAAGACGACCCCCCTACTTTCCTGTTAAAATATAGAGTTTAGGATATATTCACCGTATAAGACTACCCCTTTTCCAACGCATACCAAACACCGGTAAAAATTAAAAAAAAACAGATTTGAATTTAACATGGTCCTTTTTTAATTTAAATTCTTATGACATGCAGGTATATAGCAGGAAAACTGTCACTCATAAACATATTAAAATAGGGGGGACCCCACGTCATTTTTTGGGGGGGTCCCCCATTCTAATAGCTAGTAAAGGCTAGGTATTCAGCTGGGGGCTGATATTAGTAGCCTGGGAAGCTCCGTGGGTATTACCCCCTTCCCAGACTTCAAACATCTGCCCCAGCCGTCTGCTTAACCTCCGCTAGAGACTATAATGATGGTGGATCCCACGCCAATTTTCTTTTTAAAAAATCCTTTATTTTAACACTAAATGACAATTGAGGGGTTAATAAAGATGCAGTCCCTAAATTATTATTAATTTTGTAATTAATTTTTCCCAAAAATGTTGACGTGGGCTTCGCCATATTTTTGTGTCCAGCCAGGTACAGCAGGCAGGAACGGGCTGCCCCCAACCACCAGCTGCCTATTTGTACCTGGCCGGACACAACAATATAGGGAAGCCCTTTTTTTTTTAATTATTTCATGAAATAATTAAAAAAAAAAGACGTGGGGCTTCGCCCTATTTTTGTGTCCAGCCAGGTACAACTAGGCAGCTGGGGGCTGGAATCTGCAGCGCAGGGAGACCCAAGCTTTCTGGGCCCCCCCCGCTGCAAATTGCAGTCCGCAGCCACCCCGGAAAATGGCGCGTTCATAGAAGCGCCATCTTCTGGCGCTGTACCCAACTCATCCAGGGCCCTGGTGCGGTGGCTCACTGGGTAATAAAGGGGTTAGGGCCAGCTTGGCATTATCAGCTGGCCCTAAGCCCGAAATTCATGGGGTCACGCCAATATTAGACATGACCGCCATGAATTTCTAGTAAAGTAATTAAAAAAAACACAACACCCAGAATAAAGTCCTTTAATTGAAATAAAGACACAATTTTTTAATGTTCTAAATTAAACCATACTTACCATCACGCCCATTCCAGCTGAAGCCAACGATCTCCTGCAATAAAAGTAAAATAATAAAGCAACCTCATCCTTACCTCTCCATGGTTCCCAGGACCGGTCCAGCTCTGCTACATTCACATGACAGGCTGCACCGCAGCAGAACGCTGCCGTTCAGCTTGCCATGCGGCAGACACTGAGAAGCGCAGGCATGCTTGTGCTCCTCAGTGTCTGACTGTGACGGCATCCAGATGAGCCGAGATCATGTCCAATGAACTCGGCTCACCTCATGCACGTCACTGACAGCGTGGGAAAATTCTCCTGCTCCCCGCATGCGCAGTAGAAGTTTCCCACGCTGTCAGTGACGGACGTCCAGGAGGTGAGCTGAGTTCATTGTCGGCTCATCTGGATGCCGTCACAGCCAGACACTGCAGAGCGCAAGCAAGCCTGCGCTTCTCAGTGTCTGCGGGATGAGAGGCTGGATGGCAGCGTTCTGCTGCGGTCCAGCCTGTCATCTCGATGTAGCAGAGCTGGACCGGTCCTGGGAGCCATGGAAAGGTAAGGATGAGGTTGGTTTATTATTTTTCTTTTATTGCAGGAGATCGTTGGCTTCAGCTGGAATGGGCGTGACGGTAAGTATGGTTTAATTTAGAACAATAAAGAATTGTGTCTTTATTTCAATTAAAGGACTTTATTCTGGGTGTTTGTGTTTTTTTTAACTTTGACTATGGGGTTAGTAATGGGGGTGTCTTATAGACGCCTGTCACGGGTGTGTTGCCACGAAGATCGTCACGAGTACACAGCCTGACTTCTCGCAGCTGACTTGTTGGTGCTTTGTGTTTTCTCGGCAGTGAAGGAGTTAATTCTCTCTCTCTCTGGGCTAGCTGAGGTCCAGCCTCGCCCAGCTGCAATCAATGCTTCGTTAGTGAGACTCCTTTATATTCCTGCAGGTCTGTTTGTGAGGTGTCGGTGAAAGCTTTTCATTCAGACTTACAGAGCGGATCGTGGTGTTTGGAGTTGCTGAGATAAGTGTATTTGGAAGTTTTATTTCCCTTTCCTCGCTTTATCATTTATCTCCTTTCCCGTTGGTGTTCCCTCTGTTGTAGTTGTGTTGAAGTTGTATGCAAGGTGGTTTTGGTTTTTCCCTTGTACTGTCTCGTTCGTCTAAATACTGTGTGTGGGCATATTATTGCTGGTTCCCAATTGTTGTGATCGGGGTCCTTCTCAGGACTAGATTACTGTGGTGCAGGGATCCTCAGGAGGTAGGGGTTACGCTGGCGGCCTGGACCTCTGTACCTTTAACAGTACCTCCAGGATGATGGATTAGTCAGGGCCCCAGCTTAGGGTCAGCTTAGGCCCCCTACCTCCAGTATTCTGTGACAGTGTGACATTTTCACCGACCCACTTAGTTTTTCTCCAGCTACCATGGATCCAGTAGCCGGTCTAGCTCGGCAGTTGCAGAGTTTGTCCATGGGGCTGGCGGACGTTAGGTCCAAGGTTTTGCATCCTCTGGAGCAAGCCGGACCAGAACCTAAAGTAGCTCTCCCTGACAGGTTCACTGGGGGGCGGGACAAGTTTTTTGTTTTCCGGGAGGCATGCAAATTGTACTTTCGGCTGCGGCCTCGGTCATCGGGCAGTGAAGAACAAAGGGTGGGAATTGTCATCTCGCTCCTACAAGGGGACCCACAATCTTGGGCGTTCTCTCTTCCCCCAAGCTCCCCGGTTCTCCAGTCAGTGGATAGGTTTTTCGCTGCTTTGGGACTCGTATATGATGACCCAGATCGGATCTCCCTTGCTGAGTCTAAGTTACGTAGGATTCAGCAGGGAGATCGTCCGGCGGAGGAATTCTGTTCGGAGTTCCGTAGGTGGGCCACGGACACCCAGTGGAATGACCCGGCTCTTAGGAGCCAGTTTTGTCATGGTTTATCCGACAAATTACAGGATGTGTTGGCACAGTATGACTCTCCCGCGTCACTGGAAGCCGCTATGGCCCTTGCTATTCGCGTTGACAGACGGCTTCGGGAGAGGTGCGGGATAACTCTACCCCCTGTAATGTCTCCACCTCTTACAAGGTCCCCTCATATGGTGGTTCCCCTGGTCAGTCCGGAGGAGCCTATGCAATTAGGAGGGACATCATTTCGGGGAAGGGGACCGGTGGTGCGCCATAAGACAGGAAGGTGTTTCCTCTGCGGGAAAAAGGGACATTTTATTGGGGGGTGTCCATCCCGCCCGTTGCAGAGTAAAGAGTCGTCGAAAAAACTGGTGATCCCAGGTTGTGTGGTGGACGGCAATCTGGGAGTAGGTATTTCGTCCCTAGGTTCGTCTCAGTTTCTCGTACCGGCGGAGGTGGTGGTGGGTACGAGAACTGAGAGGATATCTGTTCTTCTGGATAGTGGGGCCGGGGCTAATCTGGTTGATGCTCGGTTTGCCCGGGTTCAAGGTATGCGATTGAGTGAGTTGGCTAAACCCATCCCCATATTCTCGATCGATGCCAGGCCTCTCGGTCAGGGAAGTTTTTTGCAAGCTGTGCATGGCGTAAAACTTCAAGTGGGGGCAATACATAAAGAACTGTTGTCTTGCTACGTGTTGGAGGGTCTTCCCACTCCTATAGTGTTGGGCCTTCCTTGGTTAGCTAAGCATAACCCTGTTATTAATTGGCAAACCAGAGAGATAAGCCAATGGAGTAAATTCTGTAATAAAAACTGCATGAACACGGTCATCGGTGCGGTTACTCCTTGGGTCTTACCTCCATTTCTGGCAGACTTTGAGGATGTATTCTCGGAGAATGGGTGTCAGGAACTACCTCCTCATCGCGAGTATGACTGTTCTGTAAAACTGCTCCCTGAGGCCAAGTTACCTAAAGCTAGGTTGTATAACCTTTCTGGTCCTGAGAGGCAGGCCATGAAGGATTATATTTCTGAAAGTCTGGCTAAGGGGCATATTAGACCTTCATCTTCACCGGTGGCCGCGGGGTTCTTCTTTGTTAAGAAGAAAGATGGAGGCCTACGCCCTTGCCTGGATTTCCGTGAACTTAATCGGATTACGGTCCGAGATCCGTATCCGCTCCCACTTATTCCCGATCTCTTTAATCAGATCGTGGGCGCCAAATGGTTCTCTAAGTTGGATCTCAGGGGGGCGTACAATCTGATTAGGATGAAGGAGGGGGATGAGTGGAAGACGGCTTTTAACACTCCGGAGGGGCATTATGAGAACCTTGTCATGCCATTCGGTCTGACTAATGCCCCGGCGGTGTTTCAACACTTTGTTAATGATATTTTTCGCCACCTGGTGGGACAGTTTGTTGTCATATATCTGGATGATATCTTAATTTACTCGCCGGATCTGGTGTCTCATCAGGAGCACGTTAGACAGGTGTTACAGATCTTGCGGGATAATAAACTGTATGCCAAGTGGGAAAAGTGTGTGTTCGCCGTACAGGAACTCCAGTTTTTAGGCTTCCTGGTTTCTGCGTCCGGTTTTCGTATGGACCCTGGGAAAGTGCGGGCAGTTCTTGAGTGGGATCGGCCGGAGAATCTTAAGGCACTACAACGTTTCCTGGGGTTTGCTAACTATTACCGGAAGTTCGTTCGTAATTTCTCGTCCATGGTTAAGCCTCTCACAGACATGACTAAAAAGGGGACGGATTTTTCTAGGTGGTCTGACAAGGCTTGTCAAGCATTCTCCTCCTTGAAAAAATGTTTTGCCTCGGCACCCATACTCATTCAACCTGATGCGTCTCAGCCATTCTTTGTAGAGGTAGACGCTTCCGAGGTAGGGGTGGGAGCAGTATTGTCACAGGGTTCGTCCCCTGGTAAGTGGCATCCGTGCGCCTTTTTCTCTAAAAAATTGTCGTCCGCTGAGAGGAATTACGATGTCGGCAATAGGGAACTCCTGGCCATTAAGTTAGCTTTTGAGGAGTGGCGCCATTTTTTGGAGGGGGCAGTTCATCCGGTCACCGTCATCACCGATCACAAGAACCTGCTATATCTGGAGTCCGCTAAACGTCTGAATCCCAGACAAGCTAGGTGGTCATTGTTTTTTACCAGGTTTAATTTCGTCGTTACATATCGTCCTGGGTCTAAAAATGTAAAGGCGGATGCCTTATCTCGTAGTTTCCCTGGGGCCGGGAATACAGACGACCCGATTCCTATTCTTCAGGAGGGGGTGGTGGTTTCGGCAGTATGCTCTGAGCTGGAGGAGGAGATATTGGAGGCTCAGGGGGACGCCCCTGTTGGACCTCCGGGGAGACTGTTCGTTCCAGATCAGTTGCGACAAAAGGTGATCGAGGCACACCATAACTCAGTTTTTGCAGGACACCCGGGGAGTAAAGCAACTGTGGATCTCCTCTCGCGTCGGTTTTGGTGGCCTAACTTACATAAAGAGGTGGTAACTTTTGTCGCGTCCTGTGGGGTTTGTGCGCGCTCTAAGACCTCACATACCCGTCCGTCTGGGGCCCTCTTACCTTTGAAGATCCCGGAGCGTCCTTGGACTCATCTGTCTATGGACTTTATTACGGACCTCCCTCCGTCTTCGGGTAAAACGGTCATACTCGTTGTAGTGGACAGGTTCAGCAAGATGGCACATTTTATCGCTCTTCCGGCTCTCCCTAATGCTAAAACTCTTGCGCAGGTGTTCATTGGGGAGATTGTGAGGCTTCACGGGGTACCCTCCGAGGTGGTGTCTGATCGGGGGTCTCAGTTTGTGTCCAAGTTCTGGAAGGCGTTTTGTGCACGGCGGGGAATGCATTTGTCATTCTCGTCGGCTTTTCATCCTCAGACCAATGGTCAGACGGAACGTATGAACCAGAGCTTGGAGACATATCTTCGGTGTTTTGTGTCAGAGAACCAGGAGGACTGGGCTTCTTTCCTACCTCTGGCAGAGTTTGCTCTCAATAATAGGCGAAGCGAGTCCACTGGTAAGTCCCCGTTTTTTGGGGCATATGGTTTTCACCCCCAGTTTTGTACTTTCAGTAGGGGGGGCTCTTCGGGGGTTCCGGAGGAGGAACGATTTTCCTCATCTCTCGCTTCAGTATGGAGAGGGGTGCTGAAGAATCTGAATACTATGGGGAACCGATACAAACGTATGGCTGATAGGAGGAGAGTGTCTGGTCCGGACCTAAGTGTGAACGATCAGGTATGGTTGTCTACCAGGAATATTAAACTTAAGGTTCCCTCCTGGAAACTGGGTCCCAGGTTCATCGGGCCGTACAGAATCAGTTCTGTTATTAATCCGGTGGCATTCCGTCTTGACCTCCCCCCTACGTTTAAAATTCACAACGTGTTTCACAGATCATTGCTTAAGAGGTATGTGGCGCCGGTGGTACCGTCACCTTTACCTCCCCCTCCTGTGGTTGTCAATGGTAACTTGGAGTTCCAGGTATCGAGGGTCATTGATTCACGCTTTAATCGCCGGTCCCTTCAGTACTTGGTTCATTGGAAGGGGTATGGTCCTGAGGAGAGGATGTGGGTTCCTGCGTCGGATATTAACGCAGACCGATTAGTTCGGGCCTTCCACACGACTCACCCGGATAAACCTGGCCCTGAGGGTCCGGAGGCCCCTCGTAGAAGGGGGGGTACTGTCACGGGTGTGTTGCCACGAAGATCGTCACGAGTACACAGCCTGACTTCTCGCAGCTGACTTGTTGGTGCTTTGTGTTTTCTCGGCAGTGAAGGAGTTAATTCTCTCTCTCTCTGGGCTAGCTGAGGTCCAGCCTCGCCCAGCTGCAATCAATGCTTCGTTAGTGAGACTCCTTTATATTCCTGCAGGTCTGTTTGTGAGGTGTCGGTGAAAGCTTTTCATTCAGACTTACAGAGCGGATCGTGGTGTTTGGAGTTGCTGAGATAAGTGTATTTGGAAGTTTTATTTCCCTTTCCTCGCTTTATCATTTATCTCCTTTCCCGTTGGTGTTCCCTCTGTTGTAGTTGTGTTGAAGTTGTATGCAAGGTGGTTTTGGTTTTTCCCTTGTACTGTCTCGTTCGTCTAAATACTGTGTGTGGGCATATTATTGCTGGTTCCCAATTGTTGTGATCGGGGTCCTTCTCAGGACTAGATTACTGTGGTGCAGGGATCCTCAGGAGGTAGGGGTTACGCTGGCGGCCTGGACCTCTGTACCTTTAACAGTACCTCCAGGATGAGGGATTAGTCAGGGCCCCAGCTTAGGGTCAGCTTAGGCCCCCTACCTCCAGTATTCTGTGACAGTGTGACATTGCCTCTCCATTACTAACCTGGGCTTGATGTCAGCTGGCATTATAAGCTGACATCAACCCCAACCCTATTACCCCCTGCCACCGCTACAGGGCAGCGTGGAAGAGCGAGGCTAAGTGCCAGAATTGGCGCATCCTATGGATGCGCCATTTCTGGGGCGGCTGACGGCTGGTGTTTCTAGCCTGGGAGGGGGCCAATATTCATGGCTCCCTTCCTGGGCTATTAATATCAGCCCCCAGCTGTCTGCCTAGCCTTTGCTAGCTATTAAATTAGGGGGGACCCCACGTCATTTTTTTGGGGGGGTCCCCCATTTTAATAGCTAGTAAAGACTAGGTATTCAGCTGGGGGCTGATATTAGTAGCCTGGGAAGCTCCGTGGGTATTACCCCCTTCCCAGGCTTCAAACATCTGCCCCAGCCGTCTGCTTAACCTCCGCTAGAGCCTAAAATTAAGGGGAACCCCACGCCAATTTTTTTAATAATAAATCCTTTATTTTAATACTAAATGACAAGTACAGTAACCAACACTATCACTGTACTTCATATATATGTGACTGACATGTTTCTATCTATCTAATCTATGTGTGAAGCTCTATTCTGTCTGTTATAAATTGTCGGGTACCGATGCTGAATTGCCGGCCGGCTTTTTTAAAGAGACGGTGCATGAAAACACTATTATTTGTTTTAATAAATCCTTTACACTAAATGACAAGTACAGTAAGCAATACTGTCACTGTACTTCATATATATGTGACTGACATGTTTCTATCTATCTAATCTATGTGTGAAGCTCTATTCTTTCTATTCTAAATTGTCGGGTGCCGGCTTATGCCGCTGCTGAATTGCCGGCTTTTCATATATTGTCACAGAAGCGATGCGAACTTCCCTGCTCCGGACACAGCGCAGCGCTTCTGTGACAAGTGAAAGCTGTCGGCACAGAAGCCCTGCGCTGTGTCCGGAGCTGGGAATACGCAGCGATGTGTCCGTTTCAGCACAGAAGCGCTGACTGTCTGGACCTACCGCCGCCGTATTTTAACTCCCTCCACCTTATATTAACTCCGACATGGCAGGGATACGGCCACGGCAGCTTATTAACACCCCCAGAGTATCCCCGCATGTCAATTTCTGAAAGTTTAAAAGCATTACCGGCGTATAAGACGACCCCAGACTAGACAGAAGATTTTTCAGTCTTCAAAAGTCGTCTTATACGCCGGAATATACGGTAGTTGTTTCTGTACAATATTAGATGTATTGAGAATGTCAGGAATCTGGAAGATCTGGTCATCTAGATAATCAGTCGCTTCTACCAACTTATCCCACATTTGCATTATGAATGGGTAAATGAATAAGACACTAAAAAATTTGTTAGCCACCCCCATTTCTACAAGATGTGGTTTACCATTTGGTCTGGGCTTGTCGTCTGCTGATCGTCTGTACAGTGTGTGTAGCGGGATTGCTTTAATATCTACTCTTGTGTGTGGTACTATAAAAGTAGAAGGTGTCCGAAAGGCCAGTGTGCAAACTCCTGTGAAATTGTTGGGTAACCACTTGTAAGCCTGATGTCCACATACAATATATAAACTCTCTGGTGCTCCAACAACAGTGTTGTTGAACAGACTAGCAATCCATTTAGATAACAAGGTAGTGCTTAATTTTTCCAGAATTTTTTCCCTGATACTGAGTGTCATTTGAGGTAAAACCTGATATTAGATTTTGCAAGGTGACATTTACACAATGAAGCTTAGGATTGAGAGTGGCATCAACTGCTATACACTGCGTAGTAGTGGTAGCAGATCCATTACACTCTGAATAGTCAGCTGTAGAGAAAGGAAACCCTCTGGATTTTATCTGAATACAGCTGCAAGAGGTAAAATTCGGATAACAGGAGAGGTCGACACAACTGGTCGCCCAAGGCATTCCAGTCTGACTTAGAGGTGGACCACTCCTGTTAGACAACAGCCATGGCTCAGTCACCCAAGCAGCTACAGTTAGACCTACAGCCTTCTTTTTCTTTGTTGTTCTTAATCTAATAGGAAAAGTGTAGTTACTTAAGTAAAACATTTATTTCAAAGTCACTGGAATAGCTAAATAAGGCATAGTATTGGAGGATATTGGACTATGGGTGCATATCCAACAGTTCTTAGGACGGTCATTAGAGTTCATGTCTTGGAGTAAGACTTGGTGATGCTTTATCAGTTTGTTATCCCAGTTCTCTTTAAGTACTTCATGGAGAGTTAGGGCAAAAGGTACGGTTGCTATCACCATAGTTCAAACAAACAGGGTCATCATCTTTGCTGCTGCTGGGGTTCAAAATCTTTTTACAATGGCTGGTGTGGATCCAAGTGTCCTTGCCTTGAAGCTTGACCGAAGTGGCAGTGGTTAACAGCACTTGGAATGGTTCACTGTATCTGGGCTCCAGTAGTCTCCTCATATGTCTCTTTACCACGACCCAGTCTCCTGGTACCAAAGTGTGAGTGCCGCTGAGGCAATTGGGGTCTGGGATAGAGGAAAGAACACGATTATGAGTAACAGTCAAATGTTTATGCAACTCCAGAATATATTCAGTGAGAGAACCATAGGAGGCCTGCGGCTGCTGTGGGAAATACAACCCTGTCTTAGGGACACTACCAAACAGTATTTCATATGGGGACAGCTTCTCCCTCCCCCTTGGGGCGGTCCTCACTGAATACAATGCTATAGGCAAACAATCTACCCAGGACAAGTGTGTTTCTTCCATGCACTTTTGAATTTTTAGTTTCAAGGTACCATTGAGACGTTCCACCTTCCCACTACTTTGTGGATGATAGGGAACATGGAAAGCCTGTTCTATCCCAAGAGTGACCATGATTTGTTTCATTAGTTCCCCAGTAAAGTGGGTTCCTCTGTCACTTTCTAGAGTTTCGGGCACCCCATATCTACAAACCACTTCACTGATCAATTTTTTAGCAGTAGTTTTTGTGTTTGCTTTAGTCACCGCCCAAGCTTCTGGCCGCCCAGAGAAAAGGTCAATGCATAACAGGGCGTATTCATAATTACCCACCTTAGGTAGCTGTATGTAGTCCACTTGCAGTCTCTGAAATGGGTAATCTGGTTTTGGTGTGCATTTTCGTGGGACTCGAATAGGCCTACCAGGGTTATGTTTTGCACAAACTAGACATTCTTGAACATACTTTGCAGCCGTATTCGGGAACCCTGGGGCACACCAGTTTTGTAGCACCACAGCACCCATAACACCCTTTGAGTTATGCACCGGAGAATGTGCAAGGGCAGCCATCATGGGGAACAGGCAGCGTGGAAGGCAAATACGTTTGTTTACCTGCCATACCCCTGACACTGACTGTACGGCGCCTGCTTTGACCCATGCATTCTGCTCGTGGGGGGGAGCCTGGGTCTGGAAGACCTGCAGTAGTTCGAGGTCCACGGCCACTGGGACCGGTGCAGGGGATGTCTCCTTATTTGAAAGGGGGCTTCCTGCACTCCCTGACTCTGAGTCTCCTGGGGTTCCCGCACTTGCAATAGCCAGTATCTCTGTCAGAGGTAATCGTGCTGCTTCCTTAGCCGCCTGGTCGGCCAAAGCATTCCCTGCTGCAAGGGGAGTTTGTTCCCGAGTGTGTGCTGACACTTTGACTATGGCTGCCCTTTGGGGAAGGGTGAGTGCTGTGAGTAGCTGCTCTACCGCTTGCGCATTCCTTATAGGTTTGCCAGCAGAGGTCAAGAAATTACGGCTTCGCCAAATTGCGCCAAAGTCATGTGCAACACCATAAGCATATTGCGAGTCAGAAAATACATTAATTTCTTTACCTTTTCCCAGATTACACGCTGCTGCGAGTGCTTTAAGCTCTGCCTCTTGCGTAGAGCAGCTGGAGGAGAGTGATTCTTGTATCACTGCCTTACCATTGTGGACTACTGCATACCCGGTGATGAATCGTCCTTGTTCACTGTCCCAAGCTCTGGAACTATCTACAAAATACTCAGCAGAGGGGTTAGTGAGTGGTACATCAGTAATATTTGCCAAGCCCTTTATTTCAGCTTCCATCAATGCCTGACAATCATGTTCATGTGCCATATCAAACTGAGCTTCCTCATCTTCTAATTTGAAAAACAGGGGCAAACCTTGGCTCATGGTCTCTCCCTCTTCCCCATCCTGATACTTTCCTCCCTTTTCTAAATCCACTGGTAGTAGTGTAGCTGGATTTAGAACATTACAGCGTTTGATAGTTATATGGGGAGGTGCAAGGAGTGAGACTTCATATTTTGTCAACCTTGATGCTGAGAGGTGACGGGTCTGAGTCTGTTGAAGTATTTCAGATACAGAATGAGGAACTTGAAGTGTGAGGGGGCTTCCTAACACTATGTCCTCTGTCTTTTTAACAAGTTCTGAAGCAGCTGCCACAGATCTAACACAAGTAGAAGAACCCATAATGACTGGATCAAGGGTTACAGAGTAATACCCTAGAGGGTGCTGCCTACCACCATGTTCTTGTAAGGACACCAGACACATGTCCAGCCTGTTCGTGGCAGTACAAAGTAAAAAACGTGTCATAATTCGGTATACCTAGAGCTGGTGAGGTAGAAAGAGTGAGCTTGAGGGTGTGAAATGCATCAATAGCCTCAGAATTAATAGTGAAAGGCTCAGTTTTGAGGCATTGAAACAATGGGGCCATAAAACTAGAGGCATTTTGTATCCAGAGACGGCAGTACTGGACTAGGCCCAAGAATGCCCGAAGGGACTTAGTAGATCTTGGAAGGGGTATTTTTAGTAAAGCCTCAATCCTCCCTGGGCTGAGATGCTTAATGCCTGGAGACAGGCAATGCCCAAGGAAAGTGACTGTGGACTTGCACAATTAGAGTTTATCTTTTGAAGCTTTGCACCCATTTTCTGCTAAGAATATCACCAGAGATTGAGATTCATTGTGGCATATCTGGTCAGTGGTGCAGCAAAGGAGAAGGTCATCCACATATTGTAAGAGTATGGTGGATGAATCAAAGGGGCACCAGTTATCAAGTACAGTCTTTAGGGATGTGGAAAATAAGGAAGGGGAGTTAGCAGCTCCCTGAAGAAGGACTGCCCATGCATACTGGGCACTTCTGTGGGTGAAGGCACACTCCGTGGGCAAGAAGACAGAGAAAAAAGCATTGGCCAGATCAATCACTGTGAAACAGGTGGCTGTGGAGGGGACCTGATTCAGGAGAGTATGGGGGTTGGGTACAAGTGGAGTATCCACTATAGTTACTGCATTAACTGCCCTAAGATCATGTACCATACGATAGGCTACTGGCTGTCCAGGTGGGGTTTTCTTTTTGACTGGGTACAGGGGAGTGTTAAATGGGGAAGTTATAGGAATAACTAGACCTCTTAACAAAAGCTCCTGGACATTCTCATGTATTGCTGCACTTAAAGGATACTGCTTTATACAGGGGGGTTGGGCACCTGGTTTAAGTTTTACAGTCACCAGAGGGATGGGTAGTTTTCCCACATCAAGTTTGCTACATGCCCACAATTGACTGGGTATATCCTCAAGCCAAACAGGATGGGAATGAGGTTTAGAGTCTGTATTGTCTAGAACTGTGGGAATTGTTAGGGATAGAAGACTACACAATGTGTCATCATCCAGGGGGGTGGTCATCTTGGGGCCATTTGGAGTGAATTCTATGCAGGCCCCAATTTTCTGCAACACATCTGTTCCCAACAAATTAAAAGGTACATCAGGGGATACTAAAACCTGGGTTACAATTGAAATTGAGTCATGCAAATTTAACCGGAGAGGATAAGACATTTGTAATTTAGTAAGTTGTCCCTCTACCCCTTCACAAGACACATAGTCGGGGGACAAAATGTCCTCTGGAACATGTTCTTGCATTAATACTGTACAGGCTGCTCCAGTGTCTACCATGAATGAAATAGTTTGTCCTTCCCCCAGGGACATGGGGACAGTGCAGTGAGTGTGGGTCCCTGGGGGTGACAACGGGCAAAGGGAGACATCTGGATTGCCAGTTTCCTATGGAGGGGGCTGGGCAGTGGCTGTTGACTTTGCGGGACATTTGATGGATAGATGTCCTTTTTGCCGCCAAGACCAACATTCTACATTGCTGTAATCTCGATTTCCTCCTTGGTGGTTACTTCCTCTTCTCCCTCCCCATCTTCCCTTCCTGGGCTGCACAGGAGCCAAGTTAACCCTTTTCTTTGACATGCTTTCTAGTTCAGCACCTCGGGCTATTTCCTTTAAATCAACCCATTGCATATTGCGCCACTCCGGGCGACTAGTGCGTTCTGCAGTCTGAACCGTAGGTTTAAGACCATTCATAAAACACTGCAACAATAATCTGCGATCCTTATCATCATTATGCTCATATCCAAAATCCAACCATGTTTGTTCTAATACAGAGGCATATTCTGAGACTGACTGAGCCTTATCCTGTACTACAGTTTGTAACAGGTCTTGTTTTTTATCCTGCTCTGCCCGTGCCCAGTTTTGCATACTTTGTATAAACACCCGACCCGACTCTGTATTTTTAATGGCTGGTTCCTGGCCTGGCAGCATCTGAGTTACATAGTTACATAGTTTATAAGGCCGAAAAAAGACAAGCGTCCATCCAGTTCAGCCTATTTCTTGTGCACTGCAGCTATTCCGCAGCGTTGATCCAGGGGAAGTAAAAAAAACAAAAACAAAACATGCGGTATAGGCCAATTTACATCATTGAGGAAAAATTCACTTCCCGACACCAATCTGGCAGTCAGATTAAATCCCTGGATTAATTAACTATCACTAAGCATAAGATGTAATTTTATTGTTCTCAAGAAAGGCGTCCAGACCTCTCTTGAACTCATTTGCAACCACATTTGCTTGGCGCCAGTCTAGTGGTACAGTCCCTGTCCATAAAGAGTGCTTGAATATAAGATACAGCGGTCTGTCTATCACATTACTTAATTCTTTTAGTACCCGGGGGTGTATGCCATCTGGGCCTGGTGACTTGTCTATTTTGATATTATTTAGGCGTTTCTGAACTTCCTCCTGGGTTAGGTGGGTGATATTTAGCGGAGGGTTTACTTTATCACTCTGCATTTCCTCCGATAAATTGTTTTCTTTTGTGAAAACAGTGGAGAAGAAGCTATTGAGTAGGTTTGCTTTACCCTCATAGCCCTCTATGATTTTACCCAGGTTATTTTTCAATGGGCCAACTCCATCAGTTTTAATCCTTTTACTGTTTATATAGTTAAAGAACAGTTTGGGATTCGTTTTACTTTCCTTGGCAATTAGTCTCTCTGTCTCCTCTTTTGCTATTCTTATTTGTTTCTTACAGATTTTGCTTTTTTCCCTATAAGATATTAGCGCTTCCTCGCTGCCTTCTTGTTTAAGTTTACCGAAAGCCCTTTTTTTGTTTTTCATTGCCCTCTTGACTTCCTTATTTAGCCACATTGGCTTCCTCCTATTCCTAGCCCTTTTATTCCCATAAGGTATGTACCATCTACAGTGACTATGTAGGACTGTTTTTAAAATTTCCCGTTTTCTATCCGTGCTCCTATTACTAAAGATACTATCCCAGTCTAAAAGGTGAAGGGCATCTCTTAGCTGATCAAACTTTGCCTTCCTGAAGTTCAGTGTTTTTGTGACTCCCTTGCTGGGCACCCTACTGAAGCACATGTGGAATTGTATAATGTTGTGGTCACTATTTCCCAGGTGCCCCCCGACCTGCACCTCAGTTATTCTGTCTGGCCTGTTAGTTAATATTAAGTCTAAAAGGGCCGTACCTCTAGTTGGTTCCTGCACAAGTTGTGACAAATAATTGTCTTTGATAATTGACAGAAACCTGTTTCCTTTCTGAGATCTACAGCTTTCGGTTTCCCAGTCTATATCGGGGTAGTTGAAGTCCCCCATAATAATCACCTCGTTATTTTTTGCTACTTCGTCTATTTGTCTCATTAATAGACTTTCCGTGGCTTCTGCTATATTTGGCGGTTTATAACAGACTCCTATGATAATTTTATTATTGTTTTTTGCCCCATGTATCTCCACCCATAAGGACTCGACCTCCTCATTTCCCTCCCATACATCCTCCCGTATTGTAGGCTTTAGACACGTCTTTACATATAGACAGACTCCACCCCCTTTCCGATTTCTTCGATCCCTTCTAAACAGACTGTAACCCTGTAAGTTAACTGCCCAGTCATAGCTTTCATCTAACCATGTCTCGGTTATTCCCACTATGTCATAGTTACCTGTAGATATTTCTGCTTCCAGTTAATCCATCTTGTTTGTCAGGCTCCTGGCATTTGCTAGCACGCAGTTTACACGATTTTGTTTCGTTTCAATCTTCTCCCTGTGGATTGTATTAGAAATTTTCTTACCTCCCTTCCAAGTATCTTGTCTTGGACCTTCTTTGTCGCACTTCATATCTTTCATTAGTATGTTCTCTGGTTTCATGTTCGTGTCCGGCGTTTTTCTTCCCATCCCCTCTTCTTCTAGTTTAACGCCCTCCTGATGAGTGTTGCGAGTCTCCTGGCGAATGTGTGTTTCCCGGGTTTGTTGAGGTGTAGTCCGTCTCTGGCAAGGAGTCCGTCATAGAGGTAATTCACACCGTGGTCCAGGAATCCAAATCCTTGTTGTCTGCACCATCGTCTCAGCCAGTTGTTCACATCAAGGATCCTGTTCCATCTCCTGAGGCCATGCCCGTCTACTGGAAGGATAGAAGAAAAAACTACCTGCGCATCCAGTTCTTTTACTTTCTTCCCCAATGCTTCAAAGTCCTTGCAGATTGTCGGTAGGTCCTTCTTTGCCGTGTCATTGGTGCCAACATGTATCAGAAGAAATGGGTGGACATCCTTGGAACTGATGAGCTTCGGTATCCTATCGGTAACATCCTTGATCCTTGATGGGAGGCAGCATACTTCTCTTGCGGTTATGTCCGGTCTGCAGATAGCTGCTTCTGTTCCTCTCAGTAGTGAGTCTCCCACCACCACCACTCTTCTTCCCTTCTTGGCTGTCCTTTTTCTTGTCGCTTCTGGGTGTTTCTGGGTACTCTTTTCTTTTTTGCTTGCTGGTAGTTCCTCATCCTTAGGTGTGCCATCTTCGTCCTCCACAATTCCTTGGAATGTTTCTCAGTTGTGTGGTTGGTGGTGTCTCCATGGTCTTCTTGCTTCTTTTGGTGACTTGCCTCCACTTGTCTGCCTCTGGAGGTTCTCTGACGCTTCCATCACTTTCCGTGACCAGTAATGACGCTTCTGTTCTGTCCAGGAAGTCTTCATTTTCCTTGATGAGTTTTAATGTCGCAATTCTTTCTTCCAGACCCCGCACCTTTTCTTCTAAAAGAGCCAGTAGTCTACACTTCTGGCAGGTGAAGTTGGTTTCAGCTTCTGGTCGATCTGTGAACATGTAGCACATGTTGCAGCTCACCATGAAGGTTGTCACATCTGCCATGCTGCTCCTTGTCCCTGCTGACTTGATGTCTGTCTTCTTTCTTGTGATACCCTAGGATAAACAAATTAAACAAATTCAATCCCTGGTTTGGCGATGCTTTCCAAGCAGCTGGTCCCGGCTGTACCCAACGATCTTCTAGCTGAAGGAGACTCTTCGCTTTTCCCAGAAGGCACCTGGAATATGCAAATTGTCCTCTTCAAGCTTCAATCCCTGGTTTGGCGATGCTTTCCAAGCAGCTGGTCCCGGCTGTACCCAACGATCTTCTTGCTGAAGGAGACTCTTTGCTTTTCCCAGAAGGCACCTGGAATATGCAAATTGTCCTCTTCAAGCTTCAATCCCTGGTTTGAGTAATTTCCATAAGTAAGGGGTCACTGCCTTTCTGCAGAATGACAGAAATTAGATCATCCCATGTGGCCCGATATGTTTCCTGAACACCCTGGAGGCGCATTCTAAATGTTAAGTTTTTTTTTCGGGGATCTGGGAGCTGTGTAGCGAGGGCAATAAGTTCACTGGGGGACCAAGGCCGATATGTTTCTATTGGCCATACTTAGGGGGGGGGGGGGATCGTGTACCTGAACATTATCAACCATCCTAGGAGGTTGAAACTGTACATGACTAGTGGTCCTCATAGGGAACAGAGGCACCCTGGGTGTGAAGACCTACAGGACCTGCAACAATTAACCCCAGGGGGATTCTGATGACCACAATGTCTGCAAGCCCATGCCATTGACCCAACATAAGGCGGGGGTGCTGAAGGGGGTGCAGAATTTACATCAGGTACAGAGACTACAGGGGTTTGAGAGTTTTTCAAACTATCATAGATTACATAGACCGTTCCATGCCTGGTTTCCTCTGATTTATGTTCACTCATTGAGAGACGTTTTGCTACTTCTAACCACATCCTAGCCTGCTCTAGTTTGTTTTTATCTTTCAACCATCCTTCCCAATTGCAGATATATTTCTCTCATTCCTTCTCCTCCAAATTTCCCCACTTTCCCATACCAAATTTCCTCAATATTATTTCACATCCCTCTACTGCTTCTTTCCCTTTCAGTCTCTCCACTATCTCACATGCTGGAACTGGGGCCACGCCCTTTAGGTTAGTCAATTCCTTACTGTTGCCAGTCCCCATGACTGCAACCACTGTGCCAGAGTTACTGCAGAACTCTCTTCAGCGCACCTAGAGCCTCTCAGACTCTAAATTTGATCCCGTCCCAGTCTCCTCTGATCCTCGAAAGATGGATCTGATCCTGTCCCAGTCTCCTCTGAGCCTCGGAAGACAGATCTTTAAGGAAGTACTAACACAGATTTTCCAGCCCTGTGAGCTAGGGAGATTCTTACACACAACCAAACAAATAACAATACCAAGCCTACTGCTCCACCTACTATTGCAATTATTTCTGCATGATCATATAACATTTCCTAGTTCAAAGGTTTTCCTTCTACACCTTGTAAAGGCACTGCGTGACAATTATATCTGCAATAAGTGTTACTTTTTATACTATATGTTTCCCAGTCTGGGTATACAGGCTAAGCAAGAACTTCAGCAACTATGATTTTCCCTCTCTTGAGCTTACACAAAACAGAACACAGACAATGAGGACAACGATTCTGATTCATCAAAAACGACTTAACAATATGTCAATCATTCAATGCACACTGCACAATCACTGATATTAATCCCCCTGCTGTATTCGGGCTAAAAACTGCATTCAGTTACCCCTTTCTTGAGGGTGCCCTTATCAATTTACAGGGGAATTCAATACCCTCAGAGTACTACCTTACCGTGAAGGATTCCTCTGTTATAGGTAATCACACTTCCCTGATCCTCTTACGGACCGATTTTCCTCTCCACCACATGTGAAGGAACACACCTAATGGGATCCCTCATCAAGCAGAGACCATAGTCCCTTATTGGTCAATTAAAAATCATTCAGTCCCATATTCAAGGATCCTCATAGTTTACAATATCATACCAGACATTTATAACGTAGACAAAACAAACAACATAAAACAATCCTCCGACTCCTGAAATATACAGAACTGCGGAGGTGCCTAATCCCGACACGCTGGGCAAGGTTGGTTACTCGTCACTTCATTCAATTATCATTCAACCATCATTCAATCGTCAATAATACATCTAAAAACCACATTGAAACATATAAGACAACAAATTCAATCACTGGCAAGGGTTCAAAAATGATTGTCTTGTTAGGACCACCAATTACCCATCCTGGAGCCCCCTAGGTAGTACTGAATTTGTAGTAATACAAGGGATTACTTACTGCGGATTTTATTGAGTAATTTTCTTAGAGATCCTTGTTGACGGGTCCAGAGGAGGTCCGGTTATGACAATCCCAGGTTTCAGGCACCATGTACTGTTATGGAGACCCTCTTTGTTTTAAGGAGAACTTTGGAATAGACAGCAAAGGGTCTTCACATTGCCAGTGAGATTCAAATTAAAATACTTCATCGATGAAGGAAGAGAGACAGAATACATGTGACATGCATTGTCAGCAGGTAGAGTCTTCTGGTGTGGCAACAAAGACTCACCATATTTATTAGCTAGACAGAACAGAACTTCATTGTTACATACAACTGAACAGAAAACCGAAATAGACTTATAAGTAACAAACACATTTCCCTTGGCCCAGCGTAAACCTTCTTGTCAAGGACTTCACAGGAAACAAGTATCTTAGTCAGACATTCCACAATGTAAAATCAGAAAACACTCAAGCAGACTTCAGACATAGCAAAAATATATATATTTTTTCTAAATTAATAATGATATCTAGATATTAAAAAATTAACCATAACAATATTCATTATAATTGCATATGTACCTTGGCCACAGGGCAGTGTTTTTTGAAGACTCGAATGGCGGAGCGTCCGCCCCAATGCGCGTTTCAGTAAAACACCTTCGTCAGGGGGTGTGTGAGGAAGAGGAAGTGCGGTCTTTAAAAAGGGGGATTGTCCGCATGTCATCACGGTCCGGAGATGACGCATGCGCTACCACAGCAACCGCGACGCCGCCACCCACGTCATGTGACAGGGGACGCCACACCCACGGGTCACGTGGCGCGGCGTCACCGGACAGATATAGATACAGGCTGCCGGCAGGGATCGCGGGGCACGTAGCATGCATGCATGCAGGACCGTAATGAGGAAAGCTATGTCACAATGAATAAACGGGGAGAGAAGAACACTGAGCTATGAGTACAAGTCAGTCACTATTCAAGACCCGGAAACAACAGTATTAGTCTAATATACTACATATCACCAATATCTATATAGAGTTACAACAGATATATAATGTATATTGAATATCAATAGACACATAGCCGGGGGTATGACAGTATAGTAAAGCAACATAACAGGCAATTTATCTAGCTCAGACTCCGAGGGCAATGTATATGATTCTATAGGGTTTTTTTTTTTAATTTTTATTTTTTTTTATCAATTTGGAATCACTTCCATAATATTAGTAGATTCAAAACTAAAATCACGGCCATCACCCCCCTGTCTAAGGACAAACTGACAACATATAAATAAATAACAAAAACATACATAAAAAACACATCCTGGTACAATATTAATCTAATCTTCAAAAACTGTCCACAGCCAAGTAGTCTTCAAGGGTGATAGACTACAGGTGGAGAATCCGATAGCAATGCTCCAGATCAACCCCCACATGGTGCCATAAGATCAATAGAAGGTAAGTAAGAGCGACTGCTTAATAATATACGACAGCGGGTAGCCCTAAAATAGAATACATCAAGAAAAATACTAATAAAAAAAATAGTAAAAACAAACACGGACACAGGCATATCCACAAAGAGATCCACAGCCACAGGATGATCACAGAAAGGGTACGAACGAGATATTTTCATTTAATACCTTAGGTTGAAGGGTATCTAGTGTCCAAATCCAGCGCAATTCTAGTTGGGCCTATCATTGGCTAGTTTTGCCCCCCCTAATATTGGTGGTTATACTGTTTATTCCCCTAACTCTCAAAAGAGACCCATCACAATTGTGATGAGTCATAAAGTGTTGTGGTAATGTTTTCAATGTAGATGTGTCCGTGTGGTCCGATGCTGCAAAAATACCCAGCACGTGCTTTCTTACCCTTATTTTAAGTTGCCTAGTGGTTAAGCCCACATAGATAAGGCCACATGGGCACACAGCAAAATAGATAACATTCTTGGTGGTACAAGTGATATATCTATCAATTTTATAGGTTTTCGTGCCAACAGAGTTGAAAAAAGTCTCACTACGATCAATATTAGTACATGCTACACATCGACCACACGGAATACATCCATGCCTCTCCTTAGATCCATCTAAAAATGTAGTCCCCGGTGTGCCGACATAGTGACTCCTCACTAGATGATCACGTAAATTTTTCCTCCTTCGAATGGTAATGGCGGGCTCATTAGGTATAAATCTGGCGATAACAGGGTCTGCTTTTAAAATATGCCATGACTTTGCTAATGCCCCCTGTAAACGTGAAAATTGTGAGTTATAGTTGGTTATAAATCTGACCTGGTCAACAGGACCCGTCTGCTCTCGATCCATATAGTAGGCTATGTCGGGTAGAGTATCTTGCCCGATTGTATGCATGCTTGACCATACGACGGCTATATCCCCTATCGTAGAATCTTTGTTTTAGGTCTTTTGCCTGACTCTCGAACTCTTCAGGGGTCAAACAGATTTGTTTAAGTCGTAAAAATTGACCGACCAGTATAGATCTAATCATATGTTTCGGATGGGCGGAGGAAGCATGCAAAAACATATTTGTTGATGTAGATTTGCAAAATATCCCCGTTTGGATACAGTTTGTCACATCTTTTCGCAAAGTCACATCTAAGAATTCCACCTTGTTTTGATCGAATTGGTATGTTAGGTGTATATTACGATCGTTGGTATTCAAAGCTTGCATAAAATTATGTAATGATGGTATCGATCCCTGCCAGATCAGGAAAATGTCAAAGATGTACCGTGTCCAAAAAGGGACACAGTCCATCGACGACTCCCGATCCAGCAGGGAGAGGTCTCTTTCGCACAGCCCCAGGAATAGGTTGGCGTAGGCGGGTGTGTAGGCTGCCCCCATGGCTGTTCCCTGAAGCTGTAGAAAAAAGGACCCCTTAAAAACAAAAAAATTATGATCAAGAGAGAATTAAAGGAGTGGGGGTTGATCTGGAGCATTGCTATCGGATTCTCCATCTGTAGTCTATCATCCTTGAAGACAACTTGGCTGTGGACGGTTTTTGAAGATTAGATTAATATTGTACCAGGATGTGTTTTTTTATGTATGTTTTTGTCATTTATTTATATGTAGGCCGTTTGTCCTTAGACAGGGGGGTGATGGCCGTGATTTTAGTTTTGAATCTACTAATACACACGCGGCTCCGCTCCGCATACCTTGTACACGCACGGCTCCGCTCCGCACACCTCGTACACACGCGGCTCCGCTCTGCACACCTCGTACACACGCGGCTCCGTTCCACACACCTTGTACACGCACGGCTCCACTCCGTACACCTCGTACACACGCGGCTCCGCTCTGTACACACGCGGCTCTACTCCGTACACCTCGTACACGCGCGGCTCTGCTCCGTACTCCTCGTACACGCGCGGCTCTGCTCCGTACAACTCGTACACGCGCGGCTCTGCTCCGTACACCTCGTACACGCGCGGCTCCGCTCTGTACACACGCGGCTCTGCTCCGTACACCTCGTACACGCGCGGCTCTGCTCCGTACTCCTCGTACACGCGCGGCTCAGCTCCGTACAACTCGTACACGCGCGGCTCCGCTCCGTACACCTCATACACGCGCGGCTCCGCTCCGTACACCTCGTACACGCGCGGCTCCGCTCCGTACGCCTCGTACACGCGCGGCTCCGCTCCGTACACTTCGTACACACCCGGCTCTGCTCCGTACACCTCGTACACGCGCAACTCTGCTACATCCACACTGTAAACCCCTCCTGACCCCACACATAACCTTCACCTCATCCAGCACCATGACAACCAGCACAGCAGAGTCCTGCATCCACTGAGGCCCCTGATCATGTGACCCCTGACTCCTCCCCTCCTGTGACCTCATCACAGGTCCTGTGCGCACAGAACAGCCATATATGTGGTGGCGGCTCTGCAGGTGGAGGTATGTGGAGAGACCCCATTACTGGGCGCAGGGGGCATTAACCCCCTCAGTGCTGAGAGTATTTCGGAGTTTTCATGTTGCTACTTTCTATGACTCCTGACGTGCTGCTCCTCTTCCTCTGATAGATACGACCCAGCTATGGAGGACGGGACACATGGAAGCCCGTCTTCCTCCCATAGTACATTAACCCTTTCTTGCCCCCACACAATATAATGTTCCCGCCTCAGTCGGACACAGCAGGCTCCGCACTGTATCTTTTGGCCACGCCCCTGACCACACCCTTTTGCCCCCCATTTCCCATCTCTTTCTCCCTGGCAGGAAGAGTTGTCAGGGGGGCGGATGCAGTGAGGGGCATTCAGCAGACGCCGGGGACAGCAGGGTGCAGGGAGAGATCAGGGCCGTCCCTCTGGATCCAGGACGGGTTATTTCTGATCATTCATAGTTGTCCGCACTGTATCTTTTGGCCACGCCCCTGACCACACCCTTTTGCCCCCCATTTCCCATCTCTTTCTCCCCGGCAGGAGGAGTTGTCAGAGGGGCGGATGCAGTGAGGGACATTCAGCAGATGCCGGGGTCAGCAGGGTGCAGGGAGAGGTCAGGGCCGTCCCTCTGGATCCAGGACGGGTTATTTCTGATCATTCATAGTTGTCCGCACTGTATCTTTTGGCCACGCCCCTGACCACACCCTTTTGCCCCCCATTTCCCATCTCTTTCTCCCCGGCAGGAGGAGTTGTCAGAGGGGCGGATGCAGTGAGGGGCATTCAGCAGAGGCCGGGGACAGCAGGGTGCAGGGAGAGGTCAGGGCCGTCCCTCTGGATCCAGGACGGGTTATTTCTGATCATTCATAGTTGTCCGCACTGTATCTTTTGGCCACGCCCCTGACCACACCCCTTTCCCCCCATTTCCCATCTCTTTCTCCCCGGCAGGAGGAGTTGTCAGGGGGGCGGATGCAGTGAGGGGCATTCAGCAGACGCCGGGGACAGCAGGGTACAGGGAGAGATCAGGGCCGTCCCTCTGGATCCAGGACGGGTTATTTCTGATCATTCATAGTTTTCCGCACTGTATCTTTTGGCCACGCCCCTGACCACACCCTTTTGCCCCCCATTTCCCATCTCTTTCTCCCCGGCAGGAGGAGTTGTCAGAGGGGCGGATGCAGTGAGGGGCATTCAGCAGATGCCGGGGTCAGCAGCGTGCAGGGAGAGATCAGGGCCGTCCCTCTGGATCCAGGACGGGTTATTTCTGCTCATTCATAGTTGTCCCCACTGTATATTTTGGCCACGCCCCTGACCACACCCCTTTGCCCCCCATTTCCCATCTCTTTCTCCCTGGCAGGAGGAGTTGTCAGAGGGGCGGATGCAGTGAGGGGCATTCAGCAGACGCCGGGGACAGCAGGGTGCAGGGAGAGATCAGGGCCGTCCCTCTGGATCCAGGACGGGTTATTTCTGATCATTCATAGTTGTCCGCACTGTATCTTTTGGCCACGCCCCTGACCACACCCTTTTGCCCCCCATTTCCCATCTCTTTCTCCCCGGCAGGAGGAGTTGTCAGAGGGGCGGATGCAGTGAGGGGCATTCAGCAGAGGCCGGGGACAGCAGGGTGCAGGGAGAGATCAGGGCCGTCCCTCTGGATCCAGGACGGGTTATTTCTGATCATTCATAGTTGTCCGCACTGTATCTTTTGGCCACGCCCCTGACCACACCCCTTTTCCCCCATTTCCCATCTCTTTCTCCCCGGCAGGAGGAGTTGTCAGGGGGGCGGATGCAGTGAGGGGCATTCAGCAGACGCCGGGGACAGCAGGGTACAGGGAGAGATCAGGGCCGTCCCTCTGGATCCAGGACGGGTTATTTCTGATCATTCATAGTTTTCCGCACTGTATCTTTTGGCCACGCCCCTGACCACACCCTTTTGCCCCCCATTTCCCATCTCTTTCTCCCCGGCAGGAGGAGTTGTCAGAGGGGTGGATGCAGTGAGGGGCATTCAGCAGATGCCGGGGTCAGCAGGGTGCAGGGAGAGATCAGGGCCGTCCCTCTGGATCCAGGACGGGTTATTTCTGATCATTCATAGTTGTCCGCACTGTATATTTTGGCCACGCCCCTGACCACACCCTTTTGCCCCCCATTTCCCATCTCTTTCTCCCCGGCAGGAGGAGTTGTCAGAGGGGCGGATGCAGTGAGGGGCGTTCTGCAGACACCGGGGACAGCATGGTGCAGGGAGAGATCAGGGCTGTCCTCTGGATCCAGGACGGGTTATTTCTGATCATTCATAGTTGTCCGCACTGTATCTTTTGGCCATGCCCCTGACCACACCCCTTTGCCCCCATTTCCCATCTCTTTCTCCCTGGCAGGAGGAGTTGTCAGAGGGGCGGATGCAGTGAGGGGCATTCAGCAGACGCCGGGGACAGCAGGGTGCAGGGAGAGATCAGGGCCGTCCCTCTGGATCCAGGACGGGTTATTTCTGATCATTCATAGTTGGAGCCGCCAGAACCTTCTCCTTTATATGGAGCTTCACTGTACAGCTCCGGCTTCTCTGCAAGACCATTTGCCAATCACATCTGTAAGGCCGTGTTCACATGTGGGGGAATTGCTGCAGGTTTTCTGCAGGTGATAACCACCAAACTACACAATAACAATCTTCTCGGGTTATTGCATTTTTACTGCATTTATTTATGTGTTTTTTCCACTATTTGATGAGTTTTTGTTGCAGGTTTGAAGCCGCGTTTTTAATACATTTTTTGCAACACAGAAAAGCTTTGATTCTGCAACTAAAAAAGTCCCAGTGTTTTCTACATTCTTCTTTTACAGATTTATTTACAGGCTCCTCATAGAAGTCTATAGTGAAAAAAGCACCAAAACTGAATTCAGCATTGTCTTTAGTCGCTGAGGGTATGTGCACACGGTTAGGAGCCGCTGCGGGATTGACGCTGTGTGTTATGCAGCGTCAAACCCGCAGCGGCCAGACGTTACAGCATAGTGGATGGGATTTGTAGAATGCCGCATGTCAATATCTCTTGCAGAGTCGCTAGTTTCCACAAGAGAAATCTGATCAGTACACTGTATTGAATGCAGTGAATACAGATGGTTCAATGAACACATGCAGATTCACCTGCGTTCATATAACGCTGCTCTTTGGACTCAGCATAAAGTATGCTGTGTCCAAAGCGCTGCCTGTCCAGATTGTGTGCACATACCCTAAATGGTCAGTAGTTTTCATGAAATCACATCTACTTAATTTTGACAGTTAAATGCAGAAGATTTTCTGTACAAAACTGTCACAGACGGGTTTTGTGGAACCACTGTGCCACGGACCGCGGAGAGCCTGGAGGGGCGTGACTAAGCGAGCATCGGACTGTTCGCTAGAGCCTCTGATGGTGAGGTTAGACTTGGCTCCCGATGAATGCCAGGTGCCACTCCAGGACAGACCAACGGATGCGTAGCAGCTGGACCAAGTAGGACAGACTAGATGGTGCAGCAGGCTGGGTTTGCAGCGGAGCTGAGCAGGCTGGGTTTGCAGCGGAGCTGAGCAGGCTGGGTTTGCAGCGGAGCTGAGCAGGCTGGGTTTGCAGCGAGGACTGATATGCAACCTTAGCAACATAGACTGCAGAACAGGAAGGTTGCTCAGGCACCTCCCCAGTGGGGAGGAAGCAATATATATGTAATGTCCCACAGCCATTGGCTGGGGACATAATAGCATGCAGCTTGCCCTAAGGACACGTCTGGAAGTGCTGCTGGAAACAAGCAAAGCACGGGGGAGGGAAACACCGGCCGCAGTGCGGGTGAGTGAATTGACATGCTGAAGACCCTGCTTGTTAGAGCGGGAATCCGGCATGGCGCTAACAGTACTCCAGTCGTCCCCCCCCCTTTACGACGCCTCATCTTCAGGCCATCGAGGAAGTTCCGTAGGATAATTGGAGCGTGAATGTTCTCCATAGGCTCCTAGGACATCTCTTTGGGACCAAATCCCTTCCAGAAGAAAGTCTTGCCTCTCACCTTCTTCATGGCCAAGATGTTCTCCTCCTCAAAAACATCATCCGAGGCGTTTGGCGCGGGCCAAGGATCCTTGAAGAAGAGCTCAGGACGACCAGCTTGGCTTCAGCAGAGATACGTGGAAAGCATTCAGAATCCGTCATGAAGGAGGCAACTTCAGTTTATAGGAGACCTCGTTGATCTGCTTCAGCACTTCGAAGGGACCGATAAAACGAGGACCCAACTTGTAAGAGGGAACCTTCAGCCGGATGTACCCAGCTGAGAGCCATACCTTGTCGCCAGGTTTGAAGCACGGAAGATCCAGGCGCCTTTTGTCCGCATGTCTCTTCATACGGGCGGAGGACGCTTCTAGAGTGGCTTTGGTGTCCTCCCACAATTTTACAAAATCCTTGGAGGGGACATCTGCTGCAGGAACATCAGAAGGAACCGTCACCAGAAAGGGAACCTCGGATTGCCGAACGAAAACAATGTAGAAAGGAGACTCTCCTGAGGCTTCACCAACGTGATTGTTGTACGAGAACTCAGCCCAGGGTAGCAATTTCACCCAATCATTGTGGTGGGCATTGACGAAGTGTCGCAGGTAGTTGCCCAGGACCTGGTTGACACGCTCCACTTGCCCATTGGACTGAGGGTGATAGGCCGAGGAGAAGTCTTAGACGATATCCAGATGCTTACAGAGAGATCACCAGAATCTGGAAGTTAACTGCGAACCTCGATCGGACACAATGTGACGAGGAAATCCGTGCAGACAGAAAATATGTTTGATGAAGCTGTCAGTCAGTTTGGGAGCAGACAATGGGATAAAATTTGCCTTTTTGGCGAAGCGATCTAACACTACCCAGATGACAGTGCAGCCCTCGGATATTGGCAAATCCGTAAGGAAATCAATTGCTATGTGCTGCCATGGACCAGACTGCATGGGTAACGGCAGGAGAGAACTGGTAGGAAGTTGTCTGGGGACTTTATTGCGAGCACAAATCGGACAGGCAGCCACGTAGGCAAAGATCTCCCTCCTTATGGATGGCCACCAGAAGTGGCGAAAAATCAATTGTAGCGTCTTCCTTTGTCCCACGTGACCAGCCACCTTGGATGAGTAGCCCCATGACAAAACTCGCTCCCTCTCGGATTCGGCCACAAGGGTTTTTCATGGGGGAATTCGCGACAGGCTGACTGGGGCGACAGTAACCATCTTAGACGGTTTGATGAAAAATTGAAGATCCTCCTCTTGGTCCCCGGACAAAAATGAACGAGACAGGGCATCAGCTCTGATATTCTTGTCACCGACCTGAAATGTAACAAAAAGTTAAGCGGGCAAAAAACAAAGACCACCTGGCATGGATTAAGTCTCTGGGCGGACTGCAGCTACTCCAGGTTCTTACGGTCCGTGTAGATAACCACCGGAGAGATCGCACCCTCCAGCAGGTATCGCCACTCTTCCAAAGCCATCTTAATGGCAAGTAACTCCCGGTCACTGATGGAGTAGTTACGCTCTGGAGCGGAGAAGGCCTTAGAGAAGAAACCGCAGGATACTCGGCGACCAGAAGAAGACTTTTGAGTGAGTAAAGCTTCAGCCCCTAACGAGAATGCGTCCACCTCTGGGAAGAACTGTTTGTTCAAATCCGAACGATGCAGAACGGGAGCAGTGGAGAAGAACCGTTTCAGAGAGCAGAAGGCCTCCTCAGCCTCAGAAGACCAGTTCTTTGGATCGGCTCCTTTTTGGGTCATGGCAGAGATGGGAGCGGTAAGAGTGGAGAAGTGAGGAATGAATTGTCGATAATAGTTAGCAAAGCCAAGGAATCTCTGAATTGTTTTGACTCCAACGGGCAGCGGCCATTTAAGGATGGAAGAGACTTTTTCAGGATCCATCCTGAGTCCTATATCCGAGATAACATAACCCAAGAAGGGAAGGTCGGACTGTTCAAAAACGCATTTCTCATACTTGGCGTAGAGTCAATTCTCCCTAAGACGCTGAAGAACTTGCCAAACTGCTCTTCTGTGGGAGGCCAGATCTGGGGCAATTACCAGATACACAACAACGCAGGAATAAAGCAGGTCTAGGAAGATGTCATTGACGAACTCTTAACTGCCGGTGCGTTACTGAGACCGAAGGGCATCACTCGGTATTCATAATGCCCGTCACTGGTGTTGAAGGGTGTCTTCCACTCGTCTCCCCGGCGAATGCGGATTAGATTGTAGGTGCCTCTTAAATCTAAATTGGTGAAGATCCTGGCACCCCTTAATCGATCAAACAACTCAGGGATTAGTGGGATAGGGTATTTAGTCTTCACCATGATCTTGATGAGACTCCGATAGTCTATACAGGGTCGGAGCGATCCGTCTTTCTTCTTGATGAAGAAAACCCCGGCCCTGGCGGCAGAGGAGGACTTCTGAATGAACCTCCTTGCCAAATTCTCCAGAATGTATTCCGACATAGCTTGACTCTCAGCTAGGGACAGAGGATAAATTCAGCCTCTAGGGGTCGTAGATCTGGGAATGAAGTCGATAGGGCAGTCATACGGCCTGTGAGGCTGCAAAGTCTCTGCTTCCTTTTTGTCAAATACATCAGTAAAGGACCAATAGGCGGACGGCAAACTGGGCAGCGACGATGAAGAAGACGGGACCTTACCGGGACGTACGGGGGACAGACAATTCTCATGACAGGAATGTCCCCAGTGGAGCAATTCTCCAGTCCTCCAATTCAACACAGGCTCATGTTGTTGTAGCCATGGTAGGCCTGAGAGAAAGGCATGAGACATGTGGGTAGGACATAGAAGGTAGTCTTCTCAGTATGAAGCATCCCGATATGAAATAGTGGCTCAGTGATCAGACGAAGCATCTCCTGAAGATTTTTCTCATCGATAGATGTTATTGCCAGAGGGTTTTGGAGCGGACGAACTGGGATTTGGTAGCGATCCACTATAGCCTGGAGGATAAAACTTCCTTCTGTCCCGGAATCCAAATAGGCAGTCTCAATAAACTGGGATTCACGGTTGTCACGGCCACAGTAGGGGTCAGGGGAAGAGAGGTGTCTTTTCCCTCTAGGGAGGCCTCTCCTACCAACCCTAGATGCTGGAGTTTTCCGGCCTCACTGGACAGGCGCGAATGAAGTAACCCATGTCTCCACCATACAGGCACTGGCCTTTAGCACCTCGATCCCTCTGTTGCTGACTGGCGAGGGCAAAGCAGTCGACCTGCATGTGTTCAGGTGAGGCTTCGACAGCGAATGGCAGAGGAACAAGCGGCCTTTGGAAGGATGGACCCAGGCGCCACAATCCTCTCTCACGTGCCACCTCTCTGGAATGCTCTCAGAAACGAAGGTCTATACAAATGGCGAGGGAGATCAGGTCCTTGATGGTAGTTGGTAGGTCTCAACCGGCTAGCTCATCCTTAATGTTTTCGGAAAGCCCCTCTCAGAACGTTGCCACCAAAGCTTCGTTATTCTATCCGAGTTCGGATGCTAGGGTACGGAAACGTACTGCATATTGTTCCACAGAAGAATTGCACTGACATAGACGGAGAAGAGCAGAAGCCGAAGAGGTGGTTCGCCCAGGTTCATCGAATACTTCGCGAAAAGCCTCCAAGAATGTCAGTAAATTGGAAATGATTGGGTCCTCTCTCTCCCATAATGGGTTCAACCATGCCAGGGCCTCACCTCCAAGGTGCAATATCAGGAATGCTACCTTTGTTCGGTCTGACTGGAAGAAATAAGGAAGAAGTTCAAAATGTAGCCGGCACTGATTGATAAACCCGCGGCAGAGCTTAGGATTTCCGTCAAAGAGTGGTGGAGCGGCGAGTCGAGGGCCTTAACCTTGAACGAAGCAAACAGACTGAGAAGGTCCCGAAGAAGACACAGCTGCTTGAGCATGAGGGGACTCTGGAAAAATGTTTAAGGCTTCCAACTTGGTAGTCAGGGACTGTAACTGCATCGACAACTTCTCTTGAACGTTTTTCTGCCGGCAGAGCTCTTGATACATGGTCTGATCAGACTGGATCCGGGGTCCAGCGGAGTCCATGGCCTGAACAGACTGTCACGGATGTGTTTTGTGGAACCACTGTGCCACGGACCGCCGAGAGCCTGGAGGGGCGTGACTAAGCGAGCACCAGACTGTTCACTAGAGCCTCTGAAGGTGAGGTTAGACTTGGCTCCCAATGAACTCCAGGTGCTATTCCAGACAGACCAACGGATGCGCAGCAGCTGGACCCAGTAGGACAGACTGGATGGTGCAGCATGCTGGGTTTGCACCGGAGCGTAGCAGGCTGGGTTTGCAGCGAGGACTGGTACGCAACCTTAACAACATAGACTGCAGAACAGGAAGGTTGCTCAGGCACCTCCCCAATGGGGAGGAAGCTATATATATGTAATGTCCCACAGCCATTGGCTGGGGACATAATAGCAAGTGGCCCTTCAAGAGGGCGGGAGCGTGCCCTAAGGACACGGCTGGAAGAAAGCAAAGCACAGGGGAGAGAAGCGCTGGCAGCAGCCTGGGTGAGTGAAATGACATGCTGGAGACCCTGCTTGTTAGAGCAGGGATCCAGCGTGGTGCTAACAAAAACAACGTATGATGTTCCCACACTACCACCATCCGTCCACACACAGTATAATGTGCCCACAGTACCGCTATCCCCCACACACAGTGTAATGTTCCCACAGTACCATCAGACTCCCACACAGTATAATGTTCCCACAAAACCGCCACCCCCCACACATAGTATAATGTTCCCACAGTACTGCCATCCCCCACACCCAGTATAATGTTCCCGCAGTACCGCCATCCCCCCACACAGTATAATGTTCCCACAGTACCGCCATCCTCAGACACACAGTATAATGTTCCCACAGTACCGCCATCCCCAGACATACAGTATAATGTTCCCACAGTACTGCCATCCCCAGACATACAGTATAATGTTCCCACAGTACCGCCATCCCCAGACATACAGTATAATGTTCCCACTTCACAGTACTGTCACCCCCCCCCACACACACAGTATAATGTTCCCACAGGTTCTCCATCCCCCCACACAGTTTAATGTTCCCATAGTACCATAATTCACCCACACACAGTATAACAGCAAAAAACAAGAACAAACAGATCAGCTTCTGAAATTGAAATGCCAGATCCTTATCTCACCTGACATTATCTGCAATTCCAGCCGACTTTTGTGTAATGTGTATGGGAGACTTAAGAGTATACTTAAACAGAGTGTTGTAAAATAATAAAAATACCACCGCTGCTTGGTTCCCCGTCAGTCTCTAATTCCTGTTCAGTCCCAAAGAACTTGTGATTCCTACATCCAATCAGTTACCGAAGTCGTGGCCAACATAGCCAGTGATTGGGAGCATGGAGGAAATGTCTTAGTCAGCAAGTCAACATATTTTCCAGTCAACGTGGGACAAGAGAGAATAGATCTACATGTTCTATCTCCGGATATGTTTCCCCTTATTTTCTCCAGTAATTGTATTATTACTCAGGATCTGTCATGATGTTACATCTGCCTCATCTTCACTCCATTCAGGTCCCTACAATATCGGATTCTCTCAGTGGAGATCTTCTATATTCGAGAATTTTCCTGATTGACCCATCAAGGATGCATAAAGACAAGGACAAGATGGCGGAGAGGATATTACACCTCACCCTAGAGATCCTCTTCCAGCTTACTGGAGAGGTGAGAGATTCAGATGACATCATATTACATCATTCTTATTTATAGAAATAACCGATGTACAGAACTGGATAGGTGAGGACTCTGGAAATGTCTGTAGTGAGATTTATTAATGTGTCTCTCCATAACCAGGATTACACAGTAGTGAAGAAGACCTTTAGTGAGCGCTGTCAGGACCCTGTGTCTGAGGGATGGGGAAGACCCCTGAGCCCAATCACAAGGCCTCCACCTCACCCTCAGATACATGAGAACATCATCAATGACCAGAAGATCCTAGAACTAGCCTACAAGATGATTGATCTGATGACTGGAGAGGTGACACTACTGGGAATGCTGGGACATTATACAGTAATGCTAAGAAGGGATCGCGGTGATGACGGTATCATTGTATGTGTCAGGTCCCTATAAGATGTCAGGATGTCGCCATCTATTTCTCCATGGAGGAGTGGGAGTATTTAGAAGGACACAAAGATCTGTACAAGGACTTCATGATGGAGGTTCACCAGCCCCTCACATCACCAGGTAATAGGAATAAATACACATGGACTATAATTATCTGTATGAATGAATTCAGCCCCTGTATGTGTTTCCTCCAGTTCTATCCAGTAAGAGGACGACACCAGAGAGATGTCCCCGTCATCTTCTTCCTCAGGACTGTGAACAAGAAAATCCAAATGTTCCTCAGGATCAACAGGTAATATAATTATAATTTTTATTTCTATAGTGCCAACATATTCTGCAGCACTTTACATTTCAGGAGACATGTACAGACAAAAGACATAACAGAGTAAATAATTCAACAAATACCCAGAGGAATGAGGGCCCTGCTCGCAAGCATGCAATCTATTAGTAGATGGAGAGAAGGTTTCATGAGATCTCCCCTATAACGTGTAGACGGCTGTGAAGTTCTTGTGTTCGGTCTTGTTTTATCCACCAGTATTATATGTTTTATGCTTGTGGAATGAGAATTGTGAAGATGGCAGGATTAGAGCTGATCATAGATGTGATTTCTCCTTTTGTCTATGACTTTTGCAATCTTTGTTTCAGGGTGAAGATCTGACCCATATTAATACAGAGACATATGAGAAGGGTGATGAGCGGTGTAAAGAGGAGATTCCTACATATGACTACCCAGGTGAGTAGTAACCTCTACATGCAGAGAAGTCACAGATTCTTCTCAGTCACTGGCAGACACTGCTTTCTCGGTGGTCTTGTCCAGTCATATCACAATTAAAGGTCACCATTCTGCTGCTAAACTATTGCATGGTCCTCAACCCTAAAACTGTCCCGATTAGTTTGAGCATTAATATAAGAACTTGCACTGCAGTCATCCTTTGTTGAATCTACGAGGCCAGAAAATAAAAACTCCCCCTTATTAGTAGCGTAGATTAAATTGAATAATTTTTAATCTTGGCCAAATCTGAACTTCTCTCTAAATGTCTAATATTTCTTAAAGAAACTTATCTGACAGAAGACATTGGCCTCTAAGACAAGTTTGGATTGCTGAGAGCTACCATGTCACATACTACGGTCTAATTACCCGGATATGTCACAGTTTTTGTCTACAGTAGTTATTGCTCAAGATCCTGTCATTTAATCACTTTCTGCCACAGCCAGTTTTGTTCTTAACCATGCAGTTGGTTAAACTATTGGTTAAACTATTTGACCAAGTCAGATCTTAGGAAAACCCGACATGGGCTTTTACCTTTGGAGAGATTTGAAGGTTTGGTAATGGGGTGAATCTCTCCTTCCACTCTGGGTTTTGGGAGTAGCCCATGTCCACAAATCACATTTAAACCTTCAGTGGAGCTTTGGGTGTGTCATTGTTTTGTTTGCAAGCTGCAGAGCAGGAGGCTCTATGTAATACAGGCCTGTGTGAGGTAAACACAGCGCTAAGGAAAGCAAGGCTTCTGACGCACCCCAGAGTGAAACGGCGGTGCAGACACCCACGGCAATGGGTTTTGGCACAGACTGTTTTGATGACTCGGCTGCGATCCGGAGGATACCGTTGGCCTTTACTTTCGTAAGTTTTGAAAATAAAGACATTTCAGTTGAACTTTTCTTAGGTCACTGCCTACTGCCGCACTATGTGAATCCTGCAGCACTACATATGGTGGAGAATGCGGGCAGTGTGAGCTGAGGCATATCCCGAAAGCTGCATGTCGGTGATTAAGCCGGCAATGCTACAGCCAAGGCCTGCTGACAAAATGGAGGAGATACTGAAGCAGTTGGCCCTCTCTCAGGTACAGCAGCCGAAATTGCAGGAGTTTCAGCAGCAGAAGCTACATCAGCAGCAGCTACATCAGCAGCAGCAGACACACAACCTGATACTGCAGCAGATTGCTCACCTGCGAGGGATGTCCCCACCACCGACCCCGGTTCGTTATGAGGCCCGGGACAAAGTCAGGTCAGCGCTGAGGAAATTGAGTCTAGAGGACGACATGTGTTCGAATGCACAGCGGAACGGGAGAGCCTGCCAACTTCCCATTTGGCTGAAGTAGCGGCCTCGTACCTGATGGGAAACACTCAGTAGGCCTACTTTGAACTCAGTCGGGAACATGTCCAGGACTATGGGAAGCTGAAAGGGGAGATCCTTGCCCGACTGGGGGTTAACACATATGTACGTGCACAACGTTGTTTCAATGGTCCTTTGTGGAGGCCAGGCCTGCTAGATCTCAGGCGTATGATTAGTTGCAGCTAGTCAAAAGATGGCTCCAGCCTGAGACCTTGACTCCAACCCAGATGGTAGAGAGGGTGGTGATTGACTGACTTGTGAAAACTTTACAAGCAGCGGTACAGCGTTCGGTGGGGCAAGGGGACCCGGACAGCCTCGACCAGGTGGTTAGCCTGATCGAGCGTTATACAGCCCCCCAGGACTTTATACAGGACTCTGCCCCACTGAAGCTATCTCGCCGGCCCCTGCCAGCCTAAATGGCTGGGAAAGGATCACGACCCTTTGCTGGGGTCAGTCAGAACCGAGACTATATTAAGGAGGTACCCCGGAGTGAGGGTCTTTCAGCATGACCATGATCTCAAGCACACCACCAGGGCAGCGAAGGAGTGGCTTTGTAAAAAGCATTTCAAGGTCCTGGAGTGGCCTAGCCACTCTCCAGATCTAAACCCTATAGAAAACCTTTGGAGGGATTTGAAAGTCTGTGTTGCCCAACGACAGCCCCAAAACATCGCTGCTCTAGAGGAGATCTGCATGGAGGAATGGAACAACATACCAGCAACAGTGTTTGCCAACCTTGTGAAGAATTACCGAAAATGTTTGACCTCTGTCATTGCCAACAAAGGATATATAACAAGTATTGAGATGAACTTTTGTAATTCACCAAATACTTATTTTCCACCAAAATTTGAAAAAAATTTCTTTGCAAATCAGACAATATGATTTTCAGGATTTGTTTTCTCATTTTGTCTCTCATAGTTGAGGTCTACCTATGATGTCAATTATAGGCCTCTCTCCTCTTTTTAAGTGGGAGAACTTGCACAGTTGGTGAGTGACTAAATACTTTTTTTCCCCACTGTACATAGCACAAACAATTACAATAAATTTGAACAATACAAGTCGACGATGGGTACAGGAGGAGCGAGGACCCTGCCCACGAGGACTCACAATCTACAGGGGATGGGGGAGGATACAGTAGGTGAGGGTAGAGCTGGTCGTGCAGCAAATGGTGGAGCAAGGGTTACTGCAGGTTGTGGGCTTGTTGGAAGAGGTGGGTCTTCAGGTTCCTATTGAAGGTTTCCACGGTAGACGAGAGTCTGATGTGTTGGGGTAGGAAGCTCCAGAGTACAGGGGATGCACGAGAGAAATATTGTATACGATTGTGGGAAGAGGAGATAAGAGGGGAGTAGAGAAGGAGATCTTGTGAGGATCGGAGGTTGCGTGTAGGTAAGTACCGGGAGACTAGGTCACAGATATATGGGGAGGACAGGTTGTAGATGGCTTTGTATGCTGTGGTTAGGGTTTTAAACTGGAGTCTCTGGGCAATGGGGAGCCAGTGAAGGGATTGACCGAGAGGAGAGGCCGGGGGACAGGTGGATTAGTCGGGCAGCAGAGTTTAGGATAGATTGGAGGGGTGCGAGGGTGGTAGAAGGGAGGCCACAGAGCAAGAGGTTGCAGTGGTCGAGGCGGGAGATGATGAGGGCGTGCACTAGTGTTTTTGCAGATTCTTGATTGAGGAATGTGCGGATACGGGAGATATTTTTGAATTGGAGTCGTCAGGAAGTAAAAAGGGCTTGGATATGTGGTTTGAAGGAGAGATCAGAGTCCAGGGTTGCCCCAAGGCAGAGAGACAGCCATTGATGTTGGTTGATAGGTCAGGTGGGGGGGATGAATAAGATGGTGGAAAGACGATGAATTATGTTTTATCCATGTTAAGTTTTAGAAATCTGTCAGAGAAGAAGGATGAGATAGCGGACAAACATTATGGGATTTTGGTTAGTAGGGAGGAGATATTGGGTCCAGAAAGATAGATCTGTGTGTTGTCAGCATAGAGGTGGTACTAAAAGCCATGAGACTCTATGAGCTGTCCCAGGCCAAAGGTGTAGATGGAGAAGAGCAGGGGTCCTAGGACTGAACCCTGGGGGACACCGACAGATAGGGGGCGAGATGAAGAGGTGGTGTGTGAGTGGGAGACACTGAATGTCCTGTCCGTTAGGTATGAAGAGATCCAAGATAGGGCCAAGTCCGTGATGCCAAGAGATGAGAGAGTCTGTAGTAAGAGGGAATGGTCGACTGTGTCAAGGGCAGTTGATAGTTCCAGGAGGAGATGGACAGAGTAGTGTCGCTTGGATTTGGCAGTAAGTCGGTTGTTGGTGACTTTGGTCAGGGCAGTTTCAGTGGAGTGGTGCGGTCGGAAGCCAGATTGGAGGCAGTCAAAGAGTGAGCAGGAGGAGAGGTGGGAGGACAGTTCAGAATGGACATGTTGTTCCAGTAGTTTTGTAGGCATAGGAGAGAAGTGATATGGGGCAATAGCTAGACAGAGAGGATGGATCAAGGGATGGCATTTTGAGGATGGGTGTGATCGAGGCATATTTGAAGCATGAGGGGAAGACACTAGTTGTTAGTGACAGGTTGAAAAGGTGGGTTAGGGTTGGGATGAGGATAGTGTTAAGGTTAGGGATGAGGTGGGACGGGATTGGGTCAAGTTCGCAGGTGGGTATCAATGTATTCCCAGGCCGTCTATACCACGGATGCCGTCGCCCCAGCGGATGAGCATCTGTGTCAGGTGCGTGTCAACGGACACCGGGCAGAGGCTCTCTTGGACTTAGGGAACCTAGTAACACTTGTCCATGGGTCATTGATCTCTGGGTTAGAACCCACTGGGAGAACAGTCGTTGTCATATGTATTCATGGTGAACTCCGCAAGTATCCGACGGCAGAGGTTACATTTTCCACTCTGTGGAGAAGTTAAACATGTGGTGGGGGTATAAAAGCCTTTCCTTACGGGACTGTGTTGAGAACAGCGTTACCCCTGTTTTGGTCCTTGTGAGAGAGTAAAATTAACCCTCCCAGTATAAAGGTCTGTCCGGGTGCAGAACCCGAAGATCCCGAGTCAGGGATGCCTACCGTGGATCTGGTAAAATCCGCCCATTGTCACCGACACATTGGTGGTATATATCAAAAAGGTCAACAATTATTCCTCCAATATAGATATATTACACACATAAACCACAGTTATATAAACTTGGTTTTAAAGGAAGATATACTACAAATCTAATAAAATCATTATTTTTATTTCATCAATTTAAGAACATGATAAAAGACAAGTAAAAGCAGGTACCTTGAAAACTAATCAAAGAAGACCTTTCCAGAGCAGCTTAAACACATGTAGCATTAATTATTCTTGGAAAAATATCTACCAAGATGCCAACATTGCACCAATCCCAAGTAGTAAATGGCTATGACAGCTAATATTGCATTACTCCCATAAAGTGCTAAGAAAAACTTTTTTTCCCCTTTTAAGTAGTGCTATGCACAGTACAATCAGATATAGGGCAAAAATTATTTGGACAAGTATCACTTCCTATATATGGATAAAATCATACAATAATCGTATATGAGTGTGAAGTGCTCCAATAAATAAATAATGTTAAATATAATATATTATGAATATAAAGTGCCAAAGAAAATATTTGGACAAGTGTCTCTCCCTATATCTGGGCAAAAATATTCGGTATGCACTTATAATTCATACTCTCGCATAATAAAAGGATTACACTTTTCAGAAATTCAAATAAACATTAGATATTGCTTGTGAACAAATGATGGGTGCACATAATGACATCAGAGCTTAAACAACCATTATAATATATTACTTACACGTGAATTGTTTGTACTGGTATATGCCTGGAGGTCTCCTTGGAAAGGAACTGCCCCGACAACGCCGTTTTGCTTTATGCTTCTTCAATAGGGGCATATAGCGAAATGGCGTCATTTTATTTTTTTAATATTTTTACAACATTTTTTTTTACTTTTTCCATGCTTCATAGAATGAATCATAGAATCATAGAATGGTAGAGTTGGAAGGGACCTCCTGGGTCATCTGGTCCAACCCCCTGCTCAAAGCAGGATTCACTAAATCATCTCAGACAGATGTCTGTCCAGCCTTTATTTGAAGGCGTCAATTGAAGGAGAACTCACCACCTCTCGTTGCAGCCTGTTCCACTCATTGATCACCCTAACTGTCAAAAAGTTTTTTCTAATATCTAATCTGTGTCTCCTCCCATTCAGTTTCATCCCATTGCTTCTAGTTGTAACATCCCTGGCGGCGTGCTTGCATGGCTTACCACCTCCCACCATGCAAGACCGCAATCTTACCTATCAGGCCAGGCTGCACACTTTGCTCCAGTACCTGCTGTTTGTATGTCTCTTGTCTGCTGGCTTAGGGCGGCGGCGCTGTTACTTCTTGATTCTTAAAGCTACAGTGTGCGCAGTCCTAATGCGTCCCTAGCCTATTGCTGTGAGTCACTGGATACTTAAACCCCTTCCACCCAGTAGGAGGGGCCTGAGCAACACTTTCCATCTGTGTGTTTCTTGCATCTGAGTTGCCAGGTCCTGTCCTGTATCTAATCTGTTTCTGCCACCCTGGGGGCTGTATACCCAGGCCTGTTACCTGTACCTGTGACTTCTAGTCAGTTTCTGCCACCCTGGGGGCTGAGTTCCCAGGCTCGTTCCTGTATCTTGTTCCTGGTTCAGATCTTGTCTGAATAGTGTCCTAGTCCGTTACCTGTTTGTCTCTATGTCTGTACCTTTCCCTTTTCCTGCAGTATCTGAACCTGCACCTAACTCCAACTCGTTGTGTCTGTACTTCTGTTTGTGAGTTTTGTGTCCACTCGCTACTTCATTGCAAGTACCTTGTGTGTATCTGGTTCTGCTTTTTCTGTTTCCCTGCCTCCGTATCTAACTCCTGTGTTACAGCTATCTTCTTGTGTTTTCCAGTCTGTTCCATGTGAACAGAGCCCTGTCCGGTTTACCGCACCTGCGGGTTTTGCTCTGCTCTGCTTGTCTACCGCTTCTGCGGGTTTTGCTCTGCTCTGCTTGTCTACCGCTTCTGCGGGTTTTGCTCTGCTCTGCTTGTCTACCACATCTGTGGGTTTTGCTCTTCTCTGCTTGTCTATCGCATCTGCGGGTTTTGCTCTGCTTGTCTACCGCATCTGCGGGTTTTGCTCTGCTCTGCTTGTCTAAGGCATCTGCGGGTTTTGCTCTGCTCTGCTTGTTTACCGAACCTGCGGGCTTTGCTCTGCTCTGCTTGTCTACCGCACCTGCGGGTTTTGCTCTGCTCTGTTTGTCTACCGCACCTGCAGGTTTTGCTCTGCTCTGCTTGTCTACCGCATCTGCGGGTTTTGCTCTGCTCTGCTTGTCTACCACATTGCTCTGCTCTGCTTGTCTACCGCATCTGCGGGTTTTGCTCTGCTCTGCTTGTCTACCGCATCTGCGGGTTTTGCTCTTCTCTGCTTGTCTATCGCATCTGCGGGTTTTGCTCTGCTTGTCTACCGCATCTGCGGGTTTTGCTCTGCTCTGCTTGTCTAAGGCATCTGCGGGTTTTGCTCTGCTCTGCTTGTTTACCGAACCTGCGGGCTTTGCTCTGCTCTGCTTGTCTACCGCACCTGCGGGTTTTGCTCTGCTCTGTTTGTCTACCGCACCTGCAGGTTTTGCTCTGCTTGTCTACCGCATCTGCGGGTTTTGCTCTGCTCTGCTTGTCTACCGCATCTGCGGGTTTTGCTCTGCTCTGCTTGTCTACCGCATCTGCGGGTTTTGCTCTGCTCTGCTTGTCTACCGCACCTGCGGGTTTTGCTCTGCTCTGCTTGTCTACCGCACCTGCGGGCTTTGCTCTGCTCTGCTTGTCTACCGCACCTGCGGGCATTGTCTACCGCACCTGCGGGTTTTGCTCTGCTCTGCTTGTCTACCGCATCTGCGGGTTTTGTTCTGCTCTGCTTGTCTACCGCACCTGCGGCTCCGTTCCTGTGTCCCAGTCTGTACTGGTCCCTATCCTGCCTGCGTTCCTACCTGCCAGTACCCGCCTGTCTGCATGCCAGTCGTGCCTGCCAGTGCCCACCTGTCTGCATACCAGCTGTGCCTGCCAGTATCCACCTGTCTGTATGCCAGCCTAACCTGCTTGTTCCTGCATTCCCCGGTGTGGGTCAACAGCTGTGACCGGGGTCTGACCTGGAGTAGCACCTGGTCCCTCTGCTCGGTTCCTCCCTGGTTCACGGAGTCGACTGAGCCGCCGTATGACCTTGGTCAGACCGAGTTGATACTTAGTTACGCCCCTCCAGGCACTCCTCGGTTCATGGTACAGCGGGATCACTAATCATGCTCACACCAGTCAGTCCGGGCTTGTGCGTAACACTAGTCTTTTCTTGTGCAAATGAGAATAAAGATGATCCTTCTACAATGTGGCAGCCCTTGAGATATTTGTAGACAGCTATTAAATCTCCTCTCAGTCTTCTTTTTTGCAAGCTAAACATTCCCAAATCCTGTAACCGTTCCTCATAGGACATGGTTTGCAGACCGGTCACCATTCTGGTCGCTCTTCTCTGAACTTGCTCCAGTTTGTCAATGTCTTTTTTAAAATGTGGTGCCCAAAACTGGACACAGTATTACAGATGAGGTCTGACCAAAGTAAAGTGCGATAATGACTTCACGTGATCTAGACTGTATGCTTCTGTTAATACATCCCAGAATTGTATTTGCATTTTTTGCTGCTGCATCACGCTGTTGACTCATGTTCAGTCTATGATCTATTAGTATACCTAAGTCTTTTTCACATGTACTGTTGCTTAGCTCTATTCCTCCCATTCTGTATATGTTTTTTTCATTTTTATTGCCCAGATGTAGTACTTTGCATTTTTCCCTGTTAAAAAACATTCTGTTAGTTGCTGCCCACTGCTCCAGTTTATATAGGTCTTTTTGAAGCCTCTATCTCTCTTCTCTACTGTTAGCTATCCCTCCTGACTTTGTGTTATCAGCAAATTTAATCAGTTTACCCTCAATTCCTTCATCTAAATCATTGATTAAAATGTTGAACAATACAGGTCCCAGGACAGAGCCCTGTGGTACCCCACTTGAGACATTCATCCAACTGGGTGTGAAGCCATTTACGACCACTCTTTGAGTCCGATCACTAAGCCAGTTATGAATCCACCTAAAAATTGCCTTGTCCATTCCATACTTGGTCATTTTTTCAATGAGGATGGTGTGAGATACTTTGTCAAATGCTTTGCTGAAGTCAAGATATACTACAGTCATGGCCAAAAGTTTTGAGAATGACACCAAAATTATATTTTCACATGATCTGCTGGCCTCTGGTATTTATTAGTGTTTGTCTGATGTTTATATCACATACAGAAATATAATTGCAATCATATTATGAGTACCAATAGGTTATATTGACAGAATGAGTTAATGCAGCAAGTCAATATTTGCAGTGTTGCCCCTTCTTCTTCAAGACCTCTGTAATTCTCCCTGGCATGCTCTCAATCAACTTTTGGACCAAATCCTGACTGATAGCAGTCCATTCTTGCATAATCAATGCTTGCATTTTGCCAGAATTTGTTGGTTTTTGTTTGTCCACCCGTCTCTTGATGATTGACCACAAGTTCTCAATGGGATTAAGATCTGAGAAGTTTCCAGGCCATGGACCCAAAATCTCTATGTTTTGTTCCATGAGCCATTTAGTTATCACCTTTGCTTTATGGCAAGGTGCTCCATCATGCTGGAAAAGGCATTGTTGGGCGCCAAACTGCTCTTGGACAGTTGGGAGAAGTTGATCTTGGAGGACATTCTGGTACCATTCTTTATTCATGGCTGTGTTTTTAGGAAAGCCACAGTGAGCCGATTCCCTTGGCTGAGAAGCAACTCCACACATGAATGGTTTCAGGATGCTTTACAGTTGGCATGAGACAAGACTGGTGGTAGCATTCACCTCTTCTTCTCCGAATAAGCTGTTTTCCAGATGTCCCAAACAATCGAAAAGGGGATTCATCAGAGAAAATGACTTTGCCCCAGTCCTCAGCAGTCCACTCCCTGTACCTTTTGCACAATATCAGTCGGTCCCTGATGTTTTTTCTGGAGAGAAGTGGCTTCTTTGCTGCCCTCCTTGAAACCAGCCCTTGCTCAAAGAGTCTCCGCCTCACAGTGCGTGCAGAAGCACTCACACCAGCCTGCTGCCATTCCTGAGCAAGCTCGGCACTGCTGGTAGTCCGATCCCGCAGCTGAAACAGTTTTAAGATACGGTCCTGGCGCTTGCTGGTCTTTCTTGGGCGCCCTGGAGCCTTTTTGACAACAATGGAAGCTCTCTCCTTGAAGTTCTTGATGATGCGATAGATTGTTGACTGAGGTGCAATCTTTGTAGCTGCGATACTCTTCCCTGTTAGGCCATTTTTGTGCAGTGCAATGATGGCTGCACGTGTTTCTTTAGAGATAACCATGGTTAACTGAAGAGAAACAATGATACCAAGAACCAGCCTCCTTTTAAAGTGTCCAGTGATGTCATTCTTATTTAATCATGACTGATTGATCGCCAGCCCTGTCCTCATCAACACCCACACCTGTGTTAATGGATCAATCACTAAAACGATGTTAGCTGCTCCTTTTAAGGCAGGACTGCAATGATGTTGAAATGTGTTTTGGGGGTTAAAGTTCATTTTCTGGGCAAATATTGACTTTGCAAGTACAGTAATTGCTGTTAAGCTGATCACTCTTTGAAATTCAGGAGTATATGCAAATTGCCATTACAAAAAATGAAGCAGTAAACTTTGGAAAAATTACTATTTGTCTCATTCTCAATACTTTTGGCCATGACTGTATATCTACAGCATTTCCCTGATCCACCCAGTCAGTGATTCTGTAATAGAAGGAAATTAAGTTAGTCTGACATGACTTGTTAGTTACAAACCCATGCTGACTCTGGTTAATCACTTCATTCTTATCCAGGTACTTACATACATGTTGTTTAATAATTTGTTCAAAGATCTTTACTGGTATAGAAGTCAGACTCACCGGCCTATAGTTCCCTAGGTCCACCTTCTTCCCCCTTTTGAAGATAGGAACAACATTTGCTCTTCTCCAGTCTTCTGGGACTTCTGTTCTCCAAGAATTTTCAAAGATTATGAAGAGTGGTTCTAAAATTTCTTCTACGATCTCTTTCAGTACTCTCCATGAGATGCTTGAAGCTGCAATTGTCTGATTGTGTGTACTACACACAGGCAATCATCATTGCTGGGCGGCGCTCATAGCAATGACAACAGCAGGGGTCTCATGAAGACCCTGGGTTGTCATGCCAACCCATCGGCGACCCGCGATCATCTGACAGGGTCGCCGATGGGCGGGGCTAGTGGCGCCCTTCCAGGAAGCGTAAGTTAAATGCTGCTGTCAGAGATTAACAGCGGCATTTAACTAGTTAACAGCCGCGGGTGGACATTTCACAGGAGGTGAACAGAGAAGAACATCCAGTCACCTACTTGAGTAGGAAACTAACCCTGGGGGAGAAAAATTATAGCTTAGTGGAGAAGGCGTGCTTGGCCATTAAGTGGGCCTTGGAGTCGCTAGGTTATTATTTTCTTGGGCAACAGTTTCACTTGGTAACGGACCATTCACTCTTGGTCTGGATGAGAAATGCGAAGGAGAGTCACCAGATGGTTCTTGTCACTGCAAAATTTTAGCTTCATGATGGAACACTGAGTGGGGAAGACGCAAGGAAATGCGGATGCCCTGTCACGGGCACCCTGTATAGTGACAGGTGTTCAACCCCACAAGTTTAAACAGAGGAGGGGGGATATGTGAGGCCGTAAGGGAAATCATATATTCGGGCTAGTATTTGTCCCCTAGGATGCGCATAGTGGAATATTAAAATCCGCTGGAGTACATTGTGATTACAGCAACACCTGTGGTTATAATGCAGAATAAAAGAGAGTGTGGATTTGGTTAAACTATTTTACCAAGTCAGATCTTAGGAAAACCCGACATGGGCTTTTATTTTTGGAGTGATTTGCAGGTTTGATAGTGGGGTGAATCTCTCACTCCACATTGGGTTTTGGGAGTGGCCCATGTCCACAAACCACATTTAAACTTTCGGTGGAGCTTTGGGTGTGTCAGTATTTTGTTTGCAAGCTGCAGAGCTGGAGGCTCTATGTAATACAGGCCTGTGTGAGATGAACACCGCTCTAAGCAAAGCTTCTGATGCACCTCAGAGTGTTACGGCGGTGCAGTCGCCCACGGCAACAGGTTTTGGCACGGACTGTTTTGATGACCCAGCTGCGATCCAGACAATACTGTTGGCCGTTACTTTTGTACGTTTTGAAAATAAAGACATTCTAGTTGAACTTTTCTTGGGTCACTGCCTCATTGTTGCACTATGTGAAAACCGCTGCAATACAGTAGCAATAACTTTAAAATGCTTAACCTGATCCAAGTGACTCTGAGATTTGTTTTTTTTCCGTGACATTTTGTACTATTCGTTTTTGCTAATTTTAGGTTACTTTGTTTTTTGTTTATTTATGAAAAAATCTGAAATTTACCAAATGTTTTGAAGAACATTGATTTTGTATTCCATTAAGATAAATAGTAATACCACACAAAATATTTAATAATTAGCACTTGTTGTATTTCTACTTTATGACAACAGTATTTTTCAAACATCATTTTATAAGTTTAAGACTTTAACAGGCTTAAACAACCAATTATCATATGTTCAAGGAAATTTACAAAACCTATTTTTTGGAGACCATTTCACTTTTGGAGTTACTTGGAGGGCTTATATTTTAGAAAAATTCACTTCTCATTGTATCAAACACCAATTTCAGGAAATTTAACCCTTTAGGTGTATCACAATAAATGTTGATGTAGCCCCAATTTTTTCAATTTTACAAAGGGAAAAAGAAAAAAATGGACTCCAATATATTTTGCACCTTCTCCTAAATAGGACAATATCATATTGTTTGGGCACATGGCAGGGCTCAGAAGGAAAGGAGTGCTTTTTCGCTTTGGGAATACAGATTTTGCTGGAATAATTGCGGTCACTATTTGCAGACCATCTAAGGCGAGAGGAAGAAAAATGGTTAAAAACCGCATGCAATTGACTCCATTTCCCTCAGTGAATTCATCTTTAGGAGTAGTGACTATTTTTACTTCACAGGTATTCTCTGGAAACTAGCATGCAGTGGATGTTGGAGAATGAAAATTGCAAATATGCCATTTACCCAATAAGTGGTGCCAGCTTCTGCCCCTGGAAACACGCACTCTGTAAATGTTTAAGTGGGTTCTTCCCGTTACAGCAGTGTTAAACATGTGGACGCTAACAGTTTTTGGGCACACTGTAAGGCTCAGGAGTGAGGGGAACATTTGGCTTTGGGAACGCAGATTTTTCTGGATTGGTTTATAGAAGCCATGTGTCTTTTCAATATCTACTGTTAAGATTTTTACCTGTTTTTGTCTTAGTAAATAATTGAATTTTGCTACATAACTTTGCAATTTCTTTGGGTATTTTAGAAATGTTATAAAATATAATTAATAATTATTTAAAAATAATCTTTATTTTTGGCAGATGATATTACCAGGAGATCAGTGGGACAATTGGCATCTTCAATTTTTAAATCAAATGACCTTAATAGCAATCAAGATATAACTGACGTCTATGCCACTATTCCAGATGTACCGTCATCCTTTCACAGCAAAGATCTATCATTTGATCCTTTCAAACAGGTCCTGTCTTCATCACAGACAATTAAGAAGAATAAAAGTCACAAAAGAGGTGTTAAATATCAAAGTGTTCAGACCGCAAACAAGCAATTTTCAAGTTTAGAATATGAAAAACATTTTTCCCACAAAACGTCTTTTGTTACACATCAAAAAAATCACGCAGAAGAGAACAGAAAATTTTCTTCACAGTGTGGAAAATATTTTAACCGGAAATTAGAGCATGTTAGACAAAAAAAAGTTCATGCAAAGAAGAAGCAATATACATGTTCAGAATGTGGGAAATGTTTTGCAGGTAAATCACATTTTGTTACACATCAGAGAACTCACACAGGGGAGAAGCCATATTCATGTTCACAATGTGAGAAATGTTTTGCAGATAAATCACATCTCGTTTCACATCAGAGAACTCACACAGGGGAGAAACCATTTTCATGTTCAGAATGTGGGAAATGTTTTGCTAAGAAATCAAATCTTGTTAAACATCAGAGAATTCACACAGGGGAGAAGCCATTTGCATGTTCAGAATGTGGAAAATGTTTTGCATATAAATCATATCTTCTTACACATCAGAGAACTCACACAGGGGAGAAACCATTTTCATGTTCAGAATGTGGGAAATGTTTTGCCGATAAATCACATCTCGTTTCACATCAGAGAACTCACACAGTGGAGAAACCATTTTCATGTTCAGAATGTGGGAAATATTTTGCAGATAAATCATATCTTGTTACACATCAGAGAACTCACACAGGGGAGAAACCATTTTCATGTTCAGATTGTGGGAAATGTTTTACATATAAATCATATCTTGTTTCACATCAGAGAAGTCACATAGACAATAACCCATGTTCATGTTCAGAATGTGGTAAATGGTTTGTATATAAATCACATCTCATTTCACATCAGAGAACTCACACAGGGGAGAAGCCATTTGCATGTTCAGAATGTAGTAAATGTTTTGCAGATAAATCAAATTTTGTTAGACATCAGAGAACTCACACCGGGGAGAAACCATTTGCATGCTCAGAATGTGGGAAATATTTTGCAGATAAATCATATCTTGTTACACATCAGAGAAGTCACATAGAGGAAAAGCTATATTCATGCTCAGAATGTGGAAAATGTTTTACCAACAAAAGTAATCATACTAAACATCAAATATCTCACACAGGGAGATGTGTTTCTCATACCTAGAAGTTGGGAAATATTTTACTCAAAAATCATATTTTGTGGACCACAAAGAAAAACTCACACAGGGAGTAACCATATATTTTGACAAACTGTAGAAGAAAACACGTAACAAAGAGTCAATGTAATGACAAATAAGTAAATGAGAAAGCAAGTTAGAACTTACATTTGAATTAAAACATATGCAGTTATTAATATACATCTGTTATCTAAAAACAAATTAAATGCAATATTCCATCTGCACTGAATATTTCTCAGTTATATATTTACATATTCAGTATATGGACAAGAGTATTGCTACACCTCCTCTTAAACTTACCAAAAATACCCAACATCTCCTCATCTCTCTTCTTCCTAACTTCCAATTTCAGCAATCTGCCATTCATCAATCTCTTTCAATCCACAATCACCGTGTGTGAATAAACGTCTTTAACTTTTCTCTACTGATGTTCATATTGCAAATTACGATTTACATATATGATCCATTCTTTCTTTGTTGGAACTTCTGGTGTGATCCATTTGAATTAAAATAAAGTCTCCCCCCCTCCCCACATCCCTAATCTTAATTCATAATGCTGGGGTAACATTACCTATTCAGTGACTTCTGTACATAAATATTAGGGCTACAGCAAAATCACATATTTTCTGCAGAAGAATACCACTATCTCTATAGTTCTTTATACAAGGACATATAAATCAGACAAGGTCCTCATATTTAGTCTATGCCCCCACTATCAGTATTTGGTCAGTATTTTTCCTCAGTATTTGTAAGTCAAAACCTGGAGTGGGTCAAAAATGCAGAATTGGTGCACTTGTTTCTATTTTACATTTTCTCTGGTTGTTCTTCACCACAAATACTGAGGAAATATACTGACCAAATACTGACAGTGGGGCCGTAGACTTAGGCAGCTTCTATTATTCTCAAATGCTTGTTCTAAGAACAAAATCAGTGAGGCTCATTATACCGTGTAGAAAAGCTCCAGGGACAAAGACCCCATCTCGTTCTTACACATTGGATGCCAGGCCCGAAGTATCCAGCCACGAGGACCAGATTCTTTCATTTTTGGCTCTAGAGTTTCTTTTAGAATAAATTGCTTTCTCATACAGTCTTGTAGTGATGACTTTGTTAATCATGTTTTTTAGGAAGGTTCGTCTGAATACATCTAAATGTTCTCAATTTATGTACAAGAAACCATAAATGTCCTACCGTAGTTTTACAATATGTGTCCAGAGTCAGTACTTTTATATAAACAAATAAAAAAAAAAACATGGAGTCTCCGACTAAACCTCCTGATTATGATTATACAATTGTAATATTTTTACTCCATAAAATTTTGTTTTGTGCAACAAAGCTGTGTCGGACCTGAATATATTAACAAAAACATTTATGAGGGAGGTTAAATTATTCCTAAACGGGAAAGGGAGAGCAACCAGAGCCCAGACGAATGATTGTAGCTGGTCAGAGGCTGTCCACACCCCCTGATCTCAGACTAAATCAGGAATGTCAAACTCAAATACACGGAGGGCCAAAATTCAAAGCTTGGACAAAATCGCGGGCCAACCTTGATATTTATTAAAAAAAAATGTCTATAATTGAGGAAGATTTTCCTTATTTTGTTTTCAATGTTTTGTTTATTGAAAAATAAGGAATGGCATAAAATAAAACCCCATTATAAGAATTAAGTCAAGAAAGAATGAAAAAAGTTTCAGGGCTAATCATTTGAGTAAATGGAATACAGATGGATTCAGCGTAATGCAATTCAAACCCGAAAGATGCATTCAGACAAGCGAATCATATAAGCAGGTGAAGATAGATATGACAATTCCAGATCTTCCAAGTATTTTAGGATAAAACATTAGATAGTAAACATATTTTATAAAACAATTAAGGTAATAAACTTAAGAAGGTAGGGAATAACGGATTTGGAGGTTTAGGAGGGGGGAGGTAAAGTAAAAGAGTGGGGGGGTGCTCCAGAAATAATTGCCCAGGGTCATTATAGCGTTAATGTTAGAGGCTACTTGACAAGAGATAAAAATTTAGCGGAGTCTCTATAACTCTGCCAGGGTGTCCACGCACATTGGAAAGAAGTTAAATTATGTAGGGAAAGAACTGCTAATTCTTCAGTATAATATAATTGGTCAATTTTAAGGAGCAATTGTTTTTTATTAGGAATATTAGTTGTACGCCATAGCGGTGGTATTAGAAGTTTACTAGCTGCTAAAACAAAAGAGGCTAGTTTGGAAAGAATTTTATTATTGGATTTGATTGTAAATTTAAAAAAAAATTGTTCAGGAGTCAGATTCATACGCATGTGGAGCAGCTCTATCAAAGTCTGAGAAACTATCTTCCAAAATCCCTGAATAATCGGGCAAGACAACCATATGTGGAGATACGAGCCTTTTCACATCTCCAACAAAGGTCAGGAGTGGAGGGGAACCATTTGTGGGTCTGAAGAGGTGTTGTGTACCATTGGGTAATTATTTTGTAGGAGTTTTCTTGGACTCTTACACAATGTGAGGGACCATGTGAAAAATTGTATATGTGTTTGGTTTGAGATTCAGAAAAAGAGATTCCCAGGGTTTTTTCCCACTTTAGCAAAAATGCTATTTTCGGTGAAATATCTCTTGTAAGCAATATATTTTAGAGAGATGAGAGTATTTTTGGGGGGGTCTTGTTTGTGAATAGAGGGATTCAAATGCAGTAAGTGGTCTAGAAGGGTCTCCATGAATCAGTCTGAAGCACTGTCTTTTTTAAAGACTCATAGTGGAGGAAAGTAATATTAGACAATGTGGGTAAGGCCTTCATTTCCTGATAGGAGATAAAAGTACCATCTTTTAATGAGTGGTCTATTAAAGGAGAGGCATCTGGATTCCTACCTAAGTTATGTACCAGGATTTTTTCTAAGCTTGAGGCCATTAAGTCCGACACATGAGATAAAGGTGAAAAAGGAGGGGAAAGAGAGTCTGCAACTGATCTCCAGCAAGTAACCGTTGTACAGGTCAAAAGGTTGTGGAATGTGGGAGGAGAGAATTATTGAACGTGACGGAATGAGAGAGAGGTGTTCCTCTATGGTGAGCCAGGGTTTCCCTTGTGGGTTCCTAATCCAATCAATAGTCCTGGAAAGTATGGCTGTTTGGTAGAAAAAATGGATATTAGGGGTTCCCATACCATCCGATCTCTTTGAGAGCGAAAGAGTATGTGAGCTAAGTCTTGATCTATGTTTGTTCCAGATATATTAAAAAAAAGAATTGATTTTGGATAGATATGTTTTTGATAATGTAATGGGTAGCATTTGGAATAGGTAAATTAATTTGTTTTTTTCCTGCCAATCCAGGAAAGATAAGGTGTTCTCCATCTCTTAGTGTGTTCTATGGCTGAGCTAAGAAGGGTTTTATAGTTCGGATTAAATAAATCTCTATGGGATGTTCTATCTTAATGCCGAAGTACGAGATGTAATTAGCAGGCCAACGGAATGGAAATTGAGACTTATAGCGTTCTATAGTTTGTACAGGTATGTTTATGCCCAATGCCTCAGATTTAGATCGGTTTATTTTAAAATTGGACGGGGAGCCATACCTCTCTAGAATCTGCAAAAGAGCTAGTATGCCTTTATTTGGTTGTGTCATTGTGACTAACAGATCATCAGCAAAGGCCATGGTTTTGTGGTGCACCCTGTGAAGATATTCAAGGCAATCCCATGTCAATCACTGTGCACTGTTTGGCAGGGTTACAGAGATCTCCATGTACAGTGCAATCAGACACGTTTGAATACTTCTGCTGCAAGCAGAAGGGAGGGGACAGAGGAGCAGGGGGGTGACAAATCCCACAGCGGCTGCAACTGCATAGGATTTGTCCCTTCCCCCACGCCATGTGCTCCTGTGTGTGAACTGCTATAATTCAACAGCGAGTTATGGGAAGACTATACATCCCAGTGATAAACTAAACGGATTTTTGGGAACTTGAGGGTATGGGGAACGTCACCCTAGCTTTAAACACAGTCCAGCGTGGCCGGATGGGGAGATACCCAGCACAGCCTTGCAGGGGCCCCTAGGAACCCGGTGTTTGGTATCCACGCGTAGCAGGGGCCCGGCTGGATCCAATGACACCAAAACCAGCTCCCTAGGATTGTCCAGTAAGGAGGTGTAGCCCATCTTAGTTTTTGGGAATCTGTAGCAGGGAGAGAACCGGGGTGGAGACTTGGGCTCGAGCACGGGGTGGTAGTGAGAGTGACCCAGAGAGTTTATCAGTCCCTGCTGGCCGAGCCCAGTGTCTTTTTTACTGGGGGGGGGCCCGTGACTTCACGTCGTGTGGAAGTAGTCCATTCAACAAGAGAGGGCCCACAAGCCTCCCATGTGGCAGCCCTCCCCCCACAAGCCAGGCCTTTACATCTAACTGGTAATTGACTCGTAATAACTGCTTTATATCTTTTGTACCCATGCTATTGTGCTTGCAACTCTGACCATTGTGTATGTATAACCCTTATGTATATAGTGTTTGTCTAGTGCGCCCTTACGGCGATTAAATATATAATTTAACCTTGGGCTGTTCTTTTATCTCAATCCACGAACCTCACGTCCATTGTTCGGTCCAACGAACATGCTACTGGGCAGGTTTCTAGCCCAACATAAGTCTGTTATATCAAATAGAAACTGGTGGCAGCTCTCCCAGGCCGACCAGGCTCTGCTTCACTGGAGCTAGTGAAAGAGCCTCTCAGCCTGTCAGGGGTATGAGCGAGTGTGGTGCCACATCAGAGACTGAGTGGGCCTCCTCTTCTCACTCCCTGGTGCCTTCCTGTATTCGTGTGGACAATGGGTGTCTGTGCAGAACTGTACCAATCTGACTTTACGTGTCCTCGAGGGGGTGCGGAACGTCACATAGGAACTGAGGGCAGGTCGGTACCACGTGCTCCGTCTGACGTAATTGCAACATCAGGCGGGAGGTGGGATGTGGATCCATCAAAAGTGATGGCAACAGTGAGATTCTGCGGGGTCTCCCTGTTGCCATTTCATTACATTGGTGGCAGCAGTGGGATTCTGCGGAGTCTTCCTGCTGCCATTTCTTCACATTGGTGGCAAGTGGTGTGGGATCGAGATAACAGTGTGTGTGAGTGTGGAACGCATACTCACAGACACTAAGGACAGCCAGTAGTAGCTTTTGCTGCTGGGGTCTTAAGATCAGCTCAGCACTAGACAGTCCGACTGCACATACTGTAAGGTGTGTGGGTGTCTCAGGTTGCAGTTCGGTGTCAGTGACCGTAGAGTGCAAGGATGGCCAGTGGCACCAGGGCCAGGACCAAGGAGGTGGCCGATGCTACAGAGGGTGTTGAGGTGGAAGACAATGTCGCTCTAAGAGAAGGGGGGTCCAACCCAGGCTTCCCAGAGGGAGAGTTGGTAGCGGTCAGTCCCAAAGTGGACCACCCACCACCTGCCTATCCCCCCAGGCAGGCTCATGCAAGTCGCCCTGGCGTATCAGCAGGCGGGGGACAGTGACACCTACGAGACCCTCCTAGCAGCACATCTCGAGGCAGCAGAACATCAGCGGGAGCGCGAGCACCAGGAAAAAGTGCTTCAGCTCCGGCTGCAGGCCCCAGCCAGTCGCGAGTCCCCTATGATCCAAGTCCCGAAGCTTCGGACAGAGGACTTCCCCCTGCTGGACAAAGGAGAGGACTTGGACACTTTCTTTCTGGCATTTGAAAGAATCTGCCAGCAATAGCATCGGCCTGAGGACCAGTGGGTCTGGTTCTTAACCCCTCGCCTTAGGGGTAAGGCCCTGGAAATCTTTGAGTACCTACCAAGTGAGACCACCCTGAGCTATGAGGATATCAAGCAGGCTCTGGTCCGGCAGTACAACTTGACCCCTGAGTTGTACCAGAAGAAACTCCGGAGTATGCAGTGGAGTCCTGCAGACAGCTGGGTTGATCACATGCAGGCCCTACTGAGAGCAGTTGATCAATGGACCATGGGACTGGAGCTCAGAACCATCCAGCAGCTGAAGGAGCTCATCTCGACTGAGCTGTTTCTGTGGAACTCCCTGGCGGACCTCCAACAGTACCTCCGTGACCGGAAGCCAAAGGGGGCCTGTGCAACAGCGACCCTTGCCAACGAGTACTCCAACAACCGGACACCAGAGGCCAAGAAACTTGCCGCCTGGAGAGGGAGTAAGACGAACTTGGTGCCTGCTGTCCATGCCCCCAAGCCCAAGGGGGCACCTACCCATGCTTCCCTCTCTACATCGGTAGGGGATCCCCAACTGTGTCACCTTTGCCGACAGCCTGGCCACTTCAAAGGCATGTGTCCCCAGCGCCAGAAGGGCCCGTCCACTGTTTTGTGTGTGAGTGGGGGAGGTAGGAGGTCCCTTGACAACCTTCAGACTGTCACCATAGGCCAGGCCAGGGCCATGGGACTGCGAGACACCGGTGCTGACATGACTCTTGTGCAGCCTGAACTGGTGTCACTCCCGGGATTTGATACCTGGGAAGATTCTTGCCGTCTCCGGGATTGGAGGCGTCGAGTCAGCACTACCCGTCGCCAAGGTGTATTTGGATTGGGGCGCCAGGAGGGGTGTGCGGGAGGTGGGGGTAACTCTGAACATTCCCGCCAGTGTTTTACTTGGGAGAGACTTGGGGCAGCAAGTATCCCACTCTGTGGCCACTGAACCCCCAAGGCCTAACTCTCCAGACAATGTCATGTCCACCCCTATTGCTGCTAATGTTATGAACATGCCTACTGATGGGGATGTGGGGGTGGGTGATGTACTGTGTCCCTCTCCACTCGGTGGGGAGGAGATTGATCAAGTCGGCTCTGATAAGGCCATAGAGTGTAGCCAGCCGGTAGGCTGGAACAGTTCGTCCTGTGAGGTTGTCACAGAGGTGATAGACAGGGGACAAACAGCAGCGCAGGAGGAGCATGCCATGGAGGGCAGGGCAGTGCCAGGACAGGTAGGGCTCCCAGGCAAGGCCACATGGCAGGGTTCCCCCACAACCGAGATATCAGAGGGCCAGAGTAGTCCGTTTAAACGGAAGGTTTGGTCACAAGAGGAGGAGAAGCGGGCGCTACCCGCCGTCACAGCGGCCGTGGCCGCTGTCACACGCAGTGGTGGCACCCGGGCCCGAGGGGCCTCTCGGAAGTCCAACGGTTTTTCCTCTTCCGACCAAGTGGCTGCCGGGTCAGATTGAGGCCAGGAGACAGGTCCCGGGGAACTGACAGAAGATGTGGCAGTTTCATCTATTCTGGCCATGTCCAGACAGGGGGTTTCAGGCGGCGTTAGAGACTGACGACAGCCTGAAAGCTCTTAAGGAGCAGGCGGCACAGCGTCCCTCAGACTCAGACCTTGAGCGGGTGGTCTGTGACCAGGGACGGCTGTACCGGGTAACGGTCCAGCAAGGTTCACTGGAGGTGTGGCCCAGGGACCGACCGACAGTTAGTGGTACCCTATCCGTTCAGGGCAGAGCTGTTGCGGATGGCGCACGAGATTCCGATGACTGGACATATAGGTATCCATAAGACCAAGGCCAGGCTAGCCCAGAATTTCTACAGGCCACAGATGGGGGCCGAGGTGACTGCCTACTGCCAGTCGTGTGACACCTGTCAGAGGGTGGGGAAGGCGGGGCGGCGCCCCAAAGCCCCACTTGTGACTCTGCCCATCATTGAGAGCCTTTCAGGAGGGTGGCTGTGGATTTGGTTGTCCCGATGGCCACTCCCAGCAGCTCCAGGAAACGCTTTATACTGACGGTAGTAGACTATGCCACCCGAAAGCGGTAGCCTTGTGGTCCATTCGGGCCGAGAAGGTGGCCACTGCCTTACTGGAGATTTTCTCCTGTGTGGGTTTTCCCCAAGAAATGCTCAATGACTGGGGGACCGAGTTCATGTCACAGCTCATGGAGTCCCTCTGTTAGTAAATGCAGTTGCAACAGCAGGTGACCAGCCTGTACCACCCACAGACCAACTGCCTCTGCAAACTGTTCAATGGCACCCTGAAGCAGATGCTTAAGGGCGTGACTGGGAGCGGTACCTCCCACACCTGCTATTTGCCTACCGGGAGGTTCCACAGGCCTCAACAGGGTTCTCCCCCTTTGAGCTCCTGTACGGCTGGCGTGCACGGGGCCATCTGGCTCTGGTGAAGGACGTCTGGGAAGGGGACTTAGCCACCCCTGGAGTGTCAGTCATCGAATATGTTGTGCGCTTCCGTGACAAAATGCAGGCCTTGGCGCAGCTGGTGCATGACAATATGACGCGAGCCCAGGCCGACCAGAAGCGATGGTATGACCAGAATGCTTGTGAGCGGACCTACCAGGTGGGTCCAAAGGTGTGGGTACTGGTCCCCGTACCCCAGGACAAGCTTCAGGTGGCCTGGGAAAGCCCGTACCTCGTGCACAAACAGCTCAATGCCGTGACGTACCTGGTCACCCTGGACCATGCCCAGGGAAGGCAGAAGGCCTTCCACGTAAACATGATGAAAGCACATCATGAGCGGGGGGCCTGCGCCCTCCCCGTGTACAACCTGCCAGAGGAGGGAGAGGCGGAGACCCTCCCGGACATGCTCGCCCGGGCTAGGGTGGGTGGGACCATCGAGGAAGTGGAGGTTTGCCACCAGCTATTGTCGGACCAATGGTCTCAGCTGTGGGCAACCCTGCACCCCTTCAGGGATTTGTTCAGCAACAAGCCCGGAAGGACAGAGCCGTCCATCAAGTGAACACCGGGGATCACCGCCCAATCCGGCATTCAGCATATTGGTTCTCCCTGGAAGTACAGCAGCAGATGCGCCAGGAGATTGATGAGATGCTGAAGCTGGAGGTCATCTAACCCTCCAGCAGTGTTTGGGCCTCGCCTGTGATCTTCGTCCCAAAGATGGTTCTGCATGGACTACAGGGGGTTCAATGCTGTCACGGTCACCGATGCGTACCCAATGCCGCGCATCAATGACCTGCTCGATCAGTTGGCCGGGGCCAAGTACCTGACCATCATGGATCTGAGCCGGGGATATTGTCAGATTCCTCTGACCCCCGAGGCACAGGAACGCTCTGCCTTTATCACCCCATTCGGACTGTACGAGTCCATGGTAATGCCATTCGGCATGAAGAATGCCCCTGACACTTTTCAGCGGATGGTCAACACACTGCTCAAGGAACTCGAAGGGTACGCAGCTGCGTACCTGGATGACATTGTCATCTTCGGTCCCATAAAAAAGTTATAGCTCTCAGAATAAAGCGATACAAAAAAATTATTTTTTCCATAAAATTGTTTTTATTGTGTAAAAGCGCCAAAACATAAAAAATATAAATGTGGTACCGCTGTAGACTCACTGACCTGAAGAATAAAGCTGCCTCATCAATTTGACCACACGCGGAACGGCATAAAAAAAAACAAAAAAAAAACAATTCCTGAATTGTTTCTTTTTATTCTGCCTCCCAAAAATCGGAATAGAAAGTGATCAAAAAATGTCACATTACCGAAAATAGTGCCAATAAAAATGTCAACTTGTCCCGCAAAAAACAAGCCGTCACATGACTCTGTCGGCTGAAATATGGAAAAATTATAGTTCTCAAAATATGGCGATGCAAAAACTAGTCTTTGCAAAAAAAAAGGGTTTTTTAGTGTGTGACAGCTGTCATTCATAAAAACGCGATATGAATATGGTATCGCTGTAATCACACCGACCCAAAGAATAAAGATGTCTAATCACTTATACTGCACGAGGAAAGGTGTAAAAAATAAACTCTAGGGTTAGGTTTAGGGTTGTGCTAGGGTTAGGGTTGTGTGAGGTGGTTGGGATTTTTTCAAAGTAAAGAAAAAAAATGATGACGATATGTCGACTAGTGCTTGCTACTTGAGTTTGTATCGGGTGCTCGGGTATGCATCGAGTATCGCGGATGCTCGAGTGACATGCTCGAGTCTCCACGCCATATGTTTCGCGGCTGTTTTACAGTCAAAAAAACCTAGCTGGGATTTCCTGCCATGCACTAGCATGTTTGTTTTTTGTGTCTAATAACCATGAAACATGCGGGGCGGGGACTCGAGCATCCGCAATACATTGTGCATACCCCAGTACCCAATGCAAACTCGAAGTAGCAAGCACTTGCGCTCTAGACTAATGACAACTTATTCAATATGATGACCTAATGTTATCAAATTCTGTGTCGTACCTCTGGGTTCAAAATGTTCACTATACACCTTAATAAAATCCTTGAGGGGTCTAGCCAACTTTGCGTTCAAAAAATCACACAGTGCTCCTTCCCTTCTGAACCCTGCCGAGTGCCCAAACAGTGCATTTTTCCCACATATGGGGTATCGGTGTACTCAGGAGAAATTGCACAACAGTTTTTGGGGTCCATTTTCTTCTCTTACCCTTGTGAAAATAAAAAATTTGTGTGTGGAAAAAGTTAGATTTTTTTATTTTCACGGCTCTATAAACTTCTGTGAAGCACTTGGGGGTTCAGAGTGCTCACCACACATCTAGAGAAGTTCCTTGAGGCGTCTAGTTTCCAAAATGGTGTCACTTGTGGGGGGTTTCCACTGTTTAGGCACATCAGGGGCTCTCCAAATGCGACATGGCATCCGCTAATCATTCAAACTAATTTTACATTCAAAAAGTCAAATGGCGCTCCTTCCCTTCCGAGCCCTGCAGTGTACCCAAAAATACAATAAAAAAAAATGTGGGTCTTAATTAACATTTTTGTGAAAAAAGTTAAATGTTCAGTTTTTTCTTCCACATTCCAAAAATTCCTGTGAAGCACCTGAAGGGTTAATAAACTTCTTGAATGTGATTTTCAGTACCTTGAGGGGTGCAGTTTTTAGAATGGTGTCAATTTTGGGTATTTTCTGTCATAAAGGCCCCTCAAAGTCACTTCAAATGCTAAATTTTGTTGGAAAAATGAAAAATTGCTGATCAACTTTTAACCCTTATTACTTCCTAACAAAAAAAAAATTTTGGTTCCAAAATTGTGCTGATGTAAAGTAGACATGTGGGAAATGTTATTTATTAATTATTTTGTGTGACATATCTCTCTGATTTAAGGACATGAAAATTCAAATTTTGAAAATTGCTAAATTTTCACCAAATTTCCGATTTTTTCACAAATAAACGCAAGTGATATCGAAGAAATTTTACCACAATCATGAAGTACAATATGTCACGAAAAAACATTCTCAGAATCAGTGGGATCCATTGAAGCGTTCCAGAGTAATTACCTCATAAAGTGACAGTGGTCAGAATTGTAAAAATTGGCCTAGTCATTAACGTGCAAACCACCCTGGGGGGGTAAAGGGGTTAAAGGTAAAAAAAAAAATTGAGATAATTTTTGCACAGCCCTGCTTTATACACATTTCGCGGACATGCACAGTTCCACACCATACACATTGTACACACGAATGCTTCAGCCTCATACACACCTAGATCCACCCCATACGTGTTGTACACGCGCGGCTCCGCTCCGTACGCCTCATACACGCGCGGCTCCGCTCCGTACGCCTCGTACACGCGCGGCTCCGCTCCGTACGCCTCGTACACGCGCGGCTCCGCTCCGTACACCTCATACACGCGCGGCTCCGCTCCGTACACCTCGTACACACGCGGCTCCGCTCCGTACACCTCGTACACACACTGCTCCGCTCCGTACACACACTGCTCCGCTCCGTACACCTCGTACACGCGCGGCTCCGCTCCGTACGCCTCGTACACGCGCGGCTCCGCTCCGTACGCCTCGTACACGCGCGGCTCCGCTCCGTACACACACTGCTCCGCTCCGTACACCTCGTACACGCGCGGCTCCGCTCCGTACGCCTCGTGCACGCGCGGCTCCGCTCCGTACGCCTCGTACACGCGCGGCTCCGCTCCGTACGCCTCGTACACGCGCGGCTCCGCTCCGTACGCCTCGTACACGCGCGGCTCCGCTCCGTACGCCTCGTACACGCACAGCTCCGCTCCGTACGCCTCGTACACGCGTGGCTCCGCTCCGTACACCCCGTACACGCGTGGCTCCGCTCCGTACGCCTCGTACACACGCGGCTCTGCTCCGTACGCCTCGTACACACGCGGCTCCGCTCCGTACACCTCGTACACGCGCGGCTCTGCTACATCCACACTGTAAACCCCTCCTGACCCCACACATAACCTTCCCCTCATCCAGCACCATGACAACCAGCACAGCAGAGTCCTGCATCCACTGAGGCCCCTGATCATGTGACCCCTGACTCCTCCCCTCCTGTGACCTCATCACAGGTCCTGTGCGCACAGAACAGCCATATATGTGGTGGCGGCTCTGCAGGTGGAGGTATGTGGAGATCCCCCATTACTGGGCGCAGGGGGCATTAACCCCTTCAGTGCTGAGTGTATTTTGGTGTTTTTCTGTTGTATTTCCACTTTATAAGGATATTGCTGTTTTTTGTTCCTCTTCCTCTGATAGATACATACCACCCAACTATGAAAGGCAGGAAGTCAGGAAACAAGTATTCCTCACATAGTACATTGCCCTTTCTTTCTCCTCACACACAGTATAATGTTCCCCCAGTACTGCCAACCCCCCCACACACATTATGACACTACAAGTTGCCCCCCATAATATGACACCACCCACCTCCTAATAGATAAACCCCCCCTTCCTGGTGCAGATACAGATGACCCCGGGACACAGCACCGACCTCTGGGATCAGTTCCCCAGTCTGGAGATGTGGATCCGGGCCGGGGGCCGGTGCTATAGATGTATGAGGGGCTGTTATCTGCGGTAGGAGCTGTACATTGAAATGGAGACATTCTGGGGACAGATTATTCCAGAAGTAGAACGTCTTACCTCTTTACACAATGTCGCTGGATTTTAGTTTATTTTTATCACTTTATATTCTTAATGTCACTGTTCTAGGACTCCATTGTTTGGCCCCGGCTGTCATGGCGATATATTGGGATTTGTCTATGGGAACAGAGCCCTCATCTCTTTCTGCCTCAGATATAATAACAAATAATCATAATTGAGTCTTCAGTAGTTGATGCCTTTAAAGGGAATCTGTCACCCCCTGGGAGTTATCAGACCTCTAATATGGGCATACAGGTTATAGAAATGTGAATCTATACCTACCTGTATGCTTTTTATTAATTTAGTTTTGACATGCTTCCCGACCAGGGGACACTGAGAAATCCCCGCCGATCTACTTCATTTCCATATTTTCCCCTCCCCTGCACGTACAGGGCCATGTGACGTGCACTCTTCTCATTCACATGCTGCGCATGCGCAAAATGCCTATAATGCGAGGCGTGCTTTTTTTTGCTCCTGGCCCTATTCTTCCCTGCAGTGGTATAGTGCAGAGGCACCAGGGAGTCACTGTGACTTCCGCTCCAGTGACCTCCGGCGTGCGCAACACTAACGTTTGCTCCCCACTTCCTCCTGGCATCCTGATAGTTAGAAACCATATTGTATATATGCATACACGTGTATATGTGTGTGTGTATATATATATATATATATATATATATATATATATATACATACATATACAGGTGCATCTCATTAAATTAGAATATCATCAAAAAATTTATTTCAGTTCAATATTTATTTCACTTCAATACAAAAAGTGAAACTGATATATTATATAGAGTCATTACAAACAGAGTGATCTATTTCAAGTGTTTATTTTTGTTAATGTTGATGATTATGGCTTACAGCCAATGAAAACACAAAAGTCATTATCTCAGTAAATTAGAATACTTTATAACAACAGCTTGAAAAATGTTTTTAAAATCCAAAATGTTGGCCTACTGTTTTAAATATTGCCTGGGTAATTTCTGTTCAAAAGTGAAAATTTATATTCCCCAATATGGCCACTGGTGCATGCGCAATGGCATCTTTTGGTTGCCGAGGTGCTACTGTGCTACATTTTACTACAGGAAAAATAAATTTGCCTGTAGCAATAGGACCCCTGCCGTCCGCACTTGCGCAGTAGCATTGCTCGATTGCCGAGAGATGCTACTGTGCATGCGCGGCGCCATATTGCTGCACCCAAATTCTTTTTCCTTTAAGCAAAATGGCACCCGCGCGTGCGCAGTAGCGTCTCGGCAACCAAAAGATGCTACTGCGCATGCGCGGGCGCCTGCACCCATATTGGGGATGTAAATTTTTACTTTTGAACAGAAATTACACAGGCAATATTTAAAACCGTAGGCATTTCACTGAGAACACAGTGGCCTGTCAGAGGCCAGAGATAGGAATACATGATGAGAGCACCACCTACAGCCCCTCCCTAAAGTCCCGCCCCAGTGCACGAGCATATCATTATGTCAGAAAATAAAGATTATAAAAGAATTGCTGGACAGATTTCATCAAGCAAGGTATCATATTAATCAGTATAACGGCACCCACCTGACAGTGTATGTAGTTTACTAAGCACAATCCTGCTGACAGGTGCACTTTAACTGAGAGATAATGGATCAGGCGGGAGTAGTTTAAGCATTCCAGGAGTTTAAAGATTAAGGGGAGAATAGAGACCTGTCTGTATTTAGTAGCGCAGTTCTGGCCCAGGGATGTTTTATTCATTAATGGGTGTATGCTGGTGTGTTTGAAGAAGGAGGGAAAGATACTGGATGAGAGAGGTTAAGTATTTTAATTTGGTCAGTGGTGACAGCTGGGGAGAGGGATTGAAAGAGGTGAGCGGGGATAGTATCAGTGGTGCAGGTAGTAGGGCGAGAAGATGCGAGTAGCATGGTTAACTTCTTCAGAGACTGGTTCAAAGACAGAAAGTGAGCTAGATGAAGGGTGGGAGGGAAGATGAAATCATGGAGGAAAAGTCTTAAGGTACCGTCACACTTAGCGACGCTACAGCAATCCCGACAACGATACGACCTGACAGGGATCGTTGCTGCGTCGCTATGTGGTCGCTGGTGAGATGTCAAACAGTCAGATATTTCCAACGACGCAGTTACGATATGGCGACCCGTAGCGACCTGTATAACGATTTGGGAAAAGGCAACGCAAATGCACGCCTATGTGTCTCAGTTCTGAGTCGCCAACGAGGTCTTTGGTTAGGTGTCAAACACACCGATGCATGCTACCCAGCAGGACCTCAATGATCAAAAAATGGTCCAGGCCATTTCGACACGACCAGCGATCTCACAGCAGGGGCCTGGTCGCTGCTACGTGTCAAACGTAGCGAGATTGCTGCTGAGGTCGCTGTTGCGTCGCAAAACTTGTGACTCAGCAGCAATCTCGCTCGCAATCTCGCTTAGTGTGACTGGGGCTTAAGTCAGCAATTCAACTTATGTTCCATGTTATGGATTGTGTTCAGGAGCAGATAAATCAAAATTTTAAATCACTGAAGCCTCTTCTGTGTAGCTAAATGAATTAGCGAGTAGCTGACTTTTTCCGGAAGAGCAAACTTTTACTCAGTACTTCCTCATTAGCAAGTGGGTTCATGCACCAGAATTTTCAGCCTTGGGAAACCACAGAAATATAATATTAAGTCTTTGCACCATCTTTCTGTGCATTCCTCATCTCACCCTTTACCCCTTTACAATATTGCTTCCAGAAAAACTCATTGTCAGATCCAAGAGAGACAATGTGAATTGTAGATCTGTCCTAATTTCTACTGTGATCTCCTCCGCTAGAAAGTTAAATCCATAAGACATTTCTGTATTTAACTCGTTTATTTTTGTACTGTTTTTGTCTTGTGTGTAAATCTTTTTATCATTACATATTTTTGGCATTTTTTAAGCATTTAACTTTATTTTTTGTATATCAAATGTAAAGTTTAATAAGTGTGCTCCTTGCTGCACTAAATGTACCCACAACCTCAAAGAGGAAAAGTATAGATTGTTCTTTTTACCCAGTTTATGCCAAAGTGCAAGAAGAGTACCCATCAGTTAGCTGTGCATGAGTATTAGTCTGTCACCCAGAGCAAGTGTCTCGGTGGCTATTGTCGTCGCCACATAATGTGATACATTACATAATTGGTCACTTATATATAGACATTTCTTGGACATTAGTTGTAGCAATATAATTGGCTCAGCTTATCTGTACATATGTGCTGGCATTAGCATACATACATCTCATTGGCTAAAGGTAAGTCTGTCTACACCCAGCTTTTGGAATTTAGGAATCTCTCACTTAGTAGTTTTGATTTCTCTATGTTTTCTCCAGGTCTTTAGACAAAGACATTCCAAAGACTCCTTATCTCACACACACATACTGGCTCAAACTCCATTTTGTTAAGCAGAAGATACACATACAAAAATCAAAATGGAGTCAGGTTAGATAAAGTATAAATCCTGCTCTCACAATTACCTCCTCTTGTGGCAGTGGGTGACTGTTCCAGACGAAGTGCCTGTCTACAGACTCCCCTAGATACATTCTCCTCCCCTAATATAAGAAGCTGGTCTTCCTACACTGCTTCACCGGATTCTCCGGATCGGTCTGTCTGTCACACCATCGGACGGACACACACACACACACACACACACACACACACACACACACACACACACACACACACACACACACACACACACACACACACACACTACAACAAGCAAGGAAACTATACAGGTGCCACATTCATGTGCTGGTCAGAGTTGGCATCCAACAGTTTGTCACTGTAGATATCATTTATCCAGTCCATATTTTTATTCGCTGTAATGATGGGGAATAACTATTCAAGTCCTGCTGCTACTTGATCTCTGCCCTTTGAACTCATCCGGTACTCCTCTTGGAACCTCAATAGAGTCAATGTACATGTGAGGGTCAAAAGAAGTAGGAATACTGATGTGACGCTTGTGTCTTTGATTTTCTGTTGCATATTCGTTGAGCTTGTCTGTATTTAGAGTCACAATCTGGAGTGGTATCAGGAATTTAACAATAGCACAAGAACTCTCCAATCCCACTGGCAGTATTGGATAAAAGACAGCATTTTCCCAAGCCAGTCCTAGCTACCGTTTGATTTTAAAGGGCCTCGTACCAAGTCAGTGGTGGTGGTGGAACTGCAGTAGGAGGAACCTAAATGCTTTAGGTCAATGGTACATGTTAAATTCTAGAAACAAGTGTAATTCCCTGGCCCATTGGCCTTTACGACTTTAGAGTTTACGAGGAGATACAACTGCTGGAGCAGATTACACTCTAAAATATTTTCTCCTTCTGTAGCAGAATTAGGCAGGAGAAAACAATGAAGTTAGTCTAGTTGCTTATAGGGAAGGGCACCAGGAGTAAGTCTTTGGAAGTCTTAAGTTGCAGAGTCTCAGTCTTATTTAGAATAGGTCGGTCCCTGATATCTTTAAGGTAAAAGTGTCCTAATCGGTCAGTGCCCCCCAAGATATTTATGGTCATCACATATAAAGTCCTGTGTCCGTAACAGAGGGGTTATCTATCGTCAAATATAGGGGGAGACAGTTGTCAGAATTACAAGTAAGGCAGGACCCTATGGTACAACGTTTGGATACGCATTCTGGTTGTAGCAGAGTCATTCTAGTAAGGAGACTTCTACCCTTGCTGTCTGTCGTCTCTTGGGCTACGGAAAGGTTGTAGGCCCAGTCTTTCCCAGTGTTCCACCCCACAATACTCCAGGACTTACAATCAGACCCATTGCCAGTATTGGCAGTGGTGACACATATATACTCTTGGTTGAGTCTATAGGTGTCCCCACGCTGCCACTCCTCCCTAGGGCAGGAGACAATGTTTCACAGGTCAAATTTATAACAGACTACAGGGTCTCAGGTATCAAACCAGAAAGTGGTAACTAGCTTTCCATTCTTTCTCTCTTGGGACATAGTCCTCGATGAGCACCCATTTTTTTTTCGATAAGGCACAGGGTGTTCGTCTACATCACTCGGTGGGTTTCTTGTGCTCAGCTGTCCTCCTGCAGTGTAAGGCATGCAGTTGGGCTTTCTCTTGAACTTTACAGCCGTATCAGTTGTCATCAGAACTTGGAAGGGTTCATCAAATCAAAGCTTAAGGGCTCTCCTGACGTGTCTTTTGACCACCACCCGGTCTCCGGGCTGCAGGGGGTGGCACCCTTCCACAGAATCTGGATCTAGAAAACTCGAGAATATATGTTAGACAAGCGTTTTGTAAGTTCAACAATATAAGAAGACAGCCTATCATGTTGCATCTGGAGCCACTGTGGAAAATACAACCCTAGCCTAGGGGCTGACCCAAATAACACCTCATATGGGCTGTGGCCTGTATTTTTGTTGGGAGAATACCTGACTGAGAAGAGTGCAAGAGGCAAGCATTCTGTCCATGGTCTGCCAGTTTCGGCCATGGCTTCCTGGATTTTCAGTTTCAGGGTCCCATTCAATCTCTCTACCACTACTTTGTGGATGGTACATAGTATGAAGGCCTTTTTCACGCCCAGGGCGGACATTATTTCCTGCATTGCTTCTTCGGTAAAGTAGATGTCACTCTTCATGGCCTCAGGCACCCCGTATCTGCAGACGACTTCTGAGATTAGACTTTTTATTGTGGCTTTACACACAGGGTACGCTTCTGTACATCTTGAGAAGAGGACAACACACACAAGTACATACTCATAAGTTTGCATCTTGGGAAGTTGAATGTAGTCCTTCTGAAGATGCTGGAACAGGTACAGGGGCCTCGATGTGTGTCTCATAGGCGTCTTGGTGGTGCGTCTCACGTTTTTGAGCACTCAGATCAGACAGGCTTGAACGTGTCTGGCTGCAGTGACACTGAATCCTGGGGCATACCAATGGAGGTGGACAAGGACTGTCATGGCAGTCTTTGACTGTTGGGTATTGCCGCGGGTAGCTTGAGCCATCATGGGATACAGAACTCGGGAAAGGCAAACTTTGTTCCCCACGTGCTACAGTCCTTCTGGTGACTGCACGGCTCCCTTCTCTTGTCCTCTGGCGAATTCTTTAAGACCAGCCTGATGTAGCTTCCGGAGAAGGTCGTAGGTCACCGGTGGCTTTGCAGCGGAGGCCACCTGTGCAGCTGCCACCCTGGCAGGGTTGTCTCTTGGTTGGTAAGCTGCAGAGTTTGCAGTCTGGTCGGGCAGGTGGTTGCCTTTAGCTGTAGTTGAGTCGTCCTTTGTATGGCCTTTGACTTTCACCTTGGCAACTTTCTCGGGTAAAGGTAGGTCCTTCCTCAGTCCCCTTGGACGGATTTATCATTCTTGATAAGCTTACTTGCGGCTGCGAGGAAAGATCAAGCTCTCCATATAGGTCCATAGTCATGAAAGCATAGCAGCTGTCTGTATAAATGATGGCAGTCTGGTCTTTAGCATGTCTGCAGGCTTCTTCAAGGGCACGGAGTTCAGCTTCTTGGGTGGACACGTGTGGAGGCAGCTGCTCTGCTTCTATGGTCTCATGAAGGGAAACAGCAGGATATCCAGTGTAGAACTGGCCATCCACGCCATACCGCGATCCATCCACAAAGAGCTCATGGTCTGAGTTATCTAGTGGGACATCGGTAACATGACTGAAACCATGTCCCTCTTGTAGCTTAACTAGCAGATCACCCACATTACCACTACCACCCCTCTCCCCCCTCCAGAGGCAACAAGGTGGCTGGATTCAGAGTAGTGCAACGGTGAATGGTGATGTTATCAGGCATGAGGAGGACACATTAAAGTCTGAAATGTCAAGCAGTACTGAGAAAGAATGGCCGTAACAGCATGAGAGACGTAAACAGTGAGAGAAAGTTAAAGAAATATTAGCAGACTTATACAGCAGAAATAGGTGAGCAGCATTTCTGACCTAGTGAGACACTGAATCTCCCCACCTCCCAGCTGGAGAAGGGAGAAGGAGGGGGGTTATCATTAGTCTAGCAGGGTTCACTTTCTGTGTTTAGGCTTCTCACAATTATAATATGTGAAATTTCTATTGTCCTTGCCTGGACTGGTCATACAGAAGAGGGGCTCCGGACTGGGTTTTTGCCTTATTATTCAGGGCATTTGTTGATTCCACACCCTTGGCTACTTTGTATAACAGCCGGGTACTAGGTGGGACACTATTAGTGGCTGTCTAATCACAGGCTTTTAAAGCTTCAACAGAGGCACAAGACAGTAAACAGGTGTGAACTTTAGACGTGTTCTCATATAGTAACTCCTGCCATCTTTGCCAGAGCAGGGTATAATATTTTTCTACTAACAGGAGAAAAAACCTTTCTAATTTTATCTAACAAAATTAGATGAACAAATGGCATGGGAAACATTTCAGAGTCTGGCATTCTACTCATCATGGCCAGCATTTCACTACATGCCACACACCCTCCTGGGGCTCTACAGTGTGTGGTGGTAGCAGTCTGAGGGAGAGCTGTGGGCGAGCAGCAGGGGGGTTAAGGTGAGCTGCCCCACCCTGACTGAGTAATTGTCCTAGTGAGTCTTTCATGGCAGCAAAAGGCTGACGTGTAACTGCTGCATCCATTTGGGTTGTGTCAGGGGAGGTACTGGAAGGCAAGGCAGGGCATGAAGGGGCGTTGGTCCCATCCAGTGCAGGCATAATATTCAGTGGGGGCCTGGCCGAGACTTATGGGGGCATAGCACTTGGGGCACTGGCTGAGGGGTGGCTCACTTTGCAAATGGATTGTGGGGCGTTAACAAAAAGGGTACAATCGTGTTTTAGGAGTAGGAGGTTTAATGGTTCCTATATGCCAACAGGGGGCACTACATACACAACAGGTCTCCACCCAGTCTGGATTCTGATTCCTATATACACAACATGTCCATCCTTTAGGGACAATGTACCGGGGTGGAGTCCAATTCGGAGCGGCAGGTGAATGAATGCCATCTTTGTTACATACTTTAACATAAAAAAAATTATCACCATGTTTTTCTTCCTCCAACTCGCCTCTAGTTACAGATTTAGAATTTTTCCACCATATCTCAGCCTGGTCTAGTAAACCAACATAATTTAAACAACCTTTCTGTTTCTCCAATACACTTCCAGAAATCTTCATCAAATCTGCCACCCGTTGGACAACCAGGCACTGAACAAAACCTATGCTTTTTCTGCACAAATTTCTTTTTTCTTTCTTTTACAAATTCATTTGCAGTCCTACCATGCTCAATCTGTTCCTTACTGAACAGATTAAATTACCCACCATTTGGTTCTTTAAAAACCGAAATACAGGACTAGAGAGAAAATCCAGCGGGGACTGGTACCACACACATTGGCTTTCTGCTCTGTCACTCCTTGCCTGACTTATATATAATCTCAGACAAAATAACATCGGCCCCTACATCTAGGAGCTGAAACCATATGGGTTTCTTTAGCAATACAAGAAACTGCTGCCGACAATCAACGATGTCTGCTCCACCGGGTGCAATCAACTAATCACTACAATCCAACCCCACTTACAGATGACCAGTGAAATACCAAATCCATACTCCACATACAACACAGAAGTTCAACACCGTACACAAGGTCTTATCATTGTTCTTTGTCTAACAATAATGGACCCACTTACTATGAACATATCAAATGATCTGCGAATACTCACCCAACACACACTGGAACTACAAAAACAGAGGAATAAATTCAAGTAGTGTAAAAATAAAGCTTCTTACCATTTGCTGCAGCTGTCCCGAGTTATCCGACTGTCTGGGGTCCTGCAAATTGTTTGGGTCAGCTGTCTTTTGCATTAGCGGGTCCCTGTTCGTTGCGCCAGGTTTTGTCGTCGCCACATAATGTGAGACGTTCTAAGACGTTGTGCCTGTTCCAAATTAAATAGTAAAATTCAAATACGTGCACGGAAGAACCACGTCTGATACTATTGAGCATCAGGGCAGATCTGACTTTATGACATCATTGGTCACTTATATATAGACATTTCTTGGACATTAGTTGTAGCAATATAATTGGCTCAGCTTATCTGTACATATGTGCTGGCATTAGCATACATAAATCTCATTGACTAAAGGTAATTCTGTCTACACCCACCTTTTGGATTTTAGGAACCTCTCACTTTCTAGTTTAGTTTCTCTGTTTTCTCCAGGTCTTTAGACAAAGACATTCTAAAGACTTCTTATCTCACACACACATACTGGCTTAAACTCCATTCTGTTAAGCAGAAGATACACATACAAAAATCAAAATGGAGTCAGGATAGATAAAGTATAAATCCTGCTCTCCACTATCAAAATGGCGAGTGGTGGCTGCGAGAAGTGTAGTGTGTATGTGTGATCTGGCTGTGGGGTGAGCATAGCTCATTGTCAGCCTATTGTGGTAGTTGAATGGATGAGTGAATGTGAACAGCAGAGTCTTACTTTACAGTCGCATCAAAGTAACGAGTGAAGCAAGTGGGTGATGTTTATGATATTCCAATTTATAGTATCTGAGAATACAACATTTGCACATTGTATATAATTACATGTTCTGTGGAATCACTGATGAAAAACATATACCTTTGCGCTAAGGATATCCCATAAATACAACATACAATCCACATGAACTGTTTGAGCAAAGCATGCAAATGCGGGCAACTTCCAGAAAAAAGAGGGGAGTAGTAAAAAGCATAAAAACACTGTTCCAAATACCAGTAAAAACATACAGGGTACATAATTAGAGAAGAGCAATTGGTAAAACAATTTTTTATTATTTTTTAATTGTTTCATTTTTTCATTGATTTAATAAAGCATGTGTTTTTAATACCTCAGTATTATATACATGTATGCATTAGCTATGGAGAGTTTCTATTTCCTATATATTATAATTTTTTGGTCAATTAAGGTATTAAGCACTAAGGGGTAACAGCAGGTATTCACAGCCACATAGAACAGCGTCACCGCAGACTCCTCTGACGAAGGAAACCCTGTTTTCCAAAATGCATAAAGAAGTGTGGACCTAATTGGCTCCCGTACTCTTCTGACTGTGTGATGTCACACGCTGTTCGAGGCTTCAGTGTCCTGCTTTAGTTTCCAAGAATGACCTCGGCTCCCTGATTGCTGCATCGCACCTGCACACACCAGCTGCCTTAATTGGCGTGCTCCAGAGTTTTTCCTTGTGTGAGATATTGTCTGGACTTTACTAAAGATAGGTATCCAGCAGTGGCGTACCGCCAATGATGGCCGGGCATGCAACTGCTATATGGCCCGTGAGCAGTCGCCCCACTTCTGCACCCACCGCTCCACTGTTTGATTGCCGCCGCCCGCCGGCACTGTTTTCAGGCATGGCCGCGCGCTGTGCGGCTGTGTCTTGCAGCAATGGGGTGACACTGCACCTTTAATTGTGCTTGTGTCGTCTGCGTCATTACTGCAAGACACAGTCGCACAGTGCTCAGCCATGCCTGAACATGGGGGCCCCTATGGAGGGGTGGGTCCTGTTGAAGGGGGGCCCCGCTGGAGGGGGGGGCCCTGTTGAAGGGAGGCCCCGCTGGAGGTGGGGGGGGCCCTGTTGAAGGGAGGCCCCGCTGGAGGGTGGGGGGGCCCTGTTGAAGGGAGGCCCCGCTGGAGGGTTGGGGGGGCCCTGTTGAAGGGAGGCCCCGCTGGAGGGTTGGGGGGGCCCTGTTGAAGGGAGGCCCCGCTGGAGGGTTGGGGGGGCCCTGTTGAAGGGAGGCCCCGCTGGAGGGTTGTCGGGGCCCTGTTGAAGGGAGGCCCCGTTGGAGGGTTGTCGGGGCCCTGTTGAAGGGAGGCCCCGCTGGTTGGGAGGGGGGCCCTGTTGAAGGGAGGCCCCGCTGGAGTGGGGGCCCTGTTGAAGGGAGGACCCGCTGGAGGGGGAGAGGGCCCTGTTGAAGGGAGGCCCCAAAAGAGAGGAGGGGCCCTGTTGAAGGGAGGCCCCGTGGGGGGCCCTGATGAAGTGCCGGCAATTAAGCAGTGCCGGCGGAGCAGGGGGTGCAGGAGGGGGGTCCCGATGAAGTCCCGGCAATCAAACACCGCCGTAGGTCCTCCCTGCGGAGATGCTGAGGGAGCGGTCTGGGCCGCGACGGCGAGTGGGACCCTCTGATGATCTAGAGCCTGTGATGGCCATCAGACACACCGGTGGCCCTGCACAGCTGGACCGGACACAGGACAAGGGGCAGGTAAGTGAGGCTTGTCGCCAGATTCCCCAATTCCCATATTAAATATATTTCTAATGTGTCTTGTGTGTATGTCAGTGTGTATGACAGTGTATATATACAGCTCTGGCAAAAATTAAGAGACCACTGAACAGTTTTCTGTTGGAAAGCATGGAAAGACTGATGGAAAGCATGCCAAGACAAATGAAAGCTGTGATTAAAAATCATGGTTAGTCCACCAAATATTGATTTCTGAACTGTTCCTGAGTTAAAACATGAGTAATTTGAGGTCTGAAAGCACTGTTTCTTTTTTAGTATTTTGACACTTCATCATTTGCTGCAAATAAATACAAAATTTTTAGCTTTGAATTTCGGAGACATGTTGTCAGTAGTTTATAGACTAAAACAATAATGTACATTTTACTCAAAAATATACCTATAAAGAGAAAAATCAGAGAAACTGAAAATTTTGCAATGGTCTCTTAATTTTTGCCAGAGCTGTATATATTTGTCTGTTTTATGTGTTTTTAAGAATGTGTTCAAATATGTACGTATGTCTGTATGTGTACGTATCTGTATGTCTGTTTGTGTGTGTGCGTGTCTGCGTACCGTGTGTATATATGTCTGCGTACCGTGTGTGTGCGTGTCTGCGTACCGTGTGTGCGTGTATGTGTATTGTGTGTGCGCGTCTGTGTACTGTGTGTGTGCGTGTCTGTGTATTGTGTGTGCGCGTGCGTGTCTGCATACTGTGTGTGTGTTTATGTGTGTGTGTTTGCATATGTGAAGGATGAGGGGGCAGGCTGGGCCCTGTGTTGTATACCTATATTTCTCTGCCGTATCTGTGCATCATGAATGGTGTATGTATTAAAGGGGCCACTGAGACTCTTTCGCCCGGGGCCCACGAAAACCTGGTTGAAAGCAATGATTGTCATGTGACACTCCCTCTCCCATTGTTCCTCCTCTGTGTCTGACGAAGCGGCGTGATGATGTGCAACGCTGTGTCAGACAGTGGAGCTGGCAGCTGCTGATGTGATGAGAGAGATGCGCTGCAGAGACTGACCAGAAGGGAACGAGGAACGGTAAGTATTTATTTATTTATTTTTGTAAATCATTGAGAACTGATAATACTGGTGGACTGGGGCTCCATTTTACCCTATGGTGAGGGCTGCATTTTACCCTATGGGGGGCTGCATTATATTGCGTACAAGAGCATGGGGTGCATTATACTGCGTGGATGTCCATGGGGAGTGCATTATACTGTGTGCAGGACCATGGGGAGTGCATTATACTGTGTGCAGGACCATGGGGAGTGCATTATACTGTGTGCAGGACCATGGGGAGTGCATTATGCTGTGTGCAGGACCATGGGGAGTGCATTATGCTGTGTGGAGGGCCATGGGGAGTGCATTATGCTGTGTGGAGGGCCATGGGGAGTGCATTATGCTGTGTGCAGGGCCATGGGGAGTGCATTATGCTGTGTGCAGGGCCATGGGGAGTGCATTATGCTGTGTGCAGGGCCATGGGGAGTGCATTATGCTGTGTGGAGGACCATGGGGAGTGCATTATGCTGTGTGGAGGACCATGGGGAGTGCATTATGCTGTGTGGAGGACCATGGGGAGTGCATTATGCTGTGTGGAGGGCCATGGGGAGTGCATTATGCTGTGTGCAGGGCCATGGGGAGTGCATTATGCTGTGTGCAGGGCCATGGGGAGTGCATTATGCTGTGTGCAGGGCCATGGGGAGTGCATTATGCTGTGTGGAGGACCATGGGGAGTGCATTGTGCTGTGTGGAGGACCATGGGGAGTGCATTATGCTGTGTGGAGGACCATGGGGAGTGCATTATGCTGTGTGGAGGACCATGGGGAGTGCATTGTGCTATGTGGAGGACCATGGGGAGTGCATTGTGCTGTGTGGAGGACCATGGGGAGTGCATTGTGCTGTGTGGAGGACCATGGGGAGTGCATTGTGCTGTGTGGAGGACCATGGGGAGTGCATTGTGCTGTGTGGAGGACCATGGGGAGTGCATTGTGCTGTGTGGAGGACCATGGGGAGTGCATTATGCTGTGTGGAGGACCATGGGGAGTGCATTATGCTGTGTGGAGGACCATGGGGAGTGCATTATGCTGTGTGGAGGACCATGGGGAGTGCATTATGCTGTGTGGAGGACCATGGGGAGTGCATTATGCTGTGTGGAGGACCATGGGGAGTGCATTATGCTGTGTGGAGGACCATGGGGAGTGCATTATGCTGTGTGGAGGACCATGGGGAGTGCATTATGCTGTGTGGAGGACCATGGGGAGTGCATTATGCTGTGTGGAGGACCATGGGGAGTGCATTATGCTGTGTGGAGGACCATGGGGAGTGCATTATGCTGTGTGGAGGACCATGGGGAGTGCATTATGCTGTGTGGAGGACCATGGGGAGTGCATTATGCTGTGTGGAGGACCATGGGGAGTGCATTATGCTGTGTGGAGGACCATGGGGAGTGCATTATGCTGTGTGGAGGACCATGGGGAGTGCATTATGCTGTGTGGAGGACCATGGGGAGTGCATTATGCTGTGTGGAGGACCATGGGGAGTGCATTATGCTGTGTGGAGGACCATGGGGAGTGCATTATGCTGTGTGGAGGGCCATGGGGAGTGCATCATGCTGTGTGGAGGGCCATGGGGAGTGCATCATGCTGTGTGGAGGACCATGGGGAGTGTATTATGCTGTGTGGAGGACCATGGGGAGTGCATTATGCTGTGTGGAGGACCATGGGGAGTGTATTATGCTGTGTGGAGGACCATGGGGAGTGCATTATGCTGTGTGGAGGACCATGGGGAGTGCATTATGCTGTGTGGAGGACCATGGGGAGTGCATTATACTCTGTGGAGTGTGGGGACATTATACTGTATGTAGTCCCACTATACTGCATGGAGGGCTGTGTGGGGGTCACAGTTGGAGGATCATATTGTGTTGGGGTCACCATACTTTGCCCTGGGAGTTGAGGTGGGGTACAGTAGGCAGGGCTGTGGAGTCAGTAAGCCAAACCTCCGACTCCTCAATTTCCATGACACCGACTCCACGACTCTGACTCCCTCATACATGGCTCATGTTTAAGTGATAAATTTACTGTAGCACAGATTCATCTCAGCTAAAAGTCTAGACCCTTAGATCAGAAATAGGACAGACATTTACAGGACATTTCATAACTTTCCCAAATTCTTATGAAAAAATATTCCCCACAAACTGCATTGATCTACTGTACCCAATTTATTATATATTTTAGGAGTTGGAGTCGCTCCATTTTATACCGACTCCCACTCCGACTCCACCAAAATGGACACCGACTCCAGAGCCCTGTCAGTAGGGTCATTATACTGTGCATGTAGAGGCTAATGAGGAGGAATGCACCATGGGGGTATCATACTGTGTTTGGGGGGCACTTTTGTTGGCATCACATTTTATGGGGCAATGAAAGAGGAATATAGGACTTCAGCAGGAAGAAAATTGCTATGTAAAGGCGGGAACTTCTCTTCTGTGACCCTGACAATTATTTATATTTTTTTCGGGGGGGGGGGGCCAACTGGAACTTTTGCTTAGGGGCCACATGATTCCTATGTACACCCCTGGTTTCCAGGTATTGGACTTCCTGACCAGGTCTCCATAGCGGTGAGTGGGTATTCATCCAGCTCTGGCTATATTACATTGTACCATTTTTGTACAACCTGTTTATCGTGTTTCATTTGTGATATCTGATGGTTGATTCTAATCAGACTGCTACTACCACAACCTCCTTCACATTTTTGCATGTACATTTTCCAGTGTACAAAACAAAATTCTATATGATTTTTCATTGGCTCATCTACTTCCCATTCAGGTACCTACAATATCGGATCCTCTCAGTGGAGATCTATGTAAAAGAATTTTCCTGATTGAACCATCAAAGATGGATATTGATAGGGACAGGATGACCAATAAGATATTACACCTCACCCTAGAGATCCTTTTCCGGCTTACTGGAGAGGTGAGAGATTCTGATGACGTCACATTACATCGTTCTTATCTATGGGAATAACAGATGGACAGAACTTGAGAGCTGAGGACTCTGGAAATGTCTGTAGTGAGATTTATTAATGTGTCTCTCCATAACCAGGATTACACAGTAGTGAAGAAGACCTCTAGTGAGCGCTGTAAGGCCCCTGTGTCTGAGGGATGGAGAAGAATCCTGAGGCCAATCACGGGGCCTCCACCTCACCCCCTGATACACGAGGACATCAATGACCAGGAGATCCTAGAACTCACCTACAAGATGATTGAGCTGCTGACTGGAGAGGTGACACTGCTGGGAAATTATACAGTAACACTGTGAAGGGATCAGGGGGATGACAGTATCATTGTATGTGACAGGTTCCTATAAGGTGTCAGGATGTCACCGTCTACTTCTCCATGGAGGAGTGGGAGTATTTAGAAGGACACAAAGATCTGTACAAGGACGTCATGATGGAGATTCCCCCGCCCCTCACATCACCAGGTAATAGACAAAACTAAACACACACTGCCTATAATTATCTGTATGTAAACAATGAATTCAGTCACTGCATGTGTTTCCTCCAGTTCTATCCAGTAAGAGGACAACACCAGAGAGATGTCCCTGTCCTCTTCTTCCACAGGACTGTAATCAAGAAAATCCCGATGTTCCTCAGGATCATCAGGTAGATGGAGAGAAGGTGTCATGAGATCTCCCCTATGATTCGTAGACTGCTGTGAAGGTCTTATTCTCAGTCTTGTTTTATCCACCAGTATTATTTGTTTTATACTTGTGTAATGAGAACAGTGGAGATGGCAGGAGTAGAGCTGATCATAGATGTGACTTCTCCATCTGTCTGTGACTTTTACAATATTTATTTCAGGGTAAAGATCTAAACCATATTATTACTACAGAGACATATGTGAGGGGTGATGAGTGCTGTAAGGAGGAGATGCCTACATATGATTACCCAGGTGAGTAACCACAAAATGTAGAGATGTCACAGATTCTTCTCAGTCACTGGCTGACACTGCTTTATCAGTGCTCATGTCCATTGATATCACAATTAAAGGTCTCTATTCTGCCACTAAACAACTGCATGATCCTCCACTCAAAGCTGTCCCCATTAGTTTGAGCATTTATATAACAACTGGCAGTGGAGTCATTTCATTGTTGAATCTACGAGGCCAGAAAAAAAAATTCCCCCTTATCAGTAGAGTAAATTTAAATTTAATAATTTTTTAATCTTGGCCAAATGTGAATTTATGTACAACAACATAAGAATTTCCCTTTATCCTGACTTTTAAGTTTCTGTTAGAAAAGAACCGTCTAACTTAAAAGAAGTTCACGATAAACTACATGGTAAAATGTTACACCTATGCCATGTGTATCTCTGTGTGTGGTTTATGGCTCTAATGACTCCTTGTCATGAATTCCATGTGGGTTAGAACTTACGAAATGAAAATTACTGCACAATCTCTCCTGATACAGGGAGCCCAAATACTTTTTCTGCCTTTCTAGTCAGGACTTCTAGGACCTCTAATGGTCCATCATAAAGGAGTGTAACTCTGGTATAGTGCACCATGTTGAAATTTTCTCTCTAAATGTCTAATATTTCTTAAGCTCAACTGACAGAAAATATTGTCCCCTACGACAGTTTGGATTGCTGAGAGCTACCAGGTCGCATACTATAATTACCCAGAGATGTCACAGTTTTTGCCTACTGTAGTTATGGTACAAGATCCTCTCATTAAGACACTTTCTGCCGCAGACAGTTTTTTGGCCCCATATTTCACATATGACATGTGTCACGTTACATAGTAATGACTATGAAATACATAACATGATACAAGCGATTCTGTGATTGTTGTTTTTTCCGTGACGTATTGTACTTTTCATTAATGGTAATTTTAGGTTAATTTGTTTTGAGTTTATTTATGAACTTTACCAAATATTTAAAAGAAGTAGAAAGATCAAACATTGATTTTGTATGCCATTAAACCAAATAGTGATACCATGCAAAATATTTAATAAATAGCACTTGTTGTATTTTTACATTACTTCAACAGCATTTTTCAAATATTCTTAGGACTTAAAAAGGCTTAAATAACCAATTTTCATATGTTCAAGGAAATGTCCAAAACCTATTTTTGGGGACCAAATCATTTTTGTAGCTATTTAGAGGGCCTGTATTTTAGAAAATTCACTGCTCATAGTATCAAATACCACATTAAGGTATGTGGTAAGTAAATGACTGCGTGGCCCCAATTTTTTCAATTTTAAAAGAGGAAATAGAAAAAAATGGACCACACAATACATTTTGCAGCTACTAAAGAGGACAGAGTCATACTATTTGGGCACATGGCAGGGCTCTGAAGGAAAGGCATGCCACTTAGCTTTGGGAATGCGAATTCTGCTGGAATACTTGGGGACACGATTTGCAGATTACATAAGGTGCGAGAACGGCAGAAAAGCAGTCGAAAACAGCATACAATTTACTCAATTTCCCGCAGTGAATTTATCTTTAGGAGTAATGAATATTTGACTCCACAGAAATTCTCTGGAAACTAGTACGCAGTGGATGTTGGAGAATGAAAATTATAAATATGCCATTTTAGTACCCAATAAGTGGTGCCAGCTTCTGCTCCTGGAGATACGCACACTGTAAATGTTTAAGTGGGTTCTTCCCGTTATGGCAATGCTAAACATGTGGACACTAACAGTCTTTGGGCACACTGTAAGGCTCAGGAGCGAGGGGGACTGTTGGCTTTGGGAAAGCTGAATTGGTTTATGGAAGCCATGTTGCTTTTCAAGGTCTACTGTTAGAATTTTAACAGTTTTTGTCTTAATAAATGAATTTTTCTACATAACTTGCAAGTTCTTTGGGAATTTTAGAAATGTTATAAAATAGAATTAATCATTAATTATTTAAAAATAATCTTTTATTATTGGCAGATGACTGTACCAGGAGATCAGATGGACAATTGGCATCTTCAGTTTTTAAATCAGATGACCATAATATCAATCAAGATATAACTGACGTCTTTGCCACTCTTCCAGATATACAGTCATCCTTTCACAGCAAAGATCTATCATTTGATCCTTTTAAACAGGTCATATTTTCTGATTCATCACAGACTATTAAGAAAAATAAAATTCACAAAAAAGGTGTTAAACATCTAAGTGCTCTGACAGCAAAGAAGCCATTTTCAAGCTTACAATATGAAAAAAGTTTTTCCCACAAAACTTCTTTTGTTACACATCCAAAAATTCACATAGAGGAGAAAAGATTTTCTTCTTCAGAGTGTGGAAAATATTTTAACCAGAAATTAGAGAATGTTAGACAAAAAAGAGTTCACGCAGGAGAGAAGCCATATTCATGTTCAGAATGTGGGAAATGTTTTACATATAAATCAATTCTTATTACACATCAGAGCACTCACACAGGGGAGAAACCTTTTTCATGTTTAGAATGTGAGAAATCTTTTGCTAAGAAATCACATCTTGTTACACATCAGAGAACTCATACAGGGGAGAAGCCATATTCATGTTCAGAATGTGATAAATGTTTTTCAGATGTATCAAATTTTTATAAACATCAGAGAACTCACACAGGGGAAAAAACATTTTCATGTTCAGAATGTGGGAAATCTTTTGCAGATAAATCATATCTTTTTTCACATCAGAGAAGTCACATAGAGAATAAGCCATATTCATGCTCAGAATGTGGTAAATGTTTCTCATCTAAATCACGTCTTGTTACACATCAGAGAACTCACACAGGAGAGAAACCATTTTCATGTTCAGAATGTGGGAAATGTTTTGTAAATAAATCACATTTTATTACACATCAGAGATGTCACACAGGGGTGAAGCCATTTTCATGTTTAGAATGTGAGAAATGTTTTGCTAAGAAATCAAATCTTGTTAAACATCAGAGAACTCACACAGGGGAGAAGCCATATTCATGTTCAGGATGTGGGAAATGTTTTTCAGATGAATCAAATTTTCTTAGACATCAGAGAACTCACACAGGGGAGAAACCATTTTCATGTTCAGAATGTGGGAAATGTTTTGCAGATAAATCATATCTTGTTACACATCAGAGAAGTCACATAGAGAAAAAGCTATATTCATGCTCAGAATGTGGTAAATGTTTTGCATATAAATCACGTCTTGTTACACATCAGCGAACTCACACAGGGGAGAAACCATTTTCATGTAAAGAATGTGGGAAATGTTTTGCACATAAATCATATCTTGTTACACATCAGAGAAGTCACATAGTGAATAAGCTATATTCATGCTCAGAATGTGGTAAATGTTTTGCATATAAATCAATTCTTGTTATACATCAGAGAAGTCACACAGGGGAGAAGCCATTTTCATGTTCAGAATGTGGGAAATGTTTTGCTAAGAAACCACATCTTGTTAGACATCAGAGAACTCACACAGGGGAGAAACCATTTTCATGTTCAGAATGTGGGAAATATTTTACCAACAAAAGGAGTCTTACTAAACATCAAACATCTCACAAAGGGAAAAGTCATTCTCATACCTAGAAGGTGGGAAATATTTTACTCCCAAAAATTATATTCTGATGTCCACAAAGGAAAACACACAGGGAGAAACCATATATTTTTGACAAACTGTACAAGAAAACACATAACAGAGAGGCAAAGTAATGACAAATAAGTAAAGAGAAAGCAAGTTAGAACTTACACTTGAATTAAAACATATGCAGTTATTAATATACATCTGTATCTAAAAAGCTAATTAAATGCAATATTCCATCTGCATTGAATATTTCTCAGTTATATATTCATCATGTGGACAAGAGTATTGCTACACCTCACCTTAAACCTCCCCAAAATACCCAACATTTCTTCCTCCCTCTTCTTCCTTATGTTCAATCAAAATAATCTGCAATTCGTCAATGTTTTTCAATCCACAATGTACATGTGTGAACAAACGTCTTTAACTTTTCTATACCACTATAATAAACATGTTCGTATTGCAAATTACTATTTGCATATATGAGGCATTCCTTCTTTGTTGGAACATCTTGTGTGATCCATTCCAATTAAAATAAAGTGTCTCCCTCTCTCCAACTCCCTTATCTCAATTTGTAATGATGGGGTAAGATATCTATTCAGAGACCCCTGTACAAAAATATTAGGGCTAGCAGTGTGCTTAAGGCTGTGTGCCCGCTATGCGTTTTTCAAGCGTTTCTGCCGCGGAATTTCCGCAGCGAAAACGCTTAAAAAATGCTTGGTAATACGTGCTCCATGGTCTCCAATGATAATCCGCATGTGCTGTGCACATGCTGCGGAAATTTCCGCTGCGGATTATCATTGCGGAACAATCCGCAGCATGTCCTTTAATTTTGCGGACACGCAGCGTAATTGCCGCCGTTGACTTGCATTGGACTGCATGACATCCGCATCACTGCATCTGCACATGCAGATATCACACGGTTCAATATGCGGATTGTATCCAGGTCTGGAGAAGAGGAGACTCTCCTCCGGGCCCCGGTACCATAGCACCTGTAAAAAAAAGAATTTAAAATAAAAGATTATACTTACCTTCCGATGTCCCCTGGCATCCTCAGCGATGCGTGCAATGTATTGGGCGGCTCACGGTGGTGTGAGGACCTGACATGACGTCATTGAGTCATGTGACAGGTCACGCGACCGCTGACGTCGGCGGTTGCGTGACCTGTCACATGACTCAATGACGTCAGCGCAGGTCCTTCACACCACCGCGAGACACCGGGGAGACTGAACGGAGCAGAGAAGGAGACCGGGGGCCATCGGAAGGTAAGTATAATCTTTATTTTTTTACCATTCTTATTCTTTTTTTTTAAAACTATTACTTGGTCACACTATATAAATCCATAAATCCATGCCGGTTGCACGGATTTATATAGTGTGACCAAGTTGTCAAGTACTTTTCCAAGTGATGCTAAAATCGCTTGGAAAAGCGCTTGATAACCAGCATGCAGAAATGCATGCAAAAACGCTTGACAAACGCTTCTACCTGGCGGGAAAAACGCATGTAAAATTCGCATGCGTTTTTCCTGCCAGGGAGAAGCGTAAAAAATATGCAGCATTTCTGCATCGTGGGCACATAGCCTAAAACAACTGAGAAAAAGGTTCCTCCTCATAATTGTATCTATTTCCATATACACAAAAACACTGTGAGCTGCACATTCAATTCCAAATGAAAACATGAAGAAAATACATTTTTAAGCTGAAAATAAGAAAAAAGGCATAACAGTCAGCTCAAAAAATAGCACCAATAATCAAATAATCTGTCTAAAAAAATAGCAGTGTCTGCATTTTCATTTACAAACTGGAATATTTACCGTACAAACTGAAATTTGTTTCTTGACTTTGCTTTTCTGTTAATCACTGAACTAATATTTAGTTTTGTAACCTTTTATTTCTGATTTACATCTGTGTGGCATAGATTTAACCAACATCTGACACCTGCGAACAGATATTCCAGCCCAAGCTGACTGGGCTACATTCCACAGTTCTATAAATGGATATGAATAGCGGTACCAGAGCGCCAATAACAGGGCAAAAATATTAAAAGGACTGATTTATTAATATACACACAACGCGTTTCGGTGGACACAGCCACCTTCATCAGGTGTGACAAGCAGCAAACAATTGATCCTTATATACATTTGACTAGGTATACAATTACTTAAAAGGGGCGGGGCCAGATACAGAGTAATACCTCTATATTAACCCCTTGAGTTCATATATGCTCAATAGAGTAAAAAGGATTGTTATAAAATAATGCCTAATGAAGCATATAGGGTTCTTATAAAAGGGATTCGCTGTAAAAAAACAACAACTTGTGAATCCTATAATCTTAATACTTCATAGGATATATTGTCATCTACCACCCTATATTTTAGATTATATAAAAAAATAATAATTTTTACATACAACATAAAACAATGCATAAATATAAAGTATAAAATTACAATCAGTTTCTATCATTATAATTAGGAAAAGTAGACGAAGAAAGGAAAGAGAAAAAAAAGAGAAAAAAAAAAAAAAATAAAAAAAAAAATAAAAAAAAAAAAATAAAAAAAATTCCCAAAAAAAAAATAAAAAAAAAAAATATCCCCCCCAAAAAAAAAAAAAAAAAATAATAATAAAAAAAAAATAAAAAATTTTTCTTTAAATTTTTTCTCCCTTCTCTCTCTCTCCTCCCTCCTCCCCTCCCTCTCTCCTTTCCCCTCTTCCCTCCTTCTCTCTCTCCTCCCCCCTCCTCCTCCATATAAAAGATATATATAATAAATTTGCTAAAATATGAAAACAATTATTTAAAAAGTTGTCTTCTCTATATTAAGGTTCAAACCTTCAGGAGACAAGGTTCCCATTTTGAAAATCCAATAATTTTCACGTGTAATGAGACGATTTAGTCTATCAGGGTGTGTATCAACTATATGATCAATGATAGTTAGTTTTAGGTTATTAGGATTTTTTTGATGTTCTTTTAAGAAATGATTAGAAACACTATGTAGGGGAAAGCCGTTTCTAATATTTTGGCGATGTTTATTTAATCTGGAGTGCATTTCCTGGATAGTGCGGCCAATGTATTGCAGGCCGCAGGTGCACTGGAGCAGATAGATCACATATGAGGACTGACATGTAAGTCTAAAGCGAATGGGATATATCTCTCCAGTGACCGCAGAGACGAATGTTTTGGCTCCGTTATCAATGGATTGACAGCATAAGCATTTAGGGACATTACATTTATAACATCCATTATTGCTAATAGGAACTGAATGGTTCGGTCTTCTACCAATTGTTGTATTGCTAGGGGCTATATAGTTTCCTAGATTTTTACTCCTCCGATATATGACATGAGGAAATTCCGGTAAATGACCAGTTAATATTGGATCATTACTTAAAATGAACCAGTATTTTTTTAATAAACTGGATAACACTTGCGTAGGTTTACCATAGGTAGTAATCAGATTTAAACTGAAATCGCTGTATGGCTCTTGGCTGGTATTCTTGGATTTGTTGATACACAGGTTCTGTGATAGGGATCTAGTTTTGGAGAAAGCATCCTCTAATAATTTCCGGGGGTATCCCTTAGCTCTAAAACGTTTTTGTAAAACCTTAGATTCCAGAAAAAAATCCGAATCATGTGTACAATTTTTTCTGACACGCCAATATTGACCGTATGGAATATTTCTAATCCAGCTGGGTAGATGGCCACTGTCAAATTCAAGATAGCTATTTACATCCACTTCCTTAAAGTGGGTAGATGTGGATATTTTACCCGAATTGTCTATATTTATCTGAAGGTCAAGATATTGAATATTACTCTCAGATATGGTAGAGGTAAAGGAAAGACCCCAGTCGTTAGAGTTTAATTCATCAATAAATTTGGCAGCCTCCACAGTATTTCCCCTCCATATAATAAACAGATCGTCTATAAAGCGGCGGTACATAACGATGGATTTATCGGCGCCGAGGGATTGCGCGATGTGGATAGACTCGAATGCCCCCATATATAGATTTGCATAACTGGGGGCAAACCTCGTCCCCATCGCGCAGCCCCTCAGCTGCCGATACATCACCCCCTCAAAAGAAAATACATTGTTCTCAAGAATGAAAGTTATACCCCTCAATAAAAAGTTTTTTTGAGGATCTTGTAAGTTAGGGTCCTCATCTAGGAATTTTTTAATTGCCTGTAAACCCAATACATGTGTGATATTGGAATAAAGAGAGCTTATATCGAGTGTAATAAGAAGACAGCCTGGAAGAGGGGGTAATTCTCTCAATAGTCTAATTAAATGTGTGGAATCCTTTAAATGAGAATCTAGGGATAAAACGTACTTCTGTAAAAAAAGATCAATATAGTGGGATAAGTTGGATGTGATAGAATTAATACCAGAAATAATAGGACGTCCAGGGGGATTAAATTTATCTTTATGAATTTTGGGTAAAAAATAAAAATAAGGGACTTTGAATTTTTTAATGTCTAAAAGGGATTTTTCTTTTTTATTGAGGAAGCCAGCTGTAGAGGCCCCTGCTACAAGTCCTTTGTACTCCAAAAAAAATGGTTACAGATGGGTCTGCTTCTAATTTCACGTAGTAGTTTGAGTCGTCTAAGATTCTGAGGCCCTCCTTGATGTACCAGCCTCTGTTCATTATCACAGTCCCCCCTCCCTTATCTGCTCTCTTTATAATTATTTCTTTATTATCCTGAAGGGTTTTTAATGCACATTTCTCCTGGTAGCTCAAGTTATTCACTTTTTTAGAAATTGGGGGGAATGTCCTAAGGTCCCTCAAAATTAATTGTTGGAAAGTTTCAAGGTGTGAACCTTTGTGATGTAATGGATAAAAATTATTTTTCCCCTTCACATTTACATGAGTGAAAGGGTCCAGTAATGGGGGGCCTGGTATATTAGATTCTTGAATGGAGGGGGATACTGTTGAGCATGAACTAATAAGATGTGATTTTCTCTTATCTTCCAATAGAAAATGTCTTTTTAGTGTCAATTTCCTTATAAATTCATTTAAATCACAGAACAAAGTGAAATTATTAAATGGGACAGCTGGACAGAAAGATAATCCTCGACCTAACAAGGATCGTTCAGCTTCAGATAGCACATAGCTAGAAATATTAAAAATGCCCCCACAACCGATAGGGGTTTCTATCTGCAGGGAATTTGTATTCTGGTTCATTGGCAAGATTTCATTTTCTTTATATTTGGATTGTGTCTCAATTTCGGCATTTGGACTATTTTTGTTATTGAGGCCTCGGGTTTTTCCACTCCCTCTACATCCCCTAAATTTCTTTTTCGTTTTGGACAACGTCCGGGGACCACGTGAAAAAAATGTGTAATTTTCGTTTTATTAGTTTGAGATGCAACTGCATTCTGTGTTTGAGGATTTATCAAGATACTATTTTCATTCAAAATCGGAGATAATTCCAAGGATGTCATTCTGTTTATAGGGGGTTTTATGTGGTTTATACCATTTGTTTTATCAGAAGGTCTCCCTTGATTAAAAATATTCAGTGTATCCGCTATCGGGATCTGACCAGATGACTCCCCAGCAATAGGAATCTGTATTGCACTAGAAAGCTCTGAGATATTAGATCCACTATGGGATATCTCCTGTGTGTTAATATGTAATGTGAAGTTCAGTTCATCAATATCTGCTACTTGTGTGGAAATAGTAGACGGATTAGCAATAAATTCTACATCTGCTGCTTGTGTGGATAAAATAGGTGGATCAGTAATCAGTATGGAGGGAGGAGTAATTTCCATACACATTCCCTCTATTATAAGGTCATTATTTTTTTCCAAATTAGAATTAAATGCAGTATTTTTCTTGTAATTATTGTTAATGGATAACTTCTTTTTATGAGTCTCATATATTGCTTGTTGTTTTTTATTCATAAAAAACTGTTTTTGAAAACTATTCACTTGTTTTGTATGGTTATCAGGATCATTGCTTAGAATAGGGGATGATGGATTATCCCTAGTTGTTCTCTGCATAGAGATGATGGGAACAGGTGAAATTTGAAGTGGTGATTGGATTTTTTCTTTTTTAGAGTCTTTTATATCTCTTTCATATTTTTTGGCTTTTTTATTTATTAAATCATTTTCAAACTTAGCCAGTCTTAGTTTTACCTCATTATCTGTGGCAAAATATTCCGCAGATGAAGAAAAGAACTCCAAATCCCCTTTAATTTTAGCTATTGTTTCTAAAGCATGCATAGCCAGAGTATTCCTTTTATCAATCAACAATCTGATCAGTGTTGTTGAGCAATCAGAAATACACCTGTCCCATCTTTCAGTAAAAACAATATCCTGAGGAAAGGATGAGTTGAGATTCATTCTCAATCCCTTGGGTATTATGTTATCCTTAATGTAATGTTCTAAAAACATCGTGTCTACGTGATTAGTTATTTCTATTTTGCTATTATTTTCTAAGTTCAAAAACAGTCCACGTAACCTTTTTTGATCTGTATCATTCAGCATAGTTGGATTAGTATATATGCATCTGTCGCCATCTTTAGAGTCTTTACTAAGGGCTGTAATGATCAGAGATAATCTAAATTTCTCTCTATTGGTCACATAAAAGTCCATAATGATCCAGCAATTTAGATTTTAAAGTCTTAAACACAGTTCTTATCTGTTGACGATTCTGCAAGATTTTTCCGTCTCTCGATGTGTTGAATAATCTGAGTCGCCCAATTTGCAGCTCCTGGTCTTGAGGCTAAGCCCCCAGCAATAGCAGACTCAATATGTAAAGAGAGGAGAGAACAAGGCGCAATGGGTGACTCAGTATTGCAATTGTTAGAGGGGTGTGAGGATGGCTACTAACCTTATGAAGTTGTGCACCTCTGCACAACCCCAGTGTAAAGCTCCACAAGCTCCGCTCTGTTGGTGGCTGTCATCTATTTCCAGCGGCGTTCACAGATCCTGATCTCTCGGTGGTGGATCACGTGGTCAGGTTAGTTGCATGTAACGCCGAGATGGACGCCCAGCTTCACCAACACCCCCGGCAGCGTTCCGGAGGGGTTAGGGCAGCGCAGCTTGGAAAACCAGGGTAGTGATTCTAATTAAATTCCTCCCACAGGTGAAAGAACAATAAGTTAAAGGCAGCTCTACCGCACCCCAACAGGGGGAAAGGGACAATAAATGGATATGAATAGCGGTACCAGAGCGCCAATAACAGGGCAAAAATATTAAAAGGACTGATTTATTAATATACACACAACGCGTTTCGGTGGACACAGCCACCTTCATCAGGTGTGACAAGCAGCAAACAATTGATCCTTATATACATTTGACTAGGTATACAATTACTTAAAAGGGGCGGGGCCAGATACAGAGTAATACCTCTATATTAACCCCTTGAGTTCATATATGCTCAATAGAGTAAAAAGGATTGTTATAAAATAATGCCTAATGAAGCATATAGGGTTCTTATAAAAGGGATTCGCTGTAAAAAAACAACAACTTGTGAATCCTATAATCTTAATACTTCATAGGATATATTGTCATCTACCACCCTATATTTTAGATTATATAAAAAAATAATAATTTTTACATACAACATAAAACAATGCATAAATATAAAGTATAAAATTACAATCAGTTTCTATCATTATAATTAGGAAAAGTAGACGAAGAAAGGAAAGAGAAAAAAAAGAGAAAAAAAAAAAAAAAAAAAATATCCCCCCCAAAAAAAAAAAAAAAAAAAAAATAAAAAAAAAAAATAAAAAATTTTTCTTTAAATTTTTTCTCCCTTCTCTCTCTCTCCTCCCTCCTCCCCTCCCTCTCTCCTTTCCCCTCTTCCCTCCTTCTCTCTCTCCTCCCCCCTCCTCCTCCATATAAAAGATATATATAATAAATTTGCTAAAATATGAAAACAATTATTTAAAAAGTTGTCTTCTCTATATTAAGGTTCAAACCTTCAGGAGACAAGGTTCCCATTTTGAAAATCCAATAATTTTCACGTGTAATGAGACGATTTAGTCTATCAGGGTGTGTATCAACTATATGATCAATGATAGTTAGTTTTAGGTTATTAGGATTTTTTTGATGTTCTTTTAAGAAATGATTAGAAACACTATGTTTCTTGCATTCTTAGGTTTTGTATCAATTTTTTGATGTCACTCCACAAATTTTCGATCAGATTGAGATCTGGGGAATGGGCTGGCCACTTCATAACATCAATCTTGTTGGTCTGGAACCATGATGTTGCCCACTTGCTGGTGTGTTTGCGGTTGTTGTCTTGCTGAAACACCCATTTCAAGGGTATTTCTTCTTCAGCATAAGGCAATATGACCTCTTCCTGTCATGTACTATCTACTATCTACACTGCCCCCATTGCTTTTTTAGTGATGCAGTGTGCATCACTAACAAGCTTTTTTTATTAAAATTGGTGGTAGTATAATGATTTTATAACCTTTTATGTACTTATATCCTACCTGCTCGTTTTCAGTCATAAGGGTGTGATTCTGCTATTCAGCCAGGGGTGGGCGCCACATTCAATCACTGCTGGCGCCGCCCATGTATTTGAATATTGCTCCCGGTGAGTGCGGATATTACTGGGGCATTTCTACATGTCCGGCCGTTGGTCCCGCACCTGCGCAGTGAGGCTGTGTAGTTCGAAGCTTCACTGCGCATGCGCTATGATACTCTGTTCCCCTTGCATGCGCAATAAGGCTGTGTAGTTCGCAACTTCACTGCGCATGCATGGGGACACAGCGCATGTGCAGTGCAGTTGATATAAAATCATTATACTACCACCAATTTTAATGAAAAAAGCTTGCTAGTGATGCACATTGTATCACTAACAAAGCAATGGGGGCAGTGTACATAGCAACTAGGACGTGACAGGTTCCCTTTAAAGGCTGGCTTTGTGCTGCAAGGTAATAGAGCCACAGGTTTGGAAGTGCCAGTCCTGCATCGTCCTTAGCACTTTATAACACTTTTTAGTCAGACTTCCGCTGCACTCAGTGAGTGATAGGACTCCGCTCGCTGAGCGCAGCTCCGGGGCCTGCTTGCAGCAGGAGTCATTCTTCCCAGCTCCTCGGCGTGAGCGGTCGCATGTATTACAGCGGGGGACACTTAGGACAGGTGAGTATATAGATTTTTTTATTTTATTTTTACAAGTGGAGACACCGGGAGCAGACTACTACTTTTATCATTATCCCCTGCTGGTGGTGATCGCAGCGCCGGCAGGGAACTTTAATGAGGGCAGCATTCAGCACACGGCGCTTGGGAACAGCGCTAACTCTACCACTGATTCCCAAGCACCCAGTACGTGTCACATGGATGGCATCCGTGTGCGGTACGTGTTTACACGGACCCATTGACTTGAATGGGTCCATGTGATCCATGCTGTCGGCCAAAAACGGACATGTCTACGTGTAGATCACACGGACACACTGTTCGTGGAAACACAATGACATGTGCGCAGACCCATTCATTTGAATGGGTCTACGTGTGTCAGTGTCTCCGCTACGTGTAGAAACTGTCACCACACCTACCGAACACTAACAGGCCTTATATGGCGAAGACGATTAAGTGGGAGCCAAATAGATGCATTATGTCCTATTTGCAGTAACTGTGGCATTAGCAGCATTTTTATCAGCTTCAGCCTTCCCACTACGCATAAACATAATTTCTTCCATGCAATGATTCATTGTTTTAACTTTTGTAACAACCGTTGTAGGTTCAAGTCCTCAAAGTCTAATGAGAATCTACTGACTTCATTCCCTGGATATTTATATTGTTGTACGCACTGGATGTGAACACTAAACATCAGTGAAAAATCAACTGGCATAGAACCGACTTATGCCTGTGCATTGTCAGCTCGGAAAGCTTTCCAAACCAATCTGATGCCCTGTGGAGCAGAAATTCGCATTTTATTATAATAATAAAAATTTTGTTTCTATAGCACCAACATATTCCGCAGCATTTTACATTTTAGAGAGGACTTGTACAGACAATAAAAGACATTACAGAATAACAATCACATAAATGAACAGATACCAAGAGGAGTGAGGGTCCTGCTCTCAAGCTTGCAGTCCTCGGTAATTCTTACCTTCTCACTACAAGCAGTGCCCTCCACTTCTTTTTTGATAGTGAAGAGCAGAGGTGACATCTTACAGCTTTTTCAGGTGAACTTGCAGCAGCCTGTCTAAGGCTCCTTCATCTAAATCTTCTCTCCATAGTCGTATATGAGCAGTGTTATCTCCTCCCTCAGTAATGAGAAAACGTCTGCACTGAAGTTAGATTTTCCGTGATTTAGGTACAAATGATCAGTGTCATCGGAGGAAAAAAAGCTGATTTATGTGATAAGATATAAAACAAAGTTTATTATCTTTGCTGGTACTATTCATTTATGAGAAGAAAACTGCTTAGATGCTATGGTTTCTACTGATCGCTGCATCCAAGTGGTTTTCCATCTTTTTTTATTTATCATATGCCATAGTGAGCTCCGAAAATACACTGTGTTCCAAATTATTATGCAAATAATATTTTCTCAGATTTTCCCAAATTACCTATATGAATTGCAGTCATTGTAATTTTCCAGTCAAATAACTATTAGAGTACAATTGAAAGGTTTTTGTACAAACTGCCTATGATAACAGTATATTTTTAAAAAAATAAAAAACTCAAACTGCACTCAAAATGCATGTTCCAAATTATTATGCACAGCAGAGTTTTCAACCTTTTCATTTTAATAAAGAACAAAAAAATGGTCATTTTTGAAATTATAAGCATTAGCAGGTTATTACAAACTGAAATCAAACAGTTTTCAACTCAAAACTTTATTCTAGGTGATGTTACATTTGCACATAGGACCGCTTGTTCGAAAGGAGCTTCTGAACTCTCTCGTCCATTGAATGTCAGGTTTTGGATGGTTTCTGCTTTAATTGTTTTGCATGAGGACAGAATACCCTCCCAGAGCTGTTGCTTAGATGTGAACTGCCTCCCGCCATCATAGACACTCCTTTTGATGATGCTCCAGAGGTTCTCAATGGGGTTGAGGTCAGGGGAGCATGGGTGCCACACCATAAGTTTGTCCCCTTTTATGCCCATAGCAGCCAGAGATGCAGATGTGTTATGTGCAGCATGAGACTTGGCATTATCATGCATGAAATGATCTCGATGGTCCAGATGGATGGAGTGGAGGATGGCTGGTTGATGGACACCCCATGCAAACACGGCTACGGCGCTAACAAGGAGGAGATGGAGTAATGTTTTGGGCTGGAATCATGGGGAGAGAGATTGTCGGCCCTTTTAGAATCCCTGAAGGGGTAAAGATGAACTCCATAATGTATGTTGAGTTTCTCAAACAGCACTTCCTTCCATGGTTCAAGAAGAAGAACCGTGCATTCCGCAGAAAGATTTTCATGCATGATAATGCCCCGTCTCATGCTGCACATAACACATCTGCATCTCTGGCTGCTATGGAACACAGTGTAATGAGCAGCACATATTCATCTATCCCAGTTCTATTTCTCCTTAATGTTGACATTTTTTATAAGATGGTCTGTTTTATGGTCTGAATTTAAGGTATCTTACCTGGGGGGGGCAATGCTGCGGGCCCGGACTCAGCGGTGAGCGGAGTGCATTGCTTTCTGCCCAGCCGTGGGCTTCAGGAAAATGGCCGCCGGAGGCAGCGCATGTGATCTCTGCTGGGCCGAGATCCCAACTTGCACATGTGCCACCGGAGGTGGCCTACGGCTTCAGGAAAGTGGCCACTGGAAAAGCAATGCTCGCCACTCTGTTCACTGCCGACACCGGGCCCACAGCATCGCCACACTTCTTCCGCTACTGGCTTCCAGAGGAAGGGACCCCCGCCATGACCCACCCCTGTAAGCTACATTCGGACTATCGGACGCACCGCCCATTTTCCTCCCAAATTTGGGGGGGAAAAGGTGCGGTTTATAGTTCGAAAAATATTGTATCTAAGCGTTAGGGGATAAACTGACAGAAAAATCTAAATTCGTATTTAGGAAAGCCAATAATATTGGCATTTTGTTTGGTCCAACAGTAAGAAATTATAAACTAAATGTAGTTGTATTTTTTTTTGACAGTCAGCAATAACAATGGTTTATTCTCCATATCGTAGATGCAAGTTGTGCCGATTACTGAAGATTAGGGATATTATTAAGGAATTTTATAATAGTGAAGGAAAGAAGCTGTTTAAATTAACATGTCGATGTAAAGGGATAATATACAGCAGGGGTCTCAAACACCTACTCATGGCCGCATACGGCCCCATAGGCAGCTTCATGCAGCCTGCAGGCACTGTAGATCCTTTGACAATTGCGGCCTGGTGCAGGGAGTGTCAACGTTAGCACTTTACTTCAGTTGAATGTGCATCCATGGAAGGGTGCCGTTCCAATGCTACAGACCGACAAAAAATGCATATAGTGAAAAAAGGAGAGGAGGAATGGCACATACACGTTGAAGAAAAAAATCCTCAAACTTTATTACATATTCATCAATTAAAATCCACATGATGATTTTCGAAAAAACACTGTCACGTTTGTGACGAGTTCCTAGCTGCGCCCTTAGGCCATGGCCCCACTATCAGTATTTGGTCTTTTTTTTTTCTCAGGAGTGGGAGCCAAAACCAGGTGAGCAACAATCAGGGAAAAGGTATAATAGAAACAAGTCACCAATTCTGCATTTATCACCCACTCCTGGGTTTGGCTCCCACTCCTGAGAAAAAATACTGACCGAATACTGATAGTGGGGTCGTGGCTCAAGTCATACAGTATACACAAATGTGTGTGGAAACAAACTTTTTAAAGAAAACCATTGCCTTAACATGTGAAAAACATTTCTTAATTATGCAAATTTGTAAACAAGACAAGGATAGGTAAATGTGCACAATTAGAATAAAAGCTACCCATTTTATTAAAAAAAAAAAAAACCCGGTGCATTCCAGTGAAAAAGGGAATCTGACGCTGAAAAATTGTCCTATTTTTGAGCAATTTTAAGTTACTCATATTACTAACACACTGAAAATGTGCAGTTGGCAACCCCGAATCACATGACCAGACAGCCATGATCTGCCAGGTATGGAGCGTGCTCACCCCGAGAACCCGCTGCATACACCCGCTTTTGACTTGCATCGTACATGTACGGCAGATGTTGTGAAGATGTTATTGGTTTTATTGTTATAGACTCTTTAATCTCTCTTTATTAAAAGTTATAGTGGTCTATCCATTCAATCTTATGAAAAACCTGCAGGACTGATGTACTGCATTTTTAAAAAAACTAGTATGAAAAGTTGTAGATGTTGATCAACCCAAGTACTCAAACCTTCACTTAAATAGCCTGTTCCAGATATCATAGGGTGGAGAGGGGGTGAGAATACCTGTTTGTGTGTTTTGGGCAGACCATGAAAGATGGCAGTAATGGGAACAGCTTTTTAAAAAAAAATATTTTATTTTGTTATCAAAAATACCTCTTATCTCTCCCTCTTGGATAAGATCTGAGAGTTTATCTTTGCAAATGATAGTTGGATCAGATGGAACTTTTTTGTCTGTTTCATAATCATTTAACATTATATTTACCTGTTCCTCACAGGGCTGTGGAGTCGGTAAGCCACAGTTCCGACTCCGGCTCCGACTCCTTCATAAATGGCCAATTCGTAACAATAAATTTACTGTTGTAAGATATTAACATCGTGCTTATTCAGTTTCTCACCATCATATAAGTAATCAGACCACTTAGAGCAAAAACTATATTTATTAGAATACAATTAGAATATAGCAAATAACTTTTATAAACTTTTCTAAACTCTTGTAAGTAAATATGCAATAAACACTGTTATGCAGTTAATAAGAAGAAATCTATAAATTTGTCCTCAGAAAAAGTATTGCCTCAGTCAGATCCTCCTTCATGGATGCCCTCAAATCTGATCTAATTATTTTGAGAGCAGAGCACAACCTCTCTACACTAACTTGCGTTGGTGGCAAAGCAGTAACCACTCGGGCAACATCTCTGACAATGTCAGGATACAGAGGAATCGCTTGTTGCACTGTTATTTTTGATGAACGGTCAAATTTCTCAATTTCTTGCACATGAAAAATTCTGCTGAAATGTACAGTGGCTGTGTTCTTTGATGGGGATGACTCTTCTATGCGGGAACGCTTTGCACGGTCCTTGTGATCCAAATATTTTTCGAAATTAAGTTCTTCATCAGTTGATGATGAGGGTGAAGATGTGGCAGGACGACCAAATTCTTCTTGTTCCTCCTGACTGTTCTGCAACCCTTTCATCCTTACTACTATTTCAAACAGAGCTTCTTTTCCTTTAGTTAGCTGTTGATCATCTAGAAGAATCCGATGCATTGGGTCTACATAAACAGTTGCCAAAAGAATGTTATTCTGTAATAGTAGCTCCTCTCTCCGTTTCATTGATGTAGCAATGCCACTTGCAATTAACCCTCCTCTTTGGGACAGGCAAAACATCAGGTTCTTCCACTCCTTTAAGAAAATACCTGGAGTTAAGTCCTCTGCTTGTAATTTTTTAGTCACTGTAAATGGGTGCTCTAGCAATTTTTCCAGCTCAGTCACCTGATTCCACTGACTTTCATTTAGCGTCAGTTGAGGGTTAGCCACGTCTACAAGAAAGGTTTTCAGTTCAACCAAGCGCTGAATCATTAAGTAAGTACTGCCCCATCGTGTGGCTTGATCAATAATTGCCCCTTTTCCAGCACGTCTCTTCAAAATTGAGTCAACTTTAGGGGTTTTGGCAACAGTAGCCAATTTTCTCACCTTGCCAATCAGTGCAGCAGCATGTCCTTCTTGCAGACTGTCTCTTATAGCCAGCTGTAGCACAGCGCATGTGATGAATGAAAGAACGTATTGACACAGTTTCAACAAGATCATCTAAACTATCATGTTGTTGTTCATCTGAAGCAACTTCAGTTTGCTCCTCAGTTACAATACTGTGTTCCTCTATTTCAAACATTTCTGTGTCTGTGGACCCAGAATGTTCTTCTAGCTGCTAGTCACCATCATTACTCTCATTCATTAGCTTAATAGTACTTATCATATTTGAAGCATTGTCAGTTACGACAGAAAGAACATGCTCTTTTTTTTTAAGTTCATAGTCTTGCAGAACCTTTTCCACCAAGACCTGGAGAAACTCACTGGTGTGATGAGCTTTGGTGTCTTTTACTGCCAATGTCTTGGTAACTATTTCATTTTTGTCACAAACAAATCGGACATTGATGGCAAAATAGTTCACTCTGTGACGTGTGCAGGCATCCATTTTAAGAAACAGAAAGCGTCCTTTGAGAGTTTTTTTAAGTTCTTCCTTTTGTTTAAAAGCTTCTTCGATTACTAATTTTCTAATACTCTCTCTCTCCAGAGAAACACCAAGCTTGCGGGCCATTTCCCCATTCAGACACATAAAAGCTGGTCGTGAAAATAATGAAATAGGCACACTATCCTTTACAACAAGCTCTATGATCTGTTTTTTAAATGTATCTACTGTCATTGTCACAGTAACTTTGTCACTGACAAAATATCTTGCAACTGATGGCTGCAAAGTTCTCTGCTCCTTTGTTTGGCTGGAAGAGCTGGGCACTGGTTCATTGGTTTGGATGCAGTCTTTCTCATCCACTGCTTTCAGTACTTCTGGATGAAAGCGCTGTAAATGTCTCTTTAGATTAGAAGCTCTGGTAGGAGCATTTTTATCTTTGCCTGAATATGCACTAATCTTGGCTTCACAGCATTTGGCATTTGTTTTCGTCTGGATCATTTGTCATACACTGACAGACATAATGTTTTCTATCTTGAGTGATGGTGAAATGTTCAAATACAGCTGATTTAATGTGATGCTTCTTTGACATTCTCAGGTTTTTAATTCTGCATTCACAATCCAAATGACAATTGTTTTTCCTAAAAACAATTGTACAAAATTATTGCCAGGTCGTACAACTGATATAGTGGTCAGTAATACTGTTATTCCTCATGTACTCACAGTTAACTGATGCAAAGTTTGTTGAAAGGATAATATTTCTTACACTCTTCCTCTTCTGAGTAGCAGCTGTGAGATGCTTGGAAGACGCACACCTAGTAAACATCTAGTCTAGAGGAGGAGCTTTACTACTAAGAATTTGCAACACATTTTCACTTTCAGTTTCATACATTGTAAGTAGGGGGGTTGGGGCAGCATGAGGTTAACCAAGTATAAGATTAGATAAGGGCAGTGGAGAACAGTGACACACAAGAAGTAAGAAATGTCTCTATCTCCAGCAGAACTGCTTATCACTGTTGTTCATAGTTTGATAGAACATATATATTTGAGTAACATTTATAAAATTCATATGAAAGTTCAATTATGAAATATTAATACATTTTTTTTAAAGCTGGAGTCTCCAACCAAAACTAACTCCGACTCCACGACTCCGACTCCACAGCCCTGGTTCCTCATATATTGCCGTATCCTTGATAACAATAAAACCAGCTTTATCTGATTTTTTGATCATTAGATTAGAATTTTTAGTTACATTTTTAATTCCATTTTTTTCAGATTTTGTAAGATTTCTTTCACATGGTTGGCTGTGGCAATATCTGAGAGCAGTGACTTCAAATCCTTCTCAATCAATGATTGAATCAGATCCAAAGCTGAAACACGATATGAAGTGTTTATGTTCACATGTGTTGTGTCAATGAAATTATTATTAGTGTTTTCCCTGGACAGTTCATCAAGTCTAAATAAGCATTTTCTTCTGAAATTAAAAGGTTTAACATATTCATTATCCCTTGGAGAAAGTCTGTCATTAGTATTCACAATACACTCATTTCCCCAGCCACCTGAGGAAGCCAAGAATGGTGAAACTTATTGGGGTGGCTATATGTTTGTTTTAGTTAGCACTAGGGAAATCTGTGTGTATCATAGTCAACATCTATCTGATAAATCAACCTATGAACTGCAGCATAGGGGAGATAGTATAGTAAAATAACCAGATTGATTAATGAACCATATGGGTCCTAGTGATTGAAATTTCAGGTGTATAACTAGATTGATTAATGAACCATATTTCAGAAATAACACAGTCAATCCAGTGTGATTTTAAATTTAAATTACCACTTTTTAAAAAATGTAAAAATAAAAGTCATGTTTTAATACATCCCTTAATTAGGGCTCATTTAACTTTCTGGTAATTTGGTAATACATTAGTACTCACATTCACACCAGATGAATTTGTTGCATAAAAATGTTTTTTCTTACTGTAAAGGCTGTGGCAAATTTTTTAACATCCAGCAATGTCTGGAACAGGTCAAAATTTTTAGACAAGACAACAATTTGTTGGGCAGGTAGGATGGTAGGAGTAAGTACAATGACTATTTCAGAGACAGATGGCGAAAATATGAAGGCTTAGTCTTTCCCTGTTTGGGATTTTTTTCTGAACTTAAATTCCTCCATCTTTGTCTCCTTTCTCATCCTTTTCCTGTCTGAAGAATTCCGTCCGAGAGATTAGCCCATAGTATATAAGGTATCATTATATGAATCAGAAGTGTCCACTTCAGAGGAGAAAAAATTTACAGGTCTCTGGCGATGAGGTCTGTTTTCTTCTAATCGAATATGTATAAGAATAGATTTGGGGGCATTGCTGTGTCTATTGCGTTTCCAATGGTATACTTGACTAGGTTTGTAATCCATAGTGTCTTTCTGTAATTTTCTTTTTTATTGACAATTATGATGTCTTCCATTTTGATGATACTCACCTGTAGTTTAGAACGCATATCTTTATAGTTTGAAGAGAAAGATAAATCCTTTAGGCATGATAAAATATTATCCATTTCATTACGTAAAGTTTTAAGTTTCTTTTCCTCTTCTCTTACAATAAAATAAATCCAGACAGCATTTGGATAGTATTCCATTCCATTCTCCAAGAATAGTTCTGAAAAAACATATGTAAGCATTTTTTTTAATCCTTAGCACACGGGGGATCATTTGTCTCTCATTATACAAGTGCTTCTCACTAAATTAGAATATCGTCAAAAAGGTAATTTATTTCAGTTCTTCAATACAAAAAGTGAAACTCATATTATATAGAGCAGGGGTGGGCAATTCATTTTCCAGAGGGGCCACATGAGAGGGCTGAACCAATAGGCTGAAATTAACTCTGCTCAATATTAAAATGACCATATTAATTACAATTAATATTAATATAAAATAATTATATCACTTAATATTGAGCAGAATTAAGTCTGCAGACATCCCTCTATATACCGTTTGAGCACACACACAGCCCTCTATATACCGTAAGGGCCTCCACACAGCCTTCCTATGATCAGCATGAGACCCCCATAGCCTCCCCATGTCCAGCAACAGACCCCCATGTCCCCAACAGACCCCCATAGGATCACCTGTCCAGCAACAGACCCCCCATGTCCAGCAACAGACCCCCCATAGGCTCCCCATGTCCAGCAACAGACCCCCATGTCCAGCAACAGACCCCCATGGGCTCCCCATGTCCAGCAACAGACCCCCATGGGCTCCCCATGTCCAGCAACAGACCCCCATGGGCTCACCATGTCCAGCAACAGACCCCCATGGGCTCCCAATGCCTAGCAACAGACCCCCATAGCCTTTAAAAAAACAACAAAAAAACACATACTCACCTGGCTCCCGTTCCTGCCTCTGCTCCCATCTCCGGTGCGCAGTGCTCAGCTGAGCTGACGCGATGATATGACGTCATCGCGTCAGCTGTCTCACTCACTGATTGGTGGAAGAAGGGGCCGGCGTCACGATCTTCCACCATTGCAGTCACTGCTGTCTGCATCCTGACGATGCAGATAGCGGTGACTGGGCGACGGACAGGTGGGGGAGCACAAGGTGAGGCCAGCGGGCCACTGTTTTCTGCCCACAGCTGTCTTAGTCCGCAGGCCGGACGGGGACAGCCACAGGGCCGGATGTGGCCCGCGGGCTGCACTTTGCCCAGGCCTGATATAGAGTCATTACAAACAGAGTGATCTATTTCAAGTGTTTATTTCTGTTAATGTTGACGATTATGGCTTACAGCCAATGAAACCACAAAAGTCATTATCTCAGTAAATTAGGGTAATTAACAAAAAACTTTCCTATGCGTTTAAAAAGGTCCCATAGTCTTTTTTGACTTGACAGTTGTCCAGAGGGCAGTCATTGACACACTCCACACGGAGGGTAAGCCTGAAAAGGTCATTGCTAAAGAAGCTGGCTGTTCGCAGAGTGCTGTATCCAAGCATAAGTAAAATGAATCCAGAAATAAACACTTGAAATTGATCACTCTGTTTGTAATGACTCTATATAATATGAGTTTCACTTTTTGTATTGAAGAACTGAAATAAATTAACTTTTTGATGATATTCTAATTTAGTGAGAAGCACTTATATGTGGACAGTGTGTTACGGTCCCACCAGGTACGCAGCTCCTGGTCAGAGATTTTACCCAAGCGATTGAATACAGGGATTGAAGCCATAAGAACTATATTACAAGCTCAGAATAAGGATCCATCCTTTATTGAATTTATTACGGGAGCTTTGAAACTCGTATTGTCACATAATTCTTTTTTGTTTGAACAAACATGGTTCCATCAACATGTTGGTACAGCTATGGGTACTCCAGTAGCATGTACATTTGCAAATTTATTTTTGGCATTTTTTGATCACAAATATATTATGAACATGTCAAACCCTTACATCAAACATGTACGAGCATACCTGCGGGACGACGTGTTTGTCGTATGGGGAGACACTGAAATGGAATTTAATCTATTTGTACAGTACTTAAATGAGGTTAACATTGAGAACATGAAATTTATATCTTGCTGGGGAGGTGACTCTCAGTTTTTTGGATGTTAACGTCTGAGAATGGAGTAATTAATACCAGTGTCCACAAAAAACCTGTGGCAACGGACAGTGTTTTGCACTACAATAGTGCCCACCCTATACATACTAAAAGGAGTCTACCATTTAGTCAACTGATGCGGACTAGGAGAATTAACAACAATGATGTGAGGCCGAATTAATTAAAAAATGCTCTGATAGAGGATATCCTGACCCTCTCTTAAAAGATGCCTATAAACGTGTCAATCTACAATCCCAAAAAGAATGTTTATCCAAACAAACACAGGATGTAGATAGTGTAGAAAGGTTTGCTTTGATTTTTCAACATACAAAAATGGATAGTTTAGTTCATGCAGCAGTTAGGCGGCACTGGCACCTTTTAGAAAGGTACACTGATTTAAACATAAAAGCAGTTGCCAAACCCCTTTTTTCATATAAGAGAGGGAAAAATCTAGGTGACCTTTCGGTCAAAAAATATATAATTCCGATAAAACAGAATTGGTTGCAGACTAATGTCCCTATAGGCAACCACAAATGTGGAAACTGCTTTTTGTCACCATTTGATTAAAAAATCGTTCCAATTAGGTTCTTTTCTTTTAATGTTTTTTTTATTGAGTAAGCAAAAAGATGGGAAACAATCACAGCAAATTTGAACAATAAAACAGTCAATACCAATATTTGCTATAAACAATAAGCAAATATAAGATATAATAAAGCAAAAATTTTGATTCGCCTTATAATACAGATCCGTAAATTTGGGTCGTACGGTTAGATTGATTCCATAAAGAAACCAGGGGTATAAAGTAGTGAATAGCAAACAGAAATGATAAGGGAAAAGAAAGCAGAAAGAAGGAGAGGGATAGGATAGAGGAAAAGAGTAGATTGGTTCCATGGGAGGGTCAGTTCGATATCTACAAATACCTTTGTTTAGTATTCCAAATCTCACTCTGCAGTAAGAATCCCAGAGAACTCAGGAGTTAATCTGTAAAGTATCCAAGGCCTCCATGTTTTCTCGAAGAGAGAATAAGAACAGTATGATAAAGCTGCTAGTTCAGCAGTATGATATAGAGAATCTACCTCTTTGATGATTTGGGCTTTAGTAGGGAGAGAGCTAGTGTTCCACCGAGTGGGTACCAGGAGTCTGCCTGCAGCCACTATATTATGTGCTAGTTGGGAGGGTGAAGCTTCCCTAGGCCACACCGGGAAATTGAGGAGGGCAGTTTGCGGTGATAAAGTAGCTTCTCGGTTCAATACTTCCGAAATTATTCCAGAGACCAATTTCCAGTACGATTGTATTGCAGGGCATAGCCACCAAATATGTAAGTATGTCCCGGTCTCTGCATTGCATCTCCAGCACTGTCCCGCCGTGGAGGGACACCATTCGTGTAATAATTTTGGTGTGCGGTACCATCGAGTCACCACCTTATAGGAATTTTTATGGATCCTGACACATGACGAAGGACTGTGTGACCGACTATAAATCTGGTCATCTGTAAATTGAATGTTTAAGTCGCGTTCCCACATTCCCAGAAAGGCTCTTTTAATATGAGCATTCTCGTTCACCAGGAGTTTGTAGAGTGTCGATAGTATTTTTTGAGGGGTTCGCAATTGCACACAGAGTTGTTTGAATGGGGTAAGAGGTCTAAGTAAATTGGAATGCTTCCTCCATTTGTGTATATAGGCTTTCAGTCCGTTATATTGCAGAAAGGATATCATACGCAAATGGTCAGATTGCTGTATTTCTGCAAACGAAAGCACCATCTAGGAACAGCTGGTCAATTGAGATGGGAGGGGCTCAGGTGGGCTTCGTGTCAGAATTGCCATCCAGTTGTGACTTTAATAATAGAGGTCCGTTAAAGTCCTAGAGAGTGAGGATAGGAGACAGTGGGGGGTACAAGTTTGTGGTGTTCTTTTTTCCAGATATTGAGAACTGCACGTGTCAGATTATTTAAGGGTATGCAAGATTTATCCCGGAAGTCTATCAATAGTGCTTGGGATCTCAATGGTATTGGCGATAAGTGCTTTTCGGTTGATAACCAAAGTTTGGTTGGGGAACCTCTAACCCATAGCAGGGCCGCTCTGTAATATTTGTATATATCCGGGGCACCCATACCTCCCTGGGAGCGCGGTAACGTCAGAGTCGAAAAATTGATCCTGGGTCTTCTGTTGTTCCATATGAAGTGCGAAAAAAAAGAATGTATCTAAGAGAGGATCCGGTCAGGGACATGAATTGGAAGCATTTGAAATAAATAGAGAAATTTCAGTAGAATTATGCTTTTGAGCAAATTTTTCCTCCCAATCCAAGATATGAAAGGGACTCTCCAGGACTTCACTGTTTCCATAGCCTTCTTTAGTGCCGGAAGAATATTAAGGTTAAGGAGGTCTTTAGTCAGGCGCCCAATTTTAACACCAAGGTACGTAATATAGCCGGATGGCCACTTAAATGGATAATCTCTTTTAAATCTATCGATAGATGTTTTAGGGATGTTAATAGTAAGTGCTTCCAATTTCGACAGGTTGATTTTATAGTTTGACATGTAACTGTAGTGATCCAGAGTGTGCACGAGAGCAGGGATACCCCTATCTGGTTCGGAGAGAATCACCAACAAGTCATCCGCAAATGCGGCTGCCTTATGATGCACTGACTGTATCTGGACTCCTTTAATCTCTCCATTTAGCTGGATGCTTCGTAGAAGAGGTTCCATGACCAATACAAAGAGAAGTGGTGATAAAGGGCACCCCTGTCTCGTGCCATTTTGAATAAGAAAGGGGTCCGATAGCATATTGTTATTTCGAAGTCTCGCCGAAGGGGAAGAGTACATTTTAAATATCACCTCTATTATGGATGGTGGGAAATGGAAAGCCGGCAGAGTTCTGTGGAGGAATGTCCAGTCCACCCTATCAAAAGCCTTCTCAGTATCTGTACCCAGAAGGACCAGACGTTGATGATATATTTTTGCCCGTTGCATTAAATGTAAAATCCTGCTCATGTTGTCTCTCCCCTGCACAAATCCAGTCTGCTCCAAAGAGACAAGTTGAGGCAATAACCCTGCCATACGTCTAGCCAATAAACTTGCATATATTTTTAAGTCTACGTTTAGCAGGGAAATAGGCCTATAACTCCCGCATAGCGTGAGGTCCTTGCCTTCTTTATGTAAAAGGGATATATGTGCTTCCAGAGACTGAGGAGGGAGAGAGCTTTGGTTTAGCACTGCATTGCACATCTTTAACAGATGTGGGCTCAAATCAGATAGAAATGTCTTATAGTGACAGTTCGGAAACTCGTCTGGTCCGGGTGTCTTCCCTTTAGGGCTCGCCGACAGGATGGACTGGAGTTCGGATTGGTCAAAAGGTCTAATAAGCCACTGCTGTTGGTCTGTTGTTAAATGCGGTAAAGACAAGGAGGAAAGGAAGGAGTTTATATCTTTCGTCCTCTGAGATTTTATCGCCTCTGGTTCATGTAGCCCAAGCTGATACAAGTCTTTGTAGAAGGTCAAAAAGTTTTCAGTAATTTGGTCATAATTCTGTGTTATATGACCAGAAGCTGTTTTAATCTTGTGTATGAACGTGCGGGATTGCCGCCTTTTAATCAAGGATATCATAAGTTTAGAAGCCTTGTCTCCATGAACCAGAAGACGGTTCCTCCATGAGGTAAAATATTTCGCAGCTTGTTTGTTTAGTAAGTCTTTCAAGCGTTGTCTGCTCTCAGTCAATTGTATCAATGTGTCGGGAAGAAGTGATCGTTGGTGTTGCATCTCCAGCCTAGCTATTTCATTATAAAGAGACTCCAATTCGGCCCTCCGCTGTTTATTAATATGAGACGCAGTAGATATAATTACCCCCCTAATTGTTGCTTTGTGGGCTTCCCAAACCAAGGTCGGGTCTGTATCGGGCATAGCATTGATGGAGAAATATTCTTTGATGGCCGCCTGGATTTTATTTTTAACATTTTCTAGTAAGAGTAGAGATTCATTGAGTTCCCAGGTTCTGAAGGTGGAAAGGTGTTTACCAAGCTCCAATTCAATTGATACCATAGCGTGGTCTGAGTAAAGGGCAGGAAGAATATCTACATCTGACGTAGTAGTGAGGGCATTCCTGGAAATCAGTAAGTAGTCAATATGATGATATGTATTGTGGGGATAGGAATAGTATGTAAAAGTTCTGTCCCGAGGGTGGAAGTATCTCCAGGCGTCAACTAGTTCCATGGAGTGTAATAAAGACTTGATTCGGGCCAAATCACGTAGAGCGACTGTGCTCTTCCCAGAGGACGTATCCAGCATGGGTTCTAGCGCCACATTCAAATCTCCCCCCAACAAGACAGAACCTTCTCTAAAGAGATCAAGTTTGTGAAGGGCTCCCCGGATCCATTTTAAATGTTGTTTATTGGGAGCGTAGAGATTCCCCAGCGTCACTATATTACCTCCGAGAAGGCCCTTCACAAATAGGTACCGACCCTCGGGATCAACCAGGCTGTCCTGTAAGAGAAAAGGGATTTCCCTCGTGAAAGCAATCGCTACTCCTCTTGCACCTTTTTGGGGTGATAAGGCATGGTGCCAATTATTATAAAAGCATTTCTCGAAGGTAGGGGTTTTACCAGCTATAAAATGAGTTTCTTGTAAAAATAGAATATCATATCTGTTCTTTTTAAAGTGGTGTAGAGTCTGTGACCTGGGAATCGGAGAATTGATGCCATGTACGTTATGAGAAACAATTTTGTATAACTTACGTGTTGTCATGACGTGAGTTATTGAAATGAAGGTTTCAACGACGGCAGACCCTCCACAGGTTCCAGGGGTGCTGATAGATGAGAAAAGTGAGAATAGGGGGAGATAAAGAAGCAAGAGGAAGATTCTAAAGAAAATAAACAAAATTCAGTGAATACATGTATAAACATTACATAGTATACACCCATTACGCTCCGGAGGGTGCGCTTTAGTGTCTTGATCATCATTAGTCTAGTCACGAACATAGTAGTTTAGAGATTAACGGGTAGGTCGTTATATTAAAACTCGCATAACATAAACAAGAAAATTATCTTGATATAAGTACGTTATGGACTTCTTATAAAATCTAGATTAAACCTTTGACAAGAATCTGAACAAATGTGGGGGTGGGTATAGGGAAGAGTAAGGGGAAGGAAGGAGAGGGACTGAGGATGAGGGGGGTCAAGGATTAGGGCAGGTCTGGCGTTTCTCAAGTCAGTAAGTCCAGGAGGGTTGTGTCCAGACCCTATAAAATGCAAATTAGATAACTTCAATATAGGTTACGTACCAAGTCCTTTTAAGGGTGTCAGCAAAACTAGGGATCGGGAAGAGTGGGGTGGGGGGTAAGCCAGCGGACATGGGGTAGGAGGAAGGGGGATTGAAAATGGTGATCAACAAGCGATAGTTTACGCATTAACACAAGATAGAGCAGCTATCTACTAGAAGAAGCATAAGTATAATCAATTCAATTCAAAATAGGCAGGATGTAAAATAGTGACTCCCTGCCAGTCATTGAGGGTTATCCTCTTGACCTTATCAACATGTAAGCAGAACGTCAATCTCTACATCTAGGGGAAAGGTGAAGAACAATAAAGTTCCCGGCTAATCCGTCAGCCAGTTGGGTCATCTCCATCTTGGATCCCGGCCGATTTGGCGGATCGACGTTTGAGCCTTTGGGACTTGGGAGTCAGGTTTATCTGCCAGTGCGGAGGTTGTGGAAGAGGTTTCAGCAGATAAGCTGAGTTGACTGCCTCCAGATTTGGATATTGTTCCAGCACAATATCAAGATCTTTGCAAACCTTTTTAATGTCAGCAGAGGTTCGTGCCTGAAACCTTTTGTCATTAGCAGAAATGGATATGCCAAATGGATACAGCCATCTATAGGGGAAGTGTCTCTGGTGTAGTTTTGTAGTGAAAGGCTTCAGGAGCCTCCGTTTGTTAAGGGTAATTGCTGACAAATCTTGAAAAATTTGAATCGCCGAACAGTTGCAGGAGATATCGGTCGCCTCTCTAGCTCTACGTAGGAGTAGATCTTTGGTTCTGTAATCAAGGAAGCGACAGATGACATTTCTAGGGGTTTCTTCTGGGGGTGGTTTTGGGTGCAAAGCTCTATGGACCCTCGCCATTTCAATAGTTTGTGGGTCATCTGGTGATAATATGTTACGGAATACATCCGTGACGGTAGGGACAAGAGCATATTGGCTAATGGGTTCTGGTATCCCCTTCAATCGTAAATTGTTATGCCTTTCCCTGTTTTCATGGTCTTCTAGAGTCAAAAATATCTGATTAAGGTGATCTTCATGGTGTTGAAGGCTTATCACAGTGGAGTTAGAGTGTTGGACCATGTCTGAATGGGAAGGCTCTAACGATTCGACACGGTGGCCCAATTGTGAGAGGTCCTGTTTGATATCAGAAAGATCTTTGAGAACCGCTTCAAGAGATTTATTTAAAATCCTTTTAAGGAAAGATCTAGTGATTAGAAGGATTTTGGATGTTTCTTCAGTCTCTACATCACTCTCAGGCTCAGACTCGGTGGGGTCATCGGTGAGAAGCTGTCTAGATGTTTTAGATATAGAAGACATACTGGTTTGCTTCTTTAGAAACTTATCCAAGTCTGCCTGAGCAGCGGAGCTGCTGGGTTTGGTATTTGATGTTGCAGGTTTGCTTGTGGATTTCACCATTTTAAGGAATTGCGGGAGTTAAATCTTATGTGATTCTTGCAACCCGTCAGCCTCTACGGTGTATTCAAGAGACTTTACATGATATGGATATATCAACAGTCAAAAACCTCAGGTCTCCTTACTGTAAGAAAAGGAGCACAGGTGGAGATCCAGAAGATGGGGTACGTTCAAAGCTCACATGTGGGGATCAATTTACTTAAAGGGGTTCACAATATGAGCTTGTACACATATCTGTAGCGCTTTGATAAGTCTTGTTGATGTTGATGCGGACTAAAAGTCACATTAAGGCTATGTGCCCACGTAGAAGATTTGATGCAGAGCGTTTTTGCCTCTCTCTGGCAGAAAAAAACGCATGCAGATTTATGTTTTTTTCAAGCAGTTTTCCAAGCGATTTTGTGCATCACTTGGAAAAGTGCTTGACAAGTTGGTCACACAATATAAATCCATGCAACCGGCATGGATTTATATAGTGTGACCAAGTAATAGTTAAAAAAAAGAATAAGAATGGTAAAAAATAAAAAAAATAAAAAGATTATACTCACCTTCCGATGTCCTCCCGGTGTTTTGTCCACGCCGTCCGGTCTCTTGCAATGCTCGCGGTGGTGTGAAGGACCTGTGGTGACGTCATTGAGTCATGTGATGGGTCACATGACTCAGTGACGTCATGGCAGGTCCTTCACAACAGTGCAAGCATTGCAAGAGACCGGACGGCGTGGACAAAACACCAGGAGGACATCGGAAGGTGAATATAAACTTTATTTTTTATTTTAAATTCTTTTTTTTTTACAGCTTTTAATGGTACCCATGTCTGGATGAGAGTCTCCTCTCCTCCAGACTAGGGCACCATCCGCACATTAGAACGCGCCAATTACGCAAGTACAGATGTAGTCTTGCGGAATTGGCACGTTCTAATGAAAGTCAATGGCGGCGATTACGCTGCGTGTCCGCAGAATTAATGGACATGCGGCGTATTTTTGAGCGCAGCATAAACGCTGCGGAAAAATACGCAGCATGGGCATTGAAAGTGCGTAATTGCATTGGAGACCATGGGGGAAGGTTTACCAAGCGTTTCCCAAGCGTTTACACTGCGGAAATTCCGCAGCGTAAACGCTTGAAGAACGCATCGTGGGCACACAGCCTCATGGTTAATTTATAGTGCAGTAGCTCCCCTTGCTGTCAATTGAGAGTATCAGGCTGTCACAATGCTAACAATGATTGAGATAGGATCTGAAATGGTTAAGCTGGTAGTGAGGTCCTGCTGGTGTTGAAGGAGTTACAGACCAGTTTCACAGGATTTATAGGGCAGGTCAGACACTCTGAGGCTTAGTGCCCACGATGCAGAAATGAAGCAGAAATTTTCCTGAGCATTTCTGCATCTCCTTGGCAGAAAAACACATGCGTTTTTTACATGCGTTTTTGACGCGTGTTCGCATTCGTATTTGCCATGCTTTTTTCCAATGCATTGTATAGGCAAATACGCATGCAGAAACGCACAAGAATTGGCCATGTCCGTATTTTTTCTGCGAGTAAAATCTGCGCAGAAAAAATACGGACCATGTGCATAGAACTTGCAGAATGTCATAGGAAGTCATGGGATAAGGTATGCAATGCGTTTCTGGAGCGTTTACGCGCTGCAAATACGCACCAAAATACGCACCAAAAAAGCATCGTGGGCACACAGCCTGAGAGTGGAATTGTGGAGTTTAACAGGAGTGATAACCTCTGTTTGCTGTCTCTGCTCTCCCCAAGTGGAGCGATAGCAAAGTTGATATAATTAGTTACAGTCACTTATCTCCACTCAAGGACCTTTGGTCGCAATGTGATTCTGGACCTTATGCTAATAAATCCTTGTTGCACTGCTACGGGGTCCAGATCAGTTAGGTCCTGTGGTTATCAGCAGTTAGGTGACTGATAGTCGGTTGCTACTTTCGGCGCTCCCGCTGTGATTAATGGTGGCGGGGTCAGAAGTATAAACAAGTCCTCTCCCTCTCTCACTCCCCACGCTGGTGGCGGGGTCAGAAGTATAAACAAGTCCTCTCCCTCTCTCACTCCCCACGCAGCACTGACAAGTCAGCCTCCCCGGAGCTCAGATGGAGGTTACCGTAAGTGCTTGCAGCCACCGATGGCAGTATGTGTGGCGCCCGGCTGCTGGGATGAGGAGATGAATGTCTCAGTGGAGCACGAGGTGGTTAGGGGGGAGGCCTTGCAGGGACCAACCTGTAGTTGTTGTTGAGATGTTCAGCTGTTCTCTATATTCGGCTCTACGGGATCCCAGGTGATGTAGGGAGGTGACACAACTTAGATGGAAGTGGTGCTGATGTCCAGTGAGGATGGATGGCTTGGATTGTAAATCTTGGATCTCCGCCATTCCAGTTAGGTTCTATAACTTGGTACGTAAAGTCCTTTATATCCTGTAGAAGCACCTACGTTATCTATGTATTGTTCTGCCCTTGCCGTTTTTATAATATTGGAAAAACGATTAGACCGCTATTTATTAGATTCCTTGAGCATTGCAGATCTATTGTGACTGGGTTGATTAAACATATGCGAGAGGTACATAGTGCAGATAGATCCGAATTTGTTATCTTTTGCAGGTTTGATGAGAGTGGAATATCCTTGCCGTGGAGGTGATTACAATCTATTACTCCTGCAAAAAGAAGGCAGGTTAATCCTAGATAGTAACGCATTGGGGCCCCTCGGGCTCAATGATAAACTAGACATGTCGGTATTTATCTGAAAAAGTAAAATATAATGCTTTGATAATTATCCAAATTTAATCTGTTTTCTCTATAATCCATGTGATATAATTGCTGTTCTAGTTTTAAAATAATTTTTTTTATATGATTTTAATTACCATGAATTGTTATTTTAACTCCTTGTTGTCGAGCACTTTCATTTGTATTGTTGCAGGTGTGGGGGCGTATACTACTCGCCTTGATATTCAAGCAGTAGTACGCCTTCCCACACGACCCGTAGAAGCGCATTCCAGCTCCTTGATGTTTTCTTTGCAATAAAGATTGTCGTTTGTTCCAGCCCATGGTGAGTGCCACTGTTCTTTTCATGCTTCATTTATCTTTATCCAAGCGATTCATTGTTTCTTTAAATTCCATACAGCTGGAGATATCATGGGTGGATTCACCAAATACTTGTGTCAATTTTTGGTGACGTTTTTCCATATTAATTGAAATAGGGGATTTCATCTTTAGTAAAAAAAAGTGCAGCTATCACCAGAAGCGTGTCCGAGTATTTTTTCCAGAATCATCATGTTGAGTTGAATCTGATGAATGTGTAAAAGTTTGAGGGTTTTTTATTCAACGTGTATGTGCCATTCCTCCCCTCCTTTATTCACTATATGTATCTTCTGTCGGGCAGCAGTATTGGAACGGTACCCATCAAGATAAAGGCAGGTTTCATTTCCTATGTACGGTGAGCAATCTCTTTTCCTTTTCTTAGAATTAAATTTTCTGACCGAGTTCACACACATAGTATTATGACATTTATCATTATGTGGAATGGACTCTAGTATTTAAAATCCTGTCCACTCAAGAATCTGTAGCATATTTTTGCATATCGCAAATCTTTTATGTATGTACGCTGCTCAAAAAATGAAGGGAACACTCAAATAACACATCCTAGATCTGGATGAATGAAATATTCTCATTGAATACTTTGTTCTGTACAAAGTTGAATGTGTTGACAACAAAATCACACAAAAATCACCAATGGAAATCAAATTTATTAACCAATGGAGGCCTGGATTTGGAGTCACCTCCAAAATTAAAGTGGAAAAACACACTACAGGCTGATGCAACTTTGATGTAATGTCCTTAAAACAAGTCAAAATGAGGCTCAGTATTGCAGGAACTGCTGACACACTCCAGCCACATGAGGTCTGGCATTGTCCTGCATTAGGAGGAACCCAGGGCCAACCGCACCAGCATATGGTCTCACAAGGAGTCTGAGGATCTCATCTCGGTACCTAATGGCAGTCAGGCTACCTCTGGCGAGCACAAGGAGGGCTGTGCGGCCCTCCAAAGAAATGCCACCCCACACCATTACTGACCCACTGCCAATCCGGTCATGCTGAAGGATGTTGCAGGCAGCAGATCGCTCTCCACGGCGTCTCCAGACTCTGTCATGTCTGTCACATGTGCTCAGTGTGAACCTGCTTTCATCTGTGAAGAGCACAGGGCGCCAGTGGCGACTTTGCCAATCCTGGTCTTCTGTGGCAAATGCCAAGTGTCCTGCACGGTGTTGGGCTGTGAGCACAACCCCCATCTGTGGACGTCGGGCCCTCATACCACCCTCATGGAGTCGGTTTCTAACAGTTTGTGCAGACACATGCACAATTGTGGCCTGCTGGAGGTCATTTTGCAGGGCTCTGGCAGTGCTACTCCTGTTCCTCCTTTCACAAAGGCGGAGGTAGCGGTCCTGCTGCTAAATTGTTGCCCTCCTACGGCCCCCTCCACGTCTCCGTGAGTACTGGCCTGTCTCCTGGTAGCGCCTCCAGCCTCTGGACACTACGCTGACAGACACAGCAAACCTTCTTGCCACAGCTCGCATTGATGTGCCATCTTGGATGAGCTGCACAACCTGAGCAACTTCTGTGGGTTGTAGAGTCTGTCTCATGCTACCAGAGTGTGAAAGCACAACCAACATTCAAAAGTGACCAAAACATCAGCCAGAAAGCATTGGTACTGAGATGTGGTCTGTGGTCCCCACCTGCAGAACCACTCCTTTATTGAGGGTGTCTTGATAATTACCAATAATTTCCATCTATTGTCTATTCCATTTGCACAACAGCATGTGAAATTGATTGTCAATCAGTGTTGCTTCCTAAGTGGACAGTTTGATTTCACAGAAGTTTGACTTACTTGGAGTTATATTCTGTTGTTTAAGTGTTCCCTTTATTTTTTTGAGCAGTGTATTACAGACTATTAAACCAGACAAAACCCATGAAAAGAGCAAAATGAACGTATACCCATCAGCAAGTAAATAGTACAACCCCTGGCAAAAATTATGGAATCACCGGGCTCGGAGGATGTTCATTCAGCTGTTTAATGTTGAAAAAAATTCAGATCACATACATGGCACAAAACTAAAGTGATTTCAAATGGCAACTTTAGGGCTTTAAGAAACACTAAAAGAAATCAAGATAAAAAATGTGGTGATGTGAAAAACAAACACACAAAAGAACACTCCAATACATCACTAGTATTTTGTTGCACCACCTTTGGCTTTAATAACAGCTTGCAGTCTCTGAGGCATGGACTTAATGAGTGACAAACAGTACTCTTCATCAATCTGGCTCCAACTTTCTCTGATTGTTGCTGCCAGATCAGCTTTGCAGGTTGGAGCTTTGTCATGGACCATTTTCTTCAACTTCCACCAAAGATTTTCAAATGGATTGAGATACGGACTATTTGCAGGCCATGACATTGACCTTATGTGTCTTCTTTCAAGGAATGTTTTCACAGTGTTTGCTCTATGGCAGGATGCCTTATTATCTTGAAAAGTTATGACATCATCCCCAAACATCCTTTCAATTGATGGGATAAGAAAACTGTCCGAAATATCAATGTAAACTTGGGCATTTATTGAAGATGTAATGACAGCCATCTCCCCAGTGCCTTTACCTGACATGCAGCCCCATATCATCAATGACTGGGGAAATTTGCATGTTCTCTTCATGCAGTCATCTTTATAAATCTCATTGGAACGGCACCAATAAAAGTTCCAGCATCATCACCTTGCCCAATGCAGATTCGCGATTCATCACTGAATATGACTTTCATCTAGTTTTCCACAGTCCACGAATGCTTTTCCATAGCCCATTGTAACCTAGTTTTTTTCTGTTTAGGTGTTAATGATGGCTTATGTTTAGCTTTTCTGTATGTAAATCCCATTTCCTTTAGGTGGTTTCTTATCGTTCGGTCACAGACATTGACTCCAGTTTCCTCCCATTTGTTCCTCATTTGTTTTGTTGTGCATTTCCTGTTTTGGAGACATATTGCTTTAAGTTTCCGGTCTTGACGCTTTGATGTCTTCCTTGGTCTACCAGTATGTTTGCCTTTAACAACCTTCCCATGTTGCTTGTATTTGGTCCAGACTTTAGACACAGCTGACTGTGAACAACCAACATCTTTTGCAACATTGCGTGATGATTTACCTTCTTTTAACAGTTTGATAATCCTCTCCTTTGCTTCAATTGACATCTCCCATGTTGGAGCCATGATTCATGTCAGTCCACTTGGTGCAACAGCTCTCCAAGGTGTGATCACTCCTTGTTAGATGCAGACTAACGAGCAGATCTAATTTGATGCAGGCGTTAGTTTTGGAAATGAAAATTTATAGGGTGATTCCATAATTTTTTCCTCAGAATTGAGTGATTCTATAATTTTTTCCCTCTGCTTGGTCTGAAATAAATTACTCTTACTGGGTACAACATTTTTAATCTGAATTTCTTTTAGTGTTTCTTAAAGCCCTAAAGTTGCCATTTGAAATTACTTTAGTTTTGTGCCATGTCTGTGATCTGCTTTTTTTCAACAACATTAAACAACTAAATGAACATCCTCCGAGCCCGGTGATTCCATAATTTTTGCCAGGGGTTGTAGTCATACATGTAAATAGCATGGGGTATTTAGTTAATGCTATTTTGATGAAAAAAGCATAAAAGCTATCCCATCTCGACAAGGTGTACCCATCTGGACAGTCCTATCCGGTTTCCAGTATTAAAACCTTACCTTGTTGTGTTTAAGAACCTCAATGTGAATAACATCAGAGCAGGACAGGGTCCCAACTGAGACACCCATCCATGGGAACCTGTATAGATAAAATACTTAGCTCAGAAATGGGGGCCGCGCCCCTATTTGTACACAGTACAAGACATTACTGCAAAACAAAAGAAATGAGCCGGACTATAAGCTGGTATATGTGCAAAGGTAAGTCGTTTGACACAAGGTTAGGTTTAAACACTGGAGACAGGATAGGACCTTTCTGATGGGTACACCTTGTCGAGTTGGGATGGCTTTTATGCTTTTTTGATCAAAACAGCATTAACTAAATACCCTATGCTATTTAGTGTTTTTCTTGGGTTATGGCCACAGTGTGAACGTGCTCTTACACTTCGCATGTATACCAGCTCATAGTCCACCTCATTTCTTTGGTTTTGAGGCCATCAAGCCAAAAATCAGACAAGTGAAAGTTGAAATCCCATACTAAGTAAACAAAAGAAAAAGAAAGGACAAATTAAGATTGTAAAAATGGATATAAAAAAATAACGTTAAAATGTTCTGCCACTAAAATAGCATGGAAAAATAAAAGTAGACAGAAGAACAATTGTTTTTTTAATACCAAGTGCAAACTGTCCTGAAAAATATTTAGGCACTAAAAATAGTTTTTATTTAAAATTAAAATAAAACAGAAAAAAGTGCACGTACTTGGAATCGCCACGTCCAGAACGACCCGATCAATGAAAGTTCACATTATTTCACCTCTATGATGAACACTATGAAAAATTAATATAAAACACCTAATAAATAAAGATCATCCTGACACGCAGAAAATACTCCGCACACATCCTACACACAGCTGTGCTCTGCACTCATTGTACATACGTGGCTCTGGTTCGCGCAGCTCCTACACGCATAGCTCTGCTCCGCACACATCCAGAACAAGTGGCTCTGCACATACACTACACGCACGGCTTCATTTTGTACACATGGCTCTGCTTTGCACACTTCGTAAATACATGGCTCTACACACTTATACACGCACGGCTCTTCTCCGCACACTCTTCCACATGCAGCTCCATTTTGCGTGCTCATACCCAAGTGGCTCTGCTCTTTATACTCACAGCTCCGCTCCTTACACGTTGTACACACGCAGCTCCTCACGCTCGTACATACACGGCTCTACTCCGTACACATGTCTCTGTTTCTGATTGTACATGTTGTACACACACTGCTCCGCTCCTTACACGTTGTACACACACGGCTCCGCTCCATACACATCGTACAAACACGGCTCCGCTCCGCACACCTCGTACAAACGCGGCTCCGCTCCATACACGTTGTACACACGGCTCCACTCCGAACACCTCGTACACGCGCGGCTCCGCTCCGTACACCTCGTACACGCGCGGCTCCGCTCCGTACACCTCGTACACGCGTGGCTCCGCTCCGTACACCTCGTACACACACGCCTCCTCTCCGTACACCTCGTACACGCGCAGCTCCGCTCCGTACACCTCGTACACACGGCTTTGCTCCGTACACACGTGGCTCCGCTCCACACACCTCGTACACACGCGGCTCCGCTCCGTACACCTCGTACACGCGCGGCTCCGCTCCGTACGCCTCGTACAGACGCGGCTCCGCTCCATACACCTCGTACACACACGCCTCCTCTCCGTACACCTCGTACACGCGCAGCTCCGCTCCGTACACCTCGTACACACGGCTTTGCTCCGTACACACGTGGCTCCGCTCCACACACCTCGTACACACGCGGCTCCGCTCCGTACACCTCGTACACGCGCGGCTCCGCTCCGTACGCCTCGTACACACGCGGCTCCGCTCCGCACACCTCGTACACGCGCGGCTCCGCTCCGCGCGCCTCGTACACGCGCGGCTCCGCTCCGTGCGCCTCGTACACGCGCGGCTCCGCACGCCTCGTACACGCGCGGCTCCGCACGCCTCGTACACGCGCGGCTCCGCGCGCCTCGTACACGCGCGGCTCCGCGCGCCTCGTACACGCGCGGCTCCGCACACCTCGTACACGCGCGGGTCCGCTCCGCACACCTCGTACACGCGCGGCTCCGCACACCTCGTACACGCGCGGCTCCGCTTCGTACACGCGCGGCTTTGCTCCGTACGCCTCGTACACGCGCGGCTCCGCTCCGTGCGCCTCGTACACGCGCGGCTCCGCTCCGTGCGCCTCGTACACGCGCGGCTCCGCTCCGTGCGCCTCGTACACGCGCGGCTCCGCTCCGCGCGCCTCGTACACGCGCGGCTCCGCTCCGCGCGCCTCGTACACGCGCGGCTCCGCTCCGCGCGCCTCGTACACGCGCGGGTCCGCTCCGCGCGCCTCGTACACGCGCGGGTCCGCTCCGCGCGCCTCGTACACGCGCGGGTCCGCTCCGCGCGCCTCGTACACGCGCGGGTCCGCTCCGCGCGCCACGTACACGCGCGGGTCCGCTCCGCGCGCCTCGTACACGCGCGGGTCCGCTCCGCGCGCCTCGTACACGCGCGGCTCCGCTCCGCGCGCCTCGTACACGCGCGGCTCCGCTCCGAGCGCCTCGTACACGCGCGGCTCCGCGCGCCTCGTACACGCGCGGCTCCGCTCCGCGCGCCTCGTACACGCGCGCCTCCGCTCCGCGCGCCTCGTACACGCGCGCCTCCGCTCCGCGCGCCTCGTACACGCGCGCCTCCGCTCCGCGCGCCTCGTACACGCGCGCCTCCGCTCCGCACGCCTCGTACACGCGCGCCTCCGCTCCGCACGCCTCGTACACGCGCGCCTCCGCTCCGCACGCCTCGTACACGCGCGCCTCCGCTCCGCACGCCTCGTACACGCGCGCCTCCGCTCCGTACACGCGCGGCTCCGCTCCGTACACGCGCGGCTCCGCTCCGTACACCTCGTACACGCGCGGCTCCGCTCCGTACACGCGCGGCTCCGCTCCGTACACCTCGTACACGCGCGGCTCCGCTCCGTACACCTCGTACACGCGCGGCTCCGCTCCGTACACCTCGTACACGCGCGGCTCCGCTCCGTACACCTCGTACACGCGCGGCTCCGCTCCGTACACCTCGTACACGCGCGGCTCCGCTCCGTACACCTCGTACACGCGCGGCTCCGCTCCGTACACCTCGTACACGCGCGGCTCCGCTCCGTACACACGCGGCTCTGCTCCGTACACCTCGTACACGCGCGGCTCTGCTCCGTACACCTCGTACACGCGCGGCTCTGCTCCGTACACCTCGTACACGCGCGGCTCTGCTCCGTACACCTCGTACACGCGCGGCTCCGCTCCGTACACCTCGTACACGCGCGGCTCCGCTCCGTACACCTCGTACACGCGCGGCTCCGCTCCGTACACCTCGTACACGCGCGGCTCCGCTCCGTACACCTCGTACACGCGCGGCTCTGCTCCGTACACCTCGTACACACGCGGCTCCGCTCCGTACACCTCGTACACACGCGGCTCCGCTCCGTACACCTCGTACACACGCGGCTCTGCTCCGTACACCTCGTACACGCGCGGCTCCGCTCCGTACACCTCGTACACGCGCGGCTCTGCTACATCCACACTGTAAACCCCTCCTGACCCCACACATAACCTTCACCTCATCCAGCACCATGACAACCAGCACAGCAGAGTCCTGCCTCCACTGAGGCCCCTGATCATGTGACCCCTGACTCCTCCCCTCCTGTGACCTCATCACAGGTCCTGTGCGCACAGAACAGCCATATATGTGGTGGCGGCTCTGCAGGTGGAGGTATGTGGAGATCCCCCATTACTGGGCGCAGGGGACATTAACCCCTTCAGTGCTGAGACTGTTTTAGTTGGGGGGGGGGGGGTTGTTGCTATTTTCTAGGAATTACAAATTTTAGATACATATGACCCAGCTATGGAAACAGGAAGTCAGGAAACCCGCATTCCTCACATAGTACATTGCCCTTTATAACTTCTCCACACACAGTATAATGTTCCCACAGTACCGCCATCTCCCCCCACACACACATTATTACACTACAAGTTTTCCCCCACAATATGGCACCACCCACCTCCTCACTTCCCCCATTCCTGATGCCGATACAGATGACCCCGGGACACAGCACCGACCTCCGGGATCAGTTCCCCAGTCTGGAGATGTGGATCCGGGCCGGTGCTATAGATGTATGAGGGGCTGTTATCTGCGGTAGGAGCTGTACATTGTAATGGAGACATTCTGGGGACAGATTATTCCAGAAGAAGAACGTCTCAGGCTATGTGCCCACGTTGCAGAAATGAAGCAGAAAATTTCTGCTTAATTTCTGCAAGTCCTCTCCCGGAATTCCGCATGCGTTTATCGCGTTTTTTTCCACATGCGGAATTGCCTTGCGTTTTTAATGCATTGCACAAGGCAATTCAGCTTGCGGAAACACAAAATTAATGGACATGCTGCGGATTTTTGAACGCAGCATAAACGCTGCGGAAAAATCCGCAGCATGTACATAGAACTTGCAGAATCCCCTTGGGGACCATGGGGAGCGGATTATCTAGCTTTTCACATGCGTTTACGCTGCGGAAATTCCGCAGCATATACGCATGAAAAACGCTACGTGGGCACCCAGCCTTATCTCCTTACACAATGTCGCTGTATTCTAGTTTATATTTCTTCACTTTTTATATTCTTAATGTCACTGTTCTAGGACTCCATTGTTAGGCCCCGGCTGTCATGGCGATATATTGGGATTTGTCTATGGGAACAGAGCCCTCATCTCTTTCTGCCTCAGATATAATAACGAATAATCACTATTGAGTCCTCCGTAGTTGAAGCCTTTAATGACTGAAAAGATGGGAACAAATAGCCGCTTTCCAGACTCCTCCGGTCTCTTCCTCAGTTTATATTATATTTCTTTCCATTTTTTCAGTCATTAAAGGCATCAACTACTGACGACTCTCAGCTTTGATGATTTTTCTATCTACTGGATAACACGGTACAGAAATAGATTTTTCCTGTCAGATAAGATGGAGGAGGCTGTATAGCTCTCTCTTTCTGCCTCAGATACAATGCTGGATGTTGTCTTTCAGTTACCTCAGATACAGAAGATGTCTTCTCTCTGTCTTCATCAAGATGGGAAATGTTCTTTTTCTGTTTTGCTAAAACTGTGTTTTGTTTTTTTTTACACTTAAAAGTTTTTTTAAAACTTTTTTACACAACCCTCATTACTACGATCATACAACATACAAGCCTCTGATTGCTACAGTGATGCACTGTACTACTGTAGTGCGGTGTATTATCCCTGTCAGTGTAATATTAATGGACCCCCCATACACATGAGATAACTGTTTACTCAATGATCGTTTGGCTGACTGCTTTCTCTCTTAAATATGTTTATAGAGTCATAGTGGAAGATGAAGATGTCGTGCTCATCATGAAGTTGTTATTTCTCATGTCACGTGTAATGAATATCTCCTGCAGTATTGCTAATGCTGATTCCAGTGTCGGTAAATGAGATGAGAATTAGCGTTACGGAAGATGAGTCTATGAGAGACATATCCAGCTGCAGACTCCGAGGAAGAAACTGCTTGTTGTGTTAGTGGCCTAAAATATATAGGATTTATTAGTAGATGTAAAGAAAAAAATGAATCTATAATATAACCAGTGATGTGTCCGTCTGTCCGAAAGCCTCTATAGACTGTGCAAGCGCAATGCTACAGACAGAACAACACATCCAACCGTTACAGATGACAGGTAAGAGGAGTATGGCACCAGAGATCACGGTATGTGTAGGCACTGAATGCATGCCGCGATCTCCGGCACCATAATAACATCCCTGACCCGGAGGCACCTCTGTTCGGGCCGGAGTCCGGGGGAGGAGTGTGGCGTCGGAATCGGCGCATGCGCAATGTGTCTTCAGCAAAGTGGCGCGCATGTTTGTACTGTGGCGCCATTTTGTTGAATACACACTGCAAATGTGTCTTCACTAAAATGGCTCCAGATATCACGCTATGCAGGCGCTGATTCCGGCGCCATTTTAGTGAAATAACAGGCGACGTGCTGTAGGGGAGCGATGGAAAGGCGAGTAAGAAATATTATTTATTATTATAGCGCCATTTATTCCATTGAACTTTACATGTGAAAAAAGGGTATACATAGCAAAAACAATTAGAATAATCTTGAACACAATGTGACAGCGACTGGTACAGGAGGCACGAGGACCCTGCCCGCAAGGGCTCACAATCTACAAGGGATGGGTGAGGATACAGTAGGTAAGGGTAGAGCTGGTCGTGCAGCGGTATGGCGGAGCAGTGGTTACTGCAGGTTGTAGGCTTGTCGGAAAAGGTGGGTCTTCAGGCTCCTTTTGAAGGTTTCCACGGTCGACGAGAGTCTGATGTGTTGGGGTAGAGAGTTCCAGAGTAGGGGGGAAGCACGGGAGAAATCTTGTAAGCAATTGTGGGAGGAGGAGATAAGAGGAGTAGAGAAAGAGATCTTGTGAGCATCGGAGGTTGCGTGCGGGTATGTAACAGGAGACTAGGTCAGAGATATATGGAGGAGACAGGTTGTGAATGGCTTTGTATACCATGGTTAGGGTTTTGAACTGGAGTCTCTGAGCTATGGGGATCCAGTGAAGAGATTGACAGATAGGAGAGGCCGGGGAATAGCGGGGGGACAGGTGGATTAGTCGGGCGGCAGAGTTTAGGATGGATTGGAGGGGTGCGAGAGTGTTGGAAGGGAGGCCACAGAGCAGGAGGTTGCTGTAGTCAAGGCGGGAGATGATGAGGGCGTGCACTAGTGTTTTTGCAGATTCATGGTTGAAGAATGTGCGGATCCGGGAGATAATTTTGAGTTGGAGTCGGCAGGAAGTGGAAAGGGCTTGGATATGTTGTTTGAAGGAGAGAACAGAGTCCAGGGTTACCCCAAGGCAGCGAGCTTGAGGGACAGAGAGTGGGCTGCCATTGACGTTAATAGATAGGTCAGTTGGGGGGGTTGCATGAGATGGCGGAAAGATGATGAATTCTGTTTTGTCCATGTTTAAGTTTTGGAAATCTAGCAGAGAAGAAGGATGAAATAGCAGACTGACATTGTGGGATTTTGGTTAGTAAGGAGGTGATATCGGGTCCAGAGAGGTAGATCTGTGTGTCATCAGCATAGAGGTGATAATGAAAGCCATGAGATTCTATGAGCTGTCCCAGGCCTAAGTTGTAGATGGATAAGAGTAGGGGTCCTAGAACTGAACCTTGGGGGACACCAACAAATAAGGGTCGAGATGAGGAGGTGGTGTGTGAATGGGAGACACTGAATATCCGGTCTGTTAGGTATGAGGAGATCCAGGATAGGGCCAAGTCTGTGATGCCGAGAGATGAGAGTTTTTAGTAAGAGGGAATGGTCCACTGTGTTGAAGGCAGTTTACAGGTCCAGGAGGAGAAGGACAGAGTAGTGTCGCTTAGATTTGGCAGTTAGTAGGTCGTTGGTGACTTTAGTCAGGGCAGTCTCAGTAGAATGGTGCGGTCGGAAACCAGATTGTAGGTGGTCGAAGAGGGAGCAGGAGGAGAGGTGAGAGGACATCTCAGAATGGACGTGTTGTTCCAGTAGTTTTGAGGCATAGGGGAGAAGTGATATGGGCCGATAGCTAGTCAGAGATGATGGGTCAAGGGAGGGCTTTTTGAGGATGGGTGTGATTGAGGCATGTTTGAAGCATGAGGGGAAGACACCAGTTGTTAGTGACAGGTTGAAGAGGTGGGCTAGGGGTGGGATGAAGATAGTGATAAGGTTTTGGATGAGGTGGGACGGGATTGGGTCAAGTTTACAGGTGGTGAGGTGTGATTTGGAGACTAAAGAGGAAAGTTGATCTTCTGTAATGGTGGAGAAGGTGGTTTTGGAGGAGGAGGGTTGTGTAGGTGTGGGGAGGGACTGTGGGGGCTTTAGGCAAAAGCTTTGTCTGATGGTGTCAATCTTCTGCTTGAAGAATGAGGCAAAGTCTTCAGCTGAAATAAGAGGAGAGGGAGGAGGCACTGGAGGACGGAGGAGAGAATTGAAGGTATTGAATAGTTGTTTGGGGTTGTGAGACGGAGGATATGAGAGATGCGAAGTATGTTTGTTTTGCTGCAGTGAGTGTGGACTTGAAGGTAGTGAGAGACTGTTTGAATGCAATGAAGTGCTCATTACAGTGGGACCTTTTCCATCTACGCTCAGCAACCCTTGAGGCCCGTCGCAGTTATTTAGTTAGGCTGGTGTGCCAGGGTTCTCTGTTGATTGTGTGAGGGGGGCGACCGAATCGAGAGCTGCAGCTGTTGTGGTGTTGTATAAAGTGGCAGCAACATCTGCATCATGTAAGGAGCTAATGTCTGTAAGAGGGAGAAGGGATTCAGAGAGTGAGTGTAGATAAAGGTGTTGGAAATTTCTGCGAGGGTATGCAAGTTTGTGGAGTGGGGATTGTTGCCCTGGAGAGGAGAGGGTAGAGAATGTAAGTAGGTTGTGGTCAGAGAGAGGGAGAGGTGAGTTAGATAGGGAACAGAGGCGGGTGAAGATGAGGTCCAGTGTGTGGCCGTCTTTGTGTGTGGGTGTGGAAGACCACTGAGTAAGACCGAAGGAGGAAGTGAGGGATAGAAGCTTAGAGGCAGCTGAGAGGGAAGTGTCAATGGGGATGTTAAAGTCGCCCATGAGGATAGTGGTAATGTCAACGGAGAGGAAATGAAGTAGCCAAGTGGTGAAGTGGTCAAAAAAAGTGGTGGTTGATCCTGGGGGGCGGTAAATGACAGCCAGTTGGAGGGGGAGTAGATGCTCACGCAGTGCACTTCAAAAGAGGGGAGAGTAATGGAGGGCGGCAGAGGAATATGGGTGAAGGAGCAGTTATCTGAGAGGAGGAAACCTATTCCTCTACCATGCTTGCCGGTGGGGCGGGGGGTATGGAAGAGGTGGAATCCACCGTACGAAAGTGCAGCAGGAGAGGCTGTGTCAGAGGGAGTGAGCCAAGTTTCAGTGATGCCAAGGAAGGAAAGCTTGTTAGTGATGAAGAGCTCTTGAATGTAGAAAAGTTTGTTGCAGATGGAGCAAGCGTTCCATAGAGCTCCTGTTAGAGGGACTGGGGAAGCGGAGGCTGGGCGGATGGGTATAAGGTTAGAAGGGTTACGAGAGATTGGGATAGATCGTGGGTAGGAAGTGGAAGTGATTGTAGGGATGTGGTGAGAAGGGCCGGGATGTGGAGAGATGTTGCCGGCAGTGAGGAGGAGCAGAGAAAGCGTTAGTAGGTGGGAGCAGGAAAGGGCATGAGGTGGCTGTCTGTGTTTGGAGACAAAGGATTGTGTGTTGAGGAATAGTGTGGAAGTGAGGTTCAAAGGACCCCAACCGTTTGCTTATCCCTTGCCAAATTAACTTATTCAAGTGTATACGTGAAGCTTTGATATCGGACAGACAGAGTCAGATACTCAACTTCTCTTGAAGAGAGATGGCGCAGGAAAGATGTGTTTATTATTCCAGCATAACATATATATGTTCAGTATGGAGGAAGGTCCCAATAGGGTGTTGCCCTGAGGCAATTGAGCAATCACAGTAGTCTCTGGCCCATGGTATAGATAAGTCTCATTATCTTGTCCTATGGGGTTAAATGTTTCCTCCCAGATATTCTCCTCATTCCTCAGGATATTCTCTTGGGAGGTGTCATGTTGAATCCTTTGTCTCCTTCTTGTAAACAATTTGAAAGTTCACTTCTATAACCAGCTCCAACTAATCCTTTCAGGGTATATATATATATATATATATATATATATATATATATATATATATATATATATATATATATATATATATATATATATATATATATATATATATATATATAGTGACACACGAATACAGATATTTGATATATATATCAAGGTTTTCATAATATATATTAGAGGGTATATATGACTAAATGATATCCAATATAACAGATATATGCAAAACAAGATTCATAACATATAACAAAATATAAGTATAGATATTTAGTATACATCAGAGGTTCATATAATGTTTTTTAGTAGATTTTAGAATCTTATCTTTAACAATAGCTCTGAGGAGGAGGTGAGATGGGTGGGGAGAATGGAGGGAGAGATGAAGAGTTCCTTACTAGGTGTAGGGATTAGGGGTGGTTGGAAAAGGTGAAGGATTAAGGGAGTGAGAGTGAAAACAAAGACAAATTATTGTTTACTGTGACTTAGTATCCAGTTACCTTCAGTTCCCTTCAGGTTCAATTCAGGATTATTCATATTTCTCACACTTCAGCAATGGCCACACTAAAGGTGATGGACACAGACTAAAGTCTAACAGACTCCTAGTAGGAATGTTTTTTTATTTATTTGATGGAGGCTGCACATACCAGGATGGGGGGCGCAGGATGGGGGAAGCACATACCAGGATGGGGGAAGCACATACCAGGATGGGGGGCTCAGGATGGGGGAAGCACATACCAGTATAGGGGTGCAGGATGGGGGCGCAGAATGGGGGCAGCTCATACCAAGATAGGGGGCGCAGGATGGGGGCAGCACATACCAGGATGGAGGCGCAGAATGGGGGCAGCACATACCAGTATGGGGGGCGCAGGATGGGGGCAGCACATACCAAGATATGGGGTGCAGGATGGGGGCAGCACATACCAGGATAGGGGGTGCAGGATGGGGGCAGCACATACCAGGATAGGGGGCAGCACATACCAGGATGGGGGGGCAGCACATACCAGGATGGGGGCAGCACATACCAGTATAGGGGCTCAGGATGGGGGCAGCACATACCAGTATAGGGGCGCAGGATGGGGGCAGCACATACCAGGATGGGGGAAGCACATACCAGAATGGGGGCGCAGGATGGGGGCAGCACATACTGGAATGGGGGCGCAGGATGGGGGTAGCACATACTATGATGAGGGCGCAGGATGGGAGAAGCACATACCAGTATGGGGGCGCAGGATGAGGGAAGCACATACCAGTATGGGGGGCGCAGGATAGGGGAAGCACATACCTGGATGGGGGGTGCAGGATGGGGGAAGCACATACCAGAATGGGGGGTGCAGGATGGGGGAAGCACATACCAGGATGGGGGAAGCACATACCAGGATGAGGGAAGCACATACCAGGATGGGGGGCGTAGTATGGGGGCAGCACATACCAGGATAGGGGGCGCAGGATGGGGGAAGCACATACCAGGATAGGGGGCGCAGGATGGGGGAAGCTCATACCAGGATGGGCGCGCAGAATGGGGGCAGCACATACCAGGATGGGGGCAGCACATACCAGTATAGGGGCACAGGATGGGGGCAGCACATACCAGGATGGGGGCCGCAGGATGAGGGCACCACATACCAGGATGGGTGGCGCAGGATGAGGGCAGCACATACTAGGATGGGGGGGCGCAGGATGGGGGCAGCACATACCAGGATGGGGGCACAGCATGGGGGCAGCACATAACAGGATGGTGGGTGCAGGATGGGGAAGCACATACCAGGATGGGGGGCGCAGGATGAGGGCAGTACATACCAGGATGGGGGAAGCACATACCAGAATGGGGGCGCAGGATGGGGGAAGCACATACCAGGATGGGGGTAGCACATACCAGGATGGGGGCACAGGTTGGGGGCAGCACATACCAGGATGGGGGCGCAGGATGGGGGTAGCACATGCTAGTATGGGGGAAGCATATACCAGGATGGGGGGCACAGGATGGGGGAAGCACATACCAGGTTGGGGGGCGCAGGATGGGGGAAGCACATACCAGGTTGGGGGTGCAGGATGGGGGAAGAACATACCAGGATGGGAGCGCAGAATGGGGCAGCACATACCCGGATGGGGGCGCAGGATGAGGGCTGCACATACCAGGATGGGGGAAGCACATACCAGGATTGGGGGCGCAGGATGGGGGAAGCACATACCAGGGTGGGGAGCGCAGGATGGGGGAAGCACATACCAGGATTGGGGGCACAGGATGGGGGAAGCACATGCCAGGATGGGGCACGCAGGATGGGGGAAGCACATATCAGGATGGGGGGCGCAGGATGGGGGCAGCACATACCAGGATGGGGGAAGCACATACCCTGATGGGGGGCACAAGATGAGGGCAGGACATACCAGGATGGGGGCAGCACATACCTGGATGGGGGCGCAGGATGAGGGCTGCACATACCAGGATGGGGGAAGCACATACCAGGATTGGGGGCGCAGGATGGGGGAAGCACATACCAGGGTGGGGAGCGCAGGATGGGGGAAGCACATACCAGGATTGGGGGCACAGGATGGGGGAAGCACATGCCAGGATGGGGCACGCAGGATGGGGGAAGCACATATCAGGATGGGGGGCGCAGGATGGGGGCAGCACATACCAGGATGGGGGGTGCAGGATGGGGGAAGCACATACCAGGATGGGGGTGCAGGATGGGGGAAGCACATACCAGGAAGGGGGGTGCAGGATGGGCAAAGCACATACCAGGATGGGGGTGCAGGATGGGGGCAGCACATACCAGGATGAGGTGCGCAGGATGGGGGAAGCACATACCAGGATGGGGGACGCAGGATGGGGGAAGCACATACCAGGCTGGGGGGGCGCAGAATGGGGGCAGCACATACCTGGATGGGGGGTGCAGAATGGGGGCAGAACATTCCAGGATGGGGGTCGCAGGATGGGGGCAGCGCATACCAGGATGGGGGTCGCAGGATGGGGGCAGCGCATACCAGCATGGGGGCGCAGGATGGAGGCAGCACATACTAGGATGGGGGGCGCAGGATGAGGGCAGCACATACTAGGATCGGGGACACAAGATGAGGGCAGCACATACCAGTATAGGGGCGCAGGATGGGGGCAGCACATACCAGGATGGGGGGCGCAGGATGGGGGCAGCACATACCAGGATAGGGGGCGCAGGATGGGGGCAACACATACCAGGATAGGGGGCGCAGGATGGGGGAAGCACATACCAGGATGGGTGCAGCACATACCAGTATAGGGGCTCAGGATGGGGGCAGCACATACCAGTATAGGGGCTCAGGATGGGGGCAGCACATACCAGTATAGGGGCACAGGATGGGGGCAGCACATACCAGGATGGGGGCGCAGGATGGAGGAAGCACATACTATGATGGGGGCGCAGGTTGGGAGAAGCAAATACCAGTATGGGGGGTGCAGGATGGGGGAAACACATACCAGTATGGGGGGTGAAGGATAGGGGAAGCACATACCAGGATGAAGGCGCAGGATGGGGGGGCACAGGATGGGAGCAGCACAAACCAGTATAGGGGCGCAGGATGGGGGCAGCACATACCAGGATGGTGGGCGCAGCATGGGGGAAGCACATACCAGGATGGGGTCGCAGGATGGGGAAAGCACATACTAGGATGGGGGGCGCAGGATGAGGGCAGCACATACCAGGATGGGGGGCGCAGCATGAGGGCAGCACATACCAGAATGGGGGGCGCAGGATGGGGGAAGCACATACTACGATGGGGGCGAGGAAGGGGGCAGCACATACCAGGATGGGGGAAGCACCTACCAGGGTGGGTGCGCAGGATGGGGGTAGCACCTACCAGGATGGGGGCGCAGGATGGGGGTAGCACATACTAGTATGGGGGCGCAGGATGGGGGAAGCATATACCAGGATAGGGGGCACAGGATGGGGGAAGCACATACCAGGTTGGGGGCGCAGGATGAGGGAAGCACATACCAGGATGGGGGGGCAGCACATACCGGGATAGGGGGCGCAGGATGTCGGAAGCACATACCAGGATGGGGGCGCAGAATGGGTGCAGCACATACCAGTATAGGGGAGCAGGATGGGGGAAGAACATACCATGATGGGAGCGCAGAATGGGGCAGCACATACCAGGATGGGGGCAGCACATACCAGGATGGGGGTGCCAGATGGAGGCAGCACATTCCAGGATGCGGGAAGCACATTCCAGGATGGGGGCACAAGATGACGGCAGCACATACCAGGATGGGGGCAGCACATACCAGGATGGGGGCGCAGGATGAGGGCCGCACATACCAGGATGGGGGAAGCACATACCAGGATGGGGGGCGCAGGATGGGGGAATCACATACCAGGATGTGGGGGCGCAGGATGGGGGAAGCACATACCAGGATGGGGAAAGCACATACCAGGATGGGGGCAACACATACCAGGATGGGGGAAGCACATATCAGGTTAAGGGGCGAAGGATTTGGGAAGCAAATACCAGGATGGGGGGGGGGCAGGATGGGGGAAGCACATACCAGGATGGGGGCAGCACATACCAGGATGGGGGAAGCACATATCAGGTTAAGGGGCGCAGGATGGGGGAAGCAAATACCAGGATGGGGGGGGGCAGGATGGGAGAAGCACATACCAGGATGGGGGAAGCACATACCAGGATTGGGGGACAGAATGGGGGAAGCACATACCAGGATTTGGCGCGCAGGATGAGGGAAGCACATACCAGAATGGGGGGCGCAGGATGGGAGCAGCACATACCAGGATGGGGGGTGCAGGATGGGAGAAGCACATACAAGGATGGGGGGTGCAGGATGGGGGAAGAACATACCAGGATGGGGGCTGCAGGATGCGGGAAGCACATACCAGGATGGGGGGTGCAGGATTGGGGAAGGACATACCAGGATGGGGGCAGCACATACTAGGATGGGGGGTGCAGGATGGGGAGAAGCATTTACCAGGATGGGGGTAGCACATACCAGGATGGGGGGCGCAGGATGGGGGAAGCACATACCAGAACAGGGGAAGCACATACCAGGATTGGGGGCACAGGATGGGGGAAGCACATACCAGGATGGGGGTGCAGGATGGGGGAAGCACATACCAGGATGGGGGGTGCAGGATGGGGGAAGCACATGCCAGGATGGGGGGCACAGGATGGGGACAGCACATACCAGGATGGGGGCGCAGGATGGCGGTAGCACATACTAGGATGAGGGAAGCACATACCAGGATGGGAGCGCAGAATGGGGGCAGCACATACCAGGATGGGGGCAGCACATACCAGGATGGGGGCGTAGATGGGGGCAGCACCTACCAGGATGGGGACAGCACATACCAGGATGGGGGCAGCACATACCAGGATGGGGGCGTAGATGGGGGCAGCACCTACCAGGATGGGGACAGCACATACCATGATGGGGGCGCAGGATGGGGGCAGCACATATCAGTATGGGGGCGCAGGACGGGAGTAGCACATACCAGGATGGGGGCGCAGGATCGGGGTAGCACATACTAGGATGGGGGCACAGGATGGGGGAAGCACATACCAGGATGGGGGGCGCAGGATGGGGGCAGCACATAACATGATGGGGGCGCAGGATGGGGCAGCACATATCAGTATGGGGGCGCAGGACGGGAGTAGCACATACCAGGATGGGGGCGCAGGATTGGGGTAGCACATACTAGGATGGGGGCGCAGGATGGGGGAAGCACATACCAGGATGGGGGAAGCACATACCAGGATGGTGGCGCAGGATGGGGAAGCACATACCAGGATGGGAGTGCAGAATTGGGCAGCACATACCAGTATGGGGGCAGCACATACTAGTATAGGGGTGCAGGATGAGGGCAGCGCATACCTGGATGGAGCGCAGGATGGGGGAAGCACATTCCAGGATGGGGGAAGCACATACCAGTATGGGGGGCGCAGGATGGGGGATGCACATACCAGGATGGAAGCGCAGAATGGGGGCAGCACTTACTAGGATGGGGGCAGCACATACCAGTATAGGCGTGCAGGATGAGGGTAGCACATATCATTTTTGGGGCGCAGGATGGGGATAGCACATACCAGGATAGGGGCGCAGGATGGGGGAAACACATACCAGGATGGGGGGCGCATGATGGGGGAAGCACATACCAGGATAGGGGCGCAGGATGGGGGAAACACATACCAGGATGGGGGGCACAGGATGGGGGAAGCCTGATGTGGGAAGCACATACCAGGATGGGGGGCGCAGGATGGGGGAAGCACAAACCAGGATGGGGGGCGCAGGATGGGGAAGCACATACCAGGATGGGGGAAGCACATACCAGGATGGGGGGCGCATGATGGGGGTAGCACATAGCAGGATGGGGAGCGCAGGATCAGGGTAGCACACACTAGGATGGGGGAAGCACATACCAGGATGGGGGAAGCACATACCAGGATGGGGGAAGCACATACCAGGATGGTGGCGCAGGATGGGTGAAGCACATACCAGGATGGGAGTGCAGAATGGGGCAGCACATACCAGGATGGGGGCAGCACATACTAGTATTGGGGTGCAGGATGCGGGAAGCACATACCAGGATGGGGGAAGCACATACCAGGATGGGGGGCACAGGATGGGGGAAGCACATACCAGGATGGGGAAAGCACATACCAGGATGGGGGCAGCACATACCAGGATGGGGGAAGCACATATCAGGTTAAGGGGCGCAGGATTGGGGAAGCAAATACCAGGATGTGGGGGGCAGGATGGGGGAAGCACATACCAGGATTGTGGGACAGGATGGGGGAAGCACATACCAGGATTTGGCGCGCAGGATGGGGGAAGCACATACCAGAATGGGGGGCGCAGGATGGGAGCAGCACATACCAGGATGGGGGGTGCAGGATGGGAGAAGCACATACAAGGATGGGGGGTGCAGGATGGGGGAAGCACATACCAGGATGGGGGCTGCAGGATGCGGAAAGCACATACCAGGATGCGAGGTGCAGGATTGGGGAAGGACATACCAGGATGGGGGTAGCACATACCAGGATGGGGGGCGCAGGATGGGGGAAGCACATACCAGGATTGGGGGCACAGGATGGGGGAAGCACATACCAGGATGGGGGTGCAGGATGGGGGAAGCACATACCAGGATGGGGGGTGCAGGATGGGGGAAGCACATACCAGGATGGGGGGTGCAGGATGGGGGAAGCACATACCAGGATGGGGGGTGCAGGATGGGGGAAGCACATACCAGGATGGGGGGTGCAGGATGGGGGAAGCACATACCAGGATGGGGGGCACAGGATGAGGACAGCACATACCAGGATGGGGGCGCAGGATGGGGGTAGCACATACTAGGATGAGGGAAGCACATACCAGGATGGGAGCGCAGGATGGGGGCAGCACATACCAGGATGGGGGCGCAGGATGGTGGCAGCACATACCAGGATGGGGGCGCAGATGGGGGCAGCACCTACCAGGATGGGGGGCACAGGATGGGGGCAGCACATACCATGATGGGGGCGCAGGATCGGGGTAGCACATACTAGGATGGGGGCGCAGGATGGGGGAAGCACATACCAGGATGGGGGGCGCAGGATGGGGGGCAGCACATACCATGATGGGGGCGCAGGATGGGGGCAGCACATATCAGTATGGGGGCGCAGGACGGGAGTAGCACATACCAGGATGGGGGCGCAGGATCGGGGTAGCACATACTAGGAAGGGGGCGCAGGTTGGGGGAAGCACATACCAGGATGGGGGAAGCACATACCAGGATGGTGGCGCAGGTTGGGGAAGCACATACCAAGATGGGAGTGCAGAATTGGGCAGCACATACCAGTATGGGGGCAGCACATACTAGTATAGGGGTGCAGGATGAGGGCAGCACATACCTGGATGGGGCGCAGGATGGGGGAAGCACATTCCAGGATGGGGGAAGCACATACCAGTATGGGGGGCGCAGGATGGGGGATGCACCTACCAGGATGGAAGCGCAGAATGGGGGCAGCACTTACTAGGATGGGGGCAGCACATACCAGTATAGGCGTGCAGGATGAGGGTAGCACATATAATTTTCGGGGCGCAGGATGGGGGATGCACATACCAGGATGGAAGCGCAGAATGGGGGCAGCACTTACTAGGATGGGGGCAGCACATACCAGTATAGGCGTGCAGGATGAGGGTAGCACATATAATTTTCGGGGCGCAGGATGGGGATAGCACATACCAGGATAGGGGCGCAGGATGGGGGAAACACATACCAGGATGGGGGGCGCATGATGGGGGAAGCACATACCAGGATATCGGCACAGGATGGGGGAAACACATACCAGGATGGGGGGCGCAGGATGGGGGAAGCCAGATGTGGGAAGCACATACCAGGATGGGGGGCGCAGGATGGGGGAAGCACAAACCAGGATGGGGGGCGCAGGATGGGGGAAGCACCTACCAGGATGGGGGGCGCATGATAGGGGTAGCACATAGCAGGATGGGGGGCGCAGGATCAGGGTAGCACACACTAGGATGGGGGAAGCACATACCAGGATGGGGGAAGCACATACCATGATGGTGGCGCAGGATGGGTGAAGCACATACCAGGATGGGAGTGCAGAATGGGGCAGCACATACCAGGATGGGGGCAGCACATACTAGTATAGGGGTGCAGGATGCGGGAAGCACATACCAGGATGGGGGCAGCACATACCCTCATGGGGGCGCAGGATGAGGGCAGCACATACCAGGATGGGGGCGCAAGATGGGGGAAGCACATACCAGGATGGGGGCAGCACATACCGGGATAGGGGGCGCAGGATGTCGGAAGCACATACCAGAATGGTGGCGCAGAATGGGGGCAGCACATACCAGGATGGGGGCAGCACATACCAGTATAGGGGCGCAGGATGGGGGAAGAACATACCAGGATGGGAGCGCAGAATGGGGCAGCACATACCAGTATAGGGGTGCCGGATGGAGGCAGCACATTCCAGGATGACGGAAGCACATACAAGGATGGGGGCAGCACATGCCAGGATGGGGGCGCAGGATGAGGGCCGCACATACCAGGATGGGGGAAGCACATATCAGGTTAAGGGGCGCAGGATGGGGGAAGCACATACCAGGATGGGGGGCGCAGGATGGGGGAAGCACATACCAGGATGGGGGGCTCAGGATGGGGAAAGCACATACCAGGATGGGGGCAGCACATACCAGGATGGGGGAATCACATATCAGGTTAAGGGGCGCAGGATGGGGGGGCGCAGGATGGGGGAAGCACATACCAGGATCGGGAAAGCACATACCAGGATTGGGGGCACGGGATGGGGGAAGCACATACCAGGATGTGGCGCGCAGGATGGGGGAAGCACATACCAGAATGGGGGGTGCAGGATGGGAGCAGCACATACCAGGATGGGGGGTGCTGGATGGGGAAAGCACATACCAGGATGGGGGGTGCAGGATGGGGGAAGCACATACCAGGATGGGGGGTGCAGAATGGGGGCAGCACATACTGGGATGGGGGGCGGAGGATGGGGGAAGCACTTACCAGGATGGGGGGCGCAGGATGGGGGAAGCACATTCCAGGACGGGGCAAGCACATACCAGGATTGGGGGCACTGGATGGGGGAAGCACATACCAGGATGGGTGGTGCAGGATGGGGGAATCACATACCAGGATGGGGGGTTCAGGATGGGGGAAGCACATACCAGGATGGGCGCAGGTTGGGGGCAGCACATAACAGGATGGGGGGCGCAGGATGGGGGAAGCACATACCAGGCTGGGGGGTGCAGGATGGGGGCAGCACATACCAGGATGGGGGGCGCAGGATGGGGGCAGCACATACCAGGATGGGGGGCGCAGGATGGGGGCAGCACATACCAGGAGGTTGGTACAGGATGGAGGCAGCACATACCAGGATGGGAGTGCAGGATGGAGGCAGCACATACTAGGATCGGGGGCGCAGGATGAGGGCAGCACATACCAGTATAGGGGCGCAGGATGGGGGCAGCACATACCAGGATGGGGGGCGCAGGATGGGGGCAGCACATACAAGGATAGGGGGCGCAGGATGGGGGCAGCGCATTCCAGGATAGGGGGCTCAGGATGGGGGAAGCACATACCAGGATGGGTGCAGCACATACTGGAATGGGGGCGCCGGATGGGGGTAGCACATACCAGGATGGTTGCGCATGATGGGGGAAGCACATACTATGATGGGGGCGCAGGATGGGAGAAGCACATACCAGTATGGGGTGCGCAGGATGGGGGAAGCACATACCAGTATGGGGGATGTAGGATAGGGGAAGCACATACCAGGATGGGGGCACAGGATGGGGGAAGCACATACCAGGATGGGGGGCGCAGGATGAGGGAAGCACATACCAGGATTTGGGCGCAGGATGGGGGAAGCACATACCAGGATGGGGGGCGCAGGATGGGGGCAGCAGATACGAGTATAGGGGGCGCAGGATGGGGGCAGCACATACTAGGATGGGGGCGCAGAATGGGGGCAGCACGTACCAGTATAGGGGCGCAGGATGGGGGTAGCACGTACCAGTATAGGGGCGCAGGATGGGGGCAGAACATACCAGGATGGGGGCGCAGGATGAGGGCAGCACATACCAGGATGGGGGGCACAGGATGTCGGCAGCACATACCGGGATAGGGGGCGCAGGATTGGGTCTGCACATAACAGTATAGGGGCGCAGAATGGGGACAGCACATACCAGGATGGTGGGCGCAGGATGGTGGAAGCACATACCAGGATGGGGGGAGCAGGATTGGGCTGCTCATACCAGGATGGGGGTAGCAGGATTGGGGCTGCACATACCAGTATAGGGGCGCAGAATGGGGACAGCACATACCAGGATGGTGGGCGCAGGATGGTGGAAGCACATACCAGGATGGGGGAAGCACATACTAGGATGGGGGGGCGCAGGATGAGGGCAGCACATACCAGGATGGGGGCGCAGGATGAGGTCCGCACATACCAGTATGGTGGGCGCAGGATGGGGCAAGCACATTCCAGGATGGGCGCAAGATGGGGGAAGCACATACCAGGATGGGGGCGCAGGATGGGGGAAGCACATACCAGTATGGGGGCGCAGGATGGGGGAAGCACATGCCAGGATGGGGGCAGCACATACCAGGTTGAGGGCGCAGGATGGGGGAAGCACATACCAGGATGGGGGCAGCACATACCAGGATGGGGGCGCAGGATGGAGGTAGCATATACTAGTATGGGGGCGCAGGATGGGGGAAGCACATACCAGGATGGGAGGTGCATGATGGGGGAAGCACATACCAGGATGGGGGGCGCAGGATGGGGGAAGCGCATACCAGGATGGCGTGCGCAGGATGGGGGAAGCACATACCAGGATGGGGGCTGCACATACCAGTATAGGGGCGCAGGATGGGGGCTGCACATACCAGTATAGGGGGTGGAGGATGGGGGAAGCTCATACCAGGATGGGGGCAGCACATACCGAAATGGGGGCGCAGGATGGGGGTAGCACATACCAGGATGCGGGAAGCACATACTATGATGCGGGCGCAGGATGGGATGGGGACAGCACATACTAGTATAGGGGCGCAAGATGGTGGCAGCACATACCAGTATAGGGGCGCAGGATGGTGGCAGCACATACCAGTATAGGGGCGCAGGATGGGGGCAGCACTTACCAGGATGGGGGGCGCAGGATGGGGGAAGCACATACCAGGATGGGGATGTTGGATGGGGGCAGCCCATACCAGGATGGGGGCGCAGGATGGGGGCAGCACATACCGGAATGTGGTTGCAGGGTGGGGGCTGCACATACCGAAATGGGGTTGCAGGATGGGGGTAGCACATACCGGAATGGGGGTGCAGGATGGGGGCAGCACATACCGGAATGTGGGCGCAGGATGGGGGTAGCACATACCAGGATAGGGGCGCTGGATGGGGGAAGCACATACCAGGATGGGGGGCCCAGGATGGGGGAAGCACATACCTGGAGGGGGGAAGCACATACCAGGATGGGGAGCGCAGGATAAGGGAATTACTTACCAGGATGGGAGGGCGCAGGATGGGGGAAGCAGAAACCAGGATGGGGAGCGCAGAATGGGGGAAGCACATACCAGGATGGGGGCGCAGGATGGGGGAAGCACATACCAGGATGGGGCGTGCAGGATGGGGGAAGCACATACCTGGATTGGGGCGTTGGATGGGGGCAGCCCATACCAGGATGGGGGCGCAGGATGGGGGCAGCACATACCAGGATGGGGGCGCAGGATGGAGGAAGCACATACTATGATGGGGGCGCAGGTTGGGAGAAGCAAATACCAGTATGGGGGGTGCAGGATGGGGGAAGCACATACCAGTATGGGGGGTGAAGGATAGGGGAAGCACATACCAGGATGGGGGGCGCAGGATGGGGGAAGCACATACCAGGATGAAGGCGCAGGATGGGGGCACAGGATGGGGGCAGCACAAACCAGTATAGGGGCGCAGGATGGGGGCAGCACATACCAGGATGGTGGGCGCAGCATGGGGGAAGCACATACCAGGATGGGGTCGCAGGATGGGGGAGGCACATACTAGGACGGGGGGCGCAGGATGATGGCAGCACATACCAGGATGGGGGGCGCAGCATGAGGGCAGCACATACTAGAATGGGGGGCGCAGGATGGGGGAAGCACATACCAGGATGGGGGCGCAGGAAGGGGGAAGCACATACCAGGATGGGGGAAGCACCTGCCAGGATGGGGGAAGCACCTACCAGGATGGGGGCGCAGGATGGGGTTAGCACCTACCAGGATGGGGGTGCAGGATGGGGGTAGCACATACTAGTATGGGGGCGCAGGATAGGGGAAGCATATACCAGGATAGGGGGCACAGGATGGGGGAAGCACATACCAGTATAGGGGAGCAGGATGGGGGAAGAACATACCATGATGGGAGCGCTGAATGGGGCAGCACATACCAGGATGGGGGCAGCACATACCAGTATAGGGGTGCCAGATGGAGGCTGCACATTCCAGGATGAGGGAAGCACATACCAGGATGGAGGGGGCAGCACATACCGGGATAGGGGGCGCAGGATGTCGGAAGCACATACCAGGATGGGCGCGCAGAATGGGGGCAGCACATACCAGTATAGGGGAGCAGGATGGGGGAAGAACATACCATGATGGGAGCGCAGAATGGGGCAGCACATACCAGGATGGGGGCAGCACATACCAGTATAGGGGTGCCAGATGGAGGCAGCACATACCAGGATGCGGGAAGCACATTCCAGGATGGGGGCACAAGATGAGGGCAGCGCATACCAGGATGGGGGACAGCACATACCAGGATGGGGGCGCAGGATGAGGGCCGCACATACCAGGATGGGGGAAGCACATATCAGGTTAAGGGGCGCAGGATGGGGTAAGCACATACCAGGATGGGGGGCGCAGGATGGGGGAATCACATACCAGGATGTGGGGGCGCAGGATGGGGAAAGCACATACCAGGATGGGGGAAGCACATATCAGGTTAAGGGGCGCAGGATTGGGGAAGCAAATACCAGGATGGGGGGGGCAGGATGGGGGAAGCACATACCAGGATGGGGGAAGCACATACCAGGATTTGGCGCGCAGGATGGGGGAAGCACATACCAGAATGGGGGGCGCAGGATGGGAGCAGCACATACCAGGATGGGGGGTGCAGGATGGGAGAAGCACATACAAGGATGGGGGGTGCAGGATGGGGGAAGAACATACTAGGATGGGGGCTGCAGGATGCGGGAAGCACATACCAGGATGGGGGGTGCAGGATTGGGAAAGGACATACCAGGATGGGGGCAGCACATACTAGGATGGGGGGCGCAGGATGGGGGAAGCATTTACCAGGATGGGGGTAGCACATACCAGGATGGGGGGTGCAGGACGGGGGAAGCACATACCAGGATTGGGGGCACAGGATGGGGGAAGCACATACCAGGATGGGGGTGCAGGATGGGGGAAGCACATACCAGGATGGGGGAAGCACATACCAGGATGGGCGCAGGTTGGGGGCAGCACATACCAGGATGGGGGGCACAGGATGGGGGCAGCACATACCAGGATGGGGGCGCAGGATGGAGGCAGCACATACTAGGATGGGGGGCGCAGGATGAGGGCAGCACATACTACGATCGGGGGCGCAACATGAGGGCAGCACATACCAGTATAGGGGCGCAGGATGGGGGCAGCACATACCAGTATGGGGTGCGCGGGATGGGGGAAGCACATACCAGTATGGGGGGTGCAGGATAGGTGAAGCACATACCAGGATGGGGGAAGCACATACCAGGATGGGGTGCGCAGCATGGGGGAAGCACATACCTGGATGGGGGCGCAGGATGGGGGTAGCACATACTAGGATGAGGGAAGCACATACCAGGATGGGAGCACAGAATGGGGGCAGCACATACCACGATGGTGGGCACAGGATGGGGGAAGCACATACCAGGATGGGGGGCGCAGGATGGGGGAAGCACATACCAGGATGGGGGCACAGGATGGGGGCACAGGATGGGGGTAGCACATACTAGGATTGGAGCCAGGATGGGTGCAGCACATACCAGGATGGGGGACGCAGGATGTTGGCAGTACATACCAGGATGGGGGCTCAGGATGGGGGCAGCACATACCAGGATGGGGGGTGCAGGATGGGGGCAGCACATGTCAGGATGGGGGGCGCAGGATGGGGGCAGCACATACCAGGATGGGGGCGCAGGATTGGGGTAGCACATACTACGATGGGGGCGCAGGATGCGGGAAGCACATACCAGGATGGTGGCGCAGGATGGGGGAAGCACATACCAGGATGGGAGTGCAGAATTGGGCAGCACATACCAGTATGGGGGCAGCACATACTAGTATAGGGGCGCAGGATGGGGGAAGCACATGCCAGGATGGGAGCGCAGAATGGGGTCAGCACATACCAGGATAGGGGTACAGGATGGGGGTAGCACATACCAGGATAGGGGCGCAGGATGGGGGAAACACGTACCAGGATGGGGGGCGCACGATGGGGGAAGCACATACCAGGATAGGGGCGCAGGATGGGGGAAACACGTACCAGGATGGGGGGCGCAGGATGGGGGAAGCACATACCAGGATAGGGGCGCAGGATGGGGGAAACACATACCAGGATGGGGGGCGCAGGATGGGGGAAGCACATACCAGGATGGGGGAAGCACTTACCAGGATGGGGGGCGCAGGATGGGGGCAGCACATACGAGTATAGGGGGCGCAGGATGGGGGCAGCACATAACAAGATAGGGGGTGCAGGATGGGGGAAGCACATACTAGGATGGGGGCGCAGAATGGGGGCAGCACGTACCAGTATAGGGGCACAGGATGGGGGTAGCACATAGCAGTATAGGGGCGCAGGATGGGGGCAGCACATACCAGGATGGGGGCGCAGGATGAGGGCAGCACATACCAGGATGGGGGGCACAGGATGTCGGCAGCACATACCGGGATAGGGGGCGCAGGATTGGGGCTGCACATACCAGTATAGGGACGCAGAATGGGGATAGCACATACCAGGATGGTGGGCGCAGGATGGTGGAAGCACATACCAGGATGGGGGGAGCAGGATTGGCGCTGCACATACCAGTATAGGGGCGCAGAATGGGGACAGCACATACCAGGATGGTGGGCGCAGGATGGTGGAAGCACATACCAGGATGGGGGCGCAGGATGGGGGAAGCACATACTAGGATGGGGGGCGCAGGATGAGGGCAGCACATACCAGGATGGGGGCGCAGGATGAGGTCAGCACATACCAGTATGGTGGGCGCAGGATGGGGCAAGCACATTCCAGGATGGGCGCAGGATGGGGCAAGCACATTCCAGGATGGGCGCAGGATGGGGGAAGCACATACCAGGATGGGGGGCGCAGGATGGGGGAAGCACATACCAGTATGGGGGCGCAGGATGTGGGAAGCACATGCCAGGATGGGGGCAGCACATACCAGGTTGGGGGCGCAGGATGGGGGAAGCACATACCAGGATGGGGGCAACACATACCAGGATGGGGGCGCAGGATGGGGGTAGCTTATACTAGTATGGGGGCGCAGGATGGGGGAAGCACATACCAGGATGGGAGGTGCATGATGGGGGAAGCACATACCAAGATAGGGGGCGCAGGATGGGGGAAGCGCATACCAGGATGGGGGGCGCAGGATGGGGGCAGCACATACCAGGATGGGGGCTGCACATACCAGTATAGGGGCGCAGGATGGGGGCAGCACATACCAGTATAGGGGTGCAGGATGGGGGAAGCTCATACCAGGATGGGGGTAGCACATACCAGGATGGGGGAAGCACATACTATGATGCTGGCGGAGGATGGGATGGGGACAGCACATACCAGTATAGGGGCGCAGGATGGGGGCAGCACATACCAGTATAGGGGCGCAGGATGACGGCAGCACATGCCAGTATAGGGGCGCAGGATGGGGGCAGCACTTACCAGGATGGGGGGCGCAGGATGGGGGCAGCCCATACCAGGATGGAGGCGCAGGATGGGGGCAGCACATACCGGAATGTGTTTGCAGGGTGGGGGCTGCACATACCGAAATGGGGTTACAGTATGGGGGTAGCACATGCCGGAATGGGGTGCAAGATGGGGGCAGCACATACCGGAATGGGGGCGCAGGATGGGGGTAGCACATACCAGGATGGGGAACGCAGGATAAGGGAAGTACTTACCAGGATGGGGGAAGCAGAAACCAGGATGGGGAGCGCAGAATGGGGGAAGCACATACCAGGATGGGGGTAGCACATACTAGGATGAGGGAAGCACATACCAGGATGGGGGGGCGCAGGATGGGGGAAGCACATGCCAGTATGGGGGCGCAGGATGGGGAAGCACATACCAGGATGGTGGGGATAGGATGGGGAAGCACATACCAGGATGGGGGCAGCACATATTAGGATGAGGGAAGCACATACCAGGATGGGGGAGCGCAGGATGGGGGAAGCACATACCAGATTGGGGAGCGCAGGATGGGGGAAGCACATACCATGATGGGGGGCGCTGGATGGGGAAGCACATACCAGGATGGTGGGCACAGGATGGGGGAAGCACATACCAGGATGGGGGAAGCACATACCAGGATGGGGGCGCAGGATGGGGGTAGCACATACTAGGATGAGGGAAGCACATACCAGGATGGGAGCGCAGAATGGGGGCAGCACATACCAGGATGGGGGCAGCACATACCAGTATAGGGGTGCAGGATGGGGGTAGCAAATATCAGGATGGGGGCGCAGGATGGGGATAGCACATACCAGGATAGGGGCGCAGGATGGGGGAAACACATACCAGGATGGGGGGCGCAGGATGGGGGAAGCACATACCAGGATAGGGGCGCAGGATGGGGGAAGCACATACTATGATGGGGGGTGCAGGATGGGGGGGCGCAGGATGGGAGGCACAGGATGGGGGAAGCACATACCAGGATTGGGGGCGCATGATGGGGGTAGCACATACCAGGATGGGGGGCGCAGGATCGGGGTAGCACACACTAGGATAGGGGCGCAGGATGGGGGAAGCACATACCAGGATGGTGGCGCAGGATGGGTGAAGCACATACCAGGATGGGAGTGCAGAATGGGGCAGCACATACCAGGATGGGGGCAGCACCTACTAGTATAGGGGCGCTGGATGGGGGAAGCACATACCAGGATGGGGGAAGCACATACCAGGATGGGGGCGCAGGATGGGGGCAGCACATACCCTGATGGGGGTGCAGGATGAGGGCAGCACATACCAGGATGGGAGCAGCACATATCAGGATGGGGGCACAGGATGGGGGTAGCACATACCAGGATAGGGGCACAGGATGGGGGAAGCACTTACCAGGATGGGGGGCGCAGGATGGAGGAAGCACTTACCAGGATGGAGGACGCAGGATGGGGAAGCACATAGCAGGATGAGGGGCTCAGGATGGGGGAAGCACATAGCAGGATGAGGGCGCAGGATTGGGGTAACACATACTAGGATGAGGGAAGTACATACCAGGATGGGGGGCACAGGATGGGGGAAGCACATACCAGGATGGGGGGCGCAGGATGAGGAAGCACATACCAGGATGGTGGGCACAGGATGGGTGAAGCACATACCAGGATGGTGGGCACAGGATGGGGGAAGCACATACCAGGATGGGGGCGCAGGATGGGGGCAGCACATACCAGGATGGGGGCGCAGGATTCGGGTATCACATACTAGGATGAGTGAAGCACATACCAGGATGGGGGAAGAACATACCAGGATGGGTGGCACAGGATGGGGAAGCACATACCAGGATGGTGGGCACAGGATGGGGGAAGCACATACCAGGATGGTGGGCACAGGGTGGTGGAAGCGCATACCAGGATGGGGGGCGCAGGATGGGGGAAGCACATACCAGGATGGGGGCAGCACATACCAGTATGGGGGCGCAGGATGGGGCTAGTACATACTAGGATGAGGGAAGCACATACCAGGATTGGAGCGCAGAATGGGGGCAGCACATTCCAGGATGGGGGCAAGACATACCAATATAGGGGCGCAGGATGGGGGCAGCACTTACCAGGATGGGGGCGCAGGATGGGGGCAGCACATACCCTGATGGGGGCGCATGTTGGGGGCAGCACATACCCTGATGGGGGCGCAGGATGAGGGCAGCACATACCCTGATGGGAGCTCAGGATGGGGGCAGCACATATCAGGTTGAGGGCGCAGGATGAGGGTAGCACATAACAGGATGGGGGCGCAGGATGGGGGAAGCACATACCTGGATGGGGGCGCAGGATGAGAACTGTGGAGCTCTTTATGGGTGAGAGAGAGAAGTTTATATTGTTTTCTATAGTGGATGGGCAACCAGTGTGGAGGCATCGCTGTAGTGGTTGGCCTGGAATATGATCCTGGCTGTTGCATTCAGAATGGGTTGGAGAAGGGAGAGTTTATTAAAAGGGAGACCGATTAGTAGAGAGGTGCAATAGTCCAGACGAGAATGAATAAGTGCAACAGTAAGAAATTTTTTCAGAGTTAAAGGTGAGAAAAGGTCAGATTCTGGAGATGTTTTTGAGGTGTAGCTGACATAAGCGAGCGAGTGAGTGATTGGATGTAGGGAGTGAAGGATACTTCTGCATCAAATATAATCCCAAGACAGCGGGGGGTGGTTAAATGAGAAGAGGAGGTAACCTATTACTGAACCCTGAGGAATCCCGAGAGTAAGGGGAAGATGAGCCAGCAAAAGATACGGTGAAGGAGCGGTCAGGAAGTTAGGACTGAGAAGAACCAAGATAGAACAGTATCCCTGAAACCATGATCCACAGTGTCTCACCGGAGACCCTTTACAATATCGCCTCCAGAAAAACTCATTGTCAGATCCAGGAGAGATCACTTGAATTGTAGATCTGTCCTAATTTCTACTGTGATCTCCTCCACCAGAAGGTTAAATCCATAAGACATTTCTATATTTAACTCATTTATTTTTGTACTGTTTTCTCTAGTCACTTTCCACGACAGCACCTTAGGAGGATACTCTCCATACCCTAATAGGGACAGGAAACACACGAAGAGCTTAAATAGCCCCCTCCCCTACTTCCTGTCTCCAGTGTTTTTTTCCTGTCCCCATAGGGCATGAGGAGGTCATCCTATGGTGCTCTGTGGCCGGTGGCAGACACTGAAGTCTATTTACCTTATACAGGGCAGCTGAGGACGATCGCTGCTGCCTTCCCCTTCGTTATGCTGCTCCTGTTTCCCTGGGATTCAGGACCTGTTCCGCCCTTCCTTAGCCTTCGGGTAAACAGGGCGGCATAGGCCGGGGGGCTTTTCGGAGCTCCTCGGCTTCCTCCTTCCCTCTCCTCCACGCGCTGGGCCGTGGGGGTGGTAACCGGAAGTGGTGTCCGACGCGTGACGCAAATTAATGATGTCACTTTCGGTTGCGTTCCACAGTGTAACGCACCGCTGGAGCGCATAGAGAAATGAATTATGGCGCTGGCGAGCTCTGCGTGCACATTGCTGAGGCGCAGTTTTTGGTGGCGCTATGGAATCAGTGTATTATCGGCGTCTCTGCCTCCTGCCGGGCAGAGACGCCGTTCCCCTCACCGCCACGGTCCCTGTCCGGCGTCTTCCTGCTGCTGCTGTGGCACGCACCGCGTCAGCTACTCGGGCGCTGTGCTTAGGGCGCGCGCGCTCCCTTCCTCTTAAAGGGGCCGCGCGCACCGTCCTAAAGAGTCCCCGGCCAATGGCCGGAGGACTTCCCCTTTAAAAGGCACCTCCTTCAAAATGGAGGTGCCTGTGCAAAGTTTTTTTTTCCTGTTCTAACACTTGCTTCAGCCCTCAGGTCCCTTTGCCTGTCAGTCCAGCCGCCAGTCTGTCTAAGAGTCCAGCCCACCAGTCTGCCAGTTCTCCGCCGTGTCCGCCAGCCTGCCTACCTGGAGCACCTGCCAGTTACCTGCCGTGCCCACCAGCCTGTCTACCTGGAGCACCTGCCAGTTACCTTCCGTGCCCACCAGCCTGCCAACCCGGAGCACCTGCCAAGTAACCTGTTGTGCCCGCCAGCTTGCCTAACCGGAGCACCTGCCAAGTAACCTGTTGTGCCCGCCAGCTTGCCTAACCAGAGCACCTGCCAAGTAACCTGTTGTGCCCGCCAGCTTGCCTAACCGGAGCACCTGCCAAGTAACCTGTCAAGCCCGCCAGCTTGCCTACCCGGAGCAACTGCCAAGTAACCTGCCGTGCCCGCCAGCCTGCCAACCCGGAGCACCTGCCAAGTAACCTGTCGTGCCCGCCAGCTTGCCTACCCGGAGCACCTGCCAAGTAACCTGTCGTGCCCGCCAGCTTGCCTACCCGGAGCACCTGCCAAGTAACCTGTCGTGCCCGCCTGATTGCCTACCCAGAGCGCCTGTCTGGCTATCAGCCGTACCTGCCTGCTTATCTACCCGGACCACTCGCCATCCTGCCTCCCTGGCTCATCCGCTGTTCCGGTCAGTTCCTGTCATCTGACCCGTGGGAGTCGCCTGAGTGGCACCTGGTTCACCTGCCCGGTCTCTCCCGGGTTCACGGAGTTGACTAAGCCGCTGTCTGACCTGGGTCAGGCTGAGTAGGCACTTAGTCACGCCCCTCTGGTCCCTCCTTGCACCAAAGCACAGAGGTTCCACCACCCGCACCCGTAACAGTCAGCTGATCGGTAATACATAACATCTGGGAACGCCGGCGATGAGGCATTCCTGAGACCTGGAGAGGGAGGTGCATCCTATCAGGATGCTGCGCTGGGATCTCGCTTCCTATAAAGGAGCCAGATGGAGGACTCCACAAGGTAGGATTTTGGTATGACGGAGGGTGATCATACTGAATGCTCTGCTGCTACAGAACCTGGCACTATCCCAAACCTAGTAAGTTCTGGCTTTGGGGGTCTCTTTCTCTTTGGACCCATAAGTGTGCCGTTTGTCTCAAGAAATTGCCTTCTTCTCACAAAAACACGTGCCAAAAATGCATTGATCAGACAGGAATAATCCTCCCTGATAGAGGAATTGAAGGGAATGGTCCGACAGGAGGTCAAGTCATCAATGCCCTCCTTTTCTTAATCTTTCTCTGTAGCCCCTTCAAAAACCAAAAAGAGGAAGTTATTCCTAGAGGATAAATCGGACTAAGAATCCCAGGAAGATCAGGAATCCTTTTCTAACCAATGGGAGGAAGAGGGCGAATCGGTCTTAGGGGCTGACTAGTCCCAAGGCGGTAAAAAATACTTATTCTCGTCAGAAAACATGGAAGAGCTTCTTGCGGCAGTAAGAACTACCATGAATGTAGAGGAAGAAGAACTACTCAGAACACCTTTCAAGATGAAATGTTCGGTAATCTTAGAACACAAAAGAAATTAGTATTCCCACTCAATGAAAACATACATAAGTTAATAGTTGACGAGTGGGAACTCCCGGAGAAGCGACTAACACCTACGGAGCTGAAGGAGAGATTCCCTCTAGAAGAAAGGATATCATAATGCTGGCCGGAGTTGCCCAAGGTGGATATTCAAGTAGCAAAAAAGACTACCATGCCATTTGAGGATTCTTCCCAGTTGCGAGATCCCATGGATCTTAAAACAGATAGTCTGTTGAAGAAATCTTGGGAAACCTCAGCGGCGTTATTAAACACAAATGTGGTATCAACCTGCATAGCCAGGTCTGTGTTCAAGTGGCTACAGCAGCTGGAAGAACACCTCAGTGCAGGTACCTCAAGAGAGCCGATTCTAGAATCCATAACTCTTTTACAAAGTGCTACGGGATTCCTGGCTGATTCTTCTGCTGAGCCTGTGAGAATGGCGGCTAGAATGTTAGTAAACTCAGCAAGACGTGCGCTATGGCTGAAGTTATGGAGTGGACACATCACTTCTAAGATCAAACTCTGCTCCATCTCCTTCAAAGGGGAATATATGTTTGGGTTGGCTCTGGACGAATTGTTGGAGAAAGCAACAGATAAGAAAAGATCCCTACCAGAACCGAAAATAACCAAAAAACGTTCCTTTCATCCCCCAAATGATCAAACCTCTTCATATAGGGGAAAAGGGAAGACCGGACGCTGGAGCTACCCTAAGGGGGTAGAGGCAGGAACATCTTTCTCTTCCAGTGACATTATGTCAGTAGGGGGGGGGCAATTTCCGGATTCCTCTCCCAGTGGCAAAAGATTACAGAAAATCAGTGGGTGTTACAATCCGTCCAGAATGGAGTGAAAATAGAGTTCTCCTCCAGGCCTCCCCAAGTCCTGAAGGTAACCACCCTGCCATCTCAGGAGTTGTGAAGCGCCTTGTCATCAAGTATCCAGAACCTTCTCTTTGCAGGGGCGGTGTCCGCGGTTCCAAAAACAATGGGGAACAGGACACTATTTCCGGGTGTTCCTTATAAAAAAAAAACCAAACAAACGGAACACACAGGATGATAATAAATCTAAAACCCCTGAACATGCACATAACAATATACAAAAGGTTCAAGATGGAATCCTTAAAGATGACCATTCCATCAGTAGGCAAGAACTTCGTGATGGCAACCATAGACCTTCAAGACGCCTACTATCATATTCCTATCCATCCAATGCATCAAAGGTATCTAAGGTTTGCAGTGACCCAGGGACGTCGAATTCTACATTATCAGTTCAAAGTCCTCCCTTTCGGCATCTCTTCTCCTCCCAGAATTTTCACCAAAGTAATGGTGGAGATAATAGCATCCATCAGACTCAACATATGTATACTGTAGTACCTTACCTCAACGATCTTTTACTGATAGATCAATCAAAGGTTTTCCTCGAAAAACAAATACAAGAAGTCCTGGGTTTTCTTAAATCCCTAGGGTGATTGTTTTTGGGGAAGGAATCAGATTGGACTTTTTGAAATTTATCAGTCTTTCTGGGAATACAATTGGACTCAGCAACAGATGTCTCTATTACCAGAGGACAAACAGGAGCTCATAAGATCCAAAATAACAACCCTATGGGATCAAAGGAAGATATCCTTACGATTGGCCATGTCGGCATTGGGTTCAATGACCTCCTGCATCCCGGCGGTAGCTTAGGCTCAGGCCCACACAAGAACTCTGCAATCCCACATTCTAAAGTGTTGGGACTGTACTCCAGGATCCCTAAACAAGACTATTTGTTTATCAGGATAAGTAAGAGCCTCTCTCTCCTGGTGGCTCAACCCAAAAAATCCACGCAGAGGGGTAGCCTGGGATCAGACTCCAATATCGTCAATCACAACAGATGCAAGCAAAATAGGATGGAGTGCAGTAATCTCCCACACCACGTTCCCGGGAACATGGCCTCAAAACATTAGCAGTCGCTCGTCCAACTTCAGAGAGTTAAAGGCAGTAGAAGAAACGCTAAAAGCAGCAGTGGATCTAATAAGATACCCACATAAAGGTATACTTGGACAACAAAACCACGGTGGCTCATCTACGACACCAGGGGAGCACGAGGTACAACAGTCTGAAAGCAATTTCAACCGGAATCTTTGCCTGGGCGGAACAACAGGTACTCTCCCTATCAACATTCCATCTAAAGGGAGCCTGCAATATCCAAGCAGACTTTCTCAGCAGGAAAGCAGTACATCCAGGAGAATGGAGCTTACACAAATGTTCCAACTTCTAACAAAAAGATGGTGTCTACCAGAGGTAGACCTATTCGCCACTCATCAAAACGCAAAAGTGGAAAACTTTTTTTCTCTAAACCCCAACAACTCGGGCTTGGCAGTGGATGCGTTCTCATGCCAATGGGACTTCAAATTGGCGTACGCCTTTCCCCCTATCCCTCTCTTACCAAAAACCTTACAGAAAATCATGAGGGACAAAATGAAAACAATACTCATAGCACCACACTAGCCCTGAAGAAGCTAGTTCGGTGCCCTGAACCGAACCTAAAAATTGATGGTCCCCTAATTCTTTCACCGACCAACAACCTTCTATATCAAGGACCAATATTTCACCTAAATCCTCAGGCTTTACAACTGGCGGTCTGGCTTCTGAGTCCAGTATCCTAAAATCAAAAGGCCTCTCCAATAAAGTGATAAAAACACTTCAACGGAGCAGGAAACCAGTGTCCAACTCCATCTATAGAAAAATTTGGAAGGTCTTCACATCATGGTATGGCTCTAATCCACCAGATCCTTGGCATCCAAATATAGCACAAATCCTCTATTTCTTGTAGAGTGGACTAGAAAAAGACTTGAAACCCAGTACTTTGAAGGTCCAGGTAGCGAACCTTAGTTCATACTTCGATGAAAACCTAGCAGACCACCACTGGGTGAAAAGGTTTATGGTCTCAGCCTCTCGCCTTCAACCACTGATCCTTAACTTGGTCCAAGCCTGGGATCTGAATGTAGTTCTCAAAGGTCTCGCATTACCTCCTTTTGAGCCTATAGAAAAAATATAAATAGATAAGCTATCCTGGAAATCGGCCTTCCTAGTGGCCATTAAAACTGCTAGGAGAGTGAGTGAGCTACAAGCCCTCTCAATTAGAGAGCCCTACCTGAGAACTTTAGATGACAGACTTATATTTCGCCTTTATCCAGCCTTTTTACCTAAAGTAACCTCCAAGTTTCACATGCCATAGGATATTATATTACCCTCTTTCTGCCAGAATCCATCCAATAATAAAGAAAAAGAATTCTATACTCTGGACGTACAGAGATCAGTACTTCAATATTTCCAAAGATACAAAACAAGGGGAAAAAAGCGGCAAAAACACAATTGCGAACTGGATCAAGAAGGCAATTGTTGCAACTTAAGAAAACCAAAAAATGGTTCCTCCAGAAAAATTTAAGGCACATTCCACTAGAGCAGTGTCGGTCTTATGGGCTGAGGGGGTAAGTGCATCAGGCCACGCGACTGCTATGGGGCCCGTGAGCCGGGGGGGGCCCCATAGCAGTACAGGGGCGGACATACCGCAGCTGCGCCGGGGGGTCCGCGCGTGCAGCTTCTCCCTGCTCGTGGAGGGCAGGGAGCGATCTCTGCAGCTCCGCTGCTGACAGGAGAGAATGGCAGCGAAGCTGCAGAGATCCGCCCTCTGCTTCCTGCCCGCCGCTTCCTCCCTCACACAGGCATGCGCTGCTTGATGATGTCATCATGCAGCGCGGGCCTTTGTGAGGGAGGAAGTTGACAACTTGACAACAAGGATGCTGCGGCCTGCGGGGGAGCGAGCACAGAGGTAAGTGTTTTTTGTTTTTTTTACTGAAACGCTGGGGAGGGGAGGTGGGGGAGAGCAATGTTGGGGATGGTGGGGCTGGGGAGAGCAATAATGGGGCTGAGGAGAGCAATAATGGGGCTGATGAGGCCGGGGAGAGCAACGGTGGAGCAATAATGGGGCTGATGAGGCCGGGGAGAGCAACGGTGGAGCTGGGGAGAGCAATAATGGGGCTGATGGGGCTGGGGAGAGCAATGATGGGGCTGGGGAGAGCAATTATGGGGCTGGGGAGAGCAATGATGGGCTGGGGAGAGCAATGATGGGGCTGGGAAGAGCAATGATGGGGCTGGGGAGAGCAAGGCTGGGGAGAGCAATGGTGGGGCTGGGGAAAGCAATAATGGGAGTGATGGGGCTGAAGAGAGCAATAATGGAGCTAGGGAGAGCTATGATGGGGCTGGGGAGAGCAATAATAGGGCTGGGGAAAGCAGTGATGGGGCTGGGGAAGGCAATAATGGGACTGATGGGGCTGGAGAGAGCAATAATAGGGCTGGGGAAAGCAATGATGGGACTGGGGAGAGCAATGATGGGGCTGGGGAGAGCAGTGATGGGGGGGCTGGGGAGAGCAATGATGGGGAGAACAATGATAGGGATGGGGAGAGCAATGACAGGTTGCTGGGAGTGAGAAATGATGGAGGTGCTGGGAGAGAGAAATGATGGGGGTGCTGGGAGAGCAATGACGGGGGTTGCTGGGAGAGAGCAATGTTGGGGATGTTGGGAGAGAGCAATGACAGGGGTGCTGGGAGAGAGCAATGACAGGGGTGCTGGGAGAGAGCAATGACAGGGGTGCTGGGAGAGAGCAATGACAGGTGCTGGAAGAAAGCAATGACAGGGGTGCTGGGAGAAAGCAATGACAGGGGTGCTGGGAGAGAGCAATGACGGGTGCTGGGAGAGAGCAATGACGGGGATGCTGGGAGAGAGCAATGATGGGAGGTGCTGGGAGAGAACAATGATGGGAGGTGCTGGGAGAGAGTAATGATGGGGGTGCTGGGAGAGAGCAATGACGGGAGGTGCTGGGGCAGAGCAAAGATGGGGGTACTGGGAGAGATCAATGATGGAGGTGCTGGGAGAGCACAATGATGGGGGTGCTGGGTGAGATCAATGATGGGGGGTGCTGGGAGAGAGCAGTGATGGGGGGTGCTGGGAGAGAGCAATGATGGGGGGTGCTGGGAGAGAGCAATGATGGGAGGTGCTGGGAGAGAGCCATGATGGGAGGTGCTGGGAGAGAGCAATGATGGGGGTGCTGGGAGAGAGCAATGATGGGAGGTGCTGGGAGAGAGCAATGACGGGGGTGCTGGGAGAGAGCAATGACGGGGGTGCTGGGAGAGAGCAATGACAGGGGTGCTGGGAGAGAGCAATGATGGGTGCTGGGAGAGAGCAATGATGGGAGGTGCTGGGAGAGAGCAACGATGGGGGTGCTGGGAGAGAGCAATGACGGGAGGTGCTGGGGCAGAGCAAAGATGGGGGTACTGGGAGAGATCAATGATGGAGGTGCTGGGAGAGCACAAGAATGGGGGTGCTGGGAGAGAGCAATGATGGGGGTGCTGGGAGAGAGCAATGATGGGGCTGCTAGGACAGAGCAATAATGGGGGTGCTGGGACAGAGCAATGATAGGGGTGCTTGTATATTTTCCATGTGCACATAGCCTTACAGTTAATTGGGGAGAGTCACAGAGACTGAATAATTTATATTATTGGTCAGTGGCGATTATAGTTAATGGGGGGCACAGTGCTGCTTATCACTTTATATTTTGATTACTAAGTGGCTAATAGTATATTAATGAAGGGGGGGGGGTACATATCTGTATTCAGGGCCACAGTGTGGGGAGACACATGTATATATACAATATATGTGACCTTGTTATTTTCTAGGCTGGAGGATCATCGTGACAAGATGAGACGTGGCTGGGAGATGTCGACATGAAGATCCGACCAGATGGAGAAGAAGCAGCAGAAACCGGCTCTGATCAGATGAGACGTCAGCGGTAAGTGCCCGGAGGTAAATATTATTCTGTATCTGCACTGTGTGACTTGGATTGATAATGTTGTCTGTAAAATCCCTTAGGCTGCATTCTCACATTTGTGTGAAATGCCTTTAAGCTGCCAGATTTTTTTTATCGGATGGTCCACAGACTCGTCGAGTTTTATAGATCCATTCACACATCCATGAAAATCACGAATCTGAGAATGAGATCTGTGAGCGTCAGAGAATGTCATTTTCTGATCCGATTTTGAGGATTAGAATAGGACATGCTCAATGCGTCTGTAAAACAGGGCACTGCACACAGGTGCAGGAATGTAGCCTTATTATGTGTAGCACAGTCCCTTAGTACATAGTGTACTCACTTATTATGTATAGCATACTCCCTTAGTATATAGTGTACTCGCTTATTATGTATAGCTCCATCCTTAGTTATATAGTTTTATCTTTTATTATGTATAACACCCTCCCTTATTACCTACCTTCCTCTCTAGCTCTAGGTCTCACAGTTGGGAGATCATAGTGTGTTCGAGGCAGCATACTTTGCCCTGGGAGTTGAGGTGGGGTACAGTAGGGTCATTATACTACGCATGTGGAGGAATTCACCATGGGGGTATCATACTGTGTGGGGACACTTTTGTTGTCATCATACTTTATGAGCAATGAAAGAGGAATCTAGGACTTCAGCAGGAGGAAAATTACTATGTAAAGGATGGAAAGTTGTGAGATCTGCTCTTCTGTGACCCCGACAATTATTGACAATTTTTTTGGTGGGGTGGGGGGCCCAATTGCACCTTCTGCTATGGGGCCCCATGATTCCTATGCACCCCCCTGCCTCAATTCATACATTCCTGAAACATTATAGACTTGATTTAATGTCCAATGCTGATTTGTCCTTTGGAAGGAAAGTGCTCCAGGCCATTGTTCCCCTCTAGGAGGGATTCTTTGGCTTTCCTCCTAAGGTGTTGTCGTGGAGGGTGACTAGAGAAAATAGAATTAGTCTTACCGGTTATTCGGTTTCTAGGAACCCTCCATTTCAGCATGGGTAATCCCACCCTAATTTCTGTTGTATTATTCTTTCTTGTAAATAAAAATTTGAAGCAGTCCTACAGATGTGGTCCTTTGTAAAAAAAAAAAAAAAAGAAAAAAAAAAACTGGCTACAGAAATGTACTGTAGAGGGGCTATTTAACTTCTTCATGTGTTTCCTGTCCCTATTAGGGTAAGGGGAGTATCCTCCTAAGGTGCTGTCATGGAGGGTTCCTAGAAACCGAATTACCAGTAAGACTAATTCTATTTTTGTCTTGTGTGTAAATCTTTTTATCATTACATATTTTTGGCATTTTTTAAGCATTTAATTTTATTTTTTATATATCAAATGTAAAGTTTAATAAGTTTGCTCCTTGCTGCACTAAATGTACCCACAACCTCAAAGAGGAAAAGTATAGATTGTTCTTTTTTACCCAGTTTATGCCAAAGTGCAAGAAGAGTACCCATCAGTTAGCTGTGCATGAGTATTAGTCTGTCACCCAGAGCAGGTGTCTCGGTGGCTATCAAAATGGTGAGTGTTGGGTGCCAGAAGTGTAGATGTGTCAGCTGGCTGTGGGGTACACTTAGCTCATTGTCAGCCTATTGCGGTAGTTGAATGGATGAGTGAATGTGATGAGCAGTCTTACTTTACAGTCGCATCAGAGTAACGAGTGCGGCAAGTGGGTGATGTTTATGATATTCCAGTTTATGCAATCTGAGAATACAACATTTGCACATTGTATATAATTACATGTTCTGATGAATAACTGATAAAAAACCTATATCTTGGTGCTAAGGATATCCCATAAATGCAGAATACAATCCACGTTGACTGTTTGAGCAAAGCATGCAAATGCAGGCAACTTCCAGAAAAAAAAGAGGACGTTTTATACGCATAAAAACACTGTTCCACAAACCAGTAGAAATCATACAGGGAAGAGCAATTGGTAAAACAATTTTTTATTATTTTTTTAATTGTTTCATTTTTTCATTGATTTAACCCTCAACTGGTGAGGTGGGGTTTGCCACACCCCAGGGAATTTTTGTTCGGCTGCAATTCATTGAAAAATGCTGGTATGAGGATACGTGTCTCACTAGCTTCCATCCATTTGTGGGTGTCAAAAATTTGTTATACTCATGTGTAATCAATCGCCAATAAGAAAACGATTAAAACAAATGTGATCTTTGCATTTTCTGTAAAAATAAGAGATTTCTAAACACTGGGGTATAGGAAACCCCACATCACCAGTTGCGTGAAAAAAAACCCACCTCACCAGTTGAGGGTTAATAAAGCATGTGTTTTTAATACCTCAATGTTATACACATATATGCATTAGCTGTGGAGAGCTTCTGTTCTATTACCTATATATTATAATTTTCTGGCAAATTAAGGTTAAGCACTAAGGGGTAGCAGCAGGTACTCATAGCCAGATAGAACAGCGTCACCGCAGACTCCTCTGACGAAGGAAACCATGTTTTCCGAACTGCATAAGGAAGTGTGGACCCAATCGGCTCCCGTACTCTTCTGATTGTGTGACATCACACGCTGTTCGCAGCTTCAGTGCCCTGCTTTAATTTCCAAGAATGCAACTGGCCTGGGCTCCCTGATTGCTTCATCGCACCTTGCACACACACCAGCTGCCTTACTTGACGTACTCCAGAGTTTGTCCTTGGATGAGATATTGTCTGGACTTTGCTAAACATATTTTTCCAGATATTGGACTTTCTGGCCAGGTCTCCGTAGGGGTGAGTGAATATTCATCCTCCTCCGGTTATATTACATTGTACCATTTTTGTACAACCTGTTTATCGTGTTTCATGTGTGATATCTCTGATGGTTGATTCTAATCAGACTGCTACTACCAAAACCTCCTTCACATTTGCATGTACATTTTCCAGTGTACAAAAGAAAATTATATATGATTTTTCATTGGCTCATCTACTTCCCATTCAGGTACCTACAATATCGGATCCTCTCAGTGGAGATCTTCTATGTAAAAGAATTTTCCTGATTTAACCATCAAAGATGGATATAGATAGGGACAGGATGACCAATAAGATATTACACCTCACCCTAGAGATCCTTTTCCGGCTTACTGGAGAGGTGAGAGATTCTGATGACGTCACATTACATCATTCTTATCTATGGGAATAACAGATGGACAGAACTGGAGAGGTGAGGACGCTGGAAATGTCTGTAGTGAGATTTATTAATGTGTCTCTCCATAACCAGGATTACACAGTAGTGAAGAAGACCTCTAGTGAGCACTGTCAGGCCCCTATGTCTGAAGGATGGGGAAGAATCCTAAGCCCAATCATGGGACCTCCACTTCACCCCCTGATATATGAGGACATCAATGACCAGGAGATCCTAGAACTCACCTACAAGATGATTGAGCTTCTGACTGGAGAGGTGACCCTGCTGGGAATGCTGGGACATTATACACTATGAAGGGATCTGGGGGGGTGACGGTATCATTGTATGTGACAGGTTCCTATAAGGTGTCAAGATGTCACTGTCTATTTCTCCATGGATGAGTGGGAGTATTTAGAAGGACACAAAGATCTGTACAAGGACATCATAATGGAGGTTCCCCAGCCCCTCACATCACCAGGTAATAGAACTAAACACACACTGCCTATAATTATCTGTATGTAAAGAATTAAGTCCTCGTATGTTTCCTCCAGATCTATCCAGTAAGAGGACAACACCAGAGAGATGTCCCCGTCCTCTTCTTACACAGGACTGTAAACAAGAAAATCCCAATGTTTCTCAGGATCAACAGGTAGATGGAGAGAAGGTGTCATGAGATCTCCCCTATGATGTGTAGATGGCTGTGAAGGTCTTGTATTCAGTATTTTTTATCCATCAGTATTATTTGTTTTATACTTGTGTAATGAGAACAGTGGAGATGGCAGGATTAGAGCTGAAAGCAGATGTGACTTCTCGGTCTGTCTGTGACTTTTACAATATTTATTCCAGGGTAAAGATCTGACCCATATTATTACTACAGAGACATATGTGAGGGGTGATGAGTGGTGTAAGGAGGAGATGCTTACATACGACTACCCAGGTGAGTAACCACAAAATGTACAGAGGTCACAGATTCTTCTCAGTCACTGACTGACACTGCTTTATCCAGGGCTGTTGAGTCGGTAAGCCAAACCTCCAACTCCGACTCCTCAATTTCCATGACACTGACTCCGACTCCCTCATACATGGCTCATGTTTAAGCGATAAATTTACTGTAGTAAAATGGTAACATCAGGTTTTTAATCATTATTATGATACAATAATTAAGCTATTTAGATAGAACATAAAATATATTTATTAGAATACAACTTTAGAAAAAAAAAGTGTTCAACAAAAATGTACTGAATAACATTTGTGCAGTCTATGAATTTGTTCTGAGAAATAGTATCGCCTCCATCATATCCTCCTTCATAGATGACTTCAAATCTGACCTAATCATTTTAAGGTTAGAGAACAACCTCTCTACACTAACTTGGGTTGGAGGCAAAGCCGTAACCACATGGGCAACATCTCTAACAATTTCAGGGTATAAAGGAATTGCCTCGTGCACAGTCAGTTTTGATGAACGATTGAACTCTTCTGTTTCTTTGAGAGCGACTGAAAGATGTTGTAATTCCACAATTGCCCCTTTTCCAGCACGTCTCTTCAAGATTGTATCAATTTTAGGGGTTCTGACAGCAATAGCCAATTTCCTCACTTTGCTAATCAGAGTTGCAGACTACCTCTTATTGCCAGCTGCAGCGTGTGCACAACACAGTGCTTGTGATGAATAGGAGAGAGGTGTGAAGCAGCTACAACAAGATCATCTAATTGTAAAGAATCATTTTGCTGTTCTTCTGTAGAAATATCTGTTTGTTCCTCTGTTATGGGAACAGGACTGTGGCCTTCCATCTCCAACATACTGAATCTGAAATGTTCTTCTAGCTGCTGTTCACTTTCATTATTCTCATTCATCAGTTTAATTGTACATATCATGTTTGAAGCATTATCAGTTTTAATAGCAACCTGTTCTTTTTTGTTCTTAATCCTGCTTTCCTGTTCACTCCAGCAGTTCTGAGATGAGTGCAGGCATTCCTTCCCTGTGTGTTTTTGTTTTTTTCCCTCATCTGTAGAGGAGAAGCTTCACTACTTATCATGTACATAAACTGCAGCACAAATTCATCTCAGCTAAAAGTCTAGACCCTAAGATGAGGAATAGGACAGACATTTCATAACATCCCCAAATTCTTATGAAAAATATTCCCCACAAACTGCATTGAACTACTGTACCCAATTTATTATATATTTTAGGCTTTATCAGTGCTCTTGTCCAGTCCTATCACAATTAAAGGTCTCTATTCTGCCGCTAAACAACTGCATGGTCCTCCACCCAAAACTGTCCCCATTAGTTTGAGTATTTATATAACAACTTGCAGTGGAGTCATTTCTATGTTGAATCTACAAGGCCAGAAATTTTTTTTCCCCCTGATCAGTAGAATAAATTAAGTTTAATAATTTTTAATATTGGCCAAATGTGAATTTCTGTACAATAACAGCAGAGTTTCTCTTTATCCTGACTTTTAAATTTCTGTTAGAAAAGAACCAACTAACTTCAGAGAAATTTACTATAAACTACATGAAAAAATGTTACACCTATGCCATGTGTATCTCTGTGTGTGGTTTATGGCTCTAATGACTCCATGTCATGAATTTCATGTGGGTTAGAACTTATGGAATGAAAATTGCTGCACAATCTCTCCTGATACAGGGAGCACTAATACTTTTTCTACCTTTCTAGTCAGGACTTATAGAACCTCCAATGGCCCATCATAAATGAGTGTAAATCCGGTTTAATGCACTATGTTGAAAAGTTCTCTCTAAATGTCTAATATTTCTTAAGCTGAACTGACAGAAAATATTGTCCCCTACGACAGTTTGGATTGCCGAGAGCTACCAGGTCACATACTATAATTACCCAGAGATGTCACAGTTTTTCTCTACAGTAGTTATTGCACAAGATCCTCTCATTTAATCGCTTTCTGCTGAAGCCATTTTTTTGTTCCTAACCAGGCCCCATATTTCACATCTGACGGGTCACTTTACATAGTAATAACTATGAAATACATAACCTGATACAAGCGATTCTGAAATTGTTGTTTTTTTTTTTTCTGTGACACATTGTACTTTTCATTAGTGGTAATTTTAGGTTTGTTTGTTTTGCGTTTATTATGGAAAAATCTGAAATTTACTAAATATTTAAAAGAAGTAGAAATTTCAAACACTGATTTTGTATGCCATTAAACCAAATAGTAATACCACACAAAATATTTAATAGCACTTGTTGTATTTCTACATTACTTCAAAGCATTTTTCAAATATTCTTAGGACTTAGGCTTAAAGGAAACCTGTCACGTCCTAGTTGCTATCTACACTGCCCCCATTGCTTTGTTCTAACAAGCTTTTTTCATAAAAATCAGTAGTAGTATAATGATGTTATAACTTTATATACACTTTGTCCTACCTGCTCGTATTCAGTCATAGGGGTGTGATTCTCTCATTCAGTCATGGGCAGCGCCGCATTCAGTCACTGCTGGGGCCGCCTATGTATTTAATTATTGCTCGGAGGTGATTTTTTGTACTCCTCACTTTAGCCTCCGATCTAGACGCTCCACTGCTGAGGAGACTAGATCGTAGTTGCTGGAGTGAGGTCCTCAAAAAATCCCCACTAAAATCGGAGTTGATTCTAGGATCCTCACACTCACTGCTGTCTAGTCGCCTCTTCTGGCTTTTTATTGTTTTTCTTACGCTTTTTTATGCAATTTCTCATGTTTTTAATGGAGCAAACATCACAAGTCAAAAATGATTTTTTTTACGCTGTTATATAATTTATGTATTTTTACACTGTTATATATTTTACGGATTTGGGCAAAATTCTTTTTTTTCCTGATTAATGAAACTTACATTTTTATTCTCGCTTTATGTAATATAAAAAATTTCCCTTATCGCTGATTGTTCAGTTTTGCCAGAATGTGACTCTTCCCATTTGTCCACAGTCCTGTCTGCAGCACCGACATTGTGAAGAGTGGGCGGAGCTCCGCGGGGAGAGGCGTAAAAGAGCGCCCCCAACAGTCACCATAATGTACAACACAGAAGTGACAACTTATTACAGGAATATCTAAGGTCACTGGAGAACACTGCTGTTATAATTTATACCACTTCTTTTGTGCTGTACATTCTGATGATTCTGTCGGCTGCTCCGTCACTGGCTGAGACTTGTGGTCATACAGGAAAATTTGGATTCTATCAAAACTGAACAATCAGAGCTATGCGTAATTTTTTATATTACAGGAAGCGATAATAAAAAATAACCTTTATTAATTAAAAAAAAAATTCACAAAGTGACTGAGCTTTCTCCCTCTCACCCGTCATTAAAGGGGATATCCATTCCTGTCGTTCAGCTGCCTCTGCTGACATCACGTCAGCAGAGCGGAGGCTTCTTTTCTGCTCCACTATGTTGACAGGGCGGGACTGATGACGTCATCCTGATTGACAGCTGGATTCCCACTGTCTAACTGGGGGAGAAGGCTGTCAATCAGAATAAGTCAGACATCACGCTCTGCCCCGTCACCAGAGGCAGCTGAATCCCCGACCGGAACGGTCTGTGACTGCTCTGTGCCAGGGAAGAATGCCGCCGGGTACAACAGGCAGGTAAGTAGCAATTACATGCCTGTTAGTGGTTAGGCACATTTTTTGTTTTTCATAAAGTCCCGGACATCCCCTTTAATGAAGGGTGAAAGGGAGAGAGCTGGGCCACTTTGTGAATTTTTATTTAAATTAATAAAGTTAGTTTTTTTTATTTTTTTATTATCTCTTTCTGTAATATAAAAAAATACACACAGCTCTGATTGTTCAGTTTTGATAGAATTCAAATTTTCCTGTATGTCCACAAGTCTCGGCCAGTGACGGAGCGCAGCCGACAGAATCATCAGAATTAACATCACAAAAGTGGCGTAAATTATAGCAGCAGTGTTCCCCAGTGACCTTAGACATACCTGTAATAATTTGTCACTTCTGTGTTGTACATTATGGTGACTGTCGGGGGCGCTCTTTTATGCCTCTACCAGCGGAGCTCCTCCCACTCTTCACAATGTCAGTGCTGCGGACAGGACTGTGGACAAATGGGAAGAGTCACATTTTGAGAAAACTGAACAATCAGCGAAAAGGGGAATTATTATATTACATAAAGCGACAATAAAAATGTAAGTTTCATTAATCAAGAAAAAAAAGAATTTTGCCCAAATCCATAAAATATATAACAATGTAAAAATACATAAATTATATAACAGTGTAAAAAAATAATTTTTGACTTGTGATGTTTGCGCCATTAAAAACATGAGCAATTGGGTGGTGGCGATGCTGTGGAGCTGAGAGGACGCAGGAGATCTGAGCTCCCGCTATCCGGCTTATAATCCTGCACTCACCGGACCCTGATCTTCATTTCTGTGCCCTGCAGCACAGCTCCGGAGAAGCGGGGAGCGGCTGGGCTTCTGATGAGCTGCTATGGTGAGGGCTCCAGTCCGGCGCGCTCTGCAGACCCCGGCAGAGTAAACTCTTTGTGGAGCGGCGGCCATCTTGAGAGCTCTGCACGTGGCGCAGCTTACAGGCGCCATTGAAAATATATGCTGGCAGTCGGTCTCCCTCTGAAAGGCCTGAGGAGCGACGGCTTCTGGAGAGGTGCAGCGGTGAGTGTACCGGACAACCCGGTCCCGCGACCTATCTAGGGGCCACTGGAATATTTAAAAGAGGGAAACACAGCAGCCGCATTCTAACTCTGCAAGGGGAAGCATAAGCCCTGGGGCATGAGACACTCAGCCTATATTTAGGCGCTGGCATTCGTATACGGGACACAGAGTGACCAAACAATAAAGAATGCAACCAGAAGCCACTATCTCCTCCAACCTTTATTATTGAAAATAATACATCTTTTATACTGAAACCGGCATATAACTTATAAAAGATATTACTGAGACACCGCTGCAGCAAAGACACCAGGTGGTAGCATTGTCCAGACTCTGACTTCTACATAATAAGTCTGCATAATATACTACTGGAGTAAACATAATGCAATATACTCTGCTTATAACGTTACAAAATGAGCCGAGGGGAAAAACTCGAGTATAGGAGATAAATTGAAAGACTTTGCCAGAGGGGACCTCCAGGAAAATTCTCGATTGAGGAAGGGGCCAACATCCTTGTCAAATAAAATATCAGATCAACGTAAGAGGCATGTACCTGATGAGGAGGAGGGGGAGAGACATGAAGAAATGACCTTGAAGCAAGTTGCTGATTAACTCTTAGAAGCTATATCCACTTGCAAGAACTGTCTGACCGGGAGGATAGAGGAGGTTCATTCAGATGTGGGTCTACTCCGCCAAGACATGCAAACCATGAAGAAACGTGTCACTGAGGCTAAGACAAGGGTATCAGAGCTGGAAGATAAACTGCTGCCTATTGTTAACAAGTTGACCAAAGTGGCTGGCTCCATAAACGCCTGGCGCCAAAAAGATGATGAACTACAAAATCGAATGCGAAGAAATAATATACAAATTATTGGCCCACCAGAATGAACAGAGGGTCAGCATCCTGAAATCTATTTGGAAAATTGGCTTAAATCTACCCTAGGAGATGAATACTCCCTGGTCTTTGCTGTGGAAAGGGCCCACAGAGTTCCAGCAAACCCCCCCCCACACACACACACACCTCCTGAGGCCCCTCCTAGACCCTTTCTTGCTAGACTGTTGAATTCTAAGGACAGAGATACCACCCTGAGATTGGCAAGACAAAAAGGCTCTTAAATACAACAATTCTACAATTTCTATCTTCCCTGATTTTTCTGTGGAACTACAAAAACAGAGAGCACAGTTTATGGATGTTAAGAAGAAACTTAAAGACAAAGAGATTATCTATGCAATGGCTTATCCTGCTCATCTCCGAATTGTTTCTGGAAACTCTACTACTTTCTTTGCTACCCCTGAGGAAGCGTTGGAGTGGCTCCAGTTGCACCCAGAGCCTGGAAAAGGGTGACTGACACCCTTTGTGCCGCCGTTCCTATATTGAATATTGGGTTTGATGTAATTTGATACACCTTTTTCATATGCTTGAGTTCAGACTTTGCATCGTCAAAGACAACATAATACCTCACACTGGGATCAGTGATGGTATTCCCCGAAAGGAAGCGTCTTAAGAAATGTTTAAGTTTACTTCTTGTTTTGGTTGTGTTTAGAGTTGTGGTTTACAAGTTGAATGCTGTCAAAGTGCTCAGTTCTTTTTGCTTTGTCTCTATGCAATATGATCTGTTGAGTCTTATAGAGGCGATAGATCAACCTGGTGAGCCCCATAAATATATAAATTGGGTGGAAATGATTAGATACGTCAAAAGGGAAATAATGATTATGAGCAGTAATAGTGCAATGGCCTTTTGCTTCTACCCCTCAGATCTGTTTTCATCTTTATTATATTAGATAAATGGCGTCACAACTGAAATGTATGACATGGAATATAAGAGGTCTTAAATCCCCTAAGAAGAGGGTTAAAGTATTCTCGCAAATCAAAAATTACCAGCCACATATCCTGGCTTTAGTCGAAACACACCTCACTAGAGATTCAGCTAGGTGGCTAAATAAACCCTGGGTGCAATGGTCGATACACTCTTACCATACAAGCTATTCAAGAGGAGCTTCGCTTTTAATCCATAAGGCCATTAGCTGGGAGGTTAGGGAGACACACAGAGATTCAGAGGGAAGATTTGTTTTTATAAATGCTATAATTGATTCCAGAGAGTACGTAATACTATGTCTATATAACCCACCTCCTGCTAATCTAATTATTGTCCAAAAGGCAGTAAGCTTTGCACTAAACCACCCAGATGCTCAGATCTTATGTATGGGGGGGGTTTCAACTTGATTATGGACAAAAATTTAGATAGATTGAGAATTGGTGACAACACCAGAACGACAATAATACCATCTTCTAATTTGTTTTCAACTTATATGGAGAGTATTGGTTGGATGGATTTGTGGAGATTACATCACCCCGGAACTAAAGAATACACATGTCACTCCACAACCAAATCTATGTTATCACGGTTAGATTATATTTTCAGTTCTAGTAATACTGCAATGTGGGTACATAGTATTGAACATGGGGTAAGAGGGATTTCAGACCATAGTCCGGTGATACTAACACTTAAATTTGACCAGGTACGAGACAGACCCACGTGGAAACTTAATAACTTTTGGTTAAAATTAATTGGTCCTGATGATAGAATACCGGATCAAATAGACTGTTTCGTAGAAGTACATCCGTTGCCAAGGAACACTAAGATTTTTTGGGATACATTGAAGGCATACCTTAGAGGATGCCTCTCCTCCACTTTTTCTTACATCAAGAGAACGACTGCACAGGTTGATACCGAGTTTGAACATAGGTTAAAAGAAGCTGAACAGTCTTATGTTTCAGACCTGTCTAATGAGAATTGAGTAAACTGGCTACACTCACATAGATTGTATACACGAAACGTTGACACTAAATCTAAACGTAAACTATTTTTCACTAGACAATCATATTTTGAATTAGGGAACCAATCAAGTAAGTTGTTGGCCTTTATGGTCCGCAAACATAATGACTCTAGTGCTATTCTCAGGATTAGAACATTAGGGGGCCAGATAGTCACTGCGGCAGAAGATATTCTAAGTGGCTTTCATAATTTTTATAAATCGTTATATAAATCCCAAAGTGCCCATAATAAATTAGAATGTCTCTCTTATTTGGCAGACCTTGATTTTCCCAAATTGAGTGTCACACAACAATCCCTTTTGGATGCAGATATCACTATAGAGGAAATAAATGCAGCCCTGGCAGATATGGCTTTGGGTAAAACGTCTGGCCCTGATGGCCTACCACTAGAACTCTACCTTAGCTACCAAGAGGGCTTGATGCAGCACCTTTTAGAGACTTTCTCAGCGGCGATGCAAAGTGATTCCTTGCCTGAATCCTTTTATGATGCCAATATTATTGTTCTTAAAAAGGAAGGGAAAGATCCTCTGGAGTGTGGATCATATCGCCATATTTCACTATTAAATGTGGATTACAAAATTCTTACAAAAATTCTAGCTTTGAGACTTACTATCAGTTGTCCACCCGGACCAAACAGGCTTTATGCCAGGAAAAATACTTCTATTAACATTAGAAGGGTACAATCAATAACTCAATATAGCTCTCTGATACCGGGAAATGTTTGGGCCTTGGCTTCATTGGATGCGGCCAAGACTTTTGACTCCCTGGAGTGGCCGTTTTTATTTGCTTGTCTAGAGAAATTTGGTTTTGGCCCTAAATTTCGGGCCTGGATTCAAATATTGTACGCGGCCCCCAAAGCTAAAATAGTGATAAATAATTTATCCTCCACATCTCTTTCATAGGAAAGGGGAACCCGCCAGGGATGCTCTTTGTCTCCAGCTCTATTCGCTCTGGCAATTGAAGCATTGGCTATAAGAATACAATCATCTCAGGATATCAGTGGAATTACAATTGCAGACAGAACTGATAAAATTGGTTTATATGCAGATGACATGATAATTTTTATGGACAAGGTTAAAGATACTCTTCCATCTGTTATATCTACTATTGATAAATTTTGTGAATATGCGGACCTCTTTAAAAATTGGGATAAATCTTCTCTTATGTCTTTGTTGCCCACTCCGAATACTGATTTGGAAACGTTATCTCCTTTACCTGTAGTGTCATGTTTCAAATACTTGGGAATTATGATTGTTAGAAATGATAGAGAGGACCTCTCGAGTAATACTCTTCCTTTATTAGAATACGCTAAATGTAAATTTTCCTTGTGGGGGAGATTACCGCTATCAGTGTCAGGAAGGATTAACTTAATTAAGATGATCTTACTCCCTAAATTTAATTATATATTACAACATAGTGCAGTATCGGTCCCTAAAAAATTCTTCACATCTCTTAACTCTTTGATGTCCACATTTATTTGGGGGAACTCCAGACCTAAACTCAGGTTATCTACCCTTCAGAGGCCTAAAGATATGGGAGGAGCAGCTCTGCCTGACTTCAATCTATACTATTTAGCAGGTCAGCTAAAAGCGATCCGTAGTTGGATGCCTAACTCCCAGTTACCGAATTCTGAGAACCACTTGGCACACGTTTTAGGCACAGTTTGTTTATTGGGTTTTCTAGAATTGAATAAATTGACTTCCATTAAGTTGTTACCCCTACATAGATTGGCGAGAACGGTATGGAAACAGGCAAAGAAAAGAATCGACTTTACACATGTTATAGCTGAAATGCCTATATGGGGGAATCCGTATTTTGCGACATTAATGGAACATCCATCTGCCCCCTTTTAGATAGCTAGTGGGGTCTATTTGTTAAGAGATATTTATGAAAGATCTATACTGATTTCATTTGAACAGGTGCAAAATAAATTCAAGGTTCCAAGATCTCAATTCTTCAGGTACCTCCAACTTAGAAATGAGCTCAGATCTCACTTACAAAACTTTGAAATAAATCAAACTATTTCTTTATTTCCCTTAATAGGAATACTTAAATCTCAAGGTCCACAAGGTCTTTTATCTAGCTTGTATACATACTTGCTATCAACAGGCTTAGATCATAACCCTTTACCAGCAAAAAATAAGTGGAGACTTCTAATTCCGAATATGGGGGAGGAGAAATGGGATGAAGTTTTGGCGTCCCCGTCCTTTGTCTCTCCCTCCGTTGAATAATATATAGCTGAATCAGCTTATTATTATCAGTCATATCTCACACCCCTCAGACTATATCAAATGGGGCGATCCTCTAATTCAGAATGTTTACGATGTCATACCATAGATGCCGACTTTGTTCATTTAATCTGGGACACGGCTCCATTATTAGGTCCTTCTGGCATGAAGTAACCTCTTTACTATCCTCTTTAGTATCCATCCCGATTCCATGTGATCCACTGATTTGCCTTTTTGGGGTAATGGAGGATGATGCCTGGGATCTCTATATTAAGATTTTTTTGAGAGAAACCTTATTTTTGGCCAGAAAATTGTTGGCACTAAGATGGATGGGCAATAGACAGCCAACATTGCGATCCTGGATCGCACTGGTTAACTCAATCATTCCATTTGAAAAGATAGTATACCAAAACAGAGGTCGTCCATTAAAATTTTCCAAAATATGGGACTATTGGAATTATTTGTGTCTTACAGTCTCTACTTAGGCAAAGGGTTTGAGCTGGAAAGTAAATATGTAAGGGATGTGAGAATAAATAGAAAACCACGAGTTATAAGTGACAAATGTTGCTTATAGGGGCAAGCATCTAGATCCATATACATTACGATGAGAGTCAATCTGAGCATGGAAAGGATAAAGACAGCACAAGTTTGATAAGTTGTGGTTGAGAGTTCAAAGTTTGGATTGTATCCTAATTAGGTAAATACCCTTTTTCTTCTTTTTATATAATTCCAAAAGATGCGACATTCACAGGGCAAAAGAAATATTGATATGCATGCGATAACCCATCCAACCAGTTTATTTTAATATGTCCTCATCGATGTAAATCTATGTTGATGTGATGTCTCTGGATGTTTTCTACTACCAAATGCAATGTGTAATTGTTTATAAAATTGTTTCATAAAACAATTTAAGTTTAAAAAAAAAATGAGCAATTGCATAAAAAGCATAAGAAAAACAATAAAAAGATAGAAGAGGCGACTAGACAGTAGTGAGTGTGAGGATCCTGGAATCAGCGCCATCTAGTGGTGTCAGTACTGAACTCTCTACATCGGAGGGGATTTTTTGAGGCCCTCACTCCAGCAACGCCGATCTAGTCTCCTCAACAGTGAAGCGTCTAGATCGGAGTGACAAGTGAGGAGCACAAAAAATCACCTCCTCTCTAGATGCAACCTTGCCGGGAGCAATATTTAAATACATAGGCGGCACCAGCAGTGACTGGATGAGAGAATCACACCCCTATGACTGAATACAGCAGGTAGGACAAAGTGTATATTAAGTTATAAAATCATTATACTAACACTGATTTTAATGGAAAAAGCTTGTTAGTGATGCACATTGCATCACTAACAAAGCAATGGGGGCAATGTAGATAGCAACTAGGACGTGACAGGTTCACTTTAAATAACAAATTTTCATATGTTCAAGGTACAAAACCTATTTTTGGGACCAAATCATTTTTATAGTTATTTGGAGGACCTTTATTTTAGAAAATTCACTGCTCATAGTATCAAAAACCACATTCAGGTAATTTAACCCTTTAGGCGTATCTCAAATGTTTGTGGCCCCAATTTTTTCTATTTTACAAGGGGAAATAGAAAAATGGACCACACAATATATTTTGCAGCTTCTAAAGAGGACAAAGTCATACTGTTTGGGCACATGGCAGGGCTCTGAAGGAAAGGCGTGCCATTTGTCTTTGGGAACGTGGATGATTCTGCTGGAATAGTTGGGGGCACGATTTGCAGATCACATAAGGTGCGAGAACGGCAGAAAAACAGTCGAAAACAGCATAAAATTGACTCGATTTCCCTCAGTGAATTCACCTTTAGGAGTAATGAATATTTTGACTCCACAGGAATTCTCTGGAAACTAGTAAGCAGTAAATGGTGGAGAATGAAAATTGTAAATATGCCATTTTAGTACCCAATAAGTGGTGCCAGCTTCTGCTCCACGAGACATGCACACTGTAAATGTTTAAGTGGGTTCTTCCCGTTATGGCAATGCTAAACATGTGGACACTAACAGTCTTTGGGCATACTGTAAGGCTCAGGAGCGAGGAGGACATTTGGCTTTGGGAAAGTTGAATTGGTTTATGGAAGCCATGTTGCTTTTCAAAGTCTACTGTTAGAATTTTAACTGTGTTTGTCTTAGTCAGTAATTCAATTTTGCTACATAACTTGCAATTTCTTTGGGAATTTTAGAAATGTTATAAAAATATAATTAATCATAATGTTATTTAAAAAATAATCTTTATTCTTTGCAGGTGACTGCACCAAGAGATCAGAGGGAAAATTGGCATCTTCAATATTTAAATCAGATGTCCTTGATATCAATCAAGATATTACTGACGTCTACGCCACTATTCCAGATATACCGTCATCCTTTCACAGCAAAGATCTATCATTTGAGCCTTTTAAACAGTTCCCATTTTTTGATTCATCACAGACTATTAAGAAAGATCAAATTAACCAAACAGGTGTTAAATACGAAAGTGCTCTGACAGCAAACAAGCAATTCTCAAGTTTAGAATATGAAAAAAGTTTTTCCCTCCAAACGTCTTTTGTTACACATCCAAAAATTCACATAGAGGAGAAAAGATTTTCTTCAGAGTATGGGAAATATTTTAACCAGAAATTAGAACATGTTGGACAAAAAAGAGTTCATGCGGGGGAGAAGCCATATTCATGTTCAGAATGTGGAAAATGTTTTGCACACAAATCACAATTTGTTATACATCAGAGAACTCACACAGGGGAGAAGCCATTTTCATGTTCAGAATGTGAGAAATGTTTTGCAGATAAATCAAATCTGGTTAGACATCAGAGAAGTCACACCGGGAAGAAGCCTTTTTCATGTTCAGAATGTGAGAAATGTTTTGCAGATAAATCATATCTTGTTTCACACCAGAAAAGTCACACAGGGAATAAGCCATATTCATGTTCAGAATGTGAGAAATGTTTTACATTTAAATCACATTTAGTTACACATCAGAAAACTCACACAGGAGAGAAGCCATTTTCATGTTCAGAATGTGGGAAATGTTTTGCAGAAAAAGCATATCTTGTTTCACATCAGAGAAGTCACACAGGGGAGAAACCATTTTCATGTTCAGAATGTGGGAAATGTTTTGCAGATAAAGCATATCTTGTTTCACATCAGAGAAGTCACACAGGGGAGAAACCATTTTCATGTTCAGAATGTGGGAAATGTTTTGCATATAAATCAATTCTTGTTACACATCAGCGAAGTCACACAGGGGAGAAGCCATATTCATGTTCAGAATGTGGGAAATGTTTTGCAAAGAAATCAAATTTTGTTAGACATCAGAGAACTCACACAGGGTAGAAACAATTTCCATGTTCACAATATGGGAAATATTTTACCAACAAATGAGTCTCACTAAACATCAAATATTTATTTATTTTATTCACTTATCTAGTGCCATGAATTCCACAGTGCTTTACAGACATTATTGGCACTGTCCCCAGTAGATCTCACAAAAAGAGGAGCCATTCTCATACCTAGGTCAGAAATGTTTTACACAGAAATCATATTTTGTTAACCACATAAGAAAATTCACACAGGAAGAAATCATATATTTTTGACCAACTGTACAAGAAAACACATAACAAAGTCAAAGTAATGACAAGTAAACGAGAAAGCAAGTTAGAACTTAAATTAGAATTAAAACATATGCAGTTACTAATATACATCTTATCTAAAAAACATAATAAATGCAATATTCCATGTGCATTGAATATTTCTGTTATATATTTATATATTCACTATATGGACAAGAGTATTGCTACACATTCCTTTTAAACCCCCCAAATAATACCCAGCATTCTTCCTCCCTCTTCTTTCTAACTCCTGATCTCAGCTATCTGCCATTCATCAGCCTTTTTCAAACCACCATTTCAGTCTGTGAACAAATATCTTTAGCTTTTCTATTTCACAATAATTAAACATGTTCATATTGAAAATTTCTATTTACATATATGATTCATTTCTTCTTTGTTGGAACGCCAGGCGTGATCCATTCCAATTAGAATAAAATGTCTCCCTCTCTCCATCTCCCTTATCTTATTTTGTAATGCTGAGGTAAGATTATCTATACCATATGGCCATGGCCCCACTATCAGTATTTGGTCAGTATTCGGTCAATATTATTTCTCAGGAGTGGGAGACAAAACCAGGAGTGGGTGATAAATGCAGAATTGGTGACTTGTTTCTATTATACCTTTTCTTGATTGTTCTTCACCTGGTTTTGGCTCCCACTCCTGAGAAAAAATAGTGACCGAATACTGATAGTGGGGCCTTGGCCTATATGTAAAACTCTGGCCCGTAGGCTGAGTATATTTGGCCCACAACGCTGGGCAGGTTCCCCGAGTTTATTTCGGCCGCAACTCTGGGCCGGATGGGTGTCCGCTTGGCATCGCACTTTCAGCTATATTGGCATCATAGATGCTGAAACAGTTGAAAGCTATTATGGACGAGGCTGACGCTCCCTCTCCTATCATTCCCAACCTCCCTCCGTCTAACGTGAGTACGGAGGTGTGCAGAGGATCTGAATACACCATGAAGAGACCGGCGCCGCTGGGGAACGGGCAGAGGTGACATTTTTTTTATGTGAGGCCATTATACTGTATGAAGCACTGTGTGGGACCCATTATACTGTATGGAGCACTATGTGGGGTCCATTATACTGTATGGAGCACTATGTGGGGCCCATTATACTGTATGGAGCACTTTTTGTGATCATTATACTGTATGAAGGGCTGTGTAGGATTATAGTTGGAGAATCATAATGTGATAGGGTCACCATTCTTTGTTGGGCTGATTGAGGGAGTATAGTAGGGTCATCATACCGTGCATGTCGAGGGTACTGTGGAAGAATTCACGGTCATATCATACTTTGTTTGGGGGCACTTTTGTTTGCATCATACTTTATCTGTATTATTTAAGTTTTTTATCCTTTGTTAATACATATATAAATTAGGCAATTGGGCCATATGCTTTCCAATATTTTATTCTAAAATCTATTAATTAAAATGTAATTTGTTTCGTGGGACAGCCCCTTTAATCTTGTTTCCATATGTGTCACGCCAGGTGTGAGTGCAACACAGAGGGGAAATGGAGCCCAGACACTATTGAAGGGGGAAGAGGTGACCTCCCGATCTGGACTAGTGTCACCCTGACTCCCCCTAACGTCCCTATACAGCCTCTGCAGCTGTCGCCGATCACGTGCCTCGCCCTACTATCCCTGGCATAAAGCTATAGCTGGGGGTGGAAGGAGATGAGCACTAGTCTACCTCCACTAGCACTCTAAAGACAAAAGGGGAAGACAACACAGCGGAATAACAAACTTAGCTTTAGAAGAACTCCAACAGGGCACACGGCCTCAAGACTCCAGAGAGCGCGAGGTGCTGCTTCAGCCAAGTTCCAAGTAGAAATGAGTATAACTGGCAACGTCCACCCAGACACACCAGGTATATATACACCCAGACTAAAAAGAGGTAGTCGCTGGGTCCTAAACACAGCCTCCTATCTAGGCAGCTGTCTGCATTACCAAACGTGGAGACCACTGCAGGGCGACTGCCCCTTCTGCCACACCCGTGACAATATGAAAATGTTCATAATTATATTTGATGATAAAGAAATACTTCCTCAATTGTAGCCATGATTTTAATAAATACGAAGGTTGGCCCTCAACTTTATTCAAGCTTTTAATTTTGGCTGTGTTTATTTGAGTTTAACATCCCTTATCTATACCGAGACCCCTGCACAGAAATATTAGGGCTACATTAACAACACATATGTTATACAGAAGAATAGGGCTATCTACATAGTTCTCTGTACAAGGACATATCGATCAGACAAGGTCCTCATATTTAGGCAGTTTCTATTATTACCAAACGCTTTTTATATGAACAAGATCAGTGAGTCTATTTATGCTTAGATGCTTATGCTATGCTCATTATGCTATGCTCAATATGAGTAGAGAGCTCCAGGGACCAAGACCCTGTCTAATACTAACACGCTGGAGGCCAGGCTCGGAGTATCTGGCCATGATGCCCAGATTCTCTCATTTTTGTCTCTAGCGTTTCTTGTAGAATAATTCACTTTCTCATACAGTCCTGTAGTAATGTGTGGCATGCAGAAGTAGTTCTGTTGCTTCAAAAGCATCCAGCAACTAGAGGGGTTAACACAGTCACAGGAGACAGGGAGTGTTTTAGCAGAGCCCCAGGGAGATTGTGGGGAACTTGTTATTGTAGTCTGGCTGAAACCAAAGAGAAAGGTAGTGTGTTATCTGGATCTGACAGAAGGCAACTGAACAGGATTCAGATCAGGAGAGAAACTAAACACAGGTCAGATAAACTCCCTGAACTAACAGTGCAGAGTATTATCAGGCAGGAAGATAAGGACTGGAAGGAATTGTGTCACAGGGATCATCTCCCTCATCAAACCCCCCTCCATCCCCATGCAGAATAAAGAATGCTGTGTACTATTGTGTCCTTGTGAAGGAAAAGCCTGTGGTTGTGTATGCATAGAAGTGTGCTGGTAAGAGATCTAATCTATGCTGAATTATGCTACTGAAGAGACTGTAATACTGTGCCTTGTGAAGAAACTACTGTATTGTTACTGGAGCCGGTTGCTCAAGAAACCCAGACTGTACTGTAATGAAGATCGTTGCTGTAATATCCCTGAATTGCACTGACTGTGCTTCAGATTAAATTCCACTGTTAAACTGTTGAAATAGACTCTTGTCAGATGTGTCTGGTCAGCAAATGAATCTATCATGTGCCTGAGAGAAGCTGCAGCCTATGATCGTCTTGAGTAACGGTTCCCCCAGGATTCCAAAGATTCGTGAAACCCATCTCGCCCCATCTGAACCTAGCGGCATGCGTGTAACATTGGTGGCCCGTACGGGGAATCCTGATCGGGAATTAGCGTGTAGAGGGAGAAGAGGAAAAGTGTCTGGAAAAACACAGCAGCACAGCTCCTCAATTCAACTCTGCTACACCAGTTAAAGGGGACCAGCCCTAAAGAAAACTCACTAGCAGCAATGGATGTGGAAATTAAAATGGACAGAATTAGTGAGCTGCTTCTTCAGTTAACCTGTGAAGAATTGAGAACAGTAGCAGAACATATAAAGATGTCAGAAGAGCAGATTTCTAAAGCACACAACCGCAGACAACTGTTAGCTGCCATTAATGCAAAAATGGATGAGCTGGGGGAGAAAGAAGCTGAAGACATCATGGGGACGTTCCTCCAGGAGCTAACACAGTTTTTTAACCAGGTTGAAGTTGGAGGATGGAGGGGCGGCACCAGTTTCCAAAAGTGGGAATCTCCGTCCACAGACTGAACTACAGGAATTGAAAGAACAACTCAAAGCCCTAACAACAGCGCTGCAGGAATTGACCAAAACCTCTAAACGGGTGACAGACTCAGACAGGACCTTTAACCTGCTCGGGTTAGATAAATCAGGGAGACAGTCTTCTCTAACACCACAAATCACCATAAGGAAAGAATTCAAAATCCTGGGATAGATTGGAGAGTGTGAACAGAAAGAAAGACTGTCTTATATGAACTTGTTGCACCAGATCGATGCAGGCTTACAGAAAGGCTTCCAGCCAGATGAGATCATTGAGGGGGCGATGAAAGCGATCAGCCCAGGACTGAACCTCCGTAGTTTGCTAGAAATGAAGAGTCAACTGACCTCGCAACAGCTGAAGATGATTATAAAAGGGCACTATAAAGAAGAGAGTACTTCAGAATTGTTCCACCGACTCATTAACCTCTCACAGAAAAAAATGAATCACCCCAAAGTTTCTTGTTCAGAGCAAATGAACTGAAGAATAGACTGTTGTTTGCATCCAGAGATGTAGAAGCAGAGGAGAAGTTTGATGCTGGACTAGTCCAGAAGAAGTTCTTGAGATCACATGGGAACGGGGTTAATTAGTAAAGACATCAAGTTGCAGCTGAAACATTACCAAGAAGATCCTGGCATTCTGGACGAAGTCCTAATTGAAAAAAATGAATGAAGCCGCTATTTTGGAGTCAGAGAGCGAACAGAAGTTAAAGAAAGGCTCTGCTCCTAAAATCACCAAAATGAGTCAGCTGAAGTTGGAGACCCCCAGTGGCCAGTCCGAAGATCATCATGGAGACCCACCAGTGCCATCTCCGAGAGGGAACCTTAAATCACCAACAAAAGAGAGGACCACCAGCGCTGACTGGGAGGAAGTAATAGGAGAACTGCGAGCCGAGTTGATTGAGGTGAAAAAGTTGATTCGTTCCAGGCCAGAACCTGTATCCCTCAGACCCAGGAGTGGGTTCCAAAACAGAAGATACCCGGCTTGTGAAGTGTGCCATTTATCAAATCAGAGTACGGTGTGTGTCCACTGTCTAAGATGTGGTGAGGAAGGATATTATGCTAAGGGGTTTGGGTTAAAAGACCGGAGGTTGCCAGTGCGAGGTGACTGGTAACCGCGACACGGAGGAGGCCCCAGAAGCCAATCCAAATCTCACCAAACCCCAGAACGGCACATGAGGTAAAACGGCTGCATCAGTACTATCCCCAAGTGTGTTCCCATTTACAACAGCTGCAAGAGAGACTTAATGCCCAGTGCGGAGGTCAAACGATGTACTCCTGGGAGGAGGATTCCTCAATCAGTAAAGATGGCCTCATCAGCCTAACTGGTGAGAGGTGCTTTATACAGTGCCAGCTAGATGGACTCCTCGTAAAAGCACTGTGGGAAACAGGAGCCCAAGCGAGCCTTTTAAATGAAGAATAGAGAAGGCGCTACCTGCCACATACCTGCCTTCGGTCGCTAAAAGAACTCTTAGGACCAGTGTAACTGTGTAACTCCACGGCAAAGCTGTCAACCAGACCGAATTCCCTTTCATAGTCTGGAAGTGACTTTCCAACTGAGGGCCACGAAGAAGAGCAACACCATTGAGCTTTTGGTACCTTTTCTCGTGACCAGTGATGAGAACGTGGCAGAGGATCCTATCCTGGGTTATAATGTAATCCATGTGGTCATCGCGAAACACAAGTCAGGGATGCTGGTTGTGGAGGCAATTGCCACATCACTTGCCATACCCAATGTCGTGGCGGAAAATGTGATTCATAGAGTAAAGAAAGCACAGAATACAATGGACCTAAAAGAAGTCAAGGTAAGCTGGCGCCCAGCCATCATCCCTGCAAACCAAATGGTGGGGGTGAGGTGTGGAGCCCGGGTAGAACTGGGAAAAAAGTCTAGAAAAGACTGTTCGTGCCAAAAGACTCCTCAGAACTTCCAGAAGGCCTAGTTCAAGGTGAGACTGTGCTTACGATTCCTACTGGTGGGTTTGCTCAAGTGACCATACTGGTGATGAATACTACGAAATATGAAATTAGACTGGATCCAAAGACTGTGTTAGGTCACATTGAAACTGTTAAAATTGTACATCCAGCCAGTGTGAAACCTGCCCAGGGGTCTACTGTGCATTCAGTCTCCCCACCAAGGAACAGGAGTTGCCCATGGGAGGAAATTGCACGACTCGCCTCAGGGTCCTGAAATCTCCCAGTAACCCTGGAACACTTGTGTGCTGAAGATATAGCGATAGCAAAACAGATGCTGAGAGAAGAGTGTCATGCATTCTCTAAAGATGACTCTGATATAGGCTGTATCCCGTTGTTGCAATTGAAAATCAATTTGAAAGACACGACCCCAGTAGCAAGAAGTTACATGTCTGTGCCGGATCCATTACACCGTGAAGTGAAAGAGTATTTACAAGATCTAATCAACAGAGGTTGGGTCCAAAAGTCGAAGTCGTCTTATTCCTCTCCTATTGTTTGTGTTAGAAAGAAGGATTGTATGTTGAGACTCTGCTGTGATTACCGGGAACTAAATCGAAAGTCAGTACCTGATCGGCACCTGATACCAAAGAGTCAAGATAGGCTATCCAGCATATCAGGAAGTACCTGGTTCTCTGTCCTCGATCAGGGTAAAGCATACCATCAAGGGTTTGTTGAAGAGTTCAGTAGACCCTTGACAGCATTCATCACACCATCGGGGTTATATAAGTGGATCCGCATACTGTTTGGGCTCAAGTAGTAGTAAGAGCACCCACCTCTCGTCAACACGCCCACTTCCAGGTTTTCACAGATGCCCCGCCCCTTTTTGGCACATGTCCCGCCTCCACTTCCGGTCTAAACCCCTCCCCTCTCCTCCCCATTCTCCGCCCCTATGTATGTCAATACCTGTTACGTTAGTTCCGTCCCCGCCCCCGGAAGCAAACCCTTAACGCCCCTATGTGTGTCAATATCTGTTACGTCAGTTCCGTTCCCGCCCCGGAAGCAGCCCATGTTCAGCCTCTGTTACGTCCCCCATGACCGCCCACATGCCCTTCACCCAAGGTTGTAGGTTAATGTGTAAGCGCCGTATGTAAGAAAAACATGTCAAGACATGTTTTTGTGAGAAAAGGCAGCCCCAGGATCCCTAGGGTTAGCATTCTGTAGTGTTCATAATAATGACATAATAAAAGTGTTTAAAAAAATATACATTTATTGTAGATTCACTTAGAGGTATACACAAATCAAGAAATGGAAAAAGGTGTAAATAGATTTCAAAATACAACATTATACAAGCAAATCTATAGGTTACAATACATTTCAATACTAATATTTACAAAGTTAACCATGCGCTCGGCGACAGCGGCGCAATTCTCTGTTTCGACAGCAAACGTCCTTTAGCGGCTGGCGTTGAGGTAGCGAGTACTTGTGATGGTGTTTTGAAGGGATTTGACGGCGCACTCAACATCATTTTTAATTAGTTCAGAGCGTCTCTGGTCGTATGGTGACCGATCACGGTCGAAGGTATGTTTAACTCGGCCATAGCCCTCATAAAAATGTCCCATCCTTGTGGAGTGTTCTTTTTGGTTAGTCCGTGACTTTGCAGAGTGCTCCGTACAAGGTCCAACATATGGGTGCCGGGAATGACGGTCCCTTTGTAGACAAATTCACCTTTCTCAGTCCATGTAGCAATGTCTTTGTATTGCAAGAAACTGTTGAGTAGTATATCTGCATTTTTTCAGAAACGGGGGTTGAGGTGATCTACAAACTGAGGGGCAGAGGGGCGTATCTCTATTTCACCCGCTGGTGATGGTGCTTGTTCACTGACAGGAGGGATCACAAGGTTTAAATGTGTAAGTTCAGAACCTTTGCGCTTAGCATGCAGCAAACTTCTCTGTAGTATTTTGGTGTATCTTTTAATCTTTACGTCGTCAGGCAAATCAGTGCGGCGTAGAATGTCGCCGATTTCGTCGTCTAACCTTTGGAGTGTCGTCTGACGCACGGTAGGCACCGGCGGACCGACGTTTTTTAGTCTATTAATCTCATGCGCCGGAACCAAGTACATTTTCTCAGCACGTTCCATCATCTACCGGTTATTAAACTCGTTATTAGCGGTAAAGAAATAGCTAGAAGCGGCCCTATGAAGCCTCCAGACTGATTCAATAGATACTGTTTTCTCCGAATGGACACTTTTTTGTGACTCAGATTTCTTATAGCTCTACGCCATTTTTGTAATATTTTTCTTTGGCGCTTTTTGAGAGGAAGCCGCCCTTTCAGAATATTGAGAGCTATTTCTGTGATGGCAGCGATTAAATCTCTGTCGGCGGTCTTCAGAATCAGCTTTCTCTCCGACGCGTTTGCTTTCACCAGCTTTTTTAAGAGAGCCCAGTTACACCTCACTCTCTCAGACATGTTGACAGAATGAAGGTTATGGGTATGAATAATCACAGCAGAGTAAAAAATTCACTTTTTAGAACGAGTTTTACCTTTTTGAACGTACGCTGCTGGTAAAGCTGGTGGAAACAAACCAGTTCTTAAGCGATATTCCTCGGGCGTATCACCTCTCAAATCTACGAGCAAGAATCCGTAAGCTTCTAAGATGAAACGCGAGTTCCTCGGATACATCTGTCTGGCTAGCGTTACAATTTGTATTTTATCGCGGGGGTTATTAAATAGGACCATGTACTTGGTATTCAAGTTGATGGTTCTACTCTTTTTCCCCTGACAAAAAACATTTTGAACCAAATAGAACAGGCTCAAGCTTCTATGATGAACGTATTTAGTAAATGCTTTTTCCAGTTCTGAATTACAGCTAGCAGCATCCATGAGATCGTCCACCACCGCCAAGTTGATCATGTCAGGCGGGAATAGTTCGTCATCTACACACGTCTGCGTCAAACCTTCAATAAAACGAATACTGGGGAAGGAATGACTCAGTTCATCGTACATTTTTTGCCAACAAGAATAAAACCAAACAATATTATCGGGTTTGTGAGATAAATGTGTTGTCGCGTGAGCTAAAACCTGTTTGACAAAATAGGATTTTCCTGAGTTAGAGGGGCCCGCTAGAATGCATGAGAATGGGTGTTGTAACTGGGGATCCATGATGTTGTATGTTTAAGACCTGTAGCGCCACAGAGTAAATTCGTCGAGCACGTTTCTCTTTAGACTTCACGACTCTATAGCTAAGCGTCGATCGTTTGATGGTACGGTAGTCTGTAGCGTATTCTGCACCTGTAGCGGAGATAAAGGTACGTCAGTTGTTTGAAGAAAAGGGAATTCATCGTTAATACCCGTAGGGTAAAGAAGTAAAGTCATCAAACAACTGCCTCTTGGTATAGACGCAGCGTTGAGTTTTGCGTAGGGGTCGCGTTACAATATCCCAGTACTTTTTGATCCGCACAATACCATTCTGCTCTACAACGATCGTCTTTTCATTTCCAGGATCTGCAGAGTTCTTGTAAGCTAACACTAAATCTTTTAGACTGTCGAAATTGATAACGCCAGCGTTAGCGATATTAAGCGTGATACCTTTCACTTTCAAGATCGTGTCACCCGTGTTTAATTTGTAGCCGTAAGTTTTCGGACCGGCGGATACAAATTCTGTGATGCGACTCCCCTGGGGTATTTCGCTGGTGAGTTCACCCAGGTAATCACCTAAGGGAGGCTGCCACTCGCCGTCACGACTTACAAAAATGACGGAGTCTGTGTCGTGGTAAAGACAGCGCTCCTGCAGTTTGTCTAGAAGGGTGTACAATTCTAAGCGCGCATAAGCTGTAGTGAAGCATGCAATGAAAATGTTGGTGTTTTTGTTGACAGTGCGGTGTTCTTTTGTGCATTTCCAATTGACAGTCGCCGTACCGTCGCTGATAAAGTTTAACTCAGAAATCTCATAGTACGGGTGAAAGGCACACTCAAAGAGTTCATCGGCGTTGTTCACGACGCTGGTGGTAGGTAAATTAGAATGCTGCACAAACTTTCCCCATAAAGAGTTTAAGAATAGTTTGGCGATTTGTCTTTTAGCTGAATTTGGTTCTATATGATTGGGGTCTAACTTTATACCTTCTTTTTCAAGATAGGCGGCTACATAGTCTTTTTTCTTGGTTTCGTCCGTGCACCACGAGGAATACCCCGAGGCTTCCTGTTTGTGTCTAAGATGTAAATCGATGTATTGCGCAAATAGATCGGTCGTCGTCTCCTCAAAATGCCACACCTAGTAAATGTGTGCGAGTCTGTAACCCTTCTCCAAAGCCATTTCTACCTCTATCGTGCACCACGTACCCGTCAGAGCCCTCTCTTCCTCTGAATGAGCACAGGGATCCGCTTCTGAATGCAACGCGCATGTGTGACAGAGGGAGAAGATCAATTTTTTTGTTCATTTTAACAGGGAGCACAGGGAAAAACAAATACCTGGGCGGGTAGACTTTCACTTTGGCGATGCCAAAGTACTGCTTGATATAACCAAAGTGGTCCTAGATTATTTTAGGATGTCCTACGGGGTACACTTTTGTTTTATTGCCGTACGGGTATAAACTGGTGAAATTGTAGTACTCTATAGTTTCACCGGGTTCTAGTTTGTGATAGAGTTTGATAGCGTTAGTACGACCACCGTACAGAGCGTCACGAGACTCTAAAGGCTCAGGGAACTGCATGTGGCGCAGAAACGCTTGTAGGTCAGAGCTTTTTTCAACCATCTCTCGCCACTCGTGCTCCCACAATACGCGGACGTCGCACCCCTGTTGAAGCAAGAAACGTTTCTTCACCTCAAACATTCGATACAATTGCCCGTAAGTGGTCTTTGTGAGTTTGTTCGTGTCATTATCGTTATAGCAAACGGGACACCCGTGGTAAAAACACCCCTGAAATTCAAAAGTCGTTGGGCAACCGCTGACTCTCGCATAGCCATCTAGAAAAAAGTTTCCTACTCTTTACTCACCACCTTTCAAAGCGTGTTGCAGATCTAGGTTCTCTGTATGCGCTACGTACATTAACCATTGAATAGCCGGGGACGAGTAACGTTTGTGCTTTTTGTGATAATTATCCCCAGGCAAAATGGCTATTTTGTCTTCGGGGAGAAATTTAAAGCGGTACATGGCCAGACAAACAGATGCTAGTGTCGTGAGCTGAAACGGATCTATACTGATGAGATTTTCAGTAAATTTATTTTTGCGCTTACAGAACTGTATTTGTTTTTTGGCTGTCATTTCTATGACGCGCTCACGATACACTACGCAGGCGCGTCTCAAGACCTCTACGTCCTGTTGACAGTATGCTTTGAGCTCTGCTTGCAAATCAAACGTATTGTTTTTCACCGATTCGTACCATGTTGTGAATTCCTTTTTCTCACTATGCGTCATGTACTCTACGCCATAATAGTTAGCATCTGGCATAGGCCCTACATAGGACTGATTTTCATCAGTGTTAAAAAAATGTGGAAAGTGACCCTTAGCGCCTGAAAATCCCATAGCTTGCGGCAACTTACTGAGCTTCATGGGAATGAAATTTAAGAGTCGATGAATCTCATGTCTAAATCGGGTAATGATACGCACAAAAGACGACCGCCTTGTGCTATCATGTTGACGCGCAGCTTCTCACGAATCAGCTCTTTAACGATAAAGTAGGAATCGTATCGAGCAGCATTGTGAGCTATAAAAGTGTAACCTACATACCCACCCTTTGTAAAAAAATGTACAAAGTCAGTAGTACATGTTTTACCCACAAACTCCCAGCTAGATATCCCGTGCAAATCTGTGGCAAAAACATAATTGGGATGGTGCGTTCCCGTCTCTTGCGTACATTCAAAATCGTAAAAGATGTATTGTTCCGTAGATTTCTTCGGTGTATAGCGCTGCATGTAACATAGATGATTATCAAATCTGCTCACCGGAACACCGCAAACGGAGCATCGTACACCGACGCATCGGTGTTCATCATCTACGATTTGGGGCACATAGCGATAGCATCGCTCGCAGAAAAATTTAAGTTTACAAAATGACCAGTCAGTCTCAGCGAGACTTCTGTGGCGTTCTAAGCAGCTTGCTGAACGACAAAATACACGGCAGCGTGGGCATTGCAGATGCTCTGCAGCTGTATCAGAGCAATCCGACCTCTGACACGCGGAGCAAAAGTATTGACAAGAGTGATTATTTTTGTGATGAAATGCAGAACTGCACTTTTCACAAAAGAATTTAGCTCCTATGAATCCTTTTATATTTTTTATACCGTAATAATGATTATCATGATGTAGAATATATAATATTCTGTCTGTGGGTTCTTTATCCGTGTGAAAATAGCGCCAGTCTCCCTGACTAAAGTATAGAACTTTAATGGTAACGTTCAAATACGTCTCAAATGCTCTAATGTCTCTAAAGCTCACTAGTTAATCGTCGGGTAGTTTCAAATTTCTGTGCAGCTCCACCGCACGTTTCATTAAATCATCGTCAGGCGGGTCGTCTTCAGCCAGTAAGGCGTAGAGAGACGCGGCCAAACACTGATTAGAGCCGTAATTGTTAAAATCAAACAACATTTGACGTTTCAGATGAATAATTCGTGTATAAACTATAGATCAGTCGTCTGCGTTTTATACCTCCCCGTCTATTCCTAACGACGCTTACTATCAATTTCAAGCAGTCGCCGGCTATGCACTCGGCGTTGCTTTGCAACGCGTTGCCCACGGCATTTAGGAAAGCAGTCGCGTCAAATTGTTCTCTACATTGTTTAAAACCGTAGACTGGATTTAGTCTTCCGTCCCCTTCTAATCTTAATTGTATAAAGTCGCCCGGCTCGATATCCCTCACGATCCTATCCAGTAACGTTTGAATAGAACCGTGTATGATCTCCAAACTTTCTTCAAAGGAGCGTATGCGGTCTAAATTCACAAATCTAAAATGATCGATATACTGATAGGCATTGAGGTTACTCATCTCCCTACGAACATGAAATAAGTGTTCCAAAAAGCATGAATGTTCGCTTATGGCCGGTGTATGAGGAGGTGAAAACTGTGGCGCTGCATCTTGTCGATCATCGTTCGAGATTTCAACGCCGGAGACTGTAGGTGTATCCGACGCGGAATTCTGCGGTGTGTCTAGGAATTGAGAATCTATCGAGGATTCGCATTCTGCCGTCTCAGTGACGACTGTCGGCGAAAGCTGAAGTGTTGTAGTGTTCTGTGGGGGTCGTCCTTGCGTAACGTGTGGTGAGTCAATAGCAGTGCGCTTTACCCTATTATTTAGTTTTTTTCGCCTCTTTAACGCGCGTGTAGCGTTTCTTGCTTTTTTAATACAACGTTTTATGACGTGTGGTTTATTGAAAAAACCTTTACGCAGGGGTCTCCGTTTCATACCGCGACCCGTCATGCCTAGTCATAATGTACGAGCTGTAACATACCTGGCGGCGTCCTTGCATAGTGGTCCATCTCCCACTGTGCAAGAGCACGCACTTAATCTCCAGTCCAGTTTGCTTCCCTCCATGCTGTCTGTTTGCCTCTGTGTCTGCTGCTTAAGGGCGGCGCCCGATCACTTCCTGCTTTTTGTACCTGCTGCAGGCACACCCCTTGTGCGTCCTCAGCCTATTGCTGTCTGCCATCTGGTATTTAACCCAGCTGCTCCAATGAATCCCTGCCTGAGCATTGTGTTCTGTCAGTTGGCCTTTGGTCACTGATATGCCAGGTCCCGTTTATGTTTCCTGCCTTCGGTATCAGTTCCCGTGTCTGAACTGTGTCCTGTCTGTATTATCTTCTAGCCTGTTGTCTTCTGCCTATCCTGGAGGCTGTATTTCCAGGCCTGTGTGAACCCGCTCCTGTATCTTGCTGCTGTGTCTGTTCTTGTCTGAATACTCTCCTAGCCTGTTTTGTTTTTCTCTATGTCCGTACTTTCCCTTTTTCTGCAGAGTCTGAACTCGTACCTAACTCCTGCTCGTTGTCACTGTACTTCCGTTTGTGAGTTTGTGGTCCACTCGCTACTTCTCTGCAAGTACCCTGTGGGTATCTGGTCCTGCCTTTCCCTTCTAGTCTGTTCCGTGTCTACAGAGCCCTGTCTTCACCGCGTCTGCGGTTTTCGCTTTGCTCAGCCCTGTCCCCACCGCGTCTGCGGTTTTCGCTTTGCTCAGCTCTGTCCACCGCGTCTGCGGTTTTCGCTTTGCTCAGCTCTGTCCGCCGCGTCTGCGGTTTTCGCTTTGCTCAGCTCTGTCCGCCGCGTCTGCGGTTTTCGCTTTGCTCAGCTCTGTCCGCCGCGTCTGCGGTTTTCGCTTTGCTCAGCTCTGTCCGCCGCGTCTGCGGTTTTCGCTTTGCTCAGCTCTGTCCGCCGCGTCTGCAGTTTTCGCTTTGCTCAGCTCTGTCCGCCGCGTCTGCGGTTTTCGCTTTGCTCAGCTCTGTCTGCCGCGTCTGCGGTTTTTCGCTTTGCTCAGCTCTGTCCGCCGCGTCTGTGGTTTTCGCTTTGCTCAGCTCTGTCCGCCGCGTCTGCGGTTTTCGCTTTGCTCAGCTCTGTCCGCCGCGTCTGCGGTTTTCGCTTTGCTCAGCTCTGTCCGCCGCGTCTGCGGTTTTCGCTTTGCTCAGCTCTGTCCGCCGCGTCTGCGGTTTTCGCTTTGCTCAGCTCTGTCTGCCGCGTCTGCGGTTTTTCGCTTTGCTCAGCTCTGTCCGCCGCGTCTGCGGTTTTCGCTTTGCTCTGCCCTGTCCGCCGCGTCTGCGGTTTCGAATTTGTCTCCCAGTCTGTACTGGACCCTACCCAGCCTGCGCTCTAGTCTGCCTGTTCCTGTATTCCCCGGTGTGGGTCAACAGCCGTGTCCGGAGTCTGACCTGAAGTAGACCCTGGTTCCTCTGCTCTGTTCCTCCCTGGTGCACTGGCGTCGTATGCCGTCGTGCGACCTTGGTCGGATCGGGCAGATACTTAGTTACGCCCCTCCAGGCACTCTCCGGTTCATTGCACAGTGGAATCACTACATAAACACGCACACGCCAGTCAGTCTGGGCGCGTGCATTACACGAGCCCTCGGTAGGTTTTTAACGGCTTCAACAGCCTCTGTGTACAGCGGTTCTAAAGCCATTATTTCTGAAATGCTGGCTCTATCCGGACGCTGTGCGGACAGTTCTGTACAACGATCCAACAGGTCAGCTAAATGATTGTGTGCGTTGATAAGCGTCATGGTATGACTGTATAGGTTGTTAAATACTCTTTTTACATCTAGGGGCCATTGTTTGTACGATGATATACTGTCTCGAGTTTTCTGATATTTAGGTTTTATTGACAGTATTGTGGTGTTACGCGGCCGTTTCTGAACTTTAGGCTTCTGTGGTGTAGCTATAGTGTCACAAACCCGTAATACATTTGGTTCAATACTCATTGACCTACCTGAGGGTCCTGCAGAGATTGTTTCAGAATCATGGGATGTCGAGGTTCCTGCATTTAGATTGCCGCTTTTGTTGACAGATCTGGTTTTAGGGCTTGGATGAAATGAGTTACTTGTGGCTTTTTGCTCTGAGGGGTGCGGAGGGTTTACTTCTTTAAGTTGAGTGGGTTGCTTCCACAGATGTTCCAGCGGCGGCCTACGTTCAAATTCTTTTTTATCAAAAATAGTTCTGAAGGCTTGTCTACGTGCTGTCTTTCTAGGCGCGTCTGCGTAAGAAAATGGAGAGCTCGTAATTAATCTATGGCGCATCTTAGCAAAATAGGAAAATGAGAGTAAACATTGTTGTAACGGATTAGTACGGTTTAAAAAACTTACACGTCAGGTTGATATGTCTCCAGAACGATTGGGTGGGGGGTGAATAAGACGTTGACAGGTGTGTATAATTTTCTTCGGTTCTTGTACCGGTACCGAGTGATGAAGCATTTTCTTTGTCTTCTGGTTCATCGTCTGATCCAGTTAAATCGATGATGGTCTCTGAAATAAATAACCGGTGATTTACCACACAGCTGGCCGTTCTATTGTAGAGCACGGCAACATTTGTAGTTGACAATACCTTCCGTAGATGTTGGCGGGTACGTAGGGCTCCAGATATCCCGGCCTGTGACTGAATATACAGGTTGTTGCGTACAAGCTTCATCGTCGCTGGTGTTGGCGGACGGACGGTCATCGTCAGAGACTGTACAATCTATGAAACTCTCTGAAATAAATAGACGTCGAATTACATAAAAACTTCACAAGATAATGTAGAGTACAAAGAGCTTTTTGTTACCGGACTTACCATACATAGGTAGGCTGTGTATATCCAAGGTCCTGGAGTTATCCTGGGACCACTCCGCCATTACTTCAGCGTCCAATTGCTGCGATTCGGTCAGTAGCTCCTGTGAGTCTGGGTATTGAGGATCTTCCGCTAGATCGAAATTAACATGACGGCCCCCAGAGACCATTTCACGTTGCGCTTCAGCCATCAGACACTGTCGCTGCGTGGCATTCCTCTTCCATATCGGCATCTAGGAATCTAGCTTTTAAAATAAAATAAAAGCGTGGTAGGTATCCCCCATCCTATAACTTCATTTTCACACATTCTCTCTAAAACTTTACTTACTTAGTTGGCTGTCCGTGAGTTGCTCCTCGCCGGCGCCGTGATCGTTAAAATTACAGTTCATCTGTAACAAGCGCATAACGTCATACAATATATAGCGACAAAATAAGCGCATAAACTATAAAATACTTACAACAGTTACAATTAAAAATTAATATACAAGACATAATAATGGTGACAATCAGGCATTCGGTATTAAATAAACATTATACAGCCCCATGATATGCTAAAAGATAATTACTTACATTGACGGTATTCAATATCTTGTCACCTCTTCAGACTGAGTGTTCTGATAATCTGAATGAACAATTCGCACGGATATATATACACGGTTGACTACGTCACGTGAGCAGTTTTTTTGCTGCGGTATACTAAAAAAATGTTCCCTAGGTTGGGAAAAATCAATCCATACCAGTTTTACCATGTATAACTATATTAGCTTGTTAATTAAGAAATGCCCTTAATTATCTTGTCAGAAACCAATAATCATTAACATTATTGTATTGATTGATATGGCTAGCTAATGTTACTTCATAGCCTGGGAATAGTTGTTTTTTTTTTGCTGCGTCATACTAAAAATGTTACCTAGAATGGGAAAATCAATCCATACCAGTTTTACCCTGTATAACTATAATAGCTAGTTAATTAAGGATTGAATCTAAATCCGACACCATTTTGTTTTCAAAATGCCTAACGTCGAAACTCTGTTACACAAGCATTATTATACAGCAAAGAGCCCCGGTTCCTACGGTGGGATACAGCGTCTCTATAATGCCGTTAAGAAATATGGCGTGCGTAGAAAGACTGTCGCAGAGTGGCTTAACGATCAAGAAGCGTATTCTCTACACAAATCCGTAAGAAGACGGTTTATCAGAAATCGGATCATAGTTAGCGATGTGGATAGTCTCTGGCAGGCGGATCTCGTCTGCATGAATGACTACGCTAACGATAACGACGGTTTAAAATATATTTTAATGGTCATAGATGTTCTATCCAAATACGTCTGGGTCATCGGCCTGTGGACCAAGACCGGCAAGGAGCTTGCAAAAGCTTTTGAGATGATTTTTAAAAGCGAACGACGTATCCCGCAAAAACTACAAACGGATCGCGGGAAAGAATTTATGAATAAGCCCATCGCTACGCTTTGTAAAGAGTATAACGTACATCAGTTCTTTATGAATAATACGGTGAAAGCTGTGGTCGTGGAAAGATTTAATCGCACGTTGAAAGCTCATATGTGGCGCTATTTAACGGCTCATAACACATTGCGATATATAGACGTATTACCTGATTTAGTGCACTCTTACAATTACGCTTATCATCGCACTATAAGATGCAGTCCTGCCTCTGTCACGAAAGCTAACTCCATGACCGTATGGCGCAGCGCTTATCAAGACATCTCTACAGCGAAAAGATTTAAGCCTCTATTAAAACCGGGGGATAACGTCCGGATTGTACGGCATAAGCATATCTTTTCAAAAGGCTACAAGCAAACCTACACGCGTGAAATTTTTGTGGTCTCGTCCGTAAATACACGATTCAGAAAACCTCTCTACGCATTAAACGATTTGAGCGGTGAAAACGTAAAAGGGTTTTTTTATGAAGACGAACTACAAAAGGTGCCGCAAGACGCTAATAGGATCTACAAAGTTGAAAAAGTGTTGAAAAAACGCAGGCGTCGCGGTGCAACTCATTATTTTGTGAAGTGGCTCGGATATCCCGATAAATTCAATAGTTGGATAGAAGAAAATCAATTAACGATCGTATAAAGCATGGAAGACGATTCGTTTTACGCTACACTACCTAGCAATTCATCATCCAAAATCTACCCCGAAAATACTATTTCGAGTTACACCACCAAGCTAGCAAAGGCCGTTCATCTTTCAGGAGCTTAGGAAGTGGCGTTAACGGAAATACAGTACCCCCATACGTGGAACACATTCGACGCTTTTGAAGGGAACTTCTACGCTGCTAAACACAACGAACCGTTAGAGGTTTATCATGTAAAATCAGGATTTTACCCGAACATTCAAAAGCTGGTCGGTACAGCCAATGCGCGAATAGAATCGCTGAATTTATCCACGCCTGCCTATAGGATACGTTATGATTATCTACGTCGAGAGGTAATCCTACCCGACCCATCCCCTATACAGTTTGCTCTGGGTACTAAGCTAAAATTTATTTTCGGACTACAGACCGTCGATGATTCACCCGCAGCTTTAATGCCATGGAATCGCCGCTTTTACCCCGATTCAAAGGCGGGTTTTTATTCGCTTTTTGTATACACTGATATAATTCAACATCAGCTTGTGGGCAACAGCTACGTTCAACTGTTACGGACCGTAGAAGTTAGCGGCGATGATAATGATATTGTCACAGTGCGCTACTCGCGGCCAGATTACATACCGCTGTGCAAGCAACACTTTGACTCCGTAACTGTTACTGTCATGTCGGACCAGGGTACGCCGGTTAAATTCAGATACGGAAAGTGTATAGTGCGATTACATTTTAGGCCTCGCAAGACTACACCACGGTAAAAATTATGTCTCAAACAGTTTACGGGGATCCCGCCTTGTACGCACGGTACTATGTAGCTCAAGCAGGGCATGGCTTAGAGGGGTTCCGCGGTGATGAATACATGTACGGCGCCGGTCTCGGTGGTCTGTTTAGAAGTCTTTTTAGAAGAGCAGTACCGCTTTTTAGAAAAGGCCTAGAACTAGTCAAACGGCATGTAAAAACAGCCGTAAGAAACATTGCTAAAGACGCTATCACGGGTATGTCTACGGCCGTAGTGGACAGATTGAATCGCACCTCTAAAAACAATCAAGAGGGTGACGGACTAATCTACGTAACCACAAAATCGCGTAAAAGAAAAAGAGAAAGAAACTCTTTACCACGAGCGAAAAGACCCCGCTCACCGTGATTCCCGCCGCGCCTCATGAATAACACCGCTCAACGTAAATCGAGTTCGCGTCAGAAGTCCGCAAGACGCCTCACGAGTGACATCTTCTAATAACGGGCCATGGCGTTTATTCACGATGCGTCGATAGAGTGCGCTTAAAGCGAACTGGATATCTTTACCGTGCCTCCCACGCAGACTAGCGTAGAAAAATCTGTTTTTGTCGAGGTGCAACCCATCGCCGCTCTAGCCGATAACGCACCCCTGGAATTTTTCGTATCGGGAAGCGGCGAATATTATTACGATTTAAATAATACACTCTTGAACGTCCAGTGCTGCATCCTGAAACAGGACGGTACGGTTCTCGCTGCCAGCACGCGTGTGGGACTTATTAATTACCCCATAGCCACAGTTTTCAATCAGGTGGACATTACTCTGGGGGACCGTTTGATTTCACAATCTGATAACATTTATAGTTACCGGGCCTACATTGAAACGCTTTTAAACTACAGTACGCAAGCGTTGAGATCGCAATTTACAGCGGGGTTATTCTATAAAGACACTGCAGGCCATCACCAGACCACTGTACTCAACGGCGAAAATCAAAATCATGGGTTCGCATGCAGAGCCCACGCAACCCGTCTCTCAAGGCCTGTGGAACTCGTGGGCCCGATCTTGGGTGACATTTTTAATCAACCTAAACTCATTTTGAATGGTCTAGATCTTAAGATCAAGTTATCAAGAAATAAGGACTCGCTTTGCCTTATGACTCCCGAACAGGAACAGTTTAAGGTTCAGATCGTGAACGCAGCCCTCTACGTAAAGAGAGTACAAGTCTCTCCAGCCGTCAGGATCGGTCACAGCCAAGCTCTTCTATCAAGCCCCGCTAAATACGCTCTAGACAGAGCCTGTTTGAAAGTCTATAGCATCCCTGGAGGAACGAGAAATAGTAATCATTGAAAATCTTTTTCTGGGCCAGATACCAAAAACGGTGATTCTTTGCTTTGTGGACAACGAGGCCTTCAGCGGCAGTTACCAGAAAAACCCACTTTGCTTTCACCATTATAGGATCAACCACGCTGCTCTGTATTTGGACGGACAGCAGATCCCCGCCAAGCCGTTTCACCCTAATTTTGACGCTGAACATGCTGTGAGGGAATATATGGCTCTCGTTCACATCTCCGGAAAACAAAAAGCCGACGCAGGATTAAGCATAGACCGTGATGATTTTATGAGCGGCTACACTTTCTTCGCGTTTGATTTGTCGCCGGATCAGGAACCGAGCGCTCACTTTTCGCTCAATAAAACGGGTAACCTACGGGCCTAAATTCATTTTGCGGATGCCACACCACACACGGTGAATATGATCGTTTATGCTGTCAACACGGCTGTACTGGAGATTAACCAACGTCGAGAAGTCCTATACTACTTTAATTAAACTTTTGTGACTCCACAGTGGATTTCATCTATAATGAATACTATGCAACTGTCATGCATTTTGAGCCGAAATCCCGTTACTCGGAGTATGTTTGGCGGGGTATTTCCCTGCGACCTCTTACCACGCCATATTATCAGGTATAGACCTAGAGCCTATATCGTCAACACAGATTCTTCGGAAGAGCCCGGTACGCATTGGCTACTCATTATTCTATGCAGGAACAAATCCTTATTTTTTGACAGTTACGGGTTACAACCCGACGCCGCCGTATTTCCGAATACAAATATACAATTTTTAAGAAGAAACACCACGACTTATTGCTATCAGAACCGCCAGCTGCAAGACTCTATATCAAGTTTTTGCGGACAGTTTTGTATTTACGTGTTGTATCATGTCGCTGCGAGAATTACATTGAAGCGATTACTGAAAAACTTTACAAATGATTTAAAACATAATGATCGTCTAGTAGATGCATTTGTACAAAATCTTTCTAACTCTATCACGATTTTACGTACGCCATTATGCGATTATAATCAGGTTTGCAAACCGCCCTGCGAAACATGATCTTGCTCTATTTCTGCTATAGAACTAATATGGTTTTATAACGATATTTCCTTTTTGTAATGTGTACTAAAAATGTTTATATCTTAGTATTTCTTGTTCAATAAATCATTCAATCTATTTTGCTGTGCCAGTTAACATTAACCCAGGGACTGCTTTTTCTCACAAAAAAACATGTATTGACATGTTTTTTCTTACATAAGGTGGTTACACTTTAACCTATATGGGGGTGAAAGGCATGATCGCCTTCTAGCAATTCGGTTTACACAAAGTTAATGGGGAATGTGCCTAGCTTACACATTACTTATTACCTTACAGAGACGCTGTCGCCGAGCGCATGGTTAACTTTGTAAATATTAGCATTGAAATGTATTGTAACCTATAGATTTGCTTGTATAATGTTGTATTTTGAAATCTATTTACACCTTTTTCCATTTCTTGATTTGTGTATACCTCTAAGTGAATCTACAATAAATGTATATTTTTTTTTAAACACTTTTATTACGTCATTATTATGAACGCTACAGAATGCTAACCCTAGGGATCCTGGGGCTGCCTTTTCTCACAAAAACATGTCTTGACATGTTTTTCTTACATACGGCGCTTACACATTAACCTACAACCTTGGGTGAAGGGCATGTGGGCGGTCATGGGGGATGTAACAGAGGCTGAACATGGGCTGCTTCCGGGGCGGGGACGGAACTGACGTAACAGATATTGACACACATAGGGGCGGTAAGGGTTGGCTTCCGGGGGCAGGGACGGAACTGACGTAACAGGTATTGACATACATAGGGGCGGAGAATGGGGAGGAGAGGGGAGGGGTTAGACCGGAAGTGGAGGCGGGACAGGTGCCAAAAAGGGGTGGGGCACCTGTAAAAATAAAAAATAAAAAACTGGAAGTGGGCGTGTTGACGAGAGGTGGGTGCTCTTACTACTGGCTCAGTTCAGCTTCCACAGAATTTCAGAGGAGCATGGAGACCTGTTTGAAAGGATTGAGGGACGATATCTGTCAGCCGTACTTGGATGACAATGTGGTACACAGCAAAAACTTCCGGGAGCATGTTGAACACGTGAGGACCGTATTACAGCGGTAACAACAACACAGAGTTAAAGTTGACCCCAAAGAAGTGTGAACTGTTCAAAAGATAAGTCCAATTTCTAGGAAAAATTGTGTCCGGAGAAGGATATACCATGGACCCAGCAGAAATCGCTCCGGTACTGACCTTAAAAGACAAGCGGCCCTCTACTGTCGGGGAGTTGAGGCAGATCTTAGGATTCTTCTCCTACTATCGTACTTACGTTCGGAAATTCTCCAGGATTGCCGCCCCGCTATACCTCCTCTTGGGGGGGACGACCGAGTCAACAACACCCACGGAGAAAAAGAAGAACGCGGGTAGGACCAGGCTTAAAAGAAACAACGCCGTTTTGTCCCAACAGCCCATTCTCTGGACAGCAGACCATCAGGAGGTACTGGAAGAACTAGTAGACTACCTGGTAAAACAACTCATCGTGGGATATCCTGATTTCAACTTACCATTTGTTCTCTATTGTGACGCTTGTCAATTTGGACTGGGAGCTGCCCTGTATCAGAATCAAGATCAAGATGGAAAATTGAGAATAATCGGTTACAGTTCTAGAACGTTGACAGACGCCGAGGAGAATTACCATCTACATTCCGGAAAATTGGAGTTCCTGGCATTGAAATGGGCTATCTGTGAATGATTTAGAGATTATCTCTATTACTGCAAAGAGTTTGAGGTATATACTGACAACAACCCTTTGACCTATGTCCTCACTACAGCCAAACTGAATGCAACAGGTCAGAGATGGGTCACTGAACTAGCTGACTTAAATTTCAGCATCAAGTACAGGCCTGGAAAATGCAATGCAGATACTGACAGATTGTCAAGAATGTCACTAGAGCCTGAGGAGTTCATGCAAGAATGCTCGGAGGAAGTCAGTATGGAAGCAATTGAGAGCACTACCCAAGCAGTGCAAGCTTATCAAGAGGAAGACATACCATTGTGGTGTCCGTTGACGGTGGAAACCACCATAAAAGCGAGAGAACAACAAGATCACCCCCTGTCCATTCAACAACTACCAAAAGGAAAAATCCGTAGAGCACAAAGGGAAGATCAGATAATTGGTAAAATACTACTTTGTGGACCAAAATCGGTTTCCAAGTACACGGGAAAGAGATAATGAGTCACCAGCAGTATCTGTTTTAGTTAAAGAATGGACAAATCTCTACCTCAGTGAAGACGGTATCCTGTATCGTAAAGGAGGACAAAACCGGCAGTTGGTACTACCCAGAGTATTCCGTAGGTTGGTCTTCAAAGAACTCCATGAAAACATGGGACACCTTGGAGTGAAAAGGACAACCAACTTGATCCGTGAACGTTTCTTCTGGCCGTACATGCAGAGAGATATTGAGAGATACTTGACCAGGGAGTGTGGGTGTCTGAAAGATAAACGTTCCAACACATCACCCCGGGCACCTATGGGCAACATCTATGTATCCGTTTGAGATGGTCTCAATAGACTTTCTACATCTCGAGACATGCAAGGTTGGTTACGAATACATATTGGTGGTGATGGACCATTTTACTCGATTTGCCCAAGCATATGCCACCACCAATGAAGCTGGTCGAACAGCGGCAGAGAAGATCTTCAATGATTTTGCTTTGAGGTTTGGGTTCTCTACGAGGTTACACCACGACCAAGGAAGAGAATTTGAGAACCAGCTCTTCGCCAAGCTAGGAAAGTACTGTAGAATTCAGAGATCCCACACAACGCCCTATCACCCAGAGGGTAATGGACAAGTGGAACGTTTTAACCAGACATTATTGTCGATGTTGCGCACTTTAACAGCTGATGAGAAGAAAGACTGGAAGAGTTCTCTGTCAAAAGTGGTACATGCCTATAACTGAACAAAGAGCGATGCAACGGGTTACTCACCCTTCTTCCTATTGTATGGACGATCGCCAAAACTGCCAATCGACATCATGTTCGATACTCCGGTGTTAGAGACTTACAGAACGTATCTGGAGTACGTTCGGAAATGGAAGGAACGGATGGCAGAGGAATACAACATGGCGTCCAAAGTGATTACGCAAAGACAGAGCAAGAGTAAGGAGTACTGTGATCGAAAATGTTATGGAGCAGAATTGGCACGGGGAAGGCGGGTGCTAGTCAAGAACGTACGTGAGAAAGGTGGTCAAGGAAAACTTTGTTCTTACTGGGAAGACAAGGTGTATGTGGTCGTAAAGAGGAAAGCTGATGACAGTCGAGTGTATGAAATCCAATTGGAAAGAGGGGACAAGAAAACCAGAATAGTCCTTCGAAATTTATTACTACCCTGTGATTATCTCCCACCACAACAAAACTTCCCAGAAGCAGACTGACATCGACCGAGATTGACTAAGAGACCACAACAGATTGAAGCTCCGGTGGTGGATAGTGACCTTGAAAGTTCCGATGAAGAAGAGCACACCATTGTATTTCTCAGACCGGCAAGGAGAGGGATGTACCATCCTCAGGAGAGTGAACTAAGTCCGGAGGCTTCAGAGTTTGTACTAAGGAGTACAGATGAAGTCCAATTCAGATCTGATGATCGAACACCCGTCACTGGAGAGACCGATCGACACTCAGGAGCGGAATTACCAGACCGTGCGGAACCAGGCGATTCCGGGAACTTACAGAGGCAGCTCCAAGAGCATCTGAGGAAGCACGGGAAATGAGTGTGGCGGAAGAAACTCCTGTGACCGAAGAACCCGTGGATCTGAGGAACAGCCCACCTGAATGATGTCGACTTGAGAAGTGAGGAGACCCGTGATGCTGACGTATGAGACATTTGGTGAACAGAGTCAAGTGCCAAGGACTGTTGACTGGACACGACTCCGCCACTGTACACACATGGGTCCTCCCCGAACACACTCTGCTCCGCTCTGTACACACACTGCTCGGCTCTGTACACAAGGCTCCGCTCCATACGCGCTGTACACACGCAGCTCCGCTCCGTACACACGTGGCGACACTGCTCCACTCCGTATGCGCTGTTCACACGCGGCTCCGCTTCGTACGAGGCACGGCTCCATAAGCCTCGTACACGCGCAGCTCCGTACGCCTCGTACACGCGCGGCTCTGCTCCGTACGCCTCGTACACGCGCGGCTCTGCTCCGTACGCCTTGTACACGCGCGGCTCTGCTCCGTACGCCTCGTACACACGCGGCTCTGCTCCGTACGCCTCGTACACACGTGCGGCTCCGTACGCCTCGTACACACGCGGCTCCGCTCCGTACACCTCGTACACACGCGGCTCTGCTCCGTACGCCTCATACACGCGCGGCTCTGCTCCGTACGCCTCGTACACACGCGGCTCCGCTCCGTACGCCTCGTACACACGCGGCTCCGCTCCGTACGCCTCGTACACACGCGCCTCCGCTCCGTACGCCTCGTACACACGTGCGGCTCCGTACGCCTCGTACACACGTGCGGCTCCGCTCCGTACGCCCCGTACACACGCGCGGCTCCGCTCCGTACGCCCCGTACACACGCGTCTCGGCTCCGTACACTTTGTACACACGCGTCTCGGCTCCGTACACCTTGTACACACGCGGCTCCGCTCCGCACACCTCGTAAACACGCTGTTCCGCTCCGTACACCTCGTACACACACGGCTCTGCTACATCCACACTGTAAACCCCTCCTGACCCCACACATAACCTTCACCTCATCCAGCACCATGACAACCAGCACAGCAGAGTCCTGCATCCACTGAGGCCCCTGATCATGTGACCCCTGACTCCTCCCCTCCTGTGACCTCATCACAGGTCCTGTGCGCACAGAACAGCCATATATGTGGTGGCGGCTCTGCAGGTGGAGGTATGTGGAGATTCCCTATTACTGGCCGCAGGCTGCATTAACCCCCTCAGTGCTGAGACTGTTTTAGTGCTTTTCTTTTGCCACTATCTTATAATCATACTGTTTTGTACCCTTTCCACTGATGGATACATGCGACTAAAGTATGAAAGATGAGAAACATGGAAATCTGTATTAATTTCATAGTACATTGACCCTTTCTTGTCCTAGCAGGGTATAATGTGCCCACAGTACAGCTATCCCCCCACACACAGTATAATGTTCCCACAGTACAGCCATCTCCTCACACACAGTATTATGTTCCCACAGTACCGCCATCTCCCACACACAGTATAATGTTCCCACAGTACCGCCATCCCCCACACACAGTATAATGCTCCCACAGTCCCGCCATCCCCCCACACACAGTATAATGTTCCCACAGTACCGCCATCCCCCACACACAGTATAATGCTCCCACAGTCCCGCCATCCCCCCACACACAGTATAATGTTCCCACAGTACCGCCATCCCCCCACACACAGTATAATGTTCCCACAGTACCGCCATCTCCTCACACACAGTATAATGTTCCCACAGTACCGCCATCCCCCCACACACAGTATAATGTTCCCACAGTACCGCCATTCCCCCACACACAGTATAATGTTCCCACAGTACCGCCATTCCCCCACACACAGTATAATGTTCCCACAGTTCTGCCATCCCCCACACACAGTATAATGTTCCCACAGTACTGCCATCCCCCCACACACAGTATAATGTTCCCACAGTACTGCCATCTCCCACACACAGTATAATGTTCCCACTGTACCGCCATCCCCCCACACACAGTATAATGTTCCCACAGTACCGCCATTCCCCCACACACAGTATAATGTTCCCACAGTACCGCCATTCTCCCACACACAGTATAATGTTCCCACTGTACCGCCATCCCCCCACACACAGTATAATGTTCCCACAGTACCGCCATTCCCCCACACACAGTATAATGTTCCCACAGTACCGCCATTCCCCCACACACAGTATAATGTTCCCACAGTTCTGCCATCCCCCACACACAGTATAATGTTCCCACAGTACTGCCATCCCCCCACACACAGTATAATGTTCCCACAGTACTGCCATCTCCCACATGCAGTATAATGTTCCCACAGTACTGCCATCCCCCCACACACAGTATAATGTTCCCACAGTACTGCCATCTCCCACACACAGTATAATGTTCCCACAGTACTGCCATCTCCCACACACCGTATAATGTTACCCCAGTACCGCCATCCCCCCACACACAGTATAATGTTCCCACAGTACTGCCATCCCCCACACACAGTATAATGTTCCCACAGTACTGCCATCTCCCACACACAGTATAATGTTCCCACTGTACCGCCATCCCCCCCACACACAGTATAATGTTCCCACAGTACTGCCATCTCCCACATGCAGTATAATGTTCCCACAGTACTGCCATCCCCCCACACACAGTATAATGTTCCCACAGTACTGCCATCTCCCACACACAGTATAATGTTCCCACAGTACTGCCATCTCCCACACACAGTATAATGTTCCCACTGTACCGCCATCCCCCCCACACACAGTATAATGTTCCCACAGTACTGCCATCTCCCACATGCAGTATAATGTTCCCACAGTACTGCCATCCCCCCACACACAGTATAATGTTCCCACAGTACTGCCATCTCCCACACACAGTATAATGTTCCCACAGTACTGCCATCTCACACACACAGTATAATGTTACCCCAGTACCGCCATCCCCCCACACACAGTATAATGTTCCCACAGTACTGCCATCCCCCACACACAGTATAATGTTCCCACAGTACTGCCATCTCCCACACACAGTATAATGTTCCCACTGTACCGCCATCCCCCCCACACACAGTATAATGTTCCCACAGTACTGCCATCTCCCACACACAGTATAATGTTCCCACAGTACAGCCATCCTCCCCACACACTTTATGATTCAAGTTTCCCCTCACAATATGGTATCACCCACTCCACTGGCTAATAAATAGTCATTTATCCCGATTCTTGGTGCCGATGCTGATGAACCCGGCACATACCAGCGACCTCCTGGATCAGTTTCCGACGGCTGGAAATTATGGATCTGGGACGGTCAGCAGGTGCTATACATGTGTGAGGGGCTCTATCTCTCTCTCTCTTTCTGCCTGAAATAAAATAATGGAAGCTATCTGAAATATATGGAAGATGTCTTCTCTCTGACTTCATCAATAATGGAGAATGTTCTTTCTCTCTTGCTAGAACTGTGATCTTTATTTTTCACTTAAAAGCGCTTTTAGACTTTCTCCACAACCCTCATTAGTGTGATCATACAACATACAAGCCTCTGATTGCTGCGGTGATGCACTGCACTACTGTAGTGCTGTGTATTATCCCTGCCTGTCAGTGTAATACTAATGGCCCCATACACATGAGATAACTGTTGGTCAAACGATCCTGACTGCTGTCTCTCCTGACTCCCTCATACACACAACCTTTCTACTCGGCTTGGCTTTCCTGTGGTCTCTATGAGAGAGTTGTTGGCAGACTCCTCTAGAGGAGGCTTATTTCCAGGAACAGCAAATTTCAGTGTTTGAAATTCTAATGCTAGATCCTTATCTCACCTGACATCATCTGCAGTTCCAGCCAACTTTAGTCTAATGTGTATGTATATAATACCCAATGCAGGATGTCACATCCCCCGCATATAATACCCAATGCAGGATGTCACATCCCCCGCATATAATGCCCCATGCAGGAAGTCACATCCCCATATATAATGCCCCATGCAGGATGTCACCTCTCCCCCATTTAATGCCCCATGTAGGATGTCACCTCTCCCCCATATAATGCTCCATGCAGGAAGTCACCTCTCCCCTCCATATAATGCCCCATGCAGGAAGTCACCTCTCCCCCCATATAATGCCCCATGCAGGACGTCACCTCTCCCCCATATAATGCCCCATGTAGGATGTCACCTCTCCCCCCCCATATAATGCCCCATGCAGGAAGTCATATCCCCTGTATATCCATCCCCCCATAGTGCCCCATGCAGGTCCCCTATGGCCCCATATAAAAAAAAAAATCCAATACTCACCTCTCATCTCAGCTGCTTCTCTGGACTCCAGCGTAGCCCGCATGTTGACGCAGTGCGCTGTGACCGATCAGGAGAGAGCGCGGTGTAAAGACGTCACCGCGCCCTCTGATCTGAGACGTCACAGAGCATCAGCGGAAGACACAGGAGCTGCTGCGGAGGCACGGGGAGGGGTAACTATGACGCCGGGGTCCTGATCGAGCTGGGGGAGGGACGGGAGGAGAGGGGAGGGGAGGGGTAAGTGTGACGCCGGGTGCCAGGGTACTGATCGAGCGGGGGGAGGGACGGGAGGAGAGAGGAGGGGAGGGGAGGGGCATCACACTTGTCCTCAGGAGATAAGCGGCCGTAGCCGCTGATCTCCCGACGATAGCCGCATGTAGGTTGGGGGACTTATGCTGCAAATAGCCGGCTGCATCTCCCGGCTGCATCGCTGCTGACCTCCGTGCCGCACATGAGCCACTAATGGCCGCCATGTTTTTCAGAAATGCCGCATCGCTGATTGGCCGCGGCCGGACCAATCAGCGACCCGGAATTCCCAGGACAGACAGACAGATAGACAGACAGACAGACGGGATAAGACAATTATATAGTAGATGGGGCAGCTCACATCTGAGATAATTTTCTCATGACGATTTGGCATGCAAAAACAATCGCAGCATGGTGCGATTGGCTGCGAAAATCGGATTGCATATACCCATACAAATCTATGGGTGCATGTGAAACATCGCACTGCACTTGGATGTCACTCGAAATGCATTGCGATTCCCACGGACGCTGGCAATGGAGGAGATGGAGAAATTACTTTCTTCGTCTCCTCTATACCTGTGCTGCGATTCACTCATGCGAGAGGATCGGAGCAAAGTGCACTGACACTCAGCTCAAACTCGCAGCAGAGTTTGAGCCAAATGTCATTAGCATATCGCATCGGATGCTATATGCTAGTGTGATTCCGGCCTTAGTCTGCAATTCAACTTATTTTCCAGTCCATGCGAGACAAGAGAGAATACAACATCTACACGTTCAATCTCCTGATATGTTTCCCTTTATTACCTCCAACAATTGTATTATTACACGGGATTCTTTATGATGTTACATCGGCCTCATCTTCTCACCATTCAGATTCCTACAATATTGGAACTTCTCAGTTGAGATCTTCTATGTAAGAGAATTTTCCTGATTGACCCATCAAGGATGGATAGGGACAGTGTCAAGATGGCCGAGAGGATATTACATCTTACCTTAGAGATTCTTTTCCGGCTTACTGGAGAGGTGAGAGATTCTGATGACGTCACATTACGTCATTCTTATCTATGGGAATAACAGATGGACAGAACTGGAGAGGTGAGGACTCTGGAAATGTCTGTAGTGAGATTTATTAATGTGTCTCTCCATAACTAGGATTACACAGTAGTGAAGAAGACCTCTAGTGAGCGCTGTCAGGCCCCTGTGTCTAAGGGATGGGGAACAACCCTGAGCCCAATTACAGGGCCTCCTCCTCACCCCCTGATACATGAGGGCGTCAATGAGCAGATGATCCTAGAACTCACCTACAAGATGATTGAGCTGCTGACTGGAGAGGTGACACTGCTGGGAATCATGGGACATTATACAGTAATGCTATGAAGGGTTCAGGGGAATGACGGTATCATTGTATGTGTCAGGTTCCAATAAGGTGTCAGGATGTCACCGTCTATTTCTCCGTGGAGGAGTGGGAGTATTTAGAAGGACACAAAGATCAGTACAAGGACGTAATGATGGAGGTTCTCCAGCCCCTCACATCACCAGGTAATAGACAGGACTAAATGCACACTGCCTATAATTATCTGTATGTAAAGAATGAATTCTGTCCCTGTATGTGTTTCCTCCAGTTCTCTCCAGTAAGAGGACAACACCAGAGAGATGTCCCCGTCGTCTTCTTCCTCAGACGTGTAAACAAGAAAATTCCAATGTTTCTCAGGATCATCAGGTAGATGGAGAGAAGGTGTCATGGGATCTCTCCTATGATGTGTAGACGGCTGTGAAAGTCTTGTGCTCAGTCTTGTTTTATTCACCAGTATTATTATATATATATACTTGTGTAATGAGAACGATGGAGATGGCAGGATTAGAACTGATCATAGATGTGACTTCTCCATTCGTCTGTAACTCTTACAATATTTGTTTCAGGGTAAAGATCTGACCCATATTAATACTACAGAGACATATGTGAGGGGTGATGAGCGGTATAAAGGTGAGATTTCTACATACGACTATCTACATGAGATGTAACTTCTAAATGCAGAAAAGTCACAGATTCTTCTCAACCATCAGCTTTCACTGCTTTATCAGTGATGTCGTCCGGCCATATCACAACCATGTGAACACCATTTTGCCTCTAGACCACAACATTCTCCTCCACACACAACTGTTCAAATTACTTTGGGCATTAAGACCCCTTCTTCTATAGAGATTACAACCTGGACGATCCACCTTCCTCCTGAAATTAGAAGATGCTGACCCTTATCTGCCCAGATCTGTAAACTACTAAGCCAAATGACAGCGTTCGTAGAATGTGCTGACAAGTTAGGAAATCACTTGAAGAAAAATTATGATGGGCCTGTAAGAGAAAGTGGAGGGTGATGATGCTGTTACCTTCCAATTTTGATTTATTGGATGAATCTACCTTCTCTCTTCAGTGCTGTTGAATGTGCTCATATGGTCCTACAAGACCAGGTCCAGTCTTTCTGACCAAACTTCACTTTTATGATCCACAACATTAAATGTGCAGTGAGGGCCAAGTGTGAATTTTTGTACAATAAAAACAGAGTTTCCCTTTATCCTGATTTTTCAATTTCTTTTAAACTAACTAACTTCAAAGAGAATTGTGATAAATTACATAAACATCACACCTGTGTCATGATATATCTCTGAGCTGTGCGTTGCTCATGGCTATAATATACATTTATTCACGTCTGCAGAAGATGTGTTGGCATGGCTCGAGCCCTGGTTTCATGGCAATACTCCATGTCATTATTTCCATTTTGTTTTCGATCCTAAGGAATTTGGATAACTGCACAATCGCTTCTGAAATGGGGAGCACTAATACTATTTCTACTCTTCTGGCAGGACTCATAGTAGCTCCAAAGGTTCATCGTAAATTAGTGCAACTCCGGTTTAGTGTTAGAGCTCTCCTCTTATACATATATTCTTGTTGGGGTTTTAACATGTTTATTTTATTCTATGTCCTCTTTTTTACGGGTTCATTTTGTGTGATGTGATTGTGGGGGTATCAGCCTGCCTCACTTATTTGAGACTGTAGCTCCTTGGTAGTCCTTTTTTAAAAAAAAAAAAAAAAAAATCTCATTACCTTTGTCAAATGCCCAAGATGTAAATTTAAGACACCTCAGCTCTGCACTATTTTAAAAAGTTCTCTTTAAATGTCTACTATTTTTGAACAAGTTCTGTTGGCAGAAAATATTGGCCCCTACGATAGTTTAGATTTTCCAAGAGCCACATATTCTAATTACTCCAGAGAGGTTTCACCACTAGTTACTGATCTTCTACTGATGAAGACTGTTGAGTTTGATGATTTCAGTAGATGTGTTATTGTCTATAGTCACAGTTTTTGACTTCGGTAGTTAGTGCCCAAAATCCTCTGATTTATCCACTTCCCACTGCCAGTTTTTTGTTCCTAACCAGGCCCCATTTTTCAAATCTGACATGTCACTTTATATGGTGATAACTTTGGATGCTTCTTCTGATTCCAGGGATTCTGAAATATTTTTTCTGTGACACATTGTACTTTGTTTTTCATAATTTTAGGTTGATATATTTTGAGTTCATTTTTGAAAATACCTGAAAATCGCCAAATAATTTAGAAAGATTTGTCATTTTCAAACTTTAAATTTTGTATGCTCCTTAATCAGATAATGATAGCAGACAAAATAGTTAATAAATAGCATTTACCGTATTTCTGCTTAAGGTTGGCAGCATTTTTCCAACATCTCTGTTTATTTTATTTTTTCAACATTCTTTTATTTTTGTTCGAATGATAGAAGGCTTACAAGTTTAGCAACAAGTTTTTATATGTTCAACTAAATTTACAAAACCTATTTTTTGGGTAACATCACTTTTGAAATTTCTTTTGAGGGGCCTAGATTTTTAGATAAAACCAGGAGGGCAGAAAAAATACAAAATCAGGAGACACAAGAGTAGTCAGTAAATGGGCCAGGATCAAATACACAAGCCGGGAGCTGAGCACACAGGACTGAACCAGAGGAGAACAAGGCTGTATCTGGCAGCTTCCGGCAATATGCTTTGAGCTTTAGTAGGGTGTGGAGCTTTCCAGTTAGCTGAAGCAGGGAGTTGATTACTCCAGCTGGACAGCACACACACCCATACTGCCAGCCTGGATGGTACTACAGTTCCCAGCCACCCTATTCTTAATGGCTGGACAGAGCCTGTGCCGCCCAGAGCTTCTAGTTTCAATGTTTTCTCCAACACCAGCGCCGCCTGCAGAATGATTGATGGCGGCGACTGGTGACAGAAGCAGACATAGCAAAAGCAGGTCCCAGAGGAGATGTGGCACCATTTGCAGAAGCCCTGATGTTACAGAATGGCAGAAAACCAGAGCAGAAGAAAACCCCATAAAGTGACTCCATTTTATAAATTACATCCATCAGTGAATTCATCTATAGGAGTATTGACTATTTTGACACCTGAGTGGGGGCTTGTTCATTATTTGGATGAGTAAAAGTTTTTATTGGTATAATTTTTGCCTATATAACATTTTTTGAAGGCTTTTTATTCCAATATTTTGGAGGCATAATGAACAAACAGTTGAACATCACACACTACAGGTTCATGTGATGAGGTTTTCTATTAGACTGTGAACTGTCATTGTCTTAGTGAATAATTCTATTGTACTACATAACTTCCCATTTCTATTTACATTTTGAGTAGAAATGTTCAAAAATATAAATTTCAAGAATATTTTATTCAAAAATAATAATTGGTTTTATTTTTGGCAGATGACTGTACAAGGAGATCAGAGGGACAACTGACAGCTTCAATTTTTAAATCAGATGATCTTGAGATCACACAGGATACAGTTGAAGTGAATGTTATTACTCCAGATATACCATCATCCCTTCAGAGCAAAGATCTGTCATTTGATCCTTTGGAACAGGTCCTATCTTCTGATTCATTACAGACTAATAAAAATAAAAGTCAGAAAAGAAGCATTCAAAAACAAACTGTTCTTAAAGCAAAGAAGCCAATTACACATTCAGAAAATGGAAATAGTTTTGTCCTCAAAACATCTTTTGTTAAACATCAAAAAATTCACACAGAAGAGAAGAGATTTTCTTGTTCCAAATGTGGGAGACGTTTTAACCGGAAAGCAGAACTTGTTAGGCATGACAGAATTCACACTGGGGAGAAGCCATATTCATGTTCAGAATGTGGAAAATGTTTCAACCGGAAATGGGTTCTTGTTAGTCACAAGAGAACTCACACAGGGGAGAAGCCATATTCATGTTCAGAATGTGGAAAGTGTTTTGGCGATAAATCAGTTCTTGTTACACACCGGAGAACTCACGAAGGGGGAAAGCCTTTTTTATGTTCAGAATGTGGAAAATGTTTTGTACGGAAATCATCGCTTGTTATTCATCAAAGAACTCACACTGGGGAGAAACCTTATTTATGTTCAGAATGTGGAAAATGTTTTGCAAGGAAATCAAATTTTAATAGACATCGGGGAACTCACACAGGGGAGAAACCATTTTCATGTTCAGAATGTGGGAAATGTTTTGCAAGGAAATCACATTTTGATAGACATCTGGGAACTCACACAGGGTAGAAGTCTTTTTTCTGTTCAGAATGTTGGAAATATTTTAACCTGAAATCGCATCTTGTTTTACATTAGAGAAATCATACTAGGTAGAAGCCTTTTCTCTATGGCTTTATTGGGGAAACAAGAGACTATGGGATGTATGGTGCTGCCACTAGGAGTCTGACACTAGGGGAAAAAAATATCTTCTCCTTAGCAGGGTACACTCACCAACTAGCAAAAAGCTAATCAGTTTTAGCTTAGTGTCAGTAGGAGGTAGACACGGGTCTGCTTTCAGACCCATTTCTACCTTAGGCACTTGTGTGTTATTAATTTTCTCCCTTTTTCTTTCAGCCTCAGCTTGTGACTACTGGCAATAGCGTGTAATAGCTCACTCTGATTTCTTTCCCACCTGGAGACCGAGAGAACTGTGTGGTCTGATCCACATTGTACCCTTTCGTATCTGCTCGGCATGGCCACACACCCCTAACGCATTAAGAGTGTCTCAGAGCGGCCATAAGGACGGTCCTTTGCCACCTAACCCCAGCTCAGTCGTCCATTATAGCGAGACTGTATGCCAGGGGGAAGACTGACCATCTCCAGTCCCCTAACAGACCCACGATCTACTGTGAATAATGAGTCGGGATTTCGATAGGACAGGTACCTCTCCTTCTCCAGGTCTTCGCAACAAAAGAAGTAAAAAAAAAAAAGAGCAATAGGGGGGCTTCTGGCCTAATCTATCTCCCTGCCTCTGGGTATCGATCCATTCCATAGCACTCTCATTTGGCAGGACTCGCTTCCTTTCTGTGGCGCTAACAGCCTCCCACGGTCTTTGTTTTTCTCTCCCAGCCAAATGCTAAAATCAAGGCCCCAGCTTCCCCAGGGCCTACTTTTCAAAGCCACACCCTCCTTCCTTTTCCTCAGTGCGCACTTTCTCCAGCCATGCCTCCCGCTTGGCAGCTAATCCTCACTTTCCTTCATCGGAGGTGCTTGTCTGGACACAATTCCCCGCATGCTTTATTCCCAAATTCCACCTCTTCTCCCCTGCTTGGCACCATTTCCTTCCTGATGCCCACCACTTCATACCTGCGGGCCTATCGCTCCACACCTTTGGCCTCTCCAGGATAGCCTCGGGGCCTCACTCCTCATCACAGCACTCCTAGGAACGAGTAGGCTCTGTTTTTGGGCTTAAAGGCTCAGCACTCCTCAGCAGGTTTCCCCTGGTACACCCTATGATTATCCCCAGGCAGACTTGCTCTTGCCCATTCCCCCCTATTATTCTTCTCTTTGCCTGTTCCTCCTGTAAGAAAAAAATTGCCCTCAGGTCAGCAATCGGTACTCTGCAGCCGTGCCACGATGTAGACATCCCAGGAGCCCCCCTCTGCCCAGGAAGAGAGTGCACCACCTCCCCACGAGTGGGATGCCGCAATATCCAAGTCTGTTTCCGGTCTAACCAGGGTTTCCCAGACCCTGGATTCGGTCGTTGAGCATCTGCCAAATACAGTAGGAAAGCCTGGTACTCCAAACATTCCCCGGGACGAATTGGAGTCCATCCCATATTCTCTCCGTCATGGCAAATCGCACGTGAGGTCGAGGAAGTGATCTCATTCCACCTCCTCTGGGTCCCCCTCATCCTCCACATCTTTCAGGATGGCCTTCATCTCCTGCTTATCCTTCCCTGGGCCCCATGCAACTCCGTGATATGAATTCCACTCTGAATCAGACTCAGACCTTGATTCCAAACAAACATCCAAGTTGCGGGACATAATGGACAGTCTGATTCTTGCCAGGAATCAGACCCTCAACATCAAGGTTCGGGACCCCCTTCCCACAGAACCAACATTCCCTTTCAACAAAGTGAAATGTCCCCCTTTGTTTTCTCATGCCATAAGGAGTTTGACAACATTTTTTCCCAGGAGTTGGGGAACACCCAGAAAAGCGCTTTTAGAGAAGAGACAAGTGGATATCTTTTATCCCTTCCCTCCTGAGCTACTCAAACCCTGGGCTGAGTATCCCAGAGTGGATCTTCCATTTCTTGGATGTCCTCTTATACGGTCCTTCCTCTTTCAGACGGCGCCTCTCTTAAAGACCCTTTAGACAGAAACATCACTAGCAAAGTCTGCATTCGAAGCAGCGGGGGCATCTGCCCACCTGATTCTCCAAGTTAGTCTCCACATAGGCTAAGATCCTTCATCAAGGCATCCTTTCCAGGGCCCCTTCCGAAGAACTGGCTGATCTCACCGATCAAATTGTTTATGCGAGTAAATACCTTCTCACAGCCTCTCTTGACACTGCGGGCTGCTCGTCTTTAGCTTCCAGCAACTTCATGGCCATTCGCAGAGTCCTATGGCTCAAGACCTGGAATACAGAAATGGTCTCCAGAAAATCCCTCACAAGCATCTGCTTTTCTACGGCTGTTCGGAACCAGACTGGACCAAATCATCTCAGACGCTACCGAAGTGAAGAGTACTTCCCTTCCCCAACAGCGACCAAAGCGTCTACCAGCTAAGAAATACACCCTGCAGTTTCGCTCCTTTCACCAGTTTTCTTCCTCTGGGACTTCTAACCTCCGGGACCGCTCCCCGGCACAGTGTTATGAGATCCTCCTTAAAGCTAGCAGCCATCAAAGCAAGCCCTCCCGATCCAGGTCAAACAGATTTTCCTTTGCATGATGGGCGCACCCACCTGGGCTCCCTCTCCTATTCAGAAGACGGCAACCTTGAATATTCAGGGACGCATGGCTTTCTGTAGTTGACGACACCTGGGTCAGAGAAGTCATCTCCATCGGTTACAAAATAGAGTTCTCTTCTGTCCCCCACTATCGTTTCTTCAAGTCCCAGCCCCCAAGGGATCCTTTGCTGGTATCTTTTTTTTTTTTTTTTTTTCAGGCAATTTCCTCTTTCCTCCAGTTAGACGTCATCATTGCAGTTCCCACCTAGGAACGCTTCTCGAGTTTCTACTCAAACCTTTTTATGGTTCTGTCTATCCTATAGTAGACCTCAAACTCCCAGACAACCAAATGCAGCTCCGCCGCTTCTGGATAGAATCACTTCGCTCAGTAATTGCCTCCATGAAGCACCCGGAATTCGTCTGTTCAGTGGACATCCAAGACACTTACCTTCACATCCCAATCTGCGCATATCACCAAAGGCTCCTCCACTTTGCAGTTCAGGATTCTCACTTTCAATGTATAGGGCTCCCCTTCGCCATAGCGTCTGCTCTGAGTCTTCACGAAAGTCATTTGCCCGCTGTCATGCCTCTTCTTCACCCCAAAGGATTTTTAGTCATCCCTTACCTGGACGATTTGCTGATTAAAGCAGACTGCTGCTAGAGTCTTTATCTGACTCTCGACATGCTCTCTCACCTGCTCTGGGCCATCAACACAGCAAAGTCGTCTGATCCCGGTCCAGTATCTAGTTTTCCTATTCATGCTCTTCAATACCGCACACACCAAAATTCTTCATCCCGAAGAAACAGTCCCTCCCTCCTTTGTGGGATTAGTTCTCTTTGATGTCCATTGCCCTGTCCATTTCAGATCTGTATGAGTGTTCTGGGAAAGATGGTAGCTGCTATGGAGCTGGTCTCTTCATACAGTTTCACACTTGCCCCCTTCAGCTGGCACTAATGTCACGTTGGGACAAGGAGATTTCATCACTGGACCGTCCCGTTCTCCTTCCCCCGCAAGTAAGACAGTCGCTGGCCTGGTGGCGCCCCTCTTCCCTCGTCCGCCATGGGTGATCCTTCCTCCTGCGACACTGGTAGATCGTGACAATCGACACCAACCTGCTCGGTTGGGGAACAGACTTTCAACACTTCACGGTCCAAGGCCATTGCAAAACTTGTGAATCCTCACTCTCCATCAACATTTTGGAACTCAAGACTGTCTATCTCACTCTCCGGCACTGGCAGGTCCTTTTAGCATACGGACCTGTGCGCATCCAGTCTGACAATGCCACTGCATACATCAGTCTCCAGGGCGGAACCCAAAGCAGATTTGTCATGTCAGAAATCTCTCGAATTCTGGCCTTGGCCGAAAGAAGGGTGCCTGCGATCTCAGCAGTTCTCATTCCCGGAGTGGAAAACTGGGCAGTCGACTTCCCGAGTCGTCAGAGCCTCTCTTCAGGCAGATCTGTCAATGGTGGGGCATTCCTGTTATCGACCTAATGGCATACAGGATGAACATCAAGGTTTCTCAGTTCATGTCCAGGTCTCGCAACCCCCTCGCGATCGGCTTCAATACCCTGGTCCTTCTGTGGTCGCAGTTTCATTTTCCACACCTTTTTCCACCTCTGCCACTAATCCCCAAGCTCCTCAAGAAGATCAAGGTGGAAGGAGTGCCAGGGATCCTTGTGGCTACTGACTGACTACTTCTGCGTATCACGCTGTTCTGGACCTATGTCATCACAAACTTCCCTTTGGAAACTTCTGGATCATCCAAACCTCCTTTCCCAGTCGCTCAACGGATTATCTGTTGATGACGCAGTCTTGAAAGACGCAGATCAAAACCATGATCAAAGCAATAAAGCCCTCATTTTCCAGAGTCTATCATCACTCTTGGAAATCCTTTTTTCGCTGGTGCGAGGCCAACCAGGTGGTCCTATGTCCTTCTTGATACCCTCTTTTCTGGCCTTTCTCCAGCCAGGTCTTGAGTTTGGACTCTCTCTCAGCTATCTTATAGGGAACAGCGTTATTTATGCTCCCTGGCGCCTCCACGCAGCCAAATGCCAATTAACTTTATTCTCCCCGTCAGCATTCGGTTTCCATCATGGGGACGGTGGCGCCATGGGTTCAGTCATCACTCTGAGAATACAGAGTCATCGGTCCTGACTGACACTTGCTCTGCATTGTGGCCGGCTGTCAGTCAGGACCAAGGGGCACTGTTACAGTGGTTACTCTATTCTCAGAGCAATGACTGAACTTGCGGCACCCCCGCTCCCATGAAGAAAACCAAATGCTGGCGGGGCTAATAAAGTAAATTTTCTCCCCGCTGCATTTGGCTGCGTACAAGTGGAGGGGCAAGCATAATAATACTGTTAGCCTGCAGATTAACTGCATATCTGCAGATTAATAGTGTTATTTCTGGTGATAGGTTCCCTTTAAGGGCCAAGTCTCTGCCATTTCAGTTCTATTTTAGAGGGATCTAGCTTACTGTTCTCAAGTCAGGATTTTCTTACAAGGAGTTGCTCATTCCATTTTTCCCTGTCATCCTCCCGTGGACCTCTGGGAAGTCAACCTAGTTCTTAATGCTTTCCACTTTGAATCTCTTCGATAGGTCTCTTTGTACTGGCTCTCCGGGAAAGTTGTCTTTCTAGTAGCGATCACCTCTATCAGGCTCTTCTCGGGGCTGGCGACCCTTTCCTGCCATTCACCCTTTCTTATTTTTCACCAAGTTTTAGGTGATGCTCCATCCTGTTCCTTCTTTTTTTCTGAAGGTGGATTCTCGCTCTCACCTTAACAAGGGCATCATTCTCCCAGCCTTCTGTTCTTCTCTAACTCATCCTCTGGAACAGTCTCTTCAGAAGTTGGATGTCTTAAGAGCTCTACGTCTCTATCTTTCCAGAACAACATCTTTCAGGTACACTGACTCTTTGTTTGCCCAAGGGTCACTGCGGAGTTCTTCTGACCTCCAAAGCTACAATCTCTTGGTGGATCCGTTCTGCCATCCTGGAAACTTATCAGGCACAGGATAGGCTTCCCCTGCCTGTAGTCATGCCTTATTCCACACATGCACTGGGGGCTTCCTGGGCTGTACATCAATCAGGCCTCAGCCTCACCGTTCTGTAAGACTGCTACATAGTTCTCTGTACACACCTTCTCGAAGTTCTATAGCGTGCATACCAATGCCTCTGCTGATGCGAGCCTAGGTAGGAAGGTTCTGTTAGCAACAGGCACCCAAACTTAGACCTCTTTTGGGCGTCCTTCCGTTCACTTTTCCCACCCTTGGGAATGCTTTAGGACGTCTCATGGTTACCTGTGTCCCCAATGAAGCATTATAGAAAAGAGGATTTTGGGTGCTTACCGTAAATCCCTTTCTCGGAGCCTTCATTGGGGACACAGTTCCCTCCCCTGTTGTATATATGTTGGGATTTGTTCTTCTTTCTTATTGCTTCTCCTACCGCTTTCTCATTAACTGATTAGCTTTGTGCCAGTTGGTGGGTGTACCCTGCTGAAGAGGAGCTAATTTTTTTGCCTAGTGGCAGCAGCATACACGCCATGACCTCCTTTCTTCCCCAACAAAGGCTCTTAGAAAGGGGTTTTACAGCAAGTACCCAATCCTCTTTTTTTTATGTTCAAAATGTGGGAAATGTTTTAACCGAAAATGGCACCTTCTTGAAAATCAAAAATCTCACACGGGGAGAAGCCATTATCATTCCTAGAATGTGAAAATGAATTCCTAGAAAACATATTTTGTTAAACATCAAAAATAACTCACAAGGAGAAACTATATATATTATTGACAAATTGTACAAAAAAGACAGTCGTATAATTGAGCGAGAAAGGGAAATCACTTTAGAACTTTACTATATTTTTTGACTATAAAACACTTTTAACACCAAAAAATTGTACTAATAAGCGAGTGCCTCCAATAGTCTGGAGACAACTTCCTGTGACGGAGCAGAATGCTGAGACCTTGTCCTTTCCGATCACTGTGAGAACTGCTTTCTCCTCCTGCCCCACACTGATCTATGTGATCAGTGCAGAACAGGAGAGGAAGATACAGGGAACTGCACAGAGACTGCACGTCCTGAGTGAGCTGCTGAAGAACCTTCCACCTGTCTAGCTCCAGGACCTTTCACATGACCTGAATTGTCTAATGTATATACAGTGTATGTACAGTACAGACCAAAAGGCATCAAAACTATGAATTAACACATGTGGAATTATATACTTAGCAAAAAAGTGTGAAACAACTGAAAATATGTCTTATATTCTAGGTTCTTCAAAGTAGCCACCTTTTACTTTGATGACTGCTTTGCACACTCTTGGCATTCTCTTGATGAACTTCAAGAGGTAGTCACCGGAAATGGTTTTCACTTCACAGGTGTGCCCTGTCAGGTTTAATAAGTGGGATTTCTTGCCTTATAAATGGGGTTGGGACCATCAGTTGTGTTGTGCAGAAGTCAGGTGGATACACAGCTGATAGTCCAACTGAATAGACTGTTAGAATTTGTATTATGGCAAGAAAAAAGCTGCTAAGTAAAGAAAAACAAGTGGCCATCATTACTTTAAGAAATGAAGGTCAGTCAGTCTGAAAAATTGGGCAAACTTTGAATGTGTCCCCAAGTGCAGTTGCAAAAATGATCAAACGCTACAAAGAAACTGGCTTACATGAGGACCGCCCCAGGAAAGGAAGACCAAGAGTCACCTCTGCTTCTGAGGATAAGTTTATGTGAGTCACCAGCCTCAGAAATCGCAGGTTAACAGCAGCTCAGATTAGAGACCAGGTCAATGCCACACAGAGTTCAAGCAGCAGACACATCTCTGCAACAACTGTTAAGAGGAGACTTTGTGCAGCAGGCCTTCATGGTGAAATAGCTGCTAGGAAACAACTGCTAAAGACAGGCAACAAGCAGAAGAGACTTGTTTGGGCTAAAGAACACAAGGAATGGACATTAGACCAGTGGAAATCTGTGCTTTGGTCTGATGAGTCCAAATTTGAGATCTTTGGTTCCAACCACCGTGCCTTTGTGCGACGCAGAAAAGGTGAACGGATGGACTCTACGTGCCTGGTTCCACCGTGAGGCATGGAGGAGGAGGTGTGATGGTGTGGAGGTGCTTTGCTGGTGACACTGTTGGGGATTTATTCAAAATTGAAGGCATACTGAACCAGCATGGCTACCACAGCATCTTGCAGCAGCATGCTATTCCATCCGGTTTGCGTTAAGTTGGACCATCATTTATTTTTCAACAGGACAATGACCCCAAACACACCTCCAGGCTGTGTAAGGGCTATTTGACCAAGAAAGAGAGTGATGGGGTGCTACGCCAGATGACCTGGCCTCCACAGTCACCAGACCTGAACCCAATCGAGATGGTTTGGGGTGAGCTGGACCGCAGAGTGAAGGCAAAAGGGCCAACAAGTGCTAAGCATCTCTGGGAACTCCTTCAAGATTGTTGGAAGACCATTTCCGGTAACTACCTCTTGAAGCTCATCAAGAAAATGCCAAGAGTGTGCAAAGCAGTCATCAAAGCAAAAGGTGGCTACTTTGAAGAACCTAGAATATAAGACATATTTTCAGTTGTTTCAAACTTTTTTGTTAAGTATATAATTCCACATGTGTTAATTCATAGTTTTGATGCCTTCAGTGTGAATGTACAATTTTCAAAGTCATGAAAATACAGAAAAATCTTTAAATGAGAAGGTGTGTCCAAACTTTTGGTCTGTACTGTATATGTAGCAGATTTGGGTATGTATATAAATGTGCATATATAGTAGAGCTGTGTGTATGTAAATGTGCATATGTAACAGAGCTACAGCATGGTCAGTATGGTCGCTCAGTGGTTAGCATTGCAGCTCTGGGGTCCAGGGTTCAAATCCCACCAAGGAAAACATCTGCAAGGAATTTGTATGTTCTGCCCGTATTTGCATGGGTTTCCTTTTTGGGTTCTCCGGTTTCCTTCCACACTCCAAAGACATACCGATAGGAAATTTAGATTGTGAGCCCCAATCGGGATAGTGATGATAATTTCGGTAAAGCACTGTGGAACATGATGGCGCTATATAAACAATGCATAATAAAAATAAATGAAACTGTGTGTGTATGTAAATGTGCTAATGTAGCAGAGCTGTGCGTACAGTGCATACGGAAAGTATTTCAATTTTTCACTCTTTGTTTCATTGCAGCCATTTGGTAAATTCTAAAAAGTTCATTTTTTTTTCTCATTAAAGTACACTCTGCATCCCATCTTGACTGAAAAAAAACCCAGAAATGTAGACATTTTTGCAAATTTATTAAAGAAAAACTGAAATATCACATGGTCATAAGTAATCAGACCCTTTGCTCGCTATTGAGTAGAAGCACCCTTTTGAGCTAGTACAGCCATCAATCTTCTTGGGAATGATGCAACAAGTTTTTCACACCTGGATTTGGGGATCCTCTGCCATTCTTCCTTGCAGATCCTCTCCAGTTCAGTCAGGTTGGATGGTGAACGTTGGTGGACGGCCATTTTCAGGTATCTCCAGAGATGCTGAAATGGGTTTAGGTCAGGGCTCTGGCTGGGCCAGTCAAGAATGGTCACAGAGTTGTTCTGAAGCCACTCCTTTGTTATTTTAGCTGTGTGCAGGGTCATTGTCTTGTTGGAAGGTGAACCATCAGCCAAGTCTGAGGTCCAGAGCACTCTGGAAGAGGTTTTCATCCAGGATATCTCTGTACTTGGCCGCATTCATGTTTCCTTCAATTGCAATCAGTTGTCCTGTCCCCATAGCATGATGCTGCCACCACCATGTTTCACTGTTGGGATTGTATTGGGCAGGTGACGAGCAGTCCCTGGTTTTCTCCACACATACCGCTTAGAATTATCACCAAAAAGTTCTATCTTCGTCTCATCAGACCAGAGAATCTTATTTCTCATAGCCTGGGAGTCCTTCATGTGTTTTTGCGCAAACTCTATGCGGGCTTTCCTATGTCTTGCACTGAGGAGAGGCTTCCGTCGGGCCACTCTGCCATGAAGGCCTGACTGGTGGAGGGATGCAGTGATAGTTGTCTTTATGGAACTTCCTCCCATCTCCTTACTGCATCTCTGGAGCTCAGCCACAGTGATCATGGGGTTCTTCTTTACCTCTTTCACCAAGGCTCTTCTCCCGATTGCTTAGTTTGGCTGGACGGCCAGGTCTGGGAAGACTTATGGTGGTTCCAAACTTGTTCCATTTAAGGATTATGGAGGCCACTGTGCTCTTAGGAACCTTGAGTAATGCAGAAATTCCTTTGTAACCTTGGCCATATCTGTGCCTTGCCACAATTCTGTCTCTGAGCTCCTTGGGCAGTTCCTTTGAGCTCATGATTCTCATTTGGTCTGACATGCACTGTGAGCTGTGAGGTCTTATATAGACAGGTGTGTGCCTTTCCTAATCAAGTCCTATCAGTTTAATTAAACACAGCTGGACTCCAATGAAGGAGTCGAACCATCTCAAGGAGGATCACAAGGAAATGGACAGCATGTGACTTAAATATGAGTGTCTGAGCAAAGGGTCTGAATACTTATGACCATGTGATATTTCAGTTTTTCTTTTTTAATAAATTTGCAAAAATTTCTACATTTCTGTTTTTTTTTTCAGTCAAGATGGGGTGCAGAGTGTACTTTAATGAGAAAAAAATGATCTTTTTAGAATGGCTGCAATGAAACAAAGAGTGAAAAATTTAAAGGGGTCTGAATACTTTCCGTACCCACTGTATGTAATTTGTGTAGATGTAGCAGAGTTGTGTGTATTTATGTGCCATGTTGAGTGTTCATGTCCCTGCTGTGATGCTATATGTAAATATAACACTTGATGCCAAGAAACACTGACAATAGATTTAGTGCATTACAATTAGTGATATTCACTCCTCCACTTTACACCAGGGAAAATTTAAATAGTATCCTATTTTCTGCTGTATAAACCTGGGGTATCTCTTATAGTCCGAAAAATTTAGAATTGAATTGGTGAACCTGGCTTTTCCGAACGGTGATGGTGAACAAACCATAACCCTAACAGTCTAAGATCTGAAACCATGATCAAAGTTATCTGAGCACACAAATCTCCAAGAGTGCTCAAACTTTTGCATCAGCACATTTTTCTTTTTTGTAATTTTTTAAAAATGTAAAAGATTAAAAAATATATATTTTAGCCTAAATTACAAAGGAAATGTGTCATCTTTAACTTTAGGCCTTTTAGAGATCATTTCATCTTCAACTTGCTTAACTGTTCACAATAACAGTAATTTTGACCACTTGGTACGTCACTCAGCTTTCCCATCCTGCGATGTTCTCTACCTCTGCTGCTTGCATTCACTTGGTATATTTTTCGGCTAATCAGTGCTCTACCCCAACCTTCCAACTTTTCTTTATGACCTCCTTGTTTACTCCGTCTTTGAATATCCTGAATCTGGCTCAGTTTTAGTTATCTGATAAAGATAAGCACAGACCACTCCCCTCTGCTTCACACCTGAATGCATTTGTTAGTAAATATATTGTCAACAATACATCTGCAAGACGTCAGTCTGGTGCACCATACAAGTGCAACATTTAACTGTACAGCTATGAATTATACCAGAATTTAACCAGAAGGGAACTAAAGGTAACTGGATACCTAGCCACTGTAAACAATGTTTCAGTTTTTCACTCTCACACTCCTAGTCCTTCACTTCCTACTAACCCCCCCCTTATTCCTACAACTATTAAGGAACTGGTCATCTCTCACTACATCCTCCCCATCCATCTCACTTCCTTTTCAGAACTGTTCCTCAACATACAATCCTTTGTCTCCAAACACAGACAGACACCTTATGCCCTGCTCCTGCTCTCACCTACTAACACTTTCTCTGCTCCTCCTCACTGCTGGCGATTTCTCCCCAAATTCTGGACTTCCTCACCACATCCCCACAGTCACTTCTACCCCTCATCCACAATCTATCACACATTTCCGCAACCTCTCTAACCTTATAGCCATCTGCCCAGCCCTTGCTTCCCCGGTCCCTCTAACAGGAGCTCTAAGGAATGCTCGATCTGTCTGCAAGAAACTTTCCTACATCCATGATCTTTTCATTACTAACAAACTTGCCTTCCTCGGCATCACCGAAACTTGGCTCACCCCTCTGACACAGCCTCTTCAGCTGCACTTTGTTATGGTGGATTCTATATTTCTCACACCCCCTGCCCCAGCAGCAAGTATGATGGAGGAGTTGGTTTTCTCCTGTCAGATAACTGTTCCTTTACCCCAATTCTAATGCCACCCTCCATTACTCTCCCTTATTTTGAGGTGCACTCTGTGTGCATCTACTCTCCCTGAGGCAGGCTTCCAGAGTTGCTAAGCGGAGATGGAAAAGATCCCACTCCAACGAGCACTTCATCGCATTCAAACAGTCCCTCACTACTTTCAAGTCCACACTCACTTCAGAAAAACAAATGTGGCGCCCAGCTGCGCTTGGTACCACAGATCCTAGAGGGGTGCATTAACGGATTCCTCCACAAGAGGCCCCCACAGCACACACACACCTTCACCTTCCCCCTCAGACCACTAGAGGGAGCCCGTTAGGGATATAAAGTAAAGAGGGAAGGTGGAGCCAGGCAGAGAGTGAATTCAGTTCCTCTGGAAAGGTCAGCAAGTACAGACCTGAATACAGAGTCGAGCTCAGTCTAGTCTGGAGTCTACAGAGAGGTCAGCCTGCAGTGGAGCCTAGTCCAGACTCAGTTGTAGCTCAGTTAGAGCTCAAGGTGTGCCGGCGCCATAAGATCGGTGAAGCGCGGAAAGCTGCCGCTAGTGTGAGTAGCCTAGTGAGGGCCCGAGCGTGGCCGAAGGCGAGTGGAAAGTGAGTAGCAGTGGGGGCAGAGGAGCTTACCCAGCTCACCCCGAAACATATACCGGACACCGGGTCCGAGCTTACCAGGATCTCTATGACCCAGTAAGGCATAACCGGAATCCCTGGAGAACTACAGGTCCCAGGTTCACCAGAGAGCTTATACGTAACAGAGCCAGGAGACACATAGGCCCCGTAAGCTGGGAGCGTGCATTCCAAGAGAAGGCCCTACCAAAATGTCAGTCGGTGCAGGACAGAGATAAAGTTAGGCCTAGCTTCAGGCAGGTCAGAAACTTACTACGCAGAGGCAAGAACCAGGAGGCCCTACACTCGCTCATTGGGGAGGATCCTGATATGCACCCTTCACCCTACAGTGCTCCGTGATGTGCCTGAACTACCACCAGTAAAATGTACTGAAGTGTCTACCGTGTCCGTCCCCGTTCTTGCTCTGACCCGGCTGGGTCTCGCCTGTCCTGCATCCCCTCTCTCCGTACGCTGCCCTGAGGCCTAGCTCCACCTGTGGGGAGCTATACCATCGAGCTGCCTTATCATCGTCCCCATCCCCCTGGGCGAGTCACAAACATACTTCTCATCTCATATCTTCCCTATCTCACAACCCTAAACAGCTATTCAACACTTTCAATTCTCTTCTCCGTCCCCCAGCACATCCTCCCTCTCCACTCATCTCAGCTGAAGACTTTGCCTCATTCTTCAAGCAGAAGATCAAAAACATCAGAGAAACCTTTGACCTACAGTCCCCACAGACCCTCCTCAGAAGTACTCAGCCCTCCTTCTCCAGAACCAGTTTCTCCACCATTACAGAAGATCAACTTTCCTCTCTACTCTTGATCACATCTCACCACCTGTGTACACGACCCGATCCTGTCCCACCTCATCCCAAACCCGTCACCACAATCTTCATCCCATGCCTAACCGATCTCTTCTACCTGTCACTATCAACTGGTGTTTTCCCCTCTTGTTTCGAACATGCCTCGATCACACCCATCCTCAAAAAGCCCTCTCTTGACCCATCCACTGTGTCTAGCTGTCGTGCCATTTCACTTCTCCCCTATGCCTCAAAACTACTGGAACAACACGTCCATCTTGAACTGTCCTCCTGCTTCCTCTTCGACTTTTTCCAATCTGGCTTCTGACCGCATAACTCCACTGAAACTACCCTGACTAAAGTCACCAATGACTTACTAACCACGAAAGACAAGCGACACTACTCTGTCCTCCTCCTCCTGGACCTGTCCTCTGCTTTTGACACAGTGGACCATTCCCTCTTACTACAGATTCTGTCATCTCTTGGCATCACAGACTTGGCCCTATTTTGGATCTCTTCATACCTAACAAACCAGACATTCAGCATCTCCCACTCAAACACCACCTCCTCATCTCGCTCCCTATCTGTCGGTGACCCCCAAGGTTCAGTTCTAGGGCCCCTGCTCTTCTCCATTTACAACTTCGGCCTTGGACAGCTCATAGAGTCTCACATCTTTCACTAACACCTCTATGCTGATGAGACACAGATCTACCTCTCTGGACCCGATATCACCTCATTACTAACCAGAATCAAACAATGTCTGTTCTCTATTTCATCCTTCCTCTCTGCTAGATTTCTAAAACTTAACATGGACAAAACCAAATTCATCATCTTTCCCCCATCTCACTCAACCCCCCCCAACGAACTTGTCCTTTAAAGTAAATGGCTGCTCACTCTCCCCAGTCCCGCAAGCTCGCTGACTCAGGGTAACCCTGGACTCTGATCTCTCCTTCAAACCACATATCCAAGCCCATTCCACTTACTACTGACTCCAACTCAAAAATGTTTCCCTGATCCGTACGTTCCTTAATCATGGAGCTTTTACACTAGGATCTGGGGGGAGGGAGGGTAGTCATGCTAATAAGGGGATAGATAGGAGTAGACAGAGTGAGACAGAAGGGGTTAATGAGGATCGGGGGGGCTGAGATATGCAAAGAAAGTAGGGAGCTGAGTAGGAGTAACAAATGTGCTAATAGTATTAAATGTCTGCTAGCAAATGTAAGAAGTCTCACAAATAAAATGAATGAACTGGATACTCTTAAGTTGGTCGCAGAATACGATGTGGTGGGTATTATGGAAACCTGGCTGGATGAAAGCCATGACTGAGTGACAAACATGGAGGGATATACTACATTTAGAAAGGACAGGAAAGACAAAGGTGGAGGGGTGTGTATCTTCATGAGATTCAACTTGAAACCTGTGCTCAATGACGACATTGGGAGAAGCAGCGACAATGTAGAGTCAGTTTCGGTAAATGTACATGGGGATGGCAATAATGGAAAGCTTTTAATTGGAGTTTGTTACAAGCCTCCTAATATAGCTGAAGTGGTAGAGGATGAAATGCTACAACAAATTAAAAATGCAGCAAATAATAATAGGGTCCTTATAATGGGGGATTTTAACTATCCAGATATACAATGGGACAGAGAATCTTCCAGTTGTGCTATAAGCTGAAAGTTCTTATTCACAGTTCAGGACAATTACCTCTCTCAGCTGGTAGATGAACCAACCAGGGGAGGTAATCTGCTCAGGTCTGGCGTCAGCACCCGGCACAACTGGGCAAGTGCCGGGGCCCTGAGCAGTTGGGGGGGCCCATTCGCCATCAGGCATCCCAACGCCCTATGGGGCCAGTGAGCAGAGGAGTCCAATGCCAGCACCCGCGACTGCCCACCCAACTTGCTCAGGGCCCCGGCAGAATACTTACCTCTCCCTGTTCCCCCGCAGGTCCTGTATCTTCTGCGTCTCCTGACTCTGACGTCTCAGAGGGCGTGATGATGTCTTTCCAGGGCGCCCTCTGCTGAGCAGTCACAGCGCAGAGAGCGGGAAGGTGGCAATGCTGAGGAGTCCAGAGCAGCGAGGAGAGGTGGGTATTTGATTTTTTTTTAATGTATGGAGACATGGAGCATTACATGGGGCCCAGCCTGCATGGAGCATTACATGGTGGCCGGTAGTCTGTATTGAGCATTATATGGGGGCCGTTATTCTATATGGAGCATTTTATGGGGCCAGTATCCTGTATGGAGCATTATATGTGGGCCAGTATCCTGTATGGAGCATTATATGTGGGGCAGTATTTTGTATGGAGCATTATATGAGGTCCAGCCTGCATGGAGAATTACATGGGGCCCATTCTGCATGGAGAATTATTTGGGGGCCAGTATCCTGTATGGAGCATTATATGTGGGCCAGTATCCTGTATGGAGCATTATATGTGGGCCAGTATCCTGTATGGAGCATTACATGGGGCCCAGCCTGCATGGAGCATTACATGGTGGCCGGTAGTCTGTATTGAGCATTATATGGGGGCCGTTATTCTATATGGAGCATTTTATGGGGCCAGTATCCTGTATGGAGCATTATATGTGGGCCAGTATCCTGTATGGAGCATTATATGTGGGCCAGTATTTTGTATGGAGCATTATATGAGGTCCAGCCTGCATGGAGAATTACATGGGGCCCATTCTGCATGGAGAATTATTTGGGGGCCAGTATCCTGTATGGAGCATTATATGTGGGCCAGTATCCTGTATGGAGCATTATATGTGGGCCAGCCTGCATGGAGAATTATATGGGGCCAGTATCCTGTATGGAGCATTATGTGAGGTCCATTATTCTGTATGGAACATTATATGGGATCCATTATTCTGTATGGAGCATTATATGGGGTCCATTATTCTGTATGGAGCATTATATGGGGTCCATTATTCTGTGTGGAGCATTATATGGGGTCCATTATTCTGTGTGGAGCATTATATGGGGTCCATTCTATGTGGAGCATTATATGGGGTCCATTATTCTGTATGGAGCATTATATGGGGCACATAAGACTGTATGGAGGACTTTGTGGCGCCCATAATACTGTATGGAGGGCTATACTATCCGGTCTGTACTGTGCGCTACGATGATTCGCCGGTTTCTGAGATATTGTAGAATTTACAATAGATATCACTCATTTAATTTAAGAAGTAAGTGAAATCTTTGGCATTGTACTATATCTATATTCCTCTACCTTATCTTTGCATCATGAATCGTGGTATGTGTTAAAGGGGCCCACTGAGACTCTTTCGTCCAGGGCCCACGAAAACCTAAAACCGGCCCTGAATCTGCTGGATCTGGTTCTGTCAAATAGAACAGATACAATTTCAGATCTACAGGTCTGGGAGCTTTTGGGACGCAGTGACCATAATATGATGTTTCAATGTAATATTCAATAAAACATTTCAAAAAGGAAATTCAAAAACCTGTAACTTTAGGAAAGCGGATTTCAGCAAATTAAGGGAAAAGCTTAATCGTGTAGACTGGGACCATGTCATGGTAACTGGGGACACCGAACATAAATGGGGCATGTTTAAGGAAATATCATTAGAATCCTGTAAAAAATGTATACCCTCTGGTAATAAAATGTCCAGGAATAAAAAGAAACCATTATGGATAAATAAGACAGTAAAAAGTTTAATAAGACAAAAACAAAGAGCATTCAAAATCTTGAAGGCCGAGAATACAGAAATAGCATTGCAGGAGTATAAAGACCTAAATATGAAATGTAAAAAATAAATCAAGCTAGCAAAGTTATCGACAGAGCAACAAATCGCCAGCGACATTAAAAAAAATCCCAACATTTTTATAAATGCATCAATGCCAAAAAGAAAAATACTGATGGTATCGGCCCCTTAAAAGATGATAATAACAAGATAACTATAGAGGACAAAGAAAAGGCTGAGATGGCACTTTTCATCCATGTTCAGTAACAAACTGTCTGTTCCAGGGATCTTTCAACAGGGCAAAAATCAAAGTTCACCACCTGTTAAAGCTAGTTTAACACAAAAAGAAGTACGCCTGCGTCTAAGCAAATTAAACATTGACAAATCCCTGGGCCCAGATGGCATTCATCCACGGATACTGAGGGAATTGAGCTCCGTAATTGACAGACCGCTGTATCTGATATTCTTAGACTCTCTTGTAAAGGCTATTGCCACAGGATTGGAGGATGGCCGATGTGGTACCGATATTTAAGAAAGGTAAGAAGGTGGATCCAGGGAACTACCGTCCAGTAAGTCTGACATCAGTAGCGTGCAAAGTTTTTGAGGGCATCATAAGACATGATCTGAAGAGTTATATCGCAGAGAATAATATAACAAATGATAATCAGGATTCATGAAAAATAGGTCGAGTCTAACTAACATGTTTGGTTTCTATGAGGAGGTAAGTGCAAATCTGGATGTTGGTAATGCGGCTGATGTGATTTATCTGGACTTTGCAAAGGCATTTGATACTGTACCACATAATAGCCTTATACAGAAGCTACAGAAGCAAGGACTTGGGGGAACTATATGCAGATGGGTAAGGAATTGGCTAAATGATAGGAAACAAAGAGTCATCATAAATGGTACGTTCTCTAAATGGGATATAGTCAGCAGTGGGGTGCCTCAGGGATCTGTGCTAGGCCTTATTGTTTTTAACCTCTTTTATAATGACCTTGTGGATGGGATTGAGAGTAAAGTGTCAGTCTTTGCTGACTACACCAAACTATGTAGGATATTAAAATCTGATCTTGACATTACGATATTGCAGAACGATCTGTATAAGATGACTGAATGGGCAAACACTTGGCAGGTGAGGTTTAAGGTAGATAAATGTAGAGTAATGCACCTAGGACGGAGTAATCCTATTGCTGCGTATACATTAAATGGGAGTATACTCGGGACTACAGAACAGGAGAAGGACTTGGGTATTGTGGTTACAAGTAAGCTGAGCAGCAGTACTCAATGTCAAGCAGAAGCCGCAAAAGCAAACAAGATTTTAGGATGAGTTGTAAGTCGCGTACCGGGAGTGTTTTTCAGGACATGGCAGAGCCACGGGCGAGAAAACCAACTCTTACACAGTTTGATTCCAAAAGAACTATTTTACTTATTTAAGCGTATATTTTCATCCAGACAATACAAAACATTTAAATATTATACAAAACATTAGTCAATAGATGGAACCTCTGTGCTATACAGCATGGCACCTAAGCAATCTGTATTTACTATTTTTTTTTTCTAAAGATTTGCCTGCTGGCGTACCTGTCTAAAGTGGCCGCCTATTACCGTTTTACACCCTAACAATTGGTTTAATTATATGCATGTAACGTACAGGCTAGCCTGCGGTACAACACTGAGGTTTTACAATCTTACAAATATTTTGTCTGTTCCCCCAACCAAATTTCCCTTTCCCTTCCCGTAGTGTTTACAGAGGAACAGTCTAGCCTCAACTGTATTGAAAATACCCAAAACAAACTATACTGACGGCAGTTTAGCCGTAAATATAGTAGTACGCAGTTGAATAATTGTCCAGTACTAAAATGCTGTGCAGAAGCTCTCTCCTGTAACAAAATGGAGTTTCAGTATGGTCCGGAGTCTGTTGTGTGCCGTGTCGGCACCTCAAAGTGGATTGGGATTTTCTTAGTTATTAAACCAGCATAAACTGCGGCAGTGAATCCGAAAGTTCTGGACACTGGTATTAGCAACAAACATTGTGTGAAGCAGTTAATGCAACTAACTATTATTATTATTATTCATTTATATAGTGCCATTGATTCCATGGCGCTGTACATAAGGGGTCACATACCAAATACAGATATCACTTACAGTAAACAAACTAACAATGATAGAACGGTACAGCGGGAAGAGGGCCGTGCCCTTGCGGGCTTACATTGTACACGAATGGGGGAGGAGACAGTAGGTTGAGGGGTTGCAGTAGCTCTGTTGTGGGGTGGTCCCTTCGTTATGTCATTCTCAATTAAGCAGATAAAAGGCCTGGAGTTGATGTGAGGTGTTGTGCTTGCATTTGGAAGGTTTTGCTGTGAGTTAGATGAAAAGTGGGAGGAAAGTTCAGCGTGAACGTGTTGCTCAAGGAGTTTGGAGGCAAATGGGAGCAGCGATATGGGGCGATAGCTGAACAAGGCGGTTGGGTCGAGAGATGGTTTTTTTTTTTGAGGATGGGCGTGATTGTGGCATGTTTGAAGGCAGCGGGGAAATTACCAGAAGATAGTGATAGGTTGAAGAGATGGGTTAGGGATAAGATGAGTGTGGGGGTGAGGTTGGGGAGGAGGTGAGATGGGGCTGAGAGCACATGTGGTGACGTGTGATTTGGAGAGGAGACGAGTAAGGTCTCTTTCCGTGATGTTGGGAAGGGAGGTTATGGGGGTAGGGAAATGGTGTGGAAGACAAAGGGGTTGTGGTGGTCGAACAGTAAAGACTTGCCGTGTTTGGTCAATCTTGTTTTTGAAGTGTGTGGCAAACTCCTCAGCAGAGATGATGGGAGTGGGATGGGGCAGTGGAGGGCGGAGGACAGAGTTAAAAGTGTTGAATAGCTGTTTGGGGTTGTAGGATGGGGAGGATATGAGGGTTATGAAGTAGGCCTATTTAGCAGAGGTGAGTGCTGATTTGAATGTGAGTGTTGCTTGTTTCAATGCAGTGACGTCATCTTGAGTATGTGTTTTCTTCCAACGCCGCTCCGCAACCCTGAACGCTTGTCGAAGCTGTTTAGTGAGGTTGTTGTGCCAGGGTTGCCTGTTGACTCGTCGCGTTCTGTCATGCACACAAGGGGCGACCGAGTCAATGGCTGATGTGAGAGTGGCATTGTAGAAAGCGGTGGCGCTGTCTGTGTCATGGAGTGAGGATATGGATGTCAGAGGTAGAACAGAGTCAGAGAGTGTGTGAGTGTCTAGATGTGCAAGGTTTCTGTGGGGGTGTGCTAGTTGCCAGACATGGGTGACAGGTGAGGAGGACAGGGATGAGAATGTGAGTAGATGGTGGTCAGATAGGGGTAGGGGGGAGGTTGTGAGGTTACATAGGGAGCAGAGTCGGGTGAAGATAAGGTCTAGTGTGTGTCCGTCTGTGTGGGTGGCAGAGGAGGACCACTGAGTAAGTCCAAAGGATGAAGTAAGCGACAAGAGTTTGGATGCTGCTGACTGGCGAGTGCCAGTGGGGATGTTGAAATCGTCCATGATTATTGTGGGAATGTCAGCAGAGAGAAAGTAAAGAAGCTAGGAGGAGAATTGGTCAATAAAGGCAGTGATCGGGCCCGGAGGTCTGTATATGACAGCCATTTAGAGGTTGGAGGGAGAGTAAATGCGGACAGAGTAGACTTCAAAAGAAGGGAGAATAAGGGAGGGAAGAGAAGGAGTAGGGCTAACAGTGCAGTTGTTAGAGAGAAGACCCACTCCTCCACCATTTCTGTTACCAGGGCGAGGAGTGTGGGTGAAGTGGAAGCCGCCATAACACAGCGCAGCAGGGAAGGCAGTGTCAGAGGGTGTCAGCCATGTCTCCGTGATGGCCGGGAAGGAGAGATGATGAGAGGTAAAGAGATCGTGGACAAAATGGAGCTAACTACAGGCTATATCTTAGCCTTGAATATTTTGTCGCCAAAATGTTATGTTATGAGTGAACAGTTACTCACTGTGGGGTCCCTTCAACAGGTGAGCGGTACCATTGATGCTTGTAGCTTAATTTCTCAGTGATGTAAAACACTTCTTCACTGTAGGTACCGTCCTTTATCGTCTCTGGACAGTGTTTCTGACAGGAATCTACTCAAACTTGGACAGGTTCCGGTCGTGAGTAAGCTCAGCTCCAATATGCCATTTCTCTGGTGTCAATGGGGTGTTCTCACAAGCAGATGCTGCTGAATTCCCTTCCAGCGCCTCCTCTTTTGTTCAGGACATTCCAGACTACCCACAAGATGGCAGCTCCACTTATCCTTGTCACGTATTTTCAACTATCTACTGGGAATTCCCCTGAACATAGTAACTAAGCGAGAAAGCAGAAAAATCCAGCTCACAGATAAAGTCCAAAAAAGTGCATTTTATTTTCCAAGGTACATGAAGCAAAGATTAAAATTGTGTGCTAACAAAAAAGAGAATGCAGGCATCTTTCAACGCGTTGCGAGTGGCAAGCGCTCTTTGTGATCTTGAGAGGTTGAAAAAGTTGAGCTTGTTTAGCTCAGAAAAACAACGCCTCAGAGGGGATCTCATTTACATGCATAAATATAGGTATGGTCAGTCCAAAGCACTAGCACATGACTTATTCCTTCCAAAGACCATACTAAGGACCAGGGGCACTCGTTACAGGTGGAAGAAAGGCGATTCCGGCACCTAAACAGGAAAGGGTTCTTTACAGTCAGAGCAGTCGGACTGTGGAATGCCCCACCACAAGAAATAGTGACGGCAGACACTATAACAGCTTTCAAAATAGGGCTGGATGATTTTCTTGGTACACAACATTGTGGGTTACAGTTAAATTAGACAAAATGTTACAATTGTACTAGTACATTTAGTACGGTAATAGTAATTACATATCTAGTAATTTAATTAGGTTTGATCCAGGGTTCTAGGATTGATCGCCTTTTCTCGGGCTCAAGAAGGAATTTTTCCCCTGTGACACAAATTGGCTAAAGGTGTCCTGGGGTTTTTGCCTTCTTCTGGATCAACAGATTTAGGCATTAGGATTTTAGTAATCATTATTAGAATCACAAGAGTAATACCAAAGATAAAACTAACTAAAAAAATTAGATTATAAACGGGTAAATTTTTAATTCTAATAGTGCAGCAATAATAACAATGGTAATAATAATAATATTACATTTGTAAGGCCTAGTCCCAGTTATTAGTAAGTTAGTGTAGTGTTAGTGTAGGGAGTACAATTGGGGGGAGGAAGGTTGAATTTGATGGACCCAGGTCTTTATTCAACCTACGTTACTATGTTACCAAGGGTCTGGAAAAACTCTAGTCCATGCACTCATCATCTCCCGCCTCGGCTACTGCAACATCCTGCTTTGTGGCCTACCTTCTAACACTCTCACATCCCTCCAATCTATCCTAAACTCTGCTGCCCAACTAATCCACCTGTCCCCCTACTATTCCCCGGCCTCTCCTCTCTGTCAATCACTTCACTGGCTCCCCATTACCCAGAGACTCCAGTTCAAAGCCCTAACCATGGCATACAAAACCATCCACAACCTGTCTCCTTCATACATCTGTGACCTAGTCTCCCGGTATTTACCTGCACGCAACCTCCGATCCTCACAAGATGTCCTTGTCTACTCCCCTCTTATCTCCTCTTCCCACAATCGCATACAAGATTTCTCCTACGCATCCCCCTACTTTGGAACGCTCTACCTCAACATATCAGACTCTTGCCTACCACGGAAACCTTCAAAAAGATCCTGAAGACCTACCTCTTCCGACAAGCGTACAACCTGAAGTAACCCCTGTGAACCAGTACTGAGGGATGTGGAAGAACCCATGCAGTTATGGGGTGCCTCTGCATCATACATTTCCCTGGAGATTCGCAAAAAAAAAGGCTTATGTTTTTTTTGTGTGAAAAAGGGACATTTTATTGGGGCCTGTCCTTTGATTCCTAAGCAAAAGGAAACTCAATTAACCCTTGGTAGTCTGGAATTGGATAAGCAAGGGGTGCATTTATCGCCAACCTGCAGTTCCCGGTTTGTCCTGACAGCAGAGAGGGGGGGGGGGGCTAGAGAGCAAAACCAAGAAAATTTCTGTGTTTGTTGACGGTGGAGCCAGAGTCAGCATGGTTGATGCTAATTTTGTGAAAACTCATGGTCTTGCTTGCTGTACTTTAGCTAATCCTATTTCCATCTTCGCCATTGACTCAGCACCACTTGCACAGAAAGCACTAACTCAGATTGATCATAATGTAAAACTGAGGGTGGGGTCGATTCATTGTGAGATAATCCCTTGATATGTCCTGGACAGTCTTCCTACCCCAATTGTTTTGGGTCTTCCCTGGTTGGTGAAACATAATCCGTTGGTGGATTGGCAAGCCAGGGAGATCATTGAATAGGGAGATTACTTCCATGAGAACTGTTTAGATATTTCACTTGCTACAGTCTCTACGGAAATATTACCTGCTTTTCTGTCTGGCTTTGAGAACATTTTTTCTGAGAGGGGGTGTCAGGATTTGCCTCCTCATTGTGCATATGACTGTCCTATTAACCTGACCCCCAGAGCTAAACTACCAAAGTCCAGACTGAATAATCTTTCTAGCCCTGAGAGACAAACCATGAAGGATTTCATTGCGGAAAGTCTGGAGAAGGGACATATCAGGCCCTCATCTTTGCCCGTGGCGGCAGGGTTCTTCGTGAGGAAAAAAGATGGCGTCCTACGTCCCTGTTAAAATTTCCGGGAATTAAATCAAAATTACCATCGGAGATCCATACCCTCTTCCTCTGAATCCAGATTTGTTCTGCCAGGTTGTGGGAGCTAAGGTGTTCTCCAAGTTGGATTTAAGTGGAGCCTACAATCTGGTTAGAATCAGAGAAAGGACGAATAGAAAACAGCATTCAATACCCCGGAAGGTCATTTCGAGAGTCTGGTTATACCTTTCGGTTTGACTAATGCACCTGCGGTATTCCAGCGTTTCCTAAATTATATTTTCTATCATTTGGTGGGGAGGTTTGTGGTGGTCTATCTGGATGATATTTTGGTTTACTCACCTGATTTTGAGACACACCGGGGGCATGTTAAGCAGGTGCTCCAGATATTAAGGGATAATAAACTTTATGCCAAACTATAAAAATGTGTTTTTGTCGTTTAGGAGGTGCAGTTTTTGTTTTCATCAACATTAACAGAAATAAACACTTGAAATAGATCACTCTGTTTGTAATGACTCTATATAATATAGGAGTTTCACTTTTTGTATTATAGAACTGAAATAAATTAACTTGTTGTTGATATTCTAATTTTGTGAGAAGCACCTGTAATCTTCACCTCATCCAGCACCATGACAACCAGCACAGCAGAGTCCTGCATCCACTGAGGCCCCTGATCATGTGACCCCTGACTCCTCCCCTCCTGTGACCTCATCACAGGTCCTGTGCGCACAGAACAGCCATATAGGTGGTGGCGGCTCTGCAGGTGGAGGTATGTGGAGATTCCCCATAACTGGGCGCAGGGGGGCATTAACCCCCTCAGTGCTGAGACTTTTGTTGCCACTTTCTAAGAATCATAACTTTTTGTTCCTTTTCCTCTGATACATACGACTCAAGCAGGGGCGGATACTGACAGTGGAGGGCCCCTGTGCAGGACTTGTGTCTGGGCCCTCCATCAAGCCCCACCCACATAAATACATGCACATTTACATGTATATTCTTATTCACCCCTTCGCAACCCTGGGATTTTCCTTTTTGCATTTTCGTTTTTTGCTCCCCTTGTTCCCAGAGCCATAGTGTTTTTATTTTTTGGTCAATATGGCCGTGTGAGGGCTTATTTTTTGCGGGACGAGTTGTACTTTTGAACAACATTACTCGTTTTACCATATCGTGTACGGGAAAACGGGAAAAAAATTCCAAGTGCGGTGAAATTGCAAAAAAAGTTCAATACCACAGATGATGATTTTTTTTTTATTTTTTTTTTTTACCACGTTCACTGAATGCTAAAACTGACCTGCCATTCTTATTCTTCAGGTCATTACGAGTTCGTAGATACCAAACATGTATAGGTTCTTTTTTATTTAAGTGGTGAAAAAAAATTCTAAATTTTGCTTAAAAAAAAAAAAGGAAAACAAATGGCAGCATTTTCCGAGACCTGTAGCGTCTCCATTTTTCGGGATCTGGGGCCAGGTGAGGGCTTGTTTTTTGCGCGCTGAGCTGACGTTTTTATTTATATCATTTTGGGGTAGATGCGATGTTTTGATCGCCCGTTATTGCATTTTATTGCAATGTTGCGGCGACCAAAAACGTAATTCTGGCGTTTAGAATTTTTTTCTCGTTACGCTGTTTACCGATCGGATTAATTATTTTTTTATATTGATAGATCGGGCGATTCTGAACATGGCGATACCAAATATGTGTATGTGTTTTTTTTGTTTTTTCTTATTTTGAATGGGGCGAAAGGGGGGTGATTTAAACTTTTATATTTTATTTTTTTTTAATATTTTTAAAAACATTTTTTTTTCACTTTTTGCTTGCTTCTATAGTCTCCATAGGAGACTAGAAGCAGCACTTGTCTGATCGCCTCTGCTACATAGAGGTGATGAGCAGATCACCTCTATGTACCAGAAATGCTCCTGTGCTATAACTGCCGACCTCATAGCGATCAGCAAATGACAACTACTGGGGTATGCTGCAGACCCAGGGTTGTCATGCCCACCGATCGGTGACCCGCGATCACGTGACGGGGTCACCGATGGGTGGGGTAAGTGATGCGCTTCCGGCGCGGTGATATTAAATGCCGCTGTCAGAGATTGACAGCGGCATTTAACATGTTAACAGCCACGGGTGGATCGCGATTCCACCCGCGGCTGTTGCGGGCACATGTCAGCTGATATGTGCCCGGTTCATTGTGGGCTCACCGCCGGAGCCCGTGCTGAACAGGGGGCGACTGCCTGGTGCGTACTAATACGCCACAGGCTGTAAAGTGGTTAAGCACAATATAATAAAATATGCACATACCCATTTAAAAATTACACACATGAAGAAGAGAATTTGTATAATATACACAAGGATTCGCATCACTATTTTTTTTTCTGTTTACCCATTGATACCTGTAACAGTTATACCTTTTATTTATGTAATGGTCGCAATATAAGATCTGTTTTTTGTGACCGCCACCATGTGTTTATCCCGAAGTTAACACCCTGCTTAAGGCCACATTCACACATTCAGTATTTGGTCAGTATTTTCCATCAGTATTTGTAAACCAAAACCAGGAGTGGGTGATAAATACAGAAGTGGTGACGTGTTTCTATTATAATTTTCCTCTGATTGTAAGCCAAAAGCAAGAGTGGAACAAATACTGACCAAATGCACGTGGCTTAACACGCCCAGAGAACCTGGAGGAAACCCACGCAAACACAGGGAGAACATACAAACTCCTTGTAAATGTTGTCCTTGGTGGGATTTGAACCCAGGACCCAGCGCTGCAAAGCAACAGTGCTAACCACTGAGCCACCGTGCTGCCCTTACAGGACACACTTTTCATTCATCCCCTGACAGCCCACCATACATGTGCTCATTAAGCAGAGTCTGTGATTTGCTGACAGGGGAAGAGACCCCAGTGTCAGTTGTGCAGGGTCTGTAACTGTATAAGGGGTCCTTGCCAGACTCCTTATATTGGCTATGGACAATGCACACACTGAGCCACTAAGCACTATTATCCCTCCCTCCCTAGCAACCCTCCTCTCACCCACCTGATGCAGATCAAGGAGACTGCATGCTGTAAAGACTTGTATCCATGGCACACAGACCCTTACTCCACCCTTCGGCCTGTGCAGATGAGGAGAGAGGTCACACACATTATGTGACTGTGAGGTTCAGTTTGAGTTACTTTTTTCTACAGTCTTGTTAGTATCTCCAGCATCACAGATCTAGCAACAGCATCAGCAAGAGAAGAGGAAGGGGCCCACTCCAGCGTCTTTTGTTGAGTGCAGCAAAGAGACCCACCCACCTCTGTCTGCAAATTACTCATATATGGCCCCCTTCCTCTCCACATAGAGTTGATGCTGCCTCTGGATCTGTGATGAATTTTAGCAGTTCAGCAGCTGATTGGGCCCCTGAGCAGCTGCACCAGCGGTATGTCTGCCCCTGGACCCAACTATGGAAAACATGAAGTAAGGAAACCCAAATTGCTCTCATAGTACAGTGCCCCTTTCTTGACCCTCACACATAGAATAATGTTCCCACAGTCCCGCCATCACCCCACACAGTATAATGTTCCCACAGTACCGCCAGCCCACACACACAGTATAATGTTCCCACAGTACCGCCACCCCCCACCCACAGTATAATGTTCCCACAGTACCGCCATCCCTCCCACACAGTATAATGTTCCCACAGTACCGCCAGCCCACACACACAGTATAATGTTCCCACAGTACCGCCACCCCCCACCCACAGTATAATGTTCCCACAGTACCGCCATCACCCCACACAGTATAATGTTCCCACAGTACCACCAGCCCCCAACACACCGTATAATGTCCCCACTGTACCACCATCCCCCCCACACACAGTATAATGTTCCCACAGTACCGCCACCCCCCTACACACAGTATAATGTTCCCACAGTACCGCCATCTTCCCACACACAGTATAATGTTCCCACAGTACCGCTATCCCATCACACATAGTATAATGTTCCCACAGTACCGCCATCTCCCCCACACAGTATAATGTTCCCACAGTACCACCATCCCCCACACACAGTATAATGTTCCCACAGTACCGCCATCTTCCCACACACAGTATAATGTTCCCACAGTACCGCTATCCCATCACACACAGTATAATGTTCCCCCAGTACCGCCATCCCCCCCACACACATTATGATTCTACAAGTTGCCCCCCACAATATGACACCACACACCTCCTAATATATAAACCCTCACTTCCCCCATTCCTGGTGCAGACACAGATGACCCTGGGACACAGCACCGACCTCCTGGATCAGTTCCCCAGTCTGGAGATGTGGATCCGGGCCGGTGCTATAGATTTATGAGGGGCTGTTCTCTGCGGTAGGAGCTGTACATTGTAATGGAGACATTCTGGGGACAGATTATTCCACAAGTAGAACGTCTTATCTTTTTAGACAATTTAGTTGTATTTTAGCTTATGATTTTTTTTTCTTTTATATTTTTGTTGACATCGTTCTAGGACTCCAGTGTTTGGCCCCGGCTGTCATGGGGATATATTGGGATGTGTTGATGGGAACAGAGGCCGCCACATCTTTTTTTGCCTCAGATATAATAAAACCTAATCATAATTGAGAGTCCTCAGTAGTTGACACCTTTAATGGCCAACTGAAAAGATGGTAACAGAGAAAAGTAGCACTGCGCTCGGTTTTAATAATCGTTATTATAATCGTTTTTATGCTAAACAATCCTCCGCTGCTTATTGGAATGGCAACTTCCACATGTTGCTGCAAAATAAGACTAAGGGTAAAATATAGCTAATTAGCGCTGGAAGTTAGTGGCACATAAGGATTAGAGGAATAAAATTGCGGTGTAGTTCTGTATCGCCACTTAGCAATCATGTCAGGAGTCATTTTATAGATTCAATATTTAATGGATAAATGACTTTCATATATTACTCATACGAAAGAGTTTTCATTCCCTAACTATATTACCAGGTCACATTGGCAGGTAGTACTACGCAGAAGAGAGGTATAATCCATCCCCGTATTTTTGGCTTTATATATGCATCAGTGCAAGATGTCTTTCTTTAGTATATAGGCAGAATGTGTCTAATATGTTAGGACCCCGAGAGGAGTGTGTCTCCTTTCTCCTCTCCCTGGTTTCCATGTACTATGGATCTAGCGGTCAATTTTCCCGCTAGGTGTTGGCTTGTTGCTATAATAGATGCGGTGCGTCTCCCTGACTGTGATTCAGATGGCGCCCCGGCCAGCGGCACGCGTCTGAGGTCAGGTCAAGCAAGGATCTGCGTCTGGATTCTGGGATGATTCCCGGATGCTTGGTGAACTCTCGCAGCCTTGTTTGTGACGTCACAATGATAAGTGAAAACTATAGGATCAATGCCGATGTGTTTCGAAAGCAAGAAACTGCTTTCTTCCTCAGGGATGATCCTTAGTGAGCAGAGCAGTCTTTTATAGTTAGTAAATTGCGTCATTAGTTATATTACCAAGCTTTGATCTTACTCCTATTTAGCGGAATTCCAACATTTCTGTTTCATTATTCAACCCACTAGGTTTTAAGATGTTCAATTGAAAGATCCATTCGCTTTCCACCTATGACATTTTCTTAATAAAATCACCTCCATGCCAGTCCTTTTGAACTGTCTGTATTCCCTACATTGTTGTGCCATATAAAGAGCCCCCATGTTTAGTTGCATAATGCTTAGAAAGACTGTGTCCTGGAAATTTTTTTAATATATTGTGTGCATGATCACTTATTCTTTTTGTCAGCGTTCTCTTTGTGTGACCAATATATTTTTTGTGACATGGGCACTCAATGCAGTAAATGATTCCTTTAGTTCGGCATGTAATACAGTCATTAATAATTAATTGTTCATTTCCATTGTCTTTTTTCTTTTTAGACGATAGTATCCGACATGTTTTGCACCGATTACAGGAAAAAAAAAACTTTGATGTCCAAAAAGGATGTACCGTATTACCATAAGACGCACCCCAGGTTTAGATAACAGAAAATAGGAAAAAACTTTTTTTCCCCTATTAATTAAAACTTCCCTGGTGGGGTAAAGTGGAGGAGTCATTTTCCCTAATTTTAATGTACTAGGGTAGAATAGGAAGGTATTAAATCTATTGTTAGTGTCTCTCTGCAGTGTCATACACACACAAACAGCTCTGCTACATGCACATATACACACATACAAACAGCTCTGCTACATGCACATAACGTCAAACAGCTCTGCTACATGCACATAACGACACACAGCTCTGCTCCATGCACACAACGGCACACACACACAGCTCTGCTCCATGCACACAACGGCACACACACAGCTCTGCTCCATGCACACAACGGCACACACACAGCTCTGCTACATACATAGTTCTGCTGCATGCACATATAGCAATATACACACACACTATAAATTACCACATCCTGCAGTTCCTGATCGGGACCTGTATGCAGCTGAGCATTTGCAGGACCTTCCACTTGATTAGGTCATGCACCTTTCAAGTCATGTGATCAGTCACATGACCTGAAAGGTCCTGGAATTACTTGTGCGGAAGGTCCTTCAGCTGCTCAACTCTTGCAGCCTCCATTCCCGTCGGTAAGCTTCCTCTCCTGCTTTGCACCGATCATATAGATTAGTGCACAGCAGGAGGAGAGACAGTAGCTCTCTCTGTGATCGGGGAGGATGCGGTATCAGCGTTCTTCTCCATCACAGGAAACTGACTCCGAACTATAAGATCCACACACTTTTTAACAAGAGTTTTTTTCCTTCCCCCATGACAGCACCACAGAGAGAGGGGATCCGCCCTTCAAGGGCAGGAAACTTACAGATAAAAAGGGTGGCACGTCTCTCCCGCAACAGTTGGTTTCCTGTCTTTGACGGGGAACCTGCAGTCGGTGTACCTGAAGAAAGAAAACGTCAAGAATTCCAGACCGATACAGGCCGCGGGGGTTCCCTGCCTCGGCTGATGCAGTGCCCTGAAGCGCCACTGCTGGGGTCAGTGGGCCTTTAGGGTGAGCGGAGTGGTGCAGCAACATATGGAGCCATTCCAGGCAATGGGGGTCCCTGCCTTGGCTGGAGTGACGTTGAGTGATGTTGCTGCCGGGTCCCGCTGCCTCTCTCCTAATGTGCCACAAGTTACCAGTTATAACGCTGCCGCCAGGTGGAGAAAGACAGTAAGGGGACTTGTGTCACACCAGGTGTGAGTGCAACAGAGAGTCACGCCAGGTGTGAGTGCAACACAGAGGGGAAAGGGGGAAGAGGTGACCTCCTAATCTGGACTAGCGTCACCCTGTCTCCCCCTAACGTCCCTATACAGCCTCCGCAGCTGTCGCCGATCACGTGCCTCGCCCTACTATCCCTGGCATAAGGCTATAGCTGGGGGAGGAAGGAGAATAGCACTAGTCAACCTCCGTTAGCACTCTAAATACTAATGGGGAAGACAACACAGGGGAACAACAACTCAGCTTTAGAAGAACTCCAACAGGGCACACGGCCTCAAGATTTCAGAGAGGACGTGATCCTGCTTCAGCCAAGTTCCAAGTAGAAATGAGTATAACCGGCGACACCCACCTAGACACACCAGGTATATATACACCCAGACTAAAGGGAGGTAGTCGCTGGGTCCTAAACACAGCCTCCTATCTAGGCAGCTGTCTGCATTGCCAAAGGGGAGACCTCCTGCAAACCATTGCAGGGCGACTGTCTGTCACCTCTGACACACCCGTGACAGTACCCCCCCTCTACGAGTGGCCTACGGACACTCAGGACTGGGTTTCTCAGGAAAAGAGATGTGAAAAGAGCGAACCAATCTGGGAGCGTTCACCTCTGATGCTGAAACCCACGTCCTCTCCTCCGGACCATAGCCTTTCCAGTGCACTAAGTATTGCTGAGAACGACATTGGAGACAAGAATCTACTATCCTCGAAATTTTGAACTCCAAATTACCATCAACCATTACTGGGGGCGGTGGTAGAGGTGAGGGCTCAAGAGGTTCTACGTACCTTTTGAGTAAGGACCTGTGGGACACATTGTGAACCTTAAGGGCCCGAGGAAGTTCAAGACGAAACGCCTCTGGGTTAATGACGGCGGTAAATTTGTAGGGACCAATAAACCTAGGTCCCAACTTTCAAGAAGGATCTTTCAATCTTATATTCTTGGTAGACAACCACACAAAGTCATTCACATTCATGTCCGGACCTGGCAAGCGTTTTCTGTCAGCTATACGTTTATACCTGTCACCCATGGTCTTCAAATTACCCAGAACACCCTGCCACACTGAGGGAGCGACAAAGCAAACCATTCCTCTTTAGGAACTCCTGAAGCTCCTCCCCCAATGAAAGTACTAAACTGTGGATGATAACCATATGCACCGAAAAACGGTGACCTGCCAATGGATTCTTGATGATGATTATTGATGGCAAATTCTGCCCGCGGTAAGTAGGATGCCTAATCCTCCTGATTTTCGGAGACGAAACACCTGAGGTATGTCTCCAAGTTCTGATTGACCCGCTCGGTCTGACCATTTGACTGAGGGTGGAAGGCAGAGGAAAAGGACAGCTGCACCCCCAGTCAAGAACAGAATGCCTTCCAGAACTTGGAAACAAACTGGGTCCCCCAATCAGACACCACATCGGAGGGAACCTCGTGAAGCTTCACAATCTCATTTATGAACACCTGAGAAAGTGTCTTAGCATTGGGAAGTGCAGGTAAAGCGACGAAGTGAACTACACTGTGTGCAGAATAATTAGGCAAATGCGTATTTTGATCACTTTGATACTTTTTATACATGTTGTCCTACTCCAAGCTGCATAGGCTTGAGAGCCAACTACCAATTAAGTAAATCTGGTGATGTGCATCTCTGTAATGAGGAGGGGTGTTGACTAATGACATTAACACCCTATATAAGGTGTGCTTAATTATTAGGCAACTTCCTTTCCTTTGGAAAATGGGTCAGAAGAGAGATTTGACGGGCTCTGAAAAGTCCAAAATTGTGAGATGTCTTGCAGAGGGATGCAGCAGTCTTGAAATTTCCAAACTTTTGAAGCATGATCACCGAACAATCAAGCGTTTCATGGCAAATAGCCAACAGGGTCACAAGAAGCGTGTTGGCCAAAAAATGCGCAAAATAACTGCCCATGAATTGAGGAAAATCAAGCATAAAGCTGCCTAGATGCCATTCGCCACCAGTTTTGCCTTATTTCAGAGCTGCAACGTTACTGGAGTATCAAAAAGCACAAGGTGTGTGATACTCAGGGACATGGCCAAGGTAAGGAAGGTAGAAAAACGACCACCTTTGAACAAGAAACATAAGATAAAATGTTAAGAATGGGTCAAGAAATATCTTAAGACTGATTTTTCAAAGGTTTTATGGACTGTTGAAATGAGCGTGACTCTTGATGGGCCAGATGGATGGGCTAGAGGCTGGATCAATAAAGGGCAGAGCGCTCCACTCCGACTCAGATGCCAGCAAGGTGGAGGTGGGGTACTGGTATGGGCTGGTATCATCAAAGATGAACTTGTGGGACCTTTTTGGGTTGATGATGGAGTGAAGCTCAACTCCCAGACCTACTGCCAGTTTCTGGAATACAACTTCTTCAAGCAGTGGTACAGGAAGAAGTCTGTATCGTTCAAGAATAACATGATTTTCATGCAGGACAATGCTCCATCACATGCATCCAACTACTCCACAGCGTGGCTGGCCAGTAAAGGTCTAAAACAAGAAAAAATAATGACATGGCACCCTTGTTCACCTGATCTGAACCCCATAGAGAACCTGTGGTCCATCATAAAATGTGAGATCTACAGGGAGGGAAAACAGTACACCTCTCGGAACAGTGTCTGGGAGGCTGTGGTGACTGCTGCACACAATGTTGATCGAAAACAGATCAAGCAACTGATAGAATCTATGGATGGAAGGCTGTTGAGTGTCATCATAAAGAAAGGTGGCTATATTGATGACTAACTTTTTTTGTTTTTGCATGTCAGAAATGTTTATTTCTAAAATTTTGTGCACTGATATTGGTTTACCTGGTGAAAATAAACAAGTGAGATGGGATTATATTTGGTTTTTATTAAGTTGCCTAATAATTCTGCACAGTAATAGTTACCTGCACAAACAGATATCCTCCTAAGATAGCCAAATCTAAAAAACCCCACCCCAACTTCCAAAAATATTAAGCTTGGATATTTATGAGTCTTTTCGGTTGATTGAGAACATAGTTATTGATCAATAATAAAAATAATCTTCTAAAATACAACTTGCCTAATAATTCTGCACACAGTATATTTTACTGTACTCTACTACTACCAAAACCACCGTTTTGCCTGCAGAAACCGGTAGGTCAGTAATAAAATCCATGGACAAGTGTGTGCTAGGGATAGGTAGCGGAAGAAGAGTACCAGACGGACGGGTGTTTGAAACCTTAGAACGCGCGCAAATACTACAAGCAGCTACATGTTCAATTACATCCCGATGCAACCCCGGCCACCAAAAACGACGAGAGAGGAGGTCCACGGTTGCCTTACCACCTGGATGCCCAGCAAGCACAGAGTTATGATGTTCCTTGATTACTTTACGGTGCAGATCAGGTGGTACAAATAACTTTCCTGAAGGGCAGGAGGCAGGGGCGTCCCCCTGAGCCTCCAGCACCTCACCCTTCAGTTCAGGAAGAAGAGCCGAAATAACTACCCCCTTAAGGCATAACCAGACTCTCGAATTGACCTTCCGGGGTATTGAACGCTGTCTTCCATTCGTCCCCCTCTCTAATTCTAACTAGATTGTAGGCTCCCCTTAAATCCGACTTGGAGAATACCTTAGCTCTCACAACCTGGCTGAACAAACTAGGAATCAGAGGAAGAGGGTATGGATCACAGATGGTAATTTGATTTAATTCCCGGAAATCTAAACAGGGACATAGACTGCCATCTTTTTTCTTCACAAAGAAGAACCCTGCCGCCACGGGTGAAGATAAGGGTCTGATATGTCCCTTCTCCAGACTTTCCGCAATGAAAACCTTCATGGCTTGTCTGTCAGGGCCAGAAAAATTATATAGCTTGGACTTTGGTAGTTTTGCTCCGGGGGTCAGGTTAATAGGACAGTCATAAGCACGATGAGGAGGCAAATCCTGACACCCCTTTTCAGAAAAAACGTCCTAAAAACCAGACAGAAAAGCAGGCAGTATCCCCGTAGAGACAGCAGCAATAGAAACATTCAGACAGTTATCATGGCAGTAATCTCCCCATTCAGTAATCTTCCCGGCTTGCCAATCCACCAACGGATTATGTTTAACAAGCCAGGGGATACCTAAAACAATCAAAGTAGGGAGATTCTCCAAAACATAGCAAGAGATGATTTCACAATGAACTGACCCCACCCTCAGTTTTACATTATGTACAATCTGAGTAAATGCTTTCTGTGCAAGTGGCGCAGAGTCAATGGCAAAGATGGGAATAAGTTCAGCTAAAGCACAGCAAGTGAGACCATGAGTTTTCACAAACTCAGCATCAACCATGCTGACCCCGGCTGCACTGTCAACAAACACAGAAATTTTTTCGGTTTTGCTCTCTAGCACCACCTTTGCTGTCAGGACAAAGCGGGAACTGCAGTTTGGCCACAAATGCACCCCTTGTTTATCCAAGTCCAGACTACCAAGAATTAATCGAGTCTCTTTTTGTTTAGGAATTGAAGGACCGGTCCCAACAAAGTGTCCCTTTTTCCCACAAAAAAACATACTCCTTTTTTCTTGCATATCTCCGAGGAAATGTATGATGTAGAGACACGCCTTAACTGCATAGGTTCCTCCACCTCCCCCAGTACTGGTTCACCCCCAGACCGCTCCCTTGGCAAAGGTACACAACCCCAACAAGAAGGCCCCGGAGAAGAAGGTTGCACCCGTCTATCCCGAAGGCGCCTATCCAGACGTATATATCATCATATACAGCCAAGGCATCTTTCAACCTTTCAGTAAGCCCCTCACAAAATTGACTTTTAAGGGCTGAATCATTCCATTTGGAATCCGTTGCCCATCTACGGAATTCTGAACTGTATGTTTCCACTGACCGAATCCCCTGCTGAAGGCAACATAGCTTAGATTCAGCCAAGGCGACTCGCTCACGGTCATCATAGATGAGGGCAAGAGCTCCAAAAAAAAAACCTCCACAGACTGGAGACAAACTGAGTCCTGCGGTAACGAAAATGCCCATGACTGAGGATCGCCCTGCAGTAGAGAGATGACAATACCAACCTGTTGCTCCTCATTACCGGAGGAGTAGGGACGAAGTTTGAAGTAGAATTTGCATGCCTCCTTAAACACAAAAAAATTGTCCCTACCTCCTGAAAACCTGTCCGGGAGGGCAACCTTGGGTTCAGGCTGGACAGGCCTACCTGCAGAGACCCCCACATTGGCGGCCTGTAACCGCTGCTGAACCTCACAGCGGAGGTCATTCACCTCCAGAGACAGACAGCGGAACTGCTGGCCCCAGGTAATCTGACAACAGAATCATGACAGTAACACTGGCCTATACTAATTTTTTTGATCCATCATTCATCTTATCACTGCTCTGGCTATGCAACTGCAGCAGCTCAGTCTAGAGATGGTATATCTTCGCTCTGTTGTTTTTCAGCACCCGAACACACCTGGTTTGGGTACTGCAACTCCAAAACAACCCCTGGTGGAGCCCAAGGTCGCTTTGCCTGACAGGTTCTTTAGGTGGGCGTGACAAGTTTGTTGCTTTCAGGGAGGCCTGTAAACTTTACTTTAAGTTGCATCCTCACTTCTCTGGAACTGAGGAGCAATGAGTGGGGATCATAATTTTGCTCATTCAGGGTGACCCTCAAGCCTGGGCATTTTCTCTTCCAGCTGACTCTCAGTCGCTACAGACGGTTGAGGAATTTTTTCTGGTGCTGAGTCACATATATAATGACCCCAACCACGTCTCCCTGGCCGAGTGTATGCTACGTCAGCTTCAAACAGGGAGCCAAATGGTTTTCTAAACTGGATGTTAGGGGGGCTTATAATCTCATTCACATCAAAGAGGGGAATGAGTGGAAGACAGCCTTCAATACACCTGAGGGACACATCTTTCAACACTTTGTTAATGACAGTTTTAGTCACCTGGCAGGTAGGTTTGTTGTGATCTACCTTGATGACATTTTGATTTATTCGCCTGATCTCGAGTCACAATAGGTACATGTCAGGCATGATATTCAGAGACCATAAATTACTTGTCGAACCAAAGAAATTCATGTTTTCGGTTCAGGAGATCCCTTTTCTGGGTTATTTTTTATTGTCCACCAGTTTTCGCATGGATCCGGCAAAAGTCTGGGCGCTACTGGATTGGGATCGTCCTGAGGACCTAAAAACCTTACGAAGGTTCTTGGCTTTTGCTAACTGCTACCGAAAGTTCATCAAAAACTTTTCGGTAGTGGCCATACCTCTGTCGGATATGACCAGGAAAGGGACGGACTTTTCCAATTGGTCTAGACCGGTCCGGGAGGCTTTGAAAAGATCTTTTGCAAATGTGCCAATCCTTATACAGCCTGATGTTACTCAGCCATTTATTGTATAATTTTAGCGCTAGTGACAGGGAAGGAGCCCCTGGCCCACGTAATCTGACAACAGGATCGTGACAGAAGGTCCCACCCATCGTGGATGTAGATGGAACAAAAAGGCGCAAAGAGGTGTTCAGCCCTCCAGAGGTTATGCCTACCTGAGGGAGTGTCGGAACTGGAAGTGGCAGTCTACAGCGAGGAGTGGCCGCTGCAGTAAGACGAAGTGGAAGGAAAGGGCCCGCCCAGGAATTTGAGACTCAAGAAAACAGGCTGAGGAAATAGAGAAACGGGATGGTGAGCCAAAGAGAACCCCACCTAGTGAAAGGTGGAACAGTGACGTAGGATGCAGAGTGGTGAGAGAGACTGTGCCATTAGTCTGCTGGAAGTTGAGGACAGCATGGCACGGTTGAGAGTTCTGAAGTCGAGAGAAGGCTAGGTGTTGTGTATATCATCCGATGGAGGAAGAGTTCACGGTTGGTTGCGGGAGCTGATGGGCCTTGTGAGGCGGGGGCTGAAAGATGATTTAATGGACGGAGAGATCGCTTCCCTAGCCACTCCATTGGCTAATAAATACTCATCTGTCCCCATTCTTGATGCAAATACATATGAACCCGGCACATACCAGCGACCTCCTGGATCAGTTTCCCAAGGCTGGAAATCATGGATCTGGTATGGTTGGCAGGTGCTATAGGTGTATGAGGATCTCTCTCTTTCTTTCTGCCTGAAATAAAATAATAGATTCTTTTTTTTTTCAGTTACCTGAAATATATGGTAGATGCCTTATCTATGTTTTCACTTAAAAGCTTTTTTCAACTTTTTTCAACAACTCTCATTATTGCGATCAGATAACATGCAAACCTGTCGTCTACGGAGACGGAACATTCAGATAGCGAGCTGGTTAGTAAGACTAAAGGCCCCGTCACACTAAGCGATGCAGCAGCGATCCCGACAACGATACGACCTGTCAGGGATCGTTGCTGCATCGCTAATACATCGCTGGTGAGCTGTCAAACAGGCAGGCTCACCAGCGATCAGGGGAGCAACGATATCGTGGAAAGAATCGTTCCACGATGTCCTGCTCCCGTTACCAGCCTGCTGCAAGCAGGAGCAGGCTGGTAACTATGGTAAACATCGGGTTACTAAGTGCGCGTGTGCCCCTAGTAACCCGCTGTTTACCATGGATACCACTCTGCTACCGTGCGCTGGAGCCTCCGCTCACAGTAGCAGAGTGGTATCTATGGTAAACAGCGGGTTACTAAGTGCGTGCGTGCCCCTAGTAACCCGATGTTTACCATGGTTACCAGCCAGATCGTTGGTCCCGCTGGTCACACACAGCGATGTGTGCTGGCCAGCGGGAGGCCAACGACCAAAAAATGGTCCAGGACACTTTGCAACGATCAGCGACCTCACAGCAGGGGCCTGATCGTTGCAAAGTGTCACACATAGCGACATCGCTGGTGAGGTCGCTGGTGAGTCACCAAAACCGTGACACAGCAGCGATCTCGCTAGCGATATCGCTTAGTGTGACGGGGCCTTTACAGAGGTAAACAAATAGGAAGGGGTATATATAGGGGTGATAGATTCGGTGGTTCTTCGGCAAACACCAATTTTTTAGACAGAAATTACCCCTTCAAGAGCCGAAATACTGAAGGGGTGAAATACTGAATAAAGCCCAAGTGATTCATCTGTCTAGGAGACCTCTTACCTCTACAGAAATGTGTATACTAAGTAAAGGTTAGTCGTATGTACCCACCAGCAACTTTGACCATTTCAACTGGGTTAAAGATGTAAGTCTATTTGCCAGAAAGTTGAGATGGCGTTAGTTTTTTGTACAACAAGATAAAAGGGTATGTATAAACCTTAACATACCGGCTGATCTGCTCTCTGATGTTAGGGAATTGGAGGAGGATCCTACAGGCACAAATGGCACTGGAACTTTTACTTCCCTTAAAAATAAAAGCGTTAAAATGCCTCCAAGCTAGGGTGATATTTATGCAATCAATGTTTTTGTGAATATGGTAAATCAGGAATTGACAGAGGTGAACCCAGAAGCTTTAAGAATGAATTTGTCCAGGGGAGAAATACAGGCATTAAAAGCCATGGAAAATGATGAAACAGTAGTAATAAAAAAATCGGACAAGGACGGTAACGTTGTAGCGATGAATGCCCTTGATTACAAAAATATGTGTAACAAATTGTTGTTGGCCAAAGAGGGGTACATAATTTTGCCTACCAATCCCACTCCCACCATGTCTAAAAAAAACTTATGGAATACTTATGAAAGCAAAGGAAGATAGGCTAATTGGGAAAAATGAATTAGAATTTTTAATGCCATTGCACCCAAGAATGGCAACGTTTTATGCGTTGCCAAAGGTTCATAAAGGTTTAGATGAGATTAAGGGGAGACTGATAATGGCTGGGATCGATAGTTTGAATCAGAATCTCGGAATATACCTCAATAAGTTATTGAGGGCCTTTGTGGAGGCTCTACCCTCATTCACGAGATACCATGGACCTATTGAGGAAATTGGAGTATAGATGTACAGGCGTTGTACTTCTCGATACCACATTCCAGTGGCATCGAGGTAGTTGAGTACTTTCTGGAATCCAGAGGTGTACAATTTCAATCACATAATCGCTTTATACTGGAGCTATTGGACTTTACCTTAACTAATAATGTCTTTCTCTTTGATAATAAAATCTTCCACGAGCTCAGGGGCATGGCCTTGGGTAATTCCTGTGTGCCTACATATGCAAATCTGTTCCTGGGCTGGTAGGAGGATACCAGGGTATTCATCGATGAGCATTCTAACTATACTAACCTCATTGAAATGTGGACAAGATACATCGATGGTGGACTGGTATTTTGGAAAGGATCGCGGGAGACATTTATAGAATTTGTTGGAGTGCTTAAAGTTAATCCTCTAGGCCTCAGGTTTACATGGGAGATGGACTGGGATCGGTTACCATTTTTGGATGTGTTGATAAGTAAGCAGTCAGATATAATTCTTGGCACAATGATCTACGGTAAGCCCACGGCCACGAATTCCCTTCTTCGGTGGGAGAGCCACCATGCATTCCCACTGAAGGGGATCCCAAAGGGCCAGTACTTGAGATTGGGCGAAACTGCTCATCAGAGCTAGAGTTTATACAGCTGGCAAAGGACTTGCGAAATAGGTTCCACGAGAGGGGGTACCCGGATTGGGTCCTTAGGAGAGCTTACCAATTCACCCTTGGACAGGATAGGAGAAACCTACTTATATCTGGGGGAAAAAAATGGTTAGGAATGAACAAATCAGAATAATAGGAACCTTTGATAACGGAGCCACACAGGTGAAGAAAATCTTAGAGAGATATTGGGGAATTCTAGAAATGGATAGTGATTTAAGGCGATTGTTGGAAAAAGATCCCAGATCACATGCAGAAAGAGTAAGTCCATAGGGGAAAGGGTCATGAAAAGTCACTTTACTATGCCCATTGAAAGCAGGACGTGGCTACCAGATAGACCAACCAGATGCTTTAGATGTAGTGGGTGTGTAGCCTGTCCAAATGTGAAAATAACAAAGTCTTTTACCAGTAGCGTCGCAGGGGAATCCTTTCAGATTAGGAATTTCATTACCTGTAGGACCAAACATGTGATATATAAAGCCACCTGTATCTGTCAAAAAGAGTATATTGGCAAAACAATTAGGGAGATGAGAAGAAGGATAGCGAGCACCTGAATGACATCTCTAATGACAGGGATACGCCTCTGGCGAGGCATATAAATTTAATGCATGGAGGGGACCCAGGGGTCATTGAATTTACGGGTATTGACTGTGTTAAACCAGATAGCAGAGGAGGTGATATCAACAAGTCCCTGTTACATAAGGAAGCAAGATGGATTTTCCGCTTGCAAACTACAGCCCCTAAGGGGCTTAATGAGCAACTACATTTTGGATGCTTCATTTAATAAGGCTTGTTTTTGAATATTTTAATATCTTCAGTGTAAGTCCAATTGCTGCATGAATGGTCCATAAACCTGGCTAAATAAAATGTAACCTGTGTATAAAAAGTTAAGGAATTCTATCAGGACCTTCTGTGCAACCACATAAATGGTCTTTAGTCCACTGATCCACTTATTAGGGACTCTGTTAAATACTCCACACTGTAAATGTATCTAAAGGGTATATGACGAGAAGAATGATATATATAAAAACTTTGAAGTCCATTTATTTATACTGTTATACTTGCCATTGAGGGTATGAATCTAAGTTTGGTGGCCTAAAGGACCAGTTGGTTAATGAAGGCTCTATTGAGAGAGTTCCCCCTTTGGTTGATATATAGAGTGGGCGGGGATACATCAAACGACAGCTAAGGACTGTCCGCACTCTATATATGAGGTAGTGAATATTTTTCATAATGGGTGTTGTACGGCAGAAATATTTGTATAGATATATAATGGAAATAATCATGGGCACAAAAAAAATCTCTATTGAGTTGTCTTGTTAACTACCGAGAGAGCTAATGTATATGTACTCGCAGTAATATAATTGAAAGGAATAGTACCTTTAAAAAATATGAGAGACTGCGGAGCAGTGAGCGGTAACACTGGTTACCAAGGTTATTAAGAGATGCCAGATGCGTGGGATCGTAAGCTGACGAGTGAGGTCCTGTACAGAACCTTCCGGGGTTAGGATGATCGCGGGTTACCGTGGTAATCATCGGACGCTGGATGCACGTGATCCCATAGCAGTGAGTGAGGTCCTATTGAGGACCTTAGGTTGCCGAGGTGATTGCTGCACGCCGGAATATTGCTACCGGAAATAACATGGCTTTTGCTATGGGCTGAGTGCGGTCACCTCATTTGGGTGATCGCCCTGCTAAATGACTTTAGAAGCAAGCGCTGGGGACGGCATAAAAGAGGTACATTATATTTATGTCTACCGGCACAGTGTACACAGATGACTATAAGATAAGGTAACTCCAATTGAGTTAGGGGTGATTACCCCTATATTTAAGCACTGGGACACTTTTTGCTGAATTGTAATAATATCGAGCAACTTGGTCTCATGTCAATAGTGCTCCACTGCATGGCTTTTCCCAGTGAATACAGTACATTCCCCTGATGACTTCTCCTCACGGAGAAAGAAACGCATCGGGAGGGATGAAAGCTGAGGGCAGAACCACACTTGGGTACTGCCCTTATTAGGGTGGGAGTCCTTGCTTGGGGCACGACAGGATAGCAAGGAGTGTATCCTGTCGATTTCTACATACTGGTACCCTTGGACGTTCGACTCCCTTATAGCCATAACGGGTGAGATCTACACGTCTTTTTTTCTTCTTGGAATGGTGTGGTACTATGCACTTTAGCACTTTGATTTTTATCTGATCTAATGGTGAAAGGTTATGGATTTCTGTTATATGTATTTTTTTATTAATATTTAATGGACCCTGATAATTTGGGGTCTGTGTCATACTCTGAATATTGGAGTTTGTAGGGGGCTAGCAGACGTTAGCCCACCTTCCTTAATACTGTTTTTTGGAAATTTACGTTTTAATTAAGTATTAATAAAGGTTATATTGTAAAAGGAACTTCTATGCTACATAATATTAATTTTACCCTGAGTAAATTCATATCTCTGTTTTGTGACATAAATTTGAGCTATTAAAGGTAGGTGCCATAGATATGAGGGTCTCACTCTCTGTTTTTCTTTCTGTCTCAAATAAAATAAGAGATGCTTTTTTTTTCAGTTACCTGAAATATATGGAAGATGTCTTCTCTGTTTTCATCAATAATGGGGAATGTTCTTTCTCTTGCTAAAACTGTGATCTTTTTTTTCACTTAAAACCTTTTTTTAACAACCTTCGTTATTGCGATCAGATAACATGCAAACCTCTGATTGCTCAGGTGATGCACTGTACTACTGTGGTGTATTATCCCTGCCGGTCAGTGTAATACTAACGGCCCAACACATGAGATAACTGTTGGCAAAATGATCATGCTGACAACTTGACATTGGTATCGTCAATCTGAAGTATGTCAGTCATATTCCCCCTTTTAACCCCCCAAAAAACGACAGACATCATGGCTTGGGTGCAATAGACCGCAGTGGCCTTTATTAACTGCATGATTAAGAAGCGTTGTGTATCCTAGACATAAAGACGCGTTATGGTCCTTGAAGCTAAAAAGTGGTCTGGTGATCCCAATGACACAATTCCATTTGCTCCCAGCCGCCGATCACCAGCCCAGGAGCACCAAGGACTCTCCCCCGCCCAGTGGGGGAATGGTCCAAGCGGTCTCGAACCGCCACATCCGGGACTCGACCTCCATTTGTCGAAGTCCCACCAATCATCAGACCCCCAAGCCACATGTATAACCGAGGGATCTATGTCCTGTGGACACTCCCATACCAATTTAGAAACCAACTTCAAGGACCCTAAACTCGCAACCACAAGAGTACTTGACACCTTAAGTACTCGAGACCCCCCCCTCACGCGGCTCCAGTATATTTATGGGGGGGTGCGGCCTACGCGTACGACTTTTGTTGTTACTACCTACAATGTCCTGCCTCCCCCTTCAACCCTCTAGACCCCAACCGGTGTATAATGGCTGTGTCACTTGATAGTGGCTGTGTCCCTTGGGATGCCGAGTTCGTTCCTGAATCGCCTCACGTCTGCTTGTGTTGCCCCCGGTTGATGAGGGAATGGGCCAGTATCCGTACAAGCCCGGGAAACCTAAGCGGAAGACAATATTGCTATTTGACACGAACACACTACACACACACATTTATTGCAAGTGAACTGTTGCCTGGGGACGCACGTATGATAAAAAACGTTTTGGTTCCCACCTCCCTATGCGTTTGACGGCCTCCATGCTTAGCCAGCACGCCGCCGCCTCTGTGGCGGCCCCTATCCTGAAGGAGTGGGGGCAAAACTGAGAAGATCCAGCCCCACTCTCTTTTGGCATTTCCTAAAAATGCTGGTGAATTGGTATCTCGATAGAAATGTGCTTTCTTTGTGACATAAGTTGGGGCCACTCGGATCCCCCCCAAGCTTCTTGAAACACTCAAAGGTTTTCACAGGGCACATTTCTGATCCCTGCACTGCTCCCAACCACACTTTCTTTCCTTTCCCAAGCTGGTCCATCTTAGAATGCCTTAACCAAAATTCCACTCCCTCTTTTGTTGCTAACACATCCTTCGCTAATATTCCCCCACTTTCTTTTCTGGATGGGGCTACAAGCTTGCTAATTCATAGAGCTCCGAAAAAGGCCCAGGAGAAAGCTAGACGGAAGAGTGTTAGCTCATACTCTGAGCTGCAGATCTCTAGTAGTTCTTTACCCAACCGTTCGAGCAGTTTGAATGACACCGGGCACAGACCATCTTTCTGCGCCCGACCACGACGAAACCCTCTTACTGCCTGTTTTACTAATGGGTTCTTCATTAAGTCTCTAACTCCCCGGGACCTGAAACCAAATCCCATGACCACGATTACCCGACTTACCTTGGTGGGTGACCACCCTTCCCGAGCTCCTTCGCTTAACCATATGAGTAGCAAACCTACCTGATCGTCTTCAGATAAAGCAAGACTTATTCCCCTCTTACGGTCCTCCCACAGCCCCCAGGCTGCCTGGTATGCTTTCCACATGTTAAGGGCTAGGAATGACTTAATTAATGGTTGTGCTGCGTGAATGCCAATTTCCATAAGTGTGGAGGGCACTCGAGCCCATTCTCCTCCTCTTGCGGGGCCACGGACAGAAAACTATCCCACTGAAAATGAGAGAGTGCATATGGTAGTGGTATGTGAGAGGCCGTTATAAAGGTGTTTATCAATAAGCACTCCAAAACTAATTGGCTTAAGACCCTGACCACTGGTGATGAGGATGCCGACAGGTTATTAACTGCCATTACTACTCCCATGTTGTCGCTGCGGAATGAATCATTTTGTTGCTCAGCTGGTGGCCCCACAATGTTACTGCTATGATGATTGGGAAGATTTAGAGCAGCGCTATGTTTTTTACTAGTCCTATCTCCTTCCATTCATTGGGCCACTCCCCTGCACACCATTGGCCTCTGAAGTAAGCGCTGAACCCTGTGTTACCTGCCGCGTCCGTGAACAGTTCTAAATCGACATTGTCCGTCGCTTCCTCCATTACTAACGAGCATCCGTTGTATTGTGCTAGGAATGTGGCCCAAACAGCAAAGTCCTCCCTATGGTCTTTTGTCAGCCTGATGTAGTGATGTGGGGCCCGTACAACTGCCGTTGCCCCTGCCAACCTTCGGGAGAAGATGTTTCCCATGGGCATCACCCTGCATGATAAAATTTAGTTTGCCTAATAGTGATTGTGTTTCCCTCAAAGTCATCTTTTTAAGTCGTCTAGCTCTTCCTACCACTTTATCTTCTGGTAACCGCAGTACCCACTTTTTGGAGTCTATGACAATACCCAGGAAGCGCATTTGTGTGGATGGGCCTTCCGTTTTTCCGGACGCTAAGGGAACCCCGAATAAATCCGCAACCCACTGCATAATGTTCAGTGTGGATTTAAATCGTGGCGAGTCTTTTCGGCCGAGGCACAGGAAATCATCGAGATAATGTATAAGTGGTGCCCCCCCAGACACGTCTTTTACAACCCATTCAAGGAAGTGGCTGAAAGCTTCGAATAGGGAGCAGGAAATAGAACAACCCATGGGCAAGCAGCGATCTATATAGTATGCCCCCTCCCAAAAACACCCCAGCAGCCAGACACTGTCCGGGTGTACAGGTAGTAATCTGAACGCCCCCTCAATGTCTGTCTTGGCCATTAGCGCACCCTTTTCTAACTTTTGGACCCACCTGACCGCTTCGCCAAAGGAGGTGTAGACCACTGAGCTTAGTTTGGAGGGTATGCCGTCTTACACTGAACCACCTCTCGGGTACGAAAGATGATGGATTAGCCTAAATTTTTGGGTTCCTTCTTTGGAACAACTTCGAGTGGGGACACCACCATATTTTTTAATGGTAACTCCTTGAATGGTCCTGCCATTCTGCCCAAGGCCACCTCCTTTTTTAACATATCAGAAACTACTGCCGGGTACTGATGGGCCGATTTTAGATTTTTATTGGTGATGGGGACCTTGACCGCGATGGAGGGAATTTTGAAACCCACCTCAAAGCCTACCGCCAGCAGCCGCGCTATTTCCTTGTTTGGGAACCTATTTAGGAAAGGAAGCATTTTTGCTAGCTTCACTGGTGTCACTCCTTTGGAAATTCCTGTGAGTGGCTCCCCCTCTTCCTTTTTTATAGTTCTTGTCCGCCCCATGTGATGTTCTGTTACAGATGGAGCTGGCGTGCCTGTATTTGCATTCAGCTCCGTATTTGCACTGGCTCTCATTAAACTGCCAGAATACTCCTGACCTCTGTCCGCTTGTGTGCCCCCCTGTCCCTTATCTTTTCCCTTAGCTCCGTAATGGCCGGATGACCTGGCCCCGCCTGGAAAGGGGTGTCCAAACCTAGCCGGGGCCATTACCCTCAACCAGAGACCTATTTCTTTCTGGTCCCATCTTATTGCTGGTCGAACAGCTTTTCTTTGACAAAATTGTTCGCCAATTGTTTGTTACACCCTGTACACCTCCCCAATGGCGTCTATGTAGCCAAATAGGGCCGAGCAATTTTCTGGTTCCCTCTCGCCTTTGACACTTGCTAGGAGGTAGAACGCTTGTGCCAGTTTGCGGGATTAATCGCCATCTCCTTTTCTTTTCGTCCTCTTTTTTATTATCGTTGTTCTTATTCTTATTTAATTTAATTATATCCAACGGCAGTAAGGAGAATATCTCCACGTACTCATCCCTCCAAATTTGCTCCTTTTACCTCCTTTTTAAAGTGCGCCCCCAGGGGACCCTCGTAGCAGACGTAAACCTCGCCCCGCGCCCTATAGTCCAGGTGAATCCTATACCTTTTTTCTTTTCTTTTCTGTTCTGGTCTGCCACAGCCATCGGCTGCAAATCTCTTACTTCCAGCGCTACGCCCTCGCCCATCCTAACCTCGCTTCCCGATGTGACCCATGCTGACATTGGCGCCTGCCGTGGTTTTGCGTCTCTAGGGAGGCTACCACATTTTTTAGTACAGTTAGCATGTTCTGCCTGCTTGTTCCCTCCATGTCACCCCCTCCCTTTGCTGCCTGATCTAACTCTTCTGTTCTCAGGCTGTGTCTGAAGTCCTGCAACATTAGTGTGGATGAACACGGACACAACACGGATGCCAATTCACCGGACCGCGTGAGCGGTCCCGCCTCACCGGCCGACCTTCCAGTCCCTTGTAGTCCTTCCTGGACATATGGCGATGTCCGTCTTGGCATCTCCGACGCGATGACAGCATCTGTCACCTCTGCCAATTGGGGAGGGGGGATACTCAACTCCCGGGTGCCCACGTTGAAGGGCGGGGCCCAGGGGGGGCAGGGCGAGGGTAACTGGGAGGGGGGATATTGACGGGGCAAAGGCCAGCCTGTGGCTAGCGGGTGGACCCACTGGGTCGTGTGCCCAATATATGGGGTGGTGGGAGTAGGGTACCTGTTGGAAATGGACTGGGGTTTGCGGGGGCGGAGGGATGGGGGCAGCTGTTACGGAGCCCGGTGTGCAATAGAGGCTATGGGGGAAAATGACTGCATTGACTCCTCGTCTCTCTGGGCCGGGCATGGTACCGGCCGCCGCTCCGAAGCTCTCACTGCTGTACTGCCCCACATTGGGGCCTCCTTGTGTCGCAGGCCCTTTCCTGCGGTGTCACAGTGCAGTCTCTTCTGCCGCGCCGCCTGGCCCGCCGTGGCTGCCCCATTCACGGCCGGGCATGATAGGGTCTCCATTGCCGCGATTCTGCCGCTGTAATAGCCCGCATTGGGTGCTACTTCCGGTTCAGGCCCCTCCCCGCGGTCACGTGACCACTGGTACCGCTGTGCAGCCCCTTCCCCTGCGCCGTCGTCGCAGCTGCCGCATTCACGGCTGGGCATGAGAGGGTGCCCGGCCTTAACTGCCGCGTCGCTGACTGCGGCGCACCTCCCGTCGCTATGAAAGCCCGCGTTGGGGCCTACTTCCGGTGTAGGGCCCTCCCCTCGGTCACGTGACCTTAGGTCCTCACGGTCATGTGGCAAAAGATGCTGCAGCGCCGCTTCTACCGCCGCGCCACCCGCCTTCTCCATTCACGGCCGTACATGAGAGGGTGCCCTGCCACAGCAGCCGCGCCGTTGATCGCCGGCGCAGCGCCACTCACGACGCTGCAAAGGCCCGCATTGGGGCCTACATCTGGTGTGGGCCCCTCCTCTCGGTCACGTGACTGCAGGTCCTCGCAGTCATGTGACCGAGGATTCTGCAGTACCACTTCTACCGCCGCGCCACCTGCCCTGCTCCATTCACGGCCGGGCATGAGAGGGTGCCTGGCCTGGATCGCCGCGCCGCGAAGATGGCTTCGGCCCCTCCGCAGGCATATGCCTGCTCCTAGCTGCAGCTCTGGGCCGCGCTGACTGTTTCCTAACAGCGCGTCCCCAGGCACGTTTTTTTAAGTTTAGAGGGGGGCCCTGCAGCTGATTCTAGGGACTCTGAGGAAGGGTTTTGGATGGAGGGGCGTACAAGGGGGTTAGGGGGATGTACCAGGAGTCTATGGAAGGACTCCTTCGCCAACGACTGGGCTTCGGTGCCCAGTGAGGGGACAACCTCACCATTAGCCTGGATCGCCGTGGATGCAGGACCCTTGCTGACGATTTGGGCTACTTGCTCCACCAGCCATCCTGAAGGGTCTTCCGCAGTCGCAATCCGCAAGGCCTCAAGCATCTGCTCCGCTGACATGGTCCAGGTAAGACTTGTGTCGTGTCCAGAAGAGAGAAGAGAAAGGCCAGGCCACTCCCCTTTTCAGCCTTATAATCTGTCCCCAACTGCTTCCACCTCCACCTTCTCTATTCCTGTCCCCACCTGTGACGCACCCCCGTCATGCCGGCTCCCGCCCTATTGGCTTGGGCCAATTGTTCCAGCCTTTTCTTTCTCTTCTGACTCCCCCAACTACACTACTGTTCTACTCGCTGGGCTTTCCTGTGATCTCTGAGAGTTGTTCGCAGGCTTATCTTCAGGGAGAACAAAAGGATCAGCTTCTGAAATTGAAATGCTTATGATAATGATTCTTATCTCACCTGATATCATCTGTAGTTCCAGCTGACTTTAGTCTAATGTGAAAGGGAACCTTAAGAGTTCACTTAAGCAGAATGTTGTAAAATAATAAAAAATACCACCGCTGCTTGGGTCCCATGTCAGTCTCTAATTCCTGCTCAGTCCCAAAAAACTTGCGATTCCTACAGCCAATCAGTCATCGAAGTCACGGCCAAAATAGCTATGATTGGGAGCATGGAGGAGATGTCTTACTCAGCAATTCAACTTATTTTCCAGTCCATGTGAGACAAGAGAAAATACAACATCTACACGTTCTATCTCCTGAAATGTTTCCCCTTATTATCCTCAGTAATTGTATTATTACACGGGACTCTTGATGATGTTACATCGGCTAATCTTCTCCTCATTCAGATTCCTACAATATCGGATCCTCTCAGTGGAGATCTTTTTTCTGATTTACTCATCAATGATGGAGAGGGACAGGATGACAGAGAGGATATTACACCTCACCCTAGAGATCCTCTTCCGGCTTACTGGAGAGGTGAGAGATTCTGATGACGTCACATTACATCATTCTTATCTATGGGAATAACAGATCTATAGAACTGGAGAGGTGAGGACTCTGGAAATATCTGTAGTGAGATTTATTAATGTGTCTCTCCATAACCAGGATTACACACTAGTGAAGAAGACCTCTAGTGAGCGCTGTCGGGCCACTGTGTCTGAGAGATGGGGAAGAACCCTGAACCCAATCACGGGGCGTCCACCTCACACCCTGATACATGAGGACATCATTGACCAGAAGATCCTAGATCTCACCTACAAGATGGTTGAGCTGCTGACTGGAGAGGTGACACTGCTGGGACATTATACAGTAACGCTATGAAGGGATTAAGGGGATGACTGTACCATTGCATGTGTCAGGTTTCTATAAGGTGTCAGGACGTCACAGTCTATTTCTCCATGGAGGAGTGGGAGTATTTAGAAGGACACAAAGATCTCTACAAGGACATAATGATGGAGGTTCCCCAGCCCCTCACATCACCAGGTAATGGACAGGACTAAATACACATGGCCTATAATTATCTGTATGTAAAGAATGAATTCAGTCCATGTATGTGTTTCCTCCAGTTCTGTCCAGTAAGAGGACAACACCAGAGAGATGTCCCCGTCATCTTCTTCCACAGGACTGTAAACAAGAAAATCTCAATATTCCTCAGGATCGTCAGGTAGATGGAGAGAAGATGTCATGAGATCTCCGCTATGATGTGTAGACGGCTGTGAAGGTCTTGTGTTCAGTCTTGTTTTATCCACCAGTATTATATGTTTTATACTTGTGTAATGAAAACAGTGGAAATGACAGGATTAGAGCCGATTATTTATGTGAATTCTCCATCTGTCTGTGACTTTTACAATATTTGTTTCAGGGTAAAGATCTGACCCATATTAATACTACAGGGGCATATGTGAGGGGTGACGTGTGGTGTAAAGAAGAGATTCCTGCATACGACTACTTAGGTGAGTAACCACTAAATACAGAGAGGTCACAGATTATTTTCAGTCACTGGCTGACACTGCTTTATTGGTTGTCTTCTCCAGTCATGTCACAATTAAAGGTCCCTATTCTGCCGCTAGACCACTGCATTCTCCTGCACCCCATTTGAGCATTTATATAAGTACTTGTACTTGAGTCATCCATTGTCGAATCTACGAGGCCAGAAAATAAATTTCCCCCTTATTAGTAGAGTAAATTAAATTTAATCATTTTTAATCTTGGCCAAATGTGAATTTATGTTCAATAACAGCAGAGTTTCCCTTTATCCTGACTTTTCAGTTTCTGTGAGAAAAGATCTATCTACCTTCAAAGAAGTTCACGATAATCTACATGAAAAAACTTTATACTTGAGCCATGTGTTTCTCTAAGCTGTGCGTGGTTGATGACTCTAATGACTCCTTATCATGAATTTCATGATGTGTTCAAACTTAAGGAATGAAAATTACTGTATAATCTCTTCTGAAATGGGGAGCCCTAATACTTTTTCTACCTTTTTAGTCAGGACTTCTAGGAGCTCCAATGGTCCATCATAAATGAGTGTAATTCTGGTTTAATGCACTGTGTTTAAAAGTTCTCTCTAAATGTCTAATATTTCTTAAAGAAACTCATCTGACAGAAAATATGACAGTTTGGATGGCTGAGAGCTACCAGGTCACATACTATAATTACCCAGAGATGTCACAGTTTTTGTCTACAATAGTTACTGCACAAGTTCCTCTCATTCAACCAAGCCCCATTTTTCTAATCTGACACGAGTCATTTTATGCAGTAATAACGTTTAAATGCTTAACCTGATCCAAGTGTTTTGAGATTGTTGGTTTTTTTCCGTGACACATTGTACTTTTCGTCAGTGGTAATTTTAACTTCTGTCAGTGCAGTGCCGACAGCCCGCATAGCATAGGGATGCTCCTGCATCCCTATGCTATACAAGCGATCAGTCTGCAAAAAATGAAAGTCCCATAGTGGGACAAAGTAAAAAAGTGAAAGAAAGTAAAAAAAAAATTGTAAAAACATAAAAAAAAGAAAGAAAAAGTAATCCCAAAAAAATAAAAATAATATTGTACCCATAAATAAATACTATTATGAAAAAAAAACACAAAACAAACAATAAAAGAACACGTTTGGTATCGCCGCATCCGGAACAACCTGACCTATAAAACTGTCCCACTAGTTAACCCCTTTAGTGAAATGAAAAAAAATGTAGCAAAAAATGGTGCTTTATCATCATACCACCGAACACAAAGTGGAATAAAATGCGATCAAAAATACAAATGTAAACAAAAATGGTACCGCTGAAAACGTCATCTTGTCCCGCAAAAAACAAGGCCTACCATGACTCTGTCGGCCAAAACATGGAAAAATTATAGCTCTCAAAATATGGCGATGCAAAAAGTAGTCTTTGCAAAAAAAAAAAAAAAAAAAGCGTCTTTTAGTGTGTGACTGCAGCCAAACATAAAAACCCGATATAAATCTGGTATTGCTGTAATCGCACCAACCCGAAGAATAAAGTTGTCTAATCACTTATATCGCATGAGGAATGGCGTAAAAAATAAATAAAACCAATTCTTCACCTGCTGCTGATTTGTTTATTCTGCCAACCAAAGATCGTAGTATGGCTTGGCTCACACTTATCCTGCACTGTGCGCTGAGCGCTTACACTGGGGTTTATGTGTAAATATCTGAAATACATGATTCAGACGGAACCCCCGGTGGAAGATTCCCTGTAATGAGGCAGATGGATGCACCGTGAATACATTCTGGCCTGTGATCCCACTGTGTCCGTCTTATTATTAGGCGTGCATAAAAGTGCTGTCGGCCACAGTTTTGTGAACCTCTGAAAAAAAGGACGCCAATAAACAGAGGCCAGACGAAGTCCAGAGTAACTCTGCTACCTCTTTATAGTGAATGGATCCCTTGCGATAGGGTTGGGCTTGTGTTAAGGTTAAGGTTGGGTTAGTATTAGGATTAGGGTTGTGTTAGGGATAGGGTTGTGTTGTGTTGTGTTTTGGTTTGTGTTAAGCTTGTGTTGGGGTTGGGATTTTTTCAAAAGTAAAGAAAAAAAAATGATGACGACATTGCGACTAGTGTTGAGCGCAAGTGCTCGCTATTTGAGTTTGCATAGGGTGCTCGGGTATGCACCGAGTATCGCAGTATTCCTGGCCAAGTGGCAGGGCCCCTATGAAGTAGTTGAAAAGGTTGGAGATGTCAACTATAAAATCCACCAACCAGGGAGAAGGAAGCCCTACCAAGTGTACCACATCAACCTGATTAAGCCATGGCGAGATAGGGAGGCCGTGGAAGCTCCGTGTGTGGTGGTGAAGGCAGAAGCCGACGTTGAAGAGGTCAAGGTGGCAGAGTCGCTGTCACATGCCCAAAAGCAACAGTGCCGAGAGTTGCTACATCGGAACAGAGACCTGTTCTCAAAACTACCGGGGTGTACTCTGATCATAGAGCATGAGGTTCTTACGGAGCCTCATGTCCGAGTAAACTTGAAGCCGTATCGGATTCCCGAAGCCCGCCGAGAGGTGATCTCGAAAGAGGTGAAGCGGATGCAGAGTCTGGGAGTCATTAAAGAGTCCAAGAGTGGTTGGTCCAGTCCCATAGTCTTAGTGCCGAAACCAGATGGATAATGGCGGTTTTGCAATGACTATAGGAAGCTCAATGACGTCTCGAAGTTCGACACCTACCCAATACCCAGGGTAGATGAACTGATTGAAAGGTTGGGGCCTGCCAGGTACATTACCAATCTCGACCTCATGAAAGGATATTGCTAAATTCCCATGTCCCAAGACGCAAAGGAAAAGACTGCCTTCTCAATGCCAGACTGATGCTTCCAGTACCTGGGCATCGTGGGCTATTACCACCGGTTTATCCCTAACTTTGCCATGATAGCCACCCCTTTGACAGACCTCCTTAAAGGAACAAAGTCGGCTATGGCTAAGTGGTCTCCAGAAGCTGAGACGGCCTTCCAGGAGCTGAAGCTATCTCTGTGTAAACAGCCAGTGCTGGTGCCACCGGATTTCTCAAAGGAGTTTGTGGTCCAATTTCTCCTGATACCCTTATGAAAATGCATAATTTGGGTCCAAAAAACATTTTTGTGGGAAAAATGTGAAAATTGTATTTTTATGGCTCAATGTTATAAACTTCTGCGAAGCCCCTGGGGGTTCAAGGTGTTCACCACACATCTAGATAAGTTCCTTGAGGGGTGTAGTTTCCAAAATGGGATCACTTGTGGGGGGTTTCCACTGTTTAGGCACATCACGGGCTCACCAAACGCAACATGGCGTACGCTAATTGTTCAAGCAAGTTTTAAGTTCAAAAAGTCAAATGGCGCTCCTTCCCTTTTGAGGAAAACAGTGGTTTTCCCAAACATAGGGGGTATCCGCGTGCTCAGGAGAAATTGCACAACAAATTTTGTGGTCCATTTTTTTCTTTTACCTTTGGGAAAATAAAAAAATTTGGGTCTAAAGTAACATTTTTGTGAAAAAAAAGTTAAATGTTCATTGTTTTCTTCCACATTCCAAAAATTTCTGTGAAGCACCTGAAGGATTAATAAACTTATTGAATGTGGTTTTGAGCACCTCGAGGGGTGCAGTTTTTAAAATGGTGTCATTTTGGGGTATTTTCTGTCATATAGACCCCTCAAAGTGACTTCAAATGTGATGTGGTCCCTAAAAAAAAAATGGTTTTATAAATTTTGTTGGAAAAATGAGAAATCGCTGGTCAACTTTTAACCCTTATAACTTCCTAACAAAAAAAAAATTTGGTTCCAAACTTGTGCTGATGTAAAGTAGACATGTGGGAAATGTTATTTATTAACTATTTTGTGTGACATATCTCTCTGATTTAAGGGCATAAAAATTCAAAGTTTAAAAATTGAGAAATTTTCAAAATTTTCACCAAATTTCAGATTTTTTTCACAAACGCAAGTGATATCGAAGAAATTTTACCACTATCATGAAGTACAATATGTCACGAAAAAACAATCTCAGAATCGGGGATCCGTTGAAACGTTCCAGATTTATTACCTCATAAAGTGACAGTGGTCAGAATTGTAGAAATTGGCCTGATCATTAACGTGCAAACAGCTTTCGGGGGTAAAGGGGTTAAACATCCTATTATTTTTTGGGGGACTTTCAAAGACTTAAACAACCAGTTATCATATGTTCAAGGAAATTTACAAAACCTATATTTTGGGGAACAAATCTCTTTTGGAGTCACTGGGAGGGCCTATATTTTAGAAAATTGCAGTCCTCATAGTTTCAAAAACCACATTCAGGAAATTTAACCCTTTAGGTGTATCACAATAAATGTTGATATAGTCTCAATTTTTTTCTTTCTTCAAGGGAAAATAGAAAAATTGGACACCGCAATATATTTTGCAGCTTCTCCTAAATCAGATATCATCATACTGTTTGGGCACATGGCAGGGCTCAGAAGGAAAGGAACGCCATTTGGTTCTGGGAATGCAGATATTACTGTAATAGTTGCGGGCACCATTTTCAGATCACCTAAGGTGACAGAATGGCAGAAAAACAGTAGAAAACCTCATAAAATTGACTCAATTTCCTTCAGTGAACTCCTCTTTAGGAGTAGTGACTATTTTGACTCCAGAGGCATTCTCAGGAAACTAGCACACAGTAGATGTTGGAGAATGAAAATTGCAAATATACCATTTTAGTACCCAATAAGTGGTGCCAGCTTGTGCTTCTGGAGACATACACACTGTAAGGCTGTATGCCCACGATGCGTTTTTAATGCGTTTCCACAGCGTTTTTGCAGCTGCGGAAACGCATTAAAAACGCATGGTAGAAGGGCAGCAATGTTCCCCAATGATAATCCGCATGTGCTGTGCACATGCTGCGGAAATTTCCGCTGCGGATTATCATTGCGGAAAAAAACGCAGCACTACCAATTATTTTGCGGAAGTGCTGCGTCTTCGCCGCCATTGACTTGCATTAGACCGCATGGATTACGCATCACTGCATATGTAGATTCGTAATCCAAGCGTTCTAATGTGCGGATGGTACCCGCTGCGCTCCTACTTGCTTCCCGGCACTTTGCAGTAAATTGAAGGACCTGCTCTGACGTCAGAGTCATGTGACGGGTCACGCGACGCTGACGTCGGCAGGTCTTTCAATCCAACGTTGCCGGTAAGGGAGAACGGAGTGAGCGGGACACCGGGGGCCATCGGAGGGTAAGTATACATTTATTTTTTTATTTTTAACCACTCTCTCGGGTCACACTGTATAAATCCATGCCGTTTGCATGGATTTATATAGTGTGACCTAGTTGTCACAAGCACTTTCCAAGTGATGCTAATCACTTGGAAAGCGCTTGTCAATCCACATGCGGAAATGTCAGTGAATAACGCCCCATTTCCGTATGTCCCTGGCAGAAAAACGCATGTACAATCCGCATGTACAATCCGCATGCGTTTTTTTCTGCCAGGGAGATGCAGAAACGCTCAGGAAAAAATCCTGAGCATTTCTGCATCGTGGGCACATAGCCTAAATGTTTAATTAGGTTCTTCCCATTACTGCAATGCTAAACATATGGACACTAACTGTTTTTGGGCACACTGTAAGGCTCAGGAGTGAAGGGTACATTTGGCTTAGGAAATTAATTTTGCTACATAACTTGTAATTTCTTTGGGTATTTTAGAAATATTATAAAAAAATGTAGCTCATCATAATTTATGTAAAAATGTATTCTCAGCAGATGACTGCACCAGGAGATCAGAGGGACAAGTGGCATCTTCAATTTTTAAATCAGATGACATTGATATCCATCAAGATATAACTGACGTCTATGCCACTATTCCAGAAATACCATCATCCTTTCACAGCAAAGACCTGCCATCTGATTCGTTTAAACAGGTCCTATCTTCGGAGTCATCACAAACTATTAATAAAAATAAAAGTCACAAAAGAGGTGTTAAATATGAAAATGCTCTGACAGCAAACAAGCAATTCTCAAGTTTAGAATATGAAAAAAGTTGTTCCCTCAAAACGTCTTTTGTTACACATTCAAAAATTCACACAGAGGAGAAAAGATTTTCTTCTTCAGCGTGTGGGAAATATTTTAACCAGAAATCAGAGAATGTTAGACAAAAAAGAGTTCACACAGGGGTTAAGCCATATTCATGTTCAGAATGTGGGAAATGTTTTGCATATAAATCACGTCTTGTTGCACATCAGAGAACTCACACAGGGGAGAAGCCATTTGCATGTTCAGAATGTGAGAAATGTTTTGCAAAGAAATCAGAATATGTTAGACATCAGAGAAGTCACACAGGGGAGAAGCCATTTTCATGTTCAGAATGCGAGAAATGTTTTGCAGATAAATCATATCTTGTTTCACATCAGAGAACTCACACAGGGAATAAGCCATATTCATGTTCAGAATGTGGGAAATGTTTTGCATATAAATCACGTCTTACTAAACATCAGAGAACTCACACAGGGGAGAAGCCATTTTCATGTTCAGAATGTGGGAAATGTTTTGCAGATAAATCAATTTTTGTTACACATCAGAGAATTCACACAGGGGAGAAACCTTTTTCATGTCCAGAATGTGGGAAATGTTTTTCAGATAAATCATATCTTGTTTCACATCAGAGAAGTCACACAGGGGAGAAACCATTTTCATGTTCAGAATGTGGGAAATATTTTACCAACAAATGGAGTCTTACTAAACATCAAATATCTCACAAAGGAAAAAGGCAATCTCATACCTAGGAGAAACTGGTCAGACGACGGCTGTTTCGTGTATAGACACCCTTCTACCGGTCTGTTTACCATATATTTTTGACAAACTAAAAGAAAACTATAAGGATGTGTGCCCACTATGCGTTTTTTAAGCGTTTCCGCAGCAGCAATTCCGCTGCAGAAACGCTTAAAAAACCCTTGGTAGAAGGTCTGCCATGTTCCCCAATGATAATCCGCATGTGCTGTGCACATGCTGCGGACATTTCCGCTGTGGATTATCATTGCGGAAAAATCCGCAGCACTACCAATTATTTTTGCGGAATCGCAGCGTTTTCGCCACCATTGACTTGCATTGGACCACATGACATCCGCATCACTGCATCTGTACATGCGGAATCCATGCGTTTCAATGTGCGGATGGTACCCGGGTTTGGAGAAGAGGAGACTCTCCTCCGGACCCGGGTACCATAGTACCTGTAAAAAAAAGAATAAAATAAAAAATAAAACTTATGCTTGCCTTCTGATGGCCCCCGATGTCCTTTTCTCAGCTTGCCGGCAGCTCGCGGTAGACTAAAAGAACCTGCGGTGACGTCATTTAGTCATGTGATGGGCCACGCGACCGCTGACGTCGGCAGGTCCTTTAATCTACCGCGAGCTGCCGGCAAGCCAAGACAAGGACACCGGGGGCCATCAGAAGGTAAGTATAATATTTATTTTTTACTATTCTTTCGGTCACACTATATAAAATCCATGCCGGTTGCATGAATTTATATAGTGTGACCAAGTTGTCAAGCACTTTCCAAGTGATGCTAAAATCGCTTGGAAAGCGCTTGACAACCTGCATGCAGAAATGCATGTGAAGAACGCTTCACATCCGAATGTCCCTGGCAGGAAAACACATGTACAATCCGCATGTACAATCCGCATGTACAACCCGCATGCGGAAATTCAAGTGAAGAACGCTTCACATCCGCATGTCCCTGGCAGGAAAAACGCATGTACAATCCGCATGTACAATCCGCATGTACAATCCACATGTACAACCCGCATGCGGAAATTCAAGTGAAGAACGCTTCACATCCGCATGTCCCTGGCAGGAAAAACGCATGTACAATCCGCATGTACAATCCACATGTACAATCCACATGTACAATCCGCATACGTTTTTTTCTGCCAGGGAGATACAGAAACGCTCAGGAAAAAATCCGAAGCATTTCTGCATCGTGGGCATATAGCCTTACAGTCAATGTAATGACAAATAAGTAAACGAGAAAGCTAGTTAGAACTTACATTTGAATTAAAACATATGCAGTTACTAATATACATCTGTCATCTAAAACAGCAAATAAATGCAATATTCCATATGCACTGAATATTTCTGTTATATATTTATATATTCGCTATATGGACAACACTATTGCTACACCTCCCATAAACCTCCCAAAAAATACCCAACATTTCCTCCTCCATCTTCTTCCTTACTTCCAATCTCAGTGATCTGCCATTCATCAGTCCCTTTCAATCCACAATTTCCGTGTGTGAACAAAAGTCTTTAACTTTTCTATATTACAATAATAAATATGTTCACATTACAAATTACTATTTACATACAGTTATATGAAAAAGTTTGGGCACCCCTATTAATCTTAAGCTTAATGTTTTATAAAAATTGGTGTTTTTGCAACAGCTATTTCAGTTTGATATATGTAATAACTGTTGGACACAGTAATGTTTCTGCCTTCAAATGAGGTTTATTGTACTAACAGAAAATGTGCAATCTGCATTCAAACAAAATATGACAGGTGCATAAGTATGGGCACCCTTATCATTTTCTTGTTTTAAACACTCCTACCTACTTTTTACTGAGTTTTTTTGGTTTTGTAACCTCATTGAGCTTTGAACTTCATAGCCAGGTATATGCAATCATGAGAAAAGCTACTTAAAGTGGCCACTTGCAAGTTGTTCTCCTGTTTGAATCTCCTCTGAAGAGTGGCATCATGGGCTCCTCAAAACAACTGTCAAATGATCTGAAAACAAAGATTATTCAACATAGTTGTTCAGGGGAAGGATACAAAAAGCTGTCTCAGAGATTTAACCTGTCAATTTCCACTGTGAGGAACATAGTAAGGAAATGGAAGAACACAGGGACAGTTCTTGTTAAGACCAGAAGTGGCAGGCCAAGAAAAACATCAGAAAGGCAGAGAAGAAGAATGGTGAGATCAGTCAAGGACAATCCTCAGACCACCTCCAGAGAGCTGCAGCATCAACTTGCTGCAGATGGTGTCAGTGTGCATCGGTCAACTATACAACGCACTTTGCACAAGGAGAAGCTGTATGGGAGAGTGATGCGAAAGAAGCACGCCACAAACAGAGTCGGCTGAGGTATGCAAAAGCACATTTGGAGAAGTCAATTTCTTTTTAGAAGAAGGTCCTGTGGACTGATGAAACCAAGATTGAGTTGTTTGGTCATACAAAAAGGCGTTATGCATGGCGGCAAAAAAACACAGCATTCCAAGAAAAACACTTGCTACCCACAGTAAAATTTGGTGGAGGTTCCATCATGCTTTGGGGCTGTGTGGCCAATGCCGGCACCGGGAATCTTGTTAAAGTTGAGGGACGCATGGATTCCACTCAGTATCAGCAGATTCTTGACAATAATGTTCAAGAATCAGTGATAAAGTTGAAGTTACCCAGGGGATGGATCTTTCAGCAAGACAATGATCCTAAACACCGCTCCAAATCTACTCAGGCATTCATGCAGAGGAACAATTACAATGTTCTGGAATGGCCATCCCAGTCCCCAGACCTGAATATCATTGAACATCTGTGGGATCATTTGAAGAGGGCTGTCCATGCTCGGCGACCATCAAACTTAACTGAACTGGAATTGTTTTGTAAAGAGGAATGGTCAAAAATACCTTCATCCAGGATCCAGGAACTCATTAAAAGCTACAGGACGTGACTAGAGGCTGTTATTTTTGCAAAAGGAGGATCTACTAAATATTAATGTCACTTTTCTGGTGAGGTGCCCATACTTATGCACCTGTCAAATTTTGTTTGAATGCAGATTGCACATTTTCTGTTAGTACAATAAACCTTATTTCAAGGCAGAAACATTACTGTGTCCAACAGTTATTACATATATCAAACTGAAATAGCTGTTGCAAAAACACCAATTTTTATAAAACAATAAGCTTAAGATTAATAGGGGTGCCCAAACTTTTTCATATAACTGTATATGATCCATTCCTTCATTGTTGGAACTTCTAGTCTGATCCATTCCAAATAAAATAAAATGTCTCCCTCTCTCCATCTCCATTATCTCAATTTGTAATGCTTGTGTATGATTATCTCTACAGAGACCCCTGTACAGAAATATAAGGACTAGAGCCATATCACATATGTTATACAGAAGGATAGCACTATCTCTGTACAAGGACATATAGATCAGATAAGGTCCTTATATTTAGGCAGTTTCTATTATTCTCAAATGCTCTTTATAAGAACAAGATCAGTGAGTCTCATTATATGGAGTAGAGAAGCTCCAGGGACAAAGACCCCATCTCGTACTAACACGCTGGGGGCCCGGAGTATCCAGCCACGGTGCCTGGATTCTCTCATTTTTGGCTCTGGCGTTTCTTTTAGAATAAATAATTTTCTCATACTTTCCTGTAGTAATGACTTTGTTAATGGTTGAGGGTTCTACCTATCTAAATGTTATCAAGTGATGTACAAGAAACAATAAACGTCCTACCGCAGTATTACCGTGTATGTCCAGTGTCTGTTCTTCTACGTTCCCTAAGAAAAAAAAACATGGAGTCTCCGACCAAACCTGCCGACTATGATTATACAATTGTAATAACCTTACTCCATAAAATTGTGTTTTGTGCATCAAAGGTTTGTTGGACCTGAATATATTGATAAAAACATCTATGAGAGAGGTTAAATTCCTCCAGAAGGGGAAGGGGAGACAACCAGAGCAGAGACGAATGACTGTAGCTGGTCAGAGGCTGTCCACACCCCCTAATCTTTGACTACATGGAAGGAGATGTTAAGGGGTTGGCTGTTGCTAGAAGCCAGAAGCAGGACATACATCACATCTGTGATGTAACATGTCAGAATGGAGGGGGAACACAAAAGAGCAGCTTCACCATCACAGTGAATAGCAGATACTGTCAGGATTAGAAACTGCTATGGATTTCAGCTCTATAGTTTATGAAGGTTTGTCCAGTTGAATCTTTTATCTCCCTGGAATAGGCCTTTAAAGGGAATCTGTCACCACTTTTAAGCTATGTAACCTATTGATATGAACATACAGTTTATAGACTGCTGAATAAAGTCCTACCTGTATGCCTCATATCGGTGTTTTTGCGCACCAGAAAACGGTGGAACAGAAGTACCAGTGATTCTCTGGTGCCTGTGCAGTAGGAATGTGAAGCCAATGCCCAAAAAAGGGAGGAACACTAAACAGAAACGACATCACTGGGACTGCGCAGGCGCGAGATTACAGGGCGAAAACCCAACGTCACAGGCACACAGTGACGCTGTGGGAGGCGATTCACATAATAATGAAGTACGGAGTCAGAGTTATCTTCCAGCCAGCATCCTCCCCATAGCCTGGAATAAGCCATTTACATAGAGTGATAAAAGCGGATTTCTCAACAACAAGGCATCTGATATGAGGCATATAGGTAGGACTTTTTCAGCATTCTATAACCTATATGCCCATATTAATAGGTTACATAGCTCAAAAGTGATGACAGATTCCCTATAAGGGGTATTTCATGGAGAGAAGATTCAACTGGACAAATATTCATAAACTATGAAGCTGATATCCATAGCGCTGTTTTTAATCCTGACAGTATCTGCTATTCACTGTGATGGTGAAGCTGATTTTTTTGTGTTCCCCCTCCCTTTTGGGACTTCACACCAAATGAGTACAACTTAATCTGTGATGTAAACACTGAACATCAGTTAAGAATGTTTTAACGGATCAACTAGTATGACTTATAGTATAGAATGACTTATGCCAATTCGTTGTCAGCTCGTAATGCTTTCAAAACCAATCTATCTGATACCCCGTGGTGCAGAAATTCCCTTTTTTCCATATGCAATGTAATACCAGCGTCCCAGCATGATCCTTATTCCTCCCCCAGCAGGGTCACAGACATGCTCACTGCCACTTTGTTCCGGTCCCTGCAACTGCTTCCTGCTTCCAGGGCCTGCACATGTCGCGTAGGTCTGCCGGCAACGCACTTAGGGTGCGCGTGCTCCCTGCATCTTAAAGTGGCACTGCGCGCATTCCAGAAATGTCCCCAGTCTATAGCTGGGAAGCATCGGGTACTTAGGGCACCCTCCCCTGTAGAAAGGTGCCTGAGCAACCTTTAGTTTCTAGTTTGTGTTTGTACCCATTAATCTATTGTCAGGTCCCTGTTTCTAAACCTGTCCTGTCTGAACCTGTTCCTAAGCCCATCCTGCCTGAACCTGTATCCTCTGCCAGTGTTCCAGAACCTGTGTCGTCTAAACATTAAGTCTGTCCCGTCTGAACATCCTGTTCTGTCTGAACCGACTCCAATATCCATTCCACCCGTGATTCAGGCCCTGGATGCTGGGATGGTGTAATGGAATTGGCCCAGGCCTTTGACAGTGTACCCCTGTCTCTGCTGTGTGTCTCCCTTGCTTCTCCTCCTTGGTTGGGCAAGTAAGCTTGCCCTCTGCCGCTAGCGTTGTCTCATGGGAATTTTTTTAACTTATTTTCCACAATGGTCTTCTGGTATAGCGCCATTATAGTAGACCTCTCCTCCTCAGAAAGAAGAGATGCAAAGTTCGTCTTGTAGCTTGGGTCTAGCATGGTGAACAACCAGTGCTCATTTTTTTCCGTCCAATATGAATGTAGCGCAAGGGTCACGGGAAAGGCAGTGGTACATAAAGTCGGCCATATCCGCCAAACTCTTTACAGCCAACACTTTCCTGTCTCCACCTGATGACCCTATCCAGCCTGCGCTCCAACCTGCTAGTACCTCCCGGTCTGCACTCCAGCCGTGCTTGCCAGTATCTCCCTGTCTGCATACCAGCCGTGTTTGCCAGTATCTCCCTGTCTGCATACCAGCCGTGTTTGCCAGTGCCCACCTGTCTGCATACCAGCCGTGCTTGCCAGTGCCCACCTGTCTACATACCAGCCGTGCTTGCCAGTGCCCACCTGTCTGCATACCAGCCGTACTTGCCCATACCCACCTGCCTGTATGCCAGTCTAACCTGCCTGTTCCTGCATTCCCCTGTGTGGGTCAACAACTGTGACCGGGGTCTGACCTGGAGTCGCACCTGGTCCCTCTGCTCGGTTCCTCCTTGGTCCACGGAGTTGACTAAGACACCGTGCGACCTTGGTCGGATCGGGTTGATACTTAGTTACGCCCCTCCAGGCACTCCTCAGTTAATGGTACAGTGGGATCACTAATCACGCTCACGCCAGTCAGTCCGGGCGCGAGCTTAACAGTCATCATGCCCAAACATCCTTTCAATTGATGGGATAAGAAAACTGTCCAAAATATCAATGTAAACTTGGGCATTTATTGAAGATGTAATGACAGCCATCTCCCCAGTGCCTTTACCTGACATGCAGCCCCATATCATCAATGACTGGAAATTTGCATGTCCTCTTCATGCAGTCATCTTTATAAATCTCATTGGAATGGCACTAAACAAAAGTTCCAGCATCATCACCTTGCCCAATGCAGATTTGCGATTCATTACTGAATATGACTTTCATCCAGTCATCCACATTCCACGATTGCTTTTCCTTAGCCCATTGTAACCTTGTTTTTTTCTGTTTAGGTGTCAATGATGGCTTATGTTTAGCTTTTCTCTGTATGTAAATCCCATTTCCTTTAGGCAGTTTCTTACAGTTCGATCACAGACATTGACTCCAGTTTCCTCCCATTCGTTCCTCATGTGTTTTGTTGTGCATTTCCTGTTTTGGAGACATATTGCTTTAAGTTTCCGGTCTTGACACTTTGATGTCTTCCTTGGTCTACCAGTATGTTTGCCTTTAACAACCTTCCCATGTTGTTTGTATTTGGTCTAGATTTTAGACACAGCTGACTGTGAACAATCAACATCTTTTGCAACATTGCTTGATGATTTACCTTCTTTTAAGAGTTTGATAATCCGCTCCTTTGTTTCAATTGATATCTCTCATGTTGGAGCCATGATTCATGTCAGTCCACTTGGTGCAACAGCTCTCCATGGTGTGATCACTCCTTTTTAAATGCAGACTAACGAGCAGATCTAATTTGATGCAGGTGTTAGTTTTGGAAATGAAAATTTACAGGGTGATTCCATAATTTTTTCCTCAGAATTGAGTGATTCCATAATTTTTTCCCTCTGCTTGGTCTGAAAAAAATTACCCTTACTGAGTACCACATTTTTTTATCTTGATTTCTTTTAGTGTTTCTTAAAGCCCTAAAGTTGCCATTTGAAATGACTTTAGTTTTGTGCCATGTCTGTGATCTGCTTTTTTTCAACAACATTAAACAACTAAATGAACATCCTCCGAGCCCCGGTGATTCCATAATTTTTGCCAGGGGCTGTAGTAAAAAGTTGGGTTTGGGTCCGAACTTGACAACAAACTTGACCCCGGACCCTAACCCAATACAAATCAATGGGGACACGAACTTTGATTCTTTAAAATGGCTGTAAAATGTTCATAGTCAGGGCTATGGGGCCTGCAAAAGGAAGCTAAATGGGGGTAAAAGCAGGGCAATTGTCCTGCAAATAAATATGTATTGGGAAATTACTTAAAGGGGTTCTTTCACCATAGAAATCATTGTAAAGTGGGAAGTATAATATAAAAATATTAACTGTGCCCTCACAGAGACTGAGGCTTGCTACTTCAAGTCCAGTTAAAAAATTCAACCAAAGAACATGGGCCACAGTACCCTTCCATAAGCAGCTTACAATTTTCACCCACAGAGCATGTGGCACAATATTAGCAGCTTACAAATTTCACACAGTATGTTTTCAAATTTCCCTGAGAAAGCTGATAAAAATGTAACACCCAGACAATGGGGCACAGTACCCCCGTAGCCCAAAAATGTCTGCTCCAGTAGCGTATGTTACAAATGCCGCCAATGAAAAGCTGGTAGTATGATCTTGGATCGAGCCGGCTGTCCACAGCGAGGCTTGCTATTGACAGTCAAGTTACAAATCTCACCCACATAGCATGTTGTTGACACATTTCCCCCACAGCTCCAAAATTTCACCTCCAGTAGCGTACAAGCAGCCGCAGAAAAAAAGTTCATAGTTTGATTCTGGATACAGCAGAGGGGGTGGTGCGATCTGAGGGGGCCCACCCGGACCTACACCAGTGTAACTGTATCGGCGTGCGCAACACGCCAATACAGTTACACTCCCGGGCAGAGCAGGGAGACTCTATGTCCCTGCACTGCCCGGTGGTCGCTATGGGGCCTTGAGCAGGAGGGCGGGGGGCCCCCCGTGCCAGCATCAGGCCCCCCGACCGTCACCGCAAGTTAAGTGATGAGAGGGAGCATGACGCTCCCTCTACCATTAGTCCCCCTCTTCATCTGACGACACTGATGTGCGGGCGCTCGGAGCAGCGGGAGAACCAAGAGGAGAGGTATTGTGTTAATTTATTTTTTGCCTATGTGGGGGGGGAGCATTATACTAAAGACTGCCTATAAGGGGGAGCATTATGCTACAGACTCTGCCTATGGGGTAGGGGGGAGCATTATACTACAGACTTTGCCTATGGGGGGGAGCATTATACTACAGACTCTGCCTATAAGGGGTGGAGCCTTATACTACAGACTCTGCCTATAAGGGGGGATCATTATAATACAGACTCTGCCTATGGAGGGGGGGCATTATACTACAGACTCTGCCTGTGGGGGGAAGCTTTATACTACAGACTCTGCCTATGGGGAGTGCATTATATTACAGACTCTGCCTATGGGAGGGGAGCATTATATTACAGACTCTGCCTATGGGGGGGGCAGCATTATGCTACAGACTTTGCCTATGGGGGGGCATTATACTACAGACTCTGCCTATGGGGGGGAGCATTATACTATAGACTCTGCCTATGGGGGGGGGGATTATACTACAGACTCTGCCTAGGCAGGGGGGGGGGCATTATACTATAGACTCTGCCTATGGGGGGGATTATACTACAGACTCTGCCTAGGCAGGGGGGGGGGGCATTATACTATAGACTCTGCCTATGGGGGGAAGCTTTATACTACAGACTCTGCATATGGGAGAGGGAGCATTATACTACAGACTCTGCCTATGGGGTGAGAATTATACTACAGACTCTGCCTGTGGGAGGGGAGCATTATACTACAGACTCTGCCTATGGGGGGAGCGTTATACTACAGACTCTGCCTATGGGGGGGGATACATTATACTATGGACTCTGCCTATGGGGTGAGCATTATACTACAGACTCTGCCTATGGGGTGAGCATTTTACTACAGACTCTGCCTATGGGGAGTGCATTATAGTATATTGAGGACTATTTGGTGCATTATACTATGTTGTAGGCTATTTATACAGTGCGGGCATTACAGTTAGGGTCATACAGTGTGGGAGATAATGTGGGGTCTTTGCACAGTGTGGGGGCCATCATACAGTGTGGGAGATAATGTGGGGTCTTTGCACAGTGTGGGGGCCATCATACAGTGTGGGAGATAATGTGGGGTCTTTGCACAGTGTGGGAGCCATCATACAGTGTGGGAGATAATGTGGGGTCTTTGTACAGTGTGGGGGCAATCATACAGTGATGGAGCCATCAGTTTGGAGGCTACTGAGGGGTCAGTATACTGTGTGGGGGTACTATACAGTGAGGGGGAATTATACTGTGTATAGGGGAGCTGTACATGCGGGGAGACTCAGGACATTATTAAATGTTAAGTGGGCAGTTATCGTTATAGGGTAACTCAGGTTATTATGACTGTCAAAAGGGCACACAGAGGGCATTATTACTTTATATGGGGCAACGGGGGCACTGTTTTCTAGGGCACTTGCACATGGCATTACTATATTCTAGAGGTTTGTTTTACCATCTAGAGAGCACACAGTAGGTGCAGTAATAGGGTCACGTACAGCAACAGAGGCTCAGTATTGGGGTATCAGCAGGATGAGGAGTTTGTGCAGTGTTGGGAATAGATGGGGACGGTGCCAGAAATGTGAGACGTCTAATGTGTCTTTAATAATAATAATAATAATAATCTTTATTTATATAGCGCCAACATATTCCGCAGCGCTTAACAATTCACAGGTTCATGTACAACAGTCATAAGTAACATAGCTAAAGATAATACAATAATTACAGCAAAAATAATGACGACCCTGCTCCTAAGAGCTTACAATCTACAATGAGTCTTTGTTGTGATCTCTGCAGACCTGAGACTCTGAGTCCTGGATGGAGGAGTCGCCATGTCAGTCAGGGCCAGATGGAAAAGACAGTAAAAGTGAACAATTTAATCAGAAAGAACGTCAGCTGTAAGTTACAAAATATAACTGTGCTGTGATCTCTTATATGTTCTGCAGGACTGGCATCTATCAATATATGGTCACTCAGAAGTTTTGCCCCCCCTGAACCAAAACCCTAGCTACGCCTCTGATACATTGGGTATAAGTATTTGATACACTACCGATTTTGCATGTTTTCCCACCTACAAAGAATGGGGAGGTCTGTAATTTTTATCGTAGGTACACTTCAACTGTGAGAATCAGAATCTAGAAAGAAAAAAACAGAAAATCACATTGTATGATTTTTAAATAATTAAATTGTATTTTATCGCATGAAATAAGTGTTGATTACCTACCAACCAGCAAAAATTCTGGCTCTCTCAGACCTGTTCGTTTTTCTTTAAGAAGCCCTCCTACTCTGCACTCATTAACTGTATAAAGGACACCTGTCCACACACTCAATCACACTCCAACCTCTCCACCATTGCCACGAGGTTGTCTAAGGACACCAGGGACAAAATTGTAGACATGCACAAGGCTGGGATGGGCTACAGGACAATGGGCAGCAGCTTCTTGAGAAGGATGCAATAAGAAGGGAGATGGGGTTGCAGCACAAATACGTCTAACATTATAAACGGGGGTGCTACGTCATGCAGAGAAGAGGGGCATGATCATAAAAAAGAAAAAGCACTACATAGGGGACGAGCACACCTCCTATAGTAATAATTACAAGAAGTTTATAGAACATAGACAATCTTAAAATCATTTAAAAGCCATAGACATGGTTTATGAAATGTTCCCCACCAGACAAATATCAAGAGTAATCTAACCATATATAATAAATATGCAGGCCCAAGGTACATAACATACAGTATAGTATTCACAAGTGCAAAGGTCAGGCCCAGAATAGCATTAAATGCAGTACCAAAGATTCTTAAATAATAAATATACAGAACAACAATTATATTCTATAGAAAAAGACCTAATTTGTACCAATTGATAGAAAGTGCTATCAATATATGTGAACAGGGTCGGACTGGGGCACCAGGACACTGGAGAATTCTCTGGTGGGCCCGGGTCCTCGGCGGGCCCTCGAGCAGGACGCATGGGGGCCCGCTGGTTAATATGGCCACCGATGCACCTGCACCGGGGCCCGAAGGTGGAGGGGGGAACCCTTGCAGTGCGCCTGATGAGGGCAATCTGGCCTGCTTCACGGACCCCCAGGCTTCGGGGGGATTCATGGTCAGATTGCCGTCAGTGTGCGTCGGGCAGAGAGTGATCCCTCCAGCTCCTCTGCTGACAGGAGGAAAATGGCAGAGGACCAGAGGTATCCATCCTCTGCTTCCTGCCCGGCGCTTCCTCCCTGACACAGGCTCGCACTGCTTGATGACGTCATCATGAAGAGCGCCTGTTTCAGGGAGAAAAATGTCGGGCAGTAAGCAGAGGACGATGCTGCGGGGAAACGAGCAGAAAGGGTAAGTGTTGTTTTTTTGTTTTTTAACTAATACAATGCTGATGGAGGAGGTGGGGGGAGATGAGGGAGAGCAATGGTGATGGAGGAGGTGGGGGGAGATGAGGGAGAGCAATGGTGATGGAGGAGGTGGGGGGAGATGAGGGAGAGCAATGGTGATGGAGGAGGTGGGGGGAGATGAGGGAGAGCAATGGTGATGGAGGAGGTGGGGGGAGATGAGGGAGAGCAATGGTGATGGAGGAGGTGGGGGGAGATGAGGGAGAGCAATGGTGATGCAGGAGGTGGGGGGAGATGAGGGAGAGCAATGGTGATGAAGGAGGTGGGGGGAGATGAGGGAGAGCAATGGTGATGAAGGAGGTGGGGGGAGATGAGGGAGAACAGTGGTGATGGAGGAGGTTGGGAGATGAGGGAGAGCAGTGATGATGGAGGAGGTGGGGAGATGAGGTAGAGCAATGGTGATGGAGGAGGTGGGGGGAGATGAGGGAGAGCAATGGTTATGGTGGGGGCAGATGAGGGAGAGCAATGGTGATGGAGGAGGTGGGGGAGATATGGCATGGCAATGGTGATGGAGGAGGTGGGGGAGATATGGCATGGTGATGGAGGAGGTGTGGGGAGATATGGCAATGGTGATGGAGGAGGTGTGGGGAGATACAGCAATGATGATGGAGGAAGTGGGGGGAGATATGGCATGGCAATGATGATGGAAGAGGTGAGGGGAGATATGACAATGATTAAGGAGGTGGGGGAGATATGGCAATGATGATGGAGGAAGTGGGGGGAGATATGGCAATGATGACGGAGGCGATGGGGAGGTATGGCAATGATGATGGATGAGGTGGGGGGAGATATGGCAATGATGGAGGAGATATGAAACTGATGGAGGAGGTGGGGGAGATATGACAATGATGGAGGAGGTGGGGGGAGAGCAATGATGAAGATGGGAGAGAGAAATGATGGAGGAGGTGGGGGAGAGCAATGATGGGGAATTATTTGGATGCTATATGCTGTTAATATCTGGTCTGGTCACCGTGTGGTGGTATTTCTCCCTTGTATGTGGTATTATTCGGTCACTATGTGGTGGTAATATGTGGTCTGGTCATGGTGTAGCAGTATTTCTCCCTTGTATGTGGTGCTATTGGTGTTGGTATAGTTGATTGGCTTGTGTATGGTGGTCATTTGTTCTCTCTGATATTAATTAGGAGAAGATTCTTTATTTCCATTAGTGATTAAATACTTGGAACAAGATGCACTTACAGGATAAGTGATAAATTATTGATTAGTGGGGGTCTGCATGCTGGGACCCGCACCGATTGGTAGAATGTGGAGTTTTTATCCCATTAGACTGGAGCTCATGTGCAGCTTGACCACTGATCCATTCATTCCCTCAGTAGCTGTTCTTGTTTTTTTCTGGAAACCCCAAAGAGAATGAATGAATGATGCTGCAGTCAGACATCCCACCTGCTGCTGCATTTTAAAATGGGGATAAGTTTCCTATCAGGGATAAAACTTCTCCATTCTTCCGATAGGTGAGTTTTCCAATTTTTGGACCCAAATGATCAATCAGTGATCACCGATCCTGTGGAGCCCATGGATCGGTGATAACTTGTTTTAACCAAAGAATCCCTTTAATACAAACTACCGTAATTGTACATCCCAGTTATAGCATGTGCAGAGTAGATGTAAAGGAGCCGCCTGTGATTTACAGTCGATGCTCCACTATAACAGGGATAACAGCTAACAGGTATTTGCATATAGCTGTAGGGTGGGCCCCGAGGATCAATTGCCTCTGTGGGCCCCAGACACCCCAGTCCGACACTGTTTGTGAATGCTATAAGTGCATCATAAAGAACTCCTCAGCAATTAGGTATAAGGAGGAATTGCATTTGCAATAGCGTACATAACCACACATATAAGGCAACTTGCCCTGGAAGAAATACATAAGGACCATCATTAGTGCCTCCAGACCTCACAGCATAATATGATCAGTCTGAACAGATGTACAGCAGGCTAAGCCTAAGAGTGGCCGGACACTAAAGAGTAAAGCTTCTTACCCATGAAGTTGTATAGAAAGATACACTAGTAAAATGGTAGGGCAATACCTACTGACTTCAATATATGAAGAGAGGGGCTAAAATGCAAGGGGTGGACATGAGGACAACCCCACGGTGGCGCTCCACGGTAACTCAGACCACAAGGCACGTGACCAGAAGTGACGGTCAGAGCAATACGTCAGTGCACTGAACACACATGCAAGAAGGAAGAGAGGGTGTGTGCACAGTACAGGCAATGCCCTATAGGCGGGTAGGTAAATCCTCAAATAGATGTATACACAATGAACAGCTCATAGATAGTGGAGCTGTGTAAAGTGCCAAGTGTAACAGTAAATGCTGCCATAGTAATAGCTGGCACTGTCCAGCGTTGGTCGTACAAGATGAGGGACGAGGTGCCCTCACCGCATCCCACCAAGGCCGACAGTGCTCAGCACAACAAAGGGGTGCAGGGATATATTATCCCGATAGGTTACAACCTATATAGTACTGTAGAACCAATCATAGTAGAACCAATAAGTTATAAGGTTCTTGCACAGACTACACAGGCGCTAATTGAAAAAAACACTAGGCAGATGCTGTTCGTAGCATGTATGAACAAAACATATTCATGCTAAGCACAATGAAATTGGTTATTATGGGCTAGTCATATAGTCATATGGGCTCATCCACACAAGAGTCAGTTGTCCGGATGAATTCGGACGACGATATCTAAATATAAAGCCATAGATATGCACATAACTTGCTGTACCTAGGTAGGTTGATACCCCAATCCCAATATTCAAGAGTAGATTATAGAGAAATGAATACGGTAAAACAACCAAAAAGATGAACTACGTTCCGCTATGATAATAACTAGAGATGAGCGATGTTCGACTAGAACTGTTCGCCAATCTCAAATTCGAGCTGTTTTGGGCGGTGTTCGAGTTGTTCGATGAACCCGAACGATTTGCAAAAAATTCGGCTGTTCGAGGTTATGTTCGATAACTGTTCGTGCACCAAAAGCGTGTCCTGCATGTCTGGCGCTATTTAGAGCACTAATCATGCAGGGATTGTCTGCCACTCACTGTAATGCCACAGCCATGGTGGTTGTGGCATTACAGTGATTGCCCAAATCGATGGGAACAGTGCTCACAGTGAAACATGAAAAGCCGGCAATTCGGCAGCGGCATACACCGGTACCCGACAATTTAGAACCGAAAGAATAGAGCTTCACACATAGATTAGATAGATAGAAACATGTCAGTCACACATATAAGAAGCACAGTGACAGTGTTGCTTACTGTACTTGTCATTTAGTGTAAAGGATTTATCAAAAAAATAATAGTGTTTTCATGCACTGTCTCTTTAAAAAAGCCGGCTGGCAATTCAGCATCTGTACCCGACAATTTAGAATAGAAGGAATAGAGAATCACACATAGATTAGATAGATAGAAACATGTCAGCCACATATATACGAAGCACAGTGACAGTGTTGCTTACTGTACTTGTCATTTAGTGTAAAGGATTTATTAAAAAATATAATAGTGTTTTCATGCACCGTCTCTTTAAAAAAGCCGGCCGGCAATTCAGCAGCGGTACCCGACAATTTATAACAGACAGAATAGAGCTTCACACATAGATTAGATAGATAGAAACATGTCAGTCACATATATATGAAGTACTGTGACAGTGTTGCTTACTGTACTTGTCATTTACTGCAAAGGATTTATTAAAAAAAATAATAGTGTTTTCATGCACCGTCTCTTTAAAAAAGCCGGCCGGCAATTCAGCATCTGTACCCGACAATTTATAACAGACAGAATAGAGCTTTACACATAGATTAGATAGATAGAAACATGTCAGTCACATATATAATAAGTACAGTGACAGTGTTGGTTACTGTACTTGTCATTTAGTATTAAAATAAAGGATTTATTATTAAAAAAAATTGGTGTGGGGTTCCCCGTAATTTTAGTCTCTAGCGGAGGTTAAGCAGACAGCTGGGGCAGATGTTTGAAGCCTGGGAAGGGGGTAATACCCACGGAGCTTCCCAGGCTACTAATATCAGCCCCCAGCTGAATACCTAGCCTTTACTAGCTATTAAAATGGAGGACCCCCCCCAAAAAATGACGTGGGGTCCCCCCTAATTTAATAGCTAGCAAAGGCTAGGCAGACAGCTGGGGTCTGATATTAATAGCCCAGGAAGGGAGCCATGAATATTGGCCCCCTCCCAGGCTAGAAACACCAGCCGTCAGCCGCCCCAGAAATGGCGCATCCATAGGATGCGCCAATTCTGGCACTTAGCCTCGCTCTTCCACGCTGCCCTGGTGCGGTGGCAGGGGGTAATAGGGTTGGGGTTGATGTCAGCTTATAATGCCAGCTGACATCAAGCCCAGGTTAGTAATGGAGAGGCGTCTATAAGACACCCCCATTACTAACCCCATAGTCAAAGTTAAAAGAAAACACAAACACCCAGAATAAAGTCCTTTAATTGAAATAAAGACACATTCCTTTATTGTTCTAAATTAAACCATACTTACCGTCACGCCCATTCCAGCTGAAGCCAACGATCTCCTGCAATAAAAGAAAAATAATAAAGCAACCTCATCCTTACCTTTCCATGGTTCCCACGACAGCTTCAGCTCTGCTACATCGAGATAACAGGCTGAACCGCAGCAGAACGCTGCCATCCAGCCTGTCATCCCGCAGACACTGAGAAGCGCAGGCATGCTTGCGCTCTGCAGTGTCTGGCTGTGACGGCATAAAGATGAGACGAGTTCATGTCCAATGAACTCGGCGCACCTCATGCACGTCACTGACAGCGTGGGAGAATTCTCCTGCACTCAGCACTTCAGCGTGAGACTTCTCCCACGCTGTCAGTGACGTGCATGAGGTCAGCTGAGTTCATTGGACATGAATGAGCTCACCTCATGCACGTCACTGACAGCGTGGGAGAATTCTCACGCTGTAGCGCTGAGTGCAGGAGAATTTTCCCACGCTGTCAGTGACGTGCATGAGGTGAGCTGAGTTCATTGGACATGAATGAGCTCACCTCATGCACGTCACTGACAGCGTGGGAGAATTTTCACGCTGAAGTGCTGAGTGCAGGAGAATTCTCCCACGCTGTCAGTGACGTGCATGAGGTGCGCCGAGTTCATTGGACATGAGCTTGTCTCATCTTTATGCCGTCACAGCGAGACACTGAGGAGCGCAAGCATGCCTGCGCTTCTGAGTGTCCGCGGGATGACAGGCTGGATGGCAGCTTTCTGCTGCGGTCCAGCCTGTCATCTCGATGTAGCAGAGCTGAAGCTGTCGTGGGAACCATGGAAAGGTAAGGATGAGGTTGCTTAATTATTTTACTTTTATTGCAGGAGATCATTGGCTTCAGCTGGAATGGGCGTGGCGGTAAGTATGGTTTAATTTAGAACAATAAAGAATTGTGTGTTTATTTCAATTAAAGGACTTTTTTCTGGGTGTTTGTGTTTTTTTTAAATACTTTACTAGAAATTCTGTCTGTTATAAATTGTCGGGTACAGATGCTGAATTGCCGGCCGGCTTTTTTAAAGAGACGGTGCATGAAAACACTATTATTTTTTTTAATAAATCCTTTGCAGTAAATGACAAGTACAGTAAGCAACACTGTCACTGTACTTCGTATATATGTGGCTGACATGTTTCTATCTATCTAATCTATGTGTGATTCTCTATTCCTTCTATTCTAAATTGTCGGGTACAGATGCTGAATTGCCAGCCGGCTTTTTTAAAGAGACGGTGCATGAAAACACTATTATTTTTTTTAATAAATCCTTTACACTAAATGACAAGTACAGTAACCAACACTATCACTGTACTTCATATATATGTGACTGACATGTTTCTATCTATCTAATCTATGTGTGATTCTCTATTCTTTCTGTTATAAATTGTCGGGTACAGATGCTGAATTGCCGGCCGGCTTTTTTAAAGAGACGGTGCATGAAAACACTATTATTTTTTTTAATAAATCCTTTGCAGTAAATGACAAGTACAGTAAGCAACACTGTCACAGTACTTCATATATATGTGACTGACATGTTTATATCTATCTAATCTATGTGTGAAGCTCTATTCTGTCTGTTATAAATTGTCGGGTACCGCTGCTGAATTGCCGGCCGGCTTTTTTAAAGAGACGGTGCACGAAAACACTATTATATTTTTTAATAAATCCTTTACACTAAATGACAAGTACAGTAAGCAACACTGTCACTGTACTTCGTATATATGTGGCTGACATGTTTCTATCTATCTAATCTATGTGTGATTCTCTATTCCTTCTATTCTAAATTGTCGGGTACAGATGCTGAATTGCCAGCCGGCTTTTTTAAAGAGACGGTGCATGAAAACACTATTATTTTTTTTAATAAATCCTTTACACTAAATGACAAGTACAGTAACCAACACTATCACTGTACTTCATATATATGTGACTGACATGTTTCTATCTATCTAATCTATGTGTGATTCTCTATTCTTTCTGTTATAAATTGTCGGGTACAGATGCTGAATTGCCGGCCGGCTTTTTTAAAGAGACGGTGCATGAAAACACTATTATTTTTTTTAATAAATCCTTTGCAGTAAATGACAAGTACAGTAAGCAACACTGTCACAGTACTTCATATATATGTGACTGACATGTTTCTATCTATCTAATCTATGTGTGAAGCTCTATTCTGTCTGTTATAAATTGTCGGGTACCGCTGCTGAATTGCCGGCCGGCTTTTTTAAAGAGACGGTGCACGAAAACACTATTATATTTTTTAATAAATTCTTTACACTAAATGACAAGTACAGTAAGCAACACTGTCACTGTACTTCATATATATGTGACTGACATGTTTCTATCTATCTAATCTATGTGTGATGCTCTATTCCTTCATGTCTAAATTGTCGGGTACCGGTGTATGCCGCTGCTGAATTGCCGGCCGGCTTTTTTAAAGAAAGCGTCTTCTGAGCAGTTTGTCAGCTTTTGGACACCTTTGAAGGTGTTTTCTATGTGTTCCTATGTGTTTTTGTTTGCCTGCCATTGGTTTTAACGGTGTTCGACGGTGTTCTAAGGTGTTCGACGAACGTTCGACGAACAGTTCCTCGAACATCCCGGTGTTCGACGAACCGAACCGAACCCGAACACTACGGGGGTGGCTCAACACTAATAATAACGCTGTTTTTAGATTGAAGAGACCAGAATGGGCATAATAACCCAAGAGATAGTGTCCAGTCTAAGAGTAGAAAAATACCGGCACCTCTGCACCAGTCATAGCCCTTGCAGTATACCAGTATATCCGTGGGATTCTATTACACACCTCCTCCCATTTTTAACCTGGTGCTACAGTGAATAAAGTCTATGATAAAGTCCTTGCAAGAGAAAAAAAAGAGTAGCACTCACCAGTAAATGTAAAAAACAATCCTTTATTCTTGATCCATAGTAAAAACAGACGGGCAGGGAAGCATGTGGTGCACTGTTAGGTGTGGTGCACCTTTCCCTTGCAAGGACAATAGCCCAAGAAATAGTTGGTGCCATTACAGACTTGCAAGGCTGATGATAGGCAGGTTATCACAGCAATGAGGGCATAGTTCATTCAAGTTGATTATGCGTATAATATGTATTCAAAAGTGGTATACGAGCCCTCAATTCTCAAAAAGATCAGAATTTATTCCATTTGATGTGCAACTTGTCTCTAGCACACCATTGACCGATGAAGTCATGAGACAAAAAATGCGACACTAGTTAGAAGTCTACCCAATAATCATACCGCAATGTAAAACTGACGAAAAGGGGGGAGCCATCCTATGGGGGGAGGCATAGGATGTTGTGGATGTATAGCCCCAATAATACTACGTTTGTCCATAGTTTCCGGCTACATGGTGAATATTGATTGGAGGTAAATCGCCCTCCCGGACTAATTTGTCAATCTAAAACCTTTCTTGATCCTCCTACAGTGTCCATAATTGTTATATCATGGAGTCCATGTGGTGTGCCGTCCATTGAATGATGCTGTAGTACAGTGGTGTTCTGTTGGAAAGCGGTCCATCCATATTGATCGCTGATGCATGTAGGGCGCAGAAGAAATACAAGGAGATAGTTCACTATCCTCAGGCCCAGAAGAGATCCGCATTGCATCAGATCCCAAGAGACATTGTAATAGAGCGTCTGCTGACGTACCCTGGTCGTCTCCCTATGGGATGAATGTTCCACCTCCAGAGTAATCCTTTTGGAAAAGAGAGGAAATCACAGACAAACACACTGTAAGTATATTACATTGTCAGCCTCGAAAATCTGAGAAAAATACCTCTTCATTTAGTCCGAAGGGGACAACCGAGTGCAATTCGTAGATCCACCGTGACTCGGTCTGTAACAATTTCTTATTTAAGTTGCACACATTGCAGTCCCCACATGGGAAGGAGCCTCTTAGGGAAATATCTCTATTAAATTTCTGTGTGGGTCTTTTGAAATGGCTCCTTGTTAATAGGTCCCCCAAATTAGGTGCCCTCCTAGCTGTCAAAAGTGGTGGATCCATAATAACAGAGCCCGTTTGCCGATCAGTTTTTAATATGCCGCAATGGTTACATAGGATATCTCTCACCTCTTCCCATTGGTCAACGTAGTTGGTTATAAAACGTAGATACGGATCTTGTTTTTTCTTCCTTGGAGAGAGGGGGGTTTCCTGTGACTGAGATCTGGCGCGTTGGTAACCCATAGAGATCACTTTTCTGGGATATCCCCTCTTTTTGAATCGATTCGTGAGATTGCCAGCTTGGCGATGAAAATCTTCCCGAGTACAATTCCACCTTCTCCTTAGGAATTGCCTGGCTGGGACAATTAGTATGCATTGGATGGAACCTTGTAAACTGCAGGAGCCTGTTCGTGGCGGTTGGTTTCCGGTACAAATCCATAAGAATTTGGTCCCCGTGGATAGAGATTTTCAGGTCCAAGGAGATTGCTGAGGTGGAACATGTAAGAAAGATGTTAAGGGGGTTTGAGTTAAAAAATTTGAAGAACTCTTCACGCTCATCAACATTACCTAGCCAGACGAAGAACATGTCGTCGATATATCTATGCCAACGTCGGACGTATCTGTTGAACCAGATGGAGGTAAAGACCACGGTGGCCTCCCACCACCCCAAAAAAGGTTAGCAAAAACAGGGGCACATCTGGCAGCCATGGCAACTCCTGATATTAGTCGATAGTATGACCTGTCGAATAAAAAATAGTTATGCTGAAGTATAAAGTCAAGCAGGTCTATGATGGAGTCATGTAACCGATCAGATGTTGTCTGCAGATCCAAAAAATAGGTCATTGCCTTCATACCATCTGTGTGGTTGATGTTCGAATAAAGTGATTCCACATCACAAGTAACCAAAAGTGCTTCAGGCGTGAAGTTGATCTCTCTGCAGGTACGGATGAAATGGGAAGTGTCTTGAATGAAGGATGGAAGCCTAGAGACCAAAGATTGTAAAAAGAAGTCAACAAAAGTTCCAGCTTTCTCACACAGGCTGCCGATGCTGGAGACAATAGGTTGGCCCAGTGGTTTGAATAGGTTTTTATGCACCTTTGGTAGCATGTAAAACGTGGGGACAATTGGGTGTTCCACCCACATACAGTGGGGGAAATAAGTATTTGATCCCTTGCTGCTTTTGTAAGTTTGCCCACTGACAAAGACATGAACAGTCTATAATTTTAAGGGTATGTTAATTTTAACATTGAGAGACAGAATAGCCCAAAAAAATCAAGAAAATCACATTGTGTAAATTAAATTTTTTTTTTTGCATTTTGCAGTGAGAAATAAGTATTTAATCCCTCTGGCAAACAACATTTAATACTTGGTGGCAAAACCATTGTTGGCAAGCACAGCAGTCAGATGTTTTTTGTAGTAGATGAAGAGGGTTGTGCACATTTCAGGGGGAATTTTGGTCCTCTCCTCTTTGCAGATCATCTCTAAATCATTAAGATTTTGAGGCTGTCGTTGGCAACTCGGAGCTTCAACTCCCTTCATAAGTTTTCTATGGGATTAAGGTCTGGAGACTGGCTAGGCCACTCCATGACCTTACTGTGCTTCTTTTTGAGCCACTCCTTTGTTGCATTAGCTGTATGTTTTGGGTCATTGTCTTGTTGGAAGACCCAGCCACGACCCATCTTCAATGCTCTTGCTGAGGGAAGGAGGTTGTTGGCCAAAATCTTGCGATACATGACCCCATCCATCTTCCCTTCAGTACAGTGCAGTCGTCATGTCCCCTTTGCAGAAAAGCACCCCCAAAGTATAATGTTTCCCCCACCATGCTTGACGGTTGTAACGATGTTCTTAGGGTTGTACTTGACGCGCCCCCTGGGCCATGTTTGGGGAGTACCCGGAGCCGGATCTGTTGGGGGTGGTAGTCCTCGTGGCGGTGACCCGGTCCGTGCCCAGGGTGTCAAACTAAGGGGCGATGCTTTTAGTGGCAGATGTGATATTGTTCGACTACGCCACCCGTTGAATGCGGTTACGAAACCGCCGCTGCAGGGCAGACCGCTGAGGCCGGTGGTACAGTTGTGCAGCGTGGGTAGTATAACCCCCAACGGGAGGGGTATGGCCTCAGGGCAGCGGACGTGGATGATGGGGATGGTAGAATTGCACGCAGGCACCAGGAACCACTCAGAGACGGTGCGGTGTAGTTCAGGGTCTTTACTGGTGACAAAGATAGACCCTCCCGGGAGTACTGGCTAGCCGTCGGGGTCTGGTCAGTCCGTGAGCAGACAGCATCTCCCCTGGCCAGGCGGAGTTGTAGGCCTCCCCAACTAACTGTACTCTTCCTGGCTACCTTGCTAGAAGCGGGTAAAAGTAGCCCACGTCCCTGAGTGTACCGTGTGGTGCTCACCCGTATGGCCGGTGACTCGGGGCCTTCTGGTAGCCTCCGCTCCAGGACGGCGGTGCTGGTCCCTTGCGTGTGACCGTGCCTTCGGGTTTCTTGGCCAGAGGACCTGAAATCCCCTGCCGGTCGGTTTCTGCTGCTGGGTATGGAACAGTCCCCACAGCCTCGGACTCAGTGTCCGGTGAGATCTCTTCAGCCAAGGCGAGCTATTTAGCTTCCAGCCTCTGGCACTCACTCCTGCTCCTACAGAGCTCCTGTTCTTATTTTCCCTGTAACTGATCCACACCAGACCAGACTGTGTCTCTGTCTCTGTCTGTGTTCTCCCCTAACCCCACCTCAGCCCCAGTTTATATAGGGGAAGTTCTTCCCCTCCCAGGACTGGGCAGGAGGTGTGGCATGCTTAGGATTCCTGACCAGGAGACCTCCCACCTGCTCACAGACGTAATATTGCTATTACTGTGGTAACCAGACCCCTGGGGTTCCACATACTCATCCTTCTTCTTCCTCCAAACACGGCGAGTTGAGTTAATGAAAAAGAGCTAAATTTTTGCCTCATCTGACCACAGCACCTTCTCCCAATAATTCACAGAAACATCCAGGTTTCATTGGCAAACTTCAGATGGGCCTGCACATGTGCCTTCTTGAGCAGGGGGACCTTGCGGGCACTGCAGGATTTTAAACCTTTAAGGCGTAATGTGTTACCAAAGGTTTTCTTGGTGACTGTGGTCCCAGCTGCCTTGAGATCATTAGCAAGTTCCCCCCCGTGTAGTATTAGGCTGATCTCTCACCTTCCTCATGATCAAGGATACCTCACGAGTGTTCTGTCTCCACATAAGGCGAATGAAGGTGATCCTGGGTGATAAGGGGCTGTGAGGTTCCTACCTTTGTATCCTTGATGTGAAGTAGACAGGACCATTAACTTCAATGCTCAGCTTCTGCAGACTCGAACGTAATTCACAGTGTTGTTTCAGTTCAAATCTTGGTATATTAGAGCCCAAGTCGCTGACACAATTGATACGTACAAGTTGGTAAGAGGTGATAAAAGGTGTGGAAAGGTGTGGTAAGGTGGAAAGGTGGTCAGAAACTGAAGCTTTCGCAAGCCAGCACATGCGTGTCTTCCTCACAGCAAGAAAGGGAAGGAATAATGGCTGCTGAGAGGAAGCGACCCATGAACTGGAGTGAAAACACGCCCATAAGGAATACTTAGCCTTACAAGTACAATAAACAACGGATATCGGCCAGCAGGTGGCAGCATAGAAAAATGACTAACAGAAGACAAGCAATGCAACTTACACTATGAATTGCACAAACTGAACTGCCTAACAACAATCAAATCTGTGAGACAGCACAACGAGGTGAGATTTTGCATAGTGCCCCAGATCAATGTCGATTGACAGTCATTTTGTATTTCTTCCATTTTCTTACTATTGCACCAACAGTAGTCTCCTTCTCACCCAGCGTGTTACTCATGGTTTTGTAGCCCAAGCCAGCTTTGTGCAGGTCTATGATCTTGTCCCTGACATCCTTAGAAAGCTCTTTGGTCTTGCCCATGTTGTAGAGGTTAGAGTCTGACTGATTAATTGAGTCTGTGGACAGGAGTCTTTTATACAGGTGACTATGTAAGACAGCTGTCTTTAATGCAGGTAACATGTTGATTAGGAGCATCTAACTGGTCTGTAGGAGCCAGAACTCATAATCGTTTGTAGGTGATCAAATACTTATTTCTCACTGCAAAATGCAAAAAAAATTATCTTATTTATACAATGTGATGTTCTTGATTTTTTTGGGATATTCTATCTTTCAATGTTAAAATTAACCTATCCTTAAAATTATAGATTGTTCATGTCTTTGTCAGTGGGCAAACTTACAAAAACAGCAAGTGATCAAATACTTATTTCCCCCATTGTATATCTTTTTTCTTTTAAATTTATGATGCCCATACCAAAGGCCAGATTGACTAGGCCCCCGAAATTTTCATGTAAAGACCGGGGTGGGGTCCAAGGGAAGTTTGAGATAAAATCTACGGTCATCAAGCTGTCTATAGGCCTCCTCTAAGTATAGCTCAACCGGCCACAGGACCACATTCCCCATCTTGTCTGCCTCAGTTTTTAATAACATGTTATTATTTTTTAGGGCACAAATGGCATTTAATTCTGCTTTGTTAAGGTTGTTATGTTTACTTACGCGGGGGGGGGTGGGTAAGTTGTATATGTCATCCTTAACCAGTTCAAAAAACATTTTGATGGCTGGTACTAGTGAAAGATGGTGAGGCTGTAGAATTGTTTCTGTGAGGAAATATCCTCCTAGCTGACTCGGAGTCATTTTCAGTGAGGAGGTCCATAAGATCCTGAAAAGCTTGGAATTTATTCTCTGCAAGTTGGTACACCATCTCTGGCTTCTTATACAAAACTCTGAATATTAAGTTTGTACAAAAAAGAAAGAGATCCTTGACAAGTAAAAACTTGCAAAGTGTCTGTCGGGGAGAAGGTTAAAGCTCTTTGCAGCACTTATACCTCTACCGCAGACAAGACATGGTTAGATAAATTCACAATTTGTAATGAGTCTGATGATGAGAATTGGTACCTGTCTGTGGTAGATGAGGAATCCATTTGTTCTAGAATCGTCTGGTTTGTTGGTTGAACTGGTAAGGTGTCCTCTTGCCCTTGTCCCTGGTGACCCGTGCAAAGGCGTTTGTTCTGGCCCTTGCCTCGTCTGGTCCGGTATCTGTGTCCCTTCCTGCCGACGATAAAAAAAAAAAATCGCTTAAACCGTTGTCGTCAGTTGTATGGTCTCCTCGAGAGGTTTCCTGCTGGACATTCCTGCGTTTGACTGAGTGTGAATTGCCCTGATGTTGCCACCTGAAGGCTTGCTTGTTTTCGAAATCCAGTCGATCTCTATGAAACTTGTTAAGTTTTCCATCCATAATCTCCCACTCATACTTGTCAAGGATGTCCTTGAGTTTGATTTTATAAGACTGTGTTTGTTGTGCGTCCACCATTTGGGATAGTTTGATTTCGAGGGCCTTAATATGAATTTTGGTGTTAGAGAGTAGCTCCCTGTCATGCTCCAAGAGCATGTTAATAATTATCGGGAGCATCGTAAAAGGCCCTGTCCCCAAGTTTTTTGAAAAACGGGAGTGAGCTCCCATGCTGGATAAATAGAAACCCTCAACCCCCGAGGGACGATACCAGCCTTAATATATTCCTCAAGACTATGGATATTCCACCTTTCTTTTATGGCAGTTTTATGAGATGCAGTAAGTTCATTCGAGGATTTTTTTTGCTTGGTGGTGGTTAGTGGCGCCTTACGGTTATGGATTGGGACACACGTGAGACCACATGGTGGATACAATCGTCAGATATTTTTCTCTCATCCTCTAATTCAGTACCAGATTCTGACTTCTTACAGGTCAGGAATGAACTTACTACCTCTCATAAAAGTGGCATAAAATTATAGGGCAGAAGGCAGGCGCTCCCCAGACCCATACACAGCGTTTCATGAGATAGGTAAAACAACCTCCAGGTTTAAGTAGTTCTTTTTATAAATCAAATGGATCATTTATATTTTATTTAGCAATGGTGATGCTACAGAACATTGGTGTCATTTATTTATAAGATGGACATGGCATTGTTTAAAGCTTTCCTTGAAATTAATTTATGTATCGCAGTAACTTCAGGGAGCATTTGAATTCAGCCTAGGTCAATTCATTGCCTATTTCAGCAAACACTTGTGCATGGTTGGAGTAGACGACATATAATTAGAGTCCAAGACAATAAGTAATTAGAACTGTTAATACATTTTGCATTTCTTTTCACTAAATTTGCATAATTATTTGATAAATAATTCAATAGGTTGTGTTTTTGATATAGAGTTCTTAAAGATGTACCACAGTTGTTTATTTTGTTTTATTTGAATCTAACATTAGACCATAAAGTGTGTTGGTTTTACCAAAGATTGCTATAATACCATTTGGTGGGGCTCCGATACTTCTAATTCTTGCACATTTTCCTGTTTTTCAACTGCTTTTATTTTTGAATATATAATAAAAATTGTATTTAAAAAAAAAAATAATTGTGTCACTTCTAGTTGTTGCAAGGGGCAGATGGAATACCTGGTGAGTCCTAGAATTACACCACATACAGGTGCTTCTCACTAAATTAGAATATCATCAAAAAGTTACGGTAATTTATTTCAGTTCTTCAATACAAAAGATAAAACTCATTATATAGAGTCATTACAAACAAAGTCATTTATTTCAAGTGTTTATTTCTGTTAATGTTGATGGTTATGGCTTATAGCCAATGAAAACACAAAAGTAATTATCTCACTAAATTTGAATAATTAACAAAAACACCTACAAAGGCTTCCTACGCATTTAAAAAGTTCCTTTAGTCTGTTTCAGTAGGCTCCACAATCATGGGGAAGACTGCTGACTTGACAGATGTCCAGAAAGCAGTCATAGACACACTCCACAAAAGCCACAAAAGGTCATTGCTAAAGAAGCTGGCTGTTCACAGAGTGCTGTATCCAAGCATATTAATGGGAAGTTGAGTGGAAGGAAAAAGTGTGGTAGAAAAAGGTGCACAAGCAACTAGGATAACCGCAGCCTTGAAAGGATTGTTATGAAAAGGCCATTCAAAAATTTGGGGGAGATTCACAAGGAGTGGACTGCTGCTGGAGTCATTGCTTCAAGAGCCACCACACACAGACGTATCCAGGACATGGGCGACAAGTATCGCATTCTTTGTGTCAAGCCACTCATGACCAATAGCCAATGACAGAAGTGTCTTACCAGGGTCAAGGAGAAAAAGACCTGGACTGTTGCTCAGTGGTCCAAGGTGTTGTTTTCAGATGAAAGTAAATTTTGCATTTCATTTGGAAATCAAAGTCCCAGATTCTGGAGGAACAGTGGAGAAGCCACAATCCAAGCTGTTTGAGGTCTAGTGTGAAGTTTCCACAATCAGCGATGGTTTGGGGAGCGATGTCATCTTCTGGTGTAGGTCCAAGACCAAAGTCAGCGCAGCCATCTACCAGGAAATTTTAGAGCACTTCATGCTTCCCTTTGCCGACAAGCTTTTTGGAGAAGGAAATTTCATTCTCCAGCAGGACTTGGCACCTGTCCACACTGCCAAAAGTACCAATAACTGGTTTAAAAACAACAGTATCACTATGCTTGATTGGCCAGCAAACTCGCCTAACCTTAACCCCATAGACAATCTATGGGGTATTGTCAAGAGGAAGATGAGAGACACTAGACCCAACAATGCAGATGAGCTGATGGCTGCTATCAAAGCCACCTGGGCTTCCATAACACCTCAGCAGTGCCACAGGTTGATCGTCTCCATGCCACGCTGCATTGATGGAGTAAGTGATGCAAAATGATCCCCGACCAAGTATTGAGTGCATTTACTGAACATACATTTCAGTAGGCCAACATTTCGGATTCTAAAATATTTTTTCAAGCTGGTGTTATAAAGTATTCTAATTTACTGAGATAATGACTTTTGTGTTTTCATTGGCTGTAAGCCATAATCATCCATATTAACAGAAATAAACACTTGAAATAGATCAATCTGTTTGTAATAACTCTATATAATATATGAGTTTCACTTTTTGTATTGAAGAACTGAAATAAATTAACTTTTTGATGATATTCTAATTTAGTGAGAAGCACCTGTATATGGCTGTTCTGTGTGCCCAGGACCTGTGATGAGGTCACTCAGTTGCCACGACTAACCCAGGTACTATTCCCATTCATATCCACATGCATGGCCGCTTATACATTCTTCTAGGCAATATAGAAAAGGCTGGAGCAATGGCCTGAGGGACCTGCGGTCACGTGACCGCGGGGAGGAGCAGCCACGGAAGCTCCCCGGCCTATCCAAGGCTGAGGAGAGCGGCAAGGACCTGCAGCATTAGCGGCGAGACCCGTGGTCACGTGGACAGAAGGGTCTGAGGTCACATGACTGCGGGGAGGAGCAATCCCTGGAGCGGCCTGGCCCATCCAAGGCCAGGGAAAACGAACACCATGACCTGCGGTCTCGTGGCCGGATGGGCCTGTGGTCACATGACCGCAGGCAGGAAAGCAAGAATGGGCTGCCTGGCTCTGCAGCTGTGGCGCCCCTGCGGGTTCAGTCGCCACAGAGGTACTGCATCTCACCCAGAGGTGTAGTATCTCACTCTCAGGTAAAGATGGAGTTCTGCCCGGGACCCAAACACCTGCATCCAACACTACACCACTCCAGACCAGCAGGAGGGGCAAGATGCCTCGCTTCCCTGCTGAGCCCTGTCCCTGGCTGGAGTGGGGGGAACCAAAGTAGGAGGAACCATGTAGTGGGTGTGGGTGGTGGAAGTAAATCAGGGGAGCACTTGTTAGGGATAGTATAAAGAGAGAAGCCATCTTGAAAGGGAGTGGAGTCTGAGAGGAGAAGTAGAGGAGCAAGAGCTCTGTAGGAGCTCTGCTCAGGAGGAGGGCCTAGCCAGTGAGGCCCAAGACTGAAGAGAGAGAGAGGAGCAGGAAAGGCCCCAGGAACGTGGAAGGGACTCCAGGGGTATGGGAAGTGCTGGAGGCCACCTGTACGCCCGAATCTACCAGGAGGTGGAGGGGTCAGGTGGCACAGAGGGGACCGGTCCCTAAACTAGCAGAGTTCTTTAAGCCTCAACTAGGAAACCGGAGGCTGCAGTATTTCAAGTACTGCAGCTTCAAGCCACATCTGCCTCACCAAGAAGGTGGCCATAGAGGACCAAGGGGACAGAGAAGACGTCGCCCGGCAAGGTCCACGGTCACTGGATTGGGACACTAGGTGTGAGGTGCAGGGAGACGATCAGAGGGAATACACAGAAGAGGGTCCCGTTACGTACTCCGGAGAGACCTGGGAGTTTGCTGAACCCCTCCCTGAGTGGGCACAGAACGCCGTGGGAAGTTACTCTAGTACTGGTAACTGGAAGTCTAAGAAACCGTGAGCAAACCCTGAGGACTGCCCCTTACTGTCTCTGTGATCATTATCTGCGCCATCCTCTGCACTACACCATAACAGCAACATCTACACTGCCTTGGAGCTAAGCTCTGCCTGTGGAGAGCTAAACCAACTCTGCTGCATTAATAACAGCTCCAGAGGACCTGCTCCGCAGCGGCGGCTCCCTTCAGCCGCATACCACAGGTGGCGTCACGAACTGTATATAAAAACTATAAATCCTCTGTAAATATCCCCTTTTATTGACCGCCCTGGGTCACCGCCACTGTGACATCTCCCCTAGCAACGACCGGCCCGGCACCGAGTACCCCACGGCCTAGGGGACGCGTCACAGCCAGGGCCTTAACATAGATCCAGGACCCTGCGGCCAGCGGTGGGTGTAGCTGCAGGCAAGGCTCTAGAACCCCTCCATCCCCCTGCACAGCCCCAACCACATAGTGCATGATCCAGACACCCCTTGCTCCGCAGCATACACCACCCCCCTGTGCATGCTTCACCCAAACCCCACATTTCACCCCCTGTGTTTTTCCACAGGGTCGCATGGCCCCCTCACCAGCGAATGTGGCCTGGCACAGCAACCAGGGCTCTGGAGGAGGATATATGGCGCCAGCACAATCGGTAATCTTCCACCCAGCCAGAATGGGGATACTAGTAGCCCCCTCATCGCAACCCACCCCCCTCTTGCTAGCCAATCCCACGTAGGCTACCTCCACCCCCCCCCCCCCCCCCCGCCTGGTATGTCACTGTATCCTTCCAGCCCCATCCCATGTGCTCTTAACAACCCCCCCACCCCCCTGCCCTGCTTGCATCCCGGCTCCTGGCTCCCAGTCCCACTGTCGCAGCAGCCTTTGTGTCACTCTGCTGCTGCATCCCCTTCCAGCCCCATCCTCTCTCCAGCAGCTCCACGTGTTCTCCCAACTGTTCCCCTCTCCCCAGTCCCATGGCTGCAGCGCCCATAGCGACCCCTCAGCTGTGATCTCCCTGGAGCACAAGTCAGGAGCATCATCTGCAGCCTCAGGGAAGTGTAAGACTAGGACATCACCCTCACATTACTATTGGTATGACCACATTCACTTCAGACACCGTGTACTAGGGTAAAATTATCTCCTACATCATACAGGGTCCGCCATTACTATGCTCTCTATAACTGAGCAGCCACATTTACGGGAGACTGGGGAGAGAAGGGCGGGAGAATGTATAGCTAGGAATGCATGTAAAGGGAGAAGCTGCATTCCTTTCAGAAAATTGTACTTGGACACTGCTGTGTGCTGTATTTATAAACCCCCCCCCCCAACCCCTTTCCTTTTCCCATGTGTGGAGTCTGGATGCGCAAAAAAAAAAAAAGACCATGCTATGTGTGCAGATCCTGGTATGAAAGTGATCATTGCTCACTATATATGCTTAATCTGTTATATACGGACCATGCTATGCGTGCAAATCCTGTGTATGAAAGTGATCATTTCACTATATCTGTTTAATCTGTTATATACAGACCATGCGGTGTGTTCAGATCCTGTGTAGAAAAATTATCATTGTTTATATATACACATGATCTGTATTTAGGCCCCCCTTATGTATACTGGTTGAGTATATCCAAAGTATTAGCCTCAATATATATATAGATATATTATTATTATCACTATAAAGGGATGGTGTGGCTACATGCTCCATTCCCGTCCCATATACACTCTTTACTATATGAGGGTAATGGGTATACAAGCTCCATTCCTGCGCTGTATGCTTACAGTATGTATACAGACTGTACATATATGTATATATATGTACATACATGTATACAGCATTTACCTCCAGTGCTGGATCTACTTAAAAATTTTGGCACTTACTCTGGGTTTAAAATAAATGCTAAAAAATGTGAATTGCTACCATTAACTGAAAAGGGAATGAAACTCTACCCCAAAAAAGCTTTCTATGATATTAATATAGCTACATCTCATATCACCTATCTGGGCATAAAAATAGGCCGTTTGCCATCCTCTTTGTATACGTTGAATTATCCCCCCCTCATCAAAAAAATCACTGATCAATTGAAATCGTGGCAAGATTTGCCCTGGTCTTTTTTAGGCAGGGCGCATCTCGTTAAGATGATCAGTACTTCTAAAATTATGTATCAACTCCAAACTCTACCATTGCTACTGAAACACTCTGATGTAGTTACACTTAATAGGGCCTTTAGTCATTTTCTAAGGATGATGGAGGCATCACTTTTCCCAGTATCAGGAATTATAACCTTGCTTGCCTTTTTCGTTATATAATTGACTGGCTCCATAAAATACATACATACTCTGATTACTCTTTGGAATCAGACTCTGCTTACACCTTCAATTTAACTGCTCTTCTACACTCTCGCTACTCTTCTCTACCCCCAGCAATCAAAAAATCAGTAACTTTTAAAGACACCATTTCCGCTTGGAAAGCGGTTAGGAAGAAATATTGCCTTTCTTTCAGAGTTTCTAAGCACCTGCCGCTATGGCGGAACCCGGAATTTCCACAGGACAGTGAAAATAAATTATTTTTTAAATGGCAGCAAGCAGGTATACATAACATATCCCACCTTCTCCCCCCAACCGAGCGGAGGTGGTTAACGTACCCAGAATGTATGGATAAGTATGATCTACCTCTTCAGCATGGCCTCCAATTTGAACAAATTAGACTATCCATTATGTCAAACTTAAGGGATGTCACCTTCGAGACCTTCCAAAACGAATTAGATGTAATTTTATTATCCCCAGCAGGTACTCCCTCAATTTCTAGTCTTTACTCGATTATGAAATCCAATTTATTGAAGATACACCCTGATGCTTTCTTTAAATATTGGAAGCAACAACTTGATGACGTTGAAATTCCCACTAAGATCAGACTAGGCTGGAAGACATTCAGAAAATACATCATAAATGAAACATGGAGAGAAACTCAGTATAAAATAATACACGGGGCCATTTACGCTTTTAATATACCGAAAAAAGATCCATTATCAAATAGGCTGATTGCATGCCCTAAATGTCATCATCCATACTTATTGCACGGCTTGCGGTCCTGCTCTGATTCAACAGTATACTGCTATCAGGTCTCAGACTTGATGAATACTATATGGGGTCCAGGGTACACTCTCTCTCCATACTTAGCCCTACTACATCATTGGAGCAACCCAGAGAACCCCAACAAAAAATCAAAAGGCCCCCCACAACTGCTTCATACGCTACTCTTCCTGGCAAAAAAAATGTTACTCAAACATTGGCTGGACCCTATCATTCCCCCTATAGCAGAGCTAATAATCCAGATGAAACATTTTATGGGAGTGGAGCAATTAGATGCCCTTAGTAACAAAGAACAACAAGCCGGCAAGTTTCTATCAAAATGGAAGCAGTTTATTAGAACATGTTGCTCTCCGACTGAAAAGAATAAAATTGTCAAACCATTTACTTCTACAGAATGGTATATACTAGAGGATTTACACAACAACCTAGGACTTTTACGTGTTAACTAAAACATGGGAGATAATTGACACAAATCACCGATATGTATTTAATTCTTTTGGTTGAAGATGACTGTATTTTGCAAGACTTAATCTTTGTAGCTTTCTTTAGTTGTTTATTTGTTAGGCCAGCTAACCTGATCTTATCGGTTATTCAGTGTGCCTGATCTGTGTACAGGCTCCTTATTATTCTGCATTCTGGCTTTGTTTCATATGTCTTTATATGTTTTGCTTTTTTGAAAAAAACTAATAAAAATTATGTTTTAAAAAAAAAACAACTATATTGTGGTTATTATTGATATGGAATTTTCTATGATAGAAATTATATTTAATGTAATATTTTTACCATCCACTAGATGGCCACGCTGTACCAGTGTATGTGACTTTCTCTAGGATGAAATAATTCCCTTCCTTTTCCATGGGCTGTGATTGTAATTATACTGGGTGAGGTGACACTTTGCGTTATACCTTTTTCTATCCCCATATTTATTTTTAATATATTTTATTCTTTATCAATAAAAATTATATCTTATTCTATTTGGTGTATCACTCCTATTTTTCTTGGGTAATGGATATATGTCGTTCTTGGGACCTGTTCATTATATATGGTCAAATATAGGCATTATCTGTACACGCAGGACCTGTGATGAGGTCACAGGAGGGGAGGAGTCAGAGGTCACATGATCAGGGGCCTCAGTGGATGCAGGACTCTGCTGTGCTGGTTGTCATGGTGCTGGATGAGGTGAAGGTTATGTGTGGGGTCAGGAGGGGTTTACAGTGTGGATGTAGCAGAGCCGTGTGTGTACGAGGTGTACGGAGCAGAGCCGCGTGTGTACGAGGTGTACGGAGCGGAGCCGCGTGTGTACGAGGTGTACGGAGCAGAGCCGCGTGTGTACGAGGTGTACGGAGCGGAGCCGCGTGTGTACGAGGTGTACGGAGCAGAGCCGCGTGTGTACGAGGTGTACGGAGCGGAGCCACGTGTGTACGAGGTGTACGGAGCGGAGCCGCGTGTGTACGAGGTGTACGGAGCAGAGCCGCGCGTGTACGAGGTGTACGGAGCAGAGCCGCGTGTGTACGAGGTGTACGGAGCAGAGCCGCGTGTGTACGAGGTGTACGGAGCGGAGCCGCGTGTGTACGAGGTGTACGGAGCGGAGCCACGTGTGTACGAGGCGTACGGAGCAGAGCCGTGTGTACGAGGCGTACGGAGCAGAGCCGTGTGTACGAGGCGTACGGAGCAGAGCCGCGTGTACGAGGTGTACGGAGCAGAGCCGTGTGTACGAGGCGTACGGAGCAGAGCCGTGTGTACGAGGCGTACGGAGCGGAGCCGCGTGTACGAGGTGTGCGGAGCGGAGCCGTGTGTGTACGAGGTGTACGGAGCAGAGCCGCGTGTGTACGAGGTGTACGGAGCGGAGCCGCGCGTGTACGAGGTGTACGGAGCAGAGCCGCGTGTGTACGAGGTGTAATGAGCGGAGCCGCGTGTGTACAAGGTGTACGGAGCGGAGCCGTGTGTGTAAGAGGTGTACGGAGCGGAGCCGTGTGTGTAAGAGGTGTACGGAGCGGAGCCGCGTGTGTACGAGGTGTACGGAGCGGAGCCGCGCGTGTACGAGGTGTACGGAGCGGAGCCGCGCGTGTACGAGGTGTACGGAGCGGAGCCGTGTGTGTACGAGGTGTAAGGAGCGGAGCCGCACGTGTACGAGGTGTACGGAGCGGAGCCGCGTGTGTACGAGGTGTGCGGAGCCGCGCGTGTACGAGGTGTACGGAGCGGAGCCGCGCGTGTACGAGGTGTACGGAGCGGAGCCGCGCGTGTAAGAGGTGTACGGAGCGGAGCCGCGCGTGTACGAGGTGTACGGAGCGGAGCCGCGCGTGTACGAGGTGTACGGAGCGGAGCCGCGCGTGTAAGAGGTGTACGGAGCGGAGCCGCGCGTGTACGAGGTGCACGGAGCGGAGCCGCGCGTGTAAGAGGTGTACGGAGCGGAGCCGCGCGTGTACGAGGTGTACGGAGCGGAGCCGCGCGTGTACGAGGTGTACGGAGCGGATCCGCGCGTGTGCGAGGCGTACGGAGCGGAGCCGCGCGTGTACGAGGCGTACGGAGCGGAGCCGCGCGTGTACGAGGCGTACGGAGCGGAGCCGCGTGTACGAGGCGTATGGAGCAGAGCCGCGTGTGTATGAGGTGTACGGAGCAGAGCCGCGCGTGTACGAGGTGTACGGAGCGGAGCCGCGCGTGTACGAGGTGTACGGAGCGGAGCCGCGCGTGTACGAGGTGTACGGAGCGGATCCGCGCGTGTGCGAGGCGTACGGAGCGGAGCCGCGCGTGTACGAGGCGTACGGAGCGGAGCCGCGTGTACGAGGCGTATGGAGCAGAGCCGCGTGTGTATGAGGTGTACGGAGCAGAGCCGCGCGTGTACGAGGTGTACGGAGCAGAGCCGCACGTGTACGAGGTGTACGGAGCAGAGCCGCGCGTGTACGAGGTGTATGGAGCGGAGCCGTGCGTGTGCGAGGCGTACTTTGCGGAGCCGTGTGTACGAGGGGTACAGAGCGGAGCCGCGCGTGTACGAGGCACAGCAGGAACACTATAGGGCCCTCGAGCAGGAGGGGGAGCCACCGGTGCCAGCATTAGCCCCCCTGCCTGTCACTGCAAGTTAAATGATGAGGGAGGGAGCGCGACGCTCCCTCTCCCATTAGTCCCCTCTGCGTCTGACATCATCACTTGGCGCCCGGCCCGCTGTTCTGAAGATGTGCGGGCGCTCGGAGCAGCGAGGGAACCAGGAGGAGAGGTGAGTATTGTGTTTATTTTTGCCTATGGGGGGGGGGAGCATTATACTACAGACTCTGCCTATGGGGGGGAGCATTATACTACAGACTCTGCCTATGGGGGGAGCATTATACTACAGACTCTGCCTATGGGGGGGAGCATTATACTACAGACTCTGCCTATGGGGGGGCATTATACTACAGACTCTGCCTACAAGGGGGAGCATTATACTACAGACTCTGCCTACAAGGGGGAGCATTATACTACAGACTCTGCCTATGGGGGGAGCATTATACTACAGACTCTGCCTATGGGGGGAGCATTAAACTACAGACTCTGCCTACAAGGGGGAGCATTATACTACAGACTCTGCCTACAAGGGGGAGCATTATACTACAGACTCTGCCTATGGGGGGAGCATTATACTACAGACTCTGCCTATGGGGGGAGCATTATACTACAGACTCTGCCTATGGGGGGCATTATACTACAGACACTGCCTACAAGGGGGAGCATTATACTACAGACTCTGCCTATGGGGGGAGCATTATACTACAGACTCTGCCTATGGGGGGAGCATTATACTACAGACTCTGCCTATGGGGGACATTATACTATAGACTCTGCCTATGGGGGAGCATTATACTACAGACTCTGCATATGGGGGGGGGGGGCATTATACTACAGACTCTGCATATGGGGGGGGGGGCATTATACTACAGACTCTGCCTATGGGGCAGCATTATTCCATATGGAGACCTATGGGGAGTGCATTATACTACAGACTCTGCCTATGGGGCTGCATTATACTATATATGGGGAGTGCATTATACTACAGACTCTGCCTATTATACTATATTGAGGACTATCTGGTGCATTATACTATGTGTAGGCTATTTATACAGTGCTGGGATTACTGTTAGGGTCATACAGTGTGTGAGATAATGTGGGTTTTTTGCACAGTGTGGGGGGCATCATATAGTGTGGGAGATAATGTGGGGTCTTTGCACAGTGTGGGGGCCATCATACAGTGTGGGAGATAATGTGGGGTCTTTTCACAGTGTGGAGGCCATCATACATTGTGGGTGACATCAGTTTGGAGGCCACAGAAGGTCAGTATACTGTGGGGGATACTATACAGTGAGGGGGCATTATAATGTGTATAAGAGAGCATCATACTGTGTAGAGGAGAGCTGTACATGGGGGGAGACTCAGGACATTATTAAATGTTAAGTGGACACTTATCGTTATAGGGGAACTCAGGTTGCTATGACTGTGAAAGGGGCAAACAGAGGGCATTATTACTTTCTAGGGGGCAAAATGTGGATACTGTTTCCTAGGGCACTTACACACGCCATTACTATATTCTAGAGGTTTGTTTTACCATCAAGAGGGCACACCATACCACACAGCAGGTGCAGTAATAGGGACACATATGGCAGCAGTGGCTCAGTATTGGGGTATCAGCAGGATGAGGCGTTTGTGCAGGTTGGGAATAGATGGGGACGGTGCCTGAAATGTAAGGAGTCAAATGTGTCATTGTTGTGATCTCTGCAGACCTGAGACTCTGAGTCCTGGTTGGAGAAGTTGTCATGTCGGTCTGGGCCAGATGGAAAAGACAGGAAAAGTGAACAATTTAATCAGAAAGAACGTCATCTGTAAATTACTATATATAACTGTGCTGTGATCTCTTATATGTTCTGCAGGACTGGTATCTATCAATATCTGTCACCATATGGCGGTAATATCAGTGCTGGTCTTTGTATAGAGATTATTTTCAGTAACACCGCGGTCATCTTCTGAGGTTCTCCTACATCCACTATCTGGGTGCGCCACCATAGCTGTAATCAGGGTTACCTGGTTAGGGGCCCACTTAGAAGTTTCGCCCCCCCTGAACCAAAACCCTAGCTACGCCTCTGACAGCACATATACATTAAAAGAAGGCAGCCTACTACATAGATATAGGAACAGAACCAAGCTTATTGCATAAATATGGTGCCAGAACCGAGATTACTAGATAAAAACAGGAACAGAAAGGCGATATGGGAACAAAAACAATAACCTTCCTACACAGATATAAAAACAGAACCGAGTTTAGTACATCAATATGGAAATGGAACCGTGATTACTACATCGATACAGCAACAGAACCAAGCTTACTACATACATATCGGAACAGAAACAAGCTCACTGCATAAATATGGTGCCAGAACTGAGATTACTACATAACCTACACAGAAGCAAAGCAGCCATGTATAAAAAAAATCAAGACTTTATTAGGTACATATAGAACGAAATATATCAGACATGATTCAAAGGAAGTGAACTTTACTGAGGGTACCAATATACAAGGGACATAGTTGTCACAAATTGATTGTACAAACATAAATAAATATATCTCATTGGCCGGATTCAACCTCTTTGGAACCAGCATTATTATCATTAAGTGACATCTCAATTTCTAGGTTTAAAAAGGGTCTGGTGAGACATTTCCTCACTGCCGCTAGGAATTTAATTCCTCAATACTGAAAACAAGAAAAATTTCCATCACGCTCTGAATTTGTATCAGAGCTCAACAACATATTTATAATGGAACAATTAATAGACCAGATTACAGGAAATTCGGACAAGATACACAACACTTGGGCTCCTTGGATCGCGTTCAGAGAAACCTCAAACTTGGCATCTTGGTTAAACTGAGCCTCAGTTTTATTTATTTCAAGTTGCATAAGTATCTAATATATGTCATACCATAGTAAACATCCTCTCTTGGTTATATCATCTAAATACTATAAGGTTCTACAGGATTTGAGTTATACTGGAAGAGTGACCTATTTCCCTCCCCCCGTCTTCCCCTTTCATTCTCCCTCCTTTTTCTTCCTTTGACTTTCTTACTTTTCTTTTCCTCATTCTGTTTCGAGACTTCCTTCTATTTCTACAGTTCTTATCACATTACTGATTGCTATATATCAATACTGGTTAAATCAAAATACATTTAAACATCATTCAACCAATTATACATAAATCTATTAAGTAATATGAGCTTGACATTGTATTGTATTACTGTGACAAAGTGATGTGCAAAAAAAAATTTCAATATTGTTCACATCTGTTGTATTTCATTTAATTAATACAATTCTGATTTACAAAAAAATATATATCTCATTGGCAATATATATGAGTGTGTGAATGATCACAGCACATAAAGTGATGATATATACTGTAGTATGCAAAATTAACAATATCATACATTAATTATTGAACTCAGAAAAAAATATGTCTAAGTATCACATGACCACTCTGAAGAAGCCATATGATAAATGCGCGTCTAGGGTGTTCTTTCTCTGGTATGATGTTTGCTTTGTCACTTATGAGTTCCATATGGATGTGTATCTGTAGTGTATGATTACTGTGGTGTGTGTACAGTCATGGCCAAAAGTTTTGAGAATGACACCAAAATTATATTTTCACATGATCTGCTGGCCTCTGGTTTTTATTAGTGTTTGTCTGATGTTTATACACATACAAAAATATAATTGCAATCATATTATGAGTACCAACAGGTTATATTGACAGTTAGAATGAGTTAATGCAGCAAGTCAATATTTGCAGTGTTGCCCCTTCTTCTTCAAGACCTCTGTAATTCTCCCTGGCATGCTCTCAATCAACTTTTGGACCAAATCCTGACTGATAGCAGTCCATTCTTGCATAATCAATGCTTGCATTTTGCCAGAATTTGTTGTTTTTTGTTTGTCCACCCGTCTCTTGATGATTGACCACAAGTTCTCAATGGGATTAAGATCTGGGGAGTTTCCAGGCCATGGAACCAAAATCTCTATGTTTTGTTCCATGAGCCATTTAGTTATCACCTTTGCTTTATGGCAAGGTGCTCCATCATGCTGGAAAACGCATTGTTGGGCGCCAAACTGCTCTTGGACGGTTGGGAGAAGTTGCTCTTGGAGGACATTCTGGTACCATTCTTTATTCATGGCTGTGTTTTTAGGCAAGACTGTGAGTGAGCCGATTCCCTTGGCTGAGTAGCAACCCCACACATGAATGGTTTCAGGATGCTTTACAGTTGGCATGAGACAAGACTGGTGGTAGTGCTCACCTCTTCTTCGAATAAGCTGTTTTCCAGATGTCCCAAACAATCGAAAAGGGGATTCATCAGAGAAAATGACTTTGCCCCAGTCCTCAGCAGTCCACTCCCTGTACCTTTTGCAGAATATCAGTCGGTCCCTGATGTTTTTTCTGGAGAGAAGTGGCTTCTTTGCTGCCCTCCTTGAAACCAGCCCTTGCTCAAAGAGTCTCCGCCTCACAGTGCGTGCAGAAGCACTCACACCAGCCTGCTGCCATTCCTGAGCAAGCTCGGCACTGCTGGTAGTCCGATCCCGCAGCTGAAACAGTTTTAAGATACGGTCCTGGCGCTTGCTGGTCTTTCTTGGGCGCCCTGGAGCCTTTTTGACAACAATGGAAGCTCTCTCCTTGAAGTTCTTGATGATGCGATAGATTGTTGACTGAGGTGCAATCTTTGTAGCTGCGATACTCTTCCCTGTTAGGCCATTTTTGTGCAGTGCAATGATGGCTGCACATGTTTCTTTATAGATAACCATGGTTAACTGAAGAGAAACAATGATACCAAGAACCAGCCTCCTTTTAAAGTGTCCAGTGATGTCATTCTTACTTAATCATGACTGATTGATCGCCAGCCCTGTCCTCATCAACACCCACACCTGTGTTAATGGATCAATCACTAAAACGATGTTAGCTGCTCCTTTTAAGGCAGGACTGCAATGATGTTGAAATGTGTTTTGGGGGTTCAAGTTCATTTTCTGGGCAAATATTGCCTTTGCAAGTACAGTAATTGCTGTTAAGCTGATCACTCTTTGACATTCAGGAGTATATGCAAATTGCCATTACAAAAATTGAAGCAGTAAACTTTGGAAAAATTACTATTTGTCTCATTCTCAATATTTTTGGCCATGACTGTATATTGTGAGGCAGTGACCGGGATCATATACGAGGGACGTTATATATCCCCCAGAATGTGTACGGAGACCTATTAAATCCATTGGAGTGCATTGCAGTCACAAACTCACCTGCGGCTGCAATGCAGGAATGAAGGTGAGCATTGACCTGGTCAGGCTATCTGGCTAAGGCAGATTAGTAAAACTCTGCAGGGCCTTCATTTCTGGAGGAGGCTACAGGAAGGCAGTGGGGCGGCCTCCTCCCTCCAACCCGGGTTTTCCAGTGGCTCTTGCCACAGGTCCTTTAAAAACCCTGCTCTAAAGATTAGTGTTGTTCAGTGTTGGGACCTGCTAGGAGCATATCAGGAAAGCTTGGCGGGCCTGTGAGCAGCTGAACCCACGACTGGGAAGGCTCTGCACCCATCAGGCTCTGAGTGGCCCGGCGCGGCCGTTGCCCACGGCAACCGTTGTTTAAGTACTCATGTTAACCCGGCTGCGAACCTGAGGACTTTTCTGTTTACCCGTGAGTCGCTGAATAAAGCTGTTTATGTTGGACTTGTTTGGGTCACTGCCTCAGTTACTGCACGGTGTGAACACCGCCGCCTTACAATATTAACAGTAGTACTCTGTCCACTACTTATACTTGGTATGCTTTGCCACTTATGGGCTGTATAGGGATATATATGTGCAATAGATGAGCACTGCAGTGGGTTTTTTTTAGTAGTAGGACTTTGTCCACTATTTATATTTGGATAATACTTCTAGTTTCTTTAAGATTGGATTGTCTTACCTTGTACGTGTGGCACCCCAGGGGTCTGGTTTCCACAGTAACAAGCAATGTTATGTCTGAGAGCAGGTGGGAGGTCTCTTGGCCAGGGATCCTGTGCATGCCACACCTCCTGCCCAGTCTTGGGAGGGGAAGACCTTCCCCTATATAAACCCGGGGCTGAAGCAGGGTTAGTCAGTCAAGGAGAGTAGAGACAAGAAACAGTCACAGGAAGAAACAGCAGAAGCTCAGTGGGAGCAATACTACTACAAGTCAGGGGCTGGCAGCTGCAGAGCTCGCCCTGACTGAGAAGCTTTCTTACCGGACCCGGCGTCCGAGGCTGTGGGGACTAACTCTTACCCAGCAGCAGAAGCCGACCGGCAGGGGATTTCAGGTCCTCAGGCCCAGAAACCCGAAGGCACGGTCACACGCGTGGGACCAGCGCCGCCATCGTGGAGTGGAAGCCATTAGAAGGCCCCGAGTCACCGGCCATACGGGTGAGCACCACACGGTACACTCAGGGACGTGGGCTACTTATATCCGCTTCTAGCAAGGTAGCCAGAAGAGTACAGTCAGTTTGGGAGGCCTACAACTCCGCCTGGCCAGGGGAGATCCCATCTGCTCAAGGACTGACCAGGCCCCGTTCGCTAGCAAGTACTCCGGGAGGGTCTATCGTTGTTACCAGTAAAGACCCTGAATTACACCGCACCGTCTCTGAGTGGTTCCTGCTACCCTCATCTTCCACGTCGGCTGCCCTGAGGCCATACCCCTCCCGTTGGGGGTTATACTATCACGCTGCACAATTCTACACCGGCCTCAGCGGTCTGCCCTGCAGCGGCAGCTCCATAGCTGCAAATCAACGGGTGGCGTAGTCGACACTCAAATAACATCTATCAAGACTGCCACACACTGAGTTGACTCCCTGGGCACGGACCGGGTCCCCGCCACTCGGAGACTACAACCCTCATCTGATCCGGTTCCGGGTAAGCCCCCGTGCGCGAGACGCTGCGCGACACAGCAGGCCCAGGGGCGCGTCAACTTTGGCGTAGTCGGCAGGATTTCGTGCCCGCAACCACCGGGTACTGCGTGCCTGAAAAAGAGACTTTTAAAACTTACCATCCGTGAAGTTTTCCTGCCATCGGTGAAGATTCCCGCCATCCGGCGCCATTTTCAGCCTTCTTCCCGCCATCTGTGAAGATTCCCGCCATCCGGCGCCATCTTCAGCCTTCTTCCCGCCATCCGTGGAGTTTTCCCGCAGTTGGACGCCATCTTGAGGACGCCGCGCGGGAAGAAGAGGGGCGTGGACTCCGAAAGCGCGCGAGAACTGAAGCCCCGCCTCACGTCCGGATGTTGCGTAAGGTCCTGGAAGGAGCCCAGCAGACGCCGACGTCACCGGAGCGCGACGGAAGGTCCTCAACCCTGACGATCTACTGCGGAGCCGCGGCCTACGGAACAGGATCATCGCAAGGTAGGCCACGGTCCACTAGGGGGGAGGAAGATGTCTGATGCGGAGGAGAGCTTCATTGCCTCAACCCCCGCCAGCGCCACCGCTGCTGCAGTTATGCCCTTCACCATGCCCTATATCCCGGGAGCAGCTTGGCTACCCCAGTACTCAGGGGAGTCACATACCCTGCATGACTTTAGAGAAAAGCTGGATAGCCTCTTCCAGGTGTACCCCCTCACAGAAGAGCAAAAAGTGAGCATCCTGGTGGCCCAACTAACCGGGGCAGCCAAAAGGGAAGTAAAATCCTGGCCACCTGGGAGGAAGACTGTCGCAGGGATACTAACCCGGCTGAAGGATACCTTTGATACCCGCACCTCAGCCGAGATTAAGCTTAGATTCTACGGGTGCAAGCAGCGAGCGCATGAGAGTATAAGGGACTATGCACTAAACCTACAAGAGGCCCTGAGGGCCATTAAGCAGACCGACCCTGATGGAGTGGGAAACGAGGACAGGCTGTTGACCGAACAATTTATAGAGGGACTATATTGTAATGCCCACCGAACCCAGTTGCGGGCGATGGCCTTACAGGATCCCCATCTGGGCTTTGCACAGTTCAAGGACAGAGCCATCCGGGTGCTCCGAGAACCGGCACCGGGTGGCGTTGTGACCCACAGGCGCCCAGCTATCACTTACCACCAGGAGGCGGCGCCCTTGTCGGCAGGGCCTGTGGGAGCTGATGCGCAGGCTTTGGACAATGACCCGGCTCCAGACCTACACCATCAGGTCCAAGAGCTAGCTAAGAGCGTTGCTGCGCTAACCCGAACTGTGCAGTCTTTACAGGTTTCCACCCCAGGGAAGATCCAGCTGGCATCCGGACCGGAGGACATCCCGTGGCGTCGACCAAGGAGGACCCCACCGGCCAGAGGAAGACCCAGTGACCGATACAGCGAAGACGGACGACCCATCTGTAGCCGCTGCAATCAACCCGGACATATGGCAAGGTACTGTTCTTTAAACGGGCACAACCTGGGGTAGAGGGCCAACCCCCAGGAAAAAGATCACCAGGCCCATCGAACTGGCGCGACAGATATGTGGGAGGACGTCCAGTCTTGCCTGTGGTACTGGATGGCATTCCCATGAGTGCCCTACTGGACACCGGGTCACAGGTCACCACCATCCCGTACGTGCTCTTTAAGCAGTACTGGAATGACTCGGATATCACCCGCTACCCTGACGACGACTTGAGTATCATCGCCAGCAATGGCCAGCCCGTGCCACAGATCGGATTTAAAGAGGTGACCATCAAAATCGGTAGAGTCGAACTGGCAGCACAGGGACTGATCATTGTAGATATTGACAAACATGAGAGTCACCCAAAAATAACTCTAGGAACTAATGTAATTGAAAATTGTCTTGCAGAGGTGATTTTCCTTTTACAGCAGGTTGCCAAGAACGCCAGCTCCGGCGAGCAGCGGGTGCTCCAGAAAGAGATCCGGGCACTGATGCGACGGCAACAGGTGGAACTCTCCGGCGGTGAGATTGGTAGCGTAAGAATGTGTGACCCTTTTCCTATTGCCATGCCCCCAAAAAGTGAAATGATGATTTGGTGCCGGGCAGCTATTGGTCTGAGAGGTAGAGATTACCAGGCAATGGTAGAACCAGTTTACTCAGACAGTAGGCCCACCATCTTGACAGCACGGGGGGTGGTTAATGTACGCCATGGGAGGGTGCCCGTTCGCATAATCAATATCGGGAAGTGTACCTGCCCTGGTATGCCACGCTAGCCAAATTATATACCATTAACCAAAATGCTATACAATCTGTGGAACCCTTGCCTCCATCTCACCCGGAGGAAGGTAACGGCTCTAAGAAAACAATGGAGGACTGGTGTCAGCAACTACATTTGGGTACTGACTCCACTCCCTCACATCAGAAACAGGGAGTCTATCGGGTGGTTCAAGAGTACGAGAGAGTGTTTAGTAAACACCCGTTAGACTTCGGGCGAGTCAAGGGGGTAGAACACCACATCCCCACGGGAAACCATCCTCCCATAAAAGAGAGGTATCGACCCGTACCCCCTGCACACTACCAACGCGCCAAGGGGATGCTTAGAGACATGAAGGAGGCTGGGGTGATCAGGGATAGCTGTAGCCCCTGGGCAGCTCCACTAGTCTTAGTCAGAAAAAAAGACAACACCATGAGGATGTGTGTAGATTACCGGAAAATCAACCGTACCACACACAAGGATGCGTACCCCTTACCAAGGATAGAGGAGTCATTGGCTGCTTTAAGATCTGCTAACTTCTTCTCTACCTTGGATCTCACTAGCGGGTACTGGCAGGTTCCTGTAGCAGAGGCGGACCGGGAGAAGACCGCATTCACCACCCCGATGGGACTTAGCGAGTTCACCTGCATGCCGTTCGGACTCTGCAACGCACCAGGAACCTTCCAACGACTAATGGATTGTTGTCTGGGCCACAGAAACTTCGAGACGGTCCTGTTGTACCTGGACGATGTCATCGTATATTCCAAGACGTATGAGGACCACCTGAAACACCTGGCGGAAGTGTTCGAAGCTCTGGCGAGTTACGGCCTAAAGGTGAAACCCTCCAAGTGTCACCTCCTGAAACCAAAGGTGCAGTACCTGGGACACGTGGTGAGCGCTGACGGAGTGGCTCCCGACCCTGATAAGATCACCGCAATTAAGGAATGGCCAAGCCCCTCCAGCGTAAAAGAAGTGCGGCAGTTCCTCGGGTTGGTAGGCTACTACCGAAGGTTTATTCCCGGTTTCACCAAAAAGGCAGCACCTATGCAGGACCTCCTGATAGGCCAGTCCCGGAAGGCCAAGAACCAGAAGCCGCCCTTCAAATGGGAGGAGCTGGAAGAAGAGTCCTTCCGCCAGCTGAAGATGGCCCTCACGGGGGACGAAATCCTGGCGTACCCGGATTATAGCCAGCCCTTTATCCTCTACACCGACGCCAGTAACATCGGGCTAGGAGCCGTACTGTCCCAGATCCAGCAGGGGAAGGAACGATTAATCTCCTACGCCAGCCGAAAGCTGCGACCCACCGAAAGGAACCCCGAGAATTACAGCTCATTTAAGCTAGAGTTCCTGGCCGTAGTATGGGCAGTCACCGAGCGCTTTAAGCATTACCTCGCTTCTTCCCGGTTCACCGTGTACACGGATAACAACCCGTTGACACACCTGGACACGGCAAGACTCGGTGCCCTGGAGCAGAGGTGGATGGCCCGTCTGTCCAACTACGAGTTCACAATCAAATACCGGGCCGGACGCTCCAATACCAACGCGGACGCCCTGTCCAGGATGCCCAACCTGCCGGACGAAGGAGAAGATCCGGAGGGACTGGAAGAAGTTGAACTCCCTGCGTTCCACCGTCATGGGACTATCCAGTACTCCCACCGGGTAAGGAGTAAGCAGGCTGCTACGTTGAACCCCTTACCTCACTACAACTGGGCGGAAACGCAAGACAGCGACCCTGCCGTCCGACTGGTGAAGGAGATGCTGACTTGCCCGGAGGCTTGCCTTGAACCAGACGCTCCGGAGGAAGCCAAACAACTATGGGCAGAGAGGAGTCGACTGTTCCTTTACAAGGGGAAGTTGTGCCGCAGAATGGTTAACTCCCGGACGCATGAACTACTCTGGCAAGTAGTGGTGCCACGAAGAGACGCAGCCATGGTGATGGAGGCATACCACGACGGAGCTGGACACTTCGGGTGGAAGAAGCTGGAGTTCCTGCTGCGCGAGCGATTCCACTGGGTAGGCATGAGGGGAACCATTGAGAAGTGGTGCAGAGACTGTGGCCCGTGCAACCTAAGAAGGAAGGACCGTGCCAGCCAGAAGACTCCCCTGCAGTCCATCGTCACCCGGCAGCCGTTGGAACTGGTAGCCTTGGATCATGTAAAACTGACCCCAAGCAGAAGTGGCTACGTCTACGCACTAACCATCGTGGATCACTACTCCCGGTTCTTGGTTGTCGTCCCCGTCAAGGACTTAACAGCTCGAACAGCAGCGAGAGCCTTCCAGCAGCATTTCTGCCGTCCACACGGGTACCCGGACCAAGTGTTGACAGACCAGGGACCTGCCTTTGAAGCGGAGGTCTTCCAAGAATTCTGCACTCTGTATGGCTGCCGGAAGATAAGGACGACACCCTATCATCCGCAAACTAATGGACTTTGTGAGAAAATGAACCAGGTGGTAATGGATCTTCTGAAAACGTTGCCCCTGGAAGAACGCAGTCTGTGACCTGAGAAGCTGCCCGATCTGGTGGACCTATACAACCACATCCCGGTAGGTTCCACCAACTGTACCCCGGCTTACCTAATGAGGGCAAGACCTGGTAAGTTACCTGTTGACCTGGAAATGGGAGTCCTGACACCCGAGGACACTTCACCAGAAGCAGACTGGGACACAGAGAGGCAGCAGCAGTACCGGAGAGTACAGGAGAGCGTGGAGCGAAGTCTCTGTCAGGCTAGGGAAAGACAAGAGAAAACTTACAACCAGTATGCTCCCGCTGTTCCCCTGGTACCCGGAGAGCAGGTCTTGAAGAGGAAGAGACGGCTCCACAAGTTGGACGACCAGTGGGAGAAGGACCCGTACACCGTACTGCCCTCAAGCCACGAGAACCCGAAGGTTTGTACCATCAGTAAAGACGGAGGGGAAACTACAGCCATTGTATCCCGGGACCACCTGAAGAAGTGTCCCGAACAACTGAGGAACCCTGAAGAGGAACAAGAAGACCATCGACCCGTAGAGGAAAGGGAAGATATGGTTAGTACTGTGCTCGGGGACTTCCCTCGGTCTTGGACTCAAGTCGATGGTGCAGTTGTGGTACCCGTACTCACCTTCCTCCAACCAGCATCCCAAGCACCTACGGAGCAACAGGTAGAGCTGGAAGAACAGCCGGTCCAGGAGGCAGAAGACCCCACACCAGCAGGCCAGGAGGATCAACCCTCTGCTTGCAGTGAGCCTGCCATATCCCTAGTGAGCCAAAGAGCCGGTAGACAGCTGCCCAGTTTACCCTTGACAGCTCCTACACCCTGTAGTTCAGGGCTAGACAGTCAGCTCCGTAGGTCCACTAGGGCCACTAGAGGCCAGTTACCCGCACGCTGGAGGATTTAAAGTGTATAAATTGTTTTATTTATGTTTACCTGTGTATTGTTGCTTGTGTATAATTTTGTGTTTCTAGTTATTTTTAGGAATCCTTGGTGGATCTACCGGGAATCCTTGTACAATTAGTTGGAGCGTAACCCAGGATGGACTAGAGACTGTTAAGGACTCGGGGTAGGACAGACCCCTACCTGGTTACATCTCCCTGTTTTGGTGAAATGGACACCTTTGTTTCTTCAAAGACTGCACCCGGTTACGGACATGCCGTGACCACCTTTATGTGTTTCTTTATTGTATTGTTATTGTTATATCTTGTTATGTTTTTCTAAAATATGTTTAGTCCCGGAGTACTAAATTTCACCAGGGGGGAATGTGGCACCCCAGGGGTCTGGTTTCCACAGTAACAAGCAATGTTATGTCTGAGAGCAGGTGGGAGGTCTCTTGGCCAGGGATCCTGTGCATGCCACACCTCCTGCCCAGTCTTGGGAGGGGAAGACCTTCCCCTATATAAACCCGGGGCTGAAGCAGGGTTAGTCAGTCAAGGAGAGTAGAGACAAGAAACAGTCACAGGAAGAAACAGCAGAAGCTCAGTGGGAGCAATACTACTACAAGTCAGGGGCTGGCAGCTGCAGAGCTCGCCCTGACTGAGAAGCTTTCTTACCGGACCCGGCGTCCGAGGCTGTGGGGACTAACTCTTACCCAGCAGCAGAAGCCGACCGGCAGGGGATTTCAGGTCCTCAGGCCCAGAAACCCGAAGGCACGGTCAAACGCGTGGGACCAGCGCCGCCATCGTGGAGCGGAAGCCATTAGAAGGCCCCGAGTCACCGGCCATACGGGTGAGCACCACACGGTACACTCAGGGACGTGGGCTACTTATATCCGCTTCTAGCAAGGTAGCCAGAAGAGTACAGTCAGTTTGGGAGGCCTACAACTCCGCCTGGCCAGGGGAGATCCCATCTGCTCAAGGACTGAGCAGGCCCCGTTCGCTAGCAAGTACTCCGGGAGGGTCTATCGTTGTTACCAGTAAAGACCCTGAATTACACCGCACCGTCTCTGAGTGGTTCCTGCTACCCTCATCTTCCACGTCGGCTGCCCTGAGGCCATACCCCTCCCGTTGGGGGTTATACTATCACGCTGCACAATTCTACACCGGCCTCAGCGGTCTGCCCTGCAGCGGCAGCTCCATAGCTGCAAATCAACGGGTGGCGTAGTCGACACTCAAATAACATCTATCAAGACTGCCACACACTGAGTTGACTCCCTGGGCACGGACCGGGTCCCCGCCACTCGGAGACTACAACCCTCATCTGATCCGGTTCCGGGTAAGCCCCCGTGCGCGAGACGCTGCGCGACACAGCAGGCCCAGGGGCGCGTCAGTACGTATATGCACTAATCTTTCTATCAAGTGTGATACTTCTGCTTTAATCATGTCTGATATATTTTGTTCTATATGTACCTGATAAAGTCTATTGATTTTTTTATACATGGCTGCTTTACTCCTAGTTTTCTGTGTGGGTTATATATAAGTTTTGTTAAGAGGGCGTATTATATATTTTTTGGGTCTATTTATATGTTGTATAAGTACGGAAACAGCCAAGCTTACTCCACAGATACAGGAACAGAACCAAACTTACTACTTGATACAGTACTAAGCTTACTATATAGATATAGGAGCAAAACCAAGCTAACTATAAAGATATGGAAACTGAACACAATGTCAGAATGAAAAACTCTGAATTAGAAATTGCATGTTATTCTCGTAGTTTTAGCAAATTATGTTGGAAAAAGCTGAACACTTCAAAAGTTCTGTGATGAGGTCCTTTTGCAAACAACCTTAATAAAACAAACAACAAAGTCCCTCAAAAATATATTCTGATTTAGTTTTAAGATACTGTTAGGATTCGGCTGTTTTGCCACCCTTTGTGCTCGTCACATCACCATTCCATATACAGTTTGCCCACTTAAAATCACGTCAACCACTTTCTCTTCTTTGTTTGTCAATTGAAACAATGAGAAAAGCAGAAGAGAAAGCGAGTGGCGTGTTATTGTTTCTATGCAATTAGCATATGGTCCGCTAATGTATCGAGCTCAGAGAGTGTAAAAACAGCGGAATCCGAAGGCCACTTGCACATGTTCAGTATTTGGTCAGTTTTTTACCTCAGTATTTGGAAGCCAAAATCACGAGTGGGTGATAAATACAGAAGTGGTGATGTGTCACTATTAGGCTGTGTGCACACGATGCGTTTTTAATGCGTTTCCGCAGCGTTTTTGCAGCTGAGGAAATGCAGTAAAAATGCATGGTAGAAGGCCTGCCATGTTCCCCAATGATAATCCGCATGTGCTGTGCACATGCTGCGGAAATTTCCGCTGCGGATTATCATTGCAGAAAAAAACGCAGCATTACCAATTATTTTGCGGAAGTGCTGCGTCTTCGCCGCCATTGACTTGCATTAGACCGCATGGATTACGCATCACTGTATATGTAGATGCGTAATCCAAGCATTCTAATGTGCGGATGGTACCCGGGTGTAGATGAGAGGAGACTCTCCTCTGGACCTGGGTACCATTAAAAAATCTGTAAAAACAGAATAAAATAAAAAATAAATGTATATTTACCTTCTGTCGGCCCGCCATGGTCACGTGACGCTGACGTCGGCAGGTCTTTCAATTCACTGTTGCCGGCAAGGGAGAACGGAGTGAGCGGGACACCGGGGGCCATCGGAGGGTAAGTATACATTTATTTTTTTATTTTTACCACTCTCTCGGGTCACACTATATAAATCCATGCTGTTTGCATGGATTTATATAGTGTGACCTAGTTGTCACAAGCACTTTCCAAGTGATGCTAATCGCTTGGAAAGCGCTTGTCAATCCGCATGCGGAAATGTCAGTGGGTAACCGCTCCATTTCCGCATGTCCCTGGCAGGAAAACGCATGTACAATCCGCATGCGTTTTTTTCTGCCAGGGAGATGCAGAAACGCTCAGGAAAAAATCCTGAGCATTTCTGCATCGTGGGCACATAGCCTTATACTTTTCCTCTGATTGTTCCACTTCTGGTTTTGGCTTACAAATACTGATGTAAAATACTGACCTAATACTGAACATGTGCATGTGGCCTAATAGTATATTACACAATGTTAGGAGTCAGAGTGAAATCCTACAACTGTACTGGACACCTCTGTAAGGCTAAATTGTCACCTCAAGAAACGCTATTTATCTGCTAATATAGGGTTAATCTGCAGGTGAATAGCATTTTAAGCTCGGTTAGCCGACTTTCTGGAAAAGCATTGGCTACGGGGAGAAAATTAAGTTTTATTCTCCCTGCCGCAACTTGTTTCCTGTGATAGGGTCTGTGCAAGGAGGTGTTGAAGTCACCACTCACTACAAGTGAACGTGCTGTAATAAAGTCCCAGCAATTTGATTGTGACATCTTCCAAGGAGCCCAACCTCAGGCCGGGCTTCATAGAATGACCAAAATGTCAGCAACACATGACAATCCATCAGCAACCCACAACTGCATCACAGGGAGCACTGACCATTGTGCTATCTAAATGCCTCTGTCAGTGATTGAGAAGGGCATTTAAATACTTAAAAATGCAGCAATCAAGGCGAGCTCTGATCACTGCTGTTACAGGCAAATGCCGGCTATATAACACAGCCGACATCCGCCCGGTATGGAGCAGGCTAAGCTCCTGAACCAGCTCCACACAATCACATCCCTATGGTGACATAACTATGTCAAGATACGCAAAGGGATTAATTTCACTTGTCAGTTCCTAAACTTGGAAAGACAAATGGAATTCCCTAACACATGTGAAAGAGCCCTAATAGATGAATGTTTTGTCAGTCAGGCTGGCCCCTCACATGAGAGGCACCCACTTTTTAAATTGTGTGTTTATGTTCTATTGATTATTATTACCAATAAAATTTATATTTTAAGAGTATCTTAGCTGTCACTCGGCTTTTCTACTCCCCTAGATTAGGATATGTAGAGGTCTTTTCTATTTAAACTGTGCCAGTTGTGCATTTAAAACGTAAATCCAGACTTGGCCAGTAACCAGTAGCATTGCTATATTGCTATTGCTCTGTATCACGTTGATCTGAGGTGGGCAAATTTTACTGCACTAAAAATACTTTAGTTTTCTCAGCATCTAAAGATTTTACTCTATTTAATCTGGTCCAGTTGTGCATTCAAAATTTTAATCCAGACTTGGTCTGAAACCAGTAGCATCGCTATATTGCTACTGCACTGTAACAAGTTGTTCTGAGATGGGCAAATTTTTCTGCGCTAAAAATACTGCAAAATTTTCTCAGCAGGGAAATATCATACATACTTTAAAATGGGCAAGGCGCGTGGTAAAGGACAAGGAAGTTAATGTGATGCTGATTGTGAGCGCAGAGGCCGAGGACAAGGTGAATCTGTGCCTGTTGCGGGAGCACAACAAAACACACACATCATGTCGACCTAGCTTCCTGTCACACTTTTTAGGGGGGCAGGGAATACCACGCTCGAAGCCAGACCAGTGTGAAAAGGTTGTTGGTTGGGTAGCAGATAATGCTTCCAGTCAGTTTGCGAGCATCACCCTGCCTTCCACACTCTCCAGTCTCAGTAGCCCTGAGTTTGGACCACATAATCCTCACCCTGATCCTCCTTCCTCCCACCATGCCGAGTGCCCGGAGACAAGTGATCCGACACTTTGACACTCTAAAGAGCTGTTCAATTTTCCATTTGTAGGTTCTGGCCTCTCGCTCTGCCTACTTCAAGCGGGACATGAGGTGATCGCATGTAGCGATGCCCAAATATTTCAACAGCCACGGTTACAAGAAGGCGACGGTGGGAATGTGCAATTACTTTCGCAAGAGGTGGATGATGATGAGGCACAGTTGGCAGCAAGTCAGGAGGAGGACCCGGGTGCGGAAGTGGAAGATGAGGTGGTGGATGATGAAGTTATTGACCCAACCTGGGAAGGTCATATGCAGAGTGAGGACAGCACCGCAACAGGCAGGAAGAGGCAGTGGGGAGGCTAGAGACACAAGGCGGGCAACTGTTCCCCAGAACACCAACACAAGGTAAGTTGCCAGTCCAAGGGTTAGGTCTTCCCAAGTCTGGCGCTTTTTTAAAGACTGTCCAGTTAACCCAAAAAAGGCCATTTACAACATCTGCCAAGCCAGCATCAGCAGTGCAGCACAACTACCAGCCTGACCACCACAAGCATGATCAGGCACATGACAGCAAAGCATCCGACTAGTTGAGCTGAACGCCAGGGTCTAGAAACAGTGTCTGTGGGTGACACCACTGCCTCTTCTCCTGTTGTATGTGCACGCCAATCCCCTGTCCATGACGCAGGTGAAGGAGCCTCCCACGCTGCACCTGTCGTTGCACACTTGCAACCACCATCAGCAACCACGTCCTTGTCCCAGCACAGCATTCACTTGTCCCTACCCCAGTTCTTGAAACGCAAGCACAAGTTCGCAGCCACCAACCCACAGGACACAATACTAAATGGCCACAATTCCAGACTGCTTGCCCTGGAAATGTTGCCTTTTAGGCTTGTGGAGACGGAAGCTTTCCACATCCTCATGGCGGTGGCTGTCCCTCGGTACTCAGTCCCCAGCTGACGCTATTTCTCCCGGTATGCCGTCCCCACCTTACACAAGCACATGTCCCATAACATTACCCGTGTCCTCACTAACACAGTTACTGAGAAGGTCCACTTAACCACAGATACGTGGACAAGTGCTTCTGGCCAGGGACACTACATTTCCGTGACGGCAGACTGCGTGAATATTGTGGAAGCTGGGACCCTAGGACAAAACACGTGCTACCAACACCGAGGATTGCTGGCCTTGATTCAATCAGGGTTGCCCCCACCTTCTACAGCAGTTCCTGCACCTCCTCCTCAGCCTCCATCTACATAACGGCAACATCAGTCACAAGCTGGAAGCACTGTCTCAGCCAAGTGGCAACAGGCTCTGCTGAAGCTAATCTGCTTAGTTGACAAACCGCACACCACTGCACAATTGTTGAAAGGTCTAGCAGACCAGACTGATCTGTGGCTCTCGTCCCTGAACCTACAGCCAGGCACTGTCATGTGTGACAATGGCCATAACCTGGTGGCAGTTCTGAAGTTTGGCAACCTCACACACGGGCCATGCTACAGCCAGGCCAACCTACAGCCAGGCACTGTCATGTGTGACAATGGCCATAACCTGGTGGCAGTTCTGTAGTTTGGCAACCTCACACACGGGCCACATGCTCAACTTAGTGGTTCAGCAGTTTCTCAAAACCTACCCTGACCTGCCTGAGTTGCTTTGTGAAAGTACGCCGTGTTTGTGCCCCTTTCTGCAAGTCAGCTACAGCTTCTGCCGCCCTGGCAGTGCTTCAGCAGCGTTTGCAACTTACAGCTCACCGACTTATGTGCAATGTCACCACGCATTGGAATGTGAGCAGCAGAGGGCAGTTGTTGAGTACCAGCTCCAACACGCCAGTCGGTATTCCGGTCAGCCTCCACACATAAGACCTGATGAGTTGGCATGGATGTCTGATATCTGTGCGGTTCTCCAAAACTTTGAGGACTCCACCAAAATGGTGAGTGGCGATGACGACATAACCAGCGTCACCATCCCGCTTCTCTGTCTACTGAAACGCTCGCTACTCACAATTAAAGAGGAGGCTTTAACTGAACTGAACTGCAACCCCAAAAAAATTCTATTCCCTATTAATTCCGCTGTTAGCTGCATTTAGTATAGAGACAGGTGCTAGGTATCATCTTCTGTAAATGAATGAGGACTGTGGTCACATACATCTCTTCCACTGTCTATAATTGCTTTTTTACAAAAACTTGTTCACAGATTCGTGTTTTTTACTGTGATCTGCACTCAGAAATTCATAAAAGCAGGCAGCGTTGCTTGCGTTCCTCCACAGTTTGGTGCTGGCACGTACCCCAAAAAAAAATTTTAAGAGCTGGTTAAAATTTATTTATCTGCAATTCGTGTATGGTGAGCTATCACACTAGGGATAGCGTGTATTACAGGCATTTAGTCAGGAATTAAATTTATTGCCTTATAGTCCTTGCTGCTCCAACCGAACAAAAAAAAAAAACTCTTAAAAAAATCTATTTTATATTCTGTAATATTACCTCTCTTATCTGCAATTCGTGTACGGTGACCTGTCGCACAAGGGATAGCGTATTGCAGGCATCTAGTCAGGGATTATTGCCTTATAGTCCATGTTCCTGCAACCCAAAAAAAAAGGAAAAAACTTCTATTATATTCCCTATTAATACCGCTGTTAGCTGCATTTAGTATAGGGATAGGTGCTAGGTGGTATCATCTGCTGGAGATGAGTGTTCATTCTGATCACATACATCTCTTCCGCAGTTCATAACTTGATTGATATTTTCCATACACTCGTTGACCGATTCATGATTTTTATGGTGGTTGAAGTTGACAGAAATTCATCAAAGTTAACAAAATGTACTTATTAAATGTGTCATTCACAGTTTCTCTATAGCATCTGTATGTAAGAAGTAGTGGTGGGAGACTTTACTCTACTGGAGCTGGAATTACCACTTCAGAACTCTCCAGTGCTTTTTTTCATCCATTTCTGGGTGCTTCTTGAAGTATGTTTTGGGTCATTGTCCTTCTGTAAGACCCATGACCTAGGATGCAAACCCAGTTTTTTAACACTGAGCACTACATTGCACTCCAATACGGTCCAAAATTATTGCTTCCCAATCAACATATAACTACAATGAGAAACCCGCGTGCTGTCGCACCAGTTTCAAGAGTAGGAAGATACACAATAACTAACATAATTTTAAAATGAATATTTTTTATTTGGAAATAATTTAAAATACATTAAAAATAAAATTCAGGTACTTTCAAATTACATACACCACCAGCCCCAGGCTGATCAATTATAATGTTAATATATATATTTATTTATATTCCATAAGTTGCTATTCTAATATTATATTACACCTATCCCCATATGAAAAGGTGCAAGTAGGCTTCAAAGTGCAAAATGCAAAATTTTCCAATGCAAATATGCTACAAATTGCAAATGCAGTTTTTAAATACCTCTTTTATGCCCCTATATACAAATAACCATTAATTAATGGTTCCATATGTGGATAAAAGTGCTAATGCTGAACTCTTTTTCAACCATAAAGGATTAATCAATGATCCTGTAGTCACACTGGGGTCTTTCCTTAGTATTTCCTACATATACATCTATATGGGTACGAATATAATTGTCTCCTCACACCACTCCCCTTAATAGTCTCGCTATTTATAAGTCTTGGGACAAACACACAGACACGCACACATAGATATGTAGACATGCAGATACACAGAAAGACAAGCATGCAGACCTGTATGCACACACACATGCAGACATGCACATGAACGAATGCCCATATACAATCAGACATGCCCGCAGACACGCACATGGACACATACACAGATATGCACCCAGACATGCAAAAAGACAGAAACCCATATGTACACAGACCCATATACAGATCTATACACATGCAGGCACATACATATTTGAAGACTTACATACGAAAATTCATATAAACAGACATATACAGTAAATATACAGAAACATATACAGTATGTACACACATATTAGGGGAGTTGTTTTTTTTTTTACTTTCCCTTGACTTATCTTCTGTCTGGCCCACATGCTCACATGGCAGTGCAGGGCGTCATTTTGATATAAATAGCTGATGAGAAAAGATGCAAAAATAGGGTCTTATCTAGTAATAATTATCAAAGATGGTATCAATATATGCTGACCTGATCCCAGGTTGTGTGGCTGCTGCAGATCCACTGATGATTTCACCAGACAAATATAAAAAAATGGAAAGTTCGTGGTCTATATCTGCGCTGCCAGCTGACGAAGAACCGTCAATTGCCAAAAATAATGTAAAATAAGGTTTGATTTTTTTCTATGCGTTTCGAAGTGTAACCCACTTCTTCTTGAGGAAACTAAAAACATATATGGCACTTGACGTTTCTTCATCAGCTGGCAGCGTGAATTTAGACCATGGAATTTCCATTTTTTTTTAAACGATGTCACCGCTGTCGGCCGCGCCCAGGGCCGTGTCTGCTAGCAGTGATGCACACAAACAAGATTTAAAGGCGCGGTGCTGGTCCAGCCAAAGAAGAAGCAGCTGGTCTTGTGGCCCTGCACATCTACTGGGGGGAGCAGCCTGGGGGGCATATGCCCCTCTACCCTGAGGCCCAGCCCGACCCTGCTGTTTAGGAATGAATGAATCTCCACCAGCTGGCACTGTCACTGCTGCTGCACTGCATTCTGGTGTCTTACTAACCTGATGAGCTCATCAGCACTGTCATTAGCTCTGCTGCTGCCTATGTCACCTCAGGAGAGTGTCATTGGTGGTGGAAACTCTGAGCTTAGCTTGGCACCACTTACATCCTGAGTGCCCGCATCGGGCACGTTGCAGAATGACTGCTGAACACTGCTTCAGAAAGGCAGATTCCTGGGGACTATAATACTTGGGGCAGCAGCTGTATTTTGATGCCCGCTGGCCCATTCATTTCTTCTTTCTCTGTGAGCATGGACACGCAGTGTTCACGACTGAATGCTGAGGAACGTGCAATGAAAGATTACGTCCTGACACCAGTGCCAGCGTCAACATGTACCTTGTGGGCGGTGTTAGCATGCAATTTGTACGGCCTCCGAAGGATGGCATAAATATCCAAATGGCCCTTGGCAGAAAAAAAAAAAGATTCCCCACCCCTGCGTTAGAACATTCTTCATTGATGTTTAGTGTTCACATCCAATGTGTACAACAATATAAATACCCAGGGAATGAGGTCAGTAGATTCTCATTAGCCTTTGAGGACTTAAACCTACAACGGTTGTTACAAAAATTAAGACAATGAATCATTGCATGGAAGAAATTATGTTTATCTGTAGTGGGAAGGCTGAACCTGATGGACATAATGCACCTATGTGGCTCCCACTTAAATCGTCTTCACCATATAAATGTGTAATTCAGAGATCTGACTTAGAACAGAGGTCACCAGAGACTAAAAGTAGAAGTGTTACAAAGGGCTAAAGATGATGCAGGACTGGTACTTCCGACAAAATGTGATTAACAAAGTCATTACTACAGAACTAAATGAGAAAGTGATTTATTGTACAAGAAACGCTAGAGACAAAATGAAAGTATCCAGCGACGGTGCCCAGATTCTTCGGGCCTGTCCTCCAGCATGTTAGTACGAGACAGGGTCTTTGTCCCTGGAGCTTTTCTACTCGGTATAATGAGACTCACTGATCTTGTTCATATAAAGAGCGTTGGAGAATAATAGAAACTGCCTGAATATGAGGACCTTGTCTGATCTATATGTCCTTGTATAGAGAACTATGGAGATTTCGCTATTCTTCTGTATAAAATATATGAAGTTGCTGTAGCCCTAATAATTCTGCACAGGGGTCTTTGTATAGATAATCTTACCCCAGTATTACAAATTGAGATAATGGACATGGAGAGAGGGAGACATTTTATTTTAATTGGAATGGATCACACCAGACGTTCCTACAAAGAAGGAATGGATCATATACAGTACAGACCAAAAGTTTGGACACACCTTCTCATTTAAATTTTTTTCTGTATTTTCATGACTATGAAAATTGTACATTCACACTGAAGGCATCAAAACTATGAATTAACACATGTGGAATTATATACTTAACAAAAAAGTGTGAAACAACTGAAAATATGTCTTATATTCTAGGTTCTTCAAAGTAGCCACCTTTTGCTTTGATGACTGCTTTGCACACTCCTGGCATTCTCTTGATGAGCTTCAAGAGGTAGTCACCGGAAATGGTCTTCCAACAATCTTGAAGGAGTTCCCAGAGATGCTTAGCACTTGTTGGCCCTTTTGCCTTCACTCTGCGGTCAAGCTCACCCCTAACCATCTCGATTGGGTTCAGGTCTGGTGACTGTGGAGGCCAGGTCATCTGGCATAGCACCCCATCACTCTCTTTCTTGGACAAATAGCCCTTACACAGCCTGGAGGTGTGTTTGGGGTCATTGTCCTGTTGAAAAATAAATGATGGTCCAACTAAACGCAAACCGGATGGAATAGCATGCCGCTGCAAGATGCTGTGGTAGCCATGCTGGTTCAGTATGCCTTCAATTTTGAATAAATCCCCAACAGTGTCACCAGCAAAGCACCCCCACACCATCACACCTCCTCCTCCGGTGGGAACCAGGCATGTAGAGTCCATCCGTTCACCTTTTCTGCATCACACAAAGACACGGTGGTTGGAACCAAAGATCTCAAATTTCGACTCATCAGACAAAGCACAGATTTCCACTGGTCTAATGTCCATTCCTTGTTTTCTTTAGCCCAAACAAGTCTCTTCTGCTTGTTGCCTGTCCTTAGCAGTGGTTTCCTAGCAGCTATTTTACCATGAAGGCCTGCTGCACAAAGTCTCCTCTTAACAGTTGTTGTAGAGATGTGTATGCTGCTAGAACTCTGTGTGGCATTGACCTGGTCTCTAATCTGAGCTGCTGTTAACCAGCGATTTCTGAGGCTGGTGACTCGGATAAACTTATTCTCAGAAGCAGAGGTGACTCTTGGTCTTCCTTTCCTGGGGCGGTCCTTATGTGAGTCAGTTTCTTTGTAGCGCTTGATGGTTTTTGCAACTGCACTTGGGGACACTTTCAAAGTTTTCCCAATTTTTCGCACTGACTGACCTTCATTTCTTAAAGTAATGATGGCCACTCGTTTTTCTTTACTTAGAATTTGTATTATGGCAAGAAAAAAGCAGCTAACAGTCTATTCAGTAGGACTATCAGCTGTGTATCCACCAGACTTCTGCACAACACAACTGATGGTCCCAACCCCATTTATAAGGCAAGAAATCCCACTTATTAAACCTGACAGGGCACACCTGTGAAGTGAAAACCATTTCCGGTGACTACCTCTTGAAGCTCATCAAGAGAATGCCAAGAGCGTGCAAAGCAGTCATCAAAGCAAAAGGTGGCTACTTTGAAGAACCTAGAATATAAGACATATTTTCAGTTGTTTCACACTTTTTTGTTAAGTATATAATTCCACATGTGTTAATTCATAGTTTTGATGCCTTCAGTGTGAATGTACAATTTTCAAAGTCATGAAAATACAGAAAAATCTTTAAATGAGAAGGTGTGTCCAAACTTTTGGTCTGTACTGTATGTAAATAGTAATTAGCAATATGAACATGTTTATTATTGTAATATAGAAAAGTTAAAGACATTTGTTCACACACGGAGATTGTGGATTAAAAGAGATTGATGAATGGCAGATCACTGAGATTGGGAGTAAGGAAGAAGAGGGAGGAGGAAATGTTGGGCATTTTTGGGAGGTTTAATGGGAGGTGTAGCAATACTCTTGTCCATAAAGTGAATATATAAATTAAATATTCAATAAACATAGAATATTGCATTTAATTTGCTTTTCAAATAAAATATTTATATAGGTAACTGCATATGTTTTAATTCAAATGTAAGTTTTAACTTGCTTTCTCATTTACTTATTTGTCATTACTTTGACTCTCTGTTATGTGTTTTCTTATATAGTTTGTCAAAAATATATAGTTTCTCCCTGTGTGAATTTTATTTTGTGGTTAACAAAATGTGATTTTTGAGAAAAATATTACCCACCTTCTAGGTATGACAATGACTTCTCCCTTTGTGAGATATTTGATGTTTAGTAAGGCTGTGTGCCCACGTAGCATTTTTCAAGCGTATATGCTGCAGAATTTCCGCAGCATAAACGCTCCAAAAACGCTTGGTAATCCGCCCCCCATGGTCCTCAATGAGAAGCCGCACTGTCAATGCCCACGCTGCGGTTTTTTCCGCTGCGTTTATGCTCCGCGGAAAAATCCGCAGCATGTCATTTAATTTTGCGGAAGCGTGGCGTAATCGCCGCCATTGACTTGCATTGGGCCGCTTCAAATCCGCAAATATGTAAAAATAATTGCGGAAGTGAAGCGCATTTGCTGCGGTCTTGTACCTCAAAACCGCAGCAAATAGGAAGTGACGTCACAATTGGTGCGTTCCATCCATCCATCCCATGAGCATCCCATAATCCAGGAAGACGAGAATCCCATAATATTCCCGTCTCTCAGGATCATGGCTGCTAACGTGGGATGGTACAAGCGGATGAATGTCAACGTGGGATTCATGATTAGTGTGGTAAGTGTCTGTATGTGTCTGTGTGGTGTGTATGTGGTCTGTATGTGTCTGTGTGGGGTCTGTGTGGGGTCTGTATGGGGTCTGTATGGGGTGTGTATGGGGTCTGTGTGCGCGGGTGTCAGCAGGCAGACATAGGCCGATGTGACACTACTACTCCCATCGGCCTATGTCTGTCCCCCATCCACTCCTGCCAGCAGGATCAGCTCGATGGGAGCAGTAGTTCCCATCAGACTGATCCTGCTGTAAAATGTGCCCCAAAATTAAATTTAATAGCCCCCATATGTGCCTCCATATATTATTGACCCTATCCCCCCCCCCTATTTTTTTTTTTTTTGGGGGGGGTGCTATCATTATTAAAGTTTTTTGGTTATTGGCCCCAATAATATGTAATCTACTGCCCCCTTTTTTTTCATTGGTGGCCAGTGGTTACCTAAAATAAATTAGTTCATACATTACCTGTCCCCGCCGATCGCCACCTAAAATAAAGTAAAAAATAAAAAAATACACCTATACTCACCTAGACACCTAATTCCCCAAAGCCATCGATCTCCTGTAATAAAATATAAAATAATAAACCACAACCTTATCCTTACCCCTCCGTAGTAGTCCACGAGTGTCCCACGAAGATCTCCAGTTCAGAGCAGCCACATAGAATGTGACCGCTCTGAACCGCTGCCGCCGCTAGAATGAACGGGTTCGCCGGAGTTCAGGCAGCGCTGCTCCGGTGATCTGCTTTACGGCCCCGCTGTATCGTGAGAAATTCCCACGGTACAACAGGGCTGTAAAGGAGGTCACCGGAGCAGCGCTGACTGAATGCACTCCGGTGACCTCAGTCAGGGGCTCATGCTGCTGGGAGCGGACGTGTTCCCGGCAGTGTGAGCTTACAGCAGCCATGACAGCTGTCACATCTCCAGATGTGACAGCTGTGCATGGCAGATCAGCGCAGGAACGTGGACAGGTAACTATTTTTTTTTTTTAGTAAAATTAGAATTAAATAAAATTGTGTTTTATTTCAAATAAATTATTTTTTTCTGGGTGTTTGTCTTTTTTCTTTTTAACACTTTGTAGGTTAGTAATGGGGGTGTCTTATTGACGCCCATCATTACTAACCTGGGCTTCATGTCAGCTGGCGCTGACATGAACCCCACCACTATTACCCCCTGCCACCGCACCAGGGCAGCGTGGAAGAGCGAGGCTAAGTGCCAGATTTGGCGCACAAATATGATGCGCCAAATCTGGGGCAGCTGAGGGCTGATATTATAGCCTGGGAGGGGGCCTATAACCATGGCCCCTTTCTAGGCTATTAATATCAGGTCGCAGCTGTCCGCCTAGCCTTTGCTGGCTACAATTTATAGGGGGACCCCATGTCACTTTTTTTTGGGGGGGTCTTCATAAATAGTAGCCAGAAAAGGCAAAGTGGCTAGCCTTTGTTGGCTACAATTTATAGGGGGACCCCATGTCATTTTTTTTGGGGGGGTCTTCTTATATAGTGGCCAGAAAAGGCAAAGCGGCTAGCCTTTGCTGGCTACAATTTATAGGGGGACCCCATGTCATTTTTTTGGGGGGGGGGGTCTTCTTATATAGTGGCCAGAAAAGGCAAAGCGGCTAGCCTTTGCTGGCTACAATTTATAGGGGGACCCCATGTCACTTTTTTTTGGGGGGGGGTCTTCATAAATAGTAGCCAGAAAAGGCAAAGTGGCTAGCCTTTGTTGGCTACAATTTATAGGGGGACCCCATGTCATTTTTTTTGGGGGGGGGGTCTTCTTATATAGTGGCCAGAAAAGGCAAAGCGGCTAGCCTTTGCTGGCTACAATTTATAGGGGGACCCCATGTCATTTTTTTGGGGGGGGTCTTCATAAATAGTAGCCAGAAAAGGCAAAGTGGCTAGCCTTTGCTGGCTACAATTTATAGGGGGACCCCATGTCATTTTTTTTGGGGGGGTCTTCTTATATAGTGGCCAGAAAAGGCAAAGCGGCTAGCCTTTGCTGGCTACAATTTATAGGGGGACCCCATGTCACTTTTTTTTGGGGGGGGTCTTCATAAATAGTAGCCAGAAAAGGCAAAGTGGCTAGCCTTTGCTGGCTACAATTTATAGGGGGACCCCATGTCACTTTTTTGGGGGGGGGGGGCTTCCTATATAGTAGCCAGTAAAGGCTAAGCTAACTGCTGCGGCCTGGTATTAATAGCAAAGGAAGGGTCCATGGTTATTGGCTACTTCACAGACTATAACATCAGCCAACAACCGTCTGCTTTCCCTTTGCTATTTATTAAAGCTATGCGTGAGCCCACTTATTTTTTTTGGTTAAAAGATTTTATTAAAGTGAAAGATTATTGTACAGTGTATGTAGGTTCATTCACTGAAAGCTCCTGCATACGCTGTAAGGTTGATTTCTCACGTCCACATATCCACGTTAGTACAGATAAGTGTGACCGAGCATGCTTTGCAATGGGTCTGTGTGTGGGTCTCCGCTGTGTGTGGAAAATGGCATCAACACTCGTCCCGGAGATTGACGTGTGAAAGAACCGTACAATATAGGTGAGGGGTTAGTGTTGGTGTGTGTGCGTACATATCTCCATATGTTTATTTAATTATTTTTTTGGGGTTAATCTTTTATTCCTCCATTTTGTTTTTAAAATAATATTCACACACGTTATTATTCACTGTAGATTGAAAAATATCCCGAAATATGGGACCGAGCTAGTCCTGACTACAAAGACAAGCAGAAGAAAAAAACGCCTGGGCCTCTGTGTTGAGCCAAATGTATCCCCAGTGGGTGAATGCGGAACGTGATGCCCAAGAGGAAATTAGTAAGTTTTGATTTTTACACTTATTTTTATATCTATTTATAATTGCACTTTTTGGTGTGAAAGCAGTTCATAAATTGTTTTGGTTGTGTCATTGCAGTGTATGATATTAAAAATCGGTGGAGATCGGTCACCGACCGGCTGGTGAAGTATCACCAGTCGGTGCAAAGTGGCTCATCACCCAAAAAAAGAAAATTTCCTTTTGCGGATGAGCTGGCCTTCATACTAACCAGTAGGAGTTTGCGGAGGTAAATTCCCAAAACATATTAATTGAAATGTTTCCAAAAATGTTGTATTTACATTGGGATTTACCTTTTATTATATACAGAACTGAAGGAAACATCATGGCCCCAACAGCAGAAGAGGACACAAACACAGAGCAAGCAGAGGAGGAATCCGAGGACTTTTTCCAGCTTTCCTCACCGGATCCATCTGCTTTGGCATCTTCAGCATCTGGTTGTCCCTCACATTCTTTGTCCAATCCAGCGGACATCGGGACGGGTTTGGTGACTGATTCTCCTGCTCCTGCTCCAAGTGACGCTGGAAGCTCTGCTGGTGATGTGTTGAGGCCCACTGGGAGGGGGTCTGGTTCTGCTCATCTCGTGGCATCGAGAAGGGCGGGCAAAAAAAAAGGCCAAAAGCCACGGGGGTGGGACTATTGTGCTTGAAGCACTCACAAATCGAACCCTCAGCCTTGTGGAAAGGGCATCCCAGGAAGATGCCATCGATAAATTTTGTTCAGCCCAAGCTGCCCGCATCAGATCTCTGCCACGAGATAGGCAGAACATGTACATGACTGCAGCAGGCGCTATGGTCATGGCAATTGAAGAGGCAGCAGTTATGCCCTCGCCCCCAGCCGTAGTATGCGGAATATTTAATTGTTTCAAACCCAGTGTGCCTCCACCACGACCAGCAGCTGCAACCCAGCGTTTTGGGCAGGTTGCTGCAGCATACCGTCCAGAAGATATGCAACCAAGTTATGGTCGGCAAATGGCTCATGGTGCATCATCATTTGTCAGAGGACCATCCCCCAACTCTACTTTTTCTCAAGAAATGTTTCCTGGGTACAGCTTTGAAGAAGACCTTCAAAACTTGTAGTTAAAAAATTTTACCCCTCCCTGTCAGCATTTTTGGACCCTAGCAAATACAGACAGCACCTGTAGGTCGATAGATACACAATGTTTTAGAGAATCAGACAATTAACAAAGACCTTTTCTTATGGTCACCTATACCAGGCATCAGGCGTAGGGGACTGTAAGAAAAGGTCTTTCTTTTTATATAATTAAACAACCTACAGGTGCTGCCCGTATTTTAGGGCCCAAAACTGATTACGGGACAGGTGTGCTGTACACAGTGTGTAATTTCTTCCCAAGTTATGGGCAATGTTTGTCCGATTAAATTTTCTAGAAGTTTGTTGTTTTGTGTTTTTAAAAAGTTTTTTACAGTTATTCTATATTACGTATTAAAAAAATTATTTAAACTATCTGTTAATTTTTCTTTTCAAGTGTATATGTGGTTGGATTGGGTTGTAATGAAAAAGTGTTCCCCTGATCTGCGCTCACCATAGCGCAGGTCAGAGGAACTCTACATTTTTGAAATTTGTTCAAACTAATCTACGTATGTGGTCGGCTGTATACAGTGGTTTTTAAATTAGAAATATACTTTGATATTTTGGACCACAACTATTTTTTGGATGAATACTACTCTCAACACTGTTATTTGCTAGTTCTGTTCTTAGCGCAAGCAAATAACAATGGTGAGGGTTGACTTTAGCAGACAGTACTTGTGAATAGCGCTCTAGGTAGTAATGCCAATTTACAGGCTCTGGTCTTTGTGGGTTGTTCACTTTTGCGTTGACGTATTGTCGAAAAACAAAATGTAGAAGGTTGCAATTCAAGAAATATTTTAGACAAATTTAAGTTTAACCAAAATTTATTTTTTTTAAAAACATTTTTTTTTACATTTTTATTTAAAAAAAAAGGAGGAAGTTCTTCTTTTATTGTTCATCAGATCTTCTCTGCTGGTCAGGCTGCTCAACACCAGCACAGGAGTATTGCCAGTGCACGGCACCTTCAGCACTCATGAAGTAGTCAGCGAAGGTTTCTCGCACCCTGGCACCAGAGTTGGATGGCCTTCCCTGACCGGAGTTGACAACTGGAATTAATTCAGATAGCTGTGACTCCTCATCTTGCTCGGTGCTGTACTCACGAGCATAGTTGTGGAGTACACAGCATGCCTTAATTACAGTGTCAACGGTCTCCGTATCCAACTGGATGGCAGTGTGAAAGATCCTCCACTGACTACACACGATTCCGAAGGTGCATTCCACATATCTGCGTGCACGACTCAGCCGATAATTGAAAATCCTCCGCCGGGCATTCAGTGCCCTTCGTGGGTATGGGCGCAGCAGGTTGGTCTGTAAGGGAAATGCCTCATCCGATACCATCACAAAAGGAACTGGATGTGTGGAACCCGGCAAAGGTCTTGGGGCTGGGAGCGTTACGCCATCTTGAAGAATTTGCAGCCCAATCTGTGATGATCTAAACACCCGAGAGTCCCCAGTACTGCCATAAGCACCAACGTCAATGGCAACAAATTTGAAATGTGCATCAGCAACCGCCATCAGGACCACAGAAAAAAATTTCTTATAATTAAAGAAGCGTGATCCTGATCGTGGTGGCTGCTGAACTCTCACATGTTTGCCATCGACAGCACCAATGCAGTTTGGGAAATTGGCCACAGTTTGAAAGCCTGCTGCGACCTGCAGCCAAGTCTCCTCGGTTGGAGAAGGCATCACGATGGGCTGCAACTTCTGCCAGATGACGGTACATGTGCACCTCACAATTCTGGAAATGGTGGATTTACCAACCCTAAATTGGAGGTGCAGTGATGTATAGCTCTCTCCTGTGGCCAAAAATCTGAAAAGGAAAAATAGATAATTAGAAAAGCCATAAAAAGAAATACAAGCCAACAGTAATTATCCATTATTAATTCATCTTTTAAAAAATTAAGGTCTTTATTACAAAAAACTATTCCAACAATGGGCGCGTTTTTTTGGGGGGGAGGGGGGGGCTCCACATTTTCAATCTTTTTTGGTCATCTTTTGTTTTCTCTTGAGTTCACACATCAATTTATAATGTGTTTTGACTTTGTGTCTGTGTTTGCCTACGATGTTTGCTCTAGAGTTTACACATCAGTGACCTTTTCAATCTGATCTCTGTGCATGGTGATCTCATGGTCAAGCCAAAAATATGTACACAAAGACAGACACAGTGGAGCCATCACCACAGGGTAACAAAACCAGGTACACCAGCCATCACCGCAGGGTGGCGAACAAAACCAGGTACATATAAATCAACATTCAACTTACCGCAAGGTGATGAGCAGCCTTTCCTCAGCAGAGATGGCCCTTCGCATTACAGTGTCTTGGAAGTCCAGGTCAGGAGACATAAGGCTCAGCAGCCGATCAAATGCAATAATGTTCAGACGGCAGAACTGTTTAAATTTTTCAGGAAAACTATAGTAAACAGAGAAAAAAAAAATATTAAAAGATAATTTTGTAACATAGTATACAAACAAAACCTTAAAAAAACAGCATAGACGGATGACATTATACTTTCTTCACATATATCTTACCTCCTTAAATCCTGGTAGAGAACATTAAAGTGGCCCTTGTCCGTCCGCTCCTGCAAGATAGGGTGCACCCAAATTTTTTTTGGTCGTCTTCTCCTCCTTAAACGCTCCTATAGAACAATAATAGGTTAGTACACACACTACATAAAAATAATGTACCCCAAAAAAACTTAGTTTATATTACCTGCTCAACGTTGTAGTGCAGGAGATTTAAGCAAGTCATTAGCAGAAGGTTTAGGCATGGTCTGCTGACCCGCAGGGGCTGCAATTCCTGTGGCATACTGTCTTTTGCAAAAAACAAAATGGTGAAGAGGGATTGAACTAGGAAATGACATCAGGATTTCCATCTTTTTTTTTTTTTTTTTTCAATAACTTTATTTGTGCTCAAAAACGCATGAAATAAGCTTACAAAAACGCATGTAAAATCCGCATACAAAAACGCGTCAAAAACGCGACCAAAAAACGCACGCGATTTTCTGGCAAGGGACATGCAGAAATGTTGCAGAAATTTTCTGCTTCATAAATGCAACGTGGGCACATAGCCTAAGACTCCTTTAGTTGGTAAAATATTTCTCACATTCTGAACATGAAAATGGCTTCCCCCCGTGTGAGGTCTCTGATATCTAACAATATTTGATTTATCTGCAAAACATTTACCATATGATGTTGGTATTGTCGATTATCAGGTGGTTCTCTTCCCATTATCCTATACCTAATAACTCCTTTTGCCCATTACCAACCCTATCAATCCCATAAAAAACGACAGACTCAAAAGGTTGGATAATATTGGCCACAGCGGCCTTTTATTATAAACATTACAACATGAAAAAACATTTTTTAAACGTGCCAAGGTCCTTGAAGCTACAAAAATCTGGTGACCCCAAAATGAACCAACCACACTTACTCCAAGCTGCTACTCACATGCTCAGGAGCACTAAAAACCCCAAAGGGTTCATTAATGGATAACCGCCAAACCAGGGACATGACATTCTTTTGCCGTAAGCCCCACATATCACCAGACCCAAAACCAAGTTATCACAGAGGGAGCTATGCCCTGATGACTGCCCTGTACCAATTTAAAACCAACTTCAAGGACCCTGATACACGCCATAAACCACTATAGCCCGAATAGACTGAACCCCCCCTTTTTTAAAAAAAAAACAAAAAACATCCCATCGGTTACTCAACCACCTACCGAGCTAAAACTTTACAATAGATAAAATTGTGTAACATAAACCCATATGTAGGGAGGGCGGGCAGGACTTACTTTGTGCCATGATAGAGGGAAAGTGAGTGAACCCCTCCCCAGGGTTCCCTTATAAATGACCACCCCCCATTGACCCTCCCCTATAACCACATGACCCCACCTCCTCCAAAGCCCCATCATGCCAGCTCCTGCCCACTAGGCTTAGCCCAGGGCTCCAGCCTCTCCTTTCTGAACGCGTATGTGGCTTTTCTGATGTGAAACAAGACGTGATTTATCTGCAAAACATTTTTCACATTCTGAACATGAAAATTTCTTCTTCCCTATGTGAGTTCTCTGATGTGTATCAAATTGTGATTTCTGTGCAAAATATTTCCCACATTCTTTACATGAAAATGGCTTCTCTCCTGTGTGACTTCTGTAATGTTTAACAAGATTTGATTTACCTGCAAAACATTTCCCACATTCTGAACACGCAAATGGCTTCTCCCCTGTGTGTGTTCTCAGATGTGAAACAAGATTTGATTTATCTGCAAAGCATTTCTCACATTCTGAACATGAATATGGCTTTTCTCCTGTGTGAGTTCTCTGATGTGTAAGAAAATGTGATTTATTTGCAAAACATTTACCACATTCTGAACATGAAAATGGTTTCTCCCCTGTGTGAAATCTCTGATGTGCAACAAATTGTGCTTTATTGGGAAAACATTTCCCACATTCTGAACATGAATATGGCTTCCCCCCTATGTGTCTTCTCTGATGTGCCACAAGCCGTGATTTATCTGAAAAACGTTTCTCACATTCTGAACATGAATATGGCTTCTCCCCTGAATGAGTATTCAGATGTGTAACATGTGATTTATATGCAAAACATTTCCCACTTTCTGAACATGAATATGGCTCCTCCCCTGTGTGAAGTTTCTGATGTTTAAGAAGATTTGATTTATCTATAAAACGTTTCTCACATTCTGAACATGAATATGGCTTCTCCCCTGTGTGATTTCTCTGATGTGTAACAAGCCGTGATTTCTCTACAAAACGTTTCTCACATTCTGAACAGGAATATGGCTTATCCCCTGTGTGAGTTCTCTGATGTCTAAAAAGATGTGATTTATCTATAAAACATTTCCCACATTCTGAACATGAGTATGGCTTCTCCCCTGTGTGACTTCTCTGATGCGTAACAAGATTTGACTTACTTGTAAAACATTTCCCACATTCTGAACATGAAAATGGCTTCTCCCCTGTGTGACTTCTCTGATGTATAACAAAATGAAATTTCTTTGCAAAACATTTCTCACATTCTGAACATGAATATGACTTCTCCCCTGCGTGAGCGCTTTTTTGGCTAACATGCTCTAATTTCTGGTTAAAATGTTTCCCACACTCTGAAGAAGAAAATCTTTTCTCTTCTATGTGAAGTTTTGGATGTGTAATAAAAGACGTTTTGAGGGAAAAACTTTTTTCATATTCCAAAGTTGAAAACTGCTTGCTTTTTGTAATAACAGTTAGATTTTTAATGCCTCTTTTGTGACTTTTATTTTTCTTAATAGTCTGTGATGAATCAGAAGATGGGACCCGTTTAAAAGGATCAGATAACAGATCTTTGCTGTGAAAGGATGATGGTATATCTGGAATAGTGGCATAGACATCAGTTATATCTTGATTGATATCAACGCCATCTAATTTAAAAACTGAAGATGTCAATTTTCCCTCTGATCTCCTGGTGCAGTCATCTGCCAAGAATAAATATTATTTTTGAATGAATTATGATGAATTATATTTTTATAACATTTCTAAAATACCCAAAGAAATTGCACATTATGTAGCAAAATTCAATTATTTACTAAAACAAAACATTTTTAAAATCTAACAGTAGACCTTGAAAAGCAACATGGCTTCATAAACCAATCCAGCAAAATCTACGTTCCCAAAGCCAAATGTAACCCTTTTACTTTTTATGCGTTTTTCCATGCAGAATTGGCCCCAAAAACACATGGTAATCCTTATGCCAGCATTGCCTATGAGAATTTTGAAGATTTGTGCACATGATCAGGAATTTTCCTGACAGGATTTCATGTGCATTTAAATCTGCAGAATGTCAATTCTTTGTGCGTTTTTCCTGTGTAATGGATTTGCCAAAACGCATGGTAAAAACGCATCAAATCGCGGCACCAAGAGGTGCAGAATCGCCGCAGAAATTTCTACACAAAATCCTTATCGTGCGCACATACCTTTAAAGCATACCTAAAAACAGTTAGTGTCCACATGTTTAGCATTGTAGTAACGGGAAGAACCCACTTAAACATTTACAGTGTGTACGTCTCCAGAGGCGCAAATTGGGCACCACTTATTGGGTACTAAAATTGCATATTTGCAGTTTTTGTTCTCCAACATCCACTGCGTGCTATTTTCCTGAAAATACCTGTGGAGTTAAAATAGTCACTACTCCTGAAGATGAATTCACGGAGGGAAATTGAGTTAACTTTATGCTGTTTTCTACGTTTTTTCTGCCGTCCTGACACCTTACGTGATCTGTAAATGGTGCCTCAAACTATTTAAGCAAAATATGCACTCCTTTCCTTCTGAGCGTTGCCATGTGCCTAAACAGTATAATATTGTCAGATTTAGGAGAAGTTGCAAAATATATTGTGGGGTACATTTTTTTCTATTTTGTTTTGTAACATTGAAAAAATTGGGCCTACATCAACATTTATTATGAAACACCTAATGGGTTAAACTTCCTGAATGTGGTGTTTGATACTATGAGGAGTGCAATTTTCTAAAATATAGGCTCTCCAAGTAACTCCAAAAGTGATTTGGGCGTCAAAAAAATTGGTTTGATCAATTTCCTTGAACATATGATGATTGGTTGCGTAAGTCTTTTTAAGTCCTTAAAAAATAAAAGGATGTTTAAAAAATGCTGTCGACGTAAAGTAGAAACACGGTAAGTGCTATCTATTAAATATATTGTGTGGATTAGGTTAAGCATTTTAAAGTTATTACTATCTTTAACTATGTAAGTTACGCATGTCAGATGTGAAATACAGGGCCTAGTTAGGAACAAAACTGTCTGCGGCAGAAAGATTAAATGAGAGGATCTTGTGCAATAACTACTGTAGAGAAAAACGGTGACATCTCTGAGTAATTATAGTATGTGACATGGTAGCTCTCGGCCATCCAAACTGTCGTAGGGGACAATATTTTGTATCAGATGAGTCTCTAAGAAATATTAGACATGTACAGAGAACTTTTCAACATGGTGCACTAAACTGGAGTTGCACTCATTTATGATGGACCATTGGAGGTCCTAGAAGTCTTGACTGAAAAGGTAGAAAAAGTATTAGTGCTCCCCGTTTCAGGAGAGATTGTTCAGTAAATTTCATTCCTTAGGATCCAAAACATCAAAAAATGTATGATATGGAGTCATTAGAGCTACCGACCACACACAGACATATCATGGCATAGGTGTAACGTTTTTTTTTGTGTAGCTTATTGTGAACCTCTTTGAAGTTAGTCTGTTCTTTTCTCACAGAAACTGAAAAATAAGGTTAATGGGAAACTCTGCTGTTATTGTACAGAAATTCACATTTGTCCAAGATTAAAAATGATTGCATTTAATAATACGAATAAGGGGGAATTTTCATTTTCTGGCCTCATAGATTCAACAATGAATGACGCCACTGCAAGTAATTATATACGGTAATTGCTCAAATTAATGGGGACAGTTTTGGATGGAGAACCATGCAGTGGTCTAGCAGCAGAATGGTGACAATTAATTGTGATATTACCAGACAACACCACCGATAAAGCAGCCACAGTTGGTGACTGAGAAGAATCTGTGACCTCTCTGCATTTAGTGGTTACTACTCACCTGGGCAATCATCTGTAGGAATTTCCTCTTCACACCACTCATCACCCCTCACATATGTCTCTGTAGTGTTAATATGGGTCAGATCTTCACCCTGAAACAAATATTGTAAAAGTCACAGACAGATGGAGAAGTCACATCTATGATCAGCTCTAATCCTGCCATCTCCATCGTTCTCATTACACAAGTATAAAACATATAATACTTATATACTGTATTTATGATGCTGAGTCACAAATGTGATGCTCAGTCATTACTCACAGACAAGTCATGAGACAGGGTAAACAAAAGGTCCAGGGTGAGATGCCAAGAGAGCTCATCTTAAGCAGGGGGGGTAAGAGAATAGCGTAGTCAGGTCACAGGTCAGAATACCAGGAAGGTAGTGGACAGCGACAAAGGGGCTAGGCAAACAAATGGTCAAAGGCAAAGTCCAAGGTCGTGCAGCAAAAGATCAGAAACAAAGCCCTGGAAAACAAGGCAGGCACACACCACCGAGCTAAGGCTACCATTGGCAAAAATTAGTTACTGTCAACCAGCTAGCCAGGTATTCACCCACAACGGGAGACGTCTGGAAGAAACCACGCATGCCCCTGCCCTGATTGGCAGTTGGACTATCACTCAAAATACTGACAACTCAGCATGCCCCTGCCCCAGATTGGACTGCTGAGCTCTCACTCACAATACTGACAGCTAAAGGGAATCTGTCACCCCTTTAGAGTTATCAGACCTCTAAATGGGCATACAGGTTATAGAAATGTAAATCTATGCTTACCTGTATGGCCCATAGCAGAGGTCTGATTGCAGAGAAATCTCTTTTTATAAAATCCTTTTTCCTGGGCTTGGCGTCCGGGGAACGCCAAGAAATGTCCGCCTATATACTTAATTTAAATATTCCACCCCTCCCCTGCACGTCATAGGGCCCTGTGACGTTCAGTCTAAAGCTAAACATCCCGCGCATGCGCTATCCTCAAGGATAGCAGGATGCCAGGAGGAAGTGGGGACCAAACCTCATTGTTGCGCACGCCGGAGGTCACTGGAGCAGAAGTCACATTGAATCCCGGCACCTGCGCACTGGAGCATGTTTAGCTCTAGACTGCACGTCACTGGGCCCTGTGACGTGCAGGGGAGGGGGCAATATTTAAATTAAACATATAGGCGGGCATTTCTTGGCGTCCCCCGGACACCAAGCCTAGGAACATGGGTTTTATAAAAAGAGATTTCTCTGCAATCAGACCTGTAATATGAGTCATACAGGAAAGTATAGATTTACATTTCTATAACCTGTATGCCCACATTAGAGGTCTGATAACTCCAAAGTGGTGACATATTCCCTACAGCTAAGCACGACCCTGATCCTATAGGGCGGCTGAGCTTTCACTTACTGCGTCCAGCAGGCCCGGCGCCAGCACCCAACGCACCCGGGCAAGTGCTGGGGCCCTGAGCAGGCGGCGGGGCCCGTTCCGCGCTATGGGACCCATGAGCGGAGATGAGCGATTCCAGCGCCCGCCTTGCCCCCCTCCGCTTGCTCAGAGCTCCGGCAGCCGGCACAATACTTACCTCTCCTCGTGCCTCCGCCGCAGGTCCTGTCTCTTCCGCGGCTGCTGCACTGTGACGTCTCAGGTCAGAGGGCGCGGTGAAGTCTTTCCACTGCGACCTCTCCTAAGCAGTCACAGCGCAGAGCGGGAAGAAACCGGCGACGCTAGAGTCCAGAGCTGAGCAGTGGCAGCAGGTGAGAAGTGAGGTGAGTATTTGATTTTTTTTCAATATATGGAGGCATGGGGCATTATAAGGAGGGGGGGGGAGATGACATCCTGCATGAGGCATAATAAGGGGATGGGGGTGACATCCTGCATGGGGCATTATAAGGGGGGGGGGGGTGACATCCTGCACGGGGTATTATAATGGGGGTGGGGTGACATCCAGCATGGGGATTTATAATGGGGGGGGGTGACATCCTGCATGGGGCATTATAAGAGAGGGTGATATCCTGTATGGGGCATTATAAGTGGGAGTGACATCCTGCATGGGGCATTATGTGGGGGGGGGGGGGGGGGGACAGCCTGCATGGAGCATTATATGGGGGCCAGTATCCTGTATGGAGCATTTTATGGGGGCCAGTATTCTGTATGGAGCGATTCGCCAGTTTCTGAGCTATTGTGGAATTTACAATAGATATTGCTCATGTAATGTAAGAAGTGAAATCTTTGGCCTAGTACTATATACAGTACAGACAAAAAGTTTGGACACGCCTTCTCATTTAAAGATTTTTCTGTATTTTCAGGACTTTGAAAATTGTACATTCACACTGAAGGCATCAAAACTATGAATTAACACATGTGGAATTATATACTTAACAAAAAAGTGTGAAACAACTGAAAATATGTCTTATATTCTAGGTTCTACAAAGTAGCCACCTTTTGCTTTGATGACTGCTTTGCACACTCTTGGCATTCTCTTGATGAGCTTCAAGAGGTAGTCGCCGGAAATGGTTTTCACTTCACAGGTGTGCCCTGTCAGGTTTAATAAGAGGGATTTCTTGCCTTATAAATGGGGTTGGGACCATCAGTTGTGTTGTGCAGAAGTCAGGTGGATACACAGCTGATAGTCCTACTGAATAGACTGTTAGAATTTGTATTATGGCAAGAAAAAAGAAGCTAAGTAAAGAAAAACGAGTGGCCATCATTACTTTAAGAAATGAAGGTCAGTCAGTGCGAAAAATTGGGAAAACTTTGAAAGTGTCCCCAAGTGCAGTTGCAAAAACCATCAAGCGCTACAAAGAAACTGGCTCACATGAGGACCGCCCCAGGAAAGGAAGACCAAGAGTCACCTCTGCTTCTGAGGATAAGTTTATCCGAGTCACCAGCCTCAGAAATCGCAGGTTAACAGCAGCTCAGATTAGAGACCAGGTCAATGCCACACAGAGTTCTAGCAGCAGACACATCTCTACAACAACTGTTAAGAAGAGACTTTGTGCAGCAGGCCTTCATAGTAAAATAGCTGCTAGGAAACCACTGCTAAGGACAGGCAACAAGCAAAAGAGACTTGTTTGGGCTAAAGAACACAAGGAATGGACATTAGACCAGCGGAAATCTGTGCTTTGCTCTGATGAGTCCAAATTTGAAATCTTTGGTTCCAACCACCGTGTCTTTGTACGACGCAGAAAAGGTGAACGGATGGACTCTACATGCCTGGTTCCCACGGTGAAGCATGGAGGTGGAGGTGTGATGGTGTGGGGGTGCTTTGCTGGTGACACTGTTGGGGATTTATTCAAAATTGAAGGCATACTAAACTAGCATGGCTACCACAGCATTTTGCAGCGGCATGCTATTCCATCCAGTTTGCTTTTAGTTGGACCATCATTTATTTTTCAACAGGACAACGACCCCAAACACACCTCCAGGCTGTGTAAGGGCTATTTGACCAAGAAGAAGAGTGATGGGGTGCTACGCCAGATGACCTGGCCTCCACAGTCACCAGACCTGAACACAATCGAGATGGTTTGGGGTGAGCTGGACCGCAGAGTGAAGGCAAAAGGGCCAACAAGTGCTAAGCATCTCTGGGAACTCCTTCAAGATTGTTGGAAGACCATTTCCGGTGACTACCTCTTGAAGCTCATCAAGAGAATGCCAAGAGTGTGCAAAGCAGTCATCAAAGCAAAAGGTGGCTACTTTGAAGAACCTAGAATATAAGACATATTTTCAGTTGTTTCACACTTTTTTGTTAAGTATATAATTCCACATGTGTTAATTCATAGTTTTGATGCCTTCAGTGTGAATGTACAATTTTCATAGTCATGAAAGTACAGAAACAACTTTAAATGAGAAGGTGTGTCCAAACTTTTGGTCTGTACTGTATATATTTCTCTGCTGTATCTGTACATCATGAATCGTGGTATGTGTTAAAAGGGCCCACTGAGACTCTTTCGCCCATGGCCCACAAAAACTTGGAGCTGACCCTGACGTCCAGGACACAGTAAATGGTGGTCTCATGACAGTACCACCTCTTTTAGGGGGGGGGGGGGGGGGTCACCAGACCACCAGGTTTCCCAGGAAACCAAAGATGGAAAGACCTGACCAAGTGATCGGCCTTTACAGAACGAGCCGGAACCCTGTATCTCTCCTCGGGTCCATATCCTCTCCAATGAACAAGATATTTGAGGGAATTTCAGACCCCATGAGAATCCATGATTCTCTTCACCTCGTGCTCCAAACCTTCATTGACAGAAACCAGTGGAGGTGGAGACTGGGGAGACAACATCTAAGGGACAAACTCTTTTAACAGGGATCTGTAGTTAACATTAGGAATGCAAAGACATGGAGGAAGTTTTAAACTAAAGGCCACTGGATTGACTACCTCCAGACTCTCATAAGGGCCAATAAATTTAGGACCCAACTTCAACGATGGTACTTTCAGCTTAATATTTTTACATGACAAGAAAACTTTAATCACCTACTTTGAAGACAGGACCCGCCAAACATTTCCTATCAGCTTACCTTTTTTGGTGAAGCTGACCCACCCCAATATTCTTTTGAACCTCCCTCCAGACATACCCAAGTTTCTGTATGGCAACCTCCACTCCAGGACATCATAAACTCATCCTAGAAAATTCACCAAAATGAGGATGAAAACCATAATTTAAAAAAAAAGGTGAGGTTCCAGTAGACTGATTGACCCGACTGTTAACGGCAAACTCAGTAAGTGGTAAAAATGAGGAGCAGTCCTTCTGCTGAGCCACAACACAACACCTTAAAAATTGTTCCAATTATTGATTTGTCCTTTGTCTGTCCGTTGGTTTCAGGGTGGTAGAAAGGGGAAAATGACAAGTCAATCCCCAATTTCCTACCAAAAGCTTTCCATAATTTGGAGACAGTATGCCCCTCTTCCCTCTCCCTATCAGATACAATGTTAAGAGACATTCTATGCAATGTCACATGATTGCTAACCCAGATAAAGGAACAAAATAAGTATTTTTGCTGATTCGGTCAACCACCACCCAAATAACAGTTCTCCCACCAGACAAAGGCAAATCTGTGAGTCCATAGTCTTTCTGGAATTGGCAATGGAGCCAATTCCCCGGTCAGCTAGTTATGACAGACTTTAGCACATGCGCAAACTTCACAAGCGAAAACAAAATCTCTAATATCATTATATACTGATGGCCACCAAAAAAGCATAGCAATGGTTTTTCATGTAGCTGTTACTCCAGGATGACCACTCAAGGCGGAATCATGAAATTCTTATAAAAGACGCAATGTTAGATACACAGGTACAAATAATTTGGACCCTGAAGTAGCGTAAGGGGTCAATGACGGGACTCTATGTATCTCGGCCTCCAACTCTGAGGAGAACATGGAATCCACCAAGCCCTGAGGAAGAACGGAGCTTCTGGAATAGAAACTGAATCAAAACTCCGTGATAAAGCATCAGCCCTCACATTCTTAGACCCCCAACATGAACAGGATACTGAAATTGAATCTAGAGAGAAATAAAGACCACCTAGCCTGTCTTGGCATTAACCGTTTAGCTGATTCAATACAAGCTAAATTCTTATGATCCGTCACCACAGTAACTTGATGAATTGCCCCCTCCAAAAAATGTCTCCATTTTTCAAATGCTAATTTGACAGCAAGAAGCTTGCGATTCTCAACATCATAATTTTTTTAAGCAAACAAAAATTTCCTAGAAATGAAATGCACATGGCCACAAATTAAAGTTTTGGAACCTTGAGATAATACGGCCCCTACACTGAAGCATCCACCTCGACAATGAACGGTTCCAGGAGCTCGGGTTTGGTTAAAATTGGAGCGGACTTGAACACTCTTTAAATTTTTTAAAAGCCCCAATAGAATCCGGCAACCAAACCTTAAGATCCGCTTCTTCATATGTGAGATCAGTAAGAGATTTAACGATCTGAGTAAAACTCCTAATAAATTTTCTATAGTAATTGGCGAATCCTAGAAAACGTTGCAACGTTTCAATGTCTTGAGGTTTAACCCAATCAATTATGGCCTGCATCTTCTCAAGATCCATCCTAAACGCTCCAGCCAATACAATGAACCCCAAGAATAATATTTCTTGAACAGATGAAGTACATTTCTTCAATTTAGCAAATAAAGAATTCTCTCTCAGTTCTTGTAATTCACAGCAGACATGTTCATGGTGCAAATCCAGATCAGGCATGAGAAAAGATTTTCAAATAGACCCTCAGACGTTAAAAATTACATTTTTCACTCATCACCCTTCCAGATTCATATGAAAGCCCCTCTAAGATCAAGTTTAGAAAATCATCAAGCCCCTACAAGCTGATTGCACAGGTCAGGGATAACTGGAAGATGCATATGTATTCTTAACCGTAATTTTGTTTTATTCACGGAAAATGGGGCAAGGACGGAGACCACCATCTTTCTATTTAACAAAGAAAAATCCAACAGCTACAGGCGAGGAGAAAGGACGGATATGACCTTTCTGTAAACTTTCGTTCACATACTCTTTCACGGTGGTGTTCAGGCAAGCTTTAGGTAATTTGGCAAGATTAATAGCCCAATCACAAGGACGATGGGAAAGGAAGTATCTCTTCCTCTTTTTCCAAAAACACATCTCCGGAGTCTTTCAAGTAACCCGACAAACTAGCGGAGCAAATGTGTACAGACCACAAGACATCTCTTATGACAACTGAGGCTCCATTGAACAATATCCTTCTGACACCAATCAATAACAGGATTGTGAATAAGCAGCCATGGAAACCCCAATACCATGCCAGCAGGTAAATTATCCAAAGCAAAGCAGGAAATGGAGTGAGTATGAAGTGTTCCCACTGACAGTGTGAATTCCGTCGTTACCAGCTGGACAAGATTCTGAAGTAACGGTGAAATGTCGATGGCAAAAATTTGAAAGTGTCTTTCTAACCTAACTGTCCCTAATCCTAATTTCTGAATTAGTCCTGAATCGATAAAAGTTGGTTGCAGACCTGCAGTCAATGAAAGTTAGTGCTGATAACAACTGGTTCTCAAAAAAGTAATTCCACGTTTAGCAGTACTTTATCTGAGGAGTAAACAAGTACCTGGAAGTTAGGGTCTCCCATTCTTAGGCTTTTCCTAATGCCTAGCACGACCACAGTATAGGCAGAGTCTGAGATTGCGCCGACATTTCCTCTCAAAGGCCAGTGAGCTGGCAGCTCCAACTTCCATCAGTTCCGCCTCAGGTAAATGGACAGATTCGGGGGGAAATGACACCTTGCCGCTTCCCATGCCTCTCCTGAATTCTGCTATCAATCCAAATGGCTTGAGTCATGGCCTCTTCCAAGCAACAAATTGGAGTATGCAGAGCCACAGTGTTTAAGAAACTGGCACCTGAGAGCTGCATCACTCCACAGAACTTCAATGGACTATTGCCAGAACTTGGTGCTATAGTGCTCAAGGGGCAGCCCGTAACATGATCCTTTCCTCCGTGACCTGGATCCTGTCGGGTTCATCATACATCAACCCTAAAACGTCAACGGAATATGTTATGGGGCTTGTGGGGGCAAAGAAAATGCCCAAGGCAGGAGGGACATGGTTATTCCCATCCGCTGTGATTCATCCTTAGGACCGGGGTCATAGGGTAAAAAATAGCTTACAGCTCTCCTTGAACACCCTAATCTGGTTTTTGTACCCCGGAAATTTGTCAGGAAGGGCCACTACCAGTTCGTGAGAGACCAACTGCATGTCAGAAGGTACAGCTGTCATAACTACTGTCACAATATGACTGCAGGGTAGCAAGGGCTTTGGGCTCTAATTTTGTCCCTCAAGCTAAGGGACCCTAGGCTATCTCTGTCGCCAGGATTACACTTGGTGGTGGGGACGCCTGGGTCTCGTACCTTGCCAGGGAAGAGGGGACCAGAAGTGTAGGGATTAACATAGACAAGACAGACAGGAGAAACAGAAGCTCAGTTACACAAAACTCACACAGGAATAAAAACAGTAAGGATAAAAGTGAAAAGCCAGTGAGGCAGAGAAACCACATAGAACACCAAAGGAGAAGGGAAGGTTTTCACCAAAACAGCACACCACTATCACAGAGCAACCACTACAAGTCTCTGTGTCTGACCCTGCAGCTGGGATTCCATCGATTCTAGATTCGGGTGCTCCTTGGCCACCTGATCGCAAAGTGTACGAACTGTATCCATACTGATGGGGGGAAAAGTACAAGGCCAGTCGTAATGTGTCGCTGAGTCACAAATATGAAGCTGAATCACCATTCACGGACTAGCCGTGAGACAGAGTAGTCAAGAGGGGGTAAGACAAAGGCATAGTCAGGTCACAGTCCAGGGTCAGAATTTCAGGAAGGTAGCCGATCAAGACAAAGGGGCTAGGCAAATGAATTATCAAAGGCAAGATCCAAGGTCGGGCAGCAATAATCAGTTACTAGTAGCTAAAAAATAGCTAAGTAATCACCTAGAATGGAAGACACCTGGAAGAAACCTAGCACGCCACTGCCATGATTGGTGGTTGGACTGTCACTTACAAGACTGACAGCTCAGCAAGCCCCTGCCTCAGGTTGGACAGCTGAGCTGTCACAATACTGACAGCTCAGCACGACCCTGATCCCATAGGGTGGTTGAGCTGTCACTCACTGCACCCAGGACAGTGAGTGGTGAAATCGAGACAATTCTGGTGGATAAAGCAAGACCAAACATAAGACCTTCACAGTCTTTTACACATCATAGGGGAAATCTCATGACACCTTCTCTCCATCTACCTGATGGTCCTGAGGAACAATGGGATTTTCTTCATTACATTCCTGTGGAAGAAGAGGATGGGGACATCTCTCTGGTGTTTTCCTCTTACTGGATAGAACTGGAGGAAGCACATACAGGGACTGAATTCATTCTTTACATAAAGATAATTACAGGCTGTGTGTATTTAGTCCTGTCTATTACCTGGTGATATGAGGGGCTGGGGAACCTCCATCATGACATCCTTGTACAGATCTTTGTGTCGTTCTAAATACTCCCACTCCTCCATGGAGAAATAGACGGTGACATCCTCACACCTTATAGGAACCTGACACATACAATGATACCATTACCCCTATGATCCCTTCATAGTGTTACTGTATAATGTCCCAGCATTCCCAGCAGTGTCACCTCTCCAGTCAGCAGCTCAATCATCTTGTAGGTGAGTTCTAGGATCTTCTGGTCATTGATGTCCTCATGTATCAGGAGGTGAGGTGGAGGCCCCGTGATTTGGCTTAGGAATCTTCCCCATCCCTCAGACACAGGGTCCTGACGGCGCTCACTAGAGGTCTTCTTCACTACTGTGTAATCCTGGTTATGGAGAGACACATTAATAAATCTCACTACAGACATTTCCAGAGTCCTCACCTCTCCAATTCTTTCCATCTGTTATACCCATAGATAACAATGATGTAATGTGACGTCATCAGAATCTCTCACCTCTCCAGTAAGCCGGAAGAGGATCTCTATGGTGAGGTGTAATATCCTCTCCGCCATCTTGTCCCTGCTCCTATCCATCTTAGATGGGTCAAGCAGGAAAATTATCTTATATAGAAGTTCTCCACTGACAGGATCCAATATTATAGGGACCTGAATGTGAAGAAGATGAACCAATGTCACATCATAAAGAATCCTGTGTAATGACACAATTACTGGAGATAATAAGGGGAACATATAATGATATATAACGTGTAGATGTTGTATTCTCAGATTGTATAAACTGGAATATCATAAACATCACCCACTTGCTGCACTCGTGACTCAGATGAGACTGTAAAGTAAGACTCCACTTCTCACAACCACTCATTCATTCAACTACCACAATAGACTGACAATGAACTAAGCATAAGAGCACCCTACAGCCAGCTCACACATCCACACCACACTTCTCACAGCCACCACTTGCCATTAATAGGCTACCGAGACACCTGCATACACATGCACAGTTAACGGATAGGTACTTTTTTTGAACTTTGGCATACACTGGGTATAAAAGAACAAGCTATACTTTTTCTCTTTGAGGTTGTGGGTACATTTAGAACAAGGGGAACAAACTTATTAAACTTTAGATTTAATATACAGTACAGAACAAAAGTTTGGACACACCTTCTCATTTAAAGATTTTTCTGTATTTTCATGACTATGAAAATTGTACATTCACACTGAAGGCATCAAAACTATGAATTAACACATGTGGAATTATATACTTAACAAAAAAGTGTGAAACAACTGAAAATATGTCTTATATTCTAGGTTCTTCAAAGTAGCCACCTTTTGCTTTGAGGACTGCTTTGCACACTCTTGGCATTCTCTTGATGAGCTTCAAGAGGTAGTCACTGGAAATGGTTTTCACTTCACAGGTGTGCCCTGTCAGGTTTAATAAGTGGGATTTCTTGCCTTATAAATGGGGTTGGGACCATCAGTTGTGTTGTGCAGAAGTCTGGTGGATACACAGCTGATAGTCCTACTCAATAGACTGTTATAATTTGTATTATGGCAAGAAAAAAGCAGCTAAGTAAAGAAAAACGAGTGGCCATCATTACTTAAAGAAATGAAGGTCAGTCAGTGCGAAAAATTGGGAAAACTTTGAAAGTGTCCCCAAGTGCAGTTGCAAAAACCATCAAGCGCTACAAAGAAACTGGCTCACATGAGGACCGCCCCAGGAAAGGAAGACCAAGAGTCACCTCTGCTTCTGAGGATAAGTTTATCCGAGTCACCAGCCTCAGAAATCGCAGGTTAACAGCAGCTCAGATTAGAGACCAGGTCAATGCCACACAGAGTTCTAGCAGCAGACACATCTCTACAAAAACTGTTAAGAGGAGACTTTGTGCAGCAGGCCTTCATAGTAAAATAGCTGCTAGGAAACCACTGCTAAGGACAGGCAACACGCAGAAGAGACTTGTTTGGGCTAAAGAACACAAGGAATGCACATTAGACCAGTGGAAATCTGTGCTTTGGTCTGATGAGTCCAAATTTGAAATCTTTGGTTCCAACCACCGTGTCTTTGTGCGACAGAAAAGGTGAATGGATGGACTCTACATGCCTGGTTCCCACCGTGAAGCATGGAGGAGGAGGTGTGATGGTGTGGGGGTGCTTTGCTGGTGACACTGTTGTGGATTTATTCAAAATTGAAGGCATACTGAACCAGCATGGCTACCACAGCATCTTGCAGCGGCATGCTATTCCATCAGGTTTGCGTTTAGTTGGACCATCATTTATTTTTCAACAGGACAATGACCCCAAACACACCTCCAGGCTGTGTAAGGGCTATTTGACCAAGAATGAGAGTGATGGGGTGCTATGCCAGATGACCTGGCCTCCACAGTCACCAGACCTGAGCCCAATCGAGATGGTTTGGGGTGAGCTTGACCGCAGAGTGAAGGCAAAAGGGCCAACAAGTGCTAAGCATCTCTGGGAACTCCTTCAAGATTGCTGGAAGACCATTTCTGGTGACTACCTCTTGAAGCTCATCAAGAGAATGCCAAGAGTGTGCAAAGCAGTCATCAAAGCAAAAGGTGGCTACTTTGAAGAACCTAGAATATAAGACATATTTTCAGTTGTTTCACACTTTTTTGTTAAGTATATTTTGTTAATTCACAGTTTTGATGCCTTCAGTGTGAATGTACAATTTTCAAAGTCATGAAAATACAGAAAAATCTTTAAATGAGAAGGTGTGTCCAAACTTTTGGATTGTACTGTATAAAAAGTAAAAGTACGATGCTTCAGAAAATGTAATGATAAAAATATTTACACACAAGGCAAAAACAGCACAAAGATAAATGAGTTAAATAATCTTACGGATTGAAGCTTCTGGTAGAGGAGAAAACAGTAGAAATTAGGATAGATCTACAATTCACGTCGTCTCTCCTGGATCTGACAATGAGTTTTTCTGGAAGAGATATTGTAAAGGGTCTCAGGTGAGAGGAGGATGGCCAATTGTATGCATAGAAAGAAGGTGCAAAGAATTGATATTATACTTCTGTGCAGGGGTGGATTAAGAGTAGCAAGGGCCCCGGGCAGTTTAGACGGCATGGCCCCCCCCCGCCACACACACACACCTGATGTATCACGTGACTTGTCACATGATTCCCCTTTGATAGATCATGTGATAGTTCATGTGAAATTAATTCTGCACAATATTAATATATTAATTATAATTATTTTTTTATATTAATTGTATGACTTAATATTGAGCACAATTAAGTATGCTGACATCCCCCTATGTATGTAGGGTCTCATACTGTATAATATGAGCTTTCACATAATCCTCCTATACACAGCAGGAGGCCGCACGGCGCCCCCCCAGATGCAGCCGGAGGCCACACGGCGCCCCCCCAGATGCAGCCGGAGGCCACACGGCGCCCCCCCAGATACAGCAGGAGGCCGCACGGCGCCCCCCCCCCAGATACAGGAGGAGGCCGCACGGCGCCCCCCCCCAGATACAGCAGGAGGCCGCACGGCGCCCCCCCCCAGATACAGCAGGAGGCCGCACGGCGCCCCCCCCCAGATACAGCAGGAGGCCGCACGGCGCCCCCCCCAGATACAGCAGGAGGCCGCACGGCGCCCCCCCCCAGATACAGCAGGAGGCCGCACGGCGCCCCCCCCCAGATACAGCAGGAGGCCGCACGGCGCCCTCCCCCCCAGATACAGCCAGAGGAAGCACGGCGCCCCCCACAGATACAGCCGGAGGCCGCACGGCGCCCCCCCCAGATACAGCCGGAGGCCGCACAGCGCCCCCCACAGATACAGCCAGAGGCCGCAAGGCGCCCCCCCCCCCAGATACAGCAGGAGGCCGCACACACACAAACAAACATATACAGACATATACAAAGACAAATACATACACGCATAGGCTGTGTGCCCACTGTGCATTTTTCAAGCGTTTCTTTGCCACGGAATTTCGGCAGCGAAAATGCTGAAAAAACGCTTGGTAATACATGCCCCATGGTCTCCAATGAAATTTCCGCTGCGGATTATCATTGCGGAAAAAAAAGCAGCATGTCCATTAATTTTGCGGACACGCAGCGTAATTGCCGCCATTGACTTGCATTGAATCACTTAATATCCGCATGACTACATGTGCACATGCGGATATTAAGCGATTCAATGTGCAGATGGTACCCGGGTTTTGAGAAGAGGAGGCTCTCATCCAGACCCGGGTACCATAGTACATGTAAAAAAAAAGAATTTAAAATAAAAAAAATAAAGATTATACTCACCTTCCGATGGCCCCCGGTCTCCTCAGCGATACGTCCAGTCTGTTGTATGCGTCGCGGTGGTGTGAAAGGACCTGCCATGACGTCATTTAGTCATGTGACAGGTCACACGACAACCGACATCGGCTGTCGCGTGACCTGTCACATGACTAAATGACGTCATGAAAGGTCCTTTCACACCACCGTGAGCCGCCCAACACACCGGACGCATCACTGAGGAGACCGGGGGCCATCGGAAGGGGAGTATAATCTTTATTTTTTACCATTCTTATTCTTTTTTTTAATTATTACTTGGTCACACTATATATGCCAGTTGCATGGATTTATATAGTGTGACCAAGTTGTCAAGCACTTTTCCAAGTGATGCTAAAATCGCTTGGAAAAGCGCTTGATAACCCGCATGCGGAAATGCAAGTGAAGAACGCTAGACAAACGCTTCTACCTGGCGGGAAAAATGCATGTAAAATCTGCATGCGTTTTTCCTGCCAGGGAGAAGCGGAAAAAATATGCAGCATTTCTGCATCGTGGGCACATAACCATAAACACATTTGAAACACAAAAATACATATAAACAGACATATCACACAATGATATCTGCACACATTGACACATCACTCACCGTCCCCCTGCTCGGCTCCAGTCATCCAGCTCCTCTATGGTGGCAAGAAGCAGTGCAGGGCGCACTGCATGACGTCACGCTAGCAGACACTGCCGCGCACAGGGCCGTGTCTTCTAGCTGTGATGCGGCCGGGCCAGCACACGTGCGCACGCACGATATGCAGATATGCGCACACATGCACACGGTACGCAGATATGCGCACAGACACATGCAGGCGTACATATCTTATAAACACATAAAACTGTCCTGTCCAGCAGCTCCTCAGGCATGTCTCAGTGCAGGGCCGCCGGCATGTCACAGACATGGCCCTGGACCATCAGAGGGGCCCACTCGCCGTTGGGGCCTGGGCTGCTTCTACAGCATCTGTGTAGGCCCTCTGGCGCTGCTTGATTGCCGGTACTTCCCCTGACATGGCCGTGCGCTGTGCGGTTGAGTCTGGTAGTAATGGCGCGGCATTAATACCAGACACAGCCGCACAGCTCACGGCCATGTCAGGTGAAGTACCAGCGGTCCTGCACAGGGGAAGCATCCCGGGCCACGACAGCGAGTGAGCCCCTCTGATGGTCCACAAATACATAGATACATACACACACACACACACACATATACATACATATGTGTATGTATATATATATATCTATTTATCTATCTATCTATAAAACACACACACATTGCACATTACCCTTTCTGTACATGATGCAGGTTCTTCCATGTTCTCTGTGGGGCAGCCTCCCCTCCTCTTGAGGCCCGACTGCAGAGCTCTGGTGTAATTGCAGGGCAGGAGGGGGAGAGCGGAGAGGTAACAAGACACGGGTAGGGGGCAGGGAGAGCAGTGGCCATGCTGTAAGCTGGCTCTGTTCTCTGCTGGAGGCCGGAGCAGGTGGGCGGAGCCTCCTCTCCTGCACTTATACAGTCAGTTGCTGGTGATTCATCCTCGCAGCACCGCCGGACACAGCAGAGCAGATAACGTCTTCCGACTCCCGGGCCCTCCTGTCACACATTATAATGAGGTCCATCCGGCCACAGGTCCCTGGGAGCCCCGGGCCCCATGGCAGTCCCGGGCCCCGGGCGGTAGCCGGGATTGACCTCATTATAATCCGCCTATGCTTCTGTGGTTTCCCGAGGCTGAAAATCCTGGTGGTGTAACCCACAGAAGGAATTATGCATTTGGATCACATTTATATCTGTGGATGGTGTTGATATCAGATTACTGCTAATACATAAAATATTTACCGTATTTTTGCGGACTATAAGACGCACCGGACCATAAGACGCACCTAGGTTTTAGAGGAGGAAAATAGAAAAAAAATGTAAGCAAAAAATGTGGTCATGATGCACTGTTATGGGGGAGGGGGTCTGCTGCTGACACTGTTATAGGGGTAATGTCCCCCAATTCTGTTAATATCCTCCATCCTGGTATATATGGCCTGGTATGCATGGCACCCCTCATCCCAATACTGATATGCATGGCACCCCAATCCGCCATCCTGGTATGCATGGCACCCATGATCCCCATCCTGGAACCCCCTATCCCATGCTGTACACAAAAAAATAAAACAATTCTACTCACCTTTCTTCCCTGTGTTCCAGCGCTGCGTTCTGCTCTGCTGCCAGCACTGATCTCACAGTGTGAGTCGCGCATGGCGTCACTGCCCTGCGCCCTCACACTGTGGGATGCTGTGCCGGAAGAGTCACTGCTCCCCAGTGACAATTCACTCACCTTAAGGCTGTGTGCCCACTATGCGTTTTTTAAGCAGCGGCAATTCCGTTGCAGACACGCTTAAGAAACGCTTGGTAGAAGGTCTGCCATGTTCCCCAAAGATAATCTGAATGTGCTGTGCACATGCTGCGGAAATTTCCGCTGCGGATTATCATTGCAGAAAAATCTGTAGCACTACCAATTGTTTTTCGGAAATGCAGCGTTTTCGCCGTGATTTACTTGCATTGGACCGCATGTCATCCGCATCACTGGATCTGTACATGCGGATAACATGCGGTTCAATGTGCGGATGGTACTCGGGTTTGGAGAAGAGGAGACTCTCCTCCGGACCCGGGTACCATAGAACCTGTAAAAATAAAGAATAAAATAAAAGATAAATATTATACTTGCCTTCTGATGGCCCCCGGAGTCCTTGTCTCGGCTTGCCGGCAGCTCGCGGTAGACTAAAAGGACCTGCGGTGACGTAATTTAGTCATGTGATGGGTCACGCGACCGCTGACGTCGGCAGGTCCTTTTAATCTACCGCGAGCTGCCCGCAAGCCAAGACAAGGACACCGGGGGCCATCAGAAGGTAAGTATAATATTTATTTTTTACCATTCTTTCGGTCACACTATATAAATCCATGCAGTTTGCATGGATTTATACAGTGTGACCAAGTTGTCACAAGCACTTTCCAAGTGATGCTAAAATCGCTTGGAAAGCTCTTGACAACCCGCATGCGGAAATGAATGTGAAAAACGCTTCACTTCCGCTTGTCCCTGGCAGGGAAACCGCATGTAAAATCCACATGCGTTTTTTCTGCCAGGGAGATGCAGAAATGCTCAGGAAAAATCCGGAGCATTTCTGCATTGTGGGCTCATAGCCTGATAGCGGTACACTGTACCCGCAGAGCGGCTCCTGCAGCAGCCGGCGGTCTGTGTGCCTGCTATTAAAGTGCATGAATATTCACTACAACTCATGGGAGTGGATTGTTGTGAATATTCATGGACTTTAATAGCGGGCACACTGACCGCCGGCCACCGCAGGAGCCGCTCTGCAGGTACAGTGTGAGCGCTATTAAGGAAAATAAATATTCACTGCTCTCCACGCCCATGGGTGTGGGGAGAAGTGAATATTCATTTTCTTTAGTAGCGGGCACAGTGTAGGCTGCAGCTGGCGGCTCCTGCCTCCTATGCCCGCTCCTCCGCCACTGCCGCTCCCTCACACCCACCTTCACAAGACATTCGGACTATAAGACGCACCCCTCACTTTCCTCCAAAATTTTGGAGGAAAAAAGTGCAGCTTATAGTTCGAAAAATACGGTAACTTCTTTCATTAGACATCTTTTCCTCCTCCTTCAAACACACAAGCACACACCTGTTACATAAAATACCATCCCAGAATTGGGCTGTTAAATACAACCTCTCTGCTGCATTCGACACTGCGGATCACCAGCTCCTTCTCACTATGCTCCGCTCTATCGGTCTCAAGGATACCGCTCTCTTTTGATTTTTAACCTACCTCTCTGTACCCTCCTTCACTGCATTTTTTGCTGGCTCCTCTTACTCTCCTCTTTACCTTACTGTCGAGGTTCCTCAGGGTTCAGTCCTAGGTCACCTCCTCTTCTCACTATACACCAACTCTATTGGACAAACCATCAGTAAATATGTTTTTCAGTACCATCTCCATGCTGTAATGGTCTCTCTGCTGTCTCTAACATCATGTTCTCCCTGCATCTAAAACTGAATCTGTCAAAAATTGAACTCCTTGTGTTTCCCCCATCTACTAACCTTCCTAAATCCAATATTACCATTTCCGGGTCTGGTTCTACCATAACCCCCAAGCAGCACGCTCGCTTTCTTGGGGTTATATTTGACGCAGATATTTCCTTCACTCCCCTACATCCGATCACTTGCTCATGTCAGCTCCACCTCAAAAGCATCTCCAGAATCCGACCTTTTCTCACCTTTGACTCTGTAAAATCTCTAAAACTGTTGCACTTACTCATTCTTGTCTGGACTATTGTAACTCTCTATCGATCTCCATCTTACTAAACTCTCCCCTCTCCAATCCATCCTGAATGTAGCAGCTAGGATCATATTGCTGTCCAACAGCTACATAGATGCCTCCACCGCGTGCCAGTCATTGCACTGGTTGCTCATCGCTATAGAATACAATATAAACATCTCACTCACGCACAAGGTGCTCCAAAGTTCAGCACCACCCTACATCTCTTCCTTCATCTCTGTCTATCACCCTACTTTAGACTAACATTTTCAATACACTCCAGTCTCCAAGACTTCCCGTGTGCTTGGCCATTTCTCTCGAATGCACTACGTCTGATAGGATAGTTTTATTAATTCGCAATACCAATAGTTTTAAGAGTGCCCTAAAAACGCATTTCTTTATAACATCTACTCACTTAACTATTCACGTTTTGCCCTACGAAAATTTTCTTCCTAATCTAGTCCCTTTTATCATCTGTGTACACACCCTCCATGCACTTTCTAGCACTCTGTATCTGTACTTGTACTTATTGGATAGTGACCGGTTCATGCAGCGCTATTTGAATACCCTATCTATAATATAACCAGGGATGTGTCCTTCTGTCCGAAGCCTCTATAGACTGTGCAAGCGCAGTGAGCCTGCGCAGTGTGGCTGAAAACAGAAGGATACATCCAGACCAGGAGGAGGAATGTAGCGATGGAGATTGCGGTATGCGTACGCACTGACCGCATACCGTGATGTCCGGCGCCATGAAGACATACTGTGATCTGTGGAGAGGCCGGAGGAGTGTGCCACCGGAGTCAGCACTTGAGCATAGTGCGATCTCCGGTGCCATTTTATTGAAGACACTGCAAATTTGTCTCCAATAAAATGGCGCCAGATATTGCACTATGCGCAGGCGCTGGTTCCAGCGCCCCACTCCTCCTCCAACCTCTCCGGAGATCACAGTGTCAATAAAATGGTGCCGGATAGCGCGATACGTGCTCGCACTGATTCCAGCGTTATTTTATTTGAATAAGGCATGCAACGCGCTGCAGGAGGGCTGGGGAACGGTAGGAGTGTTTTGTTGTATGGATGGATGGAACAACAACAGCGCAGGCAAGATGGGGAGCATATACCATGATGGGGGAGCATATACCAGGATGAGGGAGAATATACCAGGATGAGGGAGTATATACCAGGATGGGGCAACATATACCAGGATGGGAGAGTACATACCAGGATGGGGGACCAGTATGAGGGAGAATATTCCAGGATGGGGGAGCATATAATAAGATGGGGGACCATGATGGGGGGGCATATACCAGGATGTGGGAGCATAGAATAGGATGGGTGACCAGGATGGGGGTCAACTACCAGGATGGGGTCGGATTGTCTGCAAATTCGCATATACAGTGTCTTCAAGGAAATGGCGCCAGATAGCGCGGTATGCGCAGACTCTGGCGCCATTTTGCTGAAGTAATGTACTACAACGCCAACATAGCAGTGTGCATGCACCGCCCATCGCTATTAACCCTATGGCCGGCTTGTGCGCATTGCTATGTTGACTTAATAAAATGGTGCCAGATTCAGCGCGTGTGAATACCGCGTTATCTGGCACCATTTTATCGAAGACAATGTATATGCGAATTCCCTGACACGGTGTTTTAAAAAAAAATAAAAATGGTGCTGGAAATAAACCAATAAAAATGTGTAGAACGGGTTCGATAACTACTTTATTATACTGATGGTTGTACCATAGTTGACAAACACTTTTTACCATTTACCTTTTGTGCCCTTCTATTTCCTCATAAATTGTAAACTTTTGAGCAGGGCCCTCATTCCTTTTGGTATCTGTTAAATTATGTGTTTCTCTGTAACGTCTGATATTGTCTGTACATGTTCCCCCTGAATTGTAAAGTGATGTGGAATATCTTGGCGCTATAGAAATAAAATTATTATTATTATTACTGACCAGAAAATACATAGTGGGGGACCCAAGCAATGGTGTCACATAAACAGTTGGGGATCATTAGTTTTAGTATTACTATTTTTATTATTTTACAGTATTCAGTTATTCCCATTATATCTACTAATAAATCCTATATATTTCAGACCAAACACAACAAGCAGTTTCTTCCTTGGAGTCTGCAGCTGAATACGTTTCTCATAGACTCATCTTTAATAATAATAATTTTTGTCTCATTTACTGAGTCTGTAATCAGCATTAGCAATATTGCAGGAGATATTCCTTACATGTGACATAAGTAGTTAATGAGAAATAACTACTGTACTTCATGATGAGGACGACATCTTCATCTTCTAGAAATGTATTTGGTCAGAGGCATCACTGGGGCAAGAAAAAAGTGTATATTTAGAGTACCTCCAAAAAAATACACTATGTAACCTGATTCAAGAGAGGAGACACTTGGTACAAATCTTCATTAATTAACAATTTAGAAACATACAATATTAAAAAAGGCAGAAGGGCAGTACAAAAACAACTGACCATGTGGAATAGATTACAATATATACAACAAATGTATCACTATACGGCAATCAGATACTTTACAGAGGAACAAAATCATAATATGTATATTTTCCTTCAATTATACTGTAATCAATTTGATGTAAATATGACAGATAAGCCTATGTTCACACATTGCATTTTTGCTGCGTTTTTTTCTGCAGGCACAACCTGTTCTCTTGGCAGTAGAGAAGCTGCTTACAAATAGAAGGTTTTTCTACGTTTTTTAGGATCCTAAAGTTCAGCTTTGCTTCCACCACAGAAGCATGAACACAGGTCACCAATCCAAGACACATGTGAAACCATAAACCATTTTTGGAAAAAGGGCAATTTGATTAAATTATTTAGTGGGAAAAGATTTTTATGTCTGAAAGTCATAAATTACTTACCGGTAACGGGATTTTTCAGAGACCATGACAGCACCACGTGAGAGGGGATCCGCCCACCAAGGGCAGGATAGCTACAGACTTAAAAGGGGCGGCTCTCTCTCTCGCCTCAGTTTGGATTACAGAGCATTGAGAGGACCGCCTGGTTAGTAAAAAAAAAAAAAAAAAAACAACCACAAAACTAACATTTTATACATCACCAATTAAGTGTGAAATTTATATTTAATAAACAAGGAGTGCTCCCACAAACGTGAAGGGAGGGAATATAAGGATGCTGTCATGGTCTCCGAAAAATCCCGTTACCGGTAAGTAACTTATGACTTTACCGGTCGACCATGACAGCACCACGAGAGAATTGCAGAGATGAAGCAGTCTAGGGAGGGACCACAGCCTGGAGCACTCTTCTCCCAAAGGTGAGGTCAGATGAAACACCCATATCCAGTCTATAGTGCCTATAGAAAGTAGAGGGAGAGGACCAGGTAGCAGCCTTACATATGTCTTCTATGGAGACCCCCGTCTTCTTTGCCCAAGAGGTCGCCACAGCCCGGGTGGAGTGAGCCTTCAACCCTCGTGGCACTTCCTCACCGCTGGACGCGTAAGCTAAAGAAATAGCCTCCCTAATCCATCTAGCTATGGTGGACTTCGTTACCTTAAACCCCTTGGAAAGATATAAACAAAGAACTCTCTCTCCTAAAGTTTCTGCTTCTTTCTGGTTACTCGGATTAGGACAGAAAGAAGGTAAGATTACTTCTTGGGGGTCTGTGGAATTGGGAAGCTACCTTAGGGGGATAAGTGGGATCGGGTTTAAGAATTATGCTATCATCCAGGATTTGAGTAAAAGGCAAGCTGAAGATACAGCCTGAATATCACCAATCCGCTTAACCGATGTTAGAGCTATTAGTAGCGCTGTTTTAAGGGAGAAGGATTTAAGGGTCGCTAATTCTATTGGCTCAAAGGGCGAGCTAGTTATGTCATTTAGAACCAAATTTAGATCCCAGGGCACTAATTTGCTTTTGATGATGGGCCTGGATCTAAACACAGCTTTGATAAAACAAGAAACCCAATAATTGCCCGCAAGATCGCAGTTATATAGGGTACCTAAGCAGAAACTTGAACTTTTAGGCTGCGTGCCCACTATGCGTTTTTCAAGCGTTTTTGCGGCGGAATTTCCACAGCGAAAACGCTTAAAAAACGCTTGGTAATACGTGCCCCATGGTCCCCAATGATAATCCGCACATGCTGTGCACATGCTGCGGAAATTTCCGCTGCGGATTATCATTGCGGAAAAGTACGCAGCATGTCCATTAATATTGCGGACACTCAGCGTAATTGCCGCCATTGACTTGCATTGAAACACTTAATATCTGTGTCAGCAAATTTGCACACACGGATATTAAGCGATTCTATGTGCGGATGGTACCCGGGTTTGGGGAAGAGGAGACTCTCCTCCAGACCCGGGTACCATAGAACCTGTGAAAAAAAGAGTTTAAAATAAAAAATAAAGATTATACTTACCTTCCGATGGCCCCCAGTATTTTCTCCACTCCGTCTGGTCTGTTGTATGGGTCGCGGTAGTGTGAGGACCTGCCATGACGTCATTCAGTCATGTGACAGGTCACGCGCTGACGTCAGCGGTCGAATGACCTGTCACATGACTCAATGACGTCATTGCAGGTCCTTCACACCACCGCGACCCATACAACAGAGCAGACGGAGCGGAGAAAATACCGGGGGCCATCGGAAGGTAAGTATAATCTTTATTTTTTCCCATTCTTATTCTTTTTTTATTTTAACTATTACTTGGTCACACTATATAAATCCATGCCGGTTGCATGAATTTATATAGTGTGACCAAGTTGTCAAGCACTTTTCCAAGTGCTAAAATCACTTGGAAAAGCGCTTGATAACCCGCATGCAGAAATGCATGCAAAAACGCTTGACAAACGCTTCTACCTAGCAGGAAAAACGCAACTAAAATCCGAATGCGTTTTTCCTGCCAGGGAGAAGCGGAAAAAATGTGCAGCATTTCTGCATCGTGGGCACATAGCCTTAGGGTACTGGTGGCTAACCCTAGCTCGAGGCCCTTTTGTAAAAACTCTAAAATTTTACCAATTGGTGTTATCAACTGTAGAACCGGAATAGGACAAAAACTTCTTGCAGGTTCTAGCATAAATTCTAGTTGTAATAGGTTTTCTGCTACGCATTAGCGTGCCTAGTAGGCCCTGAGAGAATTCTCTTTGTTTTAAAGCGACCTATCAAGTTCCATACCGTCAAGTGGAGGCCAGATACTTGAGGATGGACTATTGGACCCTGGAAGAGGAGATCCGGAACCTCGGGCAGGACCCAAGGATCGGAGATGGACATGCTCCTCAGGCATGAGAACCCCGGCCTACTGAGCCAAAAGGGTGCGACCAGCAGAACCCTCGCCTTGTCCTCTCTGATCTTCCTTATGACCATGGGAAGAAGAATCAACGGAGGAAAGGCATAGGCCAGGCTGAAATCCCAAGGTATTAGGAGAGCGTCCACTGCCAGGGGATTTTCTCTGGGATTTAGGGAACAGAAGAGCCTTGTCTTTCGATTTATTCTTGTGGCAAACAGGTCTACCACTGGGAGCCCCCATCGTCGGACTATTTGGGAGAAAACGTCCTGTTGTAGTTCCTATTCTCCCTGCCTCAGAGGATAGCGGCTTAAGTAGTCTGCTTTTGTATTTTCTTTTCCTCTTATGTGAAGGGACGTTAAGGAAAGGAGATAACATTCCATGATCTGAAAAAGATGATCTGTCACTCTCATCAGAGATTTTGAGAGTGTACCTCCCTGGTGGTTCACGTAGGCTACCGCAATTCTATTAGCCGAAAGGATCTTTATGTTCTTATCTTGGAGGAAAGATAAGGAATGATTAACCGCCTTGTCTGTTGCTAGCAGCTCTTTAGCGTTGAAGGAGAGATCCTTTTCACTATTCGACCCGGACCCCTGGGCTACCATATCCTCCAGATGAGCTCCCCACCCACTGGGACTTGCATCGGTGGTAATTGTTCGAGTGACTAAGCACCCAGGGAACTCCTCGAGATAGGTTCGCTTCATTCACCCACCACTGTAAAGACTCAACCGACCGGGGTGACAAGGATATTTTCCCTTCCAGGTGCCCCCTCAACAAAACTTCTTTATATAGCATATCCCACTGTAGAACCCTGGAGTGGTATTGTGCCCACAGAACCCCAGGAAAACATGATGTCAGGGTACCCAACAGGGACATTGCTGCTTTAAGGGACATGACCGGATTTGATACTGCATTTTTCACCTGATTTTTAACCCTTTGTTTCTTGGCTTCTGGGAGGTCACTATATTGGAAATACTTGATTTCCCCATCCATGACTAAGGCCACCCTAAGGTATTTTTGTACACCCTTATGGATAGGTACATGGTAATAGGCGTCTTTTAAATCTAATACTACCATGTAACAGCCTGAAAACAGCAACTTTATTGTAGATTTCACAGATTCCATCTTAAAGGTGGGAACTATCAATAACTTATTAAGGGCTTTTAAGTTAATGATACACCTAAAAGAACCTTCCGGCTTATGGACCAAAAAGAGAGGAGAGTAAAATCCTAGCCTTCTTTCAGATGCCTGGATTTCCACCACGACTGCTTTATGAACTAAGTCCAGGACTTCCTTTTGTAGGGCCAGCTGCTCTGACACTGAGTAAAGGACCGGGGTCAAGGTGAATCTCCCACGAGGAATCGCCTGGAACTCAGACCCGAACCTATCAGATCAAGGATCCAGTTACTGGCTGAAATATTTGTCCAGGCAGGTAAGAAGCCCAACAGCCTCCTCCCTACCTGGGCTACGAGTCATTGACTCGGCTTCCGGGGTCCCAGAGTAGAAGAACAAAATAGAAGCCCTCTACCTTTCGGCCTGCAGTCTTCTCACTTATCCTGATTCCTTTGCGGTCTTTTACGTACAAATCTTCTTTTACGAAAAAAACGTTTATAAGTAGGCATGGATAGGCTAGGGAACTCTTTCTTCTTGTCGCTTGCTTTATCCAAGATTTGATCCAGAACGTGCCCGAAAAGATGTTCCCCTTCAAATGGTATAGCAAATAGTATCGTTCTCGCTTGCATATCTCCTAGCCAACATTTAAGTCACAGGCCTCTACGGGCTGCGTTGGACAAGGCGGCTGATCTTGCTGCCAACCTAACTGAGTCCGTGGAGGCATCCGCTAGGAAAGCTGCTGCACCCTGCATGAGTGGAACATCAGATAATATCTTCTTTCTAGATGTGTTATTTTTAAGGTGGGATTCAAGCTGTTCCAGCCATATCATTAAGGACCGGGCCGTACAAGTTGTAGCAACTGTCGGCTTTAAAGCCCCAGCAGTCGTTTCCCAGGTCCCTTTGAGAAAGGTGTCAGCTTTTCTGTCCAAAGGGTCCTTAAGAGCCCCGATATAATCAAAGGGGAGAGATGACTTCCTAGATGCCTTTGCTATAGCCACATCTAGCCTTGGAGCCTTCTCCCAGGAGGAAGAGGCCGAGTCCTCAAAGGGGTGTTTTCCTTTAAAAAAAGGGGGGAGAGAACTGTTTCTTTCCGGTTTTCTCCATTCCCTATGTATCAGATCCTGAAGCTTATCATTAATTGGAAAACACCTTTTTTCCTTTGTCCCAGTCCCCTGAACATTACATCCTGGACTGAGTTTTCTGGTCTGACATCTGTAATGACCATAGTTGAGCGCACTGCTTTAACCAGACCGTCAATTTCATTTAGAGGGAAACAATGCTAACCCGTACCACTGCCCGAGGATGTGGAGGATGAAGAAGCTGAATCGTCAGAGTCCACCTCATAGGCCGATGATAGGGAGTCATCAGGGGCTGGGGAGATCTGCGTCCTCCTTCCTCTTAACTTTATTAGAGAGGATTTACTCTGATTTAAACTAGGGGTTTTTATCCTGAGGTGAAACTAGGTGTCTTGAATGCCAAAGTTTGGTTGATACAGGATTGGCACAACTTTTTGGGATAGGAGTCTGGTATGATGGTCTTACACAACGCACATTCAATGTGCTTAAATTTGGAGGTACACTTCACCCCTATTAAAAATAGAGGAGAAGGGATATTCCATTACTAAGTGAACTTTCTTGAAGATCACTTACCCATACGACTCAAAAGGGCTGGTACCGGTTTGGAGGAAGGACCTTTCTCAGCTGGGGGATCATCCTTGGAAGCTGCAGATTTGTCCTTTCTGCTGGAGCCACGAAGGCTGGACCTGGACACAGATCCTCGCCTTCCTGAGGTTCGGGTAATATCGGTAGCTCGAGGGCGATGTGTCTCTTGGAGCTCCTGAAGCAGCCGCTGAGATGGTGAAGATTGAGGCTGCTGAACTAGCTGCTGCTGCTCACTTTGTGTCTCCATGAAAGAGAGAAGGATAGCTGGGAAGCCAGGAACAACGGTGCTTAGGTAGTTAAATAGTAGCACCTGTTCCATTTTCTCCTCCCTTTTTTTTTATTTTTTTTTTAAACACTGCTTCAGTATCAGGTGCAATAGCCCCAAAGAGCGCCACCTGCTGGCCATTGTGGTTAATACCGCACATCCTCGGAGTCCGAATACACGTGACCGGAACTTCCCGGTCTGGTCACATGACCGCCGAGGGAAGAGGTGACGTCATCAAGCTGCGCCTCCGGCAACACAGGAAGAAGGCGAAAGCGTGTGGCCCGCTGAGACCTGCAGCACAGACTGTCACCCTCTACAAAGAAGCCGCACTGGCACAGGGCAACGCTGAGATGCTCCAGTGGGGGCGCCGCATCCATTCAGGTAGGGGTGCTGATCCTTTCCCAGAAAGATGACAGGGCTGTTAACCCCTAATCGGGGTGCATCACCCGCCGCTGCATCTTCAGGAAAAAAAAGTTGATGGGGCTGCCACCCCAGACAGGGGCGCAGCCACCACTCTAGGGCAACACAGGGCTCACATCAGGCAGGGTCGTTCCCACCATCTGCCGAGTGTTAGTGGGGCAGCCACCCCAGACAGGGGCGCAGCTCCCACTGCGGTCTGGATCAGCACAGGGGCAGCCCACCCCAGGTAGGGGTGCCGCTCCCCCTAATCGCACCAAAATGTTAATGGGGCTGCCACCCCAGATAGGGGTGCAGCTCCTACTGCTATCCGGCGCAGATATGATGCTGGGGCATTCCCCAGATACGGGCGCCACCGCTGGAGCTGCCGACCCCAGATAGGAGCTCCGCACAATAGCAGTCTTCAATATCCAGACCTTCATCCAGATATCTTCCACAGGAAAGCCTGTCACAGGTTCCCTCCATCAAGGACAGGAAACCAAACTGAGGCGAGAGAGATGGCGGCCCCCTTTAAGCCTGTAGGTTTCTTGTCCTTGGTGGGTGGATACCCTCTCTCGTGGTGCTGTCATGGTCGACCGATAAAAATAGTGACCATTTTGAACAAAAAAGTTTACATGAGTTCATGAAAAAATACACAATTACAAATGTAACAGCAGGGGAGGCAAATTGGTCGGGAATAGTTTACCTAACACATAGGCAGTACCTTGAGTTTGTAGTTCGTGGTTTACTTTCACACTTTGGTCACCCCTTAAGTTGCTCAGGTATTGATCAGTTTCACACCTTACTTTGCATGCATCACTAATTTAATTGAACTGTAATAATACTAACTGCCATCTCAGGTGATGACACCAAGACATTATGGTTTAAACTTGGGAAAAATCACAAAAATAAATATGTTCCACGTCCTACTGTACCTGTTTTTTTCACAAAAAATGCAGCAAAACCAGATACCTGGGTTTTTTTGTCGCGTTTTTGCACTTACTCATTGTTTTCTATGGGTGAAAAAACGCTGCAAAAACGCTGAAAGAACTGACATGCTGCAGTTTTCAAAAACACAGCAGTTTTCCAATTCAGTCAGGAAAGAAACCAATGCGTATGCATTAGATTTCTGAAATCTCATAGCTTTTGCTGATACTGTAAAATGCAGATTTTACTTTGCATAAAAACTGCAGCAAAAAAAATAAATGCAGCAAAAATGCAGCAGTATTTTTTCAGTAATACATGGAATTACCATACAGCGCCTAGTACATTAAAAGGGAATCTGTCACCCCCTGAGAGTTATCAGACCTACTATGGGCATACAGGGTATAGAAAAGTAAATCTATACAGACCTGTATGGCCCATAGTAGAGGTTTGATTGCAGAGAAAAGCTCTTTAATCAATTCTATTTTGTACAGGCTTGTCCGGGGGACACCAAGCAATCCCTGCCTATGTGCTTATTATTCCCCCAAATCCCCACCTATCTGCTTAATTATCATATTCCCTCCTCCCTTGCACGTGAGAGGGCTCTATGATGTGCACTGTGCTCCCTGACTTCCCGGGCATGCGCAAAGCGCCGCTCACATAGAGCACGCTCTGCTTCATCCCGGCCCCGTCTCTCTGTGCACCCCCCCCCTGTTAAATAGTTAATTATGGATATTCATTTTTTCTTTAATCTGAGTTCTATGCATCAGCCATCGTGTCTAGTTGACATGCGCTATTTGTGTGTGTATTTTTAGTTCACTACCATATGTAGAACAGGTGTGCCATACGACTGGCTATAAAGGCCCATGGTACAGAAAGGGGGGGGCTCTCTTGCTCTTGCCACCCCACAAGACACAGAAGAAGAATCTTCATGCTGAGAAGCAGATGACATGCAGGCCTGGACACGTGCTGGACAAAGACGTGATTTACCAGCCAGGATCCAAGGAAAGATGGGTGAATCTCAACAATTAAGCTAATTATGGACAAATGGACAATTACTTTATAACTAATTATTGTATGTACCTGCTGCAATCTGATTCTTTTTAATGGACAATTCAAGAATAAATAGATACATTTTTTTAGAAGAAAATCTTGATATTGATGCTTTTCGAAGTCCTCAGTAGAGAAAAATAATACAGAAAGAAGTATTATTTAACACCCCCGCTGCAGCACATACTGGCAGACAGTGGCGGGGGGGCCCCCGGACCGCTCCCCCAGCAGCGGCGCACGGCCGCTGCTTCTTCTCCGGCCGGGCCAGCACTGCAGCACTTAACTTCCCTGTGTGCAGGCCCGGCCGCGTCACTGCTAGGAGGACAAGGCCCTGTGCGCGGCCGTGTCTCCTAGCTGTGACGTCACACAGTGCGCGCCCTGCACTGCTACTTACCACCGGAGAGGACTGGAGCCAGGACTGGAGCCGAGCCGGGGGATGGTGAGTCTGTGTGTGTATGAGAGAGTGTCTGTATGAGAGAGTGTGTGTGTGTGTGTGTGAGAGAGTGTGTATGTGTGAGATTGAGAGTGTGTGTGTGTGCAGATATCATTATGTGATGTCTATTTATATGTATTTTTGTGTTTCAAATGTGTTTATGCGTGTATGTATATGTCTGTATATATTTGTGTGTCCTGCGTGCGGCTTCCCGCTGTCTCTGGGGGGGCACCGTGCGGCCTCCCGCTGTGTATAGATGGCTACGTGCGGCCTCCCGTTGTGTATAGATGGCTACGTGCGGCCTCCCGCCGTGTATAGATGGCGCCGTGCGGCCTCCCGCCGTGTATAGATGGCGCCGTGCGGCCTCCCGCCGTGTATAGATGGCGCCGTGCGGCCTCCCGCCGTGTATAGATGGCGCCGTGCGGCCTCCCGCCGTGTATAGATGGCGCCGTGCGGCCTCCCGCCGTGTATAGATGGCGCCGTGCGGCCTCCCGCCGTGTATAGATGGCTACGTGCGGCCTCCCGCCGTGTATAGATGGCTACGTGCGGCCTCCCGCCGTGTATAGATGGCGCCGTGCGGCCTCCCGCCGTGGATAAATGGCGCCGTGCGGCCTCCCGCCGTGTATAGATGGCGCCGTGCGGCCTCCCGCCGTGTATAGATGGCGCCGTGCGGCCTCCCGCCGTGTATAGATGGCGCCGTGCGGCCTCCCGCCGTGTATAGATGGCGCCGTGCGGCCTCCCGCCGTGTATAGATGGCGCCGTGCGGCCTCCCGCCGTGTATAGATGGCGCCGTGCGGCCTCCCGCCGTGTATAGATGGCGCCGTGCGGCCTCCCGCCGTGTATAGATGGCGCCGTGCGGCCTCCCGCCGTGTATAGATGGCGCCGTGCGGCCTCCCGCCGTGTATAGATGGCGCCGTGCGGCCTCCCGCCGTGTATAGATGGCGCCGTGCGGCCTCCCGCCGTGTATAGATGGCGCCGTGCGGCCTCCCGCCGTGTATAGATGGCGCCGTGCGGCCTCCCGCCGTGTATAGATGGCACCGTGCGGCCTCCCGCCGTGTATAGATGGCGCCGTGCGGCCTCCCGCCGTGTATAGATGGCGCCGTGCGGCCTCCCGCCGTGTATAGATGGCGCCGTGCGGCCTCCCGCCGTGTATAGATGGCGCCGTGCGGCCTCCCGCCGTGTATAGATGGCGCCGTGCGGCCTCCCGCCGTGTATAGATGGCGCCGTGCGGCCTCCCGCCGTGTATAGAAGGCTACGTGCGGCCTCCCGCCGTGTATAGATGGCGCCGTGCGGCCTCCCGCCGTGTATAGATGGCGCCGTGCGGCCTCCCGCCGTGTATAGATGGCGCCGTGCGGCCTCCCGCCGTGTATAGATGGCGCCGTGCGGCCTCCCGCCGTGTATAGATGGCTACGTGTACTCAATATTGAGTCACACAACGCTATGTGTCCACGATGCAGAAATGCTTCAGATTTTTTTTGAGAGTTTCTGCATCTCCCTGGCAGAAAAACCGCATGCGGATTTTACATGCGTTTTTCCTGCCAAGGACATACGAATGTGAAGCGTTCTTCACTTGCAATTCCGCATGTGGGTTGACAAGCGATTTTAGCATCACTTGGAAAGTGCTTGACAACTTGGTCACACTATATAAATCCATGCAACAGGCATGGATTTATATAGTGTGACCATAAAAGAATGGTAAAAAATAAATATATAATTACCTTCTGATGGCCTGTCAACGTCAGCGGTCGCGTGACCCGTCACATGACTAAATGACGTCACGGCAGATCCTTTTCAGACCATCGTGAGCTGCCGGCAAGCCAGGACGCATCGGATAAAGACACCGGGGGCCATCAGAAGGTAAGTATGATATTTATTTTTTATTTTATTCTTTTTTTTTTACAGGTACTATGGTACCCGGGTCTGGAGGAGAGTCTCCTCTTCTCCAAACCCGGGTACCATCCGCACATTGAAACGCATGGATTCTGCATGTACAGATGCAGTGAGGCGGATTACATGCGTTCCAATGCAAGTCAATGGCGGCGAAAATGCCGCAAAATAATTGGTAGTGCTGAGGATTTTTCCACAATGATAATCCGCAGCGGAAATTTCCGCAGCATGTGCACAGCACATGCGGATTATCATTGGGGAACATGGCAGACCTTCTACCAAGCGTTTAAGCGTTTCTGGAGCGGAATTGCTTAAAAAACGCATAGTGGGCACACAGCCTAAAAAAAAATATTGTAATTAATATTGTGCCAAATTAATTTCACATGAACTATCACATGATCTATCACAGGGGATCATGTGACATGTGATACATCAGGTGTGTGCAGGGTGGATTTGATTTAAATCTAACTGATTTAAATCACGATTTAAATCACTAGTCAGTAAGGCTTGATTTAAATCAGTGATTTAAATCAAAGTTTCTACCTAAACTAGTTCTTGCTACTTTACTTTAACATGCAAGTAGATGAAGATTTTTAGAATCACTTTTTATATTACTTTTTTCTCCCCAGTTTAATGGGTTAATCATTCATATTTGGACACCATTGTTCTGTTGTACTTAGGAAGGAGAAAAATAATCCTGACCTTAATAACAATTTAAATAGATTTATTCAACTGAAACAATGACAACATTACAGCATAAGTTATTTGCTTAAACAAACATCCATGTTTGTTAACTAATTTGGCTAAACAAAATATATATATATTTTAAGAAACTTAGACTGTCAGCCCAGCCGACACATGAAAAACTTAAATACTACTGTCCCTGCTGTCCTCTGTAGCTCACTCGTCGTCATCTTCATCATCATCATCTTCTTCTTTGTTCCTATTCATAATCTGGAAAAGAAAAACAAGCTTTCCTGCTTTATTGGGTCCCAACCGATTTCTCAATTTAGAATGAATGAGTCCAAAGGAAGAGAATATTCTTTCAACGCCTGCAGAAGAAGCTACTGCTGTTAAAAGTGAAATCATTACTTGAACAGTCTCTAAATCCAAGCGCTTAAGTGACTTCCACCAGTTTACTGGTGTGACCTTCCTTAAAATATCTTCAGCAAACATATATTTCTTGAATGGTTCCCCCTTAGCTCTGAAGTTTATTATAGTTGGCATTAAAGATGGATGATTGCTGGATACCCATGTCATAGCTAACTCCTCTTCCTCAGCACTTAGGTTTTGACCCTGATATTGGATATTGACAATATTTGCCAAAAAATGAGCTGGAGTCAGTGCTTGTCCCATTCGTTTGTTTACTGCTTGTAATTTAATTCTGTCCATGTGTAGTTCTGTTTTTAAGTGTTCACTCAGTTCCTTCCAAATTTCAACAGCATCCGCAATAAAACAGCTATTTTTCTGTATTTTGTTTAAAGCTTGAGAGATGGGTTTCAGGAAGCTCAGCATATGTTCAACATTTCTCTTAAGCCCAATGTTGAGGATTTTGGCCGTGACAGTGCCATCTATTTTATATTGATTTTCTTCACAAAGTGTCATCAGAATAGGCCAGTTTTTGATATACTGCTCAAAACAGTCCACCACAGAGTTCCATCTAACATCTTGTGGGAGCGTTAGCTTGGTTCCACCCATCCTTTTCAGAGCTGCTGCAGCAAAATGATTATTACAGAAGTATTTAGCAATTTCAACAACATTAGCCTTTATTTCTGGAACACTTAAGTCTTTGGCTAAGAGGTGCAGCAAATGAGCACTGCAACCATATGTTATTAGCAGCTTTGTATTCCCTCCCTGCTCTTTTAAATTTCTTCTCATCTTGGATACGTTTGCAGCATTGTCAGTGACCAAACTGCGTACTAGACATTTGAATTTTTGTTCACATGTTGTTATAGCTTTTACTGCCACTTCTTGTAAGTATTCTGCTGTGTGTGCATTTCCTGACGTATCAGTTGTTTGTGCAAGGAAGACTTTACCTTCTTCTGTTGTTATACAAGCACATACAATAGGATCATTGAGGACATTACTCCACCCATCAATACTTAGGTTAACAATTTTACCCTCCAGAGCTGTTGCACATTGCTCCATTTCTCTGTCATACACTTGATCCAGCAGTTTCCCTGCAACATCAGCTCTGCTGGGTGGACTGTATCCTGGTCTCAGTGACTGAACCATATTAATGAAATGTGGGTTCTCAGTCAGACGGAAAGAAGAGTTCGTTGCATAAATAAACTGGGCAATTTTTTCATCAATCAACTCTTTTTCTAATCTGCTAGTTCTTATCACAAACCTATCTATGGTGGTTCCAGGAGGTAAAGGTTTTTTCTTCCTTTTGGGTGATGGTGATATGTGGCTGTGGGTGTCTGATGATGATGCTGCTGCTAATGAAGCACTATCCTGGATGGATAACTCTGAAACTGTAGAACAGGATGATGGTGATCTTGGAGGTGGATAGTTTCCAGAATCCATGAATTCCCCTAAACAAAAAAAGTCAATGCTGTTATTTTATTGTTTATACAATTTCTGCTTATTGTACACAACACATCACTGCCCCTGCCCCAAAAGGAATATTTGTTTTTCTTCATAACTGTACAAAAATGACAGTAACATGCAGTAATAATAAGAAATATAATTTTTCTCACACATGACAGTTCAGTCTTTAGAAATAGGATTCAATAAAAATGTTTTCCAACAGATCCTGCCTGTTCAGAAGTGTTTCTTTGGTCATCTTCATCACCGCACTTCTCATGATGTTGCCTCATTCGCGCCACCAGGCCTTGCATCTCTTTGTTGCATCGTTTGCATTTTGCACGCATGCCTGCCTTACCGGTAGGCGAAGGAGCTTCATTAAAATATTCCCAAACTGGGTCTCTTTTACGGCCTGCTGCCATTATAAGGAAAGAATGTAATAAACCTCAGATCGTACACACAAACAGATCCAGACTTGTCTGTCTGTGGCTATGCTGCAGTATTGTGCTCAAAGTTTCACTTTGATTTTCTTGTCTGCTTGCCCTTCCTCCTCTTCACACTTAGATTCACATTCTTCTTGTGTTGTGCAGATCTCTTCCACTCCAAACAATCAGAAACATATTGTCTAACTTCTTGGACTTGGCACTGAAGGGGTTGATTCTGTATTCATAGGTTTGTAGAACAATAGGATTAAGGTCTTTTTCTCAACTCTGTTCATGTTGTAACATTTTTGCCGTGAAGAAGAGGCTGGGACCTCTGCGGAGTCAAATTCAGTTTTGAGAACTGCGTAAGTAAAGCGAGCGTCTGTGATAATATAGGAGAGAAACTGCCCACTAATCCTACAGAAACCTCTGGAAGAGCATGGCATTGTGAATGTTACACATATACAGCCTTTATTCTACTGAGTTAAACAACTCAGCTTTATCTCATGATGGAAGAACCTTTGGATGGTAAAATATTTTCCTCAAAAAGCAGTTTATTGAAAAAAATCTGATTTAAATAAAAAAAATCCGATTTAAATAAAAAAAATCAGATTTTTTTGATTTTTTTAAAAAAAACATTGATTTTTATCCACCCTGGCGTGTGTGTGTGGGGGAGGGGGCCCGCGCCTTCTAAACTGCCCAGGGCCCTTGCTACTCTTAATCCACCCCTGATCGTGCCCTCTAGCCCTCCGGTCACGCCCACCCACCTCACCTCTCTAGTCTGCTCTGCTGCTGCGATCTGGAAAGAAGAGGAGGAGCCCAGGCACTTCAAGCTCCCGCGGCGGCCCGGGCAGCACATCGCTGGCGGCGGCTCATCTCAGCAGGCAGCGCCGGTAATTGTGTCCTGTTGTGATGTGCCATTGCGCCGACACTGCCACCCGGGCCGTGGTGCCGATGCATGATGCTGGCTGAGGAGCTGCCGCTTCTGCAGACAGTCTGCTCTGCAGCATAATTGAAGATGGCAGGCGGCGAGGCGGGCGGCGGGATCATAGTTTAGGCGCAGACGCGCAGTCAGCAGCTGCCGCCTGTATTGTGTTCTGTGCACAGACAGTACAGCCAGTGGGCAGCAGTGCCAGCCTGACAGAGCCCAGACTGCCTGAGTCTCTGAGGAGTCTGACTAGTCTGTGACTGTTGTCACTGGTCAGACATGATGACAGGCAGCAGCAAAGAGGGACACAGTGGGGTCTGAATCCCAGACATGGGCTGCATCCGGCACTGCAGCATTGCATATGGGCCATATGCAATGTTGCAGTGCCTGCTGCAGCCCAGTTCTGTGTGGGCCGCTCCCATTCCCCCCCACCCCCATATACAATGCTGCAGCCCTGTAGTCTGTGTGGACCGCTCCCATCACCCCCACCCCCATGTGCAATGTTGCAGCCCTGTGGTCTGTGTGGGCCTCTCCCATCCCCCCCACTCCCATATGCAATGCTGCAGCCCTGTGGTCTGTGTGGGCAGCTCCCACCCCCCCCCCCACCCCCATATGCAATGCTGCAGCCCTGTGGTCTGTGTGGGCCGCTCCCATCCCCCCCCCCACCCCAACCTTTTATATGTGCTACATGGAGTGGGGAGGGGGAGAAGCTACATGAAACTTGGGGAAACGGCCGCGACGGGGGGGGGGAAGATATTGGATGCGAGGGGGGCACGATGTGGGGGGGGGGCGTGACGGGGGGGGTGGGGGTGGGCGTGACCGGGGGGGGGGGAGGTGAACACTGACAGTGCCTAGGGCACACACACACACAGAGTGGGTACGGAAAGTATTCAGACTCCTTTAAATTTGGTAAATTCTAAAAAGTTCATTTTTTTTCTCATTAAAGTAAACTCTGCATCCTGTCTTGACTGAAAAGAAACAGAAATGTAGAAATTTTTGCAAATTTACTAAAAAAGAAAAACTGCATGGGCAGCACAGTGGCTCAGTGGTTAGCACTGCAGCCTTGCAGTGCTGGGGTCCTGGGTTCAAATCCCACCAAGGACAACATCTGCAAGGAGTTTGTATGTTCTCCCCGTGTTTGCGTGGGTTTCCTCCGTGTACTCCAGTTTCCTCCCAGACTCCAAAGACATACTGATAGGGAATTTAGATTGTGAGCCCCAAAGGGGACAGCGTCCATAATGTCTGTAAAGCGCTGTGGAATTAATGGTGCTATATAAGTGAGTAAAATAAATAAATAGAAAACTGAAATATCACATGGTCATAAGTATTCAGATCCTTTGCTCAGACACTCATTTAAGTCACATGCTGTCCATTTCCTTGTGATCCTCCTTGAGATGGTTCTACTCCTTTATTGGAGTCCAGCTGTGTTTAATTAAACTGATAGGACTTGATTTGGAAAGGCACACACCTGTCTATATAAGCTCACAGTGAATGTCAGACCAAATGAGAATCATGAGCTCAAAGAAACTGCTCAAGGAACTCAGAGACAGAATTGTGGCAAGGCACAGATCTGGCCAAGGTTACAAAAGAATTTCTGCATTACTCAAGGTGCCTAAGAGCACAGTGGCATCCATAATCCTTCAATGGAATAAGTTTGGGACCATCAGGAGTCTTCCTAGACCTGGCCGTCCAGCCAAACTGAGCAATCGTGGGAGAAGAGCCTGGGTGAAAGAGGTAAAGAAGAACCCCAAGATCACTGTGGCTGAGTTCCAGAGATGCAGTAGGGAGATGGGAGAAAGTTCCACAAAGTCAACTATCACTGCAGCCCTCCACCAGTCGGGCCTTTATGGCAGAGTGGCCCGACGGAAGCCTCTCCTCAGTGCAAGACATATGAAAGCCGCATAGAGTTAGCTCAAAAACACATGAAGGACTCCCAGACTATGAGAAATAAGATTCTCTGGTCTGATGAGACGAAGATAGAACTTTTTTTGGATAATTCTAAGCGGCATGTGTGGAGAAAACCAGGCACTGCTCATCACCTGCCCAATACAATCCCAACAGTGAAACATGGTGGTGGCAGCATCATGCTATGGGGGTGTTTTTCAGCTGCAGGGACAGGATGACTGGTTGCAATTGAAGGAAACATGAATGCGGCCAAGCACAGAGATATCCTGGATGAAAACCTCTTCCAGAGTGCTCTGGACCTCAGACTTGGCCGAAGGTTCACCTTCCAACAAGACAATGACCCTAAGCACACAGCTAAAATAACAAAGGAGTGGCTTCAGAACAACTCTGTGACCATTCTTGACTGGCCCAGCCAGATCCCTGACCAAAACCAATTGAGCATCTCTGGAGAGACCTGCAAATGGCAGTCTACCAATGTTCACCATCCAACCTGATGGAACTGGAGAGGATCTGCAAGGAAGAAAGGCAGAGGATCCCCAAATCCAGGAGTGAAAAACTTGTTGCATCATTTCCAAGAAGACTCATGTCTGTACTAGCTCAAAAGGGTGCTTCTACTCAATACTGAGCAAAGGATCAGTATACTTATGACCATGTGATATTTCAGTTTGTTTGTTTTTTAATACTTTTGCAAAAATGTCTACATTTCTGTTTTTTTTCAGTGAAGATGGGGTGCAGAGTATACATTAACCCCTTAACAACATTTGCCGTACTAATACGCGTCTGTGCCCTGGGACTTAAGAGCCAGACCCGTATTAGTACGTCATGGCGATCGCGCGCGCACACAGGCTGTGCGGGCGCGATCGACGCCGGGTGTCAGCTGATTGTCACAGCTGACACCCGGTACTATGTGCAGGGAGCGGTCCTGCACCGCTCCTAGCACATTAACCCCCACGATGCTGCGATCGAAGTCGATCGCGGCATTGCGGGGGCAAGGGGAGGTGATCGCCGATACTCACCTCCTCTTCCGGCTTCCAGCGCAGTCTGCAAAGGCTTCCCGGGTGTTGCCATGACGACCCGATGTCGTCATGACAACATCCGGGTCACCAGACAGCAGGAAGATTGCTTGGACATGCGCAGTGCATCTCCAAGCAATCTTCACACTGTGCATTTCTGACAGCTTGCATGGCATAGGGATGGTGCTGCATTCCTGTGCCATGCAGGCGATCAGAGAAAAAAAAGTGAAAGTCCTAGAGTGGGACAAAGTAATAAAGTGTATAAACTGTGTGAAAGTGGAAAAAAAATAAAAAAAAAATTTGCAAAAATATAAAAAAAAAAAAAAAATAATAATCCACCAAAAATAAAAATATAATGTACCCATCAATAAATATTATTATAAAAAAAAAAAAAAAAAAAAAACAATAAAAGTACACATATTTGGTATCGCCGCGTCCGGAACAACCTGACCTATAAAACTGTCCCACTAGTTAACCCCTTCAGTGAACACGGAAGAATAAAGATACCTCATCAATTTTACCACACGCGGAACAGAATTAAAAAAAACAATTCCTGAATTGTTGGTTTTTGTTTATTCTGCCTCCCAAAAATCGGAATAGAAAGCGATCAAAAAATGTCACGTGCCTGAAAATGGCACCAATAACAACGTCAAGTCATCCCGCAAAAAACGAGCCGTCACATGACTGTCTGTCAAAATCTGGAAAAATTATAGCTCTCAAAATATGGCGATGCAAAAACTAGATTTTACAAAAAATGCGTCTTTTAGTGTGTGACAGCTGTCAGTCATAAAAACCCCATATGATTCTGGCATTGCTGTAATCACACCGACCCGAAGAATAAAGTCGTCTAATCACTTATACCGCACAAGGAACAGCGTCAAAAATAAACTCTTGGGTTAGGATTGGGCTAGGGTTAGGGCTGGGTTTGGGGCTAGGGCTGTGCTGGGGCTAGGGCTGTGCTGGGGCTAGGGCTGTGCTGGGGCTAGGGCTGTGCTGGGGCTAGGGCTGTGCTGGGGCTAGGGCTGTGCTGGGGCTAGGGTTGTGCTGGGGCTAGGGCTGGGGTTGGGATTTTTTTCAAAAGAAAAAAAGATGACGATATGGCGACTAGTGTTGAGAGCAAGTGCTCGCTACTTGAGTTTGCATCGGGTGCTCTGGTATGCATTGAGTATCGTGGGTATTTGAGTGCCATGCTCGAGTCTCTGCCCCATATGCTTCCCGGCCAAAAAACTTTACGGGGATTGCCTGCCATGCACGAGCGATCCCCGCATGGTTTTTTTTGGGTGTCTAATAACCGTGAAATATGCGGAGCAGGGACTCGAGCATGTCACTCGAGCACACGCTGTACATGGTGCGTACCTGAGTACCCGATGCAAACTCAAGCAGCGAGCACTTGCGCTCAAGAATAATGACAACTTATTCAATATGATGACCTAATGTAAACAAATTCTGTGCCGTACCTCTGGGTTCAAAATGTTCACTATACACCTTAATAAAATCCTTGAGGGGTATAGTTTCCAAAATGGGGACACTTGTGGGGGAGCTCCACTGTTTAGGCACATCACGGGCTCTCCAAACGCGACATGGTGTCCGCTAACAAATTGAATGGAAAATCGGCTCAAATTGTTAGCGGATGCCATGTTGCGTTTGGAGAGCCCCTGTGTGCCCAAACATTGGAGCTCCCCCACAAGTGACCCCATTTTGGAAACTAGACCCCCCAAGGCACCTATCTAGATGCATAGTGAGCACTTGGAACCCCCAGGTGCTTCACAAATTGATTCGTAAAAATGAAAAAGTGAAAAAAAAAACACTTTTTCATTTTTATGAATCAATTTGTGAAGCACCTGGGGTTCCAAGTGCTCACTATGAATCTAGATAGGTGCCTTGGGGGGTCTAGTTTCCAAAATGGGGTCACTTGTGGGGGAGCTCCAATGTTTGGGCACACAGGGACTCTCCAAATGCAACATGATATCCGCTAACAAATTGTCGGCTCAAATTGTTAGCGGACACCATGTTGCGTTTGGAAAGCCCCTGTGTGCCCAAACTTTGGAGCTCCCCCACAATTGACCCCATTTTGGAAACTAGACCCCCCAAGGCACCTATCTAGATGCATAGTGAGAACTTGGAACCCCCAGGTGCTTCACAAATTGATTCGTAAAAATGAAAAAAAAATCATTTTTTAATTTTTATGAATCAATTTGTAAAGCACTTGGGGTTCCAAGTGCTCACTATGCATCTAGATAGGTGCCTTGGGGGGTCTAGTTTCCAAAATGGGGTCACTTGTGGGGGAGCTCCAATGTTTGGGCACACAGGGACTCTCCAAATGCAACATGATATCCGCTAACAAATTGAATGGAAAATCGGCTCAAATTGTTAGCGGACACCACGTTGCGTTTGGAGAGCCCCTCTGTGCCCAAACTTTGGAGCTCCCCCACAAGTGACCCCATTTTGGAAACTAGACCCCCCAAGGCACCTTTCTAGATGCATAGTGAGCACTTGGAACCCCCAGGTGCTTCACAAATTGATTCGTAAAAATGAAAAAGTGAAAAAAAAAACATTTTTTAATTTTTATGAATCAATTTGTGAAGCACTTGGAGTTCCAAGTGCTCACTATGCATCTAGATAGGTGCCTTGGGGGGTCTAGTTTCCAAAATGGGGTCACTTGTGGGGGAGCTCCAATGTTTGGGCACACAGGGACTCTCCAAATGCAACATGATATCCGCTAACAAATTGAATGGAAAATCGTCTCAATTTGTTAGCGGATATCATGTTGCATTTGGAGAGTCCCTGTGTGCCCAAACATTGGAGCTCCCCCACAAGTGACCCCATTTTGGAAACTACACCCCCCAAGGCACCTATCTTTTATTACTTACTGCAAAGTCAAAAGTTTACATACGTACACTAAGATTACTATGCCTTTAAACAATTATGGACTGCCCATATGATGATGTCATGTGTTTGGAAGCTTCTGATAGGCTTTTTGGCAAAATCTGAGTGAACTAGATACACACCTGTGGATGCTTTTAAACACATTGCGTCTTTGTGTAGCATCATGGGAAAGTCTAAAGAAATCAGCTAAGATATTAGGAAGAGAATTGTGGACTTGCACAAGTCTGGCTCATCCTTGGGTACAATTTCAAGATACCTGAAGGTGCCTCGTTCCTCTGTACAAACAATTATACGGAAGTACAAACAAGATGGCAATCATACCGCTTAGGAAGGAGACGGGTTCTGTGTCCCAGAGATGAACATGCTTTGGTCCGACATGTGCATATCAACCCAAGGACAAAAGCAAAAGACCTTGTGAAGATGATGGTAGAAGCTGGTCAGATTTTGTCAATATCCACAGTGAAACGAGTAATGTATCAACATGGGCTGAAAGGCCACTCTGCCAGGAAGAAGCTATTACTCCAAAAGAAACATAATTTCTTAACAATAATTTTTGGAAAAATGTCTTGTGGTCTGATGAAACTAAAATTGAACTTTTTGGGCATAATGACCATCGTTGAGTTTGGAGGAAAAAGGGAGAAGCTTGGAAGCCTAAGAACACCATCCCAACTGTGAAACACAGCATCATGTTGTGGGGTTGTTTTGCTGCAGAAAGGACTAGTGCACTTCACAAAATAGATGGCATCATGAGAAAAGAAGATTATGTGGCAATACTAAAGAAACATCTCAAGACATCAGCCAGGACGTTAAAGCTTTGGCGGAAATGGCTCTTCCAAATGACAATGACCCGAAGCATACTGCCTAAATGGTAACAAAGTGGCTTAAGGATGACAAAGTCAATGTTTTGGAGTGGCCATCACAAAGCCCTGATCTCAATCCTATTGAGAATTTATGGGCAAAGCTGAAAAAGCAGGTGCGAGCAAGGCTTCACTGACAGGGCACACCAGTGAAGTGAAAACCATTTCCGATGACTACCTCTTGAAGCTCATCAAGAGAATGCCAAGAGTGTGCAAAGCAGTCATCAAAGCAAAAGGTGGCTACTTTGAAGAACCTAGAATATAAGACATATTTTCAGTTGTTTCACACTTTTTTGTTAAGTATATAATTCCACATGTGTTAATTCATAGTTTTGATGCCTTCAGTGTGAATGTACAATTTTCATAGTCATGAAAATACAGAAAAATCTTTAAATGAGAAGGTGTGTCCAAACTTTTGGTCTGTACTATATATATATAAATAATATTATATATAGTGTGAGGCAGTGAGAGGGATCATATGCGAGGGACGGCGGTATGTGTCTCCTAAGATGGGCATAGAGACATATTGAACCCGCTGGAGTGCATGGCAATCACAGACACAGCTGTGATTGCAGTGCAGAATAAAAGTTGTCATGGTTAATAATTTATATATATTCATTATTATTTAGATACAATTATATCATTTTCTATGTCTGTAGTCTCTGCTTAAAAACTTGTGTCACTGAATGTCTGACTAAGATACTGGTTTCCTTTGAGTTTCCTGACAAGAAGGTTTTGTTGGGCCACGGGCAGTGTGTTATCACTGATAGTCTATTTCGGCTTCCTGTTTAGTTGTATGTAATGGTTGTTGTTCCGTTCTTGTCTAGCTAATAAATATGGTGAGTGTTAGCCACCACACAGAAGACTCTAGCTGCTGACAATGCATGTCGCATGTATTTTGTCTCCCTTCCTTCATCGATGAATTATTTTAACTTGAATCTCACTGGCAATGTGAAGACGCTTTGTTGTCTATTCCAAAGTTCTCCCTAAAGAAGGGTCACCACAACAAAGTAAAGTGTGAACTTGGTCAAGCTATTTAGCCAAGTTAGATTTAAGAAAACCCAGCATGGGCTTTTATTCTTGGAGTGGACAACATTATGTCACTGAGGCGGTCCACTTCCTCCAGCCCGGGTCTTACAAGTGGCTCATGGCCACAGATTCCTTTTTAAAACCTTGGGCAAAGGTTTGGGTGTGTCAGTGTTGGAACTGCAAGCAGAATAGCAGGAAGCTCTGCAAGCTGAACACAGGCCTGTGAAGGCAACGTACCTGATGCCCCCTAAGTGACACGGCGAGGCCATCTACCACGACAACAGGAGTACACAGAATGTGTTGATATCCCGGCTGTGATCCAACAGTGAAACATGGTGGTGGCAGCATCATGCTATGGGGGTGTTTTTCAACTGCAGGGACAGGACCACTGGTTGCAATTGAAGGAAACATGAATGTGGCCAAGTACACAGATATCCTGGATGAAAACCTCTTCCAGAGTGCTCTGTGACCATTCTTGACTGGCCCAGCCAGAGCCCTGACCTAAACCCAATTGAGCATCTCTGGAGAGACCTGAAAATGGCTGTCCACCAACGTTCACCATCCAACCTGACGGAACTGGAGAGAATCTGCAAGGAAGAATGGCAGAGGATCCCCAAACTTGTTGCATCATTCCCAAGAAGACTCATGGCTGTACTAGCTCAAAAGGGTGCTTCTACTCAATACTGAGCAAAGGGTCTGAATACTTATGACCATGTGATATTTCAGTTTTTCATTTTTAATAAATTTGCAATAATTTCTATATTTCTGTTTTTTTCAGTCAAGATGGGGTGCAGAGTGTACATTAATGAGAAAAAAAATGAACTTTCTAGAATTTACCAAATGGCTGCAATGAAACAAAGTGAGAAAATTTTAAAGGGGTTTGAATATTTTCTGTACCCACTGTGTATAATATATATATATATATATATATATATATATATATAAATAATATACACAGTGCGTCTAATGGTCCGGTGTGTCTTATAGTCCGAAAAATACGGTAATTATTAAAATGTAAACGATAAAAATATATAGATATATTTTTTTCATAAAATGCAAAGGAAATGGGTCATCTTTAACTTTAGGTCTTTTAGAGATCATTTCATCTTCAACTTTCTTAACTGTTCACAATATCAGTAATTTTGACCAGCAATACCCACAATTTTACATGCCACTGTAAGTGTTTAGTAAAGAAAGGCCTCAATAGATACACAATACAACAACAATTAGCCGTCAGTCTATTAGCTAAATGCACTCAGGATTCCCCTGATGCACGTTTCGTTTGTGATACTTCTGAACTAGGCACTTTAGGGTGTTTGCAGACGATCCGGAGCCGCTGTGGGTTTGATGCTGTGGACTTATGCAGCGTCAAACCCGCAGCGGCCAGCTGTTACAGTATAGTGGATGGGATTTGTACAAATCCTAAGCCCACTATGCGTCTCTGTGCACCCAAGGAAACTGACATGCGGTGCGTCTTTCCAGAAAGCAGCATGTCAATTTCTCCAGCGGGTCTACATGTGGACTTTCCCCATAGACCTAATCTCTATGGGAAAAGTCCGAAGGTTTAAAAAAAAAAACAAAAAAAAAACCGGAGCTTAGTTGCATATCCGCGTGTGGCTCCTCCGCAGCGTCAGGGCCGCAAGCTGGGACATACGTCTGCACATACCCTTAAAATTTTGTTTTTTTTCAGTGGGATTAATAATAATTCTAACATTATCTTTGTATTGATAACTCCCTGTTAATACACGTTTAATGTACGAGGAACTGAATGGTAATTCCATGTATTACTAAAAAATACTGTTACTATCTATATAATATTTACACCAAATTGATTACAGTACCATAGTGGGGAAATATACGTCTATGGATTTTATTCCTCTGTAAAGTATCTGATAGCCGCATAGTCATACATTTGTTGTATGTATTGTAAGCTATTCCACATGGTCTGTTGTTTCTTGTACTGCCCTTCTTTTTAATATTCTATGTTTATAAATTGTTACTTAATAAAGATTTCTACTAATTTTAGTAAGTGTCTCCTCTCTTGAATCTGGTTACTATAAGACTGTTTGTGTGTATGGGAGTCGGAAGAGACAGCCGTCAGCCGCTTGATCATTAAGCCAACAGTTATCTGATGTGTATGAGGCCATTAGTAATACACTGACAGGCAGGGATAATACACCACACTACAGTAGTACAGTGCATCACCGCAGCAATCAGAGGCTTGTATGTTGTATGATCACACTAATGAAGGTTCTTCAAGGAAGTATAAAAATAGGTTTTAGGTGAAAAAAAAATATCACAATTTTAGCAAAACAGAAAAAGAACATTTCCCCATCTTGATGAAGACAGAGAGAAGACATCTTCTATATCTGAGCTAACTGAAAAACAACATCAAGTATTGTATCTGAGGCAGAAAGAGAGAGATATACAGCCTACTCCATCTTATCTCACAGGAAAAATCTATATCTGCAACGTGTTATCCAGTAGATAGAAAAATCATCAAAGCTGAGAGTCCTCAGTAGTTGAAGCCTGAAAAGATGGTAACAAAGAGTCGCTTTCCAGACTCCTCCGGTATCTTCATCAGTTTATATTATATTTGTTCCCATCTTTTCAGCCATTAAAGGCATCAACTACTGTTGATTATTTTTTATTATATCTGGGGCACACAGAGATGTGGGGGAGAGTCCTCTGTTCCCATAGACAAACCCCAATATATAGCCATGACAGCCGAGACCAAACACTGGAGTCCTAGAACAGTGACATTAAATACATACAGTGATAAAAATATACTAGAATACAGCGACATTCACTAAAAAGATAAGACGTTCTACTTCTGGAATAATCTGTCCCCAGAATTTCTCCATTACAATGTACAGCTCCTACCGCAGATAACAGCCCCTCATACATCTATAGCACCGGCCCGGATCCACATCTCCAGACTGGGGAACTGATCCAGGAGGTCGGTGCTGTGTCCCAGGGTCATCTGCATCTGCATCAGGAATGGAGGGAGGGAGGATTTATATATTAGGAGGTGGGTGAGTGTTGCCATATTGTGGGGGGCAACTTGTAGTGTCATAATGTGTGCGTGTGGGGGGGTGGCTGTACTGGGGGGACATTATACTGTGTGTGGGGGTTGATGGCGGTACTGTAGGAACATTATACTGTGTGGGGGGAGATGGCGGTACTGTAGGAACATTATACTGTGTGTGAGGGGATGGCGGTACTGTGGGAACATTATACTGTGGGGGGGTGGCGGTACTGTGCGAACATTATACTGTGGGGAGGGGTGGCAGTACTGTGGGAACATTATACTGTGTGTGGGGGGATGGCGGTACTGAGGTAACATTATACTGTGTGTGGGGGAGATGGCGGTACTGCGGGAACATTATACTGTGAGGGGATGGTGGTACTGCGGGAACATTATACTGTGTGTGGGAGATGGCGGTACTGTGGGAACATTATACTGTGTGTGGGGGAGATGGCTGTACTGTGGGAACATTATACTGTGTGTGGGGGGGATGGCGGTACTGTGGGAACATTATACTGTGTGTGGGGGAGATGGCGGTACTGTGGGAACATTATACTGTGTGTGGGGGAGATGGCGGTACTGTGGGAACATTATACTGTGTGTGGAGGGATGGCGGTACTGTGGGAACATTATACTGTGTGTGGAGGGATGGCGGTACTGTGGGAACATTATACTGTGTGTGGAGGGATGGCGGTACTGTGGGAACATTATACTGTGTGTGGAGGGATGGCGGTACTGTGGGAACATTATACTGTGTGTGGAGGGATGGCGGTACTGTGGGAACATTATACTGTGTGTGGAGGGATGGCGGTACTGTGGGAACATTATACTGTGTGTGGGGGTATGGCGGTACTGTGGGAACATTATACTGTGTGAGAGGGGATGGCGGTACTGTGGGAACATTATACTGTGTGTGGGGGGGTGACGGTACTGTGGGAACATTATACTGTGTGTGGAGGGATGGCGGTACTGTGGGAACATTATACTGTGTGTGGGGGGATGGCGGTACTGTGGGAACATTATACTGTGTGTGAGGGGATGGTGGTACTGTGGGAACATTATACTGTGTGTGGGGGGGTGGCGGTACTGTGGGAACATTATACTGTGGGTGGGGGGTGGCGGTACTGTGGGAACATTATACTGTGTGTGGGGATGGTGGTACTGTGGGAACATTATACTGTGTGTGGGCTGGCAGTACTATGGGAACATTATACTGTGTGGGGGGAGATGGCTGTACTGTGGGAACATTATACTGTGGGGGGGGTGGCGGTACTGTGGGAACATTATACTGTGTGTGGGGGGATGGCGGTACTGTGGTAACATTATACTGTGTGGGGGGATGGCGGTACTGTGGTAACAATATACTGTGTGTGGGGGGATGGTGGTACTGTGGGAACAATATACTGTGTGGGGGGATGGCGGAACTGTGGGAACATTATACTGTGTGGGGGGGGATGGCGGTACTGTGGGAACATTATACTGTGTGGGGGGGGGATGGCGGTACTGTGGGAACATTATACTGTGTGAGGGGGGGGATGGCGGTACTGTGGGAACATTATACTGTGCGTGGGGGGATGGCGGTACTGTGGTAACATTATACTGTGTGGGTGGGATGGAGGTACTGTGGGAACATTATACTGTGTGGGGGGATGGCGGTACTGTGGGAACATTATACTGTGTGAGTGGGATGGAGGTACTGTGGGAACATTATACTGTGTGTGGGAGGATGGCGGTACTGTGGGAACATTATACTGTGTGTGGGAGGATGGCGGTACTGTGGGAACATTATACTGTGTGTGGGGAGATGGCTGTACTGTGGGAACATTATACTGTGTGTGGGAGGATGGCTGTACTGGGGAACATTATACTGTGTGTGGGGGGATGGTGGTACTGTGAGAACATTATACTGTGTGTGGGGGGATGGTGGTGCTGTGGGAACATTATACTGTGTGTGGGAGGATGGTGGTACTGTGGGAACATTATACTGTGTGTGGGAGGATGGCGGTACTGTGGGAACATTATACTGTGTGTGGGGGGATGGTGGTGCTGTGGGAACATTATACTGTGTGTGGGAGGATGGTGGTACTGTGGGAACATTATACTGTGTGTGGGAGGATGGCTGTACTGTGGGAGCATTATACTGTGTGTGGGAGGATGGCTGTACTGGGGAACATTATACTGTGTGTGGGAGGATGGCGGTACTGTGGGAACATTATACTGTGTGTGGGAGGATGGTGGTACTGTGGGAACATTATACTGTGTGTGGGGAGATGGCTGTACTGTGGGAACATTATACTGTGTGGGGGGTGATGGCGGTACTGGGGTAACATTATACTGTGTGTGGGGGGATGGTGGTACTGTGAGAACATTATACTGTGTGTGGGGGGATGGCAGTACTGTGGGAACATTATACTGTGTGTGGGGAGATGGCGGTACTGTGGGAACATTATACTGTGTGTGGGGGATGGCGGTACTGTGGGAACATTATACTGTGTGGGGGGTGATGGCGGTACTGTGGGAACATTATACTGTGTGGGGGGTGATGGCTGTACTGGGGAAACATTATACTGTGTGTGGGGGGATGGTGGTACTGTGAGAACATTATACTGTGTGTGGGGGGATGGTGGTGCTGTGGGAACATTATACTGTGTGTGGGAGGATGGTGGTACTGTGGGAACATTATACTGTGTGTGGGAGGATGGCGGTACTGTGGGAACATTATACTGTGTGTGGGGGGATGGTGGTGCTTTGGGAACATTATACTGTGTGTGGGAGGATGGTGGTACTGTGGGAACATTATACTGTGTGTGGGAGGATGGCTGTACTGTGGGAACATTATACTGTGTGTGGGAGGATGGCTGTACTGGGGAACATTATACTGTGTGTTGGGGGATGGCGGTACTGTGGGAACATTATACTGTGTGTGGGAGGATGGCGGTACTGTGGGAACATTATACTGTGTGTGGGGAGATGGCTGTACTGTGGGAACATTATACTGTGTGGGGGGTGATGGCGGTACTGGGGTAACATTATACTGTGTGTGGGGGGATGGTGGTACTGTGAGAACATTATACTGTGTGTGGGGGGATGGCAGTACTGTGGGAACATTATACTGTGTGTGGGGAGATGGCGGTACTGTGGGAACATTATACTGTGTGTGGGGGATGGCGGTACTGTGGGAACATTATACTGTGTGGGGGGTGATGGCGGTACTGTGGGAACATTATACTGTGTGTGGGTGATGGCGGTACTGTGGGAACATTATACTGTGTGTGGGGGATGGCGGTACTGTGGGAACATTATACTGTGTGGGGGGTGATGGCGGTACTGGGGGAACATTATACTGTGTGTGGGGGATGGTGGTACTGTGGGAACATTATACTGTGTGTGGAGGGATGGTGGTACTGTGGGAACATTATACTGTGTGTGGGGGATGGTGGTACTGTGGGAACATTATACTGTGTGGGGGGATGGCGGTACTGTGGGAACTTTATACTGTGGGGGGGGTGGCTGTACTGTGGGAACATTATACTGTGTGGGGGGATGGCGGTACTGTGGGAACATTATACTGTGTGGGGGTGATGGCGGTACTGTGGGAACATTATACTGTGTGGGGGGTGATGGCGGTACTGTGGGAACATTATACTGTGTGTGGGAGGATGGCTGTACTGGGGGAACATTATACTGTGTGGGGGGTGATGGCGGTACTGTGGGAACATTATACTGTGTGTGGGGGGATGGCGGTTCTGTGGGAACATTATACTGTGTGAGGGGATGGCGGTACTGTGGGAACATTATACTGTGTGGGGGGGACGGCGGTACTGGGGGAACATTATACTGTGTGTGGGGGATGGTGGTACTGGGGGAACATTATACTGTGTGGGGGAGATGGGAGTACTGTGGGAACATTATACTGTGTGTGGGGGATGGTGGTACTGGGGGAACATTATACTGTGTGGGGGGGATGGGAGTACTGTGGGAACATTATACTGTGTGTGGGGGATGGCGGTACTGTGGGAACATTATACTGTGTGGGGGGTGATGGCGGTACTGTGGGAACATTATACTGTGTGTGGGGGGATGGCGATACTGGGGGAACATTATACTGTGTGGGGGGAATTAAAGGGCAATGTACTGTGTGAGTAATACGTGTTCCCTCACTTCCTGTTTTCTATAGTTGGGTGGTATGTATCTATCGGAGGAAAATATACTAAAAGTTATGACACTTAGAAAGCGGCAACATAAAAACACCACAATATTCTCAGCACTGAAGGGGTTAATGTCCCCTGCACCCAGTAATGGGGGATCTCCACATACCTCCACCTGCAGAGCCGCCACCACATATATGGCTGTTAGAGACTAATCCAAGTCGGCTAAAGGACCTCTGCTGACGTCATGCCCATGTGACCATTTCATTCGATGACGTCGCAGTAAAGGGGCGGGGCCTCATTCTCCATTAGAAACCTGATACTGGAAGGCGCGTTCTGCTGCTGAGGCTGAGGAGCTGAGGGGATTTGGGGGCGCAGATAAGTGGAAGTTCCTGCATGAGGGCTGCACAGGGGGTGTTTTGAAGGTGTGAGTCTGTGTGGCGAAGGAGGAGGTCCAGTTACTTGCATGGAGCTGGGGGTCTGCGTGGGGAAAAAGGGGGTCCTGTTACTTGCATAGTTTTGCATGGGGGGACACTGTTACTTGCATGAGGCTGCGTGCTGGGGGTCTTTGTGCGGAAAGAGGGGGCACTGTTACTTGCATGAGGCTTGGGGTCTGCATGGGGAAGGAGGTGGTCCTGTTACTTGATTGGGGGTCTGCATGGGGAAGGAGTGGGGGCTGTTACTTGCATGAGGCTGGGGGTCTACGTGGGGAAAGAGGTGCTGCTGTTACTTGCATAGGACTTCATGCTGGGGGTCTATATGGGGAAGGAGAGGGCATTGTTACTTGCATGGGGCTGGGGGTCTATGGGGAAGGAGGGGGCATTCTTAGTTGCATGGGGCTGGGGGTCTGTGTGGAGGAGGAGGGGGTCCAGTTACTTGCTGGGGGTCTGCTTGGGGAAGGAGGGGGTTCAGTTACTTGTATAGGACTGCATGCTGGTGGTCTTTGTGGGGAAGGAGGGGGCATTGTTACTTGCACTGGGCTGTGTGCTGGGGGTCTGCGTGGAGGAGGGGGTCCTTTTACTTGCATGAGGATGCATGCTGGAGGTCTGCATGGGGAAGGAGCGGGAGCTGTTATTTGCATGAGGCTGGGGGTCTACATGGGGATGGATGGGGTGCTGTTGCATGGGGCTGGGGGTCTGCGTGGAGGAGGAGGGGTTCAAGTTACTTGAATATGGCTGCGTGCTGGGGGTCTGTGTGGGAAAGGAGGGGGTCCTGTTACTTGCATGAGACTGGGGGTCTACATGGGGAAGGATGGGATGCTGTTACTTGCATGGGGCTGGGGGTCTGCGTGGGGAAGGAGGGGGTCCAGTTACTTGCATGGGGCTGCATGCTGGGTGTCTGGGGAAGGAGGGGGTCCAGTCACTTGCATGGGGCTGCATGCTGGGGGTCTGCGTGGGGAAGGATGGGGGTTCTGTTACTTGCATGAGGCTGGTGTTCTACATGGGGAAGGATGGAGTGCTGTTACTTGCATGGGGCTGCATGCTGTGGTTCTGCATGGGGAAGGAGGGGGCAATGTTATTAGCTTGGGGCTGCGTGCTGGGGGTCTGCATAGGGAAGGAGGGGACACGGTTACTTCTCCCCTTGTCCCCTTTTTGGCCTCCGCCTCGTCCCCCTCCCTTGTCTGTCGCCCCCTTTTCAACCAGAAAGGAATTTTATGGTGACTGCAGAAATAACATTTTTCAACAATTTTTACAACTAAAGCGCCGCGGACTCGGGTACAAAAGGTCTTTGTTTTCATTGGCCCTAATGTCCAACATGACTTAATTCTACTTATTGATCTGTAAAGTTGATTGTTCTACATGTGTATGTATAAATATATTATCTGTCTCCTTTTTGATATATATATATATATATCAGTACAGACCAAAGGTTTGGACACACCTTCTCATTTAAATTTTTTTCTGTATTTTCATGACTATGAAAATTGTACATTCACACTGAAGGCATCAAAACTATGAATTAACACATGTGGAATTATATACTTAACAAAAAAGTGTGAAACAACTGAAAATATGTCTTATATTCTAGGTTCTTCAAAGTAGCCACCTTTTGCTTTGATGACTGCTTTGCACACTCTTGGCATTCTCTTGATGAGCTTCAAGAGGTAGTCACCGGAATTGGTCTTCCAACAATCTTGAAGGAGTTTCCAGAGATGCTTAGCACTTGTTGGCCCTTTTGCCTTCACTCTGCGGTCCAGCTCACCCCAGACCATCTCGATTGGGTTCAGGTCTGGTGACTGTGGAGGCCAGGTCATCTGGCATAGCACCCCATCACTCTCCTTCTTGGTCAAATAGCCCTTACACAGCCTGGATGATTGTTTGGGGTCATTGTCCTGTTGAAAAATAAATGCTGGTCCAACTAAACGCAAACCGGATGGAATAGCATGCCGCTGCAAGATGCTGTGGTAGCCATGCTGGTTCCGTATGACTTCAATTTTGAATAAATCCTCAACAGTGTCACCAGCAAAGCACCCCCACACCATCACACCTCCTCCATGCTTCACGGTGGGAACCAGGCATGTAGAGTCATAGAATCATAGAATGGTAGAGTTGGAAGGGACCTCCTGGGTCATCTGGTCCAACCCCCTGCTCAAAGCAGGATTCACTAGATCATCTCAGACAGATGTCTGTCCAGCCTCTGTTTGAAGACGTCCATTGAAGGGGAACTCACCACCTCTCGTGGCAGCCTGTTCCACTCATTAATCACCCTAACTGTCAAAAAGTTTTTTCTAATATCTAATCTGTGTCTCCTCCCATTTAGTTTCATCCCATTGCTTCTAGTCTTTCCTTGTGCAAATGAGAATAAAGATGATCCTTCTACAATGTGACAGCCCTTGACATATTTGTAGACAGCTATTAAGTCTCCTCTCAGTCTTCTTTTTTGCAAGCTAAACATTCCCAAATCCTGCAACCGTTCCTCATAGTACATGGTTTGCAGACCAGTCACCATTCTGGTCGCTCTTCTCTGAACTTGCTCCCGTTTGTCTATGTCTTTTTTAAAATGTGGTGCCCAAAACTGTACACAGTATTCCAGATGAGGTCTGACCAAAGAGGAGTAAAGACCGATAATGACTTCACGTGATCTAGACTGTATGCTTCTGTTAATACATCCCAGAATTGTATTTGCCTTTTTTGCTGCTGCATCACACTGTTGACTCATGTTCAGTCTATGATCTATTAGTATACCTAAGTCTTTTTCACATGTACTGTTGCTTAGCTCTATTCCTCCCATTCTGTATATGCTTTTTTCATTTTTATTGCCCAGATGTAGTACTTTGCATTTTTCCCTGTTAAAAACCATTCTGTTGGTTGCTGCCCACTGCTCCAGTTTATTTAGGTCTTTTTGAATCCTCTCTCTCTCTTCTCTAGTATTAGCTATCCCTCCTAGCTTTGTGTCATCAGCAAATTTAATCAGTTTACCCTCAATTCCTTCATCTAAATCATTGATAAAGATGTTGAACAATACAGGTCCCAGGACGGAGCCCTGTGGTACCCCACTTGAGACATTCATCCAGCTGGATGTGAAGCCATTTACAACCACCCTTTGAGTCCGATCACTAAGCCAGTTATGAATCCACCTAACAGTTGCCTGGTCCATTGCATACTTGGTCATTTTTTCAATAAGGATGATGTGAGATACTTTGTCAAATGCTTTGCTGAAGTCAAGATATACTATATCTACAGCATTTCCCTGATCCACCCAGTCAGTGATTCTGTCATAGAAGGAAATTAAGTTAGTCTGACATGACTTGTTAGTTACAAACCCATGCTGACTCTGGTTAATCACTTCATTCTTATCCATGTACTTACATACATGTTGTTTAATAATTTGTTCAAAGATCTTTCCTGGTATAGAAGTCAGACTCACCGGCCTATAGTTCCCTGGGTCCACCTTCTTCCCCTTTTTGAAGATAGGAACAACATTTGCTCTTCTCCAGTCTTCTGGGACTTCTCCTGTTCTCCAAGAATTTTCAAAGATTATGGAGAGTGGTTCTAAAATTTCTTCTACAATCTCCTTCAGTACTCTGGGGTGTAATTCATCTGGACCTGGAGACTTGAACTCATTTATGTTAGCTAAATATTCCCTCACAATCTTTCTGTTTACTGATAACTTGGATTCCTCTATTCCTTTAAAAGGACAGTGAAGATCAGTTGATGTTACATTTTCTTTCTGAGAGAAAACAGATGCAAAATAGGAATTAAAAAGTTCGGCCTTCTCAACATCCTCTCTTACCATTT